>NC_135008.1:0-2500000 GCF_051020985.1 Nomia melanderi
ACCAAGACCTAACCAAGACCTAACCAAGACCTAACCAAGACCTAACCAAGACCTAACCAAGACCTAACCAAGACCTAACCAAGACCTAACCAAGACCTAACCAAGACCTAACCAAGACCTAACCAAGACCTAACCAAGACCTAACCAAGACCTAACCAAGACCTAACCAAGACCTAACCAAGACCTAACCAAGACCTAACCAAGACCTAACCAAGACCTAACCAAGACCTAACCAAGACCTAACCAAGACCTAACCAAGACCTAACCAAGACCTAACCAAGACCTAACCAAGACCTAACCAAGACCTAACCAAGACCTAACCAAGACCTAACCAAGACCTAACCAAGACCTAACCAAGACCTAACCAAGACCTAACCAAGACCTAACCAAGACCTAACCAAGACCTAACCAAGACCTAACCAAGACCTAACCAAGACCTAACCAAGACCTAACCAAGACCTAACCAAGACCTAACCAAGACCTAACCAAGACCTAACCAAGACCTAACCAAGACCTAACCAAGACCTAACCAAGACCTAACCAAGACCTAACCAAGACCTAACCAAGACCTAACCAAGACCTAACCAAGACCTAACCAAGACCTAACCAAGACCTAACCAAGACCTAACCAAGACCTAACCAAGACCTAACCAAGACCTAACCAAGACCTAACCAAGACCTAACCAAGACCTAACCAAGACCTAACCAAGACCTAACCAAGACCTAACCAAGACCTAACCAAGACCTAACCAAGACCTAACCAAGACCTAACCAAGACCTAACCAAGACCTAACCAAGACCTAACCAAGACCTAACCAAGACCTAACCAAGACCTAACCAAGACCTAACCAAGACCTAACCAAGACCTAACCAAGACCTAACCAAGACCTAACCAAGACCTAACCAAGACCTAACCAAGACCTAACCAAGACCTAACCAAGACCTAACCAAGACCTAACCAAGACCTAACCAAGACCTAACCAAGACCTAACCAAGACCTAACCAAGACCTAACCAAGACCTAACCAAGACCTAACCAAGACCTAACCAAGACCTAACCAAGACCTAACCAAGACCTAACCAAGACCTAACCAAGACCTAACCAAGACCTAACCAAGACCTAACCAAGACCTAACCAAGACCTAACCAAGACCTAACCAAGACCTAACCAAGACCTAACCAAGACCTAACCAAGACCTAACCAAGACCTAACCAAGACCTAACCAAGACCTAACCAAGACCTAACCAAGACCTAACCAAGACCTAACCAAGACCTAACCAAGACCTAACCAAGACCTAACCAAGACCTAACCAAGACCTAACCAAGACCTAACCAAGACCTAACCAAGACCTAACCAAGACCTAACCAAGACCTAACCAAGACCTAACCAAGACCTAACCAAGACCTAACCAAGACCTAACCAAGACCTAACCAAGACCTAACCAAGACCTAACCAAGACCTAACCAAGACCTAACCAAGACCTAACCAAGACCTAACCAAGACCTAACCAAGACCTAACCAAGACCTAACCAAGACCTAACCAAGACCTAACCAAGACCTAACCAAGACCTAACCAAGACCTAACCAAGACCTAACCAAGACCTAACCAAGACCTAACCAAGACCTAACCAAGACCTAACCAAGACCTAACCAAGACCTAACCAAGACCTAACCAAGACCTAACCAAGACCTAACCAAGACCTAACCAAGACCTAACCAAGACCTAACCAAGACCTAACCAAGACCTAACCAAGACCTAACCAAGACCTAACCAAGACCTAACCAAGACCTAACCAAGACCTAACCAAGACCTAACCAAGACCTAACCAAGACCTAACCAAGACCTAACCAAGACCTAACCAAGACCTAACCAAGACCTAACCAAGACCTAACCAAGACCTAACCAAGACCTAACCAAGACCTAACCAAGACCTAACCAAGACCTAACCAAGACCTAACCAAGACCTAACCAAGACCTAACCAAGACCTAACCAAGACCAACCTAACCAAGACCTAACCAAGACCTAACCAAGACCTAACCAAGACCTAACCAAGACCTAACCAAGACCTAACCAAGACCTAACCAAGACCTAACCAAGACCTAACCAAGACCTAACCAAGACCTAACCAAGACCTAACCAAGACCTAACCAAGACCTAACCAAGACCTAACCAAGACCTAACCAAGACCTAACCAAGACCTAACCAAGACCTAACCAAGACCTAACCAAGACCTAACCAAGACCTAACCAAGACCTAACCAAGACCTAACCAAGACCTAACCAAGACCTAACCAAGACCTAACCAAGACCTAACCAAGACCTAACCAAGACCTAACCAAGACCTAACCAAGACCTAACCAAGACCTAACCAAGACCTAACCAAGACCTAACCAAGACCTAACCAAGACCTAACCAAGACCTAACCAAGACCTAACCAAGACCTAACCAAGACCTAACCAAGACCTAACCAAGACCTAACCAAGACCTAACCAAGACCTAACCAAGACCTAACCAAGACCTAACCAAGACCTAACCAAGACCTAACCAAGACCTAACCAAGACCTAACCAAGACCTAACCAAGACCTAACCAAGACCTAACCAAGACCTAACCAAGACCTAACCAAGACCTAACCAAGACCTAACCAAGACCTAACCAAGACCTAACCAAGACCTAACCAAGACCTAACCAAGACCTAACCAAGACCTAACCAAGACCTAACCAAGACCTAACCAAGACCTAACCAAGACCTAACCAAGACCTAACCAAGACCTAACCAAGACCTAACCAAGACCTAACCAAGACCTAACCAAGACCTAACCAAGACCTAACCAAGACCTAACCAAGACCTAACCAAGACCTAACCAAGACCTAACCAAGACCTAACCAAGACCTAACCAAGACCTAACCAAGACCTAACCAAGACCTAACCAAGACCTAACCAAGACCTAACCAAGACCTAACCAAGACCTAACCAAGACCTAACCAAGACCTAACCAAGACCTAACCAAGACCTAACCAAGACCTAACCAAGACCTAACCAAGACCTAACCAAGACCTAACCAAGACCTAACCAAGACCTAACCAAGACCTAACCAAGACCTAACCAAGACCTAACCAAGACCTAACCAAGACCTAACCAAGACCTAACCAAGACCTAACCAAGACCTAACCAAGACCTAACCAAGACCTAACCAAGACCTAACCAAGACCTAACCAAGACCTAACCAAGACCTAACCAAGACCTAACCAAGACCTAACCAGACCTAACCAAGACCTAACCAAGACCTAACCAAGACCTAACCAAGACCTAACCAAGACCTAACCAAGACCTAACCAAGACCTAACCAAGACCTAACCAAGACCTAACCAAGACCTAACCAAGACCTAACCAAGACCTAACCAAGACCTAACCAAGACCTAACCAAGACCTAACCAAGACCTAACCAAGACCTAACCAAGACCTAACCAAGACCTAACCAAGACCTAACCAAGACCTAACCAAGACCTAACCAAGACCTAACCAAGACCTAACCAAGACCTAACCAAGACCTAACCAAGACCTAACCAAGACCTAACCAAGACCTAACCAGACCTAACCTAACCAAGACCTAACCAAGACCTAACAAACCAAGACCTAACCAAGACCTAACCAAGACCTAACCAAGACCTAACCAAGACCTAACAAGACCTAACCAAGACCTAACCAAGACCTAACCAAGACCTAACCTAACCAAGACCTAACCAAGACCTAACCACCAAGACCTAACCAAGACCTAACCAAGACCTAACCAAGACCTAACCAAGACCTAACCAAGACCTAACCAAGACCTAACCAAGACCCTAACCAAGACCTAACCAAGACCTAACCAAGACCTAACCAAGACCTAACCAAGACCTAACCAAGACCTAACCAAGACCTAACCAAGACCTAACCAAGCCTACCAAGACCAAGACCTAACCAAGACCTAACCAAGACCTAACCAAGACCTAACCAAGACCTAACCAAGACCTAACCAAGACCTAACCAAGACCTAACCAAGACCTAACCAAGACCTAACCAAGACCTAACCAAGACCTAACCAAGACCTAACCAAGACCTAACAAGACCTAACCAAGACCTAACCAAGACCTAACCAAGACCTAACCAAGACCTAACCAAGACCTAACCAAGACCTAACCAAGACCTAACCAAGACCTAACCAAGACCTAACCAAGACCTAACCAAGACCCTAACCAAGACCTAACCAAGACCTAACCAAGACCTAACCAAGACCTAACCAAGACCTAACCAAGACCTAACCAAGACCTAACCAAGACCTAACCAAGACCTAACCAAGACCTAACCAAGACCTAACCAAGACCTAACCAAGACCTAACCAAGACCTAACCAAGACCTAACCAAGACCTAACCAAGACCTAACCAAGACCTAACCAAGACCTAACCAAGACCTAACCAAGACCTAACCAAGACCTAACCAAGACCTAACCAAGACCTAACCAAGACCTAACCAAGACCTAACCAAGACCTAACCAAGACCTAACCAAGACCTAACCAAGACCTAACCAAGACCTAACCAAGACCTAACCAAGACCTAACCAAGACCTAACCAAGACCTAACCAAGACCTAACCAAGACCTAACCTAACCAAGACCTAACCTAACCAAGACCTAACCAAGACCTAACCAAGACCTAACCAAGACCTAACCAAGACCTAACCAAGACCTAACCAAGACCTAACCAAGACCTAACCAAGACCTAACCAAGACCTAACCAAGACCTAACCAAGACCTAACCAAGACCTAACCCAAGACCTAACCAAGACCTAACCAAGACCTAACCAAGACCTAACCAAGACCTAACCAAGACCTAACCAAGACCTAACCAAGACCTAACCAAGACCTAACCAAGACCTAACCTAACCAAGACCTAACCAAGACCTAACCAAGACCTAACCAAGACCTAACCAAGACCTAACCAAGACCTAACCAAGACCTAACCAAGACCCTAACCAAGACCTAACCAAGACCTAACCAAGACCTAACCAAGACCTAACCAAGACCTAACCAAGACCTAACCAAGACCTAACCAAGACCTAACCAAGACCTAACCAAGACCTAACCAAGACCTAACCAAGACCTAACCAAGACCTAACCAAGACCTAACCAAGACCTAACCAAGACCTAACCAAGACCTAACCAAGACCTAACCAAGACCTAACCAAGACCTAACCAAGACCTAACCAAGACCTAACCAAGACCTAACCAAGACCTAACCAAGACCTAACCAAGACCTAACCAAGACCTAACCAAGACCTAACCAAGACCTAACCAAGACCTAACCAAGACCTAACCAAGACCTAACCAAGACCTAACCAAGACCTAACCAAGACCTAACCAAGACCTAACCAAGACCTAACCAAGACCTAACCAAGACCTAACCAAGACCTAACCAAGACCTAACCAAGACCTAACCAAGACCTAACCAAGACCTAACCAAGACCTAACCAAGACCTAACCAAGACCTAACCAAGACCTAACCTAACCAAGACCTAACCAAGACCTAACCAAGACCTAACCAAGACCTAACCAAGACCTAACCAAGACCTAACCAAGACCTAACCAAGACCTAACCAAGACCTAACCAAGACCTAACCAAGACCTAACCAAGACCTAACCAAGACCTAACCAAGACCTAACCAAGACCTAACCTAACCAAGACCTAACCTAACCAAGACCTAACCAAGACCTAACCAAGACCTAACCAAGACCTAACCAAGACCTAACCAAGACCTAACCAAGACCTAACCAAGACCTAACCAAGACCTAACCAAGACCTAACCTAACCAAGACCTAACCAAGACCTAACCAAGACCTAACCAAGACCTAACCAAGACCTAACCAAGACCTAACCAAGACCTAACCAAGACCTAACCAAGACCTAACCAAGACCTAACCAAGACCTAACCAAGACCTAACCAAGACCTAACCAAGACCTAACCAAGACCTAACCAAGACCTAACCAAGACCTAACCAAGACCTAACCAAGACCTAACCAAGACCTAACCAAGACCTAACCAAGACCTAACCAAGACCTAACCTAACCAAGACCTAACCAAGACCTAACCAAGACCTAACCAAGACCTAACCAAGACCTAACCAAGACCTAACCAAGACCTAACCAAGACCTAACCAAGACCTAACCAAGACCTAACCAAGACCTAACCAAGACCTAACCAAGACCTAACCAAGACCTAACCAAGACCTAACCAAGACCTAACCAAGACCTAACCAAGACCTAACCAAGACCTAACCAAGACCTAACCAAGACCTAACCAAGACCTAACCAAGACCTAACCAAGACCTAACCAAGACCTTTTTTTTTTTTTTTTTTTTAAAGTGGGGAATCTTCAAAAAGACGAACCCGGCCATCCAGCCGGGAACAGTGCCGGATTTGTACCGGCTAAACCCCACTGTTTTCCATCGCGGAGTCCTTTAGCGACGGGGCCCGGCGCCTTCGATGCTTCCGGTACTCCCACTAAACCCCGCCAGACTCAAATTTCGTCCCGTTAATCGTAACTCGTTTATTGTATTCCGAGGTACATGTCGGGAAAACAGCGACATGTACCCCTTCATACCCCTCCTCTCTGTTGAAACTGGTTGAGAAGGTGGGGATAAGCCGAGGCTTATGATCCCCCCCTCCCCCTCCCCACAAGAAATTGTAGATCTCTCTACAACTCTTGCTCCATTTCAAAAGTAGTTTCTCCACTAGTTGACAAGTCCATCTCTGTGCGGGGTATCGTCGGCCTCGAGGAAGTCGCCGTTTTCTTCCCGGCGTCCGAATGGCCCTTCTTCTTCTTCTTTACTAACCTCTCGGGCACGACTTGCGGCCTCTTGAACGCTGCCGACGGCGAGGCAACTATCTTCTTTGACGCCGGTGCAGGCTGTTCCACCGGTTTTGTAGTCTTCTCGGGGGGATCCTTGGATGGGCGCGGAGGTATCTCCGCCTTATCCCCTCCCCTTTTCTTACTCATCTCAAGGGCCTTGCACATCTGACTTCCCATTCGATGCTCCGCGTCGAAACCCTTCCGGTTGCACACCGGGCACTTATGTTTCTCTTCGGGGCATGCCCCGATCAGATGATCCTCTCCTCCGCACTTGAAGCACACGGGAGCTTTCTCCTCGGTCGAGGGACACTTGGACCGAACGTGCCCAAACTCCAAGCATTTGAAGCATTGCAGTGGTCGAGCTTCTAGCGCCGTCACCAACACCGACGACCACCCGATCGCCAGCCTTTCTTCCTTCAAAACCTTCTTTCCGGCACCGATGGGACACCTCACCCATGCGGCGCCTAGTCCATTCGTCGGGAAACGAATCTCTCCTACCCTAACATCGTCGACGTCGCAATCCCCGGTAGTGGCGATCGCGGCCGCGATTTCCGCTCTGGTAATCGATTCGTCTATCCGGCGGAGACGAAGCTCGCAGCACTTCTGCGGCAGTCCCACCTTCAGTTCCAGCCTTTCCTCGAAAGCTGTTTTCAGCTTTCCCGCCAATTCTACCGCCTTTTCCTTACAATTCTCGCCCAGAATTTCAAGGACGGCTCCTCCTGTCACGGCTCTTTTTAACCTAATCTCCCCAGGTTTAATTCCAATAGTCCCGAGGTCGACCTTCTGCCGGGCTAGGGCTATCGCCTCCGACATCGAGATCTTCCCTGCTTCCAGTATATTCAAGGTAACCGCGGATGTAACCGGTACTCTCCCCAGTTTTACCTTCTTTGTCTTCTTCTTCTGTTTACGACTCCTCTTCCTTTCCGATCCAGACGTCAGGGCCTCTCCATCCGAGGAGGTTGCCGAGACGACCTTCGACTTCTTCTTCTTCTTCTCCCGTGTCTTCTTCTTTGAAACAGCCGTCCAATCCGATAATCTATCCACTGTGTCCTCCAAATCCGACCCCAGTGGAGTAGATGTAATCATCCGGCTGCTTCCCGCGTCGGTAGATTCCTTCCTTTTACTCTTGCCTCTCACGCAATCAGCAAAGGTAAGGGCCTTGCCTCCCGCCTTGATAGGGGATGACTCCCTTAACCGCGCCTGGGCCTCCAAGAGTCTACGTCTTAATGAGGCCATGTTACTGTCGTCCTTTTTGCTCTTCTTCGACTCGAGAATCCTCCCACTCGAGGTCGAGGTTTCACCTTTCCTCTCCGAGAGTCCCAGCCTCTGGAGATTTTCCTTGAAGAACGTCTCCATTGATCCCCTCATTTGATCCATTATCCGGTGTTCCATCGACTGCAGTTCCACCTTCAAGTCGAACACGGCGCTCTGCTTAGCTTCCTCGACTTCCGTCATCGCGGCTCTAGCGCGAGACTCTAGAGCCTGACTTTTCGCCGTACCTTCTCTTGATCTTGCCAGCTCGGCTCGAAGCGACTCTATCGTTGCTTTCAGATCGTAAACAGTCTTGTCTTGTTCAGTCATCTGCGTCAGCAGCCTGGCATTTTCCGTCCGAAGCTGCATCACGTCCGCAGGCCCCTGAAAGCGGGAGTGCATTTCCATGGCCATGTGCTTCGTAATCTTCGCGCACAGTCGCAACGACCGCACAAACGTTCCCTTTAGGTTACTCGAGTGTTCCGACACATAGTGTATTTGGTCCTGCAGCTCTATGACCCTCGCTGCCAAGTCTGCGGTACTCATACAAACTATGTCTTCTCGAATTTCTTCGTCGGTAGGCAAAGTGTCCTTCTTCTTCTTCTTCTTTTTGCTCTTCTCCGTCACTTTCCCAGTCCTTATGTATTCGATGTCCGCTCGAAGTCGCTCTTCTTCCGACCACTTTTCACCGCTACTCGGGTAATCCAGTGGTATCCTCCTTTTGCGTCCTCCGCCGGTATCCGTCGACGAGATGGTACAAACGGATTCGTCCCTCCGCTGTCGGTCGTCCTTGTGCTGGAGTTTCCACTCCTCCTTCATTTGACGAAGATAGTCGTCGTAGTCTTCCAATGGAGCCAAAGCGTGAGGTTCGCCGTGAGCCCCCTCGAGCGATAGGCGTGTAAACCTCTCTGCAGCCAAATGAGCCGCGTCCTTCTTCCAGGGCATCTTCCGGTTGTCGACGGTGCGCACTTCGCCTTGCGGGGTGCGCACTTTCCAACGGTGCTCGTCGATGTACCCCACCAGTTGGTCCGGTCCCTCTACTCCTTGAACATTCACGTGTCTAATCGTTCGTCCGGGTATATTCATGCCCGAGGCAGTGGAGGCGAAGCTGACATCCTCCAACTCCTCCTGAAGACTACATTCGAAGCTCCTGCGACCTGGTGACCCCCTCCAGGTGTAACCGGATGGCCCCGCCACCGGTTCGTCGAAGGAGCTTTCCCTCCTGGGTCTCGTATCCGAAGATCGTCGTCCGGGGACATGCCTTGTCGGTGGTTGCTCACAACTCGTCATTTCCGCCTCCGGGGCATTGTGGCCAACCCCGGCAGGCCCGCAGTCGTAGGTTAACGATGCGGGGGAGCCTGCTCGTACACTCTTACCCGCACCGGTACTGGGGGTTCCGACGCCCCCTGCACCGTAGCCTTTAATTTTATTCTTTTTGTCAGCCATAAGTTGTTTATTAAAAAAGGTTTGCCAAAAGTCGCGACCATGTTTCCAATCCCCACCAGAGGTGGTTTCGCTCCTCCGTGTCAGCCTCCCCGGCATGGTTGAACCTACCGGTACAGCCTGACACATCACGGGAGTTACTTCCTCTGGTGACCCCTCACCCCGTTAGCATCCCCAGAAGGGGGAAGTACCCAGGGACCACCGCGAGGAGGTGGAGTGAGAGGAATTTCAGGAAGCAGAATCCATCCAAGAGGACCGAAATCTCAATTGGATGAACCCTACTTCCCTCAGGCCCCCGACCTAACCAAGACCTAACCAAGACCTAACCAAGACCTAACCAAGACCTAACCAAGACCTAACCAAGACCTAACCAAGACCTAACCAAGACCTAACCAAGACCTAACCAAGACCTAACCCTAACCAAGACCTAACCAAGACCTAACCAAGACCTAACCCTAACCAAGACCTAACCAAGACCTAACCAAGACCTAACCAAGACCTAACCAAGACCTAACCAAATAATCGAGGTCATATTCAGGCATAACCCTTGGAAACACTACAAATATGGAGCCATAACCCTGGGGAGTACTCGAAACATTCAGAAATGACCCTTGCTCACACCCAAAATATTCAAGCATAACCCTAAAATGTTCCACACATAACACCCCAAACTTTAATCTTCAATATGTCAGAAAATATGACATTCAAACAGGTCATACATGGACTCAAAATTATTGCATTTTCGAGGTCCAAAACTTATCCAAATTTCATCGAGATTAGACACTTTCGCTCAAAACTTTCAATGTATAATATTTCCAAAAAAAAAAAAAAAAAAAAAAAAAAAAAAAATATATGACATTGAAATCACGTCATCCGTTCAATCAAAAATTCTTACATTTCTCAAATCTAAAACATATCCAAATTTCATCGAAACTGGACACTTCATTCAAAATTACAATTTTCATAAATATTCCCAAAAATATTGGCTTCCCAATCTTCTACTCCATACATTTCCCTTCAAATATCGAGGTCTGTAATCGATACAAATTTCATCAAAATCCATCCACTAGAAATGGAGATACAGAGGTGCCGCATTTTCCATTCAAATGAGAATATCTCATGAACCGGTAAAGATACAGTCCTAAATAAATATTCAAAATGTGCGTCCAATAACAGGCTACAATGTCTCCAAATATTACCCACATAAACCCAACAGAATTGGAGATATGGCCAAAAATAAAAGAGACACGCCGCTGGTACTTAAAAAAAAAAAAAAAAAAAAAAAAAAAAAATTATTATTGCAATAATAATGATGATGATGATGATGATTGAATACTCGCGACAAATGTCCTTGCAAGTTACTATTTTTGCCAGTAAATAGTTCATCGGCAAAAAAAAAAAAAAAAAAAAAAAAAATCAGTCAGTCAGTCTATCTAAGCTTTTCTCTGAACACGTGAATCACTTCCACGAATCCCACTGTCGGACACATCTGCATTCATTTACTTATGTAAACTCCACAACAAACTAGATATTTTAGCCTTCCTTTATTGTTTCCTCTCCCTGTACCCCCTCATTTTTCCCCCTTTTCAATCTTTTTTACATTTCTCTTCCATTTTTTGTCCATTTTTTGTCCATTTTTTCCACCTTTTTTTTCACACTTTTTTACATTTTTTTCCCCGTTTTTTACATTTTTTTCCTTTCCTTTCATTTTTTTCATTTTTTTGCGTTTTTTTGCATTTTTTACATTTTCTTCCATTTTTTTCCATTTTTCTCATTTTTCCCATTTTTTCCTTTTTTTCATTTATTTTCATTTTTAAGCATTTCTTTTCATTTTTTCCACTTTTTTCCCCCATTTTTTTTCCCTGCCATTCTTGTTTTTTCCCCCTTTTTCCCCCTTTTTCCCCTCTTTTCAACTCTTCTTTTATGACACATTCGCTGTCCCCACTTTACACATCTCGCATCTTACAAACATTGCTTCACCCAAGCCTCGAGCCACCGACCACTCTCACATAATATAAACCATTCCATCCCACTTCCAGTTCCACAACATGCACAATTCGATAAAACTCAACCACTCTTCCACCAGACCGAATGAATACACCAAAAACCACAAACGCGACTCAATGTCAAAATTACGAGAAAAGAGTCAGCTCCTTCGCCAACAGTCATTCACGGTCAAATGCTACTAAAAGTACCAAAACATTTTATCGCTGATACGAGCAAGTTTACACTCATAGTCGCTACCCCATACAGCCTTTCTTACCTGCGGTTATTCCACCAAACTTTATCGGGCCGTCTTCTAATCCGATTACCAAGCATTATCCCAAACACCCACGGTATCCAAGCATCCCTAATAAAGGTCGCACAGGACAAACGATTATTACATTCCTGGAATTGAGCAAACCTGAAAATACGTGACTTGGGAAAAGTAAAATTAAAAGCAAAAGTCAAAGTAAAATTCCTTTTATTCTTTCAAATCGTACAACTATACAATAATACAATAATACAATAATACAATAAATATTCATCAGCGCAGAAATTAGGGTACACCCGAGGGAATATTCTGTAGCAGTTTCAACAACATTCCAGCAGGAATTCACAAGTTATTAGCCATTTTCGGAAAGGTGCACTCAATTCCGTGATAATGTGTGGCGCCATCTATCGAGAGAACGCCCAAACTTATGCACAATTACTTCCAAGTATCGGTCGATAGATGCCAACACCAATCAACATTCTTACCGACGCACCAAACTCACAGGATAATCGCTAATTGGTTATTCATTACTATTCGCATGTTCTTCACAATCTTACTCATTATTCTGGACAGTTTACTCTAAATGCTACAATCATAAATGTTAACAATTTAAGCGTATTATGTCAACAACTTCATTCTTTGCTGGGCCCCTGTAAATCATTCTACTTTATCTTCTGACGTCTTCGCGGGATATAATTAAGAAATAATTTACGGAATACAAAATTACATCAGTGTTTGCATTAGAAACTAAGGGAATGTCCATTCCAGAATCTCAAATTGCAAAGGTAAACAATTTATTCCTAATAGTTTTATTGATAACGTCTTACCGACTGATTACGCAGTTTTCTTCTCTATCGATATAACTCTTTTTGTTCTCAACTGTTGCCGTTAGATGGCGGACTTTCGGATACCTCCTTAGTCCTGATGCTTCGCGCGTACATACCAGGAACCGATGAGATGCTTTTTCAAGGAGGTAACACGGGAGAGATAATGTCTGTCCTTGACGCACGGTATGACTCGCCTTGTCTTACACATTACAGGTATAGGGAAAACCTTCGAAAATTTACGGCCGCCAGATGGCAGCCACCAATCGATATTCCTATAGACGCACCGAACCCACTAAATAATCGGTAATAACTTATTAATTACTACTCCAATCTGGTTCAATATTTTACGGAATATTCTCAAAGGCTTACCCTCATTTCTACAAACATAAATGTTGACAATTTCTGCCTATTAAAAGAACAACATAATTCTATACTGGGCCCCAGTCACATTTTCTACGTTATCTTCTGAGATCTTCTCGGAAATTAATTACGTTCTTCACTTAATAGGAAGAATTTGTCAACATTTATAATCGCAGAAATTAGGGTAGATCCTCAGGATTTTCGGATAGGTGCACTGAATTAAGTGTGAATGTGTGGCTCCATCTGCCGGGAGAACGCTGAAACTTCTGGTCAATTAGTACCAATTCCCGGCCGATAGATGGAACAACCAATCTCCTTTCCTACCGACGCAGCGAACTCGCTGGATAATCGATAATTAGTTATCAGTTACTACTCGAATGTTGTTCAAAATCCTACTGCATGTCCTCGACAGTTTACCCTAATTTCGACGATCATAAATGTTGACAGCTTGAACCTATTAAGTGAAGAACTTATTTGTCCACTCGACTGCTATTAAAATTTCTACGTTATCTACTGACGTCGTCGCGGGTAATAATTATCAAATAATTAACGCGGAACAAAATCCCCCGTCGATTGCGATATAGGACGGTACGGGATGGTTCGTTTAACAATCTTTAATTGCAAAGGTTAACAATTCATTAGGAATAGTATTGATGATTATTAATTAACTGCTGATTTCGTTTATTTCTTCTCTATCGACATGATGCCTTTAGTTCTTAACTGTCGCCGCTAGATGGCGCACCCTCGGATACCTCCTTAGTTATGATGCTTCGCGCGTACGTACCAGGATCCGATGAGATGCTTTTTCAAGGAGGTATCGGGTGAGTGTGAATCTCTGTCGTTGTCGCACAGTATTTATGTCCTTGACTTGCACATTATAGGTATAGGGAGAAGCTTCGAAAATACTCAGCCGCTAGATGGCGCGTCCAATCCTCATTCCTACCGACACAGCGAACCCAGCAGGTAATCGATAATATCTTATTAATTATTCCCTGAATGTGGTTCAACATTTTACTCAATATTCTCTAAAGTATGGCCTAATTTCTACGAACATAGTTCTTCAAAATTGGTCGCTATTAAATGACGATATTGATTGTTAACCATTCCTGTATCAAGGAATTCTACGTTACCTTCTGACATCGTCTCGAGTAATAATTAAGAAATAATTAACGCGAAACAAAACCTCTCCCGCTGCGAAACAGGAAGGTAGGGGAAGGTTCATTCTACAATTTTTAATTGCATAGGTAAACAATTTGTTTCTAGTAGTACAGTTGATAATGGATTAGCCGCTGATTACGTAGAGTTCTTCTCCACTGACATGTCGCGTTTAGTTTGTAGCTGTTGCCGCTAGATGGCGCATTTTCGATTACCTCCTTAGTCCTGATGCTTCGCGCGTACGTACCAGGAATCGATGAGATGCTTTTTCAAGGAGGTGTCTCATGAGAGTAATTGTTTGTCCTTGTCGCACGGTATGATTGTCCTTGTCTTACACATCACAGGTATAGGGATTAGCTAAGGAATTATTGACCGCTAGATGACGCCACCAAACGTCCTTCTTACCGACGCAGTGAACTCACTAGATAATCGTTAAATACTTATTAATTACTGTTCGAATGTGGTTCCAAATGCTACTGAATATGTGTAGATGTCTAACTTAATATCTACGATCATAAACGTTCTCAATTTGTGCCTATTATGTCAAGAACTTGATTGTTTACTGGGCACCTGTAAAAATTCTACTTTATCTTCTTACATCTTGTCGGTAAATAATTAATAAATAATAAACGCGGTGCAAAATTCCTTCAGTGGTGCATGAGAAAGTAGGGAAAGGTCCATTCTACAATCTCACATTGAAAGGTTATCAATTGATTCGTATTAGTTTTGTTGGTAATGACTCAGCTGCTGATTTCGTAGTTTACTTCTCTATCGATATGTATCGTTTAGTTGTTAGCTGTCGCCGCTAGATGGCGCACTTTCGGATACCTCCTTAGCCCTGATGCTTCGCGCGTACGTACCAGGAACCGATGAGATGCTTTTTGAAGAAGGTAACACGAGAGAGTATTTGTCTGTCCTTGTCGCACAGTATTTCCGTCCTTGTCTTGCACATTACTGGTATAGGGAGAAGCTTCGAAAATTCTCGCCCGCTAGATGGCGCCGCCAATCGCTATTCCTACCGACGCAGCGAACCCACCAGGTAATCGATAATAACTTATTAATTACTACTCGAATGTGCTTTAAAATTTTAGTCTGTAAAGTATAGCCTAATCTGTACGAACATGGTTGTTCACAATTTGTCCCTATCAAGTGAAGAAATTGATTGTTAACCGTTCTTGTATCTAGGAATTCTACATTTCCTTCTGACATCGTCTCGGATAATAATTAAGAAATAATTAACGCGACACAAAACCTCTTCCGCTGCGAAACAGGAAGGTAGGGGAAGGTTCATTCTGCAATCGTACATTGCAAAGGTAAACAATTTGTTCGTAATAGTATAGTTGATAATGAATTAGCTGCTGATTTCATAGTTTTCTGCTCTATCAACATGTCGCATTTAGTTGTTAGCTGTCGCCGATAGATGACGCGCTTTCGAATACCTCTTTAGTCCTGATGGTTCACGCGTACGTACCAGGGACTGATGAGATGCTTTTTCGAAGGAGTTTATCGACTTACGCAATTGGTACTTTCGGAACTATCTTATCGATGCCGCGGTGATACTTGGGTAGCCAACTTATCAACTACGCGACGGTACTTGAGTGACTCTGACTATCGACTACGCAAACGTCTACATACGAAATATATATAAAACCGAAGGATCAGGGAAAATTCTAGGCGTGTAACGTGATATGCATAGTATTTTATTTGTTACTTCGCCTTCCATGAGAAAAAAGAATGTCACCCCTTGAACCGAAAAATTGCTGCACATTTTCATGGAATCCAATAAAGCATCTTTATTAGAAATTCAATCAGGAATATTAAGTTACAGTCATGTTTTGTTTGAAATGCAGTTTTAATGCAACTTGTTTAGCACATTTGTTAGTATTTGTCATATTTGTTTCTTCTTTTAGATTAAGTTTATTCTTTCCCTCGATATTTTATAATACCAAGCAAATACTTTCGTTGATTTATAAATAATTACAATCGAAAAGTGAAGTATCGGAAGAAAAATGAAAAAAGAAAAAGAAAAAAGAAAAAAGAAAAAAGAAAGAAGAAAGAAGAGTGAAAGAAGAATGAAAGAAGAAAACGTATTATGGAAGTTACTTAAAAGAAACGCATCGCGCAAAGATGTTTAATATATTTCATTTTTCCTACAATTTTCAACTACATTGACACGACTGTTCTGAATTGCAACTTACATACACGGTGCTATGTTTTAACCAGTGTTTTTCTTTCGCCTTCTTTTATTTGCGTAATTTGACAGAAATAAATATCTATCGACTATGGAACTCCAAACCAAATTGCGTTCAGATCCAAAATCTTTGGACTTTTTACACACAACAGATAGGTATTTTCTAACTACGCGACTCCCGAAAGTCCTTTCGGCTTAATCATCATCGTGGCTCGCTTCAACGTGTAATCCCAGCCCCTCCAACGAAACCAGACGATACCTTGACGAGCAGTCAAATCTTGCGGATCGTTCAAATATAACCCATTTAATCCGCGTCCGCACGATTTCCACCACCATCCTCCTTTTAACATGGATGCGCAGTTCAACGACGACCTATCATTGTCCCTATACAAGCAACCATCGAAAAATATCATGCGTTCGATTATGCCAATTTGTAGGAAAGAACGATGCAAAGCATTCGTTAGTTTACCTGTTGTACGTTGAGAACGGACTATTGTTGGACCCGTACCAAGGATCGTTCAAAGAATCACCCGCATTTCCATCGTAGCCATCGATCTCCAGCTTGTAATACTCGGCTTCCGAATAAATTTTGAAATGAGAATATTGCGCGTACCTGAAGGGGAAGAGAGGAGCCAGTTATTTCTGAATATCGAGCACCAGTCTCGCTATGTCCACTCTGTACCGTTTATTTCCTTCAAAATCTTCCAATTCCACTCTGAGCGTGTAATCTTCGTTGTTCGTCAACATGTATATGTTTTCATTGCCAAGCCAAAATTCTCTAGCCGGATCGCCGAATCCATTTTTATAGTCGGCCCAATCACGATTGAAATTTTCTCTAGGTTCACCGAAATCGTCTCTCCTCTGAATAACCTACATGCGATAGGACTGTTTTAGCGATGGCTTCGTTTTCTGATAAATTAAAGACACGCTTATATACGCTACATAGATGTAGCGTTGTCACGCTACCGAGCACCTATCTGGCATTAAATGTTTCACAGATGAGTCGAAGGTGAAAGAAATTGATGTCTAAAATGTAGAAGGACACGAATGGAGACTCGACAAACGATTCGTCTTACCGTCCAACCCCCGTCGGCGATGTCCTGTTCGCAATACACTTTCAAGAACCAGTACGTGGTACCGCGTATTTGAAGATAATAGACTCCGCTATCTCTCATACCTGCGTTCAACAGATCAACGCACGAGTAACCCTGCAACAATATATCGCGCATCATGATTTCTAGTCAAACACTTTGCAAACGAAATCTTATTTTTCGAATCGACTTCCGAATAGAACCTATCATTATTCGCGCGAGGGGAACTCGGCAACTCGAGTTTAACATGGACATATAGAGGCAAAGTCAAAATGAATATTCCGTAAGGAAAGGTGTACGTTGTTGCTGCACGACCGCGCGACAGTGACGGAGAAGAAAGAAATATCGGCACGCAATTGCCGTGTTGTAGCGGGGCGAGAGCTGCAAATAGGCCTAACCAAGCAAGTATTACACATGCTTTTCGATGCAACGATTTTCGATTATTCGACACGAGCGTTCTCCATCGGGATAAACGAGTAAATCCAGTGTAGCGACTTTCACGTCACGGCTAAAAGTTGTCGAGACGCGCGCGACTACGAGCAGCGACTATAGGTCGTGCCTACGTTTAAATGAAACGTCCATAACCGTAATCGGTTCGTTGCATAATCGATTTTCAAGCATGAGGTTCACCTTCCTCGTCGACACTCGCGTATTTCCATACGTCGTCCCTCCGGAGGTATCGCATCTCGTTGCTCGAATGGGGAAAACTCTTTGGAATCGACGTGAAATTGGTGTTGGCGGGTCGAAGCGAGGACTAAGGCATTCGAAAGGTTTACCTTAACATCCTTGTAACTGAGAAACGCATCCGTGGCAAAGGTCGAGTTCGCTGGACTAGGTTTATTTTTCACGCTTGGAAATATCACGCCACGATTTTTAGCGGAAGACCTTTGCGCGGTCGACGTGCTGCTAGTCGGTATCCCCGAGGACGCGGTCGAATTCGAAGAATTATTCGAACCACCGACGCTGTTGATGGAGCTGTTGAAATGATTGGACGGCACGATGTTGGACGAAGTCGAGGAAGACGTCGACACGGACACCGATGAGATGACGGTGGTTGGCGTCACCGGAGAAATAGTTGTCTCTGGCGCGAGGTCCTCGGACAGTCCGACGTACCTGAAGAAATATAACGATGGTATGTATAGTTGGTGCCGAGGAAACAACGAAAAGGAACGAACCTGCTGGAATCGTATTCGACGAGTCGATCGATCGTGGGATCGAGCAACAGTTCTGCTGGAATCGGACGTTGAGCGAGAGTAGCGACATCGTCTTCTTGCTTCCTCAATCTGTTCTCAACGCCTTCCAAGTTTTCGATGATCTTGTTCGTTTTCGAGCGCAAATCGGCGTGAATTTCGCTTATCGCTCTCTCTTGCCTTTGCGTCTGCGTTAGCAGCTCGTCCGACTTGGGCAACAGATCGTCCACGGAACTTTTCGTGCCAACCTGTTTAAACGTTCACGGATACGCGATCAGGCAAATAATTCAACGCGCAACTTTCGATTTCTAACGTTACGTCAATGATTGTTCAAAGTGCTAAAATACGACTAGTCTGAATTCGAGTAGGTTTTGCTTCGAACCGCGATTACAAGTACGACATGCAAGAAAAAGACGTTCCTCTAGATAGTACGAGTATATAGAAGATGCAAGTGCACCGGGCAACGAAACGACGCGATAAAAGCGATCGTATCGACGTTAGAATAACGGAGGCTTATATCGTCTAACTTGGTTTCTCGCGGTCGATCATTGAAGAGAAACGTGAGTATCGAAACAAAATTCACTGCTGTCTAATCTGGAACTCGATCGATTCGATGTTCGATTTGTCGGCTTACCACGACGTTCCAAACTTCGTCCATCTTTTCGGATACGGTCAACATAGGATACATCTGTTCGACGAGTCGATCGATCTTACTTTGCTTCGATGACGGTGTTTCCGTTGTCGTTGTTGTCGTTGTTGCTGTTGCTGTTGCTGTGGCTGTTGCCGTTGTTGCTGTAGCGTTCAGAATTCGTTGATCATTTGCATTTCCCCTCACTATTATTGCATCGTGCACATCTGTCATCATATTGTAAACACCTTCCAACTGTTCGGAAACCAAATTCATGTGGAACTGTAATTTCCTGTCCATATTACCAGTGGTCTGCCTGAGATTGTCTATCTCGATCGTTATATGATTAATCACTTCGTTACTCATCGCTTTCGTTATTTCGATCATGTTCATGCTAACGGGTTTCTTCTCACTCGCTTCTGCATTTATATCGTCGTTTTGTAAAAGATTGTTGTCTAGTTGGTTCTTTAAATCGATCAGTTTATTGTCGATATCGGAGACTTTTTGGTCGAGCGATAATAATTTCTCGCCCAAAGCTTCGGACGATGATGAATCTCGATGATTTTTTTCCGCCGTACGAACTATTGCGTGAAAGAAATGCGAATTAGAAAGAGATAGGATTAGCGAGAGATAGAGAGGTCCGTTGTATCGAACGTATCCGTTGGTTGGAGCCAACTCCCGACAAAGAATCGCAACCTGGACATTTTCAATTGCCTCCCGTTGGTTCGCATGCACGAATATGCAACAAGACAACGCGAGACAAATGTGTTGCTCTTCTGATCGGAGAATTCGCAAACCATCGACACCATCGGTTCTTTATTCTCGGCAACTTAATAGTACTCGCGAGACGATGAATTTGAATCGAGGTAATTTCTTATTGCAACTCGCATACGTACCTTCTCTAGTTTCACTGTCGCTTTTATTGTTGGACGTTCTAGCAGAATAAATAGCATGATCGGCTGGTACAAATGTCGCTTGAGAATTAAACAATTTCAAATCCAACGTTCGAAGCTTCGTAATGACAGCATCGGTTTTATCTATATTATCGTTGACACGTGAATCTAGAGCTTCCACTCTTCTCATTAGGTGTTCCACTGCCTTATCCAGATTTTCGATTCGTTGTAATTTCGATTCCAGAGTCGAAACTATCACCTCGAAAACATTGAATAGGTATTGTTCTCTGAAAATAGGATTTTAAACGAAACTTGAATCAAATCGATTGCTCTTGGTTAAAAAGGTATGTATTTCTATGATATGTTAACCTCTCTCTCTCTCTCTCTCTCTCTCTCTCTCCCTCCCTCTCTCCCTCCCCCCCTTTCTCGATGGGAATGAATATGACGCGAGTATTTCCGCGTTAATATTAATCGGCCAACAGTCCGGGTAACTGCTCTTGATTTTAATGCGGCAACAGTTTGCCTTTAATTGTTCTTTTCTTATCCTCTTCTATTGGAACGATCGAATATTTCAGTTAAAGAGGGTTTCAGCTTCGAAATAAAGCTCTGACCGTGTCTTGAGAGCAACATAGTAACTTGGATAGTTGTATCCTTTCTCTTGCTGCAGCGTAAGCTGCAAGTGTACCTTGAATTTTACGCAATCGATTCGCGGACAGGTCAGTAGTACCTATCTCAACCTATTTACCGCGCGGTCCTTTCGAATCGGAAGACGCCGATTTATCGTATCGCCGAAAAGTTCTTGTAATATCGTTGCGAAATCCTCCCTTCTACTTGGATAACCGCCTACTAGATACACCGTATTGGACGTTCGTCGACGTTCTCAAATTTGATTTTCAAATGATTCGTAACGACAGACCTCAAAGGTATAATAATAGGTTTAACAAGCATGTACGTAGTCAAGTAGTAATTTCGTGTCAGTGGTAACATTTTCATTGCAGAGAATATTCGAATTGTTATCGTAGAGTGTGTCTAAAAAGGTCTAATCGAGGCGGAGAAATCTGTCTGTACGTAAAATGTAATGTGAATGGAAAGAATGAAACTAGGGAACTAGCAACGAAAACGTGGAAGCGGAACGCGTTTTGCGGTACATAACGAACGACATTCCGCGACCGGAAATATCTATAAGAATGTTTGTAAAAAGAAAGAAGAAATTATAGGGCGAAAGTGATAGTGTGTTGCGGCAGGGTCGAGCTAAAAGCAATTTCGGATGAAAAACTATAGAGAAAGGTAATCGTCGCTAGGTGGACGATTTGATTTCGATATTTCGTAAATTTGAATTTCGATGCGACGCGTATATTTCTCGATTCCTTGTTCTTTATGGCATTCAATGATTTCCTACGCAGTCCGTAGATCGGAATCAAGTGTGCCCTGATTACCGTTCTTTCGTTTCTTCCGAGGAATCTAGTAGAGCTTGTGCAATCGTATTGTCATAACTAGAGCTCGGATTTGTTACGCAACCAAAGGAGAACTAGTATCCCACTGGTGATGTCGTTCAATCCCCGCGATCGAATCGGTTCTCTTTCCGTTCCCTTTGTGTCCTTCTTTCGAAGGATGCTAGATTAGCGTACCTACGCGACCAGTCTAAAAAGTCAACGGTAATCTGCGAACTCTGTGTAGGAGAGGTGGAAGATGCACTACACTGTGTGTTTCTCGTTTCCCCTCTGAGCATTTTCCTTCAAATTAAAGACAACGTTTGCGTACGGATATGAAATTTCTTGAAATGTTCCAACAAGTGTCTCTAGAAACTTGCGAGGGACAAGAGAAGAAATGGAGAAACGAAAGAAATCGTAGGTGTTCCACGTCTTGTAGCGCGTATATTTTTCATTATTTTATCATTTTATTATTTTGTTTCGGTAGATGCACGCGTAGATGCGCGCATATGAAAACGTCAAACCATGGAGATTGTCGGTTTTTAGAGAAAGCGGATTGCAATGCTCCGCATACTTGTTCCTATCGCGTCTATATCATTCGATATATCACTCCATATGAACGCATCGCAATGCAATTATGTGTACGTAGACATTTATGTACACACGGTATGCACCCGTAGGTGAGTGTACGGGTTAAAAAATATCGTTTCATTGAACAGTGTATAACTGAAAATAGTCTACGTGTATGGGCAAGAATAAGGTGAAAGGAAAAAGTTCTCGAACCCTTTCATTTTTGTAAGGTAAGTACGTACGTGTGCGAAAGAATGAGAAAGAGAAAGAGAAAGGGTGGGGTACGAGGAAGGAGATGGTGGGAGAAAAGAGAGTGAGAGGGAGAGGGAGCGAAAGCAGAAACAAATTATTCTCGTAACTGGAATTTAATGAACATTAAAACGAAACGAAGGAAAACGGAACGCTTTCGCGTGTTCGTAAATTCGATTAATAATATTTTTGATCGTTAGAAATGTAACGTTTACCATTCAGAACGAATGAAAGAATCAAGATACTTTGCGGCTACGAATTCTTCGAGTTCTCGATTGTTTTATTTGTCAATGAGCTGGTAAACTTATAGAGGATGTCCTTGCATCGTCCATGTTTACGGGGAAATTGCGAGTGCATGACATCTTTTTACTCGGATACGATTAAATCGATCAACGATACGCACGAAATTACCAAGGTATTGCTGATACGAGCATGCAACGTCATTGCCAACAAACACTTTTGCTGAATAAGAGAAAAAGGAGTAGAGCGACGTATTATACCCATCCCAAACAAACTGGTTTTCCGCATAGAATAATAGTATCAACTATTATAACTATATTTCGAGAGAAAACGTTGACGCGTCGCAACGATTCTTTTCGGGTAACAGAGGAGCAATGTTCTTCTGTCTGGCAAAAAGCAGAATACATTTTCCCGTAAACCGCTCTCGTGCATTTCGCCTAACGAGAGAATGATCGAAAAGGAACGAAATGGTGTGTGTACATTTGTTTCTTTTCTCGTCTCGAGTTTACTCGATTCGTTGACACACACACACAGTTCTGGAAAATGCAATTCGATAAACATATTGTAGATTGCAGTGCTCGATAATATGTATGTATCCTTATTGGATAAAAAACAGAAAAAAAATAAGTTTTGTACCATATTATGTACAACACAGGTTAACGGCCTATCCCGCCGTATCGAGTACTCGAATAATATCGCGATAATCTACCCACGTTACGTTAAATATGCCCGCCGCGTTGTGTATGTCCGTGGCTGATATAAACCCAGACCATTATTGCCGGCGTGCGAACAGGGTTCTTGGTTTTCGATACTGAAATATCGTAAAAGGTTTACGAATCTCTGTTTGCTCGAAATTGTACAGATTTTTACGGAAACACTGCTACTTTGGCGCGCTGAATGGACGAAAAAGAATTGCAAAAGAATTGGTCGGCCAACGGAGAATATGAAAGGGAATGGCATGTGGTTTGTTGGCAAAATTTGTAGAATTTCATTACGTAACTTGTACAAGTATGCTTTTTGTATCGTCAAGTGCTAAATGGTGTCAAACGGAAAGTTTGCTCCTATTAAAAAGCCAAGTTGTTTCGGTGTTTTGTGACGTTATATAAGCATGGAGCGTAACGTAAGCTAAGAGTATGACAGTACACCAACAACATAAGAGAACCACGCGACACGACGAGAGGATTTATAGTAGTATATTGTAGGTGTACGTTGCTACATACCATGCGAATCGAGAGGATGAAAAGAGAAAGCGAGAAAAAGGAGAGTACAAACCTGTTCCCTATAATAGCGGAAATGCTTACTTTAATTTTTTGCAATTATAATGCGATCACAAGATGTTAGATATGCTCATTTGCTTCCACGTAATACCGATTCATAAATCGCTGTACAACAATAAAGTAAGAATAATCGAATAGAATAATCGACGAACGTGAGAAGGTGAAAAATAACAGATTCGTAAATATACACCGCGATATCATGGACACTGTTGTCGCAAACACCGATATATGCTAAAACGTCGGCTATTTATTTATTTATTTGTTTATTTGTCCATTTATTAATTTATTAATTTATTAATTTATTAATTTATTTATTTACTAGCATACAATGTATTTCGATAAAATGATACAATCGCGGTGCATTAACGTATAAAGAAACGATGTATGGTGTGTGGCAGCACATCGAGTACACGAGCTTACCTATTTCTCTGAGGATTGCGAGTTGGCGGTGGTACCGTGTTTCCAGTGACGTTGTTTCCATTGTTACTGACATTGCGAATGTTACGTTCATCGGCAGAGGTCCTGGGCAATCTAGGACTTCCAGCGAACACGAAACCCAACAGGCACGTGGTAATGATTACAGCCTCTCTCATAATCAAAAACTCGAAGAGAGAAAGAAGGATACGACAGATAAGGAAGCAGATGGTGGCGAAGTGGCGACAGCAGCGCTGTTGAAGATAAAGAGGGAGAAAGAAAAGATGAAGAGGAAGATGAAAATGATGATGACGGCGAGGACGGCGACGACGATGATGATGATGATGATGATGATGACGAATTGATGACGGTGACGGTGAATCGACGAAGAAGAAGAAAGCGGAAAGGGAAAAGAGAATAATAGTAAAGAAGACAAGGAACAAATTTGGGCGATTTTAATAACACGTACCGACACTTCCGATGAGGATCACTATGGGTTTGATTAGCTGTTCGCGGGTGCAACGGGTTCCTCTTCTTTTTCAGCGAAACATCCACTTATCGTTGGTACGCGCAAAGAAAAGAAAAGTGCACCAAACGAAACATCTCTCTCTCTCTCTCTCTCTCTCTCGATGCACAAATGTAGCGAGTGAAGAGATAATATATGGTGTGAAAGATTCAGAGGTCACAAATCACACACGGTGAAAACTGCAACTACAACGATTACAAACAGTAACCGTGAACGTTTCGTCGTTTTCGATCAACTGGTATTCGTGTTCATTGATCTGCGGCCATCGTTTGTCAATGGTTTTGCTTCAATGCATCCTTTTTCAGTGTTCCGGCAAGCTAATCTTCAAGTTTAAATGTGTCTATGTTGGAATCTTTCAAGACTGCAGAGATCGAATGGACACAGGTGAATGAAACGTTTGTTAAATAGACGGATAAACGCGTCGCAATGAACTTATTCGCGCTTGAATCTTACATGCTTCTCCTGCGTTTTCTTGTTTTCATGAAAAATAGAAACATGTTCCGAGTGTTTTCACGCTCCTTAACGATACTCGTGCACAGTTAGATACATCCTTTGTTGCCGCGGCTTCGATTCACCATGATAAACACACAACACTGGACCTCGATGCGATTCTCCTGCTCGGTCGTGTGCAGCTAGAACGTTTGAAAATCAAACTGGAAAAAGGAATAGACCGATGAAAGCGGGAAACGTGCGTCACTTGTCGGGAAACTGTTTATACTTTGCGGAACGATTACGGTTCGCGGTACGAGGAACCGGGTGCGATACAGATGGAATTCTTTTCGAAAATCTCGGTACTCGTCGTCTCTCGAGAATCGAAGCGGCACGTAGATCCGAAGATACGTAGAATATTTGTCCGACGAGAATCACGGCGACCGAGCTCTCGGACGCACTGTCCCGTGAAAAGTACGACTCTGCTCCGCTCGGGGAGTTCGATCCTTGATCTTTGCGTTACGCGTGCTGTTCGATAATATCACACTATCGGTGCAGATCAGGAAACACTGGAGCCTCGTGGCATACTCACGATTCTATTAGCCCTATGCTTGCTTCGGTATTTTTCACTTAATCGCTCGTCCCTCCGCCGACAAAGCGCACAATGATATACGGGACCGAGCACCTCGAGCGTATCTCAACTTTGTGGTGAACGACGGGATCACCGACACCATAAAACACTGACAAGTATACGATTCCAGCTGAACTGTAAGAGTTACTTTCACGTACACACGTGTCGACGCTGAAGGAGTACCTACGCCTCTCCCCACTGATCGGCCAACAACCATTCTGGTCTCTTTCCGTCCTTTCCCCGTGTAAAGCGGTGATCTGATCTGAAATCCGATTCGATCCGTTTCAATTCGTTCTGTTTCGTTCCGTTTCGTTGCGAATCGCTCTCCTTCCTCCCTTCTCTTCTTTTTCCGACTAACATTGCGAGTTGCGAGAAACATACGGGAATAATTGGACGAAAAAGAAAGGCAGAATAGCCACGATTCAGAGATGATCGCCGCGCTACGTAAACTGCATAAATCTTCGTCAGTGAGCTGCAACAGATATACCTGCGCGTTTCAGACATTTTACCGAACTCTACGGAAACGTAGATAATTCGTATGTTCGCGGCCTTTGGTTCGGCTCTTTACGAAAAACGCTCTCTATTAAAAGCTCGTTGTTTCGAGCTACGACCAGAACGATTCGAGTCTCGGAAACAAGGGAAGAAAATGGTGATGTAACGAATACTCTCGATAAATTCTGTACGCTTGGGATCAATAGGTTCGGTTCAAGTTTGCATTACCGTAAATCCATTTTTTGATATACCTCGCAGATGTAGTAGTGGGGTACGTATACGTAAATTTCATCTCGAGACTGTGCGTCGAACTGAATTTTAATATCACGAGTCGGAAACAGCGTGTGAACGATTCCTGCGGTCAGTGAATATCTACTAGAAATATTCCATGTACCCGCCTATCCAAGTACATATGCCATAGCATATAGATGCATATTACGGCTACTTAATCTTACCATGAAATGTGCATTCCGTGATTATTAGGCCGCATCGATCCCGAGTATGCATTGAAATTCCAAAGATGGCCTCGGGAGCAAATATAGAAGCGGGAAAATCGGTGAAAAATGCGAATAAATTAACGTGATAATTTACACGAAGCGAAAAGGTAGAAATTCAATGAAATTCAATGAAATTGAATACATAACATGGAGAAATGCCAGAAACGAGAAGCGAAAATAAGTACACCTCGACTAACGAAATCTATAAGGAAAAGGAAGGAAGGAAGAAAGTGAAACCGATAAAAACCGATTTCGAAGTAAATAAATGCAAGTTGAATCGTCTATCGGCAACGATGCCTAATCGTTTTGAAAGGTGGTCGGACGTCGTAAACGGAGACTGCTTAATAAAAGTAAGAGCAAGGCTTATAGACAGACCAGTTGATATACGTACGATATGTACGTATGTATGTACCTACATATGTATTGTACGTGGATCGACCAGTCAGTCAACCAGATGGTTCCTTTGTTATGTTCGATACTCTTTGCTGTAACCTCTTCTATACGTTAATCGGAGTGTCGACTCGTATAAAGAAATTACCTACATTCTTAACGACTATCGATATTAACGTTTAGCAAACACGACAAACTGTGCTCGTCATTTGCAGATACGCGGCGGAAACGGGGGAAGGAGAAGGCGTAAAGTGCAATACGCGCGTAGGTATTGCATATAGACGCGCGCACGAACGCACACACACACGCATACACATCGGATGCAAGAAAACGAGCTTACGATATTTACTCTATTGAATTATATTGTCCACCTTCGAGAAAATGACATGATTTATGTATAATTTTGTACGCTTCCGCAAATTTAAATATACAAAATAATAAAGTTTTATTGTTTAACTAAATAGAAAATTTATACGCGTTTAACGCCATAGACACAATCCATAGATAGTCATTCTCAGTAATAAGGTCTCCGAGGATTATTCTGAAAAGGAGAAAAAACTGTATCACATTATCTTAATGGAATTTTCGATGACGCGAAAGGACATGTGTACGTAGAGTATGGTTACCAAGGGATTAGGCCTAAATCTGTAAGCCAGCATCATTCGTTTTCTGTAGGCGTCGAATTCGTCGTCGTCTCTAGATACCCCGTCTGGTCTCTCAGAACCTAAGCCGGCGCTATCGAACCTATTAGTCGCCCTGTATCGGAAATGTTGTTTTCGTGTTGAACAAATGAGCATCGTACTTGTAGAAAAGGAAATGATGTATAAACGAGAAAAAATGTCGGTTACTTATTAACAGGTTCGATACGTCCGTTGCCCTCGCTACCCAAACCTTGTCCTTCGCTCCAACCTAGTTTCTGCAACATCTGAAATCCTACGTAAACGACAATGTTGTAAGTTAATCGTGAAATAACAGTGGAGGAATCGTCGAAAAAAAGCACGTATAATAATCGAGAAACGAAAATGATTTCCACAGCAAGATCACTCCGTGTCACGTACCTATGTTATCTTCTTTGAGTTTATATTCCTTATAATCGCTCAGATCGGGTTCCTTTCCTTGCTTGACCGCGTTGTACTGTTCCATGAATTTTTTCAGCTCGTCCGGCGGTAGAAAATCACCGATATGATGCTTTCCCTCCGCTTGAGCTGTCAGTTCTTCTGCCCACAATTGAGTAGCCTCCATCTCGGCGGACCTAAGCTTGTGTTCCCAGGTGCCGCCTTCGGTTTCTTCGTCGCTATCGTATTCGTATTTATGCTTGCCCTGTGCCTCTAAGCGCTTCAATTCCTCTCGTTTTCTCAACAGATTTTGATACAGTAGATTTATCTAACGAATAAGAAACATTCAATGGAGACTTAAACGGTGTTGAAACGGTCTCGATGAAAGCTACACGATTCGCTTGATAATTGCTCGTATATCTCACTTTGTAATGATCTTCCGCTTTTTTCCACTGTTCTTCGGTGAGGTCTAACGTGCCAAACGTTTGTCGAGCGTATTGTATCAATGCCGGATCGTTCCTAGAAATTTTGGTCAACATGGGATTTTTCGTTTTCGCGTGTTGCATCTTCGATGATGGAATTATTACAGCTGGTTGGCCAATTTGTCCAGGAATCGCAATACCCGGCTGTGAAAGACTCGCACTGTTTTGTTTCTTCGTAGACAATGTATTAAGTTCCGCTATGGATACTTTATTATCCGGATCACCCCAACGACTGCGTCTTTTTCGTTTACGTTCTTCCTTGCTTTCGTCTTTCGTACGATCTATATAATTGTCATTGAATCCCGTGTGTCTTTTTATCTTTCTAATTTCTACGTATACAAAACAAGTCACTCACCTTGCATCAAAGACACATGTTTGTGAATATGGTTCTGATCACCGTCATCGTTATCGCTGAGAGCTTCTTCCGGACAATAAGGTTCTGCACCGGTATCCTTCGGTTCCTTGGTCGATTTTTCAGCTCGGAACTTGGCCACTAACCCCCTGTACTGCAGGTACGCTGCACTTTGCTTTTGGTGCAGAAACCTTGATTAAAACAATATTTAAGACTCTGGCAAGTAACGTGTTCTCCTAAAGTAAATTCCTTTCTATGAGGAGAGGAACTGACAAGAAAAGAAGAAGAGAAGAAGAGAAAAAGAGAAGAAGAGAAGAAGAAAAGAGAGAAAAAAGAAAAGAAAAGAAAAAGAGAAGGAAAGAAGAAAAGAAAGATAGAAAAGAGGAACAAGCAAGAAAACACATGATGAACAAAGTGGTCCTATTACTCGTTACGCGAAGGAGGGTAACAATGCGACGGGAATAGAATTTCTTTTGGACGCGTTAAACATGAACCGCAAGGAAAACATTTTCCGAGCGAAACAAGCTAAAAAATTTCAAATTACATGTATGCACGCATTCGAACGTGTACAGTTACGTGTCACGGTTTCTTATTGTTCGTTACCGAATGGTGTTCATGGTCTCGTTCGCATCGTCAAGCTGATTAGTATTTTCTGTTTCGCTTGCAAGAGATAAGGTTACGGATAAGGGAGCGGCTCAATTGGATTCCAATTGTGATACTATCCGACTTGTACGTATTTATACGTATCTATAGAGAAAACGAATAAATCGGAAGAACGACGACCGAACCGGTATGCGGGTTTTAATAGGAGGTAAGCCGACAACGCGACGCGTTAATACACGAGACGGGGCGGGGGGGGGACCAGTGAGGACAGTAGTTACCATAACTTAGGATCTTGTGCATTCTTCTCTCGCGCCTCCTGCTCGATTTCATCCCCGCAATCGGCGACGATGCGTGCCAGCTGCTCAGCCTCTACGGGACACACTTAGAAGCCTTTGTCAGACACGCGCAACAACGCTTATATACTTTTAGTTTTTGTGTTTCTGTAGCGTAGTAGAACGTACGTATGTCTACAGAGATGGTTCGCAAGTATGCTTCCGCATATCTCGTGTTTGCCCGTGTGTTTGTTATTCGCCGTATCGCGCGCGCGATAATAATGCGCGTTGTATAAACAGTCGCTCGGTCCCTCAAAGAAGAGACTATGATTTGCGGCGAATCAATTAGAATCCCATTAGAATCCGACACGCGGCGATACGTCGAAATAAGTAAACAGATGAAAATAATCGACATATCGTACCTAGCTGGTCTGTAGCTTGTAGACCGGACAACGGCCTCGCCGGTGGTGGCACTTGAATGTTAGGTGGTCCCATAGGTACCTGAGTGACTTGATTAGGAAGAGGATAACTTGTCGACATCAAAGAAGGAGGTGGGCCGGCATTTTGTATTATCGGAGGCGGTGGCACGTTCGGGGGTGGAATATTCAAATTCGGCGGTGGAACCGAATTTATGTTCGACGAAACGTTACGAACCGGAGGTGGAGGTGCTGACATCATCACGGGCGGTATCACGTTCGGCGGGGGAACGTTGGGTACATTGGACGCGTTTGGTACGGTGACCACGATTGTCTGCGAAGGTGGCATAGACATCATATTTGGCGGCATTTGCGTCAGCGTTGATAGCAAATTCGGAGGAGGAATATTCGGGGGTGGTAGATTCGTAGGCTGCAGGGTTGCGGGAGGCAGTACCCCGCACTGTCGTCCGCACGAAAGTATATGTTGCTGCGTCCCGGATGCCACTGAGCTCGACGATATCGAGGGCGACGAGGTTGCCGCTGACGAAGAAGATGACGATGAAGGTAGTGGTGTTGGCATTGCTGTGGGTGTTGGCGTTGATGTTTGCGTTGCTGTTGGTGCCGCGGTCGACAGTGGCGGTGGTGGTGGCGGCGGTGGTGGTGCTGGAAGCGGTGGCAATGGTGGTTGTAACACCGACGACGTCGAAGACGAGGATGCAGAGGAAGATGAACCAGAATTGGAAGAGGAACAACAAGTGGACGACGACGACGACGACGACGACGACGACGACGACGACGACGACGACGAAGACGACGACGACGACGACGACGACGACGAAGACGAAGACGACGATGGTAAGAGCGGTGAAGATGCGGAAAGTGTAGGAGGTGGTAGATTCTGTAAATTCGGGGGCATTGTCCGAGAAATGTGAATATTCGGCGGAGGCACATTGGTATTGGCGGTAATAGCCTGTACAGAGGTAGCTGGAGATCCGTGTATCGTATGTGACGGTGACATTTGCATTCTAGGATCTCCGGATCGATCGTCTATTCCGGGATAACTGTTCACCAGATTCTTGGGAGGTGGCATTCTCAGCAAGTTTGGAGGAGGAATGTTGGTTATGATGTTTCGTATGTTTGGCGGCGGTACACTCGTCAGATGCATCACAGATTGAGACGCGTGAGGAGGCACAAGAGACGAATTCCCATTTCTAGGGAAATACTGTTGCTGATTGTGCTGCAAACGTTGCGCAGCGGAAGCTAATTGGTTAAAGTTACGTCGAGCTTCTGGGCTTTGCGACGACGTGTGTCTGGTAGGAGACGGGCTTGAGGATGAACTGTGCCTCTTATCGGAGCTTTTTTCCCATCTGGAATCGATCCTTCTACGCTCTCTTCTATTCTCCCAATCCCTGTTTATATCATTGCTCTTCTTCCTTTCCTTATGATGCGTACCGTCCGTGTACTTCTCCTCTCTCTTCTCTTCGGATTTCAAAGAAAACATTGATTCTGTTTTCGCTGTTCCTTTGTTACTTGCAATTCTTTTAAATTGATCTAAAAAGCTACCATCATTGGCGAATAGATTAATTGTTTGCGACACGGTTGGTTTCTCTTCGTGTTTTCTGTAATAAGTGTTTTCGTGGAAATAATGACACGCTTCGAATGACACGTTTCAAAGTAACAGAAATTTTTGAAACTGGCAGAAAATGGATCAACGGTTAGTCGGCGGCTAACCGACGAACAAATCATTTTATAATTGCTATACGAGCGACAATCGTTTCAAATAGTCGTTAATCGGTTAAACTAATCGGCCAGTGACAAGTGTCAATTTATACATTAGAAATCGCATTTGATACACAGAATTCAGAAAAGTGTTTTCGTACAATTAGCAATTCGAAAGAAACAACATGAAAAGCTACTTACTTGACGGTATTAGCTTTATTCGTTCTCGAATTCGGAATCAGTGCATTGCTCTTTTTCAAATTTTCCACGGCTTCTTTTGCTTTCTGTTCTTGCATTTTCGCTTGTATCTCGAGTTTCTTTTGCTGAATAATTTGTTCTTGCTTCGACATTTGCGCGAAACGTTCATTTCGAGATGTTTTCGAAACAAATGGATCGGAACCTTTCACACCACGATACGCCATATTTGTTGTGTCACAGCGACTCTCTAGCGAGGTCGGTATGTATTCGCATTGAAAGTGAAGCAACTTGAAGTCGAAAAATGTCTAATTCCGACAGCCTGTACTCTAACAGAACTATGGAGTTATGAGTTTTAGTCCAAGAATCAGAATCACCAACCGACAGACGAACTCCCTCTTTTAGTGCATTATTTAATGCTACAAAAAATTCAATTCCAGTTCGGTTTTACATAATACGTAGCACAGAAATGATAAGAATCATTTACTGCGTAAAAGTCATCGTTCGCATTTACCGCGCCCCCTATCATACTAGGGTAAGTTTAACCACGGACGAGTCATAGGATAGACATTGCGAATTCATGGGACTCGGTGCGTCACGTGTTCTGAATTACCTTCATTAATTATGGACAAAATCAAAGGTTCGTGAATAGGAGAAAATACTACGATAAGCAAAATGTTCAAAGTTGACCAAGTAGGTACGTATCTTGAGTCTGCTCCAAGTTCCAATAGTTTTCATTCCAATTCCTATCGCTTGTAGCGCTGCCGTGCTATGTAGCGAAACCAGCCTATGTCGATATAGCAGGGCGTAACACGAAAATCTTATGCTGCGTACATATGTATCCTGTACCTCGTCTGCACGTGTGTTGCAACTAAAAATAAAGATTAATTTATTGCATAAAAACGTCTTGTTTTGGCGTGTATCTTTAGTTACAATATCCATTCAATTATTACGTTGACATATTTTCATCGACCAGCTTCTATGACGCCTTGTTCCCAACTAACTATTTACAAAAAGGATATCACGAGTATTAACAAAAGAATTTTCAAATGTCGAGTTAAGCAATAACCGATAACAAATGGAAATTGACTTTACCTACAACTAGAAACCGACGGTGTCGACGCATTGGCTACACAGTGGTCTACATTATCTACACCGGCAGATAAATAAATAAACGTAGAGACCGCCACAAAGCAATACAAGTTGTATGAACTTGAGAAGAAATCTCGAGTACCTACTTAAATACCCAAGTATTTCGAAATATGTACAGCGGTAACATATCAATATATAATTATTGGGCCGAGTGCCGCAAGTGGACGCGCGTGTTAGGAAACAGAAAAATAGAATCCGCAACTCCGAATAGAAAAATACTAATTCATAAATTATTGTACATATTTTGGAAAATTTCATTCCGCCATACTTATTTTAAGGTTTTTAATGTATCTAAACATGCAAATATATACAAATTGTATGGAATATACAAAATATATACAAATGTATTACAAATACAAACACCATTGTCGTTATTAGATTATTCAAAAATACACATTTGTATAAACAATCGCCGTTTAAATGCAATATATTTACATATGTGTGTATTTAGAAGAAAAATCAGACGAACCAACTATGAATAATACCGTGTAAGCTCAGCGCTGTAAACGATAAAAATACAACTGTTACCAACTGTCGTATGAAAACATTGAAATTTATCGAAAAAGTGAATAAACTACGTTGTCAATCTATTTGAACGATCAGTGAAACAAATAACTTATTCATTCAATCAGCGCGACAAATGCTTTCCAACATTTAACGTTTACAATTTGAAAAGTGGTAAGAAATGATAAATCTAGTGAAATATTCTTCTGTGAATTTAACAACGTCGAGAGTTTCTGAAATGTCCATATCGTTTTGAATGAAATATTCAAAGGACTTTTAAGCAAACGTTCTAATCAAATCCTGAATGTTACATATCTGAATTCTTCTCGTGCTCTTAAATATGTCTAACGTGAAAACTGACGATGTATTCAGCGTTCGTTCGTTGCACGGAAATAGCAAATGGGTCGGTTGGATGGAAAGTAAATGCAACCAATCGTCTTGCAGCCGTTGGTGTCGTACGACCCAACATTCCCGCGTACATTCGAAATTTCAACAGACCCGAATCACGAGCGTAAAACCTAGAAAATAAATGCACGTAAACATTTTGATATTATAAGAAATTTATTTTGATGTTATACAAACTAAGGAATCGATACCGTATAGGATGTTCTCCGCATGCTTTAGGCCGTTCCATCATCGATACCCATTTATCGTCGTAACAAAATAGAGATAAATCTAGATATGGAGAACTAGAGTAAGACTGAGCGCATATTGGCAATTGAGCAAGTAGTCTTTTCGTAGCTTCTGTAACACCGCCGTATCTCGCACTCACTATCGTCTGTTTGAATCTTTGCTGTAATAATCTAGGAAAAAAGTAAGAAATTACAATTCAAATAAATAAATTTCAAATGTATAGATCTATATTTTCAAATTGTTTTGATTACATTTCAAATGTGTTATATATACATACCTTGCATATATATTATTAGATGGGGAGCACATGTACTGACAGTCTGTACTCATTCTTGCGTTTCTAAAGAAATCGCTGAAATTCTCAAATTGGGTCAACAACTGTGTAGATGCGTTATCATATGCAGCTAGTATTTTAGCTGTGACCATATCGTAAACTACTAAAAGTGCGGGTTGTGCGTTTGGTTCATTCGCTTGAAGCGTCGCCACTTCTTCACTCGTAAATCTTACAAGTATATGGTTCGTATCTAATAACTGCATCTTCCACATGCGTAACGCATTTAACTAAAATATTCATTTACATAGTTTATAGAGACTGATAATATACTACCATACTTTACATACCTGATCAAAATATTGATAAAAACGTCTTAATTCGTATGGATCTTTTGTTGTATCACTAATGTATGCTGCTCTTTTATATAGATAAACCAGTAACTTGTGCTTAAGACTGTTTATTGTAATGTCTCTGAACGGACGGGAATTTGCTCCTGGACAGGCGCTTGTAACCAAATATGCATCGTCTTCTAAACAGAACCTGTTACAAATTAGAAGCAATTTGTAAGAATACAACGCGATAGTTACACCTGTTATGCCCCTGTTACCCTCCCCCTCCCTCACCCCGGGAACGGTAGATATTTCTTTAATCGAATAATACCTTCCTATAGTTCTGACATTTATAAACATTCCATCGAGGATTTGAAATATATGTATAGTTTGATGTTGTACCGACAAGACTGCCAAGATATCTTTATACAAATAAAGACCTGTAAAAAGAAACATATATTCTTGTCATTTCACATTTATTAAATACTTTTATACGCGTGAAACTTTGATATTCGATAAAAGATCTATACCTTGATTATGAGACAAGTATATTTTATCTACTTTAAAATGTCTAGTATCACATAATTTTCCTCCACGTAAGTCAACCAGATGTAAACTATAATCTTCCAACGGGGATCTAGGATTTGGAGTTAGGGCTTCGTTGTTGGAATAAATCTTGAATAAAATATCTCGAGTTATTCGAGTGAAACGTATGCCTGTTAAATGAACAGAGAACCGTATACCTGATAAAAATGAGGTCTTAATTCGTCTGGAATATGGGCAGCGGAACCCACAATTACATATCGACCATCATCTGTAAACAGACTGCATTCTCTATTTAGTTGTTCATTACTTTGAACTACATTTATAATCCATTTAGTCTACAAATATAATTAAAAATTAGTTCTTATTATATGTACTGTTTTTCTATGTATGTTTATTATTTATAAATTGTATTAAAATTATAATAGAAAAAGCTAATGTAACATACCTTGAAGAATCGATTAAAAATATTACTTCTAATTTGAAAACTGTATTCGTCATTCTTATGACCAATATATTCACCTTCGCAATTGGCTAACAAATCAGCAGCTGCAGATGCACCACGATATTCATAAACTTCTATGGAAGTTTGATCAGCGCTAAAAGCTATTAAATAACGTCCATCTGGACTGAATTTTCTGAGAAAACAAGGTGGTTTCTCAACATTCATAACAGTAAAATTTGGAAACACATTTTGGTAAAATTGTCTAGCATTGTGAACATGTGTTCCTGGGTAAGGGCAACCAAACGTTTCACGACGCTTCAGACGTACGACTATATTTTGTGGACCTATTTTACGAGGCTTTATAGGACAAGGCTCTGTCACATACTCAATCTTTGTCTCCTTCTCGGCCATTCCTTACGACTATTCCAAATATACATTAAAATATACATTTCACTCAATTCATGTCACTTAACACGCAAAATATTTGTACTTTTCCTAATTCGATCCGACCGAAACTACCGTATTATTTTGTTGGTTATGTTCAACAGTTGTTTGAACAGATACGCTTAACTTGAAAATCTGAAATTACTTTTATACTACATTGCTCAACGTGTATTGTTTGACTCGCAAAGAGGAAACACAGCTACTTGTTTCGTTGAAAGCTCAATTATGACACTAATGAGTATATATATATTTCCAGATCAACCAAAATCCTCGTGTACAATATCACGTCTCATGCACCACACAATTTACACTTGCAAGCAGAGACATTCGTCACAATTTGGTTTTTTTGTACAAGTACCCAAGTACTTACATGCCGTATAATACCGTGATTTTCTATCTACGTACGCCATAAACTGTAGTGTTGCAAATTTAATTTATAAGATCACGCATACAAATTACTATTTTTATTTTATAATGTGTTTATAAATACATGTTTTTTTCTTTTTACAGAAATACGGTAAACACAAATACACAATATTTGTATATATAGAAATTTTATTATACATACCAGACTTGCACACAGATACGCGAGATGCGAATAAATTCGTACGACATTTAACCGTTGCGTGTTCAGAAATTTACAAGAGACTTCAGTTATTTTCTTTAAATATTGCATCTTATTTAGACTCGGATGACGTACGATGATTATACTATAAGCATACTGTTCTCATACAACCGTCTACAGTGCGTTACTGTCATAATCTCAGCCGACCCGCGGCTCAAAGGTGAAGAGGGGCAAGGGGATTCGGCCAGTACAAAGACGCGCCGAAACTGATTCCGCCGTTACTATCGGGCTGAGCGCCGCGAATGGACGGCTCCCCTTGCCCTTCTTCACTTTTGAGCCGCGGGGGTCGGCTGGGATTGTGTCTCTAACGCACTATATACGTGATCCACAAAAGTTGCCAATTATTTACATGTACCGGAACATGTATTTCAATAAAGTTGGAATATTCTCAAATTTTTAACCGTATGTAGCCGTATGTAGTATAAAATCATCATTTCCTTTAAATAACACCTAACAAATAAAAAAAAACACATAACGACAAGATTAAAGTATCGTTGAAATCCGTATGTAAGAGAATAGTTGTTATTTATTTCATTTTAAACGATTCGTCTACAAACGCTTTATTTCATTGTTAATTTCCTTATAATTAAACTAAAAATAAGCAACTTGAATTGTGGTGAATTTTAGATTTTAAAACATAAGAAATAAACAGCCATTTCCAATTATTATTCACAGTGTTGTATTGATGAATTTAATACATTTCATTTTCACTGCCTGTGATCTTAAAATAAATGAAATTTTATGTCACATTTCATATACACATAAACTTAAAACGCAAAGGTATCGTAAATCTTGATGTATTTTTTATGTAGCAAAGCCCCGATTTTATTTACAAAGCAGATTGGACTGTCCTACGGAGACAGCGCAAAGAATAGGAATAGTCTGCACAGGCCGGTGTCAACAAAATAATTTTAAATCAATGTAAATAAATATTGTATGTTGTTCGACATACGTAAAAATTATTCGATACTTTTCTATTTTTCGTATTTTTTTCTTCTTTCATATATATATATGTATATATTTTTGATGTAACATTATATATAAAGTAATAGTTTACAGTATATCACACACATATATATGTGTATATATATACATATATACATATACACATACATACCACACATGCATACAAACACACCCCCACACACATATATATATATATATATATACATATATGTAATGAAAAGAAGTTTATTATACCATTAAATGCGTCCTCGTGTTACGCTCGTTTTTTTTAGGGAACTGTACAAAATTAAGTTCAGTAACATTTACCGGAAAATTTGTCTAGGTAATACATTTTCTACGCTCGAGTTATATTACAGAGTTCATCTTTATAAGTTATATTCAACTATATTATGTTTATTAAACATCAAAACTCGAATTTTTATAAATAAACGCACATACTTTTAAAAAAATGTTGATACGTTTGTTTAAGATATTTAATAAATCGTGTCTTGTTGTAAACTGCGATATCATCTATAGAGCAACAAAGATTTTTCAATTTCAAATGCGTATGCGTATATTCGTAGGAATCCGCACTTGATTACATTCATTCAAAATAACATATGCAAATTGTAACTTGATAATTCATTATTCTTTATGATTTATATTACATTGTTGATTAAGGTATAAAGCTTGAAATTTATATTAGCGTCGGGATACAATATTTAAGTACTGCATAAGCATTGCTAAAGTCAACAGTGGCGGAAAATAAATCTGAGGTGAAAAACATGTTTTGTGTATGTGTATACTTGTGTACTTGCGTGTCCTGCTAGGTAAAGAAAATGTCAAGATTGGATAATCAATCTGAACTTTAATTTGTTGAACTAGCACTGGAATTACTGCTACCCGAAGATGATGTAGACGATGTTCTAGTACTGTTTGATTCATTTGCTGCTCTAAAAATAAATAAATATTTATGATAACTTCTAGTTTTTCCAACAACCATTTGTATGCATCTTAATTTATTAAATTGTGATATTTAAAGAAGAATGCTTTTGAAATTTGCAAAATGTATCGTTATTTCTAAGTTAATATATACACATTATGTATAATTAGGCACATCAGTCTACCTAAAACGGGCAGCCAGACTAGGTCCAACAGTATCTTGATTTGCTTCCACACAGTTTTGATCGCCTAAGTTTTGCCTACAAATAGGGCAAGTCCCATGCTAAAAAGACAAAGAAAATAACCATATGAAATTACATGAAAGACAACGCGATAAATAATAGGTACAAAAGATAATCATTCAGATTGTTGGGAGCATTTTTCATTGTACTTACCAGCTCTAACCAAGGTAAAATGCACGGTGCATGATATATATGTAAACACGGAAGTTGCTTGACTGGTTCTGAAAGCTTGAAGTCTTCCCAACAAACAGAACATTGCATTTTACTATCTGTTCAGAAAAAATACATTTATTTAAGAACACGACATTCTTCGTATACATTATCATTTTTTATTACTGAAAATATAGTTATTTTTATACTCACCAACTTGGCTTTGGGTTACAGTTGTGGTTGGTATTTTGTCTATTTGTTTCTTTGGTAAAGGTGGTGGACCAGCAGTACCATCCAATTGATTTAACACGTTTGTTACAACTTCATCGAAACCAGGACCGTCCGGACCCAAAATAAAATCTTGAGGATTTGGAAAGACCAGTCTAATATTGAATGTTTATTAGTTTCTTTCCTTTTAATAACACTAAATATTAAATAAAACAACAATAAGATTCATCCCGAGTAAACAAGCTTTCTAGTGCCTCTTGTACCAGTTGGAATGTCAATTTTTGAATTTCTATAATTTCTTTAAAAAAATTTCTCTGAAGTCTCTGAAATATCTACCGAGACATATCCGTTGGCGCATTTTTAAACTCACTTTTCTGAAGAATCCTCTTTCGTTATGCAATGGAGTAGGAAACGGAAGTACCTTTTTCTTGGAGAACTTTTATCATATTTATTTCAATGTGACCTTACAAAAAAGGAAGTCTCCTCTTTACAACGAGCAGCCAAAAGTTGTTCTACAATTATTTTTCTTATTGCTGTTTTATTGCACTTTAAACGAAAAATGTATCATCGCTAATAGATATTAATAAATTAATAAATAGCATACAATACACATTAAACATTGACTTCTCATAGTAGAAAAACTAACATCTTGTAATAAATAGAACATTCATCGCGAGTATATTTCTCTTAAAAATAACAAAATTTTGTTGTATATGGGAAGGAAGGAAATACAAAGTAGAAACAGAACAAATCTTGAAGTCTAGTTTGGAAGATACTCGGGATAGCGTTTTGTGTAAAACATATTCTGCTCGAAGCAGAAATACTTGTGTACACAAGAATAATTTGGTTCTCATTATAGTTGCAATATTATACATACACAGGTGGTTGTCTATCATGTGTGCCAGAATAATCCATAGTCGTTTCTGCGAGAGCATATAGAAACTCTTGTAAGAACATCTGTAGAGACGCAGGATAGTCTTGTCTTCCACGACCTCTGTGTAATAAAAGAAAAATTATTGGTACCTACTTAATCATTTTTTTTATTATTTTACTACGATAAAAATAGTATTGGATAATATTAAAAGAAACAATTGAATGCAACAATTATTCAATTTCTAGGAAGTTGGACAACTCGTGTTTCTCGATAATCTAAATTGAAATGTATGTAGCATAAGTAATTTGAAACATGATCCTGATTAAAATCAAATCACCGATCTATACACGTTTGGAATTTTCAAACGATTAACTACCAACTCACCTATAAGACTGTCGGGCATACCAATTATTCGAATTCACATTATTCAAATTGGCAAGTACACTATTTCTGTTAGGTGTGTTTGATGTTTGACCTCTATCGGATACTCGTGGCAAGTTTAACACATCATGTTCTCTCCGCTATAGAAAGAATAATCGATAGAAATTAAGATTTTCGTTTGCATTGAAATAGAGAATATTATCGAAAGAACACGTTAAACAGATGGAAAATTTATGTTTACATAATTTAGTAGTAGATAATCATGATCAATAATGTCTTCACTAACAAGATCCGTGCCTGAGTTACTATCGTCACTACCACTTTCTAATTCTTCTATAAAACCACTCGCGCATCTTGGACATGTATAATCCTAAAAAGAATTACGTATTATTATACTGCTGATATATTTTTGTGTCGTTATATTTGAAATAGTCGGAGAATAGATAGCATTTAATGTCAATTAAAATTCGTTTTCTTAGGAGATTTGAATTACATGTGACAGTTGAAAGATTTTTGGATAATTATAGAAAAAAGGGTGCACCCAGTGATTTCAATGAAGTTGAAATATGTTGTTGGGGACATGATTCTGAACAACTTTTCCGCTGCTCGGGTTGTTTTTATGGATATTCGAAAAACTAGATTCGATGGCATGTTATTATGTGAAACTGATTTCTCTAGAATTGCAGAACGAAATCAGTGACGAAACGATTGTAGCATTACAGTTATTTCGAGGAAAAAGTTGGTGAACCATTCAAAAATAATGAGACAGACTGATAAGAAACCAATTACCTACCCTAAAACGAAAAGCGGAAAAATTAGTGCGCGTGATATCGAATGACAGATCAAGAGAAAATATGTTAGAAATCAGAAAGAGAGTGGCATCTAGTTGACGATTATCTACATGAGAAATATGTGAACACACTTACTGGTAATAAATCTTCGATTTCAACGCTGCATTTGTGACAGAAAAATCGAGACATTGGTGTCCCGTCCACAACGGCTTCCGCCATACTTAATGAATTCTCTTTGCTCTTCTTACCTATTTCCGACTATTATCACGATTTGCGGTGATCCGTCACAACAGTTCGTCTACTTGATTGCGTTTAAGCAAATGTCGAATCTGAACGGGAAAACTACTGATTTTAGATGATACTTTCACATAACACGAGATGGCGTCCGATTAAATTTGTCGATTGCGTATCAACACCTCGTTATTGCGTTCAATTACATTTCTTTACAATCGTTCTTTTTCTTTTTCCATTTAACCACGTACCACTCGATATACCATTGCTTTTCTACAGTATTTTTTCCCCGTAAATCGTAACTGGAAAACCGTGTCCCACACACGGAAATATTCGTTAGCTATAAATCCTCTGGCTGAAACTGTTAAATTAACAAGAACAGATATTTCTTGCTAATTTACACTGAACGTCTTTTAGCTTTCATAGCGCTACAAAGTATCGAATTTGTAGTGGTTTTCTCAATCGATTCTCATGTATACGCACATTATATGTAAACACCGAGTAAATATATCCTAACGAAAAATACGTTTAGCAGGTTAGATTTTGACACACGGTTTTATCGAGCACTTACCAAACGCATAAGAAGGGATCCCACTTATGTCGTGAATTCTTATTGGTAGAATGGGATAACGCATGTTAAAATACAAATCACAGGTGAAGTTGTAATAAGGAAGTTGGATTGCGTATAATGTTTTATTTGTACGAATGCACAAAAAGCCGAGAATAAATTGAGATGTGAATTCTTGAGTGAATACCCACGTGTGCATACATAGAATCGCACGCACGCACGCACGCACGCACACGTACACGCACACGCACGCACGCACGCACGCACACACACACACACACACACACACACACACACACACACACACACACACACACACACACAGAGAGAGAGAGAGAGAGAGAGAGAGAGAGAGAGAGAGAGAGAGAGAGAGAGAGAGAGAGAGAGAGAGAGAGAGAGAGAGAGAGAGAGAGAGAGAGAGAGAGAGAGAGAGAGAGAGAGAGAGAGAGAGAGAGAGAGAGCAAGTGTTTGTAGATGCGTGATGTGCAATCGTGGCACAGCCGGAGAAAAAGGCGGTTGCCAGCGAGGAAATGTAACAAAAGTATAAAACAAAGTTCTTTTTCGGAACAGATATGTGTACACGCGTATGAAAGCTTTCAGGATACGTTCAAATAAATACTACGTGCATCGCATTCGTGCATGCATGAGGATTAGTTGTGTCTCTATGTAGTATATATGAATTTAGTTTCGTATCACGCATGCGTATAACACACCGTATACGTTGTGTAGATGTTATAATATTCGTAATATGCAAAAGCGTATATATCCGAATACTCGTGTCTATCTTGGATAACTAGGCACACTAAACGTTGTCTACTGTTATGTAGGAAATCTCTATTTAGCAGAGGTGTTGGTACGACAACTAAACGTGAAATCAAATGTACACGTAACAATAGAAACGAACGAAAGAATAATGTGAAAATACAGATTTTCTGACTTCAAAATACTTTGAAGATTTTAATTCTCTAATACGATTATACAATCGAACAAAGATAAATTGAAAGTTATTCGTTCTGTTTTCAGAGAACAAACATTTACTAATAATGATTAGCTTATGTAAAGTACTGATTTATTACAATCGAATAAAAGTCTACCGACATAAATTCTCTAGGACACTTAATATTATGTCATAATATTTTACTTACACAAGTAAGCGCAATAATGGTTCTCCTCTAAAACTACTCAGATAAATATATTACAATGCTACGGATCGCTAAACGATCAGTAATGTATTTGAATTTTTTATACCGTTTCAACTACAAGAGTTTCGAATCTTTTCTCAAATTTGTTTGTTGACCGAACTTGTTGTACCATTTCTTGTTGGGTAATTTTTACATATTATAGAAAGAGGTTTCTTACATAATGAACACATTTCTTTCAGAAATGGAATATAGTCGAGTTCAATGAACACACGAAACGCATCGACTATGGTAGGAAGAGATTCCAATTGTCAGAATCCGTTTATACTTGCGAGAATAGTAAATGTATGTATACGTATGTACGTGTATATGTATGAATGTATGTGTGTATAGGTATGAATGCATGTACACGTGTGTATGTGCGACGCACGTTGCGCGCTCGTACCTATGTAAACAAGTAAGTAAGTAAGTAAGTAAGTAAGTAAGTAAGTAAGTAAGTAAGTATATATGTGGTACGTATTTATATACACATCGTCTTTACTTCCATTTCTGATGTATTTTTATAAAATGAAATTTAATTATAGCATCGTTCATCAGAACTTTACGTTCTTTTGCACACGGTTCTTTGAAGATTTCTGGCTATTACAATATCGCCGTTTCTCTTCAATGTAAACTGAAAGAATCAATCGTTTGTTATAAAATCAAAGAGAATCAATCATCTTATATACCGGCTGAGGCACATTGATTTTGAAAGAACAATTCTAATACATAATTAAAACTTATCGAATGACTGGTGCAAACAATCGTCCGAAGTCTACGTTAATTTACATTGTTGACATTCAATACACGTTGTAGACTTTGTAGATTTACATTAATGCGCATGTTTGTATGCATACATGTATGTGTTCTGCTTTATAATGCCAGAAACATATCGAGAGAGGCAATTAAACAACATTAAAGTCCTTAAAGCTGAATTCCACGATGTAGGTAGTAGAGATGTATTTTCAATATCACTTTGAAAATATTTTCATATGGTAGAGTCCATTGTTTCGTTTTTCTTAATAATTGCGATTCAGACCAAAATTCAAATGCTCGTCTCTCACTTTTAGTCTTAAATAACAATATTTGTTCACCGATACTGTCGTATGTGTTTCTTGTACAATTCTGGGACATTATACAAATATGAAAATTGTAATTATTGTAGAATAATTATACAATAAAGGATTATCTGCAAAACATTACACGCTTTGTTTCTCTCGTACTATTGTTACTATTGTATCGTTTCATTTTGCATTTAAATACCCCAATAAAGCACCGATTCACATAATTGTGTGTCGGTGTCAATGATGCTTTTAATTGATAGTATTTATTACGGAGTAGTAGAATACAGATTGTCAATGGTTCAAATATTTATGTGCATTTCAAGGAAATTCAGTTTTCTTTTTCAATCAGAGGTCCATGGATAAGTTTGTCACGTGCTTATCGAACTTATCAAATACTGAAATTCAAAACAGTTTCAAGTTGAATCGCTGTTCGCTTTGTGGGCTCTGTTACGAAATTTCAAAATCATAACAGCTTACATCGCGCTTGATAAAAATATTCAAGTATTACCATCCATGTAATCTCGCGTACGTAAACGTCGATGCTGGTATTGGCAAATAATGTTTCACCACGGCACACTGAGATGTTCGAAAGTCAATCGTAGTAATGTACATTCTATGCGCAAAGAAAAACGCGAAAACAATGTTTGCAAACTGTAGTTTGCATGCAAAATTATATACTGTTTCAATAGAATTTTCATTTCAGAATGAACAGATAAAAGATTTTGTCGATACTACCGTTATGAGACTCGTCGTACTTACATCATGTATAATCGTACGTTTTGCAGCTAATACATTGTTAAAATTCTGATGGAGCAATTAAGGGAGTCCACGTGAAGCATCGCATAACGTTGTGAAACTAGATACACGAATAAATAAATAAATAAACAAACAAGCAAACAAGCAAACAGACGGACAAACAAACAAACAAACGAACAAACAAGACAAACAAAACAAACGAAACAAACGAAACAAACGAAACAAACGAAACAAACGAAACAAACGAAACAAACGAAACAAACAAAACAAACAAATCAATTAATTAATCAGGAATCATATTCTTCGAACATTTTATAACGAGAGGCGTTGTTTCACCTCAGTTCATACAAAAACCTTTCATAATTGATAAACATAACTTATGCTCGGATAATTAAATGCTACCGATGCAATAACTAAACATCGAAATTACTACGGTTAAGATTACGCAAGTGGAATGTTTATATGTATGTATATCTTCTTTACGTCCAACACAATGAAATGGTCTGTAATTGCAATTCGTAAATATGAAACCGTTCATTCAATGCACGCGCGCACAGCATGTACCAAAAGTGTGTATTATTATACAATCTTAAAACGAATATAATTTTCCTTGAACGGAATATTACTTCGCTAAGACTAAAAACGTTTAGTTTTATAACAATTTTGTTTCGAGTCGGCAAACATTTTTACGATAGATCGTGCGATGAAACAATTCAACGAATAAATGAGACGTTTCTCATCTGCATTTCACTTGTTCGTAGAAAATCTGAAAAGAAACATGCCATGGTAATGGTGTTAGATATAAAAAGCGAAAGGTACGAATTTCCTGAGTTCAAACGTGATATACCATGTGTTCTCGCGCGCGTATACATACCTAGACAGTTCACAAATGCATACATAGTACACACGTTCGCTCGCACACACGTACACGCACGTATATATAAGAACAGAATGGTAATGAACAATGTTCTGTACAATAGTTGGAAAAAAATGTAATATGTACGTATATGTAATATGTATTAAAATTGATGAAAAATCTGAGATTTTTCAAACGAATGGAATCATTTGAAATGTTAAATATTATATACGTCGCAAAGACGTACCATTAACACAACGTTATAGAACAAGTTCGGTGACCTAAATTTAACAGCGATGGAAAGTCGTCATACTTACGCAATTTAATATGACCTTATAATTTTCACTGATATGTATATCTTGTGAATATTTTAGAACGTGCACATTTCGTAAACTGAACAGAGCATTAAACAATTGCAAACCATCAATTGCAATTATTTCAGATTTAAGGAGAAATCTATGAATCATTAACACACATTATCAACCAATCCAAAATGATATTTTCCGATATTATGGTGGACGTAATTGTATGCATAAGATGTATAAGTAAAATATAGCTGTCGACGACATAGAAATTCAAATATATCACACTGATAGGGCAGCCGATATAAATATATAACGATAGAAATATGTAATCACGATGAGAAGTTCAAATTGGCACCTGATTTGTGTTACTGATAATGTTGCATTTAGAATTTCACGTGAATGATTTTCGCAAAAGGCAACGGTATACTTGAAAAATGAACCGAACGTTAATGCACTAGTTGTTTATAGCATCATGTATTTACAGAGCATAAATCAGCCTACTCTTTTCATATCGGTATGTTATTTGGTTACTAGAAATATGCGAGTATTCTTTATGATAAGAAATATAAAAAAGAATCTCTTGTGAAAACGAGGTGAATGGAGATGAAGCGATAATGATAGATATTAAGATTTCACATGTTTTCGGTGAAATGTGATTCGTAACGAATGATATACGTGAAACAAAGTTGAAATAGCCTTGGAAACGTTAGGAAATTATGTTCTTTTGAAATATTCGTTATTTCGAGCATATAAAAAACATAAGCGAAGAGAGCGAATAACAGAGTTTGCTCTTGTAGCAGAATCAGATGAAAAGCAAAGAAGAAACAGAAAAGATCAGATGTGGAAACAGAAGTGTGTAACTAATTTAACTTTGGTGATACTACTTTGGTGATACTAAGATTCTATTTACAATAATGTGATAGAGTTTCTCGCAATTGAATGAATCATAAATTTGTTCTTTCGTCGTAATACTAAAGTTGAATAATGGTAATGCATCATAAATCATCTTAATACCTACGCGAGACGTGAGAATTGTAAAGCATACTCTCGCGATTATTAATTTTCATCCGATGATTCTGTAGAACTTTGTGGCATGGTGCTGAACCAATTTTCTCGAACTCCGGTACTTCTGAGCAAAAAAGAATATTAAAAGACATTAAATACATTAAGACGCAACTAATCGTTTCTAATGACAGTTTGGGGAAAGGGAATAGTTGGAAGAAGGTGAGAAAGAACTATTTGGTAGAGTTTTATAGAAAGTGGGAAAAGTAACATCTAGATTTCGATAAAAGAGTATACCTGGCTCGCTGACGAGTACTTATGGGCAGTGTAAGTGAAGTTCTGTAATATTGAGGAGTAGTACTCGACGTTGTTTCGTCTGGTCTTCTGTGCAACGTCATCGTTTCATGCGGAGATGTAATCAATTCAATCTCGTTGTCCAAATAGTAACGAGAACCTGTCGCACTTTTGCAATTTTCACATTCGCTTCTGTAGTCGTCGGTATCATCGTGAAGAGTGGGAAGGGCTTGCATGCTACACGTGCATGCCACAGATTCGAAACTTCCTTCGTCGTTCATTTCATTGGCCACGTTCAGCGGTGGCTGAAATGTATTCAAACTATTATGTAATATACATTTGACGGACCGCATATATTTGTAGATGTACATATTGTAGATGTATTCGTTAGGATACCTTGTAGGTATGAGTCTCGTCGGGTCGGTGATCCGACTGGTGTGTTTCGTTCTGTTGTTGTCTCGACGAAGAAGGAGTAGAAGAGGGTTGTAGTTGTACCTCTTGATAAAATGTAGTTGCATTTCTGTTTTCTTTGTCGGTCAATACATCTTGTTGCGCAATCAATGATGATAAATTTGACGAATCGCTGGTCGGCGAGGGTCGAAGCAATTCATTCTTGGAATAATCGTTTATGATACCATGCAATTTGGTAGCGGTACGAGTGGAGGTTAAAGTCCTAGGAATTGTACGATGAGAAGTTATATTAGAATTGGACAAAGTCGCGGATATTGTAAATGCTCCTGCCGTTTGACGAGGAAGAGTAGTATGCGTCTGATAATTTTTCGAAACGGAGGTTTGCAAGTTTGACACGGGTTGTACAGTTACATCGGAATGCTGATTGGCAAAGTTTGGAATTCCGATGGTGGTCGGTAAGTTCTCGTAAGTATTCGTCCCCATGGTAAAATTCGTAGTGGATGTTCCTACACTGATACCTTGAGATGTTTCATTTTGATTGGATTGGCGATAGCTAGAATATATATTTGGATTTGAAATTGGTCTATTGGGCGTGGATGTTAAGCCACTTGAATCTGCAATACTATTGTCGCATATCAGCGTGGACGTATTGCCATTTATGCCGCTTTGCGTGCTTCCTACAAGCGATATATTAGTACGATTAGTGACATCGGTCAAATAACTGTTTGGAAAATTAAGTTGCGGAAGCGCTTGAGGGTTCATGGATAGAAGGGCCTGTTCCGCTCTCGCCGCTGCGACAGCTTCTTCGTAAGGCGGTGGAGCTTCTCCGCGCGGAAAATAATTGCTGGGTGGCTTCCATAACGGATAATTAGCCCCACATGGAATGTCATCCATAGGAACGCCGTACGATAATCCGTCTCGTTCCAAGTATCCCATACTACCTAAATTTCTTTGGTCCTCTGCCAATTGTCTGTTCTGTCTTCCTGCCACGCAAACTTTTACAAGATAATAAGCATCTCTGTTGTATGGTAGTAAGAAAGAAACGAGTAATATATATCGACTAATAATAAGGTAATATACCTCTTATTTTTCTTTGGCGTAAGCGATGTATTAAAAAAAATAATAGGCTCAGTGACAACACAGCCGTTACAAAACTAGCAACAGATCTCAGCCCTATATCGTAATTTGCAGTAGTATCGGTCGCATTGTTGCCAATTCCATCGGTTTTGTAATTTAATAGAGACGATAAGGTATCATCCAGGCAAATATACTGGCAACAACTATCTCCACGTAGGAAAGATTTACAATCTTCCTGTCCAAGGTAAAAGAATTTGTTAGTAATATGTTGTCTAGCACGAAAGCGAAGTAAAGATTTTGCTTGTATAATAATAAAGCGTACCTCTGGGAATTTGGTGCAAACGAATGCTCTACAAAGTTTCGGATTGCCATTATCGCAAACACACAACGTACAAGGATTCGAGCCAAGAATGTAGGATACCCCAGTTTCGTAAGATCGTCCTTGATGATCTTTGCAGGAGACACCGTTCTCCGCACGAGTGACTATAAAACAGTTGAAAGAGAAATGAATACACGAGCCATAGGCAGACGGTATATATTCTTTGTACCGTGCGCGTAACGGACATTGTTGAATCGCTAGAGAAATCTGCAGCAATTCTATGCACAACGAGTAAAAGGAAATAGTAGACGTGTGCCTGCTCGCTTGGTGCGTGTTTGGTGCGTGCGTGCGTATGGTGTTGGGCGCGCGCGCGCAATCGCGCTAAACGAACGACCAGGTGAGCGGCAGCGATACATGCGTCATATACACATTACGTCAATCACTTGGTCCAGCTAGCGAGTTTTTCGTGAAAAATTCACAATTGACGCGAACATGCAAACCCGTGGAATACCCGTACGAAAAATGCAGCCACCAGCTGCGAATCTAATGCATGATATTTGACATTCTCAAAGGATGAACGAGCTGTTGATAAACGATAGGCGCAACGGTATTTCTCGACGCGGAGAATGCAAGCAGACAAGAGGAAACACGAATAAAGGGCGAAGATGGAGAAGAATATTTTCAGTGGGCAACTTACCAGTAACAAATAGAATAAACGCGGAGACTGCATAACCGAGAAGGTTACTGCCGCTGTATCTCATTCTGCGTTCGTTATCTCATCATAATCGTGACCATTTGGCGTTTGGTGTGAGAAGAGGGCGAGTATAAAGATACCCCGAGAGATTTCAAACGGTGTGCTGTTCGGTCGGTTCGTCGTGGTTTTTCGACATTTTTTCCGATAGAGTGTCAGCCAGCATCTCGCACCAACACACCTGTATCACGGGTTGCTTATGCAGGAGCAACAGTTATTTTCGCACACCTGCATATCTTCGAAACTCTTCTTTCGCTCGCAAGTGTCCTCGCACAGTATGCGTCCTCTCAAATAGGCACACCAACTTTCACCTACTTGCACTTACTTGCACCTACTTGCACCTACTTGCACCTACTTGCACCTACTTGCACCGACTCCCGACACCCGACACCCGGGATGATCGATTAGTAAACGGAGCAGCTATCGGTGTCGAGCACCGATACCGACGCCACCGCCATCTTCGAGCGTTGTTCCAAGTCTTGTTCCGCGGAAGCTCTCCGCGTGAAGAAATTAACCCGTCTCGTTCGCGGTGGTTTTCATCCGCGGTTCCCTTTGACTCGTCGCGATTCAGGTTATCGGCTACCGACCGTTAACCGTGTTCGTTTCAACTCGGTCGCGACGCCGCGGTTTCGCCACTCCACTATTCTATTTATCGTGTTCGTCTCTTTGTGGTTTCCATCGCTTCGAAACGTGTGCCTCTAAGGGATGATTAGTAAACGAATTTCTGATCTCGTATTTATAATTTATAATTTATAATATATAGTTCATAATTTCTAATTTCGTATTTCGTATTTCGTTGTCCTGTTCCTCGGCGATTGTTCGCCATGCATATGTTGCTTGGTCGGTAACGAAATTTCCGTCTTCTTTCACGAAGAAACAAAAATGTGTAAGTATAATATAAACACGGATGAAAAACAATGCGACGACATTCGTATTCCTCTAACCTGACATGCACTATCCGTCGTAAGGCAACGATTTAAATTCAAAACCGCCGGCAAAATGTAATGAAAATTTTCAAGTCACACATCACCTTTGTAGTTTGCAGTTTCTACCCTGAGAATAAAAAAGGAAAAAACAGAAGGAGAAAAAGAGGGAGGAGAAAAAAAATCGAAAAGTCAACTGATAAAACGGGATTTCGGGATCGCTGAAAGGTACTAACCTGTTAAAACACGGATGAATTGAAACGATTAAAATGGTTTGTTGATTTCGAGGAAACGCAGGCGGAAGACACAACGTTTATGGAAAAGAACGACGATTCACCGGAAGACGTTAAACGGGCTACGTCCGTTGAGCGTGAAATAAAAAGGGGGGAAAAGGATGATACCTTCGAAGGATACCCGCGCCAGGAAAAGAAGAAAAGATGGGAACACTGCGATAAGACACCTTCGAAGAGATCCAAGGCAAATTGAAATCTTCTTGTTACTTAACATTTTTCTTCTTTCTTCTGCCTTCTTTGTTGTTGTTTCTTTGCCTGCTCGTTCGAAAGAAAAATCAGAGTATTGGCACAGCATTGTACACGGGTTTATGAAATATATTTTTAGCGGCAGAAAAGCAAATTGAACGGAGACTGTTGCGAGACACGCAAGAGTCTAAAGAAAAAGGCGAAGAAATTCACAAAGGTTTCGGTGTTTGGCGAACCGTGTACGTTTCCAAAGCTAAACATAATACCTAGACATTGCTTGACGAAACAAGACCACATTAATATATTGGCGACGGAGAGGTGATACATAGAACCTAATGCGATAAAAATGTTGAAAAGAGTAGTAGCGCCTCGCGAAACGAATCATTTGCTTCGAAATGTTTCTCCCTAGTCGCAAGTGTCCGGCCGATTGCCAAAAGAGAATTGTACTCCGGAGGTTAAGACCCGTGTCGCAACGAACCAAGGAATTGGCTCAACCGCCGAGGCGACGAATGTTGATAAGTTTACAAGAAGGCACGGCTGTGTTGCCACCAGCACTTTTGGACAATCTCGTGCGAACCTTGGAGAATGAAACATGCCTGACTCCGGAGTAACGTGTCACGTTGAAAATAACGTTTACTTGCTGTTATTCTCTCTCGCGTCACTCGTTCGATTGCCATTTCATTCGGATCGATCGCTATTTCAGCGTGTTTAACATATTTGTGAAAGTTTCGAGACCCCGAAGCGACACATTCGAAAGTGTAGACACTTTTCTTAAACCTACTTTCTCAACAGCCTCTTCGAATTCCTTGACATTGAAATTATTTCTCTACCGAATACCATTACCTTCCCAATCAAAGTTAAAATGTTCATGTTTTCAGGCAAGCGGCGATTGTTTCGCGAAAGAAAAAATTTGCAAAGAAGAAGAGGGGTAAACAAGATACGTCGAGGCAAAAAGAAGCGAGTAGATTAAATAAACCAAACATGGGTTCTGCGATCGCCGGATCGTTTGATAAAGATTCGGTGTTTTGTCAATATTCGATAGCCGAGCGTTTCGTGAAAAGTATATTAAAGTGGAAATGTCCAATTCCCAAGGCGGAATTCAACGACATCTCGAAAGTGATCGTTGAACGTTTGGTTCATGTTCTCGACTGCACTTGTCCGCAGAACGAAGACCGTAAATCCCAGCAATTGCGCTTCTTAGCTGACACTATAGCCTGTTGGATATCCGGAGTGTTATCGGACGTTGCGAAACATCAGGAGAAGAATCTCGAAGAGATATGTAAAAAGAAAGAAACAGAATGGGCAGCGGCGGAAGGGGAGGAAGAGGAACTGGAAGAGGATCAGGAAGAGGAACAGGAAGAGGATGACGAGGATGAGAAAGTGAGCGAAGACGTAGACGAAACCGGAGATGAGAGCGAGGACGAGGGCGGGGGGGAGGGCATGGGCGAAGGCGAAGGCGAGGGCGAGGGCGAGGGCGAGGGCGAGGGCGAGGGCGAGGGCGAGGGCGAGGACAAAGATAAACACGCAGGCATAGGCAGGGATGTAGACCAGGAACAAGACAAGGATGAAGAAGTAAAGGACAATGGGGGTAAGGAAACAGAGCAAACTTCCATTGTCGATGCGGACGACGAGAGGAAAAATGATATAGGCGGTGTAACGGAATCGGTGAGCCAACTAGACAATCAGGACGTGAAAATTGTGCACGTGAAAGACAACGAAGAGATTGACGTTATAACGGAGCAAGCAACGATGGAAGAAGAAGTAGAAACGAAATACGTGAAAACGGCTGTACCTTTAGAAACGGTAGCGAGAATGGAAATGGAAAGTGAACAGGATACCGAGTCAATTGCAGGAACAAATGGGACAAGAAAATCGGTAACGGAAGCAGATACAAACACGGAAGCGAAAATTGAAATAGCAAAAGAGGTCGAAGTAAAATCAAAGGTTGACTCGGAAGTGGGAATGGAAACGGAACCGGATACGGAAACGGAAACGGAAACGGAAACGGTAACGGAAATCGAAGCGGAAACGGGTGCGGAGGCAACAGAAGAAACTGAAGCAAAAGGAAGAATCGAGGAACCAGAAGAAGGAAACGATAATGAAATTGTTTCGGCAGATGAGGAAAAAACCGATTACTCTATGCCTTCGGAACTGGAAGAACTACAAGTTGAAACAAAAGTTCCATCTACTTTGTTATCAGGAGAGAAAGTTACACCTGAAGAAGAAGGATGGAAAGACGCACTGGTTAAAGGGGATCTGGAGGAATTGTTTAAAAGTGACATCCCATTCTTGACCTTTGGTAAAATTATCGATACCGTTTACAAAATGATCGAGAGTACTCCAGAAAACACGGCCGAAGATCCAGTAACGAACGGTATACACCGTGCGATTTACGAGAAATTAACCAATATCGTGATGTTGGAGGATCCCAACCTCTTGACGGAAGAACTAAAAGATGTCGTAGACGTGGTATGTGGAAAAATTGCAAATTGGTTGAAAACTATTTTGAGCAAATCGGAAATGGCGTTCATGGAGCAATGCATGCCAGTGGTGGAATCGAAGGAAATCAGAGATTGGACAAAATGGCTCGAACACATTAGCGACGTGGCTATAGATTGGAATATCTGGTTGCGAGGTGTGATCGAACACATCTTTCGGATGAGTTACGCGAAAGTGACGCGGGGCGAATGGAAAGATTGGACGAAATCCGTTGATACTGGAGCTTTGCTCTGGAGAAAATTTCATCTGCAAACTATACATCAAGCGCACCGTAACGTTACAATGTTGACCGGTCGCAACATCGTTAAAACTGGAACTAAAACACCTTGCACTGTTTCGGAACAGCTAATTTTCAGCACGGAACTACACGCGTAATACTCGGACACGTAAACACGTGTGCAGTTACGATAATAAATGTCGACGATAGCTACACGATCAGTTGATCCTTATCTGCTTTGGATAGATGTCGATTGATTCGAGAAACAGGCGTGAATTCTGCCGGTCGAGTGAATCGTAGCGGTACATGTTATACGGGGAGCGTAGTAAGTATGTCGAAGAAAGAGTCAACTGTTGCCCCCCCCCCTCTCGTCGAACGAACCGAGTGGACTCTGCAACTTTCTTCTCGAAAGGCGGTTCGGCCCTGACATTGCTCGCGACTATACGAGTACCACGTGCGTATAACATTGCCGTTCAATGTTCGAACTCGAAATCGGCCGTAAAACTCGAACGTGCTGTATCGAAAACCTGAAAACTGAAAAATCTCCTACGATGGTGTAGTGTCGATAGATTTATTTATGCGTATGTTCCCGCTCCCGTTCCCGGTCCTCATTCCCGTGTCGTTCCTGCTCGCGCTCGCGCAGACTACACCACCCTCCTCAGCATCGACCCGTTTCGCGATCTATCGCGTCTTCTCATTTCTTCGAATAGATTCTCGTCTCGTCATCTCTCTTCCGGCAGCTTCGCCACCGCTTTCTCTTTCTCCTTCCATTTCTCCCGTCTTTCTGTTCCTGTTTCCATCAAAACATTGCGTATAGTCTGCATTCGTCGGCGTCGTTCGACAATCCACCAAGCGGTCGGCATCGTTTCGAAACTGTACAGCCGAGTCCGAAGGGACGTTTCGCGTACAATCGCGGGGCCAATTAGACTCTTAATTTTCCTCTTTATTCTTTGTCATTGGCAAAGTTGCATACGCGTGTAATTGTCGCGTGTAATTGTCGCGTGTAATTGTCGCGTGTAATTGTCGCGTGTATGGATAAGCCGCCGCATTCGTTGTCTTCAAGAGAAATACGTTGAATCGTGAAGGGGCGGTTAATCGAATGCAGGTAAGTTCAAATAGAATAGAATAGAATAGAATACAATAGAATAGAATAGAATAGAATAGAATAGAATGGTTGGGAACGTTTACTACTCTGCAAATCATTGTCGCGCGTTTATTTATTCGAAACTGTTAGTATTGTCGCTGCTATTCAAAGTTGTGCATTTTTCAAACAACTGCCGCTGTGTTTCCTCTCCTCGGTCTCTATCTTATTTCTGTTTCCTAACGAAAGAGCGATTCAACGTCCAAACAGTAAAAAATCTGTCTGGCGAATAAATAATCTGTTGAATGTTTCTTTCTGAACGCATATCCGGTAGGTCTCTTTTGCTCCGGCACTCGAGATCGGTTAAAGGTCAGCAGTTTTTAACGTTACATTTAAACGATCACGCGTATTTCGCGGGTGTTTTCCTTATTTGGTTCGTTTCTCTATTAGCAGATGCAAATGACGAATTTTTCTCGTTTTGTCGCTGACGATTGTTGGTGAAATTAGAAATGACCTGCGATACGGTAGTTGGTGAGATTCCAATAACCCAGCTCCACTCTTTCCCCAGCACAGTGTAATCTAATCTGGATAGAGAAGAAAAGATAACGAGTACTATGAACGTAAGGGAACGATTCTCGATTAAAGCAACCACAACTCTGTTATATTGCAGTTGTTTACTCGTACACGCTGATGACACGAATAATGGGAGCAACAGCGTTTATACGATATGGCATACTATGTGTAATATTATTTGACAGTGGTCGAGCTAGTAACAACAACAATTGATAAGCGACGAGAAAGAAAAATTCAATCCTAGAGTATTAATTTGTTTATCGGTCTCGACGAAAAAGGAACTAGCTGTATTGTGTGGCTGAAGCGCTGTTAATGCGGTTAATGCGGTTAATGCGCTTTTGAATTGGTATCGTTCGAATCCTTGCTGTCGACGTTATCCAGCAATGTTGCGCAGCGTATCGTATATAATTAATGACCATGTAATATAAAATGTATGCAAAATCGAATGTTTGACGCGCGTGCGAATACGCTATTGTATATGTATGTCTATAGCATATTACATATGTAAAGCGCGTCTACCTCCGTTACTCTGAACGAATGCAAGGTGAAAGAGAAAAGCACAGACCGAAAATTTATTCCTGCTTATCAGCGTGACGATGGCGATGGAGTGGCGCGACCCCGGGCAAGACATACCCGGCAATGACTAGCTCGGTTGATTGTGTGCTCGCGACACGACGAGTCGCGGGGGAGAGAAAACTAATGCAAATGAAGGAAGTAGGAAGGGTCGTGAGAATATTAATGCACCGATGTGTCGACGTATCGGCATATTAGTATATCGGCTTATCGGTGAATCGCGTAAACCCAGTTGTCGCAAACCAGGCAAGTTACATACGTCGACAGACCGAACGCAAGAACGACGGGTACGTGCCATCCGAGAGAAACCGACGAATATTCCGAGTAGCGTTCGCGGCCTGTCCGCGCGATTGCCTCTCCTATTTTTCTCTATTATGATCGTATTCACTGGTTCTCAACCGTTTCAGAATGATGCTGACATGCGGGGAAAAGATATCTCTAGTCGTATTGGCGGTGATCGGTCTGCGGATTCTATTAAAAGTCGGTATAGTCCTGTGGAGAAAACTGATCGCGCCTAGTTTCGGTTTCGGAATCGACGTGAGAACGCAAGGTAGATGGGCAGTGGTTACCGGTGCTACCAGTGGAATCGGGAAAGCGTTCGCGGAGCAACTCGCCAGAAAAGGTCTGGACGTCGTATTGGTATCCCGATCCTTGGAAAAGCTCGAAGAGGTCGCGGCTGAGATCAAACAGTACGGCGTGCAGGTTCGTGTCGTGGAGGCAGACTTGTGCCAAGGTCAAGCAGTGTTCGCAAAGATCGCCAAAGCGACCGAGGATCTCGAGGTAAACATTTCATTTCCATCGAACGTCGAGAATTTGTTCGCTCGAAAGTCAATCTTTCTCTCTGCCCTTCTCAACAGATCGGCGTGGTCGTGAACAACGCCGGAGCCAGTTACGAGCATCCAGAGTTATTTACCGAACTCGAGGAGAAATGTTTGGCAGAGATTTTGCAGCTGAACGTGGCAGCTGTGACGGGGATCGCACGAGTCTTTCTTCCGAGAATGTTTGAGCGTAGAAAAGGAGTTCTCATCAATCTAAGTTCGGCGTTGGGGGTGATGCCTAGTCCTTACTTGTCCGTTTATGCCGCGAGTAAAGCTTACGTAGTGAAGCTTAGCTCCGACTTGGCCGCGGAAGCGAAAAGAAACGGAGTCACTGTTCAATGTTTGATACCATGCGTCGTAGCCACCAAGATGTCAAAGATCAAGTAAGGTCGACTCGAGCGCGCGAATGTGTAACTCTAAATCAACATAGAATCGACATATAATGCATTCGTATATTCTTATATTCTTCGAAACTCGTTGTTTATACCATTTTCTTGGGATTTTTAGGAAATCGACGTGGATGGCTCCCTCCCCTGACACGTACGTCGAATCGTCGTTAAAGACGCTCGGCATCGAGCCCTGTACAGCTGGCTATTCTCCACATTTCTTGGTCATCGCTTTCATACACGGATTGTGCTGCGTATGCGAGAAAGGTGCTGTTTGGTTGATCTCGAAAACGATGAACAACATAAGGTCGCGCGCTTTAAAGAAAAAGGCCAAGTTAATGAAAGAGAACACAAAGGATTCCGTTGCTACCGAATAATTCTCATCCCATTCTTTTGTTTTCGTACTTTCATATTTTCATAGTTTCATAGTTTCATAGTTTCATAGTTTCATAGTTTCATAGTTTCGTTTCTTGTGTCTGTTCTGGTAAGCAAATTCGTAACTCGTCTACTTACGTTTTAGCCGAGTTCTACATTTCGGTATACCCGCCGCGTTACTTTCGAAAGAGAAAGCAAGTGAAAAAGGTTCCTTCTTCCGAAATAACATTACGTCCTACATCCGTATACACTCGACTAAATGCTCGAGTACTCTGAATTGTTGTTACATGTGTATAGTTTGTAAATGTTTCTCTACATACGTGATATGTTACACCTTGTACCGATAAGTGTTATTAAAAACAATTAAAGAAATTGTACGGCAAATGATTTCGATTCTCTCCGACATGTTGAATGGCTTCTCAACGATTGCAGTATAAATGTCCAACACTCGATTGAAAGGTAACGAATGGTAGATTCGTAAAATTTGTACTATGCGGCATGTAGGTAACATCACACAGATACGTAACATCGTAGACGAAACGTTCTCCTGGTATTTGCAAACGTGTTTTGAAACGTAATAGAAATCCTTTGCACTCGTAATACGAGATAAGCTCATCTACGAAATAGCGTTATACTCTATGGTAAGATACCTCTGGCGACAAAAACGTGGAACCAATAGTAGGTACCAGCACGAGCTAATCGAATAGCAGCTTCGGCGTTTCATCGTAGATGGCGGCATTCTTCTGTCCAGCCGTATTTATTATTAGATAGAAAAGAGGAAGAAACATAGAAGGAAATAAGAAGAAAGAGTTGAAATTCGAATAATGGAAAACTCGAGGATATCCTATCGTTGACATGCAATGACAAGTTTGAGTGAAATGCAATGAACCTTATTGGTACGAGATTGTTCAAGTACATCTTTTCATTTGGTCCGACTCGAGACGGCGACTACGCGTACATGGTATCGACTGAACATGGCCATCCCCGCCAAGTTGTAGACCGCACGTTGCATTGGCAAGGGTATTGCTCGTGTAAGAAACTTTCGGAAATTTTCGGAACGATGCACCGTTAAAGTTGCTTGTTTCGCAAAAGAGCTGCGAAGAAGATTCGATACGAGCAGACGCGTGGAGAAATGAACTAATTTGACAGAGAAGAACCACCGTATTGCGCTCTGTCGCGTGTTCTCGATATTCTAACCTCTAAACGAGATCTCGTGGAAAAAGAGAAATCTTGTCCGTCGCGGCGACAAGTTACAAGTAAGAACAGAGAAAATAAGAAGGTGCACGGTGAATTCTGGATTGGACATTGATTTCGGTGAGTACCGTACACGAAGCGGCAACTGGCATGCCGAGCAAAGCGAAAACGATGCCATCGACGAGGTTGCGATACATGTTGGTCTGCGTCGAACGTTACGTTCTTTGGAAACAGAATAAAGTGAAATAGTGTCTACTCTTTGTTACCAGGAGTTGGTATATTCTCGTATATACTCGTGGCACATTGTCTCCGGATTCTGTCCAGTTCTCGCAAGCACTAGAGATTTGAAATTAGTAATTCGTAATTCGAAACTGGAAGTTGAAAGTTTTGCAACTCGGAGTCTGGAACCGTTTGACGGAACGGCAAAGGTGGCGTATCGATGTTCAAGGACTTTGGAAAATCGTCGTTTCCGTTGCTCAGGTCGAAGATAGCAAACGCGCAGAATGCGACTCGTCAGCGCGGAAAAATTGTCGGACGTACAAAAGAACCCGAGCAATATACGAAACATTTGCATACTGGCGCACGTGGACCATGGGAAGACGACGCTCGCCGATTCGTTGGTCGCCAGTAACGGAATCATTTCGAATAAACTGGCGGGCAAACTCCGATACTTGGATAGCAGGCCGGACGAGCAGGTACGAGGGATCACGATGAAGTCGAGTTCCATCGGGCTGTACCATAGGTACGATAGTCGAGAGTTCATCGTGAATCTGATCGATTCACCGGGACACGTCGACTTTGCTTCGGAAGTCTCGACGGCCGTTCGGTTATGCGACGGAGCGATAATCGTGATCGACGTGGTCGAAGGCGTGTGCCCGCAAACGCGCAGCGCTCTCTCCACTTCGTACGCGGAGGGTCTGAAGCCGATATTGGTGCTGAACAAGATCGACAGGTTGATCACGGAGATGAAATTGGTGCCGTTGGACGCGTACGTGCTCTTGAGCCAAGTACTGGAGCAAGTGAACGCGGTGATGGGGGAGCTTTTCGCCAGCGACGCGATGGAGCGGGAAGACAAGGAACAGCTGTCCCAGGACGAGTCGACGGGAGAGCCAGTGTCGGAAAGGAGCATAGCCGACTGGCAGTCCGCGCTGAGAAGCATGGACGATTCCGGCCTCTATTTCTCTCCGGAGCAAGGTAACGTTCTCTTCTCCAGCGCCACGGACGGCTGGGGGTTCGGCGTGAAAGATTTTGCCAAGATATTTGCGAGAAAACTGGGTTTCAGCGAGACGGTGCTGTCGAAAACGCTCTGGGGCGATTTCTACGCGAACGCAAAGACCAAGAGGATCGTCCGAGGAGCGCAAGAGAAGGCCAAGAAGCCGTTGTTCGTTCAGTTGATTCTGGACAACCTCTGGACGTTGTACGAGACGATCACGGTGAGGAAGGACAGAGAGAGGATGAGCTCGATCGCGGAGAAGCTGGACATCAAACTGACCAGCAGAGATCTGAGGCACACGGACCCGAAGGCTCAGCTGCAAGCCGTTTGCTCTCAGTGGTTGCCACTGGCTCGAGCTTGTCTCGACGCGGTGTGCGAGATCGTCCCGGCTCCGAACAATTTAACCAGCGAAAAGGTCGGACGATTGCTCACCGGCAATTTCGACTTCAACGCGTTGCCGGACGAAACGCGCCGCTTGAAAGACGCATTCTTGGCTTGCGACTCGTCCCCGAGCTCGCCCGTGATCGTCTTTGTTTCGAAAATGTTCCCCGTCGAGAAGAAATCGTTGCCGGAGAACAAACCGAAGCCTCTCACCCCGGAGGAGTTGGCGCAACGGAGGGAGATTGCGCGTCTCAGACACGCGGAGAAAATGACCGCGAACCAACGACAACGCTCGACCGAGTTGGATCGAATCGAAGCGAGATCGTCGGAGGACAAGGCGGTCGAAACAACCGAGATGAGCGAGATGAGCGAAACCAGCGAAACTAGCGAAACCAGCGAGACCAGCGAGACCAGCGAAACCGCCGAAACCAACGAAACCAGCCAGTGCGTTCAATCCAATTCCGACACAGCCATGATAGCGTTCGCGAGAGCTTATTCCGGCTGTTTGCGGAAAGGGAGCACCGTATTCGTTCTTGGACCGAAACACGATCCTCGGACAGCGGTGGAGGTACCGACCGACGATACCGTCACGCTTAGGGATTTGAAACCCGGCAGACACGTGACCGTCACTACCATACAAAAGCTCTATCTGCTGATGGGCAGGGAGTTGGAGCCCACGGACACGGTGACTGCCGGCAATGTATTTGGAATCGGTCAACTGGAAGAGCACGTACTGAAAACTGCTACCCTTTCTTCTACCGTTGCTTGTCCGCCGTTCTCCGAACCGATGTCCTTTGGTGTTCCTATAATGCGAGTAGCTCTCGAGCCGAAGCATCCGAACGATTTGCCGGCATTGATCAACGGTTTAAAGCTGCTGAATCAAGCGGACGCTTGCGCGGTGGTGCGCATTCAGGAGAGCGGAGAAATAGTACTGAGTACCGCCGGGGAAGTGCACCTGGAAAGATGCTTGGAAGATTTGAAGCTGAGGTACGCGAAAGTCGACGTGAACGTGTCGGAGCCCATCGTGCCGTTCAGGGAAACGGTTGTACCACCGCCACGGGTCGACATGGTCAACGAGGCGATCGAGAAGAAGCCGGACGACCTTCCGCAGAGTTTTCCCACGTGGACAGCGAATCGACAGTGTTACTTTGAAATAGACGCGAGACCTCTGCCGCAGAAAGTTACCAAAATCTTGGAGAAACACGCGGATTTGTTAAAGTCTCTGTATCGTCACTACGGGAAATTATCTTTGGCCGAGGGAGACACGGAAGGGGAGTTGCTGGAAGGGAAACTACCGTTGGCGACGCCGGAGGAAACGGTCGAATCGTCGTCGCGTCGGATGTCCGAACGAACGGAAAAAGCGCTCGCCGCCTTGAAACACGAGTTGTCGATCGGCTTTCAAGAGGCGGGACAAGAACACGTCTTGGAGAAAATATGGTCGTTTGGGCCACGGAATTGCGGGCCGAATATCCTCTTAAACGAAACCGATTACAAACAGAATAAATTTTGGGAAGGCCATTCAAAGTCCGACGACCCACGATTTCCGTGAGTACTTGCCAGATTCCAGGCAATCTCTAACGAATTCTTCGAGCGGAATATCCTATTTGCGCGATTGCGTTAGTGCGTTAGTGCGTTAGTGCGTCCAGATATTGGTACCACAGTAAAACTACCGTTGTCCGTTGCACTAGAGAAGGCTAGAGTCGATGATGCGCGAGGCAACGGGCACACAGGGCTTCTCCGAATTTCACCACTGATTGTCGGACGCGCGTTCCAGCTTCTCGCCTTCTCTGGTGCAACGAAGAGACAGATTTCTTTGCTCTACTATGAAACGACGCTCAGACGCGTCGCTCTCGATTATCGAAATCTTAATGAAACAAGTTACGAAGAAAACCTGCTTATAATATATATTTATAATCCATATCAGATACGAAAGCAGTATGGTCAGTGGATTTCAACTGGCGACGCTTGCCGGACCGTTATGCGAAGAGCCAATGACGGGTGTTTGTTTTGTTCTGAAAAAGTGGCAAATTTTTCAGGAAGGCCAAAGGTATAAACCTAATTTTCATCTTTGATATTCTATTGCCACTTTTCTTTTCTCTCCTATATCACTTTCGTACATATCAAGTTGGTTTTAAACATTTTAATCGATTAATAGAAAATCACACGTGTGTCAACAGTGAAAATTACGGTCAGAACCAAGGCCGCGTGGGTGGACTTTTAATGTCGGCATGCAAAGAAGCTTGTCGCCGAGCATTCAACTTCAGACACCCTCGACTGGTTACTCCGATGTACAGCTGCAGCGTTTTAGTCAATTCGGACGTGTTGGGTAAGTCAAGTGAAAGATGCATTTTCTAAAGAAATATAGCGATACGTTTCGCGGTGTTGTCTTCTTCTTCTTCTTCTTCTTCTTTCCTGTTTCTTTATTCTTTATTCTTTATTCTTCCTTCTTTAATCATTTCTATTTTCCTTTTCCCTTTATCTTGTTCTGTTTTCTTTTGTTTTTTTGCTGCAATGCGATAATTTGTTCAATTTTGGTACCCTTTCCATATTCGATTTTTACGAGGGTGCTACTTTGACAGCGGCACGACCAGTTTCTCGAGTTCCTGGCGTGTCACACGCTCGTCGTGTAAGGTTCAGCGGTTCGATGATTCTTTATCTAAAAAATTGCCGGCTCGTAAGTTTATACTGTAGCGATATGTTTCTCAGCCGACAAGAATTTCAGCTTCCCAAGGTTTTGTTGACTGTCAAAGTATCGCGATTAAACTTGACCAAGTTCTATCGTTTCCCTTTTAGCGTTTGGCTACAGAAAAATAGGATGAATGTAATCATCGTGAAATATGAGAAAAATTTACCATGTTCGAAGGTTATAGTTTGTTGTGGCTGAAAATGTGTTTCGCAGAACGCGTCCCGCGCAAAAAGATACGTATGTACGTGTATATAGAGCGTATACAAGTTGCACGCGTGAATAATTGCGGGTGTTTTGCGTTTCGGCGAATGGGTGCTTTCGTTTTCGCGTTTATCTCTGCGTTTATCTCGCATTTATCTGAAACGGTCTACGAGTGCTACGAATGTTCTAGTTACGATGTTCTAGATACCAATCACTGTTCAACTTTTCGCAGACTCGAGATTTAGCAATGATCGTTGGGTCGAGCATGCATGATTCCATTCACGATTCCATTCACGATTCCATTCGCGATTCATGAGATCTTGAAAGTTGTATCGGTGAAAATGTTGGCGCGTGCAGCGTGCTTCGGATGCATGGGTATAGGGTGTCTGTGTTCACAGTGAATCGCTATCTATTACTAAAAAAACATTTACACTCGAATACGCTCCTCTTCTCGATCCGATTTAATTATCGATCCCCGATCCTACATGCGAGTACGACTCGTTGTCCGAGCCATTTGTACGCGTGTGCGTACGCAACAGCAATATTATAAATAATAAGTTAGAAACATGAGTCGTGAACCGTAGAGAAGCGAGAGGAAGCAAAGAAGCGCAAGGAGAAGAACAAGAAGAAGGAGAAGGGGAGTGGGAAAAGAAAGAGGAAAAGGGAAGCGAAGCGAAATGCTTAATAAATAGTACGATGAATGAGACGATAAGCAAGTTGCGCGCGTTTCGATGTGTTCTTCTTGTATGCACGTTCGGAATAAGTTCAGCAAATTAATCTAATCCCATAGAGCGGCATCCATTAGTTGTTGCACTTTGTACCATGGAAAGTTGAATTGTTCTTCCGTTTCGTCTTTCTCGATGTGCACGGGGTAGTCTCCGGTTTCTTTGTACGTACGATCTACGAAGGAATACACACAGACACACAGTTGGGTGAAACCAATCGGAAACCTAATGTTTTTCGTTCGATTCGCGTACCTAGAATGCTTCGCGTGTATCGCAAAGGTCGGCCTCTTCTATTCCCTTGTACGCACATCATTCCGTAGACGCGAATTCCCGGCACGCTCGCATAGGTCGGCTGATCGTGGCTCATAGGACCTTCTGTGAAATAGAAATGCGATATTAGGAATATCGACAGAGTTCGCTGTTCTTATTGTTGAAATGTTCTTTCCAACTCGAACTAATTATACTCACCGAGTATATTGGCGTCGGGACATCGACATATTACGAGGTAATGAGACTTTCCGGTTCGCACGTTTTGCAACGCGAGAAGAGACCAGTCTCTCGGTGTTCTGCATTCTCGCATTTCCGCCACCGGCTCGCAAGTCTTTACCAAAGTGAGCGCCTAAGCGATCGAACGTGTCCGATTAGTGGAAATTCTCTCGGTTTCTGAACGTTGGTTGGTCCGCGCGATTGCCTTTACAACTCGAATACGTAACGCGCATATCGTTAACGATAGAAGAGAACCGATTGAAATCAGTTTAATAGGATAGGCGCAGGATCGCGACGCCTATCATCGTCCCTCGACACCTTCGAGCGTGTCGTACGCGCGCCGCCGTTTCGAAAACTCGTTACACTGGTTGAAAGCGAGTGAGACTATTTCTTGCATCAGCCAGATTGTCGACACCTCGCGAGAACTTTGCGCTTTCCGTTTTTCTCGGTCTCTTTCCCGCGGACGTGACGTCTGATTGCAATGAAAAGACGAGCGTGTGCGTGCTTTAGCGTACTTTAGTCTCCCTATACCGAAGTACACGCATCGATATTTATTCAACTTGGTGGAAAGACTTTAGTATACCAAAGGACACGATGTCTTGCACGATGTTACGCAGTTACCCTATACAATAATTGGAGATCGAGGAGGAGTTGTTGGGTGCATCGTTCAGAATTTAGTTATTACATTTCGTTGTTTTGCCCGAGTTCAAGGTTACCTGGACATAGACGCTCGAATCCGCGATTCGACTGTGTTCTCCTTTGTGTCGGCACTCCGTACGATCGTGCTCGTTTCGGAACGGCGCGACTCGGATGATCAAAGTAGAAATGGTAGAGCGACTAACCTTGGTCCGTGGGTCGGTGACCAGCTCTGTGGTGTGGAGGTCGTCGCTGTCGAGAGATGCGCTGCAGGGATCCCGATATCTTCCCGGACAGGCGCACAGGGGCTGAGTAAAATTCAGCCTAACGTAAACGGCGTTGCAAACTTGTTGTACCGCGCACTCCGGTAACAAATAGATGTGTTGATTGTGCGGATAGTAGTGATATTTGGTTGGCTTCGCAAGAGCCGCACTTGCACCTTCCGGTAATCGTACTCCCGTCTAAAAATTCATCGACAAACAGAAGCATTAGGTTCTTGGTTACATTATTAGCGCTTTTGCTCTTCTCCGACCCACTTTTGTTTCTCTCCTTCCTCCTTTCTTTCTTGAAAGAAAGAAAGAAAGAAAGAAAGAAAGAATTTAGCGTTATTTTCATTCTTTCCTTTCTCGGTTATTCCTACGCCTTCCATTATCATTTGGTAGATTAGCTTCGCCTTTTTCCGACCAAATGGTAACCATCGGTGTAGTCTAGCTGTAATTCGAACCATCAAACAATGGGATAAAGAGAAATTTCTGAGCGGAGACAGAGAAGGAAGAAGACGCGAAATGATAGAGCGGAATATCGGCAAGAGACGAGGAATGAGCCAGGATCGATTCTCGGCGATTCTCATGAACCGCAATCTCGACCGTTCTATTACGAATAAAGCAATGTTATTACGGTTGGCTTGCTGCACGACGCGATGACGATTAGTTCGTTCGTTTCCAAGAACCTCTTTGGCGCTCCGTGTAATTGGTTTTATTTTACGGAGGAAGAACCGTTTCAAGAATCGTCGATATTTTTGTCCATTTGGTTGCTCCTTTAGTTGTTTCACGATACTTTTCTATCCGCGGTATGTTTCGACCACTGGAACGACATTTTACGAACCAACGAATTCTACATCGAAACTCGATTCGTTTACTTACATGTTTACGACGACTCGTTCATCGTTATGATCGTTGTGTCGCGCGTTCCCTCTTCGCGCGCTATCGTGACGTAGCACTACACGAATCGGATTTTAATGTCAAATAGTTAATGTCGGATTTTAATTGTTTTTCGAATTTCCTTTTGCATCACAGCTAGTTGCTCTTTCATTTCTTATTCGTTTGTTCCTTTTCGCCTTTTCACTCTTTTTGTCCTTTTCTCATTTTCTTTTCTTTTTTCTTTTTCCTTTTCCTTTTTCCTTTTTCCTTTTTCCTTTTTCCTTTTTCCTTTTTCCTTTTTTCTTCTTTCTTTTTTCTTTTTTTGCTGGCTTCGTCACGTTCCACTACCGATATTAACACCGGTTGGTCCGTTCGCGCGTCACGGTCATGAACACTTTGCCCTCCTTTTGCAATGTTAAAGCGAGCAACACGGTTCGTGACAACTTCCTAAGCGAGTTCAAACGATTCTTAGTTGGACGTTTCAAGCGAAACGACTCGAGAAAAACTTTACTATTTCACTCCCTCTTCGAGACGGAGTAAGGAGAGATAGAAAAAGACGGAGACAAGAAATGGCCCTAAAATGAAGCGATTTCACAACTGTACGATGTTTGTTTTAAACGTTTTCTTTTAAATGACACACGAAATAATGAAATAATGAAATAATGAAATAATGAAATAATGAAATAATGAAATAATGAAATAATGAAATAATTCAAATTATTAGTAAAACGGTGAAATGTTGAAAATATTGAAAATATTCAAATACACTTCGTCGTGTGTCAAGAATCGTACATTGCGATTAAGCAATTCGTTTACTTTTGGACAGGTGGCTCCGTTCAAAGATTCTGCTTGCGTCTCTGCTTTATGATTTGTACCTGCAAAACAAGTGTACGCAGACTACAAGTTGGCCCGACGTTTACCGAACCAAAAGAGCGTGGACCTTTTCGATGGCGAAACGCGACAATGGAATGACGAAACGATGAAACGGTGAAACAGTGAAACGGTGAAACGGTGAAACAGTGAAAGATCATGGGCCAAACGCATCGTAGCCTTACTCAAACTCCCCGTAACTTTCTAGACCGACCCATATGACATTTTTTCTCAAGTTCGTGACACTTGACGGTCTTGGCTGCACGACTCTGAGAATCGAGAATCTGGGTCCCTTTCTACTCTATCGCTCGATGAGCCGCTTTTCCCTCCTTTCTTTCTGCGCGTTACATAAATCGTACCGCGCGCACATGCAGCTGTAAGCGTGCAAGTCGCATGCACCGCATTCTTGAAAATTATCCTTATTTCTTCTGCTTGTTCTCTTTCCTTCGATCCTATTAGCTGTCTACAGCGGCAGTTTATAAGGGAAACGCGACAACCACGGTAAATCTTGATCGAGTTTGGTCCGGTTTTACGCTTGATGGAATTGATTTCTAACAGAATCGGAGAAAGCCGATCGATTAGTAAAGATTTGTTCTTACCTCTGGCAGGCTGCTATAATTAGTGGTCAGTTTGATTTGGGGTCGAATTTTTCCAGGCGATTCCCGTGTTTCCTTTGCCGAAATTGAAACTGGCGTAGTCGTGATATTGTCGAAGCTCGTGGTAGCTTTCTTCGAAGCAAACGATGCGTCCGCCTCTTGGACGGAGGCAATAGTTCTCGACGAAGTTTCAATGGAAGCGGTACTCGCGTTCGTCGGCGCCGTGGTTCCTCCCACGGTTGTCGTTGTACTGTTCATTGCTACCGATGCTTCGAACGACTTGCCAGTGTTCGAAGAGGTTGGTAACGATGTCGTCGGCATCGTTTCGATCGTTTCGCCGAAAGAATGTTGACCCGTCGATACCAGTGGTATCATCGATAGCGGTGCCAACGAAGACGAAGACAACCACGATGGAATCGCGTGATGCTCGTCGACCGTCGTTGCAGGCACCCCGAGAGATGTTTGCTTCGACACGGTATCCCCAACGTAACCGACATAACCAACGTCTCCCACACCGCCAACGCCGCCAATGCTGTCGTTGCCTGTGTTGTCTGTTCCGACGTTGAAATCAACATCTATGTTGTTGTTGTTATTGCTGCTGCTTCCACTTCCACTTCCACTTGCACTTGCACTTGCGCCACCGCTTCCGTTTCCATTTCTACTTCCATTTCTGATAATAGGGGTGCTACTACTCGATTCACCTATCAAACTAGCCGATTTATCTTCCCTGAAAAACGTTGGCGTGATCTGCCTCGCCTTCGCTTTAATACCTCGAAAATTATTTTGCGTCTGCGAAGGTAGTGCTGCACTTGCAGCCATCAAAATTAAGAACCATGTTAATTCACGGATCGGGTTCATTTTTCTTCCAATCTCGTGTCGACGCAGGCAAAGTTTTTCAGGATGTTCACAGCAGTAGTAGTAGTATAGCTCCGTTCTGTGATTTCTACAACAGACAAACAAACAACCAAAGATTTTTAAGTGATTCGCGGTGGGAGAGAAGAAACGTGTTGCAAACGTCCAAGAGAATCGTATCGGAAGGTGGGATACCAGATCTTACGGAATTCCGACGAAGACGTTTCTCGCGCGTGTTTCGTAGTCTTCGTGGCGGGACGAGGCGCAATGAGAAGAATTTCTTGAGAAATTACCATGTAAAAAGGAGTATACGAGACGAAGAGGTAACTACGAGTGGTGAGGGAAAGGATGGAAACGCAGAGAGAGAACGCGAGCTCCCTTAACGGTGTAACGTTACTTTTTATTCAGAGATTGGAGGCGAGTTTATGACCGATCGGTCGATTAGATTGGAGAATTTGAACGTGTAGCGCGTCATTTTCATTTGCCCTGCTCGCTCGCCGATGTATTCCGAAAATTGAAACGATACACTGTTTACTTGTAAAATCTCGACCCGAGTAACGTTCAATTAAAGTTTTCGTACATTGAAATGTCGCGCGTTTACTTGTGCGCGTTCACGTGCACGTGCACGTGTACGTGTACGTGTACGTGTACGTGTACGTGTACGTGTACGTGTACGTGTACGTGTACGTGTGCGTGCACAGGCACAGGCACAGGTACGGATTAACGGACAAGCGAGCAAGCGGGCAAACGGGCAAGAAGGCATGCGGGAGAGCGGGACAGTGGACGAGCGTCCGAGCGTTCGAGCGTCCGACCGAGCGACCAACCGATGAACCGGTGAACGCTATTTACTTTTTCTGTTCCCGTAAAGGCGTTCGGGGTGCCGCAGTAATTATGCCACGATATAATTTACCCACGCGGATGTGGTGAAATTGGGTTAACTGGTACTCGCGCCTCTCGCGAGCCGTTATCTTTCTTGGTGTTTTCAAGGTCGCTGTATGCAACGGTTACCCATCAAACGGATAAATTACTCTATATCCACGTTTCTATATGCTTATTCCGATGCTTCCGTTACATCCGTTACATCCGTTACATCGCATGCTCGTATCCACGTCGAGCCACTAAACAGAACCGATTCGCTTCCTCGAGTAACTCCAACGTCTTCTCGATGATTCTTACGTTTACTCGATAAACGTCATCTTCGAGTTTCCGTACCGACCGTATAACGACGTAAGTACGCGTTATACTGTCCTGTGCCACGAGACGCGTGCGTTTCGTCCCCTGTTTATGTATTCTATCGCCTCCGAAGGGTCTCCCGCAGCTTCGCAACGTTCTTTCGAATCCGTTGATACGCGGCGGCCACTGTTCGAGAGCTGACAACGATCTTTAAACTAATTACCGTCTGTTGGTCGCGTTGCTTTTCTCTCCTCTTACTCTTACTCTTACTCTTACTCTTACTCTTACTCTTACTCTTTTCTTTGCAACGATCGTAAGAGGTCAAAGATATTATCGGGCAATATTCACGCGAGAAAGTCGACTTTCCAACTATTCCTACTATGAGTACTATGTGTACTATGTGTACTATGTGTACTATCGACAAACATTCTTTCGAACAAACACACGGGTCGTGTACACGTTAAGAAAGATGCAAGAAAAACGAAGAGCAGTCTATTTGCTGTTACTCGTTTCTAGAATACGGCCTATTCTATTATGTGTATCATTTGATTTTGTTCCTGGTTGTTGGACCAACCTTGAACTTTTCTAGAATACAAAGAGACGAATATTGCTCGAGGCTTGACAAATTGCTTCGTCTTGCGCGCGAAACGGCTAGCGAGAAAGACAGGAATGCGCGCGCGCGCGTGCGCGACTGTATACAGCGGAATAATTTGATTTCGGTCAACGTTTGGCCCCACTAGATACTTTTCGCGTATATGAAACGACATTAACGCGGGCATTAGCAACGGTTAATCGGGATTTTACCGAAACACCTCTTAATGTTGCTTTCAAGTCCCGTTTAGATCTGGATTTGAATCTAAATCTGGTTGATGGATCTGGCTGATGGATCTGGATCCGAATATGGATCCTAAATTGAACCTCGACCCCGAGCTCGTCCTCGACATCCACCTCGACCTCGACCTCGACCGCGACCGCGACCTCGACCTCGACCTCGACCTCGATTTCGATCTCGACCTAGTCTTGGTGTTTTGACTGTTTTTCCGAGTCCACTGGCATATAGAACGACACGTCGTGTCGAATTTTCAAGGCTATGTTAGAGAGAAATCGGAAAACGAGCAGCAGCTAGGTGGAAACGTGTTGTTCGGTGGCGTAGGTTCGACGAAAAGAGTTTAGATGTAATCTAGTTACCGACCAGCACTATGCGTTGCGAACGAGTCAGACCGCGACCGACCTCTTGACGTTTTTCCTCATCGTCGATCGTGTTTCGTGAAATGTCGAAAGAATACTGCGCGAGTACACAAGCTTAGCGATGGAAATACGCGCGCGCGCGCTTAGATGCGTTTCAGTTCCGGATGAGACTGCGAGCTCTCGTAGAAGACATGCTGCCTATGAGTCCCGGCTAGTCCCACTTACCAACCAACCAGAAACCCCTTGACTATGCGTGGAATCTTAAGCTGCATCATCTCCACCAATCCTCTAGCTTGGTTCGCGCTCTACGCTTACTTATACACTAGCAACCGGGTACCCGGGCTGTGTACACACCTACGGTAAGGCAAGTCCCCGTCTTCTCGGCCGATGGACGAAACCACAGAACCATGGAATCGCGCGATCCTAGCAGCGATCCGACAAGTTCGAGCGAGATCCAACTTTCAAACGAAAACCAGACACGGACTCGGTCACTGGTCGTGAGAAAACAAAGATTATATCGTATCGCTGAAAGAATAGGTGCGCAGAGCATTTTTCTGATTCTGCTAGTATCGGGCCATGTATCCAGCTGTAGCCAACATCCGTCCTCGAATGATAAAGCGGTAACAGGAATCTTCTGTCGTTCTTCCTTTTTTCTTCCTTTTTCCTTCCTTTTTCCTTCCTTTTTCCTTCCTTTTTTCTTCCTTTTTTCTTCCTTTTTTCTTCCTTTTTTCTGCTTCCTTTCATCCACCTCCCTCTGATCTCCCTCTACCGTGTTGTTTCCTTTTCCAACGTCTCACCTTCTTTCTGTCTTTTTTCTTCTTACCCCTTCTCACTTGCTCCCAGTTCGCCTCTGTTCATCCCTACTTCTTTCTATGTTTCCTTCATTCGTATACTCGTTATTTTCATTTCGTTTCACCATTAGTGGTAATTCTTATCTTGTTGCTATTCGTTTTGGATTATTCGACTCGATTATTAACCGTTTACGCGTTTCTTCGTTTCTTCGTTTATTCGTTTGTTGGATTCTTCGACTGTTTGATTATTTTCTAGATTTGGGAATGATATCGTTAAAGATTTGTCACGTAGAAAGCGTTAGTGTGTCGGAGCGCAGGAAAATGATAAATACGCGCTGGACGAAAATGTTCTCCTTTAGAGATTGAACGATCTACCGTTACCGCCAGTAGGACACGACTACTCGAGCATAAAGTGCATCCGATCGATTCTACCGTCGATCCTGCGATACAGAGGTAAAACACGAAGCAATTCGAACTAGTCTATCGTTATTTTTCTCATCCTGTCCAGTAAAACGAATCCTGTCGTTTAAACGGTGAGACGAACACGTTTCGAGGGGAAGGCGAGAAGGGAAACGAATCGTAGCGGAGCATCGGTAGCGGTACCGCTATTTTTCGCGGGTTCGATCGAATACCAGAAAAGTATATCGAGCATGAAATTACCGTGGTTCTCATCGACGATCTGGTTGACCAACTTTACTATTAACTTTCCACTTTTACCAAATTCTGAGACGATAGGTGTTTCCTCGCGATCTCGTCGCGATCTTTGCTCGATCGTTCGACGACGCCTCGTTCTCCTCGTTCTCCCCATTCCCCGACCGAGGAATGCAACGGTTCAACACTCTACGTGACCAATCGGAAATATAGATCGCCGGTGGGTAACATTGCTCGGTATGGAAATGTAATGAAACCTCGTTACGGTACGACAGATAACGTCGCGTTGGGCGATCTTTCAAATGTTTCCTACAAATTGTGCTCGCATCGAATCGATCGGTTGATAAGTCTATTATTAATGAGAGGGAAAAAAAGGAAATTGAACGAGTACAGTTATCTTCCAATTTCCTCGGTTGAGCAGCGCACACTATCACTCGATACGCTCGATACGCTCGAATATGCATCTACTGAAGCGAAACGTGGCTTCCGTATAATAAAAAATAAACACGCGCTTCAAGTAAAATTGTGAAAGATCGGCATCGATAACTCTTCCGGAGCTTGTTTCGATCTGACACGATACGATGCGACACGGCGCGATACGATACGATGGTTGTAATACCTGCAGACAGTTTAGTTTACTACTTGGCTCGATTGTTGAGGAAGAAATGTAAACTCCATTCGGTTCTGTCTCGATCGAATTGATGGCACGCCGTTGCATTTTCAAATGTTGCGCGTGTTGCAGAGCGGGAACAGAATCTGGTGTCGTACACGTGAAATTTCTCACTTATCTCTGGAGGTAGACAAGGCTCGGAATTGTTTCGCCATCTGGCGTCGGCACACCGAGCCACGGAATCACGGAATCACGGAATCACGGAATCACGGAATCATCCTAATCAGGCATTAGGGGAACAGGGAAGTAGCAAACCGGTATTATGCGACCAAGATCCTGCACATTGTCGATCTGCATTTTCGCCAGAGCTGTCAAAGGTCTTCGTTCGTTTGTTTCGTCTGTTGGATCCGTTTCGGTCGACTAGAATCTAGACTCGCTAGATCCTTGTTTTTCAAATTGTTCTTTTTATTGAATCTAAATATAATCGGTACGATTGTACCGCAACAGGTATGCAGTACGTATAGCATAATAGTGATATTGCGATCGTGCGAATGGTATTACGATGGCAATATACTGGGCACTTACTACGTAGGTACTACATATTATACTAGATCTCACGTACTTACTATGTACTAGACACTAGACACTAGGCACTAGACACTAGACACTAGACACTAGACACTAGATACTACGTACTGTACACTGTCGTTGAACGTTAATCCTTTCCGCAGTTTCGAGTCAGTTTCCGAAGAGGTGTGAACGCGCGGTGTGAACTGTACACGTGCAGGGACTATATAGAGTTAATCGTGCACACGATACAAGCCGTAAAGAGACTGTACACGAGCTGTAGCTTTCTAGTTGCGTACAGACTGCGTGCAGACCGTGCGCGGGTTGCGTGCAGGTCTCGGTGCAGGTCTCGGTGCAGGTTGCGTGCAGGCTGCGCGCAGGTAGCAATAGAGGGAACGACAGAGGGACACAGTTTATACGGTGTAAGTCGCTTCGATGCGGTCGGAGCGATGGGATTGCGAAGGCACGCAGTATCCGCTATAGGTCTTAATCTCTAGGATCCCGGAATACGATCTTGCCGGAAGCGAACCCGGATCCGTATGACGCCTCGGACATCGATGGCTCTTTGGACATTGGCAAAGGGGCGAAGCGTTCACCTCTTCTAGTTGCGACGTCCGTCTCTTTCGTACCGTGAACAGCCGGCAAGGCTCCTTGCGTTGACAACGCAGTCTCTGAAATGGAACGTTCTTTCGAATCTCGGCGATTTTGCTCGGGCGCGTTGCGAGGAAAGCAACACGCGTATTAAAATAGGCTAGAATAGATTGGGGCGGGGAGGCAAGGAACCCTCGAGCTCGAACGACTCGGAGAAGAACTTACGCTTTGCGGAGAACACGCGAAAGCATAAATAAATCTTGGATTTCCCTCGGGAGATGTATGCGCTTGTCTTCGAACTAGATAGGGCACGCTGCTTGGCCGGCAGCGACAGTAAACTCGTTGAACGGTCGCGTTCGCCGATCCCCCTCCGGGAGCTAGAGTCCAAGTGACGTCCCTGGAAACAGCAGACCTGCGAATAGAGATGCTCGTGCTCGTCTCCTCTCTGCCGTTACACCGTGCAACGATCGGCCCGCGATTTCATCGTTTCAGGCCCGACACACGCCACCGAGATACCGGCTCTCGATCCGGCCTTTTCTTTCGATATTCGATCGCGTACCTCGTTACCTCTTCGTTCAGCGAAAACAATGAACAAGGAAAGAATGCGAAGCGGACCGATACTACTGTGCGCGTATGTCGGGCCTCGATGTTCTCGTTCGAACAATCAACTAACTTGAAATAACGACAGATGGGAAGACGCTTGACTGGCTCGCAAAGCTTATATTGCCGTGTTTTATCGACTATCGTGTGTCCATCGTCTCCGTGTAAGCTGGTAGGACAGGTACGGCCATCCGGGCAACGACACTGTCTCTCGACCCACGGTGATCCATACAAATCCACCTTGCTGCAAACTTCGCTTCGATCCGAACACTCGGGCAACTCGTTCTCGCTCTCCTGAAAATCCCAAATACTCTTTTCATTCGAACCCCGATGCACCGAACACACACCAGCCATTGTTCCGCTGAAGAACAAGAGGACGACACGGGCAAATAAGGAAGCAACATTCGCGGTTTACGAGACTCGGTCCACCGTAGAGCGAACAACAGCGCGCTGAGATCCGTTAGTCATTTGAATGAAAAAGACTAATAAAACCGACAACAAGGTCTGTAGCAGAGCATGGTTGCCGCACACTATCCAACCCATGCTCACCAGCAACCAACGCATATGCGAAATCATCACAGTACGATCTACGTTATACTATACTTTCTTATGCGTACTTTGAATCGTATACACGTACGGAACTCTGTAACTTTGAACGATCGCTTACGATCCCGCCGGTCAAGTGGTCTAAGCACGGTAGTCGAACAACTGGTGCAGTGAAATATCGTATCGCATGAAATGCTCCTCTTGCTTCGAGTAAGAAAGTCAAGAAAATTGCTGTGACAAGTGAAAACGGAAAGTATGCGTAAAAGAAGTCGACAAAAACGACAAGAACGAAAACTTGAAGATAGAAAGAATGAAAGAAGGGAACGAAGAATTGCAAAGCAGAGGCGTTAGAGAGTATACATCACTGCGCCTTTTATCTTGTTGCGTTTTGTCGCGTTTCGTCGCGTTTCGTCGCGTTTCGTCGCGTTTCCTCGCGTTTCCTCGCGTTTCCTCGCGTTTCCTCGTGCCATCGAGGAATAGACATCTTATCTAACTGCACTATTCAAAGAGCGTCGTCGGTCAATCCACTGAATGAGGCAATCACGTACGTCCTGTCCTGTCGAGTCGCCGCTGACAATCTGCGCAGCGTTCGAGAATCCGAGTCAAACATTTCAAATTATCCGTCTACTATCATAACGCGTGAAGCGTAAAGCGTAAAGCGTAAAGCGTAAAGCGTAAAGCATTAAGCGTTAAGCGTTAACCCTTTGAATGCTGTGGGTACATATGTGCATCCAGCGAAAGTCATTGCTGTCAAATGTGTGGTTACATGTATGTGTTTTTCGATTTTTTTTAGTCGCACACGTGCCATTCTGACAATTACAAGCGATCGAACAAATATTCCGGCCGCATGGAACATTTCGGCTGCGAGTATTCAGCACTCAAAGGATTAAGCGTAAAGCGTTAAGCGAACGCCATTAGAAACACGTTTCGCATCCACATTTCGAATAGAACCGAACCGAATAGTTCAATCGATACATCTTACGAATATATCGGTGAACCGAATTGTTGTTAAAACCTTATTTTCGCAGAAACTGATTCGTATTAAAGCCACCGGTGGCGGCAATCTAAAATGGGATAATAGGGGAGCCGAAAAGGCTGTGCGATTCATCCGGAAGTTCTCACGAGTCTCTTGCTTCTCTCACAACCACGGTGAAAATGACACCTGGCTTTAGAAGTGTATGGCCGCGTTCCCTCGCACACGCACGCACACGCACGCACACGACGTCGAATGGCATTCTGATCCGAAGAACATTCCAGAGTATTGGAGTTACGTAGCCGTATTTAAAAGCCTTGGCTTTTCAAATTCTCTGCTTCGTACGAAAAAATCAAAGGCGGGCCCATGGACACGAATCTGGTCGATGCTGGTCTATTGGCATGGAATCGACGAATGACTAGATTGTGAAAAGTTCGAAAGAACTCTACGTTCCGTATATCTGACGGAAGGAAGAGTTCTTGCGATACGTAGGTATCTTCTGAAACGCTCTATATATATATATAGATACATATATATATATATATATATAGATACATCGGAATCGAAGAAACGGATCGCGTTACACGTTTATCGAGCGATTGTTTGTTCTGAAATGAAAATAAATATTATCGTGCGGTATCGAGGAGGACTTCGCGAGAAGACCAGGAAAAGCAAAACTCACCCTCTCGTAATACCCGAGCAGTTCAGGTATCGAACTTACCCCGATTTGATAAAGAACTCTGGGCGGTTGATGTATCGGACGATGTTTTCTCTTCCGATCGATCAAGTCGATCTTGACAGACGTGTCATGAAATCCCTGCAACTCGGCCAAGTACTTGGCTTCGTCGAGAGAGAAATATTCATTGATCAATCGTTGGCCGTTTTCATCGAGCTCCACGCCGAGAAGGCTACCTTGAGTTCCACGAATACAGAACTGGCCGAACATCGCCAATAACACGCACATCAGATCGGCCATGCTGTCTCGTGCTCGTCGATGTTGCTTTCGTTCGATGGAAAGGTTCGCAAACGGTCGCCTTCGCGATTACGACGTTCGGCTAATGGTAAATCGAGAATCACTGGATCGGCTCGGAATCGTTTGAAAACTTTGCAGCGCCGATCCGTGAATGGATCAGTGTGATCGGTGCATTTCTACACTTGCGTCTAGCACGGATCACCGATCGTTGCGGTACATCGCAGACACTGTGCATCGCGAATCGAAACGTAAATTCTCCCATTGACTTCTATATCGCGAGAGATTTGCGAAAGGACTTCGAAAAAGACTCGCGAGCAATCGCGTTTAGAAATTCGTGCAAAACCACGTTCCCGCTTTTCGAGTTTCCGCCATCGCCTCTATTTTATCTGAACGGCCAAATTTTTCAAGTATGCGACCATGCATGGAATACATTGAATCAGGAAAATTTGGAAATTCGGAAAACTTTCTTCGGTGATTATCGTTCAATGCGAATCGGATATACGACCAATTCCTTCAAACTCGAAGAGACAAGGTCGCCGTACAATAACTCCGTTTGAAAATGTTTTTCTACATACTTTAGAAATTAGTCGATAGCTCGATCGAATAATTCGTAAAACTTGTACGGTCAACGGAGCCTTGTTTCGAGCACGAGTTTCGAGCACATTTAGCGTTTAGCGTTTAATATAGTGTGTTTAGTGTCTAGCGCGCTGATAAAGTAGTACGCAACTAATTCACCACCAAAGTCAACACCGTAGCGTTCAAAGTAATGTGTTCTCAAGAATAGTTTCTGTTCGCCGAGTCGTCGCTCCTTCTGCAATCTACACTATTTCTCGTGGCCTTGCCTTCTCTTTCGACCAGTATCTTCTTTATGGTGCGCGTTCTATGTCCTACCTAGCACGACGCGATCCGAATCAACCCGAGACCAACCGGCTCGCGACTTTCGTGCTACGCGATCTTGTACCATTCGTTCGACTGGACTTGTAACAGCTACAGGCAAAGCATGAATGAGCGCTCCCTTCTCTTGTTTCTCCACTCCACACTACTCTACTCTACTCTACTCCACTCCACTCCACTCCACTCCACTCCACTCCACTCCACTCCACTCCACTCCACTCCACTCCATTCCATTCCACTCCACTCCACTCCACTCCACTCCACTCCACTCCACTCCACTCCACTCCACTCCACTCCTCTAAAAGGAAATGTATTTACATCGTTCGTTATGCATATCGTATCGCGATATGTACAGATTGATAATATACCTGTAGATGGAACGCTTTATCCAAACCAACCGATAATCAAGATCAGAATAGTACAGTTGATCAAATTGATTCTTCGCGCCTCGACATTGCTATATTTGAAATCGACAGATTTTCCAACAAGCGCGTTTGAGGATCGCTGTTTCATTGATGGAGGCCACGATCCATTCAATCCTACTTTCTCTCTGTTCCTCCCCAAGTTGTTGTTCTCTCATTCCCACGCTCTCCCTTCCGAAACGTTTCAACAGCATCGCGCTTTTCTCGTTCTTCTGCGCTCAAATTGATTCTCAACCGTTTCGTTTTCATTCGACTTTTACACGATTACGACGTAACGTATCGTACCGTACCCCATACCATCTGGTATATCGAGTCGAGTCTGGTCGGATCGAATTGGATTGAGTTGAACTCGATTTGATCGGAAAGACGATGAAACAAGGTAAAATGAAATAAAACGAGATCAAATCGAACAAGATTAGATATCTGGCAAAACACTCGAGATACCGCTTACATGCGATCGAATGCACTTTTCCAGTGGTTTGATAGAAATGTGCATGGTGTGCTCGCGGATTCAGCCAACGGCGAGAATGCCCTTGTTTACGTTTATGCTAGCGCATAAGGGAAACGAAGAAACGAAGAAACGAGAGAAACGGGAGAAACGGGAGAAACGGGAGAAACGGGAGAAACGGGGAAAGCGTGAGTCGAACGAATCCAACGAAACCGAAGCATTCTGGTATGCTGTGTAGAGATTTGTCGAGCGTTCGGAAAATTCGAGTTACTTTGAACGAGAACCACTGAACGACATGAATGAATCCTTGACAAAGGGAAGGGGACGTGGCTCAGCAATGGGATTACGAAGCAATGGCAGTTGCATGTACGAGGTGCGTTGGATCTCGGTGGTAGTGGAATATCTATGTATCTTTGGTACTTGTGTATACAAGTTGGTACTCGTGTAATGGTTACGATTTTAAAGTTTCAACTCTAAAACTCCATCTGGTTAGGAACTTTCACCGGTACAGATCAATCGTTTCTCTCGCAATGCTTTCGAATGCGAATCGACTTGCCAAGTTGAACGATACTTACTCGCTGGTACTCCGAAAGAACGGTTTACCACACTAGCAAGAAAATATGTTGGCGCCAGTGTCCATTATGTTTCTACAGATTTTCTGATCGTTTATTTTCTTATTTCGATAACAGGCATGATCGAATAAAGTTCGGAAACGTGACGGTCGATTCTATTTCAGGGAAATTGTATGCCGTATTTGGAAAAAGACAAGGCCGCGTGATCGCTACGGAGAGTACCGGCTTTGGTGGACAGTTTCGTGTGTTAGCAACATTACCCGTGCCAGAGAGTTTTCAACTTGCTAGAGAATTGCGAACTCAAACGTCCGGGCTGGCCGCTAGTCCTCAACTGGTTTTCAGTCATTGGGAGGCAAGTTTTTTCATACCGAGGAACGAACGTTCCTCTCCATTTTTCCACTTTTCTCGATCGAGCAAACTGACCTCGCGTGTCTCTAACCGTTACCATTATTGCAATTCATGTAGATACTTGCGAACGAACCAACTTGTAATACTACTGAAACAATCACACATGTTCCAGTAGTACTGTATTTATCTACTTTTTTATTTACTTATTTATTTATTTATTTATTTATTTTACTTATTTACTCGTTTATTTACGTTTATTTACGTTTATTTACGTTTATTTACGTTTATTTACGTTTATTTACGTTTATTTACGTTTATTTACGTTTATTTACGTTTGCTCGACACATCTATTTGAAATAGTTGAATAATTTCCGATGAATTTCAAGTTTCTATTATTACGTCGCAGGTGATCGAACAAGATCCTTACTGGACACCTTCCACGGACGAAGAGTATCTCCACTTCGGTGATAAAGCGGACAGCGAAAATAGAGCCAAGAAATACATAAATGCGGTACGTCGCCGGAAAGGCTTATCCGTCGACTCTCAGCTCGTTACGCATGCCGAAAAGCAACGTACGCTCTCAAAGAACAAATAATTCGTGCAGTCTCCCAGCCAAAGATCGATGTTAAACTTACATGTTGTTACCCCGTCACTTTCATCCCCATCGCGTTACCTTCGATCTCGCCATTTTCCAAAGCGAGACACTACCAATGTACACAGAGGTGCAGCTTTGTTCGCGATATTTGCCTCCAACTTGACGAGCAGTAGTCTTTTAGGTTCGTGTTTTCAAGAAATCCGACCATACCGATATCCGCTGCTTTTGTGTTTAGTAGTTTTTATCGTTCGGCCGATTCGGTAGTGCGACACACAGAGAACATTTCGAAATACGTGTTTTCCAGCATCGTGCTCTCAAATTACCTTGCATAAACGATAGAAATACACATTTGTAACACGTACAGAGTGACATTTTCAAAAATAATTAAATATTTATTTATCGAAATTTATATCGAAACGTTCAATTATGTAACCCGATGATAAAAAATCTAGCGAAAGATCATTCGAACACCGTGCGCTTTTATTGATCCAACTGTGTGTATGGAACTCTCGATTGAAAAGACGAGGGAAAGAAAGCGCGAACACTCTCGATACTGTAAATGAAAGAAGTTGTTACGGTGATACGAGGAAAATGTGCGGTATAGAATTTTATCATTCGGATGAGAAAACATATCTGTACCGCGCGCGTTCGGTACTCGACGTGTTTCATCTTCTATCTTTTACTTTATCCTTACTACGGAATAGCAAATATAATCTACTTTATACGAAATACCCCAGCATCGACTGCGATCAAATAAGTTATTTCAACAACTACCTCTTACGTGTCGATCGTTTAAACAATTTACTACGTAATAACGTTTGAAACGTTCGTGAAATACATGTCCCGATGGATTACTGCCACGGTCAACGAATACTCGCAAACGTCGAATTTAAACTGGCTAAAATTTACTTGTAAACCATACGTGAGCGCTGGACGCAGTTGCAGTTTACTCGTATTTGAAGGTCGGTTTTATTATCGTTGCAAATTTCACAACCATTTTGTACAAATTTATAAATGAAATCAATATTTCAATAAAAAAATTGATCAACTCGTGAAGCTTTTGATTTGAATACATTTCGATATGATTTCAATAGATTTCATATTTCTACGAAATTCGATTTCTTGCCATTCTTTTCTCAATGGATACAAGGGAAAAATTCACATAGAGTGACTCGGCAATTTCCAATATATTATAGAATAAATAATAATTTTAACACGGATGTATTGTAACTCGTTTAATTAATTTTCTTCGAACCGAACCTTTTTTCCTTGAAAACCTCCTTTCATTATATTTTGTAGTTTCCTCTTTGCTGCCCATGAAGGATGCAAATTTTCATTTTCATTTTCATTTTCATTTTCATTTTCGTTTTCAGTTTTCAACAATTTTCTCTGCTCAAAGTTTCTACGTCCAAACGTTTGCTTCATCTCTGAAGCTTCTTGTTTCTTTTGCTTCCATGGTATTGCGTTTCCTTTCTTCGCGTTATGTCGATGGTACGAAACGTCCTTATTCCTTACGTCTTGTTCTTTGTCGTTCCTCTTCCTTGCTTTCTCTTCGTTTTTAGAAAACATACGTTTCACGTTTCTATCTTGGAACCGGACTACTGATTTCTTTTCTATCGTTGACATAGTATCGCCACCTTTTTCTCGTGGTAACACCGGAGTGTGTACGTCCGACGCAACCTTCTTAAAATTTAAGAAAAAATCATCTCCTCCGGTAATTGTTGCAGGTATCGGAGAAAACTGCTTATTATTCTCTTTGTGTCCATCGTTTATTCTCGACACACTCGACTCTTGTAAAATATCTGTAAATCTCTTGACCGTAGCTTCTTTGCTTACAATTTTGGTAATGGTTTCCGAGTTCTCGTCATTGACTTTATTGCTATTACCTTCGCATTTTCTATCCTTGTCGTGCTCCTTTAGTTGTTCCAATGGTATTTCTTTACCTATCGTACCTTTCATAGTTAGCCGACTATTTAAATCATTTTTCTTATTTGGCACTTGTTTCAAATTTTTTTCAAGTTTATCCATAGAATCCGCCTTTCTCTTTCTCGACGAATGTTTCTTTTTGTCGCGAGAAATATATTCTTTAGCGTTTGGAAAGTTCTTTAAAAATTCTGTTATTTTTGTGTTTAAACATTTGTAACGAACAACTTTTACCATGGCTCGAGTCCTATCGTCGGTTTCTGAATTCTGCAATATAATCTGCAAATTGTCGGAATGAATAATTCCAAATTTCGATATTTCATCGTCCTTAATGCGTTTTAACGCTGACACCTCCCTTAAACATTTCTCCGCCTTATTCTTCTTTTTTTCTACGCTTCTCTCGTTACCACGATTGATTTGTAGTCTTTTAGCCTCTCTAATCAATTTATTTATCACACAAATGCGTGCTTGACGGGCGTACCGCCTTAATAAAATAACCTAAAAGATTAAGAAAATTACCATAGATTTTTCTCTAATTTAACAGAAAAAGAATTCCTTAAAAAGTAACAAAGTAACAAAGTAACGATCAGAAATGTTTGTTTCTATGATGAAAATATGATAAAAGTTGTTACCTCGTTGTTCATTTCGATCGAGGCTCCAGTTACAGTCATATGGTTCACAATATTATCATACTAAAGCATCAAAAGAATCAAATAAAAATGTACAATTAAATGAAACTGTTACAACCTCGTTGATTCTATATAAGTAATATTACGATACATTTTCGAAATTTCTGTACGTGGCGTCTTCATTGAAAGAATGCACGTGGTGCACAGCGTAATGTACACTTCCACTTGTCCGATGAATCTAGAACTGGTGGAATTGTTTGAAGAATAAAACAAGCTGATATCAGTATAGAGGTAAATCCACGTTTATTTCAACATATTCCCGGTTCGTATTCTCGATACATTTGTTACGAAAGAAATTCCTATATACACAATGCACAACGCACGATACAGAACGAACGATTCATCCCCTATTGGCTAAATAAACGCCCTCGAGTGATCATACGCGTAAACATTCTGACGTATTGTTGGTCCGTAGAAACGTCATTTTGTCAAGTCTACATTGCTGTAAGGAAGACTTTTTTTCGTTTAGAAGATCGAACGTGGACGTAGAGAAATTTTATTGAGAAAAAAACAATGCAGTGAACTCCAACTCGGCGATTGTGTCGTTCAATTATTGGAAGAAGATGGAACCTTAGCGTGAGTAGTAGTCACGTAAAGTTTCTTTAACCATGACTGATCACGTATTATATATATATATGTGTGTATGCATATGTATATATAGCATCCGTGCGCATGTGTGCGCGCGTGCCAGTCGCGTGTGTGCGCACTCACACGCACTGGCTCGCGCGCGCGCACGCACACGCAAACACGTTATATATCGCCACGTATGTAGGTACGACGTGCTTACGCACAATTGCATTGCACTGCAATTTCAGTGGTTTTTAGATGTTTTATTGACATGCAAGCAAATTAGATGTACCTTCGGTAGTGGTCGTATCTAAGCATATTCGAATAATAACCAAGCCAATAAGAAAAGTTTTAATAGAAATTGTTCAATGACCTTGAATCATGGTTAACCGAGCGTTGAATCTTTTAACCCGATGTGTCAGACAATTTTGTTTATAAATTAATATATTTCTTTTCTTCGCACACTCGTAGTAATTCGTTAGCAAATCATTATTCAAGCATTTTGATTTGTTTCATCTGTTTCGGCAGATACGAATAAATTGTGAATGATTGCGAATAATTTGTGCACCAGTTTATTTGAAAGGTTAGTATTTCCGACACTTGAATGTTTTCGTTCAACTTCGAGCTTCTTCAGAGTTTATTTATATAATGATATTGCGCTCGTGTCCATATTTTAGTTTCTCAATGCCTACATCGTACCTTTGTTCTTTCTATAAACAACGAGTGACAACGTTATATCTCCAAAAAGTCTTTTTATCTCTCTTGATATCGTATTACTTTATTCTGTGCTTGATGATATCGAGTAAATTGTTGTCGTATTTTCGTTGTTCAGTAACTTTGTGCGAATATAACATTTTATTAGAATTATATCGATATTAGTAATTACACGTAATAGATTTTATTTTTCAGTCAGTGATGGTATAATTTGTGCGCTACGAGCTTTTTTCAAATATAATGCAAATTATAATATATTAAATTGTTCTTCCATATGTTTTCTTAGTATTTTTACATTACACTAGTTTTCCTAATTTTCTTTTATGATTATAGGCCCTACTTTGAGCAATTCTAATAATATTGCTTAAATACTGTATCATATTATACAAATATTTTTCATCAGAGATGAGTTGCGTTCGTTGTTGTTTAATTAGTGCTGGTCGCATTGCATCTTCGAATCATATAGCTAATCATGGTAAGTTCTCCTTGTATACTTATCGTTTGGCGAAGGTGACGTTTTATTTGGAAGCTACTAATTAAATATATTTACCATGTTAGTTCACAAAATTGCGAGAGTAGCTGTTACTAGATGTTTAACGGTCAGTAGTACATTGGGAAAAGCTCCTGTGGAACCGACTCCACCCGGCAAGGACGGTAATAGTGGAGTATCCTCCGTAGGTAATGGATCAGGAGGTGGAGGAGGTGGAGGAGGAGGAGGAGGAAAAGGAGGAAAAAAAAACACGCTCACATGTCCGAAATGTGGAGACCCTTGCACTCATGTAGAAACTTTTGTATGTAAGTGATTATTTGCGCGCAGAAACGTACGTTTTCGACCAAGATACAAAAGATTCATTTTGTTTATTTGTTTGTTTGTCTGTTAGCATCGTCAAGATTTGTAAAATGCGAGAAGTGTCATCATTTCTTCCTTGTTTTATCAGAAATAGATTCGAAAAGAAGTCTCAAAGAAGCTATGAGATCAGATGATACGAAACAAGGATTCTACAGAAAACCACCACCGCCGCCAAAGAAGGTAATAATGATTCTGTTAGGTGACAAGATGAAAAAGATGTTTCTGAAAATGAAAACGAACGTAAAGATAAATATTTATCTTTATGTTCCATGTCGCATATTTTAAGAAGAAATGCGGTGATTAATGTAAACTAACGGCTGTTTTTAATGTTCTTAGATATTTGAATACTTAAATAAACATGTTGTGGGGCAAGAATATGCTAAAAAAGTGTTGAGTGTTGCAGTTTACAATCATTATAAACGAATCTACAACAACTTGCCAGTACAGACATCGATGCAGGGATCTACAAATTCAAGTGGTACACAAGATCCGAATCAGCCCTTCATTCACAGAGGTCTTAAACCACGTAAATAATGACGTCCCCATTTCGCGCATAGTCTCATGCGAAGACGACATGTAATTTGTCTGAAATCGAAGCCCTAAATAGTTACCGATGCTTTAACGATTCTTCTAGAAATACTTCTAGCCTACGGCAAGATGAACCTCCTCTTCTTCGTTACAGATTTACTGCACATTTCCACTATTGGAAATTCATTCGGTGTCGGATTCCAACAGTTCCCTACGGGAAGCGAACAAAAGTCGGCTAGCAATCAGTCGGTGCCTGGTTCGGATATTCTCGATAGTAAGCAACATCAGTTAAAATTAGAGAAAAGCAACATTCTGTTGCTCGGTCCCACCGGAAGTGGAAAGACGTTACTCGCGCAGACAATAGCCCAGTGCCTGGACGTACCTTTCGCTGTCTGCGACTGCACGACGTTAACGCAAGCTGGTTACGTCGGTGAAGATATAGAAAGCGTTATAGCGAAGCTCCTCCAAGATGCCAACTATGTGGTCGACAGAGCCCAAATGGGTATCGTATTTTTAGACGAAGTCGATAAAATCGGCGCTGTTCCTGGCATACATCAACTGCGAGACGTTGGCGGGGAAGGTGTTCAACAAGGGATGTTGAAAATGTTGGAAGGCACCATCGTGAACGTGCCCGAAAGAAATAGTTCGAGAAAATTACGCGGGGACACGCTCCAGGTGGACACTACGAATATTTTGTTCGTTGCTTCTGGTGCTTACAATGGACTGGATCGATTGATTTCACGGCGGAAAACTGAAAAATACCTCGGATTCGGTGCAACACCTTCTACCGAGAGTCCCGGGCGAAGGGCAGCGAGTTTGGCAGACGTTGCGAACATGTCACCTTCCACGGAGAAAGATAACAAGGAGAAAGACTTTTTACTGCAACAGGTCGAAGCGAGAGATTTAATCGATTTCGGTATGATACCCGAATTCGTCGGTAGATTTCCTGTTCTGGTGCCTTTTCACACTCTCGACAAGGATATGTTGGTGAGAATACTAACAGAACCTAAAAATGCTATGGTGCCTCAGTATCAGATGTTATTTTCAATGGATAAGGTATGAATTTACGAGAATGACACCGACGCGAGTTGCCTTCGCGGGAGATAATTCACGGGAAATTGCTGATCGAATCGTTTGCCGGTTACAGGTAGAACTAACGTTTACGACGGAAGCTCTACACGCGATAGCCGCGCTTGCGATGGAAAAGAAAACGGGTGCGAGAGGACTTCGCGCCATCATGGAATCGTTGTTGCTCGAACCAATGTTCGAAGTGCCAGGCAGTGACGTAATGTCCGTTCACGTGACCGAAGGTTGCGTGCAAGGACGCGAGAAACCACAGTACATCAGGAAGGGCGATGCTACCGAAGAAGAGCTACAAGCGCAGCATATACACAATTAACAAATAGTTCATTAAAAAAATAGACCACACGTTTCATTGATTTTATTGAAAACTTGAAACTACTAAAACTGTTTCAAATATTTCCGGATCTAAACACCGAGTATATAACTTCTCCGAAGCACGCTCTTTTAAGAAACAATATTTTTCCATGTTAGGAAACGACCATCGGATTTTCAAATAAACACAAATACGCGGCGTTCGAATCGAGACAAACGGTAATATTTTTTTCATTTCGTATTCGAATAATTCAACCCCGTACAAAATGATGTACGGTTTCTGTGAAAATGGTTCTTTAATTGCAATGGTATTCGGTTTTTTTACCCTTTGGCCCGCTTGCAAAGACTTCAATTGAATATATACTTGAACTAGATGGACAAAAATTAACGCTTATATCCTTTGCAAAAAACGTGTTACGTGCGCATGAATTTTACAACACATTACTATTATTATATCGATTGAGAAAATCGATGATGTATGTGCTTTAAGATCACAATAACTCCAATGATTATACATTGTTATTTTGATTGACTTTCTTAATTAAAATTTACAATTTAGAACAAAGAAATTGAATGATTCTTAAAGAAGGAATAAAATACTGTGTATAAACGAGGAATTTTGTAACATATTGTATATAACGGTAGTTTAGTTAAATCGACAAAATTAGAAACTTCGAAACTGTATAACATTAGACGATAAGTGTAATTTTGACATTTCTTTACGATGCACACGTAGATGCGTATCGTGTACATTACACAGTACTTTCTTAGTTGGTGTTACATTAAAACCATTTCGTAATGTTAAGCAACACGGAGAAACATTTAAAACTACATGTGTTTTTTAATGTTACGATCGGTAGAATTGTGTAATACTTTTAATGTAGTAAAGTAGAGAACAGCAGCGGTAAAGCGACAGGGCAAATTGCTAAAAATTATCATAAGACGTGTAGCTAGAGATCTTACGTTTCAGTACGTACATACAAGATTTTTACCAAAAGGTAACTAACATTTTCCCAATAAAAGTGAGCGCATTCAGAATTTCATCTATTTTTCATTTATTTTTCATTCATTTTTCATTTGAAGAGTTACAAGTCGATTTGAGAACCAGATTCGGACCTAACGAGAAAATCTTACCTATCCCTGGTAACAGTCTTGTAATAGAAAATTGAACAATTCTAACATCCGTTGTGTCCTTGGGGGTTCCGTTTACAAGTTTATTCCTTGATAAGCAATTGTCAAGATTTTGTAAAAGAAAAAAAACAGAGGATACATACCATTATACTGTGGAGTTGATAACAATTAAACAAACACAGAAATTAAACACTAATTGAGGAATTACTGTATTTATGTGCTTTATACTATATATATATATATACATATATATATATATATATATAAAAGAAAGGCTGTGTAACAAATAACGCAAATTTAAAAAGGTAAACATAGAATGCAGTGAACACACTTTTAAAGTGAAACTGGGTACATTTTTAAAGAATGTATACTATTTCATGAGGATTGACGCATTCACTTTTTTTTTTTTATTAATAATAAATCAAAATCTACGTACAGCTGTAGAATAATTCCTTGGTCTACCACATTTTTGTAATTGTTTCAATATTCTTATTTTCACCAATATAAGAATTTACTATATAATAATATACAACGTGGTACTAAATTATTCCTAGACCGAATATTTCTTGTAATTGTACACAAACGTGATTGTTTATGTTTTTCTGTTTCTCACTAAACAAAGCTTAGGTTTAATTAATCGCACGCGTATAGTATCTTTTACCTTAATTTACTTTTATTTTCACTAAGTTTACAAGAGTTTCTAATGCATCTGAAAATCAAGCTGCTCAGAGATACTGAAAGGATTTAAATTATTATACATTGTTATTCTTTGATCTCCTTACTATGAAGAATTATTCATTTAATAGATATAGAAGAGATATTAATAATATGTTCAGAATTAACATTGAAAAATGAAATACGTACACATCGTTTACCTCCTCCAATTTGGAGGTTTCTGAGCCGATTTTGATTTCAATGTTAGCGTCGTTCCTAACTCTGTTAGAATCCACTTCACCGTCCGTACTATTACTATATGTACGGCAAATTGTAAAAGAAGAGCTCCAAAACCTTTGTATAAACCAAACGGGCCTTCGGTTGAAAGTATTGTATTGTAACAATCCCCTGCTCCACTGTACCCAGTTAATAATGGTGTTACACTTCGTCCAGTGTCTAGATTATCAATAATGGTACGTGTACCCTGAAGGTGAAGTCTGTGAATCACTGTTTCCCATGGATAAAACAATACATCTGCCATAAATGTAGAGATCAGGGTAGACTGTAATTTTATATCTATCATAAACTCGTCCGACGATAGAGATCTGCTGTACGCGCCCTTGAAACAACATAAATTCATAGTTGACGTGTATGTACATGTACATGTATATATACGTATATATGCTGCCGAGGGATTACTTACCCCTAATTCTTGAGAACGTTTTTGCCTACTCTGCATAATATAATGAGTAACTCGTTGGACAGTCATGGTAAAAAGGTATTTTGAAACTCCATAGGCGATAGTTGGTGGTAGAAGAGCATATATAGGAATTAATCTACCCTTGTTGCTTACTTCAACTAAGCGAATAGCACCATCTTTAAAGACATCCAATATACCAGGACTTTCGGATGCAATTTCAGATTGCACTGTTTCAACTAATGACGCAGAGTAAAATGGTGTAGTTAAACCTATGGAAATACTGTGGAATTTTTCATTAATATCTCTCTCTAACTCTCTGTAACTAGATTTAATGTACAAATGGGTTGTTTGCCAATGTATTATTACCATTTAAGAAAGATATGTTGACCAAATGCTTTTAAAGAGCTGTTACATGAAATTTCCCTAGAATAAAATACTTTGTTTATCACAGTGCAGTGCAATAAAATTCAGATATTTGTCAAAAGATGCGAATCAAAAAAAAAAAACCTAAAAAAACAAATGCTTTCAATACAAAATATTCCTTGCTTTAACATTTAGGTTTTGTATAGACAGACTTTTAAGTAATATCCAATAAATCGTCTTACTTTGGCCATAATGTAATTTTAGAAATGAAATCTTCGATAGCCAAGGTCATTCCGTTCACAAGTAAAACTGATCCGATTCCTTTCCAAAGGGTATTTACTCCTTGAGTTTGATAAAGTCGTGCAACAACAGGTACCAAGGTAATAGGTATTATATGGTATTTGGTTGATCCAGGATTTACTTGGCATTGTCTTCTTAGAACAATAAACGGATGAACTAATAACTTTTCTGTAATTAAACTTACTAGACCACAACCTGGACCAATGTATTTTTTCATAATATCTGAAATATGTTAATACAAGGAGACATATTAATTAAAAGTACTGTATACAGAACTATTTACCAATAGTCTATGGTCAAATCTCCCATCGTTTTATACAATAACGAGGGTATTTTTATAATTTATGATATAACTTGAAAAAAGTGGAGAATTAACATTAATTGGTGCATTTAATCGAAACTTACCATCGGTAGGGGGATTATCTACAGCTAAAGGATGTACAACGGGAACATCCAAAGGACGTATAACCTCTTGTCCACGGTGTCCGTACAGAAAGTTATTTTCATTTTCCCAATGTCTAATAGGTTTTCCGCGATAAACTCTCTCGTAATGTTCTAATCCAGCCATTGTGTAACGAATAATCTATTACAAATTTCTAACGTTTATTTCTTTTTAAAAAATTGCAAGCTTTTTGTTTTTACTTCGCATTTCTAACGATGAAAAAAACTTTTATCTGCACTCCCTGTGAGCGCGCGGACGTGCAGTGTAAGGGGAAGAGAGAAAGCGCGCGCGCGCATGTATTTCAACGTCATGCTCTCGACTTTATCGATACTACGGACATTTAAGCTTGTTAGTAGGAATCAAGTATCCCGTATACTGTATTTCGTACGATGCGTAAGTACTTAAGTACTCGCTGATCTGCTTACATTTAAACCAGTATAATTTGAAATAGAATGTTAGGAAAATACGGTTTTCATTGTCTCGTCGGTATTGCAGATACTGGAGTCTGATCTGTGTCCTTATTTTGGGACAGTGGTGCCCCCAAGTACCAATTTACTCCCCTCACGCTGGTAACTCGGAAGCAGCGTTCTCCCACTACCTCTACTCGAGGAGCTGCCCGAGAAAGCATACACACGCAGTTCTATGCGGTGTGTTCGACGCACAGGACAAAAGTACGTATGGAAAGGGTAACTTCTCCTAAGGGGAGTGTCACTAGAGTGCCCGCGGCACCGATTAAGGACCCTCGATAGTAGGAGTGTACAGGATCTGAAGTTTGCGATCGTTATTCTTCTTTCTCAAAAGATAAAAGGGATGGAAACGATAAAGATACAAAATTACGGAAACAAAACCGTATAAAATTTGAACGATAGGCATGCAAGAGGAATTTGATCATGTATAGTCCATATACACGTTTGCTATAGTAATAAGTTTGCAGTTATTGATTACGTGTCGGTATACGTTGATCCGCACATTCCGCGTGTAACTACGTATAAGTTGCATCAGCAGAGATCCAACTTGAGTGAAACAGTACATTACTACCAAGTGTGGTTCGACACCCTTCAACCAATTAAACGAAACAAGGATCTCAAAGGAAAGACAATTAACGTTGCAGTGAGAAATGGCTGAGAAGGAAAATTCAGATTTAGCATTAGGTAAGTTCTTTTAATTTCTTAATGTTTACGATCAGAACATCGAAAGAACGACTCATTCTACACATGTTTATTTTAGATAGCATTTATACTTCTCAAAAGAATGGAAGCGATGAAACAGGCAATGGTTCTAAATGTAATCCTTTTAAAACTATTTTGAAAGCAATGCATCATGCCGGAAAAGAGCCGTTCCCACCAATTTATCAAGATTCTCACGAGGATGGTAAAAAGTATGAATTAGTTTCGAAATCTCAGTTTAAGAAAGTGCAAAAAATATGGGTAAGAGAACAATATAAAAATGAAGAAAAGCAGAAAAAGTTGTTGAAAGACGAGGAAAACAGATTGAAGAATCTGGAAGAGGCTAAAACAGTTGTAATTAAAGAAGATGTTACTTTAGCAGCTGCGAAACGTATAAAAATTAAAGAAAGCGTAAAATACAGAGGTGAACGTGTAAAACTTTTCGGATGGGTGCATAGACTTAGACGCCAAGGTACAATATTTTGTAATAAATTGTTATATTTTCTCTTTCGATTATTAATCCTAATATTGTTGTTTTAGGCAAGGCTTTAATGTTTATTACATTAAGAGATGGAACTGGTTTTCTGCAATGCGTGTTTAATGATATTTTATGTCAAACTTACGAGGCTTTGACATTATCTACAGAAGCATCTATCGAAGTGTTTGGAACATTGAACATTGTGCCAGAAGGCAAAAATGTATTACGCGTAATACAGTATATTATGTAACTTAACTAAATGTTTTTCCAAATTATCTAGGCCTTGTATCTTTCAGGCTCCAAATGGACACGAATTACACGTCGACTATTGGAGACTGATAGGTTCGTCTCCTCCTGGAGGTGCAGATTCTATTTTAAACGAAGAAGCTCATCCAGATGTGCAGTTAGACAATAGACATATGATGATACGTGGTGAAAATGTAAAATACTCGATGTTACAATTTCTTTGATGATTTTAATAATTAAACTATTCGAATTCACTTGTTTTAGACATCTCGTATATTAATGGTAAGATCAGTCTTGATGCAGGCATTTAGGGATCATTATAAGGAAAGGGGTTATTTCGAAGTGACACCGCCGACGTTAGTACAGACACAGGTAGAAGGTGGATCTACATTATTTAAATTGGATTATTTTGGGTGAGTAGAATAAAAGTATCGTTTCTTTACGAGTCACGTATTGATTTGTTCGGAGGAAGTATCGTAACATTCGGATCCTTCGTTATTCTACGACGATTTAATAATTCTTTTTAGAGAAGAGGCATTTCTAACTCAAAGTTCACAACTATACCTTGAAACTTGTCTTCCCGCAATGGGTGATGTTTATTGTATCGCCCAATCTTACAGAGCAGAACAATCTAGGACCAGAAGACACTTGGCAGAGTAAATATATACATGTATGGTATAGAAAAGAAACTGATACCTATAAGGAAAATTCCTCTATATACTATGATAAATTTTAGATTCACTCATATAGAAGCGGAGTGTCCATTCATCACGTTTGAAGAATTGCTCGATCGAATAGAAGATTTGGTATGCGATGTCGTGGATCGTGTCTTAAACTCGTCCATCGGTCACGTCGTGAGGGAACTAAACCCGGATTTTAAAGAGCCAAAGAGGCCGTTTAAAAGATTAGATTACAGCGAAGCAATCGAATATCTTCGAGCTAATGGTATAACCAAAGAAGATGGAACATTTTATGAATTTGGGGAGGTACGATCGATCGGTACGCTTTTGAGGATATTTTTCCAATGAAATGGGATTTCAGAAATTTCCACTTGTTTACCATGTTGTCAATATATTTTCTTTTTCTTCAGGATATACCTGAAATGCCAGAGAGAAAAATGACCGACGCGATGAATGAACCGATAATGCTCTGCAGATTTCCCTCGGAAATAAAATCATTTTATATGGCACGTTGCGCAGAGGATAAACGCCTTACAGAATCGGTAGATTTGCTGTTACCGAATGTTGGTGAAATAACTGGCGGATCGATGCGTATTTGGGATTACGATGAACTGTCTGAGGGTTATTCTCGCGAAAACATCGATGCAAAGCCCTATTATTGGTATTCGGACCAGGTGAGTGAGATTGTTCACGTTTTTCAGTCATCGAATGACAGTTGACGGTTGAATATTTTTACAAAAATTTGCTTATTTTCATGAAACTGTTGTTTAGCGGAAATATGGAAGTTGTCCTCATGGTGGATACGGATTAGGTCTTGAAAGATTCCTTTGTTGGCTTTTAAATCGGTACCACGTACGCGAGGCCTGCCTTTATCCACGTTTCTTGGAACGTTGTCGTCCTTAGACGGTTTACGAATCGCTAATTTTTCGCATGCACACGTTTATAAGAGAAAGTCTACGATTCACGAACTCGAGGAAGATTCCGCGTATTTAATCTATTATCGGAGAATGTAGATACATTCGATTGCGAAATCCATCGAAATTGAAATTTATACGATTGCTTTGCAAAATGTCGAATTAGAAGTGTAAAAAGCAGTTATGTTACGACTATCGTGTCTGAATTGTATGATGGTGTAACGATAACTAGCGGAACATTGAAATGTTTCTTCGAATAAATTCTATGGATAGAATTTCGTTTGCAGAAGCGTATAATATAATTCATCTCGAATACCTTTCCTCTCTTTTCTTTTCTTTTCTTTTCTTTTCTTTTCTTTTCTTTTCGAAAGTGTCGACGTGTAACACGACGAATACAAGTATAAATAAATATATAAATTCTTACGATAACATGGTGTAATATAAAATGAGAACAACTGTTTTCACTTGGAATTTCAATGCGTCAATGTACTTACACACATATTCATCAAATACTATGCAGTTCCGTGTGTTTGCGATAAATATTTCTTTACATGGTAGAAGCTGTTTTTCTTTTTTTACAAATTTCTTCGATTACAATATTACTACTAGTACTGTAAATACAATAAATTGCTGCTTACAACGAAAAGTAAATTACATAATATTAGATACGAGGTACGGGTCTGAATATTTATTTAACAGATGCTATCAACTAATAATTTGGTACTAAGTTTGGGGTACTTTGTGAAATTGTACACACACACTCAAAGAAGGAAATATACATGCGATTTCTAAGGAAACAACGATTAGCGAGAGAGACATTCAAACGACTGGGGGGTCTCTTTCCGCTGATCGGTCTGTAAGGGGGAAATTGGTTTGTCGTACAATTTCGTGCAACTAATCTTTACGAGGAATATACACATTCATGTATGTATTTAATAGTATTTTCATTAGAACGTTTCGTTTAGCAGGGATTAGCATGTTTCCATTATCTTAATATAAAGTGTGTATAACACAATCGCGTTCCGGCAACTGACGAACTTTCATAGATCCATCTGCACCGCAGGAAAATAAACGTCCCGCAGAGTCCACGTGTAACTGCGTGACGCCCTGAAAAATGTTCTTGACATTATTATTTCGGGAAACGTGTCTCGGCTGTGCTTGATTAACTTACTTGTCCGATATTTTTGAAAAAACTAGACCGAGGGTGTTCTCCGGGAAAAGAGTAAAGCAGAGAGTGAACAGTCAAACCCCATATCTGAAAGAAAAGAAGAATAGAAGAAGAATAGTTTAACGATATTCCGGCTGGTGATTAGACGAGCGTGAAAACGATGGACGTTATGGTAAGTTTCAGAATGACTTGAAATCGGTATATCGAGCATATATATGACCTTGATATCACCATCTCCTGCCCCGCTGACGAAAAACTCTTCGTGCGGATCAAGAGCCAAACACTTGATGGCTGATTCGTGAGCCTGAAACCGGTGACGTTGTTGTCGTTGTCGAACGTCAAATATGGTGATGTCTCCTTTCTTTCCACCACTGATCAATAGCTGATGCTGGGGTGCGAGTATCAACGAGCTGGCTCCTTGCTCGTGACAAGTAAAGCCTAAAACGGGAGAAAGGTTCGATGAAGAGATATACGGTGTCGACTAATTCGAGTAGAAGAGCGTGCGCACCTTGAATCAAAGATTTATTTTGTGGAAGCAGAGTATCCCAAAGCGCAACGTTACGTCCTTCGGAACCATGGCCGGCAGTCGCTATTAAACTGCACGCGCCGAGGAAGACAAAGTCTGCCGTTACCTTACTATGGCACTGATAGTTCTGAAAGAAGAATGGATACATCGGTTAAAGGCTAATCTGAATATTTCCAAAAGAATAGAGTAGAATAGAATAGAACAGAATAGAATAGAATAGAATAGAATAGAATAGAATAGAATAGAATAGAATAGAATAGCATCTTACGAAGAAGGGCCGAGCAGTTCCTTCCCTGCAAGCTACTTGAAAGAGGCTGAGATGCCCATCGGAATCGGCCACACCAAATTTATTTCCATGCTGCGAGAAGCGCACGCGAGTTACTTTCGCGAACGTTCCTGGTTGCCTGGGAGTCGCTACAGCCGTTTGATGTCCCCATTCCCAAAGCGAGACCGAGCCGTCTTGAGAACCGGTCAGGTCTGTTTGCGAGTCGATCGCCGACAGGAAAAAATTGATCAGTTTCGTTTCACCAGAAATTCTATTATTCCTGAATGCAACGAGAGGCGCAATTGTTTCAAGAGTGCGAGAGGCTAGCTAACAAACGGTATGCTTACACAGCGGCAAAAGTGGATGCGACGAAATTCTCCTTATGCCGTCGATTTTATGCTTCAAGATCTGTTCGAACAAAATAAAGTGAACGTTAGAGCGGCCGAGTCGAATTGAACTGGCAGAGTTTAGATTGTTCGGCAAATAAAATAAGTATGCTTAGAAAATTGTTGTGAAAATCGAGGTAAAATCAAGGGAAAACTTTGTAAAGTTTAGCGTACACGTGTATTGAAATGCAACGGAAAGGAAGAACAAAGATACAAACGGTAGGGAAGATGTATGCTCGACACATACAAACATGACAATACACATATTACTTAGTACGAAACGCTCTCTCGGCTGGGCTGTACGCTTAAGAATCATCATGCTAGGTGTACAAATGTCATCTCCAAATTTCTCCTCTCTCTCTTTCTCTCTCGAGAAGCTAAAACTCGAGGACTAAATGTGATCGGTCCGCGAACGTACAGGTACGTACGCTCCGAGTTGGCTCGAAACGATGCATCGTAACTGTACGTTCGCGAAGAAACCTTTCTAGCCCAGCAGTTTAACATTTCAGGCGAAAGCTTGTCGCGCCACGATCCGTCGAGGTCTTCTAGAAACTAGTCTGTCCGATTTGAATCGTAGCTTGTGCCGATTTCGTTCCGATTCAAGTCCATCGAGTTGAAACGAAACGTGTTCCGATTGAAAACTAGTAGACCTCGCGGTGTTTCAAGATTCAGAAACTATTTTGTACTTTGCTTATGGTACACGACTCAATGGAAAGCATTAATAGCGCTAAATACTACAGACGACATTCAAGACCAACAAACAAAATGCCCGATGTTTCTATGTACGAAGGGAGAACGTTATTCCTTTAGTTTGGCATGCAGCGTTACGATCAAAATATTCTTCGACATCTGATCTTTTTCAATGTCTCGTCCATCGATCGCTAAAATTCCATCTACTTTTATTCGTTTTACATAACATTCTCGATTCCATCGAATCAGCAACAACAAGTTACCGGAAGAAGAAAGGACAATCTATACTGCGCAGAAGGACGCAGAATTTTCATTTCTTTCGCGTATCAGAATAAACAGATCGAATTATCGGTAAACCGGAAACTTTGATCTCGCATCCTACTATCTTTCAAGTGTAATATATATATATATATACATATATATATATATATGTATATCATGTAAATCACATAAAGTGCGAATGATCTTGATAATGAATGCGATGGCAACGATAAACGTTAATTAAACGTTTTGCGTTAATCGAGTAGAACGGCTCGAAAATCTGGACAAAGTTGACAAAACTTCAAGACAGAGAAAATGAAAATCTTTCGATCGGTCATTTGAAAGAACGGCATGCCCCTCGCGGTGTACGGCATACTCGTACGTGACCGTTATTGCTCCTATAATGGGATGGCCACTCGTTCGTAACATTCGTAAGCGATTGTCTGCGATGTATCGCATTAATTTTACAAACATACCGCGCGATGCGATTACGCGCGTACCAAACTATATCGAATAAGCATTTGTCGTTGTTCCATGTCGCGAAATCTTTTTACAAATTCGACAAGTTTGTGAAATATTTACACCACGACCGTACACACACAGCTATGCACAGAAACTTTAAAGGAACAATGGGAAATGAAGCTTTTCAAGGTGAAATTGACTCGACAGTTGAATCAAATACAAGTAGATAGTCAGGCGACGATTCTTTTTCTACCGTCTATCAGAAAAACTGGCATCATCGGCTTGTTTCATTTCTCTGGAAACACAACGACTCGAGCGCGTTTCTATCATACTGGTATCCTTACGATATTACGAACTAGAGCAAATCTTGAATTATTAGAAAATAAATCAACTGAATAAGATACTAATTAAGAAATGATCAAATAATACAGAAATCATTGAAACACTAAATAATGATAATGTTGATGTCGATGACAGTGATATGGTTATAATGACGAAGGTAACAATAACGATGACAATGACGACAACGACGATGTTGATGTCGATGTTGATGTTGATGTTGACGATGATGACGACGACGACGACGACGACGACGACGACGACGACGACGGATGAGAATGACGGTGACGGTGATGGTGGTAGTGGTGGTGATGGTGATGGTGATGGTGATGGTGATGGTGATGGTGATGGTGATGGTGATGGTGATGGTGATGGTGATGGTGATGGTGATGGTGATGGTGATGGTGATGGTGATGGTGATGGTGATGGTGATGGTGATGGTGATGGTGATGGTGATGGTGGTGGTGGTGGTGGTGGTGATGGTGATGGTGATGGTGATGGTGATGGTGATGGTGATGGTGATGGTGATGGTGATGGTGATGGTGGTGGTGGTGGTGGTGGTGATGGTGATGGTGATGGTGATGGTGATGGTGATGGTGATGGTGATGGTGATGGTGATGGTGATGGTGATGGTGATGGTGATGGTGATGGTGATGGTGATGGTGATGGTGATGGTGATGGTGATGGTGATGGTGATGGTGATGGTGATGGTGATGGTGATGGTGATGGTGATGGTGATGGTGATGGTGATGGTGATGGTGGTGGTGGTGGTGGTGGTGGTGGTGGTGACGGTGATGATGGTATTGATCGATTACCAATACGTAATGGTAATGGTGATAGTGATGAATAAATGAAAGAAAATTGAAAAATAAAAAAAAAAGGTACCGAATGCGAAACTGGCACTAAAATACTATTATAGAATATCATTATGCAGGCTAGAGTCTGTTAGAAGTTAATCTCACCGGTTGCAACAAGTGTTTGCTCCTATCGGCAACAAACTGACAGAAACGCAGGTCGTGGGAGCCGGGAAAAGCAGGCATCCCCTTCATCTGAGCGAGCGAACGAGCCACCAGGTCAGTGACGTCGGTCAGACGCGAACCAAGTTAGACGTTAGGCAAGCATTGAACAAGGAACATTGTTGTCTGTCACCAGTTGTGCTACTCTGACGCGACCCGGTACGACTCAACGGTTTTATTAGCCCAACTACGACTGTCGAGGCTTCCTTCCCGCGATTTTTACCTTTCTTTTCGACACCTCTTCTTACTTTGATCGCTGTCTCACGATTTTTCTTCACCGATCAAAGTACATATTAGTAAAAGAATCTTCGACACATACGCGCGACCTTCTACCTGTCTCTCTCTCTCTCTCTCTGTATTATCCTTGTCAAGAAACAAGCCTCGAAGTATTCGAACACGTGGACTATATACGATTGAAAGTTTTTTTTCATTTATCATGCAATGACGGCTTGTTGGAGTATACTTTGAGAAAGAGTGGATCCAGAAGGGGATGGGGCGCGGGTCGGGGCGGGTGTGAGGCCAATTTCATTACGACTGATAAATTCTAAAATTCTCAGTGACATCGTCTCTATCGTTTGTTTAGCGCAATCGATAGAATCTCGTCACTGAAAATCTCGCGACACACGGTCTACCGTTACCGATACAATGACTTTTCGCGGCGACTATTTTTCCGATGGGAAACGATCTTGAAAATAATAGCGAACGAATAAGCGATCAAAGTTATTGCTTGGTAGTTTTCTATCCGAACGATTCGAACCCAAACATTTCTGAAGTACACGATATATTGTGCCGTAAGAGCGGGTCAGATTACCAAAACACATCGATATGTACAGTTGGAGTAGAGAAGATCGGAAAGGTGAAATGTATCAGAAACATCTGGGTTAGGCCGGAGGAGGGACACGGCACGTGAGATTTCAATCAACAAACATACGATTCAACAGTGCTCGAGATTTAAATTGGCGAATCGCGAACTGCGCACAGTTCGACGCCGGTAATCAGTTTCGTGAATAACTTACCACGCTAGCTCCTCTTCCGCTTTGGCTCGCGATGCCCGACTGAGGCTGAGGACTGTTGGTTTGCGGACTCTGCGCGAGCAACGGTCGATCCGCTGCGGTCTAAACGGGACAACAGCGATGCGATTATTCGAACGATGATCGTACACCGAAAACATTTCTTAGCTTATTGCGCTTGCCTGAATCACTAAGAAACTGGTCGGTTGTACTGGTTCCGGTTCCGGCTGTTTATTCAAATTGATTAGATCGAATTCGCATTCGTCTTCCAACCAAGATGGCAACTCGAGCAACAGCGATATGTTCATTTCTTGAACTTCGCGAGGAGTAGCCAACGCCATTAAACCTGGATTTACCTGGAGCATGGCAACAAACACGCACACCGTTTATGGTAACCGATTCGATTCTGATTGTTCGAGAGATTATTCGAAAGATTATTCGATGAGAAACCTGGTTCAGACAAAACGCGCTGATGCTGTCCTGTTCTTTGTGAATGATACGAACGGGCTCGGGTAAACTTGTAGTTCCGCTGTCGCTACCCTTGTCTTCCGTTGTTGTTCCACGATTTAAATTGTCGATCGCAACCTGATTGTTCTCCAGTATGGACGACAACGACCTTCTTTTCCCGAATACGGCTCGAATGAATATGTCTTGCACCGATTCTTGTCTAACCAAGAAACACCAGAGTCGATTGGCCGGCGCTGCCGATGCTAGACGCGTACTAAATCAAATAAAACGGAAATGAAGGTTCGCGTTTCACCGAGATTCGGGGTGTGTTTCATTGCTCGATTCGATATATCATACTTGAACGGTGTATTGCCTTTCTCCAGTAGAGATCGATATTTGTGTATCGCCGGTTTGCCCGGCGTAGGTATCGGGTCGGGTGCACACCCAGGAATGTAATGAACCGGCGGTGGTCCCTTGTTATCTAATTCTTCGCGCAATGTTTCCTGCCATTGGGACACTACCGCCAACGTCCCATGAATTAACGGGCTACTAACGGGCAATTCTGGAAAAGAAGCAACTCACACTGTTACGAGGAACGCGCGCACGGCGCGTAGAATGTCCGTTAGAGTACCTTGCATCTCTATGCCGGCAACGTTCAAGAAATCCGAGAGTTGACGTTGCAGTATTTTCACTATAGCTAATCTCATGATGCACCAACTGTACGAGTTTGGGTTCGAATGCTCTGTATTGTCCTTTGGTTTGTTCTTTTGTTTCGAATTCGTGTCGAACACGTCCTCTTCGTCCTCGGATGAATTCATGTCGGACACGGCAGAGTCGGACGAATCGTAATCGATTTCATCCGCGTATTCGCTATCTATGTGCGGCTAAGTCGGTAAAGAGACAACGATTCGTCAGATCATCGATGAAAATGGCTGGTCGCGAAAGAGCATAAAGAGCATAATTTACCTTCATTAAAAAGTACGATATCATGCTCATTTGAGGCGGCACAAATTGTTCTCTGTAGGTAGGTTTGTCCTCTTTCATATTCGGTTGCTGACCAGTGAATTGGCCCAATAATTTCATATTCAACCTTACTCGCTGCTTGGTCAGCGATGTCATGGTATTCCATACAGCTCCCGCGGTAGTCTGGGCCTCGTTCGAGGTACCATCGCCGGATCTCTCCGTCGATCCTGTTCCCGTGCCACAAGCCTGAGCAGACAGAAAGGTTCGCTAGGAGGACTAAGAGCATGTGCTAGGATAGAGAAACGAGTGGAAGCGAGAGTACACTTCTACCTGGCTGCTCGTGCTCGCGACGCGCAATAATTTCTTAACGCCACCCCCGAACAAGCAAGACCAAGTACCGTTGTCGAAACTTTGTCCCACGAGTCTGTAAAGAATGTGACTGTCGCAACTCCAGAGAGCATAAACGAACAAGCTCATATAGGTCGCGACGAAAGCTTCGCAAAGAAGAATATTTAGTTTCGGCGTGTCCTCGTCTTTCTCGCGTGCCAGTAACGCGCGCAAATTGGTTACACCGGGCCACTTGGAGGGCGTCGTGTTGATGCAGACGCCGTCGTCCGTCGAGTATCGTCGATGATGTCGATTCCAGGCTACCAAGTGTCCACCGGAGAACGTTTCTATTTCAGCGACAGCTGGAAAACTAAGGAAACGCGGTCCAACTCGTCAGAGATTTCTCTATTATTATCTACGAATTCGTGACACTTGGAATACGCGTATCGTTTACCTGTCCGGTTGTTGATGTTTCATCACGAACGTGTCGGAATCGCAGAGCGACTGATAAATACAAGCACTCAGGGCAACCGCTAAATCCCTCATGATAAATACTTCGCTGTAATGCGTGTTTCTCATCGGCATCGGTGGTTTGCGCAATTCCACCAACGTTTGCAACATGTCGTGAGCGAGAGACTAAAAGGGAGTCTGTGTATTAGATCAACGAAGGTAGACACCATGCGGTACATAATGCGTTGAACGCGCGCGCGAACCTGCAGATGCCTGACCGGATCTGCCACGACCGTCTTATTGCAAGCTACACTGGCGCTCAACAGCGGAAGAGTGGTCGGGAACGGCAGCGGGCTGAGTAACTGTTGTTGCGTCTTTTCTTGTTGCAATTCTTGCAATAGAAGGACGAGCTCCATTCTTACCGATGCCAAGCCTCCACCCGATGCTCCGTGCAACGAGCAATAGGATAGTAATGTTCGTAAAAGAGTTTCGTTCGCTGAAACCGACGTTCGTTTATCGATATTTCTATTTATAAGGTGGATCGAACGACGCGATGTATACCTTTCAACCATTTCTTTCTTCGTACGGCTCTCTGTACCTTGGCTTCGAAATCTAATTTATCGGCTACCAGTATTTCGTGCAACGTCGGTTGTTCGCCGGGCCTGCTGTACGATTGTATGTCGTCCACCATGCCTCCACCTTCGTCTGGAATGAACCGACGGCATTGCTCCGATTATTTTCAAACTGCGCACACGGTGTCGAAACGAACGAACACGTTCGGACGATTGAACCTCACATTCCGAAACGTTGCACGCGTCTCCGTCCGAGTTGGCGCTATAGCTGCAAAGTTGTCTAAGAGCGTCGACCTCCCGTTCGAGCCACACGTACAACTGGTATCTGAGTTGCCCACCGTCCACTTCGAAACCCGTTGCCAAAGTCGACAGCTCTTCCATTAGAATTTTTAAACAAGCCACGAATTTCAACTGTTGCGCCATAATGTCCAACGAACCACTCGACGATTTTCCAGGCTTCTCTGCGAATGTAGTTGAACGCAAAGTTGATTTTTCCGCAGCCCGCGCGAGGAATTTACTTACCATCCTTTTCCATCGACTTGCCGTCATCGGCTTCCTTTCCGTCTAGTTTCATACTCAACGGAGGACTGTCTGTATCGTTGTTTTCAGCCACATCGTCGTCCCAATTTAACACCAACTCCTCCTCCGCTTTATTGCTCACTGGTTGGGACCAGTCTATTCCGCCTAACGTACCTTCGTTGTCGTTGGTTTGCTTCGAATGATCGTCCCAGCTTATGATACCCGTATCTATTTGAGCGTCTTGTTTTCGGGACTTGCTCGGACTATTTAGCAAACCTTTGGAGCGAGATGAGCGGGAGTAGAACGGAATCGAAATACACTTTGAATAGAATTATTGTACACTTACTCGGCGAGTCTTCGCAATTGGTGTCCAGTACTTTGCTGGGTAACTTTGAAAGAACTTCCAGGGCGAGAGCAGGACAGCCAGCTTTGAAGTGTGCATGAGCCGTTGTAAAGTACAATTGTCTTTCCAACGGAGTAATACTGTCTTCCAACGTTAGTTGCTTGTCCGGTTGAGTTTTCGTGTCCGCGCCGTAACTAAATCCCGATATTACCACCGAATGTCCCTTTTTCTTGTCTTGGGCGGTGGACGCGATATATTGTCTGATCAGCAACGGATGCGTCCGAAGGTAGACGTAGAAGTTGAAAACATTTGGATTCGCTGAAACGATTAGAGAGAGAGAGAAAGAGAGAGAGAGAGCAAGCGTGTGTGCGTGTGAGAGACAGAGAAGGAGAAGGAGAAGGAGAAGAAGAAGGAGAAGGAGAAGGAGAAGGAGAAGGAGAAGGAGAAGGAGAAGGAGAAGGAGAAGGAGAAGGAGAAAGAGAAGGGAAGAGTGAAACGTGTACGAGGGTTGTTGAGAAACGAATTCGAAAAACGGTTTTCTCATTACCTGTCGCGCCCTCGGGTTTCTCGGATTCGTCGTTGTACTGCGGATGCAGAGTTCCGACGTTCGTCAAGAGCAACGTGTTCAGCGACCCTGTGTAATCTTTGAGAATCCAGAGCGCCATGCTGCGCAGGAACGGGTCCGGATGGAATTTGTTCACGTCTTGATTTTGCCCCTCCTTGTCGCACCCTAATATTTCCTCGTAGAGCAACCTCCTCATATTCGGAGAGGTGGTGTCGTCCTCGTAGAGTCTAGCGATCACCATGGCCAACTGAATGTCGTTCAATTTGTGCAGACACACGTCGATGGCGTCCTTGAGCGCACCAGCCAGGAGGAAAAAGGCGGCGGCGTGTTCGAACCTTTGCTTGCCGAGCAAAGCGAACGCGTTCTTCAAGGCCGCTTTCCTCCAACGATCTTCCGAGAAATTGTTCGCGAAGAAGCTGGTCATTCTGTCGTCCCTTTTATTTCGAAAGAGTCCCCAAACGAGATTTTTCTTTTTCATCGCGAGGTAATAGAGCGCGGCGTCCAGAGGGTCTTGTTTCTCTTGATAGGCCGCTTTCGCGATCTTCTCGACGCACCGTTTCAGCGCGATGTTGCTCCTGATCCACCAGCCTACGCCCAGTTCTTTCAACACGCTCCACCTTGGCTGACCCTTCGCGTAGGAAGGTATCAGGCCGAGCAGTTCCTCCTCGGACTCGGAATGGAATGCCCAGACGAGATTGTTCGAGGATATTCCTTGCTTCTGGAACTGTGCTCTCTGAGCCAGTGGAAGGCAACGAATCAAATAGTTGTAATGCTTCATGGCCAACAGAAACCGGAGGCCACAGTCGTCCAACGAATCTGTCGAGACAGTTTCTCCGTCAGGGATGCCGGTCAAGTTTTCTTTCGCGATCGCGTTCTTCGCGGCATCTATCGCGAAACGCTCCGCGAAATCCACGTTACAGGTCGACACGGTATCGGCCAGAGCGAGCAAATGCATTTGATCGAGACTCGAGAGGCCGGGCAAGTGGGCGTGCGTCAACAGTCGTGACAACAATCTGCCTTGTCTTGGCCCAAAGTGAGATATCCCTTGTCTTTCCGGGACCGAGGAACGTCTGTCCTTTTGCCGCGAGCAATCGTAATCTTCTTCCAGCATGTCGTCCAACGACTCACCTTCGTCCAAGTTACTATCGAACAGCTCATTGTAATCCTGTTTGTCCTCTGCCTGGTGATGATGCGGCAGATTCGTCTCCTTGTCCGCGATCAGTAGCGTCCAAAGGGGCAACGGAGATATCGAGGTGATCTCCGCGTAATCCAACGTGAGCTCCTCCGGAATCTGCGTGGTCGACCCTCTGGGCTCGAGAGGCGACGTGGTACCGACGTAACTGACCGACATGGTCCTCGTTCGGGACCAGCCGGTACCGCCGCCGCCGCCGCCGCCGCGTTGCTTCGTACTGTCGTCGTCTGCCCTCAGGGGGCAGGAGCTTCCTATGCACCTGACCAAGTGCGCCAATATCGCCTTCACCCAACGGATTTTACCAGAGTTGAGCAACTCCATCAGTTGCTTCGGATGATACTGTGGCAGGACCGGACACGCGATCCGCGAGGCTTCGAATAGACCGTAGTCCGGCATATAATCGAAATTCAGGTTCTCATTTTGCATCCCTCGCTTCTTCTTCGCGTCGAGCATCGACAAGTTGATGCTACTGACGCGAGACAGGTGCGGCATCGAGGAGACGTTCGCTAATCGCCTCTGCGAGGTCTCGTTGGCCAACGTTCGTAGATCCTCGTCTCGCAAGTTCCGACTCGCCTGGAACTCGTCCGACTCTTGATGCTGCAGATTCGAGTGGAAACACTCGTTCTTCGGATTCGGCTTCCATTGCGAGTAAACGTGCATCTCCGAATCCATGCCCACCACCAAGATCCCGTCCCTCACCCAAGAGATTTGCATGGGCAAAGGTGGAAGGCCATCCGCCGTGGTCAACTCGATCTTTCGCAGTTTCATCCAACGAATCTCATCGACGAATTGCGGCTGTGCCAACGACGAAGCCTTCCGCAATATCGGTCGATTGTTACTTTGCGACTCCTTCATCGCTTTCATATTGGCCTGCGCGAGATCGGAGCACACCGGCGTGAACAGCATAATCTTTGACCCGACGGCGACGGTCAAAATATGAGATCCGTCTTCTTTGGACACCCAGTCCAGCTGTACCAAATGCTTCTGCGTGAGCGGGCAAGTGTTGCCGTTCTCTATGATCGATTTTCGCAGGGACTGAAGAGTACTGAACGAGGGAACCGCCAATAAACCTTTCGATTTATTGGCTTTGTTAGACGTACGTCTTTCTCGTCGCGCATCGGTTTCAAGAGAAACAAACGTTGAACAACAACGATCGTTCGTTCTACTTACCTGCGTTCGATTTCGTGCTTTCTCCGTTATCGCTGTTCCGCGGCGATCGTACGTCCTCGTGACTGAGCGTTTGCAACACTTGAGTCAACCTTTGCTTCTTCTGTAGAAACCTACTGTCGTAAAGGTAGCTCAAATCCAAGTGCTGATCCACTGGAATTCTCGGCAAGTGTATGTTCTTCAAGTGTATCGTGTCCTCTAAAATCCACTCGCTACCACCAGTGCTCTCGCACTCGTAAATAGCTACGCAAAGATTCACGTACCGCGAGTCGGGATCGCTCTTGGTTGGTCGCGTGAACGATTTCCCGTATTTGTACGCGCAAGCGATTCGGCCGCTGTACGCGGCGCTTATGTTCAACGGTTGCCCTGAAACAGGTCGCGAAGGTAGTCGAGATTTCCCTTTCGTTTCCTCGTGCCGTTTCTGACACGGGCTGACGTTCGACTAGAATACAATGCTCACCCGTAATATCGATCGTCGATTCTTGATCCTTTCGCAACAATTCCCATTCGCACCATTCGTAATGAAGCTTCTCGTCCGACTGATTCTTCGTCACTTTACATTTCCAAAAGCGTATCGTGCTATCGCTGCACGCTGTTACTATAATGTACGGTGCGAAACAAGCAGGATATATGGAAGAACTGCTCAAATGACCAGCGGCCGGTGCTGCATGGATCACCTGCGAGCAACGAGTCCGTTCAGAAGAGGCGAACGAAACGGGGAAATATTCTGTACATCTACCTCGACTCCGTCCGGTAGCGGTAATTCCTGAGTACAAGCTTTCGTGGTGGTGATGCGAACGTGACTATTCTGAGGACGCCTATGAAAGAACGCGTCGAATTCACCTTGACTATCTCGACGCGTTTGACTCGGCCTGCGAGATCTTTTACCCTCCGAATAGATGTACCTTCCAGGCGTACCCCCCTCCTCCTCCTCGTCTTGTACCAAATGCGAATCTGGTACGTACATCATCGATCCCGACAGCCCTACAGGAACAACGTATACACATATTAGCCTATTAGTGCTGAAAAACACGACTCTTTACGAGCATTTCACCGCGTTGTTAAATTCAGTACCAGTGGTCTCTGGCTGAGAGGCTATGATCAACCGCCACATGTGTACCGTCGTAGCGTGTTGCGTTCTCTCTAGAACTACTATGTAGAACGGTTCTTCGAAAATTGCGGATTGCTGCAAATCTACCATAGCGTCCAGCGTAGACTCCATTAAACCTAAATCGTTTGCCGATGTGTTCACACCGGACGATTTTTCATCGTTTCTATCCCCTGTGATCAGTTGTTCTTGAAATACGTGTAGAAATTGGGTGTTTTGCCAGTCCTGTATCCGGAAAAATGATTGTCTCGTTGATACAAGTAGATTCAAAGGCAATTTCGACCGGCTCAATTCCCACTCACATGCGTCGCATCGGCGATAGCATCCAGTTGTATGACGCATCCGGGTCTCGCCGTTGATTGCTGCGACACTATCTTGATCCTATCGTGAATCGAATGCCTGATACCATCGTCGGACGATATGTCCGTCGAGAGGCTCGACATTGAATCCTGTGGCGCGAAAGATAACAAACGCGAATGTACAATCTCTGTATATCTGTTTCATTAAGATTTCTCTTACCATCATTCTGCTTCGCCTTTCGCTGCTCGACACCTCTGCCAGGAGCGTTCTGGCGTCGATCACTGCTTGATAAACTCTTAAACACTCCCCGTCGCTAGCAACGAAACACGCGCTCGGAGAATTCGATAAATTACCCAAGGTGGTGCTCGGTAACAATGTTGGAATCCAAGCCACGTTACTGAACGCCGAAATCTCGGGAGAATTGATACGCGCCAATTCCGAAACTCCACCGCTCTTCGATAAAGGTCCAACCGTATCTACCCGCCAAAGTATCAACTCGCTACAAAACCCCTAGAACCATGCGCAACAACATTTGTGGATTCGAGAATTTCAGTCACTCGAGCCCCGGTAAGCGATTCTCAAGAGTACAAAGATCGGCTGAAATTTCTGCACTTTTACTCACGGTAGGCGACATATCTTTCGACGACATTTTCCCGGAAGCTAATCCAGACTTGCTGCTCGCGCTTTCGTTCGAATCGATAGCTTGACATTGAGGCGCGGAACATTCCGGTATATTGTGATGCGAAGTCGTCACCAACAACGGTAAAACTGGGTGACACGTAATATCGTTCACTCGAAAACGATGTCCCGATGCCCTCGATGCATGTCCGATACTCAATACCTATTATCGAACGAAAGATAGAAAGAAACGAATAAACGAATCAATCCGGTGGAAAACGATCGATTTCTTACTTGCGAGAACTTGGTTCGATCGGCGAACGTCAGTTGCCATAAGTTTAACGTTCCGTTCGAATGCTTCGATACCATGGAAACAATTGGACTAGGATGCGCTAATAGATCGTTGACCGTTTCCTGATTCGTCTTGCGAGTCTCCGTATGGCCTTCTCTTTCTTTTCCCGAAGCGTTCTGACCGGCTCGAGGATCGGACGTGTTTTCGATATTTTTCAAAAGTTCTTGACCCGCTTTCGACGTTAACGTCGACTGCTCTTCGTCTTGTTCGATTAGACTCGGTAACGGTGTTGAGATTTCAGCACCTGTACCGCGACAACACACGATGATATCGTTGGTAAGTCGAAAAGCTTGACGAATCTTCGAATTTCGTCTCGAGAACGATACTACTTACCGTCGTTGGATGTTTTCGTCGATGATTTTGCTACTTCGCGGATGTTTAATAGAGGGCCGCCGGTATTATGAGAGTACATCGATACACTCTGACTCATCGTCGAGGCATCGCCAAGCGGGAAAGCATTAGGTATTCGCGTTGAAAATGATATTTGTGCTTGCCGAAACGATCCCGGATGGTATTCGTCCAACCACTCGATATGCCAAATTAAGAAACTTCCATCGATCGGATGAATCGAGAAAAGTAGATCCGGATTATGATGCCAATCTCGTAACAACGTTTCTATCGTAGTGTCCAACGAATCCGGAGCATGATTCATCGAAGACGTTACGTCCGTTGCGATCGAGTTGATAGACGTGGTATTACTGAGAACATCAAATATCGGATATATCAAATATAAAACACTGAAAAGTCGCGTTAAACGTGAAACGTCTAACTGTAAACAAATAAACTTGTTGCTTGTTCGATTAATGGTATACACCTAAGACTTTGATGCGAATGTACGCTGTGCGGTAAACTATGATGCGATGTGTGATGCTCGTCGCTACTGTGATCTTCTTGGCTGATCGATCGAACATTTCGATCGCTTGCTGGTTTTTGCACGTGTTGCAATCGTACTCCTTTTTCTATAATGATACGCTCAATTAATTAGTACCGCTGCTCTTACGCGTATTACGTGCAACAACCGAATAAATGAAAAATAGCTTACTCAAGGGACCTTCCTCTTCGGAATCGTGATCTGCATGCTCCATTTCCTGATGATGCAATCCTTCCTCTTTCTCCACCACTTTGCGAGTGAGTTCTTGTAAAATACTTTCCGCTTGCAGAGTAAAGTGCATTTCCTTATTGTTCAACCAGTGAAGAATAAAATTTGGTTCTCTCTCTGGATCTCCGGTAATTAAACTTGGTACTAACGGTATATCTACGACACGGGGGCAGATTTTGTTAATGTATCGTGGGAAATGCAATACGATGGAAGAAGAAAAGTGTCTTTACTGAAACACGTTGTTAATATCTCACCAGTTTCTGCATTGATACTAGCTGCCAAGTGAAAATGCATTCCCGGATAGTGACCAGCACCTTGATAATTATTGTGAAAGTCGTGTACGGAATACGTTGAAGGTAAAGTTGGCAATGTCGGAGCTGTAACGTGCCCCGCCTGATGTTGCTGCTTTGCGTGTCGACGAATATGAAAGCACGTTCTACGCGACAAGTAGATTCTCCGTAAGGAGCAATGTCACACTGAGATCTAAGTCCATGAAATAACACTTTACGTACTTCATGTGTTTCAATCGCTGCATGAATCGATGTTTGTGCATATTATGATGCCGATGCTTTCCATGATGACCGTGTCTGTCGGAACCTTCGAATTGACTCATATTAGCTAAACCTTCGACCTCCGGTGGTATCGTTTCGGCCCACACTCGGCATATATTATCCCTACACGATGTCACCAGCATGTTGGAAACAGAACCTCTAAACAAAGAACAAAGAAGAAAGAAAAGAGAAAGAAAGAAACGATCAGAGGATACATTAAAAAGAGTAAAATATTCATTTATATTGGAAACACATTCCCTATATCGACCGTCGATATTACTAAGAATTATTCATTTCTATAAGAACGGTACATACTTTGGCATATATTTGCTAGTCTTGCGCCATGATAAGTGCGTGACTGCACGTGGATGAGCAACATAAACGAAACTGTAACTATCGTTGCCAGTGGATTGCGAAACGTTTGGATTGTGATCCATATTCCTCATCGAAAATACTAAACAATTTGAATAAATTCGTGAATAACGATGTCAGATATCTGATTTCAGTTGGATACACGGACATCTTACATTGCTTGTTTTCGAACCAAATCTTCACTAATCTATCGTTGAAGCCCGTAGTTGCAAATAATGTGCCGTCAGGGCTGAAACTCATAAGATGCACCGGCGTGGCAGTGCGACACTTCCAAACGCAATTCCAAGTGCCCGGTTCGTTTCCGTTGGTCGAATCTCCAGGCGCGGGACTGTCTGCTTCTCCGCCGATCGAAAAAGTGACGGTGCCAGCTAGGAACAGTTGCGTATTTTGTTAGGTTGTTCTGCATTCGTTTCGAATGAAATGCGTCGTATAGAATTCATACACTGCAAGGATTCTATTTCGCTGTGATATTATTAAGAAATCTCGTTCTGTTCGTAAGGGTGATTTATTCGCGCTAGAAAAATTAACTTCAGGAGAACAAATGTTATTGCAGCAACTTCCTTTGGCCAGTGAATTACAATAGTAAAAATATTCGAGTACAAAGCAGAAATCTCTAGTGTTTACCGAGCCCCCAATGCGCAAAGGCCGATCGGTTTCCATGAGTTAGCAAGCGGAAAATCATTTAGTTTTGATCAGTTCAAAACATAGCTCACAATATTTGCGGAACTCGTAATCAGTGAACGTGTAATACTACATTCGAACTACCGAATTGGCAATTAAAATTCAGAGAGTTAGCTTTTCCTATTTTCGCATCGCAAAACAAACTCACAGTCTGGAAGAGCGTTCAGAGTACTTTCTTTTCTTCCGGCAGCAATGGTTTCTCCCATTTGCGACACATTCACCTTTGCTGTTGTACACAATGTAACCATTTTGACTAACGATAAGGTTGTTTTCATTTCCATTGAAAGATTCAAACTACCGCTCGATGCTAACTATTGCAATACATAATTTCTATCGAATAAACGAAAGATGCTTACTATGTTCTTCTTGAAACGGAGTTATATTTTGATGCCATAATTGCAGAAGTTCTCCTCCGGTTAATAACCTTGTCCCTTCTAAATTCCATGACAGAGAACTAATGTTCGATTCCGTTTGTAAACTACCGGTTTGTACCCATCGGTATTCCAATTGCTGCAGATTATTTATGAAAAAGAAAAAGAATCGACGTACAGATCGCAAAGCATGATAAAGGTAAGCGTACATAACGTATAATGTATAGGTATATGAATTCGATACAAACGTGAGAGCAAGTGCTATGGATTAACGGCGTCGGCTCGAAAATGCAGACTTGATTTTCATAGGCTGCTGCTATTTTCCCTGTATCTGTACTGCAATCTAAGCAACTAATCCTTATATAATTGTGCACAGCTCCTGGGATTATTTGAACCCGTTCAAAGTTACTGGCAAGGATTACAATGTTGCAGCCTGCCGCGTATGCCTGTGTCAAACGATACGTTACAATATAAGAGTACGATCTAAGCATTCTTGATCAAGATAAACCAACGGTACGCGACTAGCAATTAACAATTTCTTCGAACGACGATAATAATAGAGAAATAAGGTGGAAATCTTGAACAGTTAGGGACGTTGGAATATATTTTGTAAATGATTATTTAGCGAATATAGAGGGATATCAAGAATGTCGAAATAGTATACGAGTAATGAAATTCATTGATACGAAAATAGACGTTCTTAAAATCGAAATAACCGCGTACAGACTAATTGAACGAAAACGAATACTTACAGTAAAAGAAATGCCCTCGACGGAACCGACGGCGTAACAACGATCTCCTGCATTACAGGCTCCGCTTAATATTTGATGACAATTCATATTTCTTCCGGAAAACTAGTTCATTCTCTTCGAATCTGTGATTTTTCGATCAGAAACGTTGCTCGCGACAACGAAAGTCAACGGTTTTTCACAGATTTCTTTAGCTATAAAGTCGTGACGTTGTTCGATCAGCGGCCATCTTTAAATGGATTCCCACAGTCCGTCACATTACCGCAAGAGAATCGTGTCGTCACTGATTTCGAGAAATAGCGAACGATTCAAAATGTTGCGCGCAATTTCAGCACTTATATTTAGCCACGCACTTACGCATTATGCATACACGATAGTCCTAATATACCATAATAGATAAGAAGAATCAATTCAAATGAGAAGAAAGGAAATGAGAAATTCTATCGTTTCGTAAACGTTTCTAACAAGTGATTCGAACGTCTGAAAATTTCATGAACTTTTGGGTAACAGCATTAAACGATTCGTTCAACGAAGTGCTACTTGTTTTTATTTAAAATCTTGTATATATCCGAAACATCGAAAATAGAAGATAAGTTTTCATTCGGAAAGTTGACAAAGCATCGCAACTCCTCTCATTATCCAGTGTTCCGGTGGTTTGGCGGTAGGCAGAGTCATAGCGATCACAAAATTGGTCGAGTGTCCTGTAGTTGACAAAACTCCGCGTCGCTCGCTGGTTTTATATACCGGACAAAGATAGCTGTTTCTTTCTTTAACGTTCTCTTTCTTCCTAGGAATTAACCATATCTGAAATGAAATTGAGAAAATAGTTGGATATTAAAATAGTTGGATGGAGATGAACCGAAGCGGAAGAAAGAGAAAGAAATGCGATACGAATGGCATAGAAGTTTGTGTAATGGATCTACCAAAGGAACATTCTCGTAGAGCACTTTGGGATAAGCTTCGTCCAGAGTCATATGTTCGACGTTGAATCTGGCACCGTCTAGAAACAACCCATACACGTAGACTCCATCCTCCGGATGCGAGAGGTCGGCGCTGTGTTTCTCCTTCAGTACGATAAAGTCAAAGAGTAACAGATCTATAGGTATTTGGTATTTTCTCGCGTAGTTTTGTCGACTCCCGGTAAGAAATGCTTGAGTGAAATAAAATCCAGAGATCCAATAACTGCTCGGCGATCCGTCTTCGTACCATTTCTGTAGGTGTCGAGGGACAATTAAAGATGCGCGTAAACAGATTCTATTAACGACAGGAAGAAAAATACTATATCTCACGCGAAAAAAGTCCAAGCGACGCAATAAATCGTGAATATAACTGCCGAGAGGTTTCAAAGACGGATAAGAGTGTTGTTTCCATAACTCGGGTATCCTGCTGGTCAATATCGCATCGTAAATACCCTCGAGTTCAAGAGACATTGCGACGAAACCTAGAAAAGATATTGAATCATCGATACGGATATCGTTCGGAATTGGAGCGTACGCGTGCGGACGAGTAGAACCGATCGAAACCTTTAATGGCCCTTTGAATATTTTCCAGACTGATTCGAATGCAGCGAACCAGTTTATTAAATCTACCCATTTCTTGCACCAAAACGGTATTCATGCTTTGCTCGTAGGACGTTGGGTATCTTTCGAGCGCCAGTACCAGATCGAATTCGGCCGGTAGTCTATGTAGAATATCGCTCGCGATGCCGCACGTTATTTCGTCGTTCAATGTTTGTCCAGTTCCTGATTTCACTGCTTCCTGTTTCGAATTACATATATTCTTTGTTCAGTTACTAGAGAAGTCGTTGTTACCAGAGTGCATCGTTGCGACGAGCTGTTACTTTGTGTGCGCATATACCTACTGTTATTATATTATATTAAGCACATAGAACACTAACCTTTTGCGATTGCCAACGATCCTACGCATCCAGTGAAGATGCAACATAACACTTTGAAAAGTTAATCGTTCAAAGGCGGAAGAAATAGTAATCGCGAATCAATTTTTATCGATAGTCGCGCTATTACATTACAAAAGAACTTTATATAATCGGAGGTCGCTAGAGTTCCTAGGTACACATTACGCGATACCGTAACAACTTTATTACATTAACTTTGGTTAATGTATACTTTGCTTACTGCGCGGACAAATCGTTCGACCGTTCGAAACAATGAATTAATTAAGCAGAGCATATACGTACCACGCGGTCCTGTATGCCGACCAGGCGTCGTAACAATTAAATAGAAAACAGTAAATGTAACGATTAAGTTTCGAAAATATTCAAACTGCTCGGAGAAAAGAAGAATTTCAAGGCAAATTATATACCTGTGTAAGTAGCAGGGATGAGAACAGAATACTCGTTTCTTGCTGATCCTTGATAATGTCAGCGTTTTCATTCATACCAAAAACACTGGGTTTAGCGATTAAGGGCAAGTTTTTTGTATATTCGAGAAACGCTTCGTGTTCTCGAACATTCGGGCAATAATATTCGTTCGAGGTATCGTCGAAGTAGTAAACCTCGTCGGTGAGTAATTCTCTGAAATAGTATTGAAACGATGAAACAACAAACAAACAGAGGAAAGAGAGAGGGAGAGAGAGAGAGAGAGAGAGAGAGAGAGAGAGAGAGAGAGAGAGAGAGAGAGAGAGAGAGAGAACTGACTTGCAATAAAATTTAGATAGTATAACGTTGAGAGTTCTACGATCCCACTCGTCCGTTATTCTGCCGCCATAATTGCATTCACCGGTTAAATATTGAATAGCATCGAATCGTACGTCTTCGAATTCGTTAAGAAAAAGATGCAACTGCAAAATGCTGATCCTTAGATCGGTCTCGTTAAATTCGTACATGATGTTCCAACCGATCGAACCAAAGTTACGTCTTTCTTGTACGATCGCATGAAAGAAACACAACGAGTAGACAAGTTTCTTAAAGTATTCTGTCTGAGAGCAAGACTCGAAAAAGTCGGGATCGTTAAGCGGGTCGTTCGTGTAGGATCTAAGAATATTGGCTCTTAGGCCTTTCGGCGGCTCGTTGGTCATCTTAATGCTATTTTCTAAAACGGACGATGGGAAATGTTCCGAGGGATAACTCGTTAACCATAGTCGAAATTCCGAATGAATCGTATCGGGCATCAACCCCTCGCAAATTTTCTCCAATGTGGTCATCCAGCTGATAGCGAGATGACAGTTTTGAAGGACAATCCAATCACCGGTCATCACAGCTTTCTGAATCATCTCCTCGGCCACCGGACCTTGACCTGTCGAATACGCTCGGATTTCATACGATCGAATGGAATGCGATTCGAGCGTGCGCATTTAATTGGGAAGATTTCTACTTGCCTTGGCCCAGAGAAACATAAAAGAGACGGTTCGCGCTGTATCCCTGTTCATCGGCGAACGTGAGCAGCAATTGCGCCGGATCTGTGCCAGGCGTTAACACGAATACCAGCGGAGTACAACAATTCGAATCGGCATAAGACGACGTCAAATCGAACGGTGGCGGTTCGACGAACTGCGGACCGAGTTCCGCTAAAATGTCGAATGCATTCGGCTTCGGTTAATGTACTTTCTTTAATATATGAAAGATGGATGAATGTTATCGACGATCACCCTCGACGAAGATCCGTATTGCTGGAACGATCTTGTCAGGACGGACGCATCTCAGTACCAACAACCTTTCGAATGGGTTCAAGTAATCGTACGGCGAAGGGATCGAGCCGTTTTGCGGTTCCTTCGAATCGAACAGTTCTTTCCAATGTTTCGAATTGCCCGTAAAAGCCTCTCGAATCCCCTATTGGAACAACGTTCAACGATCGTAAGCATTGTAAGAATTGTAAAAATCCTCGATAAATATCTGTTATCGGTAGAGTCCGATTCTTTTAGCACGCACCGAGAAACCGTGAACGTTATCAAGATTACAAAGTTCGTTCCATTGTTTAGCGGGCAACCACGTTGTCGGGTTTACGTGTGGATTATCTATACCGACTCCGCCAGTCAGCAAGAATGTCCACTGCGATAAGGATAGTTTTTCTTGTTGTTGGAGCAGATTGATCGCCAATAGCAACGAAAATAGTAGCTTGTCCTTTTCGAATAGAGATCGACACACGTTCGTGTATAGGGAGAAGGTGAAAGACTTGATCAGGTCGAAAAGTCGCTGTTCCACGGTTTCCGCTGGTTCGGTGTTATCGATGGCTAATTCGTATAAATTCACGAACCACGTCAACGAGTATTGGTACATTGGCTCCACGTTCGCTAGTGCACCTTCAATAGAAACGTTTATGAGTGCGTGTTGTGCGGTGAAACAAGTTTTCGAAATAAATGTGTACCGGTAGTAAAGAAAAGTACGGTCGAATGAATCGCGATGGGCGTGTATTGTAATCTAGCAGCGTCGATCGATATCTCCGTTTGTTCAGCCGCTGCCTGCTTCACTTGTATGTCGTCGCTCAAATTCTTGGACGATGTCAAAACTTCGATAGCCTCTTCGTCCTCTAGTACGTTCCCTTCAGCCACCGACAGTATTTCCAAGATTTTACCTTCCGTTTCTTGCAAAAGTCTGAATATTGAGAAACGAAAGATTAATTTGCGAAACAGCCGAGCGAGTAGAAACGAAGAAGAATCGCGAGCTCGGACGTCGAGACGACACAGACTTCTTGTTCGTAGCTCCTTGCAGGATCAAGGCATTTTTCTCCGATTCCAAGTCGGGCCGGTCCTTCGCGACAACGATACCTAGCAATTGATCTTCTAAACCGGTCGGCGTTATCACGAAGTTCAGTAATGTCACTTTAACCGCTATCTCCGGTAAATAATGCGGGTTTCGTAATTTGGTGGTAATGTACAGTCTGCAACCGAAACAATAACGATAAGAATTATTCATTGGAGACTGTGCGAAATGCGAGACCGGCGCTATTCCGTGCTATGTATGTATCGTCTACCGGAAATCGTTGTTATATTCGACGATCGCGTCAGCAAATTTGATACACGTTGCTCCACCCTGTTTGAACGTTTCTTTCAGTAGAATCGGTTCGAGTACAGCGTCTATTTCTTCTCCGACGTGTTCAAGAAGCACCGGTTGGCCAAATTGTAACGCATTTTCCAGCACTCGACCGTAATCAGGTTGGCTCAGCCGAATAATGTTCACGTTACTTTGCCCCTCCATGTTTTTGATCCATCTGTTGGCTTGTCCTTGCGGGTCTATGATTAATGGCCATCTTCTCGCGTTTCTATAATATTATATTCCAATATCCATCCCCAACCAAGACCTAAAGCAAATCTAACCAACAACCGGAGAACGGAAAGTTAACTTTCGGATAACTTACTTCACGATGATACCATTGTCGACGGAAAACGCGTCGCTCGGTAAACCAAATATATTCCAAGCCCTGATCAGAACTGGGTCGCCCAAAATGTCGCGCAATTGGAAATCGTGACTGCAAATTACTCCCAAGTCGGTGCAACGTTTTAGCCATGCAGCGATTTGTCGAATACGAAATGGCATCGTAAAAGGGCCCATGTACGCTACGACGCCAGACGCGATCACGATATCGCCCGTCAATCGATCGTATCTATCGAAATGTATGTCGTACAACCATCCGAGAAGTATTGGTAAGAAAGAAGCGTTACCTTTCGGCCAAAGAATGTGCAATGGTCGACCAACGCGTGTATTCGCCGCCCAACCCTCCGATCAAATCTTCGGCGCGCTTCAATTTTGTTTCACAATCCGCGACTTTCTCGGACATGGATTGAAAAGCCAACCTTCGTTGTTCCAAAAGTTCTTCTAATGTTCGTAATCTCTCCTATGGAAAATAGAAAGTATTTCATAATTGTTGTTACAATTATTTAATTGTAAATCTGTTCGGAGATGATTGATCTTGCCGGATATCGCGCACTAATCTTACCTGTACTTGATACAGCTGTTCTCGCTTCGCGTGCAGAGTCGTCATGGCGTTATCGTAGACTCGTTGGGCTTCTCCTAGAGCTTTCCTCTTCGGTGCAACAGCTTTCGATACTTTGTCGTACTCCGACATCGCGTACACCCAACGGCAGAGTCCCTCGCATGCCGCTGATACTTTCTTAATTTTCTCAGGATCGAAGTCAGGGTTGGTCAAGTATTGTTTACGAATGTTCTCGATCACGGACTCCGGTATATTATCCTTGTCGAAATTGAGCAGCGAATCGAGGAACTTTGCGTCGCTGAGCATTCGTAGCGCCGCCCTCCAGTAATCGTCGCTATACGTACCGTCGGCTTGTTGAATTCTCTGAGGTTTTATTTGCTGCGCGCGATGCGAAGATGAACATACTTCGGTTAGACCGTTAGGTTTCGCATTTCGTATTTCGAAGAATTGTACAACTGTGAGAACCTTCAGAACGCACACGCTCTCGACGATCAGCTTGACTCCGTACGGTGGTTGTTTCATAGCCCTAACAACAGCAACGTCGGTGGTGGTTAACGTGTCTAAAGCTGTTTGAGCGCGCTTCAAGATTGGCATAGCTTCGGCCAAATCAGCGTCGCACTCCGCCTTTATTTCGGCCGCTTCGTTCGCGTAAACCTGCAGAAGTAAGAGCGTGTACCGAACAGGGAGAATCTCTTTGACCGATTCGTTGTTACCTGAGCTGCAGCTTCGTCGATTTTCACGACCCTTTCGAACTCTGCCACCTCTTGTCTCTCCTTGTCTACGTCGAGCAGCATTTTTTGAACGTCTTGCGTGGCGATTATTAGTTGCGGTTGCAACGATTTCAAAGTTTCTTGCATCGCTGCCACTTGTCGTTGCGTCTCGTCCAACTGATTCAAACCAGCCTCGTATCGAATTTTCGCATCCGTTATCGCCCTATTTCATTCAACGTTGGCACTCGATTACTTCGAAACGTTCGTATGTCGGAGCATGTATCGTCGTCGGTTCGCGAAGACGGTCGTATCACTTACTCGCGTTTCTTCCCGAGCAAATCTTTAAATGTGTTTATCATTTCTAAATAGGAAGTCGGGGTAACGTAAACGTGTCTGTTCAGTCGAATGAAGAACTCGGAGCTCAGAGTTTCGGTGGACGCATGAAAGAATTGACACATATCGATCCCAGCGATTCGCTCGCGGTCCGTCAAGTCGATCGTCGATAGAAATCTCGTCGCAACTGCTAACAGTGCGTCTTCCGGCCACGGCTAAATTGAACGGTTCAATTATCGAAACGATCAGAAATCCTCTCGCTACTGAACAGGGATAGAAATATTGTAGTTTAGCTTATAGTTCTTCTCACCTGGAGCCAATCGATGGTACAACAGTTGACCAATGCTGGGAATTTTCTGATTCGATTTCGAAAATGATTGCCTATGGGAGACATCGTGACTACGATGTGCAGTTGATCGCGGGTTATTTGAACGAAAAGATTGAAGAGCGCCACCGAGCTACCGTCCGTCTGTACGGATCGGTCCCGTTGCCTGTCTATTTGCTTCATCTGCTCGCAGATTTCTGCCAGTTCGTCGGCCATAAATATGTTTGGCACCTAGCGTCCGTGGAAAGGAAAGAGTTTCCGTTCAGAGCGAACACGATATCGCGAGCGATATGTCACTTACTTCCCCGGAGTTGAGTAAGTTGCTAATGTCCTCTAAGAAACTCTCCTCCTTGATCTGAGTATCGGAGAATATGAAGGTCGAGTGCAGTTCGGTGTTGGTTACACGCTTTAAAATTCTTTTCACGTCCTCGTGCCACGCGTGAACTCCGTATTGTTGAGTGACTTCGACTTGAAAAACATCGTAATCGCTTATGTGAGACGCCAGTCTGGTCAGCGACTGTCTTCCCGAGCCTCCAACTCCGACGAGAAGAGCGTGACTTCTCGGTTGCTTGATGATGCGAGAGATGCGAGACAAATGTTCGACGGCGAATCTAAAAGGGGTGTTTCGTAAAGCTGTCGAATCGCAAACTGATTTGATTCTACCAACCGAAATAAAACCAAATTCATGGGTTTCCTAGTCATCGTGTTGTACTCGGTCAGATATGTTTCTACCACTTCTCGTAACTGCTCGAGGTCCAACACCTCCTGATAAAGTCGAGCATCCGTCTTTGCGTCCGCAAAGTCGCAGTAGACTAAATTACGAAGTTCCGTCTCGGTAATGGATCTTATCTGCGGAACGGCGAAAGACCAATTAATCGCGATAGAACAGATGATACCGGCGACTAGAACCTACTCCTGTTTCTTTCGAGGAAACGAGATCCTCGAACAATTCCTCCATAATCACGTTCATGCGGCTTTCCAAGGTAGCGCGTATTTCGTCCACCAACCAAGAGGAATCGTTACGATCGATCAAACGATCTCCGAACACTCGTAGCACTTCGTGAACCCAAAGCCGTCTCATACTCGTCAGAGTCGACATTGTTTCAGGAACGGACAAGAGTACACCCTGCAAATGAATCATTCTTATCCAAGTCGATTATTCCGGAGAAGCAGCCGAAATCCTGACCTGTATCACTCTCGAGAAATCTCGAAGATTAAAGACGTAGTGACATTTGGCGGGTGTCGGCAAAAGATTGCGAACGCTGCGCTTGTACACGTCGAGTGTAGCCAGGACAATTTCATCGATACACGGATCGAATTCTTTGCTGAATCCTCTGAAACACGCGAAGAAGGATCGGAAAAGATGATAATCGGAAAGATGACGTATCACCGTTGATGAGTCGTATCGGTAAGAAGGATTCACACGAACCTTGTGTCGAGGTGCCAAAGGACAATCTTGCTGAATATCATGGTCATTACCTTGTCTTCGAATTCTGATATCGTCAAAACGACAAAGTGCCTCTTGAATCGAGGGGTAACATCTTTCCCGCCCTGCACAGGCGGAGCCATTGCGCACATCAGATGAACATCGATCAGTTTGATCATTGCTTTATCTCTTCTATCATACCTGGAACGAGAGTTGAACGAGATCGCGGGGTCGCGCAGAGAGAGAGAGAGAGAGAGAGAGAGAGAGAGAGAGAGAGAGAGAGAGAGAGAGAGAGAGAGAGAGAGAGAGAGAGAGCTATTCGCGGCGATCCGCATGGAAATGCGTATATATACCATTCTCCGTGATCCAACCATTGACGCAACAATTCGATGGGAGGCTGCGCACCGAAAGTCTCCTTTAAAGGCATCGAAAGATCGTCGACGAAGACGATCCAACGTTTACCTATCGGTGCACCGTAAACGCCTTTCCTTCTTCTATCCAGTTTACCCATAATCGTGTCTTGAGTTTGATTCGCCGTGGTTTGCGCAGAAAAGTTCACGATCAGTGGTTTATTCGTCGTAGGGTTATTCTTCTTTAGCAGAAAGTCGATAATGTAAACGGACTTTCCGGTCCCCGTTGGCCCTACGAACAACACCGGCTTTTCCTTGGCAATCAACATTCGGAACAAAGCCGTGTACCGTACCGTTTCCACCGTAGGCACTATTATTTGATTGACAGGAACGTCACGAGAAATCGGTGGTCCGTCGATTAATTCGTCGGTCCATAGTCTCCACTTTCCTTTGCCCTGGAACGTTTACTCGAGTAAATATGCTCTCGGATTCGGATCGTAGTTTAGGCGACTCACCTCTTTAATGAATCTATAATCGAAGACCAGTCCGTCCCGTGGCATTAGAAATATGTACGGCTTTAAAGGAGGCTCTATCGATTTGGTAAATCCAAGGATTTCCAATAAGCTCGGAGGAAAGTCTTTCTCGAGAAGACCCCGGAAAAGAATACTGAAACGTTCCCTATAATTTACTCCTATCGTCCCGCCTAGAGCCCAGATACACGAGAAAAAAAATGAACCCTGAAATCGTTTCGAGAGTTTCACTTTCAATTACACTGTTATACGGAGAGCGTTATTCGACTTAACCTCGACTTGGGCTCGGAGATCCAACTCGTCCATATCTTTCGTCGCTTTCTCGTCACGGTACTCGTCTATAAAACAGTCCATCAGGTAAGTCAGAGAACGTACGAGATTCGAATTTGGCATCGGACATATTTCCTGTCGTGCGAACAAATAGCAGAGCAGTAATAAATAAATAGAAATAGGGAGGAAACGCGTTCAGAATAAAAACCTGAATGTCGCTGTGTCGCAACCAATAGAGCAAGGGATCGCAAAATCTTTGAAAGAGTGACCGGTATATAAAGTTTCTGAACCATTCGTCCATCGCGGATGGAGCATTCGCTATCCATGATTTAAGGAAAGGTTGCCAGCTCAGGGCTCCAGGTTCCATGTAAATCATTCCTGGAGTGAAATCAGAGAAATTTCTAAATATTTACATTTGTAATATTTAGCCGTTATTACGCGATAAGCGACACGTATATATCGAAGCGATACGCGTCGACGAGTTCTCGTACCGCAACGGGAAACTGTCGCCGGAGAGGCCGCTTCCAAGTCCATCGTTTCGAATATCATATTCGTATAGGAACCCAGTTGAATAATTTCTCCGCTCATCAAGCAAAGTTTCTTGTTATCGTCGAGCACCGTGTTCATGCTTTCTATCCAAACCGCGTCGATAGGGCCGTCGAAGATCAACCACTTGCGGTTCTGGTTGGTGGATGTCGCAAAATTACGATAACTGATGGCTAGAACGCCGTCGGACCACTCGTGAGAAATCGGATCGAATTGTCCGTACAGATCGCCCAGTGTCACTGCTTTCGGATTAATCACGAACATGTCTACTCGACGCTCGTCCATCAAGCTCTGGAAAAAAGAAAACCGATTCGGCAAACGGATCGTTCGCGCCTCTCCGTGGACGTCGGAACGATCCAGTTGTAAAAGTTGGGCTGGCTCACTCGCTCCTCGCACAGCTTCAACGCGTCAGCTAAGATTTTGTAGGCCGCAGTCTTTCCGGCAAAGGGCAGGCCAACGATCATAAATCCGTGCCTAACGATCATCATTTCGTACATCTGCTGTATCTTCTCTAAAAAGACAGGTGTACATTGCAAGTTCGATGCTGCGCAAGCATCGCGAGCGCACGAGTTCAAATCGGTATAATCTGCCTCTGGTAAAGTAACACCGGGAAAAAGATCGAACATGATGCCCTAGATGGAAAGGAAAGGGGAATCGTTGCGGAGTGTACCGTTGAATGTGATTAGTATCGCGTCTACGTACGTTGAACAGTGGTAAATCTTCGCTGAGAAATTTTGGCAAATTCACATCTTTAATGCTGCGCAGTACTATAATATCTTCGTCTTGATCAGGATACCTTATTTTCAGATTTCCAGCCGCAACGAGAACAGACTTCACTGCTCGCATTCCATAATCGTAGTGATTTTGACTGGAGAGCTGTTCGGAACAAAGTCTATACGTAGTCACGATTTTGATCGACAGCGGCCGTGCGTTGTAAAACCCGTAAGAGTATAACGTGTTCTCGGCAATCAAAGCATAATCGGGTACCTGAAACGTAAAACGTTACCAACTTCTATATCCTCGAAATAATCTATTTTTCGAAGGAAACCTTAGGTACGAATTAGCAGTGTAGATTTACCATCATTGCGACCGGTCGAAACAAAGCCTTCAGATTGTCCGGAAGCTCGCTTCTGCCAGCGTAACCAGGGTTCATCGTGATAAATACGGCGCACGTGGGGTCCAATTTGATCTCGGTACCTTCGAAAACGAGCTGCGAGTCACCCGTATTGATTGCTCGTTGAATCGTAAGTATTTGTTGAGCTACAACCGACAGTACTTCCAAATCGATACGATTGAATTCGTCGAAACAAGACCATGCTCCCGAGCTAGCCAATCCCTGGGAATTTCATTTAAAACGATCAATTCTAAAAATATAGCTATTCGCCTAGTTCGCAAACTAGATGCGGGTGATTAGATTCGGTTGGGAGTACGTGTTCTCGAAACAAGTACCTTGAAAAACTTGCCCAACGCGATGTAGTCGAGCCCTTCGGAGCAATTGAAAACAACGCATTGTTTAGCCACGGCTTTTGCCAGATCCTTGGTGGTCTCGGTTTTACCGGTTCCGGCTGGACCCTCGGGCGCACCGCCAAGATTCAAGCTCAGCGCGCTGAACAACGTTCGATTGCATCTATCGGTCAACGGCGTTATCACGAGCCTCGATGTATTGCCCAAGTATTCGTACGCGTACTTTAACGAAGTGTTTATCATGGTCGCCTGTAGATTCGCGTCCTGGAAAGAGCCAGAACGAGAAGAGGAGGATCGGCACGATATCTTTTCGATTGGAATATTCGATCGTTTCCGCTTACTATCCAGTAATATCGCAGTTGAGCTAACCACGAAAAGTCCGTCGCGTCGTTTACTCTTTGCTCGAACAACAGATTTACCAAATCTCGGCTATGCACGTCCAATGTGACTAACGCTTCTGTAACGATCAATTCCACGCCATTGTTACGTAAAGTTTTACATAAATATTACGAAATACAATAAATAAATAAATAAATAAATAAATAAATAAATAAATACCTAAAGTTATGCGATTCTGCGTCGATAACTTTCCACGAACTAGATTCACAATTTTATGCAATTCATCTGTACACGCGTCGATATAATTTTCTAAACTGATCGAAGATTTCGACAGTGCATTCGTTACGTCGGCCGTCCAATAAAGCTTACTGACGCATAAAATCGTCTGTCCAGGCCAATTCAGTGCCCACTGCGATCTGCTTTGCCTCAAAAATCCGTCCTTCGCCTGAATCACCTGAATCGCGTGGCTAAATATTGGCAAATATTTCTAGCTTGACTAGAAATTATTGTGATTCAGATTTCTTTTCACCTGGGCCCTGACGCTCTTCTTCATGGAAGATTCGAGTTCGAGCAACCACTTTTCGACTTGTCCTCGAGCCGCTGCAGTCGAAATAACATCTTCGAGAATAATTTCCTCTCCTTCGGAGGATTTCATCGACGTTATTTCCAACTCGTAGTTGAAGCTTAACCGCGCAATACCCTCGAAACACTTCTTCAAGTGCGGTTGCACTCTAACGAAATAGTTGGACAAATGAAATGGGAGAAATGAAAAGGAGAACGTTGACGTTCTTACCTTGTAGGATCTTTCGTTTCTGAGAGTATTTCTAAAAGTTCGTCGTTGGACAGGAAGAAAAATCTTGGAAAGTATAGCCTCTTCTCCTCCAGATACGCGGCTAGACCCTTTTGTATCAGATCGAGCAAGTTGCTGCACTTTTTTAACCGTTCAAGCATCTTGTCTATTCCAATTACGGACATGACTCGCGAATCGGCCGACACTAACTGCATAATTTCTCTCCAGATCTATACGATGGGTCGCATTTGTTGCCGTTTTAATACTACGATTCGTCGAATAACGAGTACCAAAAGAAAAGAACGTACTTTATCCACCGCACTGAATCGTCGACCTTCTTCCGGCATTTGCTGTTGGATGTCGGCCGAAGAGAATATCGGTTCAAGGTACATCCACGTCGCTTGAACTTGTAGCCAATAATCCATGATGTCCAACAGCAAGAGCAACTTGGACTCCCATTCTCTAATCGCAAACGTGTATCGACGTGGAATCGATCCATGGTGTAAAGGCAATACGGACGAATATGAGGGAAAACGAATTAGAAAAGCTAGAAAACCGACCAACAGAAACGAAGCGAACGTACTTACAACGTCTCCTTTTCAAATGGTCGAATGTACAGAGAATTTTTCATGGTTTGAGCTTTGGTCAAATGATCGTCCAGAAGCAATTGTATATCGTCGACGCTCGCAATCACGTATGTACCCGTATCGCGATAGGGATTCACTGTAAATCTGACGTCTTCCCAATCGAGGTACATTCGAGAAAGAGCTTTCTCCAGACTACCCTCCTTTGCAGACGCTTCCGATATTCCTTCGAATTTCGTGACATAATCTAGCAAACCGTAATCGAGAATCTGTGTTCGGAAGAAACACAATCTTGAAGAATCTTGACGAAATTCTCGATGAAATTCAAGTAAGAAAGAAAACCACCCAGGATATCGTTGATACCTTGGCGAGTGTCATGGTCTGGTCGACTTTTATGGGGAAGCCAACTATCTCGGAAACCTGTTCCCAATGACGACTCTTCATCGACGGGTTTCCCAGTGTAGATATTATAGGCATATGCTCCTTGAACTCTTCGATGCGTATTCGCACCGTTTCAGCGAGTTTCCTTCCAATCGGCTCTTGAATGGATTTCTCCAGTTTAAAAATCGTCCGATAAACGACTCCTGTGGCCGTGTCAATTTCCTCCGGATCATGAGAACCCACCATCGAATTCATCCATGTATCGTAATTGGTTAGAAAATCGCAAGCGGCGTCGTATAGTTTCTTATAGGGCATTAATTTGTCCGCGACCTAGAATCAGAATTCAACTGGAACAGAATTCGGGTAGTTTTTAAGCTCCGAGACAACCTATGTACCTTCTTCCGTAACGGGTATTGCGACAACTCCCAGCCAAATAATTCTTCTTCTTCGTTGAATCGGTCGATAATGTTCATCGCGACGATTAATTTATTCTCCAAACGATCCGCTTTCTTCTTGTATCGATAGATTTCCTCTACGTTCCCCCAGTACTGCAATTCGTTGCAATGTTTCTCGTAAGTCTGGAGCTCCCGTTCGAATTGCTCGATTCTTTTCCTTAGGATTTTCTGATATTCCCCAGTCTTGCTCGCTACTATTTCTCTGTGCTGCTCGAACACGTCCGGAAGTTTGTGATACCTTACGACGTACACTCGGTCACGATGGAAATATCGATGATAGACGTTACGTTACGATAGGTGCAGCTCTCGTTATACGCACCATTGAAAAGGAAAGTTGTTGGTTTTCAGTTCGACGGGACTCAAGATCGAATAATCCGATAGGAAATTGATATACTTAATGATTTCTTGCAACCGAGTTTTCAATCGAATCGCGGTTTCCGCCTCTGAGACGTTAATAAATTCCCGAAGTTGCATCAATTCCACCGTATTCGCTGGTACGCTGAGCGCTCGGTCCACGATATGTTGATACGCTTCGCCTATACTGAGAATATAGGTGTATGTACGTATCGGAGCATAATTTCCAATAAGTCACTTACGCTCGAGATTTCTGCTGGTAATCGGCGGTCATCTTAGTTACTAATTCTTCTTTGTATCTCCGAGCTACCGAAGCAATGTGATCTATAAGCTGCCCCCTATGAACCACGAAATATTTACTGAAACCAGTTCTATCGAATTCTACCGGTATACGTCGAGACAGGTGATCGTAATGTACAATCAGATCCCGAAAACGTTGAAAATCTTGGATCGTGTCGTCGGCAGCCAATAGATCTCGAACCTTCTCGTTATCGGTGTCGTTCGTTAAACTCGTATATTTTTCAAATTCCTGTACTTGCGATTCCGCGCCAGTTTTTCCCGCATCGATCAGCCGCACGATCTTCCGTCTACACTGTTCCATGTATTCTTCGGATATATATGGCTGCAAATGCGACGACGAGTGAAACAACCACGGAAAAAGATCAACCGCTTAACCGAACGAAGAACGGATCGAATACCTCGAGTACTCTTCGAGAAAAGTTCCTGTTCTGTCCTGTTCCTGTTCTGTCCATTCTCAGCAGTGTTTCGACACGCGGCAACATGTTAATTACTTCTCGTAGTTCAGTGAACAACGTCGACAATGCTTCCGCGTACACTTTGAACGTTGGCTCGAACGTCACTACCGCGTTCCTTATTGTCAGCTTTATATCGAACCCGTGATACGTGCTCTACATCGAACGATAGATTTCAGATATTTTTCACGTCGATTGGCAAAGTTGTCGATTAAAAAGACGATTGCAGTACACTTACACCCGCCTTGGAAATATAATCGACGTACTCTTCCATCGATCGTAGGCAAAGCTTCCGCAGCTGATCTTCCATGATGAAAGCAACGCAACTAAAGAATCTCTTAAACCTGGAAACGTCGCTTTCCAACGGTAACTCGTCTCTTTCGTAAGCCTAGGTATATATTTTAATCTTTCAAATATGGGAAAAAGGATAAATACTTTATCGTTTCGATTCGTACCGTGGACAGTATCGCTTGAATTTTCGGTATCCAGCGTTTCACGAGATCTTCCCTCGTCTTGTGACACATTTTTAGAATAGCCTCTTCAAAGGTAGCAAGATCGTACGATGTACCGTATGCCAGCAGTTCACTTTCATTTATCAACTTTCTATGGCTGTCGGGTTATTACTGACCGTTATTTTTTTATACGCGCACAGATTGGAATTCTACAATGGGGAGCGCACAAACCTGAACTCTCGATACCAGTAATCGACGATTCGTCGTATAGCAGGGCAATAGAGGATAATGATTTTCTGGAGTCTCGATTTGTTCGACTGATAATTGAACGGATAACGTTCTTCGGCTTCTCGATGTGCTTCGACATCCTCGTTTGTCTTGCACAAAGTGAACTGAGGATTAGATGTATTCTTAGAAGAATTCTTAAAAGGGATAAACACCGGCATGAACGGCTAGCAGCTGGCGAGATTAGATGAAAGAAATGAAAATGTATATAGAGGAACCTTATTCGATAACGAAGCATCCGACGAACGGCCAATTACGAATTCCACCACTGCCCTCTTCACATCCAACACGTATTCCTCTTTTACTTCCTCTATTAAGCAAGACAAGGAGTTTCGAAATTTGTTTCGCCACTTGATAGGCACCATGTCCAAAATGTGTGCCAAAAGATCAGGATCCATTGATCCCACGTACACGTCCTTAATTCCATGAGTGACATAGTAATAGTAACGTAAAAGATCTTTATCCGTGTCTGTAATGAAATTGTCAGTTTGCTCCTCTGTTCCCCTTGCTTTTAATTCGGACAAGTTCGTTCCATGGGGCAATTTCTCGTCTACTTTCTTCTGGCTTTTCCGCAGAACTTCAACGAGTTTCGCACGAAAACGTTCTCTTTTCTCGCAAAGTATAAGATACTTCTTCATGCTGAAAAGCTAATTTTCTTTCTCTTATTATATTCGCATGATAAAACTCTTTTAAAAACTGTTCATCTTACTATTCTAAAGTACACTAATTAATCTTTCGAAACGCTATTATCGCAATCGCAGAATTTTCAAAGATCCTATTGTAAACCGAGTTGGTGATTTTCCCAACCAAGTTGCTGTACAGTCGGATGCTTTTTCGATACTCGTCGAGTAATCAGTGTCGAGTGTAACTTTCCATGACAACCACGTTGTATACAAGTGTTTGTGTACTTATGTATATATATGTAATCCAAGGCTTGTACAAAGATTACTCTTTTTCTTTCAGTGTGTGTTTTCATACAAAAACCAACGTAATAAATCACCGTGAAACGCAATACACTAACAATTAGCTTTTATTAAGTTCATCGTCGTCCTTGTACATTAAAAATCTATGTAAATACGTATAAACGCAAGAAAACAACATATACGTATGTATATATGCTCGATTGTATGCGTTTACATTTTTCTATAGTTACGAATAGATGGACGTGCTACCGATACCACCTATATACACCCGCACAGATAACACTATATAGTTTCCAGTTATACACATATACACACAAAAATACACAATTGATCTATCCTATTACCTTACGAACTCTCTCTCCTTTGTTTACGTACATACATACATAATGATAGTAATAATAATAATAATAATGGTAGTAGTAGTAATAGTAGAAGTAGTACACGCACAGAGTGATCCGTTTGGTCGATAAATGCAGAAAGAAATTGATCGATAGGTTCAGAAATAGGATTCATTGATTGTTTCGCAGTTTGATAATCGTTAAATGCTTAATATTAGTACGATGAAAATACTTTAAAATAGAATAGATTTTCTTTGATTGTCGTTCAATCGATTTCTTTGCTTCTTGTTCCCACTTGTCTAATCCTTATATACGATCAATTGAAATAACAGTTATTTTTATTAGTTTTGTCGGCGGGTCTGTTGTGCACACATACTCGCGTACACGTAATACACGACTGTTTCCACACTTTTCTCCCGACAGCAGAGACAAATGTAATATGTATACATACTCTATACAAATTTATGCGATAATTATGAAATTTATATCGTTCCCTCGAATAATAAAGAAAATAACTTACAGTCCATCTCGATAACCTTTGAAATTTCACTAATAACTAATGTGTCCAGGCATTCGAAACAGAAGCCAGACATGACTGCAAATTTGGACATTCTCTTAACGATATAAACTGTATTTGCCTTATCGTACAGGTATTTCTGATACTTGGAATATAATATATTCTGATATTTGTATACGTTGAATTATTATCACATATCGATAGCAAGTCGGGGGGGGGGGGGGGGGGAGAACAGCAGAATTGAAATGAAAATGAAATTCAGTATACAGTTGGACCGATTCTACCGTTAAAGTGACTAGACTTGTCGAATCGATTGGTAATCGTGTACGTTGAAAATATGTACAATAAATATCAGTGTTTATCTACGATATCGCATTGAAATGCAATAGTGTGTAACGTAACGTCGCGACTCGCGAATTGTAAGCTTGCGAGCCTCGTTACTTGGTACGGAAAATACTATTAAGCTTTTTATCGGATTATTAATCGGATCTGTAGTTGTTCAGCGATATACGACAATTCAGGAAGGCAGCGACCGATTAAGGTCTCGTGTAGCGATGCCGGTACGGGGTCCAGGCGAATAATTCTACGAAAAGAATAGAGATACTGGTAGAATAGATTTTGAACGTTCATTATTCCTACGAGTTGCAACGTGCAAAATGTCACTACGTCTCGAAACAATCTGATTCAATTCACATTCACGATAATGTCCACGTTAACGTGTTACAGACAACAGGCGATGTACGTGTCTACATAAACAATGGTATTTCGGCTTTATACATGGACGCATGGAAAACACACACAAAACGCATGGTGAAACACCATCGAAAATAGTGTCAATGGGAGAATCTGTTATCGTACCGCGTGATATTCATTACTCGGTACGTAATACTATGCTATGCTATGCTATGCTATGCTATGCTATGCTATGCTATGCTATGCTATGCTATGCTATGCTATGCTAATGCCAATGCCAATGCCAATGCCAATGCTAATGCTATGCTATGCTAATGCCAATGCTAATGCTAATGCTATGCTATGTCATGTTACATTATGTTGTGTCATGTTGTGCCATGTTATGTCTTAAAGAGATATATAAAAGTGCGGACACGGTAAATATAGTTGTGCGTATATTAACCGACTGTTAAGCCTATACACGATACACGTGTGGTCGTTTCTCGAATAAACGTCCTGATATTAAAATGATACTCGTATCAAGTAGTAAATATTATATATGCATTGAATATTTACATTTCGGAAATATGTATATCCATTAAGAACTAACGGTGTATCACTGATAAAGGAATTGTGATTGCTGATCGAATCCCATGCTGTTTTTGTTGCTTCCAGTTATCGAGTGTCAAGAACCGCACACCTCGATAAGGAATCGCATCCACCGCATGGGGACTTGGTGTACATTTCGAAATGAGGCTAATTAAGAAAATAGTTTCCAATGAGAAATAGTTGGTTAAGCATGCTAGGTGATTTCATGGTTACCCATTCAATCGTTCAGTCACAGTTGCTACAGGATACACTAAAAGGATACAAGGCGATAATAATTAAACGATATATGAAGTATGTATACGACTACATGCTTGAACCGCTCCGTAACATTAATGAACGAGGACGTTACGATTATTGTGTCTTTCATCGAATCTTTGGTCAGAATTTGAATTAGGAACAAGCATACTCGTCTATCGTCTACTATATTTCAACTAAAAACGTCCTCGAACACGAAGCTATCGTTTACAAATGTACATGTACACGAGGCGTATGTGGTCTGTTTAACGATCATGTTGGGAAACGAGCTTGGTTGATAAGAGAGCGGTGCAAAGCTACGATATTCGAAAGTGATATATGGTAGCATTGCGCGCGAAATTGCATTTCGAAACGCTCTACGATTTACCATTGCTGTTGAAGCATGGGCAGAGCGCGTTGAATATGCGATTGCAGAATCCACGTGCACGATGATTCCAGCCAACGATACTATCGGTACCTTTTAGTTTGGTTCCTAGGCAAATACGCGGGCATTTCATTTATTCGCTCGATCAAGAATTCTCTCTCGAAAGGTACGAGAACACGATTAAAAGAGGCATCCGAAGTCTTCGGAAAGCATCGAGTAACAGAAACATTTCAAGTGGTTTAAAAGGTTTTGCTTACCTTCGTTGAGAGTGCCGGTTCTCTGAAACACGAAACGAAGCGAAACGGTGAAAATCATGATTAGAATGAAAATCTTTCGAATGCACCGATAAATCGAATACTATACGCGTAATTCGTTCACCTCTGAATCCGCTTTTCGCTTGGAGGCCTCCGTAGTCGCTGTTTCTATCACTTCGGTAACAAACTTGGTCGTTTCTCTCATCAATTCCTCGTCATCTTTAAAAGCTTCTTTCCTCTGATCCAACGTTCCGATGGTCAACATTTTCTCCCGTTCCTCGATACTCCATTTGTTCGTCGTCCCCTCAGTCATCGTTAACGTTTCAACAGTTCAAATGAAATGTTTTCGATTGAAAAGCGATTCTTTGTATCGCGTACCAGCGAAACGCGTCTTTACGTTTCAATGAAATTCCGAGTGAACATGCTTCTTCAAAAGAATTTCATTTCAGGAGAAATCTGATCGTCAACGTTTCGATAAGAAAATGTGTGTCAACAGCGATTCAGATTTGAATGTTAACGTGCTCTCTTCTTATCTTCCACACTTCTCCTTTCATCTGTTTATTCTCTTCTCTCTTCTATTCTTTGCTTTATTTTCCTTCTCCTTCTTCTTCTTTTTCTTTCTTTCGCCTTTTCTCTGGGTCATACATGCGGACAGAGAGAAAATCAAATAATTCGAATTGCCACCAGAATCGACGCGCAATCAACTCCGATAACGATTACTATCGGCGGCAACAAGAGTTTTGGTTTTTCTGAAAACAAACTATCTCTACGTACGTACATGTGGATTCTGTGTACAATAATCTCTTACCTTTTTACCCTTTTACCTCTTTACTCTCGACAACTGTAACGGTATTTCTCAATAATAAATTCTATAATATACATACGCGTCGATCGCAAATGCATACGACACATCCGTCAGTTTGATCTTTTAATTATCTACATCGTTACGTGTTTTGAGAAGGAAAATTTGATCATTCTCGTGACCCTCTGCACCCATAATTCTAAAGAGTGTGCAAAACTCCGAAAGGACGCGTAAAGGATTCTAGAGAACTAGCAGATTCCGCAACAATGAAATCGAAAGCAAGGATTATCTGACTTACATTCGCAGAGAAATTCGCGGGCAGCGGGGCGGTTGACCTTTCAAGCGTAGATATCGAGCTACAGGTGGTGCGCATTCGTTTCACAGAGCAGCCTGGGTTTCGTTTATTCGATGTCAGCGTGCACCCGGATGACCGTCACGTCTCTTATCGGGTAGAACGTTCACCTAACCATAATTGCCTATCGAATGTTCTCTGTTGCACTCGATTCTCCAACATTCGATTCAATTCTAATCGCTTCGAATCCGACTTACGTTCAACGATTCTATTCCAACGAATTTCGAAATTCCGTTCATTTCCGATTCTCTCAACAACTTGTTCCGTTGGCAGTTGTCTGTATACGTATACTATTGCCCTTTTTCATGAATTCCACATTACCATTTAAATACACATCGAACGACAGAATTAACGATGTTACTTACTTCTGCGGGAAACGATATCATACTACGAACCAGTGACAACAATGGATACAACTGTTCCATAGTGCAGTTTGGAACACGTCCGATCACCGTAACGATACGCCTCGTAACGATTGAATGGTCTGCCAGGTTTACCTCACCGAAGAAATTACCCCGGGAAAATGTTTTAGAGCATGCGTCGGGTTCACCCTCTTGCGGCTACTAGTCACCCGCTCCGTAAGTCTCGGTCACAATTTACTACCCCTCTCTGACTCTGCTGTGCTGTCCCATTCCCATTCTCATTCCCATTCCCATTCCCATTCCCATTCCCATTCCCATTCCCATTCCCATTCCCATTCCCATTCCCATTCCTATTCCTATTCCATTCTTTCCATTACATGTTTCATTTCACTGCAATTCTTCCCTCGTTGCAGTCGTTTCATTGTAGTTCTTCGAGCTAATGTATTCACGTTATTTCAAGTGTATATCTTTGAAAGAATAAATAATAATATTGCAACAACAACACGTAATAATAACGCGTGCACGTTCAATGGATATCAAAGAAAGGCGTGAATTCTCTTAAATGTAAAATCAAACGCGAGTACATGTACAGTTAGTACAGTCGAAATCAAGACCATACACGGTGAAAAAGTCAGAAAGCTGAAATCGATCGATGCAGTCGCATCGTAGTAATTATTCATTGAAAAATAATTATCAAGTCGTGACAGCATAATACCGAATAATGTATATAATATATCCGTGCCTAATAGAGAGTTATCCTCTCGTTAAAGGTCCGAAAGGAAAGTCGCTAACCTGCTCGGTCGCGACAATGTCGCAACATCGGAAACGATACCGCGACGGTAGACGGCTGTAAATGTCTCGAGCGATGTCATTTTTCATGCTGCGACATGGTTACGATCAAACAGGCGGCGGCTTTCTTCTAGAACCTCTAGGCGACGGAAATTACGTCATTATCTTTCTATACTATCGTATAAATGATCACAATTGATGTAACATAATTGACAACTATATATATACTAAGAGTACATTAAGTTTGGAACACGAAAGCCGCGTAAACGTATTATTTTCTGCCTTTTTTTCTCCTTGAGAATGCACGTTGACAGTAAGATCTCCAACTCTGCTGGATAATTTTTGCGGCACGATTTAAACGAAAATGTTCTAGCTTTGCTAAAGAAGCTCTCATTGCATTCGTTTCCCGTTCTTCTTTCAACTGATTATACAAAATAAGTTGTTCGAAAAGCTGATCCTGTAAAATAACGTGTAAATGGGAATGGCAATAACATTGGAAAATATTTCACTTTTCCTATCGACGAAGGAAAGTAGAGAGAATCGGGATGGAACTATAATGGAAGAAAAGCGAACAAAGCTAATAAGACACACCTGAATAATAGCATAATCTTTTTCAAGGCCCTCTTTATCTCTCAAAAGAGCTATTTCACAGGTATAAAGCATTTTAATAGTTTTATCGTACATTCTCAGTTGGTCCAGACATTGTTTTTTCACCGTAGAACTGTATAGTTAGATTACATCATTAAAAAATCTAACAGTTGCGTTTAAAACAGAAGTCGTTGCATCTATGATAAATTGTCACTTACTGTACGCTACGTAGATTACTTTCTTGTAAATTGTATATTTTATTTGTAAATTTTAAATGAGATTTATGCAAATCTGCCTCCTTTTGTAAAGATCTCCTTTTAATATTGCATTTGTAATTTTTACTTAATACTTTTGACGAGAATTCCCTGCTAGAATGTTTTCATTCGAATCTTTACTTCCTACGCATATTTTCATTTCGGCCATAAAATCATTAACCGATAAATACATAATCGAATGGGTGAACATTTCAATGGAAGCAATAATAAATGATATCAAGGAAAAATAACAAATATCGCTTACGCTTGTATCGTTAATACGTGTTCCAAGTTTTTATAGGTATTTGTTTTTAGGATCTCCATTGCCTTCGACTCCAATTCGATCTTTCTCTGAAAGTTGATAAAATATGATCTTTGTTCTTGAAGCATAACTGTCCATTCTAGTTGAAAAAAGTACAATAACCGTTTTAGTATTGAAGCATCAAAAGTACTTGTACAGAATTTAATAAATAGATATAAATTTATTCATCATGAATCATTAAGAATTACAAACGTAAATTGTTTCTAGAAGAACGTACGTTGTACATTGGCTACATTTTCCTCCATAATTCTCGTAAAATTTTCTAACTTCGCATCTCTGTGTGTTTGCCTTTCTAACGAGTGTTTTTTTTTATTTTCGATAAGATAACAAAGTAACTTGATTAGTTCATTTAGGATTCTTAATTGCGTATAGAAATTTTCGTTAGTCGTACCCTCTATTCTTGGATTTAGATACTGAAATAAGATTATACTCGATGAAGTCAACTTAAATACGCATGTACAAGTAATTTCTTCCCCATTGTTTATTTTCTCTGTAACTGAAACTTATCGAAAGCATACAACCTACTTTTCTTATAACCGACTCTACAAGCTTATTCATTACTTGCTGATACTTTTTATCGAGATAGTTTCCCTTTAGAAAGAAGTATTTCCATACATATAAGTAGATTATTAGGCGGCAAAACGTACACGACATGTAACTACCTGAGAACCACGAGAACGTAAGATAGCACGCACCTACCTACATACGATCGCAGTGATTATTCACGCTTCGTCTCAAACACTTCAGATTTACGACATTCGAATGATCAAACGTAATCAATGAATATTTACTTATTGCAATTTTCGATGTATACATTATTTAATTATTCGAATAATGCTGGAATAATATTTTGTTAATCACTTATATCGAATAAAATAAGCGTGATTTTCCTAAATCGATTATTGGCATCTATGCGACGATAAATATTGAGCATTTTTCAATAGCTTTGATGATTTCTACCTGTAATTTACCCATATTTAATGTGTATTTCAATATTTTAATAAACGAATCAATGGTTTTTCAGGCGTTTCCTCGGAAGCCTATTACGCCATCTATGGTCTATTCGATCGAAGGATAAAAGGGTTTCGAAGCAACGTGTCGGAACGCTCGTAAAAGCCGTGTGAAGAAGCCATGCTATGTTGCGCAGAAGTTTTCAATATGCGTGTTCCAATTTATTTTCGTACAGTTTAACAATTGATATTCTTTTATTTTAATCTGCATATACTCGTTTTTACCCCTGTGCGTGCGACTGTGCTCTCTGTATATGTGTATATATACATATATATGTATACATTACGTCCATATCAGATATAGATTACGTGTAAATCGAGAAAAAAGAATGACAACAGAAAGCCTCCAATGTTCGATGACTCGTGTTTGAGTTTTACTTGCGATTAGGGTGACTAGCTGTCGGTACCCGCAAAGAATTGATCGCAAATTTGTAAGTAAATAACATTATATTTCTTTTACTATATAGTTAACGATATTTAGCTTGTACGTACCACAAACAAATGCGTGTAAACGATTTGCGTAAATGTTAAAAGTCGCGTCTATAGTACGTGCAGAGTGAACTGTGTGTTGTACATTTTATATTGTTATACCACAAACATATGCATAAGTGTACAACTGTATGTTCACGAACGTAATATTTAATCGAATTTCATTCGATATTGAAATGTTACACTGTTAAGTGTACGAAAATATGAACTTTTATGTATTAAATTGCCATCCAGTTTTATTATATTTTTAAGCAAACGATAAGTAAATTATAAGAGAAATATTAACAAATTGTAATGTACTTCTTTTATTCTTTTTCAGTATCCTACCATTGAAAATCATACGTATTTTGGAGAAATATCGACTCGACGATTGTACATTCGATATCCTCGAAGCATGTGATGGAATACATTCTGAATCCAATTATTTACATTGATATTTTCAAATAATCAAGAGTCTTCTACTTTCGCGTAATAAAGGGACGATATTTTAAGCATACCTAATTTATAGGTCGCATATGCATTCGTATATACATGTTTACATAGTACATTTTGCATTTATAAGATAGCGAGTAAAAGCATGTTCGACGATCGCGCAACAGCTATGAGAATGAATAATGAGAAAATGAAGGGGAATTACAGTGTTTGCGGTACGGAAATGGAACAGAAGCATTACGTTCTTTGGAGTCCATTGGAAAAGAACAAATTTTTAATGAAGAATAAATATGTCTCCTATAGTAGATCTGTATCGCGTAGGAACAAACGTTTCGTTCGATACAATATGAGCCGATCGTTAAATTCCGATGTAAATAATTGTGGCTCCAGTTCGGAAAACAGTTCGTTCGAAGAAAGCAAACATATGTCGAGATCTTCTAAAATAATGAAAGCTTTAAATTTTCACACAAGTCCGTTGTATTTTGGGAAAACAAAACTAAAGAAATCGCTAAATTTCAATTTGACTCCGAGCCCGAAAAGATTTTCATCCGCAAAGAAAAGTATACAAAAAGCTTTCGGTCTGAATTTTAGTTCGACTTTGTCTGCTCCCAGCAAATGTTCAAACTTAATCAAAGACATTAGCGATTCTGCTAATAGCAGTGTCGTGTTTAGTTCGTCCGAGTCTATCGATGAAAATCAAAATGAAACGCCGTTGCGACGACGCGTGAAAGAACAGAAAACGTTACACTATTCTACACCGAACGCAAAGTTAAGTACAAAATTGTTGCATTCCGTCGGTTCTATGCCATTATCGCGTAGTCGGCTGAAAGAAACCATCGACGACATTGTTTATATTACTGCAACAACACCTAATTCGCAGTCATTGAAATGTTTCGATAATTCTGTAACGAATACATCGAGAAATTTATTTCATGAATTTCGCGAAGATGATTACGATAGACCGGAAACGCCAGAAAATGTAATTTGTATCGTTCCTGAAAGTATGAGCGCTATCAAACGAAGTCATAAAAAGGTAAGTGAACGTAACAATGTTGCAGTTTCATTATCTTATTAATTTAGCTGATTAATTTCGACAAGTTTCCAACTACACGGTATGTTACACAGGAAAGATCATCGAGGCGGAGTGCTCGTTGTTCGATGCAATTGGCAAATAGTTTTCAGGACGAGCCGGGTACAGTCGAGGATACGAGAAAATTCGTATTGAGTTGCGAAAAGAAACGTCCAGACTCCGATCAGGCGGGACAATGCTCCGAGAGGGATTCGGCGTTGAGGGAATTACCATTGTGCAATTCGAAAGATGATGCTTCGGACACTGGTTCGTTGTTCGACTACGCGGAGGAATTAAAATCCGAGGAAGTATCGAGCGGTATGGCCAATTGCGACGTTGTTTTATCGAAATTTCACGAATGCAACATCAAAGTGATATCAGAAGAAAACATTAACGCGAATCATTTGTCTCGCGAGGATCTTTCATCGAAGTCCGACGACAGATCCGTGACACCGGATTTATCGGCGAATATTCTATTGGATGAGTCCGAAAAGCCCGTTACTCCGGAAAATCGTACAGATCTGTTGCAAAGAGTCGTGGGAAACTCGATCAAAAAGTCTCACAAGAAGAACAAAGAGGCAAATAAGACGAAATTTCTTAGTCCGAAAGTTCTGCATCGTAAATTAGAAGCGACAGAAGATGGAAATGGAAAGGACGAAGAAGGCTTTCGGCGCAACGAAAACGTTCCAGACGGTAAATTCTCATCGGAGCAACAAGATCATCCTGACGCATCGAATTCGGAACGAGCATGCACTCCCGAGAAGGTGAATTCCAGTCGGCTGTTGCTCTCGCAGTTCAGTTCTGTGAAAAAGTCTCACAAAAAGGACAAGCATACCAGCATATTATCCGGTTTCTTGAAACGACAAGAGTACTTCAACAAAGAAATGGATTCGGCGAGGGACGGATCTGGATCCGGATCCGAATCCGAATCCGAATCCGAATCCGAATCCGAACCCGAACCTGATTCGACAGAGAATGGAAAAGTTCTCTCAGAGTTGGCCACCGAAGCGGAGGTGGCATTGAATTTTCGCGATTCGAACTGTTCGCTGAACGATTCTTTGGACAAATTGTCTCCGAGCAAAAGAAAAATACCGTTGAACGAATCCTCGGAACGCGATACGAGTGTATCGTGTGACTCGGAATTGCAAGAATTGGACATGTTTCAGGAAGAGTTTAAAATTTTCACGCCTTTGAAAAGAAAGCGGTGGTTAACCGCTTCGAGCACCAAAGAATATTTGCACTGTTACGATCTACCGTCTGGTGCAATGGATGAATATTCCGCGGAAGGTATCGCCAACGCCGGTTCGTCGAGATGTTTAACGCCGGTTCTCTCTTTCCACGAACATTACGAACGATCCAATGAAAATCGTTCTGCGAACAACGAATCGGAAATATCCGACGTACAGGATAACGCTTCGGACGACAGAACTGGCAGGTCGACGCCTAGAAATATGTCAACGGCGGAATTGGTTTTGAATTTAGATTCCATCAAGAAGTCTCACAAGAAGAATAAATGCGGAAACAATGCGCGGAAAAGTCTCGACTCGGTCAGAAATAATGCTTACAAGGAGAGAGGATGGCAGAACTCCTCCGTTGAGGCTCGAAACGAGTCGCTCGAGAAATTCGAACTCTCGGATTCCGATGAGAACGATATAGGTACCGACCGTATGTTTCGCGGGGACGACAACCGACAAGGTTCGAGTTGTGTCCCCGCGGATAAAGAAACCGCGATCGATACGAGCGCAGAGATGAGAATGCAAGCTGTCGTTACTCCGCCGAATTGCTTGAAAACAAAGAAATACATTCGATTGTTACGAGAGACGTCTATCAAGCGATCGCACAAAAAGGTCCGGGATCAGAAGAAACACGAGGTAAGGATCGATCCAAACGAATTGTCGGATGACGGATCCATATTTGGGGACGAGGAAAAGTTGATTCACCCGGAATATCGATCGGTTCAAGAATAGTTGCTTCTCTGTTCGAACGGTTACGATGTTTAGAAAAAGGTAATTATCTAGCATGGTAAGTGTATAATGTTTCTTTATCGAATCTCTGGAAATCTGTTGAAATCTCATACACGGCCGGGTATAATACCACCTGCTCGTATCCCAGCACGATTGCACGGAACACGATCGGTGGTTGCGTTTCAACTTTAACTTTCCATCGAGAGGCGAAAACGCACATTAGTTCCGTGCAATTGCGATGGTCTGGAAGATCGTAAAGAAGATCAGCATCCCGTTTACCCGTTAACATGCCGCGCGTACTCTCTTGACATTCAAACTCGGTTTACCGCTTCGAATTTCTACGTTCGGCATCTGTCCATCTATGTACAGTCGATATCGTTGTGAAACGGAGATGCTGTTCTCTAACGTATTTTACTCGATCGCGTATGTACGTGGTTGCGCGTACATATAATATCGCGCGAACCCCGTTCTTTCGTATGAAAACTTTGCAGAAAATCTTTCTCGAGCGATTCCCCTTTATCGGGTGTTTCGCTGAAATAAATAACGAGCAGTATGCAATGCTCGCAAACGCGTTTAACTTCTAATGTATTTTTCATTATCTACGGTTAGTTTATCCGACTGTCTTATTAATTTTAGAACGTACAGTATGTTTCATTTCCTTCTCTCTTCTAGCTTTATATGTTGCGCGTTCGGATTAGTTACACCGAATAACACTCGAACAACAATAGAGACAGAAACGGAAGAATCACTTCAGTGTGACCACGCTTCTTCCTACAACGATTCATTGTTTCGATATTGTTTTCGCGTAAAGCGTGTCTGAACATTTCTAGCATTTATTTTATTCGACCAGCGACCACAGATAAATCTCAGAAGATGCTTCCTGGCATGGTGCATCGAAAAGCAAAACAGCGTACATATAACAGCCAGAAAACGAGAGGACAATTTGGAAATGTTAAACCGATAGGGGCGGTTCATTTATGGAGATTCTCTTCTCCAAACTTAGGATAACCGGTTTTAAAGGGGTTCACAAGGAGTCGGCATGTCGTTGATGCATGTTTGAAATATTTCGATTAATCGTTTAAGCGAATAAGTTAGTATTTGGTAATTTTGTTTACATAATGAATGAAATATGACAAACTAGGTGTACGAAAAATCTAAAATACAATAAGTTTAATAAGGACAATAAAGCTTAGTAGGATTCCGCGATGAAATTCAGCTGTATACTCGTCGAATGTTGCGGTAAACTCGATATTTTCACTCGCAGTTTCGCTCACTGTCTTCCTCCTAGAACTTGTTCGACGTTAAGCAGCTCGGAATGACTTTAGTATTGTTTAAAACATTGAAATATATTTCAAAATATAATGTTGTCATCATTGTTGAACACTTTGTTTGTTTCTCGAGTTACATATTATTTCCATATCATTTTTCTAGACCATTACACGTCGTTTGTTCCATAGAGTGTTCATAATCGCTCAACGTCGCGTGAACGATTGATAAATATGTACAACATATGAAACGAACGAATTAACGTATATAAATTGAAATGGTCATTGAACAACTGCTCTGTATCGTCATTTTATTTTTATTCTTCTTTCCATCCAGTTTGCGTGATAATGATGCGCGTGTTTGTTGCGCATTGTACATTCATACATATATATATATATATATTATTGTTAGAGCTCGACTAATCCGAATTATTTATACATTACGTACAAGTATTTTTCTTTTCCTTTGGAAAATTCTGACAAGTTTTTCAAACAATTGTTGGTCAAGAGTTATCGAAAGGACGGATGCAACATGTTTGTAACAATAATGAATTTATTTCGGACATAGCGTGTATATTAGTACTTGTTTGTAACATTTGTAATAAATTGATTGCTCCGAAGTACGATATTTTTTTCTTTCGCCTATCGTGAAGAAACTACATAGAACAGTTTCAGTCTGTACGTAGTTGAAGTCCGTGGTAGATATTTTTCATTGAAATTCCTATCGCTTGTAGCGCTGCGATGCAAAACCAACCGAAATCGATACGACAGGGCGTGACACGAAAATGGTAACGGGGGTCTATCCTATACCTCGTTTGTGATAATAGGTTACACGTGCTTGATCTACTCTTAGCGGTAGTACAACTTTGTCGCGACCATGTTTCGACGAATTAAAAATCTGTAGTGTACACAGTATAGATGTATCGAATCTTACGAGAGAACACATGCATTCGCGTCCAGTTAGACCACTAGCATCGTAGAAACGAGTCGATAAAATCGAAAGGATTTTATTGAAACTCTGAAATGTAGTTTCTTAAATACGAGACGTCAATATGTACTACAAGAAACTAATCTTTGTATCGTAATAGAATAATGAACATACATTTTTCAAAACTTCAGTTTTTACAGAATAATTGTGTGTGTGTACTTACGGTGTACATAAATAATCGAGAAATATTTCTTAATGTATATACATCGTAATGTCTATATCGGTATCTTACTTAATCTTTATTGAACAGAGAATCTTCGTAAAATATTGAATGTCGGATAAAATTAGATTTTGAAACGAAACGAAACGAAATCTGCGATATCGAAATGTTGACTCCACGGTTTGAAATAACTCAAACTGACACAGAAGTAACAATAATTATTTACGCACCATATGCTAATATTAAAGATACGGAAGTTTATGTTGATGGAACGGACTTCAGATTTTATTCTACACCATATTATTTAAGGTAAAATATTCACTAAAACAACACGTACTTTTCGGTCTACTAAACATTTCATTTCAGGTTAAAGCTTCCAGGTGAAATAGAAGAGAATGATACTTCGTTTGGATCGTACGACTGTGAAAAGGGAGACTTCTCTTTAAAATTCCCAAAGGTAAACAAAGGAGAACACTTTGAAAACTTAGATATGATAACTACATTGTTAGCACCACCAAAGAAGAAAAACAATATTATTCCTAACATTGAAGTAATTGGTAAATATACATATATAAATGTATTTACTCGAGAGTATTTAAATGTTAATTTTACGTTTTTCGTATTCTAGGAAATCCATCTGCAAATTCAGAAGACATTAACGAAACATCCAATGAAAACGATTCTGTGGTTAACGACGAAAGTACAAATGGGGATGAGTGGTATATGCATCAAAATAATCCTACAAACATTTTACCTCTTCTGACCAGTTCTCCAAAATATGGGTTCGCGAATAAAATATCTGGAGCTTTGGTGGCATTCGAGGTATCTATTTGAAAACATTTTTTTACAAATTTGAAGTTTTTTTCTCTATCAATTTCTTATTTCAAATCGCAATTTATATGCACATTTCTGTTTTGGTGTAGTCTGCGTGGATTAAGGAAATAATAGATCTTCCGATGCCGGATACAACGCCGGAATCTGAAAGAAAATGTTTAAGAGAGAAGCGAGAGCTTTCAGACTTCAACGAAGAACATTATTTAGCAGACCTGATGCAGCCAGAGTGCATAGAACCGTACATAAAATATGTCGCCGAATGGGAAACAATTAACAAAGAAAGTATTTCCTTGAATGAAACAGAAGTAGACTTGCTAAAAGAACTCCCAAATAAAGAATATTTATTGAATAACGATGAAACATATAAATTGCTTTTAAGTTTAGTCGATATCTTATTCGGTAGCTGTTACAACGATAGAACAACTTTGGGTGAAAATACAGTTGAAAGCAGTTGGACCATTAATAAATTGAGTTCTACTTTATCCTGGTTCGAAGTAAGTAATATACTTTAATAAATACTACTTTCACTGTTAGTCGGAAAATTTCATACATTCGTTGTAACATTTGTAGGAGTTTGCAGACGCGGAAGAAGTTATAAGAGCATGTTTCAGAAGATCGGTATGTTACCCTCTTTTTAGAAATTGGAATCTTTCTTTGAAAGTTCTCGAAGATGTCAAGAAAGTTGTTAAATTGGGTAAGTATTAAATAATATTGGTTTATAAAAATTTCTAATATTTCCTCTTCGATATGTTTTGCTATACGTTAGGTAAAAAGTACATCATAAAACGGTTTTGCGAAATTCATAATCTGTTTAATAATTCGTGTGAGCCACGATATATACTGAATCAATTATACATAAAAGATTATCTAGTGTGGTTGCAAACAGTTCACGAATCCTCGATAGAATCTTTGAATACATTAATAGCTGATGTAAGTATATAGTTGTCGGTAATTGGTACTCGATGAAATATTAAAACCATACGTTTGTTTCAAGATTCAGCCATGTAAGGAAGACATGGGATTCGATTTAGTGGAATTAGAACAAGCAGCTTACTCGGTTCAAGAAGAAGATTTGATTATTGAAAATTCTATTCATGAAATGGTGGACCAAATGGATGAATTAATAGTTAATGACAATAACAGGGATAAGTAAGTATCTAGGAGGAAAGAAAATGTTCTGAAAATCTTTCAAATTTAAGGTTTCATTGTAAAGTATTACGTATCTTTACGTTATATGATTTTATTTTAAAGGCCAAAGACTATATACTACATTAAAGACAAACATTCTTTAAAGTATTTGTAAGTATATTAATAGAACTGTTTGGAATATCGATAACTCTTATCTAACAAGGCTTAATTGTTTGCTCCTCAACGAATGAATAAAATATTCTCATATATTGTAAATCTTTATCTGAAATCTGCTAATGTAATACACTAACTGAAATGCACAACCCCTTGAGAAATTCTATAAGTACCAACATAATATAAATTCATTATCAATGAATCACCTAGCAATAACAATCTGCCATTATGTTTGCACATTACGCATGGCCACAGACGCACAATAGAGACGACTTGAAATAGAGATTGTTGGGATTAAGTAAAACGCTACTAATATTTTACGCAGATTATCGAGCAGTTCAAGTTCAAGCGACAGCAGTGATACGGATTCGGAGAGCGACTCGGACAGCAGTACTTCAAGCACCTCTACCACAAGTAATAGTAGCAGTTTAGATTCTGACGACGCAAGTGAACCCGAATAAACGTTTAAATGTAATGTCTTTAAAACGTTTTTATTTACATAAATGTATAAATATGTCACTATTGTATACCTTATGTGTTCATAAATGCATACTAGTGATGTATGTAGACGATTTATGATAATATTTATAAGAGTTACGGGAATACGACTTTGCAAATAGAAGTAATTCTTTGGAAACTTGCAGTGTTGTTTCAAATAACATTCGTGTTTGTCAGGATGTATAAACTCAGGATGAGAATCTCTTTCGTGTTTATATTACAATAGTATCATCGTTGACCATGTAAACACACGCAGTGTGTACATTACTCACTGAATAATATACATTTATTAAATAAATGCAGTTTATCTGTTAAATAATGTAATGGATCCACGGCACTAGTTTATTATAATGTTCAATTAATCTACGCTGCACGAGTTCTTCCGAATCTTCGTTAATTTTATTATTTGTGTCCGCGTCCGTTGCATCCGCGCCAGCGGATTGCATTAGTGTCCCGCTTTCATTGTCGAAAGTGTCATCGGTTTTGGTCTCTGCGCCTTCCATCTAAAAGAATACTCGAACAAGCATAACAACGTAATTAGAAAAGTTTAGATTTTAAAGACTATTACCGTAGCATCATCGAATTCTAAAAGTTCCATGTTGTCGTCTTGATTGCTAAATTCATCGTCTTCGGTTGTTCTCCAGTAATATGCTACTTCTCCGTATATTCCCGGACTTTCGTTTATATCACTGGTGAATCTTTTATTTTCTACTGTCGTTGGATCTAAGTTATCCGGCGCTATTGGTTTCTAATGTTTAATGGTTACAGAAAAAAGTTAGATCTCCACTACCGTTAAGAAAATTTTCAAGAAAATCTGCAATATTTAAATGAATGTTACCTGTTGATCGTAAACTCCATTTCTACTATCGAAGTGATCATGGTAATCCGAATTTCCTGTTTTCAGAATCAAGTGAGTGTACTGTTTCAATGTCTGGTTTTCCTGGTGCGTGTGCGGTGAATATAATATGATGCATAAAGGTAAATCCTCAGTTTCTTTGCTAACTTGCGATTTCGCGCTCTCGGTATTCACAGTACCTGCTCCGTCATCTTTCCTTATACTTTGATATTCTTTATAATTTGAATTGGTTTCATCGGCAGGTGCGCTGATAATTGTAAATAACGAATTATCATCATTTACGCCCTCCTGTTTCTTGAAGAAGTCGTTATTCGGATTTCCTTTATAGTCCGAGATCGTAGGGAGAATTTCAGTTTGCGTCTGCCCTACCGAGACTTCTGCGGTTGATGCGATGTTACCGTTAACGAGAGAATTCTCATTGTCTTCTCTGTTATCTGTATCCGATAGTAGATTTTCTAGATCTGTTTTCATAGTAGGAACATCTGCGAACAGAAAATCAGAAGCATACACGTTTCATTCGTAGTGAATTATTCGCATCGATAGATTAGAGTACCCGTGTCCTCGTGATTTTCATTTTCTTTCGAAAAGGTCGCGATATTCTTCGACTGGAAGTTATCGGAAGCCTGTCCTGCGTACACATCAAGAACTTTCTCTGTTCCCTTCGAATTCGAGTTCACTTGAAAATTATATCCCTCGTACTCGATTGGCTGGTACATTGGCAACGGTTGTTCCTGTTGATGATAAAAATACGCGAATCCTTTAGAATTTCTATCGAACGATCAATTTTCGATTCGCGAACAAGCTTACGATGCATGGACCACAAGGGTCCTCCTTATACGTGGAGAGAATAGCTGCTTTCACGTACGGGAAATATAATATACTCCATGGTATAATTACATGATAAGTTAGCTTGCCACATCTGCAATGCAACACAACAGTCCCCTCGGTAATAATGAAAACTGATTTTACTCGGAAACATTTGTTTTACGTGTGTTTCATTGATTCGTGCTGCAACTATCGGCTACTCGATTAGATTAATTTGACATTTGAAATACTATTAAACGACTTATTAATTATTACGTCTCACCGATCAAGGACCACCACCTCGTCTCTCGAAGCACGGAAGTGCTCCATTATACCTAACTCGGGCGTATCCCGAAAGAAAACGAGTCGTTTCTCATTGTTTTTCGCGAGCTTGTAAAATTGCGATTCCTCGGTGCCCCAAATGTATTCTTGTTCTAGCATATTTTTCGATATCTCCTTCCACGTTCTCGCCTCTACATCGTTCTCCATGCTGGTTTCCGGTAAGCTCGACGATGGCGTCACAACGAAGAATAAAATACCGGTGAAGCCGGATTTTTCTAATCGTTTATTCAGTAACTCGAACCTTGCGTGGAACAATTAACCATAGATCAAAGCATAAAGATAAAATAATGTTTCAGGATACTTGGGATCGGACGCGTTCGAGCAACTCACATGATAGCTTGCCTGTAGCTGTAATGCCAGGAAGGGTCGAAAAACGCGATCACGTTCACATAGCCCAATTGCACCTTCCACAGGTTCGTGACGCGACATTGCTCCGCGTATTCTTGGTGGTCTCGTGGTCCGTTCGGCGAACGCGGTTGCTTTTCTTCGGCGAAACCGGCGAAACCGGCGAAAACTAACGCGAAGATCAGCATCACGGTTAAGATCGACATAACGGTCCGCGTACAGGAACCGCGATCCTCTCCCCAGTTCCGAGTAAAACTGACCGTGTCGAAGAAAACGCATCGGAGAGGAAGAGCGAACGGCGCGCGCGGACTTGTCGCCGACGAGTAAACGCGGTTGGAGTAGATTCGATTCATTTGCTCAGGATGTACCGCGATAATTGTTAACGGCGTCCGTTGCCCGAGCTCGCGCGATAAACCGAGCAAGGCGAATAAAACAAGAATGAACGGGGGACGATCGGGAGAACTTTAGATGAACCGAACAATCGATTCGCGTCGGATCCGCGAGATACGTATGCGGGTCACACGGAGACCGTAGCCTTTTTCTGACCCCGCATGTCGGTTTGCTCTGCTTCCGCAGCGGTCCATCGTTCGGCATCCCTCCTACAGACACGGACGCGACACCCTTCCTAGGAAGCCAGAAGTCGTTTTCTTCGCGTAACGTTCGCATAATCGTCTCATATTTCAAACGCAACATCACCGATCGACACCTGGAGCTTACTTTTCGACATAACGACAATTTTCTTTTGCTTCGATGCTTCGATGGATTGTAGGAAAATGTCCAAAGGAGTTAGATTTCGCTCTAATACAATATTATTTTACTTTTTTGCCTCGAATCATTATTATAAATCGAACGGTGACTGCGAGCCATCTCATTCCCGATGGCCGATCGGTGATCGGTATCAGCGGTTGGCACGGATAGCGGTAGATTTATCGCGGAGACTAGAGATTCGTGGCGTCTCGATTTCGTTTCTTAATAAATTGGACATTCGTCGAGATCAGCCGATGAAAATGAACACGTGTGCACGGTATAAATGGAACAGAGAGTCCCTTGTTCTCAACTTTTCAATGCTCAACTACCGCCCGGACGCTGGTTAACGGAGCCAGTGGCAGTTTGCGCCGATGTATCTTAGCGCGATCACTCGCATGCATCATCGCGAACAGTGCTCCCTTCAAAGTATCTCTCGTGCAAGAAGAAATCTCCGAACGAATTTCGTTCGTTGCGCGTTACGGGATGATATTATTATTATTATTATTATTATTACTCTAATATCTATCTGAAATAACCAGCACGACGTCCTAGGGCGATCGAAATGAAAATCGGTGCATCGTACCGATCGTCGTGATCAAGATTGAGAAGCGATCAATGATATGTGTAAACGTCGACGTAAAAGAGAATAATCCGACTGAATAAACGTTCGACTTTTGTCGAGTTTAAACTGTCGCGTCGTTGGATTTCCATTCGCGTTCGAAATCGTCTTCCACGAAACATGCCTTGAAAGTGTCTCGAAGTAATAAGTGCGAATTGCAACCATGATCGATCCTGCGGCAAGTAAATGGATATTGGTCGGATCGTTGTCCATTTTGTTCGTTTCGATCGTGTCTTTCGATATTGCCGAAGAAATCGACGAGGGACTGGATTTCGGGATTCTCGAGGAAAATAAAGTGTCGCCGTTGTCCTTTGGTTCTTACTATAAGCAAAATGCGAACGGAAGTTTCGAGAAGAGTGAGAAGAGCTTTAGAAAGGCCGATACTTTGTCGCCTCTGTTCAACATTCGTATCGACGGATTGAAAAACCAAACTGACCAGGCGAGTATCCGAACGATGCGTTATTTCTTTTCGAAAGTTCCTGCAAATTCCTCGTGAATTTCTCGGTTGAAATAACATGGAAAGTACTTTACAGATAGAGCTGATTTTCCTGGTGGACGCGTCGGGGTCGGTTGGCCTGAGAAACTTCCGATGCGAGTTGAGTTTCGTGAAAAACCTCTTGTCCGACTTCATCGTGGGACCGTCGGCCGCCAGGGTCGCGATCGTGACATTCGGTGGAAGACGACACATCAGGCGCAACGTCGACCAAATATCCCGCACCGGAGACAACGATCACAAATGTTATTTATTAAATAAGCAATTGAGTAATATTAGCTACACCGGTGGCGGAACTTACACGCGCGGCGCCCTTATCGAGGCTCTTGTAAGCATTTCGAATATTTTATTCGTCTAATTTTATTTACTCGATTGGAACAGCAGAGTTTGCAATGTAGCATATTTTTCAATATTCGATTGATAACCTTTCGAGCGATTCTTTTGTCCGATTGAGATGATTTCTTTTCCTCCGATTGGCTAATTTACTTTTAAAATGTTTGAAATCGTGATGTGCCAGAGGATTCTCGAGGGAGCACGCGAAAACGCGAAGAAAGCGGTGTTTCTGATAACCGACGGGTTCAGTAATGGCGGCGATCCGCGACCCGCGGCGAACCTACTGAAAAGTGCAGGTGCAACTATATTCACTTTCGGAATAAGAACCGGCAACGTGCAGGAGCTTCACGATATAGCCAGCTTTCCTGGATACACGCACAGTTATTTCCTCGATAGCTTCGCCGAGTTCGAAGCTTTCGCGCGACGCGCGTTGCATCGCGGTGAGTCCCATTGATTTCTATCGATTACTTGGAATATCTGAAATCTACTATTCGCGAGTTAAAGAGCAATCTCGGATAAAATCTTCCCGCAGATTTGAGAACGGGAAAGTACCAGCCAGTGGCTTCATCGGATAACTGCGACGCGTTGTGCAGCAGCGTCGGTGAAACCGGAAACGATCAGGGCTGCTGCGACAGTTTCGCGACTTGCGCTTGCGGCATCGCGACCGGACATTACGCTTGCATCTGCCCTACAGGATACTTTGGTTCGGGTTTCAAAGGATCCTGCCGACGTGAGTTCAAGGAAAATTCAGTTTTCCCGGAAATACCTTTCCAACGAGACATTTGAATCCTCTGTTTTCAAGCATGCCCGAACGGCACGTACGCTTCCGGAGGAATCTCCGGCGATTCGACGTCCACCTGCGTATCTTGCCCCGACGCGAATCACGTGACTATCAAAGTACCAGCAACCTCGATCAAGCATTGCGTCTGCGCGTCGGGATTTACAACGGATGGAATAAAATGCGAAGGTAATTTATTATAAGGTCGATGGACGTGTGATATTTTTAGCGATTTCGATCTACGAGAGAAATCCTTTGCCAGCTGCGAGGACAGGTATGTTTCCAGGCAAATGCGCTATATCGTTCAGAGGATCGGGATACTCCGGCATGTAGGATCCATATTTTTCGAGGCGGAACTTTGATTTCGACGCTAGCCAGCCATACTGCAAATTTATTTCCATTCGTCATTATTACCAGTATTTCCATACATACGCACATCAGAGTTGCTAGTCGTCGGAATCGGCAAACACGTTTTCCCTTCTTCTCGAACAAACTTTTCCGTTTCGATAGCCGTGTGCCTCTCTTCGCACAGTTTCGCCATTTCCTTCTGCAATCCTCTGTAGATTGAAAAATTTACTTTTATCAAACGATCGAACACGCTCAAGTTGAATTCTTCGTGATACGTGCCCATGTTCGTCCAGTAACCACTCGTACGTTTCTAACCATTTCATTTGCAACATCCTTTCCTTGAGTAACGCTTCGGTCAAGTTCCTCGAAGTGCTCACGTAGTCGCGAGGCTTATTCGAGCGCGGATCCATTATTTCGTTGGTTTCGAATGTCAGGCGATTATATGAATTTCACGGAAACTCGTGAAACCGTCGGAACGGATTTTTTCGATGAATTCGTAGTGAAGTTTACAGATGTGCTCGCCTCGCGGTTGCCTCGACAAGTTCGTTTCGTAATTTTCTTACGATTCTTCGCAGTGATAACATGTCCAAAACTGAGGATCCCTGAAAATGGATACTTGGTAAAAGCTAGTGCTTGCAACAACGTTGTTCACGCGGCTTGCGGTGTCAGATGTAAAATAGGCTTCTACCTAACGGGTGACAGCATCAGACTTTGCGGGAAGGATGGCATTTGGTCCGGAAATGAACCGAAATGTTTGCGTAAGTTCGATCCGTAGGAGAGAATGTAAACGGATATTTCGACAAAGAAATACTCGAAGAAATACCTTTTACCGTTCAACAGTGAAAACTTGTCCAGCCCTTCGAGCACCGTCGCACGGCCGAGTGCGATGCCAGAACGAAGATGATCGACAGTTGATAACGGAGGACTACACGGCGTATCCGATCGACACTCGTTGCCAGTTCCGATGCGACAGCGGCTACCAGCTTCGCGGCAGCAAGATTCGTAATTGTTTGCCTCTGTCGCAGTGGGATGGTCTGAAAGCGACGTGCAAAGGTCCCCTTTTTATTTCGAATAAACGCTATTTAACCGTACTAAAGTTGAACCCTAGCGTTAACTCTGGTGTTGCTATTCGGTAATTTTCAGCGATAAAGTGCCAGCCTCTGAAGCAAATACCGAACGGAAAGATTTCGCCGGAGGGCTGTTCTGGCCCGGATAAAGTTCCGTTTGCGACAAACTGCACGGTCACCTGTAAAAAAGGCTTCGCGCTCGAGGGTCCGCGTAGCAGAACTTGCGGAGGACGTTCCGGAGTGTGGACGCAACGACGAAGCGTCACCCGTTGCATAGGTAGCTTAATTCGAACATTTCAGCTTGTAACTTCATCCACTCTTCATTTTCTCCGGGATAACTTGAATTTCAAAATCTTAATAAAATAAAATACTTGCCACTAGTTTGCGCGTATCTTTGCGCGTAGTTAATTCGAATTTGAAAAGCGATGGAATTGTTCGTATAATTAGACCAAGTACCGCCCGAGATCACTTGTCCACCGGACACCACTGCCAAAAGTTTACCAGGGGAGAATTACGCGTACGTGAACTGGTCGAGTCCTGTGGTCACCGACAACGCGGACGAGTCGCCAACGGTTTGGAGCAAACCTTACGTTACGGTACCTTGGAAAGCGAAGATCGGTACGCGTACTGTGCTGTACGTGGCGCAAGATTCGACTGGGAACAAAGCTAGATGCAAATTCAAAGTGAAAGTTCTCGGTACGATTTTTCCGTGGTATAACCACCGATACAACATTCAGACGATACTACGGTCTTTCAATGATTTCAATTGTTTCAGACACGGAACCGCCGATGATCGAAAACTGCGTAGATCCTCCAATATTGTACACCGACAACGGAATCGGTCTAAACAACGTAACTTGGGACGAGCCCGGCTTTTACGACAACTCGAAAACAGTCGTACGAGTAGAACAAAATCATCGACCCGGAGAAAACGCGTTTCCCATCGGTCTTACAAGGATCGTGTATAACGCGATCGATAAATACGATAACTTGGCGAGTTGCGTGTTGAATCTCACTATAAAAGGTATTACTACGTTCAATTGATTAGCAGCAGATCGCGTCGATGTCTTCGCGAGAAGAATTATCGGATCAATTGTATAATATTTGCGATTCTCAGATATATGCAAAGAAATTCCACAAGTTTTTAATGGACACTCGAACTGTTCTACATGGGAGAATGGAATGACCGAGTGTGCCGTGGGTTGCGACAATGGCTTCGAATTCGCGAACGAGCTCCCAGATGTTCGTGTCGTGGAAGACCTGTTGCTGCTGAATTGTAACGAAACCAGTGCAAATTCGACCGAAGAAACTTACATTCCTGATTGTTCGGGTATACCGCATTTGTCTAACTAACTAAGTTTCATCGAATCAAGAAATTCGACGTCCCAATTTCTTTTCGAAATGTTTTGAAGCGATTTCAAGTTGCGCGACAGATAGAGAGCAGTTAACGAACAATTGTTATTTCACAGTGTCGATCGCACCGAAAGCTGTGTCTCAAGATGGAAGTATCGTGTTAGAAGGAAACACGTCGGCGATATGCGACAATCAAACTACCCTGCGCGAAGTAACTATCAATCCGAAGTATTTAACATTTCAACTACCGAGCAGTCAAATTGATTTCTACTAAATTTCTCTTACCGATCTCTCTCCGAGAATCATCCGTTGCGCGTTGCAATAATCGCGAGAAGAAGAAACCAAACGAGGAGAACGGGTCATTTTGACATGTCTGGTAGTTCTAGTGTTAAATCGGTTTCCGAATCGAACCGAATCAAATATTCGATTACTGTTTCAATCAGCTGAGCGAATATATCACTGCCGATTTAAGATCGACGTTGCTCGACATTTGCGGGAACGACATCGAGTGCGATCTGATCACCTTCGATCCAGAATGCAAGGATAACGCGGAGTCAACGGCGGAGGATCTTTATTCGAACACGTTGAGAAAGCGAAGAGACTCGAACTATAAGATTTCTCTGTACGGTACTAATAGGAAAACGAAACGGGACGTTATCGTTAAAAGGAACGACGATCACGCGAATAAAAACAGGTCGAGAGTGAAAAAGAAGAGAGAAAAGATCGAGATCAAATTCAAATTTTTGGGTAATCGTCCAGTCGCGGCGGCCATTAAATTCGATTTTTCTTTCAACGATTTAACGAACATTTTATTCAACGTAGGGAAGATAGTCGAAGATAATGTGGTAAACCCGAGGGAAGGGATACGAAAACTCAGGCAGAAAATGGAGGAAATGTCGCAATCTGGAAAACTGAATTTGTTGAACGAGCGAACCAATCGGGAGATCGCGGAACTCGCGTTGAATCTGCATCTCGTTTTCGAGAATTTCGAGGAGATCTGCGAGCCAGGAAGCATTCTGAAGAAGCATTCCTGTGGTAAATAAATCCAACGTATTTCCTTCGGATGCTGCGATATAAAAACGATAAGATTTCATCGATTTTCATCGAAATGCAGTGAAATGTCCACTCGGGACTTTCTTCGATCCGTCGACTAATCGGTGCCGACCGTGTTCTTTCGGGGAATACGAAGACGCTGTCGGATCGTTGAAGTGCAAACGCTGTCCCGAACACACGTCCACGAAGAAAATGCATTCGAAAGCATTCGGAGACTGCATACGTAAGTCTAACATTTCAATGTGTCGCCTGTTTTCAGCGCATTGTCGACATTTCTCGGAAACAACCTTAGCAAGCTTTCCGAATAGAAATAGTTGTCTATCCTTTACGAGACAACTTGTTTTCTCTTCTATTCTATCTTTATAAGACAGCGATGGATTTAATAGGGATGATCCTACACTTCCTATACCTTGCCCAGAAATGCCACCAGTCGAAGAATAAGGGAAACGTTCGGAAGGCAAAATAAATATGAATTCTAAGAGGACACTGTTCTCTCGTTTAGCTCTATGCCAGCCTGGATATTATTCTCGAAAGAAACGACATCGTGGCGCTCGTTTGTCTCTGGAACCTTGCGTAAAATGTGACATCGGGTTTTATCAGCCGAACTATGGTCAAACCAATTGTCTGCCTTGCCCATCCGACACGACTACGGTAAATCGAGGTTCCAAGGATGCGAATGATTGCTCGCCATTCTATAAGATCGAAACGAACGCTTGTCGATCCGGGGAACCCTGCTTGAACGGCGGCCAATGCGTGCGAGAAGACGATAGCTTCAGCTGCGACTGCCCCGAGTATTATGTCGGTGAGCAAACGAATTTTTGCATTTCACGCTTTTCAATCGACCGAATTCATCTCGAAGAAATTTCATCAGGATCGAAATGCGAACAATTTCGAAATCCTTGCGACTCTTCGCCATGCTTGCACGAAGGGGTATGCAACGTTCAGAATCTCGGGAACGGCGCAGTAAACTATACTTGTACCTGTGACAGTGGATATTCGGGGCGCAATTGCGAGGTATTTATGAATAAAGTATATCTAAACGGTCCAACGAATAATGTGAATGCTTCTAGCTTCGTATCGACGAGTGTGCGCTGAACCCATGCCGAAACAATGGCAGCTGCACGAGCACCGAAAATGATTATAGCTGCGAATGCCACGGTGGTTTCGAAGGTGCATTAGTTTATTATTCGAATCGGAATTTGTTTTATTCAATTTTTAATTCATTTTATTAATTCGTTCGTCGAAACAATGTCGAGCGCAGGAGAATTCTGCGAAATCCTCGTGGACCATTGCGATCCTCCGCCGTGCATGGAAGGGTCAACTTGTCGCACCGTCAACGAGACTTGGCAGTGTATCTGCAGGCCTGGTTTCCTCGGTCGCCATTGCAACTTACTGCCCTGCGATTGGCTCCCTTGCCACGAAAATTCTTATTGCATCAACATTCGAGAAGAGAACGCGACACGAACGAGCCACAGGTGGTATTCGCTTACAGTGAAGTACAGCCGATTAAAATGTAAAATAATGCTAACTTAAAATAATGCTCTCATTAGATGCGAATGCAACGACGGCTACACGGGAGAAGATTGTTCGACGAGAGTGGACCATTGCAGCAGCCTTCCATGTCGGAACAATGGGAAATGTTTCAACGAGATTTCCAATTACACGTGCGCGTGTCCTGTTCCGTTTACAGGGCGCAATTGCGAGACTGGAAAGTATAGTCTTGACGAATATATTCTTTCCGCCGTTTGTTCGATTGCAATACATAATCGTTCGCATGTTCACGCGCAAGGAACCAACGGTGTTGTAACGACGCTAGAACCACCACGTGAATTATAAGGCAGTGTCTTTTAAAGATACCTTTCTTTTTTATTTCTATTATAGAATTATCATCCGATTATGTGATGCACTTCGCCAAATCGGGAACGACGGACTATATCCGCATGAAGGGTCCCTTGGAGAGCATCGTCGAGGTATCAAATAAACGAAATGAAACCAACTTGTCGATCAACTTGTTAATGATTTTCAGTTAACAACCTGCTTGTGGTTGCAATCGAAGGACACGTTCAACTACGGAACCGTGGTGTCGTACGCGACCCGTTACTACGACAACACGTTCACAGTGACCGATTACAACGGGTAACGAAATCATCTTCGTGGAAACAACGAAATAATCCAGTCAGAAATAATGACATTTTCTTCGTAACAGTCTCGTGATATACATCAACGGGCAAAAAGTGGTGACCGACATTAAGGTAAACGATGGCCACTGGCATTTCGTTTGCATCACTTGGGAAAGCGAGAATGGCGGCTGGAATATATATATCGATGGATTTCTCCGGGACAGTGGGTCTCGTTTGGCGAAGAAAACTGCCATCCAAGGTAATCATCGATTACGACGTTGCCTATCTTGATCCTTTGTTAATGCGAATGTCGCAACGTGTACGAATATTTCCGTTAACAAATACTGTCCACGATAAGGGAACGGCACCCTGGTGATCGGCCAAGAGCAGGACCGCATCGGTGGTGGATTTTCCGAATCGGAATCGTTCCTCGGGAAAATAACTCTGCTGGACGTTTGGGATACGGTTCTGTCGGCGACAGACGTGAAACATTTGTTTAGCACCTGCGACAAGTACCACGGCAACGTGATCGCGTGGCCCCAAATACAAGAATACCTGCACGGCGACGTTGCTGTAATTATACACGATCTATCGAAGCTCGACGATTCACCGCGAGTCCTTGTGGAAAACAATTCTGGCCAATTGCCAAAATTCAACAATTTCATTTTCCGATTTCTTTAGAACTAGTTAGTTCTTTCGAACTAGTCGAGTAGTTAATAACACCAGTGGTCCATAGCAGTCGCACAATTCGATGGCACTTACCTTTTCCGGAAGTACTCTTCGATCATCTAATTATCTTGTTAAGAGATACTTTTGGTTAGAAAACTATGTTTGCGACAGAAACTGTATGCTCAGAATAGAATATTCTTTTCAGATATTAGGCAGTCCTTTCTGTCATGGTTGCCCTTTACCGGTCGTCCCTTTCAAAGGTTACATAAATGTCAGCGATGACTCGTCGGAAATCACTTATTACTGCGAACCTGGTTACGCGGTGCGGTTTCGGGGAAAAGAGTATCGATCGTTGAGAATTCAGTGTTTGAAACAAGGACATTGGGAAGGCTACTACACGCCGGTTTGCGCCAGTAAGATGGAACACCTTATATTTCCTTATTTTTCTCCGCAGATGTTCACTTCGCAAGATAAGCTTTCGTTATTCAGGCATGCATCTCTAAAGAATCGAGTTTCATTTCAGGGAAGAAATGTGGGTTCCCCGGATATTTTCCCCGAGGCCGCATACACGGTAAATCGTATTTCTTTGGAGACGAAATACACCATTCTTGCTTGAATGGGTACGAACTTCGAGGGAATTCCCGTAGGATTTGCACTGCCGATGGAAAATGGAGTGGCTTGCCTCCGGTCTGCATAGGTGAGGACATTCGATCCTTGTCGCGACAACACTGGGAATTTCTTTCATCTCCGATCTGTTTATTTCCTAAAATATCTTTGCGTTTCATAACAGGAAGAACATGCAAGAACTTATTAGCTCCGGAACACGGTGACATCGAGTACGTGATAGAGGAGTACGAAAGAGACGATCTGTCGATTCTACAGGTGGGAGAAATCACCTTCCGGGAGGGCCGTTCGTTGATCAAAATGAAAATCAACATCTTTTACGAAACTTTATTTCAGGTAGGTCAGCAACTGGAGTTCAAGTGTGATCCGGGATTTCGTTTAGCCGGAGAAAAGTTCCTGACGTGTTTGGAATCGGGACTATGGGATCATGAGAAACCAACGTGTGAGATTTATGGATGTCCACCACCGAAAGAGTAAGTTCAGAAAAATCAATTGGACACCTAATAATTCTAGATGATAAATCATTAATATTTGCAGGATCGAACACGGCTATGCGATTTTCATTAACTCGAACAATTTGCACGAAACTTCTGCCGCAAGACTGGATTCGGAGACGGTTAACGATACTCTGGAAAGAAACTATTATTTCGACGATGTGATTGGGTACTCTTGTCACGCGGGATACAAGTTCCAGGGTAATCATAATTTATTAACCGAATTTAAACTTCGATGCACCGAAAATGGTACTTGGAGCGGATTCGTTCCCGACTGCGTGTCCCTTAAATGTCCCTGGCCCAGTGTTATAAACAATGGCAAAATATTTGTTAAAACTCCGAATGGCACTGTTGAGCTTTTCAAGGAAGAAAACATCGCTAATGTTACCGAAGAGGAGGCCACGGTGAAAAACAATGAAGATTCAGAGTATCGGTTTAACGTTGGCTCAGAAATTTTCATACAATGTGACTTGGGATACAAATTGATTGGAGACAACGTTGGAACCTGTACGAATAACGAGCAATGGTCATTAACCTCATCGTCTTGCAAACCATCCGAATGTCCTATACGAGAGTGCCCGTTGTTCAAATATCTCGATAGAGAAGCAGATAATTTGGATATTTGGGGGAACGATACCAACGAATCGAACAATCTAAAATATTACAATGGTTCGTATAAAAATTTGAGATACTTTGTGGAAGGACACACGTACAAGGAAAAAGTAGTTGTTAGTTGTAAGAATAACGACACGATCGAGATAACAGATGAAAACGTCGGTATACGTGTTTCTAATTTAACATGGTTTTGCAATGAGAATGGTAAATGGGATATCTATTATTTGAAACTGAATAGTAACGTAATCGAGCATTTATTTGACCAGAAGTTAATTAATATTTGTCAAGAATTAATGTGTCCGTCGATAACGGTAAGTATCTAGTATATTTAATTGTCTTCGTGAATGTGTTTACGAATAAAGAATTTCAATTAAACTGAACCACACAGATTCCAGAATACGGATACATAATCGATAATAGCAATAATTATTCGAGAACCGTTAACGGTACTGTAACTTTCAAATGTCGTCATGGTTATACGATCGAAGGCAACGGAGAATCTGTCTGTTCTCCGAATGGTACATGGTCTACGATTCCTTCTTGTAAACGTAAGAATAAAACTGGCATTCGTACGATTGATTTAGTTGGTGTGTTATGTTAACAGAACAAACAGTATAATGGCAGTATTTTCTGTATTTTAGCTGTGGTGTGTGGAAAGCCACCGAAACCTGCAAATGCGGTGATAAAACAAGTCGGTATCGAAACGGTAAATTTTACATTTGGTAACGTGATCACTTATCAATGTCTACCCGGGTACCTAATGTATGGACAATCGAATACGAGATGTCTTGCAAATGGAAGCTGGTCCAGAGTATACAGTAAATGTTCAAGTAAGCGGATCGCGTGATAGACGGCAACGTTTCCGAATCGAATCTTCTGAATTGATGAATATTTGTAGAATTATCGTGTAACAAACCAAAACTTCCACCTGGAGTTACCGCTCACGGCCGTTCATACTTGTATCAAGATCAATTGACTTATGTGTGTCCAGACGGTAAGAAACAAGGATTAATTACATGTAAAGCGGATGGTCATTGGAGCGAGCCACCAGTTTGCGATGGTAATTGACAAGGTACACATTATCAGCATCATTAAAATAAATCATTATAACAAACTTATATGACAGTTTTTTATTCAATGTCAAAATTATTGGATCTTTAATTTCTTTATAAGACTTTTCCGTTTCACACCTCATAAGAATATCTTCACCAAATAATATTATTGTACAAGAGATTCGTTTATCGATAAACAACCTCAATGTTATCCTTAAAATATTATATGCATCTTTTGCATATAACTTTGTAACAGAGTGAAACTGGCACTTGTAAATACGAGATTGTTAATAAATACATAATACTGAGCATTTAATAAATTTCTAATTTAATGGTTCATAATATATATTTACGGATAAAACGAAACTTCTGATCGATGTAAAAAGGTAATGCGTATTACATGTGACTTTTAAAAGAAATATCCGAACGATGTGCACTTGAAAATGAACAAAACTTTGTGAATCTTATGTGCAAATGGAAAAGAAAAAGTAATGATATATAACAACGCATTATTAATAGTCCACCACATATACACATCTGTTGATATAGTACACTGCATTTTGGTATAAATAGGATTCATACATGTATAAACTCACTGTCATCAGAATATTCGAGGAAGAGCAATGAAAGATAAAACCATAAAAATAATTTATAGTATGAAAAATTTCAATTATTTATACTTGTCTAGCATTGGTACGATAAAAAACGGAGCACCTTCTTATAATATTTAATACTTACTAGCATGGCTACACTAAAAAAGAAATTAATTGTTTTTAGATATTTCCATTGCTCAGTATCCTAATCTCATAGAATCATATCTAAGTTATTGCTTAGATTATATATATATAATATATATATATATATATATAAATTAAAGAAAAATAATTTTATATTTACTGAAACATAAATGCGTCAATCTGGCCTCAAAAATCCTGTTAAATGAAATTTTTACAAAATGATATTTCCTCATATATGTATTTAACCACAAACACATATATGTTAAATACAGTCAATCATTTTGTAAAATAAAATATATCCAAAATCTTAGCCATACTCGTTATAATTTATCTAGATCACTGAACACTTTTCAGAGTTCCGATTTCGAACTACGAGAATATTTAGGTTTTAGTTCTTGAATTCGCTTAATAAAATCTGTCTTTTCTATACACCCATCGCATGTTTCGTCCCAGTCGCTCAAGATCTTTTTCAAATCGCGTACCTTGAGCGTCTTCAAGTCAACGGTATCGACGTCAATTTGCTTCTCTGAAATTTTATAACATTGATATTGTAAGAAAAAAAACACAACTGGTGGTCAGTTGTGTACATTAAAATAAGTGAAGACACACGTACCGAATCTCAAATCACATATTTGAGCATCCATTTTCTTCAGTTTTTCGCATACTTTATTTGCTGGCATCGACCATGATACAGGTTTACTTAATTCCCCTAAAATGCCAGTTGCAGATTCTTCCAAACCACCCAAGTAATAACACTATAAAAAGAGGAAACAGTTTGGTTATCATAACTATAGATCTGCTACATATAGAAATTATTAATTCTGTTATTAACATAAAAACATACAAATCTGTTTTCCTTAGATTTAGTGCCTTTGCAAAATGCTTTGAACGCTGCTTCTATTTTTTTGGTATCCTTTTTGACATCATCGGACAACGTGTTAACGAATTTTTCCACGGTAGATATACATACTAAAATAATAATAACAAAAATAAATAAGTTAAAATCAGCCGGCATAAAACACTGAATAGATATAAATGGAAAAATATAAATTGTGTACCTTCACATTCATCATTTCTTAAAGTTGATACGCTGCAGATTACTCCAACGAGAATGGATAGAGCTAATAGCAGTGAATTGTTCATTTTGTATATGTACTCTAAACAAACAGAATAATATTTAAATATATACATATATATATACATATTATTACATATATATATTATTACATAATATTGTAGATATCCATGTTACAATTATCAACGACAGTAACAACAATGTCGGAATAATAAAATCATAGAAAATGAAAAATGTCTTTTAAACAACAACGCGACAGAGTTAATATTAATTTAAAACAACTCATCTGCAAAAACGGTGACTAGAACATTTTAAGCAATAGTTCGATTAATCCATTTATTTGATACGAACAAAAGTGATATTCTATTATAGACTACTTGCTACCGTTAGATTGCGAAAATAACATTAATTAATAAGAGAATGCTTACGTCTACTATCTTTATGAGGTTACCAAGAATAACGAAGAAATACAACTTACATTGTGTCGCGTTAACAAAGTAACTTATACACCACGTAGAAAATATTCTAGTAAATTAGTAATGTAAATGCACTGAAACTTTTAATTCATACGCTTACAATTTCAAAGAAATTCTAGTCGTAGCTACATCAGTTTATCGCACGCTTGGTTTTATACACGTTGGACTCTGTCAAAACCCCGGAATCCCAGCTGGCGTATCCTGATTGGTCCACACATCCTATGACTCATGTGCAACACAAGCTTTTACAATTGGTTGTTACTCACTGCACGTTAAAAAATGAAAACCAAAAACAACTAAACTACTCGGTGCCTAGCTTATAAAACGCTACACAACATAACAAATTTAATTGTCACTAGGAGAGCGTTGCTTTGTTTTTCTATGCACGTTAAGAATTTGTCGGCGATCCTTTTACTTTAGAAGAGACATGGTACTACGTATGTGCATTGACTTTTAAGTTTACACATTTTCATTGAATTAAGTCAAAGTTATAAATTGTATGAAAATATATTTAATCCAACAACTGCGCATTGTTTGTTTTTAGCTTCTGTTAGAAAGACTCTTTAGGAGCTATGTATCGTTTGTAATTTTTCAAAAAGTTTTTATAAAGGTGAACAGGTAATGTCACTGCGTAGGAATACAATGAACAGTGTTGCTGTTTACAGAATATATGTTTTTCTTGTACATTTTTGTATTTTCCTTTCCCCTTTTATTAGTTTTGCATTAAAGTTCGAAGGGGAGATACCCGAGCTTTTATCGTACATAAGAAACTATAAATAGTAAATTCTTCATGGGAATGAATTATACGTATATACATACACGTATATTCTGTGTGTATGCATTTAGTAGCAATATGGCGCCACGTAAGGACCATCGGTCTAACCAAAATTTGGTGAAATCATCAAAGAAAACTATTAAAAATTGGTACGAAAACTATTTAAAATGGGACAAGCTCGTTTCCTTATTTACAGACCCGAAGAAAATTTCTCTAATCGGAAGAGTGTTCGTTATCCACGAAATTTTTCTAAACATATTGATTATCGAACGCGTACCATATACCGAAATCGACTGGAAAGCATATATGCAAGAAGTCGAGGGCTTTTTGAATGGAACAATGGATTATTCGAAACTGAGAGGTGATACTGGACCATTAGTCTATCCAGCAGGATTCGTTTACATATTTTCCGCACTTTACTACGTTACGGACCATGGGACAAAGATAAAAATAGCACAGTACATCTTTGCAGTTCTTTATATAAGTCTACTTATATTGGTCTGTCGCATTTACGCGAAGACAAAGAAAGTTCCACCTTACGTTCTAATTATTATGTGTTGTACATCTTACCGTGTTCATTCTATATTTACTTTGAGACTTTTCAATGATCCGATAGCAATGGTTCTTTTATTTGCAAGCATTAATGCATTTTTAGACGATCGCTGGTATTTAGGAAGTATTCTTTACAGCTTAGCTGTGTCCATAAAAATGAACATTTTATTATTTGCACCAGCTCTCTTTATCGCTTACTTGTCTAACCTTGGATTATTGAAGACTGTAGTTCATTTATTCGTTTGTGCGTTCATTCAATTAATGTTGGGTATGCCTTTTATACTCAATAATCCATTAGCCTATGTCAAAGGTTCTTTTGATTTTGGAAGAGTTTTTGAATTTAAATGGACTGTTAATTGGAGATTTCTGCCACAACATATTTTTATTCATCCATATTTTCATTTGTCATTGTTAGCATTACATATATTGGCTCTGATTTATTGTAGCCCAAATTGGATGAAATATATGAAATCGTATGCCAAATTGAAAGATTTAGAGAAAAGTTTGCAACCTCAATTGAAAAAGAGAGAAAAAGTAGACATGTCTACAATGAGTCAATTGTTTGTTTTGCCAATGTTTGCTGCCAATTTTATTGGTATTGTGTTCAGCAGATCACTACATTATCAATTTTATGTATGGTATTATCATACACTTCCTTATATTGCATGGTGCACCGATTATAAGACTATTGTTAAGTTGACCATTTTGGGTATCATAGAGTTATGTTGGAACACTTACCCAAGCACTGTATTTAGCAGTGTTTCTTTACATATATGCCATTTAATGTTACTATATGGGATTATTAAATATAAATCCAGTTGTGAGAAGGAGAAATAAAGATTTAGGTACCACGTTTGTGTGCTTTTTCTTGTTTCCTATTCTTCAAATCTGATTCTTTAATTTTTTCATGAAATGTATGACTGGAATGTTTTGATACATGTATTTTTAATATTAAGAGAGCAGTTTTATATTACATTTTAAACGAACCATGAAAACCGAGACTTCGTTATTGTATTGGAAATAAAAAAAATATTGTAATTGTTGCAAAAAGAGTGTAAATATACCTATATTTAACGTATCATACAACTGTGACATATATTTTTAAAATTCCTTCGTCAATGAAAATTACTTCTTTCTTTTTTCTTTCAAATTGACAGATGACGGAGAACACGTGATATTCGTAAGTCTTCTGTTCACCTGAATATTTAATAGTAGTTGACAATCCATAGTAATAATGTTATCGACACTTCCTTATTTGTTAAAAAATCAGTTACTAATGTAAAATAAATTTTTCTAATAAATCTCGTAAAAAACAAGAAAAATTGTTATACCAATGGATGGAACTTTGAGAATGTCGTTTAAGATTTTTTATTCTTAACCTATTGTTAGGAGAACAATTTGAAGAGTAAACTTAAGGTTTTTGAGACGATAAATATAATTTACTTGATTTCTAAAGAAATTATAACAATTATGAATCTCAAAGGTACATACATATTTGTTGTTCTTAAGAAAATAATTACAGATTTACAATAAAATTCTGGTGTTATATAAATAGTTTTGTATTTATTTATGTTACAGAAAATTTATCACATTCGAGCACTGTTTGTAAGCAAGATTATAATACGTATAAATTTCCTTTTATTGGATTGGATGATAAACCATATGCTACAAAATGTCTTTTATGCGATATAAAATTTGTTCTTCCTGACAATGAGAAAGATCTGTTGACCCACTTATTTAAAGAACATAGGCTTGTAATAGGAGATATTTGGAATATCGCTAGTTTAAAAAGGTTTTCAATTGTCATTGTAACATTTGTTTATGTAAAATCTTATAAGTTAAAATTTTTACTATTTTCAATATTTTAGCTATGTACATTACTGGGGTGTTAAATTTAAAGAAGCAGCCGTAACAACGTACTGTACAACTATGTTAATGGACTGCACACCAGACGGGCAACCAAGTAAAAATGAAATATACTTTTTACTTTCTGATTGCATCTTGGAAGATAAGACATTAAGAGATGAAATACACAGAGCTAAATTGGTACGGGTAATTTATATTAGACTTAAAAGAATTTGTTTGTTAAGGTGTGACAATAATATAACGTACGTTCCATGTTTTAAGGAATGGGTTTTATCAGAACAAACCAAAGAAAGGACTGACACTAACTTCAAACGTGGTTGTATTTTTTGCCGAATGGAATTTTCAGGATTACGTATCACATACGTGAAACATTTGGCACAGAAACATAATTTATACTTAGGAAAACCAGATAATCTGGTATTCATTGATGAATTTTTAGATAAGATTGAGAACACTATTGAAAAGTAAGAGATTAAAGATATACCTTAAACTAGGTTGGTATTACTTTAATGTTCGTTATGTATTTTCCTCAGCTTGGTATGCATATACTGTGAAAAAATATTTAAAGATCGCACAGCATTAAAAGAACACATGCGCAAAAAATTGCATAAACGTATAAATCCTAATAATAAAGAATATGATAAATTTTATATAAATAATTATTTAGAACCTGAAAAATCATGGAGACATAAACAGGTATTGTATCATTATAAAAATGTCACGATAAACTGTAACTATTTTAATGTGACTTTCAATATTCTCAGAGTAATGTGAAAAAAGATGACGCGGTAGAAGACCAAAGTAGCGAAGATGAGGGGACGTGGTCTGATTGGAATGATGAAAGTGTTCGCATAACTTGTTTGTTCTGTACTCACACTGATAAATACTTTCATCTGATTCTTTCTCACATGAAAACCGAACATCAATTTGACTTCCAAGAGACATCTAAAGATTTAACATTCTATCAAAAGGTACCATGTGTTTGTTTAAGTAAAAAAATACTTGTGTATGGATTATAATCTTTAAATTTAAAATATAGGTGAAAGTAGTTAACTATGTAAGGAGACAAATTCATTTGCAACATTGTGTTTTTTGTGAGATAGAAGTAGACAATGTTTTGGAGCATATGAAGCAACAAAATCATTTTAAGATACCCATACAAAAAGTGTGGGATCAGCCGAAGTTAGTACCTGCATATATGTAAAGTAAATGAATTTCGATATTATAATCCATTATCGATTAATGCTTATTCACCAATATAAAATTTCAGATTTTATTTCCCTATGTGCGAGAATGATTCCTTTTTATATAATTTGGATACAAGTAGTAGCAGCAGCAGCAGCGATGAGGAAACCGATATTGAAAGTACTGCCAAAGCAATGTAAGGAGCGTTAAAGAATACACATTTTCCCATTCCATTGAAATATTACATCGGAATAATTTATTTTTTAGGGGGAACCTTTGAGCGTTGTAAATGTTAATAAAAACGAGATACAGTCAATAAATATTTATTAAACTTATTAGTGCAACATACTGTTATGTCACACACGTACACTGCACTTCTTGAAAATTGATGCGTTTATCTAGATGGTTGATGAAAAATTCCAAACAAAGATAAATGCAAAAAAACGCAAATAATAATTAATATATTATAGTCACTGTATATATGGAGTGGTCTTTGAATTATCGATGTGAATATAGTTAATTTAACTGTGTTTTATCTTTTTATCATTTTATTCCATATGTACAAACAATGACATACATAGTCACACTGTTTCTTGGAATAAGTTATCCTTTAAATAACATTCTAAAAGGAAATAATTGCAATGAATGAAATCGGAACGATGGAAAATAAAGCTAAAGCATACTGTTACTCGAATTTTTTTCGAAACGATACTATTAGATTGAAAGTAGTAGGTATTATAAACAGTATTGCTTTCCAGAAAGCTCGAATATGCGCCGAAAAGTTGTATCAGCATTTAACATTTAAATTTGCAACTCCGCAAATTATAGAAATGTTTCAAGTCGATTGGTATGAGTATATTCTAGAAAGAAAAAGGGTAACTATTGTACAATTCGCATTTAATAAAATATATATTACAACTCTTATTTACATGGGTCAATTGTAGTTTACGTACAATAACTTTTAGAAAGTTGGTGGTAAAATGTGGTCGCTGAAGCGAACCGTTGCAGTCTTTATAGATGATAAATTCCTCGGTAGCGATGACGAACTTTTACGGTATATAAGTGAATCCTATATTTTTAGTTTACCTGTTGGCATGGAATATTATGAAAACCTTGCCATGGAACAGTGTAAATTATTTATGGAGAAATCGAAGGTAAGCAAATGGTTAATGATACATAGATTAATAATCTGTAAGCTGTACAGTAATACAATACTTGATACACTTTGTAGAGAAAATACGTGTATTTTACATTTACTGTAAACGGTTGTACAATCGGTTCTTTTATGTTTATGGTAAGAATTCATATTTGTTTTATTAATTAATTAATTAAAAATGTTATCTGAAAAATTACTTTTTATCACGCTTTAGTTGTACTCTGATTTGTTACCATTGACTTGCCAATATTTTTTAAATCTTTGTACTGGATACGATGCTGTAACAAAGTGTTATAAACAGTCTTATTACATAAACATGTGTGTACATCGCATAGTAAAAAATGGGTGGATTCAATGTGGAAGCAAACTGAAATGTGAAAATACGACGTGAGTATTAAAAGTACCGTAGCTGCTTTTTATTTCTCTATAAATTTGTATTCATAGAAACCGTTATGTTATTTAAAATCAATAAAAGCCCTATATACGACACTATTACAATACCTGGCGAATCTTATTGCATTCCTCATAACCGTCGCGGAGTCCTTTCACTGATAAATGATGGAAAACATTGCAATGGATCTCAATTCTTTGTATGCTTAAAGCCTAATCCATGGATGAATTATTACTACGTTGCTTTCGGGTAAGTAAAGAGAAAACTACTATTCATTAAAAATAGATTTTTCAGGTATTAATTAATGGTAAGATTGAATCGTTATAATTTACTTGTTTTGCAAAGACAACTCGTGGATGGAGCTAAAACGTTGGAAACATTAGAAAATATATCAACATACTATGAACGTCCTTCGAAAGAAATAATAATTTCAGACTGTGGCGAATATCTTTTCGGAGATGAACCTAAGATGGAGATAGAATCAAAAATTTTTCTTGTCAGTAGAAATAATTATTATTGATTTAAACTATTGCTTTTATTTTATGAATTATGTTATAACCGAATGTGTATTTCACCTTATTCGTTACTTCATAAATACTATGCTATCTGTTTCAGAAACACGAGCCATCGTTATACGTGGAAGGAGAAGACGTGAAATATATTGATGGTGGCTTCGATTTTTATTCCATTATATCGTGGCTTGATAATATAGTAGATAAAATAGATCTTCGAGATACAGCTTCGGTTTTGATGGCAGAACGATATTTAAATGGTTTTTATTGTCTTTCATCTGATTATATGACACGTACGTGAGGATGCTAAATTATTTAGATTTATCAATAATGGTGTATAATTTCATTGCATGTTTCTTGTAGATATGGATATGCATATCTATGAAGAAATTCATTTAATTCCAAAACGTAGCTATGAAAGTACAACTGAAGCTATGCTTCGTCGGTTGTTACTGCAATTTCATCCAAGTGAAATGGGCACAGAAGAAAAATCAATGTTCATTTCGGAAATTTCTAAAATAATTCTGGCTTATATATTTTGCTATAAAGACAACAAAGTGGGTTGACGTAAAAATAATGTGTAGATTTGTGACAGAAATGAGAGATAACAATATCTATTAAATACATTACTTTTTAGTTTTGTTTGAAACACATATCGACCAGCACTCGTGAAATTATACACAAAATATTAGAAATTGCACATGAAATATCATTAAAAGCTGTCGGAAAAATCGAAATTGCCCAGAAATGTAATGACTTGGATATTGCTAAGTACGTTAACTAATTTTCTGAATAACCCGAAACCGAAAAGCGTATATCTTTGCACGCAAGTACATTTGTTATTTTGCATTTGCAGCATAATTCAGACAAAGCAAATCGAAACCGGCTTACTGATTTCGGAAAATTGTATATCATTATTGCAAGTTATCTTAAACGAGAGCATACTGTATCTAATGAGATCTTCCGCCGTGCAAGAGCAATGAAACACAAAGGAAAAACTGAGAATAACACTGTATTTTACATTAATGTATAAATGTGTTACGCTTTATAGTTTCACTATCCCATTTTAACTTTGTACCAACAATTGTAATTCATAGAAAACATTATTTATTTTTTATGAAGACTTGTACACGCAAAATATTTTTGATATCACATAACTTTCTAAATAGTGCACACTGCCTACAAATTATAAATAAGTGTAAAGTATAACTTGAATAACTAATACCTTTAAGGGAAATGTATCGTATCATTGCTTGATCTTAGAAAACAGTCTTTTTCCACGCCCTCTGCTAGACGTTGTCTTTTTACCGGAACCCTTCGATTTTTCTTCGGGAGGAGAACTTTTCTCGTGAAGAGCACTGTACAACATTCGCGCTTCATTCTTGTTCCCTATCATCTCCGTAAGTTCTTCCTACGAAAATAAACAAGACTTCTATAGAAAGATGAAAAGATCGATGTATCGTTGCATACGTGTACCGTTAGCTGGAACACATACTTTTGTAAGTTTGTTAAGATGATCTAACGATTGTCCATTGTTCAAAATTGAATATAAATTTTTGGTAGTTACTCCTGGTAATCTAGCGATAAAATCTTGAATACGGGCGTTAAATTTTTCTAGTTCCATATGCTTACTATCCTCGATTCCAATCTGGGCAGCTTTAATTGCATCTGGTTGGCATTTTCCTAGCTACGATTTTTCATTCACAATTAACAGAAACGAAATTAACCGTATATTATTTTGCGAGAATTCTAACCGTATTACCTTCAATTCTTCAAATAATTGCGCTGTTGCGTGAGGACCAGGCGACCATACAAGCTTTAATCGTGGAAAATGTAAAGTCAGCAGTTGTAGTTTAGAAGTTATAAACATGTTTTGTACATCTTTACTAGCATAATAATGTCCCTGTAATTACGAAATTCCTTTCTTTTTTTTTGTCTTTGATGAATTCAAAATATTTCGTATTTGCAACAAGAAAATAACGTATTTACCTGAAAACAAAATGGTTTGTTTGGATCAAATTCTATTAAAAGCATTGGTTTGGTGTAATGTCTCGTCATGGAAACAGCCTGGTTGTATAATCTTCCGCTATTTAATGAGCCAATTAAATCAGAAATACTTTTCCTTTCTACGCACATTTCTGGGGACAGAATGTAATCGCCAACCTATAAATCGCAAATAAAAAGATAGGAATTCAATAGAGTTTGACTTTGAAAATCATTCAAATGAAACATCATGAATCCTTCTCATATACCTGTAATGTTACAGGTTCTATTTTGATGCCTCTCGTATGAAGTATAGCAGGAAGTTCACTTCTGAATTCCCGCATATCGACTATTACGGTGTTAACAACTTCAGTCGAAGGTAATCCACCTTTACGCGTATTCTCTTCAGTTTCCGAATTTGTCTGCACCGCAAGATTCAAGTAATCTTGCTCGTCAGGGAAAACCATCGTCTGAAACGAGATGAAGACATGGTACAGCGAAGACAAATGGAGGAAATGAACAGATCGATGCAAGTGATATATAGTGATATTACAGTTTTTGCATTGATCAATGTGTGAAATGCTTCTTTCTCTTGCCTAAGCGACGTAAGATATTCTTGTTCTTCCGCAGAACCTCCATAGATTAAAAAGTATACTTTCAAATCTATCGACGGGTTACTATTTTGATAAACCTAAGGAATAATATTGGTTTACACGCATAATTACTCTTTGTTCTTAATTGGGGAAATTTTTCAATTGTTCTTTATACGCACTTCGATTTGCCGCACAGCGGAAATATCAGCCACGTACATAATAATATTTCTTGGCATATGTTCTGCCAAAGTACGTTGTAAAGACATCGGGTCTCCGGCTTTCTTCAAAGATTGTATTAAAATGATAGGTGTATCCGTTGTTATATTCGTTAAATCTAATTCTCCCATCTACGGAATATTATACTCTAATTTAATCATATGAAATTCTATCATTTTTATCGCTACTAAATAATTCAATATGAATTATTACTTGTGAGCATTCCTCAAATAAAGTTTGGTGTTTATCTTTCTCTTCCGTTGAAGTAGGTTCACTTTCTTGAGAAACATTTTGAGATAACGTTAACATGTACATGTCTTGTTCATCCTCGTCTGTATTATCGTTACTTTTCTCTTCCGAAGAGGATTCTTTTTCAGCACTTTTTTCACTAATGAAATAATTTCATATAATTCAGCATGGGGATTGGATTATGGTTTTGTCAATTTTTTGATTTTCCATTAATTACTTACCTTGTTTGCTGTATCTCTTTATGAGAAAGTTTCTTCAAAGCCTCATAAAGTAAATACTCGTTGGCGCCCATGGTTAAGTAATTTCTTAACTGGTGACATATATTACGATTGTGTGTTATAATAAGAATTTTTTCAACATCTTCTTTATCTTTTCTCTCTTTATTTTGATGTTGAATTTCCATTAATATTTCTGTCAAAGCGATCCATTTAGGATTCGGCTCCGGTTTTAATTCTACGCACAGAAAATGGTAAAATGATTATCGTGTCAAGAAAAGTAGTTGAAAAGCTTTCTTTCCACTAGAAACGCTTAGTAGACTCTTACCGCCAGTTTTTTCATTGTAAACCCTGTCCTTTGCATTTTTGAATAGTGTATCCACAGAATCTAACATTAACCAACCACTGTTTTTTACAGCGTATTCCATTGTGCGCAAACGATTCAACATCGAATAAAACGACACACAATCCTCGTATGTCAAACAACTGCACAGTTTAATACACAACCATTCTTTAGTAAATAGAAAATGCATTTATTTAACGATGAGGTAAATAAATAAATACTTACGCGAGGAGAGCTCTTAATGTTTTTAAATCGGATAGTAATTGTTTTGTAGTTGAACTAAGCTGATGCCACATAGGATCTAACTGTGACTGTAACTGCTTGTGAAACTTTCTAGCAATCGCATTTTCAGTGTTCAATTCTTCTAAATCCACCTATAAAAAAGAATTACAATTAAATTGTAAAATCATTGTACGATGTAATAAATATATGAAAATGTATATTTACATATTTATTAAGCCTTTTCAATTCTTTTATGACATAATTCATCACATCGAATAAACAAGTTTGTATATTCAACATTTTCGGTGTGATTTTCGCATGTAACTCAATCACCTCGGGCTGCGAAAGAATGATTTATTAGAATTTATAATATACGATACGTGTTACAACGTACAAGCGGTGACTACATAATATAGTTACCTTGTGCTTTCCTAAACTATTATTTACAAGTGAATGAAAACGAGGCCACAGAAATAATTTTTTTACAAATAAAGCTTTCATTACTCTTTCTATCCGCATAAATCCAACAGTGAATGCTAATGCAGAGGAAGTAAACGCTTTGATGAAACCTGTCTAGAAGAGTTCAATGAAATGAATAATCATGATATTTTATTCCACATTCTGTAAGTGTAGTTCATTATTCTATTTCGTTTTTAAGTACATACTTTATTATGTTGACGATACAAACGTAGAGCAAATGCCTCTTGATATGAAGTTAGAATATTATGTGCTCTATATACAAGAATTCCAGTAACTAAATTTAACGGAATTCTATTTTTTAACAAATCTACCACAAGGATCGGGCCTGACAGAAACAAGGCCCCGCCTTCTAGGTACATCAATTCCCTGTAATTCAAAAGTTGGATAAAGAAATGCAAACTCCATGGGAAATATAAAAAAAACGAATTTGTATGTTTAAAATAAACAAGTTCAATTTAAACCTTTCGTCGGAAGGACATTCCGAAGTTACACTGCGGGGTAATTGTTTCACTCCTAATTTTCTTAATAAGTCAATAAAATACTGTTCATCGTGGTGTGTAGTCCCTAGAACTATGATCAAGTTTCCTGGATCGATATGTGCTCTTAGCAAATTCGCAAACACAATTTCTATACCCAGTCCCCTAGAAAAAATGATAAATTATATGTAAAATATCATGGAAAACTAGACTAGAGCTACACTAGATAGCGAAAGAGAACAACAGTAATTACTTTGCAGCAACAACGAGGCCATCTTCATGGAGTATTTCCAAAAACATTTGAGTCTCGTATTCCAGCATGATTATTTATTAAATTGGCTACTATGCTATTTTATATATCAAAACAAAATTTGAAGCAGTATATCTAAAAGATACCACGTAATGAATGTTGAAATCGATGTGGTTTGGTCCTAAAATAATATAATTAAATTATATTATATATTTATTATATTATCCGAATTTATCTATGTATTTCTCATGTACTTTTACATCACAAAAGATACCTTATCATTATAGTCCTCATGAACATCATCCGACCTCCTATCATAAAAGATATTTTCTGTATTTGTTGATTCATATACTAACAGAATATATTCGCTAACTTCATGAGATGGATGTCCGTAAACTCCTATGCTAACTGGTCTTTTAAAACTAAAAATTGGTAACTGTTATTAAAATTTATTTATTGCATGTTTTTTAATCAATGTTTATAATATACCTGTCAGGAATAAGAATTATGTCCTCGCCACATGTAGCAGATTGAAGACAATATTGATCAGGCTTGTATGTTGGTTTGGTTGTAAATTGGGAAGCATATATATCCGCATCGCCAGTTCTATGAAATTCAAAATGTAAAAACTTTGTTCGTGTAAACATAATTTCTCTATGATACGAATATACCGCATACAAGTATTATATAAATGGTTAGACAAGTATTAATTTCATAGTTTACTTACTCGGATGTTAATATTATTTTGATAAATCCATCGTACGTTAAACTGTAATATTTATAAGAACCTGCAACAACTTCGTCGGATATGTAATGTAACAACTTTTCCTTCAATGGCAATACGTAAGATACTTGCTACAATAAAATTATTGTTTTAAATTAAGGTAACAAGTTAATTTGATTTACAATAGAGATACTTAAGAAAATGTATCTTACCAAAATGATTAAAAAAAATATACTCTTCATAGTATAATGCAATGTAACATGATCAATAAACAATTATTATAAATTTGAATGCTTTAGGTATTTCTGTAATTTCACTGAAACAAAATATTAAAGAATTAACCTATACAGCTTGTTTTTAAATAACTTTAAAATACGATTTAAATAATGTTATTATCGTGTTACCGATTATTCAAATTTTTTCTGACTAATTAAAATGTTCGTAGATTGAGAATCTCTTGAAAATACGTATCAGAATAATTTTTCATTAAAATATTTCACACTATCATTTTGTTCGGCTGACAACGTTTGTTTTTGAAAAGGTTATTTGGCAGAATGACATTACACCGAATCTTTCAAGTAAACCATGCAATACCATGTGATGTTTAGAAACGAACCTTTTACAATAGACGCAATGTTATATTTTAAATATAGATTTTCCTAAAATTGTGTTAATGTTAAATTAAATAAGTCACAGTTTACACGTCATTAGCAATGTTTGCGTAATTATATACATATGTGCGAATGTAAGTATATATATATATATTTAAGAGCATGATAATTTTAAGCGTATCAAATATTAATTTCTACATTCTATGTAAATATTTTCTGATGCATTGTATTTACAAGAATAATTACTGTTTTTGCTTATCAATATCGATGAGTGCATGTTTAATAGTGAGAAGAATTCACACTATATTACCGATTGAGAGGCGCGATTATATAATTTGTAAATGAACTCGATATAAATGATATTGCATTTATAATTTGAACGATTAACTGTAATTGCTGACTGATTTTTCCGTAACATATCACTGTAAAGACATAAGAAGGATAATGATATATAATACATCAGTCTTTTGAATTACAGTGAAATATGTTTGTGGATTTAATTTGGTTTGATATTAAAGTTGAATGGCGTTTAACGAAATTTGTGTGCAGAAATTTAATGTAAATTACTTAACAATTAGCGGCATTGTTCGCATAGTCTACGACAACGTTTAACAGAGTATCAAAGCTCTGATTTACAGACCCCTCGATGCTCGCACCTAACTTTTAGTAATCAAGCACGATATCCGGTGCATCGTTATTAGGAAACGAGGTATAATAATTACTGCTTTGTAGTGGAAATAGATCTCGTTCTAATTGCACGTTAAGGGAATTAACAATTAATTCATCCGTTTCGAGCGAAGGAAATTTAATGGTAGCAATAAAACTGTCGCGTGTAAAAATATCTTATCGTTTTGAAACCTGTTACCTGTAATTTCATAGTTTATTAGCTGAAAATACCTTTTTATATTTAAATAGCCAGTGGTAGTTGATACGGTACAGTGAAGATAAACGATCTTTAATTATTATTGAAACGGATAGCATCAGCCGAAGGATATCCAGCAGGATATCCAGATTTCGTAACAGGCTGCGAACACGCGTACGAATAGAAGAATATTTTCCATTCGAAAAGAAAGCTGGGGAAAATCAATATAGGAAGTAAATTAGTGATTTACGATGTTGGCGATATTCCTGTTATCAATGGAGTTGTTGGCCTGTTATTGCGTTAATTGGATTGTTTTGTTGATTGGACTGGCAGAGTAAGGTATTATCGGGTCTTGGTTAGGAGAGCCTCATCTTATGCGCGTACATGGTTTGCTAGCATTGGTACCGGCCCGTCGAATTGTAGCGCGGTTACCTCGATTCCGCCAGTGCAATAGGATCGGCCGGTACTTTTTCCTACATCGATATAAGCTACCAGACCGGTAACAGTCTCTCCTTCTCGCGGGGTGTAAACAGGGCCTATGACGAGTTCGTAAGCAGGAGGAAGAGGGACCGAGGCGAGCGGTAGCACGGCCGAGAGTGTCGACTAAGGACTCCTTGGTAGCAATGTGTACGTCGCCTTATTAGCAATGGGAGCAACACCCTCGCACTCCGTGTATCCAGTGGATAACTATCGACATTACGGACATCGACGGAAGAACGTCCAGTGTTGTTTTCCAAGCGATGAAAATCCCAGATAAATAAATCGTTTGATAATAACCTTTCGTACAGGTGTAATTCCCAGGATAAGATTGTCCATATGCATGTATGTACGTATGCGTGTAGAGGAAATAACTCGGTACTCCTAAATAGTCCAACTCGACAGTTAATTCCATGACGAGCTGCCCGCAGGAATGCTAGCAATTGTCTGTTCCTCCTTCGGAAATATAACCTTAAAAGCTGTTGATCTATCGTTGTAGTCGCCGAACGAAAATGTTAGCTGCAGCTACGGGGCACAAGGCACCTGGGAAATCTCCGGTGAACTCTATCGGCGCCTGTAAGAAAAAGACGGGGACGTCTTATTCGAATTGGGAGGGAAATTCTTGTGAAATAACAAGCTGGCAACGGATCGATTCCATCGCTAGGCAGCGGCCTGTGTTCCGAACGATGGAACGTAGGGGACGGTGCACGGTGAATCGAGCCTAAGGGTGGCAGAGTGGGATCAGCAGGGGGAAGGCATCGTCGGCGGCGGCAGGGGGGAGGGAGAACGGTGGAGGGTCAAAAAATGTGTGGGGTGCGCGCGCAGCTGCTTTGTCTCTGTTGGTTGGGAGTTGGTGGGGGGTTTAGCCGGACCACGAGGGGCCACAGGGGTCCGTGAGCGGACCATGGCGGACCAAAGGCGACTGCATCCTTTCAGTCGGCCGCTGAACCCGCACGCCGTACGGTTGCTCGTGTGTGTACTGCACTTGACTTCGATTCGTCGCGTTGCGTTCTTTTTTTTTCTGTCCCACTCAACGACCGCCGCAGGACCACGCGTGTGAGGTTTTTTCTATTCGCCGGGGCTGTCCCGTCCGTCCGTTCTTGTACCTGCGAGGGTGACCGGTCCGAAGGAAACGAGGGAGAAAGAAAGAGAGAGAGAAAGAGAGAAAGAGAGAAAGAGAGAGGCAGAGAGAGGCAGAGAGAGGCAGAGAGACAGAGAGACAGAGAAACCTGCGTGCCGTGTGTTCACAGAGGAATCTCTCCCGCGACACAGGATCAACGGCGCAACGCTACCCACGGATTGCTTTCTTCCGATCACTTTTCCCTGTTCTCGTTGGTGTAAACATCTTCTTAGATTGTGTACGTGCGCGTGCGTAACGCCGAGCCGAAGTTCTCCTGCATGGTAAGTAGAACCGAGCACCGAGAATCCTTGTGTATCTCTTTACCGGCGTTTTCTCGCGCGGTGTCACGGGAGACCCACAGCGTGGCCATTCCGATCTCCTTCTTCCTCTGTCTCGCTGTTTCCTTACGTTCCGTGGGAGGAAGGACGCGTTTCGCATCCGAGAATCGAAAAGCCGATTCAACCGGATGCTGTTAACCTATCAAGGACTCGAGTGTCATTCGAGCCACGGGATAAACGAAACATGGGGATGTTAGTGGCAATGTGAATTATTGGAATATTTTGATCGGGAAAATATTGAAAAATCGTATGTGAACCGGGTTTTGAGGTGCCCGCGGCATTCCCTTTCGAAAGAAGGGAAATATTGCGTAAGGTTTTCGCGCACACGTGTGTGCACGTAGCAGCTCGAGGACCGCGGTAAAAGTGATGCAACGAGGACGGAGGACAGAGGACAGAGGACAGAGGGAGTGAGAAGGACGTGCGCGAAGAAGGAGGAGGAGGTTAGGGTTTTCCGTTGCGTTGGAAATGCAATGCACTTTGCTGCGTATCGCGCGATAACGAGCCGCCCTCACGTGTTTCCGGCCGCGAATTCCGCGTCCGTCTCGAAAGGGAGGGAAACCGGATGTGACGTTTCGTTAGGTTAGCCTCGGAAAGAATTGCCAGCCGCCGACCCGGTTTCAGGCCGGCTCCTCGCGATTAGCATTTTTTTCGACGAAAAAGCCGAAGCAAGCCGGTTTCGCGCGGTAAAAGTGCGCGAGGGAAATAATTGAACGCGTCTTACGCGTAATAGCATAGAATTTGCAAAGAGAAGCGAGCGCGCGAGGTTTACGCGGTGTAACCTTGCGTCGCGGGATGAAGTGCGAACTGAGAGAAGACGACGCTCTCTCCCAGAGTGGACTTAATGATAAGGGTGTTGGTTTTTGTCGAAACCGCGGGTGTGTGCGTCGAACATATGGGTTTCCGACCTCTACAGCTGGACGATCCTCTCGGTAATATTAGACTACAGAAATGTGAGTAATCATCCTCTTCTAATTACATATTATTTCGGACCGTTTCTGGCGGACTTTAAACAAAGTGCGTACACGTTACGCGTCCAAAACTCCATTAGCGTCGCTCGTGTTGCCCATCGCGTACAAACAATGATTAAGCGACTCGATCGTAACGATTGATCGTAATTTCGTTCCCTCGTGAATTTAAGTAGCGAAATGGTTATAGTTTATAGATACGGACATATTTATGTTTCTCTAAGTGATTCGATATTCGATTATCGATATTCGATTATCGTATTGCGATTGTCAGATGTACCGATCTTCGATTTTTCAAACTGTTTGAAATTTTTGAATTTTTGTCGAAACGAACATATCACGAATCTGTGATATTTATTAGCAATAGTCCTGTTAGAGGGAAGTTATCTCAAGTTATTGTACTTGATGACGTTCATCTCGTATATTCCGCGGCATCTTCCTAATTCCGTGTGTAATCGAGTAGACAGGAAATATTTCGATAAATCAATTGTAGAATCCAGTATAATCGAACATTCGCTTTGGATGGTTTTATTAGTAAAATCTCGAAACCTTGACGTAAATGAAAACACGTCGGGGCAATAATTATCTAAATGGTACGCAAGGGTTAAATAGGGTGGCGGCAGTCTCGATGATTCAGATAAGAAAATGTCTTGTCCGCGAGGCATTGCGCGCATCTGAATTACTGTATGTATATCGCTGTTTATCCACTCCCGTTTAAGAACGCGATGAATTATTAACGCCATCGTTTCCCCGCCGCGTTTTATCGATGACTCTTTAATGCTCGGACATAATTCATCGTGGCATGGTTCCGTTTCGCGGAGGTTCTAGGGACTTTTCAATCTCGAGTCGAACTGATTCTCTTCGAATTATCCAGAGCACCCCCAACCCATGGAATCCATACGAATGATAATTGATACGTAAATAGAGAAAAGAAGCCGTTTCATTTCAATGTTTCGCACAGCGATCTACAGAGTCTGATATATTCCGTATGAACTTGATAATGCACTTGAGAATGTTACTGTATCGAATCGAGTGGTGATCTCTCTCTCTCTCTCTCTCTCTCTCTCTCTCTCTCTCTCTCTCTCTCTCTCTCTCTCGAGTGCAAAGAGTCGATTTCATTTCAAGTTGGCGGTTGCTTTAACATCGTTGCGTTCAAGACGCGTCTCCGTTGTCTTGATTCCGGCGTTATCCTAATTGCGTTTAACGGGTATCCAGATTCGATGGAACTTTACCGTTGAACGTCGAGAGTGGATCTCCCGTGGGGTTCCCGCGGTCTGGAGGCTTGATCTGTGCTCAGGGCCAGCCGCGAACGGCAACCCCTCGGGTTGTGCCAACTCCAACACCAGTGTCGCAGTACGACAATCGATCTCGGCTGGAACACGTACACCACCGAACGCATTTTCAGCCAGCGTTAATCTTGACTGTCGCATTCGGCGTTTTGCTAAATTTCTCGAGCCGGAAACAAACGCCAAGACCGCGGTACTCGGCCGACTCCGCGCACACGCGTTCCACTCGAATCCGGTCCATCGAGGGAACAATTGAAAAAAATAAAGGAAAGCTTTGTCACGTTAGAATAGAACTTACCGCGCATACGGTAGGACTCCCTAATATTTTTCATAAGAAACTCGCACAACCGGAGGATCTACTTTCCTGTTTTTTCCTGCGCGCGATACACGGAGGACCGTGAATTCCGATAAATGGCTCATTCGTTATTCGTAGTCGTTATCGATTCACCCTTAAACTGGCGGTACTCGAACTGTAGACGGCGGTATACGACCCCTTCCGATAGGCCTCGAGTGTCGTCCGTATCAAACGACGCTGTATCGCGCCGAGAATCTGCGTTATCTCGAAAAAGTCACTGCAGTGGGGGGAGGTAAGGGGACAGACGAGAGAATCTATAATCGTTCCGTCGTTGAAATTTGCAAGTTGAATGTAATCCCCGAAAATTGAAGTTTCGGAAAGTAGGAAACGAAGTTTATTTGAAATATTTCTTTTGAATCAGCGTGGACCGAATAATGTGTCCAGATCTCTGAAACTCGATTTGAGTTTTCGCTACGTATCTAGCTGGATATAGTTGGTTGGCTGGTTAATTAATGTCGAGAGACGCAACGTATATTCGCGAATAAATTTGTTGGGTGTCGCTTCCAGCTTGATTTACAATGAAAAATGAAACGGGGAATAAAGAATGTTCGGGCACAGGGAGGCGTATAAAGAACGGCGAGATAAATCTCTGGAAAAAAAGGTCCGCCGCGGCGTGATATATATTTGAGATTCGAGATGAAACAAACGGGGAAAGTCGACGAGCCCGTTCCATCTCGGATTTGTCAAGCCGGCGGGAGTACGTTGTCCCTCGCGTTCGGCTTTGCGTGGGTCCTTAATTGGCCATATTTTTAACTCCGCTCCGGGCTGGCTCGCAGCGATAACTTTTTCTTTCGTTGGCCGCAGTTGGTACGCGTTTTCTGTTTCCTCGCCGTCGGATTCATTGCCCGGCCTTCCCGGTTTTCTTGGGCGCGATTCATCGACACCGCTTAACGCTCGGAATCGATCGATTTATTCCGGAATTTACTCGACTCGACGAACAACGATGAAAATCGTTAGAGGCATTAAACGAATAGTCTAATAGAATTCCAAGAATGTTGTACCGAAAGTTTGGCGCGTCCGAAAGTTCGAGATGCACAGCTGCGCGTCCCTCGGGTGTCTCCTCCCGCGTCTTATGGTTCTTATGGTTTTATCGGTGACCGGTCGCACGCGTTTATACGTCTCGTTACCTTGTACCCCTCGCGACAGGAATCGGAACAGAACCGACACACCGGCAACGGTGTGTGTCGTATGGACGGCTAGGGGCCTGGGTAGGGGATCAGCCGGGGGTGGAAGGGGCTTGGGAAGGGATATTGGTCGAGGCGTAACAGATCAGAGTGAAAGTTGAGGCACGACTTGGACGCGGCCGGGCTCCGTGTATCTCTTTCTTTCCTCGAACGACGAAGAGGAGCCCGGAATCACGAGAGCCGGCCGAACCGCTCCGAAACGATCGTGCGAGCACGTTTCGTGCCTTTGACTTCTCTCGACGCAACGATTACGCGATTATATCACGGCTGGAGATCCCCTCTCCTCCTTGGTCGTATCTCCGGTGTTCCTAACGCGAGCTGTTTGACGACTAATCCGCGTTTCCATCGTCGGATGCAGATCGATCCTCCATTATTCACCTGCCGAATAGTTGCGTAGTTGCGGACATCCTCTGGTTTTCCTTTCGAACTGCTTGTAGTCCCGCGTAGAGGTACACTTGCCGTTTATCGCAAAGCTGTTGAGAAATTCCGATTTTAGGAGAATTTTCTGTAATTTTCACGAAAAACAATTCCTACGGACTATAAAATGAGATTCGTTAAGTGTTTGCGAATTCGATACCGTTCGGTCGAGCCACGTTTCTGTTGGTCCCTCTTGTTCCTTCGCACCTCTCTCCCCTGGTTGAACCAGTTGCATCCTTTCGTCACGATCCGCGCTGACATCCTCTCATCGAGCGGGCGCAGCGTGCACTTCCGACCAACTGGTCAACCACTCCACGCCACTCACGCACTTAGGCCCGACGAAAGGGTCCTCGTGGCTGTTTGAGCGTCTATTTTTAACCCGGCTCCCGTCTACATCCCGCCGCGCCGTTTCGATACCGTTTCGATACCGTTTCGATACCGTTTCGATAATCTTCTATGAATCGGGATAGAGGATGTTGCATACCTCTCTTTCGTTTCGAACTGCCTCGGGATGATTGAATGTTTTCGTGACAAGCTACTCGGATTATTGTTAATGAAAGTCCGTTAATGCTACGGTTGTCGCAAGGATTGGGAGTATTTGGTTATTTCGAACCCGACGTCTCGAGGACTCGCCGAAGAAGGATAGCTCGAGCGACCAAACCTAGACTCGATCGATTATTATTCGAATTTTCAACGAACCGGCGAGGCGAACCGCTCCCCGCCAAAGAGAATTTTAAACGAGCTTCGTTCAAAAGTTGAAAACTTGTTGTTGCGCGTACCCACTTTTTCGGTTGGAACATTTCGTTCTTGGCAGATGTTCAAACGGGAATGTAAACAGACCGGAATGCGTAGGACGATCGTCGTTAAAAAGAGAAAAAGAGAAAAAGAGAAAAAGAGAAAAAGAGAAAAAGAGAAGCAGGAGGAGAAGAAAGAAAATGGTGAAAAAGCTATTTAAAAAATGTTGCGCAGAAGAAACTCGGACGAGGTTTCGCGACACCTGTTCAAATATCGCGCGCGCGACGTTCCGGGGGGATTGGAGAGAAAGAGCGAGGCAACGCGGTGTCGCGCGTCACTGTCAAATCTAGACACGGTCACGGTGAGTCATCGAGAGCGGTTACGAACCAGCTGTCCGATTTCTGATTCAGCAATTAAATTCCTCGCTGCGAAACTCGGTGCCCTACTAAGTGGCGTGTGCGCTTCCGGGAGAAGATTAGCTTGACTTATTTAGGACACCGAGGGGACACGTCGCCTATCTGGAGTGCGGATGCTCGGCTGATTTCAAACTTTTACACGTTTCAGCCTCGAAAGCGTAAGAGAACGAGTGGAACTAGATCGTGCGCGTAATTAGTGCTGCTTCTTCGGTCGATCGAACGTTCGTTTATCATTTCGCCGCGACAGTTTTTCTCGCGAAGGAAAGAGGATCCGTTTATTTGGACTCTCGGTTGCTAGACGCATCTTTTCCCCGAACCGCAGCCGACTCGTGGAACTGGTCGAACCGGGTAGCGATCCTCGATACGCGAGTACCTCTCGCACCAGACAAAGACATCTATTTTCCAAAAGAAATGTCGGAAAGTTGAATCCATCGGATCAAGACGAACCGAACGCGCCTCTCGCATCGTCTCGGCAAAGAATAGAAAAGGAAACGGGCCGACCGCGTGGCTATCGTTATCATCGAGCGGAGCGGCGCGTCGCTGTAGTAACGTAACGGGCGAGACGTGTTTGTTTTGCAAATGGCCGGTAAGTGGTCGCGGCGCGCGCCTACCGAAACAATGGCCGGTATTCGGAGCGTACATTTATTTAAATCGTGGGGAGAGCAAGTGTTGCGATCCTTGCGGGACGGGACTCTGCGCCGCAGCGGAGGAGGTTAAATATATCTGGCCTGGCTGAACCGTTCCGTTCCGTTCCGTTCCGTTCCGTTCCGTTCCTTCTATCCTCATTCCTTTCGAATGGCCAGCCTGGCTCTGGCTCGAGATGGACTCGCTCGGTCACTCCAGCCAACCGGAGTCTGGCTCTCCCTCTCTATCTGCTCGTTTCTCTCCGTTTCTCTTGGATTCTCTCTCCTTTTTCCTCTTTTCCTCTTTTCCTCTTTCTCGCGACCGCCGATCCTCGAGAACACCGACCAAACGATTGAACGGTTCGATTGGCGGATTCGGGGATCGTCGACGCTTCCGATAACTTGATTTTTCGGCGCATCGACGGCAACGGAGCCACGTCCGTCGAACCCACCTCGCAGGGAATGTTTCTATTTAACGACCGCGATCCCGATCAATCGTGAAGGATCATCGATGAAATTACCCGATTCGGCTTCGATCGGGAATAATGAATTTCGGGGTGATTCTCTGTTGCCCTGTTGGCCAAGGGAGAGATGTTGGGAGTATAGATCGCGAAGGTTAGCTCTGCGCAGTTCGAGGGACGTTCTTAGTGAAACGGAAGTGGTAGGATCGTTCACGGTGATGATCCTCTCAGCACTGAACATGCCAAATCGAAATGTCCCATTACCGATTCCTTCTTTTGTTAATTGTAGCGTAAACGAAGATTTATTCGATCGGGGCCGATCGGAGACAATGGAGGACGGTCGAGGACGATCGAGGACGATCGAGACCAGGCCCCGCAGGCTTCTGCCGCGTTGAACGTGCACTCGGTACGGCGATTACACGCAATATTTTCACACTCGGGCAATAAACTAAACTACGCGGAGGACCCGTTAGCGGGGCAACCGTATAATGGTCGGTAAATTGGCTCTGATATACGGAGCGGTCGCCGCACTCGTGCCCACCGCTCCGATTCATTTGCAATCCCGACGTCGTCTTTGTCTCTTCTCGGACGAGGGAAACGTTCGCGAGGAAATTGGGCCATCGAATACCGCCGGATATCGCGATTCAGAAACGTTCGCGAATCAATTCGGAGTTATTAATAGGACGATACGTATTGCGTATCGCCACGTGTACAGGCTATTTCGGAAAGCTCTCCGACGATGTTCGGAAGGGCTCTTTTCGCCACTCTGGGAACGAATTTTTCTCTCTAAATCGCCTAGATAGATTATGTTAATATACAATTTGCTACTTTAACATTCTATTGCCGTTGCCGACAGTTTGATCCGTGCTTTTCCTTTCGCCCTTAAACAAGTTATTTCAGTTTCAATGATTTTCAATGAATTCTGACAAAGATTCCATATTAATTCTTCCAACCCCCGTCGGTAGTCGTAGCGTTGAAGGACTATCGAATAACAACCTGTGAACAAGGCGTTCTAAGCTTGTCCGCGTCAAGCCTGTCCCAAGGACCGCGTTCTGCTTCCGTGACAATGTTTATTAACGTTTGACCGATCGATAGGTACACGAGATCGTCCCCGAGAATAACTTTCCGCGTGGGTATACCAGGGGACGTAAACTTCTGTTTGCGGGAAAACAGCGGTTGGACGTGGTCCGCGGAGCGGACAACCGGGCTACCGTCGCGCGTCGCGCATCTCGTCGGTGTGGGTGTTGCGCGCGTGCAGCGCGTGCAACGCGACGTGGGAAGAAAAAAGACAAGACGAAGAAGAAAGTGCAAGTCGTTTGCGTAACAGCGACGGCGGTGTTACTTCAGGCGACGCTCGCTACACCGCCGATTAAAACGACGCGCAGCGTTCGCCGTGCGAATCCGCGGAGCTTGATAACGCGGCTGGCCCGCATCGATTAACCATGGCGCGCGCCGGATGAGTCGACCGGTTTCTAACGTAAGCGGAAAATGGAAATGGTCGGGGTTCGGATGAAAAACAAACCGGACATCGGGCCAGATGGTGGTATATCCGCGATAATTACTGAAACTGGTAAACCGTATCGTTTCGCGTTGCGAATCGAGTTAACGCGCTCCAATAAAGTCCATAATTCATCCTAACGCGTTGGATGCACCTCGGCAAAAGATCTCGCAATGGGATCAACATTTCTGGTTTCGAATGCTCATTGATTCGAATGTGACCAGGGTGAAGGGTTGAAACGGTGCCCGTTTCAAAGTGCTGGCCGCGCGCTATCCTTTCCCATCGGCGATTTTTCACTCGTCGTTGCTCGCTTCCCACGATTCCTCGGTCCTCCTTCCGCGGTACATCCGTGTCCTCGGGTTGAAAACCGGAAAGAACTCGAAGAGACCAAATAAGTGCAGGGCCCCGTTCCTTGGCGAAAGAGAGCGGCGCCGCTCTTCGAATGTCTTCTACGCGTTTAGTCTAATCGTTACGCGAAACAAAACTATGGCTTAGCAGTTGCTATCCTCGAATTATTTCAGGATCTTCGCGATAGCGTCTTCGAGTTGTCGACACTCGGAAATCCGTCGATTCGACGGCGGTTGGAGGAATATCCTGAGAGCATTAAATCTCGCGTGGTTGTCAGGGGAGCGAGCATTCTCTCGGTGACTCATTCGCGGCAGCAGCTTATCCGGCCAGCCGGCTAAGTCCGACGCCTCCGTTGCTTACCGTTAACTTTTAGTGCCGATGACGGCCGACGACGTATCCGCGGCGCGCACGGGGAGGAGGGTACACGTGAGAAAACATTCTTTCTCCCGTTGCCGGTAACGAACGACCGCCGGAATGCGTTAATTGCCAGCCTTTTCGCGAACGGGCCGCGGCTAATTTGTAAACCGTGTAATTAAGTCGATCACCGCCCTGCTGCCGCGTCCCGGCTAAACCGATCGGGGAAAGCGAATCCGTTTCCACCGACGAGGAATCGCTCCCTCGCTCGTTTCCCTCGATTCGGTTTCGCGAAAGTGAAATTGGCTCGGTCGTGGAGGGAATTTGCCGTCGAAAATATTCTCCTTCGAGGCTGGAGATCGGGGATTTATTATACAATATAATATTTCGGAGATTTCACCCGTTTTCGGACGCGGCGATTTCTTTTCGCCGATTTGGCGTCGCTTCGTTCGTGCACCTATTAATATATTATATACATTGTATAGAAAGAGCTTGCTATATAATTTGAATTTGCACGCGCAAACGAGCCGTCTTCTCGACGGCCTCTTTTTCGAGAAAATCCAGCCCGTTCTCTCGGCGCTCGGCCAAACCCGAGATTTCGCGAAAACGAGGCCTTGAACTGAAAAATGGTATTCCACGTACACCGCTTGTTCATCGACGCGGAATGTCAGCCAATCTCCCATTGATCGAACCTTGGATCTCTCGAATTAGCCAGAAATTAGCGTATGTTTCGTCATCTTCGGTTCCTCTCGCGTAGAATCTCACCCTTATTTCGATTTGACGAGGTAGAGGTTAGAACACGCTGCAGGCGACTGGTACTAGGTGTCTTTTTTCGTCGAACGGTAACGGTAACCTCTGCCCCGGTGACTCGCAAGGTTTTATCGCGGTCGTAAAGTCGTCGGATAATAATATCGACCAAGTGGAAGCGATTTTCGCGGTAGTTCTCTGGAAATTATTCTCATTTGGTATGAATTACAGGCATAATGGTAATTCTGAATGTAATAATTGCAATATTATGAGCGGAAAAGCTAGCCTTCCGCGACACGCGCGCTGCAGTGCACCAAGATGCACCACTGTGGGACTGATTAATGCGCGTTTGTCATTGATTTTCCATCTCTTTCTCGCTTCTTTCTTCTTTCTTCTCTCTTTTCTCTCAACTCTGTACTCTCTACCTTCCTCTCTTTCTGCTCGTTTTCTATTATCTCACCTTTTCACTCGCACTGTTCGTCTTCTCATTCGACGAATTCACTTCGTTCGGGTTGTTCGTTTTCTCGATTGACGCTCTCTCCATCGTTACGGTCACCGAAGTTTCTCAGGGGTGGTACGGGGATGATGCTCGACGGGAGTTTGTCGCGTAGATCGAGAGGGAAAAAGGAAGACGCAACGTGTATCGGCGTAATTAATATCGTGTTTGTACTTGGAACGAATCGTTTTCTTCGTTTTCTTCGTTTTCTTCGTTTTCTTCGTTTTCTTTGTTTTCTAATGCATTACGCGGCTTCCGCGCGCTCTCTTAGCCTATTATGCAACGCTCCTCGACCACGCGTATCCGCCGGCCGAGCCGTGTGAAATTTATATCGACGACGAGACGGACGAAACTGGTCGCGCGAAGAATTTTCACTGGATGGCACAGCCTAAGAAGCTGTTCGAGTCTGTTTGCTTTTGTTTACTGGCAATTTTAACGGGAGACCGTTGACGAGGCTGCTGCCCGTCTTTCGTTGAAAACACGCTCCGCAAAGAGTTAATCGGTCCAGCGAGCAAAGTCGTCTTTCTAAACGAAGGAATTCGTTTTATGGACGGGCCAGCTAATAACCCCTGGGACTTTTTCCAGGGGACGCGCCCTGCGAGCTGCTGTAATTCATTCCAGTTGAAATTCCAACCGCGCGGGTCAGAGTTGACTCGATTACGGGCGGCTTTGATCGCCGCGTCCACCGCGTCCACCGCGGAAAACGTTCTCACGAAACTGGTTCTCTGTGTACTCTTACACGCGAGACTTCATTTTGGTCCCTTCTCGAGCACGCGGCTCTAGTTAACCCAATTCACCGCGACGAAAGGGCGCACACGCGTACTTGGTTGGGTGCACGTGTTAGAGTCTTATTTCTATCCGATTCGACTCGGAGTAGCCGCTATTTTGTCCGGTTCCCTTATTCGATGGCGATCCAAAGAAACAGAGATAAACGGAAAGGAAATTTCGATTTCCCTCGGTCTGTAATTTCGCCCGTTCAATTAACCGGAAGGAACTGACGCGCCTCCAACTGTTGCCGAACTTCTCGACGAAAAGGTCTCTCGCTCGGTTCGATTTATCAAGGCACGCCAATTACACTCCCCTTAATTCACCGGCAGAAGTTTCTGTCAGGCTGTAATTACGATGGCACATAGCCGTTCCGCGGGCACGCGAGTCGGGTATATCCGAATGTTAACAGCCCGCCGCCATGCGCCGTTCCGAAAATTCACCTTCCGCCGAAACGGACGAACGAACGAATTTTAATACGTGACGCGTACTCGCAGAATGAATATCTTGTCCCGACATTGAACCAGCTAACTCATTTCTCGCGTGTCACCCGAATCGTTTCCCGCCCGGAATTTCTTTCGCGAGCACGTTCATCGTGTACCCACTTTGTACCTCGAATTCCTCGCTGCTGGGAAAGGGTTCGTTAAATCTTTCGCTTTTCAAACGAGTCCCCAAAAGAAAAGGATACTCGCGACGATAGAACCGGTTAACTGTTGTAACACGAACAGAGTCTGGAACTCTGTAAAGCGAACGATTTGATCTGTAGACTCGGGACGCTTTGAAAAACTGTTGCTCCGCGAGAGGTTAATAATCGTTGGAATCGTTGCGCGTTCCGTGATCGATATTCAGGGTCGTTCGGAATGATAGCCGTAACCCGTTTCCATTGACCGGTGCGAGAGGGTCCAGCTAGGGCCCCTCCGTCACAGACGGCACGGAAATATTTGACTTCTGCCCTCGGAGGCGTACACACAGGTAGGATTCTCGATATGTGCTCACCGTGCGGGCTCCTTCAAACACGTAACATACGACCGAACAAATACCTACAGGAACACGGGCGTACCGGCTGTTCCATAACGCGCGGTCCCCGTCCAACTGGTAGAAACTCGTTGAACGCGCTATCGTCCATCGTCTATCGTCTACGAAGAAGGGGATAAACCACTCGAGTAAATCCCGGTTGTCTGCGGCGAATCGTATTGTCAAAGAAATGGTACAATTTTGCCCTCCGGTGTATCCTGCTCGCGCCTGCTCGCATATGCTCGCGCTTTCCATTTCCGACAGCAACGCGCACCGTACAGATCCAACGTAAACACAGGGCACAATTGATCAAAGCCGGATCAGCAAGCTCCGCCCTTGACACGCGGCGTGACGGAAAGGCCGTGTACCGCGTAGACACGCGTCGAATGAAACACCCTGTAGACCCCGGGACGGTTCTGGACCCGGGGCGCTGGACCCGGAGCGCTGGACCCGGGTCGGAGCTCTTTCTCTCTTTCTTTCTCTCTCCATCTCTCTCTATCTCTCTATCGCGAGTGCACGCACGCAGGCACGTATGTAAGTACCTGCGGCTCGCACGTGTTGCGTCGGGTCGAGGGGAAGGGGGCGACGCGCGGTGCACCAGGGAACAGAGGGGCGAAGGGGGCAGGTTGACTTATGTGTGCAGCAGCTGCGCGGCTGCAGTGTCATTGACATCACCGCGCGCGCACACTAGTTTCCCCTGCACGGAGGAGCGGCGAGCTCGCCTCGGGAGAGGAGAGGAGAAGAAACCCAGTGAGTCTTGTCCTCCTACCGATCGTACATTACACGCGAGGACGATTATAGCCCCGACCGGCACGCCAACCGGCCGTGTCTGATGTTCGCTGTTCGCGCGACGAGAGGATCCCGACGCGTCCTCCTCCCCGACCCCTAGGCCCGACCTCGCCGAGAGAGGAACGGAGAGAGAGAGAGAGAGGGGGGGGAGGGAGTCCTGCGTGGCGAATTAAGCCCATTACCGGCCGGTGACAAAAATGAGAAATAAGGCGGAAGGTGGAAGGGCGGACGAGCGGACGGGCGGACTGGCGAACGGGCGGGGGGCAGCTGCGATGCATATTCAGAGGGATGCGTTCGGACCCAACGCGATAAGATATACGCCCGGATTCTGCGCGTTGCGCGGCTCATGGGTCGCGACTGCTTTCGGTTTCATGCTTGGCTTCTTCTTCTCCTCCTTCTCTTCTTGTCCTTGTTCTTCATCATCATCATCATCATCTTCTTGTTCTTGTTGTTGTTGTTGTTGTTGTTGTTGTTCTTCTTCTTCTTCTTCTTCTTCTTCTTCTTCTTCTTTGGGGAAATTTCGAGATCCGCTTGTTTGATACGTAGCTTTAAGCGATTCTGGAGCTTGACTGGTGGGACACTGGGAGAATTTGATGTACGGGATCGACCGATGATTCGTCAAGTTAAAGGTTTTTGGGGAACTCGTACTATTTTTTTTTTTGAGATTGTTTTTACATTGTTAAGGGCAATGGTCCTTTAAGATTGGCGTGATGCTTGCTTGGGTTTCTTGGCTAAATTTCGATCGACCGGAAGGCATCTTAGGAGCTGCAAGAAAATCCAAACGAATTTATCATTGAAATTTTTATCGGTCGAAAGTTGATAATACGTATTATGAATCGAAAAGTTAGTCTCGTGGAAACTTTGAAGAAAGGTTGCGCGAGGCTGAAGACAGATGGGAACGGTGGAATGTAATAGCGAGGAGGAAAACTGTGTGCCGGTAGAGGGTGAAAGAAATTTCGACGCGGAGGTGAAGAAAAATGGAGTTCTAATTGAGAAGAACAGCGGAAAATGCCGAGTTGGGTTAGTGCAAGTGAAAAGTGAAAAGTGAACGGGTAACTAGGCGAAATAGTTACTCATAATGTCCAAGTTCGGTGCTAGAGTCGACGATGAAAGGGGTTTGCGGAGGAGCCGGTGTTCCGAGAAAGAAGCGATAAATCATTATTGTAACTAACGAGGAGAATCATTGAGAGGAATTGGCGACAATTTTACGCCGCGCCGGAAATTACGGCAAACCTCGCGAGCGTAATTTTCGGCTGACGAAAATTGAGCCCCTGTAAACGATAAAGGGGAGCGGGCACGCGCGCTCGCTCGCTCGGGACCGTCCATCTCGTCGCGCGTGCTCGTTCAATTTTCGCCCCGGTAAGTGCTGGTTCGCGCGACAATTCTACAGAAACGTGTTGGTTTTCAACGATATACGATCGATTCGTTTGTCGATTGGTTTCCGCGGAAACTATCCTAAGGGGTTAGGGGCTACGCACTTTCCTATTTGCATTTTCTACAGGAAACTAGGATTCCTATGTTTAGAGGTCAATATCGAAAGTAAGGAAATTCGTAGAAAATATTACAAGACACTGTAATCGAACGAAACCGCATTGTCATCGGCCTATGATCGAGGCGAGTTCGAGCCGGTTCGTCGATGCGTCTTCTCGGTGTTTATTCAGAGGAGAATCGGTTCGTCCGTTGGTCGGCGACGATCTCGTTGAGGAATCACGGGGCCGGAAAGGGGTCGCGATCGATGAACCGGTAGGGGGTGCGATACGCGCTCGCATCTCGATCGTTCCGCGCGATAATCGTTTTCACCGGTTCGGTTCGTCCCGTCGACGCTAAATTCAACCGCTGATTAACGCCTCTCGCGGAATGAATCATGCCTCGGGGCGAGAGGCGCGCTTATACGGGCGTTGTAAATAACCAAGTCGATGTTCCCTCCTCTTTTTTCTTCTTCTCGAAATAAGTCGCACGCGCGCTGTTCGATTTTATAAGAATTCCTCGATCCGCGCGCGGGCTTTAAGGATTTACAGGCAGGTGATTTTTCAAGCCGTTCCACCGTGTTACTCTCGCGGTTACGCGTCTCCTCTCCATCTTTCATCCGTGTAGCGTCTGCTCGCGTCTAGCCGGTGCTAAGGGTACGTTTACAGAGGAGTTGGGATGGAACAGACCGACGATAAAGTATCTTTGATCGATAGAAAGCGGTGCTGCCTTTTTCGTGCACGAGTCGACGAAATTGAACGTGAATATTTTCAAGGCAACTTTGAACGTGGTATTTGTATCGTCGATGAATTCGCTAATTGATAGATTATAGATAGCTCTGCGCGTCGATCCGATGCAAACGAGCGAACCGTAGGAATATCTATTCTCGGTAAGAAATATTTTCTCGCTCGGCTTCTAGCGTAGCTCCACCGTAAACGTGCAAACGTGTAAACGTGTAAACGCACCTTAACGCCTGCTAGGCTGGCTTAGTGGCTCCTCGAGCATCTCTCTTCTCCTCGGCCTCTCCGTTGTCAGTCGCGTTCGTTCTCTTGGTCTCTTTACACACCTATCCGTCGCGTTTCCGTCTTTTCTTTTCACCGAGTCCTCCTCTCTCCTCCTTCGACCGCCTCTGTCTATCCTCTGGCGACCTTTCTCCTCGCCGCGGCCTTTTAGCTCTACCTTCTTCGATCCTACTTTATCCTCATCCCCCATCTTGGAAGGTTTTCCTCGTCTCGCCGTCTACACGTTTCACCGTCTTTCCGCTTCTGTCTAAGCAACTCTCCTTCTCGTCGATCCTCTTTTATCTACCGTTTCCCCGGTTGGTTTTGTTGCTTTTGCTATCGTCTTCTCGTTGCTCTTGTTCCAGCTGTTGTTCTTGCTCTTGTTCTTGCTCTTGTTCTTGTTCTCGTTGCGCTGCTGTCGTTTCTTCTTCTGCCGTTCGTCGAGCGTTCTCTCCGTTAACGTTGCTCTTGTTCGATCTTCTCGCGGTCCTCCGTTGGTCCACTCGACTCGGACGCTGTCTTTCTCACCCTCCGCGTCTATCTTGGCTCGCCAGCGGCTGTTCCATGGCAGCGCTGCCGGAACTGGTGCATCGAGGAGAGATTCCCCGAAGAGGCTGGGGGTTGCGCTAGTAGAAGTAAATACGACAGAGATCGTTTGAGGCCGATTCGTGGGTGTTTCTTTCGCGAGTACCCTCGTCGTAGGTGTATCGTACTCCTTCTAAAGATTTAAACGATGTCGAATATCGGATAGATTGAAAATATCGATAATTGGGAAATAAGAAAAGTAAAAGCCGTGATTTAGCCGATTATGGTAGCTGTAAGGTTAACGGGCAAAACACTTTTAGCGGACAACCTCGCGAAACGAATCGTAGGCCAAAAATTCTCGAGAGGCCGGAGTCGGTTCGAAGATAAAAAAGCACCGAGAACGGCGAGAGATGGTCTCCCACATCGTCCAGTACGGTAAATAACATTGATTTTCATTAAACCGATCCGAGGATCTCCTCGCTCCTCATTATACGGCGAGGGGTTAAGCTCGGCTGGTTGATAATCGACTTAATTGGACGGTATTATGCGAGCACGGGAACCGAGGGGGGCGTGAATGGCGGCGCGACGGTTGCGGCGGTTGCGGCGGTTGCGGCGGCTGCGGCGGCTGCGGCGATTGCGGTGCCAGGGCTGGGGGCGGGGGAGGGACGTAAACACGCGTTACATTGTGCTTAACGCGACTTACGAGACACCCGTCCCGGAATATGGCTGGTTGGTTTAAAAATCGTGGGGAACCGGTTCCACGATGGTTCTTCGACCGTCGAAAAGTTCTCGAATGTCCGCCGATGGACACGCGTCGCCGGCTCTCGCCGCTCCTTTGTCCGAGTCCGCGGGGACGAGCCGTCGCCGTTTGGCATCGTTCGGCATCGTTGACGGCCGACCGAGATTTCGGAGCGGTGCGTTCACGTCCCGATTGCGCGCAGTCATTCTATTAAAAAAGAATTTTGGCGGGCCGCGCGGGGTCGGACACCTCTGGCTTCGCGCGTTGCGCGTTGCGCGCTGCGCGCTGCGTTCCCCTTTGGCAATGCCGAGAGAAACCGTCCGTCCGGCCGTTCGTCTGTCGCCTCGCGTTCCGGATTCGTGAACCTGAACCTGGTCAGTTTAGTTATTTAGCTGTTTATTTAGCTGGACCGGTGGCTTCTGACGCGTTCACCGGCGAACCAGTTCTCACCGAATCCGACGGCGCGTGTCGCGAATGCTGCACGGTCAACAGTCAATTATTCGCTGTTTTGTAAACATTCGAAGATGATTTTTCCCGGTGAAAACGGGTTTTCGCGCTTGAAACGCTCGTCCGATTTCTATAATAACATTTTAGATGAAATATTTCCATTTCGAAATCCAGAGAAATGTTTATCTTCGAACGTTGCAGTCGTTTGCCGATTGAAATTTTGCTCGTTACGCTACGCTAAAGCGCAGAGACGATCGTGTTTCTCGTGCGTAGTAACGATACGAATAATTGCTTTTCCGCGTAGTTATCAATTACGTAAACAAAGACGCGTTTGTATCGTCGTCGAGAAATTTACGCGTGGCTGTACATGCGGCAAGTCTGTCGGTCTAATAACAAAGAAAAACGACAGAGGGGAAAGCACGCGGCGATCAGAAACAGGGACTCGACGTTTCAGTGTATCGGTTAGCTTGATAACAGCGTGCGCGTACTGTCAGCCCCGTTTTTCCGCATCGACCGTGGCTCGCCTGCGCGCGATCACTGTGATTTAGACTTGCCAAGAATCGAGTGGAAATCCGTAGATCGCCGTAAAAAGTCTGTCGGTGTAGAATTTTCGTTTCTCTTGGAATAGGTGGGATTACACGCGTTCCGGGTAGAGTTCCTGCGTGGATTCTGGATTCTCGTGGATCGGCGCGGATCGGCATTAATCGGCATTAATCGGTGGTTTCCAACCGTTTTCGTGGCTCGGCCACGATGATCGGCACCGGCAGAAGCATCAATTACACCGTCATTAACAGTTCCCCGGCCGCAATTACCGGACACCGTGCTAAACGGTAATGCACAAAAAAGAAAGCGCTGGCTGGTATCCTTCGCGCGATATTTATAGCGGCAATCACCGGTCGGTCCGCTGCACCTGACGACTAGCATCAAACGCTAACGACCTATTAAGCGCGTTCGACGAGCGAGGAAGAAAGTCCGGCCAGTGTTCGCTGCTCGGGGAAAATGCGTATTCGCGAAGCGAAGTCTCTTTCGTGGCATCTTCGTTGGAATCCTCCGGACACCGCTCGCGATCAGCTGGTTTCGTCTTTCGTTCGATTCGCCTGGCGCGCAGAGTTCGGCTTGGCCTGGGAACGCGGAAATCGAACGTGAACTTTTCTTCGTTTTAGTTTGATCGTTACCGGTTAATACGTTAGGCCTGTTTCTGTTTATTTGTTTTTCCGCCTGGAAACGAACGAAGCGGGAAATTGGAAGGTACAGTCGCCTCGGTAACGAACGTTCTTCTTCTGTTACGAGCTCTTATCCTTTTTCACGTTTCAACGAACGTTCGTCGAGGTGTTTCTATTGAAATTTCGAATGTCGAGACATTACTCTCGGAGTTACTGTCAAGGTTACTAGAGGTTACCGGAGGTTACCGGAGGTTACTGGAGGTTACTGGAGGTTACTAGAGGTTACTAGAGGCGGCTCGTATACTGTGCCCCGTGATCCGCGAGGGGTCTTTTTTGCGTTTTGCGACACGAAGTCTTGCCATGTCGGTAGAGTTGTCGTGTTGGCTGATACTTGGCCGGAGGGATCACCCGAGGGGAATTTGTTTGGCACTCGGGCCCCCTACTTTGAAGCCGAGGTTCAAACATTCTTGGAGCTTTAGCGAGTAAGAATTTCACACTACCCCCCGGCGCCCAACTGCTAGCGTTATTATCAGTGATCCAGCAAGGGAAAAAGAAGTTAGCGAATCGCAAGGTCGCGAGGAATCGCTTCCAAGATTTTCACCGCCAGTTCATCTACGAACGTTTCTCGGATCGGTGAAAAATCCAATTATTTTCCCTTTCCATAAGAGATCGACGGAACGCGCAAAATGTTCGATACGAAATCGAGAGCGAACTTTGATCGAGCGGTGATTCCTCCCACTGAAATTTCTCGAATGATTCCATGAACGGCCCGATCGAAACACGCGAGCCTTCGCTTTCTTCTTTTTTTACGGCAGTCACCGACCGAGTTTTTCTGAGCGCTCCGCGGGATCTCGATCGTTAATCATGATTTATTTTTAACGGGCGTTCTTTTATTTTGTTTTCTCTCGGGACCAGAAGGTTCGCGCGCACGCATGGGGTTCACCGATCGCGATTTTCCCCGCGGTTCACGCGAACGGAACACGCCGCGTCGCGGTTCTGCTCCGACGGAAATAGCTTTCGACGCTAGCCGAGCGGCCGCGAGCGACCACGCTCGCGGGATTCTTGCCTAAATCCGCCTGCGAGATACAGCGCGCGCCTTTCGCGTTTTTCTCCATTATTACCGCGTTATATTCGGCCGTAATATGTTGCTTTCCGATAAAGTTGCAAAGTTAGCAAGTTTCGAAATTGTCGAGATACCGAGTGACACCGAACCGAATGAAAGAACGAACGAGAGAAAATAATAAATTGTATAAGAATATTCTATAAGAGGCCGTAACCTCTGGAACGCGATGCCGGCCCGTGTAAACGAATCTAAACGAATCTAAACGAATGTAAACGAATGTAAACGAAGGACTTGTCGAGACGCGGTTCCGGCTGCGGCTCCCTCGGGCTCCCTCTTCTTTTCCCTCTTCTTCTCCCTCTTCTTCTCCCTCTTCTTCTCCCTCTTCTTCTCCCTATTCTTCTCCCTTTCCTTTCATTATCACTTATTGTTTACGGTGAGACGGTTATGTGGGTTGCCGGCGCAACGCAACGGACAATACCGACGGCGTCTGTTTACTGAGAATTTTCCGAGCAACCGAGTATGTGTCGCAAAAGAAATGTGTTCGAGTTGTCGAAGCTTTGGAAAGTTCTCGTCCGCGAACCGTTCAATTGGACAGATTTGTCGCAGGGAGAGTGCAGACGAGAGCCGGTTCGGCCTCCGTCCCGTGTCTCAACACGCCGGAAGACCGTGGAAAGTGTATACAAGAGTGACGCCGGTCAAATTTCGGAAGCAGGTGGTTAAAACGTTTGAACTCGGTAAGGGAATCTGGCTTCCCTGCCTCCGGGCTCTTTCGCTCGCTCGGCAAAGAAACATTGAACGCGATGGGGCTTCTGACCGGATTTACCGTGGTTTACTCCGATCAGACTCGTCCTCCTTAAGCTCGGCCCACAGCCCGATACACGAACACGCGTCTCTCCCGTATTCCAACGAACAATCCGTTTTATTATCCTGTACGGCGACGGTGTCAGCGGCGAGCGCATAAAATCTGGATCCGTTAATAACTACGAGTAAAGTGTTGGAACTTGACAGCGGTCTCGTTCATTACGCTTCCCATCGACTAGAAGATCAGGCGTCGTTAAAAAGGCGTTACGCGATCGCAAAGTTCAGGTCGCGGTAAAACTAGATTTCATTTAGTTTCGACTTGACTTTGTTCTTTTTCTTGACATCTACTTGAACTTTTGCCTGCGTACCGAACACGTTGCAAGAAACGAATGAAAAGTCCAGCGAAGAGAAAGATAAAGGGAAAAAGGAGTTTTCGAGCGAAAACCGAGCGTCGAAGCGAAGAAATATTCGAACGTTGCGAACGCGCGTGAGTGACGCGTCGAAGCGAAAAGGAAAGGCGAAAAAGAAAAGGCGGAGGGAGAAAAGGGTCGTGTCCGCCGTGCCGGTCCCCAAAGGCGGCCATAATGATCTATAACCCGCCGGTGGCTGGAAACGCTGGAAGGATGAACTGTCCGCGGCCAGAAGGAAAGGCTACACTACACCGTGGACGAAGGTCAACTCCTGCGGAGCCGTCGAGGCGATCGACGTCCTCGCGGTGCGGTTACACGCAATCCGCGTGTGTAACACGGTTCCGTCTCCCTCTCGCTCCCTCTCGCTCCCTCTCGCTCCCTCTTGTTCTCTTTCCCTCTGCCTCTCTTCCTCTCTTTCTCTCCGCGTCCGCCCGGCACGTACAGCGTGTTAAAACGCGTAACGTCTCGAGGATTTATACGCGTGCGTCGCCGGTTAAAGGAATTAATAGCGGCGGTATATCGAAATTATAAAATGTCGGCCGAAGCTGAGAGCTCCCGAGATTTATCGTCGCCACCCCGGCGAAAACGGCTTAACCCTTGCACGCGCAACCAAAATATTTGCTCGTAACTGTGGCGTTGTAATCCCTCCCGATCGGCCGGATTTTCCTTTTCCTTTTTCAAACGCGTCCCGTCGCGAAACTCTGCGAGGAAACTCGAGATTACGTTTGTCGAATATTCCGGAGAATCTGGGAAATTACGTGGCAGATTTAGAAGAGGAAATACTATCGTCCGTAGGAATGTTCACCTGGAAAGTCGAATCCTGTGAAATACCCGTCACGTTCCTACGCTTTAGATAGAATGGATTTTCTTGTAATCGTTTCTAGCAGTCGAAGGAGAAGCTGCCCATCGACCGGTCGAGTCGAAAGGAAACGATTAGGTCGGCGCGAGGCGATCATCGGGGGATGACATGTTCGTGTTCTATAACGTCGCGACGATTTCGAAACGAATCGGCGACGAGCGACGCGACGCGACACCGGCGAAGAAGGGGCACGCGTTCGCCGCGTATATTTAGCCGCGAACCAGTTTGCTCGTAATTCGAGACCGGCCCACGACCAACGGGTTACGCTTTGTCACGTAATCGTTATCGATTAGCGAAAGTTACGCGCGGCCTGTCACCGGTGGCCGGTTCTTCGCAGCTGCTCTTGCACCGCTCGCTTTCGAGGGTTGCAAACGAACGCGGGTCGTCTTCCGATTTCTTTCGCAACTCGATACAGCTACTTATCTGCGATTTCTGAAATTCCCGAATGCTGAAAATCTTGAACGCGAAGACGAACGCGTACACGTAAACGTGATTCGCGATCGAATCAACCGTTAAATTCGAATCGTTCGAATCGCGGCGACTTGTACGCCGACTGAATAATAGGTTGCGCGCGAATTATGTAAGTAGACGCTAACGCGCGCGCGTGGATGCTAGAGATTGAAAGTTCCTTGTCGGGGGTCAGTGAGAGAAAAGTCATTGATACCTTTCACCAGCCATTGACACACTCGCGTCTCGGATGCCGCGCGCGTTCGTCGAGTGAACGTCGAATGATCGTCGAAAGATCGTCGAAAGATCGTCGAAAGATCGTCGAATGATCGTCGAATGAACGTCGCCGACGACTACAGGCCCGTCTAAAATTGGATCGACTCGGAGCGCGACGCCATTTAAATGGTCAGCCTAGGTGACGGCGGAATGTCAGGACTTTGAGGAGAAAAGACAACGAACTAGCTCCGAAGTCCCGGAAGAGATGGATTTCTTTCCAATTGCTTCGAAATTTCCAACGGCTTCTCGAAAACTACTAGATTTCGAAAACCCGCGTGTAACGGGAGAACGCGACAAAGATTTCGTTCCGGTGATTTCAACGCGCGGCAAGCGATGTCGCTCGAGTCCAACTTGCCGGGAGACAAGTTTTCAGATAATCAACTTTCTTTCCTTTCCTTTCCTTTCCTTTCCTTTCCTTTCCTTTCCTTTTCTTTTCTTTTTTCGATTACATTCCTTAACATCTGTCTAATATGTTCCCGAATATCTCCATCGTTTGCCTTGCTATGCTTCGCGCCGAGAGAAAGCTGGGTCCGTTTAACGGATCAACCGCCGAATCCATACTCGTCAAACTTCCATGCGACCCAACGAATTTTCTTAATGAAACAATCATTCGATACCTGCCCTTTTCACAGTAATCGCTTCCTTGATCTTCCTACCAAGGAATCCGATGAAATTGGTTTATTTCGAAACGAAGTATCTCCATTAGCCGAAAACCGTTGCACGCGTAACGCGTACTCGCATGGTTGGGAGACGACTCGGGTAATCTAGCAGCGTGGGCGATAGCGATTCGCAGACGAGCCCGGCGAGGAAGAAAGTGCTCCTAGGCTTCAATCGCGACCGTACGAAAATAAAACCGCGGAGAAGGCCGTTGACACGAAAGTGTCCGAGGAATCCGGGAATGCCGCGGACTGGCAGCCTTGGGTCCTGACAAAGTGCGAGAACCGAGTTCGTCGATCCCCCTGAATTTAAATCCAGCCGGTCGCGACCCGCCTTTGCGAGGAATCCTGTGCGCACCTCTCGGAGTCTCGATAACACTAAACTGCTTTCGGTTTCAACTGTTTTCCTCGAGAACTTTCGCCGGCGAATCACAGAAATTGGATATTTCCAATTTCTCGAATACGTCGAGTGGAATTTTCCAGAGCAACTGGACATTAGGAATACCGCGATCGAGGATGATTCACGATTGACGATTCACGGCGCCGTTAGGCGCGATCGCTTAATGCCCCGAGGTATGTTAATGCGTCGCGTTTCGTGGCTCCTACGCTGGCTAGGGCAGATTAGAGATGAATTGCCGTAATATGCTCCATTACGGCTCGCCATGGACAGCGTGGTCTAAGGCTGACACAATTTCTAACACGATAATCGTCGGTAAAGTGGCCGCGTATTTACTTGGACGCTCGTCCGTCGCATCGTGCATTCCTCGTCGCGCGAAATGCATCTCGTTTCCGTGGAAGGTCCGTCTCGCGAGACCGGAACAGTTCCTTTTTTTCGATGAAACCGTGTAACCAACAGACGCGTAATAAACGAGTTTCTCCTCTTTGTTTCTCTTTTTCTCTTTTTCTCTTTTTCTCCTCTTCTTCTCTCTTCTTTCTACTTGTTCTTAACCGGCAAACGTACAGTTCGCGGCGGTGCTGGGCGTTATTCGAATAAAACTTGATTTCAACGAGTACTCGCAATTTCCATATTAAACTCCGTGCGACGTATTTCGATAATTCTTGTTCGATTTACGCTATTTGTTTGTTCGAAAGAACACTCGCGTCCGATCTTGTTGGCGGACAACAAAGGCAGAAGGACGCTCGTCGATTCGGCGAAGCGTTTCCAACGGCCTGGAAATCCACGGGACTTCTTCTTCCCCCTCGGGCGAGGTCTCCGCCGAGCGAATCGGCGATTTTATGTGTTTATAAACTGATTTTTACCAAAGAAAATTATATAGACATTTATCACCTCCATTAAGGGTTTTAATGTTATGGGAGTGATTGCATTTCCGGTGAACCTAGGCCGTTCGCACCGTAACGTATATTTAATTTCAGCGGCGGGGAATAATTTTAATAATGTCGGCGGGTGTTTTTATCTTTTCCTGGATACGTCGGCGAACGAAAAATTTCAGTTTAATAAGATGTTTTGCGTGTTTCGCGCGCAGTATCGGTGGATAATTATCCGGAGCGCGGCTATTTTTCTCAATTAATCTCCGCATCGCGCAAATTTGCGCCGCGCCGCGCCGCGCCGCGGTCCGTTAATTAGAATACAATAAAATATATCGGACAACGGCGGAATGAAACGGCGGTATGGCCAAGGACGACACTCTTCTTTCGGAAGGGAACGAGGCTGCGTATCGATCCTCGGGAATAAACAAACTTTTGCTTTCCGTCTTTCTCGATCCCATCGCTTACTATATTTTCCTCTCTTTTTCTCTCTATTTTCGTTCTTAAAGCTTCGTAACAATTCGTTTAACCCGAATTCGGTATTAGACTTGTTCTTGTTTGCTTGTGAATATCATTGCTCACATTCAATTCTCTGTAACAGAACCTTCTGGTTTCTGTAGAAAAACCAATCAAGTTTAATTTCAAGCTTAAGATCGTCGTTGCTGGTTTCAAATGTCAAAGTCAAGGAAAATGTAATTTGATGCAGTGGCAAACTATCTTTTATATTCTTCGGTCGTCGCCGATCTGTAATTGAAATTGAAATTGAAATTTGAAATTGAAATTGAAATTGAAATTGAAATTGAAATTGAAATTGAAATTGAAATTGAAATTGAAATTGAAATTGAAATTGAAATTGAAATTAAAGTTGAAATTAAAGTTGAAGTTGAAATTGAAATTGAAATTGAAATTGAACCAGTGAGCCCCGATTAACAATTGCAGGTGGTAGTTTATCTCTAGTCGCCGATCGTTAATTTGAAATTTGCAAAACGGTAATGAAATGCCTACATTAATAAACATTTACAACATCGTCGCGTTAGTTTGAAAACAAAGGATTTACCGATCAACGAAACAAATAGCGATCACGTTTCAATTTGTAGAAGATAATCGATGAAACATAAATTACATCCTAGCCAATTCTGTATCGAGTAAAGATTGTCACGAGTAACCAAGAGCAGAAATGCACAGGAGAGTAATGAACGATTCGATGCGTATCGTTAGCCGGTGTGACGCCATTGCGAAACACCCGGCAGCAGTCGGCCAACGTCCGAATTTCGATCCGGATAACTCGGCGCTGATAAAGCCCGACACCTCGCGTCGTCCTATCTATAGAAATTGCATAAGCGTCATCCCTCGTTCTATACAAAGGATAGTTTTCTATATAAAGATCAATTGCAAAACTCGGAATACATACCGACAATGTTCGAATCGGCCGCGCGCCATCGTGACCGTAATTGTTTCGGCGCGCGCGATTTACCCGCTTTCCCGTTGACATCGTTACGTGGCTCGGAAACTCGGACTAAAAACTAAAGTAAAACTATTTTAGCCATTTTAGCCATTTTAGCAGGGCAAAGTTCGGGGAGACATGTTCGAAATTGACTTTCGGCCGCCTGAAACGGCCAGATCAGCGAAATCGGCCACTGCGCGACGATCCCGTTGGAAGACGACGTCAGGAAACAGTGTCCCGGCTGTTAATGCAACATTAGTTGTGCAAACCGGCGGATGAAAACAAACAGGAACGGATGGATCGACGGACGGACGAACAGTCGGCGGTCGTTGGTCAATCGCGCGTCGAATTCTGCTCGGGTTTATTGGCCCATTATGCGGCCGGCGAAACTTAATTAAATCATTTACCTTTCATTTTACTCGGTTTTTCCGTTCGATTCTAATTTCACTCGGTTCGGATTAGATAATATAACGACGACCGGTAATAATCTAGCATCCTGTCGTATTTCTTTTTCCCCTCCTGCTGGCCACCGCTCTCTCTCCGGCAATGTTCTTCGCGCGGCGCAACGTTTGCGGTACACACCGTCGGAAATAATTAGGAAAAATGTAATTAGCCATTACGCCGAGCGAGCGACCGGCCGATCGAGCGACCGGCCGATCGAGCGATCGAGCGATCGAGCGATCGAGCGAGTCAACAGAGTATGTAACGTGTTACCGTTGCGCTTTAACCGGCGATCAGGAAGACCGATCGCGGCCGGCATCGCGTCAAATCAAATATTGTCTTTTGTTATTGGACGCGGACTCGGGCTTCTCGGCGTAACGGTCTCGCCGTTGTCGGCGTTAAGACCGTTATTAAAGGGAAATTAATTGGAAACACGGAACCCGGTAAAAGTTGGCGCCGTCGCGGCCGCCGGCCACCGGCCATTATTATCACGCCGTACGCGAGCTCTTTCGTTCGAGTGCTCTCGAAATTCCGAGTTGCGGTTCGGTCAATATTGACGATTATTTCAATTGTCAAACAATTGTAATTTCCAGTGTATCGTTGAACGCGTCGCGAAACCTCCACGGAAGAGAACGTTTGACACGCGAAAAGAATGGCAAGTCGATCGAAAGGATTCGATTAGAAGGGGCTTATCGTCGTTTAACCGTTCGTTAATATTATTCCCCTGTTTCGGCCGGCTCGGCCGGCTCGTCCGGCTCGTACGGTTCGTACGGCTCGCACGGACGGACTATTAACGGCGTTTAGACCGAACGGCGCGGCGTGCCTAGGAGATCGGCCGTCGAACGGTATACGAGCTCGTAAACCTCCCCTTATTTATAAATCTTATTTTCGTGAACGATCGTATTGTCCACTTGGCGGGATTAAATCAAAGAGGAACGGGCGAGCGCTCGCCGAGGTGTGGTGTCTTATTGTGGCGATGAATTTTATTAAACGGGCCTTTATGTTTATGGTCGCAATTACACGGAACGGCTCGCATCCTCCGGCAACCAATCTCGGGCGCAACTGGTGCCCGGAGCACGACAACCTGGAACTCTCCCGGATAAAAAGCAGATACCGTTCTATAAATCATTCATTGACCGTATATTAGATCGTACCCCTTTACTCGCCGCTTCTCATACATAAATATGAAGCGTTCTTTTCTTTCCGCTGCCGCGCCCGCCGCGCCCGCCTCGCCCTCTTCGCCGCCAACCAAAAATAATCGGTTGTCGCCGGTTTTTCTCTTCCGCGGCCTAGGAATTCGGGACAAAGCGAACTTTTTCCCGTAGAACGGTTCTGTTCGTCGTTCAACCCCTTGAGCGTCGATTCGTTTTCTAATTGGCTGTTGTCGGATCGATTGCGCAGTCGATTTCGAATCTAACGTTAATCGTTATTATTTAGTTTTATCAAGTTTCAAGCTTTATAGTTTATTCGCGGAGCGTTTCGCGTGGCGGAACAATCGCATTTCATTTAAGACTTCACCGTGCTGGTCTCTTCTCTAGTGTCGAAGCAGCGACGTAGACGCAGCCTAAGCGCGCGCCCCGGGATAAAGATAGAAGACGCGAAAACGGTGGGGGTGAAAAAAGAAAGCCGAATATCCGACTAATCAGGGTCCGAACGCTGGCGAAGGGAGAACGCGTCGCCGAAACACGACAGTGATGCGCAACCCGGAAAATTAAAAGAACCGCGGCGTGAAGCGGCGTGAAGCGGCGTGAAGCGGCGTGAAGCGGCGTCGTCGGTTTAAGCTCGTTTTACTCGTAGCCATTTTCCGGCTGACACGTGGCCGAGCGTTCCTCGTACGTACCTCCGACTAACGAACAATTCAATTGGATTCTTTACGCTGGAAGCCGTGAAAATGACGGGTTCCAGTTTTCTTTTGTTCGCGATAACTGGAATAATTTGGAATACATCCAGATATACCGGGTGTTCCGACGCGAACGAAAGTGTCTCGACAGCTTGATCGGGGAAGAGAAATATCTCCGAAGGAGAAACGAAAGTCTCCCGAATGCACCGATTTCCAATGGTATATTCGGTCACGTCGGCTCGCCCCTTCCTCGTCGTTCGATTCAATCGCGTCCGAACATTCGCGTTGATGACGGCGAAACGGTTTCCAGTTTAATTCGTTTAATTAGAAGAATCGGAAGTGTTTCATCGACCCGGCAAAAGATCTAGGAGCGAGGTAACCGGCGACGTTTTTTCCCCGATTCCGCGGCATTTAAACGAGAAAAAACGCGCTTCCGTTCGCGAACTGTTTAATTGCGGGAGCCGGTATCAACGGTCTAACCTTTTAACGGTAGTTTCGCCGGTGATCGATCGAAATGAGTCACCCTGTACGCGAGCCACCCTCCCCGTCTCGATCCCGTCCTGTATAAAATAGATTAAAACTGCTCCCAGAAGGAGCAGATCCTTTTTCTCTTTTTCTCTTTGTCCCTCTTTCTCTGGTTCCCCACGGGTTTCGAACCGTTTTATATTTCCATGCCGCTCAGGACTGCTCGATATAAATGTAATTGTCGATGGAGATTACGTCACCGGGTTTACGGGACGTCGCGCTTATCGTTGATTCTCGCGGGTTTCTCGGACGTCTCGTTCGCCGACTAGAATCGTTACTTATCGCGTGGATTAATAAACAGAGAAGGAAGACGCTTTTAATCGGCCTTTCCGGGAGAATCGATAAGCGAGGATCGGACGTGGACGCTGTTGCGGGGCACGTTTACGAACCGTTATTTAATGGAGCACCAGTTGCTCGCGACAGTTTGAATATCGTTTGTGGAATATCGAGCCAGCGAAACAGTGCGCATACTGTAACAACGCGTTCCCAGTCTGAAGGGATTAAGGATTCTATTAGTTCCAAGTCGAGAGCTCAAAATATCAGTTCCGATAGGATCCGAAAGGCGCGTCGTTCGACCGGGAAAGCCAAGGAAAACAATCGTTATCGAGGAAGCCTGGTCGCGGATAGTGTTTGTGCTCGAAGAACTTGGGAAAGAGCAAGATCAAAAGGAGGGGGGGGGGGATGGCTAGAGAGAAAACGAGATTAAACATCAAAGGCAATCGCGATCGGGGAACACCCCCGAGCAACGGGACTAATTGAAATCATCGTCTGCCGGCGGCGATCGAACCGGTCACGGCGAAAGAAGAGCACGAAGCGGAAAAGAGACGAACGAACGAGATCAAAGAAGAAGACGAACCACGAAAGAGACGAAAGGAGAAACCTAAGGAAAAGAGGATACGGAAAAGAGACACGAAAGAAGCCGAAACAGAAGAGAAACGAACGAAGGAGACAAAAGAGAGGAAAATAAGGTTCCCAGCCACGGCTGGAGGGAAACTTGTTGCGCCCGGCGGAGAAGGAGATTCCGTTCGAGACGTACAGCTTCCTGCTATCACGTGAACGCGCGGGCTCTGGTTAAAGAAGCTCACGCCCACCGGTATTCAGATTCGTGACTAGGAAACCGGGATTCACTGACCCATGACTGGCCAACGGAGCAGATGCGGGATGGCGGCGGTGGCTGGCGGTGGCTGGCGGTGGCTGGCGGTGGCTGGCGGTGGCTGACGGTGGGACGGTGAAACGGTGAAACGGCAGTGGTAGTGCTGGTTCGCCGTGCCGGTCGCACCGAGGTTTCCGCAGCAACACCGCCAACGGAGGACCACGATCGTGTCGTGCCTCGACTCCCACGTTCCACGTCGCGACGTCGAAATCGTCGTTGACGCGTCGAGTGTGTGCCACCTCCAGCCAAATCGCATTACCATCGCTCGTTCGCTTCAACGTAGGATCAATCGAGTTCCGATACGATTCGATTCGATTCGATTCGATTCGATTCGTTAGAAGAATCGATGATCGAGTAATGATCGCGATAATAATTCAGATTCAGGTTGATTTAGCACGGCCACTTTCGATCGAGCGACAGTAGGTTTGCTCGTGCTTCTCTCCTTTCGAGGGAAAGGGGAGAGGCGTGACGAGGCGCGCTGCCACTTCCGAGTCCGATTCCAAGGTACGGTTAGTACCAATTATAATCACGATCCTGGCTAAAATGCATGCTGATCGGCGCATCCGTTTCTGCACGCAACCGTTCCGCCGCGTTTTACTGCCGGCCCGTGCGATATCCCGACGTTTACGTCTTCGGGAACGATTCCCGAAGCGTGCTCGGGCCAGCAGGCCGCTCTCCCGAGCGATCGGGCTCGCGGATACCGGCTAGTCTCTCAGTGTCAAGGGAAACGTTCACCGACTATGCACGGGGTGTCCCGGTAACACGCGGTGAAAGCGACCGCGACGCTAACGAGGGACAACCTTTTCATCTTGGAACTTGTTTCGAATAACGAATAAGCGCAACGCGACTGTTACTCGACGAACGCGAATTTATACCAGCGAGTAATTCACGCGTTTCACATATTTCACGTATTTCGCTACTCAATAGCAACGATAACAACGACGAATCAGTCGATAATACGTTTATCGTGAAAAATATCCAGACCACCGAGAAGACGCGCACGCGTGCGCAGATGCGAAATCCAAGGAGGAGACACGCGCGTTGTTTTTCTAGAAAATGGCTACAGCAACGAGAGACTACCGGTCTCTGTCGCGCGGCGGAGTGCAAACTCGTTATTAGAATAAATTCTTTTCAACGAGCCAACATTTCAGCTGTTGCGTTTTATCGTTCGCCAGAGACTGGCTACGGAGATCTGTTTCGTCATTGGAACATTCGAAAAATCAGATATTTCTTCGGTTTTGGTAGCTTCGCGGCCTATCAAACACACCGTTTTACAATGAAGTTAGGTCGAAAATTCCGCGCGTAGTTCAGTACAGTTCGGATTCCTCGAAAACAATCGTCTTTCCGGAGTCTTTGGAAACGATCTGGCTCGCTCGACGTTTTCGTTTCACCGACTGTGAAATCGCGCAGGTGCGAAGAAAAAAAGAGAAAGAAATCGAAAAGAGAAGACGCCGATCCGAGTCGATTTTTCTACGGTCCGGGAACACGCGATGGAAAACGAATCACGCTCGAGGGAGAAAATCGTGTGGCTCGTAACCGCGTGTCCCTTCTACTGAGACTAATAACCTTCGCTAGAAACTTATTTAGGAATTTTCACCAACTCCCGCGTTCACGCGAGCTGAACGCGCAACAACATCGCGCGTTCGATGGGGAACGGTCTGTTTCTCGAGTCGGCGGGTCGTGCGATCGACGGAGAGAAGCTACTGGCAACGTTTCTTTCGTTTCTCGTGCGTTCGTGTCAGACGATTTCTTCCTCGTTTCTCTTTGTTTTCTAATTTTCGCGATCGTTTGGAAATTCCGAATTCTCGCGTATATTTTCTTTCTTCGTCGACGAGAGTTACACGACTACTAAAGAAACCAACCAAATCACCCGAACACTGCCAAGAAAAACCAAGAAAGAAACGTTGAAATCTCTTTCCGAAAGAACGCGGAAAAACCGAGCAATATCATTGTAATTGGCGGTACAAGAAACGTCAACTGTATTCTTACTTCTGGCACCCTGTGCTCCGATTCGCCTCGGTCTCCCCTAGCCCGCTAAACGCTTCGGCTCCCCGCTCGTTATCGTCATTACCATTCCACCTTGAGCACGGAATAAATTCCCTCGAAACGGCTGGAAGACAAAGGAGGCACGCGATACATCACGGAAGTGCTTAACATCGGTATCCTGTTATGGGGTGGGTGGACGGGAGGAGTCGCGCCGTGCGCCGAGCGCCGAGCTCTTCCTTTCCGCGAGGGGACCCACGTGTCACGGTTCCGTCTTCTTGTCTTCTCGTTTCTCTTGTTCCTCTCGTTCCTCTTGCTCGTCCGTCTGCTCTCGCCGTGTGCCCCGCATGGAAATAACGGAAAACGCGTTTTTTCGCTACTCACCCCTAACGCGAGGTGTCACTCCGGCATTCTAATTGCGCTATCGGTTATTAGTATATCCTTTGAAAGAAACCTCTTCGTCGTTATCTTTCGCAGCGTTCGCGCGAATTCGCTCTTTCCGGGACACGGTTTCACGAAAATTCCAACTAGACGTTGAAGGGGTTTTCTCGTTTCGCTCGTCGACGCGGATTTTTCTTCGAGCGACGAGGTTATTAACCGTTTGCACTCGAGAAGCGGCTCTCAAGATTGAGCTTCGCGTAATCCGACGACACGTGAAATATTCAATGAAAATAGCCGACTCGTACGCAGAGCGCTTTAGGGCCGATTGATAAGGTTGCCCATAATTACTATAACCGGATTCTACGTTAGTAATCTCGGTGGGGTCACGCTTGACCAGTCCCGGTGCGGCTCGGTTAGCCTGGACGAGACTGTACCGATCCGTCGCTCCTCTTCTTCCAGGCGAGACGGGGCTTCGTAACCTCCGGTAAACCAGCGTAACCACCATGACCGTCGGTGCCCGGCTACGGAGTACCGGTATGGGAGTCGGTTTCGTCTTATATAACACATAGAACGCAGGATTGCAGCGGGTATACGCGAGACGCGTTCGACTTTGCGCGGTGTATTCGCGAGAGCAGGTGTTGCCCTCCGGGGTCGTACCGTCGATGGTCTTCTTCCGACAGGGAGACAAACCAAAGAAAAAGGATCAAATGGTACACGGGACACGGTGAAAAGAAGGAGCTTCGGAATAGGAAACAGAAGCCATCGACCAACTCGAAGAGGAAAGAGAGAACCAAGGGGAGAGGGAAAAATCACCGTAAAGGCGGAAAAGGAGAATGGCGAGCTCGAGGAACTCGCGTGTACAGGAAAACGGGATGTCTGAACGAAAGAGCGGCAAGACGGAGGAGGCGGAGGTTCGAGATCTCGCCGCGCGGGAAGGAAACGCGGCTAAAGGATCGGAAGAAGGAAAATGGCGGAGGCCTGTTGCATCCCGCCGGGGTATTGGTAAAGACTCCTACGCGACAACGCGGACAAGACCAGGGTTCGCGATATATCGCGCCTTCGAACGAGATAGCGCATAAGGCGCTATTTCACGTACAAATACCCGCGCGGCGCACTTGGCGGCGCAGGTATGGGCTACGGGTACCAGGTACCAGACACCGGGCACCAGGCACCACCTAACCGACGCCCACGCCTCTCGTTCGCTCGGCCGAGCCTTATGCAGTAACGTTATCCTCGCGCCACGCGGTGTAATCTCGCGCCGCGCGACGACCACGTCCTCTCCCAGAGAGAGAGAGAGAGAGAGATCCCCTATCTCCGCCACCACGGAAACTCGAAATCCGTGTACTACCGAGCCGGTTACCGCGCCGGTTACCGCGCCGCGGCGCGCCGTGATATTTTCATCCCAGCCTGCCGCGCCGGGGAATCCCGCCGATCGCCTCGCGATCGAACCAAAGAATCGACGAGAGTTTCGTAATAACGAACTGCTAGGGGATTTATACGTTGGAACAACGTAGCAACGAATCGAACAACGAGATCGGACGACCATCGATAAGTAACTATTCGAATAAGATTGCTCGTAAGATGGTGACACACGACGAGAGAAAGAAGTTGGACCGGTGCCGAAAGAGGGAATTTCAACAATTGCGAACACATCGTCGGGCATATCGGACGGAATTTACTGTTCCCATCACTCCCCGACACGGCAATCTGGTTCCAGCATGCCACGTCTTCGATGATTCCTCGCGATTCGAAAGTTCCCGGAAGTTTGATCATCGGGACGGATTTCGAATGCATTTTCGAGGCTCGTTTTATTCGCGCGGCGTATCGGTTTTCTTGGAGGAAACGCGTGAAACCGTGACGCGTAAGATTTCCTTTTCCCCGGGAAAATTGTAGCCGCGACTAACACTTGCGGCTATGGAATCAGGTCGCGAAAACGAACGAATAAGTAGATTGAAAAAGGAAAGTATCTAGGTTAGACGGATTTCGCGAGTTTGTTGCATGTTTATGCGATCGCGGTAGCTGCAATCTGTGGGTCAAGCGAACGTTGTGGACGCTTTTCAATGTCCGTCGGGTCTTGTCGGGTCCTATCGGGTTTTTTAGTTGAATCTTGTTAGAGCCCGTAACAGAGGAAACCGATTTTTACTCGATTACTTTCTTCTTTCTCCTTTTCGATAAACCTGTCCGCGAGAATCTGTGTAAGCTAAGCAAACTTTGAAAGAAAACTCGTCAGACTCGTCTAAACTGGCTAATTGAAGCTACACTTGTTTCTAAGTGAAGCTGCACCCGAGCACGAGACTCGCGGTCTTCTCGATATCGGGTGTCTTCGAATTAACCTATCAACGTATAGACACGCGCAACGCGAAATATCGAGTTGTTTGAACATTACCATAACAAGATTCATGCGGAATACAAAGTATTCGGTGTGTCTATTACATGCACGATAGTGCAACGCGTCACCGCAAGAATCTCAGTAGCAAATATAATTCATTGATTCGATGCGTCTTTGCTACGAAAGAATAAACGATACGCGATACGCTCGAGATTCTCGCGATAATCGACGCGTTAAATAGGCATCGTCGTTACAGTTGGAGCGCATTCGAGAAAGCGTAATCGTTTCGACAGCCGTGAACTCGATCGAGATTAGTTAAGGTCGTAGCTAAAATCGCCGGTATCTCGCATCAGCCCAGCATCCATCCGAACGGCCTCCGTAACATCCATTCGTGTCGATCGATCCTATCGTAGGGTTGCTCTAAATCGGAATGTTTAGCCGTTTCCCGTACTCACCCGGTACGTGACACGATAGACGGAGATTCTAAGTATAGTGGATCCCGTGTCGGGGCGCCGCCGCGCCGGTGTGTAGGTGCGTTGCACGGGCATGGCCCGCATGCGAGGACGAGCACTCGCGCACGAAGACTCGCACGACGGCAATGACCCAGGACTGGCCTTGCGTTTCTTTCATCTTTCCGCCTTCTCCGAATTACGTTCGATTAAACCGTCACGTTGCGACGGGTTCCGCTCCGAAGCCACTATATTTCAGAACTGTTAGGATAATCTTCTAACCGGCTGCTGCTGTTACTGCTACTGCTGCTGCTGTTATTATTGCTGCTGCCATTATTGCTGGTGCTGCTGGTGCTGCTGGTGCTGCTGGTGCTGCCGAGCCGCTGGGCAGCGCACACACGCGCTCCCTTTCCTCTGTTCCCTGTCCCCCTCCAGCATTCAACCCGTAAATGCCTTTTATACGAAACTATTGCAAGAAATTGCGCTCCGAATAGAGTATTTTAATTAGAGTCGGCGCACAGGTATCGTGGCCCATTACATATTTCATCCATCGCAATCAAGTGACTGTTAAGCCTCCGTGCACCCGATCGTACAGGGCGTTTCATAACCGTCGGGTCTTTTCATTCACCGGACAATCGGGGTATGCCAACGTAACCTTTGAAGGTGAGTCGGTCGTGTGGCCGTTTAATCGTCTCTAGGACCGCTATATTCTATTTTCATCGGACACGTTGATTTCACTGTTGAAATCGATGTTTCGAATACTCTAGGATATCCGAGGCTCGTCGTTCTATCGCGAACAATCGTGATTAGTCGTGAACCTTTGTTCGAATCGTTGATCGCGAAATCCGGTAGATCCGGAAGAGATGCCGAAGCCGAAGCTGAATCGAGATACTTGTAAATCTGCCGATCGCTCGTTGTGAAGTGGCCTGTAGAACGTCACAGGAAAGAACGTCCCTCGGTAAGAAGATCTTTTTTGCGGTGCTCTTCATAAACAGACAGTCTTATTGCGCATCGACGGGGCTAAAAGCACCCGTCCGCGCGGTGTACCGAGCGACCAATGATGTCACGGCACGTAATTGCGAACGTTAGAAGAAACGGTGGGATTGGCTGTCGCTCGCGTGTTTTGTCGCGTTATGAATTACAATTTAATGGGAGCCGGTGTGTCTCGGCCACGGTGCCCGTGTCTCTACCCCGTTCCGCGGGGATTAGGTGGACGGGACCGCTACCTCGGCAACCTCGGGTCAACCAGATACCGATCTCGATTTATGACTCGTACAACGAATCGCCTGTGACAGGTCGGAGAAAGAGGATTGCTTCGCGCTTCGCGATTCGCGATTCTTTGGCCTCGTCCAAACTGAACTTGTTAGCTTGCGAGCTACTCGGTGGTAACTGCTGCTCAGCGGAAAACTACTGCGAGCGAGCTACTCGTCGATCGAAACGGTATGGCATTTACAACGGTCCCGAGTCGTTGCGTCCCGAAGGGTTCGCGAAACATCGGGTACGGCCGATCACCGAATTCGCGCGTGCAGATTCAATGATACTTGCCCAACGCGAATCGCTAATAAGCGTACACGGACGTTAAGTGCTCGAACCATTAGCCGTTAAGGTACCAACGGGATACAGGAGCGCAACGGTCCAGCGAAACAATTGGAACGCACACGGCCACCAGGACAGCCGGAATGCCGCGTGTGCGATTCGAATAACGTTTTCTTCACGGTTAATCGAAAGAGTCTGAGAGCGTTACGGAGCTTTCGCGTAGGTCTACGTTTCACTCTGAAAGCAGCCTCTCTCTCTCTTTTCCCTCCGTCCCTCGCCTCTCTTCACGGCTTGCCTACACGGTTTCGCTTTCATTCATCGGCGTCCTCGTGCCACTTCTCCCGGCAAAAGGAACCATTACAATTACTCGCGGAACAATAATCGATTGGAAGGTGGCCATTAGGGGGATCTATTAACGTCGTGAAAGCAACGGGAAACCACTGGCTGGCTGTGCGACCCTTACATAAGGTGCTCCATCGAATTTTATACAGTTCGATCGATCAGAGATATCGTTACGAGTTTACATTCCTAAACTACATCGGTAAGATCCGGCTCGATTGGTTATCACTGGTGTATTTCATCGTGAACCATTGAATGTTTCTGAAAAACTTGCCATTGCACAGGGTCGATATTCGAAAAGAAAAGGGAAAAACAAGTGAATTTCGTTGCGCCCTCCGCCATCCGAAGGACACTGCCGATTCACTTTTAAAAAATCTTCCGCTCGATTCCAGTTTCTCGAAGCGTAATTCAATCGTAACGATAGCCGCATAAGCGTTTGCATAAACGCACCGACGAATAATCAGAATTTGTAAGATTATTCGCGGCTCCTAGCTCGTGTTCTCGCACGGTTTAATACGCTGCGTCGCGGTGAGAGGCACCGCCGTCGATAATCATTTTCTGTCGGTATTGTTAGATTTGGGCTCGTAAAATATTTCATCGAAGCGAGTCCCCTTTTCCTCCCCGGCCTGCTAGCTGGTCGAGGCTCGCGATCAGACGTCGTAAACGGGAACGACGTCTCGTGAGCGCAGATTAAAATTGATCGATGAAAATCCGGGCGGGAGCGGACGATCGAGAGCCCGGAGTAATTTGCGCCGGCGAGGTCGATGGAACCTTCGACCCCGCTCGAAGCGTTCCCCTCTCGGGCCACTGAATGGAAGCTACTGCCCGCTAGCCTCGGTGTGCCCGCTTTTGCTTAGAGAGAGCGTAGGCTGCCGGACAATGGCCAATCTATTCTCGTTTCGCTGGCTCTGTCTTTCTCCGACCTGGTCCGTCCGCGTCTCTTTCTTTCCTTCTTTCTTGCTTGCTTGCTTTCTCGCTTTCTTTCCCTCTTTCTTCCTTGCCCGCGCGGTCTAGCGCGGTCTAGCGCGGTCTAGCGCGGTATAGCGCGGTATAGCGCGGTATAGCGCGGTCTAACCGGGGACACCGGCAGGGACCGTCAGCTTTTTGCAGCTTGCCACTTTCCCGATGAATTAGCGGGTGACATCATGTTTATCCGGGGAACGGGATCACGGTGAATGGATCGGTTCCGAGTGATCCGGAATTGCTCGAGTGTTTGGTTTTAGTTGGAGTTTCAAGAGGATAACGATTAAGTGGATTTGTATACGATGTAGGTTGCTCGCGAGGTTGCGAGCTTGATTTCTGTTGCTTTTCCTTCTGGGTTTCCCGAGGTAATGCTATATAATAGTTTCGAAAAGAATCGTGCAGTTTGCAAAGCGATTCTATAATTACGAAAGCAATACTATAGTTTCCAACGCACTGCTGCACTTTTCAAAGCCACGCTACTGTAGTTCTCAAGGCAATATACCGCGTAGCATCCAAAGTGACCGCGACGTTCACTCTTAGAAACGACAGTCTCCATTTATATCGAATGTGTCGAGCGAGTGATGTCACGTCTCGTTTGGTGAATTTCGAAAATCGTAGTCCTGTTCGCGTTAGCTCGCGTAACTTTCGAATTTGGAGAATTCCGACGAGTACGGTGGTTTGTACGGTACGCTACGCGATCGGTGAATTCTACGCGAGATATACGGGAATTTCAATTGATACGATCCTCGTGAATTGTTCCGCCGCGTCGGACGTTTGTTCGTAAGAACGCGTGAAACCGGCGAAAACGAGGAGGATTCTCGGCGTGTATATCTGGTCTGCCCACGCCTCTCCGATCCGTGCACACCTGTGATGCGTTTTCTCTCGATGCGTTGCACCGTGGGATGCGCGTATGCAGGAAACGCGCATGCAGTGGGTAGAAAGAGGGTAAAAAGAGGGGGAGAACCCTCTTTCCCAGAGTTCCCATTTTAAAAAATATCACTCGATCGAGGTCACCGTCGTCTGCCAGAAATATCGAATACTTGTTTTTCCAATCATTTGCTCGACATTCGTTCTTCCATTTGCCGTTGTTTGTCCATGCGAGTATTTTCAACGAATACGGAACACTCTGTGTTCGTTCTATTAATTTCTCGTAATATCGGATTATCTCGCATCGTTACCTGTCCGAATTGTTCGTGGATGATTGTTCCGCACACTACACTGGATCGGTAGAAAGAAAGAATCGAAAAAAGATCCGATCGGTCGATCGATTCGCACCGCGATTTCCCCTTGCCTAGCTAGCGGTTTTCACCGGTTCGCGAGGAGCTCGTTTGGTCACGACTCTCGTGCGGCCGCGCGTCGGGATCGCCGGCAATATAATTAACACGCCAATCAGCAACAAAGGATCGGCATGCATGCGCGCCGCGCTAATGACCAACGATGCGCCCGGCCAATTAACGATCGTAATTTATAAAGTCCCTAATTATAGAAAAGTTCACGCTTTCTTCAACTATACCTGGGACCGGCACCGGGACCGGCACCGGGACCGGCACGCGTCACGTCCCGTCGTTTCCACTTCGCGTTTTCTCTTTCCTTCGCGTTCGACCAGCCAGCTACTCTACACCGCGGTACTCTCGTCGTCGACAGATTTCATTGCACACCAGAAATATCTAACCTGCTGGAACTACCGTGCGTACCAATTTTCCCGATTATGCGTTATTAGAAATTTACATTCGCTCGAAGATCCGCGGTACATTAATTACGTTGGGAATAGGAGGAATACGGTTCAGGAACGTTGAATGCGAACGACAAGCGAAATAACTGTAAAATCATCTTTCGTTACCAGCGAGGTACTCACTCGCAAGTATATGTAATCATACGCGTATTATATGCGAATAATTTGGTTCCGTATTCGGTAAGTTGTCGATGGTCCGGTCCCATTTCCGCGATGCTATCGGCAACGGTGTCCAGCGTTTCGAATCTTCCGATGATTTTTCGATCGATTGTTCGTTTTGTTTCTCGATCGCATCTTCGATCGCATCTTCGATGACCAGTAGCGAATCGGAAGTTACGGAGCACGAGTCCTTCTCGTGTCCGTAATATGGAACTTTCTGGTAGGCTTTTATCAGTTTTCTGATAACGCGCTGTTTATGTTCTCGGTACACACCGATGGAACTCATTCCATAATAATAATTCGATAATAGTGCAAGTAAGTCGCGAGAGGAGTGTCCAATGAAGCAAAATACACGTTAGGACTTCCTTGAACACGGAACCAGAGCAAAGACCGAGCCGACGCGATACCCGGCGACAGCCATAATCTAAAACTCGTCGGTTAATTCCTCGTTCCTCGCTTATCCGTTTCGCGTATCGTTTGGAACGGGCATAAAATTAGCGAGATACAGGAAGCGTGTTCGGATCGAGGAAAAACCGCGAGTTAGCGGCTCGAGGGGAAGGGCTGCTCTCGCTATCGCCGGGAATAAAATTAATACAAAGTCCCCGGAAAGGATAATAAAGCAGCGCCGCGCGTATCTGAACGTGAGAGGGACAGTGAAAAGGTGGTTAGGTGCGTGCGTACGAGTAACCGGATACGTCCGAAGGGTTGCGGCTCGTTACGGGAAGCTTCCTCGCGAGGAGCAGCCTCTCCTCCCCGATCAAGATTGCAGTCTTGTTCGCGGCGTAACTAGAGAAAATAAAGAAAATTCTTTGCTTTCGTTGCTTTTCTTTGTACAGTTGGGAGATGACTCGACGCGTCTAGCGTAACAGCGCAAGGGCGACAAGTTTACAGTTTCGCAGTTCTCATTGATTACGTGTAATCGTATCGACTTTTGCTGTACAATTCGCAGTCTACCGATAAAAGAGGAAGAAAACCCAGAAACGGCGCAACTGTACGCTGCGAGGACGCGGTGCGCGAAGATGTCGAAGATGTCGAAGATGTCGAAGATGTCGGTGCGTAACGCGGATCCAACCCTCTTAGGCCTCGTCCTCGTGGACCGGGTTTCGCAAGGTGCGCTGTCTAGTGTTACGCGACACGGCCATTGTGTCGCGGCGAACTCGAGAAGCGTGCCGTCGCCGTGTTCGTCGCCGTGTTCGTCGCCGTGTTCGTCGCCGACAAAATGGAATGTCACGCACGGCAGCGTCGCGCCTCAGGCTCGGGCAGCTCGTTTTCCTCGGAATAATACGCGTCTCCTTCGAACGTAAACCGGGATGTATGTACTCGAGATGTTCGCAGGGCAAAGAGTAACTCTGGCTTTTTAACTCGTTTACATCGTATCGCAACAGAGAAACTATTGTGTCGTCTACCTATTTATATAGATTCTCATAGAAAAACGCTGCAATGCAGTAAATAATGGTATATAACGATAGCAAACGACAACAATAACGAGCCCCGGTTTTCGAATGACTTCCCTTTCAAAGAATTCGGTGTTCGAACGTATTTTCCAGATACAACAACTTTCGCGTACGACTGAATATTTCGGCAACAAGCTGCATCTCGCGCGGTGAAGGTCAATTGCGTCGTAATTGACGATCGACGGAAACATCTGTTCGATTTCACAGTGGCCGGACTCGGCGAGAAGTCGGGCTCATCGTTTTTCTACCGGCGTGTTTTCGGTTAACGCGCTCGAATTGAACGCTCTAGATCGCTGCCGATCGTGAAGCGTAACATTATGGACCGCGTTCGTGTCGGAATATTTTAGTAACATCGAATAACAACGGACCGGCTTCTTTATTACGATGAACCGGATTCGTAACGCGCGTTAACGGGCCACCGCGAGCGGAGAGTAACAAAACTTTTTGTTAAGCTGTTGCACGGAACATGTAAATTCTAACAAAGAAACTAACGAACGGCATAATGCTTGGAACACGATGTTCCGTTTGAAAATAAGCGTGGCGGATTTATTTCTTTTGTCGTTTATTCCGAGCGTAGGGTGCACCGCGAGAGGGATGAAAAAAAAGGGCGGCGAGGTCGACGAAGTGCGGCTCGGCGGCGCACCGCCGGCAGCGAGGTCAAAGCACCTTTCACGGGGAAAATCCATTAGCGTGGCCGATACGAGCGCGAGATGAAAAACATTTGTGTTTGGGTTGCCCGATCCGCGTCTGTGATTACCACCGTGATCGCGTTATTGCGTTATCGCGAGCTATCCACTGGAGTGTCGGGCTTAACTTTTCATCCCTTGTCAGGCGATATCGCGTCGGAAAATGTTCGGAACGGAATTCACCGAATATAAACTGGATTCATTCCTCCGGACTCGAATGAAACATTCGTCTTTTGTCGGCCACTTTGAACCCTTTGCACTCGAATCGATCGATTCACCGACAAGCACTCTGTAAGCGAACCGAGATTTCGAACTGAACACCCCTCCGTATTTCGCAGTTCGCGTAGTCCCTTCTTTCGCGAAAGGATCGTTCCTCGATTGTTTCCGATAATCGAGAGAGGATGAATGGAATAAGCCGAGCCGTCGCATCTGAAAACGCGGCTCGGTCGATACATCTCTCTCGACGAACTTATCCTCGCATGATTCGCGGAAGAAAATAACAGACCACTCGACGATCCGACCGTTCGTCGACATTCCAAACGTTGAACGGTCTGCCCGGGTTCGATCCCGATCGATGTAATTATCCGCCGCCCGAAATACGGTTGCGGTGGCCGCGGTCGTTGATCGATTAAGAATCCAGCGACAAATTGTACAGTGTAAGTGCACACCTCTGGCTAGGCTCGGGATAGCCAGCAGTAATTGCGCTAATCTCTTTTTCCGCGCGGCCTGCCGAGTCCCGGACCTGCGAGCCATAGCTGCTCGTTTGATCGCTCGTTTGATCGCTCGTTTGATCGCTCGTTTCATCGCGATCGCCGGTCTTCGCTTCGACCGGTGAACAACGCATCGAGGTGTGCTCGCGCGATCACGCGGCGTGTCGATGGCGAGTCCGGGACCCGACTGGAGAACGCTGTCCGCTCGAAAATGGGGAAAAAGGAAAATCGAGTGGAAAAGTACCAGGAAACTGTCGATGAGTCGAAATCACTGAGAAACGGGGAAAGTAGTAGAAAGCGAAAGCTCGATTAACCGAGTTAACCACTGTTTCTCGCAATCTCGATGCACGATCGAACGTTACGAGCATCTTACCGAATTTTTCCTCGAGTCTCCGCAACGACGAAAAATAATAACTACGAAACGTGGCAAACGCGAAGCGTATCCAACTCGCGGAACGTTGATTCCAGTTCTTGGTTGGAGTTATATTTAACTCGCGCAACCTCTTGACCAAACACAGCGTCGGTTAAATATAACTCGCACGGTGTTCGAAGTGTTAACAACCCGGTATCACCGGTGGTACACAGGTCTGCACCGTGACTCGGCATAATTCCACGAGATTTTCGGAAACACGATCGACGCTTGGACCGTCGGAGCGTGACGCTTGTCGTATGAAAAAAGTATCTTTACTTTCCCATTTATTGCATAAGGCAGAAGCATCGTCGGAGAAAATACCTTAGGGGAGGTGAAAGTGGAAGGTTCGCGTTTTATAAGAAGCCCGGTCGGAATCTCGCAGGATTTTCCATTAGAAAGTCGCACAGGAGTCGAAGGAGTCGGTCGGTGATCTTCCCGCTAGAATCTAGATTCGGTGTCCAAGGGAAGAAGATGGGCGCGCGAAAGAGCATCCTTTCGAAAAGAAGCTCGGACCGAGCGGCGACGCGTCCCGCGTCAACGGTCGAAGAGCAGCTGTCGGCTTATATCCGTGAAAGTAAGAGGAAATAAATCGCGGCCGGTTCGTCCGTGGTGCAATCCCCGTTGAACCTCCTCGGTCGGTTCGCCTCGCGCATTTTCCTCGAGCCGTGCGTGTTGTTCACGTAACTCGTCGCCTTTCAAAATTAATCAGCCCCCTTCCCCTTGCCGTGCCGCCTTAGCCTGTCGGTTTCCCGCCCTCGGGAGCGCGGAACGCGGAGGAAGAGCTTTCAAATTTCTTTCGCAACGCGAATCTTGGGCAAGAAGCGGAGAGGCGCCCGAGCGCGCGCGCTTATTCCACATACCGGGCGTGCAATTAGTCACGGCCGAAGATTTCTGGCCAATTACGCGAACCAGGTTGACGGGATGCATATCCAGAGCGCGAACGCGCGCTCTCGCGGGTTACGTACCGCGTTCGGACGGCCGTTATTATCGGCCGACCATTTGTAATTCAATTGCGAACCGCCCGATCCTGGATCGCTGGGAAATCACCGAGTTCCATCGCGTGCAGCGAATTCGATCGGGTTTCTTGGATCGCTGGTTTATTTGCCAACCGTTAACGGACGCAGTAGCTCTGCGCGACGCACGGAAGACGGAACTCTGCGATCGGGAGCGAGTTACGAGGAGCAACGAGCACGCAGCAACGGAATCGCTTCGATTCGATTTCATTCGAGAAGAAAATTCTTTCCTGTATTTTCCGGTTTTCCTTTGTAGCCTGTCGCGACGCGGCGCGATGGATCAGCTGAAAATTGAAGCAGCCGGCGAAAGCCCGCAGCTGCGATCTCTCTCGCGAGATACATGAAATTTCCTCGTTCCGCATTTCCGAACGAATCGATACGATTCCACTCTCGATCGGCGCGGAGCCGGACTGCACGCGGCACACGGCTGCCTCGCGTTCCGCGCTTTCATGCACTGAATACTATACGGTTCTGCGGTTTCTAAGATGATCCGCATCGCGCGCCGTCCCCAAAAAATATGAAAAAAATTCGGTCAAGCCAGCGGATTAATTAAACGCCGCTTCGCGTTTTAGCTCCGCGACTCGGAGAGCGCGCGCGGAGATTTTAACGGACTGCTGGGAAGACGGAGGGAAGACGGAGGGAAGACGGAGGGACGGTTTTTCCATTTAAACGGTCCCGGGTAATGACTGCATTAGAATTGCGAGGCGAGTTTGCGAGACCGAACGCTCCCGCGGTTTCTCGGACGTGGCAAACGTCGGAATGAAACCGCGGAAAGTCGTGTCTTTGCTCCGTTGCTCGCCGATATCGGTCTTGAACGACGAACATCCGGATTTCCTTGTTTCTCGACGGATCCGATGGAAAATTTCGCGTAAGCGAGTCATCGAATATTATCTGTATAGACACAGCACCGAACTCGAAATAGACGAACAAGTGCACGCTACGATAAGATGAAATCGGTTCGGACGAGAATAGGTGTCCGGATCAGAAGTTGCGCGCGATGATGATCGGCATGGGAAATGCCGATTGATCGTCGAAACTATCCGGCGCAAGGACAAAGAGATCGCTCGTTTCTCCGCGCCTGTGTCGAAACCGTGCTCTCGCGAGTGCGCTCGCGAAAGAACGCACTGAAGCAATGTCAGTGCAATGGTCCGGCCGTCGCGTCGGAGCGTGCGGGCGTAAGGGAACTGGTCTACAACGGCGCAGCCAGCTGGTGGAAAGTGCAGGCTCGCGGCGGGCCGCGTATCACCGTCTAATTGCTATCTCGTAGCGGAATTAAAATGAAGTTCTAAGTCAGATCTCCCCGGCCGTTCGCGGTCCGGCTTATTCCCCATTAGCCGTGATTATTCTTGCGACAGCGGCAGCAGCGGCGGCAGCGGCGGCAGCGGCGGCAGCGGCGGTTCTTTCGCAATCGATGCAAGCGTGAACTTTTATCCGCTGTCGAACGGCCTTGCCTTTTTTTCCTTCCACCTTTTTCTCCTCTTTTTCCCCTCGTTGTACACATCGTCGCCGCGCCGCGCCGCGCCGCGCCGCGCCGACCGTGTAGGTGTTTGTCACTTCGCTTTCGTGCCGCCTCGGACAAACCTTTCACTGTTTTGCACCTACATAGACGGCCGGCAGACAGCCGCGTGCCGTTGCCGTAAACTCAGAGAAATCTCCGAGACGACGCGAGATACAACCCGCTGCTGCGATACGTGTTACGATCGGCGAATTCCGTTTCGTTCGACGACGTTGCGCCACTCTTCTTTCGCCCCCCTTCCGAGTTATTATCTCGACACTTTACCTACCGCAAGCCTATCAATCGGTTTTTAGATTTTCTTATCAACGCGGAAACTATAAATACACGTAGCTCGTACGTCCAACGGAATCCGATGCGTTCGTTCGACGCGTCGCCAACTCGTGTCGATACTGGAACAACTGGCACGTTGATCGATCGTATCGATGGATTTTGCCGCATCGGGCTCTGCCCTACGTTTGGAACTTCGGAACCAGAGACCTCCAGGAAAGAACCTTTCGCGTGACATTCTTGATTCCCTTCTTTATTCCTAGATTACTTGTGTGTCATGTGAATTTTAGATAGACAACTCTGACTCCGACCCGATCCCCTTACCCCTGTGAAGTTTCTTTCTGCTTTTTCTTTTATTTCAACTGCTTACTTTTATGTTTCGTTATATTTTCTCCATGCTTGTTCTTTCGTGTAGCTGCATAAATCTCGAGTCGAAGAGCATGGCAACGCGTGCGTGATTATTCATCGACGATGACGGTGTCTACCGCATTGAACTTGACAAATTCGACGTCCGAACGAAAGATTTCTTTTCATTCGTGTTTGCAAGGCTTTCGAAATATTCTATGTCCGACGTGGTCGATACGCGAAAAGAGCCTCGAGAGGCGATTTTCCGGCGCATCAAAGGGAAATCGAATTTTCGAAGCATTTCGGTAGACATCCCCGATGCCTGGCCTTAGGCATCGGTCGCGGAACGACCTTCGCTCTTCACCGATCTCTGGACCATCTCACCGAGATCGTTTCGCATTCTTTTCTCATGCTTAAGAATCCTGCTCGCCGAATACACGGTGTCCACGAAATATCCGCTTGAACCATTAGCAACTTTCGCGAAGCAATCGCAACGGCAAATCGTCAACGAACCTGCGCATGCGTCGCAACAGCCTATGTATACCGAGAAAGTACATCTTCGCACGATCCGGTTTTCTTTTCAGCAAAACTTGGATCGCTCGGTTCGAAAAGTATTCGTCCATTCGCGATAGATTTGGCACGCTTGGCAAATGTTAAAGTTAACGTCGGAAACGTCGATTCGCGCGCGCTCCGACTCGGACGAGAGATCGAATTTCGGATAATACGCGGCGCATGCGAATGGACGAATACTTTGGCCATCGGCATCCCGACACCCGGTACATCCCCGGCAGCCTGGCGACGAGCATCGCCTCAGCCATCGGCGAACACCCGTCGCCGGAACTGCAACGGAAAAAAGATAAACACCCGTGGCCGCTGCTTCGTCGCTTCCGAATTACGTTTACGCCGGCAGTTTTTTCTTTTGAGTTGCTAGCCCCTATCCTGGTCTCCTACTTTCTGTTCCAGATTTCGTGCGAACCGTCGGCGCACGGTACGAATAGAGTCGCCGGGACCAACGGGGATGTAGCCGAGGGTGGGCTGCCGCCGGTTGACGCTACCGCGACGACGATGCGCACGTCGGAACGACGAGACCGCCGTCACCATCGCCACCAGCTGCCGACGAGAGCAGGGGACCGTTTAATCCGCGAAATTCACTGGGATCATCGATCGATCGGCGACAAAGCTCACTGCCACCAGTGATGACGAGACGAGGCTGTTAACCTCGAAAACCGTCCGTCCGTCCGTCCATCCGTCTATCCGTCTGTCCGTCGAGCCGCGATATCCACGGACTCTCCCTCTCCGCCGAGCCAACGAACAAAGACCTTCGGCCACCCTTTAGAGACCCCGAAGAGATCAAAGACTGAATATCAAAGAGGGGGACAGGAAAGATGTTGGGCGTGAGTCAGCCGGGAAACCCGCCCTCGAGCTTGCGACACTCGGCGAGCTTCTCTTGCCTGCAGCGCGGCACTGCCAGCGAGGGACATCGGGCTAGGACCTCGACGCTGCTGCAGCAGCCTAGCCTTCAGCTGACCGGCAGCGGCGGCGGCGGCGGCGGCGGCGGCGGTGGCGGCGGCACAGGCACAGGCACAGGCACAGGCACAACAACAACGACAGGCACGGGCACCGGCACCGGTCATCACCAGTACTCCGGGCAGTCCTCGCTGCTGCAGCAATCGAGCACCGGCACCGTGCAACACCGAGTCGAGGCGTTGGAGTCCCTTCAAGACGGCAACGACTACGGTTTCGTCAAGATCAGGCCACGGTTGCGCAGCACGAACGCCACTCTCTACCATGAGGAAGAGGTAGCAGCGCAGAAGAGCGCGCTGTGGGACCGCGACGCCTCGGCGTTCAGCGACCGCGAGTGCGACTCGAACTACAGGGACTGTTCGCTCAAGATCAAGGACCACCGGGAACATTCGCCCAAAGGCGGCACCTCGAAGAACCAGAATCCCCTCCGAGGCGCGTTGATCCTCTTCGCTTCGACGTCCTCCTGGTGGAAGGCCAGGCAACGGGAGGATCAACTGACCGGATCGGAGCGAGCTCTAGCCTCGACCGCCACCATGTCCGAGAGGAAATGGTCCAGCACGTCGATGGCCTCCCCGTCGAACGAGCGCAAGTGGGTGCCGTCGGTCACCTCGCCGACGAACGACAGGAAATGGTCGGTCGGGAACGCTGGTCTGTCCTCCTCCACCGGGAACGACAGGAAGTGGACCAGGTCCTCGGTGTCTTCCAGTTCCGCGAGCCAGCAGGACAGGAAGTGGCGGTCGCTGGGCGCTCTGCTCAGGACCCCAGCTAGCACTGGCTCGCACGGGGTCCAGCAGTCGGACCTGCGGTGGATCTCGGAGGATCTGCTCGGCGCCTGCTACATGTCGAGCAAGTACCAGCAGCAGCAACAGCAGCAGCAGCAGCAGCAACAACAGCCCCAGCAGCAGCAGCAGCAGCAGCAGCAGCAGCAGCAGCAGCCGACCTCTTACTCCGCCCGGGTTAGCAGGGTCAGCAGGGACATCTACAGAGAGAACGGGGAGTTCGGGCAGACCGGCCGGTCGAAGGTCAGTCGCAGATTGTACCAGGACGGCGAGTCTTCCGGGGACAGAGACACCGTCGAGGAGAGGCATCTTCAGGTGAGGCACCAGTTCGAGGAGGAGTGCCGGGCCAGGACTAATCGGGAGAGCATCTGCAAAACGGAGCAGAGCAGCGAGACGCGCGGCGCCTCGACTAGGTCCAGCCGGGCGCAAAGCTTTTACCTGCTAGACGATTTCCTGCGGCCCCAGCCCCAGCAGAGTGGTGGCAATAGCAATAAGTGCATGTTGAACGTCTACCTGTCGCCGTCCCACTCCAAGTCCAACGATCACGGGAGATCGATCGAGACGAAGCACGTCTCTTCGCAAGGGAACATAACCACGAACATCACGCCGCCCAGGCGCCACAATTCCAGCTCGGATAGCCTGGAGGTGGCGACCAGCCCCCTGCCGCCGCCGGTGCCGCCGCCGCCACCGCAGGTCAGCGCCAGGGACAGGGACAGGGGCGACAGCCTCAAGGAGAAGGACGTGTGCCCCTGCAAAATGTGCTGGACCAATATGCACCAGAGATCTTTCGTTGAAGAGGTAAGTCCTGTGGGACGACACGCGTTTCTCGATCGGGCACAGGATCCTCCCGCCGCCAGAGGCCTCCGAGGAAACTCTGGAAACGATTCTTTTTCCCTCGATGTGCCCCCCACCGATCCGACCAGTCTTCTTTGATCCCGAAAATCTTAGGTCCGGCCCGCTTTACTTTTCGACGAGAGGCGAAAAGCTTTCGAATCGGCGATACGCAAAGTTCGACGAAGCGTCTAAGCATCGGAGCGATCGACGGTCGACCTCTGTCGACGCATTCGTTGCCCGAGATATCTCGTTCGGATAAGAAACGAGGAAGCTTTCGCGAGTAGTCTCGTTCCGTTTACAAAGTAGTTTGGAAATACAGAGACGAGGGACGCGGGACTGAAAAGTGATTTATAAGTGCCGCGGATGGAATTATAATTTCCGGTTATTTCCCTTTGACGCGACGCAGATATTGTCGTTCCCGTTGCGTTCGGCTAGTGGCTCGGACGATATTGCACAGGCAGATGAAGTCTGCGACGACCGAAACGACGACGTAGACGTAAATTGAGACGCCGTTATCGTGCGCAGCTACGAGGATATTTCTTTGAGGAAATTTCATAGCCGGCTCGAAGTATGCTGCTGATAAATCAGCCTTGTTGCCTTTCATATTTTATGGGACGTGTAAACACGAGTGTTCGCCTCGCTTCGCGTGCTGTGCTTTAAAGAACACGGACGTACGGAATTCTTAAGGCTCGCCTAGCAGCTTGACAAATTTATTCAGAAAAATCTTTCGAGTCTAGTTTGTTCGATCGGAACGCAACCTAAATTCGAATTCCAACAAGTGACCGGACAACAAGACGGAGAACATTTCATCGTCATTCTTTTCTCTTCGATTTACATTTTTCAAACGCTAAACGCACCGCGACCGGTCAAATGACCGCGCAATTCAACTGTATTATATACCTATATCCGATTTCATACATTACCCGAGATTACCAGCTATTCGACTGGTCACCGTAGCAGTTATCCTCCGTCTTCGTTTAATCGATATTGCATTGATATTCCATTGATATTCCATTGATACTCTATTGATATATTCCATTGATAGAAGAAACACGATCGAGTCCGATCGGTGTGTTCCGTGTGGGACGAGGATCGTCGAAACTCGTCAGGGTATCGAGTTACCGGATCGAGGTTGAATACGCGAATCGAATACCCCAATTGTTGAGCTACTCGTTGATCTTTCGATCGAGGAAAATGGACGACTCCGACCGGCTCTTCCGGTGAAAGTTGCTTTCGATCGCGTCGCCGATATTGTTGAAATGTATTGTTTAAAAAGAAGAAAAAAGAGAGAAGTAGAGACTCGGCGTTGGCAATGGACCTCGAAACTTTCGATTAGCAGCGTGGGCGGCGTGCCGCGTCGAGAATCTTTTCATCGGTATTTCCTTTTCGGAAAGTCAGGGCAACGTTCGTTCGATCGTTCAGGCTAATTCCCCAGACCCCGTTAACTGAAAATCAATCATTTTCCACTGCGGGCAAGTTCGAAACAATGACTTGTTTGGTAAGCTGTTTCGTGCGGTCTCGAATGCTGTAAACGCGTAAAATCCACAGTCTACTTGTCGGTGCACTCTAGATCTTGATGGAAATTTCGCCTGTTTTATGCCGAACAGCGCAAAGAGAGCAAAGGATAAAGAGAACAACTCTGTCCAATAGGAAATAGATGGAAAAATGTCCGACCCAACTAGCAGATGAAAAGAAAGCTTTTCATGATCGTAGATTGAAATTTCGTAGGATTCTCGTAGGTCTCCCAGTGGGTTGTTCGGATTAATAACGAGATGTCGGGGGATGCTCGGTCCCCATTCGAATGGTCCGCCGGCTGTATCCGACGCTCGAATTAGGTTGCCGCCCCTGACCCCTTATTTCGTTCGGGTGTGTATCGAACACGGAGCCCGTTATTCTTGGGACGCAGAAGGGTACAGAGTGGCGAAGGAAGTCGTATTTCTATCCTTCCAGTATCTACTCTATTATTAGTAACCGGTGCAATGGCGGTAGACGGTTCGACTGGATTTCCGTTCGATTTTAAACACAGCCGTATCCTCGCGGCCGTGGCCTCTCTCTCTCTCTCCCTCTCCCTCTCCCTCTCCCTCTTCCTCTCCCACTCTCCCGCTGCTCGATTCCGTCTCGTTTCCTCCGAGAAGAGACTCTCCAGCAGGCAGGACTGCCGGATTGATTGAGATTTCCAGCACGTAGGCTCGCGGTAGCGCGATTTTCCCTCGACGCGATGAATTCACGCGGAAACGTCTGCACGCTGCATACCGGGTGACCCTGGACGAATCGATAAACATGAAAGTTTCGCGCTTAAAAAGATAGCTTCTCGGAGAAGATCAGCATAGAAATCGATTCACCGATACCCAAACGAAATAAGAAACGAAACGAAATAGGAAAGAAGGAAGGAGAACGGAGCGGAGGGCGGTTCGGCGCTTTAACGAGGCGGGACAGTTCGTCGAGATCGCTCTTTTGTTTCCCGCGGGCTCTTTGTTGCCGCGTTTTCAGCTGGCCGACGCGTAACGCGTAACGCGTAATGCGTCCGTAACGCTGCCCGGCTTCGAAGGGGCTTCCCTCCGCTTCCCTTCTTTCACGCTCGTTTACCGCGTTCCTCGGTTCTCCTCTTTTCGTCTCCTGCCGCTTCGCGTCCCTGCGCCGAACACAGTGTTCACCGTCGCTCGCTCACCTCACCCTTTTGTTAATATCAAGACATCCTAGGTCAGGGACGCGTAACCTACGCATCCGGCTTTGTCGGCGCGCGTCTTCGCGTCTTCGCGTCTTCGCGTCCTCGCGTCCTCGCGTCCTCGCGTGTAGCCCTTGTCGCTGACTCAACGTCCGCCACCGCGGGCTTTGTCTTTTTTCCTATTTCTGGCCAGGAATGTGGCGTTAAATTCGCTCGCGATCTCGGTTCTCGCGGGACACGCGACGCGCCATCTTTACGCAGCCGTGTCTTCGTCTCGGAGGCCATTTTGTCGCGTCACGTGGTCGCGCGATTGACGGCCCGAACAAGTTTACGGGAAAAGTTGTCCAGAACTAGGGTCGGAATGTTTCGCGTGATCTTCGATTTTGAAAACCGATTTTGCTACTTTCTTTCCGTTCTCCCCTCGTACGACCTCGATACACGAAGACGCTATCGAACGTTGAAATAAGATCAAATTCGTCCGCGCCGCGCGGTGATGATTAATTTCTTTGAGTCTCCGACGATAGCCGCGCACGTAGACGCTATTTTTAACGCGGCTCTGTTATTATCTCTATTGTCGCTCGCACCCCGTGCTCGGGTTTTCCCACAGAAATGGGACAAGCCGAGCCGCGCGAGCGCGCGTTGTCCTTCACCCGCGTTTATCGTCGCTCCCCGGATACAAGCTCGATTACCATTGACCTTTCGCTATAAATACGTGCATTAAAGTATTCAATTATCAGGAGTTATTCTCGATGCAGCGGGATTTCGCGTGATCGGTGACGATAGCGTCCGTTCGAACGTGTCCGAGACGTTTCTGGTGTCGATCGTGGTTGGATCGTCCGATCGATCATCGCCGAATCCTTATGCGCTTACGGGAAATTTCAAACAGCAACATTCCTCGGTATCTCATTCGAGCAACGACCATGCTCGGTTTCACGGCAAAACCGGGGGTGTCTTTGAATATTGATCAGATCCTGGCCAATTCGGTGTGCCGCGTACCATACGCGGCCGCGTGGGGCAGATTTGCCACCTCGAACAACCAATGAAACCCCGAGAATCCGGAATTTATTATTTGTTGCTCGCAGCTGCGACCGAATTTCGATTAACGGTAAAACTAGCGGACAGGCAAATTGGCTTTTCGAAATTTTCCTATTGAAACTCTGAGTTGAAATTTCGTTTGTATCGCTTTATCGTTTCATTTCGGTCGATTTCGAATCGAATCGATTCGTTAATCGACTTAATCGGGAGACAAACGACAAACGACAAACGATGAAACTTTCGCCGATCTTTTCCCGAGCTGTCGAGCCGAGTCGCAATGAAACCTGCTCCATTGTTCGCGGCATCGAATTCGAAAATAACGAATTAGAAGTAACCGTAACACCTACTAATAACCGACAACGCCGGGGCGCATTCCGCGCGGGTTATTGTTCTCTATCCACTTGCGAAAGGCCACGATTCAGATACCAATAATTATTAATACTCGTTGCATCATCGGCGAACCTCATAAAAGTTGTATTAGCACATAAAGCGGCGTAGAACATGCATTAGAGTCTGAAAATTTCAGTCCGTTATTACGGTTGAAATTCATTAGAATGAAAGGTTTGACGTTGCAATCGGAAATGGTCGTATAAAATTTGTCCTTTCTACGAGCCGTTTCGTTTCGTTCACGGATGAGAGTCACGGCTGCCGTTGCCGTTTGAACTTTTCAAGTTTGAAGCGTCCTGTAGGGCGCATATAGGAGGAGACAGGACCGCATAAGATAGAAGGCACCAGATAGACCCCTGACGGCGGTATCTCTCGGCGAGATCTCGAAACCGGCCAAGTCTGTCGTTGCATCGAACCACGGTGATTTATCATTATTGAAATACGGACCATTTGTGCCATCGCTCGTCCCATTCTACGCTCCTGCGCGGTCGCCGTGGCACGTTTTTCCGGTCCGAGAGAGGCCCTACTTGTTTGTGCCCGGTATAATCACGATATTCCGAAGAATCGGAAGGACGATAACTAAATTCCACCGAACAGGGGATTTCCTAATGTTCCTGCCAACGGAGACCGACCCGGGAAACTTTGAAACGGGAATATATCATTGAACATCGATGAAACTTACGAGCCGCGCGCGCGACGACGGTGCGTCGTATGTTTCGTGTACCCATAGAACTCGAGGAGATTTGTCATTTACGTGGCGTCCTACGGAGTTAATTTTCCTTGGATCGCGCAGCGATCGAAACTGCTCCCTGTTTCGAGGCGACGCGTTCTCTCGTTCCTGTACGCCATCGCCACGTGCTACAGATCCGGTTTCGGCGAAATTGAAATCGCGGTTGGACACCATCTGTTCGCCGACACGGGAAAAAATTATCCGACCGACGAGAAACGCCGTTTAATACCGGAAACAGAGTCATTCTAACGAACTAGACCATTTTTCTTCCTTCGTTTTTTTTCTTATTTATCTTCAATCTTCGGTTCTACGATCTCCGCGTTAATAATGGACGAGACGGGAGCACGGGTAACGTTTAACTTGACGAAACCTCAAATGTTTGTACTCTTGTTGTTGTTGTTGTTGTTCCTTTGTTTTCCATAGAACCGCTTAAACTATTTTAAAAGTTGATTCGTGGAAAAGGAGAGGACGGAAGAACCAAGGAGAAAAATTTGCGAGTTCTGGTTCGCGTGTCTGCTGGCGAACAGACTGCGAGATCGCAAAGGGGTGTCCTCTTATTTCTTTCTTTAAATTGTGGTCGGAACGTTAATCGTCTGATAAACGAGACCGGCCGAAGTTCCACTTGTTAAACCGCAGACGCCGGGGTGTCGTTCTCGCAGCGACGCGTCGAAACCGTCACGTGGAAACGAGCAAAACAACAATTTCGGAAGTCGTACCAGCTATTCTTCGAGGTTTTCCTTTCTCCCTACCTTTTCTTTGTATATTTAATCGTTCATTCGGATCTCCATTAACGTCGTTTCTTCCTTCGGAAATGAACAATTATTTCTTTGGATGTATCAAATTGGTTTCGTCGTTAAACAATTTATTAGAAAAGAATCGTCGAGGAGAATGCGTTGGTGATGCGTCGAAAGAAAGTTTCGAAATGGATACCCGACCGCCAGCGTAAGGGTGAGCAGCGTTATTAATGTTCCGTCTAGGGGATCCACCCCGATTTCTAGTCGCAACGATACGATCTTTCCAGGAATCCGTCTCACGATTAGGATCACCGCGATCCCGTGACGAGTCTCATTATGTTAGATGTATCGCTGGATATTGGTCGTGAAAGTTCTCGAGAAAAATCCTGGGAAAGTGGAGGAATTATTAACCCGTTCGTCTAGAATGAAAAGGTAAATAAAGAAATCGCAGTTTGAAGATTACCAAGCAATCGACAGATATTTTCTGAATATAATTTCGAAGACACTCGAAACTTTGAAGAAGATCCGCGGCCCAGCGATAAGTAGAGTGCGACTGCTCGTGTGTTTCGATGAAATGCGCGCGGCCGCTCAAAATGCATCGAGATCAGAAACTCGAAGCGCAGGCCTTTAATGAAACGTTTCTATTGCTCTTATCGGGGCGCATCTCTCGACGGAGGGGATAAAACGACGCATAATTATATCGTTCGTATAGCGTATAAATTAAGAGCGCCGGGAGGTAGATTTAGATAAACATTTATACTCGAGAGCGATGCGTATCGCTAACCACCCGATGAAACATTAATGGCGATTCGGATTTCAGCAAGTTTAGTATATCAAGAAATTCCCGATTAAATTAGTTGGAAGATCGATAGAGGAGGCTTCGCTCGTGCGATTATTTACGCGTTGTTTAACGAGCGCGTGCTCGGTGCACGCGGACCGATTCAATTGTGAAATCGGTCGAAACTTGTTTTCGTAAGATACTGACGGTGTATCGATTGTTGTCGATCGTTTCTCCGAGAACATTGACATCGGTCAGTGCGAACGCGATTCGTTGGTTCCTTTCCAAGAAACCCGCGCCGACTTTATCCACTTTCTTCGGGCAACTGCGGGTGCAGCAGGTCCCTGTGTTATCGCTTTCACATTCACTGCCAGATTTCTGTATTACCAGCCCGTTTCTCACCGCTTGCTCGTCTTTGCCATAAGATGACACCACTGAGAATTTAACATTGCAACCAGTATGTTTTCAAATGCACAGTGAATAATTTTCATTAGTTTTTCATTGCTTTCGTGGACGTTACGCGAGTGATTCGTTAATCGAATTGATTAACTCGACGAACAAACCGAGAGAATATTTCTGTTTAAAGGACCGATTCGGTATCGAATGTATCTTACTCTATCGTTGTTAAATCTTTCGAAACTCGAAGAAATTTTGAATTATTTCGTATTCGATTGAAATATTCACGTCGGACGTATCGTTGCGTCTCTCGTGAATCGTTAGCCAACTATCTATTGTATTTGCAATAGGATTCGGTGCAATTCTATGAGCGTATCATTGAACGATTGCGGTGAATATTTGTTCGATCGGATGATATCGAATCACGCTCTCCGCGCAAACATTATTCAGTGGGCATAGCCGTCGCTCGACTATATATATATATATATATATATATATATATATATATAACCATCGAAAATGGAATAGGAACGAAGGAATTAATGTGTATTCCATCGGAAGGTTTCGCGTGTCATCGCAAAAGCCGAGTTTCCTCGTTAGAAATCCTTCGCGAACGTCGGCCTTATTAATTGCAACCTTGGGTCTCAAGTTTCTCCTTTGTTCTGTTGCCGTCGCAGCGATTATTAAATGCGCGCATCGTGGCGTCGAAGAAGAAAGAAAAGGAAACGGAAAAGGAAAAGGAAAAGCAAAAGGAAAAGAAAATGCGAGTCGCGTGAAAAGGATTGGAACGATTCGCGGATTATGGTACACTGGGTCGGCCGCCCGCATGCTCGCGAAATTCCTGACACGTGGTCCGCCATCCAGAGAAACGTTCTTTGTGTCGCGCCGTAAAAATAGTATCGCGCGCGTGTTCGAGACATCTGAAAAATACTATCGATATTATATGGAACGAAAAGATTCTCGGTTGCAAAGGATATTGGTTCGCAAACGACAATGTCTGAAATAATAATATTTAACAGCCTACTCGTGCAACGTCTATTCAAGAATCAATTTCCGAATCAGTTTACCGTCACTGTTCGGTGTCGAAGAATCTCAATGTTCCTACCGCCTTTTGTCTAAACGCTGTTTAGTGTGTCTATAACAACATGAAACGATCGAACGACGAAAAAGAAAGGAAGCTCGAAGAGTGAAAGCTTCGGTGAGGTTTTCCTTCTGGTTCTCTTTTATTTTCGTGTTATTATTCTTGGTATTATGCGGTGTTTTTTCGTGCCGCCTCGTTATTTTCGATACGATCGCGATGTTTGGTAGGGGTCGGGTTCGTTGTACGTGTATCGGGCCTATTTATCTCGCCGATTCGTTCTCCGTTCTGCTTTATTGCCCTCGTGGGGCGGAACGTTTAAACGCTTAGAAATTGAACGCGCGCGGTCCGGCTTTTGTGGAAGTTCTCGTGTCGTCCGGCACGGATGCAATTCAATTAAACCGTTCAACCTGTAACCGCGTCTATTATATCGTGTGCTTCATTTTCAAGGCTCCGATCAATAAAGCAAAACACCCGCACGCCTCTCTCCACGACCTCGTCGCGTCGCGTCGCGTCGCGTCCCGTCGCGTCCCGTCGCGTCCCGTCGCGTCGCGTCCCGTTCGTTCTGCGACGTTTTCACCGAATTAACCCGTTTGCACTCGTCGGTTTCTTTCGGTACACGTAACCATTACTTTCTAATGGAATATTGCTTGAATTACGCTAGCAACGAAAATGTCTGCATTTATCGGAATGTTAATATTAACGGAGTAATAACATTATACATTATAGAAAATGCGATATCGAGTGAATTTATTAAGATTTCGATCGAGTCGCGTTTTCACTGATCCAGCAATTCCAGGATTAAATCGTTATCAATTGTTATGCAATTTCATTTATCCCGTATGATTCGAAATTCAAAACTGATCCTGCCGTTTATTGTAATTTCTTGAACGCGACGCTTCGTTCCGACAATTCCCGAATCGAAACGAATCGAATCGAATCGGATCGAATTAAAGCGTATCGCGTTCGTTAAGCTCCGTCGCTTTATAAAATTAAGTGAACTCTGCGCGTCGAGTGTTTGCGATTGAATTCGATCGATATTAATAACATTTACCGTATTATTTTATTAACTGTTACTCCTTTCGCCGCTGGGCTATTTATACTAACGACACGCGATCGAGTTTCGAGTTTCAAATTTCCCAATGCACAGGTATCTCTTGAATGATTCTTCAATGTTACATCGATATAACGGTAATTAGTTACGAATCTTTTACTCGAAAGATTCTCAATAGGAATATTGATCGTTCTGCAATGAATTGAGAGACATTGCGAGGTCCGTAGTGTCTGTTGCGAACAAAAATATGCAACAGCCGAGTCAAACTATAGTATGATCGTCGAATCTCTGGCCGATTCGCGAATTCCCCGAGGCAAACACTGATATCTAGGTAGCAAATATACCGACCGGTCTCCAAAATTCATTTACCCGGAGCACTTCAACCCCGAAAAACTGGTTTCGCGGAGGGCCCCTCGGACGCTGCACCGACAGCCAATCAGGAGAGCTCCTTACAGGGAAGAAAGCCAATCGATAGCTAGGAAATCACGACGCGTGTGCTCTCTTCTCTTCGGTACACAGAAATCCAGCGAACGAGTCTTCGCCCCTCGAAAAGAAAAGGCTGATCGAACGGTTCGCCTTTCGCTTCTAGTTTGAAAATTGCTCGGTAGAAAAGTTTTTATATGCGCGGATAGGATAGACCGAGGCGAATGAGGTCTGCTTTTTCAGGCTAAACGAATAAAAACGGTGAAACAAACGAAAAGAAATCTCGTACATGTACGAGAATACGAATCATGATTGTTCTATTTCATTTTCTTCGTTTCGAGGCAAATCTAGGCAAATCTATATAAATTCACGACAAAAACAAACACTTTTATTTCTCATTTCCGAGGACTCGCGCGACTCGTATGGAGAACTGTACCACCTGTGTCCCGAAGTACGTATCCTGTAAACGGGGAACCGTCCGAGCTACTTCTCGTTCGGCAGCTGCAAAAGATCTTTCCAGTCGACCGGGTCGATCGATAAAATGGAATCGTAAAACTTGATTCGGTTCGTGACACTCGCGCGTTAATCCGCGAGAGAGTTCGTTTCTCCGCTTCTCCGTTCCTCCGTTTCGCCGCGCACGCGGAGAGAGAGAAAGCAAAGAAGGGAATCGCGAGGTTACCAGTTTTCAACCGCGGGGGAGTGCGTTTCGATGCGAGGCGTACGCATCGAGAAAAAACGCGGGGTTCCGCGGACACGCGAACCCGATTTTACACCGTGGAACCGATTAAATGGAAGCGGGACGACGGGTGAAAGTGTTGCTCGACTTTCGACGAATTAACGCGAAAATTTCTTTGATTGCGGGGATTAGCGGTCGCGAGCTCGTTTTCCTTCCACGGTCTCGAACACGAGATTTCTTCCTTTAACGACTGGTTGGGAGATGTCGGCTCTCGAAACCAACTTGATCTCCATCGAACGAGGAACCGATGGAAGTGGAAATTATTTTACGCGTTCGCTACTCCGAGGGCCCGTGGCAAGCGTTGGCGGAATCTCTTAATTTATCTGTCGTCGTTTAGCTTTGCTTCTGCGAAATATAAGCTGAAACTAAAAGTTGCATCGAACAATTGACGTTGAAACGAAAGATCGATAACACGAGGGTGGCCCACCCGGTATACGTCGCTCGGAGAATGCCATTGGCAGTCGGCCATTTGTTTCCTATCGGGCCGATACATCTGTAGCATTCGAGGATGCGACCAGTTTGGCGACAGATGCTCGCCCATCCTCTCCCCTTGTCGAATCTGTTTACCTATTATTACCGTTTCGTTTCGTTTCGTTTAATTGCAAGCAAAACCTTGCTGTTAGCAGCCTCGTTTGTACCAAACCTGGCGTAAGTTTCGCGCAACCGAACCATTCTACCGCTCTAGGTAGCTAGAAACTCGAGGTCGAAAGCAAGACACGGTCCCAGTGGTAAACCCTAGAGCGGTTAAGGGTGTAGGAGGCATCGCGATCGGATGACGGAGCGGTATCCTTCTTATTTAAGGTTCGAGCATCGTCGGTAAGGGCATGGCGGCGCTAGCGGAACCCTAGATCGCGGATCCTAGAGCAGCTAAGGGTGTGGGACGCCGCGAGGAGCGGGGAGAGGCTAGCCGCGCTCGCTCCGCGGGGTGGGGGCCTGTGGAAGGACCTGCGCGCGAATTTCCCGCGTTCGCTCAACCTCATATTGATCCCACCCCGGTGGCTCCCCGCGTCCTGCCGTGCGTACCGCGGGGGTTGTTGCGGGTCGTGGCGGGGCGAGGGCGAGACACGGTGGGCGGTTTGATCGGCGTATACACAGTACGGGGAGTAGAGCGGACGGCGAAGGGAACGAATACCAGAGAAATCGTGGACTCCGGCTGGTCCAGCGGGTAGTCGTGCTGCTCGAGCGTCGTCGGGATGCGTCTTTCTTTCGCGTAATACGCCAACGCCGCCCAACCCCCGTGACACAGTGTTCCTTTTTTTTCCTCGTCGGTCTGCCTGTGATTTCTTGTGCACGGAATAATTGCCGCTAAAGGATAATCCGCGAGATCATTCGATTAGTGCTGGGTGGCAGAGGGATAGGCGAGAGAGTATTCGCGGAAAGGGAGAGAGAGAGAGAGAGAGAGAGAGAGAGAGAGAGAGAGAGAGAGAGAGAGCGAGAGTGTGTGTGTGTGCGTGAGAGAGTGAGAAAGAGAGTGGGGGGTAGAGGAAGAAGAACTCGACGGAGGAAGAGGTCGGCCGCGGATTGAACCCAGAGGAGGCAAGAAGGTGCGAGAGGCTGGGCATTAAAGGGTGCTGCCCGATCACCGTTCAGGGAACGGCGATCACGTGAGACGAGATCGGTGTTCCCTTGGGACTTTTCCGTTACTCTCACGGATCGGACGGATAGGCGTCGATAAGAGGAATCGCGCGAGCGGAGCTGGAATTCTGGAATTCGCGTTCATGAACGAAACGACGCGTTACGCGTAGCGTTTTCGGCACGCTCCGTAATTAAAGCGGGTGCAATTACACGACGAGTCGCGATACGCGCGCGTGTCCGCGGCTGCGGGCTACGAGTAGAACGCGTACGATAGGTGTTTCGGGGTATGGAGCTCGTATCGGAGTCGTCGACACCGCGATCCTGTCGACGCTGCGTCACGGCGAACCACGGTGAACCACGGTGAACCACGGTGAACCACGGTGAACCACGGGGATGCCCGATCGATCGGTGATTCATCTCGCAGCGAGGGGTTTTCGGATAGCTCGTTTCGATCGAGGACGATCGGTGCTTGTGTCGGTCGTTGGCGGATTTTCGATTCCCGACGAGTGAATTCGGTTCGTTTCGATCGATAGAGAGGTACGCCGATGCTGATGTTAACTAATAACTCTCCGTTTCTGTCTAGTGGACGCTAGGATCGTTAGTCGTGGTTTACTCGGCTCGAGAAAAGTTCGGTTCGAGGCTCGACCGACAGCAACGCGGATCGGTAACTAATCTTGAGTGATTTCTAATTGGCCAAGGATCTATCGAGATCGAGGAAAGTTCGCGTCGACGTTAGACCTACAAGAATATCGGGCATACTAGTTTTCGCAAACCTCCGATCAGCCAAGGGTTTACTCGGATCGAGAGAAGCTCGCATCGTCGTCAAGTTCGACTGTACTACTTCCATTTATTATTCAGAGGTAGGTTTGCCTGAGCTGAAACGTCGTATAATGGCAGGATAAATAAAAACGAGTAAAAAGCATAGTAGACGCAGCGACAGTATGCAGCTTTACACGATCTCGACGACGGGTTGTTACGCGTGTCGTGACCGTGCGCGCGGCTCGACGACCCGACTCTCTCTCCGCAGTGACGGTCACATGCGGGGAAAAGTCGCGACGCGTGTCGACGATCCCCTTTCGTTGGATGGCGTCGTCGGCGTCGTCGAAAGTGCTGCGGCCGGAACATCGCATCGCACCGCATCAGCGACGAGGCGTGCGCTGACCCGGCGATTAACCCTTTGCGGTGCTGTCGCAAAGCTGACCCGCTCGATTTTCGATTTTATTTCCTCGGCTACGCGTTTCTCGTGTATTCGTTTGTTTAACCTATTCGAGATTAGAATCATTTGAAAACTGATCCGCCAGAGTGAACAACTCTCGTTCGATGAAATATTGAAAATGTAGAAAAGATTTCTCGACAAGCCAATACAGCTTTTAGTCTTTGCGTGTCGCTAATTTTCACCTTATTCGTAAATTTACCTATTTTTCGTCTCGAACCGGTTATCCTGTTCAAAATCGAATACTTTTCCGAACAAATAGAGATGATTTTAGTTTTCGTTCGATCCGAACTCGCGCACAAAAACTTCCTTTGGCGTTGGCAACCAGGAAATTGAGAATCGTTGTTATTTACTTTCGGTTATTTTCCTGTGCTTTTTTCACGGAAATGCATATAGTACGATGGTAAACTCGGATGTGGGACAGTCGCTCGAGGCCGTGGTCCTCGGCGAGACGGGAGTAGGCTGCCGCGAATGATTTATAGCGATCGCGGTGTCCTACTAAAGTTCGGTAGCTAAGGTAGACACCCTGTTTCGGAGGCACTGTCGTTCGGAGCGGAGTTTCACGCGTGATTTGTGCTTCTAGGTCGTGTCGAATCGTTCCCGAGTCTTTTCGTGTCGTCTAATTGGCTTCTTCCAAATCGAAAGTCGAGGATTTAACAGATCTGGATAGCACTTAAGGTTCCGATAAGAATTTCCAACATTTCTTCGAAAAGAAGACGAAGAACTTTCAATCGATTTTCTACCTGGAATACAAGGTTGCAATGCAAATCATTGAATTATTCGTCTAATCGCTTTTCCAGAGTGCCTTTGTATAATCGACGAGGAAGGGACGACGCGAACGTCACAACATTCGCGTAACGATACACGATGCAAAGTTCAGTATCGGATATCGAACGCTAGAATTTCGCTGCATTAAATGAAGCGGCGAGCGCGAAGCTTCTTCCAGCGTTTAGGTAAATAACCAGCGCATCCTGCTTTCTTCGATTCGATTATCGAAGCGCCAAGATGGTGGACTTTCCCGATTCTCGATTGATTATTTCGATGAAACACGGCGTCCTTTGCGCTGTGATTATTCCAACAGTGGTTAAAGAAGAGTCCTAGCTGCAGGAGCCGCTTCCGTTCGACGACGCGTCGTTGCCTCTCATGAATAGTTGAAAATGCCGAATGCAAATTGATCCTTTGAAATTGGAAAAAGTATTTTCCATTCGGTCGATACTGCCGCCTAAGTAAAGACGAAACGCCGGCTCCTTGTGTGCATCGGCATCGTGCGCGGTTGTAACGTAAATGAAAACGTAAATCGTTTTCGGTTTCTTCGTATATTCATCGTAACGTTCGAGTTAAACTATTTGTTTCTTCGATCTTTTCCATTTTGTCGGGTGCGGCGGATTTATCGTTGCAACAGGAATCCTTGTTGTTCCTAAATTTCTAAGAAAAGGAAGGTTTATGGTTATTTTCGTGGTCGGTTTTGTCATGTTAGCGTTTGCAGCGTCGTCCGAGAAAGTTAAGCACCACTGGGCTGGAGCACGGGTGCGTGCGTCAGTCCGCGGAGATTCCGATAAATCATTAACCGGGCGTGTTTATTGGCCATGCACGATCGGATCTCGGGAAGCTGCCGTTGAATTTATGCCGCTCCGCGATCTCGATTGCCGATCGATCGGCGAACCGCGCTCGTGACTCGTGGTTCGTGAATCGTGGATCGTGGATCGTGGATCGTGGATCGGGTGCAACAGGCGTGCTCTACGATATCCACCTTGCGACCATGCAGACTCGAATGGGAACGCGGTCTTGGATAGCGCGTCAGGTGGCGATCTCTTCGATCCTTTGGGGACGTCGAGTTTTCGATGTCAACGATCGACAATTCCGAACGAATCGTTTAATTGTTCGAATAAGCAATCGTTGCCGTGCTAGTAGTTTTCTTCGTTTGTCTGAATAGTGAAAATCTTTGTACGAACGTAGACGGCTCGAGTCTTCGTCGAAGATTTCTGATAGAAATACGAAATACGAAATACGAAGGGAGTCGGGACGAGACCTACCGCGTTGCGGACAGACCGTCGATATTGGCCTGATTTTCGTTGCGCAACCTGTGGAGCCCGATTAAAAAGATCGAACGAGGCGAAGCGGACCGAAAACTCGCGGATCACGCCAAGGATACACCGGGGACACTCTCGCAGCTAGGTACGAGCTTCGGATTTCGCGACACGATCGTCCTTTCCACGCATCGACAATTAAAACTTAACAATTTATCGAAAGCAGGGAAAAATTGTAGGCGTATCCCACGTTTGTGCTTATATTTCCTGTAAATACAGTTGACCGGCAAAATATCGAGCCTCGCGCGATATTAGAAGCCAACGGGTCAACGAGTCGAGTTGAAGCTCGAACCGATCTCGCCATCGGATTCTTTTCCTGGCACGGAATCGCGCGAGTGTCAGGCGACATCTGGCTTCTCGGCCGAGGTTTAAATCGTTTCTATCGCGCGCCGGTCCGCAAATTAGTTTCCCTCGAACGGGTCGAGAGAGCGGGTCGTTTTCAGAGTCGCTCGTCCGAGCTCGTTATCAACGTGTCTCCGAGCCGAGGTCCGGGTTTATCTTGACGGTTTGCGGCGCCATTTTCCCGTCGGTTGACCACGGCCGGCCCCCGCGACCCTGCCGAAGACAGGATCGAGTTTCTAACGCTGATTAACGCCAGATTATTCGGTTACAAATGGCGGCGGTCACCGGACAAACAATGAAAGCCCGCTTGTCCTGTTTCGGATCGATAACGATTCGACGATGCGCCTGTAACCGGAGTTCCTATGGAATTCAGTTGCGATACATTCGTCGCGTTACAGCTACGTATACACCGAGTGTTGAATATCATTGATATTTCTCCAAGTGAAACTGTTTAGTTTTCACATCGTTCCAGACAGTTCGCGCTTTCGACGCATCGATAATTACGAAATAGTTCCGGTAAAATTTATCCCACTATAGTTAGGGTTCACTGCAATAACTTCAATTTCGATTGTAAACTATTAGCAATTTATAAGAAACTAACTCTTAATCGAATCATATATTAATTTCTGAAAAATCTTATTTGAAAATGTCCCGCAACCTATCGAGAATCAACTGGCCACCCACGCTTCGGGGACCTCTGACCTAATACGAATTCAACAGCCATGCTAAGTTTCCTTGCCGAGAACAAAATGTCGACCGGTCGTTCCGGTCGGCGAGCGCTTATCGATACTTCGACGAGCGATCTTTCTTTGATTCGACCGCTGCAAAATCATTAGCATAAGAGAGGGAGAGAGAGAGAGAGAGAGAGAGAGAGAAAGCGTTGTGTGTGTGCGTGCGCGTGCGAGGGAGAGAAAGAAGGTAAATGTACTTGGGAAAACGTCGCCTGCACGTAAATGCCCCGATACAGGCGCGGGATAAGGGAACGAGAGCTGGCCGAGTTCGTTATTACCCGATTATTGGCTGTTGCTCGGCTAATAACTTGCCGATAACTTCGGTTAACGCTTACGCGAGCCGGGTATTACACGGCAATAAGATGGCGACCTCCATCTCGTAACCCCACTTAACGTCACTCGCGCGGCGTCGCTCGCGGGAAAGCTTCCGCCGAATAAAACGCGATAAAAACCCGACGAAAAGTCGTGCATTAACCCTTTGCACTGTAGACGCGCCCATCAGTCGCCGTTTCATTCGATACGGCAACCCCAATGTAGTCAAGTTGGATGTTCGCGTGAAATATTCAAATAAAGTGTTTAATATTTCTGGTGAAAAGCTTCTCAGCTGCAAAGGGTTAATGGGCGTTCTACAACTCGTTTAGCACGCGAACAAGACAGATACTTTCTATACGTTTCTCGAGAAAATTTCACGAACCGTTAATATTTTCCAAGACTGAAATATCTATATCCAAGACTCTGTCGAAAAAGAAATGGTAAAGAGGAAATTTGGCAGAAAACCTGTTCGCTTTGTAGAGAATAAAGAAGCTCTATCCTTTGTCGAGGCGAAAAGAGAAAAAGCAGTCGAGCGAGAATTAAAACGAAGCACACACCGGTCGAGTAGAAACGTGTTAGTTCCGTTAGCGATATCCTCGCAGAAGTATGCGCAGAAATGAACACACCGTAGATAGGGATACTTCTGTAGGTAGAATATTTCTGTATATCCGCACCGTAGATTCACAGTCGAAGAGCACGATCAGCGAAACCGATCCGCCGTGGCAGGATCGTTTCGTCCTGGAACTCTTCCGATGGAAGTTCGAAACGAACACATTTACCGGATAGATCTAACAAAGTAGAAACTGTTTGCGTAGAACGATAGAGTAACGACGAAAGAAACCGGTCCCGCGTAGTTAACGATTCGGAGGCGCAGGCCGTTGCGATGCGCATTCGGAAAAAAAGGTCCAAAAGTGACGTGGATCCGTAAGTCTGCCGTTTCTTAAGTTACCAAAAGTAAATCACGCTGAGCCACCGTCATCTCCTCATTCGTAGGCCGTTCGAATAGTCCTCCATCGATATTCCCACCACCCTCACGTCATTCTTTCGATGCTCGTGTTCGATCGCCACCGGCTGGTTCACCAGCCTGCATTGCATGCGTTGTTACGTTCTTTGCGAATCTTGAGACGTTCTTTTTTCTAGTAGCTAGACACGCTCACGGCACACACTCCGAAATATTCATGGCTTCACTGGTATATGCCCATCAACCCCTAGCGATCGTTTACAATTTTTCTCCTTAATTCTCAGCTTGACGAGTACTTTTACTGCTAACGCGAATCGTTTTTCCCGGAAATTGCTTTTAAAAAAGGAACAAACTGACGAACGAAAGAATAACGACGAATCTACGTAGAATTGCAATTAGTCCAAATAGCATTAGCAATAGCATTTTCCAAAGTTCCACACAGACCCTTGAGCGGTTTGTTCCGTGGATCGATCTCTCTATCGTGATCTATCGTGATCTATCGTGATCGTGTCACGATTTTTTACAGAAACGTTCGTACAGTTCTCCTCTTTCTTTTTTAAATGCTCTCCGTCCGGACCGACGAGACGAACGCGAGTCAGATCTCTCTCGTTCGAATTGTCGATCAGCGGGAACGATCGTCGGCAAAAGTTCCTCTTCGCTGTTCCGGTTCTTTGTTCCGACGCGAGCGTTACGAAAGAATCGGAACAGCAGAAGGAGCGGATAGGGAATTGAGTTTCCCGAAGGTAAGCTAATTAGAAATTCCACAGATAACGTAGATAGGATGGTGTATATACTTACGATACGTTCATCGAGTTCATTAGCGCAAGCTTCGATCGATTCGCAACGGCTTTACCTTTCACATTCTTCATCTTTCTCTCTTTTCGAGTCAGATTTAATGATCTTTTCTTATTGAATTTGTACGAGTTTGTTGCTTAATACCATGAAATTTGCCATTTCATGGTCGTAGAAACTTGACACGAACCAACACACCTGTCTATCGAGAACGGAATGGCGATGAAGATCTGCTGACCGTCAACAGTTGCAATAGACGAACAATGTTTTGCAAACATCTTGGAAACTAACCAGTTACACGAAGAGGAGACGTTTGTCCAAACTATTGATTTTCCTGGCACATTAACGCGTTGATCGGGCAATCGGCACTGGTGAATTTTCTCGTACGATCGAACCAGTTTTCTCGACCAAACAGAAATTCGGAGCAACTCGTTTCGCTCGACGCGTCGCGTAGAAAATTCATTCCGAAATCGATCGGATCGAAGTGTTCGCGAAACGAATGGTTAAATTGACGGAGACGCCGATACCGCCAAAGATTCGGATGACCAAGGTAGCGAGGAATATTTCGAAGAAAGCCTAGAAACCGTAAAGAGGAAGAATCTTTTCGCCGAGAGTCGTTCGGTCAGCTGGCTTAACCAGCCAGTTTTCAGCGGCCTCTAATTAGCTGCGGCTCTCTAGTCACCAGCGGGGAGGCGAAGTTGTCGTTAGGTGCCAGCGAAGAGGCCTGCCATCGTTTCCTCCTCTCCTCCGTGGCGATACGGGAAAGGTGTTGGTTAGCGCGACGCTTCGACGAACGGCCGGCCGGCTGACCGGTAATTGTTCGGGTCCTCTCTCCGCGTCTCGGTTCGGGATGCTTTGTTCGAAACACTCGACGCTCCCCTGTCCACACCTCTATAGTTCGGTCGGTCACTGTTCCATCGCGTAGTCGGACCTCGGTTAACCCTTAACCTCCTCTCCTATCGTTTCTTTCTCAGCCGTGTTTCGTCGCGTCACTTTCTCGTCGATCGTCTGAAAATAGACCGATAAATAAGGTACAACGATACTCGAGACGAATCGCAAACATGGAATATACTTTGAGTTTTCCCCTTTCCGATGAGTCATCGACGACAAACTAAGTAGTAAAAAGGGGGACGGAGGAGAAAATGAAGTCGGTGTCGGTTGCGGTTTCGATAGAAAACAGCGGCCCGTGGGCGCTTTTGTCCGGACCACCCTGTATAGCCAGTGGTGGGCGTTTTAGGTTTGTCCTCGGAGTCGATGCTCGCACCGAAAACGATTTCGAAACGCGGCTGAAACGCGGCTGAAACGCGGCTGAATCACGGCACAAAGAGATATCCCCAGGACTGCTACGTGGAGTTTCGGTGGCGTTGACCGTCCTTTCGGTGCCCAGAGCCGGCGTTGCCCTTGGGATTCCTTTCACGAATACCTGCACCACCTTCCACGGCCGGGCATAAAGCAAGATAAAGCTCCATAAAGCGGGCATAAAATTTTTCCGCGGCCGCGAATAGGCGATCCGCGGAATAGGCTTCTTTAATTGCGCGCGGCTCGCGTCCTCCGAGCCAAGTGCTCCCAAGGACAATGCCGGACGCTGTCGTTCGTCGGGAGGAACATCGAGAAACAACCGTTGCAACGCGTTCAACGCGATTTCAATGTCGAACCACTTTTTCGATCAAAGTGCTGGAAACCCTGCTGACGCATCGGTAACAGGGCATTTAACCTCTCGACCGTGGAATTTTCTTGGTAAACTCTTGGCAGTCGAAGAATTCTCGACCTCTGAACACGCCCAGTTTTTTCATCAAAATTAGATCTTACGATTTACGCCACTGAAAGAAGCGTTAGAGCCTCGACTTTCCGGTAATTCGACTGTTCGGAAGAAATGCTTATTCGTGTCCGAATAAGCTCGCGTCGATGCTTATCGAAATTTCGCGATTCTTCGAGAGGGAAATAGTTTGGGTCGTTTCTTCCCGATTTCCTGGAGCGATCCAGCCGCGTGGCCAGGATCCACCCACGAACGAGCGCGCCTCGGGTTTCGCTCGATTCTCCTCTCGGCCGTTGTTTCCCCGAAAAAACGCGTCCACGATGCGCCGGTGTCCGCTTCCTAGACGTTGCACGCAAATTTCCTACCTTCTGTCACGGCGCGTATGAATCACGCCGCCCGCGTTCCTTGGTCGTCTCCGGTTGCGAACAGGAAGCGAGGATAACCGTTAACCTCTCGACGGACAGATTTTCTTGACGTTCGAACTCTCGAATATCTCGCGATTCCTCGCGACGGAAACCTTTCGTTGCGCGACGCGAGGACCGAAAAAATAATACAACGGACCGGAGCGATAAGAGTTGATTCGTGTAATTGGGTTAATTCGGTGAATTGGGTCGCGAATACGAATACCGCTTCGAGACAATTCGAACGACGCTCTACCGCGGTACGAAGTTCACGGACTTTACCATCGGCACGTTTGCGCGCGACGACCGGAATAAAAATGTTTCATTTCGTTTCGTTTCGTTCATCGGAGATATTCCGCTGCATTCGAAAACAACTGCGTCCGGTTGTTTTCCGTTTCTTTTACATCCGCTTTCATTCTCTTCCGTCATCGTTTCACGTTAGGTGCATCTATTTCATTCCTCTACTCCGATTTCTGTACACCGTCGTGTCGACAAAGGGCGAGGTAAAGGGCGTCGCGTTTTGGTAAAGGTAAAGGTAAAGGTAAAGCGAATTCCATTCTGTCTCGACGATTGGCAAGAAAGCTAAGAGAATCGGAATGAACGTCTAGCGGTATTTCCACCGTGCGAGCATTCGAATTCGCGTTCGTTCCAGCAAAGTAGAACCCCCGGCCGACCACCTCGAAGGCCGTCGAATTCCGATCGATCGAACAGTAGCTCGTTCGACCGCGACAGTGTCGTTGTTCTTCCAGTGATCCTAACGAAACACCTAAAACAATGTTCCGCCGGCGATCGGCAGCATAAAATCGGAAATTCTCGGGAAAGATCGGTCGCGGTAGAAGTAAAGTGAAAGAAAGCTTCCGGTCGAAGCATCTCGAGTGAGAACCGATCGGGAGTGGCGATATCCACGTGGTCGGGAAAGTAGAGACTTCTGTGTGATGACTCGATGCGAGGAGGATCCTCTGGCAAGGCTGTTCTTCCACGACACCGTCCCGCGGCAGAGGGCATCGACGTGAAGCGGTGGATCGCTCGACGAGACGCAGCGCAGCGGATTGGCCGCCGATGGAAGAGCGGCTGGTGTCGCTGGGTCGACGAGGATAAGCCAGCCGGACGAGTGTCGATCGCGAGGGTCCCGGATTGAGTCTGCTCTGTCGCGCGAGGTCGCGAGCTCGCGATGGACGCGCTCGAGCTGCAGGCGGCGCTGGTCAACCTGGACCCGGCGACCACGGTCACGCCGATCGGGTCCAACGCGAAGGTGCTGCCGGGCGGCGGTCATCATCACCGGATCGCTTTCGCGGTCGATCTCGACGCCGCCGAGGAGCTGGACGCCGAGAGCGCGGCCTTTGGCTGCGAGAACCGACCGGACAGCTCGAGGAACCAGCCGGCCAAGTGCAAGCCGGCCAGCCTGACCGTGCCCGGCCGCGACCAGCAGCAACACGGCCAGAGAGGGCTGTCCGAGTGCAACATGCCGGAGGTCAGGTGACGCCAGCCTTGCTTCGACCTCATCTTTTATCACACTTACCCGCCGCACAGAAGCAGCAAGCACCACGCTAAGCATCATTCTAAGGAGAAGAGACATAGGTCGCATGTGGTGAGTGTATTCTCGGGGATGACGATCGCTACAGACGCAAAGACAAAGACGAACGCCACGACGATGACCGCCACGACGAATAGGACGATGATGCGTTCGATGCGTGGAGGAATTTGGTTGGTCGATAAGTTAAATACTGTGCGTTCGTCGGTAGACGAGCCCCAAAACAATTCATCGCTTCTCATCTCATTTTCGCTACTAACCCTTTGCACTCGAGAATCTCTTTCTCGAATAAGATCCATTATTTTCCATTAAAAATACGTATCTTACATCAACGATCCACGCGTCGATACATTGTACAAAATTCAATGTCGAATTTCACATTCTACCGATCGAAACAATCAAGAAAATACGTAGCGAGAGAACTGTTTCGCCCTTGTGTCGTCCCGGGCTCGTTTCCTGAACAGCGCACGGTACCGGCAACTAGTGAATCGACATCTTTCGATCTTATAGAATCACTGTTGCGCTGCGTCATTCTTAGGGGAACTGAATTAGACAGAGAGAGAGAGAGAGAGAGAGAGAGAGCGAGAGAGCGAGAGAAAGAGACGGAGAGGTTAACGCTAGAACTACCAGGTATTATTGGGAAGATGCAAACGATTTCTTGGAGAATTATATAGGAAAAGGATGAATTAACTCGCGTACTCGGCGATTCTAGCGTTAATCGATTACTTATTGACCGACCCTTACAGTTCCGTTCCGTTAACGGGAAATTCTCCCGAGCGAGAACCGCATGATCTCGAGCAGGGATTCGATGTGCTGCAACGATGTCTGTGCTATTTTTTCTAGTATGTGTATCTATTTATTATATTGTTTCCGATTATGATTATACTGGTTGTTTTTCAATTGATTTTAACGTAGAATGGTAAGATTAAGGATAGGTTAAGGATTTTCTAGCTTTAGAAAGAATTTTCTACTTTTCTATCGTTTCTATCGTTTTGCATCTTTATCGTGAGTAGCGTTCGTTGTGTATGGGATAAGTAGAATGTGCGGCGAATCAAGACGCACGGAGCATGCGCCGGGAACCTTGAACCTTGCATCTCGGAACGATCAGCATGAATGTTTGCCGGCCACTTGTCATTCGATTCATTTAGAATGTCAGAGAAAGTATCGCGAACGCGGTCATTCCGACAACAACATCGAGGCGTAGTTGTAATCTCTCTATTTAAAATACAGTCAATTTCTGTCCACGTCGGTAACTGAAACGATCGATTAAATCCACTCGATCCGATTAATATTCTTTGCGCTTGGGCTTGCGCGTACCAAAAGCTACGCGGGTAATTCCTTGGATAAAGAAAAATTGTAGTCGATTCCAGCGGAGCAGATAGTCGGATAATTGGAGCGAATCCGATTAGATTACGTGTAATTCGGGACACAAAGGGGCGCGCACGTTCCGCGACGAAACGCGCGCGTTTGCGGCACGGGCCGCTCGGTCGCAGACGGTATCGCGTCGGGTTGTCCCGGGACTGCACTTGCCGCAAAGCAGCGCATAATGGATCTATCGCGAGCCACTTGGCTCACCCTGGCGCGGTGCGGCGCATCGGAGTATCGCGCTCGCGGCTAAGGCACGGACATTAATGGACGCGTTTCCGGAACGGTGCTGCCCCGCAGAATAAACGGGACAAAATAGAATACGCGTCCCTGAATCGCGACCTGAATCGCGACCTGAATCTCCCGGCCCTTCCGAAGGACGTGTATTTACGCGCGCGATCATCGATCAGTTTCCCGACGGTCGGAGCGTCGCGTGAACGCCAAGCGGAAAATCGAAACCGTCCTTATCGCTCCGAGAATCTGGCGTCTCGAGTCTCCTTCCAAAGAAATTCCCCTCGTTTCGTGCAGGAAAAATAGACAAACGTGTACAGCCGCGATCGTTCGGTTGAAAGTAGCGAGGCCCAATTGCCCGGTTAGGCGTGGTGTTTCGGTGTGTAGAGGAGCCTTTAAAAGATAACCCACTTAAGGCGTCCATTGAGGGGAAGCTTTTGATGACTGTACCGCTGGAAGTCGGAGTCGGCGCATGCACACGGTGCAATTGAATTCATTCAACCGGTCCTCCGCGCATAAAGGCGTAGCAATTATCGCCGGAGAATGCAGACGGACGACGTTCTCCCGACTTTCCATCTTCTCGGTGGTGTCTTCTCGCGATATCTATGCTCCTAATAAAATTCTTGTACGTATCGTCGAGAAATATAGCATGTAATCTTCGGGAAACTTTACGTTTAATTACGTACCGCTCGGAATCGGGTTTCGAAATGCACCTTTCGGTATATAAATAACCTTCCAGTAAATACTATCGTTCGTTTCTAAAAACGGTTGACGCGAATAAACGAAACGACGAACGCGATACGGAGTGTCGACGGGAATCCCGAGTGAAACGGTTCGATAAATTTAGCAAAGGCGCAGGCACGGGGTATCGAGTATGACGATTAACGGGATTTATATCGCAATCATTTCTCCGACGCCGTTGCGCGACTCCGATGAATTGACCGAACACGTTAATAGGGTATTAGATGTAACGATTGTCGCGATTATCGCGAAACCGTTTAATAAAATCGCCGATCGCGATATCGCCGATACGCGAGTCAGCTTTCTTCGCAGTGCCATTACGATAATCCGGAGATTACAATAACTTTCCTTTTACCGTTATACACGTCGATGCATCGGGGATCGGTTCGAAATTGCATCGCGAGAGGATCCTATTATCTCGTTTAAATCAAACGAACGAATCAATCATAGGTTTCGCGTAGGCAATTGAGTGTCGACTCTGCCAACTGCACATTTTAAACACTCGAAACTCGGATACTCATTTCTCGGTTCGTGGAGTTAATCGCCTTGGCGATCGAACTGCGATCATTATAAAATCGTAAATCGTAAATCGTAAATCGTAAATCGTAAATCGTAAATCGTGTTCGAAGGAAAGTGCATCCGAGAGAAAGAGAGGGGAAAATGGCGAACGAGAAGAGACAAAGACAAAGAGAGAGAAAGAAACAGAAAAAAAAGAATTGAAAGTGAAAGAAAGGGCGAGGTCTGCAAGGTTAGTCGAGGAAATTAAAACAGCCATTTTGCAGGGTCTACGACCGAGGAAATATTTTCATTTGACTTGCTCGATAAACAGTTCTCGTTTCTAGCCCCCCTTTGACCGTTTCACCGTTTCACCGTTTCACCGTTTCACCGTTTCACCGCGGCAGCACGCGGGACTCCCTTAAAAATACTCCCCACGAGATCGCGCGTTACGTTGGATTGCGTTAGGTCGTGCCACGCCCCGCGCGGAATAATAACAATCGGCGACATCGATTGCTAGGCGGATTGGTTGATCGGCCGGCGCGTTAATCCCGAGGGCATCTCCGTTTCTCTCGGCGGAGAATGCGGACGGGGCGAAAGACGATCGGCTATCGCGCGGCTATCGGCGAGACGCGTGAAATCGAAACCCGGTCCGGTCCGGCTGGATCGCAAATATTGTTGCATTCACTTTTGACAGGGCGCACCGTTAAACGCTCGCTGCCGGACGTGATTCATATCTGGCCGACATTGAGGCATAGGCGTAACTTTACACTCTCATTCCGGGTGCACGCGTCACGACGCGTCGTCCCGCGGCTCTATAAACCAACAAGCGTCACGGAGGAAGGACTTTTTAGTTATTCGTCGGTAAAGTTTCTTGCGTTATCGCGCGCCGCGTTGACCGAAAGCGATTCGAAATAACGAATAACGAGTGACGAATTTGTTATCGCCGAACGACGATTACGCCAAGAATCGATTCGTCGTTCTTTCCTAGTCGTTTCGAAGAACTTTTAGCCAAGACAGCCTGGGAGCACGTGTAGCGCAAGAACCGAGCCGCGCGTCCGCATTGCTAGACACACGGCCGCCGCGTGCACAGGGTGGCCGGATCGATATCGTTGGACACGGAAACTCGGTCGTCGGCATCCTTCTTTCGCGTTTAGCACACGAACCGCACTGCTGCCCTCGTGGTTCTTGCGCACGAGTTCCCAATGTGGCTCCGCGACTCTGTTCGTGACAGGGATTTGAGAGACAGTATCGTTGGACTGCGGATCTTTATGCGAAATCCAAGTCTCTCGGACCGACGCGGAGAAACGAGGAATCGATGGAAATTTATTTCCGACTTTATCCACGACGAAAGATCGCATTATCGAAAAACAGGAACCCTTACCGAGACCTAACCCGGATGAAAAGTGTTATCGGAAATGTCGTTGGAAACTCGAAAAGAAGAAATACACGCGAGTTCCGAAGGAGTGCACGTGCTCGTTCCTCGGTATAAGATTTCAAAACGGATCGGCGAAGGGCGACGGGGGTTCGCTTAAGGGCTTCTGTTCCGACGGCCGGTAACTTGGACGTTCGCGCGTTTGCGCGTTTGCGCGTTTGCGCGTGTGCACCGGCCGAGTCCGGATCAATCGACTTAGGAGTTGATCCGAGGTTTCGCCCAGGAAATTGGGTGAAGGGATTAAGGGGATGTTGCGGCTCGATGCCATCGCTGTCAAGGATTATCGGCTGCGAATGTTCGTCGGACTCGTGTGTCGCGTACACGCGCGTGTATATACCCGATCGTTCACCTGACCAACATCATTTTCCAAAGCGATTCTACGTATAACGCGTCTTGTCTTGTAACTTTAGATAACTATACGAACAGTACCGATTCACGCTCACCGAAGAGCTCGCAGAAAGAACCGTTACGCGTGCTGCCGTGTCAATAAACGCTAATCCCTTTTCGCTATACGAAAGCTCTAGACGAATCCCAGTGTGGCCGTCATCTACGCAGCGGTATGAATGCAATAGAATCCCTTGAAATTTATGTGATTATATGTACACGCACACACGGGTGTCGCGAGCGTACATCGAGTCGGCGTCGGAACGATATTACGGGGAAAGAACAGCGGCACGTGCGCGAGGGTCGCTCGATATTGTTTGTTCCTGGGGGCGGGGAATTTCAGACGAACGTTCGAGATTGACCGGTGGACGTAGGGATTACACGCGATCGATCCACTTGTTATAACGAGATTAGGTTTCGTCGTTATATTTTACCGGAATGTTTCATCGATAGTCGACGAGCATTAGCCGATCGTTGTCAGGATATTCCTTGGCGAGGGGTTGAACGCTCGGTTCTTCCACCGGCATCGTGTCGTGTAAGGTTCGTCGGTGGGGATGCGACGACGGTGCACGTGGAATTCCGTTGGAACGTCCCTCGGGTCGGATCGACGCGATACTCCTTCGAGAGCAAACGAACGGAAAAATTTGATAATGTGCGCCGCACGTGTGCGCTCCGTTCGCGAGGGTAGAAAAAGATGACGGGGGAAGCCTTGACCGCGAGACCGCCGCGCCGCTTCCACGGGTTATATTTGTTCGAAGTGAACATGGCCAGCCTCCGAGGAGAAATTGGTATTAATAGACGCCTGTTCATAGACTTCGATTAATTTCAGCTTTCTCTCTCTCTCTCTCTCTCTCTCTTTCCTCCTCTCCTCGAATCTCCAAGGTGCCTCGCGAGTGCCATCCGACACGAGGATCGAGTATCCGACCCTTATTAAGCTGCACTCTAATCAGCGTTAATTACATCGTGACCACACGCCGGCGTGCGACTTCTGGTTCGCGTGCGCGCCTCTCTGCGTGTCGTGTAATTTATCTTTCGACAAGTTCGCTGTCGACGCGACAGATTTCCGACGGTCGCAGTCCGAACCCCTCTCGACGCGAAACTGGATTTCGCAAATTATTATTCGCGCATACTTGTTCGAGATGCATCGATCTTTTTACCAAAGCCAATAGAATCAACCGACGATCTAGGTTAGCGGCCGAGGTTGTTTTGATCCAGGTTTTCGAGAGCTTTGCCGAAGAGCTCGGCTCACAGTGACTTGTACGGATTCGCGGGACGAAATTGTAACCGCGATAGAAGCTACGGAAAGAAAAGTATATAGCCGCGATAATAATACGCGATAAAATACAATGTTCGTGGGGCAATTTACTAAACGAACAATTCGGTTCCGAGTATCGTTGGAGCAGTGGGAAACATTGAAACGCATTAGCAGCACCGAGGATCGCGCGCTTCCAAGGAGAACCTGGAACATTCCCGAACGAATTAGCGTTACCGCGTTTCCTATTGATGTAGCGCTAGCGTACCGGAAACCGCGCGCAGCAGTTCCATTTTCCGCGCGTGGTCGGATAAATTAACGTCTCCAGCTGCAACACGCGACGGCGCGTGGCCGGCGCGGCGTCCGAGGTCGCCATTTTGCCGCGCGACTCGCGTGTCCTTGGACCGCCGGAAACGCGATAGACCCAATCTTTGGAAGCATTCGTGTCTCGTCGTGGACCCAACTAATCGCCAAACTGATGTTCTTCGCGGCGCGGTATCGAGAAGCTAGTCCTCTTACGAGTAACGATCGACGCGAGATTAGAAACTTAAGAAAACGATCGAATAACAGAGGAGAGAAATTCAGAAATTTCTTAGCAGAGCCGTGGACTTGTATTTTCGAATTTTCTTAGTTTCATAGAAGAGGATTCATTAGACGCCGAGTGATTTCTGAAAGTATATACTTGTCGCGTAACGAGCTTCGACTCTGAAGAATTTCTGGCGAGTGCAGCTCGTCGGTGACAGTTTGCCGAAGAAAGTACACGACGAGCTGAACTGGTCGGTTCGGTTCAAGGAGTTAAACCAATCCCCGCGATCGGTCGTCTGTCGCCAGCATAATACGCAATGCCCGGACGCGCAATAAAATGGCGGAAAGTCCCCAATTCGGACGTGGCGCGCCGCGAAACTCCGGGCTTCGGGCAATCCTGTTTGCTTAATCTTCTTTACGCGTCCGACGCGGTATCGGTCGTCCGGGTTAGGAACGCGTGGGACGGGAACGATCCCGATATTACTCGGGAACGTTACTTTACGCCCGGCGTAATCTAAATCACCTCCTTGAATTAGCGACCGCGCGTAATTCACTGGACAAACGGAACGATGGCGCAGATATATTTTACCGCGATTATTTCTTCACCCTCGGCAGATCGTCTCGTTAACGGCTCCCTTAACGGCCGAACGATCGACCGGCGAATTTCCGTGCGCGCCGTATCGCGCTGGGAAACTGGAATACCGCGTTTCTAGGGAAACCGACGCGTGGATCGCGAACGAGCTTCGTAGACGCTTTAGGATCGATCGCTCGGGTATGGCTGTCTTTCAGTTTTTTCAAACGAAGAATAACGTTTCTTGCCTCGTTGAAACGATAAATCCGAAAGGCAGTCCTGCGTCCATAGAATTTTCCATCTGTCCCCTGCCGAGTTTCGACAGCTTCGAGTCTCGGAGAGACCTTGGAAGCCTGAAATTCACGAAACTCGAAGCTTTCCCGTGTTCCGAGAGGTTTCTACGTTTCGAGTAACCCGTCCTCGGGTGTCGGACTTCAAGATGGCGGTCCCCCTTTGCGCGGGGTAGCAGGAAGACGCGCGCCGGCCGGATGCATATTGCGCTCGCGTTGCGCGGCCGTTCTCGAACGATCCTCTTCCCGAGTTTCCGACAAGCGAGCCGAGGTGCGTCTGCTTCGGAGGTTTATTCCGTCGCCGGATCGCGTCCGTATTTCCATGCAAATACGCATGAAAATTCTTGGTGTTCGAGCAGCGGAATTTTGCCGAGTTCCGCGCAAAAAAAGAAACACTCGACCGGGAAGGAAAAGAAAGGAAAGGAAGCGGCCGTTCGAGGATATTTTTCGCCGGGTGGCCAAGTAAACGGTTGTCGCCCGACATTTGTCTCTCGTGCCATTGAATTCGAATTTTCTACGGTAGAACCCTGTGCAACGCGATCGAGAGACTTTTTCGGGGCGATATAGTCGAAATAGAACTGCCGGGCAAAAAGCGAGTCAAGAGAAAGACGGACACTTGACCCGGATCGAACGAGATTCCTACGACGAAAAACCGATCCGACAAAAAGACGCGTGGATGCTCGTTACGTTCGAGGAACGGGAGAAAAAAGATCCGCGGCGGTCGGTATAGTTCCATCCGGTTGGGATCGAAACTGCAACAGAGTATCGCTTATTAGGCTCCCCTGGCAACTATCGAACGCGAACCACCTTGATTCCCATAATAGATAGACAGGGGGCCCGTGTATTTTTGTTTTGCTCGTTTCGCCGTGGAAGTCGTCGCATTTGCACTTTAATGGATTTATCTTGGGGTTCGTTACGACTACGCGCAAAGTAGCAACGTCGGAGTTGAACGCCGTCTAATAATAAGACCGATGAACGGCCCCGCAACATTTTGCACGGCGATTATTCGTTGAAAAAAGGACCAAGTATCGGCACAGAAACGGCCAAGGTACCGCAACGCTGCGGGGGAAATTGAAACTCGGAGTAAAAAGGAGGGAATTCGAATTTTCTTGCCGGTTCTTGCGGCTCGACGATTCGACGATGATGAAAAGGTTCTTACAATTAGAGATCTTCTTGCCGGATAAGTGGCAGATGGACGCGGAAGAATTTTAGTAGTTTCTTCTTGCTGAATTATTCGTTCCTGTTGGATTCATTTGGACGTTTCCTTGAAACGCGCGCGATGGAACACCTTTTTGATGTTGATGTTTGCGTCGATAAATGATATTCTTATGCGATGTCGCGTATCGTTCAGCGATGTTCGTATCGGTGAACGATTAAGCTTTTCGGAAGGTGATTTTCGGGAACAGCTGTACAAGGTAACGATCACTTTGAGAAAATCGGCGAAGCTTGGAAAGTTTCGCAATGATCCCCGCGATCGAGGAAAGATGCCGGGATACGAGATCGTTTGATATGGGACGAAAGTGAAAACGCTGTGTCCGTGGTGCATCGGAAACGCAGAAAAGCGAACAATGGCATTCCAACGGAGAGCCGGCTTCGGAGTACAGGTCGGTTCTAAGCCGGCGTTGCGAGAGTTTCGAAGCTGTTTTTACTCGTCGCAGGCTAAAATCATCCGTCGAACGTCACGTTCGAAATCATTTAGACGATTCGATTAAAAAATCGAAATCATTTCGATACAAGAACGAAACGTTCAACGACGCATAGAAAATAAATTGAATAGGAGAACCGAATCTCTTCGAAGACTTTGGAGTTTTTCAAAGTTTAACTTGAAAGCACTCTTTTCGATGTTTCGATGCTTTACGTCGCGCGTTCAATGTTGACGCTAACAAATTGCCCCGCGTTTAAGAGTCCTCGACATTCCTCTGGCACTGAATTCCCATTGTCCTAGAACTACCAATTCGGTCGAAATAGCCTTTAGCTTCTCCGCGTTGCAATTACAGAAATTACGAATAACCAGTCGCGTGTCATTGAAAACACCAAAATGAAATAAAATTGTCGTGTCGCTTAAAAACTGGATAACCCTTCGAAACGGAATAAACCGAATGAAAAGAGAAGTCGACGATTCCTCTGAAAAAAGTAATAAACGTTGCGCAGGTTCCAGCCACGACATCCAGCCAACGAACACGTCTGGCTTGTATCGAGAAGACAGTTGCTCGACCGCGAGCGGGAAACGATAGAACAGCCGCGCAGCGTGTTCGCTGCTAATTTCGGATCGGCCTGTAGAATCCGCGGGAGCCGGACGCGCGGAATGCTCGGTCCGAGGCGACGCCGACGAGGCACGCGTGTCGCCGGATCAGTGGCTGACCGACCATCTGTCTCGGTACACGCGTGCGTGCGAACGGTGTCTCGCGAGATATTTCACGCCACCCTCGCCGCCCCAACCTTAGAACAGTTCTTCGCAGCCGTGAATCGTGAACCTCGAGAAATTCATCGGTGAACGAAAAGAACGTTCGAGGCGAAGCAGATTATTCGTGAATCGATATGTTCCGCTCTTGAATCGGCAACCGAAACCTCTGCGTTTATCTTTATTTTTGCACGTTCTTGATTTTTGAGGTCAGAATCGTGGAACGATCGAACAATGGTGATACGATAAAGGGTAGCCAGTTGCCAACGTAAGGGTGAACCCTTTGCGCTCGAGAGCCGACTCGGTTACCGCTTGATCCGGTCGAAGCTTAACGCTAGTTTCTTCTTCTGCTTGCCTATCCCGACTAGTCGACCGCCGATTAATCGGCACGTAAAGCTGAGCAACCGTGGCGACCTCTCGGAATCGAGCGGAGTCCGCGGGATCGTTCCCGTTGCTTTTTGAATCATCTTCCCGGAATGACGCGCGCGTCATCGAGCTCTTCGACGACGTTCTAATCTAACGCCGCGCGATCTGTTTCCTTGTTCTCGTTCGTCGATCCGCCATTGTTTACAGTTGCACATTACAAATGACAACTGAACAGCTGTCAAAGACGAATCCCTTCGCTTGTCGTTGCTAGCTCACGGGTTCAGTCGCAAAAGCAACCGTGAAAGATGAATTGAAAATCTTGTAGACATTCCAGGTGACAACTGTAAAAGCCGAAAACAGGAATCTCTAGTTCTGGTTGGTAGCAGCTGGCAACTCTATCCGCGAAATCAACGCACTTCCGTGAACGCGTTTGCCCCGGTCCGTTCTCCAGTCCGTTCTCCAGTCCGTTCTCCAGTCCGTTCTCCAGTCCGTTCGGCAGTCCGTGCCCGTCGACTGTCGGCGTCGCGACGCGTCGTCGTCCACCTGTGAAATATTGGATTATGAGCACGCTTGGGACCGAGCGTGCACGACGACCTCGCGCCGTGGCGTGGCGCGGCGTGGCGCGGCGTGGCGCGGCTTAATTTAATATACGCGCGAGGGAGTCTTCCGCGGAATCAGGACGCGGCCAGTGTCGAGTCAGCCTTCCGATTGCGAGGAGATCGGCGTGTTTCGCTCGGAACGGGCTCGTTTCCCTCGGCGACGAGCGTTCCACTCTCTCTTTCGCGCCGGTGAGCAACACGCGCGGCTCGTTCGGCCGACAGAGCATAACGACGCGACGCGACGCGGACGCCGTTCACGGAGAAGCCGATCCTGCCTCCTCGACTCGTTAACCGAGGAGAACGATTCGATTTCTCGTTCGTATTATCATCGGTGCCGCTCGATTGTGGACGGCGGCGCGAGGTCGCGTGCAAATACCGACGAACAGTTTCATCGTTGTTCGTGAAAGTGGCTCGGGCCAAGCGCGCCGAGCGTTTTCGTTTTCGTTTTCCGTTTCGTTTTCGGTTTCGGTTTCAACGCTGTTCAAAACTCTCCTATTTCCGAATCGAGTTTATTTCTGGTTTGTCGGATCATTCGTTTGGAAGATTCACTGGCACTTTCTAACGTTCATCTAAAGTTCGAGCAAACATTCGACTGTCGCGTATTAATGTGATATTAATGTAACGTTAATGTAACATTAATGCGGCGATTGGACGGACGAGATACTCGATTATTATGTACACGTTGCTAATTCTGATCTTGTACGTATATCTGTTCACGATTCTCCTGAACAGGACACTGAATCTGCTATCGTCCTCCGATCTCCAATTACTCCTGTGGAACGACTCGGCGTTACCATGACAGAGATCGATAAGTTGAATCTGTTATTTTCATTTGTTTGCCAGTTTCGTTCGGGATACTTCGATTTCTTCCAGATACTTCGGCCGAGCCACTTTCACCTGGACAAGTTTCGATCCGAGCGGATCGTTCGTTATTTATAATTGTGCGAGCCATTATCATTAGTAGCGGCACACTTCTCGTTCCTCTTTGTACCGTGTTTGTTCGGTTCGAACGGGCCGGGCGCTCGCGCGCGCACGCGCGCGCGGTGCAATTGGATCGCGATAATCGTTCCAGCGTAAAAGTTGCTCCTTTATTCGTGTCGGGATAAGCGTTCGCGTTCGCGATCGCGCGGAAAAATCATAGAAACCGCCGGTTAACAGGTTAAGTATCGTGTTAGACTGGATCGGAGTAATTCACGCAAGACCGGAACAGATTGGTGTCGGATGCTGATAAGAGTGAGCGTGGCCGAACGATTTCTAGAGACACCTACACACGGTAATTCGCCGGGCGAACTCTGCGATAGAGAAACGGGGGCTCGAGCCGAGAGCCCGCGACTCTCTTAGACGGACGTGTGGGAGCTTGACCGAGGAATATACCAGTAGACATGTCGACGTGTTCGCTGATGCCGGTCTCGCTTCAGGACATCTTGGTAAATATCATCCATCGTTCTCATTTACCTAACAATTACCTAACAATTATCCACCAGTTCGGTCCATTCTTCCTATTCATTTCTACTTTTTCGCGGAGAACTTCATTTTCCAGTTTTCTGCAACCACTATCGACATCGTTTGTCATTCTTTCTTCGATGCCTTCAACAGTGTCACCGTTTATTTATCCTCTACTAAAATTCCTTGTTCATTTCTACTTTTGTAGACGGTGATCTCTACTTTTTACTGTTCGGTACGACGATACTATCGATAGAATGTCCTAAGGATATTATACGGACGCGCTGGTGGTAGAGTAATGCGTGGGCGGGAGCCATTTCGAATGTTAAAAGATAAAGAATTCGCCGACAGCCTTGACGGCTTAGCAAGTCAGGTTTTACGGTGATACCTCCACTTTGTTTCTTTTCGGTGAAGTCATTTCTCTGTGCATTAGTGTGTCGAGCAATCGTAAAGCTGGGCACGACCTTGCACGTTTGTCATAATCTTGAATTACGAGGTCAACGGTGTGCTCTTAATACGATCTTCCTGCAAATAACAGGAGGCAATGATCCACGATGAAATAATCTGTGCAGTCGATTAGGTTATTTCTGCTGTACATTGTGCAATATCAAATAAATACGTTATAATCGTTGTCTTGCCAAACAACGATTCCAGAGGGAAATATATGGAATTTAAGGACACCCAGTCTCACTTCTAATTGCAACAATGGCAATCGGATTCTACGAAGAACGGCAGGATAATAGTTGCAACCGAATACTGCTAACGATACCGATCGTTGCTCGATAAATAAACAACCATTAGAATTCGCCTCTAATAAATCCGTTGTTTTTGCCTATTTTCAACGGTCTCATTAATACCGTTAACGTCTTTCTAATTATAAATGTAATAAAACACGGGGAACACGGGCAGTAATAATATATATATATATACATATATATATATATATATCCTTATTGCACGCATTAAATTAGAAGCTCTAAACAACCATTAGCGAATAAAACGAGAATGAAATTAACTGTATCGTGCGGTACGGAAGGCGATGTATAATGGCCGGCATTAAACCTAATCTCAATAATCAATTCGAACGTCCGGATGGTACGTTCACCCGGCATATATATTTTTATTATTGATAATGTAATCGAGCATTAAACAGCGTATAATTCATTTGACAGTGATCGAGGATTTATTAATAGTTGCTCGATCGCCGTGCAATTCGAGCTCACCGCGTTCCCCGACTGTTCTTCGTCCTTTTTCCCAGCGGAACTTGTTTTCGAAACAGCGGCCATTTTCAATTTCAAATGCAAGTATTCTTTCGCGCTTACGGATATTTCAAGCGAACCCTCCGTTTCCCGTTAACTGGAATTCAGCTGATTCTAACGGATTTTATTAAAAATTCTTTATCGTAACAGCGACGAAGGTATTTCACGAATTCCCGTATTTCAATATTTAGTATTCGCTTTTCCAATATCTCGATACCTCGGCGGTGGCGTTCGCTTTCTCGATATTCTCGATATTCCAAATCATAGGCGCCGAGTAGACGTGTTTACGTTCGCTCGGACTGTACTTTTTCGATAGTTTGGTTTTCGGTAACGGGATACGCGCCGAGTTGTCAACCTGTAAGGGTTAAACGCTCGGTAATTCTAGCGTAAAACTTGCGGTCGATTGTACAGGTTCTAAGTGGTATTTGCGAGAGGAACGGTTTCCCGGAACTAATAAAAATTTCCTTCGATCCGTTTAACAGGGAATCGACGAGTTCGACCCGCGGGCTGCTATTAAACATGCAAATATTGCCGACTTTCTGTAACTCGCGCTTGGAATGGTATTACACGGCAAATATTATATCTATAGAAACGTTGGTCAATTTGTGTGGCCCCGAGCCTTATGTAATACCACTGCAGGCTAACAGCACCGACGTTTCGATGACTCTTGTCGAGTGGCTGTCAATATTTTCTCACCGAGACCTTCTCGTAAGAAGTCGGCAGAGGCTGAGGTCAGTTCCTTGAACGTTCCGCGCGAAATTCATCGACGATCGATCAGCCGATTTCCGTCATTTCTTCGCGCGAATATTAATCGTGACTATCGGTAAATTAATTTCGTATTTCCGCCGAAATTCAGCAATTGGATATTATTATTAATTAGAAATGAACGAAACGGGGAATTATTTGGCGAGGAACATGTATCGGGCAGTGCTGCTTGAAATCTATTGTTTCGTTCGTTAATAATGAGCAGGGTTCGGCAAGTTTTCGACTGCGCTTCGCCTACGTCGTTTCCGTACCGTGATCGTTGAACGAATCGTCGAGCAGCGACGTTAATGACTCGCGTCGAACCGCGCTGATAGCGTAAGCAGGCAAGGACAGGTGTCAAGTGGTGTTAATGGTAAAGGCATTCTCCTTAAGTAAGCGCCTATTTTCGTCCTACGTTCCGCGATCGCTCGAGCCATTCGTTATACAGGGTGTCTCTGTAACTTGTCGCGCGAATTCGAGTTCGATTTTATTGGCTCGTCTTACTTTCGAAAATTCTCCAATTCTAAAATCTCAACTTCGTACGATTAATGAATTTCACCTTTATTTTCTAAGCAGAGCGTCGTCGGTACGTTTAGCGTGAACTCCGCAAAAATGTAATTGAACCTCTGGCCTGGTTTGCGCAACCGCGAACGATGTCACGGTGTTTCGCGCGCACGCATGACGGCGTGTTTCACGGTGATTCAGTGGGCCAGCGGGTGACCTAAGTGGCTTACGTCTTTCCGTCGAGTTTCGCCGACGACGGCGACGGCGACGTTGCTTTCCCACCGGAAGTTATTCGTCGGCAGTAAGTCGTTGATCGATAACCATCGATAATCGACGAAACCATCGAATAATACCGTCGACTTCGCCCCGGGCCGCGCCGGCAACCTCGATTCTCGTCTTCCGTTTCTTTCAACTGCCAACCAGCCCTTTAATTAACTTGCAACTTAGCAATCGGCCGATGACAAGGTGTACCCTGCACAAGCAAATGCTCGCTCCCTTTAGCCGAGTTCGAAAACTCGTTCCCTTCGAAGGAAAAACGAAGGATGTCCGCGACATTGATATTCGTTCGTGTCGTCGATAACGATCCGATAGAATTATTTTGAATGCCGATATTCGGAAACAGACGCGAAAGCACCGTTACTCGAAACTACTCGCGCGTCGAAAGAAATTGGAAAAGTTTGTACGCGAGCCGAGCCACGAACAGCGCGCCAAGCTCGTAAGCGTGTAATGAAATTAACCGCAAAAAGGCCTCGGTTGATATCTTGGAAGGCCTCTGGTTTGCATCCAGCTGTCCGACACGGATCTAATAGTTTTAACCGCGAAACCGTGTGACGGCGCGGAGAGCGGCGCGCGCGCGACCCTCCGGGACACGTGTTACAAACCCGGAGCTGGAAAACACCGATCGAATCCTATCGTATCCGGTATATTTCCTTGGCCTTTCCGTTCCAGCCGCGTTAACGTTACGCGTGTCGCGTCCTAACGTCGAAACTTTTGCTTTTCGTTCATTATTATTCGGTTATTACATTCGATGGATATTTACGAGCGAAATTCGATTAGTTTCGGAGCAATTATATTCGTAGCCGAGTGTCTCCGCCGACGAACAATTTAGTCGGATCAAAGTTCGTTTGAACAGATTGATCGTAAAGCAACAGTTTGCACGAAACGGTGACCGTTCGCTTTCTCCGGTACGAAAACGGAGAAAAATGGCGGCGCTCCAAGTGAAAATCGCGCAACCGAAAGTGACGAAAGCTTCGATCCTCGTTGTCCGCGAGAGTTTTATTAACTCGTGGGTAATATCAATACGCGTTTAGATAAGTGCGCGTTCCGCGCGTCGATTTTTCGCCGGGGATTAAGTTTAGAAAGGAAACGGCCAAAGTGTACAGTGTGTACCCAACGTGCACGATATCTCGCGTTGCAGCGCGCAGCTGCGCATGCACTTTATTGCAGTTTTATCGACCGGCCGAGTGTCACGGTCCGCGGAGCAGACGTACGCGTCCTCTTTGGACCGGAAAGAATTTTCGGCCGATCCTCTGGCGGACCGTGAACAACGGATCACGTGGGAATGTCAGATGCAATTAAGATCCCTGCCCTCGATACGGATTCTTCGTCCGCGATTCCTCGTTGTCCCCCGATCGAGGCGACGGTGCACGGTGCGTCTACACTCTTTCCTATTAACCCGTTGCGCTCGAAACCGACGAACAACGAATCGATCGTTTCGACTCGTCGTTATCGTTGTATCGAGTTCGTTGGCAGTTCCGAAATTAGGAAGGTAAACGAACTCCGAGGCGAAGCAATCGCGAGGATTTTGAATTGTCGGGACAATTTGGTGTAGAGCAGCTACCAGAGAACTATAGGCGGTTAACCCGACCCTGATTTCGACCCGGCCGAGTCGTTCGTCGTAGGAAGCGTTCGCGATTTCGCGTTCGCCCCGTGATATTTTCGTTTCTGGCACGTCGCTCGGGCCTACATCTTAGATTTAACGAGCGGATTGCGCAACCGACGAGCCTAGACACCGGTGTCCGCCTCTTTGATCTAGGATCCACCGATTAATCGTTTCAATTAGGCTATCGGCGAGTCGCGAACCTTTTCGCGTCCAAGCTACTGGATTCTCCGAGAACTTGTACTCGATGCGATGGTTCGGTTCACTCGAGATTGATAAAATTGCTTAAAGCGCCTGTAATTCAATACGATTTCCGTTTCATTCGTTTTTCGTACCGTTTAAAATTTCAAACGGAAACACCGTGGGAGCGTTCGTTCGAATTTTCATGGTAATCCGAGCCTCTCGAAACTTTTAATAGGGAAGGTAGCACTTTAACGAGGGTTTAACGCAATTTTTATTTCGCCTTGAACCTCCGGAAGTCCGCAACAATGGAGGTAACTCGGTAAAATGGAAATTTTCGCGAGGCTTCCGAGGCAATTTTCAACTTTATTTTCGTTCTCCCGAGGGTAAAAATAAAAATAGTGACTTTGAAATTACTCGTTGCCTAACATTATCTCATTTACCTACATTTTCATGATCGTATTACCATGAAATTACTCTTCGTTGCTGCCATTTGTTTCCCCTTTTCTTGCTCGGCCGATTAATAAACCGACCATAAACGAACAATAATTAGTTGGAAAATATAGAAACGCGGAGAGAAAGAAACGACAGAGGCCAAGATTCGAAATGAAACCGAAATAAAATCGGAACGCGCATAAGTGTGGATGTACGGTTGCGCAGGATTCTCGCGAGGAGCGGATTGTTTACTCGCGAAGCGTAATCGCGCGATCTCTCGTTTCTCGGCCACTTTCGTCTCGAATACTCGAGTTTTCTCTGAATTAATCGCGCGGATACGCGGCGCCCTTATCGCGCTACTCGATCGGATTCCCCCAACGCGCCGCAACGCGCCGCAACGCGCCGCGATGCTTCTACCGGCCGATCGCTTATTAGACCCGGCGTTTCTTTCGAAATTAATTCTCGATTACGGCCACGGCATTGTTCGCGGGAATTACCGTGCGAGATCCGTTTACCGAGGGAACTCAACTTTTCCCGTTAACCCCTTGCCCTATGCTCTTGTTCTCAATTTCGCCCCGCGGAACTGTTATTTTGCTTTTAGCGAGTCATTAAATGAATCAAGAAAGAAGGAAATAAAATCTAAACGTCGTAAAGAGGGCGTAACAGAGTTAACATGGAAATATCTTGGAACAGACCGATTCTCTGAATATTATAGAGACAACGACGGCATTTTCTTTCTGTAATCATAGCTCTATGAAATTACTCGGAACTTGTTCAATATTCGATTAATAATATTCCAATCTAATAATCTTCTTTGAGCCGAGTATCGAAATAAAAGAAGTTGCCGCTTCACGCGCCGTTTCTCTCGCCGTTTCTCTCGCGAAGACTCGCGCGCCGCGACAGAGTTTTCTGCGCTCGCTAATCAGAGGTGTTCCATTAGCGCAACGAAAGCAATTTACTGTTGTTCGAAACGAAAGGAGCTACCCGATCCGACGCAGACCTTTCCTTTTTATATAATATCCGTCCCCTCTCTCGCTCGTCGCCAGCTTCCCGGCGCGATTACTTTTCCCATAACAATTCCCTCCATCTTCGCGTGACGATGTTACATTTCTGCGCAACCCCCTTGAGAACCTGAACTCGATTTTCTCCGTAATTCCGCGTTGTATGGGATTTAATAGCTTTGCACGCTCTCTCTCTCTCTCTCCCTATTTGTCTGTTTCGATGATAAAGTAAATAAACGGTGAATCTCTGCGTTAGAATGGAGGGATAGCAGACGATTCCGATCGCGTTCGAACGTTCGCGTCGCACGGTTTTCGGGCGCGGAACGGGAGAAAACGCTCCCGGCCGCAAATAAACGCTTGGCCCCCAGAAGACACGGCCGTGATTGCGTAACCGTGCGTCGTAACGCGGCACGCACGGGAATGCGTGCAGAAATCCGCTCGGTTCCGCGCGAAACAACGCCGATTGCGTAACCGTGGTGCGCCAGCCGGTCGATCAGCTGATTCCGTTGTCCTCTTCCCAGAGTCACCCCAAATCCATTTTAATGCAATTTCTCCGTATTCGTGCGAACCAGCTAATTCTCTCGGTGAATCGAACGGTCGGAAAGCAAACTGGCGCAAGTGTTCTTCGAAAGATCGGTTTTCGGTGACTTTAACAGTGTTGTTTCTCGAGTTATCGAAGTATCAGTGAACGTCGGTGTCGGCTGTTTTCGAAGATCAATGTTCGTATAGGATTTTTAGTAATCCTCTTCGGTGACTTTGGTGCTGAAAAATAAAAGATGCTCGCGTCGAAGAATCCACGTGATCAAGAAACCGTTTGCACGAGTTCGAATGTGTCTCGCTTTGAAAAATTGTCGCTTTCAGTGAGATCCCCGAGAAACCGAGCCTTTGACGGTAAAAAAAAAAAAAGAAGAACGTTTCGTTTCCCGAGTGAATGTTTCAACCGCCGGTAGTCGGGTTTTCTCTTTTTTCTTTTATTTTCTTTTATTTTCTTTTTTTTTCTTTTTTTTTCTTTTATTTCTCGAAAAAAGTGCGCGCCTCGAAAAACTCGGTTCTTCGTTAAAAAAGGGATGCGAGAGAGGGATATTAATTAAGGAGTGACATTACTTACCTGAAATCCGTTTCCCACTGGTAGGAGATTTCGCCCGAGTGGATTCGAACCCTTTGAACATCGCGTTTTTTCTGCTCGGAAAAGTTTCATCGGTCGACGAGTGTCTTTGTCCCAGCAGCGATCGGTTCTTTTGTGTCGGGTGGAAGACCGTATCCGGCAGCTTTGCTTTAAAAAAGAAATCGGCGAATTTCTGGCGCGCGAATGGTTCGGTGCGATGGAACGATACGAGACAACGGGTCTTCGGAAGATTGGTTTTTCTCGCGAAACGTTGCGGAACTTACGGCGAGCCGAAGTGTTGTGATTTATTGAAAAACGATTCCATCGAGCGTGTGCCGTCAAATTCGTTTGCCGACAGAGCGAAATTCAGTGTCGTTGCTCGAAAGAAAGAGTCTCGGATACTCCAAGTATCCATTCGGAAATACCCACCGAGAACGAAGCCGGATAAATATTAAGATGGAACCAATTTTCCGCTCCGAGCGTTTCTTTCGCCGATATCCGAGCGAACCTTGCTAGATTTTCTCGACAAACACGTCGATTACGATAAAAACGCACGGCCGTCGAAGTGTCAGGACAAACGCAATCCGCTGGTGCGCGAGCGAGGGAACAGCGAGTTTCCGATTATTGGTGCGTGACGCTGTTCGGACAGAATATATCACGGGAACGGAGCGTGCGAACATTCCGCCGGGAAAAGCGGCTCGCTAATTAACGCGGTGACCGCCAAATCCTCGCTCGTCCACCTGCTCTTGCGGTGCGAGGCCATTTTTTTCCATTGTTCTTCCGGAGAAAGGATCGTCGGCTAAAATTAGGGAACCGTTCGGTCGATTTATTTCGAGAAAGGAGAAACGTGTCTCGCGAGTTTTAGGAAAATTTCAATGCTCTCGGTGAAAGGTGATAAATTTAGTCGCGCGACAAGCGTACTCGTCGTTCGAGAAAAATTGCTAATTCTCCGATGGCGAAGGTGCTCGTCGAGGAGCGTCGAGGGGTCAACGGAGGCTGAACGCGTTCGAAGAACGCGCGAATAGAAACTGCGCGGAAAGGAGGCCAGAACGAGAGTTTTCCTCGTGAACGATGAACGTTCCCGGCGATCCGACCCCGAGAAGATAGTCGAACATGGCGGGGACAGTGATCTTTGTATCTGCACGTGCGGCCGCTCGAGAAACGGGAGGAACGATTATCTTTGATTCAATGAATGTAAATTACAGTTCGTTTTGGTTCCAGCGGGAGCAGCCGCGACACGGTCGAGCGTAATCGGTTCGCGTCACGAGCACCGATGATTAATCGACCGCACGGCCGCTCTCCCGTTGCTCGATTTTCGCTGCCCGCCATTTTCTCTGGGACGCTCGCCCTGACGGGGGAGATAGATCCCTCGAGATGCGATCAATTGTGTAGCCGATCCTTTTCCTTCTCTCGAACGGCCACTCGTATTTTCATTTATCAATTACAGCCTCCCCTTTGCCTTGGAGTTCGTAAAGTAGGCTGAACGTCGCGCACCGCGGAATAAGGTTATTTACTCGCGAAGCTTCTCGAGGGGATCGGTCGCGAAACTCGAAGGACAAACGGACAGCTAATTACACGTTAATCTATTCATCGGCGATCGATCGAAGGGTCGTTTGGGAACGAATTCGAAGAAACGGTTCACTTCGAGTCGACGACCGACACGATAATCACCGTGATCGAATTTAAAACGCTCCTCTCCCGATTCCTCTCCGCGTGTTCCCGTCGCGTCGAATCGATGAAAATCCGGTCGGTCGATCGGCGGGAACCGCGTCCGATTAATCGATCGATTTTGTGCGTGTCAAGCCGAACGAAAGCCACTCCCGAACGAGTAGGAAACGCATGCTGTTCGAAAGGAGCCAATTACACCGGCCGCATAATGAAGTTCCTGGTGAAATACTACGACTTCCTAACCGTCAAGTTTACCACGGTGAGGCTTCAATCTCTAGATAAATCCTCCACGCAGTCCTTATGCCGCGTCTTCGCTTCGGAGTAGACTCGCCCGGACCATTATAGATCCTTCGAAACAGAAAGGCATCGCTGTCTTAGACGAACGATCGAGTAGAGTAGAAATCGAACGAGTTTTCGGTCGCGCACCCACCGAAAACCTCCTACCTTCCGCTCCTAGCAAGCGAATCGACTGCCCAAGTGGACACGCGGCATAATCCGCACCGTAATTCCTTTTAGATCCGGCTGGCCACCCACCGCACAGAGTCTTTTAATCGTCGAGCACGCGATATTTCAACACTTGGATGCGCGCCACGCGAATCTGCACATTGCACCTGTACAACCTTTTCCCTTGCGATCGCTTCGAAATCTACAGTTTAGTTGGACCGAATTCCATCGGTTTAGACGCGTTGTTTTCCCAAACGGACACGCAGCTCGACGCTTGCCACGCGTAGGTTGACATCTTCGAGGATGGAACTCGCCAGAGGAGAGAATACTTTGATCGTCGAGCTCGGAACAGGGAAGCTTCGATCCGTGGAGAAATTGTTGCTCGTCGATGTACCTTCGAGCTGCGTGTTCGCTTCTAACTAGACGTTTCAAGGTGAAATTCTCGATTGATTTGGAGAGTGGCTGAATCGGCCGCCCGATACGATCGAACCGCAATGAAATATCCTTAGCTGCATGCTCACCGGATAGACTCGCTCGAGTTATCCTCCTTAACCCCTTAAGTGGAAACGATAAGTCTCGCACGCAATCCCATTTAATAAGTCTCCCATATCTGGCACCAAATAAAATTCGCTTGTCTTCAAACGCATAGTTAACGAGCTCTGGAACATTTTCGTTTTCTTTTCGATAATCGTACCCGCGGAGTTGCGCTGAAATCAAGTATCGCGAACAAGCATGTTTGGTTTCATCTAAATTACCGAGACAGGGGTTCGAGCAGAAGCGATAGTTGCTAACGGTAAGGCATCTAATAGCTCGTAGATTGAATATTTAATGACTACGACCATTAGAGGGTTCTAGTCTGATTAGCAGCGTGGCGTACGCGGCGAAACGCGAACTATCTCGACTTCGACGAAGGTTAAAAACAGAAAAACACCCTGCGCCGAACTGTCCTGCCAGCGGAATTAGCTTTACCCTTTAACGAACGGTTATTCCCGATTCTGCTCGCGATCCGACAGCGAAGCGAACTCGCCGTTCGAGGATCACTGAAAATTCTCTCGACTTTCTAACCGTGTCCGCGAAGGCTCCTAGGATTCTTTCCATCGATCGCGAGAGGTTTCTAATACATTCGCTCGGAGTTGTACCGCGCCGTACTATGAATCATTACATTTCCACACGGCACGCAACTATGACAGCGACGTGTATCAAGAGTCGTTAAAGCGACTTTCAGTGAATTTCTTGCACGCTTCATCGATTTTCCGACTCGCCTCTTGTAAACCGCCTTCGCCGTCGGTGCGGCTCGAAGCTTTTCAGTCCGCCCTTTTATTCCTATTTCCGAGGGGAACCAGGAGAGAGCACCTGTAACGGCCGCGGTTGTAAATTCTTAAACTTGGCGAACCACTCTGTAGCAAACATTCGAAATATTACTCCGAGCTGATAAAGAACGTTGCTGCTATCGCGCCAGTTGGGAACTTTTTGTCCGCGCTCAGGCGTTTCGAATATATCTTTGAACACCCTTTCCACGCGTTCCTTTTCTTCTTCGATCGACTCGAGAGCAGTTCGAATCTACTCGAGAGATTATTTAGTCTCTACGATAAACATTCGATGGGAAAAATCATTCGTTGGTTATCGAGGAACTCCGAGTCTGCGTGTTTCCGCAGCGCTTCTAAGAAGGAACGATGGGTTCTTTTTCAAAATCTTCAAGAGATTCTCCTTTTTCGAATGTTGAGCTTGTTACTGTCGTCGATGTTCGAGTTGTCGCTATGTAAAATTTCGTATCTGTTTATATCGAATGGAATTTAACAACTGCGAATGTCACCGCTTTCATTTTTCGGTTGCGAATTGTGCTGCTTTATAAAGTAAACGAATGACCAATGCTCGTATCTCGCTCGTCGAGGAATTATGCGAGTGGCCCAGCGCGCGAGTCGGTTCGTTGTTATCGCCGCGCTACCGTTAAGCCGTTCCCCGTTCGCCACTGATAATTCGATTTCCATGAATCCAGTGACTGGCAGAAACGAATAAACTCAATCTGATCGTTGTCCGCGAGCAACCTGTGCGTCCGAATGGCTTTCCTTCGACACTTCCTGCTGATACGCGTAAAAAATTCACCGACGAAACAAACTTTTCAACGGACATTAACAAACGAAACTATTCTATTCGATATTACATCGCGTGCACGTATACGTATAGGAGGCGAGATTGCCTCGCTATCGGTCGCACTCGCAAACGAATGAGAAACAACGGATAGCAATTAACGAATAAGGTTGAAAGTTCCCCGCACGAGCAACGAGTCACTCGGATAACGAATAACCGAATAATTATTTATTCGTTATCGGCATTGAAACGGAGTTTTATTCGAACGTTAGCCAACATTCCGCGAATCGCCGGGTGTCCGGCTACGGCCGGGGAAACGGTCATCGCGATCGTTCGATGACTGTTTTATCGAGATCCACGGGGAGGCTCCCTCGTTGCATCGCGCAGATGCTTCTGCCTGGAAAATATTTACGATCGCATTCTCCTTGGGTCATTGGCGAGCGGGCCCTCTCACCGTTATCGATAGATTTTCACTTTCTCGAGCGATATTCAGTTTCGTTCGGTTTCGTTGTTGCTCGCGCGAAAGTTAATACAAACAATACAAACAGAAGCTAATAGAGTAGCGAATCTAGAATAGAATTCGAAACTTCCGTTTCCGTACCGTCGAAGAAAAGAGCTGTTGGCGGTTCGAAAGTCGCGAGTCAGGTATTTTTGCCAGCTCGAACGAGCCGAATACGAAACGAAAATTTCACCCAAGGTGAGAATCGTTTCTCGGATTCGCTGATCGTCGATGACTCGTGATTAGCTTGCCGGAATCCATCTACCTATCCATTTATCGTTAATCGACCGTCGACGCGCGAGGGAACGTCAATCTGGCAGCCGCAAACGTTCGAGAGGCTCGTTAGCTCTCATTTTATCGGCGATGCCTTCGATCGACGTCGAATCGCGAGCTAATCCGACTAAGATGTCTCCCTTTTGACCATTCTTTCCTTTTTCCCGGCTCGTAGCTCTTCTGGCTCGCTGTCGACGGTAACGCGCATCGTTCCTTGTTCTTCGAAGTAATTGATTTCAAAGCAATTACCATGACAGTATCGGTATACCGTAGGAATTTCGAATTATAATCGTCGAAAGCTCTGCAGCCTTTTACGCGTGAACTAGCCGCTGCCGATGCGCAACCGGAGCTCCGAATCGATCGAAGTGACAGAGCGCGATGCGTGTCTCGGATAAGCGAGCCCGTGCAGCCAGCGAATTATTCACGCCGATCGACACCCGTTGTCGTTAACGAGGCGCTCGTGATTTTTCAGTCGCGAGTTGCCAGTCAATCGGAAACCGTTGCTCGATGATACGTAATTATCCTCCTTCCGTGAACGATCGACGCTCCTTTTCTTCGCACGATCTTCGAAGGCTTCGCGATAATCGATTTCATCGAAATGTTCAATCGTCGATAAGGTTACATCGGCAAATTCCCTTCGCTGTGATCGGACTGCTATTTATAGTTAAACGACGAATAAATTACGAGTCGAATGGATTGTTATTCGTTGTTCGGTATTCGGCATTGCGCAGAATATCGATGAAAAGTTCTCGAGAAGGCAATAAATTCGATCCATCCGTCATCCGTGAATAACGAGTGTACCGTTTGTTCGGTTAGTTTAAAGAAGTTTTGCCCAAGACTGCAGTTGGCACATATTTGATCCCTCCTCGTAGAAAGGAGGCTCGGTCAGCGTTCCGTTGGCATTCACTGTCAATTTCTTTCGCGGTGAGAACTGTATTATCGAGCCGGTCATTATTCTTTGTGCCGTCGCCACAAAGAGCGCCCGGGGAATTGACAAAGACCCAATGAACTTTATCAGCTAGCGAGAGCGGCCGGGAGTGCAGTGACACGTCCAGGCGATTTGTCAGTCGTTGGACCGGCGTGGCTCCTCTATGAAAATTATCCGGCTGGAACGCGGCCAATAAAATCCGCCGGCGGATAAATTTCGATCGCGAAACGAATATCAAACGCTCCTCTAATTTTCGATCGAAATCGCCGACACGCGTACTCCTCGCGCGAACTTTGCTTCCACCTTTTAGGAAAACTCCATTGTTACCTTTGCCATCGATATCGTTCCCTTCGACCCTAAAACCATTTTCATCGCGCGCAACGAACGCGCATTTCCGATGTCGCGTTTACCTCTTAACCGCATATCATTGACTTTGACAAAAAACTAGTGGTATCTCCTTTGAATTGAATTGAATTGAACCGAATTGAATTGAATTGAATTGAATTGAATTGAATAGAATTTTACAGCAGCTGCATTACCCCGTGTTTCGCGTGTATGGTCGTCATTGTGTCGTCCTAGCGACGCAACGTGAATAGATGCACGGTTTAAAAAGCGGCAGCACGGCTAAGATGTTAATTAATATACGATTAGCGTGCGCGTACCAGAGAGCATTGATCAGCTAATTAACGAGATCCCTTCTGTTGTTTGTTCCAGGTGAGTAGGCGATCCAAAGAGCGTGCAACTCTCTGCCAAGAGAAGGGGAGGGTGAGTTAACTTGAGTTGAAACCTTAACGCTCGTCTTGTCCAGCATTCTCGCCGAGAGATCGAACGATTCATCGAGCTTCCTGCGTCCATTTCCATAAACTTTCTTCTCCGTGTTTTCGACGAATCGTGGGCTGGATCGTTTCAACCGTACACCGGAGACGATCAAAGCATCCGAACAGTTCTGTTTAGAACGTTGAACACTAATGATAAAAATATCGAATCTCTCTGCTGTCGATTGTCGGACGTAAGCACGCGGAATGATCCGATTCGCCTCGGTCGCGCGTGTATCGGACTTGACTTCAGCCTTCGAAAAATTTCATTGAGAAAGAAGGAAATGGGAATTTGCATAAAGGAACATTCGCGGTCCACTCGGGAGAATCGACAAAGCGATACCGCGGTTTTGGCCGTGGTGTTACACCCACGCGCGCAACAAAACCGTCGAACGGTATCCGACTCGGTGGAATTACGACGCGTTCGATTATCATGCGCACCGCGCCGCGTCGATACAGGAAACACCTTTTAATAATAGGCTCGCGCCCGTTCTGTCCTTTACGATCCTGCCATTCAATGGAAATGGAAACGCACTGTCCCCCGAGATAATTGATTCGTTCGTCGATTCTACGAGAGAACGAAAGGTATATCGTTACCGCTACATTTCTTACTTCCGTTGTATATTTCATTCGTTCGAAAGACCGTAGAAAGACCCATTACTTCCTGTGCGATAATAATAATCGTTGCTCTTATGGGATTAGCAAATGCATGCGAGTAGATTACAATGGAGAATTATAGTAGTATATATTAGTAAGTAATCGCGCGTCTATCGAGCAAAGTAAACGACCAAAGAAACGTCTGACGGTCTCCTCGGAATCATAGACACTCTCCGTTTTAATTAACGATTCGAGAAAGCACTGCGCAGCGACGAGCAGCGCAATCTCCTGGATCGCGACTAAACAGAGTAGGGAAGGAAATTCGAATTGAATAGAAACCGTCGAGGAAAAAGGTGTGTCGTCGAGTAAAGGGAACGGTGTACACAGCGTAAACGTGAAAGGAAGCTAAATCTTCTTTCCTTTTGGAAAATAGATTCTACTTGGAGAACGTGGCGAGTATCACCGAACGAGCCAGCCCATTTAAAACGACTGTAGCTGCTCGAAGATTCTCGAAGGAATCTCGTTCGTCCTTTTCCTATTTCTTCTTCCTTTTTACTTTTCATTCGTTTCTTGTGTTTCCCTGTTCCTCCGTCTCGCCTATTCCTCGCTTACTTCGCTGGTGTTCACCTTTCGATTCTTTCTTTTACCGTTCGTTTCAGGTTTTATTGATTTTCCTCGCGTCGATCTTCATGGCGGCCACGTAATTCCGTTGCATCGCCTCGTCGTCGCGCGCGCTCGAACGGACAGCCGCGCTAACGAAGACGAATCAATTATGTAAGCAACTAGGTCAGAAAGGTTCACGGTCAATTTCGCCCGTGGGATTGTGTACATACCGGCGTAGCGGCGGCGGCGGCGGCGGCGGCCGTGATCGCAGTAACTGGATCCTCGATGCCCGCTTCGTGGGCCCGAACGATCCAATTCCTTGAACCTCTTTCCGCCATTAAACGGCCGCCTGGAAACGCCGACTACAACAGCTCGCTCCTTTTTATCGGTGATTCCCCGTAATGCGCGGTCTGAGGTTGCCCGGCCTGCTCGTTGGCCAATATGGAGGTCGCCGGGTCCCCGTTGCCCCTCGTCCTCTCGATCATCGGCGAGCCGATCTTAACGTATGATTAGGTAAATCAAATGCTCGAGGTTTTCAACTGTTTACGGTTCGCTTTGATATCCAACGTCGAAAGCTGAACACGGATCGTCGAATTAATCGAATAACGCGAGATTCGTATTGAATTTCCCCTTTTTTCTAGCGTTGTCCTACAAGTTTCCGTTACGTATCGGGTTTCCATAGTTTCGCGTATTCTTTCGAAGAGAAACCGAACGAAAAGGAACCTTCCGAGGAACATTTCAGACTTCGACACGATTCAATGTTCGATCGTGGAGAGATCAAGCTATTCTAAATAGAACAACTCGGTTTTACGCTTTATTTCGTTCCAGTTCGCTCGGAAAGTTTATTTCGTTCGTGTTCGTCGGAGATGATTTTACGGGTTAACGTTTTCCGATGGTTTCGATGCAGCGTTTAGCGTAATAAAATATTGCATTTCAGCGGACTCGCTGTTCGGCGAATATTTATTGGGACGCAATTCGGTGCACGGTATCGATCCCGAGAAAGTAAGTTTAATTATTCGACGGAGTCATGAATGGCCGTGGCCGTAAACAGCGAAATCGTTCGCCTCGTGGCGGTTCTTCGGATAAATTGAAGTTTCATATTCGCCCATTGATGACATAATTAATATACGCACGCGGCGTTTCACCTCTGCAATTATATTCCTTATATTCCTAAACTATTTTCAAAGGGGCTTCCGATGGGCTTTAAAACTTGCAGGTATTTTACTGCCGCGGGGATCACAATTTTATCGGCCGTGTTCCGCCTTGAATCTATACGATTAATAGAAATATTCGATCTTGGAACCGTATACCATGGAATCGAATTACACCGAAATAACATTCGAGAACACGGTCTAGTCTTCGGGAATATTTGGAAAACTCGGTATTACGTAGCGCTAAGAAAACTGCTCGGACGAGTGTTCGCTCGACAGTCGAAGCGCTAAAGAACTTTTGGCCAACTCTGCCGTGAGATAACGGCCGCGCGGCTGATTAAACCGGCGTCGTTGAAAGTGTCTCGTTAAGCCGACACAGGCCTCGCGCGATCCCTTAAACGTTCTCACACCTACTGATTGTGAGTGGAGGTGTTCTCAAATGTTTGCAATTAATTCGAACAGCCAGGGAGAAGGGTGAGAGGGACGTGACACGATGCCGAGATCGTGTTCATCGTGTCGAAGGAAACGCCATTAACGCTAGGTTTACGGCCGTTTGTCGCGTTGTTTCTTCCATTGTTCCTGGACAAATTGACGCTCGTTCTTCTAGACCTTGGAGTTTGCATCCGATTGAAATAATAAAATAGAAATAGTTTTGACGCAACAACGTTTTAAAATTTACATTTTAAATTAGCCTTGCATTTCTGGATGACTTAAAACACCTGTACTATGCAGTTGACGCATCTTTTTCACTCGCGATCAACTGAAATCGATTCGTTCGAATAGCTTCCAGAGAACTTGGCTTTCTCTCGTTCTGTTCGAGCTGTTTAGATTGAACGCCGTGATCCCGATACAATAATATCTATTTATTGCACCGAGTGTATCACCGCGATAGATTCGCGCTTAAAGCCGATCGAGTTACTCGGAATTTACTGGTTCGTTTGCCGCGGCGCGCGGATCGTTACCGCAAATATCGAAAACGATTTTTCCAGCATAAATCCGCAACCCGTGTCCGGGGCATTCCGAGTTTCTCGTGTATCTCGAGATACGCTGACACCGCGGCCGACGTAATTCCCGGCCGATAAAACGGCGATCGATCGTGCGAAAAGAAGGTGTGCCGGCTCTCGATTCGGCGTCGATTATTCGCGGGCGTCAGCTCGGCCGAACCTATTAATTAACCGGGTTGTCCCGTGGACTTTCTCCGGCGGTCGTGATTCCTCGAAAGGTTCTCGGAGCCGAGGCGACTGCACGGGAAAGGAGTCGTCGCTCATCTGGCGACACGCTCGATTTTCTATGCAGGTCCAGTTCGCGTCAAGCTTTTCGATAAAATTTTAGGAGATTTCGCTGCGACGTTCGTTGTTCGATCGTGCCTCCGCTGCGCTCGCTCTCGAAGAATCACCGATGGAACGTTTTTGTTTTGGCTATTCCTTCTTTTCCATCGATGCGCTCGATAATCGAATAACACTGGCGACACAGTCGTACCGTTCGACGGCTAATTTAGTCGAGCGGACACGAGAAATTTGTTACTCACCCCTTGGAACGGCGTTCGGTGACGTCACCGGTGGCCTAGATCAGAAATGACTAGCGCGAACAACGGCGACGTACGAACCTGCTGTTTGGAAACTGAACCGCCGCGGTAATAAATATCCGGCTCGAAAATATGCGCAGAAGTCACGACTGGCAACGAGAGTAACGCACTCCCGCATTTTTGCCCGAGCATCGATTACTTTGCAGCTGATCCGCCATCGTTACCGCAAACCCGGCACCCTACGTCTGCGGACCTTTTTCCAAGTAAACGATCGTTCGTTATCTCCCTAGAAACGGTGAAATATTTTTCCAGTCACCGGGAACCGTCGCGTTCGTGCGCAATCTCCGAGAAACTCGCTCGAGGATCGCTCGGTGTTGTTTGTTTAGATCTTGGAAATTGGAGGTTTCAAGGTAGACTGATCTTTAGAAAATTCGACATCGGTGAAATTTACTCGTTCCGTAATTTTGGCGTTAAATCGCGAAAAGAGTGGACGCGACTCGTTTCATTCGACGATCTTCGTTGCTCCGAACGTACGAGACTGCGGAATTCTGCCGCGGGAAATGAGCGTTTGAAACGAGTCGGGAGAAAATAAAAATTCTGAAACTCCATTGATGCAGTTTCTATATCCGCGCTTTCCATTCTGCTTTGGATTTCCTTTATATTAAAAGCCGCGTACCGTTCGCGACTCGACGAGAAAAGAGCGTTCGGTCGACGTTCGCAATGGCGTCACGTTCGAACAATGTCCACCATCGAGCATCATCGGAGCGCGGACGTGTCGGTATTATTTCGATTCCGACGTCGTCCGCGTTGATCAGCGATCGCGCAGGTACGGCACAATCGCGTAATTACGGCAGTTCGTTAAATAGTAAATTGTGCCGCTACTTGTTCATATAAATTCAGCGTGTAGTTAGCCGCGGATTCGCGTTGATTGGACGCCGCGCCGCGCCGCGCAGAGTCCCGTCGGGCATCCACAGCCTTGACGTTAATGGAATTTACAAGTTCCAGCCTGCGTTCCGATAAAAATTGCACCGGGTAGTCAACTCGAACTTTAATACGACGTCCACTCAACTTCGATTTAAAGGAAAGATCAATGATTTCCTCGCAACCTTCTTCTTTCCATTAAAAGAAAGGATTTTCGAATCGAGCGCATCCACTGTTGGTTACGATGCACTTTTCCGCGCACGTTCGTTTCCATCCGATCGGAGTCATTTAAGCAACAGGGGATTTTAAAGATTCATCGAGGTTCGCGACAGTCGGAGAAGTTGAATACTTTATGAAGCGCATAAAATTTCATTCATCTCGAATGTTTTTAATTCGTAGCAACTTCGGATTGCATTAGAAAGTTTCCAAGACATTCGGATCGCGTTTAGAATGTCCACGAGAATCTTCGATTGGGTTAGGAATTCTCGTAATCCTCGATTGCCTTTGGAACTTGTATAGTAATCGAATATTGCGTAAGAATCTCGAATCGCGCCTAGGAGTTGCATAGAAACGTAACATTGCGTTTCGAACTCGAACGAATGAATTGTACGGTTCTCCGCGCGTCAGCCTTTTTACCGGCAGCTAATCAACGAGCCGGACGGATCCGCCATCTTGTCGGGGTTAAGAAACTGTTAAAAGGTAACCGAAGGTATCGATGAATCACGGGATTCCGTCTCGCGCGCGGCAGACCAGGCCCCGGCGGTCGTTGTATTATGATACAGTGACAAGCGTGGGCCGCGAAGATTCGCAAATCTAATACGCGTGGGCGTCGTGCGTGGATGCAACATTAATCGGCCGTAAACGAGAATTCCGCGGGATTAGCCGTTTAACCCCGAAGGTGTCCCGCGCATGAACATTGCAGCGTCTCGTTTCGTTTCTAATCCTTCGCGTCGATCTCGCCGATTATCCTGCGTCCCGCTTTCCCGCCGTTCCACGACCATCCGATTTTATACATCTTAATTACGCCCAAGGTCGTCGGGTTTTTCCGTCGGGTTTTTTCGTCGGGTCTTTTCGTCGGGTCTTTTCGTCGGGTTTTTTCGTCGGGCGAAACTCGGTTTACGAGACTGCCGTCAACAGAGAAGAAGAAGAATAAATTTCGCTTTTACGATTCGATCCGTGATGTAGAGCCATTATCCTTTCGCGAAGTCCATATAGAATGTCTATAGACTATTCGTCTATCGATTTTTACATTTCGTCCTGCGCATCCGTTAATCGTAACCAGTTTCGCCGTTGTCTTTGTCTTTTCTTGTCGTCTCGGTCGCTGCTTCTTGTCGTCCGAAGGAACGAACGAACGAACCGCGATACATAGTTCCATCCGCGAGTGAGAGAAAGACAGCTGCGAAGATACTTTGCGATTCTTTCGTCCGAATTGAATGCGATAGAAAGTGTTTAATTCGCGCGTTGTCGGCGTTCGATGGTTGTCGAGAGGTATTCGAAGGTATATTCGAGGTAAATGCTCGGGGATCGCGTTGGACGTCCCGATCGAACGGAGATCTCTGTCGCGATCTCGACAGGAACAGGCTCGCGGACTCGCATCCTTGGTGGTCTCGGCTGAGAACCGCTGGCGGAACGGTCTTGAGTGGGCGCTAAACATGTTTACCTACAAGATGCACCGACGCGAGAGCGTTCGCGCGGATATACAAAGTCTCTAAGTGGCCTGCGAGCGTGCACCGACAGGATAACCAGGCTTTCGCTTCTCGCTTAAGATCGCGGAGTCGTTTGCATAGAGTCGCGTGGTCGCCGCGAACGCGAACGCGACGTAATCGACTCCGTAATTCCTCTTATCTCGCGCGCCGCTCGCTCGGATTACCGTGCCGGCGCATTTTGTCCTGCAACTTTACGCCGGCTGCTATTACAAATACAAATTCGACGCGGCAACGATACACCGTGTAGTTTGTTACGTTGGCTCCGAATGAATCGGACGGATAAGGTAAAAATCATGCCCCGACTGTGTGTTCGGTTGAGACACAGAAGCAGTCCGCGTGACGCGTAAGGCGCTTATTTGCATACCTATTTTTACCGTATCCGGACAAACGACTCGTTCGAAAATAAAGGGAAATCAGTTCGACGGTGAATTTGTCTTATCGGACAATAAAGTCGAACGAAGAAAAAGAAAGGCGGACTTTTCAATGAAATTTGATAACCGGTGGTTCGATCGGTGACGGTACACGCGTCGAAGCGAGCTGTGCAATCGACAGTAATCGTCCTGCGCGTATTGTCGTCGATTCCCATTCATAAAGAGGAACTTCCTGATGTGTCCGCGTACACCTCCTCTCACCTGGTCGTCATGGCGACGGGTATTTTCATTGATGCCGGTTCGTGCCGCGAGTTACGCACGCCAGATGCGATTTCCTTGGAACGGTGACTCACGTCGCGCTCCCACCGTTCGTTCGGTTCCCATTAGCCAACGCTAACGTTAGAATTACCGAATCAGTCAAAATCGGGCATTTCAGGTTTCTTCTTTTCAAACTGCTCGTCGAGGAACACCGCTGGCCTCTGGCGGAAGTCTACCGAACCGATTCAGTCGCGTGGCAACTGAGATGGAAGGCAATGTTTTCATTTTTATCATTGATATCGGCGAACACGAGCTACGCGTGTAGCCAGTTTAGCCTGATAATCGCTGAATCCGAATGGAGATTTATTACCAAAGCAGCGTTCTTCCGAGGTCTTATCGAGACGTCGAGGGGAATAACGCGGAAGTGGTTTTCCGCTGTCGTAGTTGACTGGTCATTTTACGTGAATGAGTAAACGCTGACCAGTCTGTCGTCAGGTTCGTTGAATCAGCAAATTGATCGATTAGGTGACGAGCCGTTCATCGAATCGACCGAACTGTTTTATTTTTCTCTAATCTTTGGAGCACCCGCAAACGCAGAATAATTATTAAACTCTTTTCTTTTCCTACTAGATTATTAACGATAAACTACGATGCGATACATGCAATTACGGTGCAATTTTACGTTTCTAATAGATTTGAAAATATAGCTGTACAAATGTGTACACCGGCTGACTCAAAACGATTAAGTAAAAAATAAAGAAAGGAAAGGAAAGGAAAGGAAAAGAAATTCGGTTGCTGAATGCCGGTTAATGGAGAGACCGTGCCGCGCGTGACTCACTTCCGCTGCTCCATCGGCCGGCTAATGCACAATTGCGGACCTAATCGCCGTGTAGCCGTTCCTTACTAATCGGTACACGTGATCTACATGTCGCGCCGGAGTAGCCCGTTTCACGAACGAGACGCGGCTACCTCTCTTTCGGACGCTTTATCTTTCGTCTGCACCGGCACGAAGGGACGGCTGCTTATCCGTCGCGACGATAATTGCTCACCGAAAGCATCCTCTCTCGAAGGTTCCCGTCGGAAAGATCGTGAAAATTACCTATCCGACGGACTATCCCTAAACAGCGACGCTCTTCAGAAGGAATTCACCCTCTCGATCGCAGATACCTCCGTTCTGTCCTTCGACGCGTCCCTGAAACCACAGCAGAGCCCCGATATTCGCGCCCCACTTGAAATTCGCGTGTTCAGGGGAGCATAACGAGAGACGATTTAAAGTTTCCTCGAGTCCGCCTTGTTCCTCAATGGCAGCTTTCATTCACCCGTCGCGAACAACCGCGAGAGAACAGTGAGAAGGGTGTTCCTCTGAAAGAAATGTAAAAATGTCGGCAAAAAAGGGAGAAGAAACAAAAGCGTTCATCCAATTTGCGAGAACCTTGGCCGCGGCGCGTTTTCACGGCGATCGAGCGAGCGCGTGAGGATAAGCGGCGTAATGGCGGCTCCGCGTGTCGCCCGGCAGCGATCCTCGCTGAAACAACTTGGACACCGATGCTCGTCTAATTGAAAAGCGTTCCCCGACGGAGGGGTGTCGCGAACCCCGCTTCACCTTGGAGGGTCCATTGAATCGGTGTCACTGAATGGCCGAGTCGAACATGAAAGGTGGCTGCAGCCGAAGGTGGCTCGGTGGTTTCGCTCGTTTCTGTTTTCCAAGGAATCCTACGGCTCGGACAGCTCGCTGGTAGGGGACAATTATCCGCGGCGTATTACACGCGTGTACGGGAGTGGTAATTGTGGGAGCCGATAGAAGGTATTCCGTCGGCTTTGCAATATCCTGTTTTCTTTTGTAGTTTTCGCTCTCGCGAGTCCGCGAGCCCGCGAGCCCGCGAGCCGCCATCTTGAGAATCGGATTCCACACGCTCGGACGGCTCGCTCCGCGCGGGAACGGACCCCGCGGCACGAAAACTGGGACGAACCGATCGCGACACGCCTTTGTCAGAAAATTCGTAATATCCTGCCAGGTCGCCAGCGGTTTTTGCGTAACAACGCGGCACGTAATCCCGGGAGAATTCACTTCGCCGACTTGCCCGCGGGAAAACGAGCGTGGACCACACGGTGGCTGAGGAATGCGGCTCCAATTCCTTGGGTTCCCTCTTTTCTCCTAGCACTTTTCATGCTAATTTGCTATTCCTTGGCAGGACTGCATGTAACTAATGGAAATTACACATGAAACGCGTTGCGAGAAGCGCCCTTTCTTTACGCGCAGTCTCGACAGAGACGTCGCGGCATCTTCGGACGTATCGTCGAAAGATCGGCTGATATCTGGGCTGGGAAATGCCGGTCCGATCGATTGGTTTTCGTCTTTTAGATTTTCCGAATGTCACGCGCTTATGGGATCTCGCAATATACAACTGGGAATCCGTTGTAATTGTTCCCGCGGTAATCGTGATCGGACTGCAAACGAGTGGCGAATATTTCACGCGGATAAAAGGTTCCGCGCGTTTTACGGCGATTTCGGTTGGACACGTTTATCGGCGTTTACATCGCGAAACCGGAAAAAATCGAGAACCAATATCCGGCATTCTGTGTACGGTTCCGCGATCTACAGGGTGGATTCTGTCAATGGTACTACGTAAATATTCGTAATTAGGGCTCTAATAATAATTTCTCTTTAATGGAACGAATACCGTTGTTGCGTGGTTGGCGAACGGAAGTCACGAAAGAACTGTTTCTCTACAGAATTACTATCAATCAAAGTCCTCGCGTGTAAGCGCAATTGACGCGCGTTAATCGCTTCATTTACAAAATTAACGAACCCAAGAGTGGAACAAAGCAAAACATCCTACTGTGCCAATATAAACTTACGAATACCGAGACGCTCTTGTAATCCCGTTCGCGCGGTACACCCTGTACATTGAATCTAATCTGAGCCAGGAGCTTCTTCGAGGCTGCGTGTTCTTATTCTTTAGGGATAATGAGTTTTACCCCGATTTATGATCTTTATCGCGGTACACCGAGTTTATTAAAGCCATCCTATAAAATAGGATCTAGTATAGTAAACTGATTTCCGAAGTTTCGTTATTATTCCCGTAATTCACTGCTCGATCGCGGTACAATCTTTCGATTATTCGATGGACACGAACGTTGCTATTAGCCTCTAACACAGCTTCGACGTTTTTATCTATGAAATTACACGGATCTTAAATAACGAAATATCGTAGTTCTTCGTGTAAATACTTGGAGCGTTTTTATCTCCGTAATTCAACTACGCGATGATTTTCAAATGGGAAATCTATCGACCTGTGAGTTACATGATCTATAGATTACAGATTTATCTTCCCGTGGATTACAATTAGGTTAACGAAAGTTCGAATATTTAAATATTAAAATATTTGCATTATTCCGTTGAACTGTAGCGAGTCCAGCGTGTCGCGGTGTCGGTTAGGTGTTCGCGGCTCGTTTTCCTTTTTTCCCCCGCGAAACGTTCGGCCGATTACCGCGCGCGCATCGACGCGGGCAATAATGACGAAATTCCCGTCATTACTATTTTACGGGAATTCGCGGAAGCATAAAGTGTGCCAGGCATCTCGCGCGGCTCCGCGTGAGTCAGAATGTTTCGCGTCACTTATTAGCGGAAAGTAATCCTGCAACCGGCATCTTTCATTGCTGAATTCTGTTCCCTTCCCGTTGCGTCCGTCTTCTTCCTTTTTCTGCTGCATGCTTTATTAACGACAGCTCGATGCGAAGTTGCGTACAATTACTGTCGGCCGATTAATAGGTTCGCTACCCGCGTGCATGCGTACTCGCTACGATGGAAATTTTACATTTTCCGCACAAGTCTAGATTTCCTGTGAGTATTATTTGCGTTCCTTAAAAATAATGAATATAACATTTAAATGTTTCTTTTCCGTTCGGCGTCGTTAGTCATTTTCCCGATCGTTGGTCGTTTTCAGCCTGTTTCCGTGAAACTATCAATCTGAAATTGTAACGTGAAATCTCGCGAACTCTGTCGTTCTAATTTTCTCTGCAATTTCTGCATACCTACGTTGCCTCGAGATTGATGACCGCGCTCGTGGAACCACAGGCATCGATGAAAACAAGAATCATCTCGCCGCCACGTCTCGCGTCGCAGTTAATATCCCGCAATGATAATTTCCAGTTTCGTTACGCGGAGAAAGTAATTGTTATTCAACGCAGCGTTCTTTTTCCTCTTCTCCTTCGTTTTTTCTTCTTCGAAGTTTCCCTTTCGCCGGATTATATAATTTTTACGCCTCGCCGTTTCGCTTCGCGCCCGGATTAGCGAGATTTCTACGCTACCTCGAAACCATTGTTTCGCGGGGTTCTAATTAGCGCGATCGTATTTGGAATTGTCTCGCGATCGATCTGACGGGAATCGAATATTACCGCAAGTACCCATACGCGCGATGCGCAAAATAAACGCCTTCTATTTACAGTATTTGAGAAACATAACGATAAGCAATAACTAACGGCAATAATCGTTATTACCATGAGAAATCTATGAATTCTGAATCGTACGATTCTGTTCATTTATATTCTCTTGGGAGTAGAAAAATGCGAGTCTCGGTAAGTAAACGAATGCTGTAAATAATAGATAATGACCGATCGATAACGATCAGTTATCGGTGCAGTGGTCGTGCACAGTCGAGATCCGAGCCGATTCAGCCCTCGAGATGGTCGACGCGCGAACGATTCGAGGGACGAATAATAACCGGTGTCACTCGACTGCACCGTATCTAATGCACCACGGGCGCAGTCTATAACCGGTAATGCATTAAAATTCGATGCGCACGAAAGTGTAAATAAATCACCGGTGAAAGCTGCCGGCGGTCCCGACCGCTTTTAACAAATCCGAAGACCACGTGAATTATTCAGCGTCCGATTTCTTTGTTCCTTTTCGACTCGTTTGTACCGCGAACGACGATACGATTTACTTTTGATCGGGTACCGATCCATTCATTGCTGCAACTCAATGTCGCATTGAACGTACTTTCGTTTCAATAGAATAATTAATCATCGTACAGATAAAACCCTCTTTCCCGAGAGAATCCTGTTTCGCTTTTGTCGGTGATCATCCAAACGTTATCGCGGCGAACTTGCTCGAAACAAACGATTGAACGAGATAACACGTATTGTCTTCTCTTCCCGATAACCGTAAACTGATAGGTTTCCCGCGAAGCGTCGCTGAAATGCGGAATATAAAAAGATTTGCCCGAGACGATGAGAGCGAATCCCCGAAAATCGTCATCGTTCGTCCCCGAAACATTCGGTTGACGCGACACAAACATTCAGCCAGCGAACAGTCGAGGAACGTCCGAACTTCTGCGTCAACCGAATGCAATCCTTACGGACGGTTTATCTTGTTGGTACGACCGATAACGCCGTTCCGTTCCCCGAAACACTTTTCCGTCGTTTTATCTTAATTGCCGGGGAGGTGCGTTAAAACGCGGAAGTGTGGCCAGTTTTATTACGCTTAACGGCATCCAGAGCGGAGAAAGGTCTTTCGTTGCGGGCCGAACAATCGTGTCGTATCGCGCCGGTGTTAAAGAGGTTCCGGCGAACGCAGCGTGTCGCGATGCTCTCCTTTCTTTTCTTTCCCGACGCGAGAAATCTGGGTGAATCACGCTCGTTCGATCCGTTTCCTCCCATTTCTTTTGCCTTTTTTTCGCTACACATTTTTGGCACGACATACCAACGATACAATGATTGATCGTACATTTACACTTTATAATAATAATCATCGAGGGCATAATCGCATCGATGAAAGAAATGTCCTAAAGGATCTCGATAAAATGCAACGTAGCGGTGTTAAGGTTGAAATCGACCGGCCAGGTGTCCGCGCACACGCGTTCCGCGACCCGTTCGTCGTTTGTCTCGGCGTTTGTCTCGGCGTTCGCCTCGGCGTTCGCGGGCAAAAACGGGAGGCCCGTTTAGAGCGCGCGCCGATAAACGTGCTAATTTAATTAGTCAACGCGCAAAGATCGTGTACCGTTCACCGCAACACACTCGTGCAGATTTCCGATAGTGAGTCATTTGACGCTCGGCCACGTGCGCCCGCGCGCGCAGGTGAAATCATTCGGTCCTCGGGAACGATCCGGCGTTTCTCGGATTCTTTCGAAATTCTTCGCGCGCGTCACTCGGTCCCCGACGACGTTCATTATCGCGACGATCGCCGCTCGCGATTTGCGACAACTAACTCGCGATAGCTAATCGACACGATTTTATCGTCGAGCGAACTGGACCAGTTTGCTCCTCGATTCCGCGGTTTTACACAGTTTGCGGAGCTGAATTTAGAATTCGTGCCCTCTTTCGAGTACCTTTGGCCTTCGTAGTCGAATAAGTTGCATAGGTTTTCAAGTAATTCGCGATGAAAATATGGATTAGCGCCGCTCGAGGCGATTCTCTGGGTTTTTCGCGGATGTTCGCGCTCTCGCTGACCTGCCTCACGCGCGCCATTGTTATCGGAGACTTCCGACCGTTGTTCACTCGGAAACAAAGCGGAACTAGCAGCTCTTTCTTCTGTCGGCGTTGAAAGCTCGAGGAAAACTACGAGCGAAGTACAAGATAGAACTTTACCTATCGTCCACCTCGATTTACCGAGGCCCTAACTGAATTGCAAATCGATAGACACCTCGATAGACGCGCTCTTGGAGTTCCTACAGGAATAATAGCAATTCCGGAGCTTTCTCGTTTCGTCTTCCCGTGCTAGCTCGAGTTCGTCGGCCATTTACAGCGTTACCGTATCCGTGCAATTACTCGTAAGCCAGACCGAGGATTTTTGTGCTGTTGTTCCCGTTGTTGTTGCACGTTGAAACGGTAGCGAGACAACGGTGTAGACACGTGAAACGAGTAGAGAGGACTCGGTTTTTCTGACGGACTGGTGCGCTTCTCACGGTGCAGCGGGCCAGCGCATCGCCTCCTCTAAAACGCTCGCCCACCTCGTCATTATGATTGGAAACCCTTTCGTGGAATCAGGTCAGACAGCTGTCTCGTCGGGTGCGCCGCGCACCTCTCTCGGCCTTCTCTTCGACGTCGTCCGCGGCTACCTCTCTCCCGTTCTCCTTTTTCCCCGGCTGGCAACAACAAAGAGCCAGGCGAATCGCGCGAGCGTATGCTCGTATGCGCGCCGAACGCCCACGGCCGCGTACACCCCCGGCGAAACGCGCCGACATAATAAGGATCCTCCGGCGGACCTCCCTATTGTCCACTTACGGTCACAGGGCTTTCCGGTAAAGCTCGCGCTAAGAAAAATCCAATGGACGCGCGCGACGCGGCCATGCCTTTCTTTGTTCATCGGGACGCGCCGCGGCCGGCACCCTGTTACACAGTTTCGAATCATCCGAATATTCGAGTATTCGCTCTTTCGAACCGTTAGATGTTCCGACTTTTATGTTTTCTACAGACTCTTCTGTTCATTATAAATCCCTGTTTCCATTAATCCCAGTTGCACCGTTCGAGTCGGTTCGATCTAAAGGTGTCGAGACCTGTTTACACGTAATTACGAGAATCGTCAACAACGGCGGTGCATTATCGCCGTGACTGGCGATAGCGATCGTTCTTGCTCAGCCTCCCGCGAGTATCGTACGTTTACGTACCGAGTGAGTCATGCGAACCGGAAGTAATCGCTTCTATACAACGCGCCGCCATTTTGGGGAAAAAAGTGAGAATCTCGTGAACTTGATTATCTCGATAGTTTCTTGCGCCTCGTTGCTCGCGCGCACTTTTAATACCGTTACCCGACCGAGGCTCCACCGTACACAATGCTGCTGTAGCGACGCGATAAAAATACCCGTCGAGTTTAGGCGGCCCAAGCTTCTCTCTGTGACCGTTACGAAGTACAATACTTTCCAACGATCTAATCGAAGTATAGAAAAAAGCGTACAAACGTTACCGAGCTGTGTGCGGCAATCGCGTACGATTCCTATTCGATGCGAATTATAGGTTAAAATAATATCGAGTAAGGTAGAAAAAAAGGGTTGATCGAGAGGCTGGACAGTCGGGTGAGCGGGCGCTGTGATTTTTTCGAACGGAGGAAGAATAATTGCAGGTGAAACGGTGCGTCATCCGTCGGCCGGCGAAATTCGTGTCAGCTCGGACGTGAAACTGCAGGCTCGTAAAGCAGATAGAAACGTAGATAAATATTTAGCCGGCAGGAAAGCGAGGGGACAGCATTTCTTTCGGTTTCCCGTGGCACCCGCGATAAGTCGACCGATCGAAATCTTTTATTGCGCCGCAAGAGAAATCTCATTCCGAATTTAATGTATTGTATTTACATTTATTCTTGTTTAACAGAATTCGAAAGTTCGAGGATAATTTCACCTTGAAACGTTCGAGGGTGTCTTTTCGCGGATTAGATGGAAATGGCGTGAACTCGACTCGAATACGAGTCGATCGTTAAGTGCCCAATGTTATGTATCTTTCTCGTAAATCTCATCGACGTTTCACGCGTGTTTGGTTATCCGTTGTCGCGTTGGTTAATTGCCATTGAAAATAATCAATTGAACGGATCGAGAGGCCGGAACGCTATTTTGCGAACGGTCGAGCAATGTTCGTTTTTATTTGCGATCCATGGGTCTCGGGCCGTTGATCCGTAACCGCTCTAACGCGTTCCTCGTCCTATGACTCACGCGTAGATCCAGTCGGTTTTGCTCGAGGAATTCATGGTCCACCTGTGGCCGATCCAGCTTTGATTCGGAAGTTGCCCCATCTATCCGCGGATCGCGTTGGAATCTCGGATCGTTGGAAATTTTTCGCAGAAATAATATACGAAACGAGGGATAGAACTATCGTATTTCGTTCGAATAGTTGCTCTTTCGTCGCGTCGCATTCGATTCGACGTTGAATATGAAATTGAATAATTCCGCCATGCGAAATCGAGCGTAAAAAGTTGAGAACTAGGACGCGAACGATACGGAGACGTTAATAATTCTCGACTGAAACGAGGCAGATTCGAGGGAAGACGCGCTTCCTCGATCGGATCCCCGCGAGAACCGTAATCGAAAGCGGTGTCTCGTTGTAGTTGCAATTCGAGCGAATACATACTCGCGCGATGAACGACGTTACGCCCGTTATCGGTCCGCGTGTAACGGAATACGGGCGACGCGATCAATTATTCGGAGTATTCGCCGATCGAATACGCTCTCGCGGCCATCAACTTATCAGTTTTGGACCTTAAACTGCTCCGGAGTCGACTCGACTCGAGCGTTTAACGATGCACGATATCGCGGCCCCGTAGTCGTTCGGAGTCTCCGTTAATGAGACCGTCCCACGATCAGAAATTATTAAAGAGTTCCCATGTCGCCAGACCGGTCGGTTCCCCGAGTTCCGCCGGCGAAACTTCCGCTGATGGAATTTCTAAGCGTCCTCCGCCGTATTTATTCGCTGAATACTCTGACTGCCGATTCGGTGAGTAATTAAGATAACGCCCACCCTGAAAACTCTATTTCCCTATACCGCTCTCCTCTCGAGAAATTACTCGGAACGAGCAGCTCCTCTGGTCGGTTCCTCGAGCACGCACCGCTCGATGCGTCGAACGCTCGAGAAACATGAAAACGATAAGCGTTTCCTTCGAACCTAAAAACAACTAATCGATTATATAATATCGGGCAGGTCTGTTTCGTTGAACGCTGTCCGTGGAACTTGTTTATTTCTGTCTACCCAAATGTTCAAACTTACAAACATTTGTTTGAATCCAATGATCGGGTCATCATTTCCGAATGACGGCAATCGATGTTCAGATCATCGCGAGTATCATCGCAGGTAGCTGCGTCTGCCGCGAGAAGCCCGCGTGGAACAATAAAAAATTGCTCACCTGTCGCGTAACTAGAATCTGACGCGGCGCGGCGCGGCGCGGCGCGGCTCGCCGACCGAGTTGTCTGCGGTTTTCTCTCCGGTGCGGTCGTTGGATAACGTCCAGCTCGGATCACCTTCGACGCAAATGTGTGGCATAACTTTGACACATTGATCTTAGGCCGATAGAACGCGGCAAAAGAGCGTAACATGCGGTCGCGATCGCGCGCGGTTCAAAAAAATCGTCAGCGAGCCTGGCGTGGTCGTTCGTTCGTTCTGAACGTTCTTCCTGTTTAACCGTTCAACTCTTCCGTTTCCAAAGGAAAAAAGAAAGATTGTCCTCCTACCGTTATCGGTGGTAGCGCGTCACCGGAAACTCCGAGGCGCATGTTGGCATTATGCAATATCCTTCTGACCGAGTTGATAATGTTTCGCGGTGACATGGATCTTCCATCGAGAAGCGTCGGAAGAAATCAACGTTCGACGTAACAATTGGGTTTCGGTAGAAACAGATTAGAAATGAAAAATCAGAGGAGATCGATGCTTCCGATATTAGAACTTTCGCGAGTTTAGGTAAATATTTGGTTCGCGTCGCCGATCAAAATATTTAGATCGGCTCTCGTCGGTAGCTGTTACGTCCGGCGGCTTTCTAGAGTCAATGTCAATAAAATTCATTGCGAGTGAAATATTGATCGGTTTACGCGAATGAACGGGTGAGTCAGGCGTTCCAGCGAATCTGGATCGAAGCCGGAATCGATTATTGGGGCGGGATTCCCGATGAATTCGATTCCTCTCGGTAGTGGCGGCTCGCGAAAATTCCAGGCGTGTACGGTACACGTACAACGGAAAGTTTGATTTCGATCGAGGAGGGGCTGCAGCTCGCGCGCACCGGTCGCCACTGACGCTCGAGATTTTTCGCGGGGGAAACGGATCGGATCAGATCCGGAACTTCCTCTATATCATGTAATGCGAAACGGTAGATGACAGTGAAAGCGCGTTATTTACTTATGCTGAATCTTGCGCAACACTTGACGCGCACGCACCGCGCATAACGCCGCGATCCTATCCAATCGAATCGTTTTCCTTTTTCACGCCGTTACCGAACATCCGCGAAAAATTCTTCGTCCTTATCGTTCCGCGGGATCAATGGAAATTGATTGCCCGTTGCCGGAGCGTTACGTCCGTTTCTGCGTTTTCAAAACAGTGAAAGGGAATAAGAAAGGAACGACTTGTAAAAATCTTACTAGGCAACCAGTGAATAATGCTTCGATTAATAACAGTCGGGCTTCACGCTCGAAAATTACGTTCTACCGAGAAATCCGCCTCAAGGACCTCCCGTGTCGCTATTTCGTATTTTCTACAACTTCCATGTCCGTTATTAAAGATCGAACGTTATATTTTCGTTGTTCAACCGGAAAAGCTCGAAGCTCGAAACTTGAACTCGAAGCAAGCGTCGATCTCTGTAACGATCCGAAAGGAAGGATAAGGACTCGTCGAATTCTATTCTTCGTCGAATCGACGATCAACGATAAAGCGCTATCGCGCAAGCAGTTGCGGCAGAAGCCGTAGGACGAGGAATCGACGCACTGTTTCTAAAGAAACTGTAGAATTTGGAGTTTGCGATTCCGTGTGGTCGCGGCGCGAGTCCTTTTCTCTTTCATCGTGCAGAGGGCAAAAACTCTCTCTCGAGAGAGAGAGACAGTGCGCTGTCGCGCTGTTGCGCTCGGGCGCTCGGGCGCTCGGGCGCTCACGCGGGCGCGCGTGTACACCAAGTTGGGTAGGCAGCGCGTCGTGTCGGTCACTCACGCACACGCGTGTGCGTTGTTTGGGTCGAGGATTGGCTCGAGCGACGGTAGAAGGGATAAGGAAACGGCGGCCGGGTGGGGAGAGATGTGCCTCTACGATTCCGCTCGGTTTCGCGTTCTGAGTGAGTGAGTGAAAACCAACCAGTCAGTCAGTCAGTCAGCGAGCCAGCCGGGCAGGAGTACGGTGTACGGTGCGGAAACTGCTCTCTGCCGTTCGGGGAGCACCATTCAGCGTTCGATCGGCGCGTCGATTATGGGCCGCGTGTCCACCGAGCAACATCGATAACGACGACGACGACGACAACGCGACGCAACGACTAGCAGAGCGGCCGGTCGTTAGAGCCAGTCCGTCGAGGAGAGACAACGCGGGAACGTCGAGTCGCGAGCATGGTTTACGATCCGATACATCGATCGGGTACCTTGTAACGGTGCACTGCCTAGTTCACTGCCAGCCTGTTTCGCCGGCGATCAGAATATTCGCCTTGTCGTGTTCAGTGTCCGCCGCCAGGCATTTATTTTTCGGGCCGACCGAGAGAGCCCGGATCGGCTCGATACCGCGATCGGTGATACCGAATACACTGCCTATGTGCTCGCGGCAGCCGCCCGTTTTAAAGCCCGCCGTAAGACGACACCGATAGAGAGGCTCGCGAAGGGAACCCCCCGTGCACACGCGGACGCGTAACACCAATGGACCTTTCCCACGGTAGTGACGTGCCGCCGGTTTCCTTAGACGCGACGACCGAAGAAGAGATCGCAACATGCCCAGCCAAACCACCACGATCCTACTCAAGTGTTCCATGGTGGACGTGCCCGCGCTCAACCACGTGAAGCTCAAGTCCCTCTACGGCGTAAGTAGCGATCCTCTGTATGCATGCGTGTCCAAGCAATGCTCCACGCGTGCCGCGCGATAAGGGTCCGCTCGTTCGAGGGCGAACCTAACGGTACACGGTGTGACCCGGCCCCGATTTCGTCTACGGCCTTCGCAACGCCGCCTCGAAGGATCTTTTCGATGCGACTCGTCGCGTCCGCACGCGTTCCTCCGTTTTCGAACGTTCTTCGATTGTTTTACGAGCAACGGATTCGTTCCGTGGGCTACGTTCCGGTCCAGGTCCGATCTCGTTCCGCGACCGCTGGCTGCGTCGTCACAGGGGATACTCGACTGGAACGAGTTCGAACCTGTTCCGACCTCAAACCTTCTTTTTCTTCGCGTTCGTTGGTCGGACCAGTTCCGCGCCAGTTCAACGGCAACCGAAGTCTGCAATTTTCTCTGCTTTCGAGGAACGCGTATTTTATTTAGTATTTTATTCAGTATTTTATTCGAGAGTACCGATCGCGATGTCAGCAATTGGAGGGACTCGAAGAAACATTCCAACGAATCGTTCGATCGCGAAATCGGCCCGAGTAACGTTCGGACTAATTTCCGAAATTCCCCGAAACCCTTTGCGCACCGGAACGACCCGTTTCCCCCCGAAGCCGCGGGTACGTTGACCACTGGCAGTTTCTCGCCGGTCGAGTGGAACGAACGGTCGTCGATGAAAACGAAAAGGAGAAAAATCGCAGCCGCGAGGGCTTCGTGACAGGGTGAATAAAGGGAAGGTCTGGCCACGGTGTCTGGAGAAGTTTGTGCCTCATTAACGTTAACCTCGTTCGACGCGAATGCAGATGCATACAGAGATGAGGCGGGAGGCGCCCGTCCAGGAGTCTCACGCTCGTCTACTCGTAATACGTATACACGCGTGCACGCGTGCACGCGTAATCCGGGGACAAGCGAGGCGTGTGTTGCGACGAACACGCTCTCGATCATCGGCACAACGAGTTACTGTATCGTGTCCGCGTATCTTCCAATTTCTTCAATCTTCGCCGGCAGAGTCGATCGTTTCTCAAGCTTTTTCGTGGAAGCGCAACTTCTAGGCGGCCAGGAAAATTGTGCCGGATCTGTAATCTTCTCTGGAATACCGCCTGCCGTTGAGAATTTGAAATGAGAAGGCACGAATATGGTACTCTCTAGAGTACCAACGATTCTAGAGTACGCGGTGATTAGTGGATGCGAAGAATATGGGCAGCTATCGTTGCGCACACGCGCGACGAAAGCGCAGGCTGATCGCACTGGCGAGCATACGGTACTTCGTATTGACAAACGGACAATGGGTCTGGCGGTTACGGCGCAAAACCACTGCTACCGTACCAAGAAAACTGTGAACCGCGTTGTTTGCCACTGTCCACCCCGACATAAGTGTACCGTGACAGCCGGGGGATGATGAAACTCTCTCGAAAATAACTGTTACGCGAGGCGCGCGACTAGAAACCGGTTGCAGCAGGGTAGCAACAAAGTTGGCCTTTATATTATACGGAAATTCTACTTGAACTCTCTTTATCGAAGAATTGTACAGCACGTTTGACTGTTCGTCGACAAAGGTCGCCGTACCGGTGACATTTCGTTTCGGTACATGGTCATCGGCATATAGTTTTTTTACTCCGATACTGGAATGAGATTCGTTGAATTTTGGATTAAAAAACAATTGATTCGGAATAGCTCGCGTCGACAAAGATGGCCACGCTCTAGCTCGGTAGTCTCTGGCCTAGCGTTGTCACCGGCAATCGCGCAAAACAAACGTTTCGTTTATTATCGTCGAGCTCGCGAGTCCAGTGTTATTCTAGAGGTAGTTTGTTCGAAACAGCTGTTGAAAGAAGAAAAAAGGAAACACGCGGGTTGTTGACCTTTCCTCGTAGATCCCCTTCTGCGTGTGTACGTTCGTTCGCTACGGACGCCTGTTATTTCGAACATAAATTTATTTATCTCTTCCTGTATGTTATCGACGATGCTATCGACGTATATCCGTGCCCTCTAGACAAAGCCGATTGTCTCCGTTTCGGATCCTCCAAGAAAAATCGTGGTCCTAGCCGAAGAAAAGCGACGGGCGCGCGCCGGTTGATACAATGGCGCTCCTTTCATTTGCATAACAATCCACCGGTGGCGACGTGCATGCATACAAGAGCGAATCCGAGATTTAGTGCGCGACGTAAAAATAAGTCGCATCGCTATCTGTCCCGGCGACAATAACTTTCATTATCGGATATCAGTCGGACGGATCGGTTCCCCGCGTAACGTTTCTAGCAACGTGATGCGCGCACACGTACTACACTTTCTCTCTCTCCTGTTCTTTATCTCTTTGTCTCTCTTTCCGGCGAAGCTGAAGCGGAGCCGAAGCGAAGCCAGTTCTCCTTCGATTTCAATGACTTCTTTAATTCTGTGCCCTCGATACTTCGATCAATCGATATTTCGAACAGCTTGCGCGCATAATGATCTGAAATAGGAGACGTTGAATTCTGGCGGTTCGGAGATCAAAGCTACGGTAACCGATCTTAGGCGGGACACCCTATAAATAGGTCGAAATCGGTGTTCGCTCATTGACTCATCGAAGACCGTTGCATTAGTCACGTCCGCGCAGATAGAGTGCAGGGTGCTGTGTCGAAAGTTTGTTGGCAATACGTCGGAAATGAAGGAAAAGTTGTCCGGGACGCTAATGCCTACGATATATCAGGAAATGATTGAAATGATTGAAATGATTGAAACCGGTGACGGTTTCTCTCCCCGTATCTCCGATTCTCCCACGGTGGGAACCGTTCCCGCGTTTTCCGATGCATCCAGCGGCGTCTAAATATAAACGGAACGGGCGCGGTGCGCGCAGCGTGCGCCGAGTTTAATTCACTGTCACTGCTGCGGGAGAGGAAAGGGTGTCGGCTATGGGGGGTGTATGGGAATAGACCCGCGAGGGAACCACTCGAAAGTGACGAAAAATTCAACGGCCTCCCGAGACACGTGCGTCCGCGTGCGTGCTCCGCGTGGCGCGTCCTCTTTCCTCGAGTGCCAGTCACCCCTTTGAGCAGAAAAAACTATTTCTTCAGCTCCGAGGTTTATTTTCGTGGTAATTTTGTATAAAGGGACAGTGTGTATCGACGCGGTCCGGATCTCTGGATGTCGCGCGAAGAATACGTTGTTCGACTACTCGAAATGAACACGTCTACGAGTATATCTGCTCGTACGCACGGTCGGTAATCTTCGCGAAGGTTTTTCGAAGCCAGCATCGGCCAGACGAATAAATCAGTGGGCGCAAAACGGCGATAACTCAGCGGTATCGCCGAGCGAAACATTACGCGGCGTAATTGCACGAGTTGCGCGCGATAAGGATCCTCGCGAACAGGTTACACTTAAAGGATACAGAGAATCGCTCGATACATGGAGTTTTCTGGCGTCATCGTTATCGGAACCAGTTCCCTAGCCCACAGGGCCGTGATGAACGACAGCGTTACGTTATTGTCCATTACCGCGGAGGAGGCGGACAGCTCCTTCTTCGAAACCGCTGACTTTTACAATCCTGTATCTCGACCGTGAAAGTCGATGACCAATTTCGCGGCCGGCTCGGAAACGTCGACGGTCGGACCTTCTTCCGCGCGGAAGCAAGCGCGGCAGCTCGCGCGGCGAGGATCGAATTTCTCCGAGCCTCGTCGTAAAACGAAAAGTGTAACGGGATCCGGCTGCTGCTGGCCGTGCCGCATTGGTTCGTACGTAAACGCGAAACGGTTTAACGCCGTGGTAAGTGGTTTCTTTCTCCTTTTTTCTGGGCTATCCGAGGCGCAGCGGCGCAGCGGCGCAGCGGCGCAGCGTCGGTGGGACAGCGATAGGGTGGGCCGCCATCTCGGAGATTCGGTGGAACCGCTCCAGCGAGATCCGTTCGTTCGACGAGAACTAGGACAAAAATGTCGTGTTTCGAGTAATTAACAGTTGCCGCGCCGTACTCGTTGTTTAGCGGAAGATAAAATCAAGTTCTCGGATAAACTTTTCACCGCGATACGTAATCTGAGCCAGCGGTTCTCAGCGACTGCTTCTCGAAACTCTGCCGTTCCGAGAAGCCAACGCGCGCGAGCGGAAACGAAGCATTATCCCCGAAGCCGCCAGGGGTAATCGCCGATCGAATCGGAGCGATTGTTTACGATCGAAAACCGACGGGTACCGGTGGGAAGCTCCTCCGGGCGTGTTCCCCTAGCGAGAGCATAGAAAATGCAGGTCTCGGCGTGTCCGAGTCCCGGCCGACCGTCGCTTTAATTCGATAACCTGTTTCCTTTTTATGCGTCGATTCCGCTTTCACGGAGAGCAGCCACCGGACAGTCGTTACTGTTGCCGCTTGGCTCCTGGCTTCGGTTTTTTGCTCGACCTCTCCTCTCCTCTCCTCTTCTAGCGCGTGTGTGTACACACGGACGCGCGGATACACACGGCGCCTTTGTAGACGCGTGCACACCTGGAACGAAGTGACCAGGTCGAGCCCGTGGCCGTGAAAGTTCTGTTTCACTTGTGTGTTTACAGGCCATCAGGGCCGTCTCGGACGTTCCCGGTGGCGGTAAAGGGGTCCTCGACTGGCCTCGGGGAAAGGGAGAAATTTTCGAAAGCGCGGACCTTTTCGAACGAGTCCCTCCACCGCTTTTCCAGCCCGTTTCCTTTCCTCCGCGATTCCTTGCCCGTTCTTTGCGCGTTTCCTCGCCTCGAGTCGCGCCACGGGAAACACCTTTGCCGATCGCCTTTTACGCATATGCGTCTTTCTGGAATCGGTTCCGGTGAAATTGACCTGGAAATTAGCGTAAGTCTCGCGGATCGCAGGCTGGTCGAGCGAGTTTCCGTTTGGGGGGAGTTTCGAAAGACGGGGTAAACACCTTGCCCTATAACGACCAGTCAGACTCGTCGCGAGCATCTTATTTGAACGTTTTATACGTTTCCGCGCGACAATCCGCGGTCCACCGTTGTCGATACTTTCCCGTTGACGTTTCTCCGCGAGCGTCGCGTCCCATTTATTCTTCTTTCGGCCGGAGAAGCCGCGGGCAGCGAGATTATTCGAACGAAAACGTATTCGGAAGTATTTACGGCTTTCCGTACGTCAACCGGGATCACACGCGCGAACGATCCTGCCGAGGCACTTTCGAATTTCGCGTCGAATCGGCGCGCGGTTCGCAAACCCAGCGTTAACCCCTTGAACTATCGAACGAAACGAGACAACATCGTTTCCGACTCGTTCCTTCGCGACGATCGAAAAACAGACCAAGACGAACAGTTGCCGAATAAACGACCAAACGACTCGATGAACCTCGACGAACCTCGATAAACTCTTCTAATTCTCTTCGAAGATTAGCAAAAAGTCTGATTGCTCGGCCAGTTAATTTTTAATAGGCTTCCGGTAGATAAAGCGTTATGGCTGGAGGGTTCGCCCGATCCGCGCGGCGGTTTCGCTGGAGCGGATCGTTATTCGGGCGAGATTGTCGCGTTACGTCGAGCATGATTGATAAGCGCGTCCCTCGATAGCCTGCGACCGGACGACCTACACTTAACCGAGGGTAGCAATAAAGCGGCGCAACACGGAGGAAAGATAAAGAAAGACGGAGAGCGGTTGAACAATTTCCGATTAACAACGCGCTCCGTGGACGCTGGTTTCTTTACGAGAATCGGCCTGGGGCGACAGATCGGATCGATTCGACCGGCCGAACACCCTTCTCGCGCTAAACGCCGACAGCCATTTCCTCTGGCATTCATCGGACGAGTCGTGTTCCTCGCGCAGCGTAATTATTTCATTCCATAACATCGAACCATCCGGCTGGTTGTTCGCCGATCATTCGCATTTTCGTTTCTCCGCCGTTTCTTTTATCCGCACGTACGATACCATCACGCGAGATGATTACGTACACGCGAATTTAATATGTTCAAATTAGATACTCGACGGTTCAGGAACGACGAGCGGATACATGGATCGCGTTTCACCAAATGGAGGTTTCATAAATGGAAAATTGAAATTGTGCTGGTTTCCTTGGAGACTAGTTCGTGGCGCTTTTAAAAGACCTTTAATGGGAAAACTGTGTCTCCGTTTCAAGATTTTCCTATTAAACGATATTAGTTTTCCAGTTTTGTCGCGAACGCGAACGTTTGCACCCTCGGACGCCTGTTCGCGATCTAATTCCGATTTCTGCGCGCGAGGCGAAACGGAAGTCGACGAAAGGGTTTTCCAGCCCCGTTTCGTCGCGGCCTTTCGCCAGCCGGCAATAAAATAATCCGACGAGCAAACATTCTCGACTCGGCGTGTCCTACGGTCGGAACAGGCGACGCTTCTCGAGAGCGCAACCCCTTTTCTTCTTCTTTCTGTTCGTTTTCTTTGGTTTCTCGGCTACGCGCGCGCAGTAGTCGAAGCGAACGACGTTCTATACTCGTCCAAGCTTCCTCGGCGTTAACCCGTTGCCTCGCAACATCCTGCCGAACATTTCGAACGGAGCTCGACAAATATAAACATCGTTCGACTCTTTCGAGAATAAATCGTTCGTTTTGCTTCGCGAAATCGGTGAAGGTATCGAAAGAGATGTCTCCGAGGAATCTAAAGATAGCCGGAAGAAACGTTCGTCGGAGATTTTGCGTGTTAACAGTGCGCGGATCTATGTATAATTAATGATGTGCGTGGATCGTTGCCTGTCATTAGTCGAGAGGCGCGAGCGCGCGTTCCGCATTCTGCCGCGTCGACTAACAAGACAATTGACAACTGACCCAGATGCGAAAACTTGGGATTCCGTGTTGCGAGCGCGCGCGCGCGCGCGCGCGTCTAAGTACTTACTTACACCCATTCCGCGGACCACTTACGAAATATTCACCGACTCGTGACCGCTGCGCCGCGTAAAACACCGTAATCGGAAAAATCGCCTGAAAAGCCGAATAACCGAGAAACGCTGGCGAAACCCACAACCCCCTACTCGAGAACGCAGGATCATCTTGCTCGTGGAGACTTCTGTTTGGTATTTTTCACTCGACCGTTAGCATTACTTGATTATAGTCCGTATAATACTAATTCAACGACGACGCTATAATTGTCGATGGCACAGTTTCGCGTGGCCAAACCCTCGATATGTAAAACAGCGAAGATTCAGATTTCCGAGATCCCCGTATCGGCGTATCCCCGTGATCATCCCACTCGGTGTGCAGTGTCGTCGAGCGTCTCTTTAATATTCAAAATCGTTGAACGTCGTTATCGAGTATGGTTCCGAGCCCGGACAGGCTTCTTACCGTGCCGAGAAGGAAAAAAAGAGGCGCGGGTTACCTGATCCGAACGGGACCCGGGTCTCGTAGCCATGGATACGCTCGGCGTCCGCGTATAATACACTTTCGGGATCGTTATTTGCATATCGACGCGTATATACGAATATTCCGTCTCCGTCCGTCGCGTCTCGAGTAACGATCATTCTCACCGTGTAACTATAACTCTCCGCACTCCCGGGAGGCGCCTTTCAGTCGCCGTTTCAATCGACCCGACGAAATTATACAGTTTAATATTCAGCATTAACCGTCTGCGGTCGAAATGCGGCGAAGGAAATACTCGGATCTGTCCCATAGTTTACGCAACGCGTCTTATCACGTTAGTTGCCGAATGTTTCTTAGCGCGAACAGAGACAAAAGGGAAGACAAAAGCTGATCGATCGGAAGATATGGGAATCGAGATATGGTAGAAATGACATTTTCACAGGAGTCGTTCGACCGGTACGTTCAGCGTCCCGATTAGATTCGGCTTCGAGCCTTTTTACGAGCGGATTTACCGGGATACAGGATCGAAGAAGAAACCGATCTTCCCATGATCCGGCTCGATCGGATCTAGACTCGGACAACGAGCAGCCGTGGCCTCTGCGGATCCGCTCTACGCGAGTCTACTTGACCCGGCCAAGTCTTACGGCCAAACTCGACTTGACCCAATTTTTTCCTATTTTTTTTATATCCTGACTCGAGTGCAGATGATTTCTTCGCGACCCGCCTCGACCGGATCCTGTATTCTCGGAACCTGGTTCGCGGAATCCCTCGAGTATGCTCGCGGATACTGACAAGTGGACCGGCGAGGATGCAGTCGGACGTTCTCGATTTTCCGATCTCCAAATTGAGAAGTTTATTTCTCGGTAACGGAGTCGGCGCGTCTCGAAAGTTACAGATAAAAGAGATGCCGGGAATGGGGTGTGTTTCTTTTCTAGGCGGCGGTGTTCAATTTATTCGTTGACTGTTAATGTAATATAATAAATACTTACTCGGCGTGGCCCACTGCGCGTTAAACGAAACATTGTACGCGTACGAAACCGCGACAATTACTCGTCAACATACCAGGCCACGCAGCCCAGATACCGAAACATTATTAGCCACCCGATAAACCAGTTTCTAAGGTCGTACCTCGAGCATTTATCTCGGAAAGACAATTGGACGCAAGAAACCTATCCGAACCGAGGGAACAATAACTGAACGCCTCGAGGCTTTCCTAGGCGGACCTCGCACCTTTCCCACAAGTAAAAGTGAACCGTCTTGATAACTGGGTCCCACGAGGCAACGCTAAATGGCGACAGTGCAAATCCTCGTCGGTGTATTTGTTAGGTTGCTCGCGAGAAATTTCTGTTTTATAGAAAGTATCTCGTGCGATGGACTATTTTTAACAAAGAGGTTGACAAATATAAATGTCATACAGTTTTTTCACGGTGTCGCTGCGCGACGAACGAGGTTTGAAACGCGTTGAAATTCACCTCGGCAGTGTCGAGAGAAAAAAAAAATGGATGAGGATTCCATTCGAGTGACTGCTCGACCAGCTCGTGGAATTGTAAACGTCGATTAAGATTGGATCGGTTGTCGGAACTCGTCATCTTCCACGCGTCGACGATCGAGAGGCATTCCTTTGAATCCAATAGGCTTCGTTCTCGGTATCTGCGCGGCGTTCGATGGGTCGACGATCATCGGCGAAGATCGCGGAGAAACAGTGGCTGAAAATAACCGAGTTATTCGTTTGTTCAAATATAATATAATAATTGAACGCGCAAAGACAGTTGCGAGGAAGGCGCATAACGTATACGACGATTCGAGCAGAATCGAAATATACAGTAGCCTACTTTCTCAAAACAAATAGATTAGCAAGATATTTGAGGAACAGGTTATACCGCGATTCGTGCGTTATCTTCGATTACCGAGTATTATCAGCTAGCCGGCGTCAGGGTGATATCGCGTCGAAGAAACAGTGTAATCGCGGCGGGTGTTAATTATGATCGTTTCTCGTCGAGCGTGAGGTATCAGTTTCGTCGATCGCATTTTACGCGAAAGAAATTCATTTTTTAATGAAATTCAATTATTCCTTTTGGTTCGGTATCTCGAAGACGATTGGGTACTTGAATAAATACCGATTATACAACATTTTCTTATTACTATTATCACTATTTAAGCTACGTTAATCAACGTGTCGTTAAATTTGGAGAAATCGGTCACCGTTCTGAATGAAACTGGCAAAAAAGTGGCAAAAAAGTGGCAAAAAAGTGGCGCAGAATGGAAAAGAGTGGAAAAGAGTGGAGAAGAGTGAAATGAAAAGAAAACGAATGAATCAAGACCGCCAGAAGTTCGAGACGCGGCTAACAAAATGTCGTCTTTCAAGTAGGTCGTCCGTCGTCGTCGGTTTCCGAAAAGCGTCTCGTCTTTGCGAAGGGTCTTTCATCGATGTCCGCGTTCCGCGGCCGAGAGAAAAGAGGTCCCTCGGTCGCAGGAAGTCTCCGGCGTCCGTGGATTCCCATTTTATCGGTTCGCCCACGCACACACGTACACTGCGCCGGAACAAAAGTAATGATCCAGGGCCGAGGCTCTCGAGGAAGGTTTCCTCTCGGGGGAAAAGCTCGTTTTTCTACGCGAAAGCCTGCGAGGATCGGTCGACACAGCTGCGCGCGAGTTGCCAGGCTCCTAAACCTAGTCCTTTGTACCTGTACCCGTACCTGGCCCGGGCAGGTGTTCAGGCCGGCCACATCTGCTAGGCCTGCACGTGTCTGGGAGGGATTTCTGGCTCTCGCGGCTCCGCTTTGCACAGGTATCCCAGCGAAGGGAGAGACTCTTCTTTCGCTGCACCGTTGCGCCGTTGCTCCGTTGTTCCGTTGCTCCGTTGCTCCGGTGTATCGTGTTCCGTGTACACTACCGTGCACAAGTATTTCGACATCTACAACGAGATCTTGTTAACCCTTTGCACTCCGGATGGTAGATGTTACGGAACAAAGCTGTTTTGTCTTTTAACGTCTTTTAACGTCTTTTAACGTTTCACGTGCCGATGCATCAACGATACTTTGTACGAGATATCGAAGCTCGTCGTTTCGCTGTAAGTGGCAGTAACCCTTTTCGCATTTATTCCGTTCATTATCGTATCAAACTAACAGGATTAAGAGACATCGAAGCACGGATATGTGGCTGAAAAATTTTAAGCGACAGGATTAATAGATTAGCGACTAAGCGGAGATAGTGGACAACTGTATTATTACGACGCGTCGCAATAAAATATTATCGTTCTCTCGCGAACACGTAACCTTTGCGGTAAACGTAGACTTACAATGGACTCGGAATTATTTTTCTCGAGCGAAGGATAATGCAGCTTTAAAGGGGATAGTTGTGGGAGAAATCGGTTAGGCAAGGATTTAATGTCTCCATCGTGAATAATGTCATCGTTGGAACTATATTGGACCGTTTTATTTAAAGAGTTACTCGACTTTCGAGCTTGTCTAGCGACGCGAACGTGTCCGAAGACTTGTGCACGGCAGTGTACGCGCGAGAAAGGTGGAACCCGGTTCGCCGCTCGATCCCAGGGCCCCTACATGGCGAGCCACGGAAAAAATCGCAGAATTTAAATCACCCGACGACCGGCTGATAAATTTCACGCGCGGATTCGGGATCCGCGTGCTTGAGCTTGAGTTATACGGGGATCGCGGTTGTTACTCGGAGTTTATTGGAAGCAGCTATTAACGGCGAGGGAAAAATGCTCGGCGATTTATCGTACGAGGTGACTCGCTTGAATCAAGCTTTTAAATTATGTCCATTTCTGCGAAGGAAAGTGGCACCGAGTAACCAAGGGTTTATCGTAATTACGGAGTTCGTTGCGCGATACCGTATCAGCTGGAATTATTATTTATTATTATATTATTTGTAACGAATAACGTAACACCCGAGTTTCGGTTGTTTAATTTAGACAGATTCGGAATTTATTAGACAGCAATCGACTTCGCTGCAATGAACGACTGCAACATGTACGTCGACGTCTACCTTCTCGGGAACAATACGTTGAACCGTAGAATGCAAACGACGTTAGCGCGAGAAATGGTGTTCGCGGATCAGGCTCCTCTCGACCTATGATCCATAAACAGCGCTCGTCCGATCGGGAGCAATAATTTCTGTCAAGTGCTGCAAGTAGACCATAAAGGAATTGAATCTCTCGTGGTAGACCCTTGGCGAGCAGATGTGTCCGAACCCACGGAACCGGTGAAAGAACCTCGGCCGACAGTGCCCGCGAGAAGGGAGCGGCTCGAGGACGGAGAGAGAGAGAGAGACGGGCCGAGGGAGCGGAGAGAACGAGTCTCGATGAAACCCGTGGCTGCTGCCGCTGTACCCCATCATTAGCCCCAGCCAAGGGTCGAACCCTTAATCTCCCGACGAGTCTCTCGCGTTTTTCCATTTTTCTCGGGACACCTGGCTGCCGCGGGTATCGGCGCGATAGCAGGTGATCAGATTCGACTGGCCGGCGCGCAAGGTGTGCCATGGCGAAACGGAGACCGAGAGAGAGAGAGAGAGAGTGAGGGAGAGCCCGGGCTTCAACGATCGTGGCTGCGATCTCTTCTGAATCTTTTATTAGGCGCTCCGAGCGTTAACGAGTTCGTTAGAGACCGCTGACCACTGCTACCACGTTTAGCGAAACCGTAGTCTCGATCGGCCTTTGGAGAACTGGCCCATTTATCTTTGATTCGAACTCGAGTCGGGGTTACTTAATTTAGCTGCAATTCGGTATAACCATTTGCCAGTTTGTTCGAGCATGTTGTGCAACTTCTGGAGTCGTACTCGTACGTGTCGGCGCGACTTTGCGTGCATTCGCAGGGAAAATTAGCTGCTCGAAGTTAAAAGGCTGGCTAGTAAAAATTTATATAAATACTCGATCGAACGTGTGAAATAATTGGATATTACGGTTTTTACGGTTTTTACGTTTTTCGCATTTCGCTCCGCGAAACGAAGCTGCGTTCGACGCTGTTAATCGAGGTCCTGTGTAGCAGCTACGTGCACACGGACGCGTTCCATACACGCGCCGAGGAGAAGTGTTAACGGGGTCGCGTGTTGCACCGAGACCAAGAACAGGAGAAAAAATGCAAATGAATATCTCACGCGAAAGTTGCGCAACGCGCGTCTCCGACGAAGGCCGATCCGCTCCGTAACCTTGCAGTTCACGCGACGAACGTCTCTGAATCGAACGCGACACGGCGGAGGCTAACTCGTTATTCCTTCCGTAATTAAGGCAGCTTGGCCGAGACAAGACGAGGATAAGGGGCTTGGGGCAGCGACGACGAGAGAAGAGAGTTTTTAATTAACGAATAATCACGGGCTCGCCCGAAGACAATGGCTCGTGAAAGCGATCCGCGCCGGATCGCCGAACCGAGAACATTGATGGGAGGATCGTTAAAGGGGTGACCCGTGACTTTCTTCGGGTGCAGTCATCGCGCAACAATGCTCGGGGTGTTTCCTAAATTACGATACAACCAGGAAGCGCGCTTCCACGGAATTCTTCCTTGTTTCCTGTCAACGATCGATGGCAAAAACCGATTCTGGCGGGCGCGATTTTCAAAGAGATTACGGGGTTCACTGCCGCGGTGATCACCGGTCACCGGAGTTTCCGAAAACTGAAATCGAAGCGAACCATTCCAGTATTTATATTTTATTCTGTGTTTTTCGTGCGCGAACACCCTGTATGTATCGTTCAGAAGCAGCTTCAGCGATCACGGAATCGCTCTTTCGTGTACGGTCGTGGCGCGCGAGGTCTCGTTGTCGCGTTGCGTTAACGGGGGGACCTGAAAGGGGATTTCACGCGTCGATTCCTCGACATTTCGTTCCGAGTCGACGTCGAGAATTGGTCAGAAGCACACTCGGCGTGATATTTCGGTCCCCGCCCTTTCGCTGGTTCTTTGTTCGTTCCCATTGTACTTGTCATGCCATTCGCGAAACCTTCACGCTAGAAGCGCGCGAGAATTAGAAAATATCGTTGATAATATCGAGAATATAGTTGATAAACGAAACCCTCGGAATAACGCGGATTCGATGGAAAGGAAAACGCAAAGAGAATTCGGAACGCGATGAATTGAACGAACACAGGGACGGTACGGTGTGAAAACGAAGGCCCGATCGCGTCGAAAAGCGTCGCGGCCGAGTTAAAAGCGTCACCGTGACGCGAATATCATGGAAACGGAAACGCGAGGCGTTATCGTGGCGCGCGGAATACGGAATACGGAATACGGAATACGGAATACGCTATACGCGTCGCGGCTCGCGAAGAAACACGGACAAAGGTGTCGAAACACTTTCTATAGTGAATACATTTCTGTGGAAAGGTGCATCGACCCGCGAGGATATAATGGACGCGAAGTTGTCACGTCTCATTAGACGTTCCGTCGCCAATCATGCTTAGTAATTACTTGCCTTTTCACGGTACGCGTTTTTCCGTTGCTCGCGATGTCGATGACGTTACGAATCAATCGTCCCTTTGAATGCTGAATAATAATAATAATAATAATAATGTAAATGTTAATTAACAGATCACTTCACTGTTACGATAAAATTATTGATTAATACGCGCTATATCGCGATGGAATATTTCAACGTCGCACGCGCTTTCGAAAGACACAGAAATGGAAATGAAACCGAAGATATCTCGTCCTCCGTTTGTAACGCGTTAACAACAGGTTTCGATGTTGATAACGACTTGCACAGGTACGTCGAACCTACGCGTTGCCGTTGCCCCGTTACTTCCGGACGCGCCTAAGTTCGGTTCAGCGAAACCGGCGCGCGGAAAGTTCAGCGCGCCTGTGCCGAGGCCTCCGACTTCCTTAATTAACGAGTCGCTCGTTAATCGATTTCACTCGAACGTCGTCGGGAACTGCGGTACACCGGCGACACACGCCACGTTTCCGTGGCGCGAAATCTTGAAAAAGGTCACGCCGGCACGTGCACGATAAAGCTTGATTTTTCACGCTCACGATCGGTGGAACGTGCTTATCTTCCTTGAGAACGGTCGAGATTGTCTCTTCCGTAGATAGAAATAAACCACTCGATGACCTTTTAAATGGGAATTACGCGATATTACGCGATTAGTCAACCTGGACAGTGCGTAACGCGTCTCGTCGAGGGGGCGGCGGGGGGTCGATAGGAAGCAGCCCGTATGACCGACGCGTTGCGTCGCGGTAAACAATTAAACGATATCGCGGCCTCGATGACGGTGGCCAGCAGCGGTAATCGCGCTCGGCTGTTTGCATTTCTCTCCGGGCTTATCGAGCTTTTATCGGGGACCCGCCGTTAAACGCGCGGACGCAACGGAGATACAGCGTGCACGTGCGCGCAGCCACGCGGATCCGCGACGATCAGAAACCACCCACGTCATCCCTTTGTCTCCTATCTCTGCGAGGCCTCTGCGAAAAGTCAACTCTGCTCGCTTACGGAAAAAGGAGAAAGGATAGAAGTTTGTTTGAAAAAATTCCTCGAACCAATGTATCTTCTGTTTACCTAATCTTATTTTATACAAATAAGAATGATACTTTCAATATTGTGCAACTGATTGCGTCGAGTTACTTCCGTATCGGAAGATAGAACCGTTTATCGATTAAACTCGGACAGCCTGTGTTCCGTTGTGTCGACGGTGTAAAGATTTTGAACAAGTTTTCCGATAACACTGTTTACATTTTAGGATTTACAATTGAACGGCGCCGGTTCCTGGCATTATCGTCAATGAAGTTTGCCCTGGTCAGTCGTGTTGTCCTAACGGTCGACGATATTTCGGTTTCAGAGTCCTGGAACGCTGCACAAAGATGTCAGTGGTGCTGGTACCAAGGTCAGCGGAAAGACTGTCGGCAATGTCGCCAGTGCAGGCACTACAGCCCTCTCACTGCTCTCCGCCATTAATAATACATCCAACACCAGCCGAAACAAGAACAACATGCCTGTGTCCCAAGAGGTGAGTCCCGACGAACTGTTGTTGTTACCGTTTATCGCATTTCGGACATATTTTTACATGTCTCGCGCGCCGAATTCTGCGTATCACCGTTGATCCCCACCCGAATCGAATGAACCACTGTAATTCGCTTAATTAAACGATAATTATTTGAAATGTTTTCCCAATAAGAAACGATGCGATACAACGCGGCGATATTCTGCGAGACAAATGCATTTCAATGAAATCATTTGGTAGATTTTTCTCGCTTTCCGTATTTTGCCCCGTGAAATCACCCCGCGTTCAATGCGTTCATTATAGATTGTAATAGCAACGAAGCAACGTTTGGAAGAATAATGTTATCGGGTGCATTCCTTTGGTAGATATTTCAAATTCGTGTACCAATCGATCGTTTTGTTTCGCAATCGACTAACGAATAATTAAAAATTATAAATTATAAATTATAAATTGAGTTAAATTGCTGGTATTATTAATAACCGTTTGCTACGCTTTACGAAAGTTTTCGTGGCAAACGGATTACCATACGCTTTCGAAAAATTGTCGGCGACTGTTGGAACCTTCGGCTGGCCTGTGTTGATAAAGTTAATTTCCGAGCGTAATTACCCGGTTTCGTTATCACGCGCAAAATTGACCGACTCGCCTTGGCTGCGCAGCCGTGCGCCGTTTCGATCTGGAACGAATTAAGAGGTCCGGCAACTTTCGAGCGATCGCACCTTATTAATACCATCAGTTTCGACACGGACTTCGAGCCACTCGTTTTCTCGCCGACACGCATTACAATTAAGTAATTTAACTCGTACGCAGGGACACACGCGTAATTTGTGCACGGTAATCGTATATTCGTTTCGTTATACCCGACATTGCTCGAACGATAATCGTCACTACACGTTAGCTGCATTAAAAAGTTAGTTCTTTCCTTATTTCGGTAAGACTGAAGTTTCATTTCGAATAATAGTAGAGGTAGGAATTTATATAATCGTCGGAATAATCTTTATAAATGTACCAAAACTACAATATTATATTATAGTTAGGTTACTTGGACAGTATTAATATAATGTATATTACAGAAAATTTCACAAGGTTCCCTCGGTTCCGAATGTTGTCAACGGTCTCGCGTCTCGTGCACCGAGAATAAACGAATCGACGCGAAGAAACGTTTAGGTCGCCAACGTAAGGGTTAGCGAGTAATCGGATTACATTTTTTCGTGCGACTACGCAGCTCGCGTTCACGAACGTTATTACACGGCGAAGATGATCGAGTTTCGTTGCGTCGAGGTTGTTGCGCAACAGCAACGTTCTCGCCTCCTTTTGCACGGCAAATTGTCCGGTGCGTCGCGCTCACCTCGGCTCACCTCCCTGCTGCCGGCCACATTCCGCCGATAAAATGGAGGACGATGCTCGCCGCGCGGCGCACGGGCACGCGAGAACACCTTGGTGGCTTTCCTTTTATCTTGGATCGTGGATAATCTATAATAGGCCTGTCCATCCTCTTAGTTTCGATAAATTAATAGCGTGTCTCAGTTGTATTTCTAGTGTCGTTGATGGCTCTTTTTAGCCGCAGTCTCGTAAGGTTTGTAAGCTTACGCATTCGCAACCGCCTCGGGCCCCGGGTTGGACGAGTCCGATCTAGAATCCAATCGGCGGAGACAGTGGAATTGCACGCGACTCGGTGCACAGGTATTTCGAAGAAAAACAGTCGATTCGAGAGCTGGAAATGTCGATTCGATCTGTCAAGTTTAGCGAGCTTAGGTCAGAATTTAACCCGATTCACGGGCGTGCGATTGAATCCGTCCATAGCGGTTCCGAGATTGCGTGACGGCGCGCGATAAGGGTTCGCACGATCGTGCGAACAGATTATCGGGGAAGACGACGGAGGCAGAGGCCAATCGGGAAGCGGTCTCCTTGAGACGTCGCATCGATCCGTCATGCGATTCTCTCTTGTCCATTCGCGGGCGTGCGGTGTATCCCGTCCTACGCTTATGTAAACGATCAATGATACTTTGTTCTTCGAGCCTGCCCGTAACAACCGACGTATAAATAGAGTTTCCGACCTTGTTCAATTTTCAGAGCCCGCAACGCACCGCCACTCGTCAGGTGCGTAAATTAGCCCCCCGTCCCGCCGCGGGCCATTATTCTATTTTTTCCGCGGAACGCGGGCTAATTTCGTTCGATTCGTTCGAATTCGCAATATCGTATTTACGATTTCCTCGTTCTTTTTTCTCGCGATGAGTCGCTGGAGCGTCATCGAGACGAGCAGGAGCAAGAAGGGAGATGTTGCCCGCGAAGCGCTTCCGTTGGAAAATGTAACAGTTTGAAAGCTCGCACCTTAACGCGCCGTATATGTTTCGGTTCGATTAAACGACTAGAAATCGCGTCGGGTCAATTCTGAGGGTTCCGAATGAATTTCCACGTTCACCGTTCCACGTTCCCGTTGCATACGGTTTCAACGCGCCACCGAATACACCGGAGCAACTCGATATCGTAGAAAGGCTGAGGATTTCACGACGCGAAGATCAATACCGGAATTTCTTTTCACGTGCGTTCCGGCCAGCACTGATTCGCGGAACGCGCAGCTGCTGGATCGGATGAACGCGAGATCGATGGCGTGTTTCGCCCGCTTTCCAAACTTTCCAACCTGAATGGAAGTGGAAATCATTGAGCGATTTACTCGCGTTACACCAGCTTTCGATCTTAATCCCGTGAAAACGCTCGGCAATCCCAGTAACCGATGTAACCTGGAAAGATCAATTCAATTACCAAACGAGAAACAGGAAATTCTCTGAATCACAATTATCCCGCGCGTTGGATCACCGAGGGAATCGAATTCGTTGGCCCAACGAATCCGGATAATAGACGATCAACGCGAAGCGTTTCGACGAGGAATCGAACTCCAGGCAGAGTGTAAACGACAGGCGGCGGTCGATCCGAGCGTTTTCCGAAGTACCGGCACGGTCGATTTTGCGAGCAACGACGCGTGTCGCGGGTTTCTCGCTTTCGATAAATCGCCGGGAGCGAGTGACGCGAAACCTTTTTGTGCCCGGCATTCTTCGCGCGAGTTTTCCAGTTGGCGGGATCGGTCGCGGGATTCGGATGAAAGGAAACCGCCTACGCGGACGCGGCGGATCCTGTTGGCATCGTTTTCTCTCTCTTCTTTCGCGGAGAGGGACGAACGACGTCGGAGTAAAGGGGCGGAAAGGGTGATCGATCGCAGCGTGACGCGCGATTAGCTCGAACCCGTGAGTCACACCGTTTGGACTTTCTGTTTGCGTTTCGAAATTTTCGTCCAGGGGGGAGGAGAAGTCGATTCGCGCGCGCCCGGTCGGGTCGGTTACGTAACCGCGCATCGGTTCTCCCGAGTGTCGGCGATTCTTTCGGAATCCGCGGTGACGCGTGCGCGTCGCTCAACGGTCGCGGGATCCGTTTCATCGATTTTATCGTGCCAATTAAATACTTAGGTTTTACGGCGCTCGGATAATAACCCGATTCTATAATGGGTGGACGTAAACAGTTGAAATCCTGGCGATCCTTCGTTTCACCGACGCCAAGTTCACTGCACGTCGGTTCGATTTTTGATCGAAGATTTATTAAATCGATCGAAAGAGAGAGAGAGAGAGAGAGAGAGAGAGAGAGAGAGAGAGAGAGAGAGAGAGAGAACGTCGCATAATTGGATAACGATCGGAGCGATTGTCTCGGTGGAAAGGAAACTTTCGACCGTGCCCGAGAAATTTTCCTCTATAAATAAAAGCCGAGATCGCGGCGAGTGTCATTGACCTTCGATCATCGATACGTACACTTTTACTCCGTGATGTAATAAGAATTTCTAGCCGCGCACGGTTATCGATATCAAAGAATTGTCAGCCATCCGCGGTGAAAGCGGCCGGTTTGTTTGTAAATCTTATTTTAAATATTTCTTTACTTTCTAAAACGCGACGCCGGCCAACGGTCGCTTTAACGCTCGAATTTCCTTTTTGTATTCTTCGAATCGCGCACGCGAAACGCCGATTATCGGTTCTCGCGAGAAACGAACGGTTCGATAGGAATCTTAATCCGCTACGTTGACGGTTCGCGAACAGGAATGCGCGGAACATGGATCTTTACGGCAACTTTTCTTTCGTTGGTTATCCGACTCGTCCGACTCGCCTCGGAAAGTTTGCTCGAAAGACTTTGCTTTCGCGAAACGCAGGAAAATCTAATACCGAGCCAGTGTTAAGAGACTCGTCGTTTTACGGCGTTCTGTCGCGAGCGAGCTACGAGCAGCACAGGAAGGCTTCGCATATACCATAAACGTGCTGCCGGTGTAACCCGATCGGCCGGCATTGTATCTCGGATTTCGCGATAGCATAAATATGCTACCTGCAGGCCGGCCCGATGTTAACGATCCTCGGGAAAAGTAACACAACGCCGCGGGACAATTGTGCGCGCGCACACGCGTTTTTTCTCCGCTTGTCACTGGGACGAGTCGGCGTTTCTTTTCTTACGCGTGTTATTCGACGATGGTGAAATCGGTTAATCGAACCGAACTAATCGAAATCGGCGAGTGGAAGTAAAACTCTGCTTTTCTTTGTTTAGAGTTTTGGAAATCTTTTTAGCTTTCACAGTTTTGGAAATGTTTGGTTTTCTTTGAAACGAGAAGGGACATCGATCGAATCGAAAGCGAGCTCGTTCGAATAATGTCCCGACCTTCGTTAACGCGATTTCGGTTCACGGCTCGGTTCGCAGGATTGCGTAAGCGCCGCTTGGTCGCGACAATTACGAAAATCGTTGGCCAATAATCGGAGCAGCAGCTGCCTTTATCGCGGGTTTCCTCCCTCTTCGAAACAGCTGCTCGCGAAACTCGAAAGCATCGAATGATCTTCGGAGGGCCGAGCGTTTTAACGACCTCGCAACACCTTGGATCATATTCGAACGGTTGCTCGATGAATTTTCAAGCGACACATTTTCAAACGGTATATTCGGCAATCGCATTCTTCCCATCTTCCGTCCTGTTTCTAATTTTCCATGATCGGAATCCCGGACAGGAGAACGTAACTCTCGTGTAATCGCATTTTCCACGAAGCCATTAACGAGAAAGGTGGAAGCAGAAGTTTATCGTGGCACTCAGCGGATCGTGTTCCTTTGAAAAATACACTCCCGCGATGTATTTTTCCCCTCCTTTCCCCGCGGAGAATGGAGATCGGCCGAGCGAAGTAGCGCGTTAAAAAATATAGGGCTCGGAACACTTCGCGGCGCTGCGCATATGAAAGTATAATAGCGACATAGAAAGTTGAAGCGGCGCGGCACCGTTTAATCCCGCTGCGAATTTTCTCCCCTTCGGTCTTGCGCTTTCGAAGACGTTGCTCGCGGATCCAGTTCCTTTTATTTTCCAAACGTTTTCAAAACGTTTCGTGTTCACGCGACGGAGCCGAGTGAAATTATTGAGCCGCGCGATTCACTGTTCGTACAATCCTGATTGAAAGTCCGAGAGCTGGACGGTGTGGTGTCGTCTACTCGCGGATCGCTGAAAAATCATTCATCTTCCGATAGACTTTTATTATAGAGTAATTTAACATACGTGGAATAATAATGAAATTGGTAGATCTCGCTTCGCGAGTAGTTGCGCGTGTCAGCATCGTAACGATCGTGTTCTAATCTAACGATGCAACACGACTTCTGGAAGTGTTACATCGAACGGAAAAAATCTCTGTTGAATATTCAAAAATTGAAGAACAGTGGAACGACATCGGCGTCAATTGCAATAAAACCTGTTGTAATTACGTAAATATGGGAACCTGCCAGGTGAATACGCTCGTTACTAGCCGCGCGTACTTTACAGACAATGGGGAAATTTATCTGGCCATTAGAACCGTTCACGTACGAGCACGCGAATACGTCCGACTTCCCTCCGTTTTTCAAATATACGAGGCAGCTGTTAAACAGACTAAGCGGCGAGGTCTCTCGTTTCGATCGCGTTTACATCCATTCCGCCTTCTTCGTTAAATCACGCGGCGAATGCCGTTATCATCGACGCCATCGTGGAACAAGTTTACCGATATTACAAGCTTGTATCTTACTTGATACTAGAACTACCGGATGCCTGGAAATGACTCACTCCTCGATTCTTCTTTTACGGAGAGATAACAGATGCTTGTCCGAGGAATCACCGAGGAAATTGAGTTAGCAAATCTCAATGGTCGTGCTCCTAGGCTTCTGTAGGGAAATTTCGAAGGTCCGACTCGATTGCTCGTTTGTTCTTTCGAAAATAAACATCACTGGCGGCAAACGAAAAGTATTGGTACGTACCATTAGTACAGCGAGCTAAACATCTGTACGCATTCGCGTACTTGGCTCGGACGGATTCCCTTATCTGCGTTTCGCTTCGGCAACCGCACACTGTTCGTAGTCGTTCGAGGCTTTCAGGTGAGAGCCGCGTCTAATGGGAATATTTTCCAACGTCGTTGCATCTGGCTTCATTAAGGGGTCAAGTATGCACAGGTTAGGTTATCGGGGTGCGTCTTTGACCCCCGATGAAGTCGGACGCAACGAAAATACTCTTATCGGACACGGCCCTAAATCTCGATAACTTTCACGCGTATTTTCATCCGAATTTCATTTGCATCTTATAAATATCAATTGCAAATCGTTCGATAGATAATAAACTAACGCGACATACGAAGAAAAGAGACGTCGAGGGACCCCTTGGCCCCTGCGCCGTCCTAATCGTCGACCGGCAGACGGACGATACCGTAGCGACTCCGACTCGCGGACTCCGATGTGTGCACGACCTTATTATCGAACCGACAAATGAGTATCCTCCATTAGCATAGGCATAACTCGCGCACAGCCGAGAGACCCACATACGCACGAGCGCATCGAGTCAAAGTGCGTATGGAGATAACGGTACGCATGCGCCTCGCGGCGTGCAGTTCGTACACGCGCGACGTCGAAAGCGTAGGTGAAGAGAAAACCTCCTGTGCGCGCGTGACGTTGGAGGACACGGCGATCGACTGAAAACGGTCCGCTCGCGGCCGTGATTTTCTGACACCGCCCCGGGGCCCCGTCCGTCCATCGCGCCTACCGTGCCGCCTCTAATTGACTTACTTGCCGCGCCTCGTTACCCGCCTCGCGATTTTTCCTAGCCGCCCGCGGACGACGCTGGTGCTCGGTCAACCAAGACACCCGTGTGTATCGCCGGGCAACGAGCTCTGTTAACACCGAGCCCGCTTGCGGTTGTCCAACGGATCAGGATTGTTCTTTGCATAATTATTGGAAACGAGTTGCTCGAAGTAAGTTCTTCCCCTCCGTGGAAGAGAACGATGCGATTTTATCTTGACGCGTTCCTCGAGAACGTCCGCGAAACGATAGAAATCCCGGAGAGGATTATCCGATTCCGGGGCTGATTCGTAGGAAACCCGACCTCCGAGGCGCCGAGCAACGATGAAACCCCGCGAATCGCCGCTAGAAATCTCCGGAACACAATTACTCGGCATTTGTTGCGCAACCGTGGCTCGCGATCCCGAGGCTTACGCGTGGAGATGAAAGGTTGATCTCTTTAACAAGTGAATCGGCGCGTCGGAAAATTGAATTTTCCCAGCTTAAACCGATCCGCCGGCTCGAAGAATTAACCGTGTTTTTCGGCTTGACCCGTGGGGAGCATCCAAAGGACGCTACGTTCGTTTCAGATTTCTTTCGACTCGTTAGGGATTCACGCGACTATATAGGATCAGGGACTTTGGCCTCGGGCGAACGGAGTCCCCGTTACAGTATACGAACTATCGATGAATTATTCAGCTGCTCGTGCTCGAGGGATTGTCAAACCGTTGAAATTACATACCGAACTCGTCGTAGATGCTGGAAAAAGGGAGAATCGAACATGGATCTTTTGTAATTCGAACGACCAATTTCCTCGTCTGCAGATTCGTATTCCAGATTCGCGAACTCGACGTCGCCGAAACGGTCGGTTCTCGGAGGCTCGGGACTCGAATCTCGCGGAACAATATTGCCCGTTCCGCGACGAGAGGCTCCGTTCGCTCGGATGGAAACGGTGTCTTCGCGTGACGGAAAATAAGCGGAGATTTATCGGAGCCGATAGCGGCGCGTCGGTCGCGCGTTACGCGTCGCGTTATCTCGTCCAAACGATCGTTATCGATCGCGGACGCGAATATAAATATAAAAAAGTGGAACTGGGTTGATCGGTTGCGCGGCTTTGAAGCGACCGATACGTTATCGCCGGGGTATCTCGGGTTCGGAGAGGAGGAGGCTGACCTGAAATCGGCGACGGTGCCCGCGGAGTACTTTCGTTTCGGGAACGGGTAACGCTGTAATTGCCGGGAGAGGGGGCAGGGGAGGGTTCGCGTGTAAGCGGTTACCAGGCAAAGATGGGAAATTATAGTGGGCACAGAGATGTGTGTCGCATTTACGATTCACTTAGGCGGAAATTGATTTCGAAAGGTCGTCGAAAGTTAATTCCGTGGCTAACCCGTCATTCGATTTAGTCGGATGTGTGCGCGTGTGTGCGCTGTCGGCGATTCGATCCGTGACATCCACTTTGCGGTTCTTAACGGATATCAATTTTTCCTCGCGTCCCGCGTACGTCCACGCTGAAATTTGCGGCACGGCGCGAATGTGCGATTTACATCCGGCCGGTAATTCCAGTACAAATTTACTTTCCAATCGAGCACACACAGTCCTCTTTTTCTTCGTTTTCTTTCTACATCGCTTCCCATCCGCGATACCTAGATTCGCTGGAACGTTAATGCGAGAAACAAACAATGAGTCGGGAAAATAGAGCAACCGAAAATCCATCGCGTCGGACGATTTCCACTCGGAAGACGCGTCGCGTCGATGGTTTCTTTGGAACTATCGCGCGCCGAGCAGCTCCTCGGTGTTACTTCGATTCTTTAAACTGGAACGTTCGGAGAAGAATCGCGGGGATAATTGGAAGATAATTCTTAACGGGCGGAACGTTTTGTTCGCGTTAACGAATACATGGTTCCGTGTTGAATCAGTCGAGCGACGCGGTCGGTTGAATATCGAATACCCTCTCGTAACTGAAACCGGCCCGAGCAACTCGATTAATCGAGTATCGAATATTATCTGGTGTCTTGAATTATCTAAACAATTGGGTTAATCGAATGTCGACTGTTCCCTCTGTTTCCGTGGACGCGTCGTGTATTGCAGCGAACGCGGTAACGATCGACGGCCACCGATCCAATCGGGGATACGGCCGATCGCTTTGCCCGCGTTCCCCGTTATTGCGCATGCGACGGACGCGCGGATACGTAGTTAGAAATCACAATTACGCCTTTGTAAACGTCGCTCGACGCCGGTAAGTGGCCGGCGGGCTTGTGTGGCCTAACAGACAAAAGGACAATGAACCATGCCCAGTAGCTCCGTACCGTCCGCCGGCCCGAGATAACCAGTTTCGGTTATCAGAGGCATTAACCGGCGGTATCCTCGTTTCGACGCGACGAATCTTCGGCCACCGCGCGATAACCGCGACGAACATCCGCGCAGCTCCATTTCGATTAAGGAGATCCCAGTAAAAATCAAAGACGCTAAACCTGCTACGAATACGTCGTGAATCGTCTCGAATATTTGTAAACAGTGTTCCAACGCGCGAACGCGTTCGACGATTTTGCAACCGAGCGCACGTCGAACGACTATTCCGATAAGCAACTGCAGTATCGAGGATCCTTGACCCCTGGCCCGCGTTAATCGAGTAACTCGACAGCGAATCGCTTGCATTCGAGTAACGCGAAATTCGAACTTGCGCTAGCTTCGTTCCGAAGTTGAATGGTTAAACGATGATTTGATTTTCAGTAGAATTTCGATCGTTGCTTCATCGTACGGTTGACAAATTAACCTTTTGTCCTATGATTTTGCTCTCTGTTCGATAGAAATCCTTTATTATTAGAATTCGATTGAAAATTCTCATCTGTTATTCTTCGGTGAAGATCTTGCCGAAGGTGGATGAACCGATCTGTCTTTGTAACGAAGACGATCGATCCCTCATCGATATTCATCCGCCAAGTGTATCGTCGAAATGACAACCACGCGAGCGTAAATACGCGTCGTCCAGACGGGCTGGGCGGTAAACAAGTTGTTCGTATGCGTCGGCCGCGCACCGAGTTGTATATTGTTCTCCTCGTGTAAACGCGCGAACGCGCGAACGCGCTGCCGGATGTCACGTGACCAGGCCCAACCGGAAGCGGCGCCGGTACGATCCTCCGCGCCGCAGATCACGCGAACCGACAGGATCCTTGGAAATCGGCTACAGTATCGAATACTCGATACAAAGGCTATGCTTGGTTCCAATGTAAAATAGTCTATCGTTTATCGACTATCGAATTTATTTCTATTTATAAATCTACTTGTCAAACGCTTTATCGAACGCTTGCACTTTAAGCATTTTCTTGTTTAATCCGTAATATCGTTGAGATGGTAGCAGCGCGTGGCCAGTGATAACGATTTTCCGATAGCCTGTCTCCAAGTTCAACGGAATCCTTGACACGAAGAAAACTAAGAAACAAAGTGGAAACAGATGAAATCGGCGAAGAGGAGATGCCGTTAAATAGATGGAAACGATGATAAAGTCGGAAATGAGCCAACGCTCGCAGCAACGGTTAAATAGTATTTACGTCTCTAATCTTCGAGATCGAAATTTCGCGTTCACCGCTTGTGCGCCGCGATGGAACTTCCGAGCTTATCGATCGCTTCCACGATCGGGAATCGACGAGTATCATCGGAATGGTTCTATTAACCCCGTGAACCTACTCGGAGACGATAACGGGACACACGTGACCCGACGAGACTCTGAGAGACTCTGCATTCTAGGTGGAGCGAATTAACGCGTTGACGTCAGGTATCTTTCAACTAAAGCATATTCGCCGTTCAGTTGATCCGGTGTACCAGCGACATCCTACGATTGACAAACAAAACAATTGTAAATCATTCGCAGCTTCTCGCTAATTCTAACGGAATAAATCAAGAATGGATCGTTCGATTTAAACTGTTTTCCGCGCAATTTCCGTGTTCCTTCCAAAAATGTGAAACAGTCGCTGCGATCCCCTTTTCCTGGACTTTTTCCTCGTCAATTAGCAGTTGGACGTAATTGGTTGACACTGGTCGCAGCAATGAAGCGTCATTTTGCCGCGTACGTTGCGACCAGTGGACGGAGTGGCTCATCAGCGCGCGCATTCCCCCGTTTCTGCGCGCTCAAAGTTTTAATAACGATCAGCCACGCGGAAGATGTAATTTCGACGGGCGTCGTTCAGCCGTGTCGGCCCGATGCCGATGGAAGGAGAGAGAACAGTTCGCCGTCTTTAATTAGCGGAGTGGCTGACAGCTGAACCACTTGACCCCGCTACACGCTGAACGAGAATCGATGTCGTTCGTCCGCGAACGCTTGCACGCCGGGCTCTATTAACTCTTCCGCGCGATTTCTATCCTTCGATTTCTATCGGATCGAACACGCGTCCGTCGGTTTTCGACGTGCTTCGTGGCGGATATAGTCGGACGCCGCATAAACCGTTAGCGCTAATTTTCTGTGAACAATGACTCCCGGATAGTAATCGGATCGCGCTCTTGGATTACGCTACCGAACGCGATTCGCCACTGCCGTTGAAACTTTCATTAGAATAGCCGCGGACGTCGATTATTGCTCTTTAATAACCTGTTCGACGATTATCGGCGTTATCTTGTAACGATATTACAACTTTCGATGCGGTCGATACGTCGATTTTCCGTTGATGGGCTCGCGATCGAAGCGGTTCCAAGGCGATACCGGTGGGAAGGAAAGGGTTAAACGGTCGTAGAAGAATCCGTTGTTCGAAGCTGTGAGAACGCGTCGCTTAGACACCTTGCATCAGGGCGCAGGTATGCGGTTGCGACAGAACGGCGATCGGTCGCGGGACGCGATTAACGTTTTCCGGCTTCCAAAGTGAGCTCCCCCCTCGCGAGGCGTCCCCTTCTGTGTCAAGGCGACCGAGGAGAGGCCCGGATTCTATATTTCTCGCAGAAAACCGGCGAATCAGCGTTTTCGGGGACCCGTCGGTGGAAACGCGCGACATCGTTCCGAACTATTCCACTTCCATCGGCGCGCGGAGAATATGTGGGTCGTGCCGTCGAAGCGGTTCTCGTTGTCCGCCGGTTTCGTAATGGAGACTTTTCAACGGGATGAACGTCGCGCGGCCGGATCACTCGATATCTCGAGTGAGCGTCGCTCGAAGCTTCTCAGAAAATTATTCCGAATGCACTCGTTGCTCGCGCGATCGATGAGTCGCCTGGACAGTGACAACGAGTCGAACGATTCCAAGCGATCTTTATTCAGCCCGGTATTCTCGGATTATTTGCCGACAGTTTTCAGGCTTTTCTTCGGGAATTTTCGTTGAAGAATCTGGACTACCATCGTTTCGGTTGTATTAATATTTCTTCTCGTTTATTCTTTACCTCCGATTTCGAAGCGCTGTCGAACACCATTGTCTACGAGCTGTTTCGAAATCTTTGCTCGCCGTTTAATCGCGAGGATCGCGCGAACGCGAGCAGCAAGGTTCGCCGAAGAGAAAGCGCTGATACATATTCGGCGAGTTTCGCGTTTCGCGTTCCGTCGATCGGTGTTACATGTGTCCGCGGGACGCACGGTACACGCGGAACTCGGTTGTAACACGTGTTCGGGAACACGTGTGGAAGTTTTAGCTCGCGGGATTGCGACTTCGATCGCCGCGAGTTCGAGGAAATCGATCATCGAGATATGCCTGTTTGCCGCGTTGCGACTTGCGACATTTTCCGAAAAATCCAGCCTGCAACTGGCATCTGTGCAGTGGCGTTGGGAAAAAGTTGTTGAAAATCTGGGAGAGAGAGAATTTTATTGGTTCGCGAAGAATATTTTTTATAACATACTTTCGAGAACATCCGTGAACGTTCATTCGTTATTTCGAAGAAGCTTTGTCGAACGCTGAGCGTATCGTCGTAAGAAATGTAAATGACCAAAGGATTATGCAAGGAAGGTTAGTCCGCGAGATCCTCGCACATTAGGAATGCCCGTCACAAGACAGGATACACAAAGAATATTCGAACGTAATTCATCTTTTACCGTTAGTCGAGAAGGACGTCGTAAAGTTTCCTACTCGGAAGCGGTACGAGCAGTTTTATGCTGCGATCTTTTAAATCGAGTTTTTCTGGTATCTTCCTTGGTGTATTCCGATAAAAGTAATAGGGACGATTTCAACCCTTAACGAAGCAACGGCAGTTTTGCCTACTGGGTCGAATGCCGCGCGTATAGCGGCAAAAAACATTTTATTATTTTTAGCATCGTCACTGGGTCACTTCTGCGAGCTTCTTTCCGCTCGTTATCCAAGCCGCGGTTCTTTTTCGTGGCGAGTCGACTCGAAATACTTCCGGTCCGTCGACGGTTACGTAAATATCGTAATAAAATTCCCATAAAATGGGAAATTCTCCTGCCGCGATGATCCCAAGCGGACCGTGGCACGGATGAAAGAAGCAATAATTTTCCGTTTCGGCCGAAACGATAAGGGGGTGGAGCGGCAGCGGCGTGGCATATTGGTCCGACGAAATAATTACTGTCCCCGGTCGTTTGCGAGGCCGCGGCGGACCGTAGAAAGGAGCCGGGAACTCAGCCATTCGAATTCCCGTCGACGGAACGGAAATTGTGTCGGCGCGGCCTACGACGAGGACGACAAAGGCATCCGAGATGCGGCAGGCGCGATTGAATTTCAATACGCAGAAGCTGCGCGTTGGGCAATCAGAGGCTTCCAACGGGCTTGACGTTCGATTGTCTTTCCAGTATTCCATTGTCTTCGATCGAGCCACGGTTCGCCGGAGAAAGGGGCCCCTCCCCGCGCGAGCGCGCTCGATCGACGAGCGTGTAACGGAATCTTAATGCCGCCAACCGATATTCTTCCTGAATCGATGTTCCCGGATGTTTTCGACGTTCGAGCGAACTGCGAACAGGAATAAATATAAATATAGTTTCCGACAGCGGAGCATCGAAGAGAGCACGAGATTCGAAAGATGGCATTGGAAAAATACAACTGACGTACAACGTCACTGTCCACCGATCGACGATGACTCTGCACGCGGCGTGGCGCGGATAACGAAAGCGGAAGAAGAGCAAAACGAAAAGGGATAATCGAGCAGTCATCGTTCCGGTTTCATCCCACACCTTGATCTTACATTGTCGCGTAGCCGGCTCGTTCTGTTCGACCGTGCTCCGACAAATTATGCAGATTGCTCAACGGTCGAGCGACGCGCGACAGGAACGGTTTTCCTGCGAGCCCGGAGAGCGCGGCGCGACGGTCGGTTGCCGGTTGGCCGCGGCTCGCCTCGAGAGAACGGATCGCCCGTGAATAGAAGGCCCGAAGGATTCGAGACGAAAATAGTGGCGCGCTTTAAATATTAAACAGCCGCGGGGCAAAAACGGAACCGGCTCGCGTGCGTCAGGCGACGCTCGCGCTTTTTAAACGCGCCGATACGACCACGTCGCCTCCCTGTCTGCCCGCGACCAGTCTTCGCGATGAATATTCCAGATATCGTCGGCGAGATTAAGCGCGGGTGTGGTTCAACCCTTTGAGGACTGCTGTCGCTGCGTCGCCGACGTGGAATTTCCCTGTTGGATGTCGGAACATTCTCTAATATCTAACATCTTAATGTTCGGTATCTTAATATTCGCTGTCTCGATATTTAGCATTTAATGGTCCAAACGTTAACGTTCGATATTTCGATATTTTATAGCTTAACATCTAGAATGCAATTGAATATTCTAGCTCCTAGAGTGCGACATAAGTTAGTTTCCTCTGCTAAAGCCCTCCGATTCGAAGAGTTAATTATATTCGAGCCCCGGCTGACAAGAAGGATTCGGGATAGAGGACGCGACGCAAGACAATCTCGGATTCACGAGAGCCGATACAGGTTTCCAGGATCGGTAAACACGGTGCAAGCCACACCGCACACAACAGACACAACAGAAACCATTGTGGATCGATGAAATCCGATAGGGAGCCTAGCGAACTGATTCGAATTGATACGGTGTGTAATAGACGTATCGCGCACGCAGCGAGCTGAAAGGATTCATTCGAATCGATATGGAAATTAGCGGATTTCTTCGGTCTAACGTAGACTGCGGTGTACGATAAGTCCGGTAGCGTGTACCGAGTACATCGGTCCCTGTAAGACCGAGCCTGGAAACGGCCGATAACGCGCGTCGGACCTAACTTTGACCCGCGAGCGAAACTGGCCTCGAACAAAACCTCGTATAAAAGACGCAGCCTGCCGGTCGCCGGTGGCCGGTCGCCGGTCGCCGGTCGCCGGTCGCCGGTCGCCGGTCGCCGGCACGGCCAGCTGGTTTTCTCTGCGGCCGAGCTGGCTGCCACGGCATCGGCTAACCTACGTTTCGAATAATAAACTGGTTTCGGAGTTCCGGTTTTCCGTCTTTCTTCGTCCCGATACCCCCGGCCGGTGCAAGCGGCAGCCAGCAGCCAGCGGATCGCCGCGGACCTTAATAAGGCAATGAAACCTTTATGCTCGTACATGGCGCACGGCTAGACGACCGCGCGCGCGACTTCTCTTTCTCTATCCGTATACTCCCAACCACGCGCACCGTGCGCATTCCGAGACGCGTGTACTACGAGCTGCATCCTCCTCGATCGATCGATCGGGGACCTGTTCGATCGCGGCAATCAACGCGGTCCATATACAGCCGACCGTGTCAATGAATATCGAGGACGGTTTTTTTCGTTCCGCCGGGGTCTACGCGGGTCGGAACGAACCTCGCGGCGCCACTGGGTCACGACAGACCTATCGGAAGCGAGGGATCGGTTAGGGATAACGGGGATCTGGAATCGCTCGGCGAACCGAGTACCTTACGTAACTACTCGTGCAAGGATTTTCTTCGCAGATTCGGAGCAGCCGTGGTTGGCTGATTTTTCAAATTGCACGCATTCCAAGAAGGCGAACGTCGATCTTTCGATTCATTCGCCAATCGCCGCGGATACATCGAAACGGACAAAATTTTCCTTTGTTCGTCCCTTTCTATTCGTACTTTCTGTTCACCGCGGTACTACCAACTCGATTGTAATGTTCGATTCCGTAATAAGGACGACGGAATGGTAATAGTAATAATAATAATGATAATAATAGCGATAGCAAGAACTTTGAATTCGAGCGTAGAAAGCACGGTGCCGGCGTGTCACGTCAGCCGGAAAGTCGGCAGCTGTTCCAGGCGCAATCCAATTTCGCGATTCGACGCGAAACACCTTTTCCCTCGACCTCGTAGGAGGAAACGACGGCATTGTCGGATATAATACCCGCGACTGTTGCCCGTCGTTACGTAAAAGCGAGTCGATTTCCGGCCGGGATGCGCCCCGGGGGAACGTAAACGCGGCCCATAACTTTCGATTGTTGCGAGAGAAGCCGAACCGTGGGCGAAAACATATCGACACGCGCGTTCCTCGCCACTTTCGTAGGTTTAGCAACTGGGTTAATGATACCGACGCCGGTATTCGCTGTCTCGTTCGAAAAACCGATCTTTGGATTGGTCGATATTAAAGAGACTTTTAAGATATCGTTAAAGACGGTTTTAAACAAATTTCTTTCGAGCAGTCGACAAATTTTGTTCCTCGTTTGCCTAACCTTGCGAAATGTTTAAACTCGCGTTTCCATCTCGACCCTCGGCGATCCTTAATAGAACTGTACTTCTCGATTCGTGCGCGCGAGGCCGGAGCCTCGAAAAATCAAAATTTGTGTAAATAATTCGCGACCTAGGCTGTTTAAATAGCCCGAATTCGAGGGATTTTATTTTATGCGCGGAATTTACGGAAGAGAGTGACGTTTATTGCCGGTTAAATACAATCGACGGGACAAACGAAACGTACTCGATTCAACCTTCGATGGGAGACCTTGCGCAGCTGAGAGGACGCAACTGCAGTTTTACCTGCTTCGAGTTGATTAGAAGAAAGTGTTGGTAAAATGACCACATTGACGTTACGCTGAAAGGAGAACGGCAATCGATAAATATATACTTTCACGCGATAAGTGGCGAACAAAAAGTAGAATCATGAACATTTAACAGAGTCGACGGTATAATTTGGAATTTTTCCCTTCCGATGTCTCCCACGTTGACGAAATGAAAGAAATTATAATGAGAAGGGTAACGAAAGCAACCCCACGAGCTTTTCATTGCAATTTCTCGTTGCATTGGGAATGCAACTCGAGCAAAGTTCAAGGAAGGACATGCCAGGGCCGAGATCTCGGTCCGCGTCCAATTTTACGACTGTCCTCGGCGTCGGGACGCCGACGGGGCTCTAACGCCTTTAACCAATTAATTAGGCTCGCATTGATGCACGGCCAAACTAAAGCCGGCCGTGCTACGGCACACCGTATCCCCGTTCCTGTGATTTTCTGGTTGGCGCGCGTCGCTGACAAGGCGCTACCCTTTCGTGGCCTATTTGCAGCTTTATTTTCAAAGCGGGTCGACCGAGTGCGCCATACGCTGCAACTGTTTGCTCGTCTATACCAAAATCGAACAATTCTCGCCAGAGCTAAGATGAAAAATAAGTTTCAACCCAATGGCAATTAATTGAAGTTAATATTTCTTGAAAAGATTTCCTTCTCTTCTATCGTACAGTGCGATTGAATTGTCCGATCCAATTTGAACGCGGCCACTTTCCTTTTTAAGGAACGAGAGTTTCCTTTTTGAGGAATATCGAATTTAATGAATGTTCCGAACAGCGCATTACTCGGTTTCAACTCCATTAAGAGTAGTTCAATTTTGACACAGAAGTGACCACGAACGTTCCCAGTGTTCGCCGTACGGATTTAAATTTAATCTCGCCGCTGACAAAAGCCGTGCCACGGTCCCCCGAAAAAGAGAGCTTTGTCAGTGGTGTTCCTTCGTAAATAGATTTTCAGGGTAGCGAATTCGATTTAGACGATCCCTGAACGAACGATACACCTCTGCGAGTACCACTGAGAGAGATTTTCCGATTTTTCGCGTTGGAGCTACCAGATGAATCGCCGTGACCCATTTTCGACTGCAAAGGCAATCGAATGATCGAGAATAATGGGCCAACTTCTGTTTTAAAGTTCTCCAAGTCCGATTACATGTTAATCGTACGATGAACTTCTGCCTCTCCTCTTGTTTCAATCGCGTTAAGTAAATCCGAAATGATTTATACAGCAACGAGGAATGGTCGGTTCACCGCTGCGCTCTCGTCCCGAGTGTTTAATCACGGATGTGCGACGAGCTCTTTGAATTTTTTAAACAAACAGATGAAACAAGGAGCTCTCCCGCGGGCTAACGAGTACGCGTGAAATTTTTATCTCCGTCTGTCTGCCGTCGCGACTCGTGAATACCGTGCTTAATTTCTTGGACAATCTTGTTGGCTGAAACTTTCAAAGCGAAATTCGCGGCGGACGGTGGCCCGTGTTTTCTTCTGCTTGTTTAACCCCTTTTCACGCGATATCGGTCACCGCTGGATAGGATGTAGCAGAATTATTATTACACGCCAGCGAAAGAAATCATAACAGAAGAGTCGAAGCGGTTTCTCGATAGCAACGCGTCGATTCGGTCTTCTTGCTCGACCGGTTCGCGGATGAAAATTCCATTATTCACAGCCTACTAGCCGCGTAACGATGACGCAACAATACCGCTCGTAATTGTTTGTAATTAACCGCAAAGACGCGCGGCGCGCGAGGATGTTCAACCTCGAACTCGGGGAGCATGGGAACGCCGGCGATCGGCGCTAATCAATTTTCAACCGACACTGCTTCAATCACGATTAAAGTAGAGCGGCGACCTGTTTTCAGATTGAATCTGAATCTATGAATATTTGTTCGTCGTACCTTCTTTCGCGTACTTTATTAGTCATCGATGATTTATCGAAACACAATTAAGTTACTGTTTCATTCACGAGTTGAATTCTGTTCGAAACATTCGCCGCGACTCAGGTTATCGCATGGCGAGGGGTTGAAGGCAGAAAACTCGGTGCTCGGCCCACGCGCCGGCCGCGAAATGGCTGACGCGGTGACGGCGTTACTTTTCTAATTACTCGGCGCGGCGGCCGACCGCGAGTGCGCGCGCGGCACGCAGGTTAACGAGCTCCTGTTCCTCGGCGCGGGGTTACGTTTTCTACCGCGCTTCCGAGAGATACCTTGCACGCCCACGCGTGCATCGCGTGCATCGCGTGCATCGCGTGCATCGCGTGCACCGGCGGGCCACTGTCGCGATCAAGGGAAATCGATGTTGTCCGAGGATGAACCCATCGATGATCGGCAGATTGTCGATTTCTATGGCTCTTCCGGGCAATTTGCAACTGCATCGATGCACGAAATGCACGGAATTTGAAATATGTATATTATAGAGTATACGTAGGACGCAGTGCTTTTTACAGTGTTCGCTGGGAAAACACTTTTCTATTGCTTTTCTAATTATATTCTTAAAGATTCTCGTTTGTATGGAGATTGCGGACTGATGATCAGATTCCGGACGATGCGAATTTACATTTAGAAGAATGTAATTAGGAATATGGAGTCGTCGTTGGGAATGGTTTTTCTTAAGGAACATGGTACAATGGGTTTTTCGGGTTGGGCAATTTTCCACTTTCCAATTGGTCTAAACCGCAAGGCGCGAAAAGTGCCTAAACCACCGATGCGATCACGCGTGTCTACAATGTTGCAAAGAACAGTCCCCGTCTATTGGAAAGAAAGGTAAAAGAGTCGGCTACTTTTCAGCCAGCCAGTAAATAATAGGCTTCTCGACGGTGCCCCTCGCATTAGAAAGGCGCGTGGCCGCAGCCAAGAGATGTCACAAGGTAAACCGCATGCATAACTCGGACGTAGGGAATTATTGTATGTAGGTACCTATCTCTCGAAGATCGAAACACACCGCTCCGCCGAGTTGGAACGTACCGCCGTCCTTGGGAAAAATCCGCTGTTACGGAGAGCCTGATCTTTCCTTCCTTCGTGCCGCGTCCTCTATTCCTAGGTCAGGTGTGTTGTTTCCTTTCTTTAGGACTGTCCTCTAGGGACATTATCGATAGGCGCATCGTATCGATCACCGACACGATATCATTCCACCGATTCGGACTTTGATATTTCGAACACCGTGTTGCGAACAGATGATTTAATTACTGAAACGGCAAGGGGGATCGGTGTATAGTTTGTTTCATCTCTATTATTTAAGCGTCCGAAGGTTTATACTTTGACGCTTTGAGTCGCAGATGAGACAGCTCGTTCATCCGACAGCTAGAAAAGGGGGGAAGAAAGAGTTCGGAACCATTCCCGATCTTTAATTTCACGTATCGCCGAGCCGAGTAACGAGCCCGCGGAAAACGTGGCCGTACGGCGACCCCCGCCCGAAACTATTTAAAGCGGCGAGAGAACACAAGGGACCCGTCCGTCCTCTCTCGGGGGGAACTCGGTGTCGAGGGTCGAACGTGGATTTTGGCTTGGCGTATCGGGTCGTTGCGTGAATCTTGGCCCGTCGTCGCGCCTCCTCGAGCCCCGCGTTTTATTTATGCTTTTGAGCCGTTAGCGCGCACCCGTTGTCGCCCAGCAACGTCACCGCCCCGAGTGTCGCGGTGAAAATCAGCCGAACGAGAGAGAACGACAGGAAAATTAAGGGTGCTTTCGCAGCGGCGCCGCGCAACGCTGCTGTGAAATAAGAGAAAATCTTTTATTTCTTCGTTTCCCCGTTCCCTTCGCTCGGCGTACAGGATTACAATTTATATGCAAGCTCGCCAGGGGTGAGAAGGCTGCTATCCTTTGCTTTTTATTTGCACCGACGCGCCGCGGTCGTGCGATTGTCCGCGCGATTGTCCGCGCGATAATAATTTTTCATTACGCGTGGTCGATTGGGAACCGAGCGACGCCGACCTTGTCGCCAGCTCCTCGGCCGCTTGGACTCCAGAGGGATGCGGCGACACGGAGGTGAACAAAGATGCCCCGCTAGAGATTGGAACCGTCGCGCGCGGCTCCAATTCGAACCCTGTTAACCCCTGTGGCCACAAGCGATTCGAACCGAAATCAACGAAGATTCGATTGTAGGGGATTTCGCGTTTTCGCGAAAATTAAAGTATAAAATTCTCATAGCGCCGAAGAGCACGACGGAGTCCATAGGGGTTATCGAAGCGGTCATCGAGTTAACCAAGAAAATACACTGCGAGTTATACGAACGGTGGGCGAGGAGTTCTTAAATACCAGAAAGTGCGGGCCAGCGCGCCACGGGGAGCGGGTTACCAATAAAACGAGACAATTTAGACAGCCACTTAGGGCGAGTCGGAGAACGGTCGCTTCGAAGGCGGGTGACGCGCACGGAAATATTCGAGGCGTGCACCCAAGGTGTTTCTCCCGGGCCTTGATGCCGACGTTTAAATAGATACGCCGAGGGACTGTGAACATCGCGAGGCTTTCGGGACACGGTCGGGTTAAAGTGCCAATGCTCCGTTTATGGCTACTTTCGATCGTTCCGTCACTGTTTCTCGGACACCTCGATTTTCCTCGTCGACGTCTTCGGCTCTGTCGTTCGCGTTACTATCGAAACGCGAACTTGCCAACGAATAGTTGTATCGCGTCGGTTTAAATGAAAACGGTATCGTACCGTTTGACATTTCAATTCGAAGGATAGACAATGATCGGATGCGACGTCAGCGCTGCTCGAAGACGCTCCGAAAGGGGCGCGTTCTGCTCCTCGCCGCGCCAGGGAACCGTTCAATGGCAATTGATTCGGGTCAACGACGATTACCGCCGGACAAACGTTGACATAAATTTCTATTAAAGGGTCACGTGACCTGCCGCATAACCGCAACGAGGGAACATTCCTTTCTCCCGGCTGAATTTACTTTCTCGGAATGTCGCGGGAGGGTAACTTAGGATCCATCGAAGAATCGCGTTTCAATTATTTTAAGACGCGATTGGTCTACATTTTGCATAATACCAACGTCCATTGTGTTCGACGAAACCCGCCCGGTGAAACGTGAATCGTTGCGAAGACGAGACGATTTTGGCCGTCGACGACGAAACATTCGAGACTAGACGGCAAGAAATGTTCTTTCACGGAACAAAGCTGTACACAGCATCGTCGATTGTTGTAACAGAAAGAGAGAACGGACTTGGAAATATTGTCTGGGTCAGCGACGCCCATTTGCGTTCCGACGCGCGACTTCGATCCAACAAAGTACCCGGAAACGTGTCAGGAATCGCCTAGCGAGATCGACTTTGCTTCTGGTCATGCTACACCGTAGACAGCGAATATAACGCGTAAAGGATAGTTCAGCGTTGTCCTAACAAAGTGAAATTTTCCTTTGAACCTCAAACAGAAGCTCGAAACGCGAAGAAACTTTCCGGCGGACTTTACCTTTCATCGGAATACTCGAATATTTCAGCATTAATAATAGGCGCAACCGCGTTACACGAAATTCGACGTTGAACGTCGCACTCGACAATTTGGTCGCATCCGAGCAAACGGCGACCGCGAATAGCCTCTCTCGCTGTTAAAGGGTTAATTTCAGTTCCCGGGAGCGTCGCTTCGTCCGGTGGATTGATCGGTGTTTTACGAGCCCGTAACTTGGCGGCATAACGACCGGTCGCGCGAGGATACGCGAGTCAAATCGTGAAACAACCCGCAGGTCGCATCGGGTCGGCCGCGTCCCGCGATCGGGCGCGTCGTGAAAAGAGTGTACTCGCGCGGCAAATTAATGGCCACCGTAGGTCGTGTAACTCTCTGGCAAGGGGACAACGACGGCCAGACGACTGCTGGCTGATTGTCATTCAAAACGGCACCGGCGACCGGTGACTGGCCTTGGCCATACGGAAAGGCGACGCTCCGCAAACGAAACGCCTTAATGCCTCGAAGAGGAGACATAATTGTCGGGGCCGTTAAACTTCTGCTGCCCCGGCGTCTCCAGGGTCAATATCCAGATCGAAACTTTTGCCCGCTTATCCGCGAGATTTTCTTTGATCCGCGAGTAGGCAGACTCTCGATGGGAAGCAGTCGCTGAAAACCAGTCAACGACGAACGACTGCTCGATCATCCGATCTCGATCCGGCGAGAACGATTCTCCAAACCGTGTTCAATACCGAGTCCACAGCTAATCGTTGCCAATGCTTTCTAAAATGCGGCGTATTTTTGCAATTTTTCGTCCACTGCTCGCACGTTATACCGCGCGTCGCAAGTTTAAACACAGACTCGCGTAAAAGTAATTTGGTTTTCTCCGAAGTACGAAACGGTGACCGTCGCGAGCGTGTCGATCCGTAATCGGATTGCGTTACGAATGATTCGTAGTGGCGTTTCGCTTCTGGCTCGCATAGCGCTCGTCCAGTTGTTCGTGAGCGTTCCGTCGACTAATTGCAGGCTTTACACGCGACATTGTTCCATTCCGATCCCTGGCCGGATCCGTAATCAGCGGTGCGAGTCTCTGGTCGCCGTCTCGTGGTCGTCTACCGTGGAATTTGTCGCGGCCGACACCGTTTCCCCTCTTTTCCCCGCTTTTCCCCGCTTTTCCCCGTGAAAACTAACCCGATTGTAAAACACCGCGGCGTAAACAAAACTTTCTTCGCGCCGCTGGCACGAATAAATAAATTTGAAAGTTGCCGGTCTCGTCCGCGACGCGTGGAAAAACTTGTTTCGCGTTGACGCGGCAATATGGCGGACGTTGGGGCCGAAACGAATCGTAAATCCATCGTTGTAGCGAACGTAAATAGGCGTACCATTTGTTTCCGCGGAAAAGAATTTGTTATTCGATTAGTGTATAATGATTTTTTAATAGTTCGAGCACATATAACTTGTTTGCATAACGCTATTTATACAATACGCGACACTTAATCGTCCTCCAGGAAATTGGTTAACGAGTTCTGCGATGATTGTTTGTTTCAGAAGATACAGTCATTCTTTCACCCCAAACCGACCCGAGTGGACAAATCGGACAACAACAACACGAACAACTCTACGACGAACAACATCCACAGCATGCCGATTCACGAGCCTTCCATCAACGCCACGTCTCACGACACATACTGTACGCATTCATTTACATCGAACGCCGAGGAAACGAAAATATTCTCCGGTTCAAAGAATCCCTTCGACGGTCAACCCTTAGAATGTCCGTTTCCCCTTTTGCTCCGCGATAACGAACAAAATGAAAATCTAGTAAATCTAGTAAATCGAGTCTTATCAGTCGAATCGTTTGAAATAGCGTCTCGCCGAAATTCCCCCGAGGCAGATTCTAATCGTTCGAAATGTTTGCTTTTCTTTTGTTTCGAAAAAATAATGAAACAAACGCAGCCGGAAGATTGCCAATGACACCTCAAGATGCGCTCAGGTTTTTCGGTCCAAGGCTCACGGGATTCGAGCGCGCGGAGATCGAAAAATACTCGGAGATCTGGTATCTGGGCCTACCGGCCCAAAAGATACACGGCGAGGAGGGGGCGTCTCAGAACTGCGGCTACGACGACGAAAACGGGAATTACAACAAGGTCCTCCACGATCACATCTCGTACAGGTGAGTTTCCATCGTTTCCACGACGGCAACAGACTTTCCTTTTAATTGCCACTTAAGCCGGCCTGTGTTTATTTACGCCGATTTCACGTGTTTGCGTGTATCAGCCTTAAGCGGTTTACCGAGAAAGAGCGCCCACGACAAGATTCCCCGTAAGCGGCACCGGTCATTATGCGTTCAAAGAAAATAATCACTCGCTTGAAATAATAATCCTGACAAGTCTCGCTCTTTGCGGAAGAGGAGGATTTCTTTTTCTCCTTCTTTACTTTAGTTTATTTTACTTTATTCTTTAGACGTTCAGCGTTGTTGAATCGCAACACGCATCGTAGTTAATAAACCGTTGACTGTGAAAAAGAAAGAAAAGCGTGCCGTTCACCTTTCCGCTGCATCGGTTTTTACGGCTATCGGTCGCGAGAAATTACGAAAACGTAACGATGATTGCGCAAACGAATATTATCTATGTGGTTTTTAAACTCATTAGAAATTCAAGGCTGAAAAACATTGACCGAAGCTTATCGTTGACACTAATCTCACCGTCGCGCGGCTACAATGGTTAGCCGTGTCTCGGAGTATGCAATTACCGTCGAACGATTCCCAATAAAACAGTCAAAACACTCGATCGCGGTCGGCGATGGCCAATGATCGAACGATCTCTCTATTCCAACGGAACGTTTCGTTAACGGCGGCCAAGTAAATCGCCGTGAAATTACCAAAAATTCATTGGATCGCGCCAAACTGGATCGCAGGAAACTTTCGATTCGTCGAGTAAAATTCTCCGTTCGATAAGAGGTACGTTTCAACTCGGATTAATTCGAGCAATCCCATCGAACCGAAAGGTGCTCGGAGATTCGCCTCTAAACGAAAAGACCGAGTGTCGAGAATAGCTCGCGGAATTTCTGCGCGTCTATGTTTGCCTTTATATTTATATATATATATAGAATTCTTCCACGTACGACTATTCGAACGTTTCGTTTGTACAACAACAACAACGAAGTGGACTTGTTTTCTTTGGAATGTTCAGATACGAAATCCTGGGGGTGATAGGCAAAGGAAGCTTCGGCCAAGTGATCAGAGCGCTGGACCACAAGACGTTACGGTACATCGCCATCAAGATCATCAGGTGAGCGAGAGCCAACGCGCGACAACTCGGTCGCCGCGAATCACGTCGAATCGCGATCAATTGCCAGTCGCGGTAGACGCTTTGTCCGTTTCATCCGAATGACGACGCGACTTCGCTTTCGTCCTTGCAGGAACAAAAAGAGATTCCATCACCAGGCACTCATCGAGGTGCAGATCTTGGAACACTTGAGGAAGAAGGACCTGGAGGCTAACGCCTCCCACAATGTGATACACATGCTAGAATACTTCTACTTCAGGAACCACTTGTGCATCACTTTCGAGTTAATGAGGTGCGTGGTACCGTCTCCTCTTTCTCTCGACTCTTCCACGGATATTTCCCAATATCGTTAACGTCGGGATTCGAACGTTTTTAAGATTAGGTTCACGACGCACCGGTCAGTTTGGCGCGTATGGAGTTTTCGAAACGCTGTTTACCGTCCAAACTGGAACGAATGTCCGTGAACCTAATGTTAAACGCCTGTCGTATGGTTTATTTGTTGCGAATTATTCACGAGTTTCGAACGATGATGCGAATCTTCAGTGAAATCGATATTCTTCGTTCCGTGGTAATCGAATGTATCGATCGGACAGCGATTGCCTGTTTAATTTCCAAACGATTATCGTAGCAAGTTTCTTTTCGCTTGAGAATCAAACGATTCGGCCGCCTCGTTTTCCCGTGTATACAATAGTCGATGCCAACGATGAAACCTAATCGATACATCGAACGCAAAGAATCGGTCTCTATCCGTGATCGAAACACGCTCGCCACACGCCGCTAAAAGAGATATGCTGCGTGAACCTACAGATTACTCAAAATTCCAATTCTCTCGTTCGCAGTTTGAACCTGTACGAACTAATCAAAAGGAACAGCTACCAGGGATTCAGCCTGAGCTTGATACGACGGTTCGCTAATTCGTTGATTAGCTGCCTGAAACTGTTGTACCGGGAGAACATCATCCACTGCGATTTAAAGCCGGTGAGTGCACGCGTGCATGCTGCGTCCTCTTAGAAAGTCCGAAGACCAAACTATACTTGCCCGCGCCGGTGTTCGCCTCGGCAGAGATAATTACCGGCGGTGCTCGCTAGCGCTATCCTTTCACGATGCCGGACCCCTAACGATCGTTAAAATTCTGTTCGGCGGTGGCCACCGCCGCGATTAACGCCGGAAATAAATTGTCCGGCGAACGCGGGAGTTCTTTGACGGTGAACCGCGGGAACGAGGGAAACCACGGTCGAAGAGAAACGAAAAAACTATTAACCCCTTGCTGGAACCGTCGTCCCCTTTAGAACTTGCTATTTATCCTTATTAATTCCAACTGGACAGAAATTGTTGCGTTCGAGTTGCCGAATTCAGCTGAACCGTATTTCGTTTCCATGTCCCCGAACTACCCCTAACTTACCGCCGGGTCGGTGCGCCTGTGCGCGGAAAAGTTGAAAAACCATCGAATCGCCGTGAACACGATCATTCGTCTTGTCGATACACGGTATGTGTTCGCTGATCGGCCGCTTTTGATCGTTCCAGGAAAACGTGCTTCTGAAGCAGCGGGGTAGCAGCTCGATCAAGGTGATAGACTTCGGGTCCTCGTGCTACAGCCACCAGCGCGTGTACACGTACCTGCAGTCCAGGTTCTACCGGAGCCCGGAGGTGCTTCTGGGCCTTCCGTACGGGACGCCGATCGATATGTGGAGTCTGGGCTGCATCTTGGCCGAACTGTACACCGGCTGCCCATTGTTCCCGGGCGAGGACGAGATCGAGCAACTCGCCTGCATCATGGAGGTCCTCGGCGCGCCGCCGAATTACATCATCAATCACGCGACACGTCGCAGGCTTTTCTTCGGTACGATCCATTCTGGCAAATTTCTTCTCTCTTATCCGTTGAACGCTCAAAAGAGAAACCAAATGAATATTTCTTAATCGTCTCCCCAGTTTTCCAACATTTATTTTTATACTTCAATCATCGAGGTATCGATCTTTTTCGGAGAGGGTGTTTAGCAGGGGAAGGTTACACGTTCAAGCTTCCCCGTGATTTTCACGAATTAGACCCTCCTCCGAGGGGCTGTCTAATTATAAAGTATATCGTAAAAGTTAAAAGAGAAACACCGACCGTACGTGCACGTATTTACCGATGTAATCGAAACACGGTTTCCGCGCGTCTCGTTCACCGCGTACCTGCTTCGGAAGCGTCCACTGTAAAGGTCGAAATTAATTTCAACCGTGAGCATAGAATTTACCAGTGCGTGAACACGCGTCGCGAATTCGATATATGTAGTTTACGAAGCCAGTCGGTCGTGCACGTTACGCATTGTTTGATTATACGAGATTACAGACCGTCCCGGGGACTTGGGTAATTACGGTTCGAAACTGAATAATGGAAATGATCGTTTTCAGACCCGAAGGGAAGTCCACGATGCGTGACAAACAGCAAGGGCAAGAAGAGGTGGGTCGGTAGCAAGAATCTCTCGATGGTTCTCCGCTGCACCGACAGCCTATTCGTGGACTTTATCAGTAGATGCCTCGAGTGAGTGTTTTTAATCGATGCTTTTATTCGTTTCCCTCTAACAAACTGCTCGCGAACGACGCCGACTAACAAAATGCTGTACATATAGAGTATTTGAAAATTGCAAGAGACACGATATATAGATGATATATATGTATATATATATATATATATCGTAACCTTGTTGTATCCTCAGGTGGGATCCATACAAGCGGATGACCCCCAGCGAGGCGAGCCGCCACGAGTGGTTGAACTCGTCGTCCTACCACATGAACTCGTCCTCCTCGACGACGGCGACGTCGACGGTGAACGCGAACGCGAACACGAACACGGCGAACGCGAACGCGAACTCGAACGCGAGCTCGAACGCGAACGCGAACACGAACACGAACACGGCGAACGCGAACACCACGACGACCGTGGAGACGTCCTCGCAGTCGGCCCACGCCCAGACGGTGAGCGTAACGGTGAGCGCGCCCCGGCAACGTGCGACCACGGTGGAAGATCCGCCGTACACGATGTACCGACTCTACAAAGGCCGTAAATATGTGCAGAGAATCAGCACCGCCGACAACGCGGACAACGCCGGGCTGGTGGTGAAGAGCAAGCTGAACGGCAGCGCGAGCAGCCACGCGCTCGCCAGCACCGCCCCGACCGCCACGTCGAGACACGCGTCGACCGGCGATATCGTCGCGAGTCTGGACCCGAATCTCGACGATTCCGGTACGTTTTTACCGCCGATATTGTGAAGTCGGGCCTGCGCTAGCCACTTCTAGATGCTCCACCCTCTCCAGCCCCTATCATCCTCCAGCAGCCCCGTACCGTGTCATACCGCGAATCGAACGCTCCTCGTCGCGTGCAACCGGGACGGGAACTGAACGGATCGAGATCCCGAACGATCGTCGAGCTTGGAAACCAGACTGGCCGCCGGTCGATTTCATCAACGACAATAAAGCACGAACGCGATCGACCGCCGGCCGAAGACCAATTCAGGCCCCCGTGTAGAGTACTCTCGGAATCATCTATACACGTGTCTCGTACGTACCCAGATGGATCTGTGTGCCCGTGTCAGGGGTACCGCGTTCGCGGCTCAGGTTCACCCGGTATGTGCGCGAGGAGAACGGAGAGAGACACTTGCACACAGACGCGCGTGGGGGTTGGATAAAGTAGTAGGAAGGTTAGGGGATGATGGTGTATAGCCGTGAACCCGAATGCTCCAAGAGTATCCGAAGAGGAATATTCCGTGACGCGTTATTCGGAATTTCTACGATGACACGTTCAGATCGCTGAGCCGTGTAGTCAGAGCGGGCGCTATCGTCGACGAAGCGAGTCCTGTTTTCAGTAATATTTCTTATTACCGTACGAACATTGTAAAAGGAGCACACACAGACGTTGGCGCTTTTCCGAATCGGTGAGAAAAAGGCCAGAAATTGTTCGGTCGGATACGATAGCTGCCTTCGCGAGAAATTAGCGATTCAGGGTTCAATGTACAAAGCGTTCGTATTATTTTGTCCAACGCCCGTACGCGCACTCGGGATTACAAGAGCACCTCAGAACGGCATGTAGAATTGGCTGGCTGGATCGGCCCGATCGTTTCTATATCCGAGACACACCACACGCGTGACGAAGGCTAGGGTAAATTACGCGTTGTGCTAGTCTCTCCGGCATGTACGCGTCGAGCCGCCGAGGGCAAAATGATCTGACGAGGGCGGGCCGCGGACCGACGCGGCCCCACGCCGTCGCGCGACCGGAAACCACAGACGTTTATCTCCGTTTCCGAGTTAGCAGAGGTTCGCCCGACGGCCGGGGTGTCCCGCGCGTTAGCTACCCGCACCCCCCGATGTCACTCAGGTAATCGTAACGACGTGTATGCACCAATCGTAGTCGATCGAAAGTAATGTAGTGAAAGAGAGCGAGACAGAGCGATAGGAGACGAGAGCGCGAGAGGGAGAGAATGGGAGAGAGAGAAAGAGAGAGCAAGAGAGAGAGAGAGAGAGAGTGAGAGAACGAGCAAGAAAGTAAACAATTTCGATTTCCCCGATATCGGTCCCTTGTCCTTCGAGATACTAGCAAGAATTTACTTAGCCGGAAGAGAAGTCGGTTTCGCGAGTCGATCGGGGGGCGGCAGGATCGGATCGTATTGGTTCGGTCCAGTTTTACCTTGCCCTTGCCGACGACGACGACGACGACGACGCATTCGAAGGTGTCAACGACCCACGCAACCGCCGTTCGTCGCCGCGATCGACCGACGAGACCCCGTGACTCGATTATTATATTCAAGAGAAAACCGAGGAAAAACCGAAAAAAAAAAGAGAAATCGTACGAGGAGACTAGAACAGAGAGAGAAGGAGAAGGGTGAGTGTGAGTTTTCGAACAACGATTCCCGCGCGACAGCACCGTGTTCCCGCGTCGTCGAGCCAGCATCGAATTCCTTCGCAGTCGTGCGGAGAGAAGCGAAAAATCGCCGGATCGGAGTCGTTCGAAATTTACGATGACGACAACAACGGGCCGAGTTCCGACGAACGATCAAGGTTCGCGCGACGGCCGGGTTTAGGCTGAACGTAGGGGTGGGAGGGCGGTGAATCGAGAGAAAAAAAATGAAGAAAACGAAGAAAACGTAGTAGACGACGATGAGTTAGGCGGTTGAAGAAACGAGGGAGATGAAACGTGAGCGTGCGCGCCCCAGTTTCACGAGGCCTGATTAGTCTTATTGTGATATTAATCTACCACTGTCTTACGCAGATCTCTCCGATATTAAGATGTAACGGATCGCTAATAATGATTTTTCATTACTATTAATCATTATCCTTTTCTCCTCTGAGTATGGTTATTATCGCTCTCGCTGTTCGCGCCGCAAGATTCTGATCACGAGTTAACGAGTTGACGAGACACGAGAAACGAGAACGGTTACGCAGGTGGACATCTCCGTATCTCGGGGTGAGAACGATTCACGCGGAGAGTGACGATTAATTATAATTATATTGTACGTGTAAGGATATATTGTACAGACCGATTTAATTAAGCCCGACGAAAGGGGAAAACCCGAGAGTTTCGAGCACGAGGATTTGCCTTTTTGTCTCTTTTTTTTCCCTCCTCCCGTAGGACTAGGTTAGGGGAACCGGGCGAGATCTGTCACGGGATTTAGGAGATCGTGTCCCCCGAATCGGCGACGAACGTCGAGCCCCGCGCACGCGTTCAACCGTGTTACGGTGCACGCGTCGACTACCAGCTTTCACGGAACACCCGCCTTAGCTTTTCTTTGCCTCCGATTGCTAGCGTGAACATCTTTCGAGCGACAGAACGGAAGACGCTAAAGGAACTAAGACTAACTACGTCACAGTTTGACGCAATCCTAAATTCTGCGCCAATCGACAATTCCGAAGGATTTCTTTCCTACCTTAAACTGTTCAACTCTTTGGTGAAACTTCGAGACGCTGGAAAATAATAAGACTGTACCTTGATCTTTTAGTAGTTGGGTAATTAAATTCGATTTTAGCGTGTCCCGGCGACAATTAATCGACGCGTGCGTCGCAACACGTCCCGTCGCGTGCACGGAGGTTGAAGCTCGCGCGGTTCCGTTCGAGAAGAATCACCTTTTTTCGCATCGACAGAGAAAACAAACGAAAACTGGGAGAATAAAGAAGCGATTAGACGTTAAAATCAAGATCGACGAATTCTTGGCAACCACTGCCCCTTAGCGTATGCGAAGGATTTGAGGAGACACTCGCGTGTATCGTGTTTCCAAAGGTCGCATCGCCAACACGGACAAACGCGGAACGAGTTTCCCCGCTCGTGTTCAGAGATCACCGAACGAAAGTCTTCGCTCGTCGAGAGATACTCGAGCTGGTAGCTCGCCATAGGAGCCCTAACCGATTCTAAAAGCTAGTCGACGCTGAAGGACAATCGAGTGGCCCGGAACAACGGCGGTCCCCAGCTGCCGTTTCCGAGTCGCCGAGAAGGAAAAGCTTTTGCGACGCGTTCTTGGATTAATTAAATATCGATATTACGGTGTGTTGTTAGCGACGTTCATTTGTCCACGAACCGTTTCGGTACTTTTGCTTTGATTCCCATCGCCTTCGGCCCGGTTTGGGCTAGGCTCGACAACAGCGACACCCCCTCTTTTGTAGCTGCTCTCCTCGAGGGACGGGTAACGAACAAACAGATTTTCGTTCCGGTTGTGATAGAGGACTAGAAGTGTATTTCTTGCTTCCGCGATCGGATAGGCTTAACTCCGCGTCCCGTAGTATTCGAGCATTTCGTCGTTGATAGCCTAAAGCTGCTTTCACACGGTAGACGTGTAAAGTGAGATACGCGCGTAACGAATACCGAACGTTATTCGAGGATTCACAGTCGCGAATCGTTTCATCTTCATCTTTTCGCCACTTGTTCTCGAAATTTGTTACGAAATTGTCCGCCGTGGCGCGATATTGCAAGACGAGTGGATCGAAAGGTGAATAATCGATGGAAAAATAATAAAAAGACAAAAATCGTATTTTGTTGTTTCGTGTAGCATCGTGTGAAAGTGGCCTGCAAGCGACACACGGCGCCGTACGTATTTCGAGTCGCGTGTACCGAACCACACCCCGCCAGGGACAAACGGAAAAAAAGACGAGATTCAAGTGAGAAGACTGAAGTAAAAGACGTCATCGTAGGATTCCCTTTGAAAAGCCTTCCCCGTAAGGACGACCACTCACCGCGACACACGTAACATACACGTAACACACACGTAACACGTTTTTCATGTTTGTATACGATCACCGACCACCCGAGTCACACCCTACCCCCCCTTCAAGCCATCCACCGAGACGCGTTCCAACACGGCCGAAGTTTGATCCCGCGTACGAAAATCGATCGAAAACACGACAAATATTATTGCTCGCTGGCGCGTCGCGATTCGCATCCGTTCTTTCAATAGATTCTCTATTCGTTCGTTATTCCGTGTATTTCTAGAGAACGCAGAGTTCGAAGTTCCAGCGATCTGGAAGCACACAACGAGTAGAGCCGAACTTGATCCTTTTCGAAATGCCGGAATCGCGGAGAAGATTTTACCTTAGGAACCGCGTACTTTCTCGGTTGGATCTGTGCTTCGTTCGGCGAATCCAGCAGTTTCCCGGTCATTTATTTCTTTCGGTCGAACGTCGCTGTGTCGCGTTCGCGGGAGTTCCGCGCGTTTCCCTCGCCTTTGCAAACGATACGAGCAAAGTAAACCGCTGCACGCTTCTCGGTCGTCACCGTACGCCCTCGGCATTCGTTCAGACAGCTCGATCGACGCGTTCGGCTGAGATGTTCCGCCGAGAACCGGGAAGCTCTTCCATCGGAGGTACCGGTGTAATCAAAGATTTTCGATCGCGATCCTCGAAGCTAGGACGCAACAGTAATATCCGTAGGAAAAGAAGCCTCGAATGTGCAGATCAAGTACTTAAAAACCTCGTAAATGCTTCGGTTCTTTCCTTTGTCACGCGTTACAAGTCAATTTCCTTAAAAAAAAAAAAAACTTTTCTAAACACTTCGAATGAGCAGATCGAACCTTCCAGTAACGTAGAAAATTAGTTGGGACTCGCTGAGAATCTTTTAAAAACTCATTATACTCGAATGTTGGGTGTAGCAATTCTCTCGGTGTCTCTTCCAAGTAAATTTCCAATTAAATGTTCAACAGCTGTCCAACTTTGAGACGAAAATGCGAGACTCCGAAATGCTACTTCATTGAAAAAGCACCGGATCAATTTCTACGTCCAACTATTAGCACGTACAAAAAGTATCGAGCGCCGGAAGAAGTTCGTGCGGATTCTTAAATCGACATTGAAAAGCAAAGATCGTCTTCGCGAGATAAGTGAATTTTTCCTTTGATACCAACGGCATAAACGTAACTTGCTGCCAATACCATTTAGTTTGTTAACCTAGCGAAGTACCGAACGAAATCGAACCTCGATTGGTCGGTGACGAGAAAACCGCAGGAACTTTCCCCGGTGCCTAATAGTTTCCGCGTAAAACGTATCGCCGTATTTCCGGCGATTCCAACGCGCGGTCTTCTCATTCCACCTACAGTTGGGAGATGGCTCGATGTCTAGTCGACGGTTTCGCAGTTGCAATTAGTTACGCGCAACCGTATCGACGAGCGGCAAATTGATTATCGAAAGTATCAGGGACTCGGGAGTAGAGGCAAGAGAACATTGGTCGAGAATAAATGAAGAGCGATCGATCGATCAGCCATCGAGCGATTTCCCAGCGGTACGCATACTTGCTCCACCCTAGCGACGAAGGGACGTTCGAGGTGATTTTTTTGAAACGCTTGATACGGCGGACACAGCTAACAGTGCGAAAGACGAACCCGCGCCGGAACGATTGACAAGGTACCGCGTTCACAGACGAAACGAAACGAAACGAAACGAAACGGAATCTCTCGCGGGTTTCGTCGCGTTTACCACGACCAGTTGACCAAATGATTGCAAATTCGCAGGTGTCGACGGAGCGTACGCGAGAGAGAAAGAGCTGCCCGCGGAAGATCTTCATTCGACCGTAGTCAGAACAAAGAGTCTAACGCTTAACGAGTGTAGCGTGTAAAGGCGGCACGACACTTACCGCGCACGAACACGCGAAAACGCAAAGACACGCGCTACTGGTTTGGTGTAGGCTCTTGCTAGAAGAATACGAAATCGTGTATAAAAGTAACTAACATTAAACGAACACGTGCGTGAGTCAAGACGGATGCGTGAGTGAACGGATGGCCAAGAGAACAAACCAAACGATCAAGCCCGGACACGATAGCCCCTAAACGAAGAGGATACGAGTCCAGCGAGAGAGAGAGAGAGAGAGAGAGAGAGAGAGAGAGAGAGAGAGAGAGAGAGAGAGAAAGAAAGAAAGAGAGTGAGAGTGAGTTGAACATTACCGCATATACATAACTATATATAATATACATATACGATTTTACGTAATTAAGAGACCCAAGCAGAATGCGAACAAGTAACGAGTTTAAATATGAATAGGGTAAACCCATTTAGACGTAATTAGAGGACGCGAAGCCGTTCGAACTACGTAGTTCCATTGTACGGAGTTACAGTGCTCCTTTACCTCTCCCTTTGTACTGTCCGAGGATGCGCGATAGTTCTCGTCGATCGGCTCGCGCCGCGGGGAATTCAATCCGCGGGGGAAAAGGCTTCTACCGAACGAAACGTTCGCGTTACACCTTCAAATCGAGTCAATTGAATTCGTGTGTTCATCTCGTTGGCCCCTTTGTCCTGTGATTTCTTTAGCGGCTGTGCTTCGTAGAGCTACTCTCCGCGCTCGAATATCCATTAGAAGCGGGGAACGATTCGGCCGTAGTAGAACGGAGAGTAACGTGTTTCGTTTCTATTCAAAAACTATAGAGAACATTTAGAGCAGTCGAAGAGCCCAGTTGCCAATTCTCGTTAGCGAAAACTCATCGGCGTTATAAACGTGCCGGCGTTCGTGTCGAATGCTGCGACGGTTACCGATGACGGTTGAATCGCGGCCATGTTGTCCCGTCGCAGCCGGGTCATCTGGTGGAATTGCTTAATTGCGCGGCCGTTGAGCGTTTTAACAGCGGGGGGAATCGTTTGAAACGGGAGAAGTCGTTGTCCCTGGACGTCGGTTTCCTTGCGGACGATCCCGATCGTCGGCCAATGACGCACGCTCGGCGCGAGAGAACAAAGCGGTTAGCGCGGCCACCCCCTAGCCAGGTGTCCTTTCTTTCCCCGACACTCGCCAATTGTTCACGCCGGTTTGTACAGTCCGTCGAGGTTTTTAGTTGTGTTCACTATATTGTATACAGTGGGATCAAATAACGCGCGTTAGGATCGACTAAAATGTCCAACGCTCGGCGCGCCTAAGCTAAGCGAACAAACGTACCGCCGGGTACGCTGACCGAACGAAGACAAGAGTCCCGTGGGAAGGAAGAACGAGGGGGTTGCTCGAGCTTCGATTTCGGTTTCGATCTCGATCGCGATCACCGGAATCCGTACGAACGAGGAACCACGGTAGCGCCGCTTTCTAGTCCTAGGCCCAGGACGAGGATTCACGAGGGATGAGAACGGTCCGAAAGTTCGGAAATTCGACAATTCGCGAGGACAGGGAACGGACAGAAATGGACTCTCTTTCAGGCTTCAGCGTGAGGAATGCTTTTAGCGTGTATTTGTTAGCGTGCACACAATTACCCAGCTGAACGACGCGATTCGATTAAGGCCGCGGGCACACGAGCGTAAAGATGGCGGACGTTTTCGTAGTAACGTTCGTCGTTCAAATATTTCATCGAATTCTAGATAAAGATCTTGCCAACTTTCGAACCGTTACAGCATGCGTTACGACTTTAGACAACATACGCGCGAGTAACTTAATTCTCTTTAGGCGAAACACAGAGTGTTCCAGCAAAAGTATGCGTTGCGTTTATGCTAGGACGGTTGCTTGGGAACTCTGCTCGAAACGAAAAATGCTCTTTTTCTATTCGCATCCTTTGGCATAGAATCGAAACGCGAGTTTCCTTTTGCGAGTAGTCACCGACGACAACCGTCGTCCACGATACCGACGACTTTCAAAGATAATATATGATAATATAACGTCGATTCTTCTGTTCGTGCGCTATTCATGAACACTACGAATATATTTGATTGTCCATTTTCTCTGCACCTTGTTGCCAACCGACAACAACGCTCGTGTGCTGTGATCATCTACGTCCGTACAAAATCACGTCCGTCGTAACGCGCGTAATTCCTTTCCCCCTTCCCCCGTCCGGTGACTCGACCGATCCGCCGAGAGAAGGATGATCCATCGATCGGTGTTTCTTTTCCTTTCGACTTTTCGTTGTAGTATCTTCGATAGGGACAATCATGACTAAATAGACTTTCGTCCAGCGCGCGCCGTTCGGAAATTTCCCCGGGACCGCGGGAGGAAGTCGGGCAACGAGCAGCGAGCGGAATGATCTCTCCGCTACCGGACGACGAAGCATTCTGTTCACCGAATTTGTAAATTTTCCGCGTTCCGTGTATGGTTTCTCCTTTGTCGTTGTCGAGTTCTCTCCAGTGGACGATTCGTGTGTTGTATACTTACTCGCGTCGGTATAGATCGTGTCCCGTGAATACAGAAGCATGTACAAAATGTAATAATAAATATACGTGTATACATATATATATATATATATATATATACATGCATAGCCATATGTGTATATACATATGTATCCTTTGATAATAACGCAGTTTTTCGCATGTTGAGATAACGGAATCGATGGCGTGCGTTCTAATCGTGATTTCTGATCGTGATTTCTTCTATTAGGTATTCGTTAGAGTGTGTTACTTTCGGAGTTATTATTATTGATTCTTCGAGTCGTCGACGTTGTACGAGATCGTTTGATTCGATGTGTTGTTGTTGTTGTTGTTGTAACGAGCTTTGCAAAAATGACAAACGAAGAAGCACGAGGAGAACAAAAAGCATGGGAGGGGGAAAGGATATATATGTGGAAACAGAGACAGAGACGGAGACAGAAACAGAAACAAACTATGGGAAGGTGTGAGTGAACGAATGAGACCGAGAGAGAGCGAGAGAGAGAGTGAAAGAGAGCGAGAGATTGAACAGTGGAGAGAGAGAGAGAGAGAGAGAGAGGAAGAGTTACAACGATCATTTGTAACTCTGCGTTGATAAGCGGAGAAAGACCTTGTTATATCGTGTAAGTGCGAGTTCGTCAATTTCTGCCCACTTAATTATAGTGAATGAAGAAAAGAATTGCTAATAATAAATGATTATGATAATATGACATTAGTACATGTAACGATACAATACTGAAGCATCATCATCATCTTTTGTATCATTTGTTCGTTTGTTTTTATCTTACTGCGTTTGTCTTTCATTATTAATGCAATACCAAGATGACTCGGTTTCGACACGGTATCTTGTGTGTAAATATATACTAATAAAAAATACAAATACAAGAACAGCATGCAGTTCGATCAGTTAACTGTACCCTGCGCGGACACCGATTACTCGTACTTTAGAAGGACGTGTCCTTTTAATGGCCACAGGTGAGTCGGTGATTGATTATTTAAATGATTTATTCAATGAATCAGTATTAAATACATGATCCAGTTAAGATAACATAAGCTAAGCGGGGTAATTACAAAGTACAAATCATTCGCTTGTGTTCATTTTCTTTTCATAACGAAACTTTGTATGATTGCAGCTTAAAATTAAACGGAACTGAACAGGAAAATAATCTTAGATTATATCCTTCTTAAAGATGAAACAATGATCGATAAACGTTAACGTCACGAGAAGAACGGGAAACGCGTAGATAGAAAACTATTTCACACGAGAGTAGACGATTTACAGAGATTTTCAACAGACAGAAGGCACAGGCTGTAATGTTACATACCACAGAGATGTAATTAATATTACTCGGCTACACATATATGTTTGGTATTTCATCTGAAAGTATACTCTTCGAGACGGGTGGATTAGTAAAGTAATTTAAATAGTTGCTGGAGATCGTTACATGCACAAGAATAAATACAGATGTATACGTATGCTAGATTGCGTTTGATTATTTTCAATTTCAAGATAAACTTTAATGTCCCGTTGTCCCACTGCTACCTCCTTCGTTCTCCCTTTTGTGTCTTACGCTTTTCCTTTTTCTCTTCTTTCAATTGCTTTTGTTTCTCTCTGAACAAACAAGAATTTTAGTATTAGCGCATTTCTAATTCTCTTTCTCTTATCATTACTACTATTACTATCCTAACATACCGATCTTCTTTATCTTTCTCCTTCTTCTTCTGACTCTCTAGCTTAGCCTTCTCCCTCTTTTCTTTCTCTTGCTGAATTATCGCAGCAGCATTTGTATTCTTTTCGATACCACAGTCTCCTCCGTTCGCGCCGTTCTCTTCTCCATCGCCGTCGCTTTGTTCTTCCTCCGACATCTGACTGTACTGTGCAAGAATGGCCTCTCTTATTCGCCTCTCTTCCTCCGTGTAACTCTTTTGCGTCGTGGTCGGCAAAGACTGGGATTCCAGCATCTTTGCCAATCTAACGTCCACGTCTTCCATTGGTTCTTTGGAAGCATCGATGTCCTGAACCGGCAGCCATTTGGCCCAGGCGCTCAATATTTCTGTCACATGATTACTGATGTTGTCGTCCTGAAAATCATCAGGGCCCAACATTACATTCACAAATAGAGGATGAGGTCGACGAAAATGTGCATAGCACGATACACCTAAATAGATAATTGAATTTACATTTATTATCAAGGTGAAGAGATTCGTGAATTCGAGTTACAATAATGTTATAGAAAACTGTCAGTACTTTCACACTCGCTCGATACAAGGATATTAAAAGGTACAACGAACGCGACAACAAAATTGAATCATGCACGCAAAACGAGATGCACGATGCACCGAGCCTGTGCGGGCACATGCAAGTCGACGACAAAAAAAACTGAAATATCCGACTGTTATTTTTGACCGGCTGATAAATTTCGGCTACGAACAGCAAGCGCATTCTAACCTCACAGTCCGAGTGCTCCTCACCGTTATGCCAGCGAGTATGCCTTCTAGGGCTTCGGTCTTTTCATCCTCCGTCTCATCACCTTCTAAAATTCCTTTGATATACGATCCGAACACACCTTCGTCAGTATTTAAAGCCTGCAGCTTGCTACTGAGCCAGCAATCGAAGGAATTCGTTGCAACCGCCATGTTCGGCTTTTTCAACTTGTCAACTTCGACTATTGGCACTACTTGCTCGAAGCGCTCCGATACTTCTGGTATGTTGGTCAAACCACCGACGAAGAGTACTATAGCACTGACTTACTGTAATACCGACCGTGTGGAAAACCGGTCGTCGCGCCCTCCATAAATTACGACGTGAAACTTGAAGAACATGTCGGCTGCAATGGCTGCAGTCGGTCAAATCTGCAGACGCGACAAGCCATCTGTCCTCGCGATTTATTCCAACGAAAGATTTTCTTGTATTCTATGCAAAATAGAAAAATCAATTTGCAGTCATTAGCTCGGTATCAGGATCATTGCAGAGAACGTTTTTATCGATCATAGGTATACCTCACAAGATATAGGTTTATGCGAACAGCTTGAGCGAACCGCCACGGATGGCGCTGGTGAACACGTCTATGCGAATTTATTAAATAGAAAAATAAAATGTTAATGCAAATCGTCATTTACAGTTTGCAACGTTTATTCGTAATATAAGGTTAAGAAAATGAAAATGTTATTTCAAGCTAATCTAAATTGAAACACGCGCGTTCGATACAAGTAGGGAATCAGCGTGTCCGATTTTTAAAGTTAGTGTTTTGTATTTACCAAATTGACGACAGACATCGCGATTAATTTGCGTTCGTATATCGATAGAGTTTATCGGATTTTTCTTTGTTAATATGGAACTGTTTACTTAGCACTCCATTAAGCAACGCAGCACTTTCCATTTTGGAAATTGTGTATTCCCGTCGCGTTCTTGGGTATAAAGATTCGAAAATCTTGTTCCGGAGTGAGTGGTTGTCGGGGGCAGTCGATACATTCTTATTTCTATACAAAGCCTTTCAATTTCCCTACTGAGCCTTTGATATTTTGCAGAACGAGGGTCCTTTGCCCTACCCGTCGCGCTTCCCGCTTCGCTAAGACTGCGCTCGTGCTCAGCGTCTTACCTTTCTCTCGGTGTTCCGACGCGAATCTATCGGAAAAATCGACGAATCTTTAGCCAAAAATTATGAAAAAATCAAACCGAACCTTGCCGTACACCCAATGATCCTTTCTTTCCTCAGCGGAGCCGCGAAGAGAACTCCGAGGGGATGAAAAGACAGAAACAAAGAAAAGAAACTCCTCCTTTTCCCTATCGCGAAGGGAAAAATGCCGTGGACGATCCGTGAAATGTTCGGGCGCCCGTTCAAGACGCATCGATGATCGTCGAACAGTTCCACCGGCGGAAAGAGTTTCGCGTGAAAAGGAAATCTGGGATCCATGACGATCCCCGAAAGAAGCGAATGAATTATCTCCGAGCCGGACGAATGCCGGGCATTCTTCTCGATAACGATCGCGAACGAAAGGATTCCCTCGGACGTGAAAGACGGGAAACGATTCCGTTTAGTCCCGGCTACTTTGCAATGATATATCGGCCGGTCCGCGAGGAGGTGACCGGGACGGCGGGCATTGCGGCACAGCTTTGAGGTCGCGACGAGCCGCCGGGTTCGCGTTAGCCACGCGTTAGACGATTCGTTCCGTGAACACCGACGCGTCCCGTGGCCGGCTTTCATCGGACGCAACCCTTCCTCGCTGCAACGGCCGGAGATAACTCCGCCGATTGCAACGTGACTGGGCTAATTGAAACGTTCGCCGGAATCGAGGACTCAATTTCCCTCGGTATGATCGATGAATCGAGGCTGCGTGAAATTCTGCTATTATAAGGATTACGGTCGCGGTCGCTTCTGTAACTGGTTGCAGTTGTTATCGTTCCTGGGTTCCGAACCATCGTACCGTGCAATTTTCAAGCAAACTACGTATCTCGAGGAGCGTATCCTTTCGATCGTCGTTCTAATGCGAATCGATTGGAGCTAAATACACGCTCACCGACAAACGATAGAAGAAACGAAATATCCTTCGCAGACTCTTAATTCGTTGAAAGTTCCGCAAACGACAAGATCTCGAACGTTCCCATCGAAAATGCCGCAAGAAACAATATCGGTCCGCAGATTTCCATCGGACGGTTCGCGATCGTTGGCAGAATCTTATTTATCAAAGCGTCGTCCATCAAAGGGGAATCTGCCAGGATCCTCGAGGAAAAAGCTGAGCCACGAGAGTCGGACACCGTCGAAGAAAGCCCCGATTGCAACTTCAACCGAAGAATTCGACTTAATGCCGGTTCAAGCACGCGGGCGGCCCCCGTTGATCACCGTGCTCCCCGGTAGCGATCTATTATGACAAAGAAGCACGGAGAAGTGGCTGCCCGCTGAACCGCCGCCGAAGGGACGAAGATAAATCGCAAGAAATGCAAATGACGCACTCCGACGGCTGAATGAAGCTCCATTACCACGATTTTCGGAGGACACCGACCGCCTTCGGCGCGTCGCGCCGAGGGAAGGGTGAACGAACCGAGGAAGGTAGGTAGGTACGTAGTGTGACATTGTGCCGGTGAAAGTTCCGTTCGAGTGACACTCGAGATAAATGTTCGGCAACGCCGAGGAAAACTGTCTCTTCTCCTTTTTCCTTTCAGCCCGTTCTCCGCGCTGGCCGGAGTCCATTTTTCGCCGAACGAACGGTTCGTCGAACGCATTCGATATCTTCCGCGCGATTTCCATGCTAATTTCACGCGTGTCCGAGGAACGACGTCTTTGTTGGTAGAATGTAGCGGTCGAATCATTGCGACTGTGTAAGAGCTTTCGATTGTTTAGAGATTTTAAACCTGTTGTCCCAATTGCCGAGTAGCGGAGACCAACCCTTGAAACTCGAGTGTCTCGATGTTGTCGCCTAAATTCTGTCCACTTCGAAGCAGAAGAAACCGTTGGAAAATTGTTCAACGATGTAGATCGTAATGGATCTCGCGAATGCTCGACTGGAAGCGAGTCCAAGATCGGCCTGGACGGCCTAGGTAGCTGAAACAGAGCCGAGAGCGGTAGCCGAACGTCGAGGCGACACGCGTGTACGGCCTTGGAGTCCTCCGGGACGTGTATAATTACATTAATGGAGGACACCGAGGTCCTTCGGCGCGCTTTAAGGTCGCTCCGGTCCCGAACCCACCGGGAAATCGGGGATCATTAGCTGAACGGTCGGCTCAACCCGAAAAGGGGCGACGGTTTCTCGCAACTGTCCGGTTGACCGAAATCTTCGGGAAACCGAAAAACTGACGGGCCGTACGGAATTCCGACGCAGATGGCGTTGTTGCGCCACGGGCAGCATACATAAATTTCCCTTTTCTGCCCTTCGCTCTCCTTTTGTTGGGCCCCGGGGCCTCCTCCTCCCTGCTAGGTACCCAGGCCACGCTCGAATGCTTTAGACAAAGAACGGACTGCGCGTTTCGCGGGGAAGGGGGCAGGCCAGGAAAAAATCAAAGGAGAACTGGCCCGGTAAACGGACACGGGAGAAGAAAATTCCGGTAGCTGTCGTGTCCGTTTAACTGCTCGCTCGAATCTTCGCCTCGACGGACCACCCCCTAAACGAGTCGCGGAAAGAGAGGCGTATCGATTCGCGACCGTTTGCCCGTCTTTTCTTTCGAACGTGTGCCGTATTTTCGTACGGTCGTCGAAATCGAATTCGTTTCTTCCGCCGGCTGTTTCGACGACGATGGATTTTTAAGGGAGCTTTCATTGGATCAACGAGGCTGGGGCGATTCCGATGCGATCGTACGTATCTCGGATAGTTCTCCTTTCGCGTGAATCGAATCGGTAATTAATCGATCTTCTTCGAGTTCAACTGACCGGTAAGATCGCTTTAAAACTTTTACTACCCTTTCCAGGACCAGTCACTGCTGGATCGAATTCTTCGGCGATCCGCAGTAACCGCTTCCAATGATGAGTTTACGAGGGACCGTTTTTTAACCTCGGAGCTCGGTCTTTATGATATTTTGACGGGGTCCGCCCGCTGACAATAAAAGAGAAGGATCGGACAAACGACGGGGATGGCCGAGTTCATTGTGTCTTCGGGAAAAATCGCGCGCGATCCTTCTCGATTCTCGATAACTTTGCTGATTCAAATATTCCATCTATCGACGGTCCAATATACATAAAAATACACTGACTCTTTGAACCCGTTATCATGCGACTCTACTATGAAACAAATACCGAGCCAAGCAAAGTTCCTTTCAAACTTTCCCCAAGATTCCAATCTCAAACGAGAGACATTCGAGGAAAATGATCGACCACGCTGCTTCCACCCGAAATTCATCTGATTCCAACATCATTCTTTACGCTCGATCATCGAGGACTAATTCCATTAGCTTACAGACATCTCAAGAATCATAGGCAAAGCACGAGAATCGGGCCGAGCAGGTCGAAGGTGCAAGAAACGCGACAAACACGGCGGGCAAATCGAATTCGAACGAGCACAGTCGAACGAATATCCGGCTGACAGGCCCATTGATGTCGCCGCCGGGCCGTTGTATCGGTAATTTCATTTCGAGCCGCGAGTCCCGAGCGCCTTCGACAGGTTTCCGAAAGGATAGTCGCGAGGAGTCGAAATCCGCGGAGCTTTTCCGGGCAAACGGAGAGGCGGCACAGCGACTAGAGACGAGCCGCGCACGCCTCGACGGTTCTCCGTGGGCCCTGCTCGCGTATAATGCCGATGTTTGGCCACAAACGTGCCCCCAAAAGGCTTGGACTTCCCTCCGAGCACTCGGGGACAAATAGACACGGTCGCTTATCTCGTTCGAAGCGACGAATGCGACCAGTCGACCAGCAGGAGCACCGTTCCTGCCGTTTTTTCCCGAGGTCGCTCGTCCATCCGCGTTAATCCAATCCACGAATAGTTCTTGCCGCGTTCCTGGGACCCTCGAGATCCCTAGAGTACCAACAACAAAATTGCGGATTTCAACGAGTCGATATAGCCGTTCGCTTTGGGAAGATGTTTCGTTCATCCGGCACAATGCAACGAATCCGTTCTATTTATACGAAAGAGAATAAAAATAGAGAAAACCGCGGCGACGCGGCGCACGCCGGCAATCTTCGACACGCTCCCGAGGCACGCGCGCCATATGCCCGCCGATGCGATGGCTGCTGCGTGGCCACCATCATTTGCGAAACCACTCTCGGTAACGACTTTTCAACCGAATTCTCCTGCCCAGCCCGGCCCCGGGAGGCCCGGCTCGTAATTGCAACGCTGCGATCCTCCTCAGCCGCTGATTAACTCGGTCGCACGTGAGTTCCTGGAAGAATCAATTAAAATTTCGCGTCTTCGTCCTCCCCGCGCCGATTTGCTTCTCCGACGAGTACACGGAAAACCTGGTACCCCGTCAAGGTTAGCGGTAAAGTGGATCGGCTGAAGAGAAATAAAAACTCTCAACTCTTCACCGAAATCCTATAGCAGCCCGGAGTAGTCGCAATATCCAGAATTTCCAGCGAGGAACCACAAAAAAGGAGCTCGAGTGGGTTCGCGAGCCTGCGAACGGTTCCCTCGGAAAAAGGAGAAGCAGAAAAACGAAGAAATCAGAGGAAGGATATGTAAAGGAGCGTACGCGGAAGCTGTCAAACGTAATCAGCGTCAAGGGCCGATAGGTGTGCGCGTATTCTATCGTTTTTTGCGCTCGGCGGATGAAAAGTCCGTGGAAAAAGGTGAAAAACCCGGGGCAAATCGAGGGGTCAGGCTGCCCCTCGAGTCGCTCGCGTTTCTGGTTCTCTCGTACGTGCCGCCATTGTGGTTCGCACGCGGTAACGTTACGCGGCCCGGTGTCGTGTTACTTTTTTCGAACTGTAGGTAGGGTTACACCGCGCGGTTACAAAGTAGTTTCTCGCTTTTCCAGCGAATTTCCAGGATTCCGAGTGTCGGACGGGAGCCCGGAGCGTACCGGGCTCCTTTATCTGGCCCGAGGAAGAGCTGGAACGAGTTTAGAGGCGAAGATCCGCGCCGGACGATGCGTATCGGCCGCGACTTAGCCCCGGCTCCCAGCTGGTCGAACGAAATTCGAAGGGAAACCGATGGTACCCGACGATTCCGTGACGGACCCTTCTCGTCTTACCGAATCCACGGATTCGCAGGAGAACTCGGCCGGCCCGTGACGCAACAATGCCGATTGCTCCGTTTCTCCGACCCGTGACGCGGACAAAACTCTTTCCGCCCACAATACGCGCGGATCTCTTATCTCGATCACGTATCTGCTCCTGTTTCCCCTGCGGATCCGAGCCTCTCGGTTTTGCTCGTAGCTAGAGGAACGTTTCCTTTGGATAGACGGTAACTGGGACGACCCGATACTCGCGCAACTTCTGCTGCGACGGACTCTCGGATCCACGGGGCTCGCAAAAGTCCCGAGCAACCTGCGAACCTTCGTCCCCGAAGATGAAAGGCAGCCAGCAGGTTTCGCCGAGTGTTGCGTTGCGGGGGGATCGGGCTGTGGTCGTCTCCGATCCGGGCCCAGTTTGCATTCGTTGCGAGAAACTGGACAATGACGGGTTTACGATCTGTTTGCTACAAACAGCTCCATTTCCCGGAGATTAAAGGATTAGGCGTAAGGAGTATACGCCTGGGTTGCTGTCAATAATGGAAGAACAACGAGCGGCTCGGGTGCAGGGCCAGCGAGAAGCGCCGCTGGGTCCTCCCTTCCTGTCGCCCACGCCTCTGTGCTCGCCGGCCACCCCCGTGCGTCCACGCTCCAGTAGCCAAAGGAGAAGGGATTGTCGCGATCCTTAATGCTTCTTACTGTCAGCGTAATGCCCTTCTAATGGCTCCCGTGGAAGGTGGCCGCGTAATTTTGCGGCCGACCGCGACAGGGCTACGGCGTCCCCTTTGTCGCCAAGATACTGGAGTGTGAAACAGGATTTTCGCGAATCCTCGCGTCCTCCGCGTCGTGCGTTCGAAGATGTTTAACGCTTTCTTAATCGTAAAATTATTTTTAACGAAACGAAGAGTTTTCAGTGGTATAGATCATTATTGATTTTCCGTGTCGCAACGGAGCGTGGTCTAAAATTGGACCTCTGTTCGGAGCATGACCGGTAGGAATTAGTGGTAGCAAACTGCTGCGCCGTGTGTATTCTATTTCGGTGGGGCAGGTGGTTGCGTGGGTGGAGCGGAATCACGCGTTGAGTATGCGTTATGGACCACAAGCGTCGCCCCGGCCAACCCTTCGCTCGTCAATCATGCCGCCTAGGCGATAGACTTTCACTGCAACTGAAAGAACGAGGCACGGAAGCTGTTTCCGCGTAATCAGATATCGGCTGACCTCTTCGCATCGCTAGATCGATCGATCTAACAAACTGAAAACGATTTGCCGTAAATTGGGACGATAAATAGATTTGAAAATCGAAAGGAAACTCGAGTATTTCGATATCTTGGTGCTCGAGGTTAGAGCGGCATTTAAACGTTTGTATATTTAAACACAAATGAATTTGAAATTACCCACGCTGCAGTTTCCTTCGGTTGTCCGTTTCTCACGTTACGCCCCCGTCCGCGTCACGTGTTCTCACACTAGCAAATTACGAGACACGGAAGACGGCCGTGTCTGCCGAAGAACAGAAACATCCGAGAAATCTGATTCCGGCCTGCTCGAGACGAGGTACACGTGCACCCTCCGAACTTATGGCAACGACAGCGGACGTCCGGTGGACGAGGGATCAAGTGGTCAACGTCGAGGAGCCACCCTCCTGGTGCAAGATCAACAATATCGATGGAACGTGTTATTTTCTCGTAATGTTCTTCTCTATTTTTCGAACAAGCGTTCAAATACGCGGACGCGTTCAATTTCTCGAATCGAAGTATCGACACGTTAAGCGTTGACTGCTCTGCATACACGAACGGAAGAAAAGGAATTGGGGGAGCGTTAAAAGCCCCGAGGCCGCTCGAGAGATTAACGAACGTAATTTATTAGCCAGGCGGCCGACAGGGGTGTTTATCGGCGAATATGGCGTCCCGATAACGCCGCGATGGAATATTGCGTGAGAATCGGCGCACGAATCAATTTATAGGCCGCGCGTGATCGTTCCGATGCGTTCGCGTGACAGCTGGCCATTGGCCGTCGACGGCGCAGTTGTCTTTTAGCGGCGCGTAAAGCGGAATGCGTTCGAATGCAACGAGAGATAAAGGAAAAAAGTCCTGTAGGTACCTATGATAACGCGATGGGGGAGATTCTTTTGCTTTCAACGGCGAAGCCGGTGTTCCCAGCGAACAGCGTAATGGAAATCAACGGTTCCGATGATCTTGCATGGTCCATTTTTCTCCGATAATACAGGGACATTAATAAAAAGAAGATCGAACAAGATATTCTTCCGCAGAGATCCTTAGGCTAATCGTTCTCGGTCTTTTCTTACACATTGTTGCAAGCTGGCTCGTGCCACGCCGCGCGAGAAAAGAGGAAGAGGAGGCAAAAAGCGTAGTTAAAAATATATAGGGGCGAAGACAGCGAGGAGGAGGAAACAATTGTTGTTGCTGCACAGCCGTTCCCGGTGTCTCCGTCGCTTGTCGTCACGTTTGGCCCCGAGGGCAGGGAGCGTTTTTTCTTTCGAGGGGCAAGTGAAAATAAAGACGAGGGCGCGGACATCTTGGATGGTGGGAAGCGATCATATCGTTACTAATTACAGCTTTCCGTTTAAACGCGAACCGACGCTCCTCGGAGCTAATGCAAATAGGGACGTATACATGTACATCTTTATGTATACTTTCATATATTTTCGGTAGCTTTTCAGTCCGTAATTAACCGTTTGCTTTGACACTGGAACTACTACCGAGCATTTAATACGATTAATATGCAATTCCTATAAAAATTGTAACAATAGATTATTTTCAGTTTCTTCGGACACTGTCAGTTATAGTACTGAAATGAAACTATTTATTTTCAAAATCATTTCGAAGATATCAATAATTGCTAAACAAAAAAGTCGAAACTAGTCAGTTTGACTGGTACGGTAGTTCTAGCGTTAATTGAACTTTCGAGTCTCCGGCAGAGGATTAAAGGATCGCGATTGGCAAAGCGTCGGGGGTTGATCTCGAGCTACATAGATATATAAATGGCGTCGAGTCGGGTCGCGTCCTGTCGCGGCGCCATTGCTGGTAATAACCCCCGGTTGTTACCCTCGAGGCAACCCGCTCCGTTGCACGATCACGCGAGGGGGTTGCGCCGTTCCCCTCACTGGGAAACGGTCAGCTACGCGTTCAAAGGTTTCGCCTCTCTCGCAGCTGTGAAACCCTTGACCTCTGCAGTTGCGCTGGTTCAAGGCGGGCCTCCAATGAAAAATTCGGACGCTGACCGTTGCCCACTGACCGACAGCATCCGTGGGGTTGACCGATCGTCTGCAGCCTTGGGGTTGAATCGAGCCGAGGACTCGGCAGATGCTGGCCTCCCTCTGGACCGGCGTGCAACATCGAATCAGGTACAATATTTTTTTTCAAATCCTCCGAATTCTCCTGGAAAATCTTCTTTTCGCGTGTTTTCACTCGTTCCGTTTTTCTCGTGTATCGAAGGGGTGGGTTCGTTGAAAACAATATCAAAAATATATATCTATAAATTGAGAGAATTTATTTGGAGAGGAATCGCGTCGCGACATTCGAGCTGAATAAATATCACCGAAGATCTCACCCTTTGCGCTCAATTTTATTAGACGGGCGCAATCGTCCGTATCCTCAGGGAAAATTGGACGACATTAAAGGGGGCTGGTACGTCAGCGGTAATGCAGGTGTACGTTTAATAAGGAAACGTCGAGTCTTTAAAAGAAAGAGGGCGAGCGAGGGCGAGAGGAGAAAGAAATGGGTAACCGAGCCCTCGCGGATCGTTAGCGCACGCTGTTTACCTCCGCAGTTGCAGTTCGGTGTAATTATCTTTGTTATTTTTTCATCAAAGTTCTATCAAGCCCGCGTCGTCCTCCCTCTTGAGAGAAAAACGTTTTCCGCCCGGCGATATAATTATATTCGTCGGAGGGAACGAATGGCTGTTAGCCCTGCTCCCGTTTTCCGAAAGCGGGGGGGCTTTAATTTATTTTTAATTTATACACGCGCCATCCACCGCCGCTGGATTTTAATTGTTTCGTATCTGTAGGGTGTACGAATTTACAAGGCGACGAACTTTCATAAGAATATATTCTTCCTATAGATTTATTTATTCGAGGTCGCGCGTCTCTGAAATGGTGGACACTTTAGTTTCTTTTTTTGAAACAACTATTCGGTATAGTCTCGTAATAAGCCTCGAAACGTGTAATTTCTTCCGTTTCCTCTTTGTATCCGCCCGTCAGTTAACATTACCGCATTATTCAGCCCAACTTGCCAAAAATGTCACCGGAAACCAATCGGGCAAACAGTGAATATTTCAATGGAATATTTCTTATATCGGGAACGCTCCAGTTACATAAGAATAGCTAACGAATAACGAGAAAATGAACTGATTATAGAATGATCGCGTAACGTGTCTCCTTCTACATTCGTTGGAGCGTTTATTGGAGTTTCCTGTTACACAATTATATTATTTCGGGGATCGACTCAGTTTTTGAAGCAGACGTTTTACGGATGTTTATCCGGGTTTGGTTTCTAATGAATCTTGTCGGAATAGGATTTGGTCGAGGAATGGTTTCCTCTTGAGATCGAAAACCGCGTTAAGGTTCATGGAATTCTAATTGGCTCGTAGTTCGTGAATCAGACGAGGAAAGCGAAGATGGCGGAGGATTTCGAGCAGCGTAGGTCTTTTTTAACACCGAAGTCCTTCGCGTGTAACACAATCTAAGACTATCGAGCAATCCTTAAAAGTGTAAATGAATTATTTCGATGGTTATCGGTGTCGAAGGTTGCGACAGCCAGCGACACCTTTGGCACATCTGGGACACGGGCTTCTGGCTTTCGCGTTGGTCAATCTTAAAATGGATCTAAGTCTACTTTAATCATTGATTAAAACTTCATGAAACTGCTGCGAATTCCACTGTTTCATTTACTACTTCATTTGCTGTTTCATTCACCATTTCATGTTCTACTCTATTCACTATTTAATTGAAACTAAAACAGAGACGCGCGTTTTACTAACCAAATTCTCAAGCTAAAACCAAAGTACAAACGCTATTAGTGTTTATTAATAGAAGCGTTCCTCGGTATTTCGCAAATGTCCAAGTGACATGAAAATTCACGATCCATTCGTCAGCATTATCGATCGAGCTCCTGAAACGTCCACGTTAGCCAAATCCCGGAAGGATTTCCATCGAGCGGCTCGCATCCGTCTCGCGCGGCGGCCTCGCCCGATTTTAAACTACTAATGCACTCCTGATATATACGAGTAGTTGGCCCGCGCCGTAAACTTCGCCGTAGATGGGCCGGAAAACTCGGAAGTTCGCCTTTGATGCTTCCTCGAGGACTTTGCGGGGGTTTCCGGCGAAAGCGCGCAAAGGGAGTAATGAAAATGGCGTCCGCGCGCGTTTCCTCCTTTGTCGGAGACGGGCGTCGATGGACGAACCGATACGTCGGCGTCCGCGGCGAGAACAAACGTTACTCTGATCGGCTTGTACGGGATCGAACCAATTAAATTCTATTCGGAAAGGAATTTTTCTTCCTTTTTGTTTTGAAATGTTTCAGTGTTTGCACTGACGATGTAGAAAACTAGAAAACAGTAGAGAATAAACTTTCCAGGAGCAAGTGACGGCGATGGTCGCCTTGTATTCTTAGTATTGTAAACGATCTCGATCGAACGCCTCGAGAGTCAACTAATTAACAAAGAAAGAGGAACTGCTTTTATCGTTCAACGCCGATTTCAAAGCAGGAAAAATACACGAAGAAAGAACAAGTATCCATCGTCGAGGTCCGATATCAAAGGAAATTCAAATATTCCTTCTGGCACGCGTGTGCTACTTTAAAGAAGTGAAACCAGAAGTAAGATGAACGATAGGCGAGCATATGCGGAAAGCAAGAAAGATGGCGGCGCGAGCCGATACGCGCGTCGGGGTAGATCGGCGCGCGGTGGAACGGCTGGTTATATACCAATAACACCGCAAGTTTTCATATTCGGCAAGAAGTAAACGGGTAAGTAAACGTCGGAAGAGGATTCCGACTCGGTATCCAGGGCAACCGGACCCTATCTCGTCCGGCGAAGTTCTAAGAGCGTTTCTAGATGTCTTCTTAAGTTGCCGGAACAAACTTCGACTCGGCGGAACAACGTGTAATGCCCGTGGGGAGAGGCTGGCGGGGACGGCTAAGAAAGAAAATAAAACAGGAAGGGAGGAATTTACTTACAAGAATGGATTACCGTTCCCGTTCGCCCGGAGCATGGCCCCGACACTTCGCAAATATCATGCCGTTTCGACTAATTACACCGAGATTCGTTTGCTTTTAATCAGCCGAGCCTCCAATTAATTCGACGCACTAATCTTCCGTAGCGGAAATCGGAATTCTATGCTAATTTCTTGTAATTAAGTTAGCTTCGCTACCTTTTTGCAGTCAACGTATAGATTGTATAGTAATATTATAGAATTAGCAAGATTCAACTAATTCGACAGCGATATTTCAGAATTAGAATTAAATTCCGATGAAATTCCATAGTTGTCTTCTCATAATTACTTCAATGTTTCCATCGCAAAGTCGCAATAGTTCTTCCACGTACTTAATTCGTCGTTTACTGTCTCCCCGAAGAAATGTATTCACGAATTATACCGCTTTTCTTCCAATATCCATCTTTCTCGAGACACACCCACGCTCCGGCGGTGAAATCGTACAGTTCCGTTCGTACCGACGCGACGCCTTCTCCGATTCCTTTCTTTTTCCCTTCCCAGGAATGATCGCGGAAACGTAGCTCGGATCGCGTAATGTTCCCGCAATTTTCCGGGATCCTGAAAAGGAAACGCGCCGTAGGACGGTGCCTGCTACGGGGATCACAATGAGCGATCGTTATGCGTATTCAAAATGGCCTTACCTGGCAGGGTGTAGCCAGCGTATTCTATTGTTGACCCTCCACTTTTCCTGGAAAACGCAGCCGATTGTGCAAACCGAGCTCACGTGCAACGTGCGGCCCGATACCGATGAAACCACCCCTTATGCTGCTTTTTCGGCTTCCGGGCCGCAAGGAGGGAAAAAAAAGGTTAAGCTCGAGAAGATTTCGCAGAAGCGATCTCTTAACGCTCGGCCCTTCATTAACCTACCGTAAACGTCTTTCATCGCGAATAAAAAAAAAAACGGACCTCGGAAAATACCTTTCGAACTCTGTAGAGTATTCGATAAATTTTTGTAGAGATCGCGTTGGATCAGCTTCGAGATTCGTTCGATTTTTCGCCGAGTAATCATCTCTGGCAACTTTCCCTAATAAAATTCTAGATTCACGAGGTCAAGGAACCTGTCAACCGCGCCCGATAGGAACATTAGCGTTCGGTTTCACGAACAGGAGGAGAAAAAACCGTGTCCTCCGCAGGCACGTTCACTTTATCCCTCGGATTCGTTCAGTGGAAGATCATCCGCGTCACGTGGCTTCCTCGGAAGCCACGATAAAGGATGTGCGCAACACACAGCCGGCATCGGGAACACACATGACAAAACCGATGACTGATGATGTCGGCCGCCCCCTCGCCACCGCGAAACTTTTGTTTATTCGCATCTCCATCACCATCGATCAATGGCCCCGGGTTTCCCCGTTTTCGCGAAGACGCAGGAAAACGATAGGACGGAAGATGTTTTCACGGAGTCGAGTTCTGTTCCTTATACCACCTTTCGCCTCGCTGTCTTCGAGGACTATAGTCGCTCGTCGCTTAGGGGATGCTTCGGTTTTGCGTCGGGAGCCACGAAATTCGGCGAGCGGAAAGATTTACCGGTTATTCGTATTGGAAACAGTGAAAAATAAATACGTTTGCTAGTGGAAAGAATGAAAAAATATCAAATATCGAAAATATCAGTTATCGAAACTGTAAAAATATATTTCTTATAACGAAATAGACGTCGAACGTAAAGATTTAAATAAGAACTTTGGTTGTCTGTTGTTTATACTAATCGCAATTCGTAATATAAAGTTCTTTCTAGTTATTCAGTGGTATAGAACGCAATATTATCGTCATTTCCACTGGATAATTCAATAAACCAGCTCCGGATCAATAATACTCTGCATCCATCTTACGCGAATTGGAAATTAAATTCTGCGATAATTCAGTTTACTGCGAGGTGTTCAACGATAAGAGTGCAGCTTGTATTGCTCGGGCTTTACGCTGGAGAAAAATGGAGTTACGAAAATGGATGGATCAAATGATATTTTACTGACATAGCTCGTTACATCAACGTTCAAGATATCTTTTAAGTGATTAATAATGTTCCGCTGTGTGATTCGCGTTTCAGCTATAGATGTTCAAGAGATGAGCTACAAAGAAATTATGAAACAGATTAACTTACAAAAAGAAGCATAACTATCGAACGCTGACAAAAGTATTAACCCCTGACAGCAGGATTTCTTTCCCAGTTACTTCATTATTCCCAGTTCGTTAGAGAACAGAGCATTTCTCGCTCGTTCCGCATCTACTCTAAGGGACCAACGATCGATAACAGGTGAACAATATTTAATTCGAACATCGAAGAATGAATGTTCGGTGCGATACCGTAGGCAAAGTGGTTAGTGAAACGGGGCACTAGAAAAAATCGAGTGCAATAAAGGAACAATGGGAAACGAATGCGAGGCAATCAACGCGGAAAAGAGAGGCAGAGAAATATTCTAGCCAACAGAATGGCGGTCGGCTTCCATTCTCCGTTCACCGAGATGACGGTGAACCGGAAAGACGCTTCTAGAGCGTTGGGGTGTCTAAGCGCGGCATTCGCTTGGTCGCGAAGCGAAAGAACGATTTATTGATTAGTACGGCCAGCCAATGGCGCATTGGTCAGTTGCACGAAAGCTTCCCGGATACAACCCCAGCGCGAAGAACCGAGGGGGTTGCGTTCAGGGAGAGGGTTGCAGCCCCCATAACATCGTCCGAGAGGGTCCAGGGTGATGTAGCTTATCTCATTCTCGGAAATTATGGTGGAACGATGAAGGGCGCTGCTCTCTATAGGTGTGTCCGTCTGTCTCTCGGTGCGTGTGTCGCCTTTGGCGGCCATTGCCCCGGGCCTTTGAGCTTCGACGAAAATCTAATATTCCTTTTGATCATACCGTATTAACGTGCCAGAGAGACTGGGAATTAGTTCTCACGCGGTAGAGACATCTTTCTGGCCGACGATGCTCCTCTCCATCGTCTATCCCGATTTTTATACAGATCCCGATGCTCCGGAGCGGATCGATTCAACTTTAGACGCCGAGTTTGATTTTGCGTGGATCTCCGGGATCTTGGAAGGGACGTTGGAACGCGCGACGAATGAAAAACCAATAGAACGTAGAATCAACATATTTCTTCGTAAATTCCTCATTTGTAGAGGAAAAGAAGATTTTCGAAAAATCTTTGTCCCATAAGCGATAAATATCCGATTCGGCCGAAATTGGGCAATAATCGAAGCAACCCTTAATTCCTCCGGCGAGGAGGTTCCTCGTGAGAGGCAATCTTCACGCGAGAAATCAAAGGCGGTCTTAAAAGGCGAGCCAAGTGGCGGATCAATTATTCAAGGATCGAACCTTTCCCCGAAGTGTGAGAATCGGCCACGTCCTTTCGCTCCCTCGCCCTTAATTCTCCCGCGGCACTTACGGATTCATCCACGGTTCTTCGCTGAACGGCCGCGGAGGCGTAATTAGGTCCGCGGCGCATCAAGTATTTATTCTTTCATTAGACTGCCGTGTTAGGAGGAGGGTCCTCGGAGCGGGCGACGTCATCCGAGGAGAAACTTGATCAGCTCGAAACTTCGCTCGTTTACCGGCCCAGGCGCCAATTAATGCGGACTCGTCCCCTCCTTCGCCCCAGTTTGATATATTTCCGCGATCGTTGAGCACCGCCATCTTTTCAATTAAACCCAGCTGTTTGGCGGACGGGGAAAGTTTAATAGCTTGTTAGAAGCGAGCCCTAAATTTTTATTCCGAGCATCCGGCTCTCGAGGAACGCGAGGGGATCGCTTGATCCGTGGATCTTTCTCGGTTCACCGTTAGTTGCGACTTTCGAATCGAACGTGTCTACTTACGCTAAACCTGAATTCGCGTTCGAACGAGACGAAGATTTCGAATTCGAAAGGCACGGAAGGAACTGTAGTCAACGTTCCGCAGGAATATTGTCCCTTTTTTGAAATATTCGCTCGTTGAATCTTACGGCAATCACAGAGTCTAGAATTTCCGGAATTCCAGGCTCGCGTCTCGGAGACACGCGGACGGAAAAAAATTAATCCGAAACAGCCACGTGTCCACTGTGAAAGCCGGCGGAGATGTTCACTGGAGCATGGCCGGAATCGCATCTGTTGGGCCCGCCGGCAAAAAATCGAAAATCTCGGTTAAGTCGATCGAAATTATTCGGACTTGCACGATTTCGAACGCGTGCCAGCCGGATATCGCGGCTGGCGTCGGACATCTGCGCATCCTGGATAATCTCCGTCGTAGAAAGCAGTTTCAGTTCAATTTAAAGGAAGAATCTTATTTATCTTTGAAATTATTATCGGTAGATAATAAAGAAAATTTGAAAATATAATCATCGTGTAGAAATATGAAGCCGTACTCGATTTTTGTCAGTGAATATGCGTGTTCCGATTGTCCGGGAAGCTTGCCGGCTCGACGGGGCCACGTGTATACCTCGTAAATCATATTAATTATGTAAAGAAGTGGTAATAACGCGTTACCAGTGACAGTTATGGAAAGAAATGAACTTCTTGTAGCAGATGGATCCTCCGGCCGTAGAGAATCGGGCGCGTTCAACTGATTTATATTTCGTCCGCGTGGGTGGGCCCTCTGCGTTTTCGGTAGCAGACGGAGGAAACTCTTTAATAGTTCCACGCGCCATCGACGTCTCGTAGAAAATGCCGACTGCTCGGGGAAGAGAAGCAAATGGTTCCAGAAATCATTAATTCCTAGTACGGACCGCGTGGGACGATAGGTGCTTACATCGGGACGAACAACTTGAAAATTTCAACATTTCGAACCTTTCGGACCTATCCAACGATTACTTAAACTATTCCGGCAATGGTAAATAACCATTCGAAGTAAGAATTTCTCAGTTTTCCCAAATTTCTTTATAAAAGCTACAAACGTAAGTTCATTAAGATCCTTTCCTAAATCAGCTTTTTTAATCGTTTCTTAAAGAGAAATCCGTACCTTTGCGGTAATTCTAAAAGAAGAAACTAGGAATCGGCGACTTTGACCCGACCGATAGTTCCAGCGTTAATAAACGTCGGAATCGTTTGGATTCGATCTAAATGATAGAATAGTTCCATCAGAGCCATAACTCGTCGCGGAATCGGTGGAGCCGAGGTTCCAATTTCGCCGGTGAATGGTCGCCGGCGCGGGTAATATCGACGCCGTACTTAGCGGATATTCTATTTTCGAGATGGACACCGTTCGAATCGGGTGCGAAATTTCGTGGGACCGTATATCCCGTCCCACCGGCAATTCTGTCGGAGTTATGTAAAACGAAAATGTCCGGGGGATCAGCCGAGCCCCACCTTCTCCCGCGCCATTGAGGTCCAACAATGAAGTTTTCTGCATAATACGGTGGAGCGAACGGAGGACCAAGATTTGACGAGCCACGGATGGAAAAAGGGGATCGCACATATGCCGCGGGCTCAATACCCGTTTACTCAATACACCCCGAAACTTTGAATGGCTTTCGGTTCACAGTCGAATCATCGATGTGTTCCTCGCCTCTCGCGTCCCCGAACGATTCCACTCCGATTTTCCCGGTGACTCTGTTAATGAACCTTTTTATTTACACCAAGTATTATTGCTTGCATTGCGACCTTGCGAATACGATGGTTCTGCGCTAGTAACAGTGGATCGTTAGGGGTTGCTTCACGGAATTTATGGATTCGCAGGTTTACTGAAAATTTCGAGTATCTCGAGGTGTTGAGGGTTTGTGCATTTGAAAATCTTGCAATTGGTATAGAAGAAAATACAAATCAGTCGATTCAAAGGCTTACTTCTAACGTTGCAAAAGACTCGGTGAACGAATAGAAAATATTGAATCCTTAATGGCACACATTTATTAGAAATTACACGCGAACGTTCGATCAGCTTCCGAACAAACAGAAAGTGCTTGTGCGATACCGCTGCGATTGAAACTGCGACAAAAAGTTTCGAGGACGTACAACCTCCATCGTCGATTTTCATCGATCGAGCACATTTCTACCTCCTCATTTATTTCCACGTGTCGATGAATTGCGTGATCTCGCCATTTTTTTCGCGCCACTGAGCTAGAAAGTACCGATGGGATCGCCTCGCCGTGATCAAGAGGTGGAAGAGCATAGGGAGAAGAAGGGAAAAAGGAAAACAACGGAGACACGTACTGCCTGTTGCTAGCAGCGGCGCGGCGCGGCGTGCTCGTGCCACGATAAAAACGGGAGAAGAGTGTGTCGATGACGCCGCCGCGGGGGTGAGGACGTGTTTACGAGAACGTATATCTCTGCTCGTGGTCTAGTAGTTTATCGCGAATGAGTGGCTGTTTCTCGCGTGAGCGCTGATTGCTAATCGTGTCGTGTTTTACTCAAACTTCTATCTCGTAACTGCGTTTCCCTTCAAATCAATACTTTTTCTTGATGTTACTTTCTATCGTTAATGAGTTGCTATCTTGCTCAGTGATTTCAAGCGTCACGGTTATTCCAGGGAACAAATGATAGACGAAGAAAGCTTATTATCGCGTCGAAGGAATTTTTCAATTAACTGCCGAGACGAACGTCGAGGAATCTCGGAAAATCATGGAGAAACATTGAATCTTCGCGATGAACAGCTAAAATTTCGTTCGCATCGAATAAAACGATATTATTCCTGAATTAATATAGACCACAAATATTCCCACAGAGATCCCTAGCAATTGCAAATCACGGCGACACGCCTAAAACAAACAATATTGCATTTTCAGCGCAATAGCTCATTACCGGACGAAACGTTCCGACGAAATTGTCACGTTAGTCCCATTATTGCGCAGTAAGACGTAATATCCAACCCCCGAGCGAGCGGCTGTCATACACGGGAGAAAAGACGAGACTGGAGGCGAGAGCACGAGAGGAGAGCAAACACGAGAAAGCTCGGCGTGTTATTAGAAGACAATTGACGCGACGTCATTTCTTCTCGCGTGCTTTCTCGTCGATGCATATAATTCCTCCCGCAAATAGGGGGTGGTTCTCGTTATCCCCACTCGCGGCGAGGGGGATGAGGAGGAAGAGCTCGAAGAATCAGCGGGAGTTTCTTCGACGAGGATGATCGAGAGGTCCGACTTTTCCGGAGTAAGATAGATGCGCCGCGGATTTGTTTGACTACCTACGCGTGGATCCGTTGTTCTTCCGTTTCCGTGGCTTTCTATTTGGTTCTTCGGTGATTCGGCTAATGCGAGAAACCTGTAACGTGTTTACGAAACGCGGTAATGGAAATAGGACACTCGATGGAACGTAATCTCGATTAGTTTGGACGCGGAGGTAATCGACGAGAAGAACGTCGGAAGCGAGAATGTTTTCATTCGTCTTCCAGATTAGATGCACCGGTTTTAATCTTCGCGTCGGCCGGATGGACTGGCAGAGATGCAAAGCTGGTTGTTGGATTAAAATTAAGAAAACTAGACTGTTTGGTTAGTTTCGACAGTAGCCTGGAACGTTCAGATAAATCACAGAATCAACGTCCAACCATCCAACGATGTGCAATGTCTCGGATCGTTGACAATGAACAAGTCCAAATGAAAATGCCCCTTGAACCTCGAAACTCTCGAAGACGAGTCCGCCAGCGGTCCACGGAGGGCGAAAAAAGCAGAAGAAAAAAACATGTCGGAAGGCTCCAAGGGCGTGGCGAAGTGTTTAGCGGAAAAGGGCCTAGCCGACGTCCACGCACCGCGTTCTTCTCGGTCCGAACATAACGTTAACGCCTCCGAGCTCCGTTTTCTTGCAACAAAGACCAACTGCCGGCGCGGCGATTGTTCCACTCTTCCGGTCGGACGTGGACCTTTTCCCGAGATCTGGTTTTCCTCAGTTTTCGGTTCCACGACGGTGTCCCACCGATCAATCCGACCGATTGTCCGGCGAGAAAGAGTCGGAGCAACCCCCTGAACGCCCAACCGACGCACCAATCGAGGAATAAACGGTGTTAAAAGATGTCCGAGTCTTGGCCGGGCTCCATTATTGGAGGATATTGTAACACGCGGAACCAAGATCGATAGGAATTCGGTGAAAAGGATAGTCGGCTGGTGAAAGGGTAGGTTATGTTAATGGACACGGCAACGTTGCTCGGAATGGAGCAATGAGAATCTCGTTTGTAGAGGAACAGATTTCAACGTTTAACGCTCGAACTATCGTAATTTCTCATTAATTGCAATCTAAGGGGAGACTGTCAAATGTGTTCTAGTGACTCTTTATTGATCCTTATGTTTGTGTTTCATAATATGAACAAGTAATGTGAATCGCATGATTTATAATAGATGGTCTTTGAAGAAGAATTGCCATAGTCGGTTAACGATGATCGCTAAGTGGAGACTTTAATGCCTGGCTAGCAGCATCGAACACGAAAATCGTCAAACGGATTATGCGATTTAAACTGGTAAATACTTTGTTCGATGATCGCAGTGCTCGATTTAATCCTCGTGTGATCGTCAATGATTCCTTTACGTGGACACCCGCATTCCTAAACGTCGCTTTTATTCTTCGCCGCGGTGTTGACAAAGACCGTTTTGTATTCTGCGCTCATGGGGGTTGAAAATGAGGGTACTGAGAACCCTATGAAATCCAAGAAAAAATAGACATATGGAGAGCCGTCTAATGTATAATTTCAGGTTAATCGTGATTCTAATCTCATTAAGAACATCATTGCTGCAGGCTATCGGTGAAGTGAAAAATTCCCATCCATTCCGGAGAATTTCATTCAAACTCTGCATTCACCTTAATAAAACGTCGTTCTTTCATTGTCAATTGAATAATTAGTTACTCGCGTACTCTCGTTAGAATAACTTTCACACCTTCTATATGAACATTACCACACTCAACATCAATCGCACAATTATCCTCGTCTATATACAATAATTATATATATTATATAACTCGTACAGATTCTCGAAAACAGCCCTGCAACCCCAATTTCCTTTTCCACGATGCTCAAACGATCCCCGATTCCGTCGCGATTCGGAAGACTGGCCAATCACGCGTGAAAATCGTCCTGCATCGGAAGAAATACCTGTTTCCCACGCTTTGCATAAGCGAAGGGGTCGGTGACGCCCCCGCGCGCAGGGGAAGACTTTAAAGAGTCGATTTAAACGGACGATCCGTGTCAGAGAGTTCCACGATCACGTGTGCGCACCGTTTCCAGACACATTGTGGGAGTCGCCGCGGTTTACATAATTTTTCCCAGCGTTCGAATATTCAAAAATCGCAACCCGCGCCCCTCGGGGGACACCCTCGACGCCGTCCCGTCCCGTTCAAAGCTCGAGCCGGTGAAATCGTGCGGCTTTGTACGGAAATAAGAATGGTTTTCGCCCACCTACCTATCCACCGGGACGCGCAGCCTTATTTACCTGCTCGCTAGCTTGCGCGGTCATACGAGTGGCCCGGAATAATGGTCCAACTCGTATTTCCGAGTCCCCGGGAAAAAACGCTTTTACGAAACGCTCTCGGATTAACCCATTTGCATCGTACAATGCAATGAAAAATACACCTATCGGGCGAGTAGAGGAGAGGCGGCCCACTTTTTTTCAAAGAACCATTTCATCGTAAACGTCATTAATACCGAACAAAAAGGAACTACATTTATGAAAGTAACTACCTGTAGAATTTAACAATTTCGTCCGCCATCCACTTAGTTTGGTACGACGTGTCTCGCGTGTAATGATTCGCTCGCAATGTAAACTATCACGAGTAATTCTTCCTGGTCGGAGCACGATTTCGGAACCACCCTGTACACGGGGATGTTGACGGAATAAAGAGAGAGGAAGAGAGATTGGGGTAGGTGACAGGGGAGGGACTCGAATCGAGTGGCACGAAAATATTTTTTCGGGCGGAAGGAACTTGCGTGAAGAAGGGTCGCTGGGGTGCGAGGGGGAGAAATCCATCCCTCGAGGAGCCACGTGTGTTGTGCGGGTGATCGAAGTGTTGCGCGCCGTTCGCGGGAATCACTTTTGGAATTGATGTGTTGGGCTGATGCTGTAGGCGTTAATTGTCTTTTCAAACAAGCCGCTGGAGTTATTATATCGTGTTATTTGTGAAGAATAAAGGACGGCCGTTGCGACATTTCCACATAGATTCACTAGCAGAAGATCGTACGAACGAATAATAAAATCTGGCGTTCGATCGAATTGCAGAAAAAAGATATTACCACCGGACAGCGGAATACTCGAGTCCCTAAAAGCCTCTACAAGGTGTTCCATCAGTCAAGATCACACGGAAGAGTGGTTCCGTGGGTAGCAACAATTATCGTCGTACACTTTCTCCTGTCCAACAGCGGTTTACACGGGCTCCGGGCACAAGTGGCATTCGATCCCGTACCCTTTCCGGCGCGGAGATTAACCCGGGAAACCCTTTTTCGCCTGAGAACCCGCGTCGCCGACGGAATCTGTCGAACACCGGACCCAGCCGGGTCGTGCTATCTCTGAAAACATCGGGAGATCCACTTAAATATTTCGAAAACGTGAATCGCCCGGTGATTCCTTCATCCTTTCTGCCCTGCGGCAAGTTGTGACAGGTCATCTTTGTCGTCGGCCCTCTATCAAGATCGTGATTATTTATTTAAATCGCGACCGATCGATTCGAGGCCGGCTATTGTGCGTTTTAATGCGTTCTCTGTCGACGCGACAATGTGGACTCCGATTCGAAACAGATCCTGCTAGAGATTACTCGGACGAAGGGAAATATGGAAAAAGGAGGCTCGCTGTTTCCTGAGAAGCGTGGATCTCTGAATAAATTGCGACCGGGCTGGAAATGCCGCTTTGGAAGTAGGAAATTCGTGCTACTCGGAAATTCTGTCTTCATCTGTGTTCTTAAACGTATGGATTAATGTTAAATCTTCTAAATAGAGGTTGATACGTGAATTACGCACAGGAGCGATTAGAAATTCGTGTCTAAAATTGTTTAGGATCGCACGCTTATTTGTATGGCAGTGGAAAATGGATTATAAAAATCCAATCATCAATCCTACCTTATCGACCGCATTAGCCAATGCCATACACAAGAAACATCCCCTAAAAAGCCACGAAAGCAGCAAAGGAACCACCGTACGAGATGTATAAACGAGTCCTAGTGGTTTATCGTCTTAGGGTGGTCTGGGGTGAAAAAATGGGGGAACGACGCGGAGAAGGTCGCGCGAAGGGGGTGAAGAAAGATGGGTCTCTCGTTTTATTAAACTCGCGGAACCGCGCGAGCGGGTTGTTTCGACTTCACCGTCGAACTATATAGCTAGTGTTTCTCTTATCGACTTTCCTGGAGCCTCGTTTTCTCTGTTTAAGAGGGTCTACACATCCGAGACATTACTGAAACCCATTAGCATATGATACGAGTCGGTCGGAGCTTTAATTTCGCGATGAATAATTTCTCGGACAAAAATGGAAATCTATTCTTGCTCCAAAAGTGAAATTTTGTAGAGAAAGAGGAAGAGAAAGGAAAGTTAATTCCACGATTCGAATAAGATGTAATTTTGTGATTTTCTGTTACACCACCTGATACATAACAGAGTAATAAGAAAACGAGAACACGGATTAATAGAAAAGAAAGAAAACAAATACGGTAAAAGGGCGCCGAGAACTCGGGAGAATTGATTCGCCCACCCTATCCCCTACTTTAATTTCTCCTCGCCACACCCCCGACACTCTGCTCCGTTCCCATCTAAAATAAAAGTAAATTCCCTGAATCGATTAGCTCGATTAACCGTGCTTCTCGCGCGGAAACCGGATTAAATTTCCGCGGTTGCGATCCGAAACGCTCTACTCGCGGCTCCGGCGGGGCCGAGGGATGAAATGACTCGGACTCAGCCGCGGAATCCGTCCTGGCGCCGGAACTTTCATCGTAACTCGATACTCGAACGCTCTAACGATCCCGCGATTAACCATTCGCATCTGCGAGCGGAAGAGTCCACGAACAGCCTATAAACTGTGAAACTTCTAGCCGGTAGACTATAAACCTGAACCAAAAAGAGAACGAACATTCTTAAAGTCTACGACACGTCCGAAATACCGAATCTAAAAAGGTAAAGGAAGGTCCTTCGTTCGCTTCGAAGCTAAAAATTATGTTCTATCACTTGTGTCCACTGTTCGAAAAGCTAATGAACGTGGCGAATCTCGAGATGCGAATTACATCTTCGGTACTTGCGGGAAAGTGTATTCTTCGATGCAAATACAAAAATGATTCAACTGAAAATATGTTCGGAGTGTAATTTCGAAGGGTTCATCCAATAATCGATAAATCTAATCGGTAATATCTATTCTACTAGGCCTACCTATGAACTACATGACACACTTGCGAGCTGCGACAGGTCGTACAATTAGAGTCGGGATGCAAATGGGTTAAATGGCCGTGCACCGAGGCTCCGCGAAAGCCTGGCGACGTCGTTGTCGGCGTCAAGTGTAGCAGGTGAGCCTGTTGCCATTGGACACTGCGGCGAGACCGATGAAGGAAGGGTTCGTTGCCATGGCTACCGGGAAGGGTTAGAATTCCGACCCCTTTCTAAATTCCGCGCGGTGAAGGGTTAATGAGATTGGGCGAACGCCGCGGGCTTCCCTTCTCGTGTCGCTCTTTTTTCTCTCTTCCTCCGTTCTGCCCCTTTCTTCTACCCTCTTCCTTTCTTCCTCTTCTTTTTATTACTCCCAACATGGCCGCCGACGTGACGGTCCGAGGGAAGGCTCCCGGAGCACTGCCAGCGAAAGGATTGAAAGGGAACGCGCTGAGTCGGGCAGGAAGATTTCTTCGCGAAATTCCTATGAATTCGGAAAATCTTTTTAACGCTTCGACTGCCACCTCGCTTCTTTACACGAACTTGAACATTTATTTTCTCGGCGATGCATCGAGCGAACGGAATTTTGTTGGATGTAGTGCTTTGCACGATATGTTTGAATTTTTTCGATTTCTAAGTTAAACATGACGTAACGGCAAATTGTTTTCAATATGTAGATCTGCGTTTGATCGTTTAACAAAGTGTTCGGTATTGTGGATCGTCGATTTTCTTGATAGTAACTTTGGAAGAGAATGGCTGAGAGAGTTGGCCCGGCGTTTCCCCGCGCATTCTAATCGAATTTCTCCGGCGATAAGTTAACGAGCGCCCGAAGAAAAATTACGCAAATGCACTCTTTGCGGATGCTAATGACTGTTTGCTCCGGCAACATGGTCGAAATTCAATGGGCGGGGCAAATTCCGCGGTTAAAATTGAATTTCGTTTCCGCTCATTCGCTTTCACAATCCACTTGCTCCTACGCTTTTTTCTCGCAACTCGCGCTTCTCTTTCTTTTAGACAATTCTACACGTTTCCTTTTCTTCGCGAGTTTCTTTATAGGAATATTCTTATTCGATGCTTCGATACATCCCACCACCGAAACATCGCGAGCCTTAATTCCTAGTTCACTCCTACATACATACCATTAGATACATATTCCCCATAGAAGCCTACGATTAGGCACCTGCAATCGACGTCCGTCTAAGAACCGACGCCCCGTCTCTCGAGAAATAATGAGGGGGTGGAAACTCATTGGCATTCGTCGGTGGACTGTATAAAAAATAGCCTCTACCCGGGGCGCGCGTAAGTCGGGCGAAGGGGGTGACGCGAGGAGAGGGTTCAGGAACGAGGAAGACGGAGAAAGTGAGCAATCCAGGAAGAAAACCGACACGAAGAAGAAACCGGTTGAGAGGGAGAATCGAGAAAAAGAAGAACATGGAAGAGCAAGCAGGATAGGCGGCGAGCAAAACAGAGGGAAAGAGGAAAGTCAAATCAAGAAAGAAGATAAGAAGGCGAAGAAGAAAGGGGCAACCAAGAGAGAAACTCAAAAGACAGACCGACAAATGCAAGCGGAGCCGAGAGAAAAGGAGAAAGAGTCGGAAAGAAAGAGAGGAAAACGGTGGAAGGGGTTGGTAGCGGTGGTTCCCGAGCCACCCTCGGAAGACAGGGCCGCCGTCGTTCGTCGGGGCGCTAGAGGGATGATGAATATAAAGGCAGGGCAAGCAGTTAGGGTGGATTCAACCCTCTCGGCTCGTGGGGCCAAGAAGGAGCTCTCAGATCAATACTTTTTATGCGAGAACCTCGAGGCTGAGGGGGTTGAAGCGGACTACAGTAGGGCCGGCAGGGGGTGGTCGGCTCAGATGAGCACGGGGGTAGGCACGCTGTGGCAGTCTTGATCCTCCAACCCTCTCTCCTCGTCTCCCTCCTCGCGGGAGCTTCCCTCCGGCAGCCTTGGACCGGCATCGCCACCCACCACCTCGCCACCCTTTCCTCCAGCGCTTCTCGGCCCTTCTTTTCTCTCTCCACGTGCCGGCGTAATCAGGAATATCATTAAACTCTCGGCTTCTTCCTTCGCGAGAGTCTTCGTCCCCCGACCACCTCCACCGGCTGCTGATCCCCCTCGTTCGCTCCCGCTCGCCCCCGCTCGCCCCCGCTCGGCCCCGCTCGGCCCCGCTCGCCGCGCCGAGCCGGCGAGACCGGAGAGAGCAAGCTCCCTCGTTACTCCGCCGCGGCGTGCATAAAAATAAAAGGGCGAGGAAAAAGTCAGGAACGCAATCTTAACGATTCGTCGAACGAGGTTTCTCGGTGGCTGCCGGCCGCCGCCGGTTGCTCCGTGCTCCTCGAAACGTCTGTTGCCGACATCCTTTGCGAGACGTTTCTGCCCGCTTCTTTGCCGCGAACAGGAAGCAACAGAAATTTCGAGATAGGGCTACCTTTGCTTCCCTTTTCTCTCTTCGAACTGGATGGGGATTTTCTTGGCTCGCTTGATCCTATTGAATTTTCGGAGGTCAGAGTTGGGTGTCCTGTTGATTCGTGCAGGATCTCGAGGTTATCTCCGAGGTTTCCGTCGAGCGAAGGTTCGATCGAAAGATGTTCGAAATATTCCTGGACGGAGAGAACTCGCGAATGTTCGAGCGAGAGAGTTGGCACTTTTTAACGAGCCACGCGAAACGAAACGATTCTCGGCCGGGCTCGCCATTACGATCCCGTTTCGGTGTTCGAAGCTCAGGCCGGCGAGAGGAGGACAGCCGTGACTAATTTTCCATCCGAAACTGGAGCAACGCCGTAAATTTGCCCGGGTCCCGGTGATTTACAGGAGTAGTTTGAATACGGGCCCCGTGGTGCAATTTCGTTCGCAAGGACCCTTCCTTCAGGCCGGGATGCCGAGCGCAGCCCCTAACGCCGCCGTCGGGATCGTAAATCTACAGGTTGGATGAAACTGGAGCAACATTTTCGAATGGCTTTATGAGAACGTAACAGCGACACGATAAACAGGCCCGGTCTCCGTCCACGACCCTGACCATTACCAGGCCGCACAATTTGCAAACTTCCATCGTTTACGCGGCGCAACATCTGCGCTCCGAAATACGCGCGCTTTCGTTCTGGGAGCGCACCTCGGACCGAGTAACCTGCGGTACTCGGTTCATTCCAACATTTGTTCGGGCTGTTATTGCCGAAGCAGGAGCACGTCGTTTAGCGACAATGTTCCTCGACTATTTTCAAATTCCAACGTATCTGTGATGAAACGATGAAGCAACTTAATTGAGCAAGAACTAATTGCCCTACGAGCTACTTGAATTTATGATCTACCAATACCTAATTCAACATTCGATCTATCGAACAGTGAATCCGCTTAAGAAACTTCAACCGATACAAGAAGCAAAACTAAACCACGAATAATGATGACAGCTGTGATGCACGTGTTCCACGGTGGGCAGCTATCACAGAATTTCAGGGTAACATTGATATTCCCCGGTTGCGTACGCAACAGTCGCGACTCGAGTGGAAACAGGTACGCGACGAGACACAGAGGGACTCGCCGGCTCTCGCCCCTCTGGTGGTTCGGTTGCGTTTGTGCGCCCACCTACAGACGGAACCGGCGCTGGTCGGGATACCTCGGGAGTTTCTGCAATATGTTATTGTTCAGCTCGAGCGAGTATCTTAGAGGCCCCGGCCGCCCCTCGCCCATTGTCCCGGCCCTTACAGATATTGACAACCCGCAGGAGAAATTGGCGGGATATCTCGAATCTCGAATCTTTCCGGGACACGCATCTGCTCTCGAGGCTCGAGCCTCGTCCCTCCCTTCCACGATGGGGGAGGGATTAAATTCGTTTCTCTTCGAGGACGACGTCTCGAGATTTCATGCACGATCGAGGACCGTGACTTCGCCACTTCATAAAAGGGTTCTCGAGGCGGCTGTAGTGCTTTCGCGAGATAACGAACATTATTGTAACGCGTAAATTTCGTCATCTGTCCGGAGGGATAATTGGATTCGTACCTCTGTTCGGATTTTCGGAAGAGATTCGCAAGTAATCTGGTCGTTCTTCTCTAATTTTCTGAGAAGATTTTCAGTTATGGAATTTCGCGATCTCTCTTTACCGCTTACACGAAGAAACTTGGAATTTTCGTTTCATTGGAGCTTCCAAGTATGCTCAACGAGCAGATTCGCTTTGAGAAGAAACTTCAATGAGTAAGAAAGAGTATTACCGATTTCATTATTGAACTATGGGACAGGTTGAATCGTAGACGCAGAGGAAAAGAGAATTACGATGAATATAACAGCGAGGCAGCTTAGAAATTCAACTACAAGACTATTTAACTAACAGATTTTCAGAAATAACGCAGGTTCGTAATCGGAAACATCCAGTGCGAGTTCACGGTACCGCATGAAATTCCTTTTCTCCGTGTTTGCGCGAGTGTCTTCATTTTCCGCGGCATTGTGGGAGGATAGAAGCAGAGGCCGAAGATTGGAGGAGAAGAGGTTGCTGTTACCAAAACGATAAAAGCGTGCACGGTCTGGATCGAAATTAGTTACGATCGAATGCAAAATACCCGGGGAGGAAGACGGTATCCGTCGTCGAATAAGAGGAAGGGATCGTAACACGGGGTTGGTTCTCCGCAAGACGAGGCGAGGCGAGGCGAAGCGAGGCGAGCCTGCCAGGTTCTCGCATTATGCCCGCTCGAGTTGGCCTCGGTCCTAAGGAATGGTTTCTGAAAGATGTGGCAGCCCGCTCGCGCGCGCGCTGGCGGGGAGAAGATTTCAAAGAGGAAAGAAATTGAAAAAATGAAGGCTGAACAGGTAGAGTTTGCGTAACAGCCGGACAAGGGGAGGAGGTAACGGAGGTTTCCGCCGAAATAAAACTACGAAAATATCTTGCTAGCTATTCTGCTATTGCTCGATAAATAAACTACTCTGTCCATTTCAATAATCGAGGGAAAAGGTTAACAAGGAAACGTGGAACAGTGACTTCGATCGACTTCGTTTTCTTTTCTGTCTATTAGCATTCGCGAGGGAACGGTGGAAATGGAATATCTTGGGGATTAATAATCTCTATAATCCGGGATGAAAAGATTGAATACCTTGCAAATTAATTTTGAAAGGAATCGAGCAACCTCGCAGCACACCGACGACCCGAAAATCCCGAAACTCCAGCATCCAAAAGCTTCCCTTCCAAGTCACGACACTCCATTCACGAGCCGCCAGCTCGAAAGTATCGTTTACATCCCTCCGAATCCTATCCCCTAACGTTAATTTCCTTGGGCAGCTCCGAAGCACGATGTTCGACGTTAAACCGTTCGTTATTCCGGCCAGCGTACACAGGGAAGATAAGAATTGCAGTGATCCGAGCGTCCGCGTTCGCATCAAGGAGCACCGATCCACGATCTTCGAGATGCTCGGCCCTAGGCAAATCACTTCACGGATATTAGTGCAAAATGAATGAACCCCGGCGAGCGTCGACCCTTTGTTCCCGCGCACGTCGGGGAAATTCGCGGAAGCCTGGCAGACGTCGGCCCGTCTCGTCGTCTAACTCCTTCCATGCGAAAATGCGGTGAAAAAGGCGGCTCCGGGAGTCGAGCACTCAAACTAATCCGTAGATTGCCTCCTGCAACCAGTATTTTCTACCTGCGTGCCGGCTCGGAGTCCCGAAGTCATCAGGAACGGAAGAAAATCAGTTATTATCCGTGCCGCAAGTGTATCCCCGATTCCCAACGCTGCGGATGATATAATTGCTGTGCCACGACTCTCCAGCTTCCTCGTAATCTTCCCTTTCTTCCCGATTTCCTCGCTCGCCTCTCTTCGGTCTGCATCCCTTTATTAATGTGTTTTCCTTCGGCTTTTCCTTCGGCTACTCCTTCAGCGTCCGAGTCGACGGACTCTTTCTGGAGAACAATCCATTCGTGTAACGACGTCCGAACGTCGGTGCATCCTTTTGTTCCCGTTCAGTTGCGGATGTTTCCTTTTTATGAAAGGATACATGATAAATAACATTTCTGTTTCGCCTGATCGTTTACCTATAGTTCCTTGGTTGGTCGGGCTTTTCTAGTTCATCGATGATTTTTAGAAAGCTGAAAATTCGCATGTAAAACATTAAAACACAATAGTTCTAAACCTTCATTCGGATATTAACATCATCGAAAACATCAGCAGTTCATTGGAACATTGCGAACATACGCAGTGGGAAAACTTTCGAGTTCAAAGGGTTGACGGTACCTCCATTTTTCCTTCGAGTCTTCTGCTCCGTCGAAGACGCGTCTCCTTAGTTTACGCGAGAGAACCTACAAAAATAGGAATTCGCGTAAACACAGCGCCGTAGAAGCGATCCGTAGATCCACGCTCGGAATCGACAGACGTTCTTACGCTTTCGAAAGACCGGTTCGTGCCCGAGGAAACCGACGAAAGCCGGAAGAGCGTACCGTCGCGGATTCCGTGAAAAGGGGAATCACTGAAGCAAGAAGAACACGCGAGGACCGCCACGAGCCACAATGCGTCCCTCCCCCGCGCGATCGAGGATCACGAAGACACGCGCTCTTATTTATTCCGTTCCATCGCGCGGACACGTCGCTGGATCTTAAAGGCAGCTGCGATACCGGCGCGATCCATTGTACCTAGGAATCTCCTCGGGGTCCTCGCGGTGATCCCTTGCCTCGATCGACGCGCGGATTCATCGGGCCCGGTGACGAATCGACCGATATACTCAGGGGACACTGTTGGGCCGAGTTGCGACTCACCTCCGGATCAACCATTAATCGATCGAGTGTCCTGCTGCTTTCTGGAATTTTACTCGCACCTTTTCGAACCTTCGGGTAACGTTTATTCAGAGTCATGCTTGGAGACGCGCGGAGAAGCGAGCGGACGATCATGGGAATATTCTGGAATAATTACAAGCGTATTTGTTCACAACAGTATTTAATGAACAATCCTAAGAAAAATGAATTTCTAGGTTCCCATGCAGCTCCATCTTCTGCTATCTTCCTCCGAAGAATCATTCTTCCCGAGTAATTGGAAAAGCTTCGAGCAGAATTTCAGGAAACACCTTCCCGATTTTCCGGAGACCAGGAGAAAGTATCGATTTCTGCAGACCGGTAGCCACGCGCCATATGTTGACCGTGAAATTCAGCTTCCGTGGGTCAGCGCGGGTGACTCGACGGTTCCTGGTGGACTCGCGAAACGGGAGATGCTTCTAACGACGCCGAACCGTGGCCCACCGCGTCGGTGTTCATCATTCACGCGTCCCCGGCGCGTGGGTGAACGCTCCGAACGCTCGGAGGCGAAGACACACCTAGTCGGCACTTTTCTCTCTCTTAACGATGCGCTTTACGCTGCACCGTTGAAACACCGCTCGCAAAAACGTGTTCCGCGGCGGTGTGAAAAGGGAAGGGACCGTAACGATCCCCGAAAATGATTTACAGTCTGTTTCGCCGCTGCCTTTTCTTCGTTTTTTTCTTTCGTGGCAAGTTTGACCAGTCACTTGGTAATATTTTCGACCATTGTCTATAGCCTCGGACCATTAGCGGGCCGCGTGCACGGGCAGAAGGTGGGAACTGGACGCGTTGAATGCTGGTAATGATTTCTCGGGGAGATCTGCTTCGATTCCACTTCCTACCGGAACGTTTCTTTAATTTCGAGGGTCTCTGCAGGTTTCGAGAACATTGTGTTGAGAGTGAACGATTGAAACAGTGCAGATGGTTTATTGCAATTGTGTGGCTGAGGGTAGCGAAGGCAACGTGGCGATTAAAACGCGAATTATCTAATACTGAAATGTAACGGACGATTTCATTGAGAATTGCTTCTTGCAGCCTGCAATTTATATTGTACTCAACATCGCAATCGCTAATCTACAATAATTCGCATAGAATCACCGATGCGATAATTCAGATATAGGCAGCAGCAATCAAGAATAGTCCGTAGCAGACACTTCAGCCGACTCTGCCGAAGACGAACGGTCAGAAGGAAGCAGCCGCAGCTCCAACAAAGTTCCATTAACTTCTGTGAAGAGCAGGCAGTGGCGGGCAGGTGAGTTACCCGTGGATCCTCGCAGCCGCGTATAAAAGGATACTGCCGGGTGTTGCGCAAGCCTTCGGCCGAGGAGGATACAAAAGTTCCAATACATCAAGTGCAGTTTTCCTTGGTCCCTCCGAGGGGAAAGACGCTCCGTCCGGAGCGCGGGCTTCGAGGGGGTGGCGAGGACAACAATGACAACCCCTCCTGACGCGCATCAATATCCTCGCGTCGGATGCCACATATTTCTGCCCGATACAAATGACTCCACCTCGAGGACCAATACCTGCCTCGCTGTCCTTCGATCATCCGTGACCCGATCGGCCCTGTCGCTCGAGGGATGCTGTTTTTTCTACCTCTCGTCTTGCCATCCCAACGCACCCCTACAATAATACCCTTTTTCTAACCGGAGGCCTCTGTCTTCCATTCCAGAGACATCAACAGACTATTAACGCATTGTTCGCCCGGTTGCCGAAGAGCAGACGCGTGTCGTTCGCAGGGAACGTGAAACTATCATAGGTTTCGCACTCGAAATTCACCCTTTGGCAAAACCTTTATCTCATAGAATCATAAAGAATTTGGATCGTTAGTTGACCGAAGAAAAGTACGAGGGATTATGAATCTTTTGGTTATTCGAGAAGTCCCTGGAAACCCTGATCTGTTCCTACAACGACAAAACAGTGCCCTCCCAAGTACCGGCCAAGAGACACAAACGAGAATCATGAAACTTTCCCTTAGCCTCGCATTCCAGACGCCAGGCGTCCAGCTCTCGAGTCCCGAAAAAAGTCGCAACCGGAGGAGAAGAAGGCAACATCCTTTCTGGTCGAGGCGAGGGAAAAAAATACTCTGTCCCCGATCAGCTGTAAACTCGCCAGGAAGCGAGGACTCGCCGGTCACACGGTCGTTTTCTCGGGAACAGCCGCGTTCCTCGGAACGAGAAACAAGAACGCGAGCGGCCCGGATCCATGCAATTCCGTCGCCACATGCGCGGGAGGAGCAACAAAAGGACGTCTCCGGTCGGGTTGTCCTCTCTCCCTCGTGCTGAGCTCGAAACGATGCCTCCCGATCTCCGAAAACTGGAGCTGCGAGAGGAGCGAACCTAACCTAGCCCGGACTCGTTACGGGCGCAAACGGCCGCCGGCTAACAATAGGCCTCCGAATGGTTCTCGTTATTGGTTGCGGTGGTTCTGGTCTGCACATTGGGTCCGGAATGATCCTGCGGACCCAAAGTCTCTTCGGGTTAAGTAAGGGTTAGGGGAGGCGGGCCGTTGCGCCGACTTTTTGCCTCCGCGCGCCAATAAATCAGGCTCGCGTTGCCTAGGAGTCTTGCGCTAGGTCCTATCGTCCGCCACTTTCAAAGGTTTTTGCTCTATTCAAAGGTTTGCTCCGGCTAGTCCGACGGCTGATCCGAATCTTCCGTGTCGGAACGAATCCCTGTTGCTTCCTGCGACGTCTCATTTCCGTGGACACGTGTGGGCGGTAGGAAAAGGGCAACTCTCGGGGAATTGTGCCGGTACGTTGTTTCTGGGCGTGTGCCCGATACTTCTCAATGAAACGAAAAATTAATTGAAAATCGAGAAAGATCGTACTGAGTGTGAACACATTGACGATTGAAAAGAAACGCAAATATTAAGTTTTCGAAGAGAAAGTTCTCATAGAAGGAACATTATAACTGAAACTTTGATCTAAACATGTTTCTTAATCGTTATTGTTTCCATCTACTTATTGTCTGTAATGGTTTCAATGTACTGGCTGTTCGATATACTGGCGTTAAAGCAGGAGAACGCCGAAGGAAGCGAGACGTGGCATGAAATAACAGAAAAAGACACGCATGGAGCACTGTGGGCGGATTAAGGGCGGCGTGCAAGTACAGGGGTGGAAAATCGTCCTTTCCGTTCGACCCTTGAGAAACTTTTGATCTCCAGTGGTAGTGAACGCGTCGAACGGACAGCACGTACGTGTCGTGAAACGCAACATCTAGCGTGCATATAACCAGCAATCCAACATCTGTCGTTGACCACTAACGGACTGACCGACAAGGGACGCAACTGTCGTTGCGTCGTCGCTTCGTACACGAACCCGTTTAGCTGTGCCCGTCGAATGCCAATGATTATGATAATTTTAACCTCCTCAAGAGGTGTTAACCAGATGTTCCACGACATAAAAGTACACGCTGGCGTCACCGAACAAACGCGGCGAGTAACGAGGACGAATTACGCGCTTCGCACGCGTTCGCTTTCCTTCGTTCGCTGTATATTTAACCGTGTGTACTCGCGAACTTTGTTCATATAACCTTTTGTTCTCGAGAGACGATTTCCAGACATTTGGTTAAATACAATAAAGCCGAAATTGGGTGGTGAACGGTGAAACTTGTACAGCATAAAATATGAATTTCGATCGTTCGATTGTAAATTTTCATTTAATTATGAAATATAGATTTCACGTAGGCATCTGCAACGAAGGATGTATCTACGTATTGTAAAAAATGTTAGTGGCATTAATTTTTATATATTATTGCATAGAATTCTTATGTGATGCGAGTGCGGTTAATTTTCGCATCGTTTCGTAGGTAAGATAGAAATAGTTTGAATCGCGCGTTGTGCAATGAGACGAACCTTGGGGTAGCGAGGGCAATATTAATGGATGATGATTAACTCACCTGTTGACCGTATTACTGACCAGGTTTTTTCCCCGTGGAGGTCATCAAAGATACTCTCGTTCCGAGGGAAAAGATGCGCGTGGGCGCGAGAGCCGCGAGTCTCGGGGTGGAAGCGGCTCAAGGAAAGACGTAAAGCTGTCTAATGGTGTCACCTGAGATCATAATGGATGGTAGTCGAGAATAAAGACGTGCTTTCGCCTCTCGACTACCTACAAGCTGAAAGTGCAACGGGTGTAAACCGACGGGGACCGACTTAATTACTAAATGACGCGACCATAAAGGGAAATGTTACATAAAAGTATAAAATACAATGTGTAATATAACACTTGAATCCGAATAACGCAATAAACGTCTGTTTCGCACAAAGTCCGTCGAGCCATTGACTGCGTTGCCTTCGCTCCGTCGTCGAATTGTCGCTCGATCGTCCTTCCTTTCGCTCCCACCACGGTAGTTTTCCACGGATCGCCCTCGAGTTTCTGTGCGCAATTGGTGTTTCTTCAAATCGGTAATAATTCCAGTCGGCGTTCAAACGAAAGCGACTTGAAACATTGATCGACAATTATGGAAGTTTCCTTGGAATTGCACGGTATTTAATGTCCGATCATTTGAGTGTTCAAATATTTAATACTCGATAGCCTAAGCATCGAAATATTGACATTGAATTTTTGTAGAAACTGGAAATTGTACGGGACTATTTTCTCTTGAAAAATCGAATAGCTCGCCGTGCTCGAAACACTTCAAAGGGTTCGAGTTTTTATTTCCCAGCAGGTTTTCCCGTTTCCAGCAGACCTTGTCTCCACGCTGTTGCAAAACGACTCCGTGAGACTCGAATCTTGACTTATAATTTCCTGTGTCCCCTTTCCTTCGGCCCTCGACGGTCAAAGGGTCCGACGCAAGCTTTTCTTCCTTTCCCTTCCCTTTTCATTCTTTTTTTGTCTTTCCCGAAGACTGTCGTCGAAGAAATTAGACCTGTCTCGTGTTTCGACCATGCGAACATCCGGTCCATACGAACTGCCTACGCCTCCTTGACCCATGGCGGCCTTATAATCTCCGACCTTCGTGAAAAAAGCCAGTGCGGTAGCCAGACTCCTCGAAATCACAGGTTCACGAGGCTACTTCCTTCCAGAACATTGGAAACTAAGAATAAAACCGATGAAACTCGATGAAACTTTACAATAGGAAATTACATTATAAATTTGTGAAGAATGGTATTGTCCATTAATTAGTTCCTTAAACTCTCCTTCCAACATAAAGAAAAAGGAAATAAATAAAATATTATTGACAGAGAAAGGGTGAAAGGGCAGTACCTCTGTATTCTGTATTTTATTCTTATCGACTACGTGTAACCATATTGACGAATAGTAAATTAGTATCGAGAATCGGACGAGGGAAGATGAAAGCTGGTCCTGCTGAGCAGTGCAGAGTAAGTATGTGTGAGACGTCCAGAGATCCTTCGATTCGATTCACCGGCTCGTAGAAAATGCCTCAGAATCTCTTTCCTAAGACGATGATATTTCACGAGCGGCCCCCGGCTTGAATGGGAGCCGAGACTCCTATCGTAAATGTAAAGATCAAGTGAGCGAGATTGTCCTTTCCATTTTTTGGCTTCCACCTCGCAAATTCTTGCTCTAATCTGTGAGTAATTGTCCCGGCGACAAAAGCTGTGGAAGAAACCGGGTCGGGACCCGAGACCGACCTGCCGTCCCATGCCTTTTCCCTTTCAGCGCGTTTTATTTCTCTGTCTCCCTCTCCCTCTCTTTCTCCTTTTTCACTTTTCCCGATCAGCCTTGACACCCACGCCGAACGATTAATCTTCAATTATGGCGCCGCTGACAGCCGTATTCGTAACACTTTTATGGCTGGCCTCGAAACACATTTCGCTCCTTGGAAATTCACCCGAGCCTCCATCTTGACGCTACTGCTCTCGAAAGGTTCTTATTATCTTCCTTCGAAACGATTTCACTTTTGCTTCCATTTTTCCGGAATATTCAACTCGTATAGATACATCTTTTGTTCGTGTTATGTATAAGGAGAATTCGAATGCTTCTCGACTGGTGTGAAATGGATTAGTCAAAGTATCGGAATAAATTACGAACTGAGTTACTTACGGGTAACTCAATAGTAAGGTATCTATCTATCAGTATTAGCAAATGAAATCGAATAATTGAAATAAATATAACGAGGCTCAAGTTGGACTTTCTTTTCAGTCTCTACTCAATATCTTCCCTCGTTCGTTTCTTATTCTAATAGAGTTCGAAAACGGTTGAACCGTCCCCTTATTTCCCAGTGTCTCCCAATCGGGCGTCGTTAAAAAGGAAACGATGCATCAATATCAGCTAAAGACGTTGCAACCGGCAAGTCGGAGGATCGGGGACGCCGCGTGCCGCGGGAGTACAGGAAGTTGATCCTCCGGTGGTTGTTCTTCCCCACATGTGATTCGAACGTGTCGAATCCCAGAGGATGCCGTATCGGTAACCGAAATTTCGGGGGCCCGCGCGGCGTGCACACGAATCCGAATCTACGTAAACTATGTTTCTATGTTTAGCACGTGTGCCGGGGAAAAGAAAATCAATAACAAGCTCTCGATGGACAGAGGAAACAGCTTCCGAGGATGATAGTCTTGCGAGGGTTCGACGCGTCGTCGATATCCCTCCGATGAAATACAACTTTTATTTCGGACGCTGGAACTTGGTAGCTCGACGTGTTATTCGGTGCTTCATTGAATTTAGCATTTAAGATATTCAAACGGGATTATCCAAGTACTTTCCAAATACACCGTTTCACTAACCCATTCCGCAATTCCGATTCTCACGAAATGTTCCACGCTCCTAAAAAGAAACCCGCCAGCAACGGTGCGCCTCTTCGCGGAGAAGCCCGAGGGACAGAAGCGAGGACGAGGTCGCTAAAATTCAATCGATCATTCCATATGCGCGGGGCGATTTCGTGGGGGTGTCTGGTCCCTCGGTCCGTTCACCGCGAAACCCGATCTCGCGTCAGGTAACGGACACGTGACGAAGATAGTAATGCCGTGGATCCGATACTGTAGCACATGCCGCGGCGAGTAACGAGCCACGGGAAGGAGGGGATTTCTTTCGATATATTGTGCTCCCGTCGGCATGACCGTCAGTGTCCACTCGTCGTAGGCGGATTACCGGGCAGCAAAGCCCTGGAAGGAGGAAATGGTTAAGGTCTTGATCGCGTTTCACGAGCTACCACCTCCGAATGCCGCGCGGAGTTCCATTAGCGCTGCCAGCGATATCCTGTCAAAAGAAAACATTCTGCTATCCGTCGACGGCGTCCCCTAAACTCGCCGTCTAGCCCGTTCAAAGGGTTTTCCCGGGACGGGTAGTCTTTCTCTTTCCCTTTCTCTTTCTCCGTCTCCCGTTTTTTGTTCGTCGTTCGTCTCTTTCTGGCTTCGATACGATTACGTCATAAAGGATCCGCGATTTGGTTCAAACACCTCTGACCGCCATGTTGTCGTGCACACCCGAAACGAGGCGAAGAAAGGATTCCTTTCCTCGTGAAAGGGTTCTCCTTGGAGCGGACGCGCTCGAAGGCAGACGGACGGGATTACCGGGGGATGTTTGTAGCTGTACACCTTCGCGCGTTTGTAGAATGTCGGGAATGCTCCTCGGTAAACAGGGGAATGAGAGACGGTGTGTGATAAACACCGTGTTGTGCAGGATTACGGTTGGATTAATCTATTGCGGAGCGTGGGTCTGTTTGGACCCGTTTCAGCGGCAGGTCTTGGTTAGGTCTTGTTGGGGTGCGAAGGGACGTCGCTGTTGCTTGACAGGCTTAAATTAAAGAATTTGTCAATTATTTTTTATTTCATTTTTACTCTCACATTTCAATTACAGTTTACCACCGTGTTTGAACCGGCACGGTTCTCGGAGGATAAGCAGAGTCGCATCTGCAGATGCGATACGAGGATTCTTTAAATCAGCGAAACGAATCCCTCCTTGTCAGTCTGCCCGTAAGACATTGAAATTAAGGGGAACGCGCGCGCCGTTTTATTGTGATCGAGCAGCGACCGCGGGGAGGCACCGGTGGCCAGCTCCACCCTCGCCCACGGAGAAGGAAAAACTGAATGTGGACCGAGATCAGCTGCAACCCATAAATATCTTAGCCCTTTCAGCCCCGGGTCCGCCGCTGACCATAGACCGACCTGAATTATTGCGTCCCACCAGTTAAACTCTTTACAGGCGGCGGACCGTTAGTTCACGGATGCTGCGTCGTTACCGCTCTTTAGATTGGCCGTGGTAGTCAAGGCTCCCCGTAAGTTATAGGGCCCGGTGTCGTCGTTACCGCAGAGTAACGTCCGTGTAAAGAACATTCCTCGCTTCTACGATCGGAAATGAAACGTCGTCGGGCTTTACTCCCGCTTTTCAAACCGAAATCCCGACTTTCCGTGTTTAGAAGCAACGCCTGACGGCTCGTGATGCATCTATACGACTGCCTAATGCCTCCATTGTACGGATCTCTGCAATATTTGCAGAACTTGGAAGTTACAAACGGAATAGACGCAGAACTAGATCTACGATTAGAAAAATAGAATTTCAATCTCCCCATCGCGAATGAAGAATAAAGTCATTAAACCTCGTATTCTACTAATATCCCCCGACACTTGGACACGCTGTAAATGCTTAAAAGAGCTCTATCGGATCAATCAATCCCCAAACACTCGACACAAAGGAAGAACCGAAGGGGTTAAGCATGCCTCGGAGAACTCGGGTCTCGCGGGTTTACGAGAAGCACGGAAAAGGAAGCTATTCGATCGAAGCGTCGAACAGAAGGCCACGAACGCGTCAAAGTCTGCTTTGATCATGCGGGATCGCGGATTATCCTTCTCGCAACCGTCGGGCCCGTACGAGAGCACGTTGCTCAAGGGGTTAATAATCCACTCGTAGCTCCGGCACAATGGACACGTTGGAACGGTGCAATTATCCTAGCGCGGCAGTATATTCCGCGGCGATGCGAGGCGTCGGCCGCACGACCCGATGATTTCGAAAGGCCAGAGATCCTCGCCGGATCGGCGGGACGGTGCGAAGACGCGACGGAGCATGCCACAACTCGTTACGCCGACGAGATTGGAATCTTTAAAGGCGCGCCGATCGCCGGCCCGCCCTGTCCCCCGTGTTTAACCGTGTAATTTGCCGTCGGTAGTGATGTATCGGGACGCGATAACGATCGGCCGCCTTACAAGAAGCGTAATCCGGCGTCGCGGACGGACAGATTGAAGCCCCGCGGCACGCCGCTCCGATTAAAGTATCATCCGCGACACGCGTGCTAAGGGGATACTCCGATTCACGGATCACAGGTATGGTGAATCTTTTTCATTCTTTTCTGTTCCTTTGATTCTGTTCGGGAATGAGAAGCGTGTAATTTTGATCAGTTTCATGTTTGCTGTTGCCAGTCGGTTGATTTAGATTTGGGTCGATGATTTTGTTTCGGTTCAGTTTAGGTAGCTTCTCGTTGAGTGGTTTAGCTGTGAAGAGAGTGTTGATATCGAAATAATAATTGTGGATACGATTGTAATTTCACCTCTTGAGAGTGTGCAGCTCTATTAACGTTAAAGGGAGACTTTCGATTTATTTTACTATTGTTCGATGGGGTTCGAAGTAAACGTAACCTTTTACGGTGAATAACGCAGTTAAATCGGCCCTTCACGGCGATAACGCTCGACGTTACAAGACCTCCTTTTTACGAGCTTCCAAAGTCACCTGCAATTTTTTACGGCCTCGATTCCACAGGCTTCTTGGCCTATCGATTATTCACGGGTTTATTAACGGCGAGGACACGCGCTTTTTGCGTTGATCGCGACTGGAAGAATCTTTGGTTTACGACAGATCTACCCTCTGTGTCTCCTTGTTGTTTTCTCGGTATATTATCCGCTCCGACATTGGAATGATCATGTATTAACGACGAAACCGTCGCGAGCCTTATAATTATTTATTAAAAAAGGGAATAAAGGAACCGTTAAGAAATTTTCTCCGTCTCATGACCGTTACTCCTCGATATAAATTAATAATCAATCAATGAGTGCGATAGTATTTAACCGTCCAGTTTATTAATTTTTCATTGCGGGCAGCTATTTAGCCATTCACATTAATCACGAGTACCGATAATATCGCCAGGAAACAATTTTGAGCGCATAATTCACGAGACCGCTGCGAAACTCTTTCCGCGCGAGTCGTATAGCAATTTCGTTCGACGGACGCGCGGAATATAGATTTATTTCTCCGTAGATCGGTTAAAGGCGCAGTCACGCGTCGACGGATAATTTAAGCTTTACATTAATTGGCCGGCGAACGAGGGACGAGAGAGCTAATGAAATGATTTCATCGTCGTTCGTTCGTTCCTTCTTCCTCCGAGGCTGTTGCATGCTCGAGCGTCCTTTTCCCGAAACAGCTGCATCGGCCTATCTATTGTTTCAGTTTCGCAGATGTGCAACGCTACTAAAACACTTGGACACGTGTCACTCGGATAACCCGGCCCTAATTAGGCGATAGATGCGCATCAGCGCCGTCTGTTGCACCGATAAATTCCGTAAAAACCGATCGTCGATTCACGTCGCCTCTCTCCGTTAACGCCGACACCCTTTGTCTTTCGCCGCCCCGCAAAGGACACTTTTAGCGTTACATCTTGATGAACAGGCGGGCATTAATCCTCGACTAGCGTGGCGAATTTCAACGTAGACCGTACAACTTGGGCATTTTTTTCTGGAATTAAGTGTAACTGGTGTTTAGTCTCGATTAGTTGGAAGCTTTCTTTGTCATTTTTATGTTTACGTTTCTCGCGTGACTTGAAGATTGATTGGTGAGAATTTCTGTTCGATTAGCAGTAAATTATCGACGCGAATTTTATTCGTGCAGTGAATTTTTAATACTCTAATAACCGAATATTTCACTAAACTCGGTTAAGGGTTAGCGCAGCATTCCTTCTTCAAACTGCATGCAATGCATATTCTATCACAATTCGAAACGACCATCCGTCACGCGATGGCTAATCGACGATGATCACTGGAATCTTGATACGCGACGAACCGATGATCGTCCATCGAAACGAGTGCGTTTCGTTTCGAGCGTGTTGCAACAGACGGCGTGAGTCATCGTGCATCGACAACTAGAACGCGTTCTTCGCCATTTACTTTGCGCCACAGTTAAAATGATAATAAACGCATCGGAAGCTACTAAACCAAATCGAATAACTTCCTTTATCTTGATACATCAGCACGCTAAATTAACTGGACTCTAGACTTATAAGAAAGAGGCAAATTTTACGAACTTTCACTCAATTTCGCGTTAACGTTTAATAGAAAATAAAGACGGTTAGTTCGGTATTTTTATAACTTGAACAATTTTCAATTTTCCCGGTATCCAAAGATTAAATTAAACAATAACCACGCAACCATCGCGATCCACGGGAACCAATGCCCATTGCACATTCAATATTCTTATCGGCAGGTAACCCAGTTTTTCCAGAGACCACCCATCCTTTCCAAATATCCAATACCATCCCTCGAAAGGATAGAAGCAGGCGGCGTGCCCGCCGCTTTCACCTGAGATAGCAAGGAAACGGGGTGCCACGGTAAATTGTCCCGTTATCAAAAATATACGCGCGGCAGGGCGGACCCGATAAAGCCAGCACAAACAATAACCCTCGAAAGGAATTATCTCATCGTTAAGTATTTGTGTGTTCCTCCTCGGAGCCGAGGTATCTTCCACGGAGGCTCGGAGTTATTGGTTCCTCCGGAGATATCTTCCGGGCGTAGATGTCGCGGGGAGGGGACAGGTGAGGGTGAGCACAGCTGCCCTCTCCCCCGAGCCCCCAGGACCTTCGTAATTACCCTCCTGTATCGCTATTCTCTATTTCTCTCGATCTTTCAATTTTAAATTTCCCTCCTTTCGGTCGCGACGTGTCCACGTTGCGCACGCCATTTTAACGCTAGCGTCAACGACCAGTCGAGTCGGTTAATTTTTGTTCTTTCACGGGAACTATGAATCGTCGAAGAATATTTCGGAGTACTGTTCTGAAACTTACTTATTGGATAAGAAATTTAATACGGAAAGATACTATCGGCAGTTATTGAACAGTTTATTCAAGATTGACAATCAACTACGGATTTTTTACTGAAGTTTTCAGTAGCAACAACGATTGCTCTTCGTTCCTCTATCGTTACTCCATCGACTCACCGAAGAATCTGTCGTGGAGGCAGCTGCGAGTTATTGATAATTACGAGAGAAATTATCAGGAATCTGGTGTTAAGTAATAACCACTTGTCTCGCTGGGAACGAGCAAACGGGTTGTTCCATCGAGATCCCAAGCTAAAATCGAACTTATCGGTCGGATCGATTGTTCGCTCGCGCTTGTTTGAAAATATTTTACTCCCTTTTTTCGTTTCCGTTTTAATGACGCATCGGGGCGATTAAAAGTATGCTGTCCGCCGGTTAAATGGGGTCAGGACGTGTTATTTTCTCGAATAACAGGTCGCTAGGGTTCGATCGGAGATATCGAGCGCTCCGGGAGCACCTGCTCCTGCATCGTCCGACTTCTTCCATTACACGTACAGATTGAAACGCGGATAGAGACGATACAATTAAAATGTATCCGCGCGTCGTTGTTCGTTTAAATCGGCCTCGGGCCAGTCTCGGACGAGAAGGAATAACGACGGGAAACGTGAAATATGGACGACGCGAGCACCGTCTCCGCGGAGTAATTATCTTTGGTGGATATTAATGGCCGCAGAAACGCTTTATTCAGGAGGATCGAAGATGCTATTTAATTCTCTTCGTGGGAGTGTTATTTATTATTCTCTTTGACGACGATGTTTATCCTCCAGGGAATTGAAGTTTGCGCAAGAGCATATTGCGGCCATATTGCTGCTCGATATCGATGCTGTTCATTCGCTCTTCGCGGGGGTGTTTAGTTAAACGCGCGGATCTTATTTCGCGTCGAGATAAGACGGATATTACAGCGTTTTCTTTATTTCATCGGCTCTTTCGTTCGCTGCTTTGCTTATTACAGCGAAATTGTGTATTTCACGATGCGAAGTACGAAACGTTCCCTCGGTCTTCGTCTTTCCGTATTTCACTTTGCGAAATCGATCCTTGAAATAGCTGCTTCCTTATACAAAGTATAATTACAATCTTAATACACTCTATGTAACAGGAATATAATATCAGAAAGGCACTCGCGGTTCGCTGAAAAATCGTAAGAGAGAAGTTTACCTTACTGACGGGCGAACGTGAAAAATTCGGGATTCGCTTGTTCCCCGTTGATTGTGAGTTACAGGGTCAGCGGCGAGTTCGAGAAATGGATCGCGGGCGAGCGACGGTTCCGCGACAGCGGCGGTTATCGCGCCTACCCACGGCCCCCTGCGCTCGTAAACATAACGCAATTAGGCAAAGTGACCATTTAAATCACCTCTGCAACCGCGCAGCAAAGCCTGGCCCACTCCGTGGCCGTTATCTGTCTGCTTTACGAGCGGCGTGAGTAACCGCGCGCGTCGTCTCCGCGTTTCCGGCGGCGCGCACCGGTGTACACACTCGATAAACCTTATCCACGCTCGCCCGCCTATCATGGCCAACTTTCCCGTGGCACTCGGCGGCCCGGAGGAACGTCCAAGCCATTCCTAAGCCGCTCGTAAACTAGAAGGGTAATCGGGAGAGACGGGAAATTCTTTTGGACAAAACGAGGAGATGCGGGGAACGTTCAACTCCTCGCGAAAAATCTCTCTTGTTGCGCGCTGTTCCCCGCGAGATCCATTTTCGATTCGGCAACGCGCAGGTTCGCGGGAGTGTGGGTCTTTCTTTCTTTTCGAATTAGAAATGCGAATGTTAAACATATCATTAAATGTCAATAATAAATATTGCTCCTCCGTAATTCTCCTCGCCGCGAAACACTCGTACACGTATCATTGTCGATAATAAGTAAATAAATAAGCGATCATCTGTCGCGTGCAGTACGCGAAACGTTGCACGACGGGAGTCGTTATCCCATTGCCTCTCCCATATGCGCCAGAAATTCCTCGTTGCTCATCGTTCGTTAATATTTCACGAGTAGAGCGGCGCTCGAATCGAATGTAAAACAAATAATATACCGGGGGACACACCTGAGCAGAACGGGGAGGAAAATTGTCGATGCGTGTTCGGAGAAGCCGCGGGAATGAGTGTAATTTACGAGCGAATGAAAGGGTAGTTTTGATGGATGACGCACGCCGAGGCATCGTCATCAATTCAATCCTTCGGCCTCGCCCCTCCGTTCGCCCGATTAATGCGAGCGAGCACGTCCGCTTAATTAAAATGTATACGGCCACGGAACGAGAGGCTGCGCCGATTGCCATGGCAATATATCGGAACCACTGGGAACGGGTTAACCTGGAACGCTTCTACACGGAGGCCCAGCCTCCGCCATTAAACGAGTCAATTTAAGGCGTCCCCTGCGGCACGCCACGTTAGAATGTTTACCTTTTATTCCCCTTCCCCTGGAACTCGATGAGGAATTAGCATTCGTCTTCGTTAGGACATCCTGCGAGGATATTATTTATTATTTATCACTGACCGAGAGGGAGGAAACATGGAGACGTTGGAGATCGTTGGAAACCCTTTGATACAGAACTTTCGTAATGATCCAGAACTATTCTTGGTAATATTAATACTGTTATTATTACTTTTTAAAAATTATAATGTGAATATTAATCTTAGATATTATTTAAACAGCCCCGTCTTTCTGAAATTAAAATTCTATCGACTTTCCATGCGTTACATCGAGATGGAAATCCTGAATACAATACGTTGTATTCATCCCTGAAACGATTATCCCTCGAATTACAATGTCCCTTTCAATTCGAAATGTCCCGAAAGTTCCAGCGACCGATGGTGAAACGCGCCGGACCCCGAGCAAGTGAAATCCAGTGGGCAATTTCAGGTCGATCCATCAAGATCACCGTTCCACGAGACGCAACCGAGAGATCGCAACCCTTTCCAGGTATAGAGATCATCTGCGCAAGGTCTCCGCTCGCTCTTATGTAAACGACCATTCAAATATCGTCTCCCGATCGTGTTACCTGCTCGGTACGGGGTTCAGGGAAACCGTGAAAACGTTCCACGTACCGGGGAATGCGATTTTTCGGGAAAGGATCGCGGCGCACCGTGGGATCGAGTCACCCTCGCTCACTCCTTTCGGGCCGAATCTTGCGCTTTTCCGGATCTCCCGGTGTTTGAATAGTGGATCGGGACCGTGGGAGTCGGGTCATCGTCCGAGAATCTCGTAACGCGCCCTGAAACCGAATTTTTCGCAACGACGGGTCACCTGCGCCAGGTAACGCAGCGAGATGACACGGCGGACCGAGTGTGGGAACGCCGATTCCCCTGTTTCCCCTTTTATCGATCATCCAGCGGACAAAGATCTTTCCTCTATTGTGATTAACGGAGTGCTGACCTTTACGCGAATTCAACGTTTTCAAGATACAATTGGGAAATCGGAATTACCATGGTTTCTTTGGAAAACATGTGTTTACTGAACGCCATTTAGTTGCAGCCCGTAAGCACAGTGTTGACGAGGGTTGAAAAGAGTTACAGAAGATTAATTGAGATTATATAACACTCCGAATTATATAACTAATCACGAAGACACTCTAATCTATTTTAACCTCAAGTATCCTCGTCGCACCGCAGAGGCGTGACCGCGTAATTTCGAAAAAGGTTGCTCTTGTTTATTTTCGTTTGCTCGCGCCCTCTTCCCTCGAAACGGAACGATCTGTTTACCGTGGCGACCACTTAAGCGGGGTTGGAGGTGGCGAACTTCCGATCGAAGGCTGGTGCAAGCGTGTGTCCGATTTTAAAAATAGAGTCCGGAACACAGGCGTTCCGGTAACGCTGCGAAGTTTCACACGGCGCGTCATGCGGCGCTGGACCTGCTTCCACCGCCCTCCCACGTCCATCCGGTCACTTCCACCCTCTCCGATCGTGTCCGACTGCGTGTTTTCTCAGGGAAGACATGCACGCCGCTCCCCGGAGATCGAATCCGAAGAGACCGCTTCGTTTTCATCAACGACGGACGTGAAATCTGCGTAGTAAACGGAAATAGATTGCTAGCCGAACGTCTTTATATATTTATGCGATGCCGATGGAACAGACATTTCCCTCAGCATTTCTTACCACTAGATCCTTTAGTCTCTTATTTTCCAATTATTCGAACGCTGATGATTAACACGATAACTACCACTCGAAATGACGGATTGCGATGAAAACTACATATTAATCTAAACTACGATATTTGCAGCAGTGCAAATCAAATTAGAAGGTTAATGCACAATTATCCTCATTACGACGACGAGAATATTCAAAGTGTTAAAGCGCGTGCGATCGGCGGTCCAGCGCGCCATCTTGAATACGCGAGAGTGCCGCGCGATTTTACGGAAGCGCCCGAAGGAAACGGTTTTATAGTTTTTAATATGGGCCAGCATCTAGGGTAAGTAGCACTTAAGCCGAGAAATACCAATAAACGGGCGACCTTAGTCTTCTCTTTATATTGCCTCATTATCGGCCGGTGGTTATCCCTAGGGCGTGAGATCATCGCCCCGAAGGATTTTTACAACCAGGGTAGAAAGAAGGAGGACCGTAAGATTTTACGAACAAGCTCCGCGGACATCATCGTGCGACGGCATAGCCGCGCTGCCTGTCAACGGAACGGACAAACCACATTTCGACCTAAGCAAACACCTAACCCAGGGCCTCGCATTATGCAACCTGATGTGACCAGACTACGGGCGGATATTTCCTTCCGCCTCTCCAATACACTCCTTTTTTTCCCGACCGGTATCTCCGATCCTCTGGTTAACAGGCTTTTTTCACCTCGTTTTTCCCGAAAATTGCGGATAACCATTCGTCCACGGGATACGTTTGCACGAGGCTTGTTCCCTTAACAGTGTAACGCTACACAGGAAGCAGAACAAACATTGGGACAACCGGATATCGGAAGGGGATGATCACCGTAAATGTGATACGCGATTCGAGGGAGGGATCCACCGGAGCTTGCCAAGTTGCCGCGGTTACGCTGCATCCGTGGACCGTCGCGATCGAACGATTAATCGAGAGGGTTCGAGCGTTGCCAAATAATACAAAGTAAAGAAAAGCGGGAGATCTCGCTTCGTCGGTACTAACGAGCGAATCGTCGAATTGCGCTCCGGATCGCGAGCGAGCTACGCGTTACTCCTCGTTCCAATTATCGTCCGCCACTTAATTGCACGCGAGGATGAAAGCACTGGTAATTACCGTTAATGAAAGGGAGAGGAACAGTTTCACGGAGCCACTTAATCGCTCAAGTGTCCACGCTGCGATGGTCCACCGGATATGAGGCAGCCCGCGGCGCACGCAACAGTTTCCCTCGGAAATAACACGCTCGCCTCGGCCGGCTCGTCGATGTTTTGCAACCCGAAGCGTGGGAACACGGTGGCTCGCGGCTCACCCCCGTTTCTACCTGTCCGGGTTAGGGGCTCCCGAAGATCGAAATACTATCTAGACGCCGGGGGATGAAATTAGGCGGCTTAAGCGTCCAGCGCGGACCCTTTTCGGCGAGCTCGCAATCATTTTCAAAACGTAATACCTTCCCTGCCGGACCGCGGCCTGGCAAAGGGTGCTTTTAGGAAGGTATTATATCGTTATGCCGCTGGACGGACAACCGGTCGCGTAATAGGATTTTCATTGATCGAGGAACATGCTGCCCCGAACGATCTGAATGGGTATCCGCGATTAATCTGTAAAGTCAGGGGCTATTCACGAACCAGGAACTCGATGAGGATACCGTGAATAGCGTTGGCCAGCGATTCGAAATTTTTCTTTCGCGTCCGATCGGTTCGGGATCGTGCATGTGAATGAGACAGGTAGAATCGTCTTTGTATAGAAATCCGTGGAAGATAGCGATCTATGGATTGATGCGTTTTCATGATTATATTGTATCGGAGCTGGGCAATTCTTAATACACGGTCGACTTTTCTTTGGCATCGTGAATTTTGCAGAAGAAACCTTTACAGTTTCGAATGTTGAAACCTGCAAATTAAACTGAAACTCCGTCGCGAGAAGACGACGCGTTGGACGATCCTCCGAGCGACAGTATCTGCGAGATCTTGGGGGTAGCCGGATGAAGTAACCAAAATGATTGGTCAGCAGCCGACTTCCCACGCAGCGCAGGTAGATCCCGGCCAAACTGCGGAGGATTGTGTTTCACAATTAACAAATATAATATTACCGAACCCACGTCCCCTCGCCGATGCTTGACCATTTCCACGATGACGGAATGAATTCGACGACGGTCTCGACGTTCCCCGGCCGAGCTTTTCCCTTTTCCGGCCTCTTTTCTCCTCGTTTTTCAACGACGTAACCCGGCATCGATTACGTAAATACTGGGAAACCGGTCGGCCGGTTCTCAAAAACCAGCCCGGTGTCCAGTTTCTAACCGGTGAACCAGCGGGGAACGTACTCCGCTATTTTTCATTCATTTCCATTCAGGTTCATTACGAGGAAAAGGAAGGCATTCGCCTACTAGAGACGAGGAAGACGAGTCTCGACACGGGAAGATACGCTTTTTGGATGGTTATCTTTGCGGAAAATATTAGCGAGCCGGTTCGTCGGCGTCGAGGTTACCTCTGCCGAAAGTATGGACGTTAATGAGCATCGTGGATCCGATTTACGGAGGTACCAATCGCCGTAAGAGCATTAAACCGGCTCAATTTGACGAGCTTTCGGGAGACAGGCCACTCTCCTGGATCTTGAAAACCATCGTTCTCCATATAATCCCGGGATTTACACCGAGCGTTCCAGCAGAAGGGTTGATTTATCCTCCTTCTAATGTAAATAATTTAGAACAATTGTTAATTGTTGAAAACTTATTTCCCCGAAAGCGACAGGTAATTCTCGAATATTATAAGCTGCGAGTAAGCATGTTATCCCAAGTCGTAAGCATTAATCCTCCGAGTCTTAAAAATTCCGACAAAACTGAATGCAAATAGTTCATCGCGTATCGTAAAAGTTCATCTCCCTTATGACCCTCCGCACAATACGAGCTTATGTTTCCCAGTTACCCTGTGAATACTTTTTCCAAGCTGGATCCCTTCTTTTCAGCATACGTTTAACGCTAAAGGGTTGATAGAGCTATCATCCTGCACTGATCGTAGCCGCATCCCTCGGAGTTGTTGGCCGACCGTTTTACCCATTACTCAGGCCCAAAGATTCACCGTAAAAACTCGCGTCAATTGTTCGACAGGCCAACAGTTTATTAGCCGGATTTCTAAAACAAGTTGTATCCCGAACATAAACGGCTGTGCGCATCTCTTCCATGTTCCAATTTATGTTCCACAAGTTTATTTATTTATTGCAACCCTGGATCAGGCCTGGGGAAACAGCGGACGGTCAGAAACTGACCTCCGTCTTACAATTAGGACCCAGGACCCGTACCTATCCGAGAAGAAGAGCTCGTCCAGTTTTCGGTCATCTCCATCTGCTCGGATCCGATCTTCTGCACGGCTGCCGATGTCAACGATTTTCAAAGTTAACATTATAGAAAGCTGAAGAACCAAATAAACTGTTAAAAATATTTGATTTTCATTCAGGCTTGTTCGTTGCATTACTTTTTTCATTTGAATCCTACGAATATTAACGTCTAGATCTTTTTAATATGTTTCAGAGGTTTCAGATTCTAGAGAGGTCAGAGTATAAAGGTAAGTATAGATGACCGAGGACGAACGCCTTGCCAAAAGACTGAATTCCCGGTGGTGTTACGAGATTCGCGAAAGCAATCCATTATTGACTCTGTCATAACATTTTGGACGCGGCAGTGTTGTTACAAAACACCCGGGAAGTTTCTATGAATCGTTCGCAACGATCGCCCGGCGATCTTTCCGTTAGATGGCCGGACAGATTTCTCTTTAGAAAAGCGAAACGGTCAGTAATCCTTTAACATTCCCCGAGTCATGTTCCGGCCTTGTTCGCCGTCCCATGGGACCTGACGTGCTCCCGTGAGAGAGGCTTAAAGAGTTCTGCTTATGGATCCATTGATTCCAGAACTCGAATATCTTTCCGCCGAATGCTGGAAACTTGTATCGATGTTCCTCGAGTTTTGTGCGATTTCGTAATGACTTGGCAACCCTTGGCTTCGCTTTCTCTGCAATTTTTCCGTGATAATAATGCGCATACGCAGCGACATGTGTCATCTAGGCATCCACGTATTTCCCTCCTCCTCGGTTCTTTCCGAACGATTGTTCGAAAGAACTGCAATGCAATTGCCGTCTACGCCGAACACGAGCACAGAAACTCGTGACTTTTTAACGACAGTTCTTAACCTGGCCAACTCTACATCCGAACAGCCCCAATTCGCCTCGGAAGTGAGAACCGCTACGGGGTTCAGTTATTCCCCAAAATCCGAATGGCAATAGAAGTATTCTAAAGACAGTCGGCAAACCCGAGTCAGATTTTTATGGCGCGGTCCCGAGGACCGGGCTGACATCAATTCGGTCGGAATTAAAAATGGAGCGCTTTTTACAGCAATCCGTCTCAACGTTATTAAACTATACAGTCCGTAGGTAATTTCTCTTGTTGCAGTTAGAACGGATCGTAAAAATGGTAAAAAGTTTATTAGCCGAATAACACTCGGTACCTCGGGAACAGTTACTCTATCTGGAACACGCCGACGGTTTTTCTTCACGGAATGGGTGTAGAAGTTATGCCCGGCGACTTCGTGCGCCCTCTTGCGTACACGTTACGGTTAAAACCTATCGCACTCCATATTCTCGCAGGTAGCATCCCTTGTACGGCCGATCGCGGAGTCTAATTGTACCCGTGTAAAATCATTTCGGAAATCCAATTTCGAGAACAATCGATCCCACCTCTAATCCCATTCGGTGCTTCTTTATTGGCGCAATGCTTGCATGCTGCTGAGCAGTGCTTAGCTCGCTAGCTACTGTCGCTGCTACCGACGCTCCTCCGGCCGTTCCCCCTCCACGGATCGAAACTCTACCCGGGGAAATGGGTTCCACCTTCCTGGAGACGCAAGGGTTATTCCAGAAATGAAAAGACACCCTAAACGAATAAAACCGAAATTGGTCTGGGTATGACGGAGAACGAGGACGACAACGTTACCGGGGCGAACGTCTGTAAAAGTCATCCCTCGTAAAACGCCGGTTACCCCCTGTTCCCGGAACCCAGCTCTTCGATTACTCTCTCTTTCAGCAATGGAATTTCTAGGGCCGAAGGGGAATCTATGAGGGCGGCGGCCATTCAAACTGGACGACTAGAGAATCTTTCTCGATGTTTGGGTAATTCTCATTTCGGCTGGCTAGACTTTTCTGGTCGCTTTTCATCGCGTAAGGGACAGGGTGTTTCTCGAATGTTTCTAGTATCTGATTTTTAGTCTGGTCAGACCCTTGGCCTGCTTCGTCCGAACTGTAGTATCATAATGTCGACAATGATAATTGTAATAATGACGATTCCAGCGACACGCGACGATGTCAAACGCTTCGACGAACGAGTACATTGTCGGGAATTCTGTAGAAGAACCTGCAGAGAAACTTGTTAAGAGCCGAGTGCCGAAATTTCGGGGGAAAGCGGCGACGCGTGCTGGCCTGCTCGTCGCAGGGAATGACGAGCCGCGCAAACACGCAAATATTGTGCAGCGTTGTCGCAATATTATCGTTTTCCTGAAGCCGCGAGCGCACCAGTTCCTCGGCATCGGGGTTCCCCGAGTCGGCTCGCAAACAGATAACGCGCGACCCGAGTGGTTTACCGGCTAGTCCTGTTTAGCTAACGGCTTACGAAGATATCCGGCACCTTCGGGGACACGCGTTGCTTATATAGGATCTATCCGGGAGGACTCGTGAAAAACTCGGAGCCTGCCGAGGGAGATCCTCGGACGCAAATCTGCGTTGCAAATACGCGGCCAGCGGCGGGAAACGCCGGCGACCGGTATCGTTTCATCTTCGAGCGACACCCCCGATCCCAGTTGAACGAGAATCCTCCTCAAGGCCGACCTTGCTGCTCCAGAAAACGTTAAACCGTGCGACGATTCGACGGGACACGCACCTTCGCCTGTCCACCGAGGACCTTTCTCCTGTTCTCCTTTAACAGCCGTGAAAATCTGGAGCAGTACCGTTCGTTTCCCGCTCCGCCGTGATTTGTGACACCTCCGACGTGTGCAAACACGGGCCACGCAGCGTTTGTTTGCATATTTTCCGGGGAATGTAGGTGGATCGCCGCGGGGGACCCGATTCTCGGTTGTTCGATTGGTATCGCTGCGACACTGTTTTGTGGGAACTTCCTGTAACAATATTTAGAATTCTGCTCGGTGTGTTTTGATACCGTGCCCTTGGCTTTATTCTAATGGGAGGCCGCGCCATTGTTTCTGCGACTATTTCGCTGGGAACAGTTAAGTCGGCCGTTTCGTTCTGTTCAGCCCGCCGACCTACCGAAACGCGATGCTTCCTCGTGACGATTTCCCAAAAGCAATTCTCGAATAGTATATCGAAGTAAACCGCAAGTTTCCTAATTGTCTCGGCTAAAACGCGATGCGCCCCTGGCACGATTCATCCCGTGAAAAACCGATCGACGAGCTGAAACCCCCACGCAGTGTTGTCTTCTCGGCGGTCAGGAAAGAGAAAAAAGGGAGAATTCGCCGAAAGAAAGGTGAAAGCGTACCCTCGCCCCCGCGTTGAGGTAACGGCGCGACGGCAAGGTTGAAGAATGCGCTCGGATATTTTATGCGCGCACGGATTTCCGGGGGCGAGGTTGTTTCGCGCGGCAAAGAAGCGGGAGCGTTCACGACCCGTCCGGTGGTGAAAGCGGCGCGGGAACAGTTAGGTCGGTCCTGGCCTCATTGTTCCAAATATCGCTAAAATACGGAAAAGCATAAAGCCATAAACCGCATTTTAACGTTTTCGCCGCGCACCGCGCCGGCCTCGGCAGAGGTCGGTGGTCGCAGCAGAATGCAAATGTCCCGGTAGTGCCGAAAGGGACGCGGGAGCCGCCGTTGGAAAATATATAATTCAGACCGTAAATGGCCCTCTTAGACTGGTAAAACGGTTAACTTTGAGCGTCACGGCTTAGGTATGGAACCTTGAGAAACGCAGTGCCCGGCCCGCGGGAAAGAAAGAAGCGACGAAAAGCACGACAGATCGCATTAACCTTTGATAACAGCCCCTCCCTAGGGCTTCACGGGGAGCGAGGGGGGCGACGGGGCTCGGAGAGAGGAGAAAAAATGGTAAAACTCGTTATCAGGAGAAAAGTGTCGTAATGGAAGCGCTTTACAGACTGATGGTCAAAGGACTGATTGTGAGGGGGTCTTCTAGGAGGGATGTAATTTTCATGGCGAACCGATTCCGTGAAGGGAGGTCGAACGTATTAATCGTGGATGTGATAACTGGTTGGTTGGAGCTGGTTAAAAAATATGGTTAGCGAGACGGAATAATTGTTTCATGGTTTTTCCTATAATCGACCGAATAAGAAAACACCAAATGACTCTTTACATCGAATGCAATAATGAAATAAGCTGTTTGGATCTCCCATGAATCTCCAAATATTATTATTTCCTTCTCCATAAAACTGTGAGAACCACTGATCGAAAGTACACGTCCCCTAAACATCCTTCTGTCGGAGAATTCAATCATCGTAGGAAAAAACATCCTATCTCGTTCGAGTTGCAGCGACAGCGATAAAAGAGAGTCGCGTGATCAGACAGTGATTACCGGCCACCGGGAAATAACAAATCGTTCGTCGGCGTGTACAGGTTATGGGCGGGAGAAAATGGCGGCGGTCCGCCGGCCGGAACCCGGGAATCCCATTTCGCGGGCGTCGTTCGGTGTATCAAAAATGTTTTATGTCGCGCCTTACGCGGCTGCGGGGGTCGCGTGCACCCTCTATTATTCCGCGGGAGGCGTTGCGACCGTTTATGATCACGGATCGCCGGGACACGGCGGACCCGGCGACGGGCAGCGGCCGTGATCCTCGTTACGACCTCGTAAAGAAACCTTTTAACGCGTCCATCTAGGGCTCTCGCTTGGGATGGGGTTCACCCGGGGCTTCGACGGGGTGTGAATGTTCGAATGACGCGCGCAAACTTGGATTTCACAAATCGAAATGGTGGACGGCCGGTTGAGAACCTTCCGTTTTTTTCGAATTGAAGGGAAGTTCGAGAATTCTCGAGCCTCTTTCATACATATTTGTTTTATATTTATTGGGTATGGGGTTGATTGCTATGATATATTCATATTACTATTGAGTTTCTGATATTAAAGTGAAACCTGATTTATAGCTCATTTCTTCTGCATTCAATAGCAAATACGTCAGAAACCTTGGCCAGCTACGCGTTCCTTCGAGCCTGTTACGTCTCTCCAGGCTCTAGAAGACCCAGAATCCGTATAATTCGTTCGTAATACGGCGATCTAATCCGGAGAGTGGGGTGAGAGAGCCTTTCTCTGCCCTAGGACTTGTCAAAATAATGTTTGTTTAGCTCGGAGGCTCCTCTCTGCGCTTCCTAAACGCTTTGTCGCCGGTTCAGCGACGCTCCCACCCACGTCAACTTACGAGAGTTATGGCTGTTATGATTGTCATGTTTCGTCAACTCCTTTGTCACCGACAAAAGGGCTGCTGGAGGATCGGCGAGCTTTCCGACCTACGTCTCGAAAAGTCTTCGCTTTTGCGAGGATCGGTGACGTCGGCGGGCCAAACGGGGAGCTGGAACTCTGAAAAATACAAAGGTCTCGCCGGAAGTCTCGTTGGCAGAAAATTCGATACGTCGATCAGATCTTGCGCGGCTATTTTCGCAAGGTGATCCCTTGTGTCGGATGTCAATCGGCGTTGCCGATGATCCAACTGTGTAATGTTCGGCAATGTCACCGAGAGATGCATGCCATTCGTGGTTACGCGAACGTGCACTTTGTGCCGGTGCAGTCCGGATAACTAATTTCCGATCGATGACGTTCGCAGGTGACAATCGGTGCGAATACAGTGACGCTACAGCTTTGATTTGCGCGCCCACGTATTTACTCGAGGAAACTAATTCGTTGCAAACGAGTGTTTTCTATATCTCTTGGTACTCGGTTATCGATTCGACGAACCTGGAAACTTCATTTTTCTCCCGATTTCAGAGTTTCTTCGAAATTTGATCCGATTTCAGTGCTGAGACACTCGAGTAGTTATTCACGCGTAAAATTGACTCTGCAGTGGACGTTGGTCGAAGACCAATTAACTCCGAGACCCGGCAATTTTCGGGTAGGAAACAGCCGACAAGTTCCGTGGAAAGTAAATTCCCAAAGTATGGTCATCGGAGGCTGCCGGCGTTTAATCTCACGCTCGGTTCCCGGCGATCGGCGTGAATCACGTGGAAATAAAGACGACGCGGCCCGGAACCCTCCCAGGAAACATCGGCGATTGATTGCATGGGGGTGTAGCCATTACAATTGCAGCATGAACGCGCGGAGGGGTTGCTACGTACTCCGTGATCATTCGGGAAGATGGACCGGCCACGCTCTATTTTTCCTGGGACTATTAGTCTGCGGAGTTAATTCGACTGAGAAGAGCTATTCGCAAGCAAATAGAATGCGCCGAATGAGGATATACTGGTGACACACCCCTTGGGCGACGAAGCGACGAGACATCTATGTACGCTTGCTGCGTTTCCTGCGACTACTTGCTCATCCCTCGAACAATGCGGATTTTCCAATATTTCTTTCATTTTTTAAAATCAAGGTATTTATATTATTATTTGAAAATAAATTCATTAGCTGACGAAGGAGAATACTTTAACAGTTTCCTTTATCTTGATGTTTGAAAATAAAAGAAGCGTACAAAGCCATATTGTTTAAGGGATGACCTGAAGAAAAGGCTAACATCAACTCCTTGTCTTCTAACATCTCGAACAGAGGTAGGCAAATACAACTGTCATACCCGATCCAGTTGAAATGAAATATTTTTCTATCGTGAAAAGGAATGAAATTCCTCTTTTCAGTTGTAGAAGGAACCACAAGGGGTTAACGTGTACGTAGAACGGTCTCGTGGCTCCCCGAATCGATCACGATGTCGTCCCTGGTAGCGTCGAGTGGTCTCCCATTAGCCAAATACGATGTATCATATAATTACGGGCGGGCGGATCCGTCGGTGAATGGAAATTGTTCGTCTGAAGTTTGCCAATTACCGTCGAGAAAGATGTTAGCCGACGACGGCGACCGGGAAGGAAGGAAGGAAGAAAGAGAGAAAGAGAGATAAAGAGAGAGCAAGCGGAGGAAGCACTCGAAAGGGCTAGGGTTACCTTAATGGACGATCCTTTAAGGTACTGATCGTTCGCTTCCAGCGCCGAGCTCTTATCTTCGCTGGCGCGGCTTAGCCGAGCTGGCTACCTGGTATATCTGCGCAACAAAATGGCAGCGAGACGAGGAAAGGGTTTCGCTGTTAACGCGTTCATTGCCACGAGAATTTCGATTTACACCTCGGAGAACACACGAAGGGAAAAGTATTGTAATAGTTAATTTAGGTATGATCGAAAGAGGGAATAACATTTAAATTTCACGAACGGCGAACGTACGCCGGGAAAAGCACCGCGATGTAATGTATGCCCACCAATATCCACGCTCCGGGGTTGTCGGAGCCTCTCACCACCGTCTGACTCTTTTTTCCTCGTTTTTCTCGCCACCGTGGTCCCCCTTCACGCGTGGATCGTGTCCGCCGAAGATAAATTTGTGAACGGGGATGGTGGATGATGGTGGCAACGATGGCGTTTAAAAAATGAAGATTTTGCTTCTGTCGGAGGTGTTATTACTGTCGTCTAAGGAACATAATGTTCTTAAATCTTCTCTCGATTATTTTTCCCTTGATCCACGACAGTCATTGTATTGTCCGTTTTCGGGAATGAGTTTGAAGAATCGATCGGAATGCAGAGGTCTTATGGTAAAATGTCAGTTTACATTTTCAATTTATTTTTGCTGGTATTCACCTATAATTTGAGCAAAACGATTGAATTTAATTTCCTCGGAAATCAAAAATAGCAAAATATTCGCAGTAGAACACTATTAATAATAGGTCGATATTAAGGAAAGCACAATAAATGGTAAGAACATTGACAATACGAACACTAAAGAACTACTGGCAAGAAAACAATATTAACAACAAAAGAAGAGAGCAGGCAGCCATGCCGCACTATCTCTCCCCAATATTTTTATTGCCGTTCCCGCTGCCCGATTGGTCCAGAGCTGAACCGAACCACCCTCGATCGTGCCCTCGCCCTTCCAGCTCCGCGACTCGCAGGAATCGCGTTCGCGCCAGCCGCGCGCAATAAATATCCCCGACCGGGCTATCATAGATTTATCATAGTCACGCGGCGCGCCGATAATCGCCGGATCGCGGTTTTCGGCTGACCGTGTCCCGATTCGTTCGCGCCCCCTCCGCAAAAGGGGAACGGATGACGTTCGAGGGCCTAGGGGCGAGAGAAATAATGATTCCCGGGACATTTTTCAATGGATCGAGGGCGTGAGGGGCATTTCCTTCGCGAGGAAAACTCGATCCCGAGTCCTCGATCCCGGGAAAGCGTATCCACAGCATTGTGATCGCACGCACGGCCGTGCCTCGCACCTGCCGGCTGGATCAAACGCTTCGAGAGGGATGCGATCGTGGCGACACGCACGTCCCTCGAATCGCCATCATTTTCTCCCTTTCGTCGTTTCTTTTTTCGCGTCTCGTCTATTCCGGTGGACACGTTCCGCGGGACAAAGGGACTCGACGCGATTGTCGGCGGCGTCTTAATTACCGTGAAAGGATTCGAACGGAACGATCTGCATCGATTTTGGGACTCGAGGTGTCATCGGGTTCTCTGGGACTTTTCCATTAGCGTCCTTTAATTTGAGTGATTCGATGCAGTTACTATGGTACCCACTTAGTTCACGCGAGTAGTAATTTAATGTAACTTTTACAATGTTTAACTTATTTATCATAGTTCTCTTACTCCAGTAATTTCCTCGATCCACTCTAATTGCTTCAGCGGAATCTCTAATTCATTGCACTCCGATTAACGCAGGATCGATCAAGCATTCTGAAGCAAGAAACGAATCGCTTTCCATCCGAACGAATCCTCCCCTCGCGATAATTATCCACTACACCCACCCACGAAGCCAGATCATCGCCACGAAATTCCAATCCGTAGGTGCTCGGCGAACGTTTAATCGCTCGTACTCGTACCGAACCGATCAAAATTCCGAGCGAAGTCACCCCTCGAAACTTAAGGCATAAACGATCCCGAAATTGACCAGGTCGCGGGGCAAGTGTATCAATTTCATTCAATTACCCGAAGCTCACCGCGGGGCATGGTCGTTACTCGGCGTCGGTCGGTTCAGGCGTTATTTCGCGGACGAGACACGGCCGCTAATTATTGGCATCAGCGGTTGTTGTTCGGCCCACGAGAAACACCGGCCGGATTAGGGTCCGTTCTTCTCCTGCGGCTCTTTTAAGGTGAACAACGAGTGGCACGGGGGAGGACGGGGGGAGGGGAAGAGGGACTTTATAGCGGGCGTGGCCGGTGCTCACGGGGGCGTTCGAGTATTTTTAGTCGTTTGATGCCGGCACGCGCTACCCGCCGTTTTTTTAACGCCGTGGAAGCATCTGCCCTTAGTTAATGTCTCCCCGGGTAGCCGCACCGGCAACCAGCGCAGCGGCCGGCTTTATACGGGGCGATAAAAAAAGAGTATTCCTAAGTTCCGAAGTGGATGGTGGGTACTTGCTAAATAGAATAAAGGAAGTCTTCGTGAAAATTGGGTCGAGACCAGATATATTCTTTCAACTTGTAAATAATTTCCTCTTTCGGTCGGGGCGACTGATCTTGGCGTCTTAGAAGCTGTCGCGCTGCACAGTTAACCCTTTGCACTCGAGAGGTGACTTTCAGTCACCATTTAATATTGAACTATGTATGCATCGGTGCGCGAAATATTCGGACAAAAAAGCTTTGCTTCTGAATTTACCTGTGATTTTTCTTTGAATTCATTTAAAAAAATCCATCGTCTAGTTGGAAAATGTTATGTATTGCTAACGAAATACTTCGGAGTGTAAAGGGTTGAAATAGATCACCTCTTTCCTTCTGCATAAATGAGTAACAGACACCGACAGAAATAAAAAGTTTTCACTATTGTATTACAATAACCGTGAAAAGAGGAATAATTAGGTAATCCGTGAAAATCGTTTCAACCGGAGCAAAGAATTGTTTGCAACTGTAAAAAGGTTAATTTTCCAAGCAATGTTTATTATTCTTTTTACGCCACTTGTCCAGTTTAACTTTCTGTCTTCCCTAAAAATGATGAACACTGTTCTCTCATCGCCCTGTATACGCTCGCGTTTACCCCAGAGGCAGCAGCACACGCAGGAACACGCTCACACGGACGTAAACGGAAACGGTGCACACAGCGGTGGTTTATTGTCTCCTCTGGAAAACGGGATTAAGTTACTCATTCAGAAAAGCAGTACACGGTAACGAGAGAACAACGCTGTTTCGCCCCCTCGACGGGCTTTTCACTTGGACGCCGCGGCCGGGCAAAAAATAGAGAGCCCTTCTTGTTTGTTAATTTGTCCGGCGCTCTGAAACAGCTCCGCTTTTTTAACAACGGTCTCCCATTTTTCGGGAATCCCTGTTAAACGGAACTTCGCGACTCTTGTATTTGTCAGGCGCGGTGACGAAAGTGTTAGGTAACTTCGCGACACGACTTTGTATAAAACGGAAGAAACGACCAAAAACGGTCCGAGGTTCGAGTGTTTATAAACATTTAACAGAATAGTTTACAGAAAATGTATTTTAACGTTTCTGTACTTTGTTCTGTAAGGCTGAAGCTTAAAGAGTTCCCCACACTCCCTATCGAAACCGTGAAAGGATACATCACCGACTGCGGTATCGATGAAAGGATTCGAAACTGGTCCGCCATTGTGTCGGCACGCGTCGATCGTAAAAATAAAGGAGCGCTCTCCCCGCGCGCACGGCTTCCTGTACAACTCCCGTTAAAATTTTCACTTTTTTTCCGAAAAACGTCTCTGTTCCCCTTCGAGCCGCTTCCTCCGCGTGTGTATACGCAGATGCGCGGTTTTCCCTTCCGATCTTTCACTCACAATTCTCCCTCGCGCTCCCTCTGTCGCTCCGGTACCAGTTCGGCCGCGTGCGGCCCGTTTGCACGCGTCGTGGAAACGACCCTCGCGCGTGTAACGAATCCGCGCTTTTTTCGTTCTTTTTTCTCCGTCGAAAATATCCAGGTTTTTGGGGTGCGCTGCGAGGAGCAGAGAAGCAGGGAGGAAAAAGCGGGATAAAGAGAGCGAGGAGGGAGGGAAAGCAGAGAAATTGGGAGAAAAACCGATGTAAAGAAGGAGAAAAGAGAGAAATGGGGAGAAAAAAGGAAAAAAGGAGAAGGAGGGGAGGCCGCGGCGAAAAGCTGCGCGCGGCGTGCGCCTCGAGGGCCGGATTCGAAAAAACTGGTTAAAAATATGGAAAACCGAGGTCCGCGGCGGCACGTGGAGACGAGGAAACGGGGAGACAATGTGTCATCGGCACGCGCGAGTCTTCCTTTCCCGATCCGCGCGATCGAGGATGCTTTTTATGGGCCAGGATCGCGGCGAGGCTCACCCCTGCGCTCGAGGGGACGCTTCCAGAGGAAACTGAAGGTGATACTCTCTTTCTAAATCCGCCAGGATAAACACGAAAAGGACGCGTTCCTTCTGTACACAGAGAAAAATGCTTGAAAAAGGTTGCCCGACAAATTGATCGATTTTCGCGACCAGCAGAAATTCGTCGGACAAATTGTTCGGTTTGCGGAGGCTTCTTCTTTCCTGGTTCCCAAGGAAGACGGTGTCACGATGAAAGTGGGAGTTGGTCGCGTACGATGTTCGGGTCGGAGACATTAACGCGAGTCGACATTAATCCGTGCAGCCCGGTGACGCGAGGGACAGGGACATTATTCGGGAAAGCCAATCAACCACCAGTGGGCAAGCCTCGATCGAGTTTATGCGCCATAAAATGGGAATGGCCGCTGGTCTGCGAGGAACAATGCCCATATGGGCCGACGACGCGTTCGGACGACACTCGTGCATGCGGAACCGAGGCCATCTGATCGTTGCATCTGTACGGAAATCTGAATTTGTACAGATTTCACGATCGAATCGAAGACGTTACGATCGTCTATACGAAATCGAGCGGTGACTGGGAATCGACTCTCTATTGCAAAGGGTTGAAATGCAGGAAAATGTGAGAAAGGACAATAGGAACGACGCGGATTTGAACGAACGATCCGTTGCACGCTAGGAATTACTAGCCGTTACGTCCGTCGTCTGTTATTCGTATAAATTTGCTGGAAGCTGTTCGTAACGGCGACTTTATGGGAGCCGAAGCCGGTTCTGGGCAGCTCAATGTCTCGCGGGACACATGGCAGCGTCCGGGCGTCTCCCTGCACGTGTCCCCGGCGTGAAAATGAATTCATTGTGATCCGATTTCTCGAAGGCTGCACCTGAGGACTCGCGGCGCACCTTTCCAACCTGTCCCACGATATCTCGATATCTGACGAATCGCGTTAGCGCGCCGGCCAAGGTGAGAAAAACGTCGTTATGTTTTATGGGCCGGTAAAAAGGGACGATCGGAGCCCGACCGCAGCTAATAAGGGACGTCCGCCGCTATAAAACCGTTAAAAAATACGACTCGCTTCTCTCGCGGGTTTTTCTTCGTTCATTATCACCGTGCTCGGTGATCACGGCGAGGGCGAGGCAGACCCGTGGCTCGGTTAAGAGGATCGGTGGTCGAGAAGTCATGTTTGTTCAGGATCACGGGCTCGGGCGTGACCAACCGCGATTAGCGACTTTTTGCGCGACGAGCGTACAATTATTGCGATTTGCGTGAAATTGATATCGCAATCTGTAATATAGTGCGTCGAAATATCGTTCTCGAACGTTTTAGCGCGACATTAACGCGTTGCGAGCAAACGGCAGCTGTGTCGATTGTAATTAGCGGTGTTCGAACGGCACGAGGCACGGCCGAAAAACGATCCTTGATTTCGGCCAATCGGCTGCCAGATTGATGCACGAATGGCCGTGTTGTGACAGCGGCACGAATTAACTCCCTTTCTTCGCAATAGAAGGGGTGAACGTGAAGCCTGGCGAGGGATAGGGTTGTGCAAGGGTTGAATCGCCGCGATGGCGGTGCGCCTTTCAAAATGGTGGACGTAATCAAATCTGTTCGTGAAACCCTGCGCGTATCGTTTTTCACTGTTTCCATTCAATCCAAGAAACGTCCGCCGATTGAAGATAAAAATGAAAATATCTTAATGGTCTCGAGACGATTATATTTATAACTATTATTTAGAACGATCTGACTAATCCGAAGATCGGATAATACAAAGTTCTCAAGTTCCAATTCCGAAGATTGATTTCATTTCCGTCATAAATATAAATGATCCTGTCAACGATAAATTTCGATTAACAAGTTTGCAAGTTCTCTCGAAAATACTCGGAGCAAAATGAACGAACCCGAGCGGATCCAACGCTGAAAAACAACGAAACTTAGGGGATGTTTTCGAAGTGGCTCGTTGATATTCCGCGACAGTTCCACCGAGCTTCCTGTTTCCTTCCGACGTCCTCGGCCGCTGCCATCAACAATATACCGAGAGTCAATCTACTTCTCGACATGAATATTCCTCGTGGTGCAGCGACTTGTTTCCTGTCAGCCGAGCGCCGGTGTCCGTTGGTGGGCCGCGGCATAAATTTACAAGAGTATCACCGGCACGGACCCCGTAACTCACCGGAAACGTCATCTCCGAACAGGAAAGGTGCGAACCTGGCTGCCTAATGAGACACCCCCGACTGCTTGGCATGCTGCGCCTTCGCAAACATCCACGGATCCCGTGTTTTACGCGCGTGCGCTTCCGTTATAACGGTGCTTCGAAACACGAGCACTCTACGCTTCATGTATCTTCTCCTCTCCACATTTATCCGCGTAATTTCGTACGCGTGTAACGACCACGACGAATCCTATGGTTCAAGGTTCCTTCAGATGATAGAAACATCGTAAGTTTTCAATAATGTTCAGATTTAACAGCGAGAAACTGACAGTCGAAGCATAGAATCAACATTTGTTCATAGATGTCTTACTAATAGACATTCAGCTCCAACGCCAAAAATCGAATATGACTTTTCACGTTTCACAGCAGAAAATAATTAAACAGCACTGTCGATACACCAAGGATACAAGCCACTGACACCCTGAAACGAGGCCAGTCTACATCTCGATAGCATAATTCTACATGAATCGCGATTAGCGGTTCACCAGCCTGGTTGTCCAGCATGGCACGATGCTGATAAGTTTATCTCGCGCTGCGTCGGGGATGGATCTGGAGGATCACGCGTGTATATTCCACGATACGTGTCCCGCAGGCCTCCCCGAAATCAGCAGCGACAATGGCGCTGGACAGACGGCCATTGAGCTCGAACAATGAGCAATGTTAGCTGGCCAACCCCTGATCACGTTGCCTGTCACCCTCTCTTTCTCTCCACCTCTCTCCCTGGATTTCTGTCTGTACGTCCATCTTTCTCTTTCTCTGTCTGTACGTCTGTTTTTCTCTCTCTGGCTGTCTCTATGTCTTTCCCATGCTCTCTACCGTGAAATCTCTGTGACTCTTTCAGTACAACACTTTCTGTACGACTCGACGTGCTCTCTCTTTATCTTTGAATCTCTACTTCTTTAACTCTACTCTCTGCCATTCTGTTACTATGTATATCTCTCTGCACATTCGAATCCCTCTAATTCTCTAACTCTATCCCTCTGTCCCGAGTCTTCCCTCTCGAACTCTATCATTCCATTCCCAAATCATCCCTCCGAGATTTCCTCGAAGCCATCTCTCTGCGAGCCTCTCTGGCAAAGCATCCCCTTTGCATCCAGCCCCCTTTCTCCCCCATCGGTCACCGCAGTCTCTCCGCTGGTTCGGGGAAAGGAGGGGTTCGACGTGTGCAGATTGCACAACCGTCCAACGACAGCTGGCCAACCCCTTGACCCCGGCGTGCAGGGTGGACGGTCCGGCGCTGGATCGTAAAGGGCCCTCGCGCGCGTAACCTGGCCACCGATTTCACCGAAAGAGAGAAGAGGGTTGAAGAAGAAAAGGTGTCCGGCTGGCCGTTACTTCGCCCGGACAGAAGGCGAGAAGGACACGGACCCCGTGGCGTTAAATCGCCAATGTGTGTCGCGAGTAAACGTTCGAGACGTTCTCGGATAGGGCGCGAGGAGAATGGAGGAGAGCGGACGAACGGATTCCGTTGGAGGAAGAGCTGGCTGGTTTCGCATCTGGCCGAGCACCGCGTTCAATGCGCGAGTTCTCGGATTCAGAAGGATTCTAATGACTGACAGATTTATGGGCGACGTGCCGGGGAAGGCTTTTAGAGCGGCGCAGTGGCTTGTTTTGTGGAATCCTAGCTGAAAGTCGTCGTTTTTTTAATATTAGCACTGACGCGCGAGGATATCGAAGAAAAATCGCTACGATTTTTGTAAGGATTAGTGACAATACGCTTTCTCTAAAGGCATTAGATGTTAATCATATCGTTTTTCATATTCCTGCAGTATTAAATGTGTCGAATACGCAATGAGTTTGCGTTAAATGTAAGAATGATGTTATACAAGGAAAGTCTCGTGCAGCAGGATTTCCTAGAACCCGAATTCAAGCACGTGTCACGCGTTAACCGTGTTATACGACGGTCCGCTTAATGATCATGATTAACTTATATTTCTCTACCTCGACGGAATAATAGGTTTGTGAGGGTCAATCAGACGTAAGTACTTAGGTAGGTGTCGATCACCGCGTATTGTTGCGACTGAACAAGTGATCATAAATCTATTCCCCATATTTAATCCTATGCAACGACTCATTAGCGGGACAAACAGATTTCTTTGGACTCTCGGATAGGTACTACGGATTACTGTCGCGACTAATTTATGCAAGCAAATCGACAAAGGCGATGTTGAGGAAACTGGTGACGGTGATTTCAATGCCACCCCGACGCTTCAGTTGTTCTCGTTCACTAAACTGCCGTACAGGTAAAATACACCCTTGCCGAATTCTTCCGATAGAAACATCGAAAAGTCACGACTACTTAGCCTCGAAACTGAACACTAAAACGATTCACAGTTTGTTTCGTAATTATTGGTATCCGGAAAATCCCAGCGAACGTAATCTCACCTTTACCGAAGCACAAAGGGAAGTCAATTTGCCTGCTCGGTAATCGATTCAACGCGTACCAGTAGAAACGAGTACACAAATGCCGCAATAAAATGAGCGCAACCGGCAAAGGATTAAAGGCGAATGCCGGCCGGGCAGAACGCGCGCCATAAACAGGTCAATTAAAATTATCGACGTTGACCACGAGCTCCCGACCGTCGTCGTGATCGTCGTCTCCTTTCGCGGCCGTCCTCGCGGTAGCTCCTCGTAAATACTGTTCCGCCCCCTCTTTTCTTGCTCGCCCCTTTATGGCCGGCCGAACCTGTCGCTGGTTCGGGCAACAAACCTTTATGGCACCGTTTCGAGCCACTTCATAAAGCGTCGGGGTTTTTATCGAGCGGAAGGATATATCGCTTTCCAATTACACCAGTCGGGGTGTGAGCGGCGGGAGAAAGGTAACCGACAAAAACAGGGAAAAAAGGTCAGGCGAACAGAGAGAAAGAAGAGGTAAAGGGTCGAAGGGGCAACCCGATCGGTTCCCTCTACCTTTGCCCCTTTAACGAAACGCCATCTACAAAGAGGATGATTTGTTCGTCGATAGGTGGAGAACCCAAATAATTCAATGTCGTGGCGTATTATGGCTGCGGTTCGACACCGTGAGGCGTCCGCGTCCCGCGGAGCAGGTATGGGACGCGTGTAAACGTGACGAGAGGGTTGCGTGGATGTCACGTGGGGTAGGTCCTGGCCGCTTAATCCATTACACGCGACGTATTAATTCGTTCGTCGGGTCCCAGGTAGCTCGAGCGGCCGGGAAAAAACCGTGGCGAGAGGAGGGAAAAAAAAAACGAGGATCGCTGATGGTGCGGAGAAACGCGCCACGCGCGCGTTCAGGTAGCTAAAGGGGTCCGACACGAGGCCTCCATAAAAAAGTCGGCGGGTTAGAGCCGAGACACCGCGCGGAACGCGTCGAAATTGTACATCGTAAAATACCTGCTGTTGAAACGGCGCTACTTCGTCTTCTTCCGACCCATCCCCGATGAAACTGGAGGATCGAGTGTGGAATTGTTTCGGGAACTGTGAAATTCGTTGAATACGTTATCAATTGTTCGCGAATTAATTGAATTTCCCTTCGAAATCAATCCTTCCGAATTCTCTCCGCCTAATGGAACAACCTTCTCCACCCCTGCTCGCCAACTGCCGGCAAATATTACTAGCCGGCATCGAAACGAAAGGATGCGTCATCCGCGCGTGGGTCGACGCATCAAACTCGAAATTGACGCGTTCGCGGGACATCCGACAATTTTATCGACGGCCGAAGGGTGCACCCTTTTTTCACGGTTCGCGGGCCACGGAATTCACAGGTCTAGGATCACGAGAACACAGAAAGGGAGGGAGACAAAAAAGGGGTCTGGGTGAAGAGGAAAATTTTCTGGGCTGCGGACAACGCCATGAAAGGGGTTAGAGGATCCCAACCTGTTCCGTCGCCTCTCCCCCTTCGCCAAACGTTTAGTGACATAATGCTGGACCCAGAAAGGGTTGCCGGGGACGCATTGTGCGCGCACAAGGTGCCACAGTTCGTATACCTGCGTTTGGCGAAAACGAGAGGGAGAGAGGGTGCTTGCCAGTGGGAAGGGTTGCGACTAGGTCCCGAGCATTTTCGGGCCTCACCCTTTCGTTCACCCTTCCCCGAACGGTTTGACCCCCTGATCGCCGGGAATGCGCGTAACCGTGCGCCCGTAACAGGTGTCACACGCATGCATCACACGCGCATCGGCTGGAAGGCTGGGAGAGGGTTAAGAGAAGCGACAGGAGGATTAAGCCACCCCTTCGCAGCAGGTGCGGGTCTAACCTGAACCATCATCGGTAGCGGTCTCTCCCCGGCCGCCCACGTAACGGGCTGTTACTCTTCGCCGGTGGTGTAATTAGGACGTGGGACGACGGTGTAATTTGAAATTATTGATTTTACAGTATATTGTAATTTCCGTTCGAGTAGGGGAGGCACGATGTTTTGATTGTTGGGGTTTCACGATTGGGCCTGACGGATGTCGGAGGCCCTTCTGTTTTCTTTGTAAAGTAGAATGGATCGTTGGGTTTCTGATGTACTGTTGAACGTTATGGGGTTTACGAATGCCAGGATTTAATGAACACCGAAGTTTTTATTATTCCGTGAGACAGTAGTGAGCGAAGAGGTGTATCGTAGCGGAAGCGGCGGATTTTCGAACAGCTCGAAGGCAACATTTAAATGTCTATGGCACCCCGTCTCTTTATTATTTGACGGAACAGCGACGGTCGAAGAGGTATTTTTGAACACTGAATATTTACAACGTTCCCTTTTTGCATGGAAAACTGATTCTAAAGCGGAGGACAAGGAGACTCGAGGGAGGACCACGTTTCCAAACACAAGACAAAGAGAAGGATAAATTAAGGAGCCGGTCGAGCAATGGCGGAAGGTCGGCTGCAGGGATGGCAGACCCTGGGCAGCTGTACACTCTTCTATGTTTTAAACTTTCAACATTAGATATCTCTCCACTTCTGTATTCCACGGCCCTCCATCGGAGGAACTTTTTTTTTCCTTATCTGCGCCCGGCGGAAGCAACTTTTCCGCCACGAGCCGCAGCAACCCTCCTCCTCCCTTCGCCTCCGCGTTAATACGCCGCCGGTGGAAACCGTCTCCGTCATTCTAGATTTTTCATATTGGCTACGTCGAATTTCTCGAAAATCAGAACTTGCAATCTAAGAATATCATTATTCATAAAACATTTGCAATGTCTTCGAAAGATTCGCATTCGCAATAACAAATTATCAAGTCGTTGCGAGTCACGTAAGCTAATTGTACTCTCGAGATTCCAGCGTGAAAGATAATTATTAAGCTCCGCTTTAATATCCACGATATAATCGCTGACAAACCTATTGATAGATTTCTACCAGCAGTATTAATGTATAATCGAATGAAATTTCGTTCAACTCTGGCTCGAAGCAAGCTTCCCCAGCCCCAGGAGTCGCAGTAAGGACAACAATCGCTATGCAAGCGTCGCGGGCGGTCTGCCCGGGAAAATAGGCCTCTCGAGATGAACGGTCGTGGCTTTTTAGGAAACTAGAAGCCAATAATTATCGGTTCAAGCGACGATCGTCTTGGCATCGACCGGAAGTAGGTGGCGTTTAACCAGGCTCCGCACGAAAGGGGGATGAAAGGAGCCACGGGGATCTTCGCTGCGCTGCGTTCAGCCTGGAAACGCGTGGACTCGTGAATTAGTCGGTAACGATAATGAGAGGTCGCTCTTCTGTTCCTCCTCTATCGTCGGGGACGGATATTACAGTGGAATTGTCAGGCAAAGGGAGCGAGAGGCGAAGACAGAGAGAGAAGGAGAGACGAAGAAAAAAGGGGGCGAGAGAGGAGGATGAAAGAAAGCCGTAAGTCCTCCCGAAGGAGAAATCGGGAAAGCTGGCTTCCACTGAATGAGCTTCCCAGAAACCGTTCTTTGAAAACCTCTGACACCACGGTGGTCCAGAAATCGTTCCTAGATCCGGCATTCCGCGTGACTGCGTTCACTTGCGCCGGGATCACGATCTCGCGAACAGATTTCATGCTTTTTTCCCTTTCTCGATGCTGCTAAGTGAGTTGCACTATATAGATTTCAAGGTTGCTGCGTGTAACAGTGGAATTGTACAGCTAAATGGATTGAGTTATTGTTATATTGTTAATGGTAACGTTAAGGAGAGATTACGTTCTAATTTGGTAGTATTATACGAATGTTTCGAACTTAAATATGAGATTGAAAACTTTAATGAATATTTATAAGAATAATGAATATAAGACGTTTCAATCGTCCACCAGATGGGTATAACAACTCTTTTCATCCACGTTTCATCGGAACTGTAAGCGGATCGCGAGCAACAGTTCGCTAGAACGGTGTATGCCGCATTTGTATGCAAGTTTCACGAATTAATTGTTTCTTTCTTCATCCAGGAACTTCTTTACATACTAATCAATCTGATAATCTACTCGTCCAGTGACCTGAATCGATGATGTACGCTTGCGACGCGACCGTACGGTCAATATGTTCCAGCTGAACGGCCATTTTGACGCATTTAGCGAAAAGGTCAGTCACCGTCTGCTCCCGTTGACTCACCTCGCGCGAGAGGCGCGCTTTAGGAAAGAGAAATACACTCGATCGCGTCGAATTGCAAGGGCAGGCAATAGATCTTCGATTTCCAGAGGCCTCGCCTCCTCGATGAGTTTTCGAGTGGAAGAAGTTTCAAAAACGAAAATTCGACTTATAGAGGTTTCCTAGATGACGCAAAATGATCACGGTGCAAGGTTCTTACAGTAGGCAAAAAGAAGCAACGAGGAATCTGAACGAGTGGGAAACGTTCGAATCATCGAAATTGAACCGTGCATTCGACGGAGAGAACGATTCGATAGTTGAGGCGACTTCTGAAGCGAACGAAAGATGGAGGACATAGGGTCCAAGGAGCGGGGAGAAAAAACCCGCACAAGTGTCGAAAAGCTCCTTGCTGCGCGCGTAATCTCGTTCAGGAAGCTTTCTAACTTCAAAGTCTTCCTTGTAAGCCTCACCCGGCCGGTCAGCAACGACCTCGCGCAAATAAAACTATCCCCGAGGGCTTGCCCTCTGCGCGTCCTCCCGCCTCCGCCGCTTCGAATGACTCTTGCGGTTTACTGACGAATAACTTTCATCTGTGGAAGCGTATCGATTATGTCGCCGTATAAAAAGATTCTTCTGGTTAAATTGAAACCCACCGGAACGAAAATAGCGTTAGCCGAAAGGGACGAAGGAAGGAATGAAGAAACTTTGTCATTGGAAATCTATTGGATCCGCTAATTAAACTTGCATCGTCAATGAGACACAAGAATCTTTTAGTAATGCTGCAATGTTTATACGTGATGAGATCTTAACCTCGAAACATTGCGTAAAAATGGCGACCGCAGCCGCGAAGCTACTGGAAGCTCGCGCGGGATATGTTTGCGGTGAGGTTTCTGAAAGGAAATATTTCAGGATGGCTAGGAACAATGTTCAGCCGCGGCACGCTTGGAACTAATTAATCTTAAAAGCGTTTCCCGAGCGCGGGGCGGTTCGACGGGTTTTCCTTTAGGAAACTCAGAGCGCCGCCGCAAAAATCAATTAATCTTCCCGTGTTCCCGGAATCACGGGGGAAAACACCGGCGTAAAATTAGCTAACACCATCCTTCGATCCTTTCGAACGTGATGCTGCAACTATGATCCGTCGCGGAGGAAGCGTTTGCAGCTCCCAGTGGGCTTCACGCGCGTCTAACCGCAGCCCGGAATAAGGAAACAGCACACTCATTTCGCAGGAAGGGGGCAAGCGCGAAGAAACAAAACGCTTCGCTCGAGGGGTGTCCGAATCGTCTGATCCCTTCACGGTTTATTCCAAAGCAACAAGCGTTTTATTTCTATTCTCCTCGACCGTCTTTGGCTTGAAATAAGCGTTCGTTTCACTCGGAGATTGTTCGTCCGAAATAATAATAAATAAATAAAGGACAAATAAAAGGCTACATTGTTTAGACAATACCGTATCGTTTCTACCTTCCAATATTACTTGACTCCACACTTGCAACTTCGCAACGCGGCACACAGCCCATTAGCCGAAGCTCGCCGTTCTCACTTCAGCACGGCCAACGAACGCTAGATTTCACTTGTCCCCATGAATTTCATTCCGCCTAACAAAAGCGGCGAAACAGAGGTCGCATTTCGAGGCACCCCAAGAAAGGCGGCCGGGTAAAAATTTAATACGGAAATTTTCTCCTATCCCGCTCGAGCTGGCGGCCACAAAGCCGACTCTGAATTCATAGAATATTTGATGCGCCGTTCCGACGGCGGACTTGTCGACGCCTGGGTCGCCAACTTTTTCGAACTTCCCGCCGAAAAGGCGTACATACTATGAAGAAGAAGAAGAAGAAGAAGAAGAAGCGAAGGAAGATGAGAAAAAAGAAGTGGAAGAACGGCAAAGGCAACGAAGAACTTTCTCCTGACCCTTGATATAAAAGTTCCTCGCTGGATCGTGACCGGTGGATATCTTCGGATCAAGGTATATCTCTGCGGCGCATTATTCCCCGCGAGGGACCCGCCGCCGCGAAAGGGCGAAAAGATCGATAGCCGTGGTACCGGCGCCGGCACGTAAGAACTTTTGTTTCTCCCGAAGAGCGGATAAAGTGCCGGGGGAATAATGGCGTTTCAGCCAGGGCCCGTCTGCTGTTCCTGTCCTGTCCCGTGCCGTGCCGCCTGGAACCCGACTGCCGCCACCCTCGCCCCGTGTCCGCTGAATTAATCCCCGCGCCGAAAACTTTCGATACACGACTACTTTCTTCTCCTTTGATCTTCGACCCCGAGTCGATCGCCGCGCGACGGCCACCGCGACGAATATTCAACGCGACAGACGCTAACTTGCTGGAAACAACGGACGCGCGGCAGATTTACCACTGAAACTATCGAGCCAGTGAAATTCTCGTTGTATCGTCGATGCCAATGTTCAAAAGAAGTAAATACGATAATTTGTTTACCCATTACTCAATCCCTTGGCTATCGCTTACAGACACTCGATTCGCGCTACCCGAGATGACTATAGATAAAAGGTCACTGACAACGATTGCAGCAAAGCTCGATTCAGACAAGTGATTCTAATTGAACAGTTTCACTTACCGCTAAAAATGTCATAATATAGATAATAAGCGGAAACAGATTCATAAAAGCGCTCTGGCGCAATGTTCAACGCGTTAATGATATTACAGCAATAACAATAATAAAACTAATAAAATGATTTTTGACCCAGCAAGTAAAATGCCATTAAGGGTGTTTCAAGGGTTAAAGGTAGCGGAAAACGAATAGCGCAGAAACGGCGTGGCACGAGAAAACGTAGCCGCGATCCGTGGCCATAATTCCGGGAAAATGAATCGAGCATCGCGTCCGCCTAGCCCGAGGGAACATCCCACGCGTCCCCGTGCATGGGGTTACGTCCCCCAAGTTCCACGATCGCCGCTCGATCCCCGTCGACGGACGTACGGGGTGTGTGCACGATGCAACTGACCAATAAGTTACCCCTCGGCGGTGCCTACGACCGATCGATAGTCACAGTATCCACCGCAACCGTCTTCCTCCGCTTTTCCGTTGCCTGTCCTCCTCCCCCCGCCGCCCCCTCGCCGGCCGGCTAGCAAAAGCTAGCCGTTTTGCACGAAACCCGCGCCGCAAATGATACGTTTTCAATCGAAGAAGCGAAGTTTCCGCGAGCGGAGCGAGCTCGCCTGGTCACGACACCGGGATCGCTCTTCTAATATTAACGCGATCGCGATCGTACGCCATCGCGCTTTCGTCCCTGTCCAAGGTAAACAGAATTCAAATTACTGGGAAAGACGGGTAAGAGTTGTTCGTTAAGTTTAATTCATAATCCGATGTTGGATTGGATCGGGGATAGAGTGAAGTTTGTCGAGAAGGGATTCGACGGTTACGAGATTATCGATGCAACGCTGCAAACTTTGTTTACGCGTAAGAGATGAATCGATTTTAAGATTTCAGGTAGGAATAAGCGTGGACATTGCAATTTTCACTTATCTCTCCAGCGATCGACAATACAAGCGAACCAGAGAAGATACAGTGCGCGATGGAAGATAGCGAAGAGCAGAAATGAGGGAAATAGAAATTGAAATGCACCGAGAGGCAACTATTCATCCCTTCTTCGGCGAAACGGCACGATGATCGATCCCCGCATCTCCCCCGGAAAGGCAGTCGGGGCTGATCGCCATTAACATTCTCTTTCAATATTTTTTCGAGCAACGGGGCCGGCCAAGTTTTTCAATTAACCGGCGGGAATGATTGAAAGTTAAGGAGCGTCGGCGGCGGGCCGGTTAAAAAGGATACTCGTTTTGCATCGTTGCACTTTCCGGTGCCCGGCTCGCCGAGATAACTCCGGCCCGAAGTTCCCTATTAAAATTTTCCCCCAAGACACTCGGCTCGGGCGCCGAGTCTCGCTGACGACGGCAAATAAGAAATTCAGATGCAATTAATACCGGCCCGTGAAACCTGTACAAAGCGATAGCGGATAGAGGTTCCGAACTCGGGGAAAGAAGTGTAACGAGGAACAGGGGGATGAAAGGAGGTCCTTGTAATGGGAGAGAGAGAGCAGTTGAGCAAGATCCGATCTGATTATGTATTATAACACTAACGATTCGAGTGTGACTTTTCGTTTCATTGGAAATTGCTGTTTGTAATAATCACCTTTGCATCCCGATTGCAAATGTGCAGCATTCGACAATCCCAAAACTCAACTCGCAATCGAGTCGACTCTTGCATTGAAATGATCGCTAGTAACGTATCAAATCGCATCTCAGCTAAGGCTACAAGAAAGGAAAGAAACAAGGAAAACAGCAAGATAGCAGAAAACTGAGGAGCCAGAAAGGAAGAGATAACGCGCGGCGAATCTCTTTGGCCACCTCGGAAAAGGAAGACTTTTCCCCGATGGCGTCAGTATCCAGGACGACTCCCATAAATTGTCAAGAATTCTTGAGGAGCCTGGAGGACCGTCCACGGTAGATAAGGCCGTTAATCAGGAATAAGGAGGTACTGATTCAGGAATTTTTAATGGCTGATCCCCTAACCCCTGCTCCTCCGCGCTTTTCTTACCGCGGAAAACGGCGTCGATTAATTTAGCGGCGGCGACAGTTTCGCAAAAAACCTCCCTTTCGGTCGAAAGGGAGAGAGACAATGGCCGGAGGAAGATCTCGAAAAGTTACAAAAGGGACGATCCGGACAAAGGGTGCGAGAATGCTGGAACAAAGAGGAGATAACGGGGCCGGGGCAAAAACAGTGGAAGCGCCGAGGGAGGGAACACGGGCCGACCCCTTCTTCTTCTTCCCTTCTTGCTGCTCGACGGTCCAGCCATTTCGTCCCTGGTCAAAGCGTTAGCCGGGCGAGAAAAATTGCCCGCCAAGAAAGCGGTCCCGACTCCTGCTGCAACAATATTTTATGAGATGTAAGTGCCTCGTGACCCGTGCAACAACTTGCCGGAGATGTTCCGTGCTATCTTCCGAAGCTCGGTTAAATGTGACTAAACGAAACTCGATAAACTTTCTCCGATCGTGATATCGATGAACGATGCTCCGATGCTCTGCGACTGTCCCTCTTTCTCATTTCCTGGGTCAGAGTAAGTTGTTTACGTATTCGCCAATGGAGAATCGACAGACATTCTTTGCTGGATATTCTTAACTCGTTCATTCTGATTTTCCTCGAAGATGCTGATTACAAAATATTCAGAATATTACCTTTCTGAACTGAATAATCGTTACTCGAGGCTCGTGTAATAAGGAAGATTCAGCAATCTCGATGCTAAACTTCTTTTCTCGAATCACAGGCAAAATCCCTATCCTTCTCAACGTATCGTTACAGTTTTTACAAGCATTACGCATCAACCCCAATAAACACTCCACAATTCTAGCGCTGTACGAGCCCTTAAACTCGCCAAAATGAATCGCGTCGGGCAGATCAAGAGCCCGTGTCAACGAAAGAAATCCAGAAGCGAGAGAAAGGAAATTTCATAGGACAAGAGGCGCGGAATGCGTGCAACAACCCCGACACGGGGGTTGGGAATCCCTTATTCTTCTTGGACACCGCGGAGAAGCCCGATGCCGTAATGAAAACATGAATACTTGAAGCCCACCCACCGCCCATAATTATATCTTCGCCCTCGGGTTAGGCTCGAGCCACGATCCACGGTCAGGGAGAGGGAGAAGAATCGAGGGGGTGGACAGGGGTGCCATTTCTGTCCCCTAAATAATTAATTCCGGCAGCGCCGCCGGCTTAAACGCGCTGGGGAAGAAAACTTCGATGCCGGGAACGTGTCCAGAGATTCTCCGGCGACACCACCCTCCCGCCCCCTCGTCCATCGCGAGCAACCCCCTTGGTGAAATCGATGGTCGTACAGTGATATTTCAACGGCGACGGTACTATGTAAAACACGACGGAAAGGGAGAAACGGAGAATGAAAGGGCTTTCGATTCCGTTCATTTTCGACGGTGTCCAACCCTTGTTCTATTTTCGAAATTTGCGACTTGTTGGAAGCCTTTCGCGTGACAATCGTGTGCGAATTATTCTGTACATTACTTATTATTCTTTAATATTTTGCCTAAAATCTGAGAATTCTTTTTAGAAGGGGATGGCTTAATTTGATAATTATATTAGACGTTTCTCGTAAGGAAGCCTCCTGAAATTTGAACAAATTATCGAAGAGTATTTATTTTGTTGAATATATGGGTAAATAAAAATAAGAAATATACAGGTATCATTAATCGCGGTCATCCAATACACCTGTAATCTGATCTCACGAGCGAAGATAATGTCTTTGTTGTACGATATGCCCGACCTTCAAAGATTCCACGAAGAGTTTCGCGAGAGTTTCCGGGCAGCCTCTCGGAAGATAAGACGCGGGATTAATGGGCGCGGCATTAGGGCGTAATTTTATGGGGATTATTTTAAAGGCTTTCCCGGATCCAGTGGCTCAGCCGCGATTATCTAGACATCATTAATCATGTGGCTCGGTTTAAAGTTCGCGGCTCGGTATACCGAAAACTTTTCAAGAGCCATTTGCTCCGATCTCTCCGCGGGTTCGCTCGCCTAACGCGTCTCCCCTTTCATTTTCGCGCTAACGAGATGCGACGGCTAATACCCCGTTTAATCAGAAGGCATTTCTTCAACGTGAAAATTCATCGTAAACACGACAGGGATGAACTATATCCCATGCTTCTATGGTCAATTCAGATAAACGTATAATCTCATCGGTGAAACAACTCGTGTCGAAGTTTCAGCAATCTCGTAAGATGTTAATTAATACTTCTATTTATACTGCAGACATTTTGTCTATATAGATTAGTCGAATAACTAAACGTCAATTAGCCAGAGAAATTTGGTAGGAAAAAATCTGGCAAACCGTCCGAAGCAGTAACCATGAGTACGGATCGATTGAAAGATGGCCGATAAACGTCATCGATTCAACGGCGAACCCTTTCCTGTACCCTTTCTGTCCACCCTACTTCTGTCCGACCAATCAAAGCGCCGCGATTTATTTAACCCTTCTGACTGCGTCGATCCCGGCCGCTCGCCAACCCTTTTGCAGCATCTGTCGAGCGAGCTTCTCGTTTTTTGTGTAATTATGCATGCCAGACGAGCCTTCGGCCGGCTGGATTGGTTAGAAGAAGGAAAGGGGCGTGCACCTCCCAATCCTCACCCCTTCTATCCGACGGCGCCTTTCATTTCACTGCCGTTGCCGGTATTAACCTTTTATCCTACCACTTTAATTAGAAGGAAGACCTTCTTCTCTCTCCTACGGATTCTTTAAATGCACTTTCCGGCACGGAGTAGATGCTACGGCCGAAAGGGAATACGTAGACTATTTAAGTATTCCGTGCAATTACTGTACAAGACGTTCATTAGATGAGGTTGCAACGAAATTCGAATCGACTCGTGCCAGTTGATCATTCGATGTGTTAAAGCGATGCGGATTTATGTATATTATTATAGTAACAAAGACGACTCGTAGAGTCCCTCGCTGCTCGGCTCATTAATTACGTTACAAAGGTAAACACCGATATCATCGAGCCGATCCAAACACGATTGGAAAATAAATATTCAAACTTAATCGACTTCGATCGTCGAGCGAACGTTCTTTCAATCCATCCCGCGTTTCATTGTACCCGACTGTACAAATAGGAAAAAAAAATACCGAGTATCTCGCGAGAGTCCATATTCCAGAGGCTATCGATTTCATCTCGTCAGAACTCTTCGGATCTCCAGCGCCTTCGTAATTCAATTAAACCGTAGAATCGGCTACCCGTTTTTATTTATCCCGGCGCCGTATTCTGCTCCAGATCCCATTTTATTCGCGTCTTAATCCGTGAACGCCCGCCCTCGTCTAAGAAACAAGAAAACAAGAAAGAGAAGAGAAAGAGACGCGGCGTAATAAAGGACCCTCGAAATCCACGGCGCAGGGACGAAAGCATCGCGCACGCGTTGCATAAATATTATTAAGTTTGATCGCCGGAGCGTGCCGGCATCTGGACGATTTTCCTTTTTTTCCCCGAAATTCTCCGCGGATCGGATATAAATTCGACGGCGTCGGGGGATGGGCCTTTGTGTCGCGGTTTTTTCTCGCTTCCTCGGCGTACGAACGCGTGCCGCGAACAGATCTCATTGTTGCCGGAAGGCCCCTGGATCGGGAAGTGGAGCGCTTGATTTCGTGACTCGGCCGGTCCTTGAAAGCGCTTTTTTCTACCTTATTGAGGAACCTCGAGGCCCACCCCTGGAATTAAGGTTAAGGGTAAATGCCGCGTTCCTCGGAATTTCGATTTTGTAGCTTCGATCGGGTCAGTTATTCGGGAACAAAGGGACAAGAGGGAAACCTCCGTTAATGGAATAACTCAAGATACAGATGTTCTCCGTAATTTTCCGTGAAATATAACGATAACGCGATCGCTATTGTAAAGAATTAACCCTTTGCACTCGAGAGGTCTCACTCACCACTTGATTCGATACAAGAAAACTATAGATAACTACTCGAGTATTCTAATCATTTCAAACTACTGCAATCGCAAATATCCAAACTGTTATACGTAGATATAAAGGACGTTTCTTTCTTCATTCGTAGTTAGTTAAGAAACGTCGAAACTCGCGTCGATCCAATAAAATCGATATCTTTCCCCGAATTGAAGACAGTACGGCTACCTGCGATACGAATCACAATGAAATCGTAGCATTCTTCGATAGTCCGCAGCTCGATAAATTTGAAAGGACGTCGCATCGGCTGTCGGTTCACCGGACACAGTCGTCAGGATCCCGGCTGTCGTCGCCGAATGCGAACAGGACGATTTTCAATGGGTCCCAGACGCGGTCGCGGTGTTACGCAAAATTATGCCGAGCCGAGGGCAGGATGCGGAAGCACGGAGCGGTTTCTAGATCGTAGATTCGGGGCGCGTGGGCGATTCTAAATCCGACACAATGCCGGCCCTTGTGCCCGACACCTGCTTAGGTGCGAATCAAGAAACAAATATTAACGACTTTATATCACAGGGGCCCGTTTGTGCTGACAGCAGGCTGCAGCGTGCTCAAATCGTTTCTTTTGTGTGCACTCTTTAATCGTTACAGAATATCCGTGCAATCCTTGTAAAATAAATGGACAATCTTATATAGAGAACTTGTGGCAAATATAGTTTAAAGAAGTAACTCTTATTTTTGTATACTATTCAATATTAATCAGATATATTTTAATATTTTCTTGAATATCGCTAAAATAATTTTCAGAAAATCGCAGAGAGTGCCGTAACAAATAGTAACAAACTTTCTTCCAACACAATTGAAAAGAGAATTAGAAATTAAAATGTAAGTAATTGATAATACTTGCGCTCCTTCGATGATTCCCAGTTCAGGCTCCAAACATCGACTCATCGAGCACGTGAAACTAGTCCTCGAGGCTCTTCCAAAAACCAGACAGAGGAAAAACAGCCGAAAAGCAAGGAAAACAGTTCGAAGCTCTCGAACTGGTCGCGGCGCGTTCAAAGCCCCGAAAGAGTAGCCATCAGATTTCTCTGATTGTTGAGAAAAAGGAAAATCGGGTCGGTTCGAGGACAAGATCCATACGGCCACTCGACTGCGTACCGCGCTCGCTTCCGCGAGTGGGTCCGGCCCGTTTGATCTCGTGTTCCGTCGCCGGCCGAGTGTGTCTCGTCGTCGCGCGTCCTCTTCCTGGTGTCCCCTCTTTCCGAGTGCTCGCGGAACGCGATCAATCAGCAATCCGAAACCATTCGCTTCTATCTGTTAAATGTAATACTCCTAACATTTATTTGCCAGACATTGAATTATCGGATCGTTCGTCGTATTCTCTTATACCTGTTTCTACACTTTTGTTACAATACGCGCAACTATAGAATCCTATTCCCAGGGTTCAAAGGGTTAATGTGACACTCCAGGTCGTGAAAGCATCAAAACTGCTAACCAAGTTGAAGGGAACCTGGAATTTAAAGTTGAAGGTTTCAGCAGTCGAATTCGGCGCCGCAGTAAAAAAGCATTCATCGGGAGTCGGTTCGGCCGTGGGAGGAGGGCAAAGATACGGCAGCCTGTTGCTGCCGGTCGCGTGGATCCCTCTCGCATGTGCGCGGAACGCGTGCGGAACGTGCTGGAGAGTGGCCGGAGGATGAGTCGGCCGGAAGCGAGACACGGAGGGAGGGCCGTTCGCTAGTGTATGCTTGCTTAGACGATCCTCCGTTTGAGGAACGCCCTCGCCCTCTCGCCACGGCTATTGTTCTTTCGCTTCTTTATCTAATGGTGCCTTCCCGATGATCGAATTTCGCGCGGCTCCTGTCGGACCACACGAAAATATACGCTGCCAGTGGGTATACAGCGGAATTAAGAAGGAATGACATTCATAGATTCTTTTATTACATTCCGGAATATGCTAAGCACAAACGAAAATCGCGTCCACGAGACTACACGAAACATTCAGCGTTTCCGTAACAGTTGGATTGCCAGTGAAGCAAAACCATTGAGAAACCTCCGCGAGTTCACCATCCGACTCGTTCGAGCTCTAAGTAACCACGAAGCATCGTTGCGCGCGATATTTTCATTCGTGGAACTTTCCAAGAAAGGAATCGTAGTCGCAGGAACAAAGGGGCACGAAGTAAAAGGCAACTGTTCGAAGTATTATCAAACTCGTGCTCGAGCAATTTCTTTCAGGCCGGCTCTCTCTTTCTGTTGGCGCGCAACAAAGGTGGAACGGGTCGAAGGTAGAACGAGCCCGCTGCGCACAACGAAGAAGTTACTTTTATTTATACACCGAAAGAAGTATGACCGGTCGACTCTCGCCCCCGTCTTTCCCTTCCGTCGGGTGGCTTCTCGCCCTTACGGTTTTCTCGCATGGGCACACCTCAAGAGGCGCCCCTGGGCCTCGCCTCTCTTCTCGCGACACCGGAGCCACCTCCCGCAGCTGGCACGATCGTCGCCCACGGTGCGACGGTTCATTTAACTTCGCAAATAAGCAACTCTTTAACATTGTGTCGCCGTTTAAACGTTCCCCCCTTTCAGCCGGCCACGCTAATGGACACTGACGAATGGTGCCCGGAAGGATTCCCGTCCGAGCCGGACCTCCTCCGCGCGTTCGTATTCTGCGATGCTCCGACCGCCATCTTGTCGTGATCTACGGCCCCCTTGTCCGGCGCTCTCAGTCGCGAGCGATCTCGCTTTTCCGTTCGAATCGGCTGAATGAAGTTAGATGTCGCGAATGGTTGTAGTCTATGGATGATGTAGAGATAAAGTATTCTTTATATTTACGTGCTTGGCTCTGAGTGTTTAACCGAATCTAGAACTGAAATTAAAACGATAATTAGTAGTTTTCAATGGAATCGAAGTTGATAGAATCATCGATCGTTGTGCCTAATCGAGTGCCATTCTGGCTGTCATCAATTAAGTCGTCGAAACAATCGGAGCTCGCGGCCAGCTCTAAATCGAAGGACCACTCTCGAAACGTATTATTAACCCCTGGGAGGACTCGGGATTGAACGAGGCGCTGCGCAACGAGAGACACACCTGTCTTATGGTAATGCCGCATAAATCCAAGGGAACCGCGCCACCGAGCCCACGATGGCCCTTAATTTATAGCGCCGTAGGCGTTACACTAACCAGAATGGAAACGAGCGTGCACAATGTCCTCGAAGGAAACTTCGTTCTAATCCGACTGTCCAGGAAACGAGGCGACGATCAACGCAGCACAGGTGTTGCTAGATGAAACGTCTTACAACGTCGATCGGAGGCTTATCTACGACACCGTGTCGATGCGTTCGAGTTACAGTGAAAAGGTGGACACTTTTAGTAACGTTCCGTGGAATTTCTTTTCATTCGAAGGCAGGACTATACGATGCTGAGAGAACTGATGCAAACACTCGTTAATATTTCAATGGCCAATTGTCGGCACAGGGAACACTCGGCTAGACAGCAGGAACGCCGAGTATTACATTATGCATAGATGTTGCCGTTCTGCATTATAAATGATTATGCCATGATAATCGATAACGTTCATGTGCGCTACGTGGATTCTAATGCCCTGTAAATCGCGACTCGGAGAGAACGTTCGATACGCGTTGGAAATTCTAGCTTCTAACTAGTCTGCCTATGGAGGTCGTTAATAATACTATCAACGATGAACCCTTTGCAAAGATGAATTTTTAAAAGTATTACAAACCTTTCTCGCGACGAGCAAAATGATACATCGAACTCTCGAATGCTGGAAAAGGGGACTGCAGTTGATTAATCGATTCTTTTGTTCGCGACTTTAGGTTCTAGACGCGAGTTAATGAAGCTTATAAACATTCTGTTATCTGAAACAGTTCGTAAACACTCTGTTATCTGGCTTCATACACGGGAACTCGTGGCTGGAGGAAAATTGGCCCTTTGCTCCGCGATACGAGACCGTTACGAGGCGCGCCGTTTCTGTCAACAGAATCAACCGGTCGAACGAAGCGACAAAGAGGTCCGATATCCGTCGATTCTCTCCTGGTTTTTTTCTAATTTCGACGTTACAGGACACCCCGTATGAATAGAGAGAGAGAGTGCACGGCCCGCTCGTCTTTCAGCGTGGCGGAAAAGCGACGAATCGGCTTCGGAGCTCTTTTATTAACTACCGCGCTGTCGTTGGACAATAAACGCGGCTCGGCGAGAGGCAAGTTGTCAGTGTCAAACGTGTTCCACGAACTTTTCGCCGGGAGGGCGACGAGGCGCGTATTTAAATCGCGCGGATCTTTGCAACCGGCGAAACGAGTTCAATTTCGGTGACCTCCTCGCCTCGGGCGGGCAACTTTCATCGAGAAAAAAAGGAAACGAAGAAAGAAGGGAGAGAAACAAAAAAGAGCGGAATCGATGTCCGTTATGTCAACGTGCACAATCTCTGTCCGACAAAGGCGGAGAAAGTAACGTGTCCGTCCATAAATTCAATGACGTTCATCGAATCTTTCGCAACTTTTGCGTTCCCGCGGACGAGGACTTTTGTCATCCGGCGAGCCGCGTTAGCGTTTAGCGAAATGGTAGTACAAATAAGGATGTTTGACGATGGGAACGCGTTTTGCATAGGAACCGAATAACAAAGCGTCTGTTACCAATATTTGAAGTTTGTAGAGAAGGCACGGTCGAGAGGAACGTGATAATAGGTATTCCTTTTTGCCGCGTGAAATTGCTAGTGGATGATTCTCATTTCGAATATTCAATGCTTCGAAGATATCAATAATTGCTGAACAAGAAGATCGAAACCAGTCGCTTTGACTGGTACGATAGTTCAATCGTTCAAATTTATTCAACTTATTCTCACGGGCGTTCCGTTCTATCGAGTAGCAATAAAATAACCAATAATAACGACCATCAACTTTGCCAGCGCCGTGAACGGGAGAAAACTGAAAGAACGATCTGGTTCGAGTAAAGCGAACGACGCCATCGCAGCTGCCGCGACAGGGCACGGGAATTAGTCGGTCGCGTGGTACGAATAAAGCGATCGTTCCCCCGTTCGCGTACCCCTTACCCTCCAGGAATATTGGTCAAACCTGCCCCATCGCGGAGGGGGTGGCCGAAGGGGTGCAGATCGGCGAGGAGTGCAAGGGGTGCGGATCACGAGCACGCACCCCGCCTCGAATTACTCACCGGCCTCCCCTTTACCGAGCCGGTTTCACCCGAAAATCCAAAAACCGGGGGGATCCGCTCGTGCACGCGGAGAGCACCGCGTCGCGTGGGGTCTGGCCCAGCCACCTCTCTCCGCCCTTCGCCCCTTCGTCCCTCGGTCCCTCTCCAGAGAGAATTTCTCTGTTCTCGGGATTGCGAGCAGTTCGATGGAGCGACGGAAAGGGATAACGATTATTTTTTGGCTCAGTTATTTAGTAGTATAGTGGTACAGTGGTATAGTAGTGTGAAACTTTGTTTCCTTATAGTTACTCGAAGGAACAGATGATGTTAGAGACTTTGTTTCCTCTAGAACTACAACTTGATTCGATTGCAAAGTGCTCAGAATTGTGAACTACGACCTCAATCTATAATTTGCAATTTGTAACTTACTGCAATCAGCTAAACTTGAATTATAAATTAATTCTTATTAATAAATGCATAATCAGATTACGTTTGATCCAACTCCGCGATAGGTGCACGGTCCAACGTACTTCGTACCCTCCTCGGGCTGGTTCATTTCGAATGCCAAAGACGGGAGAGGAAAGCAACCGAAATACGTCCGCGCCGATCTTCGGCGTATCGTTCCCGCCACAAAGGAGCCGTTCCCGCGTTTGCGTCCTCCTGTAAGCGGATAGAAGCAACCCCAACAATTTTTTCCTTCATCCCCTGGCTGCCTCCGCGTCCACTCCGCGACTTCCGATTAATCGGGAGATCCTCTCGCCGTGAATGCCGGGGTCGGAAGGGCGAAGGTAGCTGCTCGCAACAGTTGACCAACGAACACCTGGCCCCTCGGTTAAGAAATCCATCGATCTGGATCGGGAACTCTTGCGCGGGGACCGTTGGTCAGACGTTCCGTCTAGGAAAGAATGCGGATTGTATAAAAGAGGCGCGCTGACTATTCGACTGCCATCTCGCCGATATAATGATTCTTTGTACAGGTTCGAAAATAGATTTTGCCGGTGGTACATTAAAGAAATCGAGTTTTGATGGATCTAGGAGACGCGAGAAGATTGATAGCGCAATTGCTATGAAAAATCTTTTAATCCTTTGTACTCTGAACGTTTTTCGATACGATCGACCATCGATGGCTCAGCGCCTGATTTTTATAGAGCAACCTTCGCGAAGCTGAAGTTTCGTTTCGCAAACTGAAAGTTGTACTGTACAGGATTTAGATGAATGCCGATTAGAGAGTCAACGTGTTAAAGGACGATCAGTCCAAGTCGAAAATGTAAACAGTAGCGATTGTTCGAGGCTGACGAGGTTGGCGCCCGTCCCCGATGCGTCACTGTCCGATTAACGTTCGCCTTGTGTGAACTGGGTCCTAATCAAACTGTCATCGTGCTGGAGTTCGACTCACAGTCAACCGCGTTATCAATTGTATTCACGTCGTTCCTTGGAAAGTTCAATGAAACAGCGTATGGAAAATGATCAACGCTATATATAATAAACGTCCGCCCTCGAGTCGAAAAGAATCCCCAGGAAAACCGAGCGCGAGATCTGGAACGCGAGGTCCGTTAGGTTCGCCGTTACACAATGGTCATTAAGATCATCATCATGGTCGGACGTGTGCTCGAGTGTCCGCGCCGGGGGACGTCAGCGTCCCGCGTCCGGTCACTTTTCTGCTTCCTTAAATCTGTTCGCAGGGGTAGCCGAATCACACGTCAAACGCAGAGACAGGCGTTTTTGTTACGAAAGTAGAAAGAGAGAGGCGCGGAGAGAGACAGAGGCGAAAAAAGCATACATATACAGGGTGAGTCGTTCAACCGTGCCGTCTGAATTTACCGGTAAACCGTTTATCGCGGAAAAAAGGTGTTCCGAACGGAAGTTATTCGCTACCAGTCGAACTAACCGTGTTCTCGTCAACAGTCGTTTCAAATCTGAAAACTAATTCTGTCCGAAACATTCTCTTATTCGACGAGTCAATTGTGCCGGTACTGTTGACACTAGAACACCCGAGCGCTTAAACCGTCTTTTGAACGTTTCTCTATAACAATTAAAAATATTCAATATTTTCTAATGAGATACAGATGACATTTTCTTAGATTGAATCAAGAAATCTCATGCATTCAGGAGAACTATTTTCTTCCTATATTTCGTACATTGATGCATTGTACAAAGTTCAATATTAAATATCAAAGTTTACAGTTTTGCTGTGTCAAATCATTTGGTGACTTAGAGGCGCCTGGAGTGCAAAGGGTTAAGATTTCAATCGGTTTAGATTTCAGTTTAGGTATGACTCTTTAATCATTTCTCGAGGAAGAGTCTGCGCCTTGGCGACAATCGCAAAAGAAATTCGAACTTGGTCATTTCGAGTCGCCCGGTGGTTCTAGCGTTAAACGACTCACCCTGTATACGGGATACGCGCGCGTGTAGGTACACAGAGGCACCGGGTCGGTCACCACCGCCGCCCGATGGGGTGTAAGAGTACGCGGGCACCGAGAGATGAAAGGGGGTGAAGGACGGCAGAAAATGTGGGGTGGTTTTAGGTCCTCCATTCAATTTATCGACGGATTGACAGCTCTGTTAGGCCCTTGTTACGCGGCGGCACGTTGCCCCGGGTACGAAGACAGGAACGAGAACGACGGAGAGGCCGCGGCCGATCTAATCGTGCCTCTTTTCCGTCTTGCATACGTTTTTCCCCGGTAAAAATAGCCCGGGTTTCGCCGGTCGAGGGTGAGGCGCGATCGGAGGACTTGCGCTCATGAGAATATCGGGAACGAGCTCTCCGCTCTCGGGGAAAGTATAATTGGTGATCGGTATCTCGACCGTTGGATTCCAACGATTTCCGGGCGACCGAGCAAGCTGAATTTCGAAGCCGCGAAGATGTGTTTGTTCCGCGATTGTCGATCTCTTGACACTAGAACTACCGTACCTATCGTCAAAACGACTGGTTTCGATTTTTTTGTTCGGCAATTATTGATATCTTCGAAGCATTGAATCTTCGAAATGATTTTGAAAATAAATAGTTCCATTTGAGTGCTATGAATGTCTGAAGAAATTGAAAATAATCTATTGTTACAATTTTTATGAGAATTGCATGTTAATCGTATTGAATGTAGTAGTTCCAGTGTTAAGAGCATTCGATGATAAATGGCTTCGAGTCGAGTCGAAAGAAGGCTAACAGATTCGTTGGACACAAAGGGACTTCCTTAGCTACCGTGTTCCGATGTTTCGGGACGCGTCATTGATTCGAATCAATATTTACGGAAACGCTAATGGGAGTCCGTTGATAACCGCAGGACACGAGCTCGGGGACTCGATTAGAACCGGTCGCGACGTCCAAAGTCCTAACGATTAGCTGTTCGGACCGATAACCGCGCCGGCGACGATCGAAACAATTCTGCTCCCGGTTTTTAGGAGGCACCGAGGGCGCCACGCGTGTTTGCTCGCCCCTCAGATACGAGTGACTACAGTGGACAATTCCGATTTACGCTGAACGGGTCCAAGTTCGCGTCCCCGTTTACCGATCAACGAAAATTCGACGGGAGTTTGTTGTACAGCCGTTTCACACGTTGACTGCCAAATCGGCACTGGTCAAAGTGCCATACAGTTGGAAAGGTCAAGACTTTTCAGGCTCTTTCCGATCTTCTTGCGATCTGTAGATTCGAAGTTTGATTCTTAAATTGTCCACTTTTTGACCTTGGATGACGAGTTAAGTCGTCTTTCGATTCGAAATCAATTTCATTTCTTAGTTTTCGTTGCTTAGTCCTTCGTTTTTGTTTGTCCGAAGAATAATTTCTACATTAACGAATCATAGTATCAGTATTAGCAAGTATGAACTATGTAACATTGTCCGATACACTATATTAATTGAATTTGCCTGGAATCGCGCTGTCGTGAATGTTCACGTTTGGAAAACACGCAGGTAAAAGATCGATTAGTCGGCTCCGATGGTGCTTAATGATCAGGGTTAATAGTGCTGATCGTGTGTCGATGCCGTGCTCACTCACTAGCGAACATGTGGCGTGCGAATAGAGCAGAGATGAGACACCAGCTGGTCTAGGAGCACCTCGTCGTTCTCGATTTTTCGATGACTCCGTGGCCTATCCTTGGATGTCTGACCGGTATCGTTGTTTAGACGAATCGGTTGAAGTTTTCGTTGCTGTGTTTGTAGCTAACTGTTAGATCTAAGTTTGATCTATGATAATTAACTCGCAATTGAGGTAGACGCAATAGATACGATAAAATAGTCGATTGCCGATAGAAAGGAGGGAAGACATTGATCTTTTAATTAATTTATTTATTTGCTTCGGTATTTACGAAAGAAAAATTCCTGTTAAATCTCGATTGTTACTACCACCGTTCTAAATATTACTATTTCATCGACACTCAATATTTAAGCACGAAATTTCCGTTTCCACAAATGTACGGTCGGTTTTCGACCGTTACCAGCTACCGTGCTACGAACTCGGAATGTACAAAGAGGCGCAAACAAAAAATTTCCTTCGGAGTAACGAACTTTTCTCGGGGCAGATGGAGTTCCCGTAAGATCTCGATCGAGCGGCGACGCTAAGACGTCGAGCACGAGCCATCGATTACCATAAGAGAGATATATTTGAATACATGGAAACGCTCGGTGATTTTTATCGATGGTAACGGTCACTGGCAACGAAAAAAACGTCCACTCGACAGAAAAAAAAAGGGAGGCAGAGCGAAACGCAACCGAAAGTTTCCTGGGCAGCTTTTCGATGGATCCGTGACCAACGGTGGCTGCTCGTCAGCCGCAGATCAAGATATCGATTTAATCTGTGGCACTTCGCGAAACGGTTACCGGCGTCACAATGGGCAGATTTCAAGGTAGATTGGTTTGCATAAATCGGACCGGAATCGGAAGTTTCCGTTGGAAGTTCCCTGTGAACAAATTCTCCCAGCCCTCGATCTTCGTGGAAACTCGCCCGTTCGCATCGATCTCTCTACCTCATAAAGGAGCAAGCGTTCACCAGTATCAGGCAGATCATTTTTCTTAACTGGTCATCGCCGCTTTTAGTTTATTGTGTGTAATGCGACAAGACTATCGACGTGTACATCATTGATAATTCTGGAAGAAAAACATCTCGACGTACGAAAGGCGAAGCAGACAATGAATGACACCGTGCAACGGTGTAACATGCTTTTCCAGCGAAAGTAACGCTGCGCGACGTAAGAAAGTATTTTCGTTCCATGCCGGAGAGAATAACTGTACGCCGTTCTTCCACGGTGTGTTGGATTACCGAGATTAAGGACAGGACCAGCTTGTTTACACCTTTACGCGACAAACGAGTCGGGTATTTTTGGAGGACATCGGGAGAAGCTGAGGACGCGCCTCGCCGCTTTGTCTACGTAATATTAGAATCTCGAAAGGGGAGGAATAACGTCGCCAGTGGGTAATTACCGAGCAACATAAACAGAAATAAAGGAAACAACTCGGAAAGTGCGTCCTTTTTGTTCTGTGATCGATTAGCACTGGATCTGCTTCATCGATAATCTAGATGGCTGAAAATAACCTACTTTAGATTTCCTCTTTTACAGTTGTTCAGCTTTTTAGAGATTTTTCGATGCATCAACTGAATGTACATGCTAACTTGTAGACGAATGAAAATCTGAGGGCTTGGTCAACCGAATGGGTTGAATGAATTTGAGTTTCAATGAAGACGAATCGAAAATTGAACGCGTTCGTTTAAAGTGAACGAGAAAGGGTGTATTTATAGTTTCTCTAGGCGGTTGTCCAAGCCTGAATGGTTAACGGTAAACAGCGAATGGGTAAGTGATTCGATCGTTGAGCAGTTCTAGCGTTATGAAACTAGCGCGTAACGTTAGGAAGTTAGCATAAAGGATAAGAGAATGACTTTCAAGGTAAACTCAGGGGGGGTCGTAAAAAAATATTTCGCGAGGACGGTACCGGTGCACCGTAACTTTTAACGGTCGCCTGACAAAGAAATCGTAAGCACGCCATGCGTTTCCGTGAATCTAATTAAAACGTTAAAAGGGTCAGGCCGGGTAGAATGACCGCGGACGGATCGCCTTTTTACAGGTCAGAACGGTCGGAATTGGAAAAAAAATAGAAAGGTGCCCGTTGTATTCCAGGCAACATCTTCTTTCCCGGGAGAAATTGGAAACAGTGCAATATAAAGCTGCACGGTAATGCCGGATCCCCGTACACCAAATTTCAGCGCGCGCACAATCGTGATGTTTGCTAATACAAATGCGAGAAACTGTTCTTTTCAAAGGGTCCCCTATTGTTCCTAAACCTGCATTCATCGAAAAAGGTATGCAGAACAAAGGTTTAAAAAAAAGGAGACAAAAATTCCGCAATTTCCAAATTATTAGGGGTAACTTCCCTACATTGGACCGCTTGAGCAAACACTTCTGTAAGTCGATGATCCGTTAATATCTCCGAGCAGAAAAATCATCGAGGATATTTTTACTATCGGTGACACGTGCTTGTAAAACAGCTCACTGTAAAAAGATATTTTTAATACGCCCAGTTCAGGGAACTAACCTAACCTACTTCGTAGGATAGGCCAAAGTTAACGTCGATCTCAGGGAAATACTGTAACACCGTTGAAGGTGCGATTTTTCATATTATACCAAGGAATAATTTACTTAGCAGTAAAACATTATAACCTCTAAAAACCAAGGGTAAAGTTTCATAAGTCACCGTTTAAATAGAAACAGCATCGGAGTAACATTATTAATTACACGGATTTCTAAGTGCTAAAAACTATAAATTTCACCCTTGGAAATCTCGTCGAAAGTCAGTTTGCACGTGAAAAATACGGACCAATTTATTTTCAATTGCAACGGTCATTACGATTCCTCGTATTTAATAAATTAAACAAACGAAAGAAAACGCGGAATTTTAATGTTGCAACGCGTTTAAAAATTCCGCGTTATATCGATTTCACGTTTACTCGCGTTGAATTCCCTTTTTCGATACTGGCCCACATCTTTCTGTGATTGCACTACTACTTTCCTACGAAGAATCTCCTTTTTCTAATTATCGTTCCACAGCGTTTCAATCTCGTTATTGGGGTGCCAGTGTACGCCGCCACAACAAACACTTGAAAACACCCAACACCGAATGCCCAACACCTTCTCCAGCCAGCCTCCTCCAATGACGTTTTTACCACAGCGTAATTTACCGCGGTAACAAGATGACAATCGCTGCTCAGTAAAAAACTCCCTTGCGGATGCACAGCCATCCTAAAAAGATCAGCGGAATCCCGTAAAAAAAAAAAAGGAAGAAGCTAAAAAGCCATCAACACCTTCGGAGGAGTCCTGCGGAGACTTTTTACTGCGGCCCGGTGCTGCAAATCGAATTAAAACGTTACAGATCGTTTTTCAGGGCGGTTTTTTTCTGTAATCACATATAACTTTTTACGGTAAAATATAGATACTCCAAGCAGCGACAAAAAAGCAGAACCCCTAAACCCATAAGGTATTAAAATTGAAATACGGTAACGAAGCGGAAAATGGCCAAGTTTACGTGGATGTATCTGTAATACTCGAGGAAATAAAAAGTGAAAAGGAAAGGGGTGCATTGTGCGAGTGTCTCGGTGCAATTACAGTTCGCCGGATCATCGAATCGTCGACGCGGTCATCGCAGGAACCGCGTGTGAAATAGGCGTGCGATACAAGTGAAGCTGAAACGGAAGGAAACGACGAGAGATTCAGTTTCCGCCTATACGTGTGCCATTTCTGGGATCCTGTCATGGGCGGGAAACCGACGAAGAAGCAAATTGACGCGGCCATTTTGTAACCATGGGAAGAGTAGCTTCCTACCCTTGTACAATGACCGGAGACCCCAGTATTTTCATACCTGATAATTTCAGCCATAAAATGATAAAAGTTGGAACAGCCCCCCAATAAGTCGTCATAATTCCTTTATTCCACCCGTGGCCGACGCTACCCCGCCGGGGAAAAAGGTATACGAGCAGTTTAGGGTCCCCTTTCGTGCGAAAGTAGAGCAATCGTAATCTTAATTGCCGGTACCACTGTCAGTTAGCATGCCCGCCTTTACCATATCCTACGCTTAGAGAGCTTCAGCCATAACAGAGACATCATTCAGACCCAGAGTAAAATGTTTTTCGCCAGGTCGCAGAGGGGGGAAGAACCTCACTGCCCACCTTTCCACCAACGTTTAACAACGTTCGAGATTGAAGATGGTATACAGGCAACCCTTAGGCCCGTTTTACTGCCATCGGAAATATTGTCCGGTCATTAGACTGTTTTCGGGCTGATTTGCAAGGCTGATTTTTAAAGCTGATTTTTAAGGCTAAACTATGCCGTACCTCTTCGAGGATTTTCTTTGATCTGGAGGTATAGCGAGAGGGAAGCCGTTTTGCTCAACAGGGCGGACGGAGTTGTTCCGCTCTTTATTTCGACAAGCTTCGAGCGTGAAAGTTAGTTTTCCACGCAAAACACTCGATTCTACGAACCGTCGAGAGTAGGATGGAAAGTTTGCTCGGTTGTCGCTCGATTCGATGCGTGGAACTTTATTCCTTAATTCGAAGAGCGTCATCTGTATCTGATGCGAACCTATCGAGTATTTCCGGCGAACTTTCGGAGGGCTGAATAACGAACAGGGAAACGGGAAGCTTTGTCTGAATTTTGCAGTGAATAAGCGGCAATTCGCTTGAAACATTCGAATGGTAATACGCGTTACCGCAAAATCCTTAAATATATAAATAACCAGAGGCGTATGCATTGTTCACGCTCGCTGTTCGCCGGGGACAGAAGGGAAACGGGAGTTTCCGGATGACAAAGGAGTAAAGAAAGGGACCAGGTTAACACATTAAACATTCGGAATCGACTAATGGGTCGGGCGTTTAACTTTGCGTCCCAAGGACAGCAGGTATACACCAACGGGGAGATTGAAAGGGTTACAATGCATGATTGCCTGGACAATGGGTCTTGTCCAGGTAGAAACGCGCCTCGCTTTCACGTCGGGCGTCCAAGGGTTAAGTATCGTAATAATTGCCAATAATCTATCCATTGTGAATGGCTAACAGCGTTTACAAGAAAAAAAACGGGGACCGCATCCCCTCCTTTTGGGTTCCGGTGTTTCGCTGCCGATCGCACGATCTAGTGGGAAATCCGAGTTTCCTCTAACCCTATCCTCAGCGCTGCGATCTCCGGAACGGTAGAAAGGAAACGATAACGACGTTCACACTTGGAAATTGCGGCTCGGATTTACGCTGACGCCCCGCAACAATGGCCGCTCGCTAACTCAAATCGGATCCCGCTTTATAGCGGTCCCGTATTTTCCTCGCGGTTTATACGAAAGCTACCCCTTATACCTGGTCGCTCTTTTCCACAATATTTTGTCAGGCTTGTGTACGGAAGTGCTTACGGCCGCGCCCGATCTCCGCGGACACCCTACCTTTTTTGCGATCGAATGCGTGGAAACATGGAATCTTGTCAACGCTCCGAGTGTATACATATTGCATTAACGAGGATCAAATCGGATATTTCAAACTAATTATTCAACTAACAAATCGTCCATTTGCCATCAGATGAACTCGATAGTAATAATTAAGCGATACCACACGTATTCAACGCGGAAAAGTAGTCTCGATCGATCGTTCGCAATTACCGATCCAAAGAGTCCTCTTAATTCCCACAATGCCGAGCGCTCGCGTGCCGCGCGGCCACCCAGAGGATCGTCTCCCCAAACGGAAATTAAAGAGGAGAAAAAAAGGAGAACGGAGACAGATGAAAAAACTGGGAGGGTGAGACCGGTGTTGTACAGGGCCTCGACTAATTCGCCGGACCGCGGCCACCGAGATTCCTCCGGTCGATCCCTCAATGATCTCCTCGACGCGCTGCACCGTTTCATCCTGTTTCGCCCTCCCTTCTGGCGTATCTCCGGATCTCCGTCTCTATCCTGCTGCTAACGACAGCGGGCCGGGAGGGGCGGCGCAGCGCGTCGAGTGCGGCGCGCGTGGTCTCGCGGCTCCACGAACACGCACGAGCGGGGTTAACACGCGCCCCGGCATTCTTCCACTTTTTTTTATCGCGCACCGGGCACCCGACAAGCTTTCCGGGGGCACGCGCTGCGCACGGGGGGCAGGTGAGAGAAAGACGGACGGAGAGAAAAGGAGAAAGATAAAGGAACGACTATTTCATTCCGAGAGGAGGAACAGAGAGAGTATTTTTCACTTTCTAGACAGGAGGGAAGAGGGAAAGAGGAACCAGAGAGAGCAGCGTGTTTTTCAACCGGTCAGAAAAATAGCTACAATCTAGCTGCAACAGGGGAGAGGAGTGTGCGAGAGATAAAATTTGTTTTGGGAAAAAAAGGGAAGAAAAAATGGGAAAAAACACAGTGGCGGCACTATACTTTCGGGGGCATTGTGACGCGTGTTATCGCGCTCGGAAGTCGCGAGCCGGCTCGTGGAAATTTTACGCGCACGGCTCGGTCCGATACACCGCGCCCGCGTAAATTGCATTGTTCGGGGTTCGTTTGACTCGGTGCCGAAAAGAGGCGCCAGTTTTTGCGCGCCGGTTTCCCGAACGCTGGAACAAAGTCGCGCGACGCTTTCATTTTTCCGTTGTTTCTCTTTCCTTCTGTATCTCCCGTTGTTTACCGGATATCCCGGTAACGACAATTTCTGCGTTTCGATCTTCGAAAATCTCTGGAAATTCTTGGAACAGAATTTTCCTCGGATATTTCCGGAACGCGGCGTTTCCTTTGTCCCGCGCTCTGCCCCCGCGTTTCCACGTTTCCCGCGCGGCTTTCGGAAAAATTCCGCGCGATGCACGCGCGATTCATAATGCATCGGCGCGGACTTCTAATAGCCGGGTTCCAGGGAGACCGAACGATTTGTGGACGTCGCAGTCCGCGGACGGAAAGTTTCCGTATCGACCGTTCTTTGAAATATTGAGAACGATGCCGAACATCGCGCACGTGCGCGGTCGCTGTAATGAAGATGTAAAATCGACGGGTCGTTACTTGGAAAAAGAAACTTGGCGCGAGGAATGCGCCGTTCGAGACTGAGAAACGCGCCGGGAACGCTCCGCAATCGACATTAAGGGCGAAAGTTATAATTACGCGTTGGTCGCCGGTGATGTTTAATATCGCGCAATCTTTGTTCCATGAGAAACGATGCTTCGAGGAGATTACTTTCCTTCGAAGGGGCAAATTAAAGAAACTTCGTAAAAGTGTACGGATCCATTGTCATCTTCCATGGATGTCAATCGATGTATTAATATCCTTCGGTATCCGATTACTTCTTTCTCGCAAAAGTAAGCGAAAACGATGTAAATGTCTCTTCGTTTTGGGATTTTCCACTTTCATCTCGTAAGGATCGTATTACGTTAGATTCGTAATACCTCGTTAAATAAATGTCACTGGAAAACAGTACTGGAAAACATGAAACTCGGAGAGAACAGATGGTTACCAAGAATAAAACTTGATTCGAACAACAGTGACGAAGAAATAATGAATCATCGTGCGGTCATTCGTCACTCGATGTTCCTATTACTCTTTATCCGCGTGGGTAACCTTTATTCGTTATATTCATTTCTTATTCGCATTCGCAAACTCGATCGATAGAAAAGCAACGTCGCTCAGGCTCTTACGTTACTAAACGCAGCATTTGGAAGATCATCCGAAACGAGCAGAAAACGACGAGCAACCTCAATTTCTAAATCACCTATGAACGACGAATGTTTATTCGAAAAGAACGCGTTATCGTTGATCGTTGGGTCCAATGGGTCTCGACGCGTGATGAACTAAAATAATAAATACGCGAACGCATTAGAAAGGTGTTGTTTAACCCTTTGACTGCTACGTAAAATTATATTTTACAGAAACGTGGACATTAATTTCTTTCATGACGTATCGAACGAAACGAATTTTGTTGGATATATGAGATACGAGAAAGATAGTGGAGCAATTAAGAAGAATCTTGATTTCTCAGTTTCCGGTTAATAGAGAAAACTGTTTCGAGTAGATGGGAGTTTCGATGAGTGTTTGCTTGGCAGTGAAAGTGTTAATATAGGATAAACGCCTCGACAGTGCGTCAACACCCTGTTGAGGATGATTCTCCGTCCATCGCGTCGCGAGTAGCCCAGCGTGCTCGCGTTGCTCTAGACTCTCCACCCTTAAAGATCACGGTCGCAGGTTCACCCAGTCTCCCGACATCAATCTCCCCCTAACCCCGAAGAAGCCCACCGTTCTCCAACTCGTCACTCAGCCGGCGCGCGTCTCGCTCGGAGGCTCGCGAGCGTACACCTCGTCTCCCTCCAGCCCACTCAGCATCAGTGTCGGTCTCGCCTCACCCCCCTAAAAGCTCTTCGGTCCGGAGAGACTCGCGCGCATCCGGGGTTGCGATTCTGGAGGGTAGAAAGGGAAGCTCTCGCGACGGCGAGTGGGGATAGGAGCGCTGACGGCGAAACCTGGTGGGGACTCGTCCGGCTCCAGTGGTGGGGGATGTTTGACTACAGTGAGCGCGACTCGATTGTCAGCTAGTATTGGGTTAGGTCAGCCCAGAGCAACGTCGTTGATCGTCGTCGGTGCTCGTGGTCGGACGGCGACGTTTGTTGTTTATAGTAGAGTAGTTATCAGTTGTATAGTTTTTTTTCCAGCCTCGCATATCGGTTCGTTCCAAGATCCTTCCCCGACAGAGACCGTTACGCACCGTCGTCGAATTGGTTCCACGTTTCGTTTGTTGCCGCCCGCTGCTTTCGCTTCGATTCGGTTCGATTCGGTCGCAGCACGTGGGACTCGTGCCAGTTTCTCGCCGAGACCTAGACGCGGATCGAGCAGTTTGCTACCCTCGAGTCCGGGAGGAGGGAGGATTCGCTTGAAAATTCGCACGACGAACCCGCGGGGGACCCGAGCACTTCTAGCAAGTTGCTGCTGCGACTCGGCTGGCTTAGTGGTAAAGAGTGTGCCGTTGCTTGGAACGTATACCCGAGCTCTGGTTCCGCGTCGCTCTCGCGGGAAGTGATCGTAATTGTGCGCGGAAGTGGATGGAATGTCTAAGTGAGAGCCACCACGGATCATAGAATGGCACTGTCTTATCTGCAAGAGGCGCAACTGAACGCAGGTAGGTTCGAGTTCGAACGGACATGTGCCATAGGTGTGCGCGTCGATCGCGATTCCATCGTAGCTAAAAATCATCGATGAATCATTCTCTATGCAGCGGTCGGTTCGGCGAGAATATCTCGGTTCCCTTTTCGACGTGACAGTTGGCTTGCGAGGCTGAATGGACATTTTAAACGGATACCGCGCGCACGACACATTCCGAGAAGTAAATATTCCAATCGACGCGCTGAATAGGCGGCCGGGCAGAGATCCTATTAGCTATTCCAAATAATTCATCTAGTTCACCCGAACGAAACCAATGACAGCCAACGAGATTTTCTCCGGCCAAGCGAACATCGCCAACGTGTCACGTATTTGTAACGGTCGTATTTTGCGTACACCAAACGAAACGAAACCTATAGATTTGATTGCTCAAGGTTAAAGACGGCATTATATTTAGTAACTCGAATCGCGTTCAAAATAAATGCTGGTACCGAGTTGATCTCGGAATAATATTCTCCAACCGATCTGTCGTTGAAAAAAATAGACAAACGAGTGGCCATTTATGAACCATGTACGCTCGGAATGTCGCAGTCCTCGCTGATCTCCCGGGAGACCGATCGGAAACAAAATCGTCGTTTGTTTTCGCGCGTGAAAGGCGATTCGGTTTTTCTCGCGGAGTCCGCGGCGGCGTCGCTCGCGAGAGCTGTCTCGATCGGCGCGGAGAGGTCGCGGGGATTCCCGCGAAGCGGCCAGGATCTTCGCGTTTCTCTAAGCGCGTGCGTTCGCGCGCGTTGGCCGGCGGCCAGCGGGTCTAAAAGCGCCCGCGGGCGACACGCTACAATGTTGTGACACATTGTAAACATCTGACGAGCCAGGAAACCGCGAAACCGCCTCGGGTGGCGAGGGAAATCTGTTCGGCGAGCGGCCGAGCGGCCGCGCGACCGTTTCGCGGTTCCCGAGGACCGACTAAAAATACACGCGCTGCGTATTTTGCCGCGTCGACGTCCAACCGATCCGACGACGCGCGCAGGCAGACGCGCACGAAGCTCTCCGCTGTACCGTTAGATCACTTGATCTCTCCGCTCGGCCGAGGAATTTGACTGATCGGTCACTTTTTCATTTCCTCGGCCAATTCTTTGTCGGCTTTATTTCCTGATCCCTGGTATTTTCGCTAATTTCCTATTGTCCGATACGGTCATACGCAGAACCATAAACTAATCAGAACCATAAACCAATGAAGACCATTAAACTAAGCTGCCGGGACGTCTCTTGTCGTTATACCGTTCCGCTAAGCTACAAGTCGTCTTCTCCCGATAATACACACACACGCCGTTGTCTGTCGGGTATGTTAAACAATGCAGCGGCGTTTTTGTGTCGGCGTCGGACAACGTCGGTCGCGCATCTTTCCGTTTCGACGTGTCTCCGCCGTTGACCGCGTTGCCTTTGACGGTCTAGCCTGGCACAGGCGAGAATCGACCGATCGGTAGACCGATTAGAAGATGCTTGACGGGATTGATCGGTATACTTTTCGTTTTAACGTTGCGTTGTTAGTTCTTGCTGTTTTTGGGGAATAGTGTGGTCATTGCTTGAATGAGTGGCTGACTCGAGGAACGATTGACTGAAGGATTAATTAGGGAATTTTTATTTGTCGAATAGATTGATTAACCGAACAAGCGAGAGATCTAAAGGGAATCTTTGTTGTGAAATATAGTTCTGCGAGTATGATTGCGCGCTAAGAAATCGGAAAACGAAATTTCTCGTTATCTCTGAGAGTTGATTAATGTAGCAACCAGCAATTGTTCAATTACACTCTAAAACAAATAGTCAAGAAATAAGGGACCTATCGAAACGCCTCCCTCCGAGTCCGACGTTCCAATTATCACGTTCGAAGGAAAGAAACGAATGTTTGAAAATAAATCGGGTAAGCATTTCGAGCGCGCTCGACGGTCGAATTAAAGGAAACAAGAAAACAGGATCGATCGTTGAAATTTCCCTCGTCGAACGGCACGGTCGCGATTATGCGCGAGCAAGTCCGGGGAGGAAATTTTCTTCTCCTTCGTCTTCGAGGGAAAGGGCTTCTCTCAAAGGGAATATCGGGGTTGGCGACCAATTAGGGAAGGGATGCGAGGCGGGGGTGGGGGCGGTACTCGTCGTCGTGTTGCCGGGAAACGGCGATTGTAGGCTGTAAGAATCCTAGCCCGCGCCGAGGGAGTTCCAGGGCCGGCGAAGAAAAAGAATAGGAGATCTTACGCACCCTTATTGATTCCCGGGCTCTCGTTACCGCGTGGGACACCCTCCTTTCTAAACGGTCCATTAATTAGCGGCTCTCTTTCTCTCTCTCTGTCTCTCTCTCTCTCCCTCTCTTTTTGTTTCGCGACGGACACGGGTTCCCCGGCCGAAGGTTTCCTCGTGTTTCCTTGGAAAACGAAAAAAAAAAAATACGTTCTCCCCGCGTGCAAGAAATTTCCATCGTCCCCGCGACAGGCCAACGAAAATATTCGCTGAAAACGCTGAGGGGGTGCGAGCGATTTTTAGAACTCTCCCAAAGCGGACCGGTTAATCAAATCACGTAGTCAGCCGGCGACGCCGGTCACGCGTATGAGCAATCATCGGACGATGATGCAACCCTAATGCGCAGGGAATATTTTCGTGTTTTTTTTTTCCGCTCGCGCGAAAGCGAGCGAATCTTCGCGCGAACGGGGGCCGTTGCTTTTATTCTTGACTCGGGGATCAATCTTCGGGGAATTTGTTTCGGACATGCGTCGATCTAGTTGGTGCTGGACCGCGGTCTCGAGCTTCGCGAGGTTTGCTTAGGGTGGCGTTCGGAGGGCGACGGTTGTGATCTGGAATTGTCAGGTTTCTAAGATCTCGGGAGGATTCCGCGATGTTCGGAACTGGTGCGTTTGAAGGATATCTCGGCCCCTATTACGAATTCGTCTAAATCGATCGAACTTCGTCCAACTACATAGTAACGTTTAGAAGACACTCTGTCTATCCCAGAGTGATCTCCAGCCCCCGAAGATCCGAGAACATTCGCAACCGAGTGAAAGACCGGAGAACAGTGGAGATTAGATGAAAAGCCCGCGAAACGGTGCGATTGTTCGAAAAATGCCGCGGAACGTCTGAAAATCGGATAACCCAGGGAACTGATAAGCCCGGGGGAAGCTGTTTGCGTGGTCGTTCGCGTGGTTTCGCGGAGTCGTTGGCCTCGGGTCGAAGAGAGAAGGTGGAGGCGGTACATCGCGGTGACGTGGGTGGGAAGCCGAGCCTTATGAATGAACCGTCGCGTACGGGAGTGTGAGTGAATGGAGGAGGATCGAGGCTCGACGCTCACGTGTGAGCGCGGCGTGTGTGGGAGGGCGGCTGGGGCACGCCGAGAGGAGAAACGGGGAGAGAGAGATGCGACGGTGTCTGCGATGCCAGAGCCAGCTGGAGAAAGCGGGACACCGAAACGCGCGGGAGAGAAAGATCGTCGTGGTGTACCACGGGACAATGCGGCTTACACGCAATTCGCGCGGTGCGCGCAGGGTTCGCCGTTTTTACGCGCGTAGCGAGAGGTCGATGCTTGCCTCGGATACGCGCCGAGGTCCATTGCGAAACGCGCTCTATCGCTTTGCATCGACCGTTTCCATATTCAACTGAAAAGGTGCTCATTGTCTCTGCCGAATAAAACACTGCAATCTCGCCGGCATCTCTGTCGCTTCGAGTAACAATCCTGCACTGCGACGGCGATCTTAACACTTTGGCTGCCAAGAAACTCGTCGAAACTAGATAGAGACTCTGCCTGTCTTGTGTCTGATATATCCAAGAATTTATGTGAAAAATGTCGCCAAAGTTCGGATGACGTGCAGTCTTTTAAACGACGGTCTTAGTTCCGAAAGACGCGTCGGTAACCGAGCGATGCAACTGTGTTGCTTCGGAACGCGTCCTTCGAATTCGCATCTGTCGTCGAGACACTGCATAGTGTTATATAATACATCGATAATAACTTGGTTGAGCGGAATGTAGATCTATAGCCCTTCTCTCGTGCCTCTAAGTCGCGTACTCGAAACGATTCGCCAAGGAAAATCGTAGCACCGATTTACTATCTATGTATCCTCGAATTCTTAGCGGAAAGTTTCTGAAAATCTGTTTGACCGATTGTTCCAGGACTCTTAACCGGCCAGCACCTAGACATGAAGCAAGAATCCGAGAAGCAATCGCTGTCCCCGCCACTGAACAACAACACGTCGCAAGTGATGTTCCCCGGAATGGGTGCCTCCGCGGCCGGTTTGTCGATGCTCACCCCGCAGCAGCTACTAGCAGCGAGCCGGACGGCAGCGCTGATGGCCGCGGGGATTCCCGTCTCGTTGCACGCGACGCTGGCCGGCAGCCCGTCCCTCTACAGACACCATCAAACGCTGTTCAGCGGTTGGGTGCCGCCCGCAGCCTCCTCGCCCCCGTTGCCGATCCATCACTCGTCGAGGCCGGTGTCGCCGGCGCTGAGCACCAAGTCGTCCTCTCGGAGAACCGCCAGCAACGCCGCTAACAACAACAACAACAACAACAATAACAACGTGGTGAGCAGCAGCGGCGACAAGATGATGAAGAAGGGCCAGACCGCCAAGAAGAAGACCGCCAAGTCGAAGAACGACGCTGTGCAAACTCCGATCGAAGGGTCAGCGGCGCCACTTAGCCCACCCATATCCGTCAGCCCGGAGGCTGGCAAAGATGGGAGGGACAAGGTGTTCACCTGTGGCGTCTGCTCGAGATCGTTCGGCTACAAACACGTGCTGCAGAACCACGAGCGCACGCACACCGGCGAGAAACCGTTCGAGTGCCCCGAGTGTCATAAAAGGTGAACAATTGCTTTCGATAGGACTGTGTCGTCTCTTTCTTCTTTTTTTGCTGAGGAGTTACAGTAGTTGAGTCGGTGATAACCGAAAGATGCAATTGAAATCTCGACGAGCGCGTTTCTATGGATTCTATGAGATATTTTAAGTAGATTCGACTAGTTCTAATCGGTTATCAGTTCTCGGATTCTACGGTTCAACGAGCTATTCTGCGAATTCCCCGTTAACACCAAGCATCCTTCCGATTGTTACAGATTCACGCGCGACCACCACCTGAAAACCCACATGCGGCTGCACACGGGCGAGAAGCCTTATCACTGCAGCCACTGCGACCGGCAGTTCGTGCAGGTAGCGAACCTGCGCCGGCACTTGCGCGTGCACACCGGCGAGCGTCCGTACGCGTGCGAGCTGTGTTCCGCGAAGTTCAGCGACTCGAATCAGCTGAAGGCTCATCTGTTGATCCACAAGGGGGAGAAGCCGTTCGAGTGCGAGCACTGTCAGATGCGGTTCAGGAGGAGGCACCACCTGATGCATCACAAGTGCGGCACGGTCACCGGGATGATGATGTCGTCGCGGTCCTCGCAGGTAGCGTCCCCGTCGTTGGCCAGCGACGATCTGGACGAGGAGATGGACATCGACATCGACGCGGACATGGAGGAGATCGAGTCGACGACGCAGTTGGCGTCCGCCAGGAAATCGATCAGCTCGGTCAGGCAGTCGGTTCACCGGCAGCTGCCCAGCCCAGTGGTTAGCACCTCGATGCCCATGCCGCTGAACCTGTCGGGGATACCGATGGTGGGTCTGCCGGAGCAAACGGAGCCGGAGGACCTGTCCATGTCCACCGGGATGCACAGGCCCCACTCGCACTCTCACAGCAGCGGCGACTCGCCCATGAGCCGCAGCCCCAGCAGCGACACCATTCACGAGGAGGACGACGAGGACCTGGACATGTCCGAAGCTAGCCCCAGCAGCCTCTTCCTCCACAATCACCGCGCCGCCGGCCAGTACGCTCACAATCTGGCCGCGTCCCTCGGTAACCCGGCAGCCAACGTCGGCCACGCGTCCTAGTGGAATCTCTAGGGGTACGTAAACTTTACAACTTGGTAGCAAGACAAGTGGAGCAGAGCGAAACTCGTATACACAGTACCGCATCATCACACCAGACCATCCTACTGGTTAACCTTCACAGGCGTCTACCCCGCGAAGACTAACGAGACGTCCCTCGTATCGGGCAGGTTAACCCTTCGCGAATCACGATGCGTTCCGACCCTTCGGAGAAGACACTCGAGTTCCCGTTCGTTTCTTTGAAATTCCTTCAAATTCGCTACTTCTTATCGTTGCCGTGTGCATATTCCGCTGGATTCGAGGGGAACGAACGTTACGAGCAACGCACCGTGCATAGTTCGTTGATCGTTTTGGTTTTCCGGTAGTTGTCCGACAGTTAGAGAATAAAAATGATAAAGGAAAATGGAACAAAGGCGATGGGAGTGCTATTCCCGAAGGGTTGAACTATTCGAAATCTGCGAAAGAAGCGTTACCATCAAACTACTATCTTCTTTGCAAGTTTCATTCGACCTCGAGAGGTTAACGAAACTCGCCTGTGTTTCGATGGGATCGCGTCGTTTGTGTTTAAGGGTAGCTTCCGTCACCTCGCAGATACATACGAAAAACTAACCTCACCTAGCAAAATCCTCCGAGCACCGGTTCACAGTCACTATTGTTAAGATGCTTTTTATAGATATATATATATATATATGTATGTATAAATATAAATATACATACATATATATTATATATAGAGATTATTATTATTAATATTATTATTATTATTATTATTATTAATATTATTATTGTACCTATGAGAAAACAAACAGAATGAGGATGAAAGGATTGATGAGTGATAATGGGTCCGTGAATGTCCTGTATAATGTGTAATTTAAAGGAATAACGGAAACAAACCAATTCAGGGACGCGTTCTCTTTTTTTTGTCAAAAAAAAAAAAATATATATATATATATATATATTATACATATATGTGTATCTATATATAGAAATATATATAGATATATAAAATTACGAGTATATGTATAGGTACGTTTCGTGATCGATACGTAAGTGGGAATCCCCGAATCCGAGTTTTGATTTTGGAGATGGAGAACGGGATTACCCTTTGTATATAGTTCCGGGGACAAAAAAAAAGCGAGACGACGTGTAAAAGAAGAGGAAAAAATTGTGTATTATTCGGTTAGTCGTTGTGTAGTTACGCGTGGTTTTTCTTTTTCGTTCACGAGAGAGCCGTATTGACGAGAACCTCCAATTAGTTATTACATTAAATTAGATAGATGTCGAGAGAAGTCGCAGAGAAGAACGAGCGGCGGTTAACGGTGGAACTGCCGAGTAATAAAATCTCGGAGCGCATTAAAATCGGAGAAATACGTTTATCGGGGCTTCGGTTCGATGATCGTTTAATAAGGGTTTATTAATTGGGGTCTTTGGAATCATAATGACACGCGTCACTTGGAAAGTTACATTCGAGTTACCGAACAAATGAAATATCCGTTCAGTTGAACACTCGACACTTGGCGAGGTCTATAAAATTCTTAGTAAAAAGTCTTTTGCAATTTCGTGTTGAACAGCCGATTGTTTACTCTAGCACGCAAGAGGAAAAAATGCATTTGCAAATTTCACGTTTCGACGAAGCTCGACACTGGAACTATCGGACAGATGAAAACGACCCATTCCAGGATTCTTAGATAGGAATTATTGAAACGATAATCTGAACGTTCGGTAGTTCCAGCGTTGAAGCGTCGAGGAATAAACCCGAAACGGGCGATATCGAGGTGACCGGTAGTTCCGTCGTTAATTCGATTCGCCGTCGTCGCGTGTGAGTGGGAGCGTGCGTGAATGAAGCGAGCGGGAATCGAAATATAAAAAGAGAAGCTTATACGGAATGAATGTACTGGTATACAAGTTCCTCTGACAGTAAAAGTAGCGGGGGGGAGTGACATCGGTTCGTCGGTCCTCTGTCGCTCTCGAACTCCGTCGATCTTCGCTAGCTGTCGACCATATATGTATAGATAGTTTCTTTATCATTTCTCTGTTGCCTCGTTTTTCGTTCTTCGTTCTTCATTAATTTCTCACACGTTCCGCGTTCCTTCCAACCATTGTTTCGCTGTTACTTTCTTTTCGTCTAACGCCGGCGTATCAAACGCCAGCGGTTTACCATTGTAAACCTGTCGAGCGAATTTTTGTTTCTTCTGTTCATTTTCTAATTGTTTAATTTCCTTCTGTTAAATATACATATATATATATATATACATATATACAGGTTCACTTGAAAAACAAGGTGCACACGTCAATTTCCCATTACAACACATTTCTCCCGCGGTCGAGTCCGAGATGGGACGATCTCTCCGTATTCCTTATTTCCTATTTCATCCCTTATTTCCTAAACGTATCCGACTCTTGTCCAAAACTATTTGCTCCGCGGTAGATCGATGTTAGCATGTCGGATATAAATATTCCTTACGATAAACGAAGAATAGCAAAGATGAATACTCGATGGAAATTATTACACGCGAAGCAGAATCGAACACTATTTTTGAAAAGCGGTCCAAGTCAGAAATACGGTGGAACCCTCTCTAACCCGATGAGAAAAAGAAAACTGAAGCAAGGAATTCCGAGCAGTCCCGCGGTTGCACGTCCCTGCCAGCGAACGTTGGCTAATTTGCATTCGCCCTTCGCAAAAAAGAATCGAGAGAAAGCGGCCGTCGTAAGACGATATATTCACGCGTGAATACGAGATCGGCGATTCGCGGGCAATCCGCACAATGACCGCGGGCAGGAGCTGCCTCTGCGGATTCCTCCCTCGATTCCTGGCTCGAACGACGCAGGATCATCCCCCTCTGTCCCGCTCGCCCTCATTCTCATGCAGAAATCGGGCAAAACCCTTGGAAGTCTCTCGCCTCTTCTCCGGTTTCCGTCTTTTTTCTGGGGAGCAGCCGGCCCCTGTTCGCGCGGCCGATCCCCGGACCCGGCTTTTGTCCTAGGAGACCCGGCGGGCGTCCGTCTGTTTCGCGTGAACCAGTTTTCGCAACGACATACCCCCGCGTGCCGAAAATTTCGCAGCCGGTGGCCACCGGAGCCGGTCCTCCTTTTCAGTTTCCGCCGACTTCTCGCCCCCCGACTCGGTGTCCTCATCTCAATGGTCCTCTGATTTATGTCTGGTCCCGTGGCCATGCAAATTTCATCGTGGACTCGGCCTCTCGGGTCGATTGTTCCACGGGACAGTCACTGCGGCGCAGGGAAATGGGGTCTACCAGTCATTCAGCGGTCTCCTTCCGGGTCTATCGTTGTTCCGCATCCCCTAGTCGAACGAACGACCTTCGAAATCCCGATCTGGCTTTCAGTTGTTTCACGGTGAAGGAGGATTCTACGGTTTGCGCACGCCTGGCGACCTTCGCCGCCGAATTGCACCCGTTTTGCCTTCGGTCCGAAAGTTAACGTGTTAGGTTCACTGAGATTCGAATGCGATTGGACGCGTATAGAATTTTTCAAGGTTATTTTGGTTAATCTCGGTTTCCGTTTAGATACTATCACGCGAAGAGACTAGTCTATCTTTAAATCCTAATAGAGTAAACCGTACAATAGTAGATCTAGCGTTGAAAGAGAACATGTGGTTTTTTCTACTTTTCGAAGAAACTATTGATTTGACTGCTTCGGTACCTTCGGTACTTGAATCTGTAGAAGTGAGCTTTTAATTTGGGAGCTATCGGTTAATCGCTTTTAATTTATTGTCTGATTTGCTTGTTAGGTTAACGGTATAGTATAGTGTTAGAGGACGGTTTCGTTATTTATTTGTTTTTAGTGCGTAGGTTCTTGTAAATTCACGGTTATTAGATTGATCCGTGAGAAATCGGTTTTGTTCGGTTAACGTTATCAAGTCGTTGATTAGTTTGTTTAGTTTGTAGAAGTTCTTGTCCAGAGAAACGCAAGATTCATATCGTTCGCGCTGGAATCTCTTATCGCGTGTCGATCGTTTAGAATGCATAAAAGATATTGTTTGGTTTGTAGACATTCTTGCGCGCGGAAACGCAAAATTTCTATAGTTCGCGTTGGAATCGTCTCACGGTATCGTACATCGATCGTCAAAACAGTTCTTCGAATAATTTTCACGCGAGATGCGAAGAAATTTCGCCTCGTTGCGATAGGAAAAGGCGAACAGCGATTCGTGCGAGCAGCTCGGTTTCGGAAAGTGAAAATTCCAGCCAGAGAACCTCCCCCGAAAACAGCTTTCGCCGCATTCCAGACGAAGGTCTCGACTCATCCGCAGTTTTCACTCGTTATTCACGTTGAAGCTTTCGTGCAGCCATTTTCCAGACCACTTCCCCGTTCCTCTCTGTAACCGCTCGCTCTCTCGCCCCGTTACACGTGTTAGGAGACAGATCTCGGGCTCGTTTCGCCGAAACGTTGCGATCTTTCGTCACGCCTGTTCACCCCCAACCCTCCTTTCTTTTTCTCTCCCCAAAGTGACTCGATACGCGAGGAAAGGAAACATTCGTGCATCGTCGTGTCTGTCTTTCGATCGGCGATGGAATTCTTCTCTCGAAGATGAATTCTCGGCGAACAAGTTTTCCGTGAAGAATTTTTCACGCGATGATACACTGGAGATATTAAGCCCTTTGCACTCCAAGCTTTTTCGCTAGATATATATTTTTCAAACTAATTCAGGCGCAAATTAGGGAACGAAATTATTTGATTTCAATGTTTTCACTCAGTAACGCGTTACACGGAATGTAATATTAGATATCGAACTTTGTAATTTTGTTGTATCGAACAAAGTCACGACTGGGAGTGCGAAGGGGAAGGAAAAGGGAGAACGCAGTGCACCTTGCATAGACACTTCTATACACTTTGTTTCGTCGTCGTACACACATCAAGCATTTCTTGTACTTTTGTTTCCTTTCTCTTTCTTTTCGTCTTTCGATGCAAAGTAATTAACATTGGAGCACGGCGACAGAGGTCAGCAGGCCTCGACCTCGTACCCCGGCCAAAAAGCAAAAATCCATCGCCAACCCCCAGGTATTATTGTATATAAAAGCCCAAATCCCCGATATAAAAGAATGACCTAGAGAAGACGAACGCAAGATGTAGAAGCGTCGCGCAGCTTTGTTCGATGGCTGACGAGCGTACCGTCGCATCGACGCAAATTTTACGATAGTCTGTCGGTGTGATCTTACTATAGTCTGCCGGCGAAAGGACCAAACTCGTTATCTCGACGCCTTTTTTCCGCGATTTCCGCCGCGTCGCGAGAACATTACGATGCTGGAACTGGTAAATACAATGGTTCGAAGGACGCTCGACTCTCCGACCGCCATTTTCTTCGTTTACGAAGGACGCCGAAGTCACCGTTAACAACAATACGACGCCGCTGAACTGTATTTTTCCTGTGAACGATGCAACTTCGCAGGATACAGTAACGTATTCGCGAGTTGCGTTCGGTAAAGTTACGAGAAGGTACAAGTATTTCGTTTACGGTATTATCGGGCGTTGTACAGCCGACAAGATGGCGGATGGCGAAACAAAGTGGCGGTGTGATTCGGTAGTCCGCGGTGATACTTCTATAGCACGAGATTCACTATTACCCTCAAAAACACGGTAACATCATGTTCCTGTCGATCGTTTGACACTTCTAAATAAGTATTTTCTATCGTGCGGCTGCAGGGTGTTCCGAAACAAGTTGAACGTTGATAGAAGTTTATAACAATCGAGTATCTCTAGACGCAGAGAATTCCTATCCTCGCAGAATTTTTCATGTTCCTCGCCATCTTCTGATACAAAATCAACGCAGATCTATTGTAAAAGTGTTTAAAGTTAGCTGCTTCAGAACACCCTGTACATAGTCGGCGCGGTACGCTCGTCAGTTCGGTTAGCTCGACGTCGATCCGCCGCTTTAGATGGCGTCGAACGTTACTCAGAATGTTAATAGCGTAAACTATTGCTGCAGAGGCAGCCGATCTGCTGATATCCTAGTTTTGTACACGCTCTCCTTGTCGTCGAGCGGGATATTACAGCTCCGAACGGGAGAAACAATCGGAACAGCGGTTCTCAACCTTTGTTTCCAGCTGCATAAACATAATACAGTATTTCGCCCGTGCGAAGCGTTCACGAGTGTCTCGCTGGCTTTAGGCCACGAGCGAAAAACCAAGTACAAACGAGAATGGTTTCGAACGCGATTGGTTTCTTCTGTAAAAAAAATACATGTTATCGTTTGTACGTTTGATGTAATTTCACGTTCCGTGGATTGAGAACCTGCGAATTGAAGAGAATCCTTAAAAGTCGCTCTAACTTCGCTCGATGACGCCTGCAAGAGAAAAACAAATGGTACCTTAAGGAAAGATCGATTCCTAGTTAAACGGTTGTTAGTTCCGAATGACGATGATACTGGTTGAATTACGTTCCTGTCGGCCCGGATCCTCGCGCGCACGGGCCGCAATTGTTTTCCACGTTTCTTTGTGTACAAACAGACCGGACCGGAACCGCCCGAGAGAACCGAATATTCGTGAGACCGGCGAGAAGCGAAAAAGGGAACGGTACGAACGATGTTAATCGATGGAAACTATTGGAACGGTTCGCTCCGCCGCGTCGGATAGGAGTCTCGTCGCTTGATCCTGCATACTGTCTCGTGTAATAATCAATTATATCGTTGTTGTCCTTTTAATCGTATCGTGCGGGGAAAGAAGAAAGCGTATAGTATGGATAGTAACGTAACGTATGTGTTTGTGTCGAATTATTAGACGTTGTGCCGATGCGGACGCGCACCCGGAAGCCGGGACCAGAGGAGCCGGAGACTCTGTCGGGTCGGAGATCGACGATCGACGCGTTCTCCGCGATCTTTCGTACCTTGACAGTAGAATTACCAAGAGATTCGATCTCTACACCTGCCACGATTCATAAAATTTTGTAAAGAAAAGGAAACCAAGCGTTCTCATTATTTCAATGTTGCGAAAAGTTACGAAACTGACTGATTTCACCTATAAAGTATCTACGAATCGCGGTAATGTTTATAGTAACGTCAGAATGGAATGCAGAATTGTCGTTTCAGAAGGGCTAATAACGGCGAATGATAAGGATCGAAGGGAAATTCGTTTTGTTCGAATCATGGTGATTCTATCGTCGAAAAACGCGTCGGAAAACGCTTGGTCGTCGAGCGAATGATCCGAGAACCCGTGTATCGGTCCCGCTTCCCTGGAATTGCTACTCGATATCGTCGCGTATCGTACCTACATATGGTGTACACTTTCTCTCTCTGTATCTATGTAACTAGGAGCCATTTCGTATAGCGATAATTTTGTACAGTCAACGCGGAAGCGAAATCGCGCGATGCTCGTCGATCGTTCCGCGAGCCCTTCGAGCGGTCCCGATATATTCCATCGCGATCTCGTTTCCCCCTAATCCCGTGGAAACGAAGTTCATCGACGGCCGAAATCTCTTTTCCGCGTCGAAACGAAATCCTTCGATGATCGGGACCGCTCGAATCGACCCGCGGCGCGTCGGCGACGACACACACGGTACAAATTCAAATTTTATGCCTGTATTAAAACTAAAGGAAGTGAAGGGACGAGAAGAAATGGGGAAAGAAAAACGATCGACACTGTGTTTCTCCGCGGACGGTACGGTGGAACGTCGATTATTCGGAATGATTAAGTAATAGGATAATAAAGGTCACGCGAGTGCGACGATCCTAGTAGCGCATTTTACATAGAGAAATATAACGTTGATTTTCATGTTCCACAGTTGAGTTGTTTCTCTTTTTTTCGTGGGCGTAACGCTTCTAGCGTTAAGGAGGTTGTTAACGGATATGTTGTTCGAGTGAAATGTAATTATTGTAACAACTCCGGAACAGGTTGTTGGCAGCGAACGCGTTGATATGCGACCGTATGCTCCGGTAATCGATCCTCGATACACGTAATCACTGGTTGTCAGTCAATGTTCGGATAATCGACGTCCCATCGTATATTAATCGACGATATTATTCTCGCTACTCGCTAAGTTATAAAGGTATTTAGAAAAAAATGGCCACTTGAGGATTTATTGGACACGCTCGACATCGGCGCACCGCGTCGTCCGGACACATCGATTATTGTATTGTTCCTTGCGACACGATTGTTGGAAAACGCGGAACGAAACCGCGCCCGGCTGGTCTTCGAGTTCGTCTACGCTCGCACTAGATTCACGGAACGAGAGAATTTCATGAAGATTATTTGGTCATCGTTTGGGTCGATTTCGATCGATGCAATTACGCGAACATGTCTCCTGACGATATATTTTTGAACGTCCAACTTCCTAAATCGAACGCGATCTTTCTAGTCAGTCTTTCTAGTAACAATAGAGTACAGTGTACGACGGACGTCTGTAAATCTAGTGTTGACGGATCGAATTTGGTGCAGATTGGCTTCGATTTGGCAAGAGAATGTAACGAGTAAGGAAGATTGTAGGGGCGAATCGGAAGGCTGGTCGTCGCGCAGGTTTGAAGTTCACGCGGACGGTTTTGTGATTGTACAGCAAAAAATCAAGTGGCACTTCGATGTATACTATGAAACTGACACTACCTCACCAGACACCTAAATATATCTCAACCACAAGACTGATTTTAAATAGTATTCCTAAATAGTTAAGGAAAGACGGGGAAAGAAGATGAAGAAGAAAAGAAAGAAACTAAGTGAGAAAGCGAAGATGTAAGAGATGAATGGGAGGAGAGAGTAACGGGGTAAATTAATGAAGAGAGATATTGCGCGTACAAATACGAGTATAGATCGTTTTATAAGTAATTTAATTAATAATAGTACTCTACCTTGTAGTTAATATTATGATTATCATTATCGTAAACTACGTCGCTGCCAATGTCGAAAATTCCTACCTTGGATATAAGTGAGTCGATGAAAACGATCCTTTGTATTATACGGTGTTTACTTGTAATTTTACGAACCTCCTTGTCACGCATACACAGGCAAACAAACGCAGACACGGAAACTCACGATTCCCCATCCACCCTCATTTTACACACACGTACACCTCACGTACACACGCGTATACACTCGACTCATTTCGAATAAATGTTCCATCGAGTTGACTGGTCTGTCAAAATATTTTTATTATTAAAAACTCACTGTTTAATCGTTTGCGTGATTTTTTTCTTTCTCACCACCCTCCTTGCTATCCTTGATATTGTATGCAACAAATTCGATGTTGATCGTATTAAATGTTATCGACAACTGAATATTCTATAAAGAATGTATAGAAATTATTGGTACATCCTCGTTCCATTGACAAGGATATTTTCACTCTTCGGAATGTATAAATTTCGTCAGTGAAATCACTGGAAATTCAGTGGCCACGCATTAGTTCCTTCAAATCGACCTCGCCGAATTCGTGGTCGCCGCCTAATCGCAGGCAAGTGTCATTAAAAACAAGTTAACCCGTGTCTCATCTGGCTACCGGCGAAATTTTCAATAACGAGTTACACAGGTCTGCCCGTCCCGTCCGATTAATAGGTCAGTCGTTTCCACACAGCCAATTAGTCGACGAATTCCACGGATTCGTGCCCTTTTGGAACACAGTAGCTAGAGTTCCTTCAAATCTCAGGAAACTTGTAATTCCTGTAGCGAACTATATCGACGTTAAACTTTCCATTTCATTAAAAAATGCCCGTGAACCGACGCAACGGTCACCTAATGGGATTCCACGGAATCGACCCATCGACGTCGTCCCCCGGAGCATCGCGTATAATTTCGAAACCCTGCGATCCATTAGCATCCCCCTGAAACGTGCCCGTGTCGAAAAATTCGAGTCGACTCGAAGAAACGCGTCGAATTTCGGCGACTCATCCGAGATTGCATCCTGCGACGGGGCCGGAACGGGAGAAACGATCGAAAACGCACGGAAAAAAGACAGAAAGGAAAGGAAAGAGGGAAAGTGCCGCGACACACTCGTGCGCGGAAGGGTGGTGGACGTTGAAAAACTGCCCCGTTCATCCCCTTCCCCTCCGTTCAGCCTGTAACCACTTCTTTTCCCTCTCGCTCTCTGTGTTTTTCTCTTCTTCACGCTGCACGAGCCGCATTCAGCTGCGCCATTCAATCCGCCGGCGAGTTTCCAAAATCTAGGATTCCACACACGTCAATGGGGACGCGTGTGCGTCCATGTCCGTGTGTGCACGAGTGGCTGCTGGCATCGCTGAATCGTTGAAGAGCGAAAAACGGAGAGAGAAAGAGGAGGCGGGGAGGCTGTGTGTGCCCGTGGCACAGTGACACATTATGCCGTAATGTGGGGGCACGTGGCAGATGCGGCGGATCGAGACCGGTCTCTCTCTCTCTCTCCTTCTCTCTCTTTCTCTCTCCGTTTCCCTCTGTGTCGGATATATCGGTGAAATCCGGGAAACTTTTACCAATTTTTCTCTCTGTTACCGGAGCGTTCGGTGTCTCTCGCGTTCCTCCCGATCGATCCTCCGTGACTCGGCCACAGAGATGATATTTGTCGAGTTCATAGGTTCCAGCGACTGATTTCAGTTTTCGAATGTTTCGAGCTTTTTTCGAGGGGCGGGGGGACACTTGATTGGGTCTTTGTGTGCGTGGGTTCGTTGGATCAAGGGAAACTTTCGATGGGAGTTCTGTTGGCGTTTCGGTTGAGATCGAGCTGATGGTCATAGGTAAAGTTTTCGACGTTCAGTTAATGGTATGCAACCGTAGCATTGAGATTGTGTTAGCGTGTAATAGTTAATAGCACTATTATTCTTTTATTAATATCAGTCCTAATATTAATTTTGTTTCTCAAATGAATTTATATTCCGATTAACAACCCAGTAGCGATGACAGTAGCGAAAATTTCAAGTTAACGATCCCAACGACAGAAGGACAGTTTCCGTACCGAGGATCAACCAGTTGGACATAACAGTGTAACCGTTAGAGGACAGTGCCTCGTACTCCTCCATTCGAAAGAACCGTCTGTTTACTAGCCGAGGTGTATGGGACACGGTTGCTTCACAATCGGTCGAGACGTCTGGACAAAAGCCGCGCCGACGCATCAAGGATTCCCTTCAATCGGAACGAGGTCTATTTTCGAGGTCAGACTCCGGAAAACTCGAAGGTCCTTGGACCGCTACAGGGCTACCTGGGGCACCGGTGCGAAAATAGGTAAACACACGTAACGCGGACCATAACCTCGGATCATTTATTCCCGAGAGCGCGGTCACGCGATTCGAACAGCTTGAACCAACGTGGAACGGGGTAAGTGGACTTCTCTCCTTTATCCAGCTTTATTGGAAAATCCAGAAGACGCGAAGCCTTCCACGCACGTTTCTCTCCTTCGAAATACTGTACACTTAAAAATACGCAGCACGAAACGATGGAGCATTGAAACAGTTCCGAATACCCTAAACAAATCCTCAAAAGCATCCGCCTTTGGGGGTTGAACGGGTCTTAATGGGCCCATAGGAGAGACGGAAATTTTCCAGGGATAAGCAACTAGTTCGCCATAAATTTCCCATCCGGTTCTCCCCGAGACGTGAAATGATGGCGGCTCGTCGCGTCGTGTGCACGCCACGCGTCCCTAAAAGCGGGCCAGGACGACGGAGAGCAAGCCAGGAGTCCCGCTACTCTCCCTCTTCCGTTTTCCACGGGCGCGCGCGCGCGTTTTTTTGTCTTTCCATCGGGAAAAAAGGAATCTCCTTTATAGGAGCCGGGGAATCGCGCGTGCTGCCACGAAGAAAGAGGGATGAAAAGAATCCGGGCGCCCCCCGGCCCCTTAGGTGGGCCGCCCGTTGACAATGCACCCGATCCGATGCAGCGGATCCTAAGAAACGCGATACCATTTGCCGGGAGAAACCCAAAATTACGTGAAACTCAGGCGCGCATAGAACCGCTCGCTCGCTCGCTCGCCCACAGGGTCGCCTATTCTGGAGTCCTGATCGCTGAAACGGTACAATGAGGACCGTCGATGCAGTAATTGCAACGAACGCGGAGGACTTCCTGAACGAACGGTAACGGAAAATCGGCGGGTCTGTTGATTGCTGCTTAACCCTTTGGCTATTAAATGCTCAGTATTTCTAGTGTTAACGGGACGTGTAATCGTTAAACGAGAATTTAATTAGTAGCCAAGCGGTTAATGATGAACGATGAAAAATTGAGAGGTCCACGATATCTCTGATAAGTCTCGTGGTTTACGTAGAAATCTTCTGCACTGTGATTACGATCTTTGTGCTTGTTTTCCGAACAGTAGATTAGAAATTTGGACTAGATTGGAAATTTGGGAGACATGTTCTAAGATTCTTCGCCGAAGAATGATCGACGTATTAATCGCAGTACAAGAAACGGGAAGCTCCGCGTTTCAGTCTATTCCTCGAGAATAGCTCGAGCGAAAGTGTTGTTCGCCGCGACAATGATTCTCGCTGCGTCTACTTTCGAATCGATAAAAGAATAATCGTACTCCCCGAGCGCACCGGTCACTAGTTCCGCCACAAATTAAAAATTCAATCGCCAAGATCTCAAAAAGAACAGCACAAACGCATCGATCGTTCCATGGAAATAGACTCGAGCGACGCGAGCAGCGTGTCCCCGGTACTCCAAGAAAAGACGTGAAATTAGAATTTATCGGCCCCGCACGCTCCCTCGCCCCCGTCCGCCCTCGGCATCGCCTCTTAAATTCCGTAAACAGCCCTAAATTTAAATGACTTCCCTTTTTACCGAACTCCGCGTTGCCGCCGACATATGGCGGGACAATGAAGGAAAAAATCGACGACGACGGCCCTATTTCGGGCCACGGGACGCTCCGGGCGTAACCTTCGTCCATTGGTCTTCCATTTTCCCCGTGTTCGCGCGCAACATCGCCTAGACGAGCCGTCCATTATCCCAATTTTCAATTTCTTTTTACTCCCGTTGGAACAGACGGGGGAAAGAGAGGGGAAAAAATGATATTTTCCCTGAACCGTTCGATCTTCGTCCACGCACGCCTCCGGATAGCCGGTCAGACGTTTCCGGAAGCGGCCAGAGAGCGCGCGCGCGACTGGGAACGATTCCGAAAGTTGCATCGTGTAGCAATATATTTTCGAAACTCGTTTCCCGGCGAAATAGCCGATAGAACAACGACGGAGAAGGAGAGGGACGGCGGGGCCCGTGTCTCTCTGTTCCTCTCGTTCCGCGGGGCTCGGCTCACCCGGGGCCTAATTATACAGCACACGCCAAATAAATGGGCCCCTGTTTCCCCGAACCGCCCGTTGGCTCTCGGGAGTCGAATGCTGTCCGGTTCTCGTGGCATCTAACGATAAGTAGCCGGCCATATGGCGAATCCTTTTGCCACGAGTCAAAATCGCCTAGACAGAAGCCGAAAGCGCGCGCCGCGACCTTCGGCCGCCTCGTTCGGTCGTCACGCACGCGAATCGCGATGGAACTCGTCGGATATTCGTTTCGCTCCGAAATCGATTTCGCCTACGAGAGACCGATACACGGGACAACGATATCGGATGAAACTCTTCCCGCGTGACGCGCAGTTTTCCGTACAATCGCGAATCGTTTGCGTGCGCCAGTTCGACGTTGCGTCGCATAATTGAAAGGCCAGGCAGAAGCCGACGTCACAAACGTCACGATTAATCGGCCGGCTTATTATACGCGGAGTTTATGTTTCTACGGGCATCTAATAATCCGAATATTCAATTCAGAACTGATCTCGATAATAACGAAGCCGGGGGGAACCGTCTCGAGGAATACGAAATCGGACGTTTGTTACGAACGAACGCATAATAAATCAAGAGAAACATTTCCGCGGGCTTCCGAGCGAGCCACTTTCTCGTTACAGTCCTGCTCCGACTTCAGGGGTATCCTTGGATGCGCGAGTGGACGCGTAACAATCTCACATTAAACACGTAATGACCCCTTTGTTCCTCGGCGACCGATCGATTCCTCATATTTTTCTCAGTTTAAACGGTGAATACGGAATTCGCATCCTCCGTCTTCCGTTGACGTCGCGAGCAGACGACTGGTCTTTACGCGAAATATGTATTCGCCCAAAGTGATTCAACCCTTTGCGTACGAAGATTCTTCGAAATATACAGAACTAATTATACGAACTCAAATTGAAACAGAAACATTGTAAGGTACTTTTCCTAATATTTCTTAGGAAAAACCTCTACAATTCTATTTGCCCAATTACGTTGCAAAATAAACTCACACTCCGCCAGCACCCAGAAATGATAACAGGTAGTCTCGATGAAGATTTCATTATATCCATTAATACCCGCGGCGCTAACAAACTTTCATTAGGAACCTTTCAGTTCACTTCCGAGCACAGGAAGGCGAGCTGTCAGAGCGGTTCGCGGTTTTAAATACAGAAACGTCGGGCGGGACGAAAAGTTCAGTGATATACGGTCCGCTGGCAGCGTTTCCGCGCGAAAATTAAGCCCGCGTACCGCCTTGTTCGATGAAATCGCCGGGAAACGGTCCGCCGAGGTTTTCAGCCGGTTTTCCCGTGCTTAGGCAGCGTTTATCGGCTGTCATCTTAATGCCCAACGGGTCCGCCGCTCGGAAGTGACAGGTGCCACGTTCCGCGACGGCGGAATCGCGTCGGTCTCTCGTCCGAAATAACGCGGCTAACGAGCGCTAACTCGGCTCGACTATATACGGCGACGCATAACGAATGGGCCCTCGCAGCGGCGCGTTAAAAAAAGGCGAGCTCGTCCTCCGAAGTCGGTGAACCGACGATTAACCGCGACTTCCGCCATTTACAGAGCCGCCACTCGAGGATCTCGCGTCCGTCAACCGGCGACAAACTGTTTACGCTCGCGATTCGGTTGTCAGCCGCGATGGTTCCTTATTTGGTCCGTTCCGGGATGACACTCGTCCAACGATCCCTTGTTTGCTACTCTCCGCGACAACATCGCTGCTCCTTTGTTTGCCTCTTTTTAGAACGGCCAGAGAAAAATAGAAGTTCGCGAGCAGCGACTCGGAATTTTGGATTTCGAGTTTGTCGCGGAGGATGATGGACGTTGATTCAGCGATGATTAAGTTACCGTGTCCCGGTAGCTCTGCGGAATGCTATTTTCAAACGTCAGGTTTACTGCAGATTACAGGCTTACTATCGAATCAATTGGCGAGAGTCGCTTCTCAGATGCAAATGACGCTTAGGGTTCGTAAGATTCCTTGATGTCCACACTAGAACTACCAAATGTGTGAAAATGACCAATTCCTTAATTCTTCTTGTACAATTACTACAAAAGTAGAGACACTAAACTTTGTATAACGCGTCACCATGTGAAATATCAAAGTAAAATACTCTTATCCCTTAATTTATCCATTAAATTATTTACTATTTAGGAATATTTCTAGGAATATTTCTAAGAAGAAACTTTCGAGTGCAAAGGGTTAATACCTGAACTGAAGTACAAACCAATCGAAATCTGAATAGATTCTCGCTCGCAACTTTGATAAAGGAGTGTTCGAAAGACGGTTTCAGTGCTCGGTGGTTCGAGTGTTAAACGCGTATCCCGCGTTGTAACCTTTCGGCAAGAGCGATCGCGGGGGCCGCGAGGAACGCGGCGGTCGGCCACAAGTTTCGCGTAAAAGTAAGCTCGGCCCTCGTAAAAAGGAGGATTCGAACGCGAAACGATCCAAGGGGTCGCCGCCGCTGCTTAGGTGACACACCGGCGTGCCAAGGGGTTGCCGGTATCCCCTCGAGAACCACCCCCGTGAAAAACTAACCCCTGCAGCCTGCAACACCGCACGCTCCGTCGTTTCACGAGCCGACTCCAGGCGCGAGGCACGGTCCAGCCCTCGGACGGACCTGCGTATTTCTTGATCGTGTTACAGTAACCGAATTCGAGGGCCCATATAATCAACCTTTCGCCATTTTCCTGGAAAGTCGATTCGACCGGTGTACCTTCAAATTTCAGTCTCTTACATCGAATCTTAGCCAGTTAACTGTCGAGTTTAGTTTGAAAGATGTCTCGCTGTGCGCGATAAAATCGAATAATGGAGCGTATACTCGTTAAATGCAGGCCAAATGCAATGAAAATATATCCTAACGAAAAACTAAAGCGAAACGAAGAAGATTTACGTGATAATTATGCAACACTGACTCCTCGCTGACTTGGACGATCTCGAAATATAAAACGAAAAGGAAGCTATTCTCGCAATTTCCATAAGGATCGGATATTAACCGCATTAACTCCTTGACTCATGATTGCTTTTAGAACGTCGATGGAATTATTCGATCGTCGATACATTAACGGTTGATTGATAATGGGACAGTAATAGTTGATTCGAGAAAAACCGAATGACAGTTAGACCTGTCGGATTCGGTCGAAGATCTCAATCGCGAGACTGACACGATATTATAAGGCAAGGGGTTGAACGGTCTGGCGCTAAAAGAAGGAACGGAAGTAACACTGGCGAGGGATCGAAGATTGAACGAAAGGACACCAAAGGAGAAATCGAAGCGAGACAAGAATACCCCCGGACCGTATTCAATTCGAAAAGCCGGTGGCCCTTTGTGAAATTAGATTTCGCGGAGTTTCACGGGCCGAGCTGAAAAATTCCCGGGACCGCTTTCATCGGTAGGAGAGCGCCGATATCGTGAGCATTAAACAGATTCCAAGGTACCGTGGAGAGTGGTAAAAGGGTGTTATTAGGCTGGAGGGAACTGGTCAAAGGGAATGCAAAAGAACAAGGTGGAGAGAGAAGGGGAGAGGAAGGAGGACAACGGAGAGAAGGGATGAAGGAGAAGAGGAAAACGTTCGCCCGGAGCATATTCCGGAACAAAGCGTGGCCGGGTCTCTGAAATATGCATCGACTTACAGTCTGAAGGTTACTCCGCGGAACCCGGAACCCCGCCTCTCCCGCGAGGATATACGAAAGCACGATCGGGGCTTCATATTTCCTGATTTCGGGGGGCGAACTTAACTCCGCTGCCGAATATCTGGCGCACTCCGGCCAGGAGGAAACGGTTCGTATGCTGGAGATTTCGCGTGTCTATCAGCCGGGTTATAAATGGCCCGGCCATTGTGCACGGGGATCCGAACTTTATAATTTATCGTTGTTCGCTCTTTATCGGCTTCTCGGTTGTCCAGCTCGTTTCATTTAAATATCAGGCTGACTTCGGCAACTGTCTTCCTTTTTCGTGGTGGGATAACGTTTGATTTCACTGTGGAGTACGCAGCTCCTCGAAGGATTAACCAACTGGAGGGTTGAACGCTTTGCAGGCTCTTCTTTTCTGTTCCATGCTTTACCTGAAACCTCAAGTTCACCCTATCTTAGCTACCACAGACTAGCTGAACTATCAGACTCTCCGGAAAATCTGAAATTCACCTTTCCTATCTCGAATCAAGTTGTACCAGTGTCGAAACGGCGCGTTTCGCGCGAATCTCGTAAACGCGACAGCCTGTAACACATTTCGCACGCGCCACGGGTAGCGCTGCCGTAAAACAGACGGAAAATTGGGTGAGAAAAGCTGAAAACCGATCGATCATCCGAATTCCTGAGCCATCGAGCGATCACCTAGCGATACGTCGCGATTCCCAGTGTCCCCGTTTCGGGAAACTCTGTTTCAGGGGTTGAAGGGGTTCAGCCGAAGTCTCCGACATCTCGGCAAAGATAACTCGAACCAGAAGTTCTTTCCACCGGTGAGAGAAAGAGAGAGAGAGAGAGAGAGAGAGAGAGAGAGAGAGAGAGAGAGAGAGGAACGGACCCGACGGACCTGACGGACGGACGGAGAAACGAACGGAACGGAACGAACTGAAACGAACCGGACGGACGGGGTAGAGTAGTTGCTATAGAAACACTAATTCCGTCTCTGTCGTGCCAGCGCGCGCGGAGCGGCGCGGCGCGGCGCGGCGATCCCTGCAGCCGAGGGAAGAAAAAATAGCGAGGGTGAAAAACCTGGGGGTGACTCAAATAAAAAAACGGATCAATATTAACTCTTTTTTCAGGGGCGGATGGCCCACCGAGTGGGGATGCCTCTCGCCCTCCCCCCGCTGCCCCCGGCGAGCCGCTTCGCGCTCCGCGCCCTGTCTTTCTCCTTCTCGCGCCTGGACGTCGCCTCCTCCTCGCTTTTTTTTTCTCTTCTTCCTCGACCCTCTTTTTTTTCACCCTTCCTGATGGTCCTTCTAGTCCTGTCCCGCTTTCGCCGACACGCCACGATCTTCCTGCCTCTTCCCATCCCCCCCGCCGGTGAGCAGCGCACCCCGCGACACGCGGAGCCGTTCTAGGACGAATACGAAATTAGCGTTTGCTCCTGAGAGCCGTGGAATTTCCTTCTTGATTCCTTTGTGTCCTTCCTCTGTTCCGCTCCGGCTCGGTTTCGATTGAACGTTCGATTTAAAGGGGTCCTCGCGTTGACCCGTTGGCCTATGATTTATTTCTTAGCCGTCCTCGACGCGAACGCTTTGTCGTTGATCGTTTGCCAGGGAAAGAACGAATTCCGATGATTATCCTGTGGATACGTTCCTTTCGAAAGTTAACGATTCATAATGGAAGAGTACTGTTTCACTTGTATCAACCCTTTGCACTCGAGCGGCGCCTTTCAGTCGCCATTTGCTCTGACCCAATAAAATGGTAAAATTGAAAATTCAATATTAAATTTTATTCAGTGTAACATGTGGAACGTCGAAATAGCTCTGTTACTTAATTTACGCAGAGCATTTCTTTGTGTTAGTTGTAAAAAATATAACGAATATTTGTTGAGAAAAATATTCTCGAGTGCAAAGGGTTAAAGAGGGAATCAATTGTAGATTCGATTAATTCCGTGATCGAGCGTCTCTCGAAAGTGGATTTTTTGCGCGGAGGTTTGTCTAATAATAAATACGGTTGGAAAGTGGCGTGTTTATGTACCTGGGATCTGTAACACGTATTTGGGCGGTAAAGGATCGCGATTTAATAGTGTGGCGCGGCAAAATACTCGATAAAGATTGATGTATCGCCGGTTTCCCAATGTTCCACGGCCGGGGGAACCGAGCACAAAGAGCCGCGCCAATACGAGCCGGGCGAGGCACGATTTGTTCCTCGGTCCTCGATGGGAAACGGCCGTGGGCACGCGTCGCTGACGTTTCTATTCCCGTTACTTCGTTTTCGCGCTAACAGTCGCGCAGGTGAACGAGTTAATATCGATCGGCCCGATCGGGGCTTCCGTGGTTAATTAGCAATTCGATTCTCTGCAACGATTCTCTGTCGTCGAACAACACGGAACGCAGTCGTGAACAACTTCCTTGACAAAAGTTGTCAAAGCGGGCGGCAGGTGTTTATTTCTGGAACAGACAGTATCTCATTTACGTTAACCGGAGCAACGGATAGGGATCTATGAACATTTACAGCAGAGATTATATTATAATTCATCGACGCAGGTAGAAATTGTTTTGATTGATTCGATGACTAAAGTATCTTCGAAACGATCCGTGCCCCAAATATTTCAACGTCTATAATAAAAGTGACAATACTCGGAATGGTCGATAGACGATTTTACAAATAGATTCGTATTTATAGATATTGACATGTTTAATCGTCGAAATGAATTCAAATTCGAATGTACTTGCACTTGTCGGGTATCAAATATTCGTCTATTATTAATCGTTCTTAGAACAAACGTAGATCCAGAGTACGCATCAAATTCTTCTCTTTACATAAGAAACTATCAACGATAGTATCCTTATCGAGTCGCGAAAGAGACCACATGATAAACGGTTAAGCAGATCGTCCCAGGACGAAGCGCGTCGAAAAATCGCGAAGAAACGGGTCAAGCGGCGAACTCTCCCTATCTGGCTGCAGCGTCTAAACCTGGTCGAAAAATGAAAAAAAAAAAGGAGAATAATAGGGCCGGAAAGCTGGCCGAGTTCCTCGAAGTCAGCGAGCGCGCGTCCTTGACTTCCGGCCGACCCTTCGCAACCCTTCTTTGCATTCAGTGGCCTCGAAAGCCTCGGTACCCTTTCACCCTCTCTGCTCACCCTCGCCTCCGTGACCAAAAGAGAGAGAGAGGCCCCCAAACAAACAGGCATTTCCATGGTTACGCGCAATTACCGGGGTTGACCAACGACTAACTACCCGCCTTTGAGTTTCCACCTTGAAGAACGAACGAGGCTACGCCGCCCGGTAAGCAAATCGGTCAGGGGTCTCGAAATCGAACGCGGTTCGCCGGGGCTAGTCGCCGAGGAAACTCCGGCGTAACCGGGGAGAGGAAACTGGCCAGCCAATATGCAGTAAATTCGCGCGCAACGCGCGTGCCCTAGTTTTGATCTATTTCCCCTTTAACGTGTGTGCATGCACGGGCTTCGATCTCTCTTTCCCTCCCGTGCGGCTAGCCGCTTTCTCCCTTTCCCCTCGATTTCGAATTTTTCTGTCCCTTAATTTCTCCGCGCCCCTTTCGATTTCATCCTTTCCCATCTTCTCCTCTCTCCATCTAAATTGTCCTCCGCGCTAAATTTTTCTCCGTCGATTCCTCTCTCGATTCCTCTCTCGCTCTCTCCTCCGCGCATCTCTATCCCAATATTTCTCTGGCGGCCTCCGCCGCAGCCCCATCACCGGCGAAGCATCCGTTTTATGGATTACACTTATGCGGACGGCCGGGGTCGGTCTTATCGATAACCACGCAGCCGCATAAGGAACGAGGCATGAATTTTACTTCTCCGCGTTCCCGTGCTCTCCTTCCAGCTATTCGTAGCCGGTGTTGCTCCGCTCGCGGACTACGAAATTTATCGCCGCGCGAAAGGTATAACAGTTACGCGCGAGCCGCTCGGGAGGGGGATGATTCGGGGCGGAAGCGGATCGAGACGGTTGTTTCGAGCGTGTTCGCGGCCAGGTGAGTTACGGGGCGCGATGCGCGTGAATAGGGAAAACGTCTCCGCTTGTCAGCCACGCTGATATATTTTTTTCTCCGCTCGCTTTTGTCGCGAGAACTTTCACCCCTGTTGACGCCGCTCTTTTTTTCCTCCTTTTTTCCGAATGTTCGCCGAGGGCCCGAACCGGAGAGCGGAGTCGATATTCCGATGAATATTATATAATTCAATGGAAATGTCCGTGAAATAAGTTGCGTGGAATTTTGTTTAGGAAGAATACTTTCCGCCTCGCTCGTTTCCTCTCGCGATCCCTACTCGAGGACCTCTCGTATTTTTTGCCTTGTCTTAGTATTGTATCCTGCGTATTATGTTACACGCGTCATCGACGAATGAGGTTTATTTGGAAAATAAGTGGAAAAAGTATTTTTTCTTGTTCTCTTACAAATTTCATCGACTGATGCTTTTGCGATACTATTTTATCGGGGCGGAGGGAGGAAATTGTGAAAATAAAATTCGACAGGTTATCCGAGGATCGTTGACCCTTTGCATTCAGAGGTCAAAGATAGATAAAACTTTGCATAATCTAATTTAGAATCTGGAAATCCATGGAAGCAATGATACTGCGAGGAGTTAATTGATCGGAGAGAATTCCATGTAATTATTACAGGGGCGTGTCGCTGCTAACGACCGTAGAAAAGGGTTTATTTTCGAAGCGATATTCAGTTCCATCTTGCCGGACTATATTCCTCTACTTCGAGGGTTCATAGCGGCGGTAGTCCCGCAGGAAAAAAAATCAATGGCATCCATTCCATTGACATGCACGAATGTGTTCAAGTCCAAGGTCAATAGTCCTTTTGAAATCAATCTTCGCGCGGTTCTAGCTTGCAGGAATATAGAATCAGACCTTCCACTGACTTCCAATCGCGATATAACGTTGGAAAAAAGAACACAATAATCGAACGTCATTTCTCCACGGTTCACAATGAATAATAGAACGCTGAATTACACACCGAACTCTCGTATATTAGAAAAACAATGTATTACTAAAATACTAGAAACAAAACTATTGACGGACAAAGTTATTTTACGTCAATATTTGTCAGATCGATGCATTATATGAAGTTTAACACTAGCTTTACGGAACGCGTCAATTTGATATTAAATTTTATAAAGATCACTTACAAACGTTCATGTCAATTGTGATTGATGCAATTACACAAATATATATCCTAATAGCCTACTTTTAAATTCCTAATGAGAGATACAATCAACCACCAAATGTTCTAGGAACTATAAAATAAACTGTAATAAACTCCGTAAACCTAGTGATAATATTAAATATCAAACTATAGCTTCACTGTAGGAAATCAAGTGGTGACTGACAGTCACCTCCCGAGTAAAGGGTTAATATTCCTCGATTAATCGAATCGTTGAATTCGCGACCGCTGTTTCCGGACACGAAAGCAATTCCAAACAAACTTCCCGAAACTCGTACACGTTTATAAAGAATTTTGATCGCGAGCCGGGGACTTTCCTCCGAATAAACAACAATTTCCCCGACTACCGGCTAGAAAGTAAATCCCGTTCGGCGTTAGGCGAACGGACACACCCTGCCCCGCGTCTTCCCTCGCCGTCATCCCGGAGGGCCCGCTATGAATCCCTCACAATGGAAGGCTTGTACGGCGGATATTTTATCGTTTATGGGTGGGTACCACGGTGTGCCACACGGCTGATTTACATAATAGTAGCCGGTACCGGAGCATGCGACTTACACCTATAGGTATATAAAACCGCGACTCATCATGATTTATGCACGCGCAAAGCCGTCGTCTTTCTGTCTGGCTCGCGCGTACACGACACTTACCGATACATCGTTTAAGCCGCGTCCTCGCCGAACCAACAACGAGCAAACGCTCGCCGGCGTTGCTTGAAAAAGGTCGAGTTTGTTGTCAAACGTTCCTCCGGGTTTCTTCGTGTCCCTGTTGCTGGCGAATGTGCCCTTCGCATTCACGCTTCTACCGTTTCTCGTATTCTCTAATTGAAGCGAATTAAATTTAATCATTTTCTTGTCGTTTCTCGCGTTGTTCATTGTAGGCTGTGTTTCTGTAAATAATATGGAAAGCGTGGTTTATAGTAAATAATGTAATAATTTAAAATAATATGTAAGGAACTTGGGTTGCTCGAAGTAACTGAAGTAATCTAATGATCAAAAATTTGAGTGATAAAAAATTAAGAAACGGTGGTTGGAAATCGGTGCATCGATGATTCGGATGATTAAGGTTCCACTGTGATATTCTTATAGTCTGTAGATATGCAGTATTCGTTGAAACATATCAGCGAGAACGTGGCTTTAGTTTCCATTTTCCTCGCGTCCCTTCTGCGAAGAGGAGAAAACCCTACGAACGAGACTGAAATCGCGATCAGTCGAGGCAGCGGCTCAAAGTGGCTCGGAAGAATGGAAATCGATCATTATTCCGGTATAATGAATGATATGCAAACGACTTAAGCGAATCAAGGGCATGATTTATTCGCGGCGAACGACGGAGAGCAGATGTAACTCGATTTGACGGTGGCGCTCGCTCACGCCCAGTGATTCCGAGATTAATTCGGTGAACGCGAGCGAGCAGCCTACCAGCTAAATGTCCTCCCTTGATAAATTAATAAGCCCATAAATTAAATGAACCTTCTTCCGCAGATGGCGGCCGCGCTGCGAGCGAGATGCACTCCGATTGCGTGTCAACGCTAAAAATTAGGACGCAACTTTCGTTTCGACCGGTTGCCTGCAATCGTCGATTAAAATATCGTTCTCTCGCGTTCGTTCGCAGTCTAGTCGAACTCGCTGCTGACGACAAATAATTCAACGAGCCGACTATTACATTTTTCACGTGGATCCGTGAAATTTGAATAATTCCACACTCCGGGAATCGAATTTCTTTTAGCAACCCTTGGAGCGTCGTCCCTTGGTCGATCCAAGGAGGCCAAGAGTTTCCTTTGGCCGGCTTTGAAAAAACGAAGGAAGGCAGGAAGGCAAGAAACAAAAGAGAAGAAAGGAAAGAAAGGGCAGAAGCGTCGGTAAGGGGGTAGATCGCGGCGCGGGTGTCTCGTGGCTGTAATTGCTGCTGGTGAATTAAATGAGAAGAGGAAAGAAAGGAATAAGACGCGGCTCGCTCTAGACTGGGCGGACGAAGAAGCCGCTGGAACGAGCCCGAGGAGCCTCTCCCGGTCTTCTTTAGGCCGATGAAGGGTCGGAGAATCCTCCGACGGTGCTCCGGCATATCATTACCCTCGCCCTGCCCTCGATACTCCTCTCGCCACCCATGGACCCTCTCTCCTTATCTGTTTCTCTGTATTTGCCTCTCGTTTCCTTCCTATTTTCCATTATCTTTCTTTTTATTTCTCTCTCTCTCTCTCTTTCTTCCTCTGTGCCACTCTCTTTATTTTTCTCTCTGTCTTTTTGCACTTCTCTATTTCTCTCTGCATTTCTTTGTTTTCTGCAACCTCCCTCTTTTTTACGCCTCGAAGAAGTTTCCTCCTATTCTTCTTTCCCGAATGCGTTTCCATTTCTCCTCTTGTCCTCACTATTTTCCGCTCCTCGAATTTCTGTCCCTCCGTTTTTCTATTTTTCACCCCTCTCTCTAGCTCTCTCTCTCTCAGTTCCTCTTCCAATCACTCTGTCTTGCATCAATCTCTTCCTCTCTCGTCTTCCCCTATGCTCCTCTTGGAATCCCCTCCATTCCCATCCGTTCCTTTCCTTCGCCTTCTACTTCATCCTCTCGCAAGGCAGCGTTTCACCCTTCCATCTTAACCACTGGCAACCCTCCGCTGGCAGCACTTCGATACCGGCGACCCTCCGCCGCCCATCGTCACCCCACACCGGGAGCAATATGGCCGGCCTCTTCTGCACGCTGGATACATTACTGGCTGCGTTGCTTAATTACGCGAGATACTTGGCCTCGAAGGGGAGGGTCGGAACGCGCGTGCTGCCGCTCGCTGCTGTCCACCCCTCCCACGGGGCGAGAGAGATCAACGGAAGACACGGGGGCTGGGGTCAACGGGTATTCCCTCCTCGTTTCGTTTGCTCCTTTGCCGTTTCTCCAGCGCCGCAGAACCAGTCTGCTCCGAAAACAGAACAACGTCGCCTCTCCGGACGACGGGAACGGGGAACGAGATCGGGGTCCGTTAACGACGGAGGGAACGGAACGGAATTCACGGATTTCTCGCTTGTTCATTTGTGTCACGGGATTTCGGGGCTTCTGCTCGAGCCTTGGAATTCTTAATGCAAAAGGAAGAGAATATTTTATTTGTACAAACAATGTTTTTACTCTCGCGATGGAGGACTTGGAGACCGGCAGCGTGTACTGGAGGTAGTTGGCAGTGTATGCACTTGGAATTTTCATCATTACATTGCATACCTTCATTGTAACTTAATAATAATATTTACGTTGACGTTAACGCGTTAATGTTAGAGACAAGAATACGGAGCGCTAATCAACTCAGAGACGTTGATAGCGGATCAACTATTTAGAGTTCTCTCCGCGGATCCTCCGCCTGCCCTCCTTTCGCCGGCGCTTCCTGGAGAGAAAGGAATTAAAAATTAAAATTACAATCTCCCTTGAACGGTCTCTCTCTCTCTCTCTCCCGCGGGAGAGGAGCGGCCGCGAAGAGACAAACGAGAGGGGTGGAGGGCTGGGCACGGTGACGAAGAGGGCAGGGGTTGATGGCGAACGAACAGGCCGAGGAGAGTGCTCGGCGCGAGGCATAAAAAATAATGCGCGCGTAAAAAGGCGACGCCCTCTTTCGGGCCGAAAACGGAGGAGAACCGGGGAAAGGTGTACCGGCAGCGAAAATATTCACGGTTTAGTAACGGGGTCATGAATAATGAAGCCGAAGAGGCGACGCGTGGACGAGTCGAGTCGAATGCTGCTCCATTAACAGATTTCGCGGCAGACAATCGCCGAACCCTATTGTCTCTGCGCCGCCGCTGACACTGCAGCTGTCAAGCAGCGAATTAACGCTGGAACTTATTTCGCAATTACCGATACCGTTAACCTTTTAGCTACGGCGGGTCTAGCCTCGAAGCTATACCTCCGTGCAGCAAGCTTTCACACCGTCTGCGTCTCATACATGTAATACCACTGTGATTTCAGACTGATGGCATCTCCACTGTGCAATTACGTTAAATTAGACTATAACGTGCGCAACTATAGGAAGAATAGGAAGAATGGGAAAGGTTCAATCGAACGATCGCACTGTTTAGAATCTTTCTATGTGAAAATAGAAGAGCGTAGTTCGGTCTCCGAGCTGAAACGATGGAAGCGCGATTCGTCGCTTTTCCTGCCTCTCGCAGTTGTTGAGAGGATAATGCCTCTGGGTAGTTAGCAAGTAGCCAAGAGGTTAAACGAAGATTTCATTGGAAGTGACAGAAGAGACCTCGACGTGTCGCTAGGTTCGTGTAAACGGCCGCTGAAAGCCACTACGTTCATGGACAGGCCGGTTGACGGTGCGTTAACCCTTGCCGATACATCGGATCGGCGCGGTGCAGCAGTTACGCGCATCTCATGAATAAATTCGGCGGCAACTCGCGGGGCGGCCGATCAGCGAGGGGTGCAACCGGACCCAGGCCCAGCGTCGCTGGCAAATCCCTCCAGATAAAAAAAAGTCCGGGCGCCCACCCCGACCGACTGGGCTGCTATCACCCCAGCCGATAGCAGTGTGACTCACCCACGATCACCCAACCCATTTTTTTTCTTCCCTCGACCCCTGAACGCCACGGATCCGTGGGTCCGCGGTAGCCCGGGGGGAGGGGGCCGAATCCTTTCGCCTCGTGCTGTGCGCTTCCTTGTACCTTGCTGGCTCCTCCATCGGGGAAAAAGGGTTCGACGACCCCGATGGAAAATTCTCGTCCTGCCTAGGCAATCCGTCCATTGAACCGTGGCCCCGTGCGTGCGGATCGAAGGTCGATCCGGATCCTCGCGACCCTTCGAGGACACTTTCCATTGTAAATATTCATTGCTTCCCGATGAAATTTAACGTCGTTTGCAGTTTACGCGGAGAAACATCTTGCATCGATGTAGAGACAGAAAGAACTGTTTTGCGTTTACGCGTGGCATGGCAGTCACGAGTCAAAGCTTCACGCAATTTTTACCTAATTTGCACCGTTTCCGTGTAACTAACAATCTCGTTACGCTATTGCAAATCCTACGCAACGTCGAACCAGCTGTATTATTAGCGGAAGACGCACGACACCTCCGTTCGCAGATGGCTCAAGCCAAAAACCAAGAATATGTTTCCCTTGGAACGGGGAGTCCTGGCGGGATTCGGAGCACCGGAAAGAAAGAGAACTCTGATTACCATATAGATGGAAGGGTCTAGATACCGAGATGCGAAAAGAGGGGGCAGAAGAAATTAAAATCGCGGAAGGTGTCCCGCCAGAGGCTGCAGGGACCGGGGTCTAAGAGAAGCCAATCGAATTAACAAAATAGAAGAACAGGTATAAAAGGAGGAATAAGAGGGAACCGGACGGGGGTGAAAGAGACGAAAATCCTGGCAACGATCACGCTACGACGGAATAAAGAGGATCAGAGGGGGCGGATCGCCGGGACGGTGATTGCCACTTTCCGCTGACCCAGCCGATTCCTCCGCGATTCCTCGCTGGGCCAATTGCCGGAACGAATAAAATTTAGATGAGTAACGAGCTCGACGATCGCCATTTAACATTTTATAATCAGAAATATCGCCGACCGACCGCGGGGGAGCTAACTTCGCCGCTATCCTCTATTCTCGGCGGACGACGAGCCGGGAATAAAAAGGAACAGCAAAGGAATAAAGAGCGGAGGAAAGCGTTCGCATCCCCGGCGACGGTATTTCATTCGCCACCCCCCCGCGTGACAGGTCTGAGCCAGTCGGCGACCGTTAGCGTCGGAGGCCTAGCTCGACACTGGCAAGTAATTTCGCTTAAAAACGTAATTAGTGTGCGCCGTGATGGGGTTGAGGATAGGGCACCGGCGGCCGTGGAGGGGCAGAGAAAAAAATCGTTAGGGGTAGCGAAGTTTTTTTCATAGCGTGGGGTGCGGCGGGCCAGCCGCTCCGCGAGGGTGCCCTTCCGCACCGTGGAGCTTGGGGTGCCCACCCCTGGCCCCGCGCCGCCACCTCGCTCCGCGCGTCCGTCCTTCTCTCGCCGTCTTGCCCCGTCCCTCTCTTCCTCGCCGGGCTGATCAAATCTTTGGGGTGGACTTCTCGAGTGCTCGCGCGGCAACTCGGCCGTGGGGTATCGAGCTGTACATCTTCGCCGCTCCGAAGAAGTTGAAAGGATAACGGCGGCAAGGGGAAGGGTGAAGCGGCCCGGCCGGCCGGGATTGATAGGCGGACGAGGAGCGACTCGGTCAAGGGGAACCGGGATGCTTCGTTCGCGGCAGACGCTCGCATTATTTATCGTCAGGTGTATCGCCTTACCGATTCCGCGTTCGATGCGGAAGCTCGAGCGCATCGCGAGTCGATTTTTGACTCGTGCCTCGCGAAGATGCCAGTTTGCGGGCAGACGTCTAGACGCTGGAATAGAACTTGCGGTTCTTTGTTTCCTCCGAGACGTTGAATATTAACCCTTAACGGAGCAACGCCGCCATGGAAGCGTGGCAGGTTTATTTACCGAGTCCATCTTATTAGTTTTATCACTGCTATCGTTGTAATATCTACGATTGTTTCACTCCTGTGAATTTCTTTCGGCTTGTTATCCATGGTATTTTTTCTCGGTGAGTCGATGTTCGCGTTTGTCATTGATGTTGAACAATTCAGTGATATGTAACGATATAATAAATTCCATGATAGGCTTCGGAAGAACCTACACACTAAAATAGGCAAACATCCCCTTGATCATCAGCCAGTTTGGCTAGAAGTCAAACTGGGAAACAAAGATGGCTAATGCCGGCAGCTAAGACCATGGTCGACAATGTTAATAATAAATTGGATAATTTAGCCCGAAGGCTTCCGAGACGGATACGAGCCAGCGTGTAATCCAGCGTCGGAGCTGGAACGATCTCGTTAGGAGGTCGCGTAAGTCTTGGACTCAGGTGGTCCTCGCTCGGCGGGATGTTCATGCCCCGCAGGCACTTTGCTTTTACCCAAAATTTATTTCGCGGTGCGCTTTACGGGTCTCTCCTCGCGCGCGGGGAGCGCGGCCTGTCGAAAAGCATAATAGAGACGTCCGGATGATCGGGGAACTGGCCCGTTAAGTCCTCCGATGGTGGGTCAACCGAGGATTCGGCGGATGATTAGCCGCGGCGACACGTGTTATTGAGATGAACCGTCACGAAAATGATTTCGGAGCTGGGGAGCGAGTTGCGTGCACGCTTCCGCGGGATATATCAGGCTTTCTCGTGTCAAATCGATCCGCACCCGATCGAGCGAGGGTGTCGCGCCGCGCTACGCGGATACATAACACTTGGGGCGTTCCAGAAACGATGTTAAAGGGTGTCTGTTCCGGCGCGCGTCGGTTTTGTTAGTATTTTGTTGGCGTGCCTACGATGTTCCCGTTACGGTCAGATTATCCGTGGAGAATTATTCCTCGCGAACCGTTAACCCCGTAACGTCGAGTCAGACTCGAGATGGAAATTTTCAACAGAATTCGAGGAGTCTGTGTCGTTGCTTCAACGCGCGATACACAAAAACATCGACTCTTAAATTTCGCAGTTTTCTTACGTTGAACTCGACAAACTAACATTAAATCGTACATCCAAGAAACGAATCTCAGAAGATTCCTAGCCGAGCAAACAATATCAACGTTGCGCGAAGCACTCGAAAGAGAAAGAATACCACGAGCCGCGCAGAATTCCCGGAATCCGTGATTCACCCGCAGCATCCCCTAACGGATCGTCCCAGAGCGAAGCAAGAGGTAACGCCGAAGATACTTTCATCTCGATATCGGTGGGAGGCGACGTTGATGCATTTCGCCCTCGGAAGGAGTCGGAGCGGGAGAGAGAGGAGGAAAATTGGAGGCAAAGAAGAGGGTAATAGGGGTGGGCCGATTGAAGAGAAAATTGAGAGAAGCTCTCGCCGGCGGAGGAGAACAGGAGGAGAGGATCGACGACGGGAGAACTGATTACAAATTTATAAAGAAATATATCTCGCGACGCGTGCCTACGGAAGAAGAGGGTCTGCCCTTTCGTTTCACCTCCGACCTCGGTCTATCTTTGCGAGCCGAACGGAACCTCGCGGCGAGCGAGCGAGCGAGCGAGCGTGCGCGCGCGCACGCCACGAAGGACAGAGGAGGAAGAGGAGAGAGAGGCTCGCCGGCGACGAGGAAGGAATGGGGAAGGAGCGAAAGGAGGCGAAGGGATGGGCTGATTGAAGCGGGCATGATGTTTAATTCAAAGAAACTGAAGACACGCCCCGCTAACTACGGAGCAAGCCGCGCTATCAACCCCGAAGAGGACTGGACCAGAAGAGGGAGCGTGGAAGGGTGGCCGGGAGGTGGGAGAGGAAAAAGGTAAAAGAAAGACGCCATGATCCTCTTTGCCCTCCTCAAATCTCCCTAGTAATTGCTTCCTTTCAACGGAGCATGACTACACTGGAACCGTGGACGCTAAACCGCGCCGCGTCCCAGAAATCAAAAGTGTCGACCGCCATTTTCGCGCGGGAATGGAGACCTTTGCTTTTCGAAGTACATTGGGGAACGCGCTAACGAACGGCTTTACGCGATTCCTGATGTCGACGCTGGGAACGAGAGAAGAACGTTTTAGGGAATCGTTTGAGTTAGATTTCGGCTGGCTGAATCATTCCGTTTTCCATAGGTAACTGGTAATGTATCCTAGGTCTTCTCATTTCTATGTGATTCGTGTATCGCACATTGTACGGCACATTTTCCATTTACGCGAGACACTTCTCTGCAAAGATTTCATCTAGAACTCTCGTCTTCGTTGCTTCATTCAATTTTGTTGTCGGATCAAGTGTCGGGTGAAGATCCGTTGATTCAAGCAAAGAGGACTAAGAGAGATTTGATTAGAGGAAAGCAAGAGGAAGGACAATGATGCCGCACGGGCAACTCGAAGAAACGTGATCGATTTTACGAAGAGAATACAGGAAGCACCTCGATCAGCCGGCTTTCCGACAGCACAGCGGTCCCGCCATCGCTGCGAACGTCTACCATTTTGTCTCCGGTGCAGCAATTACCGCGATTGCATTGCAGACTTTACTGTGCGCATGCCCTCGAGGGTGAAAGGGTTAAAGCTGCCCACCCTTAACTGGAGGGCAGGTCCTCGAGACCTGCAGTCTCTTCCTTACGTTCCCGTTGGCCCGCGAATATTCCCCGCTCGATACGCGGCGGACAGTTTCTCCCCCGAGTCACGAACGGTGAAAATCGAAATCTTCGAACGTTTTGCATGGAACTCGGGAGAGTTCGACGCGCTCGAACTGTTAGGATAAAACGCGAGTGCAATCGAATGCGACGATAATTTACTTTGAACGGTTTAATCGGTTAATCGATCGAATGAGTGTTACCTAAGGTTTAGATTAGAGGAACTTCATTTGGATAGTCAAAACTCTATTATAGCTCCATCCCCTAATGGAAGTAATCGCCCCGCTGATCCGTTTGTTAATCCAACACTCCGCGACGCGTCCCACAGGCCCAACCGCGTCAAGCAGTCGTCAAACAGATCGTTAAAAAAATATTATAATTCACTCCCGTACGTTAGCCCGTAACGTTTAATCGGATAAAACGATTTCGAGGAACAAGTCTGCGCCCTCGATGCTCGAGCGTTCCAACCGTTTGTGGTTTTGGAAATATTAACATGTGTATCTTCAAACCTCAACAAGCGTGTTTTATTTCGATATTTCACGTAACAATGCGAAGTTACATTTGAAATATTAAATATTCAACTTTATAGTTCCGTTGCATCGAATCAAGTGGTGACTGAGAGTCACCTCTCGAGCGCAAGGGGTTAATTACTCGAACAGCGAGAGATCAACACGTAGTTCCTATTTTCTATTATCTCGGCAATCGATGTATTCGGCTTCGTTCGCCGAAGGTTTCGCATATTTCGAGGAATCTCGATCCGCAAAGGGTTAAACGACCGATCCATTCTGTTCAGCCGACGATAACCGCATTCTCCGCTCTCTGTCCGCGTCTCGTTCCTTCGAACCGTTCGCCAGAAACTGTGACAGGGCAAAAAACGCGACCCCAGCGGCGCGTGTGGCTGCTAGTCGGCGCGGAGGACACGTGGACCGATGCCGGGCGCGTGCGTTTTTGTTTTGCTCGCGAGCCACGAGCCTCGGGGGTAGCAAAAACGCGAGACGCAAAAACCCTCCGGCCGAAGGAGGAAGGGGAGAAAAAACCGGCCGAGACAATGCCCGCGGCGCAGCTGGTTAAACGCAGAAGGGTTACCGATTAACATAAAAGGGTGCCATTACACGCTGCGCGAGGACGCGATCCGATTCGGGACCGCGACGCGGCCGGTAACAAGCCGTATTTGTGCGCTGTTTTTGCCGCGGAAAAACATACATGGGCGTGCCCCTGGTCTTGCTTAGGTTCGGGACACTGGCAGCGATTCGAGGGTGGCTGCCGATTTCGGCAGCAACGCCTCGAGTGAACGCGAGTTCGTTCGAGAGAGCCGAACGGTTCATTTGTCGAGATACTTAATGTTTTAACCCTTTGCGCTCGGAAGTTTCTCAGTAGAAATGTTTAACATTTTTTTACAGATATTCCTTGAAACTAACTCGAAGGGAGATCACAAGTACATTAAGGCATTATATGAAGTTCAATATTAAATATCAGATTTTATTCTCTTGCGTTAAATCAAATGATTCGCCTTCCGAGTGCAAAGGGTTAATATACAATTAGAAACAATTGAATCATGATTATCCTCGTGATCATTCTCACGCGCCCGATAAAATTCAAGAGAAAGTGAATGTTCGCCTGTATAAAAAATCGTGTCACCCGAATTCGAATGACGCGTGAGTCAAAGTGTTAAAGCAGTTCGATAACGGAACAAAAATAGACTCGATCGTCGACGGGTTAATACGTTCCGAGAGGCTCCTGCTCGATCGTCACCTTCTGTATTCGCGGAAAGCGGCTCGACGAGGAGAAAAGTCCAGAGATAGCTCCCGCCGCGATGGTCGAAAATAGAAGTAGACGCAACGAGGTTCTAATCTAATTAGTCTCCTTTCAGAAGCTCGTCCTGAATGCCTGATAAAGATAGACGGTCAGCCTCGCCGAACGGACGTCACCGATTTGTCATCGACGTTTCGGCTGTTTCAGCGCGACCGCCGAACCGAGAATGGGCGCGACAATAGCGATAATCGGTCGGCCGTGGGGGAACTTTCGAAAAATCACTCCTCCGCGATCGAAAGGAGAGAGCGGCAACAGAATGGGAGAACGAGCGAGCGAGGGAAAAAGGGATAAATCAAACGAAAGGAGGAGAGAGCTCGACGGAATCGTCCGCGGCGGTGAATCGAAAAACCACCGGTGAAGAGGGTTGCTCCGAAAATCGAGTCGATGGAGTTATAAAACGTGTGGGCTACGCGCCACCCCTCTCGAACACCGCCACCCCGGAATGCCGCAGCGCGAGCGAGCAGACACAACAGGATTGCTGCTGTCCTCGAACGGTGAACAATACATTATTTATGTCTGACTCGTCCGTATCGCGGCAGCCTCCCGATCCCTTTCCTGACGCGAGTCGTCGTTTCGCGAGCGAATAACGATATTCGAGCGATCCTCCATTTTTTCGGCTCCTCCGTTCGTTCGTCGAGAGTTTTCTGGTCGACGCTCGACCACTTCCGGAAGTCTCAGCTTGCTGCCAGCGTTCAACCCTTCGCGCTCGAGAGTTGCCTCTTTGCGGGACGATGGCTTTAAGCTCGCTTCGACTTGACCGCATTGGCTTCTGAGCTCGCATAATAGAACCGTAGACGTACAGAATCGTGAAATTGTAGAATCGAGACTGAAACTATTTCTACGAGTGCACCGTGTTGCGAGGGAGGATGGCTTTTACTGAATATTTCAGTCGACGCGTCGAGGCGACTGTCGCCTTTCGAAGGGTTAACCCGATTCGCCGAAGGCGATGCAGAACTAACGGAGAGAACAGTGACTTACATTCACGCTGATTTCGTGGATAAATATTCGAAATAAAATGTGAACCGCTTTCCTCGGGAAAACCGAAGCGGAACTCCGACAAACTTTCCCTCGGCAAACTCGCGCGCCCCAATAGATTCAGTTTAGAGTCCCCATCGAACCCCGAGATCTCCATTCGCCGAATGTTTACCTTCCTCTCGAGCTTAATTGAATTATGCAATAGAAGGAAGCGAAGGAGGAAAGAAAAGCCGCGGAGGAACGCGCGGGAGTACGAGAAACCGAGGAACCTCTTAATGAAAACTTCGCGTCAGAGTTCTCTCGAAGCATAAAATAAATAGAAACCGTGGACTTAACACCGACATTAGACGTGGAAGATAAAACCGAAATAATATTAACCCTCTGATGACGAGTCATTTCGGCGACATGAAACTTTCGTGTTTAGAGTACAACGACGATCTCTGAAATGAAACGTTTCTACTTCCGTTTTAAGCTGCTTAGGTAGAAACTCCTAATGCGAACAGTCTCCCTTTTCCCGCGACTCGAACCGTTGCGAACGCGGAGTCCGGAAGCGGATTCCGCTCGAGCGGCGAAAGAAATCCGTTGACGCGCCGTTCCGGTCGCGCGGGGTGGCTCTAATTTAGCGGCTCGTTTTCCTCGAGCGCGTCGCCCTTCGGTCGTCCCGATTCCCTTTCCCTCTCCACGGATTCCCTTTATCGGCCGCGTCGCACGGAGCCGCCGGCAGCTGAGGAGAAACAGAAAACGCAGATAAAAAAGAGAACGGGCCCGATCAACCGCGGGGAAAGAAAGCCGAGAGACTCGGGAGCTCCGTGGCGAGAAGGAACGACGTCGCTTGCACGCAACGCGAGAACACGGCCGGAAAGAGCCGTTGCTCGTTAAATTACTACAGTTACAGAGGCGCGGGATAAAGGGAAATCGCCGGGCGAAACGGGCGCCCGAAGTGAGATCGAAGAGCGAGACCGCGCGGGGAGACAGGGGGTGGCTTTATATGCATACGAGAACATTCAGTTGTCAATCAACCGACCGTTCGACTGCGGGGCGCGCGAAAATCGGACTTTTTCCGAAAAAATTTACGTATTCATTCAGTCGAGCGCGGAAATACGGGGTGCGCGTGATTGTGTGTGTGTGCGTGTGTGCGTGTGTGTGTGTGTGTGTGGGATATGTGAGAAAGAGAGAGAGAGAGTGAAAGGAGAAGGGAGAGAGGGTGGTCGAGATAAAGAGAACTCGAGCGAAAAGTCTGTTTGCTTTTTCACCTCTCTTGACTTCATATTTGAGAGCATATTTTTTGCGCCAACCGTCACGCATTGTTAACGTCAACTTGCCAGCGCTTTTTCCACCGACAACCCCCGTGCGTTGTTAACGCGCGTGAAAGGAAAACCGTGGAAACCGGCGCGGATCAACGGATAAACGGAATTTGTCGGCCGGACGTAACAGCGGCGCGTAAATTGTTAATCCGAATGATTCTTGTTGCAGCTTTGATTTGCTCGCGGATCAAACGGATTTTTCGGGGGTTGTTTGACCCTTTCGGGACTGGAGTTTTTTTTTCAGAATATTCCGGACTTTAGGGATGAAGCGCGGGAAGATGTATCGACGTCGAATCTTCGGGATTCGAGATTAATATTATTTTCATTCGTTATTCCGATTGGAAATTGAATCGCGATTCCTGCAGCTGAACGTTCGATTCGAAGTTTCGTTCACCGCGGCATCAAACTTTCACGTTCGGAACACCAAGGTGTTCGCGAGCGATTTAATTCTTCGAATAACCGGAGGTCGATATATAATTCTCTCGTTTTTCTAGTATTTACGAACTCGATGTATACATAATTTAACTTCCTCTGTTGAAGGTCTCGAATACTTGGAAAAGTCCGCAGAGGGTTGCCACATAAAATATCGAAATAAAATTCCTGTTCCTCGATGTATTCCTTCGTACGAATCGCTCAGAGTACAAAGTTTCCTTGTCTGATCTGGAAAAGAAAAATTGAGAAAATCGATGTTTCCTAATAGAAATTTGCGCGTTAATCACGAAAAACTCTCGTCGATGTTTCATTAGGAGGAAAGAAACGGGGAAACTTACGAACAGAGAGAAAGAGTTTCGAACGCGAAGGGTCAAATGTATAGTTCTGAACTGCAGGGGGTTGTTACAAAATGTTGATCGTTTGAAACAGAGGGTTTCGAAGCGGCGAGAGCGTGTTCTGGCCGGCTTCGTTTCAGCCAGGAAACAAGGGGCCGGAAGTCGAGGGGGTGTTTTCTAAATATTTCGCCATAGTTTTCGGTGGCCGAGGGGCCGGAGGGGTAGACGTTATCGGCCCCCGTGTATTTTCCGCAGTTGGAAAAGCGGCGCGATATTGCGGACCCGTTCTCCCGGCAGCCTCGAGTTTTCACAGTTCCCTGAATGCGGGATGAATATCGGCCCGCTTCGCAACAAGTCGAGCATTATATCGCTTTTACATTTATAAAGCTGTCACTGTCAGCTCGCGCGTCATTGTGAAAGGGGTATTATGCTTTAATAATGGGCGGCATCGCGCGTCAGACTCATCCGGCGAATATAGAAGCGTACCAAGTTTATTTTGTTCCTCGGGCCGCTCGGAACCGTTTCAGCACGTGGAACGACGTCGCGATTAAAAATCAGAATTTTATTATAAATCCGGACAACCGGCGAGACTGGAATAGAAATTGCTAACTGGATTACGCGTGTTTAGAACACTCCTTTCTTTTGTTCCTCTGGGACGTGGATCGATATCGAGACCAGAGGAATTTGTATTTTTTAAGGAACGACACATTAATGTTTATAAAAGCTTTCGTGAGTTGACGAGGGAACGATTCGATGGACGGTTGAAAATTAAAAGCTTTCTTGTTATTTGATTTTATACTTGCGTCGCTGAATGATGAAACAGACATTGAACGTTGCAATAGGAATTTATTATTAATCGTACCAATACAGTAGTGATCGTTACAAATGTTTTAAGTACAGTACCTTAGTGTGTTAGTCATACGTTTTGATTAAAGTATAAAATCGTAGCAGCGAATATTGAACCGTTTTATTAAGTACCGTACAAATAGAAGCATAAATACACCACGAGCGTCGTTGCGTTCATGAACTGTAATAAATTACGTAGATGATACAATCATGCGAAAGCTTAGTGAAAAATAAATATTTACTGTACGTATGAGAACGTTTGTCGCGAAATTAATACTTTCCAAGAAAATATGTTATACGCCGTTTTGAATGGAAGAAAGGTATTCGGTGTATCGTTTCTCTTGTGCTTGTTGCAGCTTCTGCAGCTTCTTCAGTTGACCTTTGCTGATTTCTTTACCGTCAGCGTCGTGCGTAGGTAAACCCTGAGTAAAATGGTAACGAACGTCGCGTTAGTAATGTTTCACTGTTGCTCATACTAAAATTCTTTCGCGCTAAATTAATAGGAGAACAGAGAAATAAAAAGTGTAATTTACAGTTTCCTGTAAGTTCACTTACGTTGCTATCGAATTGGGAATATTTATCTTTCTCGAGTTTGAACATGTCCGAAGGAAGAATTTTCCTTTGAGCCTCCTTCGCCGCTACCGCCGCGGCTGCTTCCGCCTTGCGTTTCTCTTTCTCTTGCGCTTTCTCGAGTTCCAGCTTCTTCTTAGACTCCATCTCTTTCAAAAGTTCCTCCCTATTTACAAGTTTGACGCGGCAGGACTCGTCGTTGCTATCTTCTAAACGCACCCCGATGTTCGGTAAAACGTCGTCGCGCAATTTATCACACTCTTCAAGAATACTATTGGCTCGAAGCGTTTTAGCTTCGTTTCGTACTTGCTCCCGGAAGTTCGCCAAAACCTCGAGATACGGCATCACAACCTCTTCGACCTGGGATCAATAAAGTCAATAAATACGATATACAGATTACAGATAGAGAACAGGAGATACGGAACGTACATTCAAATTTGCATTTTTATCATCCACCGGGAAACCAATACTGTCGTGCGCCGTCGATATCACACCAAACACAGTGAAAATTTTGGTAACATAAACTGCAACGTCCCTGAGCAATAGTGTATTCGGTTGCTTAATCTGCTTCATGTAAATGTTGCAATGCGTCACGATATCTCTAATCGCGTCGAGCGCACTTCTTGTGTCAATGTTATCTGTTAAAGATTACTCTTAACATTTTAGATATGAGTGACATACAAATTCCTCTAAGTACACAATGTATAAGTTATTGCGAACCTACCACATAGCGCGTTGTGTACAGAATCTTTAGCGTCACAGAACTTTTTGTTCAATTCCATTTCAGAATTTGTCCATTTACTGAATGTATTGATGTTCGTTCCCATACCCATAGATCTGATCTTGCATTTCACGTTTAAGAAGAATTCCTGTAATTGCAATGAAAAGTGTTAGATTTATCGTGCGTTATTTAATAGATTGAAATTGATTTGTCGATACTTGGACCTACATTTAAAAACTTCTCGTACTGAAGTGCCATGTTCATTGTATTATCGCTATAGTCTAACGTGTCTTTCCACGAATGCAAGAGAAATGCGAATCTCAACTGCCTTGCCGAATGCTTTTTCAATGCATCTTGTATAGTAATGAAGTTCTTCAACGACTTTGACATTTTGCAGCCAGCTATGGTCAAGTGACCGGAATGAAGAAAATATCCGACCCAATTGGAATTATTGAAATACGCTTCTGCTTGCGCTATTTCATTGTCATGATGTGGGAATTTTAAATCTATTCCTCCAGTATGAATATCTAAATGTTCTCCGCAAATTATAGACGCCATCACCGAACATTCTATGTGCCAGCCCGGTCGTCCTTTACCCCAAGGACTCTCCCACCATGGTTCTCCTTCTTTTGAATGTTTCCAAAGTGCGAAATCTATCGGAGACCGCTTTTCAGACGGTCCTGAGGTAGTTAGATCTCCTGGACACAATAATTTTTCATTGAAATCAATTCTTTTTAATTAGTAATTCCTACCAAGCGTTTTAAAGATGACATTACCTTCTCCTTCTTGCAAACTTGAAGTATCACCATAAGCTTCTGGAACAAGTTTGGCATAATAATGTTTTTCTTGCTTGTCAAATGTGGCAACATCAAAGTATACTGAGCCGTGGCTCTCGTACGCGTGTCCGTTCTGTATGATCTTCTCAATAAATGCTATGATCTCAGGAACATATTCGCTAACCCTCGTTAAAACATTTGGCCTTAATACCTAAAGACAGTTCGTATGAATCCCCAATTGAATTCACAATTATAGTCTATCTTACATTTAAGGCATCCATGTCTTTATGAAATTCGGACTCCCAGTATTGCGATAGTTTCATGAATATCGAGTGTTCTGTAACTGTAGCTCCTTTCTTCTTATCCAACCAATCTGACAATGGGTCACGTGCTTCTTTTAAGAGTAACTACATTTAGAAAAAATACAAGTACCATCTCTAAATAATATTATTAAATGAAAAACTGATAAATTAATATGAAAAAATAGTCTAACTAAGTTAAATGTGTCTGGTTTTCCTTTCCAGTATCAAAAACAAATTAAAAAGAAATTTAACAATACAGTCAAAAACCAATTACTTCTTGAAATTCTTTAATCTTATTTTCATCCTTAAGTTTCACTGCATTTTCGAGATTCTCAATAGCTTGTACTACATTGCACAACATTTTCTGCAGCATACTCTTCTTATCTGGATCGTTAGTGGTCTTCACTGTATCTTCAAACATATTCATTACACTTTTGGCATTGTGTAAATTTTCATCAAGGGTTCTAGATTCTTTCATATATTGCTCGTACAAATAATTTTGTCTTGCCCTCTTTATAATTTTGTCATCTATATCCGTAATATTCATTACATATAAAACATTATATCCAAAATAATCGGATAGAATACGTCTTAATATATCAAAAGAAATATAAGACCTATAAGAAAAACAATTATATTAATCAAGTAATATAAAATAAATTATTATTCTCAACATATAAAAAAATACAACATATTTAATGATTTTGTAAGTATGATTATGGTTACCTAGCATGTCCCATATGTGAAGCATCGTATACGGTTGGTCCACAACTATACCATAGCACACTATTTCCAAATTGAGGAACAAATATTTCTTTCTCCCTAGTGAAACTGTTGTATAATTTGAGAACTGATGAATTCTTTTTTTGTGGCGGTATCCACGGTGGTTGCACTCTCTTTGCCATTTTTCTATTTTAAAATCTGAAAGTATCCAGAATGAATCACAGATAAGCATTTTATTGCATGTGTCATCTCTGAAATAAAGAATTATGGAATGAAATTTGCAATCTTTAGACAGTTAAATTAATACTGTATTTGTCGAAAAGATCTTTAAAGAAAATTATAGTTTAAAACACAAAATTTCAAAACGAATACGTAAAATAAACGAAACAGACTGTCAGTGATAGGTTACGTGGCTGAAATAATATCAAATATTTTTGGCACATGCTTCCGCGTGTATACAAATTTAAGGTCAATGAAACATTGAACACTTAAAACTAACCTTAATATAATTTTATCATTAGACTTCTGCAAAATTATTATATCTAGTGATGCATTTAAATTGGAAAACCCCACTCCGGTAATGAAAAGATCACTAATTTATGGGTACCTCGTACACGTTGTAATACTGAAAAATATACACGTCAAAGTTTTTGCCGGAAATTCCATATAGTGAATTTAAATATAAATAAATATCAAGAACTAACAATTATTTATTGTAATATTTTTAATTAATATCTTACTTTTCAAGAGTGCACCTTCGTGAAGCAGTTTTACTAGCGAGTATTCCAGAAGCGGCGTCTTGTCACTAAATACGAAAGAAAAATAAATAACTTTGCTTAATTCCCCTCGGCAAGAAAGGAAAATACCATACCTTTCATAGGCAACGACAAATGCGATAAAAATAGTTATAATATCTAATGTAAAATGTTCAAACTATTAAGTCATTGCTAGTGACGTTTATGTATCATAGAATGATGTATTTTTCAAATTCTTGAGGCAAGATATTACGAGTACTTTAAATAAATATTAATAAATTTAAGAGAATTAATTATTAATTGAAACAATATAATTGACAATAGTTATTATAAAAAGGCATTGCGATTTATTACATTATTTAGGCGAATAAAAGTTATGGCGGGAAAAGATAACTATAAATAAATACAAATTTCCGAATAATGTCACAACCACAGAATATATGTTGTGTAATAGAATATTAATATAATTTAATTATACTAATGTTATTTTATTTGTCAAAAACAACTTAAAATAACTTCCATTTTCCTAATTCATATCTTGATAAAACGTATATGTTATTACAAAAAATATTTTTTTGTATTAAGGACGAAATATTAAGTATTATGTAAAAATAAATAAAAGTATGTTATAAATATATTGTCAGATTTTAATAATACTTATCAAAATTTTATATTAATATACATAGAGATACATATGTAGATGCATTTAGTATTATGATCATTTTCAAGTGAACAGTCAATATTTATAAAAGATATGTCTTACAAATTCAAAGTATACAATAATTTATTACACTAAAAGTATGTAAATAACATATAAAACAGTCTGGAATGTATATTGTATTATTGTATATTGAAAGACTAATTCTGCCTCACATATAAAAATATTAATTATATCTTCAAAACATATCTATCTTTTTTGTTTTGCAATATAATTCATTTCAACTTTCAATGGCATACGTATATATATATATATATATATATCCTGCATAATTTTCACAACATGTTAAGTACATTTTCTGTACATTTCCTTTACATCTTATGCCTTTACCTAAATCTACGTTTATAACAAATAATTTTAGTTTAAAAATTGTTATCACCGGATAGATATAGTTATTAGAAAAGTCGATTTTTTTACAAAAACCTGCATTATAATTTGTATCGCTACAGTGTTATCACTTAACTCGGCCTAATAAACTCTAAATCACTGGCATCATCTGAACTGGACAAGTTGTCGTCGTCAAAATATGGTTTTGTAATTTCATTATCTTGCATAAGCCCTGAAAGTGTAAAATATGCGAGAAGATGTACTATGTCCTACATCTTTTAAGAACAACTGAAATCTGATAATCATATAAATACATTTTTTTTAGGAAAATAGGGCTTACCGTTTATTGGCCTTTTAAATATTTCAACTTCTTTCTCATCGTCATCAAAGAAACTTGTTCCATCTTTAAGTAGACTGAACGCGTATTTACTTCTATTATTTTGTTCAGACTGTTTGGAAGACTTACAATTTGCAACGATGAACACGGTACAAGCAATAATTCCAAAGCATATAGTACCTAAGGAAATACGATTTTAAGTAATTATTTCTCCAGGGTATATCTATTTTCTATATATTAATATTCGATATCTTACTTATAAGTATAATGAAAACAATTCTAGGCATTCCTAGGAACTTGTCGTTATATGTTAATTTAAATATTAACTTTGAAACATTATGTACATCTGTTGTAACGAAAACTTTAGTTTGCTGAATATATCCAGCTGCCTTGGCACTTATAGCATGAGTACCAGGTTGAAGTAGAAGCCAATAAACTCCGTTCATTCCACTTTTAATGTGATGTAACGAATTATTACACGATAAAATAGCATTTTCTATTGGTTCGTCATTTTTAGTAAGAACATATCCTTTTACTCCATTGTTAAGCTTGTCTATCATAGCTAATAAGCTATTTTTATTATCTTCCCACACATTTTTCGAACCATCTGTATCACAACAGGTAATGTATGCATCCACCATCAAAGTACTTGTATTTAAATAAAGATAATCCAACAGAGAATGCTCTCTCTTTCCATTAATTCCTTCTCCACCGTGAATAACACCATTAGCATTTTTATTTAAATCACGATCACACAATGAATTGTTAGAGGTCATATGGGCATTGTGTTTTGTGTATGTCATCGCTAGCTCTTGCAACACTGCATCATCGTCAGTTTTGTACACGTTTCCTGGCATTTCACCGTATTTTCCAGCGAAAGGAATTTCAATATGCTGACCACCAATATTTAAATTTACTGCCAACATTGGACTAACTTTTCTGAACCAATAAATTATTGTATCTGCTTCGTTAGATAGTGCGCCATTAATAGGAAACAATAGGTCATCAGCAATGAAGGAAGAACATGATTGATTCTTGTTCGAGTTTTGAGTTAAATCCGGGACAATATATATTGTATATTTATCTAAATAATTTGTAACTGTGGTATCCTTTCCATAGTGATCCAAAAGATACGTAGCAAAATGTAATAAGACCTCGGATGTCAGAGACACGCCATTCGAAATACCAGCAACAAACGCAATCGATGGACGACCTATTCGTTTGTAATTGTTTTCAGTTCCAATTTCTAGACACATTATTCGGACACCTTTCTGTGATCTTCCAATAATGTGCAAAACAGATGAGTGCGAATATTTATCATTTAAATCATTTAAAGCTTGATTAATTACATTCGATTCCGAATATTCATTATTTTTTCCATGTTTTTCTTCATCCGTATTACGTTTTATTAACTTCACATTAAGATCTGTTATATTTTCATTCTCCACGTGAACTTTTACAAACTGCTCCATGTAGCCTTCGCAGGAGAATATTAGCATGTATTCACCGGGAAGTAGAATAATCTTAAAGTAAGCCATATTTTTTGATACACTGTATTGTTTTGTTCCAATTTTAATTGTAGCATTCCTCAGAGGAATATTATTAACATCTGTCACTACTGCCCGAATACCGGTTGTTAAACTTTGAATAAGCTGCTTTAGAGGCAACAAATTTTCACGCCAAATGTTTGGAATATATTCGGCAAATGGATACTTGCAGCAAGCCAAGTTAACAGTCATCTAAAAATATTATGGATTATAATAAAATTATACACTATACTGTCCGATAATTATAAGTTTGCATATGCGTTACTTACTACAGGAATGTTATATTCATTTTGAATATAATCTTGCACATCTTTAACTTCATTATTGAGGTTGTTACATATTCCTTTATCCATTGAATGCTCATAATTTTGAGCAAGTGTATGATATACATTGAAACTATCGTCGGTATAACTGAAATAATGATACAGAATATATAAGCTGTCTTCCAATTTATCCTGAGAATTAGTAGTGCCAATTTTTCTACTTTCAATTACCTGACTTTAAGTGCCCCACTTCCTATTATAATTACTGCATCGTATTCTCCATTAGCCATCATTTCCTTAAATGCACTGGTAATCGTATCGAGCTTATCAGAATTCAAAGTGCCCTTTTGTAAAAGTCTTTTACCAACTTCATCCTTCACTATGGGATTACATTCTCGACTATTTAATATATTATCAAAACCTGGATCTATACCAGGAATAAAATGTAAAACAGAATTATTCAATATCCTCTGTATAGGAGGATCTCCAATTTTATTTCCCATAAGAATATGAGTAGCTAAGCGCAGCAGAACTTCTCTACCCACAGGTTGAGAAGCAAATAGTCCTCCAATTAAGCCAATATGAAATTTATTTTCTTCCGGTGCTCCCATCTACAAAGACAATGTTAAGTCTCAAATATTTTTGTACATTAAAATAATTATAATACATAATACTCAAATAAATGTTATCCTTAGAAAAACAATACTTACATCGTGCGTAATTTTTAAAGAATGTATAGCCATATTAACTGGCGAATCTCCAGCTTCGAATTCAGCAATGTTTAGTTGGTGATTTTCTAATGCGCCAAATCTTGCATTCAACTCTACGTTTTTTAAATAAACATCTTGTAAATTTACAATTAATCGAAAATCGTATGACGATGACCTAAAATAAGAATTCATATGTTTATTTGAATGTACTATTTTTTCAGAGGATTAAAGTATTTACTTAATGTTTCTTGAAGCTTTTAAATTTCTTCATAAACTTAAATTCTTAATATCCCTTATAAATTACGATCCCTGTTAACATTTAGTGATACAAATATCGCTTATTCTGCAAATTTTTAGTTTTATAAATGTTAAGATATCCTTAATTTCCATGACTATATAGAAATTATATATAATTATACCAATGTTCAGGATCATCTCGCATTAATATGAAATCCTGTGTTATTTCTCCTTCACCCATGTTATCTCCTTCAGGTATAAGTATGTTCTGTGTCACAGACTCATATCCCACTGCGCTAGCTGTAATATTGTATCTTCCTGGGATTAGAAGACGCCAATAGTCACCGCCTTCAGCTGTGTAGATATCATGTTTAATTCCATCGACAGATATTTTAGCATGTGGTATCGGAGTACCGATAGACGAACGTACTATACCATGTGCACCTTTACGAGACTGTAAATGGTAATAATTATAGCTATTATCATACGTTACAGACATTTACAGTTTATATTACCAGAAGCATACGTACCATTTCGATAAAACGTAACAGAGGTTCTCTATTTTGTAACCAATATGTTGGTAAGTCAGTCGCATTCGGAAACTTTGTGCATCCAACTTCTATCGTAATTTCAAAATCATTGCTATGAAGATAATTGTAATCTTGCATTCCTCCACTTACAGAGTACCAACTAGCCCCATTAGTTATTCCATTTGGAAATCGCTCTTCGAGTACACTTGACATACCTAATTGGTCAAGTGGTGGGCAAGGTTCACCAAGGTGCATACGAGGGTGAGCATTTGAGTATGCCAATGCTAATGCTTTAAAAACATCATCGTCAGGACTCAGATTTGGAGTATAAGGTCCATTATCATATGGGTAATTTGCTACTAATGATCCCCCATGAAAATTAGCAGAAAGAACAAATGGAATTTTTGTGATCCAATCCATTACTGCTTTCGTTTCAGGCTCTTGCTCACTATTGTACTGTAACATATTAAATTACAAGGAAATTAAAATTCTGACGAAAGTTCATATAAAAACTGTATTCAATGTATTGATGATTAAAATAATTGATAAATTATAATTCATACTTTATTTATCTCATATTGATCAGGAAAATTTCTATTAAGATCAACACCCTTAGCATTTTCTCTTCCATGTTCTCCATATACGTCGCCTTCTTTAGAAATTTCATAGCCATCAGGATTCATGCTTGGCATTACATGCAATCTGACATTTTTTAATATTTTTGTAACTCTTTCATCAGTTCCATAATTCTCACAGAGATGTCTTAATAACAATAATAAAATTTCTCTGCCAACCACTTCATTTCCATGCATATTTCCTATATACTTTACTTCTGGTTTATTTGGATCGTGTTTCCCAGGATTTTCCGTTATTTCCATCACATATAATTGACGTCCTTCGACAGACTTTCCTATACTATAAAGTCTTGTAATATTAGGATAATTTCCATTTAACTCTTTTAAATATTTCTCCAATTCTGCGTAATTATGATGTTTGAATACAGTATCATGATAAAATCCATATTCATCTATAGATCTCACTATTTCCTCAACTTTAGGCGAGTCTAATTTTCCTATATGGGAACAAACACAACACTATAAAGAAAAAAATATATAATTCAAAATTTTAATTAATTGTATGAATTTTTCATGTCGTTCAGGTAAACATTAAAAGAAAGTTGGTAGACAATGTAAATTATGAAATTTATCGAATACACATTTCAACACAAGGTACAGAGAAAACAAGAGTTTAACAAAAGAGAATGCAATGAAATATATTTACACTACTTAGTTGATGAAAATTATAGGAAGAGGTTGGAAAATATTGAAAAAATACTAAGTTATCATTTGAGCCAAACATAATATTTTATTTTTACTTTCAGATATACATTTAGTTCAAACATGATATACTATACATCTAATTACAAATACAATCATAAACATCGCTTACTGTTTTACATTCTTCCAACACTGCTATTAAAATTATTGTACATAATAAATGTTCCTATAACATGTTTTACACCAAAGGTAATGTATGTATTTCATCATTGCATAGAAATTACTGTTATATCATCTCAAGTAATAAAATTATATTTTACATTTTGAGTAATATAAAATAAAAACCTTGATGAAAGTAACATATACTTTTTTTTTTAATATTATTCGCATTACCGATTTCAGATTAGATTTAAAGGTAGAGATTCATTTATTTCAAACTCATAAAAACGTATTTATAAAAAAATATATATAAAACGTTATAACTATTCATTTGTTCTTCGGATAATTCTTTACTATATTATGTATTCCTTTAAATATTCTTAAAATAAACTGTATGTAAGAGAGCATTTAAATAAAAAATAAATCACAGCTCACAATGTTTGATGACAATTCATGGTTTAAGAATTAGTAGTCAGCGTTAGAAAAAGATATGGTCAGCTTTCTAGCAATGTGTAAATTCAATACATGAAAATATAATAGTTGTATATGAAATTTATAGTTCTATGTTCAACATTTTTATGTCTACTATTTAGCTTATTGTATGTCAGTTTTTAAAATATAAATTATGATAAATGTAAATAAGAAATATAAATATGAAAAAAGAAAATAGTGTCAGTTCAATTACTTTGTAGTTTAAATACCTTATATTGTGAGTTAATAATTTTTAATGTAATTAAGTATTTTCATACACATTATTTCTCCATACCTTGTGTCTGTATTTTCTATGCTTGTTTGTGTTAACCAAAATAGAGATTATAATAAAATATATGAGCATTTCAGAAAGTATCAAATGATGTTAAGTAGCTATGTTATCATATTGGTGCTGTAAAATAAAAAATAAAACCACATAATAGAACAAAAATAATAATTCAAATGTAAATACATTTAAAAGATAATAAAAATTTGTAAGTATTTCAATTTTCAAAGAAAAGTAATGAAATCAAATTTTAAATGAAAAATAAATTAAAAAGAAATATAAAAGAAAAAAATTTATATCATAAGCTGCACAATAGTTAATTAGTAGTTCATATATTTGTAAGAACGAATTAGTTTGTACAATGGAGGATACTGATTTAGAAATGGTAACATACGAGGATAATCTATATCTTGATTACCTTGATCTTCAAAGGAATCCTCTTTTAAAGTAAAATTAACAATGGATGGTTCATCTGATCCCACGGTAACACTAACAGGCTCACTTGGTTGATATCTATAATTAAGAAAAGAAATATATATTTTGTTGAACTAAATTATGCTTAATACTATTACGACAATAGATTAATATTATATGTATTAGCTAAGCATACTTACCCCCATACTTCTGCATGAATCACGTAAGTACCAGGCAATAACAAACGCCAATATTCTCCCCGATTTGTGGTTGAAATATTGTGATCTATTCCTTTCACAATAATGTTAGCTGCTTCTATTGGTTGACCATCAGTATCACGTACAATACCTAGAATTATCATCTAAGTTGAAATATCTTATAAATGACAAGTAAGTATATATTAGGAACATCTAAGAACCTTTTACTCCAATATGTGCTTGCTCAAGATACTTTATAAGAGACTCTTTATTTAACATCCAATGCTCTGGCATTGTTGAAGCATTTGGATATTTACAGCAGCTAAGTTCAAATGTTATCTCAAATGCATTGGAACGAGCATAATTGAAATCTTGCATCCCACCAATAACTTTATACCTAGAATACAAACATTTCAGTAATATTTTTTAAATAGAAATTATTTTCTTCAGGTACTATGAAATCAAATATTTATGTTTACCAATAGGCTCCATTGGTGACACCACCTTGAAATATTTCTGGAGGACAAGCATTGCCTGCATGCATTTGTGGATGATTATCTGCATACACATGAGCTAAATATTTGAATAATTCATCATCTGGACTTTTACTTTCAATACAGCAAACTCTTGAAATTCTAAAAAAGAGTATTCACATTGAATAATTATTATAATACAATGTACTAAACTTAACTGGTTACATTCAGAATAAGATTAACCACAGACAAATATATTTTTACCCAGAATCATATGGATAACTAGCTACAACAGCACCACCATGAAAATTTCCAGATAATACAAATGCTTCTGTAGCAATCCAAGTCATCACTGCTATTGTTTCATTCTGACGTTTGTCTAATATACCACCATTTTTCAATAATTGACTGGTTCTCCTATCAAACTGATCTGGAAAGTCTCTATTCAAATCAACATGGTTTGCATTCTCGCGTCCTGAGAAATCTTTCTTTGATTCGCATTTCCCTTCCTAATATAAAACAAAAATTCAATCAATACTTACTTTTAAGCATAAAGTACAGTAGTAAACTGTAACAGAACATAAGCATTACCTCAGACTCTTCGAATCCATCAGGATTCATAGATGGCATAAGAAAGATATCAGTATTATTCACTAATTTTGTGATCCTTTCATCTTTGCCATAATTGTGCAAGAGATATTGAGCAAGATAAACTAACAATTCTCTTCCAACAGCTTCATCGCCATGCATATTAGCAACATATTTAACCATTGGTTCACCCAGCTTACGTTCCCTAACATTTTCAGAAATTTCAAGAACCAACAGATCTCTACCTTCTACAGACTTCCCTATGGAAAATAATCTTGCCAAATTAGGATACTTCTCGGACAAGGAACTGAACAATTGTTTAAGCTCCTCATAATGTGTGTAGTGTGGAGTAATAAAATGCTCATCTAACTTTTCCTCGGAATTTATCGCATAACCATTTATGATCCCAATAAACAAACAAACAAATAGCACAACACAATACATAGTACCTGTCCGTAACATATTCAGAACAAATATTTATGCAGCAATGCAATAAAACTGTTTAAATCTCAACGAGACATTCTACACGGTTCAATATATACATACAATATCGATATAGTATACTTGATGACGTCTGCAAGTGGGAAGTACCGAGCGTGGGCAAAATAGAGTAGGGTAGGGTAGGAGATTATAAACTAATGTTTTTTTTTCCTACACCTCCACAGTCATTTCAAGAAAATTTAATACTTTTAAATAATTCATAAAGAATTATATATATTTTAACAATGAACGAGAATTTTTAAAAAGTAATTCAAATTTTAAATGTATTTTAAAACGATGTTCCTCGTATGAAAAAAATATCTATATCATATAGATATTGCACATATGTGCATTACATCTTTATATATAATTTTACTTTGAATCATGACGCTTAAGATATTGATAATTTTTCCGCCTTTCTTGTTATCCACAGTTTGTCATAGATTATATTAAGTGACTCATACTTTACTTGTTTCCAAGTAATTGGTAATAAAAGTATATATACTTGAAAAAATTAAATGAAACAAAATTCTTATTTCACTGTAAAGAATTCTCAACAAATGCATTATGTTATAATGCGTATATTCAATTAATTTTACAAATAATGTAAATGTTAGTAAAATCAATATTTCGTAGTTAAACTAAATTTGTGTATGTAATTCTTCGTATTTGCAATGTGTAGCTCATCATAAACCTGAATCTATCTGCATAATTTCTCTTATTTTCTGACCAATATGATTCATTAAATACTAGAGATTTCATGGAAGTTCGAATTCACTATATTCAGTATATTCTTTCTAAAACAGAGGTTATAATTTTGTTTACTTGAGTATTCTTAATTGGTATACTTAAATTTATGTTATACAAGGAAAAAGCGTACAATTTAATATAATATACATATTACGATTTTAGTTTGGAAGTTATCAATTTTGTTCCAAACAACGTATCATTATAAACATGACCACCAACAAAGATGAAAAGCAGTAAGTTACATAAAATTATCAATAACAAATAAATATTTAACTATCAATAATCTAATACTTTAAATAATTTCATGTTTGTATAAAATTAATAACTATATTATAAACAATTTTAGGTACGGTTTAATTTTACCAAAAAAGCAACAATCTGTAGCACCAAAACCTAGCAATGTATTTGGAAATGACAATGATTCAGCCGAAGAAGATGGTACTGATTGGGTTAAGAAAGCTCTTAAAGCGGAAGAAGAAAAAAATAAAATGAAAAAACAGACCAGATTGAACATGCAAAAAGCATTAAAAGAAGATCCAACTATATACCAATATGATGAAGTATATGATGATATGGAACGTGTGAAAAATCAATCAAAAGAAGCAAAGGTAGAGGTCAAGAAACCAAAATATATTCAGAATCTTTTAAAAGCAGCTGAACGAAGAAAAAGAGAACAAGAACATAGAATAGAAAGAATGGTACAAAAGGAAAGAGAAGCTGAAGGAGAAATGTATGCAGACAAAGAAAGTTTTGTTACTTCTGCATATAGAGCAAAATTAGAAGAGTTTAAAAAATTGGAAGAGGAAGAATCTAGAATGGATAGGCTGGAAGCAATCGGTGATGTCAGAAAACAACAAGATATGTCAGGATTTTATAGACATTTGTATGAACAAACTATTAAAGGAACAGGAGAAAATGAAACTGAAAACATTATACCTAAAGATACAAGTAATTTACATAAAGAAATAGAAAGTGAAGAAAAAGATATGACTACAACCAATAAAGAACAAATGACAAGTAAAAAAGCCAAAAAAGTTAGGCAATATAGACAAAGAATAATGGAAGATGAAAGTGACACAGATACAGAAACTTCACAAACAGTAGAAAATAAAACGAAGATCTCTTCAATTGAAAAAGATGAAGCTATTGAAACAGGAGATACAGAAGAACCACAGGTCAAAAAATTAAAACAAACTGAAAATGCAGAATCTAATGAGGCTAATAACAAAATTGCAGTGGAAAATACTTCAACTTCAAAAAGTAAAGATGGACCAGAAGATTGTGAAAATAACAAAGATGAAACGATCAAACCTAATGTTAGCATGAAAGCAAAAATAGAGGCAGAAAAGAAAGAAAGATCTAAAATTTGGGAAAAGAGAACAATTGGACAAGTGTTTGAAACTGCATTACAAAGATATTATGCAAGAAAGTCTACAAGAATTGCTGCTACATAATTAAATAGAATTCTATAAAGGTATTTATAAGATAAAATAAGTCACATGCTGCTTTACATTTTCTTATAAAATGACATTCAAACTGTAGGATATAAATTATTTTTATTGTAGTATGTATAATGTACAAATTAAAAAATATGTAGGATATTTAGTACACAATGCATACTGTACAGATAATGTGTATAATTAATGTAGGTGGATATTTGTAATTTTGTAAATTAAAAATTTGCATATATCTAATGCGAATGTTACTATAATACATGTGATTGCCTTCTGGTTGAGTACTTATTGATAAAACCTTGTGTATACATAAATACTTTTTATCAGTCTTTGAACTATCTTAAGTGTATACATAAATTTTGATTATTTAACAAATAATTATAAGAGGGCGAAAATTCTAGCAACTTAAATTTTAACTCTTTTCAAGCATCATTTATAAGTGGTCAGTATTCATGTTTTAGGAAATAAATACTATTTCTGTGAATAAAAAAGAAATGCATATGAATGTATATTGTTTATCTTATTACTTCAAAATAATATTAAATTTAAAGGCTATAAATGTTTATAGTACAAAATAAGCAGTAATATTGATTTTAACTAGATGTGATTATACTTGGCTTCATATGCCCGGTACCACCATAACACCATAATGTGACTCTCCCACTTGGTAGAATAGAAATCCATGTAATACTTGCATGACTTAAATTTAAACGCAACCAACCCTCAGGTGGAAATTGTAGTGCCCTGAAATAAATAACAATTTCAGCATTAATTTATGCATAAATCTTCAGAAATAAAATACTAGCAAGATAATTTACCGGCATACAAAATATCTAATAACATTTGCATGACAAACAATAATAGTGTAAGAATCTTTTTCTTGACATGGATCAGCACGGTAAAAATATCTTCTGAATGCAGCCTCTATTCTAGGTCCATCTTCATGAAACTGAAACATATTAATGAACAGTATATTTATTTATAGTGAAACAAAATATTACCTTATTCTATGTAGAATAAAGTTTGGAAAATCAAGTTCATAAAAGGTAATTATATATATAATATATTTACATGTATTTCAGACTTCCAATGACCAATTGGTGGTTCAGGTGGTATAGGTGCACCTTCAGTAAGGAATGAATCATCCTGTACATTTACATTCTTAAGACTTTCTTCTATAATTTTAGAAGTTTCTTGAGCTCTGGTCATTGTTGATCGTACAATCAAAGTATATGGAAAACCTAATTCTTGTAATCTTCTTCCTGTAGCATCAGCTTGCTTTTTACCTTTAGGTCATATAAATTTTAATAATTATTCCATTTTGGTCTTATGAAACAATAAATAACATGTATAAAACACTAACCAAGTTCTGTAAGTGTTCTTTCCAGATCTGTTTTGCCTGAGACATTGTATTGTCCATGACGTATCAAAATTATGTGCCGAGTAGCTTTAGCCTTTTTCAATGATAATTCCTTGTTGTATAAATTTTCATCACTTTCACTCTTTATTTTCATCGGCTTCACTAGACTTTTTGGATCTCGCCTAAAATTAAAATTGCAAACACAATATGTTACATCCAGATTGACATCCAAATAAACTACTTATATTTTATATGTAATTAACAAATTACTTTCATTATAAAACTGAAAAAAGATATTCATTTATACACGAGTAATGGAATAAAAAATGCATAGTATAGAGGTATATATTTGTATACATAAATGTATTTATTAATGTTTAGGTACAAAATATACCTTACACACAATTTATATTCAAAAAAGGAAAACGGATAAGACTAATTTTTATTACATTAATTAGATTAATTTTGTATTAAATAATCTCATCAGCAGTTATAAAAACAAGAAAAACTAATCTTAATTATCTGTTAGTATTAAATTATAAAGTTATTAATATTATTTTATCAATAGCCATGATAAAGTGTATAACCTATCCCAGTTGTGATTCCATTTCACCGACGGGTTTGAATTCGTTGTCCATGAATTTTGCACTTGCAGAAATTCTTTATTACCACAAACATTCCAATAAAATAATGTTGCACCACCTAATGCAGTAAGTCGCGTTGCCCATTTTTTAAAACTTGATCTCATAGGCATCGTTGCAGTGAGTAAGTTACCTCAGCTAAGCTACTGTTATATTTCAAATTCCGCAACTTTTTATACATCAGTACATTTGGTACGAGTTCGTTAAATTTCAAATTTTTCATTTTTCGTTTTTCTTAAGATAAAGTTACTTTATTATACAGTTATTTATATTAATTCAATTTCATATTTTGATATGAATTTATTATTCACAAATCTTTGTAGGTATTTTGCCAATATATTTACTGATATGAAGATGAAAATTTGTATGTGTATTTTATATAGGACTTCAAATTTATTAACGAATATTTTATTTTTAAAAAACAAGATATTAAAGGAGAATTTAGAAAGTGTACCTGTATTACCTCTAAAAGGAAAGGGAGGACATAAAACTTGATAAAACAAAAAATAGAAATACAATGTTATTAAGAAATTTATTTTTATTTCCTCATAGTATAAAATTGTGAAATGCAGTTTTTATTTATCTAAATTTGTCCTATTATTACTTATACAAATAATACTTTAACATTACTTATACCTAGTTATAACAACTGAACATGTATAAAAAGTATTTAAAATATATTTATATATAATGTACATTGTTTTAAATGCACTACTTAATAAGTATTATTTATAGTCGCAATATCTTTATACTTTTTACAGATTTCATTGATATGAATCCATTAAAAGATTGCCATCTTTATCTTTAAGCCGTATCCTACCGTTCGAGTATCGTGTTTCTTGTGTACCGTCGGGATAAATAAGCTTAACTGTACCATCAGGATATTCTCGTCTCTGAAATACATAAAATATGTTGCAAAATTTATTATATATGTAATTTTTAATAAAATTTCTATTTTAACCTTATGAGTTTTTGTATGTATTTCTTGTTGTCCATTTGGTAAGGTAAACACTTTTTCACCATTAGCAAATGTTTGAATTAAAGTCCCATCTGGTAAGGTCCACTTTTCAGTACCATCTGGTCCTAAAACTCGTATAGAACCATCTGGGAAGGATACTTCTACAGCACCATCATGCAGTCTTCTTTCTATTTGGCCACTGTATCATAATACAAATTTCATATTATTAATAATTACCAAAAACAATATGACATACTATTGTAACTTACTCAGTAAACTCTAAAATCTCTGATCCATCTGGCATTGTTGTGTGCCACGTTCGGGTCGACGCATAGAAATATTTTACTTTTCCTTCTTTACTAGTTTCACGTACATCTCCATTATAATATATCAGTTTAGTCAAACCTTGGTCTGGGAAAACCTTTTTAACATTTCCATTCGGATACCAATACTCGATACGTCCGTCTGGATGTTGAATTTGTCTTATACCTTGTTTATTAACATCAGAACTACTTTGATGGGATGGTGATCTCTTTACACAAGCATTTGATGATGATTCATCTGACGATATTAATATTGGATTTTGATTATGATGCTTGTGGGAGATTCTAGGTGGAGATATAAGCTGTTCACATTCATGTTGTACATGAAATTGGAGATTGCTGTTCGAATTGGTATCATTGAAACGTGCAATATCAGACTCCTTGATTAACTCTTCAGAATTATTCTTCACAGCATCTTCTGATTTATTTAATTTCCTTGATTCATTATCTAAATCAGATTTAGGTTCACTTAAATTTCCTCCAATATGAAGCTGTTCATGAACATCTAATAAATCAGATGTTGCTTCCTTAATCAGATTTTCATATAAATTACGTTTTTTAACAACATTTATCGCGTTTATCTGCCCCCTCTGTAATTTTTTATTTGAGCTGCTATTATTATTTTTACAATTATATTCCTCATCTTCTATATTCTCAGTTTCATTTGTATCAATTATTTTTGTCACTGGTTCTGGTAACTTTTGGTCTTTCTCATCTGATGATGAGTTGTCATTGGTTCTTTTAGACTCTTTATTTTGCATGTCAATTTGCTTATTAATTTGATGAATCGCTTTCGTATTTGAAAAGATTCCAGGCTTTCCTTTGCTTCTAGCATTACTTTTCCTCAGATTCTGTAATCTTTCAATCTCCTGTTTTAGCTTACTATTTTCCATTTTCAAGATCCTCATTTGACATTTATGTCTAGACTGTGCAGCATACCATCTACTTTCCTTTAACTGGAACTCTTCTTTTAATGTTTCGAATTCTTGTTTTAAATTTTGTATCTCTTGTCTTTCTAATTTACTCTGTTGAGCTTTTTCTTGTGAATCCCGCATCCTATTTTCCAATGCAGATTTTTCACGAATTAACTTTTTCTTCTCTTCCTGTAAACGGTCTTCCATCTGTTTTCTGCTTTCTTCCAAATTTTTCTCTTTTTCTGCATATTCTTTACGTAAATTTCTATGATCCTCCAATAATTTTTTACGTTGAGCAGATAAAGCTGCATTCTCTTTACGGAATATACTAATTTCTTGTTCTAGTTCCAGTAGACGATTCTTCAAAAGCTCTGATTTGAAGACAATTTCATCTGTTTCCTGCAAATTTTCTTCACTTCTTTGATCTTCAATCATAGTTGAATCATTATTAATATCTAGTAATTCCTTACTTTCACCAGTATTACATGGTTCCATACATTTTCTCGAATTCCCAGTATTCTGAAAATTATTGACATTCTGTACTATTAAATTCTTTTTATATTCTTCTAAAATATCTTGTTCATTATCCAATGTTTGAACAGTAGTGTCAGAAAATTCTGAATCATCATTATAATAAACTTGTTGATGTATATTCTCATTAGGATCAAAACTATTATTTTGTTCCATAGTTTTGTGTGTTTGCGCTTCATAATTTAATTTTCCTTGTGCATTGCAATGTTCAAACGTGAATTTATAATTACTATTCTGAATATTACCTTGAGCTGTTGAGGACTGTGGTAACATTTCTGTATCGGATACTTCTGTAGTTACAGAATCATCCCAAACCTGTTTATCACAGGAATCTTTTATTGCTAATGATTCAATTGATATACACGATGTGTCTGATGATCCAATGGTTTTATATTCATTGTACTCAGAAAATCTCACATGTAGACTAACATCATTAGCTTTCTCAACATTAGACCCATCATAAGAAATATCTTCGTTATGCATAGATTGAACTTGATTTCTAAATGTTGCATATTTTTTTATACTTGCATCTATTTTAGTATTTTCTTTAAAATCTTCAAAAGCTTTTGCACTGTATGGATTTTTATCTTTCATTGAAGGTAAATCTTTCTTATTTACAATGAGACTATAGTTACGAAAAGACTCATTGTTTTTAGTAGGAGTTGTGCACATGTACGCTTGATTGGACTTTAAAACAGATTGACTTTTGGAATTTTTAATTATCGGACTTTGATGTTTCTTTACTTTGAATGGTGTTGACTGTTGTAAAAATGCAAGAACAGTACTAGACGTAGAACAGAAACTGGAATTTTCTGCTTTTTCCTCTAATAATTCAAATATCCTTACTTCTTCCATTTCTTTCTGTGTTCCTGAATGAAAGTCTGAAGTATTTAATTCTGCTGTATTTTTAATATTGTTAACATAATCCTCCAATTTAGTCACTAAAGTACTAGATTCTGATTTACTACGAACTTTTTTCTTTGGCAGAGGCACATTTTTCAAACACAATTGCTTTTGTGATGCATTTGTACGATTTAAACTGTTTGTCTGTTGTGCATTTTTTGTAGATTTATTACTATTAGTAGATTTAGATACATTCTTAGATTGCTTAGAATCAGATTGTGTGCATGTAGAAAAGGATACACTTCGCGATCTTCTTTTTATAGTGGAAGTTGGCAACTCTTTGTTTAATTTAAATCTAGACAAACCTTCTCCTTTTTTCAAAAATGGTTTCTTTATTACTTTAGCTGTTGAATTACCATTAGATTTTTCTGTAGATATATTGTCAGAGTCTTTTAATCTTTCTTCAAGTAATGTATGAAAATCTTTTTTTGGTGAAGGAATTGGTACATCATCTATGCACATGCGATTAATTAATGCCTTATTAGATGACAATGGTGCTACTCCATCTATAATAAATTTCTCCACTTCTTTTTCTTGTCGTGGTGAAAGTAGTGTCAAGCTAGTATCATTTTTCTCTTTCAATTGTTGTTTTACATGATTTTCAAGAATAACTGCCTCCTTACCCAAATCTTTAAGAGGTGTTTGTTGAAGAATCAGATTGTTAAATTTATTTACATTTTGACTAATCATTTCTATACTACTGTCTATATTTTGCAATTCATTGTGATCTTCTAAATCTTGATTATCGGTCTCAGGATTTCCTTTGATTTTATTCAAATCATTCACATCTAATACGTTCTCACTTATATCAAGTTCTTGTAGAGATAACTCAAGTGCTTTATACATACAATCTTGTTTCTGAGTTAATATTTCTCTCTGCATTTGTTGCTCTTTCAATAATCGTTCTTGTTGTTCTAATTGCCATTGTCTTAACTTTTGTAATCGTTCAACTATAGTTGCTTCTAAATCCATGTTTAATGATACATTACATACATAATAAATGTTATTCAAGATTATTTACATTGTAGAAAATAATCTACACGTACATATGTACATGTAAATATAGAAATGAATATAATTTTGCAACCTTATAAAAATACAGTATTATAAATACCTTTTCTAATTTATTTTCTTGATATTTTTTATCTCACATTAATGTATATTTTTTCTTTTTAATGTTCGAACAATGTTATACAGCAATAAAACTTAGCAAATGTAACATTTGTTAAAAAATATTTATAGATGAAAAATCAACAGTCAAATATTCATACGTTTCTTCAGGTATATACGTGTATCAACGAATAAAAGATTATAAAAACGAAAATGAATATATCAAAAACGAAACTTCGTATATTAGTCCTCGTATTTTTACATCAATGCAATACAGAAGATACTCGTTTCTGTTTTAAATCGTTTGACAGTTTAAAAGTGATAAATATACGTCATACACGAGTGAATTGAACCGCGCAAACAACATGGAATAGTTACCTGCACTGCTTGAAAAAGCTGCGATGATTGGTTAGTCTCAAATCATGAACCAATCGTTATTCATTATTCAAATGTGTTTTATTTGCACTGAATAAAAGATGTCAAATTCTTCATACATTTTTAAGCGAAGTTACAGATACAATATGAGATTTCACGAATAAACAAATAAATTATTCAAGTGGGTAAAAGAGGAAAATGAATTTATAAGAACACAATATACCAGTTTTTATAATTCGTTACAAAAATAACGTTTATAGTACAGGTAAATTTTATTTCTACGTTCTGAAAAATGGTCAACATTATTAAAACTTTTTAAAGTATAATGTACCGCGTTTGAATAATACATAAAATGAACAAATTTATAAAATCGTTACAAATTAACTTTTCATTACAAGATTATTATTTGATATGTAATGATTTTTTTCATTCCTAACAATGTAAGATTTCAAGGCATTAATTACTTTTTTTTTGTTACCATTGTATAAAAAGTGATGCAACTAATTTATCTTATATCATTTTTATTACAAATTACAATAGTGTAGAAATCAAGAACATCTTAAAAATTTTAATTATATACTGCGTATATTTAATTCAATGCAACAAATAAGAATTTTCCTATAGTTGAATGTTAATTAAGTAAATGCGATATAAATGTTTCAATTTAATCAAGGTGTAACTGTAACTATCAAAAGAAAATAGAACTACAAAATCTGAAGCTTAATATTATCCGTTTTAATATACATTGTCTAATAACAAATAAAATGCGAAATTGATTATTAAATACCATGCATAGTTTCAGAGTATTGTTGAACAAATGAGTTTCTCAACAAAATTTGTGAATATTATATCAATATATAAAATTTATAATCAGTATGTTTTCTACAACATAGTCAATTATAATTTCCTATTAACAAGTAATACAACGTTTCGTCATACGGTTTGATTTCAATAGAATGATAATATGTATATAAGACCGTAATACTTTATAAAAAATATACTTATAAATTTACTGAAATACTTCATTGTAGAACTAATATAATAAATCATTCTCTGAACCATATAACTTAATAATAAGTTTATCAGAAAGTGATTTCACGATAAACCTTATGAATTATAATAAGCATTTAAGCTTTTTATGAACAATTTTTTCGTTAAAATTGTGTTCACCGTTAATTTATAAATCCATGTAATAGGCGACAAATTTATCCTTAATTAAAATAGAAGTAAATTCAATAGATTCTATACTACAATTATAAATTTCGTCAATTGCTCTGTTAGTATTTCTTGAACATTCATCATGTGTTTATTAAACATGAGAAGTAATATTTAATATAACGAAGAAATGTTTTAAAATTGCATCGAAATATAATTCTGCTACAGTTTTTAAAAATAACATAATTTTCAAGTGCACGGTTGTAACAAATGAAAATTAATCAGTAACTATGCGTCTGTATTTTCTATTCGGAGGAAACACTTCCTCGTCTTCGTCTTTGTCAGCTGATAGAAAAGGGTCGTCGTAAGCATAATTCGGTGCCCATTTTAATAATAATTTCTCAAAAAATTCTTCTAAATTTCGTGCTTCTTGATAAACCTGCGACTCAACCTAAACGCAATCAAAATTACACGAATATAATTAAAATAAAATTCCTAACTACACAATTAGAGATTTGCAATTCTCCAAGAATCTTATATTTTAAAACTTACAGGATTGTATGTAAAAGCATTTTTAAACATCAATCTGATATCCGCCATCACTTGTCTTAAATCTGCGTAATGATTTGGGTGATCGGGTTTCAATTTATCTCTAATTACATCTAATGCAATAGGTTTCTTTATAATACGATGATAATCGATTATCTAGAGAGGAAAAAAATTCAACAACAAGTTAGCTTCTCTTTGTTGCTTATTAAATATTGTATATGTATATATTCTGTAGATTTACCTCGCTAGAAACAACTTCACGGAAGGGTAAACTTTGCTCATACTGACAATAAAGCTCCAATACAATCCTTTGGGCAATTCTTAATTCTTTCGTACTTATAGTGTTGGGCCTTTTCTCTCCCGGTGGATCATCCGAGCAATCGAGTACATTTGTACATAACATACACTGCCATGTTTCACTCTCGCTGGAAAATACAAATAAAATTTGGATATGAATCACATTATGCGTAACAGATGAACTGTGCTACCTACTTACGTACTTACTCAGGAAACGATTTTAAACTAGGAATATGACAATACAAGTGGAAGACTTTTGGACATTTATCACAACATAGCACAGCATCTCCCCCATCCATACACACTGCACACCAGTCTTCGTTAGGATCGTCCTTTGTCATGGATGCTGCAGCATTTTTTGAATTATCTATTGAACATATAATTACGCACGTGCATTTATCATTTTAATATTATTCATCGTATGTCTAAAAATATTTCTATGTTAATTACTTTTTCTCCCCTACTATTCAAACAAAGACAGTCAGTGTAGCACGAGATACCAATGATTTAGTCAGAAAATTCGTATACCTGATGCATTTTCAACCATCGGATTCATTCCCTCATCAGTCGAGCTATCTACTTGAGCTGAATCCAATTGATTTCGTTGGGCTTCCGGTATTACCACAATTCCATTACTATCTAATTTCGCGATGGTGAGCATCAAATCGTTCAAAGATTTTTGGCAAAACTTGTCCAAACTTTTCTCAGTTTCATCAGTTTTACCGGGTGGTACAGGACTAGGCGTCTTAGGTACCGACGAACTAACTGTATGGCCAACAGACACGGAATTTTGTGCTTGAGGTGGATTATCAGTGGCGACGCTTGCTTGCGTGTTGTATTTTTGATTGTTGCTTGACTGTTGGTTCTTCAATGTTATCTTGTAAGTATCGTTGATAGGAACTGGCATCGGGGGCGTTGTTTGATGGCGGGAGGGATAATAAGGAAGGCAAGGGTTCACATTTTGGGGGATGTGCCAACGAGCTGTGGTGGGTTGTTGCACAGGGTAACTTAAATGCTGTGCAGACGGTGAAGTTGCATTACATTGTTGAAGCCTTATACCGGACACCATGGACGTATTCGTCGGTTGATACGTGTGCGGTGGTACTGGCCGTTGAGAATTACTCGACGGGTACCTATAAGTTGGCAATCGGTATGGTACATGATTCGTAGAAGGCCGATACGGAGGAGGATTATGCGCGAGAAGCCCACGTAGACTTGTATTCTGACCAAGCTGATCCATATGAACTTGTTGATGAGGATGCGTAGATGAAGTTACTTGCTGGTGGCAAATTCCCAATGGACGCTGTTGTATCATTAATGGTTGCTGCAACCTATTGTTGAAGTTAACTGCATACGGTACACGTGGCTGATGTGCTTGAGGTGATGAACGTGGCGGCATATTATTCATAGGATAATGCTGCATATAATTTTGTGATTGTGCTTGTTGCAGTTGCTGTTGCGGTTGCGGTTGCGGTTGCTGCTGTTGCTGTTGTTGCTGTTGCTGCTGCTGCTGCTGTTGTTGTTGTTGTTGTTGCTGCTGCTGCTGCTGGTGTTGTGTTAAAGGTAACGATGGAGGCACTTGCTGGTAGGAATTTTGTTGAATATTATTCGACTGCTGTGTCGCAGGAGGTATTTGTACAGCCATAGACGAACCATCCATTGGTGTGTTAGGAAGATTGCTCGTCTGTTTCAGCTCTGGCTGCGAGTCATATGACATGGATGGTGTATTTGTTCCACCCAGTGGAGATATTGAAGGATATACTCTGCCATCTACTACTATCGCTCCAATCGATGAAACCACTAAAATGTAGAAATATTACTTTTAGTCCTGCCATGCAACCAATATTTGAAAGACATTGGAATTTTAGATCATAGCGGTATTACAAAGTGTGCCTATACTTAATAACATAATTAAGCACCTATTTATACTAATTTAACCTTTTATCAAGTCTGGTACTTTTTCCAAAGATAAATGTATTCTGACAGGTATTTCTGGATTTGGAATGTCAGCTCGTCTACTTTTTATTCTTTGTAAGTGACTTGTAACAGACCTATAATAACAGAATTAAATAATATATATAACAATATTATTTACTTTATACTATCTTACATACTTAGATACATACTTCTTACTATACAGTAATTCCAGGTCTGAGCCTTTCTTCAAGGCATGAGCCACAAATTGAATGCAATGATCTGTAAGCTTTGATAATTGATCTAAAGCGACTTTTTTTTCGTTTAATGTGTTCTGTTTTTGATCGCACACTTCATTCAAACGCATAATTAATTGCTTTCCTCTTGTGTTGATTGCATTCGTTAATCTTTAAACAAAGAAATTACACGTTATAAGCAACTTTGTGAAGATAAATTTTTATATAATGAATATATAGACTTACTGCACCACCATTTGTGTTATATCTTGTACTAAATTTTTTTTCTTCTCTAAAATGAGGACTTGCCTATCCTCTATAACTTTCATAGCACTTTTTAATAAAACTCGTTTATAACTGAAAACATAACAACAATATGATTATTAACGACCAATAAAAATAAGCATTCAGCATGCTTATACATTTTCAAAATATTAGTAACTGTTAAAACCTAAAAACGCTATAAATAAAAATGAAAGAAACAAAGAATTACCTCACTTCTTTAAGTAAAGTCGATACAGAAGTACGTGTTTCAGCAGCAATTTCATGAATAAATTTGTACTTATGATCTCTGTGTTCACTTAACTGACAGTCCCTACAAGTAAGTTTATCACATGTTTGACAAAACAAAGATAATTGTTCATGCGAATGAATTGTACAAAATAAATAGCCAGGTATTTTTTTGTTGTCCTTTTTAACATTGTCCCTATCATTGGCAACTTCATCCTTTGGTTTAATTGTATGATCCTTTGTGATTTTTAATCTTTGATGTGCCTAAAATATTTCAAAATTCAGTATTATTCTTTACATTGTACTTAAAGACACATATATAACATGTATATGACCACTATTGCAATTTAATTACCATAACACAGTTCTGACAGATAAATTCTTCGCATTCCACACACCAACTTGTAGCATTGGCATTGTCATGACAGCTGGTACATTTTTTTTCTTCTTCAATTTCTTTAGATTCATCGTCAGTTCCTGGACTACTATCTTCCTCTATAAATTTTGACAAGAATCGATTCTCGATTAAATTGTCTGCTTGGGTAGTGACATTACAAATTTGACAAGCAATCACATTGCTTTCCACTGCAACAATACGTACATAATTTAACCCACATTCTCTATATCGCGTATTGTATAAGGTTAATAACAATTTATAATTTACAGTCATATTTCAAACAACATATTTAAAAAATGTTTTCTTAACAATTCACTTTACATTTTCATACCAACACCAAAAGTTATCGTCAGAAAATAAATTTGCAAAGGACAAGCCAGTTGAATCAAGTGAAAGCATTATAGTTTCTCTTAGTTTCTATTTTTTGAAGACGCGATGTCTGCAATATTTTATCATTGTTAAAAATATTCAATGTAAATAAAAACTGTATATTGCAAACAATTTGATTCGTGAACGACACATGTATAATAAACGAGTTAAAAATCATGGTAGTGTAATGCGATCTTACACAAAACATCCACGTCGACCGACGTATTGTGATCGCTTAGTTTACTGTTGACACATGCAGTGCATGCTGCATGTAAACATTCTAGGAGTTTTGGGTCATCGCCGGAGGCGAAGGTTTTCCCGCAGAACACACATTTCGATAAAAATGCACGTGTCTCGTTCTCCTGACCCTCGGTAGTGCACTCGATACGCTGCTCGCATTCTTCCTCTATGCAAACGCCCTGTACTTGAGACTGTTGCATATCCTGCTTCGCGCCAGTTTGGTCGACCGGTTCTTCCTTAATCGTTGCTGGAGGGCCCGTCGTTAGCAATTCATTTGCTCGAGGTTCCATGTTTAAACCACCCAAGCATAAATAGGCACACGCAAAAATCGTTTTTACAATTTATGAAAATATAGTTTTCTTGAACCGTGGAGCGTCATGGTCCACCATACTACATCCTCAACTCATTCTGATTAATACATTTTAGGAGGGAAACCGAAGAATGGATCAGATATTGCGCGATAATGGCGACCTCTATAGTTAATGATTTTAAATAAATCTGAACCTATACAAAGATGATTCACTACACGTGGTAAATAAGTATTTTTTAAATGATGGTTCTATATATTAAAATAAAAATAAAATCGGAAGCAAGAAAATTAGGTTGAAAGCTTTATTTCGTATATATTTTTATTTGCGTAATTTCGTAGAACTCGAAAGGTTCAAGGAACTTAGAGATTTAGAGATTATTACATTGGCTGATCCTTATCATTATTCGTTCAAAATCTGGCCAATAAGAGTAGTTCTACGAATGATAGAAATGAGACATTATGGGAGTCGTAAAAATGTGAAATTAAGGAACATTATAACATCTTGTAGTTATATTGTATAAGGCTGTTTGTTACGGTCTCATAGAAATCGGCCATAGGATTATTTATTTTCACTGTTTCACGTGTAGGTTCAAGGGAAGTTTGTAAATAGTAATGCATGGTAGAAAAGCTTTGAAAGCGTAATATATTCTATTGTTCAACATGCAGTTAAATAAAGGGAAATTGATAGGTATGTTGTTTTAAATAAAAATCATGTTGAAAAGCAAGTTTATTCATATAATTCTGTAATATATTGATTTGTTGATAGGTTGCTAATACGTTGCGAATAATTAACATAAATTTAATAATTAAATATCTCCTTTTAGTATTAAATAACGGTAACTAAAGATGGATAATTTTGCAGGAAATTTAGCTGTTGACAATCACGATAGTGATGATAGTGAAGACAGCGATGAAAGTATGCAGGCATCTACAGATAGCGATGAAACAATGAGCAGTAGTGATGAATCTGAATCAGAGGATGAAAATCATGAAGAAAATTCAAATAATAATGAGATTCACGCCCGTACAAGTATGTTTCATGACATTTAAATAATTTTGTGTTCAGTGTAAAGTTTAATGATAATTGTATTGTCATTGCAAGGTGAAGACATAGAACCAATATTGTTAAATGAAGATGAGGAAGAAGATGAAGTTGTGAAAGCCATAATTAGATCAAAAGACACACAAAAAGATCATCCTCCTTCTATTACAACAGAAGAACACATAGTAGATATATGCTTTCATCCTAATTCAAATATTCTTGCTGCAGCTAACATAGTTGGCGATGTTTGCCTGTAAATTTCACATTTAAGCTATACCATCAAATCTAGTAGAACTTCTGATTATACAATCATGTTCTATATAATTAAATCTTTCACTTTTTAGATACAAGTATAGCAATACAGAAACAGAACTTGTTTCAACTTTGGAATTACATCTTAAACCATGTCGTGACATTGAATTTAATGAAGATGGAACAACATTATTTTCAACTGCTAAGGACCTAGCCATAATGCTCACTGATGTTCAAACTGAGAAACTAAAAAGAGTATATGAAAATGCACATGAGTAAATATGATATTATTATTCGTATTTTGATGAAATTTATTCTATGTATATACTTGAAATTAATTTATATTTTAGTGAACCTATCTACACAATGACTGTAATCGGGGAACATATGTTTGCAACAGGAGACGATGATGGTGTAGTAAAATGTAAATTTTAGTAATTGTATACTATTTTTCATTCCTTCTGACTGTATGTCTGTAATTATCTATACTACAATATAATTATGAACAAATATTTTCAGTATGGGATCTTAGGCAAGCAGGAAATGTACCTGTATTTTCAATAAAAAAGATGGAAGATTATGTAAGCTCAATAATAACAAACAGAGAAGGAAAATATTTAGTGTGTGGAAGTGGAGATGGTTCTCTCACTACATTCAATATACTAGGGAAAAAATTACATGTTCAGGTATACACATATTTATAAGAAGCAACATATCGTTTAATTAACTTTACTATTTTTATACCAAACATTTTAATAGTCGGAAGAGTATGACGAGGAATTGACATGCCTTGGTTTATTTAAAAATGAAACGAAAATTCTTGTGGGGACTAGCAAAGGAAAAATGTATATATATAATTGGGGAGAGTTTGGACTCCACTCTGATGAGTTTCCAAGTGTAACAAAGAAGGCTATAAATTGTATGGTTCCAATTACTGAGAATGTAGTAATAACAGGAGGAGAAGATGGAATGCTCAGGTAATAAATTATCTAAATTTTTAATTACCGTATCGAATAAATAAATCAGTAATATAATTAATGTTTTAATATGCAGAGCTACTAGTTTGTTTCCTCGTAATAATCTTGGGATCGTGGGTCAACATACTTTCTGCATTGAAGCCACTGATATAAATAGCGATGGTACTTTAATTGCATCTTCCTCGCACAATAATGATATCAAATTTTGGAATGTGCAATATTTCGAAACTTTAGACGTAGCTCACCGTGTGAAAGGTGGAAAACAAAAACAATTGAAATATAATCTTCCAAGTAGTAAGACTGATAATGCATCAAGTTTCTTTTCAGACCTTTAGAATAGAAACGTAAATAATAATTTTATATAAAATGAGTCGTTGAATGTATTGTAAGTTATTAAACATCATTTTGCAAAGAAGTGTTAATGGAGTACATTATGATACACGAGTTTATTTATTTTATGATTGTCATATACTTACATTAAAAATTTATTACTGTATTATACGAATGTAAAAACGACAATAAAATTACATGTAAATATAAATATTTTATTTATATAATTTAATTAGATTACATATGAAAATTATAGATGCTTTTACCAAACTTTTATTACTGACACTTTATGGTACAATCATAGTGTAGGTGTAGTATACAATAGATGGGTACAAACTTGAGTTTCTAATATGGTTTTCTGACTAAATAAAAAAGATGTAGAAGAAAAAAGTACAAAACTTAAAGTTGTATAATATTATGTATTTTCCTAAAAATGTTATAAAGTACACGCTTTGGAACATTCATTTGTAACCATTGCATTGCACGATTCGTAATTTACAATAAGTTACTTATTATACAATTTTTTTTATTTTTCAAACAGTAATAGAAGTTCGTTCGGTATCGACTAAATAAGATTATAAAAAAAGGTTCTCTAAGCTAAAGGTGATAAAAATTCACTGGATATTTGCTACTGTAATTACAAGCATTTAATATACTTCATAATTTGTACTTAATCGCTAAAAAAAGAACTCATAAAAATTTAAACAGAACATGATATAAACAAAACATAAGAATTCATGTATATATTATGGAATTTAAATCATCTTTACTAGTATAAATTAGAATAAATAATACTGATATTGTATAACACTTAACATAAAAATTCGAAATTCAATGTGAAACTGGGTAATATTGTATTATCGAAGATTTCTTCAGAGTCCTCGAATAAAGATTTCGTATTGTTATATATAGAAATGAGTAATAATAAAAGTATTATTATACATTAATAGGATATACAAATGTTCTTATTGATTAATTGCTAGTACGTTAAATACTACTAATATTTTTTACGTGGTAATAGACCATATACAAACAAGCAGAATATTCAACGTCATAAAAAATGCATTATGAGTTCCAAGTCCCTTATAATTTTCTGTTACGAAAACAAAAAGGGTCCGAGAGGTTTTATGAAAGTAGTTCACGTTTCATGAATGTGATCGCTTCAAATATTAAATGTATTGATAAGAAGGTAGAATGCAATATATTAAATGCTCAATATTTATTCTTAAAAAGTCTTAAATAAATATTTCAAAACGTTATTACATTATGTTATTACTCGTAGATATGAGCTAGTTAAAAAGTTGGACTCAGCCTTAATTATTATGTTGTATTACAAATACGATTGCTTGTAAAGTTGCTTTACTGATGGTTTATTTGACGTAAATATTCTGGCGTATGATAATGTTGTTGCTGTGCATGAGCAAGCGAGGGATGAATAGGCGACGGAAAGCATCGAACATGTTCGACGCTTGTTACATCACTGTCTCCACTTTTTAAATACTTATTTAATACAGCAAAAATTTGCGAATTTAATACTTGGAATCTTCTAATTCTGTCCACCATTCTTTTCAAATGCTACGTAACACAATGAAACATGATCTATTATAATTTCGTTGTTAACATTGCTATTCGATAAAATATTCATATATCAACTTCTACTTACGATTCCTTTAACATTTTCGTCCTTCCCGTCTACCCGTTGCACTCTCAGAATATGATAACAGAAATCAAGAGCCTCGAAACGTCTTTGTTGGCCAAGTAATACTATCATAGCGCATCCAGCCCAGTGTAACCCTTCCCCAAATAGCTCCCTGCAACAGCGAATGATACAGTGAATTTTTTCTATTGATTTACAAATAATACTGTATTGTTATATACATTCATGTTACTAACTCAACCGTGAATTCCGTTTCTCCGACGGGAATACAATAGACAAATTGTAATGCGCTCCATAATCTATGAAACTCCGTGCATTCGTCAACGTTCATAACCCCATTTGCTGGAGGAGGACCAACCCATATAGGATCATCCAAGAAGCTACGCAATCTGCTAAGCACGACTTCAAATATCGACAAACCACAGCAAAGTCGTTCTCGTGTTAGTAAATCTCCTTCTCTGGCGATCATTGCTTGCTGTGAAAACAATTTGAATTATTTTTTAAACATTACAAATGTATAGGACGAATTGTATTATACTTTTGATTACTCACCTTAGCTGTACCTAATTTATCTACGTTTGGAACGATTTGTAAGGCTGCATATTTAGCTTCAAGTCGTTTCTGCTTTGTTTCCGGTTTTTCGCCCTCTGCAATTACAGTTGTTCGAATATTTTCTGAATTAAAAAGTGTTGTCTTTCACGCTTTAAAAATCATACCTTTGCAATAAGGCCTGGGTAATATATTTTGAAACGGTGCTGCATGTAGCAAATCGCAAACTTCTTCTTGCGATAAAGCTTGTTCCATTAAGAGGCAGAATAGAATTGTGTTACCGAACTCTCGAAAATTGTGGAAAAGCTCGGTTTTCGCATCAGGGTATTGCACGATATCGTTTAACTGGGCATGATAGTATCCCAGGACACCTGGAGATCCATAATCGTATCTGGGAAGCTTGCAAACTTTCGGCATAGCTTCCATCAAGGTCTTGGTAAATTGATGTAAACTTCCTTGAATCAAAGACTTGACAATTTTCAGGAGCTCCTCCATTACTACCGCGATGCCTTGATAACCAAGAAGTTTACACATTGTTCGGAAATGCTGTGGGCCAACGAATCCCGAGTATTGTCCGTATTGCGTACTGTAAGCTAAATTTAATTGTTTACTTCCCCAAAGATAATGATGAGACATTTGCGGAGGTTTATCTCTGTGAACTGGTTGTACAAATTGAAGTCCTCTGCATTTTACAAATCTGTGAAGTACATTTCAATTTTAGGATACGAACTTTTATATGTATCTTTCTTTTTGTAGATTCGATGAGTAACGTTATACCTGTTTGTTGCTGCATTGTAACAATAATTTGGTAAAAAGTCATAATTCAGTTCCCAAAACACGTGAAGCGTGATTCGTCCATACGGAGCTAAAACATTATGATTAGCTTCTCTAAACATTGCATCGTATTCATCCAGTGCAAGCCATTTACTTAAAAGTTTATGAGTAAGACGATTAACTTGCAGAAGTCCTTCTAATTCCTGAAGTGTATAAAACATTACAATTAGATTTCTAATTTAATCTGGATATACGTTGAACAGAATTTATAAGTAGAATTTATAAACTTACTACAACTCCTGTAATATCACCGGACTCAAATTTACTAATTGCTAAATCCAACGATTTTTGCATGTCCGCATTAATACGTTGTGTGATCAACTTATTCAAGTCAATACTCCTTCCCAATAACTGAACATGTCTTTGTTTTAATAACGTTTCGTATCGATTGGCACGAGGGTATGGAAGTAAGTATGCTCCAAGAGCAACGCATTCGACTCGAAATCTTTTGTCTAACAATATACTTGCAGCCAGTTGCTTATAGTGAGCAAAAATTTGTTCGCTAAGCTTATAAACGAACTGATCAAAGCATAAATTTACTTCAGCTTCCACTTCATCGTACAGAAATTGTTTGCGGAATATCGTCAGTGCATATAATGCACTATCGTTGTATAAATCCAATGGATATAGAACATATCTAAAAGCATAACATTATGTATAATATATTTATATGTATTAACAAGTAAAGCATTAAATGTACTTACTCCATCATCGATGGTTCTTTACTTCTTAGTATGTGATCAGTCAATATCCATGGCATAGACATCTCAATGGGGAACTGAAACATGAACCAGTAAACTTTAAAATCCTTATACGATAACTTGAGCATCAGTGCTGAATAGTATAATATTCCACTAATTACAAACCCCAAGTGTTAATAAAGTAATTAGAGAAACAGTTATATATTTGTAAAAATACAACATTAGAAATATTGTATTTGCTTTGAGGACACTACCTTTACATAAATATACATTGATTTCATCACTTAATGCATGCTACATATAAATACATAAAACAGAAATCAAGTTAACGATCGAATGTGCTATCCATCATGTTTCAATTTTTTCCAACTGTATTGTGCTTGTGTTATAAACGTGCAAATATTTCTTAACATAGTTTTAGATACGTGTATTTAAATACTTCACTTAAAAGCTGTTACAAAAGACGAACACAACATTTACACAGGCTGTACAATAAAAACAAATTCTAATACAACATATTCTGCAGTTTGAAATTATTCTTTGAATATCAGAAACACTAAAGTACAAATCGATTTCAACTATACAAAATGCAATTTCCATTATGAACAAATGCAGTAATAATGAAATCAGTAAACCATATAAATGGTTATATACTGCGGTAAGTTATAAGCGTAAGCCAACGTTGCTACAACCACTCGTGTCTAACAGAGTACCTGAATACGTTTCTCCATGGTGATCAAGTCGCTGCACTCTTCATTATGCTGGTGACGTACTTGGCATTTCTAGTCATGAAATCAAGCACACAAAACGCTATTTTGATAGTATTTTTTATATCTTAGTACAAAACATAAATTACTTCTATATTCATTAGAGACTAATAAGATAAAAGTGAAAACACCAAATAACGTTTTCCATTTAAAATGTTTACATGACTGAGTATAGAGTAAAAAAGGTAGCAAACAAATTTTTAATTACCTGTATCTTTCGACCCATGGTCATTTCCAGATAAAACTCTCTGTACCATAATTGAGACAAATCGCAACAGTCTTGTAAAGATTCTAAAAAAAAAAGCAAGGTATACTAATAAGACAAGAAATTTATAACTATGTAATAATTGTTTTTCCTTAATCGTAATATCTAATATATAACAAATAATAATAATTTTTAGTTACCACTAAAATTTAAAAGGTAACTCCAATAAAAGCTAGTTTTATGGAATTGATCGATTTGCACAAGATATTGACCATCAATATCTTTTCTCAGAGTACGTTTTCCTCCACTTTTATCGGCAATTAACGATTCTAACATGGTACGAACCATATAAAGCTGAGTTGAGGAAGGACCTGAAAAGAGAAATAATCTTTGAAAGAATTGAAAATACGCAATATTATAAATATAAATTGTCTTTGAATCTTACCGACATTCCTTCGTGGTACTTTAATACCAAATCCATTGTCAGGATCTTTCTTGCCTTTTAAAGCAGGATCTCCTAATGGCTCTACACCAAAATGCCAATCTGCACAAGTTTCCCTTACAGATACAATTATACTGAAACAAATAGTAAACAGTTGAACTCATAAGTTAACTATATACAGTTATTAAAAACACAGGATATATTTATTAAAAATATGTTGGTATTTACAAACCTCCTAATAAGATCTTTTTTATTTTTAATTGCTTTACGTAGTGGCTCCCGCAAAATAAGTTGCACAAAATCTTGTAATTCTGCATATATATTTCTACGTATTGCATCGATGAAAACCGTTTCTATACGAGCCATTAATACTTGTAATCCTTTAATCATTGCAATCACTTCTATTAAAGCAAATTTTTCCTCATCTGTGTAATTGTAACGTGTAGCCTACCAAAATAAAATATATTAATATCAATTCATTAGTAGTAAAATTTACAATGAATACAGAATATACTCTACTCTTTCATATTCTTCAGCTTCCTGTGGGCATTCCTTGTTCATATGATGATCAGTGGGATGAAGAAGCTTCCAACTATAAAGTTCTGTCACCACGCTTGTCCATTGTGAAAGTAATTGCAATCCACGCAATGCTAATTCAGCAGTTTCCCTATTTTCTACGTCGCTACCACATTCTTTATACGTGGTTGTTACTTCATTACTGTATCTATATCATGATTTTTAAAAAATAATAGCTTCTTTACAAATTTTTAAATGAAGATTGCTTTTTACATAAACTGTTAATGTATATTATTACCTTGCTAGTTCACTAATATACTTTACATGATCCTCTCTAATCTGTGGCAGATGCACCATAAGATCTGCTTGAGGACTTATGCTGTTTGATGAAGAAGATAATGGCCACTTTGATGCATCAAAGTGTTTAGAACGCTTAATATAATTAAAAGGCGCAATTTGCATGTCACCAAATAATGGTACTACCTCCAAATTTTTAAAAATTCTATCAATTCGATCTAATTTTAATTTTTTCTTTTGATCCAATTTATTGATATTGCACAATTCACTATCCATTAAAAATAATCCAAATCCCATGACCTTTACCAACATGTGTTTTTCATTTGGTGTTAAATACATTTTAGTCTCAAACATGTGGACACAAATATTGACCACATCTGCAAGTAACTCTTCGTATCCTGCAATTTTTTCCAAATTTTCTTTTACTGTGTCACGAATTTTGTTTTGTGTAGCTAAAAACATTGATAGATTTTGTGATTCCTGTAATGTTTGGGAGTCAGACATTACTTTAAGAAATTGAGCAGCCCTGAAATTAAAGAACAATCTCAATTAATGTAATCATGGCATAATTTTTCTAACACAGTGGTTTAAAAAGAATAATTACCTCCTATAAGTAGAGTAATCATTTTTTACACTAGATTTCATGTTTTTCAATTCGTCCAAAACAGCAAACATATTAATAAATTTCCCTAATGTAAGCAGATATGCTTCAGAAACAAAGTCTTTTCTTTTTTCATGGTGACATAAACGTTTTACTTCTCCAGAGAACCTTTCAATAGCTTTTCTCTAAAAAGAAATCATTAATATGTGAAGACCATAGACGCATACAGAAATATATAAGAAACAAAAGTACTAGTCAAATACTCACTTGAAAATACATAAAATTCAGTAACTTATTTACTTCTGGTGCTAATACTTCTACTGTTTTTTCATAAATTTCTACCCTATTTGGTTGTTCATTCGATTTTGGTTGAGGAATCGCACGGGAGCAACATCTCCAAGTATATAACATAACAGCATGCTTTAATCCTTCTTCTAATAGTTCATTCTTTGAAATAGGTGTATATTCATTAGCACATTAGAAAATATTACTAAACAATCATTGTATATACTTGTTATTACATAAAGTAATTTCTTAATCTTACCAAGCTTGCATGAACTGTAGCTTCTTCAATATATTTAGCAATTCCTGTAACAAAGCCATTTCTGTCTTCGAAATTAGTATCAAAATTCGCTTGATATACTACAGAACACGGTTGCGCTTCAATGCACGGCTGTTCATCTGGTAATGTAAATTCATCAAGCACATCAACATTAGACAAAGCATCACCCAAAGTTACTTTGTCAGTAGTCATTTCAGTTTAGGAATAAACCTACATAAGAGAAATAATTATTTACACACTATTCACAATTATATCACAATTAATTATATTAAAAATTTATATATCATATTACTCCTTTAACAACGTTTATTAAGTCGTATCTTTAAAAAATGTTTTATATAAGTGAACAATTGTAAACATTTAAAAATTACTTGTAAAGAGTAATTATTACAAAATAATTATTATTTATAAAATTACTCACCTCTAAAGAGGTTACGGTACCCAGTAACTTAAGTACACTAGAAACTTATATCTTTCTACTAGAAAATGAAATGATTTTCAAGTAATTCACAATACAATTAACACATTTTGACGCAACGTTGAACAATGCCGTGAATCTATAGAATTGAAAATCTAATACTCCACCCTCTCACTAGAAAACATAGGATAATTATCCTATCAACAATACTCAAGCCCTACATGCAGTAGCTCTATGGACTGCTGTAATGTCCTTGTTTAAATATAATCCACATTCTGCTTAGTTCTCACGTCCTTCGCCAAACTAAGCAGTATCAATTTCAAATTAATTGTACCATTCAAGAATGACTTTTTAACATTTTATGTTTATATTATGTTTGTCTTTATATTTATAACTAATTACTTTAATTAGTTGCGAATATCAATTTTTACAGCTCAATGTAGCAATTAGGTTGTACGATAATATCGTACAATGTTTTCCCCGTAACTTCTCAGTTTACGGAACTCTTTAACATCTCATCCTTAAATATTACAGTGTAGTCTATGTAGCTAAGTATCAAGTACTTAAGTATATTCCGTTCACGACTCGAAAGCTAGCGAAACAGTAGGTATTTACCTACAGAGGCAAGGAATATTTTCGCTGTGTGCTTTGTTAGCCTTGTCTACGTAATAAGTTGTGAGCAAACGATACGATCTAACGTGACCGCAACACTCAGGAAGTTGATTAACAGATCTCTTTATTCGAATCATTTTTTTTTCAATATTAGAACATACTTAAATTACAGTCAAAAAGAAGGTATATCGCATTTAATAAAATATTGTACCTATGGATACTGTTACCGAAACAAATGATGGTAGTGAAGTGTTAAACCTCCGTTAATGAGAACGAAAATTTTGTTTCTTTGAAAGCTTCTCGTGTCACGTTAACTTCAGTGGAATGCGTTAAAGTTCAACGAAATCATTAATAATCTTAGACATACAAATCGAAACGAGAATAAAGCTTACAAAACAACAAGGAAGAAAATATTATCAAAACAAGTTTAAATCGAGATTGTATAAAAAAAAAAGTTTGTGTTAAACACTTGTGATTAAAGGCTTATGAAGTATGACAGACGAAGTAACAATTAATATTTTAAGTTTGAATTGCTGGTAAGAAATTCTTTCATAATAGTTCAGATTTCATTGAAATGTGCATATTTATTTCTTTTTATTTGTTTATTCAGTGATGTTTATTCTTGTTTAACATGTCACTGTTACTTTACAGGGGAATACCATATGTTTCGAAAAACAGAGAAGATCGTATGAAAGCAATAGCAGAGAAATTTGCAACTGAAAATTATGATGTTATTTGCTTGCAAGAGGTATGGTCTGTTAATGATTTTAAGATGATCAAAGCCAGAACACAAGAGCAATTGCCTTACTCACATTACTTTTACAGGTAATTACCTCGTTAATGTGTTAATATTAAATAATTTATATGTGAATATTCTTACAATTCAATATTAAACTATAACATACATTATATTTGTATTAAAACTCTTTTAAATGTTTGTAGTGGTGTTCTTGGATCTGGGATTTGTGTCTTATCAAAATATCCCATTGAAGATGTAATGTTTCATAAATGGACTTTAAATGGATATGTACACAAAGTACATCATGGAGATTGGTTTGGTGGTAAAGGAGTTGGACTTTGTAGACTTAAAATTCATGGTATGACTGTTAATATATACACTGTACATGTAAGTAAACTCACAGAAACTATTGCTATTTTGTATACATTTGTTTCAAATACATTAAACGCGTTTAATCTTTTAGTTGCATGCAGAATATAATAGGCATAATGATGAGTATATAGCACACCGAGTTTTACAAGCATTCGACACTGCCCAATTTATTAGAATGACTTGTGGTGGTGCTGATTTTGCCATATTGGGAGGTGATCTTAACACAGAACCGCAAGATTTAGCTTACAAAATCATTTGTGGTGTTGCCGGTTTATCTGATGCTTGCTCAAGCGTTTCAAATAATTTAGGGACCAACGAGTGTGCCAATAATAGTTATACTAGCTCTAAACTTGCAAGGAAGGTCCCAGAAGGAAAACGTATAGACCATATATTATACTTGAGTTCAAAACTTAATAAAGTATGTTATATTATTTCCATGAATTTTAATTACTTATCAAGTATTATCTTTATCTTTATTAATAATATGTTTTTATAGGTGGAAGTAGTAAATTTTCATCATCCTTTCCCGAAACGTGTACCTTACAAAGATTTTAGTTATTCTGATCATGAAGCTGTTATGGCTACCTTAAAACTTAGCCCTGGTAAATTAATTAATATAGTGTCACATTGAATTATTGTATTGTGCAAGTATTTAATGCTTATAAATATTTTCTTTTTAGGTCTGTCACAACCAGTAAATGTAGATATTAGAGATTCGTTGAAAGAGGCTATAAACATATGTGAAACTTCATTAAAGAGTGTTCGTCGTCATCGTATTTTGTATTTAATATTTGCTTGCGTACTAACAGTTCCACTTGTTTGCTCTATGGGATTAGATTGTACCATTGTATCTGTAGGTGTGAACATTGGGCTCAATGTAATTCGCGTCTTTTTAAGTGCAATGCTGTGTTATACTTTGTTTATGAGTACCATATGGAATAGTGTAGAGAAAAATGCTTTGAAAGCAGGCAGATTAGAAATGGAAATTTACTTGACAAATTTAAACAATAATTTATTAAAAAAATGAACATACCTATGTGCATCATAGAAGTACATGTTTGGCTCAAAATTTTGACTTCTCTATTAAACTATTTCTGAACTATTCTGTAAAAAAATGTCAAATGGTATTCTCATTGATAATGAAAGTATATTTTCTTATACAATGAATCTTAACATTTTTATACATTAGGATTTCTACTGACGTATTACTCTAGGACAATAATCAAGTTATATGTTGTCAAAAAATATTTATTGTTCAATTTTATTAATTCTATTTTATCTATCTAAGCCTTGATTTTCAAAAAATTAAGGAGAAATTAGTAATTTCTTTAAATGCAAATTAAAGTTATTAAGTTACAAGGTGATGATTTAGAAAATTGTACTGTACCGTTTAGTAATATTAGTACTACTCACTGTCGTAGATCGTAAAGTTATTCCATTAAATGCATTTACTTTCCATTAATTTTAGTATAAATTATCACAAATATAGGCGAAATGAAGCATCAATTTAAGAATGATTTAAACTGTAAATTATTTTTTTATCTTTCAATCACTCTTTACTCAAATTATAATATTTAATGAAATAAATGAGATTTGTAAGTCATTAAATTCTTTATTAAAATTTCTGATTATATTTGGTATTTATTTATTTCGTATCACATTCTTATATAATATATTTATATATATATATATTATATATTATTGCAATATAAACAAATGATTATTGCCTATGAGATCTCCTAGAAACTACATACTGGAGCAATATCTTTCAGTACAAATATATTTAAATATCGTGTAAAATTTGTAGGATTTATTGGAGTGGTCTAAAAATCGTTTACACGCTCTCTTTACAATTCTCTCTCGCTCTCTAATTTCGCCTTGCTCGCACGATCTATCTCACGCCGTTGCTCTTTACAATCTGCTGCGATGCTCGGCGGTCTCCTAGCATCGCGTGGCTTACAGAAAACAAGTTGTTTACTGACAATGTAGTTTAACAACTGTCGCTTGTCTCTAACATACTCGTTTCTACGACTCGCTCCTACATCAACCTATACCACTATCCGACCTCTGATATCTGTACCGTCTTTACTGATATTCGGTTGACTTGGTTCACTGCTTCACGTGGTCTGCGGCGGTAGACGTTAACGAAGCAATCTGTCGTTGCGCGAATTTCTAACTGTATAGGGCCCTAAGAATTCATTGGCCAGCTCTAAACCTGTACCCTGCCGAGTGCGTTTAATCGCAGCCAAATCTTCCTCTCGGTAGTTCCTCGCCTCTTCGCTTCCCCAGAACGCTGGATTTTATCTCGCTCGCTCTCGAATCGCGCGACCCATTCTTCGAATAAGTCCCGCACTTCCGGGTTGCCTCGCAACCTCGCGTGGGTCCCAAAGAGTGCGCGGAACGGTGTCGTACTTGTGCTGCGGTGCGTCGTCGTATTTACACATTGTTGCGCTAAATCTAAATATCTGTACCATTGTTCGCGTTACGGGTGTGCTGATTTGATCAGCAAAGGCCCCGACCTGTTCCGCCGGTCGCCCTAGACCCTGCTTCTTTACCACCGAGAGGTTTCGGCGTCCCGGCCAGCCCCGGTTTCCACGCGCCTGACAGATGTTGCTCGTGCAACCGCCTTATAAGCTCGTTCTTGGTTCTAACCGTTGTTAGAAGCCTTTACAATATCTCGTCGAACCGCGTGACTGTAAAGCTATTCCTTGATCCATCGCTATAGCACTCGATACGCGAGTAGACGAAACGCAGTTGGTTACACGCCACACCAATGCCTCCTACTTTATTCCGACCTGACTCCAACGAATCCGGTGGGGTCCCCAAGATTCGTAGGATTTACCGGAGTGGTCTAAAAATCGTTTACACGCTCTCTTTACAATTCTCTCTCGCTTTCTAATTTCGCTCGCTCGCTCGCATGATATCTATCTCATATACCGTTGCTCTTTACAATCTGCCGCGATGCTCGACGGTCGCCTAGCATCGCGCGGCCTACGGGGAGAACAAGTTGTTTATCGCAACGCGTGGCGACGGTTTATCAACCGCCGCTTATCTCTAACGACTCGTTCCTACGGCTCGCTCCTACATATATATGTATACATACACGTACATACATATATATGTATATAATATGTATATATATAAATTTTCTACAATTGATTATATACAATATAGACCTTTTTTTGAGCAAAGAGGCTCCTAATAAATAAAAAATGTATATACGATTGTATATATATATAATTGACTATGTAAATTGTACCCAAAAGAATTTAAATACAAAAACATTGTGTTCCATGAATGTTGTGTCGTAACATTCATGAATACATGCTTCGATAGGCAATAGTACAAAAGAAAGATACAATTACGGAATGTAAAAACAATGTAGGCACTCTTTGGTTTTTCCAAATTCAAGGTAATTGTTCAACATAATTCTTTGGTACCAGTCCTGTCTTGCCATTTAGTGTACCTTCTAACCAGCCTGGTTCCACAGAGGCCTTTACTATAATGAGAAATTAATTCCAATATTTTCATTTGAAGTATAATTAACAGACCGTGGATATTTATGTATTTGTAATGTATGAGAATGTGTGTAAAATCCAATGAAACGAAATGTTTGCAATGTCTCCTTAGATTTTGTGTTTCCATAGTGATCTATAGAAATACGAATATACATAAATATCCGTAGTTGAATATTTAACAGATGAAATTATACAACATATTTTCCATACCATTTGTAATAATTTGATTTGGTTGAAATGATAATTCTCCATCGTTCTCTGCCAGACAAGCATATAAAGTACGGACTCTCCTAAAAATGGAGTACGGCTGTTAAATTCAATTCCATGAAAGCATTTATTTACAAACGAGAAACATGTACTTACCAAATACCAGGTACTTGCCCAGGACTTGAACGTCCACTACTGGGTGATGTATTAACTCTATAGAGAATTGTAGATATTACAAGAAAAGAAAAAATATTACGAAATAAATGCGATTCTTTCTATATGGTAAAAAGAAAAAATAAAAACTTACACGGATACTGATGGATTATTTCGTTGGGCGTAGCCTGATGCATAATGCACGGACATCATGGAACTACGCTTTTGTTTCACCGGTAAATCGGATGAAAAGGAATGAGGGTCAGATGCAATTGACTCGCTTGAACTACTTGTGTTGCCACTTGTTAATACTACAAACGTATACAAGATATCGTTTTTAATTGTCGTTAATGTATATAAAATCGGGGAACCAAAGAATAGGTTGAAAAAAAAAGGTAACCTTTATCTGCGGAATGGTACATAACGTTCGCATTAGTTAATTTGACTCGCCCGCTTCGACTGTCTAAATATGTTGGCATTCTATGGCTCGCATGTTCTGTTTCCTCGTAATCACCATTCTTACGATCGTCGACAGAGGACGACTTAGTAACAACTGCTAACGGACCATCATAATACGATCTTGTAACGAGCTATGAAAATCAGTCTCTATTATTCCAATGAATTTCCAACTTCCTTTTTTTTTACATATAGCGTGTTTTAGAATATGTTTCATCGCTATGCTCTTAGTGTACAAGTAAGTAAGTTACAAGTACAAGTTATTCAGGCGCAATTTCAAACGTGATTTATCTTAAAACACTATCATCGTTTATTTTGAAAGTGGTTCAAGTCCATTTGCGTTTGTTTTGATATGTTACAGGGTTGCATTTCTATCGATAAATAAATCTTAATTAACTAGATTATCGGTACATAATTTTCTTTCGAGTACATAAACAGACTTTCACCACTTTTAAAATAAATGGTCAATACGAAATAGATTGATAAATTACATGTGCATGCGGAGAAGATATATTAGCGTGCATTGGATATCTTAAAAAAGATGTGCCATTCCCAGAAGACGTCGACCCATCCTCGGCATTAACACGTTGCGACTTCGAAGGAACAGGGTTTTGTGTGATCTGCGTTGAGCGTATTATATCTTGCGGTGGACCAGCGATTATTCTCTCACAGTTTTCAATTAAAATTTCAACTACGATATTATAGAATTTAATATCCATAATAGAAGCGACGGTTTCTTCTTCCGGTCTTAATAAAGACGGACCAAAGCATACGGCCAAATTGCCAATAGTCATTAAGTTTTTATCGCTCTTCTTTGCCACACTAAAAAGAAATGTAAATGTAAGTATGCATACTTGTAAATTTTTAAAGATAAGTAATTAAAGTGTATTGAACATAATTTCTACCTGCACAAGTGTCTGATAAGAAGAATCAGCATGTTGAAATTCGCTATTGGCAGTCGATAAACGAGATTATGAATATCATTTACACGCGCTTCTTTCATTTCTTGTTCTGTTAAATCGAATAAAGAGAATAATTACATTGTGTTAATAAATACGTTAATTATATATATACATATATTATATACATATATATATATATATATATATATATATATATATATATATATATATATATATATATATATATATATATATATAGAGAGAGAGAGAGAGAGAGAGAGAGAGAGAAAGAGAGAGAAACGAAATGAAAATTGAGAACCGAAGAATTTTACAACAATATGTACTCACTATAATTCAACAGAATAAAAGTAACTGTTTTAATTTCAGGATTTTAGATAAAAACAATATTGTAGAGAATACCTATACGCACTCGCAGCTGAAATGAAACTATTGTAGTAGCGGAAAGTCATTAACGGTTCGGATAATGTCCTCAGATAAGTTTTAAGTGCACTGGTAATTGTTTTACTTTCCCATTCAAAACGATCGTCCATATTAAGCTTTTCCAGTTTCCTTCTATCTAATCCCATTGCTAGAAGCTTATTTACCTTTGACGCAACACCAACTACTCTGTATAAACCTTGTTCCTCAAGACCTAAAAGTATAATATATTGTAACAGAATTATTTTATGGGACTATTAATATTCGCTATATACGAGGCAAACCTTACCCCTGTCTTCAAGTGCAGTAATGCATTTCGACACAAACATAAAACCTGTTTCGTCTAATACATTTTCTTCGGATTTCGTTGCTGCACCTACTACAGGACAGTTCTGAAAGTAAAGAATATGACATTTTCGATTTTTTATACTGTAATATACTTTAAATAAACTTAAGAAAACTGACAGACGTAGGTAATATTTTTAAGGAAAATTAGAACAAGTGTAAACAAAGTAAAATACGTACCGGTTCTTTACCATCCATGGCATCTAACCATAATTTCCTGTCTTCCTCAGAAAGTGCTTGGAATGTATATACAACATTTGGCCTGAAAAAATGAGAAAACTGTAAAATAAAAATTATAGGCAACATATAAAAACGTTTTTGTATTAGTAGTAAAAGAGGACTATTATATAATACCTATATTCAAATGTGAAAAGAAAAATATAATTGCAATATTATATATGTATCATTGATTATTCTATACATCTACAAATATTTTTGATAGAATTTAAAAAATACAGGTAAAAAAAATGAAAACATAAATAATATTTCAGTAAAAAACTGGAGGAAGCATGGTTTTATTTTACACGTGAGTTCGAATGTCTAGAAATATGAAAATATGACTAAAAGTAGGTCATCTATCACCTACCTTATATTCCCAAGAATTCAAAACGTATGAAACTTTGAAGAATAGACATTTAAACATAAAACACAGTATCTGGTTAGATAAATTGTTTAAACTGCCACGTTCCAGATTTTACTGCTAAAAATGTTTAAGAATCTTTATAAGGCAAAGTAGCCGAATTTTACTTACTTATCAACGGTAGTGATGTCAAAGCAGAACCGTTTCTCTATCGTGTCCGATGTACGACGTACACATGATGCCAACGTCAAAATCTCTTTAGTACTCTGTTTAAATGTAAGTGATACGAATCATTTAATAAAAACGACTCGTAGCTTTTAAAATTGTCTACACCTCAAATTTTACTTACAAACTTTCCTGTTAGCTGATTGTAAGGTATCATTGTGAACTCCTTTTTATCCTTCTGATATGTACAATATTGTTTTGTCCATGTTGTACCAAATGCTTCTGTTTAATTAAAGTATTTGTATAAAATAAATTGGGATCATGATGAAGTTCAATATAAACATTAATTTCGGTAAAAAATATACACTTACTTTTCTCCATAAGAAACAAATATCCTTCTCGCGTGTAAAGTTTATTGACACCAGTTTCCACTGTAGACTACAAAAATGTTATAGAAATTAATACATTTATCATTGTATTATTATATTAGTTTTCCATGATACTGTTACTTCCATTAAAAAATTTCATTAATAATTAAATCTGACAATCTCAAAAATAACACATTACATACCTTTTTCATATCCTTCATTTTATTCATAAGCGATTCTGTTTTATCCCGGGTAGCAAGGAAATTTTCTCTAGTCTTGTAAAACACACGCACACACATAAAATTCATAATTAGTAAGCTATTTATCATGCTGTTATCCTAATTGTATATGCACCACACAATACTTTAGTAAGAAGTTATGCCTAAGGTACTTCTACGAGTAGTTGAACATTAACGATCAATCTGATTATAAAGATTGTGAAATTATTAACATAAAATATACTTTCAAATGCCACACAAAACTTCGTAAATACCCAAGTTACATATTTCCCAAATTATTCTTTTCAAATATTTAGAGTATGCTGAATCACATTCTTCTAATGTAAACAACAAATAACTCTGTTGATTATAATAACAATAAAAGATACTACATGTTATTCATCGTGGGTAGTCCTTAGAAGTTTGAATGTGAAACAACAATACGGAATATATTTAATACATTTTGGTAAATCAATGTTACAATGCATGAAGCAACTTCTTTGTCATTTGAATAGTGCTGATGTAAGTAATAAGTTTTAGAATCGTGCCTCTGTAATACTAATGCTCCTTTCATGAATTTTTAAGCAATGGATTAACAAGTTAAACAAACACTAACCTTCTGTATTTTTAATTGTAGTTCAGTCATATAAGGTTTAAAATCCTTTGCAACTTCATGACCTTGATGGTAAAAAGTCAACCAACCAAACATGAAGCCCAACAACTGAAAAAAATTAATTTTTTACAATACAAGCGTTTATGACAAAATAAAAAATGTGAGAAGACGATTCTTGTATATAAAAAACTTACAGTTTCAACAAATTCAAACTTCTTACGCTCTTGTACTTCTTGAAGCAGGAATACATATTCTAAACTAGCTTGACAAAAATGTCTTTCGGCCATTTCCAATGTTGCATCAGCCTGAGTATAATATATTTTCTATTAGATTAATCTTAGACAATATAATTATCTATAGCTTTTCTTTCATATAAAAAATATTTGTACCTCTTGAAGAACATTGTCCTGCTTTTTGGTGGACAGATTTAAATAGCGTTCTTGGCTCTGACAAAATTTAATGGTTTGTTTTTCAAACTTCTTTTTACCGTCCTATAAATGTATTAATACCATAGATCATTTCATAAGTCATTGTTTCGCAACATGCACGCAAAAACATTATTAGATTACCTTAACTCCTCCGATATGTTCTTTTCTAAAATTCTCCAGGGGCAGTATAATCTGATCATACGCACGTTCAAGCTAAAAATAAATTCTTTCTTTTAATAAAAAGAAAAACCTTTTTTTTCATATAATTATTTCTAAATTTATAAAATTTATAAACAATGATTTTTCCTCGAATTTTTAAGTGTATACACATAAAAGACAGTTATATATGTGCCACACATATCACACAACAAATAAAAATGATAGTAAGTAATTTAAATTATTTATTTGATATAATGAATATTTCCTACTAATCTAATCTAGTAACACTTCATATGAAAACATAATTTTAATATTTTAATAATTAATAAAAATTTAATTTAACTATTCTATTTTCTATAGCTTCTCATTCATATGAGAAAAATAGAACTAAGTTCAAATAAAATATAATACGTCTTAATGAAATCTTATGTAAATACATGAAATGAAAATATACCTATGAAGATATACCTATTTATGCATAAAATTGTTGCATGATGGTTCACCTAATGTATTCAAGACATACTGATGTATCAAGTGATACATTATGTACAAATATGTGTTCTTTAGAAAGGTTCTTTCAATTACCCAAGCACAAAATATTAAAGCAGAATATGTTATTTATAATAATTGCCAAATTTGAGATAAACTTTAAATATTTAATTTGATTATTTAATATAAACGTTTATAAACATCATGAAATAGTTTACTATATTATAAATGGTGTGTAATGGTAAGTATTAAAACAGAAAATTAAGAGATTATTCACATCACTAGAACACATTCTTCATTTGATGGTGAAAGTAATCATATGTATGTGACCTATGTTCACACACATGCATTCGTATTATTATAATAAAACAAGCAGAACAAAATAAAATTCATTTTGCATAACATATATAAAGATATGTAGGTAAGCTTACCCATAAGATCATGGGAGTACGAAATTTGTTATAAAATCTATGCTATCATTATAAAAATAGTACTAATATAATCTAGTCAGGTTTTAGTTTTCTATGCATAACACTTTAACTGAATGCTTTAACACATTGTGAAAATTTGTTCTAATATGTAACAATTACATGCAATAATTTAGTATCCCTAAATCTGGGTTCAGTATTTAGAAAGAGGACGTTGAAGAAAATTTTGAAGAGAAAACAAAAGCATTTCTGTGCACTCAAAAACACGAGAAAATATGTACATCATAATTCCCTAAATCATTTGCTATTTTTGTATTGAAATATATGCAACACATTATAAATCCATAAGCAAAATAGTGCAAAAAATTTTGTTTGAAAATATAACTAAGAAATATACCATTAAATAACCAGGTACAGCTCCTTCTATAAAAACAAAGTTTTTATAATCACATTTTTATACTAATAAAAAGATTCTTATAATGGTTCAATAAAAAAAGTTTAGTAACAATTTTTTGTTTGAAATATATACAATATATCTTATATTTTTTGTTTCTAATAACAAAATGCAGGTAAAATATTTTGTTAAACATAATATTTATATTTTTAGATAGTGATTTTACGTTGACATCATTTTTTTTATCAATAAATACACTTCAGTTAATTGTATAAACAAATTGAGAAATTCTTAATTACTTCTAAAGGTAGAACTATATAACTATTCACATTTATATACTAAAAACGTTGCATACCATGCGATCCCTTTCATCCTCTATTGATGCAATAAGTTTACCAAATTCCTCTAGACTTTGAGATATGTGTGTTTCGTCTTCAGTTTGAGTTTCTCCGATGCATTCAAAGCTAAAATTCTGCAATGTTCTGGAAAACGTTCTCTGGGCTCTGGACAAATCTAAAAATAATTATTTGTTTTATAATTACAAGTAAAATCTTCCGATAATCTTTTCCTAAGTTAACACTATTATCTTATCAATCAGATAAATACCTACAAAAAGAGTTAAAGCGAAACAGTAAATGTTCTCAGTATTTGGGAATACTTCGGGAAAAAAAATACATAAAAAGAAATTTGATTTTTTACAAAAGGACATATTCGTAACAGTTTCCACGGAATAAGATACCAAATAAACAAATAATATTCATGTACCGACGCAATGGCAAATGTAAAAGGAAAAGAAAGAAAATTTGTCAGTGCCAAAGATAAATTGAAATGGTGAAGTGAAATCAACGAACCATAGATAAATGCGCTAAATCTCGATTAAAAGGAGGTTAGTCACAATGACAGGATTAACTGAAAATATTGTTAATTATTCTAAATGTTACGAGTGAAACGGTCACGACTTATCACGGGAAACATAATACGGTAGTAAAATAGAATTACGGTGACAGCAGCTGTTAAACAGCAGACGCACACCGTCTTATCGCATACATAGAATAATAAACTTACTTTTGGCAGCTAGTAAAAGATCTTTGACCTCTTTGATGAGCCGTTTAATCTGTTGGCTGGTTTTCTCCAATTCATGTTCATGATAATGAAGATTTTCTCGAAAATAGGGGCTATCAGTTAAGCAATCCGTAAACTCTAATGGTTTGAGGCCAGCACCCATTATTCTTGATTGTGTGTTAAAGTTCGAAAGTCATTAATAAGTTGAAACAACCGAACGAAACGAGTCAACACTTAATAACAGGTATTACAAGTTACGACTATTTTGACGGGTACAGAAGATCTTCTACCGCGGTAGGCGCATCGAGTCACTTCGTGGCGGGAATACACGTAACGAAAACACAAGGGCCGTTCCGCGATATTTCTCCTGTTTATTGCTAGTCATGAACAAAGATACATTTTCCGAAACTTCATTAAGGCTAATGCGAATCACAAGTTAGATAATACGGACTGGAATTTTGCGATGTCGATTAAAGATCATATACCCTCTTCAGTCGCAGGTGTGAACTACATTTTACATGGCGGGACATTCAAATTACTTCACAACAACGCTAATAATCGAACCGTGAATGCCTATATAAATTAACTCAATTACTCATTCAACGAAACTTTCTTCCTTCGAGTATTGGTTTTATTAGGTAAAAAAAAAAAAATCTTTTGGATCTTTGCAAGAGGCTTTATTTTATTATGCATGCATCGGATAATTAATTTTTGTGGCTTTGAATATACCATGAACATATGAAATCCACAGTTTAATGTTATTTTATGATAAATGAGATTTCGTCATAGTTGGAATTTTTATTTAAATAAATAAATAAATAAAGAACTACTTATTTAAACAGACTAAATATACCAGCTTCAAAGTATGCATTAATTGTGTACTCTGATATGTATGTATAATTGTAGTTATACATTTAAATGATGAATGAGATTAACCAATTTTCGGTATGAGTTTGTTTACTTTCAAGGAAACATACAAAAGAGAGACAGGTGATATGTACAAAGACACATAGTGATTTTTTTTGGAGGGAAACTCAATTTTCTTTGATTCAAAATAGAATTAGAAGTATCACTATGTCCTTAGGAACATGTGATTAAAGAATGTAGATATTAACAACTGTTAATTCCTAATAAACTTCCAATTACTTGTTATATCAGAAAATAAGGTCAATATTTTTTGATAATTCATGTTGATATTAAATTTCAATAAATTCATATTTAATCAATTGCTGTAATAGCTTGCAAACAGCTAATTGCCCATATAATAATATCATTCATTCAGTGATTATACTTGCACTGATTACAAAGAAAGTCTAAATTATCTCCTCCATAAAAAGATCATTATAGAAAGTGCATACGTCATATGTATGTGTGCACAGATGCATGCATATATATGTTTATGTATGTACTTACACAGTTTTGGATCAGATATTTATTACATTCATTGCTTTCTAATAATTTTGAAATCAATATTGAAACTACTACAGTAACAGAACTTTACAAAAACATTGTGAATTTGCGGAATATCTTCTACATAAAAATTAGTAACTAATCATGCAACTATGCTTTCTAAAAAATGATAGTATTTACATTTCTTCGGAATATAATAATAATAAACATCTAAGTTACAGTATTAATTTTGTAAATCAATTGCATCGTAGAGAATACCGACTAACTTTTCCAATATTCTTTTTGCGTGACAAAGAGTGCTCGTCAAAATATTAATACTTACTTAACAGTAGAAAGATTCGTGGATATTTAGAAGCAAAATTTGCTTTCTCGAATCTGCTTTAATCTTATGCATTTCTCAAGCGACTCCAAAATGTTTTTTCAGATTGACGTACCATTGTACATTACCAAAGCTACATTGCATTCTACCCAACAAAGATCGATCTTCGATACAAAATGTCTACGTCTTGAACGAGTCTTCAATTACCATAAACTTAACCATGAACAATATGGTTGAAGAACGGTGTTCTACAGCTACGCCAATGACAAATTTCCAAATGTCATTAAGCTTACTATTAAACAAAAATGCATTTAATAATTAATTAGATTCCGCTATGAATAATGACGCAATTGATATTTTTATCACAATACAGATATAATAAAGAAATTATACATATTCGAAAAACGCCAATATATCCTTGTGATAAATTTATTTCTATTGCAAAGTTTTTATAGAAATCTTGTATTTTTACTTTATTTTTTGTTCAACTACCTTCTGTATGCATCCATCATATTTGTTTAAAAGAAATTAACGTTTCACAGAAAACAGCAAACTCGCCCTTAGGTGGTCCAATGTTGGCTGAGCTCGCGAAATGTAAATTGAATATCTCGCTAGAGAGAAATGTGATCAGTTTTCCAGTCTATGCTTGTGTGTAGTGTTTGTATAATAGGTTACATTGTGTCCTAAAATGACGTTTCCGACTTGTAAATATTATTTATTTGACGCCAAATAATTTTTGTTCAACATCGGGACTCGTTGACAAGTATTATCATTGTCTGTAAACTAGTGTATTATTTATCAATCGGTGTGAGGTTATGATAAGGAAATTGACTTGAGTCACATCCTGTGCCCAATGTTTACCATTAGATCACTTTTTGGATCCCTTAAAGGTAAATAATATAACATGTATGTTTTAATAAAAGTATTTAGGTGTACGTAGCTTTAATTCATGAACATTTACATAACCTCCTACATAGCGTGCTTGTTTTGACATTCGGTAGACTCACGCTGTGGTTAAAGCATATTCCCGTATATTCAGATTACTGTTGTAAATACCTTTTTGTTTTGATAAATTTCGACGGTTGATATCAGTTTCCGATCATTAATAGTTTTCTACTTAAACTGTTGGTCACAGTTATTGCAATAACTATATTTTAAATAACTGTTATAATATTCAATAGATGAGATAAGAAACTCACTAGACTCATCAATAAATAATAAACATATAAATTTCTTAACTATGAGATATTTAAAGTTTATTATTTGCCATAATAAGTGACCTTCTTAGTCTCTGTATTTGTACATAAAGAAGTTTGTTTTTTAACAAAGTTTTTTTTATTGTTTACTTATACCTATTTATTTGTTTGTTTCTAATAAAGTTAAATATGTCTATAAATTATACAATTCTTCGCATACTAACATATTACTTTCATTCTTAACAAAATCATTTATTGATGAAAATTATTAAGCAAATAAAAATTATTGAGTTAATCTATTAGAAAAATGTATATTTTACATAAGTATGTTAATTTATATATAATTAACAATAATATAATATCTGTATTTCCTAAAAAATGAACTTTGTTTAAGTATCTTTTTAAACATGTTAATTTGTTTTTTGTATTAAAACAGGATGACATTATTTCAGATCGTGAAGATTTATTATTATATCAGATATGACATTAAATGGTGTTAGTAATCAGAAATTAAAATGATTGGTACAGCCTGTAGTTTAGAAGATGCGTGTCGGCAGGCTCAGGTATTATTAATAATCATATTTCGATAATTGCCAAAATTTACTTACAGAATTCCATTTAGTTATGTTTATATGTATATTTTTTGTTACATAGGATATGATTAACCAAGTATCTAAATGTTGGAAAAGTGTTCAAGGACAAAACTCTTTGAACTTAACATCTGACAAGTCATCTACTCATAAAAAGGAACAGAGTCATTCTAAACATAGCATACAGTCTAAATTAACTAGATTATATTTTGAAGAACTTACCAAAGTTCCTCATGCTACTCCTGATTCAGTCTTGGTATATGTTTTTTATACATTTTATAAATACATGAAAATATTAAAACTAATTTTAACTCACTGTTCCTTTGAATTGTATAGAACAACCTTGAAAATGAATGTGATCTTTTGGGAAGATTGGTGCAAAGAGAGGGTTTACACACATTAATTGTTAATCTCTACGCTGGTAATAAAGGATACTCATTAGCTGTAAGAAATAGGTGAGCATTTTGAGTGTACTTCATGCTACTACATATATAAGTATAGAAAAGTATATAAAGATTTGAAAAAAATGTCTGATTGTATAATTTTAATTTAACAGCGATAAGGGAAATCAATATGATAAAAATACAATATTAGCTGAAACACAACTGATGGGTTACGAACAGGGTGAATTGCTTTCATGCATAGATAATGGTCAGTTACCTGCAATGTTAGCAGAACAACTGGAATCCAGTCATTCTCATTTATTTTATGATGGCTGTATCATAGCTGAAGTTCGAGATTACAGAAAAGCATTTCCTCATACTAAAGCTGAAGTTCATCATGTGCTTCTTAAGCCTACAACACAGGTAAAGAGCATGTTACTGTCTTAAAAAGATATTAACAGTAGACAATGTAATCAATTAATCTTCTAAAACATTTTAGAGTGTACTTTCTGATGTATCAACTTTAACTAGCGATGGAGATTGGAGTCATGAAGAACGATTAATGTTAGAATCACACTTAGTTGCAGCTACCCAGGGACCTCTATGCCTGGATCCAAATCCTATTCCTAGTTTAGCTACAACAAGACTACGACAGTCTAAATCCCTTCTTACAGATCATCAACTTATGCGACAAGCCAAAAAGTTTTCTCAGGTAATTTAAATTTACTTTTCTACTCTGTAAATATATTAGTATCAGTATGTTCTAAATTACATACCATTCATTATAGGTCACAGTAAATCGAAAAAGAAAATTGGAGCAATTAGCACAACCAGAAGGATTAACAATACAAGACTTAATGCAAAAATTAAGAGCAAAGAGAGGAGTAGTTACAACCACTGCCTGTCCACCGCCTTCTCTTACGAACCCACCCTTACTTCCTCCAAATTCACCCATTGATGTTCTAAGGTTTGTTGTTTTCTTAGATAAATTTTTGTTTATATACGATGCGTTACATTAACATTACAATGTTTCATGCATAACAGATTTGCAAAAGCATATGAACGTCCGCGAGAAACAAAAGACTGTTTGCCACAAGTAATAGAGGAGTATATATTAGAAACTGGAGGAAGTCAAGGTGAAATAGATCACATAAAGCTCTCAATTCTGCAAAGACCTTCTAATTCTGAGTACCTGGGAGAGCTTTATATGGACAAGAATCATCGTGAAGGAGAGAAAAACGGATCTGCATGTCGGTTAGTAGCTACACATTTATTTCAATTTTTTTTTAACTAAACGTTCATTTTTTGCCCGATTAAGCCACAGAAATAACATGAAAATAATTGAAATTTAATGTCTGTAAAGGTTTACGTTAGGTACAAGAGTGCTTGCAAATCACTACATCCAGCAGTTCACAGAAATTTTCACAGAAGAAGGTAGGAAAAATGTTCGAATAAAGCATGTTGTACCCGGGCAGGTCCCTCGTGTTACATGCACACCTGGTATGCAACGAGCGCATCAACAGGTATGAGTATTTTTTTAAATATTACATTTAACAAACGCTTAAGAATATATCTAATCTCCTCATATATGGTCCCAGGCGCAACAAGCAAAAGCAGCGCAGTTAGTGGCTCAACAGTTACAGCAAGCTCAATCTCAACACGTGGCGCAGCAGGTAGACAGCATTATTTCGTTTTATGTAAAGCGATGTGTAACAATGATTCTTTTAGATTTTATCACGAGCTCAAGGTCAGTTGAACACATTGGCTGGCCAAGTAGCTTCAATGAAAGCTATGTCGGAAGCTACCACATCTGCACAAAATAATCTGGCATGCGTGGATGCAGCAAATATGCCGCAAGTTATTGCCCAAAATGAGGCTACATCGATGAGCCCAGGGCAATCTTTGACCAATGGTGGATCGAATGCTTCCACTTCTGTACAAATTGATAATTCTACAATGTCGGTAACCGATGGTAGCTCCTGTAATGGATCTGGTATCTTAGTTTTTCAACAAAAGTCAACCAATAGTATTAATAATGCCACTTCCACGAATGTTCCAGTCTTGGTAAGATACGCGTATATATTACAATTCCTTTTTTTTTTGTAATAACATAGTTTATTATTACATTCTCTGGATGTCTCTTTATACAGCAAGCTCAGTTGCAAGCTGGAACTCAAAATTGCGTTGCGGAAACTGTTAGTCAGAGCCAAAATGAAGTACCATTTAAGAAGCACTCCACTAATCCAGCTATAACCGCTCTTGTAACATCTCTCATGAATTCTGCTCAACAATTTCAGCAACAAGCTGCAGGTTTGCCATATCATTTACTCCACATGTTTATTACCATAATTTATTTTAGCGACTAACTGGTCACAAATATATAATCAGTATCTGTATCTAAACATGTATATATATATACATTAAAAAACTTTGCAGCTAATGCAGCAGCTGCTGCTATGAACAATAGTGCACAGACTACAAATAAGTCAAACAACGCTGCGATTCTTAGTTTATTAAATAGTAGTCCTGCCAATTTAACGCAGCAAAAAGTTCAACCGCGAAGGATCTCCTTGAATGCTTCCATCCCATCTAGAGTTCTTAGTCATGGAAATGTTATTAATGTTCCAAACACCTCTGGCCAGGTAAATAAATAAACGTTGTACGTAACTGTGTATGAAATTATCGTATAATTTCAATAAATGTGTGTTTTCAGGTAAGGGTGAGTTTAAGTTCAGCTTTAACAGGACAGTTGGGCTGTAAGCAGCAACCGGTAAAAGCAACAGCTGTAAGATTAGCTCGGGTACAGGATCCCACTTCAACCCTGGGATTATCCATGCCAGGGTTGTCAGCTTTATTAGCAGGTACGACGTATAGAAATGTATACAAGTTATCAATTACAATTGATTAGTTGAAATTTCAAATATTTTCTTTGATCTTAACAGGGTCGCCGTCTGCGGATAATCCAATACCAGCAATTAACTCCGGTTCCTCCTTACTCGAACGATTAACAGCTTCTTCCAGTCAGAATAATCAGTCCACGAATCCAATGACCACACCGCAATCGACTAACGTAAACTTGCAAGGCGTAAATCTTACTAGTCTGCCAAACTCGATCAACGGTCTTCAAAATGTTCAGGTTGTGGAGAGCTGCTTATTTCTACATATGGCCTAGAAGATGAAATACTACTGTACTATTCCGTTGTACGACAGGTATCATTTCCCGGATTATCACAGCCTATTACGATGTCACTAAATGTGTCAGCGACGACGGGTTCTGTTACACCTACAGGAGTCATTGTTTCCCTGCCTATATCGTCTGCAACCAATACTTGCACCACGGTTTCTAGTGTTAGTTTTCTTTCAATTTCACGCGTTTGCACGTTGCGATCGGTGTTCAGGTTGACTGAGAAATTCATTAATAAAATATACCGTTTTCGTAGATGGTAGCCACGACAGTTGTTACCACGGCCATTGCTGGAAGTACACCAACGGTAGTAATAGCTAATCCTGCCAATACTCATTTGTCACTACCTATCGGTAAGATTATAAAATATGTAATCATAAGATAATTCAGTGTATTTCTACGCACGTATGTGTGTGTGTGTGTGTGTGTGTGTTGCAGCCCAGATAATACCTTCTGGAGTTAAAGGGCTGTCGCAACAGAATATACGTAGCAGTAATTCAGTCACTCTTTCACAGGTAATCTAATTAGAAATTTCTTCATTTGCATTTCGTGTTTATGGTGGGGGTAAATAAATATTTTTTAGGGTGGACAGGCTATTCAACTTGTTGGATCTCAAAGGCCAAGACTTAATCATATGACCCGTCAAGTACAACCAAATCAAGTTAAGTCCACTGTTTTGCCAAATCAGTTAGTAACCGTGGCTAAAACAGTGACGGCAAGTCAGTTAATATTATCTGGTAACAAACAGGTGTTAACTCCTATAATGGGTAAGTTACCGTGAGAACTGTACAACAGTATATATATATATAACGTGTCCTAATAACACGAAGAAACCAGATAGGGTAGACATTTTTGTTTCTATAGATTCGTTTTGTTATTGACATAATGAATATTTAAAAATCAATAGTATATATTCTTTTTATAACATCTTTCGTTTAAGAGAAAACAAAATGAAAATTCTTTTCAATGAACCGACATATATGAAAGATAACATACTTTATAGCAGCAACGAAACCAGTGCTTATGGCGTCTCAGACGACACCTTCTTCCCAAGTAGTACCTGCAAATAAACAAACTTTACTGACAAAATCCTTGCATGCTAGAGCTTCTACAGGGCAGTGCAGTCAGCAAACCCAGAGCCTTGGAGTGGCGACACTAACACAGCAACAAGTACGGAACATGAAATATATATTTTTCATTTCAATATATAATAAATACACCTGGCCCTCGATATACGCGATTCATTTTAACAAAATCGTGTAAATAGAATCTGTCGGTACAAGAGAAAACAAAGTATTGGAAAGAAAAGGTGGTATAAATTTTAGAAAAACATATTTATTTCACATAGCCCAACAAAAGAAATAATAATAATGACATTTCAGAAGACAAAAGTACATTTTATTTGGCGTTATTAAATTCAGATCACGCATAAAATCCATCCCGTAAATCGACGGTTAGGTGTAACTTGTTTCTGTATACAAAATTCTTATATTATTTATATTTTTTAGTTACAGAGAACTCTCGTTAAACCTGTACAGCTCGTTAAACCCGTACAGCAGTTGCAATGTTTAGCTGCGCAACACAAAGTCGCTGTTGCAACGGGAACTGCGCAAAATAGAACTCAAATTGAGCCTCAAAGAAATTCTACATCTGCCCCAGGGGATGACTCAGCCTGAACATGTTCAAATAATTAATAATGTCTCACATTACATTGAAATAATTGGAGCCTGCCAAGAAGGAATGTAATGAGGTGTTTCTGTATATTAGGTTAACGCGGAGATTTGACATTTTAATTATGCATGCAATTATAATTGTAAATTATAAAATTTTTATTCATGACCGATCGATGTTTATCAGCGACGACATATTTTATAAAATCAAGCGTAGATACATACTTTGTGCGCATGTGCAATAAATTATTTCTACAAAAAAAAGAAGAAGAAGGGAAGAACATTATGCCTCGAAATATTACTTTGAGGACGGTTTCAATTATTGTATATATATAACTTATACATACGATTTGTTTTATATTAAAAAATGTAATAAATATTCCATTTTTTATTCGTCTTTACCCTTTTCATGTGATTGCTAGGTGTGGTTGAAAGAGGCAGTACAAGTCATGAAAATGATTAAATTAATAACTGCTTATCTTATGCTCAATGGTTCCAAACATTGAAGAATAATTGAATGATTGGATTTAATATTTTTATTAGCTTAAAATATTCCAGATTTTAACAGACTGTGTATTCAATTAGCTAATTCCAGTAATTTTTTAAAAATACAAATACTGAAACAGCTTTTAAGATAACTTTCTAATGTTCACAATAAATAATCAATGTTAGTCGTGAATTTGAAAGTTACAATAAAGTTTAATTTACAACTAAGTAACAGTCTAAAATAGCATGAATGGATAATGTCAAGAAATACCATAAATAAATTAAAATACAAAAAATCTTTCGTGCTAAGTAATTCTGAATTAAAATTATATACATTCTTCAATCTTATAAGGTAATGTTTATATGTATAAACAAGTCATTGAAATTAACAATTTGTTCATTAAATTTTTTCTAAATCGGTATATTAATTATATAACAGGCACAAATGCGTAGCATTTTAAAATAATGTTTATGCCATGTTACTATCTGTAATGTGTTATTTATAAAAATAATTTACTAAAACATTATATACATAAATTGTGCTTTGTAACAATTACTGCTAGAAGCCTTTTATCATACAACAGTATTTAGTACTCTATATTTTTGATTCGTAAGCGATGACCTGTCCTTTAATCGTAATTTATTAATACGACGTAAGTAAGTCATCCTTTTTAACATTCATCCACGTCAGAAATAAACAATATAAAAACTTTGTATGTTAATTGGCATTCAGTTCCAGCTGTATGCGATCACAATCTTTTTTTCTTAGCTTAATTTAAATAACTAATTTTATCGTTCCCTTGAGCATTTATCACAACATGTAATTGTACAAACCGTTTGATAACAATTCATTTATGTATAAAAGTACTTACACAGTATAATTAATTATTGTTCTTTACATTAAAACTGTGATAACGACATAACTTAACAAAACTGGAAATAATAACTTGCTTAATAACAGATATTTTATATTTTTAAACAAAATTTGTTCCATATATTAATCTTTAAATAATAAACTCAATGCGGAATTAGACCAAAAAAACAAATTTCCATTTTACAATATATACATTGTCTTTATAGTCAGTCTATTTTTTGAGAGATCTACCACCACTTGCTTTGCAAGCATTTCATAACAACGATAAACTTTCTCTAATAGAATTCATTAATAATAATACGTGTAATATCCGTTAAAGATACTTTTACGTCGCATCAATGCACGTGACCCGTATCTTATATTTACCAGCGTATAACACGATTATAAATTATTTCTTTAAAATACAATTGTGCATATACCTTTGATCTTTTCATGTACCTACGTTTATCAGAGTTTATACAAAAATATCAACGTTGAAAAACGGTAATAAATGTTACTAACGCGATATTATTGACTATGAAAGTATGTAAATACTTCGTAAAGTAAGAAAGGCTAAGACTACGATATACATATATATATATATACACATTTTTTATCTGAATAATCGCGAAAAGAATTAGTTATCTTAGACACTTAACGATGGTTGATCCACTTCTGGCCTGCTATCTGGAGGACTGGAAACTTGTACTGTTTGTGGATCTTTACTAACTGCCCACTCACTCTCTGTATCCGAAGAAATATTTGACACTCCTAGAATATCGTCTTCTAGGGATATATCTGATAAGTCTTCCATACTCTGTTGATTTCCATCAGTATACAGAGACTCCGTAACAACTGAAACAGAATAACAAACGTTTCACAATTCCGTTATAATAATATGATTAATTATTCTAACGTGTTACCATTATTAAGTGTATGTTCAGATAACCATGTTGGTTCATCCCATTCATCGAACTGTAACTTTTTATTATTCTCGACTTCATCTATCGATAACATTGCACGTGACTCTGACTCCGTAACATCAAATATCTCTGTTACTTGTACTTTGTTATTGTCATCCATATAATAATATGCCATAACTGCTTCTTGATCCGAAGTTACCTATCAACATTCATTTTTATAACAATCATTACCGTTCAGACTTCAGTGTAAAAGGTAATCGGTGAAATGTTTAAAACGTACCTGAAGAATATTTTCTAAAGTATCATCAACCGTTGAAAGGTCCGACATATTTATAACACATTTTGATTTATTAGTGTGATCGTTCCATGGTTGTCTAGAAAGAACGAACAATATATGTAATGTTTGGCGAGTTAAACAGACACGGCTATTAAATATTAATAGGCTTACATTTCATTGTATTGCAGAGTTAAATTTAGATTCTTCTGATTTTTGTACACGCTATCAGTCTCATCTACTGCTTCCATACTGTAGATGTCTAACACATTTTAAAAGTTCGGTTATACACGTACATGACATTCGATTTTTCCATTAGCTCATTTTCGTGCAAATAATTACACTTACTTGATCCATATTCTGTGAAAGCCAAGTGACACTTAATGGTTTGTGGAACTTGTTGGTAATATATGTTGATTTTAGGAAATAACATACTCAATTGTTCCAAGAAAAATGTTCTTAATTCTAACAAGTTTCTTCGTAACTTAGGAACATTTAAGATGAACCTGAAAATAATATTGAATTCCTTAAAAAATTGTTATGAAACGTATACTTATTAAAAAAAAGTGGTATATACAGTGAACTGTAACTTCCTACATTAGAATGTAAACAAGCATGCTCCTGACCATGAAAATACGTGCATGAATGCATGAGTGTAAGTAATGTAAATGTGTTAGTAAGAGAAGCGTGCATTTCGATTGTCTTTCTTTCTAGCTGTAAAATTAAATTAAAATCGTTTACACGAGAAACCAGATGCAAAACTTGTGCTTACCGAGATGCCTTATGCCTAGAACAAGAAATTGTCTGCACGGGTCTATGAAGTATGTTTCCCACTACTTTGTATTCCAAGGTGCGAGTATCTATGTTGTTACCAATCAAACTATGATCACATGCATAATATTAAGTACATTGTATTGAAACTAATGATTATATATATGTCATCAGAACTCTGATTACTCCAAAGAGTGCAATGATTAATTGAAAATAATTGTTAGTTATCCCAATTGCATGCAACTCTAAGTGAGTAATGATACAGGCTTGTTAGTTTGTTATGTGACAACAAAGCATATATATAATATACGTATTAAAATATTACATAAGAACTCTAAATACTGATTAAATATATACATATATAAACAAATGCTTACTTTGTAAAAGTTGCATACACTACATCTGCAGGTAAAGTGTATGGTAAACTAAGTAACGATAAGAGTTTTACGCTTCGATGTTTGAATAACCAATTAATAAGACCTTTATTGGCAGAATCGATTGCATCTTGGAATATGGTCATAACTGTTTCAGGTAACTTAGATACTAATGCTTCCTGAAATACAAGTCTGTGGAATTAGTTCGTTCGTTTTAAATGTAATTATATGTAATACTTCAATTTATACCTGTCTATGCATTTTACATTCTACACATTCAGGATCGTAATCCATATTATCATCAAGGGTTTCAGAGACGACGAATGTAGACTGCACAGCCAAACATCGAGTACAATTAAGTAAATTATTACGATGTAAAAATCTTAACGCGTCATCAAATCCTTGCTTGCACATATTCGAAAGTATCTGGAAAACGCATTATTTATAAAAATATTGAAGACTTGGATATCCTTTTGCTTTACAAACGAAATAATGATAATTACCTCTGGATTAGGTGGAAAGAGTATTCTTGCAAACCTATATATATTTTGCCTTGATAGTTCTATACTAGTATTTGCAAAATTTACCTGAAAATTATAAACATTCATTACGTTGTAATTGATTAATATTTAAAACACAAAAATTGCAACTTTATTCTGTTCAGATAAATAAACTTACATGAAACAATTGGGAAGACACATCTCTTGGACAGATGTCACTTTCACCACAGAAGGGACTAACGGTAATTGTATTTTCATCAAGTGTAGGAAGATTATCGCTAAAACCGCCATCCATATATCTAATACCATGAAACCTTGGTGGAAAAAGACCAGAAAAAAATGGAATAAATGCACTTGCTAGTAATGCCTGTAAAAAGAAAGTTTTGTTACACATCTATCATTATTATTATTGATAAATATTCATTTCATTTGATTTAATTAAACTATTATTCTGATAAGAATTGACGACACTTGAATAAATAATGATCATAAAAATGTGTACACCTAGGAGGTCATTCATTTACCTGTAATAAGTCTTCTCTAGAAGAGAACTGTGACACAATTACATTTTTTCCATCGTATACCCTCGTCAAGGAGATATGAAGTTTACCGCTGACTCGAATGTGAGCGTCATTGGGAAGGAACTATGGAAAAGATAAGAGAACACAACTGTTTAGTTTCGATACTTATTTTCAAAAATAAAAATCCCTTCATTCAAAGAAAAACAATTTTTCAACGACTCTATACGTACCTTTTGCAAGCTTTCTAACAATATTGCTTGTACATTGAAGGATGGACTGAACGGGCCAAGAGTGCGTTGCCGCGCTTCACGTGCTACCCGCAATACATTACTGGTCATTTCCCCTGGAAAAATATGCATTCATATAATTTCTATCGCATTAATAAATTAAAAAATTGTAATTACTAAATTTCAAGACCGCAACACAGTTGAATTTTAATAAACATTCCAGACTTATGTACATGATAATCCTAAACTATTAAATATATAGATCTCATCAAGTATAGTATTTACGGTAAAATAATATTTCAAACTTTATTTTTTAATCGCCAAGAAAACATTTGAAATACATATTTCAAGTACAACTAAAATATTTCGTTTGTCGAAATTTCGATTTAACAGATTATTTCAGCGAGTCTTGTTTACATGTGTGCACACACAAATTATCTGACAACGTAACGGATTCTAATCTATTCGCGGATTAGCTGAAAAAGGACGATAAGCATCTCGTTAAGGATCACGGGCGGGGTACTGGAATTCCGTGAAGATAAAACCGTTCCAGTGGAAGGAGTCATGGACGCTGGAAGGTCATTTTATCTATTTCAGTAAATCTCGTTTTTCGTTCGATAGTGGACAGAAAATGTATAATGAGACAAAGAATAACGGTATCTCCGTGCGATTTCGAAACGGAACCGTGTTTACATTTTACACTGTCCTTCCGTATAGACTCGCACAAATGACTGCATCGCGTTCTTTACTTCTGCATTTCTCTCTTCCTCGCGCGCAACTGTAAACACATTGAAGAAGCTATTGTTATTTAACCCTTTGCACTCCAGGTTGTTTTGCAATCTATCAGCAACTGCAACTAATTTTTATAGCATTCCTAACGAAAATGAGAAATGCAACATTTCTTCGATTTTCTATTTTCCTTGTTAGTACAAAATTTTGATGTGTGGAAAATCGGATAATTTTAGAGTAGTTTCTGTAAGGTTCATTAAAATATTCAATATTATAACTGGTGCAATATTGGAGCCTACAGCTCTGTCACCATTTCATGTGATACAACAAAATTAACCAATGGTAAATATTTATGTAAAATAGCTTTATTTCTTAATGGACGTATGTTTCCTCATTAGTTGGTTTCAGATAACGTCTATGTCTCATCGGAAAGTGTCGAAGGTTTCTAGTGAAAACCTGCCAAGTGCAACAGGTCAATGACGAAAAATAAACAAGATTTGTTCAAATAGAAAATATTATTCAACTTGTTCCGCTCGTTATCGACGGTGGTATTTTGTTGTAAACGCTAAGCTATGTCATTTTCGTCGGACCACAATGGAAGATTCATGTGTTCGTAAAATGATTTCATAAAAATAATATTTAATTCGGTATTCGATGAAAACGGTACGTATCGTTCGTTATTTATTGATTTTGTCAATCCGATCGAAACGATATCTTGCGAAAACAATTGGTTAATGTTTAGATGCGCGTCGGGTATATACATGCGTACAGACTTATCGTTTATCGCACGAGTGAGTATTGCCTTCCTACAAAAACAAACATTCCTTTGTTTAATTTAGATACAACGGTTTCATCTATCGTTGCCTGTGCCCCGAAACTAAACGCAATGAGTTTATCTTGCTCTCGAGTATTTAATATAGGTAATGAAAATAGAAGAATATTGTAAAAGTACACGTCGAAAATGATTCTTTCGGATAAGAAGATTAACGAACAACGGATTTCAATTTATCTGTTTTACCACCTGCATTTTGTATCGTCGTATCGCGATCGCCATCTGCAATATCAATATCGAAGACTTTAACCTCCTTATCGACAAATGGTATCAGATAACACAGAAACCGAGCGAGAAAAATACATTTTTTATTGTACAATAATTGGCATTGTACTCTGACGAAACATTTATAATTAACGTTATCTTTTATATTTCTCAAGAGAACAGAATCTCTCAACAATGTACTTTTAAACTATGCTACTGATATTTTATCTAGTGACACATATTAAACCGTGTCAAAATGAGTGCGAGGATGGAGCACGCTAGTAGCTCTCGAAAAAGCCTGGTTTTAGTGCGCCAGATGGGGGAAACAGCGTCCGACCCCACTTATCTTCGAAACAAGTACAACATCCGCAACAGATGTGCAAATTGTTTATTTTAAATAAGAAGATACAGATGGCAAACGAACATTTTTTCATTCCTTTTCCCATTCCTCGACTTTTTATATTATTCAATAAAAATTTCAGTGAAAAAAGAAGTCAAATTCCATTTATTTTTGACGATGAACGTAAATCTCTGAACAACTTACTAGAATGTTCCAGGTCACTCCGAGGATTGGATAACCGTTATCATGATGCATTCCTCGACATAGGCATTTTGAAAACCCAAGACGAAGATAAACACTCGAGTGGAATTTAAATAAGGCGGAAAATCGATTTGTATTGTTCATAAACCTAATGATTCGTTAAATTCACATTTGTCGCTCTGAGTTGTTTAAACTTACGCTGTTAGAAAGTTTTGTAAATTGAACATAGAACAGGCTTGATAATGATGGAGAACGACACAGCAGAGAATATGTAGGTCAAATCTAACGCGCATTGCATATCTCATTTTCAACATGTTGCTTTTTCCTACCGGTTATGATGAATAACATCCGGTGTAGGAGTTTGTTTTCCTTCTTATTTCTGAAGCATGTGTACACACGGAGATGTTTTCTTAACGATGCAAACTCACGAGTGTGTACCATGACTTAGTGGCACGAGTCTGATCTTATTCTCAAACGAATTGTTTCGAACGAGTAACGGCCAATTATGGGACTGTTGCGTCATAGATTATGCACGCGATTACAAGGCGGTATTGTGTTGCGATCATAACAACTGTAGCCGGGATAGCATTTTTCTTTTTTAATGGCACGTGCATTCGACTATATTTATATGTTTGTACATAGAAATGAGACACGATACAATACGATCAGCGGTCATTATTAGAACCTCGCAGCTGCCCGACATTAAACATTTCATTTCGGTCGATCGAGAATATCGATTGTCGCGAAATTTATACGTTATCGTCGTGTTAAGAAAGATCGATCCTTTCGAAAATAATAAACTCATTTCTCACAGATATGTCAAAATCATTAAGCCCGTCGATACAAAAACAGTGATAAGGTTCAACTTGGTTGGTTCGTATCTCGTTGAATCAGTGTTCAGAAAAGATAACACAATTCTGTTGTAACCCCTCGAATCCCTATTTCCATACGCGTACCTACGCGTAGGTAATGAGAAATGATTTGTGTTTCCGACCTTGACTAGTTCAAAGCAACGTAAACAAGCGAGCGCGCGTACCGTTCGATGCACGCCCCGTCGGCAGAATATTCATTTTCACGAAGGTACATATATTAAATATACTTTTTCAGATTCGAGAAAGTATTTTTGCATTATCCTCGAACGACAACGACAAAATGAAGGAAAAAACAATGAGAATAATTTATTGCTGAAACAACGTGCATCCCTCTTTCACTGGAACTGATAAACTATTATCAACATAAAAAAGGTCCGTGTAGTGCGTAGTTGCCCGTGCCAGTATGACTATTGTAATTGCTCATATTGTGTTTATACATTTGTTAACAGTCTTACTCACAAAGAAAAACAATTGATAACTGTTCTTGCTACTACTTCCAATTTGCTGATTCTATAAGCTTGACCTACTTACAGGCTTTATCCAACGAATGACCAACTTTATTGAACCTCTATGAATAATTTTGAAGTTCTTAGGAATGATAAGAATCGCATCACAGTAGAACAATGAACCACGTTATGACGAACGTTTCTTTTGTAAAGCCAGCACATGCAGAACGATTATTAAATTTCTACGAAATTATATTCTATTATTATTACCATTTATTATTATCATTACTATTATCGATTATCATTATTACGCAACGTGACCGTATGATAATGTTATACCCTAAATATTTTCGAATTCGAAACCTCGAACTTCTACCATAGATGTCCTTCTACCGAACGCACGACTGGAACCATCGCGGTGGCCTTTCTTATAGGGCTAACCCTATTTCCGAAACCTTTTCAATTTTTTCCATGAACCTAAGGACACTATCATCCAAGTACCTATAATAGGACAGCTCTGTTACATGGTCGTCCATTAACAGTTGCGTAATTAAGTAATAGGATACTACGGTAATGCCAAGCTTCATAGAGTTTCTAAAATTGACGAGGACATTACGTTTGACGTATTAACCTCTACGTAACAGTATTGACAGTACTAAGCATTGCCCCGATACTGAGATAAAACATCACGGCAAACGATATTAGGTGGGAAAAAACCAGCTAATAGACATTTGCGGTTGAATAGGAACGGTGAAATCATCGGTACACCGGAACAATTTGTTCAACGTACAAAGTATGGGTGTACAATAGAGGAGATGATGCTCGGTATCGCGAGTCATAAATCCGGGCAATAACATTGAGAAAAACTAATTATTTAAGATACCGTGTATCTGTACGATACATAAACAAAGGAGTTCACTCACCGAGGGGTAAGTCACAAAGGAGGCAACAGGCCGCGATAGCACCAGCCGATGCACCGCTAATCTTATCCAAGAGTAAGTGCGGAGCGTATTTCTTGAAGCACACCGCCACACCGACGTGGTAAATGCCAAGGAAGCCACATCCAGCGAACGATAAATTCATTTCGAAATTCTTTAGCGCGCGCTATGCTGTTTACCGTTCTTTTATTTATACGGATTGTCAAAGAATACTTGTTAGAATAAATTCGCGAGGGAAACGAGGAAGGGAAATACTGTGGTCCCCTTTCTGCGGCACTATGAACACATTACTCGTCGGGGGAAATCGCTTGCGACGACGTACTTGTCGCGACGTCCGAGTTCGAACTATTGTTAGTCCTTCATGGGCAACAAGTCTTCCCAAACTCTGAAGACTAATCTCGAGTCCGATTGAAAAAAAATACATGTTACAAACAGCCTACGAGATAATATACGTTTGATGACGCGAGGTTTGTAAATACTTACTAAACCGTCGATTGGCTGACGGTGATGGTGTGGTGATCGCTCCGCCCATTTCCAGCGTTCTTAAACTCATTCATTGTATAATAAAGCTTCAGGTGCACGTGCTTTTTTCTGATAAACCGATCGAACTGTCAGATGTGTTTATAGTTTAACACGTTTCATTAAATAGCCAGGATAATTCGATGGAAGATTGTACGATTTGCGATAATGTAAGTGTAACCATCGTATACGGCTTGTATTTGTTTTTTAGAGAAATTTTGAATTTATGATTCAACGACTGTCAGTTACGAATAATTAATTTAAATTTTATTAGCGTCACTTTTGTAAACTCAACCATTACTTCGAATCAACGTAAAAATACATAAATAGTTTACACCTGGTTAAGCAAATCACAGGATGGTTTAGTGTAGAATGGTCAACATAATTTATAATTTTAAATAAATAATTGTATAATTATATAATTTTGAATATTTGATAAGAAGCCAGGTGTTAATTAAATGTTCGCAGTTTTTGTAATAAGCAAGCACTATTTTGTTGGTTAGTGTATTTTAAACTCGTAGTGATTGCTAATTTTATATTAATCGACTTTGGTATTAATAGTAAAGTTTTATCTGTACAATATTTTTTTTCGATACACACTCTATTTATAGAGAATTTTCTATTAACATTTTCGAAACTTCAAAGAATACAGAACACATGTGTATCTTGACAAAACAGTCGAGATTATTGGTCGATGATTCGAAGTCTGTTTGGGATTGGTTGCTTTTGTAAATGACAGTTACAGTGAAGTGATCTGTTTTCAGTATATAAATCGCATTGTATGTTACAAATTTATTTACACCATAGATTACTAATTTGGCGAACATACTCCTTGCAGCTTGCATATTTATGAATTTCTAATTCTAAGGATTAAATCTAACCTTGAATATACTGTGTATTTTATACCATTTCGATTCTTTGAAAACATACTTTGTAATACATCGGAGAATATTGTTTTATTTGATACTACAAATGATAATTTATCAAATGACTTAAAAGCAAATTTTAAACTGTAAGTTAAACTTCTTCCAACAAATTTTTGAGTAACCGATATTCCTAATATAAAAGAAGTACGAAAAATATAAGTGAAACGTTTAAAATACCATATAGAAAATTTTAAACATTACATTGAATGTACGTAATTTTGTGACACGTTGCGTTTTGACACATAACCAATAAATGTCTCTACGAATTAAAATATAATTTGAATTGGAACAAAGTCACAATGAATGAAAACGAACAAATGCCACAAACATTGCATGTGTCTTGTGGCAATTCTAATGCATCAAACGAACAAGTTTTTCATGCTGTTTATATACCTGAGAAAAATGTCATAACAGAAAATAACATGAAAGGTAATTATTATATTTGAATATTGTTTTGTATGTTTGAACATTTTAATCATGTGTACTTATATGCCCATAGACAATGTTCGAGTTTATCTGGATAAAGCAGAAGCATTGAAAATAATTAAAGAGTTCAAAACTGGTCGTCTGAAATCGTTTAAGAAACGCTCAGAAGCTGAAGAATATGCTAAGAATGGTTTTGAAAAAGTACCATGTAATAATAATTCTTCCACACCTACAGCAGTACCTGTAATAGAGGAAAAATCAAATAACTTTAAAGCTCCGAGATCACAGGATCTGGTAAGCTTTAGAAAGTTAATTAAGGATGGTGATTTAAATGCTGTGAAAACTACTATATGGGAAAATCCACGGTACTTAATTGGTAGTGGAGATACACCTGCAATTTTACAAGTAACACATTATATTTATTGTTATTGTACTTAAATCTTTAATAGCTATGGATATGTTATGAAACACGTTTTTAATATTTTATAGGAAGGGTGTCGTTACAATGCATTGCATATTGCAGTCAGAGCAGATAAACCAGACATGTGTGAGTTAATATTAAACACTGTTGGAAATGCTGAATTCATAAAGTTACTTTATGGTGATGAGTGCAAGAGTTATGTGGATCGTGCACAAATCATGTTAGATTTGTATTTAAATACACCAGATAAAGGACTGAATGAAACGCCGTTACATTTTGCAGTTAAATTTGGTTTGAAAGATGTAGTCAAAGTTCTCGTTTCATATCCGTGTTGTGTAAAAACATTACCAAACAAGTATAAACAGCTACCAATAGATGTACGTGATAAACTATTTAAAAATTTGAATCAAAGAATAGATACAATAAAATTCAGTGTCCTTTGTTTACAATGCTTTTAGTATTCTCTCTATATTCTTGTAATAGTATTTATTAATTCTGTGTGAAAGTATTCATTAACTTACACATTCGTTAATATTACAGATAATATGTAGCAGAATATATCAAAAAGCTGAAGAATTGAAAAAAGAGATACGTTTTTTATTAGAAGATCAGTATTACGTACCTGTACTAAGATCCGAAGACAATACGTTACAACCCGTTATTGGTGAACCTTTTTCTCCAACTAGCCCACTGGTATGTGAATGTATTAAACTTTCGCGTCATGGAAATTCATAAACAACGTTTATTTTACAGAATATACAGACGGATCCAATAAGTCCACGTTTAGAAGTACGTGCATTTGCAGGACCAATGACTAAATCTTGTGCAGTAGAATTTAGAAAAAAATGGAAAACGCCTACACGTCTTCGGATGACTCCAGTTAAAAGAATTACTGAAGATGAATTTAATTTCGTCAGCCCTATTAATAATTTATCCTTAAGGTTACAAGATACAGAAAAGGGACTTGAACGAGTTGGAAGGTATATATCATTGTTAATTTTATACTAATATGTTTAGTTACTCTTATAAATTTAAAGCACTGTTTTTGAATTAAATAAAAATTGAAGTTCAGTACATTATTTTCAGAGACTTGGCGGAAGAATATCAAGTATCATGGAAAGAATTTTGGCCATTTTTGAAAGATTTTGCAGATTTTCGTACCCCGGAAGGTTTAATGAAACTCGAGAAATATTTGGAACAGAAATTTGATGACCAAATACTTCAACACAATCAGGTATTAGTAACAGAATAATGCAGTTTTAAATATTTACCTTCACATCTTTCTATTTCTTTGCAGAACTTACAGAATAACAGAAGAAATTCAATTTCCGAAAAGAAAGCAGAATCTGTTGATGAAATAGATTATTTATGTAATAAGTTACAATCATGTTCTTTATTAAATATGGATAGTCAAGATGATAATGCAGGTATGTACTGGAAATATAATTATAAAATTGGTTGCTGTGTCATAGTATTTAAGACAGAATATTATTAAATAGTACTGTTATTATTTTTTTTTTTTCTTAGACGAATTAGAATTTTTTACACCGCCATCGTCACCGAAATTAATAGCTGACAGTTCTGATGATGAAATGCAAATTGCAGAGGAAGGTCCTGCAACTTTTCTGGAAGGGTATATTTATCGAAATATACAATATTTATTGTATCTACGTATATATATGCATATAACAATGTTTTAATTAATATTTTGTAGATCTTCACCAACAAAATTAGATTATGCTGTTTATTATGCAATACCATCATCAATTACATCCAGTATGTACCCTAATATTTATTGTTGGCAACGTGACATGCATCTTGTTATGAAACGTGATTTACATAGGTAATTACTTTTAATATATTCTTAATATTTGTATTTTCTTTACAATAATATAATGCATTATCATTTTTAGGACAAACAATGCAAGGTTACCCAGAAGAAAATTAATAATGTCCCCCTAGATATGTTGAATATCTAGCCATTGAACAGTGTAAAAAAATAAAACTGTATAAATTTTTTTATATTACGCACAATAATTCCTATAAGTAAACATTAGTATACTTGAAAAACTTATTTAAGCGTACTAAAAAAAATGATATATTTTCAAATATTTTATGTATGATTAAAATAGTCTACAAGAACTTCATACATTGTTTTATGAATTACCACTTACATTTGAGTACATATATATATATATATAATAACACACATATTATATATATATGTGCAACACGACTGAAGCTATTATATTTATTTCACGTTTTATTTTCAACAAATTAATATTATATTACATACTTCTCAAATTTAATATTTATGGAAATACTTGCTATTAATAATCTTTATTCACAGTAATATTACATTTTTGCATGACAGATCGAATATGATCTTTCTTTTCAATGATATTGTAACCTGCGTACACTGTTCTTTTGTTTAATACGTTTGATATTCTGTGTATCTATGTTTTAATGCAGTTCTTAATTTGATCAAAGACTGACCGGGGCTGGTGGAGTTTGTTTCAATTGTAAAATAATCGAACGCATTCGGGAAACATCTTTAGAAGTGCGCGAAGATTTTGGATTAAAGTCGCAAAGTTTCGCGATGCGTTCCCATTCAGTTCCTGGTTCCACTTCATCAGCTTCTGCAACGAATTGTTTCTCCGCGTTCCTATTAATAAAAGTATCGTATTAAATTATGATGTAGAAACGTACAAAATTGAAACTATGCGATGATTGTAAGTTGTATATATTAATATAATTGCAGTGTATGCAGTTAACACTTCTAATTTTCATCTTCTCACGTATATTAAACACAAAGATACAAAATCTAGACACTTCTAAAGAGAACTGATTCTTATTCATGTAACAAAGTTTCAAAATATTTACTTTATCTATAGAGATACTTATAATTTCATTACAAAAATAAAAATAAACTTATGATACTGAACTATTAATAATAACAAATCATATATACATATATATCTGTAGAATCATGATTTTACAATAAATGATTTTAATGATACAACAATTCGTATTAAAGTTTTTAAAGTATTTTGCTACACAGCAGACGTATAATTGCATCAAGCATAAGATATTTCTACTAGTCACGACTACAAAGCAGCTGACACATATGAAAATGTCTAATACTTCAGATAATCAACAGCATTTGAGCATCGTGAATTGTATAAGCAAGCTATACAGTACACAGGATCGCAATGCAATTATACATGCAAAAAAAATATAGTGTAACTTACTTGGCTGATTCCCTAAGAAGCAGAATGAAAATAATATAAATGCCTGTAGTATATGTCTTAAAATAATTTAATAAAGTATTTATAATCTTAGACGGGATAAACAAACTTTTAATTGCATCTACAGATGCGCGATTAAAAGTTATTCTATATTAGTAAAAAATATATATGTCGCGTATATTGCATAAAACGAAATTAAGTCAAATGACAACAGTAAATATTACCTGTTTGTAGTTTTTGTTTTACTAATTGCTTCTGCATGATGTTTATACCATTCTTCCAATTCTTTCCTCGCAGCCTCTCTCCATTCTTCTTTCTTTTTCTCTTCTTCTGCGTCTAATTATAGGAATATGTAAGTTAAAATAATTACTTATCAATGAATTTTATTATTACTGATAGGGGTAGTCATAGGAGAAGTAAATGATACCTTTTTCCTCTAGTCTAGTTTTTTGTTCTTCTCTCCATTTCCGTATTTTTTCAGGCTCCTCTTTTACAGGTGGAGACTTGGATAGAGTTTCTAAATAAATATATTGTTTTCATCTCGCTGTTATTGTTTTTAAATTATTTTAAATAACTGTTAAAAGTACAGTATAAAAAGGCTTACCTGTAGCAGGTAGAGGTTGTGTGTCATTGGGTTGTCCAACCGCTTCTATTATTTCAAAGCTACCTTCGGCATCTCCGCCTGGGCCAACTTTTAAATTTCCAAAATTTTCAAGCGAATTATCTATTACAGATCAAGTAATACACATAAAGTCATTCCATGCACTATAATGGATTAATACAGTTTGAGGAATAAAAAAATAACATATAAACTATAAGAATTCTCATAAGGTATATTATTTACCATTTGCATTTGTTCCTATTGAAGGAGTAGACATAGAAACTGGTGGAATTTCATCTTCAAGTCCAGCCAGTTGATCTTGTTCTCTCGCTACAAATTCTGCTACAGGATCCACCTCTGGTTCAATGACAAAATTGTCACCGAATGCATCCATATCGTCTAACAAGAACATTAAACAGATTGGTAAAGTTAAATTAATATATTATATAAAAAATCAAGTTCCAAGAATACATTCTTATAAAGAAACATATTAAATATCCTTATACGTTCTGATGCATTAACATACTTCAAATTTCAGAAATAAGTCTGACATGTAATTTTATTATTTATTTTCTTAGTAATTGATTTTAAACACAAATAAATGTAATAGTACGATCTGTTTAAAATTAAATGATGACACTACAGCTTTCTACACTATCATATTCATTTTATACTAATATAGTGCTAACTCCTTAAATAGCATTACCTCATGAAAAATTTTACAGGTTAAATTGATGTTGAATAAATATGTCTAACACAACAATTAAATAGTGATATTAAAGGTTAACCTAGAACCATACACCTGTTTCAAAAAAGATTTATTCATATTGAATATGAAAAATATTTAGAAAAAGAAGTGGATGAAGAAAAGTCTTTATTTACTGGAAATCAATTTTCTATAATATTAAAACACACCGTTGTACCTTTCTAATATTGTGGAATGTGTGATTAATATCTCGGGAAACACCCCCAACTATCGTTTGCTTAGATTTCTACTAAATATCAACTGCAAATTGTCAACGTCAATACTAGTTTGATCTTACAACGCACACATGCGCACAATCAAATGTGGTGGTTAAGTGATAGAAGTCAGTATTACCAACTTTTTGCAGTATCGCGTAGAGCTATTCATATTTTTTCCATTTTGAGTATTTTATGTATGATTCAAAAACTAGGTCACGATATATGCAAATAATATGTATTATATACTGTATAATATGCGTTCTACAGTACTAATGTATAATCAGTATAAGTACGCTATATAATAAACGTATTTGCAAAAATTTATTATAGAAGAAAAATGATGAAAGTCATTAATACTTCAAAGATTGAAACTACTTTTTATTAATATTTTAGCCTAGCGAAATAAGATACTTTATAAAATCATAAAACAAAGTCATTTACTTAATCAAAATTTGTTTAATTTACCCCTCCATTCATGACAAAATTTGTTCGATTTAATCGATATTGCAATTTGGATTGTTTCATTATGTATTTATCAAATGTATTACACAGATGATTATATTCTTTGCATTTTATATATTAAGTATTCTTAGAAGAATCTTTATGCATATTTTTCACATAATAAAAATAGTTATATTTCATAAACCTGTCTATATTATCAAATACTAAGTACTTTCGTATATATTAAAATTTGACTCCAAAGATCATGCATAAGATTTTAGATGAAATTACCGGAAATTGAAACCCGTGCTTGCGTATTTACGTGTAAGTTGTAATATATACGGGAATAAGTTTCGACCGAAATTTATACACACTGCTCCAATCGCATGATCTATGAGATAGTAGAATATGTTATATTCAAAATAGACGTAGCTATTATGATACTTTGAGTATTGTAAATAAATAACTGTACAAGATTCGTACATACAGACAAATGTTCCAATCATTTTCACGCGTAGAAGTGTTTCCATCATAATAAAGTGTATTTTTAGTACAGTGTCAATAATAAATACAGTTATTATTCATACATTTCCTATTATTATGACAGATCACTGACAATAAAATTTGAGTATCATGTACGTAGAGCAAAGTTCTGTTTAACAATCGTCTAAAAAATACGTATAAAAAAACAATTCCTAAATAACATAACTTAGAGCTTCGCTCGTTAATATAATGACGGAGCTCTAAGATCAGTTATTCAAATTTTATCTACAACCTATAATAAGTATATAGGTGGCAGTGAAATTGTGCGGAGTAGAGTCAATATGTGAAGCAATGCATAATGACTGAACATGCTAATAGATAATAAACTCATACATTCCATTTGTGAAACAATAGGTCAGTCTTGCCCCTAATCCCCTCCTTGTCTTTTAAAACGCGGGATTTATTGTGGGAGGTTCGTTATCTCCAAATATGTATAAATTTAACGATTCTTCTATTCTTTTCGCCATGCCTGGTAAATATTAAGCGTTATCTTCTTCATCTTCAGAGGTCAATGTAACGTAATCAATACGTCGTGGTAATAACAATGCTACATGTCCATATCTACATAAAAATATACATTTGATTCTCAATTGAAATCGCAACGAAACAAATCCATTAATCTAGATGTTCCATTTTCGAACTTACTTGTTGCTTTTATATTTGTCTTGGATGGCTTGTTGTTGAATATTTAACGCGTTACAAAATGTTCTGTTCAAAAATATAATGCACTCTTTAAGATTCTTCAAACTGTATCCCGTCGTCAGTTCTATTTCATGTGGCCACATCTCCTCCTGTAGTGTATGTCGTGCAAGTGCCAACGCGGATGCGGCTAAATGGCTAGGCAAGAATTGCAGATATGGATCACCTTCCAGCATCGACAATTCACACAGATACTATAAGATCGTATATAAAAATTAAAACATTACATTATACAACCATTTATTGATAACCGAAATTAATTCACTCTACCATTGCTAAGAATTTGATTTTCTCTGAAAGATTACTGCTAATACAATATTCCATAAGGAATGTAAGTGGTGTTGGAACAGTTAGATCAAAAGATAAAACCCTCAGAATTAAGTGCTCCATTCGAAGTACTTGCTTTTTAGTATAAGTATCATCTGTGATATATACAAATTCTGTTATGTCAGGAGGATAAATTTCTTCATATTTTCTATAAAATTAACATAGTCAATGTAATGCATCACCTTTTAAATTACAAAAAAAAAAAAAAATAAAGAAAACAAAAACACTTACGCAGCAATGAACATAGCAGCTGTACCAACAAGTTGTAATTTTGTTCTTACAACACTCATGTATGATAAGAAGCGATCTATGTAAGAAACAGCTAAATAAAGCGTTTCGGTTTGTAAGCGATATTCTTCAGCTACTTCAACGAGCCAATCTACAAGTATAGACCTCATAGAGTATGTTATGTCAGGTTGCTTCTTCATGTAACCTGGCTTTGGTCTATGCTGTGTCTGAAAAATTTGATTATCAAAATAATATTTCAGTATGAATTAATTATCAACAAAAAGATTTAATGACTTTATTAATAAATTCCCTTGTGATCAACTGAGAGAACTGTACCTCTGCAACACGTAAATAATTATATATATCAGCCCTATATTCGTCCACATCAAAAAAGTTCATTCTCATTTCCTTCATAGAGTCCCTTCTTCTCTGAAGTTCCTTTTTTGAGGACGACGAATAAGGTATAGATTTCTCCAAGGACATCGGACTGTCACGTTGAAAAACTGTTTCATTTTGCTTTTTTTGATGCACATCTTGAATATTGGCATTGCAAAATATTGGTAAATTTGAGACACTTCTGGGATTTACTTCCAACCTCGGTTTCTCTCTCTCTCTGTCAGATGTCAGATCCTGTTTATCTTTCGCTTCTTTCTTATCTTTCGTGTCCCTCAGGGCAACCAAAGTTTCTTCTTCTAGTTTATCTTTATAAATTTTAAATAGAGCTTCTTCTTTTTTCTCTTCATAGATTTTAAATGGTTCAAACTGCGTAGGGATAACTGCTTTTGTCTTTGGATGCTTCTCATCTTTATAAATTTCCTGCTTTTAAAAAAGGAGGAAAACAAATAAGAGTATGCGATGAGTACAACAAATGCTTTTACTTTCCCCCTTATTAAATGGAAGAAATATTGAACAACCTCCGGAAATGCTTTCTTCGTATCTTTCTTCAAAAGAATTTGCATAATTTATTGGGAAACGAAGGAAAGAAACGATGATTATACGAATGCAAAAAAACGCGGGAGGAAAGATGAAAAAAATGGTGTACGTACCGCTTTAGAATTACGATTGCAGTTGTTGTGAATAACGCTCAAAACTGCACGTTTCGATGGCTGCAGGGTTTGTGTTTGAAGGGGCACAGTGATATTTTCTTTACCACGGCGAATATCCGCAATACGATTTTCTTGATCCTCGTGTACCCGAATTGTGGCCATTATTTGGGTTCGAATTATCTGCCAATGTTTAAAGGTATATATATGTATATATATGTAAATCGAATATTTCTTTCTTCCAAGTTATTTTTCCTTTTTTTTTTAGACACTTAACATGCCCTCTTCTTGTTACAACAAAGTCTATCGTCCATACATGGCAGATCTAATTTCAAAGCTCCAAGCAACCGAATAAACTTCAGTTGCCGTTTGATTTCAAACAAATGTAACTTCAACAGCTGGCGATACGTTAAAGCGTTGCTCGAATCGACCAATCAGAGAAGCGTGCCTTTCATAAACCGTGAGAACACCAATCAGGTTAGTGACGTATATCTGTGTTCTCAAATGTACCCTTGTATTTCGGCGAGTTTTCATAGAAAGCAAATTTTTCCTAATAAAAGGAACGTTACTGTAAAATGCGAATGTTATTTATTAAAATTGTCATTTATCAATGTTGTTCTTCTGTTATTACATGTATATAATGTATATTAAAAATAATCATATAAATAAAAATTTTAAACATACATAAGTAAGAGGGGAGTGTCACTAAAGAGCTCGCGGCGCCAATTTAGACACCTTTACTATAGAATATAAACAACAATTATTTATTATAAGTTTTTTCAATAACAGATATAGTTAGAAACATAGATTATTTACAAATTAAATATTTTTTTTAATGAGTCATGACGATTCATGCCATTGATTTGTGTTATTGTAAACCTATCTTAAGAATTAAAATTTATTACCGTTACACGATGAAAATTTCAAAGTTTGGTCATCTTTCAATAGGTTAGTCTATGCCTGTAAAGATTAAATTGTGTGCTGTTTGCGGTGTATTGCGCTTAAAGCTACACAAATTCGTAATGTTTTTACAATATCTACATCCAAAGTCAACGCCGTGATTTGTTTTTTATTGAAAGTTGGTTACAATTGAATTGTTAAATCTACGCCTCTAGCTTCGGAGAAAGTATTTCGCGTTTAAACAGTGCGTGGATTTGGAATTATTAACCTTGTGACGGAAGCTTGCATTCCCTGTACATTAAGCGTCGACTGTACAGAGATACAGACTTGGTTCGGTAGGGTCCATTACAGAAATAATAATGAGTCCATTAAATCGAGGACCTCTATTAGGACCTAGAGTCCCTCCAGCTGGTATACGGCCTCCTCCACCACCGAGGTTTGGCGGAAGGCTACCACCTCCTGGTTTACCGCCAAGAATGCCACCACCACCTATGAGCCCGGTTTTCGGTCCTATGAGGCAAAGACTACCGCCTCCACCGAGACCAGGTGGTGTGACTCGACCCAGTGGACCCATGCCATTATTCGGCCCAAGAGTCAGAGGTATGGCTCCAATTGTTCCACCAATGGCTTTAAGAGCCGTTGGACCAAGAGGACCACCAATGAGGCCCTGGTCTAGAAGAGGACTACCGCCTCAAATTTTACCCCATATGAGACCACGCTTCTCCATAGGGAATGGTAATGCTAAGGGCAAAGCATTAAATAATGTTAAAAAAGTCAGCAAATTGGAAGTAAGTATAAATTTTTATAATGTATTTATAGAATGTAAACTGTAGATTAAATTTATGTGTTTTAGTTATATTACAGTAACGAATGGAATTTAAAACACTATAAGCATATTATATTTTACTCATTTCTATATTAATGCTATAGATTAGTTGATTGGCATCATTATTATTGAGACTTGGCTTTTTATTGTAAAGTAAGTTAGTTAAGCATAGACTATTGACAAATTATTTTCACATCAATATCGTGGATAATAGAGCATAGATTAAAGGATATTTTGTACAAATTTTTATATAATATTATGCGATAAACATATTAATAATAATATATGTCACTCGTATCGCAACTTCAATGTCTTTCAATTTACCAAACTAATTGAATCGAAATGTAAAAGTTCTGAACATAAATTCTGATGAGAAGACATTATTATTATTATTATTTAGGAATTAGAACTAAAGAAGCCATGGATGACTGATGAAATTCGTAGCGAAATACAAAAGAAAAATAAGCTTTACGCTAAGGCAAAAAAGAATAAGGATGCAAAAGAATGGGAAGAATTCAAGGATTTAAGGAACAAAGTTACAAGGATGATCAGAGAAGCTAAAAATGATTATCTTGCAAAACATCCTGAACAGGTATTTTTCTCATTCAACCTTTATAGACAGAGCATAAGTTAATGCTTTCTTTTCTTTAACTAACAATTCAAAGAATAAACTGTGTTCTTTTTTTACACTAATAAGAAGAAGTATAATTTCTGATATACTTTGGAAAAGATATTAATTTAAAAATGTCTCCCAAAAAACTATTAAGTATATAAAAATTGTTTATCATATTGATAAAGTAATTAATAATAATTTATGTGCAAATAGTTAGACAAACTATGATTAAAAAAGATGACACCAATTACAGTTTCATATATTTGCATAAAAATATTATTAACATGTATAATCAGGAGTGAAAGTATTTATACAGAGAGCATGTATAAATGTTATCATATTTTAATATTTTAAAATAATAGTTTGAAAGTAACATGTATAGATACTTCTATTCCTTTCTGTATTATTTTGTAACTTTGATATTTTCATTAAATTTCAATTATAGGTTCATTAAATCAATGATTTTAATATAAAGTTATAATATTGCATTTTTTGTCCTTAATAAACATTTAACATATATCTGTATACATTGCACGACCATTGTTACTAATAAAAAGTGTATTTGATTCTGTTGAATGAAATAGACCACCCTGTATAAACAAGTAAAGGATAATTATACAAGCTTGTTATATAATTAATATCTTCTCCTTGAATATTCTTTATTGCTTGTTTAATATTAACATAGTGATTAAGGACTGTATTTGGTGTATAGTTTATTGTAGGTAAAATAATACACCTCTATTTCTTTTAGCTATTCACAGTAAGTATTTTAGATTACTTTCTAAAATTTAATAATATTTTATTTTTAAAGGCAATTTTTTCGTAAAAAGTTTTTCTTTATAACCAAATAACCAAATAAGTTTTCAGCAATTTATTTATTCTAATTTATGAATTTACTATCGTATTCTGTTGTAGCTTAAAATTTCATGTATTTTTTTTATTTTTTTTTTTATTCAAGTTATTAATGTTTTGAATGAAATATTTTTGATAAAATGAAGATATAATCACTGTTATCACTAATCGATATTTACAAATAAATATTGTTCGCACCGGTACATTTAATTGGCACTATGTAATTAATCTCACATTGTTCCCTCGTAGTTGACAAATTGCTTTGATTACAGGGTGGTCAAAAAACTGATGATAAGAATACGATTGAATCCGAGGGTGTTCAGAAAACTGAGAATGCGACTGAGCAATCAGAGCAAACGGAGCTAACGGAGGAGATCCAGCCTTCCAGCGAACAGGCACAGTCTTAAGCTTCAGGCTACTCCTCCTATAAAGAATTGAACAGTTGAAATTACATACACAAGTATTCTGTTTTCAAACTTCAGAACGATTTAATTGTTTCTTACTTGTAACTTGACGCGGTATATTGATAATACTGCTCTTTGCAATATCTGTATCATTTCCTTTTTTTTTTTAATTGCCGAAAGCGAATCTATATTATCCGCTTTTTGTCATTTGTAAAATATCATTACATTGCAATATAAGTTTTTTTTTCTCCTAGCATTTATAATATAAGTGCATGCCAATTAAGTCATCATAACGAATCAGTTCGAGAAAATAGAGGTTTAATATTTGAATAACCGATACTCTATGATTTTTTGTCATACTACATAACAAAAGAAAACTAAAACCGTTTGTGTCCACTCAACTCATTGGTACACGTTTACAAATGTAAAAATTTTGTATATTTCTTATTTTACATAGTTTCACGATAGTAGTATTAGTTGTTTATAATTTGTTTTTCCATCAAATATATTAAGAACTGGCCACTAGTTCTATCTTGTGAAGCTCTTTAAATGTCCTTTGGCCAGTATACAGTGCTTCAAGCTATAACATTCCTTGTTGTAAAACTTTGTAGAAACAGATCTTTGAAACTATTCGTCAATGCATTTTCAGAATGTATTGCGCAACAATGCGAAAGTAAGGTTCATTCGAGGGATTAAAATTAATTGCTTTATTTACCATAGCTTGTGGCTCTGTATTCAGATATGACAATTTTTGTAATTGTTTGTTACTATGTGTCGTAGTATTGAGTACATTTGATTAATTTCAATAATATATGACTTCCATAAAAGAAAATCCAGACGAAAAATAAATTTGTAATTAAGATATGCGTATTGTAAGAATAAATCGTATTTCTATAAGTTCTAAATCTGGTGTCCTCGATTACTCTGTGATCCATTTAAGAAGCAGTAATTAAGCACATGGCGCCGAATAATCGTTCTGAAATATGAAAATGATCTCTTTGGATTTGATATGTCGAAGAACCGTTTATGCAAGATATAAGATTGTCTTCTTAGAATTTTCATCTATTAGATAGACTTTATGATGCAGTGTGAAATGAACACGTACTAGATTTAATCGGTATTTAAGCAACAAGTAAATTTTAATAAACATATTTTAAAATATGTATTTAAAATATTATTTGATTTTGAAATAATTCACTGGAAGAATTGTGTACTTTAAGGTATATTATATTTTTAACGATACCTTCTGTTTTACAATTGCAATGTTTGTATATGTATCTTTTAAACTGTTATATACGTTACACATTCCACGATGTGTTCGCAAGACAACTTTCTCCGACGGTACAAAAATTTAATCGAGTATCAGTGTCCAAGAAAATAGACGGAAAATCTGTGCTTGTATCAGTTCTCTCAACTTGAAGACTGAATTTCTGAATACCCTGGAAAGTATTTAAATGTGTAACATATGATCAACTATGTCATATAACAGTACAAGTAATCATCGTTTACACGTATATGTATATGTATATATATATTTTTCGTATCACAAATGTTTGTCTTATTCATGAAACTCTGAAAAAATACTTCTATAACTCTACGAGCAAACGAATCATGTTTTGATTTTGGGAAGAAGGACATCTTTGTTAAAGATTGTGTTGTTGTTCGTTTTTACAAAAAGTATCTTCAAAGAAATACTTCGTATATAATTTTATATTAACACGTTCGTATTTCGATGTTATAACTTAAAGAAGAGACATTACTTTAAAAGCGTATTATTCCTTAATAGTTAAGTAAATGATAAGTTGTGCAACACCGGTAGATATTACGAAACTTTAAGGAATAAAGGTATGAAACGGTAATTGTTAAAAATTCATCGGATACGTTCAGTATTAACGGTCACATGTATTGAGAAGTATTTTTACATTGAAATCTAGTATGCATAATGTATAAAAATATTTGAAGTTACCATTTTTAGAGTCATCTTTATCCAAGCGATGAAGAGCCGTACGATCGGAGAGATGAAAATTATACCAGTTCAGAAGAGAACGAGTCATATTATTGTGAGTTATGCGATAGAGACTTTTCATCGGAAGACGGTCTTCTTAAACATAAAAATGAACATAAAGTTTGCGGTATCGATGGGTGTACTTTTTCTGCTCATCCGTTACTTGTTGAGAAACACATTACCATGCAGCACAATAGCGGTTTATATCATAGGCTAAAAAATGTGTCCAGTCCGGAAGACATTGAGAAATGGATAATAGAAAGAAAAAAGTAAGTTTATGATTAATAAGAGATACACGTGAAGTAGAAACTCCTGCGAATGTAATTCTCAATTGATATTACAGGAGATACCCTACAAAAGCTAATGTCGAATTACGGAAAGCAGAAGAAATGGAAAAGATAGAAAGAGGAGAAGTAATTAAACGAAAGGTAGATGTTGCCAAGGGAAGAAGAAATAAATCGTCACGATTCCAAAATAGAAAGCGAATGACATCAAAACCACCTATACAAAAAGTCTCTGATAATGTACAAGAGCAGCAGTTATTGTATAGAGGTTTAAAAGAATTTCCCGGAACGTGTAAGCATTTAATCATTTCGTTTTGTAGTTAAGTTTCTGAACTGTGTTTTTATACAGATGTACATTTCAGTAAGTTTACGCGATGCAGAGTTGCAAGAAGAAGATGAAACTGATGACAAAACGGTGAGCAATGAGTGCGAGGAAAGTGTTAATTTTATTTCCGATGAAGAAGAAGTACCAGTTCCCTTAATTGCGCCATGCTTGCCTACTTTGGTAGCGAATTATGGAAGTGGATCTGAAGAAAGTAAGTATAAATATTTATCAATACTTTTTTCTTTTACAGATTAGTGATGTTTCGCCGTGTATAAAAATAATGCTAATTTTAGGTGACGCGCCTGAAGAAATACCAATTAAAAGAGTAAAAGTAGAAAATGACATTATGGAAAGAAATGATGCGAAAAAAGAGGAGGCAAATAGTAAAAATGAAGTTGTTACTACCACACATGCAAATACAGATGCGCAACAATGTTCAAACTTACGGTCCCAAGTAAAGTCAACGTGTGAAAACGTAACAACTTCAAAGTATAAAAATAAACAGAGTAATAAGTTGAATCAGCATTTAAAGGTTGAAGAACAGAAAAAAGTTGTCAAAAGAAAACAACCGTACACTTCGCAGTTATTAGAAAGATTGCTTTCGCGGTCTATACAACATGAAAGGAATTTAATTTGCCAGTGTATAAAGTATATAATAGATAATAATTTCTTTGATTAACGATAAATTAATATAGCGACACTATACATCTTGGTGTTGTGGTTATTGAAATACCTCGCTTTTGTATTATTTGTTAATTCAAAAGAAAATAAATACTTCAAGGTATAATAATCGATTCATTATTTATTTGTTTAATTGTATTTAAAATATTTTACATCGGTCAAGTTTTAAAGGAATGCCTCTTTCTTTTTTTGGATTGCTTCTTTTGAAGTTCTAAGGCACTGTCATCTTCTGATATTTTTTTCTCGCTACTTTTTATCGATATAAGATTTTTACTTTTCTTCCCGGAAAGTGCGTCCTTCCATTCTCCATCTGAACCCTTAATTGCATATTGTTCTAAATTTTCTCTTTTCAACTTCTCCAGTTCAGCTTTTTGCTTTACTTTCAATTCCTGAAAGAAATAATAGGATATGTTGAATGGAATAATCATTTCACAAATGTATTTAAAAACTATTAAGTATAAAAATGTGTCTGACCTTGGCTGCAGTTTCTAATTCATCATGTAAACTCTTCCCATTAACAGGGTTAAGTTGTACATTTTGATTATCGAATTCTTTTTTCATTATTGCATTTTCAATATAAGTCTCTGCTATTCCGTTCAAATATTGTACAGATTTACGTATAATTCGATTGAACAGAGCAAGTAATTGCGAAGGTGGTAGATCCAATTCTTCTGCTAATTTATCAACAGTTTTGTGTTGCAAACCCAATCCTAATAGTATAGCCTGAAAGTAAGGACATTATTTTTATAATGCATGTAGCATAAGGTTTAAATTCATGCTACACTACTAAAAAATAATATTACTGATTGCACAGCTGATAAATGAGTGTCACCCATCATATTCAAAAAATATAAGCGTGCTAAGGGTGGTAATAGATCCATTATTAAATGGTAATCTGCCATGTTGTTACTATACATTGCTAAACGTTTTAAATCATAAGATGTAAAATATACATCTAACGTGTCTTTCTTCAAACCTGCGAACACAGACAGTAATTATGTTTGAAGAACAACATAACTATTCACAGTAGAAAGAAATGTACCGATAAAAATATACTGACTAGTAACTTCTGGTGTAATTGTTTTGTTCATCAGTATGCTCAGTGCCAATGAAGATGGATATGCATTAAATGAGAAAGATAATAACGTTATAAATCGTCGTCGAAAATCATTCCAATAATCTTGCAACCACCTACTATCTTCTTGTTGTTGTTCGAAATTAAGTTTATATAACATTATACAAGAGTGTTCACCCGTTATATCATTCGCAGTTTGTCTAAAAAGAAATTGAAACAGAATTGTACGTTTCCATTTTTTGTGCGAGAATATTAACTTTTCAATGTGTAAGGATTTAATGTATATTAATTCGAACCTTAAATAAGTAGGCACGAAGCCAGCCCGTTTCCAAAATTTCAACAGCTGTTCAGTAATACCAAAAGATACACCTAAATAATCTAAATTCTCTGGACGTCTTTCACTTAATTTTAGAAGCAATGGAGGTAAAGAGGATCGAGGTTCTGAAAAAAAATGAACTTGATACGATACCGATGAGGTACATCAAAAATTGATTTTTCGCGTGTAGTACGATGAATTTATTTACCGATCCTTTCTTCGAGTAAATTAACCTCTTCGTCTTGTACTTTAGATATTTCTGTGATCGGCGTTTCTACTGATGTTTCGTCGACGCTAAGTACTTTCATTTCATAGTACTGCTTCAATAATTCTAATGCACGACTACCATATCCCATCTACAGGAAAAATTTAAAATTAAATTGCCTGAACATGTTAAACGATTAAAATATGACAGTGACAATTTTAAGTTAATTTACCCCGTGATAATCAGGATGTGTTGCGATGCGAACAATACGTGAACCCGCTAATGCTGGAAAATCTTGATCTTGATACTGTTGCGCCATAGTCCATGGTATAAGATCACCAGCTGCTCTGCGTCCACGTGTGAGGCCATCCTTTATAGTATTTTTACTCACTTCACCTTCTAAGCAAATCTATGTATTACAAAAATATTAGAACTGCAACAAGTTCTCAAGTTATTTAAATAAATGCAAATACTCGTGGTTTATTACATGTTATCCGCTTACTTGGATTACTACCAATATTTCTGGTAATGTTTTTTTATTCGAGTCAACCGGCCCCAAAAGGCAAAACAGATGATGCGCTGGAGCATCGGACATCATTTGCAAGTCATTTGGACTGTTCTAAAACATTTCCTACATTTAATATTTTAAATTATATGAACAGAAATATGTACAATCGCTCTAATAATTCCTGCCGCTTGAAATTTACGATTGTTGAAATCTTGAAATTGTTCAATTATTTATAATAAGAATCGGCGGATTTGAATGTAATAGTGATATTTACTTTGTAATGTGAAGCGACATAAAGCGCTACCAGTCTTTGCAAAAATAGTTCAGACGCTTTATGGTACGAAAATAGTGTATCCCTGGAAACAAAGGGCGCATTATAAAATTTTGTAAAAGTATTTATTTATAATTAATATAAATGAATTACCTATTTATGTAATATAATTGACACAAGTCTGGAGGTGGGCATCCAGATAATATAGTTGTATTTGTAGTAGCATTTAGGCACAATAAATCACAGAGCCATTGCTCAACAGAATCTCCAGGTTTATAACGAATAGACTCTTCGAGTGTAAGTTCATGTAACTGCCTACCGATAACAGTTTTCTCGCTTTCATGTTTATCATGTTTTTCATGTCTATTAGAACCGGCCGTCTGACTACGTAATTGTTGCAATAATTTCAGCGACAATGATCTACCTGTACCCTCATACCTGTTTAATGGGAATCATATATTATAATTGCTTCACGATAAATATAAAAATAATTGACAAATAAAAATGTCGTGTATACCCATTAATAGTTGACGCAAGAAATACTAAATAAGGGCCAAGCATAGCTTTCACGTAAGGAAGAGGTATTGCAGCAGCCTCGTCAATTACAAGTAGTTCAGCTTGATTTAATTTATGGGCATCAGTCGGATGAATGTACTGAAAAAATTATTTCTTTTTACTGTTTACCATACAGGCATTGTAATGAAAAAAAATTTTATACCTGTATTGTTTGTCTGTGATCCCGAAAGACATTTACGCGGACAGTAGCTTTATTAAATTCGGGATTTGTTGATTGTACTAGTCCATAATCAAGATGTTCTTGATATCCCAGTGCATCAAAGCCTAAAAGTAACAGAAGAATTTACTAGACTGATAAGTCTTGTATACAGTGTTATAACTGAGTAGTAATTCACCTTTAAAAACAAATTCAAACAGAGTATTTAAATTCTCTGGACTTGGACTAGAAATATAGATGTTCGAGTAACCAAAAGTTATAGAACCAGCAATAGCTAAACCCAATGCTGCAGACTTTCCACGTCCTCTAGCAGCGGTTAAAGAAACAGTAGATCTTAATGTTTTTTCTGATATGCATTCAATAAATTTAAGAAGTGCTTTTGCCTAGAACAGATATTTAATTGTATCTTTCACTGAATATAAATACTTATTTATTATTTATTATATGCTACATTAAACAAACCTGATCTATTGTTTTGCAACAATTGACAAGAGAAGAAATGGGTTGTGTGTCTTTCAAACTATCTTTCAAACCATCTAACTCTGACTGTTCTTCGGAAGTAGTCAATTTTTGAGCAGGTTCAATTTTCAAATTATGTGATGACAAAGGTAATACATTCAACTGATCATCAACAACTAAACATCTTTTGCATGATGCCAGAGATAATAGAAACCTTTCATTAAAGCGACCAACAATATCCTGCAATAGATTTAAATGTTAAAGTAATAATATAAAATAATCTTTAATTAATGAAATAAATATAAATGACATACTTGATGTGCTTCTGTACGAAATCTTTGATGAACATCCATGTTCATTGTATAAAGTTGTTTTAACGAATTCACAGATTGCAAAAGGAACACAATAATTCCTCCTCCTTCTATAGTTTCAATAGTACGTGCTAACAAATTTGGAGTGATTGCTTCAAAGTCCTACAAAATGAAAATCAAATAATAAATAAATATGATGAGTATACAATACAGAAGAATACAAAACTCAAAGTCTCACTTGTAGAACACACATGCCATAAGTATTTCCCAATATTTTATGGGTTTCATGGTAATAACAATAACGTATATTAGTAGATACAACAAACAACTCAAATGGATCATCCTCATTAACATCTATTTTCCCAGATTTAATTTTCTTTTGTAAAGACTTCATTCTCTTCTTTCGATGACTACTGAATCCCAATTCCTTCTTGTAACACCAAAGTACAGATGGTCTAGCCTTTATGACTGTCTTGGACAGCATATGATGTAGTAAGACAACCTGTCCAAAAGTATAATTTATAATTCTATGCATAATAACTTGATAATATTGTAGTTGACCGTTGAAATTAATGTTTGGATCTATTCGTGACAGACATAAAAATTTCATTTCAAAGATTTTGACTTACTTGATCTCTCGCTTTTTCACCAATAACGATAAACATTGTTCTGTGTCCTGTGATAACTCCATTTTCAATTAAAACACGGATACGATTATCTATTTTCTTGCGTACCATTTTTAATACGGTGGTTCTTTTTTAACCTATAATTTCAGAAACGTGTGAATCGTGTGTACACTAGCTGCGTCCATGCGGTTCTAACTGTACTGTAGCTTTTCAGAGGTAATCAAACACGTGTTATTATGGTATTTTATTAATCAAAAATTGGTCCTTAGTGTCATCAATACCTGTGAGTGTAGCATTAAACGATTAAAAGATTGTAAATCTAACATTGAATAAGAGAGTACTTTTGTTTTGTATATTTTGTTCCGTGAAAAACGGGAGTAAAAGGGAACCAAAATGAGTGAAAAATTTTCACTGAGAACCCCTATTAGACGCCATTCAGTTACTATAGCGAAAGTAGCGATGAGCTTATAACGGAAAGAACACGTTGAAAATATAGCGATAGAATAATGTATTATGACTTTATTCATTATTATGAGTTGTATAAAGCGTATGATGTAGCAATTATGAAACTATTTAAATTTTTTATTATGAATATAATACCCCTTTCTTTAATTTTAGCCATAATTATAGAGAGAACACCTGCAACTTTGATAACGGATTTCAAGACATAACCTTAACATTGGTTTTGAATGGAATCGAAGTAAATATATGACATATACATATTGATTTTTTTCCAGAATCACATCTTACGAAAATAAAGTTGACGAGATAAACCTCATGTGATCATTTTTTTTTTGCAAATTTACTATACTACAATGTGACTAATTGAAATTAGTTATAGAAGTTTGAAAAATAATTAAAAGTCAAATGTAATTATTATTTAATGTATTTTTTTTATTCGCTACAAATGTTTTATTCAACTTTTAAGTCAATTATCATTTGTGCTTGTAAAGGTATAGTACCTTATACATTAAACATTTAATAGTATTCATAGGTATAAATAAGATTTCTATAATTTGTTGATTTTTTTTATGATGATTACAGATTAAGTAATAAACGAAAACATGGTTGAAGGAGTTCCATCGCAAATTGCTTCTTTGAATCCAAATATGCCTGTAGTCTTAGCTTTTGGCAATCCCTTGCTAGACGTTTATGTACATTTGAAAGACAAAGAATTTTTGAGCAAATATGGTCTTGCAGAGTACGGAGAAGTTGAACTACCTCACAAAAAGATTCAAGAGATATTAGCATACTTACCACCAGAGTTAGTAAATGTATTTGTTGATGATTATCATATTATAGATTATACAGATACATTTCTTATTTAATCTATATGTAACACAGTTCAGAGAAGAGGATTAGTGCTGGAGGATCAGCACAAAATTCAATGCGAATTTTGCAATGGCTGTTTAGTAACACCTTGAAGAATCAATGTAGTATATATTGCGGGGGTCTTGGAAAAGATCCTAGAGGAGCAATGTTGGATACTTTAGTTCGCTCAGCAGGTGTGGATGCCAGGTTTGCAAATGTCTAACATCTCTTATTCTATGTCTTATAACATGCACTTATCAGTTTATATTTCATATTTTAGATATGCATTACATTCATATTTACCTACTGGACGTTGTATAGCATTGATACATGAATCATATCGATGTGTAGTTGCAAATATAGGTGCTGCTGGTGTATATACATTAGATGATTTTAAGAAAAGCAATATACCATTAGATACCATAAAAATAATTTATATTGAAGGATTTTTTATAACACACAGTTTTCCTGTTGCTAAGGAACTTGTTAAGATAGCAGAAGAAAACAATATAATTTTAGCCTTTAGTCTCAGTGGATTATATATATTTAAGGTATCTGCAGATTCAAAATTTTCTATTATTTATATGTTAATGTAATTAATACAAGACTAATTTTATGTAGGATCATCAAGCAGCAATTTGTCAGATGGTTGGATATGCTAATATTGTGTTTGGTAATGCAAGGCAAATGAAAGCTTTGGCTCAATCGCTAAACATTGCATATGATGATGTGACTGACATTCCACTTTTATTGAATAGTATGAAAAGAATTACAGTTAATGCATCTAGTACAACAAATAGTGACTGGTTACATCAGGGTGGAATATTTGTTATGACTCAAGGGGACTCTGCTCCAGCAATTGGAGTCTGGGGAAAAGGAGAGTTTGTTCAAGTGAGTTAAAAATGATGACATAATACTTTATCATTAATAGTTAAATAACAATTGTATTAAATTTTTATTCAGGTGCATCCTATCAAGCCAAATGCCCCAGTTGTAGATACAACAGGTGCTGGAGATTCTTTGGTAGCTGGTTTTTTGGCAGGTGTTTTGGCACAGTGGAAACCACAACAATGTTTGGAATATGGTTGTAGAGTGGCTTCTTTTATGGTTACAAGACTTGGGGTTACATTACCAGCTAAAGTGCCAGCAGATTTAATATTGTATAATATAAACACGTGATGCAATACTTAACTAATTTTTATTCGGAATTTTAGGGAAGAAATCATTGTGATAAAGAGATGTAAGATCGTCTATCTGTATGTGTCTATATGTCGACTTATGCGCTCAATTATGTGATTATTACAAAGAGAGATTTTAATTTATGCAATGTTATATAAATGTTAGATATATGATATTTATAAGTAATAATTAATGTATTTTTGTGACAAAGGTATATATATATATATTTATTGAATCCATTAGTTAGTAGGTATTAATGATCAAGAATAAATCAGATGATGAAGGATATGTAAGAAATCTAAAAATTTTTTTTCAAAAATATTTTCAATATTTTAATAAGAAATCTTAATCTTCATTTTTCCATGTACATAAATATAATTTTGTTGTATATGTTAACAGATTGACTTTTATTGTAAGAGATGTGTTTTGGAAATATGCTGTGATCATTGAATTGCTGGTCATTCATTTCAGAGGAATAGAAAAATGCCATGTCTATGTACAAATGAACATTTATTGTACAAATATATTTTTGTGAATAAAATTATTTTGGAAAGAATTTTTATTAAGGAAAAATAAATTGTAAATATTAATAAGAAAAGACATAATTTATTAAAAATTACATTACACTAAAATGACAAGTTTACTTATTTTCTAGGAGATTTTGACAAGAACATCGTGTAATTTGACGAATATCAGAAGTACCTCGTAAGCATGCTTTCAGTGAGGTAGTAAAGAAGAGGGGGAAAATAGTTTATTTTTTTATGCGTGTATAATAGACTTCATTGAAGCTTTGACAATTTAGAGCAATGTCTATGGTATGTATTCAAAAATTTATGTTAATCAAAATTTTTATATTAATACTGTTGCATGCATATCTATTGTTAAGATGAGTACTGAATTTCTGTTAAAAATGTCACTTGACATATTTTCTAACCTGGTTGTTTGAATAAAATGAGAAGAACGTAAATGTTTTATCGAATGAATTTGTAAAGTGTAAATTTTATTTCTTAATAATTACCAGTAGTTAACAGGAAATAAAATAATTACATAACATTATAAATAAAACTCCATAGATGATATATTATATGTTTCAAATGGTATTCAACATTTTTCTTTAAATTCATAGATAATAAAAAGATAAGTAATTTCCATATTGGTTGCATTGTTTATATTTGTTTAAATATATGTAAATGCTGTAACTAATTTGTGTGTCAGTTTGTATGAAATATGTATTTATTTGTTGAAATTCAGCGACCTGATGATCACAGACGAAAATGGAACAGAGAAGAATACGAGAGGATAGCTCTTCAGCGTCTCCAGGATGAGATTGCTGAAGAGGAACTTGGAATTCCAAAACAACCAGCTGTAAAAAGGGAGTTGTTGAAGCAGCGAGATTACAAAGTCGACCTTGAGTCTAAATTAGGAAAAAGTGTTGTTATTAACAAAAATACACCATCTTCTCAGACTGGAGGGTAAAAATAAGAAATTTATTTATAATTTAATAAGACCTTTTGGATGATAATAACATATATATATTTTATTTACAGGTACTATTGCAATGTCTGCGATTGTGTTGTGAAAGATTCAATTAATTTCCTAGATCACATCAATGGAACAAAACGTAAATAATTATATTCCTTACTCAAAAATTAATATCTACAGCTTAATATAACAATGCCAATTTACATTGTGACATTTTGTTAATGTTTCAGATCAACGTAATCTGGGTATGTCAATGAAAATTGAACGTTCTACATTGGAACAAGTTAAAGCTCGCTTTGCAATGAATAAAAAGAAGTTGGAAGAAAAAAAGAAAGATTATGATTTAGAACAGAGAGTAAAAGAATTGAAGGAAGAGGTCTATTTTCTTTTATCTGTTATTTTATAAATGTATTATTTAAGATTCAATGTTGAAGATACTATTTTTATTGTCCACAGGAGGAGAAGATTAAAGAGTACAGAAAAGAAAAGAGGAAAGACAAGAAAAGAAAAATTGAAGAAGTTAATGAAGACAATGGTGGGCCTTCCGATGAAATGGCGGCGATAATGGGTTTCTCGGGCTTTGGTTCCAAGAAGAAGTGATAATGAAGCATTACTGTCTCAATTACGATAAAACGCCTTCTGAAGACGCATCTTTAGAAAAAACAATGGTATCACCTGTTTCTTGAAAATTGTTTAATTCGTACGTTAATATTGAACAGTACGAGATCAGGGACACATAAGACTGATCTTAGAATACACACTTCTAATCTTTAATATTGATATTTAAGTTCTCAATAGATTCCAACGGTTAGTTTATTCCTTTCTTCTGGTATCATCAGTGTCCCACGCATATAGATACTTTCCAGCTGTACGTAGCAATTGATTCGTTAAGCGCGATGAATGCATGTTGTTTTAGCGAGGAAAGGGTGACGATTCGTATTTGAAATTAAGCTTCGTTAAACGACTATTTACAGTTCTTCTGGACCAGCAACCTGACGACTATTACTTCAACATGTCCCGCGACTAAAATGATAAGATTTTATAAATAAAATATCGTTCTGTGATTCTGTAAAACGAAGTGTAATATTTATCCGACACAAACTCAACCTAAGAACACGACTCCAACGGATCGCATCAACCTTTCGAATTAGCTTTAAACGGTGAACAACGTTTCTTCCCAATGAATTAGCATTCGTATTCCACCGATTGTCAAACGATTTGTTATAATTTCGTTGAAAGGAAAGTGGCGTCGACACGGTTGTATTGCAATCGTTTTTTCAACTTTCTCTCTTGCGCGTCCACTTTCTTTCTCCTTCTTTCACCCGCGAGATAAAGAGAGTCGGAGTCCCGTGAGGAGTTCCATGGGTTTCGTACGTATACAGGGGGAGCGAAAGAGACGGGAAGACGGAGAGAGAGCGAGACACGAGCATGTACTCTCTCTTTCCGTCTTCCTTTAACCGCGGAGATTGAAACCAAGCCCGTACGCTCCTCCTACCTAAGGCTAAGCTCTGGGACCGTTTACCTGGTTCATCTTAGCATCGTAGTTCAGTGTAGTCGTCACTCGTGGCCACGGAGCGTCCACGAGTGCGGTCATGTATCCGAAGGTCAGCCGTTCGTGATCCAAGAATCGTAAGCCGCGCTCTTGGGGGTCGTTCCTCCGTGAACCAGTTTCCACGTGATTTCTGATCGGCCAGTGCACGTGCGTCCGCTGTGCGCGTTCCGTTGACGTTTCGTTCTTCCCGTCGAGTCCTCGGCAACTCGGAGAACTTTCGGAATTAGAATTCCTCGGAATCAGAGAATCCTCGAGTCGAGGCAAAATCAGGGAATTTTCAAATCAGAGAGAATCAGGGAAATCCGTGTGGGACTCTAGAAAATAAAAAGACGTCCGACGTTCTTTTTGGCACCTCTGTCGCCGGTCGTATTGTTAATTCAGTGCAGAATTCCAGAGTACAACGATCGAAGGCACTGTCAGGAGCCGCCGGTATTTGCAAAGTCGCGAGATAATTTAAGTTCCATATTACCAGAAACATCGAGGAAGATGTGATCTATCGTGGCACGTTCTACGCCGAGAACTTAAGTGATTCAGGATTTGCGGGGAAGCTCGATGGACTTTTGCAGACCTGAACGCCTTTATGAGACACTTCGCGCGCGGCTGTTCTGCCGGACTGTTACTCGGTTGTGTGGGAAAACGACGATCCTGATCCAGCTATGCCGCGAACCCTTCAGCCCATCCAGGAATGCAATTCGGGAAAGTCGAGTAAGTTAATTTTCATCGTTTTCAATCGTTCCCTTCTTTCCAGATTTCTTTATATGTATAACAACTTTAACGCTAGCTTTACGGTCGAATCGCATATTGAATAAACATTGTTTAGCGGATGTTTACGTCGATTTTAATTGATGCAATTGCAGGAATACGTATCCTAATCGTCTATTTTTAGACCCAAATGAACGGATATTCATTTCGCTAAAGACAAAAGAATAAGCTATACAATAAACGTCCGTAGCCTTAGCGTTGACGATGATCGCCGAACTTACTAATCGTTTAGTCTTTCCTTATGAATATACTTGCTACTGTATTGAGCAGAACTTCGATAAGAGTTCCGGGTTGTCAGGAATACCATAACACGATCCAGTTTTTCGATTGGTATTTCGAGCAATGCTCTCGTTAATTCGCGTACGCTCGCGATATCGACGGCAACGAACTGCCGCGCAAATAACCGGGTATCGTTCGTAATGATGATTTAAAACGGAATTATAGTTGCCGTCTGATAAAAATTCCTTCGAGAATGCAAGTTTTAATTTACCGTTTTTACCGTGCGTACGCGGATGATGATCACGCGTTCCTCGAGATTACGGTTTCTTGGTATGAAACGTCGCGCACTTTCCCTTTTCTTTTCCACGGAAGTGAAAATGATCGGGCTAGAGTGAATTCTGTTCATTATACGGCGTCTGCTCACCGTGCCCAGTTCCAACTCTTATTTTCAGGATTTCTGCTCACTCGTGCGTGATCGAGCGCCTGTGTTCGCCCAATGTCCCGGAACGCTGGGTAAATCGCGATACGTGCAGGCAGAATGAACTAATAAATGGTCAACGGACCCATACGCGGAACAAAAACATCCGAAAGTGATTCGAGTAATGAAATGATCGAGCGGAAATCAATCTCTTCCGTTCAGAATGTTAATAAATTGGCAATAATGTCGCAACGACATCTTAGAAATGAATTATTGGATTCATCATGGAAAGCGTATAATATTAAGATTGCGTCGCGCCACGAAATTACGGTATTATTAAGATTAGTTCTAGTGGCAATGGTACTCGGCGCCTCGGAGATATCAACGCCTGGGCATTAAGGCGGTGATTTCAACGCCTGGGCAAGTGTCGCCGCCGGCCACGCGCTCCGTATATAAGTACATAATTAATGTTGAGCGCGATCGTTCACTAGATCTACCGTGTAATTTTCCTGTCAAAAAAGAATTCCTCGGAACATTCGATTGTTGCGCTGTAAAAACATCGATTCTGCAGCAACTTGAACGTCCGAAGGCGGGAATCAAACGGTCATCTATGTTTCTTCCATCGAAATTTCTAACTTTCTCGACATCACCGAAAAACAACATTTTTCATAAATTTCTCGTTTGTCATTGTACTGCCCACTTCATTATCATAAATATCCTCCGAACTCCTATCCGAATTAATCCGTGTCCGAGCACGATTACCATCGGCATTTAAGGTCAGGTGAAATTTTTCCTTTCGCCTCCGCTCGTTTTTTCTTCGCAGTTCATTTAATCGTCGAACGGTTTTTTTATTAAAGTGGTATCTATCAAAAAGCGTTCTCGAGGCCCGCATCTAATCGCTGTCATTATTAATCTCATGAATGTTCCGCTTCGCGACGTGACTCGTTACTTTCTTCCGCGGACCCAGAAATCGTCGAAAGTCAGCGATTAGAAGGTCGTCATTCTTCTGGCTCGATGTTCCGACTAATTTTTTGGCACATGTTCGATCGCGTTGAACGCAGTGACACTTATTCAAATATTAGAATAAGTTTTCGCCGGACGTGCCACGTGATTTTTCCAACGAGAGTTTCTTTTCTGAAAGTCTTTCAATGTCCAGTCTTCAAGTGGTACACGGGCAGGAGTTTGATCTTCAGCTTTTCTCCGGTCGAAGTGTCCTCCACCGTTTGCAAGGTTGATCCTTTGCAAGCTGATTTAAAAGGAGAAACATGTTAAATTGATCTTCCTCGTTCAACGGCAGTCCAACGTCTACTTCTCACGAGACCGTGACGAACCGAGTAGCAGAAAATTTCGAAAAGTGTAGCTCGATGTTTCTAATTAGCTACTACATTAATTTTCTTAGCGTAGGCAGGAAGCTGGGAAATAAATCTCGAGTATTGGGCCTAAAAAAACTTTATTATCAAATAGAAAACGAGAATAACGATTATTCGCTTTAACAGAGCGGATCTGGGCGCAGCCGTCACGCCGCGGCCCGGCGGACGCACGACGCGATTTAATCACAGATCTAATTGAATTACACGCGGCCGACTTCGAATTACTATATTAATAACTTGCTTACATTGTATCCCAGCTGGCACGGCACGACGATCCGCGAGAAATCGGACATTGAAAGCTACAGTGACGCGCGCGATAGCTCAAAAATCGTCAAACGAAGATTTTCTCTGCAATCCTCGAATTGCTAGGGACATCCACTGATAAGCATGATTTAGCGGATTTCGCATTCATCAGGAACTCCTTGCTACAAGGATACACGACTATTAATCTTTTTCGGTCATTAGGTTTTGACGTTCAGAAATCTTCGATCGCTCGTTTCGAATCGTCACCTCGGCTTTCTCATTGAAAAATACGCGCGCGTCTACTGCAAACTTAATTTACGTCTAAAGTTGATGTATCGTAGACGATCAGCTTTTCACTTGAGGATTTCAAAATAAAATTATAATCTATTAATTTCATTTGTTCAAAAATAAATAGTATTTTAATCATTGTAATAAGAATTCGCCGGTATTACTTGTTCAATGGTAGTAACATTGTTACGCTCGCAGTTCTTAAGTTACTAAACGTTTCTATTCGCCGTCGCATCGAACAATTCGCCAAAGTGACCGACAGTTTTCGCTGTACACGTTCTCGCTGGTAGGGCAACGCGCATTTCCGCGAACCTCGAGCGCCCGGAAGACAAAGATCGGCGAAAGAACAACCGTTGCCTTAGCTAACCCGCTGTCACGCCGCGGCGCGTTACTTTTCGCTCGTTTCGCGGGGCATCATCACCGGCGTACCGCTACACGATGATTTACCAGACACCCTGACACGATTCGCCGGACACCTCCGCGCGTCCCGATGATACGCCGGTTTCGTCGTTTATCCATTTTTCTAGCGGTAAACACGGGCTATTCGAGCCGGCCATAGCGCACGTTGCCTAAAGCCCGCGACCGCCGCGCAATTCTCCGTTGAGATTATCGAGCGGAAAACTTCGACCTCTAACACCTGTTCCGGAGAGTCACGATTCTGCCTCGGGGCGAGTCTCGCTGCCGCGGATAGAATGAAAGGGCCGCGGAACGCCGGAACCGCAACAATGGAGGACGCGCGATCCTCGCTTGAAAAGACCCGGCTTTCGTTTTACGACCGGACACGAGAGTTAACGGTCTTTCGCGAAATGACCGCGGCTGCATCCTCGTCACCTTATGATGAAAAGCGTACCGTTGCGCGAGAGTTGGCACTGTGGTCTTATTGCTCGGTTCTCATCCTTTTCGATTCGCTATTCGCCGATGCGATTACGCGTAGCCAATCGAAACTATAAACGAGGCTCATAGATGGAAACTCCTCTTGCTCTTATGCTGTTCCGAGTGCCAACTCTGGTGCAACGAACGGTACTTCGTCGTTAGCTTCTATTTGGTTCAACTGAGTAGTTCAACTGCGGTGCATGTTATAAAGCAACAAAGTACGATGAACACCGAAACGACGATATTCGTCTTCGAAGGATTGAATCGGAGAAGACTACGATTTCGTAGCATCGTTGGTCATTGAATCCCTGCTCTCGCAACACACGGATGAAGACATCACGCTGATAAATTACTTTTCGCGAGCGAAGGATTTATGCTTGTTACGCGCGCGGCGAAAAAGGGAGAGCGCTCGCAGCGTCGTGCGAAATTTACGGGCACAACGTGGAAACAAAGATGAATATACATCGCGGTGATCTCGTAAACCGACGGAGATACCGGAGCGTTAACAGAACAATGGTGAATATAACGCCGAAGAGGGAAAAGTAAGCGGAATGGTCTCAGCGGCCGCTCCGTCGCAGATTCTCGTTGCAGATAGGCACAATTAAATAACCAGCCGCGCCGCGCGCGTGTAATTACGGGGGCATAATAGCGCGTGACGCCGAAACGGCGGATTGCGTCACGGGTTTTGATGGGAAAACCGTGCGAATGAAAATGTGGACGAGCCGCGAACGATGTGAAATCTTTTTCGTCATCCTGGTCACGAACGAGAGCTAGATCCATACGATCGACCTCCAGCCACCTCCACGTCGACGGGAATTGTTTCTCGTAAAACCAAAGCCAAGAAACGACATTTACCTTTTGCGGCCGATCGAGTGCACTCGTCGACGGAAGTGACCGATCACCGTCGAAAGTTCGAAGTCGCAGGCGTCGTTAGCGTAAGAAATTCCACTCGTCGGTGAAGTACGAAAGTGTTCGTCTTAGAAATCGATCGCGGTGCCCGCTCGAAGCTTCGTTCCATAACCATATGGTTCCTGGACAACTGAAGGATTCATTGTTGATCCAGTGCTAACAGTGATCCTAATATTACTTGTTACCCGAACTTAATTTATAAGGAGCACGTTTCTCTGCGGTCAGTCTCAAGGAGAAGGCTCGTCGATCACTTCCAGCCTGTGTCACGATCGAAATTACCGTAACGCGGCAATCAGCGGCGACCTACACCGAGGTATACTCGAAAATCATCCACAAAACTCACTCACAAGTTCCTACGAGACAAAAGTAGCCCAGAACCGAAGAATGCGTTCCGCTTGACCCGGAAAACGCCGCGCGAGGGTTCAATTCCGCGTTAGCTCCCCCGAATACTGACACGTCCAGGTCGTGTAGCCCCAGGTATTCGGCCGAGGTGTGGGTCAAGGTGTCTCTGATATGTTCGTCACGCTCTGATCGTGACATCCGGCTAGCCTGATCACACCCGGACCCCGAGACGCGACATGGTGGCCGAACTGTCGGGCATTCCCGCCGGCAACGCGGAGCGAAAAACAGCGACGGTGGGCCCCGCGAAGCTACGATCCGCCGCGAAGCCTAGGACCAGGCCCAAATGGATCCAGACAGCGACCCGCGAGCCGATCTACAGCGTTCTGGACAGTGACGAGGCAGCCGCGGTTAGTTTGCCAGCTGGTAGCAAACGGAACGTAGTGGTGATCAGCGCCGTGAAGAGTGACAAATCGCGGCTGAACGATCGGCCGTCGAACAGAGGGAGATCGGAGAAGTCGGCGAACGCGTCGGTCGACGCGGAAGATGAGGACCCGTTGTACAGCGTGGTGAGGAAGCCGAAGAGGGTCCAGTTGCCGGAAACGGGACCGACCAGCCGGAAGCTGCAGCCGATAGAGGAGCGGTCTACGGAGGAGAAGGAGATTCAGCGGGAGATCCGATCCCGGCAAGAAGAGCTGAAGAGGTGGCTGCAGGTGGCGTCGAAGCAGCTTCCGGAACCGAGGCGTCTATTCGACCTGGGCGAGATGTACTCGAGTCACTTCGCCGAGGCTGATCAGCCGCAAGCCGATTGGAAGAGGCCTGTCTCCGTGCCCCGCGGCGTCGTCGGCCTGGTGGGTCCTTATCGCGTCTACCAGAACCCGAACGAGAGGAGGGAGTACATGCTGCAGGAAGAGGAGCTGGTCGAGGAAGTGGTCGACTCCGTCAGCGAGGTCGCGGCGCGCGAAAATCATCTCGGCGAGCAACATCGTCGAGCCAAGTGGCGGATAAGGGAGGACGACGAGGACACTCTGGTGCCCGACATCAGGGACATCCCCGGCCTCGAGGAGTTCACCGTGGAGACGGAGAAAGAGCAGTCCGAGTGGAAGAAGATCGACGATCAGGCTACCGTCGAGTATGGCCACAGCGACGCTGCGTCCAAGCTGAAGGACGACCTTCAGGGTAGCGGCGTCCTGTCGGGGAACGAAGAGCGGGCCGTGGATGTTCCCGACGAGGTTTCCACTGTTTCCACGAGATCGCTGAAGGAGAAGGGTGAGAGTCTTGTTTGGGGATTTATATTGCTTGTAGAGGTCACGCTGTTTGTGTCTTGGATTCTCGGCTGGACTCGCGCTGTTGAAGACGTTTGCGGTTTAGAGGTTTGATTTATAGAGGCATCGTGGTGTGGAAGATTTATGGGTTTCGTGGAATTTGTAGAATTTCCGGAGTTCGTGGAATCGACGGAGTTAACCTTTGTACGGTTCAGGTTAGATGAGTATCTTCGGCGAATTGGAGGAGTTATGATAACGATGCTGAGCAGAAGGAAACTGAATTGCGCGATAACACGTTGGGGCATGACGGAGCCAAACGGTATAGGATTTCACGGACGGCATGGTTTCGTTTATTAACGATCCACGGGTATTTGTATGCGAGATGTTCGCCGCTCGGCGTACGGTATCGTCAGACGAAAAGGATCAGCTAGCGGTAGATAGAACGTGGCTCATGTGCTCGCTTTGAAGCCACCGTACGTGCGAGGTGTATTTATCAGTCGGATGACCAATATTTCTACATTGTCTGCCTCGAAAGTGTACCACTGTCTAATTCCTCTCATTAGGTTAACGGTGTCGCAGGTGTTCGACGTCGAGTTCGGTTTTTATTTATAGTTCAGCTGTCGAACGTTCCAGATCTTCAAAGTTTCGTAGATACCTTCTTCATTTTTATCTTAAAATATCACGTATTCGTATTGTCGTATGTCTCGGAGTTTTAAAGAGAATTTAACGTCTGTCTGATCTTTTTAGTAATATAGTACCGAATTCTTGGTACTTTTGTTAGAAAGAAACTCTGGAATATTTGAGAATACAGATTTCGTTAATCACAAAAATATTAAGGAAAGGCAAATAAGAAGAAATGCGAGACATCAGGTCATTCGAAGGATGAAAGATCCAGAATACACGTCGAACGAAGTATGCGCCTCCGGGAATTTCAGCAATCTTTGATCGCAATTTACAACGATTCAGTAGTCGCCGAGAAACGGCCTGTTCCTCGACTTACCATCAAACGGCTCTCATGGATCTCACAATTCTATTACTTTTTACCGCGGCCGCTGTAATGAATAGTCAGCTGCCTCGACTTTCGCTGTTTTTGTTGCCTCTCTTACCTGCTGACTGAACGTACACAATCATCGTCGTAAATTCTAGCTACCAGACCCGGCGTATTCCTACGGGGAAAAACGTCTATCGACGACTTTCCGCTAATCAATTTATCGGCCCGACGTCTCGTCTTCCGGTAACGTCGAGCCGTCACTTCGGATGGAAATGTTTCTACGCGACGACTGGCAGCAGAATCTTCCTGATCTTCTCGAGTCGTCAGCTGATAAAATCGTACTATCCTAATCGCCCGATTCCTCGTCCAGTTCACACTTTCTTCATTACGAAAGTATTCCTGCCCAGCGCCGAGTTAAATCGCACCGAACGTCCTTATCGAACCTTCGCAAACCTTCCAACCAAGACTCTACAATCTGTAATCCGCGAACTTTCCATAGACAAAATCTGGCGATTTGCTTAGAAACTTTCTTCCCCTTTGTACCCGCGACAAAAGACGTCCCGCGTACGAATCCCGCCAGCCGATTTCTATCGGTATTCCGAAAAAAGACTCCCGTAGAAATTCAGGTCGCGCCAGGATGATCATGCGTGACAAACAAGAATCTCTTGGTCGTAAAACGACGTCGCTTAACGGCTGAAACCTGAACACCGCGCGCGTCGTCTTCCGCGGAAAAGAAAGTGGAGAAAAGTCCTTTGAGCGATATATGATCGCGTTTTGCGCGCGGTATGAACCCTTTACTTTCGCGTTTCACTTCGCGCGTCACGTCCCCGCGATATTATTCATCCGCGATCTTTAATCGTCCCGTCTGGCACATGGTGCCGGGTATCGCGAGCACCTGACAGCTTCGCTGCTGCTATCCGATGCTCTTCCTAGCGTCATTGCCCGCTAGATTTCTATCCTCTACTCGCTTCTACGCGGATCGCTGTCCTGCAATTGCAACCGTCGTATCGGTACAGTTATCCACTTTGCTGCAGCGTGCTCCGATTTCGAGCACCTCCTCTTGGTAATCGCGAGCGACTATTGCGAGCCGGTTTAAACGCGGTTGCTTAACACACGTGGAAACTGACAGGATCCTGGGAATTCTCGCATTAAGACATTTCCGACGACTTGCTGCTCGATGGGTATTAGCACGTTAAGCGCCACGAAAATCTTAAGTGTTTTTCCATAGAATTTGTCTTTTGTAGATGTAAACATTTTTATTTCACATCGGTTGTCTTGTGTGTTACGATTGTTTTTTAGTCATTCAGAAGTGTCGGTCACCAGTGACTGACACGGCGCTTAACGTGTTAAATTAAATTAACAATCGAATGTGCGGGTATATGTATGTAATTACAGAGGTGTACAGGTACATAGGGACGAAAGGATTTTCGGGAAATTTAGGCGGAAATAGTAAGTTTCCTGAGAATGTTAGAGAGTCTTGGATTGCTCGAGAGTTCCTTATCTTTTCTGAACGATTGCTACAGAATGCTACAGAATTATTGCGCGAAGAAAGAGGAAGTAATGACGCAACGAAGGAGACAGTTTGCTTAACTAATCGCGCACCTTTTACTCGAGCGAACCTAACAATCTTACAATTAGAGTCATTAAGCGTCCCGCTTAAAGATAATTGCGCGCATAACTCGTGCCGCAGGGAAATAGATAATGTAATTGTGAAAGCAGGTAACCATTACATTTAATAAGTTCACTTCCTGGTTACGTAGAAATTCGTGAGGTGTATTCCACATTCATATTATGATTGCGAGTCATTAACTGCGCGTGAACTGATGAGATATCGTACGTAACAGCGACTCGTTAACAACGCTTCCGCGAGATAGCGAACAAATGTCAGATGATTTAACACGACCCGTCAAATATCTGGCGTTTAATTACACGTCGTCCGACAATTAGCGAGTGTAGAACGCGAAACATCTGCGGCATTTAACGCGCTGTATCTTATTTTTCGTCTTACCCTCGGGTTATGCCCCCGAGGTCTGTTCAACGAATTCCAGCCGCAGTGATTAAATACTAACATCTCGCTTATCGTGTCCCGGGAACGGTAAATTCTGGCCATTCTTATTATACCCGCGAAGCTGGTTATTACTCGTACCTTTCGAATTAAAAGAAATTACTCAACCGTTTCCAATGAAATTATTTGTTTACCTTCTGCACCGAGTGTTCCCTCTAAAAGGACATTTTACATACAGTATTGATTCACTTTTATATCGATAATTTTAATATCAATCAAATTTTGTTGATGCCAGTCACATTATTTTTTAACACAATTTATCGTCATTGTCTTTTTTAGTCCTATTTGTTTCAATGATTACGATAGTTTACGAGTACCGCAGTGTTCCGTTCTGGGGTGAAGATCGAATCGAAACAGACAGGTCGCGAGCTGGAAAAACGCGGGGCACGTGAAAGCAAACGAGAGAATAAGGTGAAAGGTGGCCGCGAAGGAAAAGGAACGTTGTGTACTGTGGAAAAGGGTAATTTTTCGCTCCGATGTCGCCGTGGGAACACGAAGAGACGCGACAAATCGTCGTGTGTCGCGTGAAAGCAGATCCGCGAGGAACGGGGAACCCGCGGACCGAGTCGTTGTTTTGCTTATTCGAAACTTTCATGAATTTTTGCCTTTGACGCGAGCGAGGATGGGGAACAGCGGCGACTTTCGTATTCCGAGGAAACCGGTCGACCGCTGAAAACGAATTTCGGGCAGGATTTCACGCGTCACTCGCTCCACCTTTCGTTGAAATCACCGGCGCGCCGCCAAGATGGCGCCTACGGTCGCAGAGCAGTCGGCGAATTTCCCTGGAACTCTTAGCTAAAATTCGAAGTACGAATAATTCATTTATGAATTCTTCGCGTGTAATTTATCGTTCGCTGTACCTTCTTTGAATAATTATTTATTCATTCAAAGTTGGCAACCAGAAATTTAAGAAGTTACTCCGAGATTTATGTTTGAATTATCGGATATCTACAGTTAAAAATTCGATGTTAAATGACATTCTTAATTGTCTGGATCTATCCCACGATAAAGCATGTCAATAGTTTACCCTGGGTTTCAGGGAAATCAACCGAAGTCGCTAACTTCGAAGAGCCTTTTCGTTTTATGCCGTTCTATCGTGACTTCCGCTCTCCCGTTTACTGCATTTCATTTTCCTTCGAAGCGCGAGATATCTTAATCAGTGGAATTATGAAATTAGACGGCCGCTCGTCACTCTTCTGCGGCTGGCAACGAAGCCGTTCAATTTTATGCACCGTAAAACGAGCCGATTAGTTTCGCATGGGTGAACCGCGAAGGAGAAAAAAAATGAACGTTCGTATGCAGCGGCGCGGAGGCGCTTATCACGGCTATCCTCACGGGAAACACGTAATTCAGTGAGATAATATCTTGCTGAAGAAGCCGACGAAACGTTTCGCGGAACCACCGTCGTACCGACGACCGAAGAACTCGCGGGATCTGTTGGTTTTATCGGTGATCCATCGGGGGATGGCAACTCGTGAACGGTCTCGGCCGATTTATGGACTTCCCGAGCCGGTTAAATGTTTCTCGGCGAATTGTCGTGGGCGTTTCACGACAATCTTCGTGTTGTCTTAATTAACGGGTTCGATAGAAACGCGCGTGAGGATGTGACGATCAAGATAACGAAAGGTCATACATTATGCGTGAAGAATAGCTTTAGTGGCTTGACGCACAATTGTGCTGCGAGGCACAAAATTGCAAAAATAATTGCTACGATAAATCTTGACCTGTACATTAAATGCTTTCTCTTTCGAATGAACATTTTTTTACTGTTCAATTAAATCGAGACGTTTTCATTCGCCAGGAGGGTCGTAATTTAGTAGAATAAATATAAATAACAAATACATTCGCAGATTACAGATTTCCCTTTCTACGATTGCCGAAAATCAGTTTCTTCGGTTTTACTGTAATCATCGAGTTGAATTAAGTATCTACTCACTTTTAATTTACTATAATTACGGAGAGCACTTCGTTCATGTTTCTTTGGAGAAATCGCGAAGATAAATTACAAATTGAAATACAGTTTCATTTATCACGAACGAGGACGCGCGTGCATTAAACCAAGGAAATTGCGACATCCAGATTAATTGGTTCACGCGTGCGCCACTATTGTAATCCGATTAATCGCTCGCCTCCCATAGCGTGGCTCGCTAATCGTGTGACTTATTGTACCGCGACGCTCGGCGTGCTGCAAGGGAATGTATGCACGAGCGGCCACGGGAAGAATCCTCGGCAACCACCTGTCAGATGAATTATCGTCGCTGCGCGAAGCTCTGAGTAATATCCCTCTATCCTAATTTTTCATCGACTAGGATCGCCGGGGCTTGCCACGGGGGGATCCTTTGAAATTTCATAGGAAATTGATGGAGCACGACTCGATCAAGTTAAAAACGAATAATAGAATTCGTAAAAATTGAAGAGATCTCGGGAAGCCCGAGCGTTGCTTCGAGAGTCCGAGATCTTTTGACGATTCTAGACAACTGTAATCTCCGGGGAAGAAAAATGGCAGAATAATAGAATGATATGTAGACAGTAATTCGCTAGCTTTCCCTTCAATCGTTCACAAATTATCTTCAAAACGAAGTAATTCCTTTTCATTTTATCCCGAGATCTGTCCTGTCTACGATGACACGACGAACTCATAGAAACTACTTCGAAACTTGGGGAATGCCTGACTTTATTTATAAACAGAGATTAGCTCCTCGAGCGATCGGTGAGACACGTCAAATTATAGACTAGACGAAATAAAGTTATTAAACGAAATTCTGCAAATTCGAACAGATAGAAACCTCTGATCGAAGAAGAGAGCGGACGCTTTCTTTTGTTGTCCAATCAGAATTTCACCAAGATGTTTTTCAGGGTCATTTAGGTCGTTTTCCAATTCTATGTAATGCAGAAGATTGTCCGTGTTCCTAGCGCGACATTGCTCGAGATGATAGAAAAAAACGGGGCTACGTGAAACGACGTAATCATCATCGCCGTCATCATCATCATCATCATCGTCATCACCATCATCATCACCATCATCATCATCATTATAATCATCATCATCATCATCATATGGTCATCACGACCGGTGGTTACCACCACCGTCTGTTGTCCCAGACCGGTTGATCTTCTTCTGGCCCCACACTTCTGGGTTACCTTGCCATTCGGTGTTCCGATACTCTGTGGAGCAGTTGCTCCTTTCCTCTCTCTCTCTGACTGCTCTCTTCCGTGCGAAACCGTGACAGACCGTTGTCCTTCACCTACAGACGATTCGCCATGGACAGTGACTCGAGTGTGCCCGTGACTACGATCGTGTTCCTCTGACAAAAAGCTAGAGGTAACGTTAACAGCTATACGCGAACCGTGAGTAAGATGATCAGTTCTAACTGTGCTCGTGGAATTCCGACGCCGACGATATTGCTCTCGAAAATATGGATCGAAATTTCTATTTTTAGATACTTCGATGCTATCGGCTGAGCGATACAATCGCTAAATTAGTAATAATTGCCAACTGAACTATAAATTAAGCAATTATAAATTTAGTTGCACTCGAAGCAATTAGGCTGTGTGCTACGTTGCTAGCCAATCGAGAGGTTTTCTCTTAGGTTTTTGAGTTGCGCAACGATCACAGAGGAATCTTGGCAATTTGATACATTATACAACTTTCTACAAGTTGTTCATTTTTATTAATCAAACATAATCATAAATATTGTATGGCTGGGGAGTACGGATGAATAATTGGTAGAGAATCTTGTTGTTTGGAGATAGGATCTGCTGATGACAGGAGAAATTCAGCATAATTAGATTGTTCGGGACTGGATTGTTTTGTTATTAAGGAGATAGATCATTGACACCGCGCACGGTTGAAAGAGATTGGTCTAGGGCTCATGAAATTCAAGAAGGTTCAAGAAAGCGCGGTGAACCTGAGCTTATGCGGTTTCTACTGCGGCGGTTCCATGTTAGAAACGTCCCGACCACGTGTTAGATTTTATGGCCGCTTGGAACGGCAGTGAAGGTGGCCATAAAAACCGTTTGTGTTCGCTGTGAAATCACCACCGTTGTAAATTATGAATTTATTCCCATTATTACCGGACATTAATATTTCATTGTGTATATACATGCCAGGTGCGAGTTTCGGTTTGTTTGATACTTCACTTTGTCTTTCTTCGTTACAATTTCTTGTGAACGCCGCCGCGGTTAACATTCGCATTCTTTAAGGCAATTGGAAAACAAGTTTCACTTAATTCGATCGAAGTTTATTCCACCGATTGCTTAACACTTCGTTCGTCGACCTCTCGCCGTCTTCGAACACGTTGCTTTGTTTACAATATTCACGTCTTTGTAATATGATCATAAGATTAACAAATTTGGCACGGTAGGCTTCTTAATCGAGACAATAATTATTCAACAAATTATTGGATTTATGAAATTTAAATATTTGAATTTTTGACAATTCTTATAGAATCAGGTTCGATAATTCTAGCGTTAAACCTTCAGGATAAAGAAAGCATTAAATAAATCGGCTTTCCTCGTTCTCTCGCTTTCTTCGATCACTCAACAAAGCACTAATGCCGTCAACGCCGTATCTAATAAAACGCCGTAAACGTGATCGGGCCGTTTATCTTCGTCATTAAGAATATTTGCATCGAGAAAGGTTCGTTACGACCGTTAACACGCTAAGACAACCATCCGACATGTTTCCTGTCGTGTCTCTAATCTCTAACTACACGCTCATCAGCGACATGTCAAGATATCTGTCGTTTTTATCGTCAACAATGTCGGTTTGCCATTGAACATGGATTTCTCGGGTCTATCCGCCAGCTGGCACACGGAGTTTCTACATTTTTTCGACTCGTCACGACGAACCACGTTCAATGGTAATCCACGAGCAAATTCACGGATTCCACGACCCAGTTTCCTGCCTGGCCCGCTCGAAAATTTCACATTTCACCGGGCAAACTCGATTATCGCGTGAGGACACGCCATCTCCTCGATAAATTGAAGCCTTGATATTGGAATTAAAGAAAGGACAGGTTTTGAAATTTGACCTTTTCGAAAATGAAGCTTTATAAAAGAAGACTATGCTTCACTGAATACTTTATTATTCATTTTTACTTTTATACAACGTACAATACAACATAATATTCCCTATTATAAATAGGGAACGCGAAAGAAATCGCGAAGCGAGCGAGTTAATTGTTCCTCGACTAACTTCTTTTCCATTTCGCCCGTCTTATTAGACACGGCTCACACCTAAATACACAGTAGTAGCTACAATGCAATAATTCCCGGGCGTATATCGCAAACCGACTCGCGCATCTCATTTGCACGGTTCCGCGCGTCTTGATCGAACGATCTTTCTTTCGCGGTATCCCACCGTATTTCAAAGGCAGCTGCTTAGAGGCTTCATGGACTGTATCATTTCCCCGCGGCCCAAGGCAGCCGGAGTGTATCATTTTCTCGTAACTCAGCGTCAGCTGTCCGTGATATCGCGCGCATACGCATTTTTCAACCGCGCGTCCGCACAATGAGGCGGTCCGGCCGGCCATCTTTGACCCAACGGGTCGCCATCTTGGCGCGTGTACGGTCGGTCCAGGCCCTTCATCATCGCGTCGCGTCTATCAAGCATATGGTTGGGCTGACAATGCATCTCAAACCACAACGTAATCGTCGTGTAATAATCGACGAACGGTTGACCTCTCGCCTCTGACCCCACCGATCATCTGAGAACGTTGCACAATTCCCGAGCGCCGGTCTATCGATAAGCCTATTGATTTTCTGTCAGGCGACGAACACTTCCGGTACGCCACGAAGGAGTCCCTTGGGGGCTTAACGGAATTATCGTTTGAGAAAGTTGGTCGAATTCGAGCGGATGATGATGATTCTTCGTTTTTCCTGAGTCTTTTCGGGGAAGTTGTTTTTTGGTCGTATTTGATAGAGACGTTGATACATCGACTACAAGGAGAGCGAGAGAAGGAGGTAAAGAAGATAAAGCAGTTAAAAATATGGCAGATCGATTGATTAATGCGTTACAAATCAAATCAATCATTTTTCGTTCGATCAAACTTTATATAATTTTATTTATTTTTAAAATTCAAAATAGGAAACTCGATTAACGAATATTATCTCTGCTCGAAGATCTCGCAATCTACGAGTTACCATCAATTTTCCATTCGATGTTTAATATTCCCGCGGTGCCTGGATGGGCATCGGATCGAGATAAAGGTTAAACGAACGTTGTTCCCTTCGAGGTGATAATTTAATTGACCACCTTCGATCCGGCGAGGCGTTCGGCGCCACTCAGAAACGTCGGATGCGGTTTTATCAAGAAATTTTCTCTGGGATTAATTACACGCCGGCGCGCGCCCGTTAATTGCCCGCGATTTAACGCATCTCGGGATCCCGTGTTCCCATCTGTTGCGCCGATTATCGATTGCGAAGAAAGACATCGTGGTATCGTTAACATCGAACGCGATTAATTATGAAAACCAACGGGTAGCACTTTCGAAAAGATTATACGTCTCCGCTGTCATTTCATAGTCCCGTGATCGCCTTAATCGCAACTTACCAGCGACCGCTATCTTTTCATGTTTAAATTCAACCTCGCTTGAGGCCTGAATCCCCATTACATACGACTGCATCATCTTTAATGGTGTTTCTAACGTTTTTATTAAAGATACACCGGGCCGATCGCTATTATCTTCGCCATCGAATAACTTCACGCTCCGCGAGGGCGACACGTTCACTTCTTAGATCGTTTCATTGTTACCCCTTTGCACTCTGGATGCCACTTAAGTACGTTCGCATGCTGCATTCGTTTCAGTTTCGAGAGATGTAATATAAAACATTGCAAACAGAAACATCCATGAACAACGAAGTTCACTCGCAAAAGTGGAATTTCATGTTTCATTTAAATACAACCAGCATCTCATTTCGACGTGCATGATAATTCTTTTTTGATAATTCGTGCATGATAATTCTTTTCACTTGAAATATTTCAACATTTTCTGATGAGACGAAGACGATATTTTGTAAAACCAACTCGACGAGAAATTCACGCGAATTGACGGACAAAGCTATTGTACGTGAATATTTCTCAGACTGATGCATTATATGAAGTATAATATTAAATATCAAACTTAGCTTCACTGTAGGAAATCAAGTAGTAACTGAGAGTCACCTTCCGAGTGCAAAGGGTTAAGGAAATGGCGCAAGTTGAGAATTGAATTCTCACGAAGCACTGTACGCTTCGACTTTATCTTCGTCGTCGAAGAAGTTCATCCTCTCCTTTCCAATCTCGGTCGGATTGGGTCCTACTAAGCCGCCGGCCCGGGACTATCAAAAGTCTGGATCCTCCGCGTGGGATTCCTCCAGCGAAAGTTACGACGTTGCTCTCTCTCCACTGACCCAGAACCGCGCGGAGAGCGGGCCCAATTAGCGGGCCAGTTCCAGACCCGTCTGACCGAGCCGTCGAAAATTTCTGTTGCAGCCGGCAATGAGCAGCAGGACAAGGACAGCCTGAACGAGACCGGAAGCACCACGGGTGGCACCGTGGAGGGTGCACCCGGCGGCACCCCTGGCCGGGGTGAGAGGAACACGGAGTCGGAAACCGCGGCTGCGGGGACGACGAGATCCTCCGAGCCGTCTAGATCCTTCGTCAGCAAGCTCTTGTCCAAGGCACGCTCGCAGAGCGATTTGCTGGATCATTCGGAACCCTTGTAGGCCGCTGGAAATATCTTAAGTCGAGAATTTTTAACGTTTCAAGTTGTAACTTGTGATATTTCAAGTTAAAGTTTGCAACGTTTCAAATTCAGATTCGCAACGTACTGAAATTTCTGACAATTAGCATTGCATGTTCCCAGTTCCCAATTATGGGTCGTCCTCTCGAACGTCTACGGCCAGCTGGTCGTAGTCCTAATGATCGCACTTTGCCTGGCGGAAGTGATGGACACGCCGGTGCCGCTGCTCAGTTTGCAAGTAAGCACACTAACAATTAAAGAACACTACCATTACCAAACAACTTTTAAGATTCCCATAGAATACCAGTAATCTCCAGCAGTACAGAATTCACTTACAAACAACTGTGCGTCCAAAAGTTCCATGAAAATCGTCGAACCATCGGCCAATGTCCCAGAAAATTTCTCATTATCTCGGTTGTGCGAGCGTGACCTTCACCGGGTCGCGACTAGGGGTCACAAAGAAACCCGATAGCAAATGGCCAAACGTAATTAGCGTTTAATCACTCCGCGACGCGCGGTGCGTGCGTTGAAATCACCGCGCGGTGGTCGCGGTGGAATAACATTCTCAATTTTATTACAGAGAAACGACGGTTAACCGAACGCCGTCGATTTTTTCCCTCGCGTTTACTGTTCATTCTCTTTTCACGCGTGTTAGGGTTCCAAGGTTCGCCGTGGAAAACGCGAAATTCTTCGTCGGCCAGTAAATACAAGCGTCTAACGCTAATCGCGCGAAATCTAACCGTCCGTCGAACGGGAAGAACCCGTCGGAAGGTGTTTCGGGTCGTAAACCGTGGAATATTATACGCGGCTCGCCGTAAAATCACGACATGCGAAGCGAACGAACGAACGAACGAACGAACGAACGGTGCGCCTAAGCACCGCGCTATTTCATTCCGTAATCGAGCGACTCGTTTCGCGGCCGAGGCTCTTAACGCGCGATTTTCGTTTCGTGCGCGATATTGGCGTTCGGCGAACAACTATATTACACACCGTCTGCCGACGCGGCCGTCGCGTGTTTTTCTTTTCGGCAGACTTTACGACGCGGGGCATTTTTCTGGCGCCGGATAACGGTACGGTAGCTGAACCATAATTGCGAACCGACTGGCTTCGGCATTCTGCCGTGCGAACACGCTCCGGAGGTGCGCTTTGCAGTTGATCCATGTGACCCGACGATGGGTTTCGTTGAACAAATGAGCCTTCTCGGGGAGCGTGGAACCTATTTGTATTGGGATCTTTGCTATTGTGTGCTGATCTTCGTAATGTTTCCTTGTTTATTCTATCGAAGTGGGTCACTTCTCTGTGTCTACGGCATTGAAGTGTCGAGTACTTATATCTATCATACTAAAGTACTTTATATTTTTATATCTACGTCATATTGAAATGTTTAATATCTCTATCTCGAGAATATTACGCATTACTGCAACTATCATTGATCGATCGGCTATAACTTTCTGAAATCGGATAACTGCGAAAGTGAATTGGATAATGAAATGAATCTTATAAAAATGAAATTGAAATTTCAAACACGAACTCTTCTTCAAGTGAAATCGAAGTCTGCAGCGTCGAATTTTACGAACCTAAAATTAATAGCTACATTAAAGTACTAGCGTCAATGAAATTTTATCGTGACTCGTGATTAATTCAGTTCAATTATCGAATATAATTTACAGCGAAATTTGCGCTTCAACGACTGAGTAAAGACGGTAGTAGGAAATGAAACGCAATGACTCAGTACATAGCTGATTGAGACCGTTGCGATCGGATTCAATGGCAACGAACGCCGACGAGCAGGCTGGTCGTTTTCTATCCAAACGGCACTCGCAATTACTCTCGATCCCGCCGTGACTACGTTTCGCGTAAATTATGGATTAGTCCGAGCCGGGACGCCAACTGTTACGGTAACAGTAACAGTCCGCGAATTGAAATCACGATTCATAGCCCGGCCGGATCATCAAGTGTACCTTCCAGCGGGATGAACTCGTCAGGTATTTCCTGAACGTTCCGCCTGCTGCAAGATCACGGAAGGTCTGAGCTAAACTGTACATTATCCGCTGACAGGGTCGTCCATCTTGAATCCAACTCGGAACTGTCTCAGATTTCTATGCTTCCTATAATTCGGTAACGTTCTTCATGAATCAAACTTAATGGATCAAATATTGTATGGTCCCATTTGAGTAATCATTTGAGTATCTGGGCTATTAAGATCTAATGTCTAATTGGATGTAACTTTGTTTAATAGTTAAATTATTGACACCTAATGTGTATTAGTATTCAATCTAATAATCAAATTGTCGACGCCTAATCTCTACTAATACTGAAATTACTGATACCTAATTGAACAGTTAAACTACATCTTAAAATCTTTATTTCACAAGTGAAATGATCCCATTTACCTGTCCTTTACCTCTAAAACCAAACAGAGGATTAAATAAGCGTAACGCTAAAAGAAGTGAAAGCAATTACTTCGAAGCAGAGTCGAAGAATATATCAAGGTCAAACAGTGTTCCATCGATTCCTCGTTGCCTAGATCCACTTTGAATCCGATAAAGGCTACGATTGATCACCCGGGAGGATCTGTCGACGTTCAACGATCGCTATCGGTGTTTGCAGGGTGTGTTCATGATGTACCTCTACGTGGGGAGCATCGCGGTGATCATCAGCATCTATATATGGGTGTTGGTGGACAGTTGCGGCAGCCTTGGCAGCGGAGGCAGCGGCGTGGACGACGCGGAACTCGGTGGCGCGTCTCTGACCAGGTTCGGATCATTGAAACGAGCGCACATCTCGCGATCCAGGACAGCACCGACGAGTTTCTACATTAGGGTCGGAGCACTGCGTGAGTTCCTTATTCGATTCCCATTCAGTGCACCGAGAAAAAGCGAACGGTAACGGAAAACCGAATGATCAATGATCGGACAGTGTTCGGGCTGGCGACCCTGGTGTTCAACGGACTGGAGATGGCGATGCACTCGATGATGCAGGGCGCGGAGTGTCTCAGCGACGTCGTCTTCGTGCATCCGGTTGTCCACGGGCTGTTCACGTTCCTGCAGATGCACTTCCTCTTCGTCAACTCGCAGGTGAGAAGCACTGTGTACCGTGATCCTCGGATCAGCGTTCGCGATGATCAGACGAAACAGTTGGCAATTTTAACCCCTTGTACAATAATGTCTTCGTTTTTGGAATATTAAGAGTAGTCTTACAAAGAGAGACAAAAATCTGTTTGAATGAAGCTCTCACATAGTGCATCTAGAAATGGAAAAAAGCTTCGTCGACAATGCTTCTCTCCGTGTATTTCCTAACAGTTCTCTTTAAAGACTCATTTATAATCCAAAGATCAATACTCCGTCCCCCTGTAACGTCTCGAAATCCTTGCTCGCAGGTTCTAGTGGAGAGATTCGGCTTAGCAGCGAGATTCGGCTTCATCCACCTGGCAGCCACCAATATCGCGGTGTGGACGCGACTGGTGATCTGGGACTCGGCCCAAGAGTGGACCTACTTCGTCCACCTTGCGCAACGAGGACTGCAGAACCCGGCGTCCCCGCTGAATCTTCGCGGCTTCCCGGAGTCTCTGATAAGACACCCCAGAGACTTGATAGGTTCGCACTCGACTACTCGAAGAAAGTTACCGAATCGATGTTTACTGACCGAGTATCACCGAGGAGTAAGAGTGAAAGAGCTTGAACTTCGTGTTTGCATCTGCGAGTTCGTTCACCCGAACTTCGTCCTCGTGAAAGTGGTCTCGAGCAGCTGATCGTTTCGCATCCGATATCGTCCGAGAATATTGGCAACGTGTCGTCTTCCTTTTCAGATCATTCCCCTTCGTCGGAGAAAGACACCTTTCACCCCTACCAGCCAATCTCGAACGAGCAGATCTCCCAGGTGATCGCTCTGCAAGAGTGCCTGAACACGAACACTCTGGGCCAGCTGTGGACGTCGAGCATGCCGTTCCTTTATCCGTTCATCGTGCAGTTCAGGTGCGTCGGACGTTGAATGAAACTTCTTCAATGGCTCCCGAAGTAAACGTCGAGCGATCAATGACAGTGTTTCGAAATTTTAAAATTGTTTTCTCAGTTTAACAGCTTTTCCTCCATTGAACTCTGGGCATTTCCAATGCTTATAATAATTTAATAATAATCACAGCGGCACATCGATGCCATGGACTTGGTTCCAAAAGCGATCTAGCCAGTAGCTTTCGAACGCTATGTACATTCAACTGTTCAAATTCAAACGATTCTTCCTGCCTTCAGCCTGATCGCAGCTGCAGTAACGTTCGTGATGGGCCAGAACGTGGGTCGGAGCCGTTTGTCCCACAAGCAGAAGTTCCACAGCAGCAAGGACCTGACCAGCCACACGAAAGTAGGCTGCGACGGAAGCAGCAAGGGTCTGTTCCTGGGGATCCTGTGCATGGTGGCCGGGATAGTGGTGATCCTGATATTCCTGGTGGTCAGGGAGGACGAGCACTTCCCGTCCAGCACGTTGTCCTGGTTGACTTGCGGGACCTTGATCAGCATCCTGACGCTGAGCACTCTGATGACGGGCAGCGGACTGGTCCAGGTCCGGCAGATGTCCGTCGTGACCCGAGCGCCGGCTCCGTTGGACAGCTTGCTGTCGAACGTGGCTCTGTTCGGTGTCCAGTTGTACTCGGTGTTCACGATCGTGGTGACGTCGTGCTCCCTGGCGATCCTGGACAGCGAGTCGGAGGAGACCCGCGGGAGACACGTGATGCTGCTGATAGCCTCCGCGCTGCAGATGGTCCAGTGCTTCGCGCAGAGCACCCTGATCGCGGAAGCGTCGAAGAGGTCGTGCATCACGCGCTTCCAGATCCTCGGGAAGCCGGCCCGCCAGGTGATCACGTTCCTGCTGTTCAGCAACTCCGTGCTGTGGGCGTTCGACACGGTGATCACGCAGAACTGGATCTCGCAGGAGTTGCAGCTGAGATTCTTCGGGGTGCTCGCGTGGGGCGTCCTCTCCAGGATCGGCCTGCCTCTGCTGATCTTCTACCGGTTTCACAGCTGCGTGCTGCTGCTCGAGGCCTGGAACAAGTGCTATAGAATGCCGCGGGGGGATCACCCGCTCAACTGACGGCACAGAACGTCGCACTCTTGTTCCTCTAGGTACGTCCCTTGCGCACGCACGACAAACCATTCATCCTACAATACCAATATACTCTTAATATTCAAAGCATGACAACCGAAATCTTCCCGGCAGACTGCAGCCGAGATCGCGCCGCTCTCACCGTCGCAGGAAGGTGACGATCAACGTGCAGGACGACGAATGGTCCCCGACCGCCCAGAGAGTCCCGAAGACGTTCCGTCCAGGGCCGACGACCGTCGACTCGATGCAGCTCGTCCCGTTCGTGGACAATCTCCTCTACTTCGACCCGAATCCCCTGATCCACGTGGCGACCACCTCGCTGCAAACCGGCAGCCTGCAGCACGCGCTGTCGTCGTCGCGAAGGAAGCTGCGCCACCACCATCATCATCATTACCACCACCACCACCATCATCATCGGCACCACCACAGGGAGCACCGTCGCGTGGTCAGCGATCCGGGCACCACCGGGAACTGGGACGCCGTCAACCAAGAAGTGAAACGACACCGTCGACTGTTCAGCTTCGACACGGGCGTCGGCGCGCTCGGCCGGGACGCCCCGTTAATCGACGCGTCCGCGGCCGAGGACAACGAGGAGGCGACGCCTCCCGACGACACGAACACGTCGACCTTTAGGAAAGTGCCATGGCATCCGAACCTGCACATGCTCAAGCTCAGAAGAACGTAACGCACGCCTGGGTCGCTGGAACGATTCGACGCGAATGTCGTCCGGTTTCCTCGGTACGGTAACGCTCGGATAATTGTCTGAACTCTCGAATATATTTGGATCCTGGTTATTTCAGCTCTCGATTATTACCTTAGCTAGTTACCTGAACTCTCGATTATCCAGATTAATAACGCATCGTTTTGCACTTGTTCTTTCTACTGTTCGATCGACGCCTGTGTTCAGCTACTTCGGATAAACGGGGTTGTACTTTATTCTCTGATTATCCAAACTAATTGGAACCAAGGTGGTTCGAATGTTCACTTCGCATTCTTCTGGTGTTTGTAAACATTTCCAAGGAGGAAGACAATTATCCGTGACTTACCGTACTACGAACGCGAATTCAGTTTGCCACTCGAGGTCACCAGACGGAGACCACCAAAGTTGTCGAGTGTACTGTTCCTGGACAAGTTACGGTGAACTCGATTCGAGAGATTTTTATATATAATTTGTGAAATTTATATAGGGCATCTTCCAAATTTTTCTACAGTGAGAAATAAGTTCGCTGTATCTTGGTCAGCAACCGTGGTCTTCCAATGACTTCATTATGGTCAATCGAATTCGCGTTCGCTAGAACTTTTGTTACTCGCCCTGTCGCGTTCCCCGCGAGTCGTTCGCGACGGGACGTTGTCTATCCGCCTCGATTGACCTTCAATGTGTTATTTATGGAATCCCATTGCGCGTTAAAGCGAACAACGAAGATCCCTAAGAGTGCAATACCTTGCGACTTCACGTGCAATATTATCGTTTCTAAGGACCTACGGGTAGGAATTTCTTTTATTTATTTATGCGAACGCGCGAATAGCTTGTGCTAGCCATTGGGGTCTCGTTACCTTTCAACGCCGTGTTAACCCTTTGCACTCCAGAAATTTTTCATTGGAAACACTCAACATTTTTTAATGAAATACCAACGACATTCTTTCAAACTGACTTAACGAGAAATCACACATAAATTAAAGAGATAGGCCGTTTTATTTTAAAATTTCACATGTCGATGCATTGTACAAAGTTTAATATTGAATATCAAACTCTATAATTTTGCAGTGTCAAATCAATCGGTGACTGAGAGACGCCTACGGAGTGCAAAGGGTTAATTCAACATCCTCAACGTTTTACACGTGTATAAAGTTCTATCTAGTATAAAGTTACAGAAGGTCTCCGCGGAATCTAATCTAATCCCTTGCCTTACGATGTCTTTCGCAATTAAAGCCGAATAATCCTTAACGATTAACTAGACAGAAAAGATATTGCACGTTCACCGTATACCTATGTCTACTATAAGTATTAAGTGTTCGCAAGAGAAAGCTGACATTCTATTTCGACGTGAAAAGAAAAGAATACTATATTATATTACATTGTAATTATATTGTAAAGCAATATTATAAGAGTATTATAAGGCAAGGAGTTAAATTCTCGACGAAACGAACGTCCGATTAATATTGGGTCGATGCAAAATTCCGACGTTCCTCTAACAAAAGAATGTTTTCCTTTGCAATAAATAACATCTGTCTTGAAACCACTGTAACGTGTATAAAGGACACTTCTGTCTTCGCTTTCACTTCTGCTTTAGTCCGTGAACAGTTGAGGACTCTTTGTATTGCTTATAAAGAAACGCAAAGAATTCCGCGTCAACTGAACGATTGTCGGGAATGTTTTCATTGGATCCCCGTACCCGCGTGAACGAGCGAAGCCTAATTAACCAGTTGACTGTGTTTGACAAGTATACACGTCATAACGCTTGACACGATACTGATTCTTTCAGCAACGTATTCTTGATTTTTTCACGTAAACATGTAATTCTTCTTTGTTTCGCGTTGATCTTTCATTAAAATATACATTTCATTCATTTTTTGATTTTATTGCGCGCGGAACGAGAGGTTTTTCCAATAAAATTCCACAGTTAACTGGTTAACCGTCGTCGCGTTGTATATAATTCCTGTTAGGATCGTTCCGGTGAATAAGAGAACGGTAGAGCGTTTATGCGGAACTGTATTTATTGAACTCACGTTATATCGTTTATGGCAGGTTAAGTTTTAACAGGCATATTCACGAAGCACTATAGCTTTCGTTGAACGTTCAACTCACACCCGCTGTCCGTTCCCACGAGTTTTAAAGCGCATCCTGTGTCTGTGACTATCCGGATATCCATTCGAAAAATACAATTAACGAAAACGACGCTGCGCGAAGTTGTTCGAGGTTTCTTTTCTTTTTATTTTTCTGCGTGTATGTGTGTTTGTTTGTTTTTTTTTCTTTTTTTTTAGTGAAATAACGATTCGCCGAGAGTCTTTTTAAGATAAACCACGAGGGAAATCGTGGACCTGACGTTCCGCGTGAGAGAGAAACGTTTTTGTTCTTTCCCTTCCCTCCGTAGATATATACAATCACGATACTGTTCGCATAGATGACTAATCGTTTGTTAACACTGAAAACATTGTTTAACGCTGGAACCGCCGCGAATGTTTAATCGCGATTAATACGTGATTCTTATAAAAGTTATGGAAGTAAATGTTCTTCTCGTTTCTACTGATATTCTTGATCTATGTAAATAAAACTACATTTTTTTTAAAGTAACTGCTAATGTCTAACACTGTTATGATGTTGTCAATTGGAAATTGAGACGGTAAAAATCAGTCGTTTCCGATTGGTACGGTGGTTCCAGCGTTAAAGACATTCGTTATCGTATCCGCTAAGCGCAAATCGAGCAACGTGAACGAAACAACTCCGTGAAACGCTTAACGTAGATTACACAGCGTGTAGAAAGTATAATATTAAGTAATAAAAGAATAAAAAAAAAAAGAAAATACAAAAAAGCCGAAGAACAACGACGATTTATCACATGACATCCAAACGCGGAGGATAGGATTAACACTTAGGAAAATTAAAAGGATTAAAAAAATTATAAAAAAGGACAAAGTATCGTGGGAGCGAACTCTGCTGTCGCTTAATCTATAATGCGTTCGATATCGTAGAATAGATAACAAGAGAAACGAAATGGAAACCGAACGATCGTGTTGTTCTTTCTCCGCGAACATGAACGAACGTTTGCCGAAACGAGACAAAGCTGGAACATAGCGCGATCGTTTCCCCCGATCAGGGGCTGTATTAATTATTATTCGAGAATTACAACTGGACGTTACCTAACGAGTATCAATATTTATATCATATTTAAAATATCGCATCGAGTCTCTACCTCGGTATCATTAATCACACTTCTTTCCCGTAAGTCTGGAATTTGAATCTACTCAAAATATATGGTTCGTACATTCGATGAAAACGGAGGAATAATTACTAGATTCCAGCTCTGGATGAATTCTTCCGAACAGAGACTTATTATATCGAGCGACGAAGACGTGCAAATTATCAGACTCGAGACTACAAAAGTGAGTACAGTCTACTCGACGTTCACGCGTTGCTAATACTTAATTCCTCTGTGTTCGATCAACAATCTGGTGCAACCAACTATTTAATCTAATCTCGAATACGGTGATAAGTACAAGAATAATTTGACTCTAGCACAGTAACGTTCAAGCTACGAAACAAATGTTACAGATAACTTTCTACAATAGATTCTCGACACACGTGTACAGGTTAAATCATTTAACCGTGTCACTTGAATTCACCTGTAAACCGCTGCAGAAAACAATGTTTCAAACGAAAGTTATTTGGCATCGAGTACATCACTTTTTTTACAGTCAAACATTTTTCTATACAATAAGCAGCTTACAAATCAATTCTGCTGACACGGTTAAACGTTTCACCCTGGGACATCTGTAAAAAATGGACCGTCAAAGGGTCTACACTGAATCCGATAATTTGCGCGTCTTTGTATATTCCAGCACTGATTGAATTCAGTATGAAGAGGCCAGATGTGCGGTACAAGGGTCACCAGGAACAAAGATAAATGGAGCAGTTTCCAATCGGCATTAGCCCTCAGGAGACGGACGTTCTCGACGACTTCGCGGACAGCGATGCCTGGGACTGTTCAAATCTCTTAATTATCAATCTTGGTAGATATTCCTTCAAACGTACTTCTACGAGACGCGTTGGTCTCCTGAACCACTTAGCTTGGAATAACGTTTCCCACGTATAATTGAAATCGCAAACCGACATACTCGACATCCTAAAAATCTCTTCCTCGTCCCGTCTTACTCTACAGGACGCAGCACTACATTAACGACAAAAACAACGCGCATTTCGTAAAAACAATCAACTAATTTCAAGCATCGCGAAACCAGGCAAATATAACTCACGCAGTGCTCTACCGAATTCCAATCTAAGTGGTGGAATCTAACATAATTAACTGGCAACTTAAGTAGGGGACAAAAAGGTAAGTTAACACTAGAACTACCGCGAGGATCACAGCGATTCCTCGATCTCTTCCTGTGCAATTACTGAAAAGGTAGACACCTTTTCGAGATACGATTAAAGAAGCCGACTCAGCGATACCCAAATCGAGATTCAAGCCAATTGATGTCTTAACCCTTTGCACTCGAAAGACTCCCAGTCGCCAGATGATTGAAACTGTAGATGTAGACAATCAGGATTCATATTCGTGTAATTGGATCAACGAAAACCGATTAAGACATTTACCAAATAATGTTTATAAAATTCAATCTGCGCGAAATTGACGCGTTCCGTAGACCTAGTGTTAATAAATTGATTTCAAAGTATCTCGCTACATCTAATTAGAACGTATCGGATATCTCGAGCGAGAATCTCTCGAGTGCAAAGGGTTAATGAACCCACGTTCGTGGCTTTCATTAAAAAATGTGGAAAATGTTCGAGTGGTCGGTAGTTCTATTATTAACGCATTGCGCACCGGTAACGAGAAATCTCGTTTTTATGTAAAGACACTTAGCTGTGCAACTTCGGTAATTACCACAGCATTGAAAAAATTTAAAATTTAATTCGAATTGATCCATTTAAAATATATTACATAACAATACGATATCTGAGTTTTTCTATGTATAGTGATATAAGTTGACCTCAGTGAAAATTGCTATCCGCACAACTCAGTTTTCTGAAAATTAGCCGGTACGCAATGCGTTAAACGGGGTGTTTGAAAGTCCGGGCACTGCCGTCTCGGTGGTTCGACCGTTTAATCGAGTCCAACGTCGTCCTGGGGTTGCGGGGGCATCGGGGTGCTCGTCGGCGTTGCTCCAGCAGCCCCGGCTGCTCCTGCCGCTGCTGCGGCCGCCGCGGCCGCTCCGGGGAAGCCCGGCATGCCGCCCATTCTTCCAGTACCGACAGCGTCGAACTTCGTGGCCATCTTGTCGATGAGCGCCATTATTTTCGGGTTGTTCTGGTACTTCAGTATGTTCATCGGCTTTGTGGATAAGTCGTTGAACGCCTCTGCCACTTCGGGATCCTTGAAACAACATTTTATTTTCAATTGGTAGCTAAGATCGGACAGCAATGTAGAGTATGAAGTGATCTTTGCACCCGAATGTTTCAGCACGTAAACATTTCACGCTTTCTTGTGAGATGTAGATAATATAGGCATAACATATGCTTAGAATTTTTCTCTTTTTCCAATAAATTATTAATGGCAAAGTAGTCGTATAGATCAGAGTTGAGGAAGAAATCATAGGCCAAGGGGTTAAGGAGCAAAGTTATTTCGTTCTGATGTATTCCACACTGATCCTGGCTCACCTTGAAAGCTTCGAGAAGCTCGTTGTCGTAGAGGAACTTGTAAAAACCGCCCATGTCATCGCTAGGCTTGCTCTGAGAGCTGCGGGTGCTGTCTTCTTGAGTTTTCGCACTCTCCCGTGCTCTCTTCAGCCTCTCCTGCTTCTCGCGTTCCAATTTCTCCTCCGCCTTGCGCTCTTTCTTCCTCTTGTGCTCCTCGATCTTGCGGGCCTGGAAGGATCCGATATTTCTCTTTCAAACTGTCTTACCATTCTAACAATTACTTATAATAGTTCATTGATTTCGGCCCATTCAAGAGTCACGGGAACATCGCAGGATGCGAAGTGATTCATCTTCGCGTTACGTAACGAACTGAATAACCGAGGGTGAAACCATTCGTCGAACCGATGCCTGTGTCTATGGTGTCACGGCGACCACCCGATGCTCCCGTGAAAGGTGCAACCTTTCGATTGTACACACCTAGGAACCTGTCCAAATTCTAAATCATAATGACGCGAACAGGCCTGCCCGAGCCGCATTGTGACCTCACGCGATTAGTGGCTTATTATAGATCCCGAAGCAGCCAATTTGGCCAGTAAACTTCGCTCCCGTACACTTTTACCCCCGCTTTCGTTGCTACAATGTTCAAAAATGTTCCAGTCGAGCTCGGATTCGAGGGAAAAACACTCGAAGCACGGTGGCAGCCGACTTTCACTCGCTTCATCGAGGGGAAACGATAACTGATTCCCTTTTACGTACTCTCCAACCGTACAGTGCTGACGACAAATTCCTCGAGCACCTATTTCAGTTTTGATTATCGTAAAATTTGGATCTTTTCGGATTGTTCCGTCGAACGGTATAACAGCGACCAATATTTTCTTATTAATACTACTACTACTCTAATATTCACAATAGTAACAACATTCTATTACTTTACTCTTCTACTCTTCTACTCTACTTTACTCTTTTCCATTTGCATTTCATTTCCATTTCCAACATAAGATCCAGCAGGAATCCGCGCGACAAACGCCGAGGCGCAGGGCGGGGTGCGCGGAGCGGCGGATAAGGGGACGATAAGAAGAAAGTGCAGGAACGAATGGTGGAGAGAGCGAGCGACCGCGAGAACTTTTGCACGAGGGAGCACCACCTTATACGGCGGCGACCCGGGCTTCTAAATATAAAGGCGCCCGTCGCCCCGACGCACTCCTCTCTGTCGGAGCGCACGCATTTCGCCGCGAATCTCTTCTCCTCGCTGGCCGCGTTCGGCCGCAATAAGAGGCCGCTGGAATCCCGCCGATATTACGTTACCGCGGAACCATCGGACGCCCGTGAATTTCCGGGGCCGACCCGCGACTTCCGGTCGTCCGCAACGCGCTTACCAAAATGGCGTCGCGTCGCCGCGTGCCCCCGGAATTTCTACTCGGAAATCGAACGAGTTCCAACTGGATTGCAAACGTATTTTTGTACGATGTGGATTTGTCCATGGTATAGGATTTTTTCATGTTTTTTCGTCTACTTTAGTGGAGCAAATAATATTCTATTGTTGCAGAGCCTATGCTTCGGGGAAAGACTTTATACGAGTTGATGATGAGCTAATTGATACATCAAATGGATTCTCTCGATTTTTGTTTTCTGTATTAACTGCATTGGCTTCTGAGCGACTTACGAATATGGAAATATAAATATGTAAATATGAAAGTATAGTAAATGATTCAATGGTTAGTTCATTTCGAATGATCAGTGAATTTGGTAACAGTTTTTGGTTAAGTTCGTAATGGAGATTCGATTTGAATCGGAAGTATTGGCACTCTGCGAGTGCCATTGATGTTACTGCTGCTATTGGCAGGAAACTTGAGGAGTTTTCTTGATTATAAAGTTAAATTACATTTTTGTTTACAAGAAGGAAAAGAATTTCTTCCACGAGACCTTGGAGCTAACGTCGATTCATTCTTCGGGGTTTCATTTAACACCTCGTGTTCCGTTCATATGAGAGTTCCATTGTTACGCCTTCCCACGCAAGCGTATCGAAATTTGAATTGAAATCGTGAAACACGATAACTCGAGAGTACACGTACAGATACGAGATACACGACAAGTTTAGAATAGAATATTTCTATAGCGAATACAAATACAGACCATATTTAACTAAATTCACAGTTTTGCAGTAATTATCAATGATATATAACAAGATATATACAATGCAGAGTTATCTCACGCTTTAATTCATTAATAAATATCAACACAGACCAATCTCTCTCTATGACCTTGCGAACTAATACATCGAATGACACTAATTTCCACATAAACTTGAAAATTAGTATCTCCGCTCTCATATCGAACAAACTAAATGTTTCTGAACCTACGGAAACCAAAAAAATCGGAAGAGCAATATGCTACGATGAATCCCAATACGAAAAACACTACTGTAACCCCTCATTTTCTCGAATTTTCCACGAATCGTTTCAACGAATACACCCTAAACTTTCTAGCACACCTTGCTCCCCTCACAGAAAGAGAAAGAGAGAGTGAATCTCCGAAATCAGCCCGCGGAACGCGTGAAAAGTGGATTCCTTCCGATTCCCGAGACGACCTTGTCCCCGTATCACGCGTGTATTTCGGGAGCCGAGTAAACGCTCGCAATTAGCCAATGGCGGGAGCAATTATTTCCCGTCGATTCCTCTAATTTCAAACAATCATCGCGCCGTTCCGTCAAACCCAGTTGCTGCGAGTCTCGGATCAATTGTATAATCATGATCGGGTATATTTACACGCGAAGCGTCCCAATTCCGTATTCCCCCGTGGTTTCCGGCTCGTCCGGCCGTCACGCTCGAGAAATACTTATAACCGGCGAGGCAAACGGCGCTCGCCGGCGACGGGGCGCACGCTCGTAAAAAGTAAAGAAAGCGGATCGTGAAAAGAGGAAAAGGGTCGGAGGCGCGAGAAGAAAACGAGGTTGACGATGACGCGCGTCGCGGCTAGGTCGAAGCGTGTGCAGGACCCTCCGAGAGCCGCTAGTCAATGTCTCCGCGGCCTGTCGGCCAGGTAGACACCGCAGACCCGAGAAAACTGGGCTGCCAAGAGGTATTTTTAAAACTCTCCGCTCCAACCGCCGGTATCTTCGGATCGGACGAGATAAAGATTCGGTGATTCAGTGGTGGTCGCGTAAACCACTCGGCCGACATATGCGGAGCCTCGGTAATCCGGGGTAACGCGGACCCACCTCGGACAAATGAACGCTCGGATGAATTCCGATCTCGAGGAAGAAACAGATCGGTCGGATTCGAGCCTCCAACCGTCTAGAACCTTAATCTCGAAGCGCCACTATCGACTGACGGGGGAATGAACTTAGTGTTGTAGGTTCTCCAATTAGGACATTACCGAAGTACAAATATCCTCTAGCCGAAACGATGATCGATCACCCCAGAAATCGGAATTCCCGATCTCTCCTTACCGATCGAGTCAGCGGAGCCTAATAACGAAAACAATCTGAACTCGGAAGCACCGAAAGCCCCTCGCGTTTCGCCGGTTTAATTTTACTGTCCATTAGCGGCGAGCACGCGGCCAGAGGGATCGAGAAAATCGAGGAAGAATCCCGGCGCGTCGGAGACGGAACCGAAACGGAAAGAAAAACGGGGGAATGGCGAGAAGAAAGAGAAAAGGGAGACAGCGGTGCTAGCGGGCGCGCACGAGAGGAGCTAACACGGCGAGGAGAAGAGTCGGTGTGGATCGCGGTTAGAGAGCTAGTGGTCCGCGGGCTCTGTGGGGTGAGAAGTAGAGGGGCGTCTGTCGGGGTTTGGCGGTAGTGACAATGCCAGTTCCCTCGCGGGCGAGTTGGAGTCGAAGGCGACTATCGAGTGAGACGAGCTGCCAGCCCTGGCTCATCGTGTAGTGCCTAGTGAAACGAGATGACGGGCTCGCGGCTGAGACCCGCGTTCTTCGTGGGCCTCTTCCTGGCCCTTCTAGCCGTCGCCTTACAGGGTGAGTTGCGCACACCGTCCACCCCCTTCACAATGTGTCCCGTGATCGACTTAGGGACTGGTCTCGGTTCGACAGCCTGGAACCGCTCCAGAATCGTTCGTTTAGCTAGACAGTGGGTAGCTAGCTGGTAGCTAAGGCTAGCCGTTAGATGATCGATAGGATATCAATTATAATTCTTTCTTCTGACACTGACTTTGACTAACGAATGACGACGCGAATAAATGGGCATAAGAGTCTGGAGGGTCTCTACAGATGCTAGACAGTTGGGCACTTTCTGACTCGAAGAAGACGCGTAGGGCTAGGGCCATCGATCCATAATTACGTGGTTTTCAGGAATGATTCATTATCGCGAAGGTTGAGTGACTAAAGTCGCTTTTAGCAACGGTTCTGTGTTTCAATCATTCTTATTAATAACCTAACCCTCTTCCGCGTGTTGCCGCCTTGAACTGGTTACCCAGTTAGGGGTTGCTGCTGGTTCCCCTGGCGCTGTGTATTAATTTGATTACGGTAGTAATGATTAACGAAGACCACGGAAAAGGACGCGTGTTAAATAAGACGAAATCTCTCCGAGCGACATTACGAAATTGTAGATCATACCGCTTGCTGATTAATCTGGAAAGCTCCGAATGTGAAGCATAATGATACCAATTATATTATTGGCGACGCGTACATCCACGAAATTCCTACAAATACTCGTGTGTCGTGGCCAACGTACGCTCACGCAAAGTAACACTCGGACCCGACACCAGAATAGTCACAAAGTTTCTACAATGTAGCTGACATACTCCCAACTCAACCGGTTCGCGTTGGTTCCAAGTAGACCGAAAACTGATGATAATAATAATAGTGGAGGGTGAGCAAGCGAGTACCTTCTTTCGTCGCCCTACCCTCTTGACCTTGCGCCGCCATCTTTTCGCTATTTCCATCGGGAAAACCGACGGCATTTACGATCGCGAGAGCTTTCATTGGCACCTGACGGTATTAATAGTCGCATAGTTTGATTTTCGAAATAGATTTCGACCGATCGACGCTTTCTCTCGATGGTTGAACGATCGTGCAGTGGAGAGATCAGTGATTCCCGTGACGTAAACGCGGTCTCTAGTGTATCTCCCTTCGCTCGTCGTCGGCGACGACAACTGTCCCTGACTTCGATCGCTTTATCTAAGCTTTTTCATTGGTCAACCTGAATCTCATGAATTTACCACTTTGCACTTGACTGACTCACTCGATTCGACGTCAGTAAACTTGAAAGTTGTATATTTAACATCGAGCGTCGTACAATCCATTGATGCGCGAAACATTCAAACAGAATATCTTTATTGCACGATGTATTAATTCAAGCTAATTATAAAAAGCATCGTCTATATCGATATCAAACTATCATTAGAGAACGATGAACGTCTCTAGCGAGGAACTTGCAAGTGCGAAGGGTTCAACGAGAATCCGACAACTCGTGGTCGTCGCTACAGAGACGAATTCGCGCAACGCCGATTGTTGTCGCGGTATTTTTAACCAGCGTCACGCGTCCGTTTGATTTTTCGTTCGTTAGCGCTAATTGCGGGATAGATGAAGATCGACGCTCGCTCTTCAGGTTCTTCCACTCTCCGTCTTGTCCTCTTCGAATCGTGTTCGATCGGCTTCGCGTTTTCGATACTGCCTGTATACTTCGATTCCTTAATTAATGTCCTTTAAGCGTCGGCTCTCAATCTTCTCTCCCTTTCACTCGTTTCTTGTCGACTCGATTCGAAGTCATTCAAGTGAGGCCGCTTTAGTCATTCGATGATGGTTGCAAAGGACTCCATTCGCTGAAACGATTCATATTCGTGTAATTGGAAAACCGATTCATTTACCAAATAATGCTTATAAAATTCAATCTGCGTGAAATTGACGCGTTCCGTAAACCTAGTGTTAACCAATATCCACCGCGTCCCAAATCGGAGCATGTCCTACGTTCCTCGAGTCGCGCGAAGTCCCCGAAGAAGCGTCGTCCTCGGGACTCGTCCGGCAGCCATCTCGGGACAGTTTTCTAGGAGTTTTAGCGGTCGATGATGCGGCGCGGGCGCTGACGAACCCGGTGACGACTGACGAAGGTCAATGTTACGTAAAGCCGGCGGCACGCGTCATCGGTTCCTGGCCCGTTCGACATCGATGAACCGATGAACCTGCGATCCGATCGCGTCGTCGTTTATCGTTCCCCGCGGCGATACATCGGTCTGTTGACGGTTCCGTCTGTTCGACGCACGTGACACTTGTTGAACGAGCCGCGTTACCTTGGCGCACGCGGCGAACAGTCTTCGGCCGGTTTATATTATTAGGCCGCACGGAAATAAATTGCGGTTTTCGGTAGTCCGATGTTTCGAGCCTCGTCCACCGATTACTCGTTTCACTTTCGATTTGTTTTGAGAACCTCGTGAAACGCGATTAACGCATCGCGTACCGGCTAATTTTCAGAAAACTGAATTCTGCGGATGACAATTTTCACTGAGGCCAACTCATCTCGTTTCTCGTTCGCTCGCGTTGAGTTCCCTTTTTTGATACCTTCTTTCTCTGCTTGCAGTATTTCCTTAGGAATCTCGGTTTTGTAGGTATTTTCGATCAGTTTTTCGTTGCTTTGTTGGATTCTAGTACTGCTGGGAATTCGCAGAAATGTTCTATTGGTAGGCAACGTGGTTCATACTGGAACTACTGAAACCGAGTCGATCTTTCTTAATTTTTGGAAATTTCCTGACAGTATCGACACCACTTATATCATCCGTGCGTTACTGAAATAATTCACTTTGAAATTCTTTAGGGAAGAATTTATCCTTTCGATAATTGCGAAAGAATCGGGGAATTTCGATTCATCTGGTAGCTTCAGTGCTAGTAAAATAATGGTATCTCATTTTGTACCAGTCAGAATCCATAGCATTAACTTCTCAATCGAGCTAGAAATGTCTATCGCGATATCAAACATTAGTAAGTAGTCATAATGAAATACTTTTCATTTGAGCATTCAAATATCAGTGAACAGTTTAATTCCGCGTCGATTATCGTGACGGAGGGCTGATGACGGTGTCGGTGGAACGTAATCAAGAACGTCGGAGACGGTGCGACGATCGAGGAAAAAGTTTTTGATCGCGGATTCAAGGATCCGTTATTTTGGGAATCGATGGAAACCGACTGTCAACAACTCGCAAATAATTACATAAGGACGGCCGGCAAACCGGTGCCAGATTCGCTCTAAATACCGCGAATCTAGCCGTGTATTCCGTTTAGAGATGTGTTCGGAGGTAACCGTGCGAGATTCACGACCGGCGAATTCGAAGTCGTTCGCGAATCTATCGTAACTCCGCGACACGTCACGATAAACAAACATCTCCGGTCTATTAATAGCCGCCAGGGAAAACCTTGAAATCCGCGGTAAACTTTTTCAAAATCCTCTGAACCGGATCGAATAATTCGGAAAAACAGTCTTGGATTTAAACATTTATAATCGAACATTCAAATATTAAGGAACAATAACGATCAAACCTCGAGCTTCTAAAAAAGATATTGAGTCAACGAGTCATCGATCTTTTGTGTCTCTATTTATAAGATCCTTTCTTATTTACATCTCTCGATATCGAACCGATGGCGACACGTTTGCTGAAATATTTCAGAATCTACGAGGAATTCGGTTTACTTTATCGACAGATTCGTTACCAATATTTCTCGCACAATTCGATTTTTCTAACGGAACGATCAGACTATGCACGCCGCGTACCGCGGGACAAGACTTCGGATTCTATCTTTATCCCCGCTATGCTTGCCAAACGACAGCTGCTTACCTCTGCTTCCATTACCTGTATCTTGACATTTTCACGGATTATTTTCCGACCGCACAATTTCAACATATTGCCTTACAGATCGCTCGAGACGAAAATTAATACTTCGCCGCGATCCGTTCCTCGAGCGAAAACAAAATTCGGCCTCCCCGTTCTGTCTGTCGATGATAGAACTAAAACATCGTGTACGTTTTTTAAGAAAAATTAACTATAATATTAGAACTTCAACGATAACCGTGTTTTCACCTCGGAATTGAAAATCCGGAAGATATTCTGCTTCCGTGTTTATTTCACCGGCATTCCCTGAATATTCGAGATCAAAAGAAGATTACTAAACTCATTGAAAAATATTATCAACGATAATTACCATAAATTCAATTATGAATTCCTAGTATCTTATTACTCTTACGTGTTCCGCATTTTTACGAATTCCACCGTAATAAAGCGACAAACGAGATGCTTAGATTCGAAGCTCGTTTTCAGATTGATTTCGAATGATCTGTTTCGCGTAATTAGGCCGCCGACGAGTCGTCGCAGAACTGGGTCTACAACTTATCAATTTAACATCTCAACCTACTCTCCTCCCATGCACTTTGGCGTTCTTTCCTACCGAGCAACAAAAGACCGAAGCACATAAAATGATAAAGCCGGGCTCCCGTGCCAAAAGTAGCATCGCGTGTGATGTAATGTTGAAATTTACGGGCTGGGCGCAAACCTAAGCCGCGTAGTATTTTCTCGTTTGCTCCCCTCCCCCGTCGACCAATTAAATTCCACTTTGTTCCACCAATATTCGGACTATTCCCATTTCTTCGCTATCGAACGCCAAGACGATACAATTCGTGCGCCCTGCAGGAACGGATCGAGGCGACGAAGTTCGATTTTCGTTCCCGGAGATGTCCCGCGGCGACAAGATGGCGTCCCCACCGTCCCGGACGGCCGGCTCGCACTTTTCCGCGGCGAATAACCGATAAAAATACGTTTCGCTCATCGAATATATAAATATTTTCAAGTGTTGCTCGGCTCAAAGCCGCCTACTCGCCGCTAAACTTAGAAACCGGCCTGGTCCCAGGTACCAACTGCCTAGAAAGATGATATCGACATTTTCATCGGCCGAGATTTTACGTTCCCGCGACGCGCGTTATGACACCAGAACTCTAGAATCTAGAGCGCAGACCGTTAGGAACCGAGTCCCCGACGGAATAATAAAGTTGCTAAGGGACCGACCGAGCCGCAATGCCTGGCCGACAACTGGCAACGGTCGAACGCTACAAATTCGCTACCGACATTCCTCCATCCTCCGCGTCGGACGCTCGGAAAAGAAGAGAACCGATCTTCCAATTAACCCTGCCACATTCTTCGGCTGTTTTTTTCACCTAATCGCATTCCCAGGCTTTTACCTCTGCCTCGCTCGTTCGACGGATCCACGTTGGAACATGTATCTGTACGTTTAACCGTTAAATTACGTTGAACTGCAAGGAAATGAATAGAGATAATAAATCAATTGAAATCTCGATAGACGCTCGATACTCTTGGAGTATCTACGAGGAAATGTGGAAAAACCGCCATTAACACTAGAACTACCAGAGAACCGAACTGCTGGTACTATGCACCGTCGAAAAGATTGTGACCTTGAAAATTTGTTTAAAAAAAATGACCTTGAAAAAGGGACCTTGAAGGGAACAATCACACCCTTCTTCTTTACTTTTCAAATCGTTTCGAGTACGTAATAACGATAATGACGAAATAAGGAAACTGGCACCCGCCATTTTGACGGGCGCGGCGGTTCTAGTGTTACAGGCGGCGATGAACTCTTTGACCGTTCAAGCTGATCGCAGCGAAAAACGTAAGGCCAAGCGACCGGTCGTGTAGGTTCGAATCTTGAAAAAGAAACAGTAGCAAACAGGTCCCGAAGAGACGCGTTTAACGCTCGATTTACGAAACAAGCCAATTTCATTCATACTCAACATCCTAAACATTATTATTCGGGAAACGATTGGGTCGGTTTAGATCGACGCAGATGCGCACATATGTATAATTGTTTGCTTTTAAACCTGCAACTTCCAGAACTCAAATGAATATCGATGTTCCTAAGGATAATAAAACAAACCGTACACAGACAAAAGCGGGATCGTAAAGTCGGACGGTCGACAGACACAGTCGTAATCCCCGAATAATATCGATCAGTCCCCGACCAGTAATCTGCTTATTTAACGCTTCGTGTGGCGCAACTTTTGGCTTCGCCCTGGAGATTAGTCATCGCGCTAACGCCCTGTGTAGCACGGATTTGGATAGAGCCCGTGAGATTCGAGAGGACGACGGGGAATCCCGATTCCGTTCGAACGGAAAGATCTTCGACATTTTCAGCATCGTTTAACGTTCAACCCTCAAACGACTTTTCCACTGTTTGTTCAAGTGCAACGTGTACTATGACAGTTTGAGAGACTCAAACCCATTGCGAGTTTCTGATTACTCTGAAAGATCTGTATCAACGACCCTACGAGGTTAACATTAACCTTACCGATACTTTGTATATACCTATTCCCACCGTAACCAATCGAATAACTAAACAAGTATAAAAGCTAAACAAATTCGACGAGAAATGTTTCTCACCGAAGACAGGAACAAAGAAAGAGAATCATTAAGAAACTGATTAATCAGGCAACGTAGGGAGATAAAGTGAAACGAACGAAAGAGATTAGTATTAACCCTTTGCACTCGAGAGGTGACTCTCACTCACCACTTAATTTCATACAGTAAAACTCTAAAATTTGATATTTAACGTGTGATTTCTCATCGCCTCAGTCTCACAAAATACCGATTTTATCTGATCAGAAAAGGTTAAAATATTTCTAGTGAAAAACTTCCGAGCGCAAAGGGTTAAAATACCCGGTTATCGGTACGAATCGTCTCAGAATCATCGTTGTTCGCCATTTCTCACGGCGATAGGTGTTACACGGCCCACCAGAACACCTGTCATTGTCCGAGACACGCGCGCCGACCGGGCCGTGTGTGTAACGACTTTGACAAGATTCTTGCGTCACCTGGGTCAGATATTTTCGGTGGTCGCGTGGCGTTAAACCCTCGGCCGAGGCTCGGCCGTGTTATCTAACACGCCCCGCGCCCTCTTTTGGCACGGCCCGGGGGGGCCGCATAGCGAGAACTCCCGATGAACATTCCTGGCAACCGAGGGATCGGCGTAGGGTACCAAGCCAACCGTTCAACACCGCCGCGCGAACTCTCCCGCGCTACGCAAATACCTTTTTATTAATGTCCGCCCGTGTATCTCGCATATTTCTTGCGTCAAACGGACGGACCGTGTCGTCACGCCTCCTCTGTTTGTTTAGAGCGCCGTTTCCATCGCGATATCGAGACGCGGACGCGGCGGTATTATTAGCTTGTCCTCAGGTTCCTACGTGAAATCGAATTTCTTCTGCGTGCGGATCCGGGGAGACTCGAAAGAAGATCTTTCTTGAGTCACGGATTAAACGGGGGTGCGAAGTATCATTGAACCTTGATAGGACCTTTAACAGCTCACGCTGAAAGGAGTACCTTCGGAGTTTTATCCGGGGGTTAGAAACAGTCGCGAAGAACCGAAATAAAGTCATAAAGTCACTCGATGTCACAACTCCAGATGGAATTTACGGTTCAGAAGAATCTCCGAGTCGACGCACAAAAATCGAAGGTTGTGTCGCTGAGTAATCCCTGCTATACGGAACGACGTCCATTTGGAAAATCAAGTTTCGAGATCGTGGAAGAAGAGTCTGTCCGTCTCGGACGAACCGGACGTCGAGTATTCGCAGTTTCTTGGCTAGATCTAGGACAGAAGATGAACCGAATGAATGTCAAAAGTATTTCAAAATTAGAACCGAGTATCGAGCGCGAGTTTCTGGTGAACCGAGCGCCTGAGACGTCGGGCTACCTTGTCCCCTGTTCTATTTCTCTCCGATGAACTTGCGTCCGTAGAAGCTTCTGGCTAGTTTCCGAATTGGTTAAAATCGAATGCCCTGCCGAACGACGCTGGGCGTATTGAACACCGGGTGCTCTCTTGATTCCAGGAGTGCAAAGCGAAGAGGAGCTAGAGGTGCCACCGGAGGATCTGTGTCGACCGTACATTGAGAAGGCGTTGAAGGATCTCGGTACAGGTAATGTTTGGGTGGTGAGAGGCGCGCGCGACCGGGAGCACAGCGATTTCTAGAACGTTTCGTTTGAAGGATCTTTGGAGCAGACCAGTGCCGAGGTTGGGACAGACGCCGATAAAGAGAGCCACGAAGATGCCGAGAAACCAGCGAGCGAAGAGGTGAGGCGTCCGCTCCGAACTGAAACTATCGTGAGCTGTCGATGTCGCCTTTCAAACGGACCTTGCGTCCGGATTCTTATTCTATCGTTGCTGGGATAATTGCCGTTCGTTCGTTTAGATCTTGGACATTGGAGGCCTGAAAATAAACAGTTCGTCAAAAGAATGTTCACGAAATTCCGTGGACTTAGCGTTGTCCACTCGGGAATGCTCTCGACAGCTCGCGATTTCAGTAAACAGACGCGTATCCTTAGACCGGTCCAGGTGATACGAGCGTCGCCGATTCGGTTCCAGGGTGGCGAGCCAACAGCCGACGTTTCGAAAGAGGATTTGGCAGCGGAGGGCGAGCCGGAGTCGGTAGAGGCTGCGTCTGCTCCGGAGAGCGCCGAGCAAGCCGAAGACGAGGCTGGCAAGTCGGCGGAAGCCGACCAGAGCGCCGAAGCCGCGGCAGAGGCGAGTGCTGAGGCCGACGGAGGTGAGGAACCGGTGCACTCGTAACGACATTAGGAACGAATCACGACCGAAACATTAACTCTTCGCAGTGGAGCGCGGTAATTCGAGGTTCGACACCGAAAATCGAAAGGTGATGCGTGATTTCTCCAAATTGCGAGAGATTAATGCGGTTCTCTTCTTTCCTAGTGATTCTAGACTTCGATGCGTATTTGCAAGAGGTCGAGAGACTGCAAAGATATACAAGTTACCATGAAACTTAAACAACAGTTTAGCGTAATGATACCTTGTATATTATTCTTGCACGAGAATGCTTTGAACATCCGAAAATCTGAAATCGCGAATGTATCGTGGCTTCGCCAGATGGGTCCGAGCAGAAATCCGGCGAAGCGGGAACGGAGGAGGACAAAGACGAGTCCCCCGAGAAAGCGGACGAGGCCGCGGACTCCGGACAGGAACAGTCCGCCGAGGAGGCAGACGTGAAGTCCGGGGAGGAAGCGGAAGACGCGAAGTCCGAGGAGGCGCAGACGGAGGAAGAGAAATCCGCGGAGCAGCAGGAGGAGGAGGAGGACGGGAAAACGGAGGAAGCGCAGACGGAGGAGGAGAAGTCCGGCGAGGCGGCCGAAACCGACGAGGGCAAGTCCGACGAGGAGGGTCGAGCCGAGGATGACCAGTCCAACGAAGAGGCTGAGGCGCAGGGCGAATCGGCCGAAGCGAAACCCGACGAGGAGAAATCCGACGAAGCTACTACCGGCGAGGTGAAATCCGAGGAAGCGACGAGCGCGGAGGAAGCGGCGAGCGCGGACGAGGCGGAGGGAGCCTCCAAAGAGGAGGCGGAAGAAGCTTCCAAAGAGGAGGCGGAGGAGGGAGCTTCCAAAGAGGAGGCGGAAGGAGCTTCCAAAGAGGAGGCGGAAGGAGCTTCCGCGGAAGCTGCGAGCGGAGAGGAGAGCAAGGCGGACGAGACAGCCGAGTCGCAGGAGCAGCCGGCGAGCGAGGAGGAAGCTAAAGACAGCAAAGAGGGCGAGGGCGAGGGCGAGAGCGCGGATCAGACTGAAAGCGGCGAGGCTCAAGCCGAAAGCGCCGAGGCGCAGACGGAAGAAGCGAAGGAGAGCGAGGAGGAAGCTAAAGAGGAATCCGCGGAAGGCGAAGCAGCGAAATCGGAGGAGGACGCGGCCAGCGAGGCAGCGGCCAAGTCCGAGGAAGAGGAGGAGGCTAAGTCCGCCGAAGAGGAAGGCAAGTCCGAGGCGGCGGAGTCCGCGGAAGAAGCGAAGTCGGAGGAAGAGGGAGCCGAAGCAACGAAATCTCGAGCCAGACGAGAGGTCGGCGAGGAGGGCGACGCCGAGAGCGCCGAGGCGGAAGCGGAAGGCTCCGAAGAGGCGGCTAAGAGCGAGGAGGAACCCACCCCCGAGGAAGACCTGATCAAGGAGATCGTGGTGCCGGAGAACCTGCGGCCGCGCGATCACATCAACCAGCTGCTGAAGCTCGACGAGGAGAACGAGGAGAAGGAGCGAGCGATCGACAGGAACAGCGACAGCGTGCTCAAGGAGCTGAAGAGGGTCTACGACAACGCGATACAGCCGCTGGAGTCCTTGTACAAGTACAGGGACCTGAGCAACAGACACTTCGGCGGTGAGTACGCGCTAACGTTCTCACCGATGGGCGGCTCGCTCGTTCGTTCTCTTGGTGGATTTCTCGGACGATTTCTAAAGGCTGTTCAACACTTTTAGCCGCAAGCTACCGCGATAGTTAACGCGCGCTGTTCGTTATGTATCTTCAGATCCAGAGATATTCTCGAAGCCGCTGGTCCTGTTCATGGGTCCGTGGAGCGGCGGGAAGTCTTCCATCATAAATTACTTGGCCGACATCGAGTACAAACAAACGTCGTTACGGACAGGTGCGTAAGTAGCCGGGGTGTGAGAGAGAGAGAGAGAGAGAGAGAGAGAGAGAGAGAGAGAGAGAGAGGCGACCGGTGGCTTTGTTTCGCTTGAACCTTTTCTTCTTCGACACATCGACTGCCACACCGAAACGATTCTGATCAGTTGCATGATCAATGCCTGCGAGAGTAGTTTCAAGCGACCCGTGGCAGTCGACGTGTTAACCGCTCGACTCGGCTTAGCGATGTTAGAATAGGAAGAGAAGCATGCCGGGAGGAGCACGAATATAGAGATAGTGTTTAGGTGGTTTGAGAGAGTGCTTAGAGAGGCAATGCAAAAAGGGAAATGGAAATGACACAGGAGCCGAGCCGTCGCCGGCCTACTTCAACATCGTGATGCACGGCGAGGAAGAGGAGGTCCTCGACGGCACCCAGCTGGCCGCCGACTGGACCTTCTCCGGGCTCCAGAAGTTCGGCCAGGGGCTGCTCGATCGTCTCAAGGGTTTGCGGCTGAACAGCAAGCTACTGGAGAAGGTAAGTGGAAACGCGAGGAGCGAGCGGCTACCGACGAACGGAGGGGATTTATCGCGATGACCTTGAGGTGACCTTGAACCTGACCTAAAAACCAAGGGAACCGGACGGATCGCGTTCTGAACTTGATCCGATCGAAGAGGCGATTGTCCGCGTAGTCGTTCGTTGTCTTGTCGCGGTGGCGAGGTTGTCGGTGTTGATTTGAACCGTTGAAACGGTGACCAGGTGAACATCGTTGAGATACCGGGGATCCTAGAGATTCGGAAGCAGGTGCAACGTTTGTTCCCGTTCAACGACGCGTGCCAGTGGTTCATCGACCGAGCGGACATAATATTCCTGGTCTACGACCCGTCGAAGCTGGACGTCGGACCGGAAACGGAGGCGATCCTCGATCAGCTGAAGGGTAGGGAGTACCAGGTAAGCGAGCACGTGTCCACCAGGAAACGATCGTCAGACCGATTAACGTGAATCTCCGGAACAGACGCGCATCATTCTGAACAAAGCCGATCAAGTGAAGCCCGAGGAACTGATGAGAGTGCAGGGGGCACTGATCTGGAACATATCGCCGCTGATGTCCAGCGCCGAGCCACCGATCATGTATTCGACGTCGCTGTGGTCGATACCGTACGAGGCCGGAGCGCCGACCAGATTGCTATATGCTCAAGAGCGTGCATTCCTGCGCGATCTGCGCACTGCCATTGACAAACGAGTCGAGCACAAGATAGCGAGCGCCAGAAGATTCGCTGTGAGTTATCCGAATGAAACTGAATTCGAATTTTTTAGATGAATGTCTCGAATTCTATGAATTGATAATATAGTTAATTCTCTGAAATCACTGTGTCTGATTTGTTGGGATTACAGGTGCGAGTGCGCAATCATGCTAAAATGGTAGACTGCTATCTGACAACCTATTACAACCACAAGACGTTCTTCGGAAACAAGAAGGAGATCAGTGACAAGATCATTGAGAATCCCCAGGACTATCACATCTACGAGGGGCTCAGCACTCTGAAGAATATCTCGCGCTACGACTTGCCAGATCCGGACGTCTACCGAGACTTCTTCCGGCTGAACCCTCTGTACGATTTCCCTCTGCTGAGCTCGACGTGCACCTACTTCCGTGGGTGTCCGATCAATAGACTGGACGTTGCCATCGCGTACGACCTACCCGAGTTGGTAGGGAAATACAAGAAGTCGGTAGAGCAAATCATGCACGAATACGAGACCAGTCCTCCCAGTTGAGTGTAGTTCAACATTCTGAAGCGGAGCTCTTGAAGCCATACTACCTGTGGAGCTGAAGAGCACATTGTACAAAAATAATCAAGCGTACGAGTGAAGAGAAGATGAATATTAGTGTAAGTTTCATACTTGAGGCGTTGAAGAGAACTTTCTTTCCTGGGACAGTATAACGAATAGGGTTGGATCACCCTCGGAGAGAGAAAATCAAAACTTGGTCCTAGAATGTAAGACCTAAGCGAAGAACTAGATAAAGCTCCTGGAACACATCCTTGCATGGTTTACTAGATAATCCATTTTAAGGATGAGAAGAGCAGTATCCGAATATGAGAGGTATACTTGCTGATTTTGTAGGTAAAGGAACCATACATATGTCACTGTATACTGAACGTACTGTCGAGTGAACTGCTGGATTGGAAGACGAAGATTTCAAGACGCTACTTGTGTTCGGAAGACGATAAGAGTGCTACCATTCCGATCTAAAATGGACAGTGAGTTCCCCTCGATTGTGTTCAAACACAGCTTCGATCATGCGGTTTTGGAAAACATATCACAGCAATAGTGGGTCCTATACTAATACGTTCATGAAAAAAAAAATATAAATGATGATAAGATGAACTCGAGCTATAGACTTCTTTGAAACTTAGTGTAATAGTTGTGCCAACTATTATACAGCACTGTGAGAATTCAGCCGTCAGAAGATCGTCAGACGGGAACGCGTATTTACATATTGTTAATATGTAAAGTTATATAAAATATTTCCATTGAGAAAGAGATAAGAATGATCTCTTTTTGAGGCTTTTGTGAAATACCTTGTATAAACGAATTGTGTTCTTATTAAAAGTTATAAAACCTATATTGAAAAAAAAAATGAATAGAAGAAGCGGTACTACTAGTTACTCGATAACACGTTCCCACATTGATACACACAAACTATACTTTCAATGTAAATGAATATACTCGTTTTGATTTAGTAAAACCGTTTGACTTTTCATGTACCTCGTATAAGTAAAATGCCTCTTGGAAAACTACTTATCAAGTTTGCATTGTGTTGTTAATGCTCACGCGTGTGATTGACTTATTGCGACTACGCAGATCGTTGATATTACTATTATTACCGTCATTATTATTGTCATTCAATACAGAAATATATTAAGTACATTTAATACATTAAAATATTTACTTCAGTAGTGAACATAAATTGTTGTTTTATGTAAATGTTACTTTATGTATTTAAGCCAAGTAGACTTAATTTATGTACTTTTCAAATAGGAATGTGTGTTGTGATTTTCATTTGTGTAAATGTGACATCTCGAACCCAAATACAAATTATTCACAAAAGAAAAAAAGAAGTAACATAATGCATCAATTAGAAAGTAAAGTCAAGAACTGTTAATAGTTGAGAAACAAATATCATTAATTATATATACTCGTGTATACCATTCACACTACATATGTAAAAGAAAAGTACTTACGTTCGGTGTAACTTTGCGCAACCATTCATCAGCCTGTTCGTCAAAGTCGAATTTACATGCCAGTCTTAGGTCACTGACAGCTTCCTCGAACTTTCCAAGCAAGTGATAGGCTCTTCCTCTAAATTTATGAGCCGCTGCATTATCTGGATTCAACTCCAAAGCAAGATTGCAGTCACGTATACAAGCATTAGGCTTATTCATCAGCAGAAATGCTTGTCCACGTTTCGCATAAATCATAGACGATTGGGGATTCAGCTCAATGGCTTTTGTGTACAGTTCTATTGCACGCTCATAGTCTTTTTCTGCGATTGCTGATACAGCTTCTGCACGTTTATTTTGAGACTCTGTGACATCTTCTTCTGTTGGTTGTAAGGTAGGATCACCCATGCTTTGTGGAGCATCTGTGTCTGGTTCTAAAATAGGTAATATAATTATTATATTTTCAAAACTTTGATAAATATAAGATTAATTTTAATTTCCATAATTTATATGATTAAAAACAAAATTATATTTACCAACAACTTCAGACATATCCAGTTCTAAATCACTTTCCTCGCTTTCTGGTTCAGCTTCTGGTTCTGGTTCTTTCGGTTGCTCTGGTTCTTTGCTCGGTGTTTCATCTTTTTTAACTTCCGGTATTTGTCCTCCAAAGTGTTCTATAAAAGTCTTCACAAAAGAGAGCTCTGATTGGTGTAATATTTCAGGATTTTTCATGCACATGTCAACAAATACTTTCAGTTGCTCCAGGTGTTCAGGTTTAAGTGGAACAGACATCTTGTCACCTACAAATAACAATGACATTCATTTTACATATACTATCTTTCAATTAATTATAAATTTCCATTTTCTATGTTTTAAATATCATTTTGTTACATACAGAAACACTATAAAATATAAAGCAAGCTACTTTCTCTGTATTCATTTAGAATTTATTTAGTTGAAGTGACTAACTTGTATTTTGACAAGTCATTGCAAACATTTCTACAATGATGTACTTCTAATTCAATATACATTAATATTACATTCAAAATATCTACGTATTCTGATATATTTTGCATATTCTAATCTTTCAGAGCATAAAAAAAAAACTAACTGAAACGATAGAAATACCGGTAACGAATAATTGCGTTTACTTATAACTTTATATACTTACCATACATCAATATAAAATTTTATGTAAATTTCAATGCGACAGAGGAAGTCTTACCTTTTAATCACTTGTATCTTTTCTATTTATATATTTCTGATATGATGAACAAATTTTAATCACAGCAAATTGCGCAAGACACTAGTGAACAACATACACGTAGCAATGACCATGGGAAGTAACGTCCTCCCCACTTAGTCAATAGATTTATAATTCAAAAAATTATATATCGTTATAAATGCGCCAAATTGTTCATTGTATAATACTAAATCGATAGTAATCTTTAATAATTATTGTCGTTGTAGTAAGATTAATTAATATTTAATTTTTTCATGGAAAATAGGAAATGAAGAACATAGCAGTGGCGCCATCAACGACGTAAAATTATGACGAACAGCAACATCTGTACATACAGCTCGCTTCTACAATCGGGAACTGACACTGACGGCGTTTATCAGCCATTTTAGAGACAGAAGGAATCCAAAAATTCGAAATATGGAACTTGGATTAGTTTGAGCCTCGCGGCCTGAGAACTTGCGAGCTTTTGAGCCAGTTTCAGAACTGTACAAGGACCGCCAATTCACAAACTGAGTACTTTTTTTAGTTTGAGCCACTCGCTAAGAAGGCTTGCGAGCTGTTGAGCCGTTTTCGGGGATGTGGGGAACCCGAAAATTTCAAAAAACAGGGCCTTCGTTAAACCTTTGGACCCCCCGAGAAACGCCCGAAATTGGTATGAGTGACCCCTCAGACCCCTGCGAGAAACCACCATATTTCAGCGAGAGACCCCCTTGAACCCCCACGAGAGACCCCTCAGACCCCCACGAGAAGCACCCAAATTTAAACGAATGACCCCCACGAACCTCCAAAGTTAAGAGAGAGACCCCCTCGAACCCCCAAAGTTAAGTGAGAGACCCCCTCGAACCCCCACGAGAAACTCCCAAATATAAGTGAGAGACCCCTTCGAACCCCCACGAGAGACCCCTCAGACCCCCGCGAGAAACTACCAAATTTAAACGAGAGACCCCCTCGAACCCCCAAGATTTAAACGAGAGACCCCCTCGAACCCCCAAGATTTAAACAAGAGACCCCCTCGAACCCCCAAGATTTAAACGAGAGACCCCCTCGAACCCCCAAGATTTAAACTAGAGACCCCCTCGAACCCCCAAGATTTAAACAAGAGACCCCCTCGAACCCCCAAAATTTAAACGAGAGACCCCCTCGAACCCCCAAGATTTAAACGAGAGACCCCCTCGAACCCCCAAGATTTAAACTAGAGACCCCCTCGAACCCCCAAGATTTAAACAAGAGACCCCCTCGAACCCCCAAGATTTAAACGAGAGACCCCCTCGAACCCCCAAGATTTAAACGAGAGACCCCCTCGAACCCCCACGAGAGACCCCTCAGACCCCCTTGAGAAACTCCCAAAAAGGGGGTTCGAGGGGGTCTCTTGTTTAAATCTTGGGGGTTCGAGGGGGTCTCTCGTTTAAATCTTGGGGGTTCGAGGGGGTCTCTCGTTTAAATCTTGGGGGTTCGAGGGGGTCTCTTGTTTAAATCTTGGGGGTTCGAGGGGGTCTCTTGTTTAAATCTTAGGGGTTCGAGGGGGTCTCTCGTTTAAATCTTGGGGGTTCGAGGGGGTCTCTCGTTTAAATTTGGTGGTTTCTCGCGGGGGTTCGTGGGGGTCTCTCGTTTAAATTTGGCGGTTTCTCGTGGGGGTCTGAGGGGTCTCTTGTTTTAGCAAGACCGCGTTGCTCGATGTTTGAATCCTCTCGATCCATCGCCCGTGAATGCTGGCATGAGAATGGGGCTGTGAAATGTTTCTCATGGTGTTATGGTTAATAATATGGAAGGGCAAGAAACAAGGCAGCAGGAACAGTGGGAAAATAATAATTTTTATTAAATAACTTTTAAAAATCCCTCTTCGTTATCCTGATTGGTGGCGTTACCTGTTGCGCAAACGCTCAAACGTTTAGCCAAATAGTGCCAGTCTTTCTCCGCTAGATGGCATCACAAAATCAAGTATGGCTGTCCATATTCCCACATATGCATCCATGCTTTACCTTTCCCATAATTGGTGGCGCCCCCCATTACAAGAACGCTCAAACTATTAGCCAAATAATACTGAATTGTTTCCGCTAGATGGCGTCAACAAATCTTCTCTCTTCGGCCTTCCCATGCATCTAATATTCGCCTCTCCTATACCTAGTCTGTGATCATGGCAAAGTTTTTTAAAGATCTCTAGAATTCCAACGACAGTACAGTAATTTTGAGATGTTAAAGATTACAGTCAATGTCACTAAATATAGCGGCATAGATAGGGTATCGTCTATTTTTCGTAATGTCTATTAAAAAGCGCAACTAAAGTAGGCAAACAGGCGTTGTTTATGGACGCGTAATTAATATTTTAACGAAGTAACTGTCATTGGTGGAATTATCTAAAATGTTGCCACATTGTACACGAAAAAACATTTAGGGGAAACCGTCATATCATGACTAATCTTAAATAGCAAGGTATTTTATAACAGCGATACCTGTTACAATGCTTAATTAATTACAAGGACTTGTATGAGACGTACACAACTAGAGATCGAAAGATGTTTATAGTGGGATTGACAGGTGGAATAGCCACTGGAAAAAGTAGTGTTGCCGCTATTTTCCGTGAATGCGGCGTACCTGTCATCGATGCCGATCAAATCGCGCGGAAAGGTTAGAAATAAAATTAAAAATATGTTTTTTATCTGTGAAGATAACATGGCATTTATATAATTGGTTAAATTGTTGTATTTCAGGATGACTTACATGTTTCTATCTTTCAGAATTTACTCTTTAATTCTTACTATTGTTTCCAAGACAAACGAAAATATAAACAATAATTATAAATGTTTAATTTGTGTATTGCAGTTGTGGAACCAGGAAAACCAGCATGGCACAAAATACAAAAAGAATTCGGATCAGAAGTATTCTTAGAAACGAAAGAACTTAACAGAGCTAAGCTCGGCGATTTAATATTTAACAATGTAGAAAAGAGAAAAAAGTTAAATGCCATAACACATCCACATATATACAAAGAAATATACTGGCAAACATTTAAATACTTTTTACAAGGTCATCAATTTATAGTCATGGATTTGCCATTACTCTTTGAAACTGGACATATGTTGAATTATTTGCATAAAATAATTGTTGTGACTTGGTAAAATTCTGAAAATAATACGTACAAAAGAAACTATTGTAAAACTTTTAAAAAAATCTGTATTTGATTTTAGTGAGGAGGATTTACAGTTGCAGCGACTTATAGAAAGAACAGGATTTACAGAAGCTAAAGCAAAATTGAGAATTGCTGCACAAATGCCATTGGACAAAAAAGCAGAAATGGCAAACTTTGTCATCGAAAATTCTGGCAGTGAAAAGGATACTAGAGAACAAGTTATTAGAGTCATTAATGTGTTAAAGTCTTCCAAATATCATTGGAAATTGCGTCTTCTAATTGGATTCTGTTGCACTGTTTTACTGGCAGGTGTTTATTGGTTGAGAAACAGAGGTGTTCGTTCATTACCAACTGCAGCATAAATTTACATGTTTATGCAATACAAATATCATATGCAATACAAGTCAATAACTTACTTCAATATATTGTACAGCTATTTTAACATATTTAGAAAATATTAAATCCGATGGTACTACTTTCTCAGATATTTTTATATTTGTTTTTAGTATTTAAGAGTTATGATTCTGTGATATACAGATGTTTTATCTTGTTTTCTAAATGAAAAATATTTATGTTAATAAGAGATGGTAATTAACTTCTGTTTTATGTATTTCAATTAATAGAGTGCTATTAATTGTTTTAGATATGTTCTACAGAATTTATACAAAAACAAAGTTTTGTATATCTAGTTACATCCAGTACACAAATATGAAAGTGATCATAATAATTAATACGACGGGTGATTGTATAATAGTAAATAGGAAAATTTAAAAATGGAACAATTTAGGGAGTTACATAGGATTGAATGAAAAATACATATACGCTTAAAATCGTTTAAGTCACTTACAGTATCGTATGTCAAAACCATTGTTTTGCATGTAAAGAATCATAGAACTATTATGGTGGAGTAAGCAAAGTGAAACAGGAAATTGTACATTTTACCTTTTGTTAACTTTTGAAATGAAATAAAATGCTTAAAGAAAAAAATAAAAACCCATTTCAATAAATATCTTACTATATTAATTGTTACAAAAAAAGAGAAAAGAAAGAAAAGAAAAAAGAAAAAAAATAGGATTATATTTCGCTAAATATTCAAGGTAAGAAGGACATCTATCATTTGAATAAAATGCTTATTAACGTAAAATTATACATAAAAGATTATACATTTGTATGCATATATAAAATACAGGAGTACTTATTGCTCAAATTTCTTATACTAAATTACGCAAAATATATACATATGTATCAACCCATGACTGATAACATGACTTAAAAACAGTTATACGTTTATTTGGTTTATAGGATGCACATTACAGGTCCGCGTGCCTGATCATTACATTTTATATGGGTCAGGTTTCAATTCTTTTTCTATTCCTTACTTGTCATTACCTGAACCCAAAACCGTTTTATTTAAGTAAATTGTAAAAACACAAAAGACCACAATAAGTACTTAATTTATGAAAATATAATTATCTTATAACTTATGTATTAAAAATGGAAGTACAAAAATGTTTTCGAGAGGACAAGGAAGCAACAGAATACTATTTACAGCGTTTGCGTACAGAACAGTCGTAAGGTTCACCACTATTTTCAACGCAGCGGTAAACCTTAACCTTTGAACTTTTAATATATTTCATTTACATACTTCATCCTATTTTGTACTTACGTTAACATGTTATCCTAAACAAATAGCTTCTTATCTAAGTTCATGTAATTTACAATTTTTCTTCTTTATTAGCATCTGATTATCATCTCCTTTAATGATACAAAAAATTACCTACAAAATTATTTGTATTCTCTGTTGATGCTAAGACATTAAAAAAGAATAGGAGAATATCATTTTCCACCGTTTCTCACGTGGTTTTAGATCTGAATTCTCATTAGTCTAACTCTATACACACTTTGGACACTCATTACGTTGCACACGTTAATATAGACAATGTTTACCTTTTTATACGACAGAAACACTAGAAGGAACAAAATTACTGTATGTGAGAAGAAGGGCTTCAAACGAGGAATAATATCATTAAAGTCATACTGCTAAAAACAGTCATGATCGTTACGTTTGTCCTGTACGATAAATTTCTACGAATCCCTATGCAATGATCTATGGATGTAGTGTTCGTTAATTACTTGTGATATTCTCAGTAGTGGATCTCACTAAAGTATATGCTTTTGATCGGTTGTAGACATTATCTATTTTATACGTCTACCGTGTATATTCAAAAGAAACAATAGAAATACGACGTTAATAATTTGAAAGACTGAATGCAGTGTATATAACAGCATCCTTGACTCGTCGACGTGATTGAGGTATTCAATTGATGTTCCTTTCTCGCCTAGAATTTACTGCAACACGGGCCTAAGTTCTTGAGTCATGATGGGATAAGAAACGAGCGGTGCAGTCGCGCCGGATATCGACAGAGGCAAACTGGCTGGTTGCTGCGTGTTCGGTGGCTGTTGGTTGGTCGCTTGCGGACCCGAACCGCTCATCGTGATCGTTTGCTGAGCCATCGTGACGATGGGTGGCGGTATGGATACCGGTGCCATCGAGACCGCTGCAATAGAAACAGGTGCAACTGTGGCTATACTTACAGGTACAGTCGCAACACTCGCGGTAACTGTACGCAGCGTCCCAGCTGCTACCGCTGCGTTCACCATTTGTTGCGGCGTTGGAGCTTGAGACGGTGGCACGGTGTTTGTAATTGTAACTGCCGGAACCGTAACAGCAGTCACATTGGCAGTCCGCTTCCCAGACATTCTCAACTGGGCATTTTGATCCAGGAGAAACTCGTTAGTCGCTGTCAAGTCACTAACCTGAATAATCGGTGCACAACAAAGATACATTAGTACCCCATAAACAGTTCCAATCTTAACCCTTTTGGAGCCAGAGCCGATATATTCGCATTGCAGGAGAACTCTATCTCAAAATAAATTTATAATACGTTATAAACGGTCTAATTTCATTACGAGAGAATTAAAGAAAATACTTTTGTTTCAGCAATGCTATATTACCTATAACAACTACGTATTTCGGAAGAGATAATCCGTCCGGCGCTTACCATGTACCTTCGAATTATTTTTTCTTTTTATTATGTAATATTATTTATCTTGTTAAAAAATATATTGGAAATGCAAAGTATATACTTTGTGATAAATGGTCTATATAAAATTATGATGAAAAGATTACTTTTTGTATGCGCAAATACGTTTTGTAAGAGAGAACTCAACTTTTACTTTCTTTACGATCTTTCATACCTTTGTTATTTATATAATTTTCAATGAATATAGAAAAACTAGCGTCATTGTTTTGTTCTCTATTTCGTCCTTAATATACTGCTTCTTGAATCATGTAAATATTGTTTCTTGTTTGGTTTTTACGAGCATTCTTTTTCGCCTGGCACTAAAAGGGTTAAATACCAATTGAATAGAATGAATGAAATTAACCTGCTTCTTCAATTCTTCTATCTTCTTCCGTAGCAGCGCGTTCTCGTCCTCCAAAACAATCGCTCTAGCTTCGTTCCGCGGTATCACCGGATAATAATACCCTGGTGTAACCTGCTGTGCCGCGTGTTGACCCACCAGCGGCGAAGCTTCAAAATGAACGACGGTTTCACCGGATACTATTCGTCTCTTTGGTTCGGGAGGTCCTATGTAGTCGGGAGGATGCGAAGACGCGTTGTAGCTATTATTCGTCACTAAGTTGTGCTGATCTTCCATCTGCCAGTGAAAGCTGTGGAAAGATGTAAGCACATGTTAGAAATCAAGAACCCAGTACCGAATCGTGTCGGATTAGAGCTCGAGTTATCTCGGTAAACGCGATTCGCGTTAGAAGATAAATCTTCCGATCGTTTAATCAGGAACACGCGCCAGAAGCATCGTAATCGGCACGCCCAATGAGTTGCATAAGACGAGGATTAAAATGTTGCTTTGCAATCGCGACCCCTTCTTGTATAAGCGGTTCCATTGCAACAATAATAGTCGACGCAGTCCTATTACGACTGAAACGCTACATTTCCTCATTCATAATGGTGAATGAGCGTGCCGCGTTACATAACGCAGGCTCTCTATTTATACGCTGATACTCATCCTCCACTTAGTCAGCTCGAAATCTATTTGGTATTCCAACGAGTACGGTTCACCGAACAGCCTCTTTTCCCCGGAGCATGTACGTTACCAGCGGTCGAACAAACAAGCCAGTCTAGTTACGGTCTAAATTGTTTACACACTTACTTCCTATCCTCCTCGTATCTACGGTTCTCCCCGTTACTGGCACCATTGAAATTGTGCTGCGGCCTGGACGCGCTGTGATGAGAGACCGTGATCAAGTTCAGCTGCGGCTCCTCGCTCTTCCAGTGCCTGAACTTGCAGTTGCTCCGCTGGCAGCTGCCCTTGATGAAATCTTTGCACATAGGGTACTCGGACTTCTCATTGTTGTTTTTCAGCCTAGTTAATATGTGGGCGGGCAGCTCACCCGTCGCTCTGAACCGTTTCTCCTCGCTCTCCGTGCAATGGAGGAACTTGCAGCCGGGCCAGTTGCACATCCCGTTCTGGAAGTCGTGGCAGAACGTGTACTCGTCTACGGGGTCGTCGTCGGACCGTTCGTGCAAGTACTTGCAACGCTTCCCTCTGTGGCAGACGTTCCGCAGGAAGTCCCTGCAGACGCGGGTGGGCGACGCATCCCCGGTTGCCGCGTTCGGCGCACCTGCCGCTGTCTTGCCCACTTGCTGCTGCTGCTGCTGCTGCTGCTGCTGCTGATGCTGCCCGGCGATCGGGTTCTCCGATTTTTTTTTCAGCTTCTTCATCGATGATACATTGCGCTCGTACCTCGCGGGGAATTCTTAATCGACCGGCATTACGTTATCGCGTTGCACGAGTTATCAGCTGCAACTAGAAAAGAAATCATTCGGACACTGTAATGCGGGACTACATTCGGGTGTATATCGAGAACACATAGATAAAAGGTAGTCGACAAAGATTTCGAAGGAAATTTTCAATTGTTTTAGAGATCATTGAGAATAAATCTAAAGGTAATGTTCGATGATGGATTCTATATTGTGGTTTGATACGGATAAACGTTTCCTGGTTATATCAATTTTTCAGTTGACCGTTTACTTCACTGATCGGGCTGACATTGTAGCAATGGGAGAAAAGAAAAGAAAAAGAAGGAAATGAATGATCAGTGAGTTTGATGGTTAGGTGTTTTCTCTGTATCGATTATGATTAAATATGGACACCCAGGTGAAGACAGTAAAAGGCGTTTCCGTTAAGTTAATTTTTATTTTTTTTATATAATGACTATTACATGGGTAGTAAGATTATATCAACAGTTGTTATGTACAGTATTATCTTATTTGTATATAAACCTTTCTCGATCTTGGTATAATTACAATCTACCAAGAAAGTAACACCCATTACCGGCTGGCCAATGTTCTTTATTGGGAAATTGATTATACTTTGTCATCCTCGCGTTTGGATCAATATTTCTTACATTGGAACGGGGCAGAAATAGATCGAGCAATGGCACTGTTACTGAACTAATCAGATTTGAGAACGTACGGACAATTTCAATTGTATAAAAAGAATCGATAGAAAAGTATAGCTAGAATTCGTTTTTAGAAACTGACACACGTATCTAGGCCATTTCCTTGTGAAACCGTTAAACACACCGATCCGAACGAAAATCGTATTCGAAACATTCCCAATCCAATAGTGTCTCTTCCCTCTTCTTCTTCTTCCTCGGTTTTTTTTCGTTTAAAAAAGAGAGAGAGAGAGAGAGAAAAAGAGAGAAAAAAAACATTTATTAGGTCGATTGTACGGATATGCTTCTATTGTCATGCTACCAATGAAGAAAAGACACAACGCGAAGTCCTTCGATAATTCCTACCGCCACAGTCTCACACGCTGCCGCTAATTTATAAGCGACAAGAATCATCGAAGCACCGTGCGCATAACGAAACAGGAATTTGAGAAATAATTAGCAATAAAATACGTAGAACATCGAATGGTTTATCAACAAAGTATTTTTTTTTATATATTTATATATATATATATATACACAAAACAATAATATATATAAAAAAAAAAGAAAAACAGTTGCGATTTAAAATCGATGAATGCTAACATTTAAATAAATTGTTTAATTAAATCAACGAATTTACAATTGGACCACGCGTAAAGCGATTACCGGAAAAATTAAGCACACGATAATTCGATTTCTTTAATTCCCTACGTGGTCGATGTTCTTTTTAAAAAAAAGAGTGAGTGGATGATAAAGAAAGACTAAAGAAATCGAATTACATTACACGTATTTACGTGTCAAGCACGAGAAGAACATTGAAATTCATGAAATAAATATCGAGTATTTTACTCTCTTAATTCACAGTTCGTAAGATTAGGAGAAGGTATTAATTCGATTAAATTAAATAGAATTAAATTAAATTTTGCAAAGTATTGAATACATCGAGAGACTTTGTTTGTTTTTATAAAAATTGATCGTTATATATAAACATTATTTGTAATTTATGTAACAAACATCCATGTCGTTGGACGTGCAACATTGGAAATAATTGCAAAGAATAACGATGCAAAGTGTGCAGTGTAGTAAATATAGATTAATACCATATTTTAAGAAGATATGATATCGAGATTGGCAGCATGTTGAACATTTTATGTAGTTTTGTCTATTACTTCGGCTAATACAATTTCTTGTTCTTACACTAAAATTTCGTACTATGTACATATTTATGGTTACAAATTTCTGCTGTCATTTGATTTTGGTTCCTTGTTAAAATGGTAACATGGCATATTCTTTTTTTTTTTCTTACTTCGCCTCTGTTATCTGTCAGAGAAGATTTCTGTAATTGGTGCTTCAACAACTGTATCGGAAAAATATATACAATTCTTAATATACTTTGTTCATATAAAAATGTTCGAATTCTTCTTGAAACTACACACCTTCTGGTTCATCTGTTACGCTTACTTAAAAGCTTTTAACAAACTATGTTTTAGATGTTTATGCTTTTATCATAATACTACCGATAAAAAAAGAAATACAATGTTATTGATGAAAGTTATATGTACAGATACCAGAGAAAATATTAGAATATTTTTTGCAACAGCATCCATACTAACATAATTGCAATAGGAGCTACATAATGTATCGGTACAGAATAGCTTGTATTTAATAAATCGCCACATTGTGCTCTAAGTGCTGTATACTTCTTCGAGAGCTCTGCCTTTTCTTCGACAAAGGCATTATACTTTTCCTTTAAAATGACTAACTCCTCATGCAATTCTTGAATTCTTTGAGATTCATTCTTGGCACGATAGTATAGTTTCTTTAATTTCTCTATAATTTCTTCAGAAGGTTCATTAACTAACCAATCCTTGAGATTTTCTAACTCCTTTTTAACTGCTTGTTGTGACTCTAAATCGTCTTCCAGTTTTAAGGAATCCAAAGATCCTATTAAGGCTTGTAACAGATATTCTCTAGTGTACAAATTTTGCTGTGCGTCATTTTTAGACATGGGTTTCAATGTTTTCACATAATCCCCCTCTAAATGTTCTGTTTCGCATTCTTCATCTATTTCACTGCTATCCTTGTCTCCTTCATCCTTCTTCTCATGTTGATTAATTTCTATGGAAACAGATTCACTCAAAGATTTTGTGCTATTCGTACTTTCAATGGTAGTTTCTCTTTCTTCGCTATCCTTTATTTTTGGTGTGATCTGAAGCTGATGCAAAGCCTCTGGCTGTTTACTACTTTCTTCACAAGCAAATCGAACTTCCATTTTATGAGGTACAAAAATCTCTTCTGCTACTACATAACCAGATTCTTCTGTTTTTACTTCTATAACGGATTTCTCACTTGTATCATCACTGGTAATACTGCATGCGTCATCTGTTGCATCTGAGTTGGTGTCAGATTCTGAATTGATATCTGAATTGTCTACATTTACATTTCCATTAACCAATGTTTTTCGAGAAGGTGGTGGTAAAATATATTCTGTTACATTATCATTATTAGCCAATGAATCATCTAACTCTTCTTTTGAAAAGGAAATATCAGAATTCTTTAGTTGGTTTGAATCAATATCTTGAGAGTTAATTTGATTATCCTGTTCTTCTTTTAAAGGACAAAAACTAGATTCCATATCTATATCCATGTTATCCGCATGTATAGAATTTAATTTATTAAGAATAATATTAATGGCCTCGATAGGATTTTCTTCATCCTTTGACTCTTGCAAGTTGTCACTTGTAACTGATTTTGAATTCATATCTTGCAAAATCTGCATATAATTTCTGAGGGCAGTGATCTGTTTATAAATATTAACAGAATCTAATCTGGAATTACGTAACCTTGCTTGTAGATTCTTTTCAATTCTAGACTGATCTTCGAGTCTTTTTAACAGTTCTTGTTTCTCTTGTTCTACATTTTGTATCGTATCTTTCATTTTTTCTTCAGTCTCATTCAATTTGTTTGTGGTTTCTTGAAGTTTCTTCTGTGCGTCTGCATATTTTTTACTTAGCACCTGAAGTTCCGTTTGAGTATGCTTTCCTAGATTATGAAGGCTCTGACACTCTCCTTCTGTTTCATTTAAACGTTCTTGTAATTGAACAAACCTTTGAGATATCTCTAATTTCTCTTGCAATATTTTTTGTAATTCTTCCTTTGCTGCATTTTGATATAATGCCTTCTCTTCCAAAAGCTTGACTAACTTATTTCTGATTTTATCTTCTGTATAATTCTTAGAATAAACGCTCAATTGGTTTTCAATAGTCTCTACCCAGGACAACAGTCTGTCTTCTGCTATTAATGCTCGCCATGACTGATTGGCCACTTTTTGAGTATTTGTTACAAGTTGTTGAAGATATCCTAGCTTAGACTGCAGTGCTTTTTCTCGTCTCGAAGCCTCTTGCATTACTTGGTTCAACTTATACAAATCTTCAAGAGATACATTATTAACTGCTGATGTAATCGACGTATTAACGCTAGCTTCCTTTTCATCAGGTAAATATAATCTCAGTGTTGCAACTATACATCCATGCTTAAACTTTTTTGTACTTTCCATCACATCTACTCCAAATTGCACTATATCACCTGAATAAACCTCCTTAGGTGCCGATTCTAAACCGGCAGCACCGAGTCTATGGTTGTTAACGAATGTACCATTACTGCTGCGTGTATCTTGCAAGTAAAACTTTCCACTGGAATACCACAACAGCGCATGATTTCTAGATAATACTTTACAATCAAAGATTGCATTGTTGGGAGCAGCAGTAGCTTTTGCTACAGACCGGCCGATTTTTACAGGCTGCTCCAACGTCAATGTACGTTCCTGGAAAGGATGAGAATTCTCGCGACAGATTAAGACACCTTTGGCTGTCATTTTATTGTTCTGCGTGGCGTTTATATTCAGGTTGGAATTATTCTGACCGGTAGGAAAACTGGCATTTTGTACCCACCCACCACTGGCTACAACCATAGCCGATGGAAAATGCAATGAATTGCAAGTCTTTCCCAAAACAGTTCAACACATGTGTGGCGAGAAAAACAATATTAACTATTAACACACTGAAACGAAAGGTAAGTTTGAAAGTCGAGAGTCACTTCTATTTACTGTCATTGGACGTATGTTTAATGTCGTGTCGGTGTATCGCGAACAGTTTTATTGTTCACACCCGATTGGAAGAAATTCGACCACAGGGATCGTGTTTGGATCGTTCGAGGCGTAAGATACGTCGTGAATAGGCGTGACATACGAGTTCACATGTTTCCGCGATAGAGAAAAAAAAATTCTACTGCAACTTCAATGGTCTTCTAGTCTTCCTTTTACTATTTGTCATAAATCTGCTCGTTCGAACGACAGAGTTACACTGTACTCGTACATTAATCGACTCGAGAATGTTCGACTCGGCTCCGTAATCCGTCGGTTCTAATTTCCCACGGAATGTAATGAGAATGAATCTTCCGCACGCATTTCAGAACAGTAAAAAGATATGTTTCTCAGCGTAAGTAGCGGTGAGCGTACGCTTTCACACTTTCGTCCTTCGCACCAGTTCCCTTGCACTTTAAAGTCTTCGACGGTACGTTCGAGGAGATTCATTCGAGAACCATAATACACCTAATGCTGTGATCAACAATAGCCCGACACGATTAATCCAGCAATGTTGTGATCAACTGAACGGATCTAGACCAAAAATATTGTTCTCGAACTACTGCATTACTGTATCGAGATACAAGTGGTCCACGTTCCTGTAACTCAATGCTCTTCAGTTCCGCGTTTCGCTGTTTATCGACCGGCGGCAGTATAGTCATCTATATGAACACAACGGTGTAGCAAATTCAAACTACGTATACTTGGGCGTGCTACATCGCGATAAATATTCAGGTATAAACAGAAAAATGATAAACTATCGAAGACTGTCTCTTGAAATTACATTTATGCTCTTTCAAAAGAAGTTTAAAAGTAGGAATTACAATACTGATTACAGCGAGTGGCAACAATGATTCCGCTGTAATGCCAATGAACGAAAGAGGATAGAATTGAAAACTGTAATTTCTAAGCGAAATACATATCGCGATTGACTAATATTCTAATGTGGTTTCAAATATTCCTTTTTCATTATTTTCTTTCATGAAACGGAATGTACGTGCTATAAAAACATTCGTTTCTTTGTAGATATTAATGGACATTGTTTGTCGCATCGGTGAGCTCAGATAACTTGCAAAAGAGTGTAATAATACGGATATAAAAAAAGCAATCTCTTAGAAGTTACCTTGTCCCGAAGATACAGCATAAAAAAACTTTGCACGGCATACGTTGATTATATTTTTAATATTATTCATATTTCAGTAAATCTTGTATAATGAAATATACACTTTGTGAATGAAATGAACGCTTACCTATTTTCGACACACAAGTAGAAGTGAGATAGAAATTGAATTTCTCAATCCGTTATAACTTTAGAACTGACACGGTATGAAATATTTTATCCGTGGATCGAAATGAATCAATATCTTTTAACCGATAATTTATTACCATATGGGAATAAGTTTCTTTTTCTAATCGAGCCACGCGTAAACAAATACGATTGTTCTTATGGTTTAGAATTTCTAAATAGTATACGCATAATTGCAGAAATTATTAATATTTGTTAGCATAAGAACGAACAAATATTGAGATTAACCGTTAAATAAATATTATCAAAAATCAATATTTGAAATAGAAGTAATGAATGCTTTCGAATATTATAAAATGGTCTTATGTGAAAACATATGAAGGTCAATGTTTTTTGAGCGACTTACTTATACACAACAACGTCGAATATAACCTAAAAGGATAAGTATCGTGAATTTCATCGTTTGAACGTAGGTTGCACAACAACCTTATAACTTTTGTAAATAATAAACAAATACAAGGTTCGCCGAATTTAATTCGATTCTATCCATTCTTGCTTTCTTTTAATTACGTTCCTCTCGTACAGTAATATAAAATAACGGAATTCAACGGATGTGTTTGTGTGTACATTTACTTACTTAATATATCTTTAATAAATAGGTTAATTGGTACCTTTAATTCTATTTATATATCGTGCTATTATTAAATAATATACGTAATAACATAATTTCAACAGAAGTAAGAAAAAAAATTGAACAAAGATGTCAGATGATGACGATGATTACATGTCAGATAAATTTTTGCAAAATTCTGAGAAATCCAGTGCATCGAGTCTCTTATATCGACATGCGGATAAGAGAAAATTTGATTTGATAAAAAAAAAGAGTGAAATTGAAGCAAAGATAAAAGAAAAAAATTCTATAAAATATATGGAAGAAGAAAAGAGAGAAACAGGTTTATCTTCTGCTATTGCAAGTACTAACAAAGGTTTGTTTTCATGCTTATATTGTATGAATATTTATATATGCAACATATTATATTTTCCTATTATTTCAGGGTTTGAGTTGCTCATGAAAATGGGATATAAGCCAGGACAAGGAATAGGCAAAACAGAATCAGGAATAACTGAGCCCATTGGTCTTGAAATAAAATTAGACAGACACGGTTTAGGAAAAGGTATTAAGAGGAAACAAACAGAAAGTAAAAGTAATTTGGATGACAATAAACTAAATAACAAATGTATGAAGGACTTCCGTAGCAGAATTGCTCAGAAGAAAGCAGAACAATTATTCAAAGCAGACTTTCGTAAAAGTCAAAAGATTTGCGAACAGTTAGACAGGCAATCAAGTATAGAGAAACCTGTGGAAGCATGGTATTGGTTGCCACAAGAGACTGAAAGCAATACAGATGAAGAAGATGACAAAGAAGATGAAGAAGAAGAAGAACCTTGTGAAAGCAATGAGAGTTTAGAAATTCTTACTAAATACTTAAGGGAAAAGTATTTTTACTGTATTTGGTGTGGAGTGGCATTTAATAATGAAAACGACTTGGTAAACAATTGTCCTGGAAATACAAGGAACGATCACTAAATACAGGTGGTGACATATATATTTGTGAAAGGAATATAAGTAATAAAACAATGGACTAAAATTTTTACTACTATGTTTTTACTTACATTATTTACTGTAAACACCCTGCAAGAAAACATACAAGGTATAAAAGGCTAAAGCCCTAAGTAGCATTAGTCATATTTCTTTGATACGATCACCCACTGTGCATTGAAACATAAAAAACCCATTAGAGTCATGATGCAAAATACTGAAAAAGTAATGTCCCCAAGCTGGAAAAAATCCAATGCTACATAGTGTAAAAGCAGGGGAAAGTTATCCTGATTCTGCTATGCTATTATATCTTAGCAGGAGTTCAAGCACCCCCAGTTATTGTATGTTGGAGGGAAAGCTACCTATAAAAGCATCTGTTTGATTTTCTGTGCTTTCATTTGAGTTAAGATCTCTGACCACACCCGTCCTGCATTAGAAGGCAGTCAAGTAAAAAGAATATCGATTACAATAAGGCAGTTAAAATGTTCGAATTTTCAACAATTTTGTTATCAATTGTATTCATATTTATCAATGGCACAATTTCTCAAATGATAGATGATGAGAGCTGTGAAACATTACAGTCAGAAGTACATATTACAAAAGGTCTTTTGTTTTCATTTATTATAGCATTTACACTTAAATAAATAGGCTAAAGAAAATATGTTGCCCTTTTCAGATGAATATGATGAAATAGGACGTTTGAAAAGAACATGTAGTGGTGACATACCTGTCACAAAATGTGAAGGCTTTTGTACTTCACAAGTGCAACCAAGTGTTGCTAGTACTACAGGATTCTCAAAGGTAAATGAATAGTGACAGTAACAAAAAAAAAAGTGTAAGTTCTACAAGTATACATGAAATAATCTTCTGATTTTTTTAATAGGAATGCTATTGTTGTCGAGAAAGTTACCTCAAGGAAAGAGTGGTCACCTTACATCATTGTTATGATTCAGATGGCATAAAATTATTGAACGAAGAAGACAGAATAATGGAAATTAAAATACGAGAACCAGTAGAATGTAAATGTACTAAATGTGGAGATACTTCTCGATAAATATAATGGAAATAATTTAATTGAACAATATTGCGAATTATATCTTCAAATTATGTAATAGAAATTATATTATTGAAAATAAAATGAAAAATACAAAGCACATTTGTAATCAATGATTTCCCTTCTCCTTTTAGATCTGTATTTCACTTAGGAAGAAAATCAATTTTAAATATTCCAATATCATCAAATATTTTAAGAGATTTTTTAGTTGGGATTGAATAAATAATATGTTGAGATTAGTTAAGCATTACCTTAGTATTAAATTAACAGAACTATAATCACTGAGTTAGTATATCATTAACAACTGAAATATTATTGAAATAAATAATTATAGAACAATTCAAGTAAATGTACAAAAACATGTTAACACATTCCATGACTTCAATACATTTAAATCATGCATATATTTTTGAAATTAATATTGTATTAATTATGGTAACCATGTTAATATTCAATTTTATAAAGATTAATATAAATTAATAAACAAAGTTACTAAGAAACGAATTGATTTATTATTTCAGTTATTAAAGGATCTATAAAAAATTAGATTATTTATTTTAGAAAATTAAATAATAAATAATACAGCACACAATTGACATATTATTAATTTCATACCTTTTGCCATCAATAAAGCAATACTTTGCAATACTTTTTATACTGACAGAAAAGATGAAAAGCAGAAATTAAAAAATTAGCATGTGACACATCTATCTAATCTAAATATACTGCAAATTGTCTTTATTATGTAAAGCAATAAAACATCTTGACATTTTTTTATTTATTAGTTTCTTTTCCAAAATATTAATACAAAACATACTATTTCTTTAAAGAGTTATACATAAATGAAATATGAAAATTATAAATTTGATAGCAGTAGTAATCAAAGTTGAATGGCAACAGCAGTTGGTAGTCTTTTAAAAAATAATGTCATCAATCTTTGATTTTTTATATTTCAATATAACAAAGAATATAACAATAAGCTGAGTTTAAATGAGTTGGTATTTTTCTACAATTTCTGAAATTGTCTGAGATCAGTTGTTAATACTTGAAGATGTTTAAATCCTTATGATTTGTTAGTACCATACCTAAATATGAGATAGTTATAAAAAAATATATTTCAGTAATTTACTTGTTACATTTGTGCAGATTAAAATCAAATAATTCAACTACTTACATATATGTTGAAAAATATTAATGAAAACTGTTATTCGTGCTTTGATAAAAAATGTACTTTTTTAGGGAAAATTGTCACATGCTTTCACGTTCTTATTCCTTCCTTATTGCTATTAACATTAGCATCAGAAGGGAAGGGAGGAAACACGGCCACCTACAGGGTATAAAAGGGTACAACGTGAAATCTATAAGCACAGTAAGGTACTAGACCTAGGAGGAAATGTATCGTGCTAGAACTATGTTCCTGTGTCACACTGGTAAATGAAAAATCATACTACTGAGATTTTTACAAAGTAAACAAAATCATATATGAATTTAAATCTTATCTGTACACGCTATACTGTAAAAAAATATTACTTGTACATATAGCTTGTTCGGTATACATCTATCTTGTATGATCATACAAATGCTTAGATGGAAATTCTACTTGGATTTTAATCTTCGACTAGAAAACGGCAGTTATAATTGTTAAGTATTAACAAAAAGTTCTAGCTTATTAGCATTCAAATAATGCATATGTATGGGTACACACAAAAAACAAAAATTAAATAAATTATGCGCACATAAACATATATGTTTTTTTTTGGTACTTACAGTTGCAGTAGCAGTTGGTCTCCTTATATGTCTTCTATTTGGAACCACAAAGGCAGTTGTTGATGAATGTCAAGCAACACCGGTCATTCACTTTCTACAATATCCAGGATGTGTACCAAAACCGATTCCTAGTTACGCATGTAGAGGACGTTGTAGTAGTTACCTGCAGGTAAAACAAAATAAGAAACAATATCTCAGAGAAGATTTCTTTTTTTTTAAATTAATCAATTTAACTATATTAGAGCAATCTTATAAATTTGTTAACTACCAATACGTATTACTATTTGACATAATTTAATATTACTAGTTACATTAAAATAATTTAAGATTGTAAATACATAGAATAAAATAGAAGAATAATATTTAACTTATAAAGCTTTCTTCTTTATTGTTGCATATTGCTTAATTTCGAGCACGAACGAGTAAAAATTACTAAGTAAAAGTGATCTGTAGTTATAAAACTTACAGTGTATTTTCTGAGCACTTGATATTTATGTCATTTATTATTGTCAGAAATATGAACTTGAGAAACAGTTTTTCACTGTTGGTTACTAAATACTATCATACTTTTACATAACTATATCTCAGTTCGCCTCAAATAAAACTTAAAAGCTATTTCACACAACAACGATTCGACCTCTTACCTGTTTCTACAGGTGTCGGGATCAAAAATTTGGCAAATGGAGAGGAGCTGCATGTGTTGTCAAGAAAGCGGCGAAAGGGAGGCCAGTGTATCCCTGTTTTGTCCAAGGGCTAAACCGGGAGAGAAAAAGTTCCGAAAGGTTAAAATATTATCTCATATTAATCACAGAATTCCGAAGATCTCGGGGAAATGCGAGAATTTAATAACGCGTCGTCGGGTCAATCACTTGCACACTAAAATCAGGAGCACAGCTTCTGACACCACGAGTTTCCCACAGCCATATTGTTTTCGTCCAACCGACCAGTAGGAAGCGCGTAAAAACTGAATATTGCGCGTAATTTGAATGGGACTGTTCTACACGGATCATTTGTCCAATAGGATCGTGTATTTTATCCGCTTTCCATTTTCTATATGTTACAATGAGAAAGTACAGAAAAAAGATTTTTTATTGATTTCGAAGGATTCGCAGAATTTATTGGAAAATTTGGCATACGAATGTTTTTCACAGGTAATTACCAAAGCGCCTCTGGAGTGCATGTGCAGGCCGTGTACCAGCGTGGAAGAGTATGCAATTATCCCACAAGAAATTGCTGGATTTGCCGACGAAGGTCCATTTACAACATCTGCTCATTTCAGAAGGTCATCCGACTTACAATAACTACTTCCTGTAATTTTCTGCAGATTACTAAACGAAAAGAAATTGGAATAAAAAGTGTTATTTGCTTGATATATGAAATTGTAAACATCGGAAATTATAATCAGATGGACAAACTGAAAATATAGAATACGTTTAATAAAATATAAGCATAATTGTAAACGTTATGTTAACATCAAACATCCGTTTCACTTATTCACGTTTGAAAATCCTTTATGTTTAATCCTTACACGTTTGAAAACTCGAATCAGCGGAAAAATGTTTTTGCACTTTACTGTTGATTTTGATCAATCGATTCAAAAAAAAAAAAAAGAAAAAAAAGATTAACGATTATTTAAGAAAATGTGAAAAAACTTTACTAATGATTTTGGTGGATGTACATCAGAAGCCTTATTAGTTTGTTATAAATAATTTCAGTTATATTACATACATATAAAATAACTACATTGTAATAAATATACAATATAGGATATTACGCATATTTAGTGTTTTGAAAATGCGTATTCATGTTATACAGTAAGATTATAATTATTGCATCTTAACGGTATGCTGTAGCTCATTACATCCTGTCAAGTATACATTATCTACAATCTTTAAAGTTTCAAGTGCATCAAATATTAAATGTTATTTTTATTTTCTTTAATAAACTTCGTTCAAAATCGTATGCGTATAATTCGTTCGTTATTATAGATATACCGTTTTTCTTTATTTTTCTTGCGGTTATGAAGATAACGTACGAACGGTTATTACAAAAAAATATACAGATTACTTAATTCAGTGAATATTTCATCTTCGGCGTTGCGATCGATGCATCTAGACAGGCTTATATTCGAGAAAATAACCAACAACAGTTTTGACATGGAGTTCTTTTTTATTTTTTTTCGTATAGATATGATTTATCATAGAAGTTTACGTGTGTATCTGTGTGTATCGTGTTTTGGAGTCTTTTTTAGTGATATTTTATTTATATTATGTATATGTATATTAATGTAGACGTAAGTACACGCAAATATATATATATGTATATGTATGTATATATACATATATGTATATATGTATATATAAACAGGTTATATACGTGCGTGTCCATACGTAAAATTGTCCAACACGTGAACGCAACATGCACGTGTGCAACAATTTCGCGACAGCGCCGCCGCCATTGTCCTTTATATCTGCGATCTGTCCAATTTTCACTTACAATATTTATTCATTAAATATTTACAGTGATAATCTTTTTGTATGTGCGATTCGTTTATCGACATGTTTCCAACAATATTTCTTTTTTTTGTTTATTTTAAGTATTTATATATATATATATAATTTATTTAATTATATATATATATACATGTATAAATTATTGTAGTTTTGTTTATTTACTGTGTCTCGAACGTGTCCCACGTTTCATCTCGTCGAATGATACATTCCAACATCTGTCAGTGGAATGAGATCGTTCAAGGAGACGAATTTTATAAAGATCAAGCATCGATCATTAATATTTTCATACTTTTCGCATAGTTCTTCCGTCGTGCTTTACGTTTTACTTTTACAGTGTGAAAAAATTAGTAGCGATGTCATACTTTCTTCTTCTTCACTCCTCTTTGTATTTTTCTTCATTCTTCTTTTCATTAAAAAAAAAATTTATATATATATGTGTGTGTGTGTATATATATATAGAAAATTTCCACTTTCTAATGTTCAGTCGTAGAACTGATTCAAATTAAATAAATTGTTCGATAGGTCCGACTTTCTAATATTTTGAAATAATTTCATGATTTCATCAAAAATATGCTATGCATTTGGAATGCAGTACATTGTATATACCATGAGAGTACACGAAGCGGCAAAAGAAAATAACGAGGCTTCCGCGTGAACTACAAAGGAATTGCGACTAAGGGAATATATCATACCGCCGATTAGTCAAAATAAAGTATAACTTTTCTACGAATATTTCAGGAGGTAATAATATTATTATACGCATGAAACAGATATTTTCTGCATACGTACGAATCGTCAGACATCGAATACGATACTTAGGAAATTTGTATCCTTTCGGCGACATGCAACTCATAAAAAATGATAAATAGCAAAAAGAATCATTGCCTATTAAATCTAGTATTCATGAAGGACTAAATGAAAAAAAATACCTACATTTAAGAGTAGCCGAGTTTTATATTCCATGTTCTCGGTACCAATCAATAATTACAGTTTCTTAAATAAGGAGAGTATATTTAGTAACATGAGAAACATTAGACAAAAACAATGTAAAATTGTTTCCTAGAATTAAATAAAAATAATCTTTCTTTTATATAACTGCACTCGGAGTTTACCTATTTCCTTTTCGTATGTATAATAGTATATCCAAAGGAAATTGTATTTTTCACACTGTACTTTAAATTAGTATAACAATTTTATACAATTTGCTACGGCACCTGCCACCTGAATTACATGCAGACATTCCATCCCACGCACTATAATCTGTTCTTTCAATGATTATAAATAACTAGTGTTTAAAAAATAGTAGCGCCTTAATATGCACACCATTTGTATCCTTCCGTTTCCTAGTTTCAACATAATTCTACACTACGAACCCTAAAGTTTCGTAATGTTTTATGTTACACTTTTCACTCTCATTCTTTCTTTTCTTAGTTTACGAACGTTCCTTTTTTTTTTTTTACCTTTTCTTACAGTAGAATACATCGTATGCTCGCAAAGATATAAATTAGTAATTCTGTTTATAATCGTTAGAATAATAGGAAGAACCGTCGCCCTTTTATCAGACTTGGTTTATCAATAATTTTTTTCTGCTTACTTTTTCAAATTTAATTTACTTAAAATTGACCTACTTATACACACCTGCGATCTGCAATTCGTTTTATCTAAGCCATACAGCAAACACACTTCGGTCGCTTCACGGATATCATCGCTTGGTGGAAATATTTAAAAAGTAGCGTTTATCGATTTCCCGATATTCAAGCGTAAAAAGAAAAATCAGAAATTTCAGTTTTATCCGGGCGAATATTCACAAGCTGCAGTGACGCGTCTTTCGCGAGACATATAAGAAAGACGATAATGTTCTCAAGTTGTTTTTTTTTTTTGCTTTATTTAAACTTTAAACCATTTCAATGAATTATATATAATAATTATCTTTCATTTACTTTTGTATCATAATTAATAATTAATCTTTATCTTCATTATGTATAGCGGTCTCAGCCATTGTGTCCATTTTTTATATGACAACCTCCGTTTTTTTTTTATTATCTTTCACTTCTTGTTCTTCGAAGTTCTAGACTATATTACATACACCCACGCACTACTATCACTCCATTGTTTTTTTCTTCAATGTATACCACGTTTTTCTTTAAAAAAAAAAAAAACTGCAATTTGATCTCACTTCGCGTATCATTTTAACGAGGGAACGTATATTTAAGTCTTTTTAGCAGACGATAATGCGTCCGATCACGGTATCGTCAACAACGATCTTGGTTCACGCCGGTTGATACGTCTTCTACACTGGAAGCATCATCAGCTTCTTGTAAACCAGTGAAAAACGATGTCAGCGCCATCGTTGCAACACCATGCCATTCACGTTGAGCCGGCTCAGGACTGTTTTTCCACGTTAGGAACGCGTCGCTCGAAATTATATTGTAGTCGGACAAACTGGTCATAATATCAAACAGGATCCCTATACGTTGCAAAAAATTCAAGTATAATTCATTAAATTCTATAAGAAAACAAACAAACCATACCAGGGAACAAAGTTTCACGTAAAAGAAAAGACAACCGTAATCTTTGTTCCTCGGTATGCTTCCACTATACACTTTCACGTCTTACCATGCGGATATTGTAATTTGTGCAAATGGAGTTGAATTGCATAAAGACACTGCAATTCTAAAGATTCATTTGCATCGACGAATCGGCGAATTAATTGTTGCAAATTAGTAAAACGATCAGTTTTGAGATACCATCTGCTATTGACAGGTTCTATAAATGAAAACGGGCAATGCTTAATAATCGTGATATTCCAGAAACGCAATACGTGACGTATGGTACGCGATACAATAGACAACACGTACCCATGGACGTCTCTAAAATGGCAGTTGTTAATACTCGAATAAACTCAGGCTCCTTGACTCGATTATCTACATTTACCTGTGAACAACAAATCAATAAAATTGATCTCTCGTGCTACTGGTGAGAAAATAATCAATAACCGAATGAACGATACTTACAATTATCCACTTACAAATTTCATCGAAACTACTTTCCTTTGTAAGTCTTTTAAGTTCATTGTGAATTTGTGGTAACGTAGGTTGACTACTTGTTGAGCCTTTGGCACTATTATAATCACCAGTGCAGAAATCCAACTCCTAGAAAGTATAACAATACTTGTTTTACTTTGTTCTCATTTTAACCAATGGTACAACTTCATTAAATAATACCAATGTGACCTTACATAGTCTTTAATAATTTTGTCAACTTCTTCAAGCTTTGTATCAATTATATTGCTCATCTGAAGCCCACTTTGGTCCCACTTATGTGCCACCCATTTGGGTCCTTTATCTTGAGATAGTTGTAACAACAATTCTCCAAGAAATTTGCCTACACATCCTCGACTTCTTAAACTATCAAATACAGGTCTTAGTTCTTGTAGGGGAAGTAATTCTTCTTTTACTGGATACGCTGCGAGAAAGAAATATTGAAAATTAACATCAATTTCTTTAAATCGACAAAAACAAGGGTAACTGTATAATTTCAGGCCTGTTGAGCAAAAAAAACCCGCATGGAAATACTCTATGGTAAAAAATAGTCATCATGTCTAATGAATTCTAACAAAAGCAAATTTCTTTACAAAAGACGTAATGAAAATAGAATATATTATTAATATCAACTTACACAATATCTGTGCAAAATATAACCAAACTTTCGGTATATCCAACATCAATTCTTCTACGACCTCCAATATTTCAATGAACCTGAAAATGAATAACACTTTAATATTTCCGAAAAAATATTATCTTTACCTTTTACCGCGTTATAATTCTTTTTCAGTATCCTTTTGGCTTAATAGATAAAATTCAGCACAACAATCTTCTCTGCATCGAAATCTCATCATATTCGAAAAATATTTTTAAAATCGATTCCTCGAAAGAAACACAACTTACCCATTTCTAAGATGTTGTAAAGTCAAAATTTGTTGTGTGAGTAAATGCGATATCAGATACGACACGCGTTCTCTGTCGACAGGCGATTTTTCCAGAACGAAGTTGATCAATTCACGAACGAATTTGGATAACGCATTGTCGAAGTTTTGTTGAATAGCCAATGCAGCTTTCTGTAAAACGAATGTTCGTTACATCGAATAATCGAGGCGTAAAAATGTAATTCATTGGACAAAGTCAGTAAAAATTTTGCCAAGAAAAATGTCCTCTCGTTGATCACATAAACAATGATTCCTATAAATGCAGCGTTGACGCTGATTTACACACTGTTTATAAAGACCAAAAAGAAGGTATTGCGTAATATAGCACACCAATGACTCAAGCATCTCCTAGAAAATAGCAGAGGTGGATCTAAGGAGTGTGCTACTACAGCAGACCCTCGATTCGCGCAACACGAGGGTAAATTTTCAAGCAAACATTCTTATTTAAACGATCCTTTTTACCGATACGATTATTATTAGAGTAAGAAAGAAATGGAAAGACTTACTTCCACCATAGGATTTTTCAGGTAATCCGTCATTATAGTATTCAAAGCTTTCATGAACTCCTCATCTGACAGTGGAGGTTTGTGACTACTAGAGGTATATTGCGATGATTTTACCGATGGTGGCATAGAAACGCTTTGATTTTGTGAATTATCTAACAACGAACTATCTCTACTTGACGATGAACTGCTTAATTGATGACTACCATTGCGTGAACTCCTACCATCTGTAATATTAAAAATACACGACTCGTTTATTTCAAAATTATACGAACAGCGAGAGCAACAAATAATTGGCTCGTAAAATATCAGAATCCTTTTGGCAAACAACATTAAGTGATACTTTTCAAAAATTAAAAATTACTCATCATTCGATTGTTAGTCTTAGAATATAAAAATTACGCGAACAGTTGTAGATATTTGGGAATTGTACGTACCATAGGAAAGTTTGTAGTCGCGGCCATACTCTCTAGGACCAGTGGATCTCGATCTGAAATCAGCCAATAAGGTATGTTAATTAAAAATATAAATCACTTGGTACGTATTAAATGTTGCTTCCTTAAAAGTCAGCTGCATGTGTAGATCATATAAGAAGATGTCAGAAACTCTAGCCTAGCAAAAAGAATTTCATCATGTTTATCCTATGTACATATTTAACGATCGAAAATGAAATTCGAAAGAGAAAAACATTTACCCAGAGAGTTGTGGAGACATCATTCGTTTATCTTGTTCGAAAGTTGGCGGCATATTTTGTAAGCATGCGAATTTATTTGAATTTATTGTCTTTAATCCACAATTCGAAGGAGTTTTCCACATGTACATATTTCTGCTACCTAACTGCAAATCATCCATTGGTGGCTAGAAAAATTCATTGCTAATAAAATATTTGCTTTTTATATTAACCGCGCAATCAAGATAACGAAAAACTTGTTTTGCACTTACAGGTTTATTTTTCAATTTCGCAGTCTCAACGGTATATGGTTGTCTTGTTCTTACGATTGGTTGACTCCAACCAGCATCGTCAGTTGGACCAACACCACCTGTATCAGAGAACGTCATTTCGTGAGTACATGATTCATACAAAGATATAAACATCGCTGAAAATGAATACTTCAGAATGTATTGTACAATCACACCTTTCAGAAACTCTAGTCTAGCAAAAATATACAAGGATCATCATGTTGTAAAGTTGATCAGAACTAATGTTTAGAGGATAAAATTGAACGGAACACGTTTAGCGATGAAATTGACGGATACTTACGATTTCTTTTTCTATCACTAGCACGTTCATCTTTTCGTGGTGTATTCAAAGGAGTATTGCTCAATTGGCTATCTAATCTTTCAGACTCTGCTTCCTTTTGAATTTGATCTATTGTTTTAGGAGCGCTATCGACCCTCCTTGGAACCCATTTATTTGCTCTTAAATCTATGACATCTTGCAGCATAAAACGAATCCTAGAACTAATTTTTCCTTCTCCTCGCCGTTGAACGATATCATTCATTCTATTGAAATATTCTTGCATTTCCTGATCAACCAAAGAAACAGAGATATAACAGAAAGATCCACTTAACAATCGAATCTATCTACTCAACGAATAATTCTACAACAATGAATATCAAAGTTGCAACAATGCTGTAAGAATGAAATACGGAAAGTAAGCGTTACCTCTAGTATCTTCGATTCTAAATCCTTTCCAATAGTTGTCAATAATTTGCACAAGCATTCGAGACTGTCTTCGTCATTTTGATCTAACAACTGTTGTATACAGCCACGCATGATACTAGTAGTTAACATTTTTTGTTTATATAGCTCACCAATAAACCTACGCATAAAATCAAAAATATAACATACAACGCGCTCTCACGGTTTTCCACTTTTCCCATCAAGTAAACCGCTGGTTTCAAGCACAAATTAATTACCGTATATTTCCTACTGATTTTATACGCGTTCGACGTTCCTCCTCTTCGAAAATCGATAGCATTTCTTTTCTCTTCTCCTGTTAATTAAACGTAAAAATCATCAAAGTGTAAAAAATATTCACGATTCAAACTGATCGCAGAAGTAATACTCACGGGATCTGGGCATTCTTCGATTTGTTTCAGTTTCGCATTCCTCGCGTCTTCGTTGAACGAATGCTTCTCGTATTCCTTTTGGCATCGATCTAAAATGAGCTTTCTAAAATTGAGTGAGCATTCCTGACTATCCGGATTTTTATCCGAACCACCCGAGACCTCCATCTGCGCGAGTTCTTTACACATTAATGCGTACGCTACAGAGAAATTTGGCTCGTCGACCGCCTAAAAATCACATATTTCCATACATGATTAATCGGATAAAAGCGAACCAAATAAAAACCGATCTTTTCACGGAAACAGAGAGAGAGAGAGAGAGAGAGAGAGAGAGAGAGTGTGTGTGTGTTCCAGTTTACCTTCTCGAATACTAAATTGATGACACCCTGCAGTCGTGGCAGTGTGTCGATATTCAACGTCCGCACTTGATCGACTAAAGTGTTAAATTTCTGTGGAGTGAGTTTATTCAGTACACTCCTCACTCTCTTGTAAAGCGCCTCCGTTTTCGTTTCTTCCTCGGTAAGACCAATCGCTTTTAATCTAGTCGGTTTCCATGCGTTCTCGGTTTCTCTTAACTTTACATCCTCTTTCAAGGACAACGACATGTGAATAACGGTTGATTTCGACGGCTTAGACGGTTTCCCTGAATGACTCTTATTGCGATTCGTCGCCAGCTAAACAAAGATACAAACGCGTTCCATTAGAATTATGAAACATATTCATAGAGTAACGTTGCATAAAATCTAACGTTCACGTCAGGGTTAAACTATTTCTATCAAAGTGACTCAGTTCACTACTTTCATCTCTGACAAACATCACTCGTGAATACTCGGATAAAACACGTTCAACCGACGTCCGTAAACGTCGTCGCGACTTACCGGTCGTGAATTTAGAGTTGGCCTTATGAATACAGGAAACAGGGAATCGTGTCTGTTCACGCTCGAGTCCCTAAAGGCCCGGAGATCTACAGGAGCACGTGCCTGTGGAAAAGACAATGATCAATGTAACGTTAACTTCATACAGTGCAACAAGTGAAATAAAAAAATTTCAACTGTTTTACCTTCTGGCCGTCTTTCAAAACGACGTCTAAGTCCGGTAGATTCGAAGGCTTAGTCTTGCTATTGGGATCATCCTGGAGAGTCATCAGGAACTCACGGTCGTAAATCTTCTTGCCGCTCTTGTTTATGGGACTCCATTGGTCGTCCTTATACTTGTATTTGAGGGTTATCTGATTCGCAGCGGTTCCCTCCGTCTGAGGCGGCGACTCGTTCTCGTTTGATTTCTCCGTCGGCGTGGGCCCCGGGAGTTTCTCCTCGTTCGGTGTTCGGCTCGCCGGGGCCTTCGACTTCTCGTCATTCCTCTGCGCTATCAGCGCTCTCATATCGTCTATGACAAGAGCTAGCGACTCTTTGCCCGTTTTCGCGTTGTCGACAACGTCGCTATTAGGAACTGGTTTCGCTTGAATATTACAGACATTCGATTTATTGTTATCTTCTATCTTCGGGGAGGCTTCTTTCGCGGTCTCTTCGTTACTTGGCAGTTTTTCCGTGACAGGCGGCTGCGCGAGCGGGCTCTCCTTCAGGATCTCCGGCGTCTGAGGAGTGGTCACGTGTTTCTCCGTCTTCGCGGGAGTCGAGGCGGCTTCCTTCTCCTTTTTTGATTCGTAGTTGTCCTTCTCTTTGATATCCTTCGTCGTCTCCCGGCTAGCTTCCTTGTTGCTGTCCTTCACCGGCAACGACTCCTTGGTCTCCTGCTTCGCCTCGGTTTTCGCCGGCGGCACAGTGTTCACGAAAGCGTCCATGTCTGTGCCTTCTTTCTCCGCTCCTTTACGGTTAAGTTCACGTGGCTTGAGTTTATTTTTACTCTTTTGCTTCTGCATGGCTTTACCTGGAAAACAAAAGGAAACGTCTCTGTTAATTGCGATTGGGAGCGAGGCGTCCACGCTGAGGACATCTTGTCTAGAGTGGATTCGTTATCAGTGGGAAAGGCCGATCGAAACGGCACGACTGTGACTCTGGATCGTTCATGCAAAGTCATCATTGCGCTGATATCACTGCACAGAGACGTAAGCTCTGAAGAAAAGTGAGTATTTTCGGCTGCAAGCCAAGGATAATTATAGTCACAGATCACAGTACACTTCGCTGCGACATTTCACTTTTTCCCCATTGACGCGTACACAAATTTACCAGTCGGTCGATCGGAAAATCGTCACCTCTGTCCACGAGAAAATCTTCGTTCCCCTACGACTATTTCACGAAAAATTCTGTCCGCGATTCGGTCATCTATTTATTTAGACGCGATCGTTCGAACGACGAGTATAAATAAACAAAAGAAAAACTTGCGTGAAGCATTTCTTAATTTCCTCAGGGTTCAACTAGCACGACTCGTTCCGACGAGGCCTGTCATCGAACAGAGAATTCACTCGACATCGTCGAACCCATCAATTCGCGACAAGGAATGGGATCGTGTAACGGACAATCTACACCGAGCTTTTTCAAGCCGTGGATCGCGAAATAAATTGAATCGCGACGAAACAACGAAAGGGAAGGACTGCGAGTTATGGTGCCATTTTTGTTCACCTCGGAATACCTCGTTGTTCTCCATTTTTGTTCTCCATGATCGGTTCAACGATCATTGTTGCTATAAAAAATAAATTCAAGTAAAAGTACTTAGCTGTTGCCAATTTTAACAATTTCTGTGCTCTCGGAAATGACAAACGATAAATCGATGGTAATCGTAAATGATCCGGTCACATCGGTACGAGCCGAACGTTAGGAATCGTGAAAACGGTTGATAAACTAATTAATCGACACGCAAGGTTTACCAGTCGCTGGGATGAAAAAATACAAATTACGGATGTACCATGGTCCCTGGAACCACGTCGACTACGACTCCTCGATCGAGAGCTACCGCTGACACGGGCGCTGCCATTAATTCTGCGGTCTCCCATTTTCACGGTGGCCGAGGTAGGTTAGGTGTTGCGCGGCACTTGTGCGTTATTTACACGTGTTTCAACTGCAACGTTGCGCCTGTGTTTTCCATATCAAAAGCATTATGTCCCATATTGAACGAGTCACATTCTCAACAGCACAAAACTCTTTGTGCGGCTCGAATTTCAATGGCCCGTGTGTAACGTAAGTTTGTCTCTCTCTCTCTCTCTCCCTCTTTGTCTCTGTCTCTCTTTCTTTCCCTGTATGTATACGTCTTTCTGCGCGTGTACGTGTGTCTGTGCGCCGTTCCCCGCTGCCACTATACCGCTGCTACTGCACTGAATCAGTATTTATTTATAAACCTGCCAAAAGCTTGCCAAAGTCGGGGTAGATAGAATCATGCTCGCAGATGCAACGTGCGAATATGAAGTTCGCATTTTAATCGGTTCCTTTCTGCCTTTCCACGGCGAAAATCGAAACCACGGGGATCGAGAGAATCGAGAACACGACGGATCGCACGGGATTCTCACGGCGAACGATAACCCGGAAGTCGATTGGGAGCTTCGAACGTTCGAACGGATATTTGACGAGACTTCACGGTAACTGTTTCTTTTTATTTTATTTTCTCGTGTTCCTTTCGTTTCTTGGTTTTTGATTTATCGATCGAGCTGGTTCGATCAGAATTCGGCTGACACTTTTACAGAGAAACGTGGAAGGGGGAGAGAGAAAGGAAAAAATGGCCCCCTCAGAAGCTCCTCGTACGACTTTCGCGCAACTATTTTAACCTGTGAACTGGTGCAAACCAACAGGCACGACACAGGATTTCTTAAATTAGTTCTGTTCGCCGGTTGTGTTCCGGCGCACGCGCGCCAGAAACTCTCCTGACAACCCAACCCGATCCGACAGGGCTCTCCCCTAATCGAAATCTATTCGACAGAAAAATCCGTCAATCTTTCCGACGATCGCGGATCGATACGCCAATCGACAGTTGTTTTCGAGATTATTGTAAAAATGAGATTTTTCTTTTATCGTAAAACGAAACGTTGCTTTCGACGGTGACGACGATCGTGACGATAAAATGTGGGTATTTCGAAGAGTCTAGTGGATAAATGTCCAATTGGATTTTTCAGATGTTCTTTCGTTTGTTAATTGCTTAAATTTCGAGATATTTATCGATAAAAATCAAGTGAGGCTTTGACAATTTTTAGTATATTTAATATTGAAAAAGTGACACGAAGTGAGATAAATATTTCAGTAAATTCGAACGCCGTTGCTCGATAATCAGCCGAGAAATAGTTCTTTGAAAGCAATTCCTAAAACAAAGTACACTATACTATGAGACAGCAGTTAATTTGATGCATGAAAGTAGCTTGAGTAAGATTTTATAAAAGCAGGTCGAGGTAACAATCTGAAAAGTACATTGAATGATCGCTAAACCTGTACGCAATATTCTCTCAGCTTTACTGGCGTTACCAAAATTGGTAACACGCGATGAATCCAAGTAAAAATTGTAATTATATATTTAACAATTTGTATTGCTCTATATTAAACGTTAATTCTACTTCTCAAGTACTCGATGCTTTAAACTTCAATTTTTCATGTACACACAACAAATTAATTTTTTATTCCAACTAAACACGTGACCGAATTTTAATTCAACTAGACACAAGAATAAACTAAAGAATATTATTTATGAAAATGTAAGCGCAGATTAGATTCGACAAAAGATTATTTAACAGCTGTTCAAACGATTCGTGGAATAAAATCAATTTCTAATCGCTCGGCCAGCGCAGGGATCTACGCAGTGCTCGCACACGAAAAGTACCCACAACCTAGAACCATCATTTTTCTCACCAATGAAAACCTTTCACTCGATTAGTGAATGCTCAAGGTTACCACTGACGCCGAAAGTCTTGAGATATTTTTTGCACACGCATGAGACGTGCTCTTGTGAAATGACACTAATAGACATCCTAACCATGCATGTAGCCTGCCGTACACGCGCGACCGTGACCCCACGCGTTTTAATGACCAAAGTATGCACGCACTGATTTTTCACAATGGCGTCCACGAAAATGGGAATAGCATCCGGCCATACCGGATCCATGTTTACCATATGCTCGAAAGTATCTAGAGGCTCCAACAGAAAATAGATGAAAACTTTAGAATAAAATTCAATATTAAACATTGCATTTAGCTAACAATTCCACCGGACAACGAAATTCCTCGCTGAAATTGAACCGAACGTGAAATTTCCCCAACATGTGCTCATTAAAATATCCAACATTCTTCGTTTAATTATAATATTTAATTACAATTATCGAGTCACTAGATGTTTCATTTAGATTTCATTAAATTTTTCAAGGAAACACGAATGAAAATGGAAAATATAATTGGAGAAGTGCGACGACGACACGCCCATTAAAATCTTCCTCGTGGCCATGTCTTCATTTTCTTGTAAACCTTTTCCCCTCGACCTGCTCTGATAGAATATTCTGTAGCAAGTTCGCAGAAACGCACGAAAAAGATTTAACGCGTTCAATTACCGAGAATAATTTGGCAAAATTTTTCGAATATCGATGGAAACGTGCGATCTGCGAAAATGAACGAACGGCATGAAATTCGTTAGAATACGTGCGTAAACGTGACGAGATAATACTTTTCGGTTATCGGGAATAGGAACCAATGATCAAATATGGAGTACTCCTTTTTCTCGAGCGTTCACAAAATGGCTATAAGCACGAGTATCGCGAGTATATAAAATTAATATCGGCCACAATGTATTTCGATAAGTAAAAATAAATGTTGCCAAGCCGTTTGATAAGCGCTTAATTAAAATCGAGTGTTCCCCTCATTCGACTCGAATAACTGTAAAAAAGACTGAATTACTTCCATAACGAATTACTCCGAGTACACGTGGTTAAAGCATGGTAGATAAAATCGAGCATTATTCACGGGAATCGCGTAAATAATTTTACGATAAATAAATTTTCCGTTGCGCTGGAACGTTTGTAACGTTCGGTTAAACGAATAACAGAAGCTCGGAACAAGAAAATCCTGTCGAAATGCACAGCATACACCCAGTCTCGTTCGAGGCGGCCATATTTGAACACACTCGTGAATCGACCTTCGAAATTCGTTCATAATTTCGAACTTCCTTCTCCGAACGAAATCTCAAAGCAATTACTCGGAAACATCGGCGAAACGGTAATTGATCGTGAATATTTAGACGAATGTTCGAATATTGAAACGTTCCGTGCCGAACTTCACGTCCGTGAAAGCTTATGAATACAAAATGTCGGAACCACGTTGCAAACGGCAGGTATGCCCGACTCGTGGCTGCCAGGAAACGCGACGATTCCGAAAAGAAGAGAAAACGAACAGAATAATTTATACATACATTTCGAATCAAGATCGTCCTCGCTCGTCGTCGTCGTTGCATCCGCTTGATCACTTTACGTCACAGTGAGAATAATTTATGATGATACAAAAAAAAAGAATTATGAGAAAAAATACCGTGGCGGAGTAAATTCTTTATCCTTTGAAACTTGTTCTCGATCTCAAGCTTCGGAGGTTCAGCGTCGGAAACGTATTTTACAAAAAAAAAAAAAAAGAAAAAAATGGGGAACGAATAATAAAAAAAAGAGATTGTATAAAGGAAACGATGCGTGTAAAGGGCGCTCGTTACAATTAAATAAAAGATATTATGTACAAATTCCTCGGAATATCGCGAGATGTATAAAAGTCTTATAGGAACAGACTGCAGTAAGACGCAATATAATAAGCGTATTCGTTACGTGGTAGTGTATAGAAATTAAAAGCGAATAAAATTGAAATGATAGTGAGTTTAAATATGTACTTATTGTGTAATTATAAATATACAATTCTTGAGTTAAAAAAGTTATAAAAGGAAACGGGGAAATGGGCAAAACGGAGTAAAAATACGCCCGGCTAGCACAGCACGTGCTGGCTACTGGAGGAAATTCGTTGTTCGATGAGGAAAGGAACCGGGATCCTCCCTCCAGCCATACGATCGTCAATGCTCGTGTACCTTCGGTAGATTTCGCGCCTTTTCATACGATGATGTCACCGTCTGGCACGAAGCTCCTTTCGGAGTTCCTGTACCCAGCGTTTCAATCAATGCGGAAAGGCCCGTTCACATTGGGATCGTGCATTCCGATAGATTACAAAATGTCTGTATCCCGGTTTATTCTCAATATTTTTCGAATGCTATTTCACCTCGACTACGGATACGATCAAAGAATCCTAGTACGACCTCGTCGTGTTACGTCACTCGAACTAGCCAAGTATCTAATTCGACACACATGAAAGACGAAAAATCTGACCTAACGAATATTCGTGCGTTGCCTTTGGAAATACCTAGGATTATAATATTCTTCTGTGCGATGAAATAATCCACGTACAACTCGATTGAAAAATTAATACACCATGCGCCGAAAACTTCTCTCGTGTTCGTATCGTATTTGAGTAGATAATTATGAACTTACCCTTCTTTTTGTTCCCCATGTTGACGAGTATACACAAAGAAATTGGCTCGAAAACTTTCGTACGTTCGTATCTTTCTCGCGTTTAAACGTAAAGCGCTGTTAATATCTTCTTTTAAAGAGATTTAAAAACTGATCGTTTTCACATTTGCACCTTTGCTGCAGAGAGATTTTAGTCCGATAAAGTATAGAATTGAAATCGTTCATTTTAAATAAAAAAAAAATTACGGATAAACACTCGAGATATTATTCGTCCTCTTGCTCGAACGTACATTCATGTGTCCACGTTAATAATACAAGCACGCCAGATGTATCATACTGATCCTTGTAAAAAACCATTACTTTATACACTATTTTTAGAAACGTTCAATGCCTTTTATACATTTCGCATAAGCAGCAAAATATTCACTAGCACGCACACACTGTCCGCGAATTAATGTATTCCGAGGCAGAAGATTCCCGACAGACTCTTTAATCCACAGAAACGTGCGACACAACGACGACGTTTAAACCATGTAACCGAAAATATGAAACTGAGAGGTTAGGATGAAAGCAAATCGTGTTGCGATACCACAGAAATATCCGACGACCCCTGTCAGTAATACTCGAACGATACAATTACACGACGTTATGTATACGAATATTATATATATGTGTACACGTAAAAAAAGGTTATTTCGAAATATTCTTGCTGACTGTTCGCACGTGCGTAACTTAAAGATACGTATCTCCTCTTAAGCGCTCGTACACACGTGCCTATATAAAGGCATCTTCTCGGGTACGTATAGTGATCGTGTCACGATGCCTAACAATTTCGGAGCCAAGTGAATACTTCAAAGACGCATAGAAAAGACATACCAATCGAATTGGAAGCTAATGAATATTTACATCGAGAATTACGGGCTATAACGGCTGTTAAAAGCTATCACGGAAGCAAAGTTCAAACGATTCTGACACGGGGAAAGAGGAGGGAAATTATCGGATCTCGACACTCGAAACCTAACCTATACCAATTCGATCTTTTTCGTACGCTCGAACGTTTAAGGTTTCCTTCACGCGAAAATCGAAGCGGAATCGAAGTGCGAAGCATAAAATGATGTTGGCAACGAACGTTGTTAATGATACGGGGAAATCAAATACCTACGGATTTTTTATTACCCTCTCGAGTACTTATTATGAGCATACGTATGTTGTTAGGAAAGGTTATACGCAAAACTGAAAGAAAAATACTGAAAAACAAGTAATAATCATGAAGGCAACGAAATATCATTTCTTGATAGATATAAACAAGAGAACAATATACTTTACAGTTTAAAACAACTGCTCAAGGTTATAGAATTATATAAGCATACATTTCTATAACATAGTCTAAATATTCAAGCATCGTCTAATCATGCAACAAAAATACATAAACTTCATCATTAAATTTAAGACTTCCTTGCAATTTTGAAATATTATAAACGTTTGTGATGCATAAACTGATTTCTAACTTTAAATATTATATTTGCATGAGAAGATAAAACAAGATTTGCTGTGGTGCTGAGACCTAACCCAGATACGATGATCACTGTATTACTTTAAAGAAATACACTTCCTTCTGTACTGATCATCATTTCTACAAAATTTTGCTTGTTATTAAACAAACATATACTCCACAATATTTATCAGCAGTCAATGTATTAAAACACAAAATAGAATTTAAAAATAACTCACCATCAGTTGGTTTTTGCTGTTGCTGCTGCTGCTGCTGCTGCTGCTGTGGTTGCTGTTGTTGCTGCTGCTGTTGTTGCGGTTGTGGTTGCTGCTGCTGTTGTTGTTGTTGCTGCTGCTGCTGCTGCTGTGGCGGTTGTTGTTGAACTTCATTCCGAGGAGGTTCAGGTTCAGGCTTGTCACCATTTGCATCTCCATTGGCCTTTGGATGATGGTCAGTCTGATTATGAGCAGGTGTGGGAGTAGCGCCTCTGGAACTGACACTCTTCTCCCTTGTTTTCTTCTCCTTTTGTTCTTTGGCACTCGAATGTAGCTCCGTCGCGGCAGCAGGTTGATTATGACTGTGAGTCTGAGATTTCCTTCTAGGTGGTGAACTTGATGAATTCTTACTGGATAAATTAGGGAACGGTTCTCTGGCAGGGAGGGGGTTAGCACATGGGGCAGTGGCGGACGGTTTAGGGACCTCTGGAACGTTCGTACTTGGTACGGTCGTTTGGGGAACTGACACCTGTGTGACGGTGGGTGAAGCACTCGTACTTTTCACCTCATCCTCCGTTACAGTGATCGCGGATAACTGCGCAGAAATATCATCCTTGTTTAAATTACGTGGAGCAGCAGGTGGTGGTGGTTCCTCAATGACTACACTTTTTATCTCGCCACGAGGTTGAAACTCCTTGACAGGAATTTGGAGTGGTTTAGACTCTGTTTTTACCGCACTAGAGTCTACTTGAGCCACGTTACTAGCAGTACCTAATGCCGAGTGACTATACAACGCGGTTACGGTAGGTATATTTTGCGTTGACGAGCTAGTATTACACTGACTGTTCGCATCGTTACTAGAACTCGTTTGAGAACTTGATAAACTCTGCGTTAGATTCTGAGTGGTGGTTGTGTTTGGTACAATACTAGTCGGTACCGTCGAGTCGGAATTAGACTCTTCGGTCGCGACTTTCACTAGCGTTTTTGCAACCCGCGCCGCAAAATCGGCTTGCACCTCAGCGTCATTGTTCTGTAACAATCACCAATTCTGCGTGATAGACAATGATACAGAGCGATCGAATTAAGGATTATGCTTGACAACTAAAAACTGGCTCCAAACTCAAATCATAGGACGAGAAATGAAACCAAATGTACTAGGAAACATAAAAGAAACGTTCAATACGTTATACGCATCTGTTGTCGTCCAGCCATGGCCCTTAAAATGTATATGTGCAGAATTGTTCTCTATCCTGCAAATATACAAGATGTTGCATAATAAGAAGTAGAATACAAGAAGTGATCATTTTTTTTATGAAGGAGAACTAGTACGAACAAAAATGTACGAAATAAATTTCTTTAGTGCAAAACTGAAAGCTAGTGACATTAAGCTTCGCTCTTGTGGAACACTGATAAGAGAACAAAATCAATTATGATTATACAACAATGACACGTGAGTATTCAAGTTTAATGCCAGAATATTAATAAAAAAAATCATAGGTGTGTTTTTCTAGCCAAATGTAGAAAATGAAAATATTACGGTGACCATGGCTGTTCAGTACAGACACCAATAACAAACAATTGACTAAAAGAGAACGTTAATAATATATCTTTGATCCCACTTCTCGAAAAATCTGAGACAGATCGTCATATGACACGGATTTTGAAATCCAGTCAGGATGAATCTCTCGTAGTCAATTGTTAATAAACTAATAATCCAACATAACTCACCTGTGGCTGTGGTGTCTCTCGATTACTAGATTCACCACTAGGAATTGTTTCATTATCCTTGTAAATTTCGTGACTAATATTTTTCCCAGTCGAAGGATCTACAATATCAGTAATAGCGTTTTGTCCTCTTGGTTTCCGAGATTTTATCGTACTATTCGCCGTGTTTGTTGCACCACCATTATGGCCTGAGTACACGTCTATAATACACGAATTATAATTAATTTGTAACATATAAAAACAGAACACCTTGCTAGTTTAAATCAATAGTACTATAATGCTTAATAAATGAACACGTTACTACTCAAACTTTTGTTCATTTAATGAAACACTCACCACCATACATTTGATACACATTATCTACAATGAACATTGCACTAAAAACTACTATGGAGAGATGTAACTATAGAGATATGTTTTCTGTTCGCTTGGTCACGAGGAACTGAATGTACTGTAAAAATTTTGACAGCAAGATTCCTGTGAATGGACACGGAAATTTACCTGACTCTTCATACCTGATCATAGGGGTATGGGTCATAGACAGGTAAAGACCCTTTTAAAGGGGAAATTCTAATCCTGAAATTCTAGCTTTTAAAATCTCTACTATCACCGGAAGTTCCAAGTCATAAATTATTCTTTAGTACTTTTAGACTTTAGAGGAATTAAGAGGTTCCTGAGAAGTGAGGACTTTGTTTTCACAGGATTTTTATGAGGTTCAGTACTTCATAAACTATACAAAAATGATTCAGTCCCTATACTTTTATCTAATAGTAAACTGCAATAATCCTGCAATGTCAGCACATTTTTGAGGGGCGGTCGCGTTTTTCGTTACACTACCTAAGAAAAAGGGTCAGCCTATCCCTTCGTAGGATTAAATTGAGGATTAAATTCAGTTTATCTGTTTGCCTTCCTTCTGATTGTATATTTTTGTCTTTTACAAACACAAGAATAATGAATTCTCGATTAGATTTTAGTTCCAAATTTATGAGTCATTTGTTTAATCGAGGTTACAACATGAAGGAAATAAGTATACCGTACAATTTACAACAACCGTTGAGGATTTTATGGGAAATATGTTATCGAGTGTTTTAAAATATTTATTTCTTCGCGAAAGTTGTTGTATCATGACTGTACTTGTATTTTGAATTGTTTAAAACTTACCAGTCTGAGAAAGAGATATACCCATTGCAGGTAAAGGCTGAGCCTGTTGTGTAGGTTGCTGAAGTGTACCTTGAGGTACAACTGGGGCTCCTTGGGCTCCGGCCAGCGGGCCTCCAACATGTTGTGCCCCACCAGTGACAGCACTTGCACCTGCTCTACTTAAACTTAATGGTGTATTCGCAGGCTGTCCAGGCCAAAAATCTATAAAATAAATGAGATAAATAGTATTATGTTCGTTGTAACTACACAATCATGCTACAATTTTATAATACTTACAAGGTTGAGGAGTTGGTGGAGGCGCACCATATCCAAACATGTGTTGCGTTGTAAGAATAGCTGAATTTTGAAACGGTGTAAAATATGACTGATTTTGATGTGTTTGATGCCTCTGGGGCGGACCTCCAAACTAAAATCACAACAGAACTTATCACACTTATGATCACTAATAATACAAGCAATGATCGTGATAAATCGTTGCAAATAAACAATAGTTCAATCATAAAAGAACTCAATAAAATATCTGTTCAAAAGTAAAGCTTTATTATGCTATCTTTCTATCTTTTTTTCTGTTGAACGAACAAAATGAATGGTGCGTGACAATAAATATGTAACATCAACAGTACTTAACTAGTACCTGAAGGGGTATTTGACTGTTCATGGGGTATACGGACTGCTGATGTGGGCCAGGATGAATATTTTGGACTTGGTACATTGCTCCGGTTTGAACTGGCAAACCACTAGGATGAAATATTGCTGTTGGTTGACCTCCACCTCCGCCAACACCTGACATTCCCACTACCTGTGCACCGGTACCTCCTTGACCTCCCCTATGGCTAATACCTCTTGGTTGCTGCGGTCTTGCACCTTGTTGGTAATAACCCTGGAATTCACATTAGAAACATATTCATAAAATTCACATACATTTGGGATGCAATAACATTGTTAATTATATCCATAGAATCTAATACATTTTTAAACTCAATAGTTGAACATTAAATGTTGAATATACTCTAAACAAATTTCACAAAGTATTTCAAGGAAAAAAAATTGTGCATTGTCCAGGCAAAGTGAGCTTACTTGAGAGGTCGGCCTTGTTTGTGTAGGCCCATATACTTGTGATAGAGGCTGAGGTTGAGGTTGTAAATGAGCCTGTTTTCCCATTTCCTGAGGCGATGGGGTGTGCACGGGGGGTGTGGTAGTCGGTGCCGGACCTTGCGGCTGTTGTGATTGTACTCCGGGTGCCGGAGTTTGAGGTGGTGCTTGCCCTCCAGCAGGACCTCCTGGCGGTATACCTGCTGCCGATTGTCCTATGGATTGCAAACCGCCGAGTGGTGGAGGTCCTCTGCCCCCAGGTACTCCTACGCTACCCCCTCCCCCGCCCACCTGGCCCCCTGGTTGGGTGCCGTAATTTTGTCCAGACACATGAAAGTCTGATCCTGAAATAATAAATAATAACAATTGATTATTGGTCAGACAAAACAGAACTTTGAGGGAACAAATTTCAAATACTATTTAAAAAAGACACAATGTACTGAAACTTTGACAACCAAAGTATTTTTTTTTTCTAATAAATTGAGACATAAAATAAAATACTTTAATTGTATATTTGAAATGTGCATTTAAAATATATCTTGGCAGTATATAATTCTTGCAAATAACCTACTTATCTTGAATAATATGTTAAAGACTTATTAGCAATGAACCTGATGTACAAGTGAGATTAATTAGTGCATTCAGTATTTAATATTCACGTAATTTTCAATATTTCTACAGCATTTTTATAACTATGGCCTGACATTGTCAATAAATTCATTATTTTTGCTTGTTCGCGTGTTCTCATAAGAATGACCATAAACTAAAGTTATTTATCGACGCATTTATGAAGTTCTGTCTTGGACTTTCTTCATCTTTCAGTGGAAATACCGTTCCTTATTAATTCTCTAACTGCACCGGGAAGAATGGCGTGCAATGCAAGGTTCGCCCCTGCGTTGTACAACAGAAAATACCATTTCGTTTCCTATCTATGGCATCCCCAATCGAATATAATATTTTTTATTCAGGCTAATTTTCTAAAGACCGCACACATCAGCCAATTGTCGCTTATACGAACGTACAATACAATTCGTAACGATTACAAGTATAAAAATTTTCTCGCGTACTCAAGGTCACTTTGAAGTTATCGTGAGCCGATTGTTCAACAAGTACTCATACCAACGAGACGCATACATTTTCTACGTGACAACATTGTTGTTACGAAATTGCGAATGTTCCACATTCGTTTCGCGCAATACAATAAACCTAGCTAAATAACGGTTACTATGACGTACTTTATTGGCTTTACTTGAAAAGATTTTTAAAAATAAATAAAATGTTCATTCTTCCAAAAAAAAGAAAAAAAAAGAAGAAAGGGAGACCCTCCCAAAAGTATACAGCAGAAGAATGGAAGCACAATTTGCTCGGGAGTCGTATACGATTTACACCTGACACGAAACGAAAAATATGGGAATAAAAATGACAGCACCATATTGCCTTTAAACATGTTTAGCGTATAAACATAAGGTTCGCGTACCGCGTGCATTTCGTACACGCCTGAGGTAACCATTCAACGGTATACCATGAACGATTGTTACGCAGCACGTAATGACAATAATGTGCCCATTCTTCATTATCGTAGCTCATCTCACGCGTAGCACGTATACACCTTTCTAACAAAGAAAGGGAAAAAAACTGTACCCTGTTGCGCCGTCAGATTCGCATATGCGTGGATATTTCGTTGGCGTGTTGCATACCCGCTGTCCGTGGTCGTTAAACGAATTACTCGTGAAAGCGATTATACGCGTGGAATTGCACGACATCGCTTGACACGTCGTCGCTGTCTCGAGGAGATGCAAAGAGTGCGATCGGTTTCCACCGAGTATTATCGAAATATACCTTGTCGTCGGAATCCGCCGTGCACTTCTCTCCCGAAACGGGTTCACGGGTATCACGCGTGTGCAGAGAACGAGAGATTCCACGGGGAACACGAAAACCATTTTTTCCCCTTTGCCACATGCCGCAGAACTTTATCACGGGGGGAAAAATACGGTGAGAGAACAGAGAGCAGATAGAAAAATGATTAAAAAAAAAAAAAATATGGATAGTTCGTCGCTCACCGTTAATGATCGTCACGGAGCTGGTTACCGTGTTTCGTCACGCGAGCCTTTTTACCTATTCGCACGAATGTATCTTTACAACGTGAGAACCATGGGATGACAGGAAGGCTCAAACGTGAGCAAAGAAACCGAGAAGACGGCCTCGCGAACGGCCATCTTTGCACATGTGGGCAGGGACCGGAGCAGTGCTGCTATCTGTAGTCCCGTAAGTGCATTGATTGCCACGAAAGGGGGGCGAGACCGAACTCCATCGCCAGGATCGTATTAAGTACCACGGAAACATGTAAATTACAGATACACCTCGCGGAATTTTCTTTTCGATATTCGAAAATTCAATGATATTCCTTGTAAATCATGATATGGATTGGTCCATGACGGCTGGTCGTTTGGATAATAGAAATGGGACATTTGCGTATTTTCTGCAATTTTAGATTAACACTATTTCACCGATCCCTCGAAGTATCATTTTTTTCATTAAAACGTTCCTGTAAACCCAATATGTTCCAGTTCCTGTTTTCCATTCAGTTTAATATAAAATATATTTATACCTATACGTGTTACATAAAGAGTGCTTGGATATTTCGAATAAAAGAAGTAGTGAAGTAAGAATAATCCTTACGCAAATGATGTGTCATTTTACGCTTCGTATTTATACATCTCGAATGATTATTGAAATCGATTATTCTTTGGATTACTTTAGGAAATTTTATTTATCATATTTGAATTTAGCTATGATACCCATCGATAGTGCTATAATCTTACTTCTGCACGTAAGAGTGTGAAATACTGTTATTTTCGCAAGCTTACAAAGTGTTGGTACTCGAATATGTGTGTATATATATATATATTTGTGATTGCTGATCTAAGACACGTGTGCGTATTAATGTAGTGAAAGAACGTGGCCTGGAAAATTCAATCCAGAATGCAATACGTCATTTCCGGTGCCAATTCCCTCCCTCTCTGATTCTGTCTTTTCCACTCCCCTACTTCCACCAATAAATCTCGACGTAATGTGCGGAGACAATGAAAACTATATCCTCGCAGTTTGATTTCATTTATAATCCCTCGATAACAGTACACGCTCTCGGAGCGATACTGGGAATGTTAACCTCAAAAAAAGCAGTCGGAGGTTATTCGCAGATCATACACGTGAAAGTAGAAGTGAGGTTAGAACGAATCATGCATCGGCCACGTGGCGACCAATAGATGCCAACGCTAACGTGCCGAACTGATAAACTGTACTTTTATAACTAACGCGCAGAGAAATCTGTTCAAATGACTGGTTATTCTTACACCGAGGAAAACATATCGTAAAATTAATGTTTACATAGAAATGTATAACGACGAAATTAGCGTTAATTTCAACAAAATGTTTGACAGATTTTTTACGGTTAGCTTGTTTCAAGCATACAGGTTCGGTAAAATTAGGAATCGATTTATAGATCGGCGAATTACGAGTTTAATGTTGCGAGAAATACGAATAAATTAAATTTATCGTCTGTTATTTAGAAGGTAGATAAGGTAGATTGCTGTTAGGCATTAATTTACACATTTTACTGTTACCGCACATACACCGAGTGTCCGGATATTTATAAACGCTTATTTGCGTGTGTTCGTGCGCGTGTGCATAATAAACACTGTCAACAATTAGATTAAGAATCACAAGTAAAATTAATCTGGCTAGAGCGAAACTTTCGAGGAGAGAAAAATATATACAATATATCCTTCGAGAGACTGGTAATTCACGTGCTATCGACGTAGTTATTTTTCGAATTATATCTTGTTTTCGCGATAGTACAACGTCTACTGAAAAATAACCTCTCGTTATCGGAATTATACTTATCGGAGTAATTAGTAAATTAATTTACGAAGTGAAACGATTGGGGCTGTATTGTATCTGAAAAAATAATTGTTACCGTATTAATCGGCGATACACGAACCGTGAATCTCGTTGAGATACACACGTGAGAAAGAGAAGTGCTACTCTCTCTCTCGCTGTGCAAACATATTTTCCACGTACAATAGAAAAACGACAGGTCCGAGGTTCCTCGGCGATTCGATAAACCCGGCGTAGCTGTTTCGATGTGAACGACCGTTAAAAGAGCGATCAGTTTTTAAAATGGCCATCGAAATAACTGTTATCGCTGGAATTTCTTGAAACGCACGAACAAAAAAAAATGAGGAGAACGCTGGCGAAACGTGTCAGGCAAGAGGAAAGAATCGAACGTACCTTCGCAACTATACAAGGTAGAAAGCATTTTATCGATTGACCTATTTCGTGAATTGTCTACAATGCCGCTCAGGGGCGCTAAGGACTAACCTAAATACTAAGCTGTCCGATATATCGATACGGTAACCGTTCGTAGATCACGAGAGTTATTTACCAACCGAGAAACTGCTTAGCGACACTGGTCACCTCGACGCAAACGGCACGGAATACCAACGAAATATGTGGAAACTATGAAATAACTGTACCACACGAGAAATCAAAGGTCTCCTTGGGAAAAACCAGAGAGATGAAAATCATTTAATTCGAGGAAATAACGAGCACTCCAGCTCGTCGACTGAGATGCTCTGGAAGTTGACGAAGACGTTCGAAAAAGCGTAGAATAGGAGAGAATAGCTGAGATTACTATCACGGGGTACGGCAAACTTATTTTCGCGGAGATTATTCAGTACAAGCCGAGCTTGGCCGTGTGTCTGCAAATAGACTCAAACGGTTCGACTTCTGACAGATAGGGCACCAGGTCAAATTAACTACCTCCAGTGTGCTCGAAAATAACGGGCTACGTGTACACGCATCTCCTACGTACGCACAGGTGCACGATATAGTTACGCGCACACGAGGCTACACACACGCACCGGTAGGCAACGAATGATTTACCGATCGAGATAAAAGGGCGGTGTATCGTGTACAATTATCGAAGCAAAACAAACGATATGCAACAAAGTGTACGTCGAATCGCGAGACTTCGATTCGTACGCGCGTCCTCCCTTGGCAACGCGTGTGGCGATAATCAAAATCGGAAAATAAAAAAGTGAAGCGTAAGGCTGTAACGTAACTTCGAGACGATGCTTCCATTGGTCAAGAGAATGTATGTCCATGATGGAGCAAATCAAAGTTTGGCTCTCATGTGAATCCAGTTCATGCAAACGTTCCTTGAAATCAGCACAAGCGAGAGTGCACTAAATGCGTCCTATTTGCTAGCTAACGAAAAGATTGCCTGTAAGATTTCCATTTTTAAAAATAAAATCATTAAGCGATTCGCTGATGAATTTTAGTGTATTCCAACGTCGCTGCTCGGATAAACAATAAGCTACGACTACTCGACAGCGAAGATATTGTCATTTGTAAACATGTCCATTCCGAGGTTCATTGAAAATTCGCAGGAAACTGAATATGCGTCAGCTATACTCACTAGATCGGACTTGCTCGAAGACCACACGCGCGCACGCTTCTAATTCGCGTTCGTTTAATCCGTTAATTAATCCCGCGTAATCGATAGACGAACAATCGACCGACCGGTGCATCGTTTAATCGAGTGTCAAAGTACATGTGGAGATTCTGCGACACGTGTATGAGTTTCAGTTAAACGATCCACTAGCACGCCTCGAAGCGACCAAACGGAAGAGTATAATCATACCAGGGATGTATAACCGGCAATCAGCGGGCGGCGCGTCGACGAATAAATCGCGGTCGGGTACGTTCGGTGTGACGGTCACTGGTGACCGGCGCGCGAAAGTCGCGAAAAGTCGGGAAATTCCAAGAGTGATCGTCGGATACCGAGATGTTCCGTCGTTTCCGTCGTTTCCAAAGAAATTCTCTAGTAGAAAGATACTGTGTGTGCGATCCCGGTTAAAGAGTATCTCTCTCTGTGGTAACCTCTCCGTTCGTTCTGTCCGCCCTCTGGTGCTCGTACTTACTGGCATTCGCGGTGACCACGCGATATTGCGGCGGTGCTTGCTGATGCTGTGTCTGTTGCTGTTGTTGTTGCTGATGACTCAGATGGTTAATGTTGACGGTCAGTTGATGGTGGCTCAGCTGATGATTCAAGTGGGGACTCGGCGAGGGTGGTGGCTGATGGGCCGGATGCACGTGGTGGTTGTGACCCGGCTGCGGATTCTGTGGATGGGGTGCCGAAAGGTGATGATGGTGATGGGGTCCCCCGCAATGTGGCAGTACACAGTGCATAGGTCCTACACCTACGGCAACACCCACTGCGCCCTCCTTCGAGACGCCATACCTCGAAACCATTCTTCCCGATGTAGATTTTCTTTTTTATCCAGTGTTAGCGGCGCGTCTTGGCCGAAACGATTTTTTTTTACCGAATATCGAACGAAATGACGCGTGGATAACTCTTGATATTTTTTCCTCTTTCGTTTTTTCGTTTCTCTTTTTGCCTGTGTTTTTCTTCTTTGCTATTATTTTGCTTTCAAATAATCGACATGTCAAGATTTAATTGGCGATCACCGGTGAACGCGTTCATTTGAAAGGAATTATCGTGAAGAGACTATAATCTATTAACGCCGAGGGGATATCTTTGTTTTTAGTTTCGTCGTTTATATTATTTTCTTATACGGTTTCGCGTGTTATTCGTTCGTTCATGTTCCTAAATTGCACGCCGCCGTTCGATCTGCGTGGTGAAAATGATTATTCCTCCGTACGAATCGTTCTTCCAGTGGTTTCTTAGAGAACTATCGCCAGCTTCGGCGTATTGAAAAAAACAGGCAACAGTGCCGAAGGGTTCATCGGTATGTTACCAACACTGTCTCCGTAGTCCATGGAGTTCTCAATCGGCAATGCTGCACCATGATGTCATCGTCTACTTGATCAGTAAACGCAACAAAGAGACCCTTACAAATGGAGCTTGCGTATCATAATAGTTGAATATGTCCTATATCCGACAGGGATCATTAAATCTGTGAAGACACTGGCAGTTTCGTTGATTCCTTTTTCCTTGAAATATATATGTGTGTGTGTGTATATATATATATGTATATTTATATATATATTCTTGAATCTCCTTCTATTCTATGCGTTATAATATCACGTGTATATCGAAATTATTCCATTCCTTCGGTATTAAATATATCACGTTCGGCCACTATCATCGCGGGCTTCACTTGTTACGAGAAAGAACGCACGCAGCGTGGAGCAATATCATTTTCCTTCGCTTGGTTAGCTTGCCCTGGACGAATACGTGTGATCCCGATGGCCAGAGTGAACGCGATCGGATCGAATCTCGAGCACCTCCGGTGTGCAAAATTGTCGAAAAACCTCGAAATCTCCGTGAAACGGACCCAAGAAATAGCGTCTTGGCCCAGCATTAATAAGACGATCGATCGATAGTCACCGAATTTCTCTGCCTCAAACGTGTTTTATAGACAAAGTGTCTGTACACACGATGATCCGAAAACAACATTTTCAACCGCGACACTTTTTCCCCTATTTCCTTCCGTTTAAAACAACGACGTTGCTGTTACACACATTGCGTTCTATTATTGGTCGAGCAAAAAAATATATATAACACGGTTCACTGTGCGGTTAATTTTCGGCTCGAATATGCCGCGCCACCATATTGTTTTCGTATCGTGTCGATGCACGCGATATTCCTCTCGACGCACCAACTCTCGCACTCAACTGTCAAAACTCGTCAGCATGGAGATGCACAAAGGTAGAGGAGACACGTTGGAAACGGACGGACTATCGTACCTCTTGCATGCCAAAATCGATATTTAAGGCTCGACCGGCGTCTCCCTCTTCGTACCGCCCACTCCTACCACGAGAAACTTCCTGTTCATGGAGCGCATACAGGTTATGTCTGGCGAGGACGCATCCGTGAACGAAATCAGTGGCGGCACGTCAGCCCCGGCCTCGCTTAACTGGACTTCCTTTGAATTTTCTTCTTTGCGCGTCCCTTCTTCCCTATCGGATCGCTAGGGGGAAGTTCCGAGGGACCGATGATCGGAGGTATTCGGCCGCGTGCCGAAAAGTACCGAGTCGCGCGCGTTCTATGTAGTTCTCTCCTCTCCGTAGCGAGATTTATGGGAACGATAAAAAGCGGTGTAGGTAAAGGAGCGCAAACCGCTCGCGACACGATGCACACGCGCACGACACGCACACGCACACACCCGCGGATCGGGCCCAGCGAATCACCAAGAGAAAATTTCACGACACGCGCGTCAGGTGTCCGGAAAAAATATCTGTGCGGTCAATTTAGAGTCTTGGGTACGGCCGATTCGAAACGGCGTCAAGTCGTTCCTAGGTTGCGTCAAGGTTCCTTCACAGAGGCACCATGAGGTTTTTTTCACGGTGTGTTGTCCTTTTCGTTTCAAGGATCTCGGTTCCGCGATTATATTCACAGAAACGGCTAATGTGTGGTCGAACGATCTGTCGTAGTTGTGTGTTGTGTTAACCCGAATAGAGGGATAAGTAAATCAGCGATCGACGTGAAGACGAGCGTACCCTTTTGCAAGGGACGCGACGTAGACTGATGCAGGCTAGTCCTTCTCGCACGACCTACGAATCGCGACCCGTGGCCCCCTACCCGTTTCGCTCTGCAACTAAGGAGCGACAGGATCGTGAGTTCACTTCAAACGTACCCTTTGCTATTTTCACACTTCCAACCAATTCCTTCAAATTCCAAGCTTCCAGACGTTACTTAAAATAAATTTTTTTTTTTTTTACAAAGGAAGAATTATCTAATTTTTTTTGTACCACGAGAAACTGTTGAACGTATCGAGTAGTTGTACCGTTAGTCTTTTACTTATCTCATACATTACACCTTCGAGGTGTATTTATCGTAACGGAAAATTGCGTTCAATCGTAATTACGTTAAATTCATGTTTCCATGGACATTATTGCACGTGTGGTTGAAATAATTCTTTATTGCTCGAACGAACGTTATATTTTAGACGGACGTTAACGGAGCGTAGTTCTAGCTACGTAGTGGAAAATGTAGTAACGTTGTTGCAATTAATATTTTCATAATGGAATACTATAAATATTAAGTACGCGTATTACGATACGGTCCTGGAAAGTAGTCAAACGCCAAACCCACACCGAGTCGAAGGTACAGCCGCGTGCGCAGACCAGTGGACAGAGTGCAAAGCCCTGCGCATGCGTAATGGACGTCGACATGGCAGACCCTTCAACTCGCATGAATGCAGTAGGCGCAGCCCCACGACACTTGAGGGTAAGGTGACGTGCAGCCTTGTGCATGCGCACATATAGTCGATTCATCTTAACTTGCTCGCTGCATGTCACACCCGTTTGTTTGTACTCCGTAGTACAGTGCAAATCAAATAAGCTGCTAAATTGAATAAGCGTTACATTTTCCCGACTGTAACATCCACCGAAATTCGTACACCTATTTTTTCAAATACGCTCCGCCATTAACGCGTCGACTTTGTTTCCGTGGAGCGAACAATTCGATTGAATAAAATTAAATTCTACCGGAAACAATTTAATGCGCGCTAGATCAATAAATTCTTCGAACGTACGACCCGCTGAAAATATAATTGTTAACGATCGCGCTCGGAGCTCGAGTAGAACGATACTGCACCCCAATTCGACGCCAGTGCGATTTACGTGAATGAACGCACAATGGCGTAGCAGCTACGTACGACGAAACGTTCGCACGACGACCCGAATACGAAACCGAACCGATCGGGACATTTCCACGTACAGATTTACTTCGAACAATTCCACCCCAAGGAAATTCGTAGCTACCAGAGTCATGCTCGTATCGACGTCATCGCGATAAGCAGTGCCATTGCGATTCCATTCTGAAATTCAGAAAAAATGCCCGCGTCGAATTCCGGCGAACGATTCATGAATTTCAACGCACCGATCAACCGACAATAACGAATAACCCAGTAATTACCGTTCAGCTAGCATACAAGAAATTATTGGAATTACTTTCCCCGGACGGATTGATCAATAAACGTATACGCGAGCGTAGTCATGATTTTGCTCGCTCGTCGCATTCATGGTCCAACAAATCGGAAGCAATCTCATGATCATTACGGCGATACAACTGCTAATGACGGGCGTTTTTCTATTATCTTCGCGGAGAGAGACGAGGGATGGGGCGTGGGCAGGGAAGGGGAGGGTCGTATGCGTTTCTTAATGACAATCAAGAAGGCGGCGGCGGCGGCGGCGGCGGCGGCGGCGGCGGGGACGACGACTGAGAAAGCAAGAAAAGAGCGAGGAGTCACGGAGATGCACGAACATGTGCCATGTGTGGGCGAAAATGCACGAGCGCGCGTGGGCTACAAGAGACACACGAGAGAGTCGCGCTGCTCGGCTTCGTCGAGACGGAGGAGCAAGATCCGCGGAATCGTGTGTATAGGTTAGGTGGGTAACCCAGTTTCGCCGGTGCACCAGGCCAGACTGCAGCAACGCCGTTCAACGATCGATACCTATATGCACCCGGCACTGCCCACAGCCTAGATTCGCTTGTCTAGGATAGGTGCAAGAAGGGGTACGCGTGACCTACATCTCAGGAGGAGGAAGTGCAACAAAATGTTGTAATTTAGGCGATCAGAAGTCGAAGATCGCCCGATCCGGAGGAAGGAGCATGCGCTAAGCGTATTAACCCGTTGTGACACTAGCACACATCAACCCCCTAATTTCGCACGGTATCGAACCTGCACCACCTAATGCCGCCCCGCTAATAAAATCTCATCGGCGCAGAAACTGTACGTTCAGTGTCACGCGAAGTTTAAGGTTCTCGGTGAGACGGCAGAAATAAAATCTAATTACTTTCTACATGGAATGTCCCAGTTTACATTTTCTCCTCTTTTTCTCCTCTCGGTCTTAAGTACTTCGTAGTTCGCCTGAGAAACGTTTGAGACACGTCGCGCGACTTCGAGGAGGGTTCGTATACTTAGCATCCCCCCCGTTAATCGTTCGCGTTGTAAACTTATACTTTCATGGCTATTTCTGTTCCGGATACTGCGAGATTGTTTAAATCGGGCACACGGCGATTATAAATAAAAAATCGTTAACGTACGGATACGCCTGCAGCTGTACCTTAAGTACAAATTGGAAAGAAACCTTCGGGCGGATTCGTTATTGGGAGACTCGAACGAGCGATGCTCGTCGGTTCCGACGTATAATCGGACGTCCGATAAGCGTCGAGGCGGCTGTCTGTTCGGGTGATATTCGCCGTTGGACAAAGAAAGGAACGCCGAGGAAAAGAACGAGCTTCGGGGGCCGACCGCGCGAAGAGTCATTTTAAGGGTAGACTAAGGTTAAGTGGGGAAAAAACAGGGCCGACTGAACGCACAATAATACGACATGAATGACTGCCGGCGCTGGCCGGAGAGGGAACGGTCGGAGGCACGGGTGTGTTCGCGTGCTTTTCCAGCTTCGTGACTGCGAGCACGTAAATCCGTTTTTCTCCGCGTCCTTTTCGCGAAACGTTCGACCGGAGAATTACCAGGCACGCAGCACGTTTATGTGTTTCGTCTCCACCGGCCGTTTAGCCCGTATCCACATGCACAGAAAGCGAGTATATCCCGACGCATATTTTCTAGTAAGAGGGTGGAGGTGGGGGAGTAGGGTGGAGTCGAAGCTGCAGAAGACATGGAGGGGAAGATCGGGGAGGTGGCAGAGGGTGTGACGGAGGGGAGGGAAACAGAGAGAGAGAAAGAGTGAGAGAAAGAGTGAGAGAGAGGGAGAGGCGTCTGGCTGGTTAGGCAGAAGAAAAACCCAAGATTTGGGGAGTCGAGGGGTGGGCCGCGTGTCGAATACGCACAAGAAACGTCTTCGGCGTAGCATAGAAACGGGGGAGAAGAGGAGTTAGACCTGTAACCTCTGCCGGCAACCTTCGGTCGTCTGGGTTGAAACGTTTCGTCCCAGACAAGACGCAGTAGTTCAAAGTTCTCTGGTGAAAACATAGCCGCTGACTCATGCCCACTAAAAGAATTCAAGGAAACCGAGGCAGGGTCGTAAACTTTTCCGACGCGGGCTCATGATTCACTGATAATTACAACCTTGGGGACTACCCTGAATCATTGAAATTCACGTTGGCCCACCGACGATTGCTCGGACCGAAAGACAACCGATCTATCGGGGTGGTTTTCTGTATTTTCCATTGCTAACCGTGCAATTCGATTTCCAACGGTGCATCCAATGTCCAACGAACCGTTGGCCATTGGAAGATACCAGTGACTTTCCCGCATTGCTTCCAGCCTAATTCTAAAAGTCCTTAAGCATATGTTTCCCCATATGCCCGTTGGCTTCTAGGGGATTGTCGCAGATGCGTGGCGAGCATCGAGAGGAAAGTAGACGGAGGATGCACGCACACATCGTGGACCATGGAAGTTGGTTTCCAGGGGTCTTTGAGCCATCAAGCCGTTGACCTTGGAAAGGTAGCACGGAGATCTCGTGGTGTGAGAGCAGTAGTACTCTCCTCTCTCTACGTGGGCGTTCGGTAGGAGGTTACAAGCCACCGAGAGAGGAAAAAGACCAGCCGCGTCGCGGGGGGAAAAGAGCAACGTGGGGTAAACGAATGTCTGGACGGAGACAGAGAGTCTCCGTGAAGGGAGGGTCGATATTTACCGGCCTTCCCCCTTCACCCAGTCGGGCAACGACCCGTGCCACCCCTACCTACCCTCCGAACTCGCTTTCCCTCCCCCGCCGGCCGCTGTCCTTCTTACGTTGGATCCCGCGCTCACGCCGCCGGCCTCCTCCGCTACCCTTAAACGTCGCTGCGTTATACGTTACTGCGTCCTAACCCTGAAACGGCCCAACTCGCGTCCCTTGAGACCGTCCAACTACCGAGAAAGACACCGTGGTCAAGAGCGGGGACCCCGACCATGGCTTACAGCAGGGATTTTCAAACCGCGAGTCGCTGCGAACCAGTGGGTCGCGGAATAAACAAAATGGGTCGTCAACGAACAAATAGATGTAACCCTTTGCACTCGGGAGTTTCTCGCTAGAAATATCTTACATTTCCTTGCGAGGCAACGACGAGATTTTTTGAAGTTTAAGTTCAACGTTAAATATCAGATTTTAGTTTTACCGCGAATCAAGTGGTGACCGAGTGACCTTCCGTGCAAAGGGTTAAATATTAATGTAAAAGTGATGATTGGAAACATAGATTGAAACGCGTATACAAGAACGTTTTTCTAAATGGTGTGATTGGTAAAGAGGTGGACTCCATGGTCTTTGTTACTTTCGGAATGTCCTTGGTAGTATGGTTTCTATATCTTGTTTGTATTCACTTTCTTTAGAGTTCGCAATGTGCCATCCGCGACAAGTATGTAGTAAATACTGATTCAATGAACATAACAACACAAAGATCGTGTTTTTAGTTCATCGGACGTGTACTAGGTCGCGGCGGAAAACATAGTTCCTACAAGTAGGTCGCAGCAAAAAAGTATGAAAACCACTGGTTATAGAATGCGAGTGAATATAGTTGGCGAGATCTGTTTACTTTTGAGTTGTACATCCCTTGTGCCCTACACCTTCGGATCCTATTCTAGGACAGTTAGAAGTACGCAGAATTAGGGAGATGTAAATTTTGTTAAATGACTCTATCGATATTTAGTATGGGAAAGCAATAGTCTACCAATGTAAATGTACTATTACTTTTATACTCGTGTAAGTGTTTTTACTTACAATCTATATTCGATGCTTATCCACGTAACCTAATGTGTGTACATTCTTTATTTCCTGCAAACAGAAAATTATTCTCTTCTTTATCCGAGTGTGTGCACAATCATATTGGAAATTATATTTAGTTAGTTTTTAACAGATTGTAGCATAGCTGGTGGCAATTGCCGTGGCAGATGACGCGGGACAGCATGCTGCCACCTGTATGCAGAAGACTGCAACGGGTTCGACGGACTCGGTCGGTAAAATAGCATCCAGCTAAAACCGTTATTTCAAAATTTAAATCGAACTTCCGGTAATCTTTACATCTTTCACCTTGAACTCCTTCGCGAAAACCACATCGGATTAACGAAACTGGAAAAATCAATCGTATTGACACATTCCGTGTCAAGTCAGTAATGTATATAATATTAAAATCTTATCAGGCACAGTGCGCAAACGCGAAGCGAATATAAAGACTTCCTCCATTTGTTCTCTCTAAATATATATCCGTATATTTACCGCCACAAGTGACTCTATTTTTCTCGTGATTCTTCCGTCTCGGGGAATTCCACAGAGCATATTTTTCGTATCGCTCCATCGTGGGAAAAATATCTGAATACAGCTTACAATTCCTACAGAGAGCACGGTTAACTGCGTGCCCAAAACTATTTCGCACCAACGAAAATACTGTTACATATAAACTAAATTCACATTTCACAAACTTCCGAATCCTACATAAACAATACAAATTTGTCAAATCTCAGCGGGAGTGATGCTAGACACAGTGACAGGTTAACCTCGACTCTAGTTAAAAAAATGAGACAATAGAGAGACAAATAGTATCGAAGAGTTCTCGTTAAGACGGTGAAACTTTATTGACACTTTTCACCGGGGTTCCCGCGAGCCAGCTTATGAATAAAGAATGAGCACGCGTTCGGTACGTTTCCACGTGACGATAAAGTAGAGTTCTCGGGGGAAGTAATTGGACAGTTGAAAACCGTGGCCTGACTCGGTTTACGCGGCATCAGTGTCAAGCATAACACGGCAATAAAAGCGGAGATTTTATGGTTGTCTCGGTGGAGAGCACGGTACCTAACAGCGAGCGCCGAAGAGAGGAAAGCCGACGGGACGGGACGGGACGGGACGAGTGATTACCTTCGAGTTAAACAAATCGTGAAACCGATTCGAACACGACGTATCCCCCGCGTTACACGGCGGGACAAACGAAAACACAATAAGGCGAGACGCACGCGTCGAACGCGAAAGTCCCGCAGCGGTCGGATCGCTTCTGGCCAGATAACGACCCTTTTTTTCTCGTTGGCTCGGGACTCGCCACGCGTCTGCCGCTCGACGACGATGGAAAATGAGACGACCCGAGCGCGAGCGAGACGGACCGTTTAACCGTTGAGTTCGTCCAAAGGCTTCCGAGAATTTTAGAACGGTGCCGAATGACGGCAGTCGTACGTCAACACCAACGGGACAAAAAATTTCCCTGTTTTTCAATTACAGTCGAACGCGAAATTTTATGTAGCACATTTCCACCGTTATAACAGCTCGAGCTGAGCGTTTGATGAATGGAATATAAGACGCCATGGAAATAGCGTCGGTTTGAAGGCGGTATTTTAACCCTTGGCAAGTTGTTTTGCAATCTATCAGTAACTGCTAATTTTTATAGTATTCCTAGTGAAAATTAGAAATGTAATATTCCTTTGATCTGTGATTTTCCTTGTTAGTACAAAATTTGAATGTGTGGAAAATCGAATAATTTTGGGGTAGTTTCTTTAAGATGTTGGAGTCTACAGAGTTCAAAGGGTTAAGTAGCAAGCGACATTTCAGTGAAGTATTTTATTTGATTCGGTGGCAAATAAAATACGTTAAACAGATTCATTGTTTACCAGTTGAAATAATATGTTAGTCGATAGAATGATTTTTTCCTGTGATTGAGTTACTTTTACAGTGTATCCCAGTGAATTGCATCGCATGCTGTTTATTTAAGAAAACACCCTGTATACCTGCGTTACGATAAAATTAATTAAACAGCAAAGAATTAAAATCGACGTCTCCGGCCATTAATATACGTGTATACCTACTCCAGCGAGGGAAAAATTCTTCAACCATGCGTAAAAGTACACTTTCTACCAGGAACTGGCCAAGGAGCTGGTTTGCCGGCCAATGCGATACCCGCCTGTTAAATGTCAAAATGCTAATGTACCGCAAATTTATTATTACGTAACCGATGCAACGAAATATCATTATTTCAATCTCATTTCGGATTACACCGGCGTTACACGAAACGATCGCTTAACGCGTTAACCGCTGAAAGCCTGAGCAATCACGATCATATTGCTGCATTTTTCAGCTATCGTTTCGAACCTACCTATATAATATTCAACCTACAAAAACTTAACACTTAACCCTTAGCACTCCAGTTTATTTTGTAATCTATCAGCAACTGCAACTAATTTTTATAGTATTATCTTTTATTTTCTTTCTTACTAGAAAATTTGGATGTGTAGAAAATCTAATGATTCTAGGGTAGTTTCTTCAACATTCATTAAAATATGTAATATCATAACTGTTGCAATATTGGAGCCCACAGAGTTCAAGGGCTGAACCATCTCAACAGCATAGAAAAGAAATTCAATTATATTTCTATAGTTGTCGATTATACAGAAATAATTGAACATTGATCGCACAATGGTTCGTTATAGGAAACAAGAAGGTATATAATCTGTTCGGTATTCGGTGGCACGAGGAAAATATTTTCCACGGTTTCTCCCGGCGATGCTGACACGAGCGGAATACCGGCATCGTTGAAGTATATTATGGGCCGATTAACATAGATTTACATTTCTGAAATACGAAACAATAAGCCGTCATCTATATTCATGATCCGAATAAGTGCCCGCCGCGAATGTTTTTTCAGCTTATAAAGGACCAGACATTCTTCGCGAAATATTATTCCAATTCCTCGAGCACCGTTGCACGCGGCGTCCGTCCGTTTCACGGTAATATCTCCGAACACGTTCGGATACACAACTCCGCGGCGAACCGGCAGACGCTTTCTATACCTCCGCGCGGCATTTTTTTGTTTTTCACCTTTTCCATCGGGGAATATCTTTCCTGTTAACGACTCGCGCGGCGTCGCGTGCAAAACATTTTATTCGCACTTTCAATTTCGCACGGATCAACGAGGACTCGTTAAATTCCATGCGAAGCACACACCGGTGAAAATCGCGCTTCCGGTTCACGCCGGAATCCGCTCGATCTCGATCGCGATCGGCGTTGCGCAATCGCGAAAGGAGAAAAACGTTTTCCACGATCACCGACTTTTTTCCGCACCGACTGAAAAGGGAAACCAACGAATGCGCCGCTAATCCGCGGATAATGAAATTTTCGTTATCCGGAGTGCATCATTACCACGCGAGAATCGTTCGTCGCGATCGAACTTAATTATCCCAGTGTTCGTTTCAATTTCGAGCTTGTGCACGCTCGAAGACGGTCTAGAACTTGCGATCAATCAAACCCGTAAATTTCGCTAAACGAATTTCTATAACAATTTCTCGGAGAAACATCCGTTACCGATCGGAACACCGACAGAAGCAAAACGAGAATTCAGAAATCGTTCGTTTCCATCCATTCGATGCCTCATTAATTCCCCCGGTAATTTCTCGGATTACTTTGGAATAATCCCGCAAGAAATCCAAGAATCCTCCATTTTGACCTAGCTGGTAATTCCAGCGTAAAGCGAAAGAAGAAAAAGAAAAAAAAAAAGAAAAGCGACAATCCGCGCCAGCCGAAAAGAAAAGAATGTTTCCGCGGTGCTCCGGCGTTGCGTTCGGTGAGTTCGAGGGAAGAGGAGAGGAGAGGAGCAATTAAGTTGGCGGGAAGAGGAGACAATGGTTTCATAAGTCGAGCACAACGTGACCGTAAAAGCACGGCCGTTCGAGGAACGACAAGATGGGCAAGAGAGCCGCCGCCGCAGCGGCGAAGTACGGTTAGTTTCTCCCCGGATGTCTGATGGCCTCTTTCTTGTACAAGCGGCCTTGCCAGGAATGCACATTTTCCGCCGGTTCTCTCCCGTTTACTTCAGCATCGATTCGAATCGATGCACAGACGTCCGTCTGCCACCTTTCACCCGTCGTCGTCTCCTAATCACGTGACCGAACTTGTTACGAGTTTAGCATCGTCATCGTCGCCGTTCGAGCCCGCGCGACCGCGATCGCTTTCGATCCCTTATCTCGATCGATCCCCGCCCCGGTTCCGAGCAATTCGAAATTTCATGAATCTGAGAAGGACGAGTGTATACTCGTCTTGTACAGGCTGTTCCAAAAATGATAATGTAATAGAGCACGAACGATTCATGAGAAGCGTTTTGCATTGATTTCACGGAGCAACCGATTCGAACTCGATGCGTTGCCGCGTGACAATTTGCGGGGGCGGGAGTCGCGTTATTATTCGCGAATGGCAGGGAATCCGTGGGATAATGAAATATCGGGAAATATGTGTGCGGTATACTGGTCCGAAACCGTCGAGATTAAGTCCTGACAGGCATTGCACCCACGCTGCGTAACCATTTATGTGGACTGTTGCTCGCGGGAGAGAAAGAGAAAGGAAATCTGCGGTGGTGTTTCGTCGTAACCGAATAACTGGTTGCCGTATCGGAGAACACTGTAGCGCGCAGGGTGTATAATTTGATCTGGTTCCCTCGCGAAACCATTGGGAAAAGGACATTCTACGTTTTCCTATACATTTCACCGTTTCCTTTTCTACCGAGCCACAAAGTCATGCAGATTATTTTAAAAAAAGATAAATAACAATAAGTAATATTGTTATTTAAGTATAATGAAATCAATTAAATACTGACGATTATCAATCCTCAACTGCCAAGACGAATTTCAAGGCACGAATCTGTTTCTTATGCAGTAAACTTTCACTATTTTTATCGTAATCGAACGTTAGATTTCGCGTTTACTGAAACTACAACTCGACAGTTGATACTAGTACTAACAACTACTTAAAACTTGTAACTGTATTCATTAAGATTTCAAGTGGTTTATATTCAATTTGTTTGGGGCAAAATACACGAAAAAATATAATATTGAATCATTTGATTGAGTTGCATTATCATGGTACGTTCCTCTAGCTGAATGCCACCATTATTTATAATATACAAATGTTTACAAATAATCATCGTCTAATTGAGCGAACCACAATTCAATTTGTTTGGGGGTCACCGGTGATCTCCATAACATTCAACGTGTCAAGGGCGAATATTTAGATCATCTTCCTCAGGTGTCCACCACATGTGGAACGTCCTGTACGCGGTCGAGTCGTCGCGAAAACATGCGACCGTTACACTGCTACAAGCTACCAACAAACATTTCAACGCTGCCCGCAAGAACTTCCTGGTATGCGCGATAAGCGGAACTCCGCTGGAACTCAAAACGTATTAGAATCGTTTCGCGAGTGTTATCTATTTTTCACGCGACCGGGAATCATCCCCGCGTTTCCATCGAAACCCGCGCCGTATTTACGGGATCCTCGAGTCCACGCCGACGCGGAGGATTGCGGAAGATGATCCAGTGACCTGAAATCCGCAGATCCTATCCGAAGCTGGGTTTCCAGGTTGGATTGCGGGATCGGAGCTGTCTACAGTGTAGAATTCACGATTCGATAAGAACTTCGCGTGCTGCTTATCGGGGCTCGAACTCGGCGGTATCGACTATTGCGGTGTTAATTGTAAAAAATAAACTGTTCGACGAGCTTTTTGCTAGACGTGTAATTCAATCGTTGCTAACTCATCGTTCGGAAAGATTGATTTCACGGAGATACCGGTGCTCCAAGATTGCAAGTACGTCTCAAAATAATATTCGAATAAATTTCAAATTTCAACGCTCCAGGAACAGTGAATTACTTTTATTTTCTCATAGAGATATAAGAGTGTATTCAATGACGCTTCAGTACTTTACGTATTATGATGTAACGATAATATTATATAACATTGTCAACACTACCAATTAAACAGCTTTTAATTTCCATGTTCTACAAACAGCAATCAAATTACTTTAAAGGTTAATAGTAATTTAAAACATCAGAAATGAAACAACGTACCTCTAGTCTTTATGAAAATTACGTGTCATATTAAATACTCGGCATTAAACTTTTTCAGTCCCAAAATTCATTGCGGTTAGAATGGGACACGTGTTCGGGTCTTTGTTCAATGAAATTGACTGATCAATTGATTCTCTCGAATATTAAATTCGTCGCGGTGCATGTTGTGAGGCGACCTGTACAATGGCAAACTTTCCGCGGGCTCGCGTTTTGCAATCACGTACACGCGCGGGGCTGACGGTTGCCGCTATTCGACGAGATCAAGCCGATAAATAATCGGGAATATTGGGAGCGTACCTTCTAGACGCTAAGCGCATCGTGTAGACACACGTAACACGCGGGGATTAATTACTGGCGCGTCCTAAGCATCGAGACGGCGCGGCTTTATTGGTTGTCCTATGCATTATGCAATTCTGTCTGCGATGGCCTTTACGATTAACGGACATTACTCAACAAGACGGGACAAGGGACCTTGACAAACCCGCTGGATTCTTAACGAAACGGCCGACGATTTCGTTCGTTGCACCGGAAACCTATTGACCAATTAACCGTGGAATTTCCTTTGTAAAGGTCTCTCCGGAGATTTCTTCGAAGGTCACCCCTGGCCAGTGAAATTTTTTGCTAGCTTGTATCGACGAATTGGCAAAAAATCGTTAGCGTCTTATAAATTGGTTAACAGGTTTCTAAATAATTGCCGCATCGAAACAAAGCTTGATTGTTCGTTCGATTAGAATTGCAAAAGACGTTATTAATTCGCCTATTGTTATTTGATGAGTAACGCGACATTTTGCAAGAACTCTGCCCGTTAATCTGCGGTAGAGCGTTAAGATCGCGGATGGTTGGAACGAACTGCGGATATTTAACATGTAAGAATCGATATGCCCCACCAGTGGCCATTCAAACGTAACTAGAAACGATGCTGATTAGGCTACGTGACCCACTAACATTAGGCCATTCGATACCGATTGCGGACTCTGGAAAACACCGTGGCCAGCGTGGGACTGAATAAAATATTAATATAAAATATTAACACGTTAAGCGCCATGTCAGCCACTGGTGACTGACGCTTCTGAATGACTAAAAAACAATCGTAACATACAAGACAACCAATCTGAAATAAAAGTGTCTAATAAGGCAACTAAGTTGATAATAGTGTGACGCAAACGTTGCAACGCCAAACAATTCATAAGTATTCCTACTTTTCTTTGCTACAAAAGACAAACTCAAAATAATACTAATAATACATTAGAATATTATCTTCCGAATTTTCCTATTTCAATTCTTCCAGAATAAATACATAAAATAGCGCAGTCCGCTTACAGCGAAAAGCGAACTGCCTGCCTGCTGTGCCTGCGCCGTGCTAAACGCACAGAGGCGACCAATTACCATCGGCCAAGGTTTAATATTGTTCCAATTATCCCGCGTGCAAATTACCGAATGACAACAACGAATGCGCGCACAAAAACCGACTGTGCCCGCGATCGGTTGATACATCAAGCAGCTCCCCTTCACCGTCGCGGCTCTATCGCCGCTAAATATCAGCGAACTTGTACACGTGCTCACACGTGTTCCTCCCAGCCAGGTACTGTCCGCTCGAAAAACATCGGCGAAACGTGGGTGCCGAGCAATAAGCACGATCGCACACGTGACACGGACCACCGGGGGACCTGGCAAATAATTATAGACCCACGCGACATCTTCCGAAATCCGTCGCAAGCGTCTCCAGCGCAACGCGCGTACCTCCGGTTTGAATTTGCCCGCCGCGAAAATTCGGTAGCCCGTGTTCCGCGCGCGATCACGTCAGAAATAAAACGGGGATAGGATGCAATAGCGAAATAAAACAAGCTACGGGATTTTATCGCGGAACCACGAAAACCGGTACTTTCGATGCAGAAAACATCGGACCGCCTCGCAGTGCTAACCCTAGAGAGACCAGCGGAATTCTTTGTCGATCGTTTGCCTCCGATATTTATTTAAAAATAGATCCACCGGATAGACGCGTAAATATTCCACCGGAGATGTCAAGAGTAATATTAAAATAAATCATAATGTAATCGGTAGGCTCGAAAAGTATCCCCCCCCCCCCCTAGCCGCCATTAATCCATTTAGGGTTAGACGTACGAGCGATCGGAAAACATCAGATTGTCCCGAAGAGGCGACTTGCCCGCGAACATAAACGTGACATTCAACTTACCGACCACCGTGGACATTTTCACCTTGTGCGCCGTTCTACGTCTGGTCCAAGCTTTCCTATGACCGTTACGTTAGCGATGGTAAGAAACCGTGACGATCGAGCGCATGTTAGCGGCGTGATTCCCCGCTTGCGATCCTGTCCACTCTCGTTCTCGACATACGCGGGTATCGGTGGGCAGAGCACGGTCTCTCTATCTCTCCCTATCTATCTACCTATCTGTCTATCTGTCTATCTATCTATCTCTCTCTCTCTCTCTCTCTCTCTCTCTCTCTCTCTCTCTCGGAAACTTTTATCACCTCAATTTCGAGGGCGCATGTGGCGCACGAAATACGGTTCGACGGTACGGTGACGTCCGCGCGAATGAATGGTAACGCAAGAGAACCCAGACGCGGTCCTCGTAAACGAAAAGACCGCTCGGACAGAAATTATATAACCTCTCCGCAGCCAGCAAAGACGATATGATACTGTGCAAGACGATGTTTTCGCGCGAGTTAATAACCACGCGGCGGCGGCGGCGGCGGCGGCCCGGCAATACCACACTGCCGCCTGCTTCTGTTACTCTGGCCGTATCGTTCGACCGACTCGTGGCGGCGAATCCGCGATACTCTTTTTTAAAAGACCGTTAACGGACGTCAACCATCAACAGCGATTTTTCCGCACCACGTTCTCGCGTACGGTATGCCGTACATCACGCGACGTATCAAGCGAGGCACGTTCTATTACCCGAGCGGACACACTTATGAACACGCGTACAGGAACAACCATATGTTCCCCGTCAATGATAATCTCGTTACTCGACTGCACAGGTGGCACAACGGTTTTTTTCTCTGCCGGCGAGAACGAACACGCGAGACGTGAAATTTGAAAATTTTTCTTTCCGCTCGTTCGAGAGTACGGGTGTGACAAGTTCACGTGGAGAATTCTGTTTCTTTTCTTGATTCGTTATTCCTCTACGTCTCTCTGTCTCTGTTCATGATATCTCGAAGCACAGAATTACGAGACAGCCTTGAAAATACCACCCCGTTGAGAATGACGACGACGAGTGATTCGAACGATACTAGGCGTGATACGATGACGATACCGTCAACTTTTCCATCGTTGTAATGAAACTGTGGCCGATTAATTTCACTATACGCCAAATAAGAAAGAAAAAAAGGAGAACCACAAACGTGTGTACCGTGTGGCTTGATTGCCACATGTACACAGACTACGCGCGACATACAGCCGAACTCGGTGCTCGGTTGTTTTCGTGAGCGTTCGGCAGGTTAGCTATGTCGCTTCGTTTCATCCTATTCTCCTTCTCTTTTCCTTTCTCAGCTTCTTTCCCTGTTTTCTCCTCAAACACTTCTTCGTATATATCCTTTCACATGACTCTCGTTTCTCTGTGTACGTATAGAAATACGTGCATGATATATACGTGTACAGGTAAATATTTAAAAATAAAATATACACGTGGAATATTATTCTCGCTGCTGTTCAAATTCGTCCATTAAACGATCCTTAATTTAGTACGAAGAAACTGTTTCATAAGATTCAACAGATTGCTCTCCCCACCACGCCTTATGATTGTTTCACTATATTTATATGTTGTTCCATTGTGCATATTTTCATCGCCAATTCTATTGCGATGAAAAATCACCATCCTTTCCTTCTGTTTTCGTCGCGGGCACGAGTATTTCTGGAAATAGTTCGGCGGAAAGGAAAGGAAATCTGTTTGAAAAATACATATCTCGGGGAAAGCGTAACTAGACACGGGAAGTCGGCTGATTACATTGACGTGATTTAATAACAATGTCAAGTGTCTTCAATGAGGTCGTCCCAAGATCGACTTACACTTTAAATTACTAGCGTGCCCGAGTAAAATACACAGAAAGGAAAAGTAACTTGCTTCTAACACGATCTCCGGTTTTTACTTCGTACTTTGCAGGTAAATATTTTATCGATATCTGTGCTTCGAGATTGCATTTTTTACTATAAACAAACTGAACGAAGCGTAAAGAACGTATTCAGTGGAGATAGTTTTATCGTATCGATTAATTCGGTGAGAAAGAAAAAATAATACCGAACAATTCGACGAACTGTTAATATATAAAAAAAAAGGAAAAAAAAAGAAAAGGGGGAAAAAAGGAAAATATGAAATCCACATAGATCGGATATATCGGACAGTAGTAGAACTGGCATAATTACAATGTCTCTTCCATGGCTTCCATAATTCCATTAAGTTCGTTTTCTTGTATACGTTTAGCGGTCGATTGTAGTGACATGCATTAATATGAAACAATTTAAGTCTCTCTCAAGTAAATGCGTAAATAAGCAAAAAAAAATTATAAATAACTCGCACGAATGTAATCTTGTTGTTGCAAATTCGAAGATTAAATTGGCTTTTTCAAGGTGGAAAAAAAACATTTAAGAGGAAGGCCACGTAAGGTTTAGGAACTCCATAGGAATAATTTGTCCGAGCGAATCGGTTAAGCGAATTTAGTATTTTTGCGCGATTCTTAAAATAAACTTGTACACTGCCACGTCCATAAATAATAATCGTACACCTTAACAAATCTGTTCGAACATTTGTTACAGTATACTACCGATACAACAATAAACACTGAAATTACAGATACATCGTGAACAAATGAAAGGGAGTGCACGGTGAAAGGTAAATGCGTAGTTATAGATATTTTTACAGAATCTTCCTAATAGCCAGCCACATGGACCGCATGGTTGTCCTAACCTCAAAACATAACCTCGCGTCTAACCCAAGCACGCGATGAATTTCCGCTATCCGGACAAATAGGCGCGGCAAGAATATTGGAAGTATAAATTCGATGGAGGAAACAGATTGAACTGAATAAAAAATAAAGGAGTAAAGCGATATATACTTACCAGCATTCGGCACAAACCGTGGTGTATTACCCGTGACCACGGTGCTGTAAGGTTGGGGCGAATGGACACTTTGTTGGTTGACGTTCACTAGAAGCTGAGGTTGATGCTGTGTCGGATTGTGGTGGGTCTGTTGTTGTTGTGAATGATGTTGATGATGATGGGACAGGTGGTGATGCTTCCCTTTCGTCGGCATGCTCATCGCAGGCGTAGGCCTCCCTTCTGTAAACTCTCCACTACCTTCAAAGCTTGTTGCCGTATGTGGCTCTCTGAGGTCCTCATAGGTACGCTATTTTCTCACGCGCGTAGTTAACCGTAATATTTTGTTCGATCTCGAAACTTCTCGTGCAAGGGAAATTTTTCTTGAAAAAATATCGGACGTACACAAAATGATGGTTAGCGTTCGGTCACCCGTACGAAACTGATGGCACGTTTACACGCGCGCGCACTTTAGTCACGGTCAATTCGTGCACAACACTTCATATCCTGTTCATCCGCGGTGCTTTTTCTTAAAATAACACCGTTTCCCTCCTGTATTCGTCGGTAAATCCGTGTAGCTTGATTTTCACGCTGCCTTTGTCCGTCGGTTCATTTGACTGAAAGTGTTTACGTTCTTATCACTTTCTTTTACTAAAAATTCGCGCGCGGTTGCAGTATCCAACTGCGCACGGTCGCGTACTTTTGCACGATACCGATGGATTTATTATTGCCGACAGCCTTGTGCACGCCGTTCTACTCAACTAAAATGTCGCGTAAATTGTCTGACAAACAGTGGCTGACTTGTTTTCTTGTAAGAAAAAAGAAGCGACGCGCACCGTATATTGAGCACAACCACAGCACGCCTTTCTTCCCATTTCCTTGTATCTAACGCTCCTTAAAGCTGATACAAAAGTATTTATATGACGCACGGCACTCCTAAGTTGTCCAAGAAAATTCAGGAAATTATCGGTGAACGGTATTTATCAAATTCTATTAATTGCAAATCACACCGACCGCGTGTGCGTTAATTAATTCCTCCAATTAGTAGATTTTTTTAAACGACGTAAACGGCTTTATGGTAACGTAGAGAAACGAAATTGCACCAACAACCACCAATCATGTACCTGGCATGAACTATGTAATCGACATAGAGTAGCTCGTATAACTATTCCATTGGCTATTATTGTTATTACTATTATTTTTATACGACAAATGATAACATTTGAAAAAGCGTAATTCGGGGAAAGATATTTTAATCAAGGATTAACGTGATCTGTAATCTGTACCATAGAGCATCATAGATATAGATAAGATTGCTCTTAGTGTTTTCTAGAAGGCCGAACACAGGGTAGTCTTTCGAAGAAAAGTCCTGCATGACAGAAGTTAGAATTTAATAATATAAAACGTTATTAAGGACTCAATTACGAGAATTAAATTGATAAACTTCTGAAACCAGAAATCATAAAAATTAAAGTAGGTATAATTCAGAAACAAACGTAGAAAGCATAAAATAATTTCACAACTTTTGTATAATTATTAATTTAATACATGTTGTTAAATCATAATGATACATGTAATGATATTTAAAATGTTTTTTCAATTTTAACCTAATTTTAGATAACCGGAAAAATTTCTTTTCAATTCAGATTTACATAATTTCTATGTGTTATTTTAGAAATGAGCTCTCATGGTAAACTAGAAACCGAAAAATTAAGAAAAAATTTGGAAGCACAATTGGACAGACTAGTGGAACAATTAGAAGATATCGAAGAAAACAGGTATATCAGGAACCATTGTACTTGTTGTATATGAAATAAATATGATATATAATTCATTGATTGGACAGGAGTTCGTTAGACGATGATATGTATGAAGAGGCTGTGCAACTTACAAGGGAAGACTTAGAAAAGTTCAATGAAAGTTTACAAAGAATGATATCTGGTGATACAACATTAGTTGATCAATTGAGTGCCATACAGCTGGTATGTTATGATTATATAAGTAAATCTATAGAAAATATTTTTATATTACAGAACTATATTCATTTATGTATGTTCTCAATTACAAATAAATAGGCAGCACAAGCAGCAATTAGCGAAGCATTCAAAACTCCTGCAGTTATAAGAATGTTTGCTAAGCGGGAAACAACACAACTTAGAGGACGTTTATCTCAAATTGATTGTGATGTGAAACTTGCAAAATTAAGCAAAGAAGATGGTGACCGTCAGCGAAGAGAAGTATTGAATGCATTAAGACAGCTTGGAGAGAAATTAGAACCACATGAGTTACAATTATTAGAAAAATTGAAGTCAAGTAGTATAGATGCAGCAAGTTATGTACAAGTTAATGAGAACACAGAAAAAGGCAGAATGGCTATGGCAGCAGTAGGTGATGAAGTTAGAATAACACAAAATATTTAGGTTCACATAATTCCTAAATAATAATTTTTAATCTTTGACTGAATTGACTTCTGTAAAATATGTTTTAAACAATTTTAGATGCTGTTTGCAAAATAATATTTGTTATTATTGACTTGTACATAAAAATGTAAGAACAGGTTGTGTATTACAATGAAAAAACGATTGTTTTTTTGGGTACAAAATCTGCTGAAATTTTATATTTTGAGAATTTTAATATAACTATCTTTACCTGAATTTTGCAGTTATCTTCTAAACTGTCCCATTATAAGATACCCATCATAAGTAGAATAATCTATGATAAGCAAATATATTTTACCAGGTTTTATTACAGTACATGTAATATGTATTAGATATGTTTTAGTAAAATATGTATTTGATTTATTTCAATATTATACTTACAAACTATATGGATGATTCACGAAACAAAGACACAAGTAAATAAATTTACATGTATTATATTTCACATCATATTATTGTTGTCAGTATGTATACATACACATGTTATATAAATACATTTTGAAAAAGTATATTACAAAAGCAACATCCTTTGTTAATTCGTTCAAAATAAAGTTCTTTTACTTGTGGAAATTTTTTCGAATTAAAGAAAACTATTTCAATATTTTGCATTATACATAATCGTTACTGTGTTTTATCTTCCACTTCATTTAACTATTAAATATTACACTTGTTCCGTAATAATGTTAAAGATTTAAAACAAAAAGGAAAAAAATAGCTTTTAAACATTTGTTTGTATACATATTACAAATGCTTCCACATAAGAGTTTACAAAAGCTTGTCAAATTGGTGTCAAGAATATATTAAAGTGCTTCTACAATGTATCTTCTTCTTTTTACAAACACAGTAGATGGTTCAACTTTTTCCACGGGCTTATTACTTGATTAGAATATATATTGCATCAATTATCAATTAACGCTTACGTCGACAAACTCTTTTATGTTCACGCTGCCAATGAACTTGCTGGCAATCGGTACTGCAATATGCAGTATTCCAACAACAGTGATATATAGCTTCAGCTTCACAATTGTAACACTGAAATCATAATATTCATTAAAATGTATACGTGGCAATATTTACACATATTGTATACAGAAAGAAATTAAAGGATCATTACCCATTGCTTCTTTTTAATCTCGGATATAATCTGTTGATGTCTATCCGTTAGTTGTCGTAATTCTTTAGCATGTTCGGCTTGTAATTTCTCTAACTCTTTACATTTTTCTAATTCTAATTCGCGACGCAATTTTTCTAATGCTGTCGTGGTCGGTTGTTCGGAAGTTCTGCGTTCTCTTTTTATCTATAAGAAATATACCATTAATGCATTATAGCAATAATTATATAATAAACGACAAATAAGTAACTACAGTGAAGAGTGTCACAAAAAAATAAATAAATAAAAAATATCGTCTCTAAGAATGGGATATCTATGACTCTTTACTAGAATATGATTATTATATTTTGTACCTTTGCAGGTAATGTTTCTGTTTGCATCTGTTCTGTTTGTACAAGGACACATTTAGATCTTGGTTCTTGAGAACTAGACGTAACCATATCTTCTTGTGAACCTTCTTTCTTCAAACCCTGGGGACAGGTACTAGATATTCCTCTTGCCGGTTCGTCCTCTGCTACTGGTAAACAGGGCACTTGTCTTTCTTCACTTTCGGCTTTACTTATCGACGACTTGTTGTCTTCGGTCTCTTTTACCTCTTGATTCGGCGGTAATTCGCTATGACCGTCTGAACTGAGGCGTTCCACTTTAACTCTTAAATCCTTAAAAAGTTGTTTCGCAGGATTAGAACTGTTCGCCGTAAGTTTTGAACCTGATGATACATTGCGGATCTTTGTTGGTTTCGGACCCTCATTATCGTCGGCGATGTCCAAATCCTCGATGCTCTTGCCCAACTTTTGCAGCAAGTTCTGATGATGCTTCAGTTCTTCGAATGCTCTGTTCCAAGCAGTGGATCTTTTTATCTATGGAAGGTAAATTGTGCACGTTTTAAGAAATGTTGATTCCCCTTGCGACTCCACAATGAAACGTAGTGGTGAGAAATTAGTTGTACACTTTAGGCTGCTGTATGTGCATACCTTCATTTCTTTCCACTTTCCTTTTTCCGAAGGCTATGCAAGAATTCGTTGTTAAGATAATAATATACCTAAGTGCAACAACAATTTCTAAATTTGCTTTCTCTCGACAGTTCTCTTCTATTGTGTCAGTGATACGATACACTGTAAATGGCGTGTAACCTAAACCGAGAATTTCACAGTGTTCGCGTGACAATTTCGCGTGAAACTCCGGGTAATTTTTTTAATTTATCTTTACCTGTAAACTTTGAAGGCTCGCAGTAATCGGACGAATGAACACCTTCTCGATGTTGGCGCGCATGTGATGACCGCCAAAAAACCTGACATCATAAATGTTCCCATTGAATTGCATGACTTTAGCTGGCCAGTACGGGTATCCTTTTTGTTTTGCATAAACTAGTTGATGCGGTGGATTGCACGGTATACAAAACCACATTTTTTCTGATTTTTCATTTGATATTCTATAACAATCGGCGCAACGACGGATTTCTTGAAGATCATAGCAGCAATCTTGGTACATTGTGTTACCCATTTCTCCGATTACACTGTGAGCTAAACGCAGAGAATAAACTTGTTACTTTATTGCTATTTTTACGCAAGAAATTTTCTTTTTCCGAATATATACCTCCATGATACACGATAATGTTATGCAATATATTATGTGCATCAGCTTCGAATTCCGCGAGAGTGTTATATTCTCGTTTTTTAATTTTCGAATCCATTATTGCCAAGTCCATGTGATGTTTTATGAGAACACTTGGACGCCATGCATCTTCACCTTCACTGATCCAAGTTGGACCAGAGTATCTATTAGCTGGTGTAATTGGATCATTGTTGAATACAATTGTACGATTTGTAATTTCTGGTGGCAGTTTTGCTTTCAGATGCCCACAGGTAAAACTCAGAATGTGATTCAGGTCAAGTTTATCAGGATATGTGTCATTATTTATACTCTGTAACAATTATTCTTACTTTATCAATGTATAAACTTGGGGAAGTTACTTCAAATATTATATACTTACTTCACAAAAATTACATATTTTTAATTTAACAGTACTAGGCACGTGACATTCAGAATGATAAACCCTGTAACATTGTTGACAACATTCCACAATTCCAGCCTTATGACACTTGCAACAGTACCAATCATGACCATCAGTAGATACCGTATCTGTTGGTAATCTGTAACTTTCTTGCTCTATACCATTCTTTGTTGGAACTTTCTTTAAATAAACAAGTCCATCGTCAACTGCTTTATTTAATTCTTCCTGTGCTTCTTGTTCTGTAATTCCATACACCCGAGCAAGGTGTCGTACCATACGATCATTACTAGGTAAACTTCTTTGATGTACAGTTATTTTTATTGCATCCCATATTCGTTGTGTCATAAATGGATCAGTTTTTCGACGTACAGACATTGTGATAAATAAGCACTGAAACATAGAAAGAGAAACATTAAATTTAACTTTACTTCATAAAGTTCGCTTGATATTACCAATAAATAATAAATAATCTTTCTACCAAACTATTAAATGTTTGGAATAATGACATTCAAGGTTTACTCTTGTATAAATAATACCAGCATTTGCAGTTCCATAGATACATAAACTATCTGCCCTCATATTCTAATACTTTCATATCTAACATGCATAACAGTTATTTCAATACCCCCATGCATAACACTGTTCATTAAGGTATAATATTCTTAATGCATCAGTTTCTACTGAACAGTTCTCTTTTGAAGTTTACAACATACATAAAGACAAAGCATAATATTCTATTAAATTAAATATTTCAGTGTTCCATTATGTACTTTATTGTGCTCAGTGTAGGAGCATACGGGTTGCTGTTGTCCAGTGTTATTACAAGTGTGATATTGTTAAGAAGACGATTTAAGCAGTGGATGGATACATCACTATACATTTTATCGTCTTCTGATGTATTGTTTTCTGTACTTACAGCAAGTATATTACTTATAAATTATGTGAACACATATAAAGAAAATTGGGACAACACTATATTTTTAAATAATAGTATGTGGAATGAAATAGATCAGAAAGATCAATTCATTAAATTTCATGGAATACTTAATAGTATTATAAATGAAAATAACTTTGGTATAACTCCTGCGTGTAATACTATGCAAATAATAATGCAATATGGAATGTTCCTTGTTCCATTCACAAATTCTTTTGTGTCTTTATTAATGTTTTCTGTACAATGCAATTTAAATGTATCTAATCTTAAAAATCAATGTTCCAAATCGTTTCAATTGAAACAATATGTTGAAGAAAATAATGAAACAAATCAATCTGACATGCAGAACATAGAAAACTGTGAAACAATTGAATGTAAGAAGGTGCCATTCAATTTAAGACCTAAATTAATGGAACTTTATAAGTCAAAATTTCTAAACATTTTTCGAATGAAAGAAAATAAGAGAAATAATAAAATCATTGTCACAATATTTGTAATCAGTCAGTGGATCATACCAATTGTTGTTACAGGACTTTTGTATTTAATGGAACATGATAATGGAAGTTACATTGATAGTATAGAAAAAACAGAATGTTTTATGGGTAGTGATCTTTTGTTTGATGATTGTCACAATAGCTTAACAGTCACAAATACAGTAGAAAATTACTCTGGTTTGAATGCAATAGAGAAATATAAGAATTACAGTAATAATGTAGAGCTAGGGAATACAATTAATGTAAATGATACACAAATAAATGAAGTAGTATCAAAAATACAAAATATTATGTATTCTGCATTAGATGATACATATAATACTTCACACTATACTAGTCATATAGGACCTTATAATACCACTGAACTATTGAATGCAACAAAATATTTGGATCTTAATTCACATACAGGGATTTTGGATGACAACGATGATGATGATAATAATGTGAGTAATGAACAGAATTCAACAGAAGAATCAAAATTGGTAACAGAATATAAAAATTCTTCAGAAAATATATCAATTGAAGAAGATAATTTAGATAATAAAATTACTGTGAATATTACTGAAGCATTAAAATCAAATGTACATGTAACAGACAATCTATCTACTACTGAAGAACTTATGGAAACAACTACAAAGAGCGAAATGCCGATTATTACCAATGATGAAATATATGCTGAAGTACTTAAACGTATTCATAATACTGTATACAACAGAGTAAAAAATAATTATAATCAAGAGCAAAAAGAAAAAAAACCAAAACAAAGAAATCTACAACAAGATTTCAATTATAATTATATAATAAATAAGCCTAATCTTTCCTCAGTTATTCAATTTATTGCTTATAAAACTAATAATGTCTCGAATATAACTAATCTACATGTAACAGATAAATGTTCTATGCCAGTACAGTTTCTAAAGGTACACTTACTTTTGCTTTTATTTATAATATATTTTTTACCAATTATATTTTGTGCAATTTTGCATCAACATGGAAAATTAAATTGTCAGCTTGTTCTGATTAAATTGAGAACAAAAGATCAAATACCATCAATTACTTTCAATGATACTTTTTCAAATAATATTAACGATGCGAGTTTCGAAGGCTCTATAGAGTCAAAAGAAGTTTTAACATCAAAGCAGGACAATTGTAACTTAAAAGAAAGTACAGGGGAAGTAAAGGCAAACTTGACAGCATTAGAACAAACAGAAATATTTAATGAAAATTTTACAGAAAGGAGGAACAAACAACACGAAGTTAATGAATCCGATAAAAGAAGAATGGAATTAAATATGACTATACAAGCGGAAAACACATTAAAACTTTTTGATACTATTAAAATGTCTTTGTTATGTGGAATTGTATTATGGACACCAATATTTTTTGAAGTATCATGTAAAATATTTGCACGGGTATTCATACCAAAATGGTTATTCAGTATTACATATTTAGTTGCTGTTACGTTTGGTATTTTAAGAAATTTGTTCAATCTTAGGATGATAAAACTACAAGACAATGATACAAGTATTACAAAAGTGAACAGCATTCATCCCATTGTGTAAATCACAATCAAATTATACATATCAACCACCAATTGGAAACAAAGTTTATTCAAAAACAAATATTTATTTTAACATAAAATCTTAGTTTCGTTTACAAATGTCATTGTTACAGTTTATTATCACTAACGTGATACCATGAAAATACCAAAATTTAATGCGTTGTTATTATGCAATTGAAAATTACATTTACAAGTTATATCTATTACTATAACAATATTATAACAATACCAATTGTATGATTTCATTTTAGTAATATAATAATCCCTTATTATTCTGCAATCGCAATTATGATCTTAAAACTATGAAAATCGAAATTTGCTTACCAACGCTGATACACAAAATTGCAGTTCATGTACTGTTACTTTTGGATTACGACCAACGGTATTGTATACAGGATCGCAATTAGTTGTCAGTTCATATTTTTCTGTTCTCTAACGAAACTTGTTCACGATAAAAGACAAATTTTCGCCGACGCCCGACAGTAATAATAAGACAATAATTAACAATAGCGACGCGCAACTACATGCACGTATCGCGCACGTCATAAGTTTAACCTAACCTAAATAGTGCGCGCGCATCATATAATTCAAAATTGTATCGCATTGACTCTTAAAATATAGTTCCGATATGTTTTTCCCCTGTAACGTCCTGTAACTTGAGAGACGTGGCGAGATGATCCAAAGCAGTAAATACTATTTTCTCATTTTCCTTATCAGTTGGTGACTTACTCCAACCTGATCGCCAAAGACAGAGAGGAATAATATCGAATAAGTGAGAGAGAACGAGATCAACACAACACTTGTACGATTGGCTATACGACTAAGCAGCATAGTTTGTTTCGCTTTAACATTCGTGTATTTACACGTGTTCTCTCTCACATACGTTCGGTTTTCAAGCAGGACAACATTCGCTCTCCGGAAGATCTCGTTTTGCACCTTACACGTTGGCACGTGCTATGTTCAGGCAAATGATTGAAATTCAATTTTGTTATTTTTGTAGGAGAAATATTCAAATTATACCTTAGGTAATATCCATTGCTGGATATTGCCACGAAGCTGCTCGAATAGAAATAATACGCTAATGGAATCGTTACAGCGCGAGGAGAAAATATCGTGTACAATAATGGAATATGTAAAGTGAAATCCGTTGAACGAGACGAGTCAGTATGGCTAGAGAAATCTCAGCATGTTTCCTATTTTAAGGAAGTATATGAATTTGACTCCGCCCCACTCAAGTGATCATTAACTGAATTTATTTACTGCCACTGGCTTGGCTCGCAGAACGGACTATAGATAAAAATTTTGTAATTCACTTTATTACTGCGCATTGATTAAAACTATCAAGCGAAGATTTGTTTAGAGTATAATAAAGCTATGTAATCGTTTTCAAGTATAATAATATTCTTTTTAATAAATTCTTGTACTTTCATTGTCATTTGAAATTATAAGGAATTTTGAAATACTTCTTCCTCTAGTGTCTTCAGAATGTCCGTACCATCGCTCCAAGGAAATACTCGAGCTTTCATTTTCGGGATATCCATTTTTTCGGTTCCGTTCAGTATCTTAATAAGCATGTAGTCTTTTCGCGGAAAGACCAAGTCACGCTCGCTGAGTCGTAAACTTGGGCACAAATCGTTTTTCCCGTCACCAACGTAAACCACTCGATCGAAATGTACACCTTCGCTTTTTCGTTTCTTAATATAGCTCTCTAAGATTTGTCCTTTGCATAAATTAACGGTGCTCAATTTGCAGGAGTCCTGTACGTGGTACATGTCTATCCTTAATACGCCTTTCTCATCAACTTTCGCTGGATTCGTAAACACATGAGCGATGACGTGTTCTAATTTCCTACTCCTTAACCATTGTCCAATAAATAAAGTATTCGAATCGCTAATAATGATTACTTCGCAACCTTGGGCGTGTAACTCTTTTAAAAGTGTTTCGACACCGGGCACTGGTGGTATATTGACAATTGCTTTTTCGATTTGCTTACTATCGATCGAACAGCCGTGCAACAATTCAAATATCTTCGCCATATACGAAATCCAACCCCTAGTACGATGCAATTCCTTTACGCTATCTGTTAACTTTTCCGGGGGCAACAGCTTACGAACGACGACATCGGTATTATCGTTACTAATCGTGTGATCGAAGTCGAATGCGACGAGCACGGATCGATGCATCTATTAAAACGCAAATAAATTATAAACGAAAGCTGTCTGATTTTTTTTTTCCTTAAAATAAGTGGTGTCGTTTTAATAGATACCCTTCGAGTACCAATTACACATAGTACAGATGCACTTGTACATTAGCTATCATTTCTATCGGTATATGTTTGCTTGAACTATTTATAATACTTGCGAAAGGTGAAATGGGCAATTGTATCGTTAACAATATAGAAAACTATGCAATATTTAAAATAAGAAAAAGTGAAATAAAATAAATGAAAAGACAGAAGTACTTTTATTTATGTAAATACATCGACACTTGTAGAGAATTTTGAATTTAATGTCACTTACTTTTAACTCAGTTTCTAAGCATGCATTGAACCGTAATTTCCACTTTGTCGGGTCTGAAAGGTAATGAAATTACTACCGAACTCGAAGACAGATATCCGGCAACTGCCTGTTTTAGGTTAAGCGCTGCAGTATCATAATAAATAGCATATGTATTCTCTCTATGTATGTGTGAAATACATAGGCCATTTTTACTGGCTATGAATTTATACATAAATTTACTTCACTGCTTCTTCTATCTTATATCTTACCCTTATCGATACATTCCGTCATATAAGATTAAAAACTTGCAATTTTTGAAGATACAGCTGTCTGAACACAACTTATATTTTATATAAAATTGATCGATTTATGCATATATATATTGGTATATGGGTATGTATTTCAAACTTCATAAACATAGTTTCTGCATCTCAGAGGAAAAATACTTAATAATTTATTTTAATCCATTCTTTATGTAGATATTTATCTTTTATATCTTCTGGTATATAAAATATAAATGTATCGTCAATTGTAATTAAAAATAAATTATCAGGTGATGTTTGAACTCATATGATCGAATACATCTTACTACTAATCCGTATTTGGCATATTTTTAATAATAATTATACATCGTTGATAAATGTCAAGTTTATAAATGGCGCCTAGTCCTTGTGTACGATAAGTAACACATGCGTCATAGCATTTAAGCGTTTTTGAATTTCGTTTTTTGAAAGGAAAGTACGCATACTTGTTTCACGCATTGATTCGTCACTAAAATAAACAATATGTACGCAGAAGTTACTGAATTATCTGATGAAGAGATGGAAAATGTTGAGGACCGTTCTTTTTCAATAAAGGTGCTGAAATGTATTTTCTAACCTATGACGATATACCGGCTTTCCTTTTAAATAATTGTATTGTTGTAACATAGTAGTTTTTATTTACAGAAATATTCTACTGAGAACATCGATACATTTGTTAACTATGTGGGTCTAGATGATAAATATGTTCTTGAATTTCATGTGAGTAATGCGTGTATGTCGGGTCATTTGCAAATCATTCAGGAATATCTTCAGTGTAAATATTTTTCATTGTTGATTTATAATTATTTCTTTCTTTAATATAAAATATTACTTCCCATTAATATTGTATAATCGTATGTATATAGCACATGATATTAATGGCTTTTTATATAATGGCTGGACACCACTTTTATACGCTGCATCATGTGCTCAAGCAGAAACCATTGAATACCTAATACAAAATGGAGCTAATGTTAATCAACATAAAGGTATTATATTCTTCTTATATTTTGTACATTTTAGATAATGATATTTTATGACTTATGACAAATAATATTTCAGATGGATATACTTCATTAATGGCTCTATGCAGTTCCACAAAAAATACAACAGAAGAACGAATAAAATGTTTAACATTACTTATAAAAGGAAAAGCTAATGTACATGCTATTGATAAATATAGGTAAGCAGTTGCAACAAGTAGACTTACACACAGTTTTACAATCTAAAACTTATTAAATCTGTTTTATAGACAAACTCCTCTGATGTATGCATGTACATCGCAAGAACCACAATTTGTAATAGAATTATTAAAATATGTAAAAAATATTAATGCTTATGATAGTAGAAATCAAACTGTGAGTCCTTTATTGAGAATATCACTGCAATACGAATTTAAAAGAAAAATTTATATATTTATTTCTTTATAGGCTTTAATGTATGCAACAATAGCAAACAAACCAGACATAATAAAAATACTAATAGATAATGGAGCTGATGCTACATTGACTGATTATAATAATTTAACTGCTAAGGATATAGCTTTAATGAAAGGACATGATAAGGTAAATAATATTAAGTTGATGTACCAGTATAAAATACCAAGCAATATTTATATAACCATTACAGATAGTATCCTTATTAAACTTCAATGAAGAAGAAGAAGTAATAACAGTCAGTGAAATATCTAAAATATATGATTGGAAAGATATGTTTCCATCATTAACTGTTATAAATGCTCATACTATTGACTTTGATGTATTCACAATTTTAAATGGTATGGGATTAGAAACATATGCTCGTAATTTTGAAGGGATGACCCTTAAAAATTTTCTGAAATTAACTGAAAACGATCTGTGCAATTTAAAAGTAGAAATAAAGGCCCATAGGACACAGTTTATGGAATTTCTCCATAAGTTTCATAGAAAAAAGTGGAATATACGCAGTATCGGTGGTATTGATAAGTTCTTACCATATACGTATGTTTCTTCTGAAAATTATAATTCTAAAAAATTATTTCAGATATAAACTCAACATTTTTTTCATATTTTCCAGAATATATGATGGTGTTGTCTCTTTGGGTATTATATCTAAACAAATTGCAGTCATAGGTTCTAGTTTTCAGTACATTAAAAATGGTTTATTGGCAGCAAATAATGAAAATGTATACTTAACTTCAGAACAAATATCCAATTATGAGGAAGAACTGAAAAAAACCCAAAAGACACTGGGCACTCTTAAAAGGGAACTTACGCTAGTAAAAGCACTTTCTAAAAGGGTAAGCAAGTACTCTATATGAATTACATATTATATATAAACTATTTCAAAATACTTTTTCCTAATGTAGGTGAAAAAGAAAAATGATATTGGTATACCAGCTACATATATAGGTCCAAAAAGACATAACTCAAAATGGCTACTGTCTTTAAGTATTGGCACAATTATTAGTATATACTTACTTAGAAGAGTATATATCCAGAGATTAATTTATACGTAATAAAAAATGATTTAACCATTCTTTTTGATTATATTAATAAATTACTATACAGAATTCATTAGTATTATTGCATACAAACGTGGAAAATTCTTGGCAAAATACACATTATGTTTACAAATTTTACAAATTTTAATGGTCATCCAAATTAGCCAACTTTTTCATTAATGGAAATAACGGATGAAACGATGGAAGATTATGTTGTCTGACAGTTAATTGATAACGTTCTAACGGACCACTACAAAAAGTTAATCTGTCCCTTTCATTTGGATGTTTATCCATCCATTGGGACAATCGTCCCACCGACCAACTTGCACTCTAAAACAATAATGTGTTTACCTATCTTGAGGTCAACGTTTCATAAATAATTTTGCAATGGGAAAAGCTGGTAGCTCGTCTACAAGTAAACCCAGATTATTCACATTGCCGTACCTGATGTGGAGATACCAGTTCCGGAGGTGCTGTGCAAAATAAATGCAGAAGAATAAGAGAGCGTGGTATTCCGCTTTCTCCTGCTCCATCTAACACTTTTTGGACGATTTCTTCTGGACTAAGCGGAAGCAATACTTTTAATGCTCGCAATGTTCTATATTGTTGTTGTTCTGATGAACCTAATTGTCCACCTCTACACAATGGAGCAACAGCTACTTCTATCTAAACAGAAATAGGATTTATTTTAAAGCTTTTTTTATACTATAACATACCACGACTCTTTAATGATATAAATGCTTAAATTTCCACAACATGGTAATAACCATACCTGACTGAAGTCAACAATGAGTTTTGCTCTTCCAAAATCTGTTAAAGGTCTTAGTAAACAAGCATGTCTTACAAAAAGTTCGATACATCGCGAAGCAACTGTCTTGCAGCTTAAACAGTAATTAAACAATTAATATTATGGGACAAATATCATATGAAATATTATAATTGTACTTAATTACCATTCGGCAACAACGATTTGATTTTTATATGGAACAAGGAATGTGTTCACAGAACGTAAAATAAACCCTTGTAATTCGCGCATGTACAATGAAGAGTTAATTTCTTTTCCTAAAGGACTGCTTGGGCTGTGCAAAGAAAAAATGAATGTATCATTAATCGTACATCACGTATGAACACGTTCCAATTAAGAATTAAGATAATTTATTTACTTACTCCCGAAACTCTGGATCATCGTGCATAGTTAATATAATACTTTCAATAGCATCGCTGATAGAGGATAATAACGGTGCCAGTATGTTCTTTGTTAGCGTATCTGTTTCCTTCAGAGCTACAGAAATTATGGTACTTCCTTCAGTTGGCAAACCAGCAGACAAATTCGCCACTACACGACTTATTTGACTAGAAAGATAATACAGCAGGTTTGCGAGAGACACGTTAGTCTGTTGTACAGTGGTAGGCGAATCGATTACTTGACTAGCTTCTCCTCCCACAAATAACCCCTGTTCACACTTTAAACAGAAAAGTCTTACAGCTTTGCCTACGTTACGGGCAACAACTGTCGAAAGACCATCATCGACTAGTGATACGCTTAATTCGCTAAAAATAAACGATTAAATGATGTATTTTTAATATATGAACACAAAAATAAAATATAGTACAGTTATTATTTTACTTTGTTACTGTACGAATGAGACTATCAATTTCGTCCTGAGTAGGCAATCCTTCACCCGAGAACATGGTATGTACTGGATCCAATAAACGTGATACTGAACGTGATAAGTATGCGTTTTCAAATGGAGACAATACATCACGACTAAAAAAAAGACCCAAAAATATGTAACATCCTTTGGAAAGTAAACAAACTCAGTACAAAGCATCTTTGGACTTACTTGATATTGTAAATACCAATATTTTGTGATCTTTCCTTCAATCGTTTGCTTAAGTCAAGAAAGACCCTTAAAAACTTTGGGTATTCACCTTCTAATGCTTGTTTAACAAACGAGGAACCTAAAAATAAAGGACAAACATGTTTAACTTTTAAAAAGAATCGGTTAAATTCACACTTACCTTGAGCGCGTTCAACTAATACTTTAGAAAGTAAATCATTAACTTTGCTCCAAAATTTTTGCGATAATTCATCTAATTCTTTTGCGTGATGTTCTAATAGAGTTCTTTGTAATAATTCAATCTAAAATAACAAGTATACTTTACATCTAACAAAAATAATACTGTACGAAAATATTACAGTAATTATTTCCAATTACTTGTAAACACTGCGTATAAAGGGTATCTTGAAATAGTCTTTCCAAATTTTCCCAAATTCGCGTACGCAAATTTCCGGACGATCCTGGAGAAGGGATAGCTACCCGTCCGGGTGCTCCCCTTCTACTAAAATCTTGATTTGTTGCTAGAGTTACATCTAAAGATTCTGTAGCAATTTTCTCAATTTCTGACAAAGCTGAGTCCATAACATTATCTACAGCTCCTTTTACAATTCCTAAGTTTTGAAACACTTGTACTGCAGTACTGACCTGTTTGTTAATAGTTTATAATTATATTATAGCATTTATAAAAACCATAGTACTTTCAAACCTAATGTGAATTGATATACTTTTGTTCTATCCATTGTTTGTAAGCCCTGAGATAAAGTGTGAGTGGCTATTCTTTGCACTGTTGTTCTGTGAGTTTTAACAGCCTGTTGATCATCTGCGATTACATCCAAACCATTCAAATCTGTATCCATCATCAGTTGCTCTAAAAGTTACAATTATTTGTATATATAAATATTTCCTATTTTCTAAATATTTTGTTTCATTTTATAAACTATAATTTATTTTAAATTACTAAGTTCATTTACCTAATTCATGAAGACTATTCGCAGCTTTTATGATATCTGGGCCCTGTACATTATTTGTCATTTGAGAATACAAACGTTTTGATAAATGTTGCATTCTGGCAACTCTACGTAATAAGTCAGAAGTTTCATGCAACCTGGCTAAAACAACAGTTTGATTTTCAATTCTATTAAATGGATCAACAATCTTCCCACGCAAGCGTTCTACAGCTGATAGAAGACTCTAAAATTTTAATCATTTTAAAATTATAAAGTCAACAATATTCTTTTGAATAATTTAACTTTAAAAATACCTGAACATGAGATTGCATTATTGAAAGTACACCTTCTAATTTTTCAACCCATGTTGCTTGTGATAGTAAATCTTCATGATTAGCTAAAACTTGTTTTTGTAGCTCTGCATTTAATATTTCGATAGCTAAAATACATAAACATGTGCATAATGAAGCATATTAATAGTTTCATTATCAACATTAATTAATTCATTTACCCTGTCCCAACTTATTTATTTGCTGTGCTACTGACAATGCTTGATTGACATCAGATTTTTTACATTCACTACCTCCAAAAAATTGTTTGAAAAATTCTGAAAAATACATAGTTAGATATATTGCCATTAAATGGAATTTAAAATATAATTCAAAAAATAAAATACCATCTTTTTCTATTCCTTCCCAGCTTGTAATTTCATCCATCCTCAGGTTATTTAATAGTATGAAAAATGACACGTCACAAAATTGTATAGGTTGGTAATTGATGAATTTAATTTTTAAGAATATAGTTCGTGTTCTCCTTATTGATGTTACCTCTTATATTGTACGAAACAAGACATGAATTAAATTGTATTTATTTACGTTAAAGAAGCTTTGTATAAGCGTCATAACTGTATGTGTGTCTAAATGTACGCATTTACTTAGGTACCCCGCAAAGGCCGTATGATCAGTGGTTGTACAGTTTGTATATATACGAGTATGCGTCAAACGGATTTAGAACATTGAAGTAAAATTAAATTAACATATAAATTTGTTCAGTGTTCTCTATTAAACAAATAATCCTGGAAAATGATTCACAGTTTGTTTATTATAAATTCTTCAGGGTAAGTAACAAATTGGCGAAAAGAAAACAGATGTGACATTTGACAAGTATTTGGTTAGAGGTATACATGTGCTGTTATTAAACTGGGTATTCAATATAAATGTATTTATTTACATGTAATTTGCTTTATGTTCAGAGATGTTTTCATGGAGAAACATTGGAAAAGTGCTGTTGCAAGATCATTATGCGACTACTTTTTTGATCAACAGCGAAGGGTTTTGTCTCCTGAAGATACACCACCTGTAATAGCTACACCTCATCATTATCTGATTAGTATATATCGTTGTAACATGTTCTTTGTTGCAGTATGCATGACAGAAGGTATTTATTAAATTTTTGTTCAAATTATTCTAATTATTGGATTTGTTTCAAATGATATTCTTCCATTACAGTTCCACCATTGTTTGTAATTGAATTTTTACATAGAGTTGTGGATACCTTTGAAGACTATTTCAGCGAATGCACAGAGACCATTATAAAAGAAAATTATGTAGTTGTATATGAATTGTTAGATGAAATGTTGGACAACGGATTCCCATTAGCTACAGAATCTAATATTCTGAAAGAACTTATTAAACCACCAAATATTTTAAGAACTATTGCAAATACTGTTACAGGAAAATCTAAGTAAATATCTAAGTTGACAAAAAAAAGTATGAAATTGAATTCAATTTCATTTGATTCTAAATGTATTTATAATTTATAGTGTTAGTGCAACATTACCAAGTGGACAGTTATCTAATGTTCCTTGGAGAAGAACAGGTGTTAAATATACAAATAATGAAGCATATTTTGATGTTGTAGAAGAAGTAGATGCTATTATTGATAGAACTGGGGCAACTGTATTTGCAGAAATTCAAGGCTATGTAAGTTATAAAATTTATTGTTACACAATGATTTTGATTGTATCTACATTGTAATCTAATTATAGATTGATTGCTGTATAAAATTAAGTGGTATGCCAGATTTAACACTCTCTTTCATGAATCCCAGATTATTTGACGATGTTAGTTTCCATCCTTGTGTCAGATTTAAAAGATGGGAGGTAAGAATACACAAAAGTTAAATAAATTTATCATTTATATTGTTAATGAGATGTGTACTCTTTTTGCAGTCAGAACGAATACTTTCTTTTATCCCACCAGATGGTAACTTTCGACTTCTTTCTTATCATATAGGATCACAAAGTATTGTAGCAATTCCAATATATGTGAGACATAATATTAGTCTTAAGGAACCAGGAGGTGGTAGATTAGATATAACAGTGGGACCAAAACAGACTGTTGGCCGTACTGTATGTATGAATACACTTTTATATATGATAATAAAAAATTAAAATACCATATATATTTTAGGTGGAAAATGTGACATTAGAAATTCCAATGCCAAAAATAGTATTGAACTGTACTCTAACACCAAATCAAGGAAAATATTCATTTGATCCAGTCAGTAAAATATTGCTTTGGGATATTGGAAGGATAGATGTTTCCAAATTACCCAATCTAAGGGGATCGGTATACAATTTTTTTTTTATGAAAAAATAAATATTTAAGAAAATATTAAAAAGATAACTATATAAATTTAAAAAATTCCAGATCACAATTCAAAATTCAGCTAGTGTAATGGAGTCTAATCCTGCGATTAATGTATGTATGCATTGTAGATAGCACTATAAGTTACAGTACATAATATTAAACAAGAAAGTTACTATATTCTGTTTTAGGTACATTTTACAATTAATCAATTAGCAGTGTCTGGCTTGAAAGTCAATCGATTAGATATGTATGGAGAAAAATATAAACCCTTTAAAGGTGTCAAATACATTACTAAAGCTGGGAAATTCCAGATAAGAATGTAGATAAAAAATATCAATGGTTTCCTCATGAAATAAAATATTTTTCATATTCAGAAGTACAGATGACAAACCCACAGATATGACTCTTATCTACAAAAGTGTAATACTCCTTATAATAAATTTTAATTATACCTCTTAATGTAAATAATTATAAATAAAGATAATTCTTTTATTAAAGAAAGGAATTAAATTTCTATGAAAAAAAATATTAAAAGTTATTATGATGATTTAATTTTATTAGTAAAGAACACTTTGTAAAAAGACAAATAATCACGTTATTCTTTTTATACAGATTCTTAATTGTATTTAAATTATGAGCCTTAAGAATAATTTACTTAAGTACATAGATATTCATGTCATAGATTGATGGCACAGTATTCTTTTGGCTTCAAAATCTTCCCATGTTGGATGCGTGGTATATGTATATAAACGTTCCATATTAGTAGCATATATAGTGTGATTACTAACCAGATTTTTGTATATCTGTTTAATAAATAAGAAAAATTTTAAGTACAAGATATTAGAGATTACACAAATGTATTTATATAATTATCATTTCCTACCTTCAGTGTACGTTGTAAATCAGCTGTACTAACAGGTTTTAGTGGAGGTGGAATAGTCTGTGGAGAACATGCATAAGCAAAAGCTGTAGCTTGTTCTGCTTCTTCAAAATTTGGTTTTATTGAAGGTACTTGACCATAAGGATCTACTATTTTGGTTGCACATTGATCTGATGATTGTAATATGCGAGTGGAATTTCTTTTCCATGAACTAGGAACTGGTTCTCCAATATTGTAAATGAATGAACCTTCTCTTATTGCGTATCCCTTCCTCCTAGTAAATATTGCTGTCAGTATATTTTTCAAGAAAATCTGGGTTGCAGCTATAACTATGTGTGCAGTATTTTCTTCTGCTCCATCCATATTATTTTCCCATGCTGCAAGCATTAATCTTGCTAGGACAAAAGTTCTATCTGGTAATACAAGTTCCTGTGCACTAGATCGGTTTGCTCCAATGGGTTCATCTCCAACAGGTGATGAAGTTTGATTCAATACTTCAACATACATATCTGCAGGCTAAATATGAAATATGCATTAGCAAAGAAAAAGGAATAATCAGTGTGTGGATGGAATATTCTTCCACATAATAGCACTCAAAGAGTGCTGGTCAGATGAAACAGGAATTATCAATATTCATTTGACAAACCTCGAAATTTGATTTATCAGTTTTATATTTGCGTTTTAATCTTAGTCTTTTTTCTTTTATGACTTTTTCTCTGTCTATTTTACGATTAGGAGTAGCAGCAGCTAATCCTCTTACTTTATTAAACAGACATAAAAGAAATTCATTATGAAGATGTACTTGATCTTCTGTCATAATATTCCTTGCCTCACAATCAAATTCTTCTTTTGTAGTCTGAAACATAATATTTTATAAACAATAACACTGGTCACCATACAGTGCTTAAAAGTAAAATTAAATTACCTTCATCTGAAACCAAAGCTTCATTTTTTCAAAGTATCTGTCAACAGTAAAAAAATCAATATTTTCAATGAAAATTGTTTCATAATTTATAAAATAATAAGAAACCTGATAGAAAACAATGACACTGTATATTTATTATTCACAAAATTAGAATTACGCAGCACCGAGTGTGCACAAATAACCTTTACTTAAATGTCTTAAATTGGCAATATTAAATAATTTTTCAAAATAGAATACATATCTTACACTTTTGCATTTTCTCCAAGGGAAGCTACAAGACTCTTTCTGGCCAAATTCAGTTCTTTTGACGTCGTCATTCTTTAATTAGAAACCTCACAAACTTAAACCAGATAACCAATTTCAGTTGCACTTTATAAATAATATTTTATTACTTATTTTCAATTATAACGTAATATTTTTAATTTGAGTGTAATACTCTCTTTATCTTTTTTCTATAATTTTTTATGTAAACCATGTTCACTGTTTTGACATTCGCTTAACACATTTAAAATTCTGTTATACAATTCTCCTACATAGTTTAGAAACTGTAAAGATGTGCCATGCAATATATCTTTTTGTACATGGCTCTGTAATACTAACACGGTAAACATACCTCATAACGGTAACGTAGAGAGTGATGTTAAATGATTAATGACTTATCTCGTGAGCAACGCTCTGAAGGTAATATAATATAAAATCTAGAACCGTTTCTTTTTCTACAGTAGATAATTCTTACCACTGGTTGCACATTATGTTAAAACCAAGTCGGTAAGAATCATTTGTGCGGTGCATAAATTTATGAAAGAAGTGGAATCAGTTGTCAATTATGGGGAAATTAAACGTTACAGTTTTACGATATTTAACGCGAGATGATTTCCGTGTTTTAACTGCTGTGAGTACTTTTAATTATGTAAAACTAATTTACCATTTTATTTGCTTGTAAATTGAAATTTTGTCCCAGTTTCAGTGTATTTTGAGGTTATGTAGTGTTTTTATTTTGGTTATGAGTTATTTTGAGCTTTTGGTTGCACATTTAGTTAAAATTTAAAACACTGTTTCTGAAGCTATATCTTTGTTGATTAACGACAATATTATACATAACAGTATATTGCAGATCGAGATGGGAATGAAAAATCACGAACTTGTTCCAGCATCACTGGCAGCTCAGATTGCCAATTTACGGTATGGTGGAGTTCATAAATTAATGAGAGAACTGTGTAAACACAAGCTTCTCAGTTATGAACGCGGCAAACATTGTTAGTTTGTATACAATATCAATTTTTATTTATTTTGAGTTTGAATAGTTAAAATTATTTGTTATAAGTCAATAAGAAAGAAAGAGGAATAATGTGCAGGTACTGAAACTTTGATTTTTAAATTATTACAGATGATGGTTACCGATTGACAAATGCAGGCTATGATTATTTAGCCCTGAAGGTATTGGCCCAAAGGGGTATTGTCGTGTCCTTTGGCAATCAAATAGGAGTGGGAAAGGAATCTAACATTTATGTTGTTGCGAATGAAGAAGGAAAGTCACTTTGCTTGAAACTCCACAGACTGGGCAGAACATGTTTCAGAAATATTAAAGGCAAAAGGGATTATCACCAACACAGAAAGTCAGCATCATGGTTATATTTGTCTAGAATATCCGCAACAAGGGAGTTTGCTTATATGAAAGCACTTTACGATAGGGGATTTCCAATACCAAAACCAATAGATGCCAACAGACATTGCGTTGTCATGGAGCTGGTTGAAGGTGGACCTCTGTAAGAAAAACTTGTTTGCACATTTTGCTTCTGCATCACATACAATGCATTCAAGAACTTTTTATCTTCTCTTTTCAGGTGCGGCGTATATGAAGTGAACGACATTGAATCCCTTTACGACGAATTAATGAATTTAATTGTGAAACTAGGGAATCATGGAGTTATCCATGGCGATTTTAACGAATTTAACATTATGATTACAGACAGTGGGAAACCGATTCTTATTGATTTCCCACAGATGATTTCCACAGAGCACGTTGACGCCAAACACTATTTTGAAAGAGACGTAAACTGCGTGCGGGATTTCTTCCGAAGGCGTTTCGCTTATGAGAGCGAATTATATCCAACATTCGAAGATATTTCGTAAGTAGTAAATCTCGGAAGTATTTCACGTTCCCTGTAGCACTGTTGTATCACATCGCAATTTGTATAATCTACGAACGATATGTTTATGTTTAGAAGAGAAGATTGTATCGATGCGGAAATTAAAGCCAGTGGTCTGACAAGGCAGATGGAAAAGGATCTATTAAAAGAAATGGGAATATTGGAGAACGAAGACGAGGAAACCGCTCAAACAGAAGACGAATCGAACAAGGAATCTGAAGAAGAAATTAGTAATCTACGGCTTCAGGTTGAAGAGTCTGTCAACAGTGAACTAGCGAGTACACCAGACGTTCAGGCATCGACGTTGGCAAACAACCTGGGAAATGTGATGGACAGGACGTTAAATCTCGAGAATGAACGACCGCGAGATGACCATGTAAATGCTGACTCCGACAACGAGTCTGCAGATTCATTTGACTCTGCCGTGGTAACCTTCGATTCAGAGAACGAATGTCCGGAGATTGTTAAATCGCAGTGCGACTCGAGGAGCGTGTACAGTACAACGACAACCGCCACAATTGCCCCAGAAGTTATCAAAGCCAAAGTGAAGGTGGCGTTACAGAAACGCGGGAAGAAGGAGCAGACTAAAAGAGTTCTCGTGAAAGGAGAAGCGCACGCAACAACCAGAATTAGAAGAGAAAACAAGGACACCATTAAGCAGTCGACAGGAATATGGGGATGGGAATGAAACGTACAAATAATTAACGACCGTTGCAGACTGATCGTTCCCGAGTAAAAGTGGATCACCACCGATAATAAAATGCTCTCCGTTCATTAAACAGGCTTTTTCTTTTCCTGCGTGTCGCTCCAAGAATGTAATACAAAATCTTGAAAGCTACAAGCGAGGAGAACGAATAGGCCGACGAAAACACGCTCTTAATTCTACAAACACGTGCTTTCATTTTATCAGTCGTCTCGTCTGATTACTTAAGCAGCCGATATTTTTGTTTACAACATCTCACGCATAACATTCCGAGAACAAACGATTACGGGACGCCTGTAATCGACACGGTCTGGAAACAACACCCTGGAATTGTTCGCGAACAATCAAGTTACAACGAGAACAAGAAATCACAGTATTTTTAGAGTATTTTGTAAACTCGGTAAACGTAATCACAGTGTTAAGCAGATAAGATAACGTACGCTTGTTTGACACTGGATACAGAGATAGAAGGAAGCTCGCGACAGTTAATCAGGCAGGAATAAACCCGCGAGATAGCTAATTTCGAAAAATTATCACCTCGTGCGAATCACCTCATTATTCCCCTGCGTTAAACTGCAACGAACAAAGATTCCCTCAGGAACATTTCCCGACGAATCTCACTCGTCCAATCGAGTAGCGGCGAAACAAAACCGATCTCCATAAAAATTTTCATCAGTCGTTGCGACCTTTCCGTTAGCTTCCAGAAGCGGATGATTGTGCAACAGATCATCGATCCTGAACTTTGAACCGAGCGGGAAGCCGGTCTATTAAAACTTTGGAAAAATTCCGTCGGAGCGGTTCCGATGTGTGCGTCAATTTGCGAAACAGAGGCGAAACAAAATCGGAGGCAAAAGCGTGGGCGGGAAGACGAGGAAGGGGGGAAAGTGGCTCGCCCGTTGGCCGCGGCGGTGGGTGTACGAGGGAGGGATATTTTCGGAAAGAGAGGATAATTCGATAGTGTACCGCTGATAATGCAGCTCGCTGCGGTGACAACGACTAACCGCGCGGTTGCTCGAGTACTCGCGTACATACACGTACACACGCGCGAGCGTGTCTATATATACGTCGCGAGTAGGTATATATTTATTAGGCGCGTATGTATATATACGAAGACCGCGCGCTCTTCTTTCCTAATTCGAGTTTGATTCCAGCACTCCGCGGTGAAACTTTTCCTCCGTTTCGTTACACTCGAGTCCAACCGTTCAATTTTCGCGGACGTGTCGATCATGGCCCAGGACAATCTCACCGGCATCCTCTATGGCATTAACGATATACGACTGGTTAGTACAACACTTTGAACACGTAACGAGCGTGGTACTACGCACGGATGAGCAGGCCTTTTCGCGTTCCATTCTCCGAGACTCGACTTCGAGCACAGGAATCGTCTATTTCGCGAGTACGTTAGGGAATTATTTCGCCAGCGACGACTCTTTGCATTCGGAGCAAGGAGACGCGATCTAAACTCCGTCTCGTTGCTCGAGATTCATTGGAATCAGTCCGCTCGTCCCGATTAACGCTCGATCGCTGAACGTAGATAACGAGCGGATCGAAGCTGAAGGGTCGCGACGCGACTGCGACCCGGTGTCCGATGTTAACGCGGCGCGAAGGACAAGGTTGTCTATTTTCGTCGCTATTCCCCCGTTATACGTTGGTACCTGCGCGGCCAATCTCTTCCGCGTTATTATCATATTAAAGTCGAACCGATCAGTGTGTTACGAGAATAGAACGCTTTAACGAGTCCAATAACATTGCGCCGACGCTTTGTATATTCTTAATTCAATTCGAGGCTTCGCAGTTGCCGGCCGGTCGGTCACCTTTCGAGATTAAATCACAAAACCCCGTCGTTGAACAATACACGGCCGAACTGTTGAGACAGTGCCACCGAGTGCTCGCTTATCTGCGTAACACGCGATCGCACTAAATGACGGTGCTTGAGTTTCGAGCATCGGGCTTTCCGTGGCTCGCGAAGATTTCGGTTGATATCGAGTGCAGCTACTCGAACGCGTAATGTTACACGTCATCGGATACTCACGTTGTCCGGACACGTGCGCAATTAGATGCACGCGTATTTCGGGAAAGCGAGGAGAACCGGCGCTCGTACTAAGCGCACACTGATTTCTCGTTTCAGGAACAGACTCCCATCGAGGAACCTGGCGATAACGGTAAGTGCCGCATCCTTTGCGTTCGTTTCTTCGTTAGATCGTGTTAGGTTGTAACGTAGCCGATTTACAACGATCAGTATCTTTGCGTTCCGTTTTAACCCTCTATGAATTTTTTTTCATGATTATAACAAAATCTATCCAGTACAAGATTAACCCTTTGCACTCCGAAGTTTTTCACAAAGCTGTTTTATTTGAATATTTCTCAGATTGATGCATTATATGAAGTATAATATTAAATATCAAACTTAGCTTCACTGTAGGAAATCAAGTGGTGAGAGTCACCTCCCGAGTAAAGGGTTAATAAATATCCACATATGAATACGAGTTAACAATGTATTCAATAGTTTCAATAATTTCATTAAACATTTGTATTTTTTAACTTTCAATGACATTGAACTGCCACGCCTGAGGGTGTAAAAGTTCAAGTTAACCGATTACTCAATTTTATTCACCACTTTGCCGTGCAACATGAAATAAATCAATAAGATGCTATATTAACACACTGCGTACCGGCTAATTTTCAGAAAACTGAATTGTGACGGCAATTTTCACTGAGGTCAACTTATACCACTACACACAGAAAAACTCAGATATCGTATAGTTATGTAATATATTTTAAATAGATAATCAGTTCGAGTTAAATATTATATTTCTTCGAAGCTGTGGTAATTGGCGAAGTTATAGCCGAGTGTCTTTACATAAAAACGAGGTTTCTCGTTACCGGCACGCAATGCGTTAATATGTGACTTGGAAGTTACACGGGCCTGCAGAGGGCTAACGAAGAACGTACAAATATTTCGATGTATTTTCCGCGGAACTTCGAGGCAGGCCTTCCTTTGTTCGATCGGAACGGGCCAATTTCGCTCCGACTACGCTCGACCACATGTGCCACAAATAACGGTGCAAACCTGAACACGTTCAATTATGAAACTTCACCTCATCCTATATTCCCTGGATCTATTGCAGACTTTCGTGGTTTTCAAACATTCGAGTCGCTTCCTCGAAGAAACCGAGCAAACGTTGAATGTAATCGAAGAATCGGTTAACATTAGAACGCCGGATTTTGAAAACCAAATGGAGAACTAGAAACTCGACAAAATCTGTAGAATCCATTATTATATTTTTTTAACCGGTTAAATGTGGAATTTAGTTGGAAGAACCGTACTCGTCGAACGCAGACGAATGCGCGTAAAGTATATTTTAATGGAAGATCAGAGCGAAAGAAGAATTACATGTTTACAAATAAAGAATCCATCGCTGAAGCAATTAGTATCGTCAAGCTTTACGATCGAACACAGTTAACTGGTTAAAAAGATCGGTTACTAAATCTTCGTTCGAAGCTGCTCCAAAAACTCGGCCATTGCGATGTTACAACCTAACACCAGACCATTAGAGACTTCATTCGCTTCCGTCCGATCGATGGAAAACACGAGATTTACATGAATTTAAATAAACTCGAAAAAACATAAGCGAAGGAGAATGACTGTCGCTTCAGATCGAACGCGAGAAGCGCAGCTATTGGGTCATTAGAAACAGTTTGGCGGGAGAATTCGATCTGATTTGCTTGCACGTTTGCAGAGGTGCTGATCGAAATGGCTTGCGTCGGCATCTGCGGTTCCGACGTTCATTACCTGGTAAACGGGAAAATCGGTGATTTCGTGGTGCGCAAGCCGATGATCATCGGCCACGAATCTGCCGGCGTGGTCTCGAAGCTCGGAAAGGGTGTGACGAACTTGAAGGTACAACAGGATAAGTAACGAGCGAAAAATCGGATCCAGTTCTAATGATCGTTGGCGTTTGCTTACGTTTACCGCAGCCTTGAATACAATCGGTTGTTCAAGAACGCGACCACGACGAGTGGAATCGATCACTTTGTTTGCCTGACGTTCGTCGAATATTTACCCTAGGTTGGCGACCGAGTGGCCATCGAACCCGGAGTACCCTGCAGGGTCTGTGAATTTTGCAAGACCGGCTGTTACAATTTATGCAAGGATATTGTGTTCTGCGCCACGCCGCCGGTCCACGGCAGCCTGAGACGTTTCTACAAGCACGCCGCCGACTTTTGCTTCAAGTAAACTATGATAGGCCACGATGGCCGGTCGTAAGACTATGATATCGCTCCCTTGGAAGCCGATGCGGCCGAACCTTCGGCTACGCCGGAATTTTCCGTCGACGCGTGTTTCCGGGGAAGTCTATTCAAATTGAAACTGAATTCGATCTGAAGTAATCGTGTATTATGTAAATATAACAGAGCTTGGATCTGCGAAAGTACACTCCTAGCTTCTGAATATATTGCACAATCATTAACATCAACTTTCTCAATGTCCTTTTCCGGACTTAACCGCATTGCCTTCCGAGAGACAGAAATTCCGAGTTCTCGAATGATACGTTTCGGTTTTAGGTTGCCGGACCACGTGACCCTGGAAGAGGGAGCACTGATGGAACCTCTATCCGTGGGTGTGCACGCGTGCAAACGCGCGAATATCAGTATCGGCTCGACAGTGTTGATCCTGGGCGCAGGACCGATCGGACTCGTGTCGTTGCTGGTAGCGAAAGCCATGGGCGCTGCGAAAATCGTCATTACCGGTACGCTTTGATCGACGAAACGAACTGTTTATCTTGAAAATGGCTCGAGTCTACTTAAACAAGATCGGACGACTATCAAACAATAAACAGATTACGCAGAACTGTAACTATCGTAACGATCGACTCGATTTCTTCGAGAAAATGGAGCCACTTTCAAAGTAAATCATCGATAATCGTCGAAAATCGATCTCTCTTTCAATCCAAACGTTGTTCAGATCTGGTGCAAAACCGGTTGGACATCGCGAAGAAGCTGGGCGCCGACGACACGCTTTTGATCAGCAGGAACATGAGCGAAGCCGAAACTGTGGCGAAGATCCACCAGCTCTGCGGAGGAGAACCGGATAAAACCATCGACGCGTGCGGAGCTCAATCGTCGATTCGCTTGGCCATTCTCGTGAGCTTTATTTCCATCGGCGTTTTATCTCTGTTTGTAATCGGCTTCGAGTCGGTACCGCCGATCGCGCGCACTCTCACATCGGTTGTTCGTCGTTGCAGGCAACAAGATCGGGCGGCGTGACGGTTTTGGTCGGCATGGGGCCAGCCGAGGTCCAAGTCCCGTTGATCAACGCACTCGTCAGGGAAGTGGATATAAGGGGCGTGTTCCGATACGCCAACGAGTACGTCTGTCGTTAACGAGAAATCTGTTGCTCGACCGTGGAAGCGGATCGTTCTCAACTAAACTTCGCTCTTTCGTTTCCGCAGTTACGCCGACGCGCTGAACCTGCTCAGCTCCCAGAAAATCGACGTGAAGCCGCTCATCACTCACAATTACAAGCTGGAGGACACCGTGGCGGCGTTCGAGACTGCCAAGTCCGGCCAAGGCGTGATCAAAGTCATGATACATTGCAAATAGAGGGGCGGACCGATCGAATAGCTATGCATGTGTAGATACATACCTGTATGTACGGTCTTTCGCGGTGCAACGAGGTTCGAACGAAAACCACGTTTCGACTGTCTCGGTACACCGGTGCGTCGTGTGTATCGTTTACGCGTGTCATTGGAATCGGCCGAACGCCCGTGGAAGTATCATCGATAATTGGAACCCGAACTAGACGCGACGCGTGCGCCATGGCTGTGATCCGTGTGTCTCCAGGAGATTCACGATTAACGTCGGTGTTGATGGTTTTTAAGGGGGTAGACTCTGCAGCAATAGAATACTATTTATTTCGTTGGAACGTATAAAAATTGGAAAATAAACAATTGAAACACATTGGCTTCTGAGCGTCTCGATTCTGTTTTACTAAGTTTTTAAACGTTTGAACGAAATGTCGTTCCTAGATGGTACAGATGTATAGAGTGGACCGAGGCGAGTCTGTCACAGGTTTCTAATTAATAGACATTCAGCTTCGCTATCAGTCAAAGGAGTGATGAAAAACCTGAAAAACCTCCTGTTCCGAGTAAAAAGCTGAAAAGTCGGGAATATCCGATCCGTCGAATATCCCGGTGAATCGGATGTTTCTAATTTTCTTCCTAATGATTCCCGATTCGCCTCGGTCTACTCCGAGCACCGGTATCTACTTCGGCTTCCGATTCTGTAGACTACGATACACGGGTCGTGTCGTGCGTGCTCATTAAGAGCAGTTTTACGAACGTCAGAAGCGAATGGCGACAGTCGTCGGCGTAGAGCCGCGTTTTGTAATTTTACTGATAAATAAAAAGCTGTTCGCGAGCGAAACGTACGATCCGAGGCGGTTATTTCGGCGGGACTGAAAGGCAGAGGCGAAGGTGTAGCAGAAATACGGAATGCACATACGCGGAGCGGTGGTTTCGAACGATTCTATGAATCAGAGCTATTCAGAGGCCCAGAGCGAACCATCTGCGACGTTGTCTGCCAACAATGACACCGCACGACTTCTTCTATTAGCCTTCTACGTTACTCGAGAGGCACTCGACGCGCACGGTCTGTTTTCGAACCGCGACTCCACTCGAGCCCCATTCTCTGCTATTCTAGAAGAATGCTCGATACACGCATAGAAATCGTCCTCGTTCCCTCCCGATCGCCCTTCCTCCCTTTCCCGCGATCGCCGGAACTCGGGTTGCGTTGCGGCGGCGGCCACGTCAGACACCGTTCTATTCCAATTACAGGAGAGCAAAGAAAAACCGGAAGAAAAGGGTGGAGGGGAAGGGGAGGGACGGAGAACGGGGTGGATGGGAAGCAGAGATGGAAAGTGGACGGCGAACGGTGTACATTATCGGGGACGGTGGATAATTAATTAGAGTGGCAACGGGAAAGTAAACAGAAATTTGGTCGGACCAGTCGAGCGCTGGGGCGGATTCGGTTCGGCCGACTGGAACATTTCGGTATATTCGGTTTGGTCTTTGGGGCAAACATAACCGACATCGGTGTGTTTCCCTCGAGAGAATCGTCGTCGACGTTCAGATCGAGGTTGTCGTTCGCGCGCGCTCGCTCGCACGCGACTGCGATGGCGCCGATTGCGGCGATGGCGGCCGCTTTCGGTGAGTAACACGGACACATCAGTCAACCGAGCAAGTAAGTAAGTATAGATTGTATTCCTGTATACGTACAGTGCCGTTCAAAAGTTCTTCACCGTTTTCGGAATCGAGTCCGTCGCGTGTGGATAAGTCGCTGTGATTCACGCGGAGAGTGTGGCTATGAGATTCTAAGGGTAATATGTTAAATACTGTACATTAAATTACAACAGAAAACAAGCATTCTTTCTTTGTTTAAACACTCTGGCTAAAAATTCTTGAACACGCTGTAGTTATTTATTTCTGAAAGATACGTATAGAGTAAATAGTGTTGATTTTTAAACAGCATCCTCCCATTCAATATCTCCTTTATATCTCGTAATAAAGAAAAGTTCTTAAAGCCTATAAGAAAAGCTCCGGAAACGATCTAGCCAGGAACTTTCGAATGCCACTGCGAGTACCGTTCGTTGCAGCGAACTTGGCACTCTCGCCTAAGTGGTCAGTTTCTAAGGCGCACGCCTGATTGGCCGAAGCACTCACGACCACCAATCGGGTCGCGCTAGGAGACGTTTCCCGACTCGCCATTGGATTTCTCCTAGCGAAAGTCTCCGCCCTATAACGTCACGAGTGCCAAGTCTCCGGCAACCGACAGTACTCGCAACAAAGTACGCGCAGCCCGAGAAATCATTGCGGCGTTACGTTTTTCGTCTCCGGTAACGCGATACGCGACGAAGCTTCTCAGTCCCGGTGTAGCGTATAAGTTTCTAGACCGCAGATTCGTAGATTCGCTTTCACTTTGCGGTTTTCTTGGCCGGCGAGGCATGCGCGGGGCCACGATATTTTACGGAAAGATACGTTTCGAGAGCGGAAGGAAACGCGGTCGGGGCGAACGTGTAAGTACTTGCGTCACGGAAGCGACGTGGAACGTCTTCCCGTTCTTACGGTGCGGTGCAGCGGTGTTGCGGTTACGTTCCGACCGCCCCCATCTTTGACCGATAAATGAGTCACTCGGAAGTCGGCGCGGTCGAGTCGATTTTTGTAAATTTTCACGGGCACACGATGTTCTTTCCAGTTACTCGAGGATTCGCTTGTTCGCGCTTTCTGGGTCAGACAGCGCTTCTTCGTGCAGCTTCCGAATGCGTTGTGTAACAATTTCGGAAAGCGGAACATTGATTTCCCGAATGTCCGCGCTTAACCCCTTGGCGTACTATTTACCTTCTCCACTAAGCTCATATGCCATTTTACTATAGACAATGTGGAAGATATGCAACAAGATTGTCCATTCTACTTCAAGGGGAAATTTGATTTTAAGAGGATACAATAATAGCAAAATAGTTGTTGGTCAGTGGGTAACGAATAACGTCGATTGTCGTTAAATTAGTCTAGAAATCTTCATCGCGAGTCTCGCTCGTTATTGTACGGCAAAGGGTTAACCGCGTTGAGCGACTCGAATTTCGGACCGAAAACTGCGAAATTCGGCAACCTTAACGAAGGCGACGTAACAGAGCGTGCAACGTCTCCTTAAGGAGATCCGAGCGCGAGAAAGATTGAAATTCACTTTGCCGGACGTTTCCGCGTAAACGCGGAGCGATCGAATAGAAAATCATCGGCGAAATCGCGTTAATGCAATCAGTCCGAAGGTAATCCATTTTCCGGAGACGAGAAGCAGGTCGCCGGGAGGTGAAGGTAATTGCGTTAGAGTAATTACGTTACAACCGTACACGGATAGCACTTTTCCGAATAACCGTCTGCGTTCGGCGATAAACGAGCGGATAACCGGTACGCGGGAGCGTACAGTCGAATCGGGCGCGATCGCAAGACGCGCGAAAGGTTCGCGCAGGATATCCTCGTTCGCGGATAATCGGCGAGGAGGACAATTACGCGGGGTGGGAACGCAGGGGTTGGCGGAGGGTCGGCCAAATCAGGACGCGCGTTCGCGAAGGATGAATAGGCAGAACGCGCGACGCGAGGAACGCCACGGGAAACGGGAAACGGGAAACGGCAAGCGGCAAGCGGCGGCAGGCGGCAGGCGGGTTGGAACCGGAAAAGGTAGAAGGGTGGTAGTTATCTCGCGAGTTCGCGTGGGAGGTCACGTTGGATAGGGGGTAGGTGAGCCGACCCACGACCTTCGACCAATCACGATCGTTGCTTGAAACTGGCCTGCCAATAGGAGTACCGTCGGGGTGACCCCGTGCGCGATTCTCCTTGCACTTTATCACCGAGAAACCACCCCCACGGCGCTAAAGGTGAAACCTCACCTTTCCGCAGTCGCGCGGAGACTGTGCCGAGCCGTAGGTCACCGGCGACTCCGCTTTTCGAAGGGAAATCCGGGAGAATTCCGGAATATTCCCCGATCGAAGGAGGAATATCGGGGCGAATCCTGGCCGCATCGCCGGCGATATCGATTCCCGAGCGGCCTGCGACTCGGGCCTCGGTTCGAGGCGGACGCGGGATCGCGCCTTTCACCGGGACTATTTTCCTAGGGTATCGTTTCCTAGGGTTCCTTCGAAGGCTTCGCACGGACGGCTCTTCTCCGCCGCGATCCGACGTTTCATTAGTCCTCTAATGCGTTTGGTAATCCTGTGGGCCGTTGTTGGGCCCCACGAGGATCGCGGTTCTCTCGTCGTTTTTTTCTCTCTTCCTCGGGAACGGCCAAGATGCGTCTGGCGTCAGGGAACATAATATGCCGGCAGTGTGTCGGAGTGACTGATGAACCGCCGGCTAATTACCTTCTCCGCGAGCCTCGTAATACGAACATATTAATAACCCGCGTTTATATATCCGTGAAAAATGGCCGTTTCGCTGGCTCCTCGAACGTGAAACCGTCGGTCGCATGGTGCCGGTGCGCGCCGCTGTCCGGCGATCGGCGAAGAAACTCGTCGGAGACGCATCGGGAGTGCGGGAATCGTTAGTCGCCTCTCTCGCCGATACATCGATCCGTCCGGATACGCGGCGACGCGCGATTCGCGCGGTAATTCGCGGCTCGTTCGGCGGCGTGCCGGTTTATTTGCGCGCCTCATCGAGCCGAGGCGTAGCCCCGCGGAGCGACGTTCCGCCGCGGCACGGAATAACGCGATAAACCATACAAGACGGGAGAGAGGCGTCGCGACGCGATCGTGCGGAGCGTCGCCGGAGATTAAAATCGTTTAGCGTGTACAATTTAATCGCGAAGAGAGGATTCTCGCGCACAGCCGCGCAGCCGTTCGCGCGCTAATCTTCGTAAACCGGTGTGGATCCGGTGCGACGCTTCGAAAGATCAAAGCGGCCGGAGAGAGCGCGCCGCGCGTTCTTTCCGTTTCTGCTCGGATCGAATCAGAAAGGGGGAACGGGGAGGCAGGGGGCGCGCGTACGTTTTTCAGACGAGTCGCGCGGAACGATCGACGGCTCCCGGAAAGTAAAACGACCACCTTGATCTTTACCGTAATTCCGAAAAGCGACGATCACCGCGAACGCCGCCCTTCCCCCGGCCGCAATCCTCCCGTCGCGCATCCATTTAATCGCCTTCCAATCGGCCGCAGACAAATTTCCACCGACGATCGCTCTCTCTCTCTCCGGTTTCTAACCGAACCGATGATTCTGCGCCGACGTCACGCGAGGACGCGGTCTGCCACGGTAATTCATAATTCAGTCGGTTTTTCGCGGAGCACTTTGGAAATATTAAACGGGCGGCAGACGCGGACTATGCGAGGGATACGGCGACAAAGCCGCGGCGAGCTCAAAGCGCTCTTAACCCTGCATTTTTGTCCTCCTCCTCGTCCCGGTGCGCTTCCCGGCGCGCCTCCCCGAACGATACTTGGACACGTTTCGCTCGCAGCTCGGTCTTGTCGGGCATTTACGGATTGCCCGATTTCGAAATCGCGGGGAAGCTTTTTTCGTCGGCTAGGCGCCGATCGATCGGCCCCGTGGAAACCGACGCGCCGAAGAAACCCCCGCGCGATCGCGATTCCTGATGTCCGGAACACGCGTCCGTCGAACAGCGCGTCGCGCGAACCGCTGCCCGGAAGTAATTAGCTCGCTATTCAAAGTTCCCTCCCGGAAACGCGGCCTCTCGAACGGGCAACGCGAGCGTGGGGGCTGAAAAGGAGACATCTCGCGCTGCCCCCCGTCGAGGGGTAAACCGCAACACACGATACGCGTTTCCCGGTTTTCGACGTTCCTCGAACCGCTGCGAGCCGTCGGAGAAATTACCGAACAATCGGACTTCGCCGTTTCATCGACAGAACTGCGTGCAATCGATAATCTTTAACGTTTGTTCGTTCGTCGTGTACTTTGTAACTACATCTTACTACACGCATAATCAGATTTTCTCGAAACAGTTCATTGTCCAGGTGTTTTTAGTTTCGCCAGCTAAAACGGCCAAATCGGCCACCATCGCGTTTCGTCCGCTCGACCCGACAGAATCGGACGTAGCGGGAATATCGCAGGTGCGTTTTCGGTAGCGGAAACGAGGATTTCTTTCGCCCTTTCCTCGCCTCGCTTTTTTTCTCCCTCTGTCGGATGCAAAGCGTCGCGAGTCGGCTGGAACCGGGAATCTCCTCGATAACTTTTTATCAGCGAGGACTTCTGCGTGAGAAATATGAATTGTTAATAGGAGGTAAAAGCAATTTTGTGTAGTCTACATAACGACGCCGATATATTCTTAGAAGCGATCTTCCCTGTTGTTCGTCCCAAGGTGGATCGCCGTGGCTCTCGCGACGCTGCTCCGCCCCGCGCGGACTATGTAAATCGAGGCAGTGATTCCGCCACCGCTGAACCACCGCTGAACCGCCGCTCGCCGCCACCACCCGCAGCGATGCGCATACATTACTTTTTATTTCGTTTCGCCTCTTCTTTCCGATATTATTATTTACCGAGTTCCGGACCGTTCGCGGCGACGCGGCCGCACGGTGGACGGAACCCTGGAATTCGACCGTTGCTAAGTCGACGTTCCTGTGTAAAATAACGATTTCCTGCGAACGTAACGTTGGAGTCGAAACGCGGAATATTCGATATCGTCGGAAAACCTTCGCAACATCCCCGTACTGCGCAGGAAATATACCCGGCAGCTTTTGTCCGAAGCGTTTTCTCTCCATCGCCGAAACTTCCGAAGTTATCGAGTTTCCCGGAGGAAACGGCCGTTCGGCCGCGCAGCGCGGACCTCTGATCAGCGATGGCCGCGGACGAGACTTCTAAAGCGGCGGGAAATTTAATAGAACCGGCCGAGTGATCGATGTAAGATAGTTGACACGATATAGCAAAGATTACGAGGAGGGTGGCGGTTGAGCGGTCGGATGGCAACCGCATCGGACGCGCCGTGAACAAACGCTATTTCGAGATGAGCGATCGCCCCCCTGAGACCAGACGGGACGGGATCAGACGAGATGAGACGGGACGAGACGAGACGGAACGGGACGGGGTCGAGATGAGAAGCACGATCGCGAGGACTCGCTGTTTTGGCACCCCATCGAAACTCGTCGCGCGCCTTATCTCTCGGTAGGCTCGGCGACCGCGCTAATGGAGCGATACCGACCTGAAACGAAGACAAGATTCGGAGGATATATCGGCGAGTATACGGTTACGGCCGTCCGTATCTTGCCGCCAGCTTCGGATCGAGGAAACAGATGCTTCGATCGAGGGAAACGCGAACGAGATTGCCGGAAGCGACGACGCGATGAGAAAAACCGAATCGAAACCGTAGTGATGCGAGAGTTCGCGAGTTGTAGATTCAGGTGTTCGCGCAAGGGAATCGGTGAATCGGCGAGTATATGATTACGGTCGTCTGTGTCTCATTGCCAGTTTCGGAAACAGACGCTCCAACGAAGAGAAAGGATCGAACGAGATCGGCGTAAGCGACGACGCGCCCAGAAAAACCGAATCGAAACCGTAGCGATACGAAAGTTCGCGAGTTGCAGATTCCGGTGTCCACGCAAGAGAATCGGTGAATCGGCGAGTCTATGGTTACGGTCGTCATCTTATTGCTAGTTTCTGATCGAGGAAACAGATGCTCCGACGAAGAAAAAGACGAACGAGATTGGCGGAAGCGAGGACGCGCGGTGAAAAACCGAATCGAAAGTTCGCGAGTTGTAGATTCAGGTGTCCACGCAAGGGAATCCGTGAATCGGCGAGCCAAACGAACGAATCTGGAATGGCATCTGCGGGGGCTACGAGTCCCCGACGTGACAATCGCGTCGCGTCCGTCAACGAGAAGGGAATAAAAAGAACCGGGAGGGTTTGCCTCGGTGGGTGGGGGCGAGGGCCAGCAGAGAGACCGGCGAATCGACACAGGGTGTTTTAAAACGAGTGCTATCGATAATCGAAATCGCTTCGGGGGTTGCGGCTGCCCGGGGCTTTGGGGTAAATCTCTCTGCTCGCCCCCTTCCACGCCGCGAGCGGCAGCGGTCGCGGTCGGTGTACGCTGCGCGATGCACTGTGCGAGTGCTGCTTCCGTGTGCGGCCGCGTACACGCGTACACGCGTACACGCGTGCACGGGGGCAAGCTACACGCAGAATCGAGCCTCGCCGAACGGCTGCACGCTCGTTCGAAATCGCTAGAGCCTGCTCGCATCTCGAAAATCAACTTCTCGCTGAAATGCTTCTTTCCGGAGCAGGCATCTTGAAGGTACGTCTACGAAAATATGGGAGGATAGGAGGTTAACTCGTCAGTTTGACGAGTCAGCTTCACGGTATTGAATTGTTCGAACGTTGGCAACGGTTCGAGTGGATTTTCATTGATGCAATTATTTGCGAATGCGCAAATACTCTGGCTTTGATGCTGGAATTTTTGCGATTTATACGGACGATCGCGTAGTTTCCTAGGGACAATAGCCTAACGCGTAGGACGAACGTAAATCTGTCGATCGCTTCTATCGAAGTTTCCGCTTTGAAAGTCGCTGTTACTGGTTAGGCAGGCGTCGCGTGGTTAACGAGGTGTGAAGCGAATAACTTTCGGACAAATAACGAATTACGTGTTGCAATTAGCATGTAGTACGAGGAATAAGAGGTTGAACGTGGTACACGGATATTGAATGTGTAAGGCTGTACTTTCATCTCAGCGTTTTAAAAATTAGCTCAACAGAAAATCCAGATGATTCCGAATTGTGCTCCAGAAGACGCGAACTCGGACAATTAACGCTAGAACTACCAGGTAGATCAAAGTAACCAATTCCTAGTTTCTTCATTTAGAACGACCACAAATGTTTCCATCGGTAGTTTAGAGCTTTGAGCTTAGAGTTTAGAGCTCACAGCTTTCATAAAGAAATTCGACAAGTTCAAGTTCAAGTTTTCAGTGATTTTGAACAGGAAAGGAGTCTCTAAGCGTTGAACGTTCGCAGGAAAACGAGATCGCGCCGACAGACGCTTCGAAGTTCCCCGAGTCCTACAGGTTTCCCTCGACCTGCGGGAACCGCGGCGCAGATTCGATTGATCCCGATCGGAAGCGGCTGGCATCGGTTGTCGGGTTTCGCAGGCGACGCCGAACACGCAAACAGGTGGGCCGCACGTCGCGATCACGCGTTCGCGTGCATACGCGCAGTTCTGCCCGTCCGTTGGTTCGCAGGCCTGCGGAAGCGCCGCGCGTGACCGCACTCTGATTTTCCAGCGAACATCTGTTCCGATCGGTATCGCGGCGTCGGGACGGTCAAAGATCGTTCCGGTCGCACGCTCGAAAGCCGATCGACGCCGTTACCCGCCGCGCAATCGTCGCGTCCTCGGCTTTCCGCCCTCGACCCCGTCTCTTCCTTTGTTTCGTCCTTCGAACGCGCTTATCGGACTTCCGGCCGGGCCATTTTTACGCGGAACCGCTCGCGCCGTCCTCCCGGAAGCAGGGATTCGCGAAAAAAAGGGTCGACCGTCGCGGGTTAATTTCCACGGCGCGGAAAACCGTGGGAGACGAGGGAGCCGCGAGGGAGAGACGCCGCAGCTGCAACCCTATTTCATCCCTTCCGAGGCGTCCTCGCTCGCGAGAGCTCTCCTCCGCGGAGATCGTTTGCCTCGTATTGTTGCGCCGGCGAACGAACAGGTCCGGGTTAAATGTACCGAAGCCGAGATAATAAACAACGATAATACGTTCTCGAAATGTATAAAGCCCGGCTGATAGCGCGAGAACGCGAAACCGTTCCGGCGCGCGCGAGGCGCGATCGTCCGTCATTCCCGACTGTCGTTTTATGGCGAAATCGATAAACCGCGGAAGACCGAGGCGTCGTGTCCGTGGTCTTCTCTCGTCGCGACGGAGAGGAACCCGACGCTGCGACGAGGCAAGGAGAAGCGGGAGGCACGAGAAGATCGAAAAATACAACCGAGACAGACGGTTTCGCCGGCGCGTTCGACGATCTCCAGGATAGAGATGTCGCCGGGGGGAGGAACGGGGAGCGTAGACGTAAAGAGAGAAGCAACGCGGTTCAATTCGACGAGGTGTAGGTAAACAAGGGAGATCCGCGAAGTTTGTTCGGGCGGAGGCAACTACGACGCGGCGTCCTTTAATTTGCGGTTCTTCGATATCGGTGCAGCGCCGCGCCGCCGACGAAAGGGAGAGAAAGGACGGGGGAAGGAGAGCAGCGGCGGCAGCTCGCGTACGATTACGCTCCTCATTCGGGACGTTAACGGCAACGTTAACAGCGTCGCAACGAGCCGGCGTCGTCTCGGAGCGACTCGTGTTTTCGCCCTGTCCGGGCAAACAGGAGGGGTGCCCTTCGGCAAATAGTTATTGTTTGGTGCGCTGTTTGATGTATCTACACCGGGTGAACGTTTGCGCGTCTCCGCGGCTTCCGTGCTCGTCTACCACTTACGCCTACCAGCCGAATCCCCGTTCTTCCGACGGTGCTCCCAGTCGAACGTCTTGCTCGCGACCACTCGCCGCTTCGGTAGAATCGTTGGCGCAGGTATTTCGTCAAAAGGGATGAAAGAGAGAGGAGTGCGTCGCTGCAGCGCGAGAGGTCGTGAACTGGGCACTGCGTAGAGGGCAGAGTGACGGAAAATCTGGAGCAGAGGCTCCGAATATCAATCAATCGAACGCGTACTATAAGTTAGCAGCATGTAAACCTACTACTGCGTTTGTCCTCCGTCGCGCTGCACGCCACGTTAACTGGGATTACCGTCTCGGAGTCGAATAGTTTCCCGTTGGAGCTGGAATATGGAAATATCAAGTGTACCGCACGACGAGCGAAGAACCGAGCGAAGAAGGAGGCCGGCTCCGTCGACGCCGAAGGAAAATCCCGACTATAAAGGAGAAAGCTTAACCGCGGTCGATTCTCCGAATGACCGACGGACTCTGTCTTAAAGGGAACGCGACCGTGCGGCGAGGGAAGAAGGGCTTGGAACGACAGAGAGAGAGAGAGAGAGAGGGTGGGCGAGGGAAAAAGGGCGGCAGGGGGCTAGGAGAAAAGAGGAGATAAAAGGTGGGAAGCGTGCGAGCTCGCGCGCGTATCTTACATTCAAAAGAGCAGGGATAAGGCTAAGCTTCGGGATACGAGGACGGCAGGCGGCGGCGGCGGCTGCGGCGACGGGGGTGCGCGAGCAGAAGAAGTCGAAAGTCTACCGCGGGGGAAAATCCGGAAGGTGGGGTACGCAGGTTGTAACATGCAAATTTGAACCTTAAGGGTTTTATGTCGGCCGATATCTCTGAATCATCTCCCCTTCCCGCCCCCGTCCGCCCCGCCGACCCCCCGGTAGCGTCGATGGTGGCCCTCGGAGGATTTCCAGCGATTTTATCCGAAGCAGAATCGTCTGTCGCGTTTAGAGGAGAAAGGGGGAGCTAAGGTGTTCGCCGCTCGTTCGCTTCCTCTCTCGGAAATCCGAGCAATCCGTCGTCCGCGCCACCTTCCTATCTGCCGCCCCCGTTTTAACGATCCCCCGATATCAGCCGGGGACGCGGCCGACTCCTCCGGTTCCTTCGGGCCAGCCGAGGATCGGGAAACACGCGGGAAACGGCCGATCGAGCGCGACGCGCGTTTCCGGGCGCGCGCGCGATGTTTATGAAAGCGACGCGACAGAACTCCGGTATCCGATTCAATTTAGATTGCGATCTCGATCGGCGCGGCCCAATAAAAATACGCGGTTCGAGCGGCCGCATGAATTACGAGGCGCCGTATTAAAATGGTTCGCGATCCCGTATCTGATCCTCCGCGCCGGCCGCTGTATAAGCAGCTCGTTTTTTTCGTGTCGAGTTGATTTTTGTCACGAGCGGCGGCGGCCGCCGCTCCGTTTCCGCGGGAAACGCCGATCGCCGGCAAGCCGAACGAAAGAGGAGATAATAGGGGAGGAGGGTGCGAACGGGTTCCGCGGCCGCGGGGACGCGCTCCTCGCGCACGCATCTGCGCGCGTATCGTTAGCGTCGCGTGAAAGCGCACGGCGGAGATCGATCATGCGGATTTTAATATCTCGGCCCACATTGGCCAGGCGTTTGGTAGTCACGAGGCACTCGGGCCATTCATCATGGTAACGTAGTAGGTTACGGCACGGAGGGCGCGCGATTAGAATCAGTTACCCTTTACTTGCGCGCGCGCCCGCCCGCCCGCCGTCCCCGCGGTGATGGGTAACCCTTGATATCCTGGACAAGGATATCCCCTCGGGTGCCATCTGCCAAGGTTCGCTCCTTCTATCTGGCAGCGTCCTCCCGGCGTCTACTTTGCCGCCCCCGGGCGCGCACTCGAGCCATCTAGACCCGTTCTCGAAAAATTAATAAGCAGAGGGTTGGCCGCGGCAGCGCCGACGACGCGACCCGGTCACCCGTGTCTCGGCCTGTCGTTCCGGGAACTGGCCGGTGCCGACGACGGTACACACCTACGCGCGACGGCGTGCACTTACACGCGGCGCGTGTGCTCGGAAACTCCTACGGAGCCGGTCGGCCGAGCGTCACAGTTTTTCACAAACTGCTCTTTTGTTCCTTATTTATTGCGACATGAATAAAACACGGGGACCTATTCGACGAGGATGGAAACGGGCCGAGGGAGCGGAGGGAGCGGAGGGAGAGGGCCGATGTGTATTAAATGCGGTATAATTTTCAAATTTCCAGAAATAAATAACGGGTAAACGATGGCCCGTCTCGCGTGGGATCCCCTGCTCTTCGACGTCTCGGTTCCCCTTGAAAACGCGCATAAATCCTCGCGCGAGCGCGGCTCGGGGAGCGAGCGTCGTCCGAGGAGGAGGAACGATTTTTTCGGGGAGCGGAGATTACTCCGGAAAATATCCCACTATGTTCGCGTTGCTCGCCTAGAATCGTCCAACAAGTGTCTTCTTTCCTCTCCCCGCGACTCCTTCGACGCGGTCGGACGATCTCGATTCTCGATTTCGATTCTCGATTTCGATCCCCGAACGAGACAGCGGCGGAGGCCGCGGAATGGAAGCGGACGAGTCACGGAACGCGAGGCTGCGACGCTCGTTTGAAACGTGCCGTTCCGCCGCGTTTCTTTAATTGCCGGTATTAATCACGGTTAATTACCGAGCAACTTGTAACGCCGCGAACGGCTGCCGGTGGGTGAGCGTCTCTCCGTGGTCGGGCACGCCGTAACTGTTTGACCGTGCAGCGTCGTAGCAGCCGCTGAAAAGTAACACCTGTCTCGTATCGGCGGATCCCCGATGTTTCCCGATGTTACGCCGCTGCGGATTAACCCCGGGCAGCAGTAACCGGCATCCGCGGCTGCAATTAGTGCGCTACCGCATGGAGTGGTTACCGTCGCCGAGCCGAGCGGCGTCGGAAGGGTTCCCCGACCCAGGCTCCGTCGTATCGTTTGCCGTCGCCGAAGGGATCCTTTTTCCGAAGGGTAGGCAGCGTCGTTCGTGCTCCGAGCGCCGGCTAATTCTCGCGTCACGCGATCGATGCCTCGATCGACCGGGAAAATCTGCTGCGAGCTGACTCTCAGTCGAAAGAAATTCCAACCGGTCGTCTGCGCTTCGTTGATCGGTGGCTTTTCAACGCGTTAACGCTGAGTTATTCTCCAGCAGAGAAGAGCGGGAATTATTCGTTGTTTGACGTCACTGTCTTTACATTACGCGATTATCAGCGATTATCTCATTATCGAAACTCTCGAAACCAGAATCAACGACTAATCTCGTCGCGGACACGCTCGCGATTATCAGCTTACGTTATTAAACATTTCCATTCGATATCGGTCAGCTCGCGCGTCAAGGTCGTTTTCAAGTTATTCAGAAGCGTCGGTCATCGGCGACCGACACGGCGCTTAACGCGTTAAGGGAAAGCGTCCCCAAGCCTGGGGCGCGACGAACAGAGAGAGAGAGGGAGAGAGCTGCGACGAGAGTCCTCTGGCTAAACAGTGCTCCGCTCTTCTCCCCGTAGCCACCGAGGGAGGAACTTCGCAGTAGAGTCCTATTCCAAGTTTTCACCATTTCGTGAACGCCTCGGCCAATCGCACGATTTGTGCGTAACCGAAAATTCTAGAACTCTAGAAGTGCCAGGTTCCCTGCAACGGACGACACACGAACGATGAAGGTCCCCCGTTAGCCGAGCCGACGGTTCGCTGTTTTTCACTTTTGAACCAAAGGTCGGCTCGGCTAACGTGGGACCTCCGCGGTACACGTGTGCGTAGGCGTGCGCGTGCCAGTGTGCAGGGACACGAAAGCGACGCAGAAGCGACGCAGGATCGGCTCGGCGACGGGCCGAGGGCTGGCTTTAACGAGACCGCCGAGCATTAGCTCGCGTACTGCAATATTAAGCAGAGCACGAGTGTTTTGCACCGAACTTGGGTTCGGCCATGCTGGATATCGATTTCGACCCACAGACCGGACGAGGTCGACGTCTCGTTACGACCACGCCAGTTTTCCTTCTTTCAGCTGCTCGGTTGCGCTCTCCTCGATTACGGCCGCGAATCGGTCGATCCGAGCTGTCCGATATCTGTGTGTCGTTTCGCGGCTCGCGAGTGTGGCGGTTCGACCATTCCGCTGGTAGAGGATCGGCACACTCAGGTTTTTCTCGGTTAGCTGGTTACGAGGCGATTCGAATCGAAGAATCGGGAGACCTCTCGCACTCGTCGAGTTCAACCCTTTGCGGACGGAGATTCCATAAAGTACACGAAACCTTCAGCAGATGAAGCTGAATGGCCTGTCAATTGCTTAATTATTATAAAAAGAGGAAACTACGTGCTGATCTCTTGCTGTTCGAGTAATCGAATCGTTTGTCCGTGACTTAGTCTTCCAAATACGAAACTTTCGTCTCGCCGAAATGTAGACGTTCGTCCGTAAAGGGTTAAAGCTGGGATCTACCAGGTTGTCTTACGAGTCCACTAGATCCTGCAGGAACAGGATTCTCCTTAAACTTCCCAGTTGATCCTTTTACGAGAAATCCTAGGTCGCTTCGCGAGGAAGAAGCATCGCGAAACGCGCGTGTCGGCGACTCGTTCCTCCGGAGGACGGGGTCGAGGCGATTTGGACGTCGCTCGCGGAACCGAGGAGGATGTCGGGAAGAGGAGTTCCAGCGGCGGGGTGCGCGCTCGCGATTCGGACGGGTTGAAGCGGGGCTCCAGTCGCCACGGGAAGAGCGGATGAAATATTCAAGCGCTTTCCATTAACGGACCGGTTTGTACTTATCGAGGATAAAGTCAAAGGGGTGGTTCGACTAGTCACGGTTCGAATGTAAAATAATGGGTAATTATCGTAGCGCGACGGCCGCGATATTGTTCCTCGGCCGATGAGACGACGGCCCGGTCGATAGTTCGACGATCGACCGGGTAAAACTGGGAAGAGGAATCGGCGACGACGCGCGGCGCGACCGAAATTCGACTGTTCGCGTAACGGAAATCGAATCATTCATTCATTTCGCTTCTGGCACGCACAGTTGTTACTCCGCTTTGCGATTCGCGCGGTTTATACGTATCGCATTGGCTGATGGCGGATGACTAACAACTTAATTCATACTAAGACTAACAATTCATTTGTTTCGGTCTTCGGGACCGCTCGATTTCTCGAAGCGCGAATCGCCTTCGCACGATCGCGAATCTTCCAGTATCGTTCGCGATCTTTCTCTTAGTTGATCGCTACAAAGATGACACCTCGCTAAGGATGTACCTTCTAGAAATCGAAACTCATCGTTGGATTCCAACGATCTAGACTGTCCGCTAATTATTTCGAATCAAGCTGCGGTTTCCAGCGACTCGAGAGGTGCCGCGCCGCTCGTCGATCGCGATCCCGGCCGACGTTCGTCGAAACCCGGAAGAGGACGGGGAATGGCGGAGAGACGAAGAGGTCGAGGGAGGTCCTCGTCGTCCCGGCGGGGTCGATGGGGTATCGGTAGCGCGCGACGACGCGGATCGGAGCCGGGGTGGGCCTGTCGAGCGGCAATTAGTCTAGCCGAACAGCTAGCGCGCCGTCCGGATCATCGTCGACAGAGAGTTCCGCGTAGGTTCGACCGGCCGTCCCGTATTCCGTGATTTATGTTTGCCATACATTACCCGCCGAATAATCCCACGAAAGGGTATACCGCGCTGGAGACACCCCCTCGACCTCGGCGCCTGTGGACACCCGTCCCCACGGGTGCGAGGGTCCGCGCGCGCTACGCCTGCCACCCGGCGTTTAACCGCTACTCGCTGATCGCTCTATCTGTTTCAATTAAAACCGTGCTCCCCGCGACAATATAGTGGACTGTCGCGTCCCGCCGCCCCGCTCCGCCCCGCGGCAGCGGCGCGGACGCTCGCGGAGCTAACGAGAGCGATGGGAACGCTCGCTTTTCCTCGAGGACGCCGGAAATCTGGCACGCGAAATTCGGAGCGTCGCGTCGAGGCGTCCTTTGTCGTCCGCTCCTCGCCGCCGGGGCGGCCATTACGGGCGGATTAGGCTCTCGGCTGAAGATCGAGGCGCGAGACCGCGAGACGCCGTTACGCTCTCTAAATGGCTTCGCGCTCGGCGGAACCAGTCATTTGCGATAAGAGCTCGCGCGAGGCCGCCGCCTTTCGTCCGGGAAGCCGCGCGAAAGGGTGAGGCGCACCCGAAGGGAGCCTCGAGATTGCGACAGATCGAAGAAAGAGGAAAGGCGAGCCTCGTCTCCTCCTCGCCCCCGGCGCTCGCGAGTCCAGAGATGAAAGACGGAGACGCGCAGAGAGAGAGAGGAGTCGACGCCGGGGAACCGCGGTCACGGGAACGATAGCGGAGCGGAACTGAATGCCGGCGTTACAATCAAAGCTTAATGCTTTTCAGAGCGAGCCAGACGGCAAGGGATTCGCGCGAGTTCACCTCCGAGACGGTAATTTCGAAGCGAGTTCCCAGCGTCTCGTCGATAGAATCGAACGCTCCAGCGTTTCCTCGCTGTCGCGTTCGCCTCGGCGCGAGCATCGATCGAGCGAGCTGCGAAAATGACGATGACGAAAAGATGCGAGACAGGGAGAGGCGCGGCGAGGCGAGGCGAGGCGCTAGGGAGCAATTCCCTTAAATGCCCTGTCGGCCGCAAAAAGCCACTTCGTCTAAAAAACAGCCTGCTAGCGCGTCGCATCCCTTCGCGTCCCCACGCGTCCCATCGCGCGCCCTCGCACTCGTATGTGCGTGTCGACACCCGCCACTCGATCTATCGCGTTTCGGTTTCGGCCGGTCTTTTTTCTTCTCGGGATTATATTGGTCTTTATGGCACCGATAAAGTGCACCGTCGATTCCTCCACCCTTCGCACCTCGACCCTCCTCGTGGCGCAGACCTCTCTCTCCCCTTAGGTGGTTGCGCCTGAATTTGACGTCTTACCCCTGCTGTTTCCTCCCTCCTCGGAGAACCGAGCCACGATCTCTCGCTCGGCGCGAGTCTATTTATCCGGATCGAGTTGCGCGCGCGGTCATCGCGGCCGAACCGCTCGAGCCCCTGCGAGACGATTTCCCCGATGCGTGCGCGTCGGCACGGCACTCAAATAAGCGACACGTGGACCGTCCTACGATTTCCATCTTTACGGAGCTCGCGATCCAACCGATTTTATAGCTTATTAGTGATTCCTCTTCAACCGTCGATGATGGATTGTGCCGTCGTAGTGGCGTAACGTTTACAGAGATATAAAGCCACTACAGTGGCGTAATCGCTAAAAGGTTAATGGTTTAAAGAGTGATACGTTTCAAGACAATCTGCCGCGATGCAACAAGGCTATAATAATTAATTTGGAACAGAAGCGTTTCGACGGTGGCACGTGTTTCTCTTAGAGGTGAAACGCAGTAGCGTCTAAAACGCTGAAACCTCGTTGTACCTATTCAATCTATTCGCACGGTGGAAGTAGAACACGCGAATCGCATTGCGAGAACTCGCAGTCATCGACTCTCGAATCCCGAACGCACCCCGCAGTCTCTCGAACGGCGGGAAACGAAAAAATCGACTGGCATTCGGCGAGCGATCGTTGAAACGATCGGTGCGCGGCCCTGTCGGGAATCGCAGCCGCGCCCCGCCGGTTTTTCCATGTTTATAAAATTGAATCGCGCCGCGAATCTCGCGGTACATTGAACGGCAGCAGATATTTCCAATATTTGAAGGGACGACGGAAGCCGCAGTCGCTGCAGGAAATGAAACGCGTGTCTAATTTCCAATGCCTCTCGTCCTCGGTGCGCGCACTCGCGTGTCGGCCGGCCGATCTCTCATCTTTCGCTTTTCTTTCCGCGTCCGCGCGGCGGTCGGCGCCGACTCGATCCGATCCGCTCGGTGACCGTTCGCGATGGCCCCCGGTGTCCCGCGCCGCGGACTCCCGGCGTTTCCGAGAGGCGACGCCGAATTCGATCGGCGACTCGGACCCGCGCGCGGAGAAAATGAAAAGACCGAAACCACGAAATACCGTGAAATCGACTCGTTCGAGGGACGGGCTGACGGCGGGGGCGGGTGGGGCCGGGGGTGGCGTTGCAGACCGTGAGCCGAGAGCTACGGATGGGAGCCGAGGCTGGGGCTGCGACCGAGGTTGGGGTTGGGGTTGCGCATCGAGAAATTCGCATCCGTCGCCCAGCGTCGACTCCCTCATCCCCCGTTCGCTCGGTTCTCGCATTACGTATGCGGAATGAAAGTGCCCGATCCGCCGCCGCGCGCATTATCGTCTATCGAAAAAATATGAATAAGCTTTCCAATTTCCGACGTTCCGTGACATTTCTCTAGGAGAGAGGGCGGTGATTTTCAATGGAACGCGGCCGATACAGCGAAACGCCATCCGATATTTCGACGCGTTCGCCGCGTACGCGCGGAGATTCCGTTTTTTCTTCTGTTCGGGGCCTGGATCTGCTCGTCGTCGTCTTCGTCGTCTTCGTCGGGCTCTCCCTCGCCGCACCCTCCTCGGCCAGATGTTTCGGTCGCCGCGGAATTCGCGGCGACGCGAGCGGAACGCGAACGAGTAATTCTTTTTCGGCTTTCCGAGGTTTCTGCTCGCCGGGAGAATTCGCGGCGCACTCGAACCCAAAAAGATAGCCTCCCCGTCGGAGGCTCGATCGTTTTCGGAAGGAATGTTTAAGGGTGATTTTATAGTGTCCGGCGCAGAGGTCAACCTATCCTCGGATACATCACCCCAAACCCTCGCGTCTCCTTGATGGATCGCGGTTCTCGTTCTCCCGTTCCTCCCGTTCCTCCCATTTTCTCCGGCCCTCTTCCACGCCGGCCTTTTTCCTTCCCCCAGCCGCCGCCGGATCGTTTCGACCATTCGGACCCCAAGTTCCTCGACCTCGATCTCTCTCCTCCGGCCCGATGGATTATGCATCGCGTCCTTATCTCCGGCCTGGCCGCGCGAAACCGTTCCCATTCTCCTCGATAAAACCGCGGGTATCGGGCAAGGCCGATGCTTTTCCGGCGGACGAATAACCGGCGTCGTCGACGATCGTTCCCCCCGTCCCTCGTCCTTTTGTCTCACGGACGCGAATGCCGTGCCGCGGCGTGCAGCGCCGTGCCGTGCCGTGTAGCGTCGCGTCGCGTCGCGTCGCGTCGCGTCGCGGCAGACCGGTCAACGACCACGGCGAATGAACCTTCGAAAGAATCCGAAGAGAGTAAAAGGTCGCGAATCCGGCGCGATTCCGTTCGATCGGGAGAGAACCTCCCGGTACACGGGAGTTCTGACTTTGGAATTCCGTCGATACATCACGCCTCTGAAACTTTGCTCGCCCCGCCTTCGCCACCTCCACGCTCCGCCTCGCCGCGTCAACCAACCTTTTCCTTGGCTTCTTTCAGCTCTCTTTCACCTTTGCTTCTCTCCTTAGCCACCCCCAACCCTGCACATCCGCCTACGTCACCCCCTCTCCGCTCGGAGCTTTTTATTTTCGGCATTTACTCTTCCCTTACTTTTGCCTTCTCGTCGCTCTCTCCCGCGAGCCTCCGCTTTTCTATCGCCGGTGAATCGCGGCCGATAGTTCCCGTCGTCCTCGTATCTCGAACGGGAACGAGACCGAAGTTCCGAGCACGTTTCTCGAATTATCGGGGAACACGCGAGCGCGGACGGATCGTTCGAACGGTGGGAAGATGACGGCGAGAACCTGGAAAGTCGTTTGCAAATGAGCGCGATGCGGAGATAGCGGTCAAGCGTGAACCGTATTAAACGGTCCGTCGCGGATCGAGGGACGAGCGGCGGCCGAGGAGAGGGAAAGCGCGGGTGTGCGCGAGCAACGCCGCACAGTGAGCCACTGAAACTGAACATTACCAACGCGATAATCTCTGCCGTACATCAGGTTCATCGGAAAGATCAAAATTTTCTACAAATTCGCAGAAAATCCATTGTCACTTGACATCGTCGAAATCTAACCACATGTTCAGCTGTATGCCTGGCAACTCCGAAGAATTCTCTGTATCGCTGAAACTTTCAAAGTTATTGAGTTTCGTCGAGAAAACGGCCGTTCGGTGAGAGACGACAAAGCGTTTGCCATTCGCGCGTACCGTGGAGAAAGCCGCGGTGCTCCGGTGACGGCTTCGCTCGTTTCGAGAAAGCGTTCACGAGGGGGTAAAAGACGTACTCCTGCGAGACTCTAACGAGCACCCTTATCTCGTTGCGCGGCGCTGTCTCGCGGATAGAGCCAGTCCAGCTCTCCGCGGCGCTTCTCTATCCTCGCGCTTCGCGTCTCGGTTCCTCGGACCGGCGAGATCCCGGAGCTCGAGCGTTTTTCGATCTCGAAATTCCGGCTCGCCGACGTAACAATAGGTTCCGCGGAAAACGCGATAGCTCGCGCGTAATCGGCGAGGCACACGCGACCGGGCGGTCGCCGCGATCGAAAAGCCAGAGGCGAAAGCACGGTGCTGACTCGGCTCCGTATCGGAGCATCGATGCTCGCCGGCGAACGAGGGAAACACGGCTGCTTCCGCGAAACTCTTTCCACGGGTTGAGATAAGATTTGAAACGAGCCTGACAGTTTATAAGAGACAAGCGGTCCACGGACCGCGGCGGACTGCGCCGCTTCCCAAAGAGGTACACGAAGCAGAACTTTCCGTGTAACTTAGTCTCGACGCGGGAACATAACTTTAATTACAGAAGTTCGCGCATTGTCCAGGAACATAGGCGGCGCAAGAAACCGAGCTCTTTCCCGAGTCAAAGTTTTCCGCGTGTTTCGAGACAAAGCGGCGAGGACCCGGCGGCGGAGAGGTTCGCGAGAGATCGAAAACCGGAGACCGAGCCACGGATGGGGAACATTCAGTAGCGTGCCCTCCCTCTATCGCTCTCCTCTCTCTCTCTCTCTCTCTCGCTCCGTTTCTCTCTCTCGTTCTTTTACTTATATTAATACACCGAACGGTTTGAAAAGAACGGCTTGAAAACGGATGAAAAGCAAGATGCCGGGGGGACGGGCGACACGAACAAAGGAGGGGGAAGTAGATAATACGGAAACAGCGAAAGAGAACGGGATCGGGGAAAGAGTACAATTGATCGTTGTCGAGGACAGCGCCGAGCAGGCTGATTCGATGCGACTCGGAGCTGTCGAGGTTTAACCGAATTAAAAACGATCAAATCCCATTTGCCCGGTTCACTTTCAACGGCGGCTGCCGCTCGGTAATTTCGACCGGCCGCGCGAGAAGAACACGCCGGTTTTTCTTCCGGAGGTACGGCGATCGGCGAGCAAGAAGGTGTGGCGAATAACGATCGCGTCGTTTTCCCACGCGGCACTTTCTTCCTCGAGACGAACCGACCGAGAGAACGAGGAGGAGGAGGACGAGAACGAGCTCGTTCGATACGAGTTGACATAAGCACGCGACCGGCAAAAAGTCGAGTCCCAGAGCTCCTACGGTACTCTTAATTATCTTGTTAGTCGAACAGTCCGCTGCCACCGCACCTAAATGCCAACGCGTTCACCGCTGTCGTCGCTCCTCCGCTTCGTTTCGCCTCCGAATTCCGACTTGGCGTCACTCTCTCTCTCTCTCTCTCTCTCTCTCTCTCTCTCTCTTGGTGTTTCATTTTTCTCCGGATCGCGCGTGAACTCGTCGCACCTTCGACGGCGGACGCGCTCGCCCGGAAAACCGAATTCCCCCGCGAATCGGGCGAAATTCGGAATCGATCGCCGCGGGAAGATGTCCGGGAACGATGCGCGAAACGCTCCTAGGCAACCGATTCCGCCGATTTCACCGTCGCCGAGCGGATTTTTCGGCGGACGATAACGGACGGCGCATCGGATGTAAACCCTCGCGTTATTAAGCGGTTGACTCGGGATTCAAGAGCAAATTGACGGACAAAGAGCTTAAGTCGACCGCTTGGTAACACGCGAGCGGTCCCGTCCAATCGAGGACCACCCAAATTGCCGTTGCCGTCGTACCTCGAGACTCCGCCGACCGTTTCCGATCGTTTTCGATCCTCCTCGTCGCGACGCGGTCCGGATCTCGCCGTTTTCGCCGCGCAGATTGCGCCGATCGCGACTCCTTCGCAGCGGAATCTTTCGGGAAGAGAGGTCGACGGGGCTCCGGCTATCTCGCGACCGAGATGCTGGTAAGAAAATCAGTCGGGGCGAATGATCGTCGCGGGAACGGGATACGGGCGTTCGAGCGGTCAAGTTACTCGTCGCCTTCTCACGATAAACGGGCCGCAGAGCCTCCCGACGTTCGTCGACCGGTTCGTTTAATCGATTAACAGCGTATGCGGGATTGACCTAAAAATCAGTGAGCTTCGGCGCCGACGAAAACGGGAGGAACACTCGGCCCGCCGCGGCCTCGGCGTTTTAATTGAAATCTACTCGGCCTCGCGCTCGCCTCGCGCTCGCCTCGCTGCGGAATTGGAGGCGTCGCTCGGCGAACTTTCCAGAGACGATTTAGCTGAAACGCACGGGAAACAAGAGGAAGCGGCCGCAGCGCGGCGAGCGTGGAAATCGGGGATGGTTTTAGGAGTATTCCCGTGTAGCCTGCCAGCTCGGATCCGAGTCAACTTTCAAAACTCCCCAGAGCCCGTTCTTCTTTTACTTTTCCCAAATAAACCGACAGCTAATCGATACCGCGTCAACTTCTTCTTTCCTTCCTCCTCCCGCTCCCCGCGCCTCTCTTTTTTCCTCCTCTCGGCCGATTACTTTTTTCGACGCGTCTCCGAGCACCTAGTCGAGCCGAGGATTCATTTTTTCCGTCGACACGGTCACCCGTGCTTCGCGTTCCCGGCAGCGAGAGGACAGAGGCGTCGGAGGAATCGCAGGAATCGGAGTAAGGAGAGGAAAGCGCGACGAACGCGTCGCGAGTGGTCCAGATGCGATCGGACAGACGCGATATTGGCAGGCGAACTTGCTCCGGCGTGATCCTGACGTTTTCCTTAGCTTACGGGGTGGATGCGCGACCCGGCGCCTCGCTGCCGTCGCACGCTGGGCCAGAATCGTGGAAACGCGAAAGTGAAACTTTCGAGTTTGCCAGGAACGAACGAATCTTGGGCGGAATCGAGGTCAGCTTCGGTTTTACGAATAGGAAGCACGAATTGCAAGATGCTCTCGCGAACCGACGCGCAGTTACCCGTCGTATTCGGCTCGTGGAACGGTGCGAGCGTGAATCGAACGCAAGCTGCATTCCTCGGAGCGGCGAGGCGAGGCGTTTCCGAGGCGGGAAAGCTCGGGAAAGCGAAGAATCGACAGCTGGTTGCCGGTTGCGGCCGAAGTCGGTCGGTTCGTGGGCGTGTACGCCGTAGGTCAAAGTCGGCGCGTATCGCGTAACGAGGGTGAAACTAGTTCCGAATACAGGGACACAATGCGAGCGGACCTCTGTCCAGCCACCGACGACAATGCGCCGCGCTGCACCGAGCGGCGCCGATCCGTGGAAAGAGCCGAGACCAACGAACCACGAAACTATCGTATCGAATGAAACGCGCTCGTGCCGGGCCGGACGCGCGTTCGGAACGATCGTAAACGTCTCACTTTGCCCGAGTCACGCCCCGTTGCAACGAGCCGCTTAATCGTTCCTTTCAACGGAACAATGCGTCCGCGGGACGAAAGGCCGAAGGAATCGGCGACCCGATCCCGGGGCGCAGCCGCCCCCGGGGCTTCCGATCGGAGCGGTTTTCCCGCGATCGCGAGCGAACAGCGTCGCGCTCGGATCCGAGATTGCTCCGTCGGCGTCGGCCTCGGGGTTTCGAGACGAACGATCGACTTGCACGCGCGCGCCGGTGATCCGGCAGCGGGAGAGCGGATGACGCTCGAGCGCGCGCGACATGCCGACGAGATTGGGAGGACGAACGAACGAGCCGTGGCCATAAAACACGGAGGATCCGGAGCTTTATTTTATTTCATTCAATTCTTCACGGGCGACAACCACCGCGGGAATATGGAATCGAGTTGTTAGGCGGCAGCTCGCGGCGGATCACGGGATGGAGGAGGGTGGCCGGGTATCGGTAGTTTCGCTAGCAGGGGACGATTCCGAGCAACACGCTCCGCATAAGCAAGTGGCGGGACGCGACACTCGCGCGGGCACGCGCTGCCGACAACTATTCTCGGCATCCGACGCTTCTTTACCGTTTTCCGATTCTTTTCTTCTCCTCTCTCGGCGTTTCTTCTGTTCCCCTTTATCCCTCCCTCCCTCCCCTCCTCTCCCGGCGTGTGCGCGTTTCGTCTTTTTTCCTCCGTGCTCTATTCCTGTTGCTCGTTGCGTTTCTTTTCGTTTGGCCGCGCCGGTGCCGCCGTTTCTGTTCCGATTAGGCGCGAAGCAGCTAAATGCGTACGCGCGGCCTGCCGACGCGGACGAGAACGCGGAGAAGAACGCGGAGAAGAACGCGGAGAAAGAAAAGGATGTGTTCTTTGCGGCCGGGATATACATAGAGCGGTACAAGGTGGTACATGGGACGATAACGGCGTCGTCTCGCGGTACAAGAGTCCCGAAGGATCGGCTCGGAGGGAACGCTGAAGCGCTCGCCGGAGGAAGAGGGTGGCGGGAGAGTGGGCGCAGGAAAAAACCGATGCCGTAAAGCACTCAGCGGGGAGCGTGATCCGCTTACGAAAGTCAGGTGAGCCGGCGTTACCGTGTTACCAAGTTACCGCTTTACCGAGCTGTCCGGGCTACATCTATGTACGTGTAACGGTGTGAGACCGTGACAGTGTTTTACTTTTACCAGCGGCTCGGAAATTCCACGGTTTCGGAGGCTTTCGCGCGGCTCTCCTCTCCCGGCGGTTCTCTCCCGTGCGACGCGCCGCCCGGCGACGACTCTCCTCCGACTCGCCGATGGGAGAAATATCGTTCGCCGCGGCGGCGAGTTACGCGACGGTTTTCGAAGCCGTTCCACGGAGACGAGCGCGGCGTTTAATAAGTTAAGCGACGGCGACAGCGCGATGGCGGCGACGCCGGCGACGCAGCTGCTCGTCTTAATGAAACATTAGCTGGTATCGGGCCGGCGCGCGAGCCCTCCGTCCGAGCACTCGCGCCCCGCTGGATGCGACGGCGTACTCCCGACGCGGGAAACCGGCAGGTTCGCGATTAATCGGGGTTCGCCCGACGAACTCGCGATCGTCGGGACGATTCCGCGAGCGAAACGGTGGCTCGGCTCCCTGAATTTTCCACTGGAGCCGACGCGGTGGCGTCACCACTCGCTCCGTCCACGGTCGGGGTCACCGCGTGCACGTACGTACTTACGCGCGCATGTTTGCTCCTCGAATCGCCGATAAAACGTAGCAAAAATATGCGCCGCTATCTCTCGCCGCGTTATTTTTTACGCGCCGGATTATCGAGCGGGGGAGCCCGATACGGGCGCGAGTCTAACGCCGCGTACCTTGCACCCCGAAAATCCCCGGGGGGAGAGGATGATTCCGGACAAAGTTGCACCGCGATGCGAGAGCGATAAGATTACCGGCGCGACGCGGCTCGATGTACAGCCGGTGTCGGACCGATCGAGGTGTCCCGGTTTTTTGCCTCTACCGAACCGTCGAAGACCGTATTAGCAGCGCGGCCGCCACACGCGCAGGCTGTATCGCGAACGGTCGTATAAAGGCGTACGCGAGCGAGACCGGTCTATTCAGAACGTAATTAAAAGCTGCATTCATCCGAGCCAGCCGTCCTCCCGGCGAGCTTTTCCTTCGCGACGGACTTTCTGGAAGTCAACCACAATAATGCTACTCTTCTCGCGACCCATTGTCCCGTGCCGTGACATCTTTGTCTTTTTTACCGCGAATGGCGTCGGTGTCGGCGTCAGTGTCGGCGTGTATCGCCTCGATTCGAAGCTCGTCGCGAGAGCGACGCGCGAGAAAGAACGGCTCGTTGACGACCGGACAGCTGGGGAGGCCGGGTGCACCGCCGCGCGGCGCCGTTCAATTCACCGGTTCGCTCGGTGCAGCTCGATTGTCTTCGGGATTGCAAAAAGTTCGTGTAACGCTTTCCCGTGCCGCTTTCGCTCGTCCATCCGTTTCGGAGTAGGCGCGTCGATAGCGGCCCGTCGGGCCGGCGATCGCCGACCGACGTCCGAAAACACGCCGATGTTTCAGCCGCGGGGGACACCCTCCCGCGTTCGCGTCCGGCCGGATCAATGATATCGGAGTGGATCAACGCGAAGATCAAATACCTTTTCCCGAGACACGGGACGGGGACGCGAGGAGCGCCGCTACTGGCCGCCGTCGTACGCGTCCCCGCCGGAATCTATGGGTGACATCAGCATATGCATGAAAGAACCAAGGGAAGATGCCTTCGACGCTGCCGTTCTCTATCGATTGTCACCCGAGGCTTGCGAGGTCCGACCGTGGACACCGCTGCCGATCCGCTCGGGGAAAGATCCATCCGAATTATCTTTCTGAAAGCTCCAAGAGAGTAACACAGTTTTCGAAACGTCGAGAACTTTGACGAGCGCAGCTTTTGACAGTGCGCTGCGAAGTGGACGCTCGTAAACTCCCGTGCGGTCGACGGAGTTATCTTAGTAGAGGATACTGGAAAGTCGAGGCTCTTAGCGATTGCTCTATTATCTTCCTTCGCTCCGCGCTGCGGATTCTATGGGAAAACGATGACCGACGCGTTACGGTCACGTCAGGGAACGATTTGCGTTCTACAAGCGAGCACGCGGTTGTTGAAGGTCTGTGTAATAGATAGTCGTCTCTCGTCTCGTCCCGTTATGCTTGCAAAAGTATGCGTTCACGCGACGTGAAAAGTGCGATCGTTTAATCGCACCGATGCACCGCACGCACCTCGCCATCTCGAAAACAATCCGACGCATCGAATTCCGGCGACGCGGCAGTCGAAGCGTTAAGCGCGTCGTGAAGACGACGAGAGGACACTCCTCCGCTGAAATTCCTTTGCCCTCTTTTCCTCCGTTGATGGAAAAGTGGCGGTCCTTTCAGTTTCCCTCGCGGAGGCGAAAAAGAAGGAAGAAAAGGCAATACTCGAGTCGGTCGTTGCGGTTCGTTAGCGGCTCGGGGGAGTTAATTAGCGAAAAAGTTAATTTCTCGTTCCCTCATAATCGGACGCCCCTGATGAAATACGAGCTTGATAAAGACGGTTGAAATTGGAGTTTTCGGCGCAGCAAGAGGTAGGGTACGTCAACCGATAAATATATTAATGTCGTTTCTCCGGAGGAGGAGTACGTTCGCGCGCGGACAAGGAATCGCGAGCGACCGCGTCGAACCTCGCCGCGGACGTTCCATAGAAAAATCGAGGAAACGGACGAGGAAGAGGAGCCTCGGGAAAGGCGAATAACGGGCAGGCATCGTTGCCGAGGTCCTTTAAAGAAAAATATTTTTGTTTCGTTTCGTGCCGCGCGGTTCGCCGTTGGCGATGAACTTTCTGAATAATTACCGTCGGTGCGAGCTTGATTCATCACTGAAGTTCGCCTACCTAAGATGCTTTATCTGCGCGTCGCAGTCTCTGCGAAATTAATATGCTAATACCCGTGTGGCTCCCTCTGCTTCAACCCCGTCCACCCCGTCGGGCCGCAAGCTCGCAACCTCGCGCCGCACCCCCGCCGCCGTCGTTGCCGGCATCACCGGCAACCACCACCGCCAGCCATCCTTCGTCTATTCGCTTTCCGTCCCGACATCGAATCTGGGAGAGCCCGAACTTTGCCAAACACGAGTATCAGCTGTCTCCTCGGCGAGCATCGATGCCCGCCGCTAGAGTTTCGTGCGGGGAATACCGATCGGCGATCGCCGGTCGACCCGCGGCTGCCGCGGTACCCGGCTCCCCTCGCCGCACGAGATTCACCTCTCCGTTCGATTTATCTCGCGCCGCGGAACGGGCGAACAACAATTTCCACCGATACCGGTAATCTTCAGAAATTTCGCGGCCGGCCGGCGCTCGTTTATTTGCCGGCCTCGCGCGCGTATCGCATCGATTAACCGCGAATCGTGGCAAACGAACGGAGGTTCGGCGAGACAACGGAAAAATTGATTCGCCGACGGCCGGGCCGGTGTGTAATTTAGTAATGAAGTCTGCGCGCGGTACGGGCGAAACGAGCGTGCGAGCGAGCGAGCGAGCGAGCGCGCGCGCGTACGGCCGCACGCCACTAAATCACGGGACGTAGATTGGGGCGCGCTCGGCCAGCTGTGACCCAGTGCTTTCCGCTAATTTGCCGTAACTCCCGTGGTCCGTGGCGTTTTCCGTCGTTGCCCCGCCGGAAAAAATGAACGCCCGTTTTACGGACGCGTCCGTAAATCGTAACCGACATCGCCGGGATGCGTTTACGCCGGGGCTCGCCGGGCTCCTCGTCTTTTCCGCGTCGTTCGTCGTCTCTACGACGTTTGCGGTCAACAGAAACGCGTGGTCCGTTATTACGATTACCGTTTGTTACTGTAATTCGTAGAGGACGGAGGTTCTCGGGGAACGTTCGAGTAACGTCGAATGGACGTATCAATGGAAGAAATTGTTTGCCTCGAGTGAAGATGCGACATACTTTTGCGTTACTCGAACGTATTATTTGGCGATGAATGAAGTTGACTGTATTAGGTAAGGCTACCGTATGATCGAAATGTTCGTGATTTCGATAGCGAAGGACACAGGTCTCGCCCATCATCTTCCGTTCGAGACGCACCGAAGTGGGAAACGTTTCGGAAAGGCCGAGACTCACCGGTGATCGAGTCCGCCTATCCGTGGACTCGGAATCAGCCGATAAATCGCGGCGCTCGAGGACGAAAGATCGCGGCGTCGGATGAACGGGTGCGCGCGGCACGACCGTCGGGGATTCCGGAGTACAATAAGGTCGTAGCTGGAACGTATTGGAGGAGATCTTAAAGGAGAGGCGTATGCGCGCGTTACGTGGCACGCGGTATGTTGAATATGCCCGCTATGTCGGCTCGTGTTCCGGTTTTGATGCGTGCGCGAGATAAGATTGCCCTTTGTTACCACGACTCGTGTCTTCGGGACCCAGGAACCACCGCCGTGGTCGGCTTTTTACCTACGATCTTTCTTTTTTCGGTGTCCCTCGTCCTCCGTTCTCCCTTTCCGCCGGAGGCTTTGGGTGGCTGCGTTTCTCTCCCTCGGGCACTTCTTTTCTTCTGCTCCACGCTAGATTCCTTCCGTCGAATCGTGCACCTCCCGCGGCGCGGCGCGGCACGACGCGAGTCGGCTCGGCCGCAACACTTTCCAATCCCGCATCGCCGTAAATTTTCCTCGCGAATCCGATGGGCGACGCGCCGCTCGAAAACCCGGCGCATCCGAAAGCCTCGAGCTTCTTCGCTCGCCTTTCCGACGCGACGATCACTGGAATCATCCGCGGAACTGGCAACTCGAATGCGACAGTGTACACCGTGTACACCTTCGAGACGCGGGGAAAAGAACAACGCGTTCCATTTCTACGAAACACGCTAATTGGTTCCATTTCTGCTCGGACCATCTATCCTCTACACCGCGAGCTTCCCCTTCCGAACGCGTATACGGTATTCGCTAATTCTTATTCGACTTCCTAAGCGCACCGCTCGGCGTCATTCGAATCCCAAGGAGCGTCGCGTCGACGTTCGGGCGAGCGAACAACAACGCGGGTAAAAGAGAACACGGTTCAACTATAAATGGAAGCAATTAACATGCGACGTTTCGCAAGAACGGAACGGAACGGAATGGAACGAAACGCGGCGCGGAGGTTCGGAAGGTGTACGAGTCCGGGAACGGATGCTGGTTAGGGGTTCGAAGTAGGGTACGGGTAGAAGCATGGCTACGGGAACGGCACTCGAGGCGAGCCAAGCTAGGGCATCGTCGAGAGATATGCCCCGGCTTCGGGTGCAACGACCCCGGTGACCTTTGTCCGGTCTGTGCTCCGGCCTGTGCTCCGGCCTGTGCTCCGGCCCGTGCTCCGGCCTGGCCCCGCCGGTACCGGCGAGCGCTCGATTCACCGTCTCCTACCACCGAACTCGGACTCGAGGAACGACAAACACGATACGGCGCAGCAGCCGAGCACCGAAAGATCGGCGACCTACCACCGACGAAACTGCTCCTTTCTACCCGTGTTCGCCAACGAGAAACCGCTTCCGTTGCTCCTCGACCGATGATCCCGCGACCCATCTATTTTCACGCGCGCCGCGGATACGTCGTTGCTTTTAATTTAGAACTGGCCGCCCGGCGATAACGGCGAGGACGAGACGACGACGACGACGACGACGACGCTTCTCGCGTTTACGTGGAAACCGCGATCTAGTTCTCACGCGGGATCTAGAAGAGCCGTAACGGATAGAGGCGGCGCTCGCCGCGAGTTGCCCGACCGAGTGTAACCGAATGGAGGATGGGATATCTCGAAACCACGAGCCAGGCTTTAATGACGCTATAAAGATCTGGAGATGGTTAGGTGGACGAAAACGAGCAGGCGAACAGCTCGGTTCACATTTTTTCGAGTACGATGACCGTCTTGCTCGCGATCGCGTCAAGATCGTGCGACGATAACGCTTCCCCGTCGAGAGCCACCGATTTCGTGGCTGCCGCGTCGCGTCGGCTTCGCTCGGACTTTCCTCCGCGCGAGGAAACTTTAAGTTTCTTGGCTCGACATCAACAACCTTCCGCGACGATCGAGCGACTCGCGGTACCCGCTCGAAAACACGCGTCGCCGCGCGACGAGAGTGTCCCTTCGAAACATCGGTTTATCGAACGACGCGCGTGACAAATTAAATCCAGTTCTCGGGGCGCAGGTGGCCCGACGTTAATTCACCGGGCTCGTTTCGGAGGGTAGACTAATTACCGCGCATGAGAAAACATCCTTGGAACTTTGCGGCTAATTTCACCGGCAGAGGGGAGCTTCTCTGACGAACGGGGAACGAATGGGAACTGGAACGGGAGCGAGAGCGCCGAGGAAAAGAAACGGAGACGGAACGACGACGACGACGGCCGAGCGAGAGAGAGAGACCGAGGGGAAGTCGAAAGGACAAGGTTCGCGTCTCGGACGAGGTTATTTCGCGTCAGGCGCGATGCGCTCGGACCTTCGGCGCGCAGGACTCGATCATCGCGATAACGTTTCACCGTAATCGGCCGTTCGGTCGCGCAGCTGCGCGCCTGCGAGGCGATCGGCGCGCACAGCTCGAAACCTATATCCGAATAGAACCGGAACCTCGAACTTCGCCTCGAACGCTCGCCCGATTCGCCGAACTCGGCGAATTAACGATCGCGCGGATCCTCGACGATTCCCTCGGCTCGAGCGTTCCGAGCGTGCACGGTCGCGCGAGCGCGCGCGCGCGCGCACGAAGGAACGGACGGCCCTCGCTGGAAAATTATATCACACTGCATCTCTCGTGCCGACGTTCTACGTAACGCGCATACGTAACGAAGGAACGAACGAACGAACGAACGAACGAACGGACGGAGCGTCGACCAACCGGCTGAACGCCACGGGAGAGCTCGCTCCGCGTCTTTTCCCTTCCCTCCCGTTCGTTCCCTCTATCTTTGTTCGTTTCTTTTCGTCCCGTCAGAAGTTTGTGACCCGTGTTACATAGAAACGATAATGCAGTCGAGCCGGCTATCGGCTTTTTCGAGGCATCCCGTTGCCGAACGGAGCGGACGAGAGAGTTACGTTATCGTTCGCGAAGGCGCCGCGATAGTGCTCGCCCCGTGTCCAAACTCGACGGATTTCCTGGAAACCGTACGCTAGCTTTTTCGACGCGTTCATCGAAACGAACAGCTCGCTTCGGTATTACTCTTTCCGATGCAATCTTAGTCGCTCGGAGGCTGTGCGAAGAACGAGCAGGGTTTAGCCGGAGGACACCCTCGCGTCGGCGTGGCTCTCTGTTTATTACGCTCGAGACTCGGAGACGCTTTCCCTTAACGCGTTAAACGTCCTGTCGACCACCGACCACCGACGCTTCCGAATTACCTGGAAACGATCGTGAGACGGATAACCGATGTCGAACGAAAATCTTTAATAACGTAACAACGTTGCTAGTTTTCTCTACTACAAAAGAATAACTCTATGGAAGTACGGTCAAGTCTTCTCAAGATCGACGTAGTTCATTTTGGAAGGTTACGCAATTTCTTAGAAACTTCAAAACGCTTCGAAGATTCAGAAGAGCAAGTCGCGAACATTCCCAACTGCCAACAAAGCGCACGAGTTTACGAGTACACGGATGAAAAAGGAACAGTCGCTAGCTTGTTCCTCGCACGTTCAACTACTTCGGGGAGCAACGATAGCACAGGCTAGGCGACATTCTCGAAACTGTCTTTCCGCCTAAAACGGCCGAATCGGGCAGTGCTCGGCGATCCGAATTCTCTCACGACCCTCGCGGCCTCGTCCACGGAAAGCGAGCACGGTGCTGGAAGAGAGGTCGCGTATCTCGGTTGGCTCATCGGTCGGGAAAGCCTTTGTTCCGGGTCGACGCGTTGCCTCCGTGTAAATCAACCGACAACGCGAGGAGACGCGAGAAGACACCGGGACACACCGAACGCGCCCCGACCGAGGCTTAATTAAACGAGCGCGCGCTGCTGGACCCCGCGAGATCCGGATCTAAGGTCCGCGGGATTTTTCCGTGCGCGAGGGACCGTTCGGAGGCGCGTAAACCCGAGCGATTCCGGCGGTTTCGCCGGCGAAACGGCCGTGGAACGTGGCGGGGAATCGGAGAGGACGGTCGCAGGGAATCGTTAGCGCGGCGAATCCGGTTAAACGGGAGAAAAAAGTCTGGCGCAGCGTGGAACAAAGAATAGAAAGAATGCGCGTGTAGCGGGCCGGATACCTGTCGGCGATGGACCGTCGCGTCGAGAGGCTCGCGGCAGCCCCTCTTTTACATATCGGTGAACCGTACGCTCGCGATAGATGCGATACCGCGATATCGTCGCCGGCGCCAACCGCTCCGCGCCCGCATCCTCGATGCGCCCGAGCACGGCCGCGCAGGAATGAAAAGTCGTCGCAGGAGGAACGCCGGAACGGCGGAACGAACGAACGAACGAACGGGGGGAACCGGAGAACGGAGGGAACGCCGAGGAGGAGGCTCGAGGCACGGAGGGACCGAGAAAAACGGCTAAAAGTCCGACGAACGCGTGGAAGCCAACCGCGCGAGACCGAAAAGGAACGGGGGAGGAGGAGGAGGAGGAGAAGCTGGAGATTGCAAGGGTAGATGGTGCGAAGATCGTTCCATTGTTTGCTTTCCGACAGCGATAAGTTCGCAATAAAGTTACATTCGTTTCCAAGTGTCGGTTCTCGCGTTCGCGTCCGCCTCGTTCGTTCCAGCCCCTCGAGATATTCCATCTCGGCCGCATTCTCGACGCATCGTGACACGGAGCGCGGCGTCGCGCCGCTCGTAACCTATTCCCCGTGATCCGCCGTCGCGGCTTCTCGATTCTCGTCCCCTCGATCGGGTTCGATCGGCGCCGATTCGCGGTTCCCGGCTCTTTTCCCGCGCCGGAGAGCCCGGCGAGAGCGAGGCACGCGACGCGAGACTCGCGCGGAACGCGGAGATAAGCGGCACCGAACTCGTGCCGGTGTCGGGAACGCGTCGCGGACACCCGACACTCGGTGCGCGTACTCTTAATATCGCCCCATTAGCCTCGATTAAACGGACAGTTAAGTACGCATTCCGAGCATAGCGGCGCGTTCGGCAAGGCACGGGCGCCGGCCGACCCTCCTCGGCCCTCCGCGGCCCGATTCGATACCCTTTCCTCGCGATCGCGGTCGAACCGCATCGAACCACGCCTCTCCTGCTCGTCTGTTTGTTATTTTAAGAACCCATCCGAGGCGGGACTATCGTTGCCGAAGTTCGCCTCGAAATTCGCGCGTACCACGAGAGCGGACGAGCAGGACCAACGAGGAGCGAGACGCGGAAAGCTCGAGAGACGAGCCGAACGCACGACGACGGCGTCGTTGGAAGCGGAACGATAGTTTCGGACCGATAGACGCATTCCGAGAAACGAACGGTCGTTCGTGGGAATAATTTAAAAAGGGCTCGCATCTGCGCGAGTTATGACAGACCGAGCCATTAAGTGGCCGTGTTTATTTTTAGAGGGAGCCGAGCTCGCGCAAAGTAGAACTCCTAATTGTTCTCGTTAACGCTCCGCTCGCATCTGTCTGAACCCGTGAACTTAAGACGCGGTCCGGCCAGTCTCGAATCGTCGAGAGTAACGATGTCGCGGCCGACCTACGGCTCGATCGTGCTCGGAGGCGAGCGGGATCGCTGGCGGATCGTCTCGTCCGACCGAAATCGCGAATGCGGAACGAGAACGTGGAACAGTTCTCTCCGCGCGTGATCCCGCAGATGCGAATTGCAATTTCAACATGGTTTGACACCAATTGGACGAGTCGCGGGGGGACAGAGTCTAAACAGGCGTCGCGAGGATGAACCGATCGGTAGAGAGATCGAGACTGCGAGTACGCGAACGTTCGGACGGGACGAGAATTTGCCCGATGAATTGATTCGGAAAATTGATCGTTCTTTCCTCGCGGAATCGAGCTTCCGTTATTGAAGTAAGCGTGCAAAGGGTAGAAAAGAATGCGACGCGATCTACTGGATCGTAAGAATCGTTACGATACAATGAAATTTAAGTAGTGAGACAGGAAATTTTGAGCAGAACGGTAACGCTATCGAAAAATACTATCGAACTGCTGCTCAACACTAAACTCGAATCAATCGGATATTGAATGTTTTAAACATCATTTCGCATCAGATCAAGCTCACATTATAATTCTGTTCTCGAAGCTCTAGTTTCCGCGACGACTGCGAACAAGCAAGTAGTCTTCTAAGAACAACAGAATAAACTATACGATAAATATGCGTAACGGCTATCGTGTAAATTCTCTTTGCGATCGGTGGCCACAGCGGCACGATTCTTCCGTCATCGATAGTCGTGCGCATTACAGTCTAATCTAACGTAATCTCGCAGTGGAATATTCTATCAGTCGCAAATCGCAGTGATATTACATCTGTGGTATAATCGCGTTAAACCTTCCGGTATAGCTTCTCTAGCGATCAGTAGCCGAATGATTAAACGAGCAGAAAATACAAAGACTCGCGGAGAGTTGCCTGAAAATATACAAAGCAGTGTCAAAGTTAAAGATTTTCGATCTGGTTCGCGTCAGAGCGCGGCGCCTCACCCCTGGGACAGGCCGCGTGGCTGTGCACGCCTCGGGGAAAACGCGGCGTAATAAACTCGGCGAGCGCGTTTCGCACGGGCAGCGCATGAAAAAACGGCTTTTCTATTTACGATGACCATTTGGATTTTCCCCGGCCGCTTCCGCTGGGGGGAGGGGTGTGAGCGGTTACGAAGGGAAACAGGCTGGCTGCGATTTTGTCAGCTTTATACTAAATTTCCCGCGCAAGGGGAGAGCTTACCTAAAGGACACCCCTCAGATTTATGCTATTATTACGTATGCAAGTGCGGCTCGATGCTACCCTACGGCCTGCCGCCTGCGGACGCGGCACGATCGCCCGACGCGATCCGAGCGTACAACGTTCCACGGGAATCACGGCTGTTCGCTCGGCTCTGCCGGTTTACGCGTCGAAACCCGCGAGACCAAAGGGGTGCGCTCGGTTTTTTCGTATATATCCGTGGATAACGAGGATTCGTCGACACGGTGGACAGTAACTTTCCGAAAGGGAGGCGCGCGTCGAAGAAACGTTACGACGGTCGACAGAGAGTGGACTCGCAAGCGGCGGACCTTCGTTCTTTCCGCATGGCCGTGCGCCGTTCGACGAGCGTGTCACGCCCAAAATAAAACGCCGACTTGCCTGGGACATCGCGAGGAGGTCGGGTCAGTTCGTTGTCGACGGTCCGGTCGCTCGACCAGCTCGGATGCGACACAAAGCGTTCATCGTGCGGAATATTCGATGGGCCGAAAGAAATTAGGGCAGGGGTCGGGGAGAGACCTTTCGAACCCGACTCTCGGTCCGAGGGCCGGACGATTCCGACGAAAGGGAAGGCGAGTCGTCTGCGACGAATAAAACAAAATGAAACAATCTCCGCCGGACTCGGTAGATTCCCATGGCGTCGAGGGCGCGAGACCGATATTTTCCAATGGGATTCGTTTCGTTTCCGAACGATCGCAACGAAGCGTTTTGCGTCTGGCCGGGAGAAGGTTCGGGAAGGGGACGGGGGGGAGAGAGAGTGAGAGAGAGCAGGTAAACGAGATTTTCATCTGAGATCCGTGGAAGGAACGCGTTCGCGGGCCGAAGGGTTTCGACGGAGCGGTAAAGATTAGGTTTTACGAGAGTTTCGGGTGGCACGCGTGACGAGGAGAATCGGCCGCGGCAGGACGCGACGGTTTCCGGCATAAATATGCATAGCCGTGCACGCGAACGGGGACTCGGCCGCTCGCACCGGGTCACGACCGTCGAGAACCGTACAAGTATCGAACGGAGTCCATCCGCGCGTTCTTGGTCGAGTTATCAACCGGAAGGAAGGAGGTTCGAGGGAAAGCCGGCCGAGAGAGTCGAAGGAAGACCGGCCGGCCGCGCCGGGGAGGAAAAGTTGGAAGAAAAGGGAGACACCGAACCGAACCGGACCTGGCCGGACTCGACCGGACCGGGCGGACCGGGCGGGCCGGCCCGGCCTGCCGACTATTATTCGAGATTTCGGGCTGGTCGCCGGAGATATCGTGAATTATGCATGGTAGGGCTACGTCACGCCGGTGTCCTCGTCCTTTCCCATGCATACCATGCATATGTCGAATGATAGATGGACGTGTCAATTTCATCGGGATCCTCTATCGATGCGGGTTATCTTCATCGTCTCGGGATCACGCCGTCACGCCGCGAGCCGGCCGTTCGTTCGTTCGTTCGCGCGATCGCTCGTCTCGGAGGATCCGGGCTCGGATCTAGAAAAGCGGACGCGTCCCGCGCGAAAAGAAGGGAAGAGCAGAGGTACGCGCGGTGCGTCGGCAGCGCGTCTAATCGGCGATTAGCGGTATTTTCGAGTTCGCAGTCCGGGTCGAACGAGTTCGGACGAGTCACGAGCGAGGCATCGAGTGCCGGTCGCCGCCACGAGATTCCGCTTAGGGCACGGACACGCGATTAACCGCCGGCTATATTCTTTCGACGGCCAGCGGAACGAGTAGAAGAGGCAGGAATAGAAGGAGGAGAGGAACGAGGAAGAGGAACAGGGGGAGAGGGGGGGAGAGAGAGAGAGAGAGAGAGAGATGCCGAGCACGGGGGAACGGGAGGATGCGAAGCGAGTACGGGACGAAGCGAATCGGAGCCGGAGAAGAGAGAGGTCAGCGATTCTCAGTGCGAACCGTTCGATCCTAGTCGATTAGTGGCCTGCGGACGGAGGATCGAAGGTGCCGTAAAGAAAGAGAATCGCGGCGGTGGCCGACGGGTCCAAAGATACCACTACCACCGCTGCGACCACCACCACCACTCATCCTCCATAAAAGCTTCCATGCGTGTCAAGCGTTATACGACCACGTTACTATTAAATACGTCAAAGCTCCGTATGTTTATTGCATATTGGATGCCGTGCACTTCGGCTTTCTCTGCCGGTCACTATAACCCATAACCCGTAACCCGTAGCCCATAAGCCACAACCCGTAACCTGAACCGATCGCCATTGTCGTGCACGAATCCATAGGCGTGCTGGCTAACGGCAGTCGTTTCATTCTTGCTACTTTGAGCTCTTTCCCGTCGTTTCCGAGGAGAAAGAAGTGCGCCGGATACTTGTTCCGTCGACCGGTGATCGACCGGCATCGCGTCGCCTCCGCGATCGTCCCGCTCGGAACGGGACGCAGCGTCGCGCGTTTCCCGTTCCGCGTGAAACGATTACGCGAGCGCGAATCGGGGAACAAAGCGGGCGAAACTGGTAACTAAACGGAACTAGACGAGGGGAGGCGGCGCGAACGAGAACGAAGGGAAACCTCGACGGAACGATACGAACCGATGCGATGCGAAGCGAAACGAAACGAAACGAAACGAAACGAAGAATGGGCGAACGTGTTACCGAACGGTGTTTCAATCTCCATAATGACCGCTCTGTTCCCTTTCGGCCGGAGTGTGCGCCACACGGACACCGACACAACGAAACCGAGTAGATGCTAATAACGGAGAAGCTCCATACCGTCCGTAGGCATCGCTCATTCAGAGACTTCTTTTGCATCCGCGTTTGTTCATCCTGAAAGAGAAAGCTGGGACGCGCGCGCACTCGCGGCTTCTCTGCCTCTCGCTCATCCGTCGCCCTTTCGCGCACACACGCGCGAACGTACACACACGCGCGCGCACGCTTTTCTTCGGCTTTCCCGTTTTCACGAGCGTACGCGCCGTTCGGGGATTCGTTCGCATCGGAGAGAGGAAACCCGGAAAAACGGGGAAACGCGAACCCACCGAAAAACCGGTCGCGTTGGGCCGGCGTCTCCGCGCGGGACGCTCGTCGACGGGGAAACGAAAATCCTACGAAGATCGTCGTTCGATCCCACCCATCGCTGCGATGGGTGCCGTCGGAAAAATCATGGAGCGGGGACGAGGAAGAATGTAGGAAAGCGGAACGCTCGATGGGCCGTGTCGGGGCGTAGTTACGCGTATTGCTCGGCGAGGCAGCAAGGGAGGAAGATTGGCGCGCGCGAAACGATCCACGTGGAAGGGAATGGCTGGTGGTTATGCGCGCGTGGAAAATGAACAATGGAGTGTCGCGACACGACGCGGCTCCGGTCTAAATACCGATGCGGCCCGTTCTCCTCTTCCTCGCGGTCCGCTTTCGCTCCGTTCGCCGCGCGTCCTAGCGTTCGTCGGCGACGGGGACGTCGAGGAACGCCGCCGCGATTCGAACGAATCGTCTCGGGATCGCGATCGGCGGCCGAAAGTTCCCGGGATGTTTTCCTTGCCGGTAATCGCGTTTTAAGCCGAGGAATTAATTAATCCGGAGAAGCCCGATGAAAAGCGATCCGGGCGAAGCGGAACTCGGACCGTTCGCCTCTCCTCCCGGCGTACCCCATCCATCGATTCGTGTAATTCCCCGCGCCCCCGGCCCCTCCGGCGATCGGCCGTCCTCCTCCATCCAGCCGGTCGTCCCTCGCCGTCTCCGTCTGCCGCGCGATCGCGAGGACGCGCGTTCCTTTTCATTGAAACGAGCAATTCTCGAAAAGCGTACACGTAGACGCGACGGTAAACAGAGGACGACACGGGCCGGTGAGCGCACAATGTGTCGGGGAGGCTGGAAAGACAACGCGAATCCATCATCTAGGAAGAGAGGCTGAAAGGGCTTTGCGGCACCGCACTCTGTGTAATTGTGGTCCCGGCCCCTGGTGGCCCGGACTACCGCACCCCCTTACCGGCTTACCGAGATACCTACGGCTGCCCGGCAACCTCCATCCACCTCCAGCCATCCTCCATCCGCCTCTATCCACCTCCATCCACCTCTATCCACCTCCACCTACTCAACCGTGCATCGTCCACTCGCCACTCGGAATCCGCGACTCGCTTTTCACTGCCCGGCCAACCGACTTTGCGACGCGTTCCGCCGCTTCTGCAGCCGCCGTCGTCGTCGTTCGACGAGCGGAAACTTTTTCAAACTGCGCCTGGATGTACGGCTGCCCGATTCGGCCGGTTTTCGAAACACCCGAATCGAGTCTACATCGAATCCATCGCGCGCGTGCAGTCGTCGTCGATCGAACGAACGGTCGAGGGAAAAAGAAGTTGGAAAAACCGAAGAAATACGCGCGACATTCTCTGGCTGCCGATTTCTCCCGTTTAGGGGGAAAATTCAATTTCTTTTGATGACAGTTATGTTACAGTGCTCAGGATAACAACGTCCGCTTTAAGGGGTGAGAACGCCTCTTAAGGTCGAGGGTTGAAAGTATATTTTATCTCTGAAACTAGTCAACATAGACAAGAAATCTAAATTGTCTGCTCTAAGGCGATTAATCTAACAAGAATATTCCTACACTGCTAACACATCGATAACAAGTTCTCGCTTTAAAGGACATCAACTTCTAAAGCAACTATCCAATCTAATACAACTATTTCAAAAAGCTTCGATTACGCACAAAATTCTAAGTTCAAGCATTCCCACGCGTGCAGTCTCTCCATTAACCAGTTAACTGTATTTGACATGGAGAAGTTGCAGGATTTTGTGTCGTGACGAGTATACTCGTCACGGTAAAAAGTAGTGACCATTGGCTTTTCATAGAAATTACAATTTAAATAGCCAATGATCACTACGTTTTACCATGACGAGTATACTCGTCGAACACAGTTAACCGGCTAACGAAGGAGCAAGCGTTTGCCGTTATTCAGCCGATTCCTCTCAGCCGATCGGCTATCGGTGCTTGCACCTCGGTTGTTTTCAATCTGACCAGCCGAGGCGGCGAAATCGGCCTCCGCGCGTCCTCGGCGACGCCCCAGTGCCACGGGGGTAAGACCCCGGTGCCCTGCGTAGCTCCAGGTCCCGATTAAGCGGCTCTTCCTCATAGTCGTGCGGTCCGCGTAACCGGATGAGATTCGTCCTCTCCTCTCCGCGAGTCTCCCGCCCCGCGACTCGCTAGACAGCGCGACTGCGAGGCTCGAGATAGAAGCACCACCGGTTTCCGTGGCTCCGTATTCGCCGGCCAATCGCGCGTTCGTTCCCGTTTCTTTTCTCGACACGATATCGTGGAGCTCCGAGTTACGTATTCGCCGAGCGGCGATCTTTCGCGCGAAATCCGGCCGCGATCGGTCCGGAAGATCTGAACGCTCGCCCGGAATCGTCCCGGGAATCCGCCCGCGCGGTGCACTATGGGCATTTCCAAATACGGGAGAATCATTTTCGTAAACATTCCGAGAACCAACAGAGAAGTTTCCTTTTTTAGATTAACGAAAGTGGTTGAGTAAACATTTGGCTGTAAGCGGCATGATTTTTGTTCACTTTTGTTAATTATTCATTCGGTAGTTTGAGAGAAGACAAGCTCGAGAAGATAACGACTGAAATTATGATCTGCAAGCTGAATGCTTTTACGATCTAAGTAACTCCAAATAGAAGTAAGTGTACTATACACCTACATATTACCAGATTTCATATCGATATCACGAACATTTCAATCATACGTTAACACTAGAACTACCGAGCATTTAATACGATTAATATGGAATTCCTATAAAAATTGTAACAATAGATTACTTTCAGTTTCTTCAAAGATTCATTATAGTACTGAAATGAAACTACTTTCAAAATCATTTCGAATATTCAATGCTTCGAAGATATCGATAATTGCTAAACAGAAAGATCGAAACGAGTCATTGTAATTTACATATGTTTTCTCATTAATTAGTTTCAAAGGATATCGTCCGTATCTCATCGTAGAATATTGAATATTTCCAGTGAAAAACTGTCGAGTGCAAAGGGTTAAGCAGCATACTACCCTTCCAACGATACCAAAACCGACACGAAATCCCTCGAAACGATCCCTGCGCGCACGACTTCATTCGGAAAATGTTTTTTACCGCATTTGCGTCCCGAACGCGGCACAGTGCGCCGCCCAGCCGCTTCCTCGGCCACCTTTTCCTTCCGTTTGTTCTTGTTGCCGGCCGATGAGACCCGGAGTGGCGCGGATGTACGCCGATATACGCGGAGACTGGCGGGGTTTGCCCGACCGAGGAGATAGATGGGAGAGTTTCGCGGTGCGCGCCCACATAGCGGCAATGTAAGTCATGCTTCTTTATGGGCCGGCCCGTGACCCCGCTACTTGTAAACCGACTAAAGATTCAGAAATAGCCGTCGCCGCGGCGTACCCACCTCCCTCACCCCCTCCCTCCGTTATCCCCTTTACGACACGGGGTTTGCTTACTCGCTTCTTTCTTTCCATCTGTCTCGGACACCGACACCGACACCGACACCAACACCGAGAGATCGTTGCCGTAACTTACGTGCGGTAATACGATCGAACCGACGGAATTGCAAGCAGCCACGACGAACGATCCGTAACCGTTCCTCCTCTGCCCGGCGCTCGCTCCTTGTTCGATTGCTACGCCCACGAGTACCTTCTTCCCGCGTTCACCGAAATTCCGCGATTTAGCTAGGTCCCCGCCGGAAAACGTAACGATAGCATCGAACGATCGCACGATAGGATCGAAGGAATCGCTGGATGCGACGCGATGCGCATCACTGGGCTGCACCGTGAAACGTAGGATTAAATTCGAATCGCAGAATTTGAGGATTCATGGGATTTGCCACGGAGTAGATGATAAGGTTAACCCTTTGCGTCCGAAGTGCTCTTGGTTTCTCGCTTTGAGGTTCGCGTCGACGTTAGTTCGTTCCATTATAGCTTAATATGACGCTCTTATTTATTCGAGAATATTTAGGAGTCATTGGAATGTTACCTTTACATGGTACAATTGTGATACTACGAATGAATATAGAAGAAATCGTTGAAACATGTAGAGGTTGCAATAAAATCGAGTCCGACTGGACATAGGATTGCTAAGGGTTAAAATTTGGTAATGGGGAATTAATTGAGGAAGCTTCGAATATGGGGGAATAGCTTCTAGAAGAATTCTGTTTCCGTTGGAATCGGCTATCACTATATTTTGATTAGGGATAAGTTACTTCGAGTCTATGAAGATCGAAATAGAGAGCTCTTTTGCCGTTTAACCCTTTGACGAGGAAGACTCTTTGAAGCACAGGAACTTGAAATCATTCTATCGCTTGCGGTGCGTTCAGCGTTAAAGCGAAGCATCCCCTATAAGGGTAGTTCCTCGTGTTACTAAAGAAACAATGCCAGGATCAGATTCTAGCCGAAAGACCGGTGAAACAGGTTACTCCGCGAGCGCCGATACAAAGGTAACAGAAACACGAATTTAGCGTAGATTTTTACGGTTCCAGCCCGCCGCGCGCCGTCATTCTCGACTCGGACCTATCGGCCAGACGGAAATCGGGAAACCAGCAACCGGAGAAGAAAGGGTCGGTCCCCCCGCCGCGATCGAAGATCGAACCGTTCACAATAGGTTCGCCGTGAGCTCGTACTCCGCGCGCCGCTCGATGTATCGTGGCATTTGGCATTTTCGACTGAGAGCGACCGGTGGTCGTCGATCATAGACGGACGGAGGAAAGAAAAGACGCTGGTATCGAGTCGCGCGGAATCGGAATCGGAATATCGGAGTACGCTCGCCGGCAGCGGGGAATCGATCGGACGTCGCGAATATAATATTACCGGCCGTTATCTGTGCCGCGCGTCAAACCCATTCGCGAGCATGTTATCTCTCGCTGGAACGCGCAACGGTCTTGATTATGCGTTCGATTATGTCGACGCCGCGCGCAAATATTAGGTCGACGCCGATGTCCCGTGAAAGGGAAACAGGGAGTCGGGGGGGTACGAGCGAGGCTCCTCGAAGGAACAGAATCGAAGGGGCGGCCGACGAGGGAGATCGCGTGACGAACGAGGCTCGTTGAAAAAGCCAGGTGAGCATCGCAAGCTCGTTGTCGCGATCGCGTCATCAGCAGGTTCGAGTGGACCTCTCCACGGAGGTACGTGTCGAACGATCTCGGACGGATATCGAGCATGCGGGTGGAGCGCGGCGCGCGGACCGACCCAACCGCCGTTTTATAAACGAAACTCGAGAACTTGGAAGGTACCAGTGATAAAGATGCTTCGGACGAAGATTCTGAGGTATAGACCTAATGATGGTTGCATTCTTTGTTTACATTACGGGGATGTTACAAAGTTCTTTCGATGACAATAGACATTTGACCCTTTGCACTCGGAAGGTGACTCTCAGTCACCACTTGATTTGACACAGTAGAACTACAAAATCTGATATTTAATATGAAACTTTGTATAATACAAAGGGTTAAATAGAGAAACGGAATTTATTCGCGGAGTTTGTATTTTCCAAATGAAAATTCGTTGCGCGGAACACGTTGGAAACTCGAGGCGACAGTTTGCGACCGAAAAAGTCGATCTCGCTGTTAGCGGTTGACAGATAGCAGTGATCATCGAGAAAAGAAGGAATGCACCGTAAAAGACTTGCGGTTAGGAGACTGGATCGAGCAGAACGGCGCGAGAGACGTCGAGGAGCGGTACGCAGCGAAGGGAGCGAACGTCGCAAGGGGAGCAGGGAGGAATCGAGTCGGTGGAGATATCTCGGCGATTCGGCAATATCGCGCGGTCGACAAATTAGCGTTAATCCCGGGTCGTTAGCAAGATTGATGCCAGGATTTCACTTAAGGGCGCAGTCGAAGGGAAAGTTTCGAGAGAATAGTGCTCGTAGACGTAGTCGTAGTATCCTCGCTGTCATTGTCGTTCTCGTCGGGCGGCTGTAATGAAGTGGGTGGACCGGTGACTGGCTGGTATAACACGAGCCCCGAGCGTTGCCGGGCGAAATACCTATACACACGCGTCCCGGAGACGTCGGTCTCGGAGACGCGATGGAACCGAGACGAACGGAGGGTCGCCGAGCCACGGAGGGTAGCGAGGGACGAGAGAAAACGAGCGAAGGGATATGGGTCGAGCGAGCGAGAAAGAGGGAGAGTGATAGAGAGGGAGGAACGATGGAAGGGGAGAAGGCGGGCTGGATCGAGAGAGAGTCGCACGATGACCACGGATCAATCCACCCTCCGTGGTCCACCCCTGGTCCGAGTGGCTCGAGGTAACCGTCTTCCCAGCCATCGTCGTCGTCGTCGTCGTCGTCGTCCCCCGGCCGAAAGGTCTGCCACTGAAAGTCCAGTCACCACCGGTCGATTATCGAGTGGACGCGGCGCGCGCGTTTCGATCGGAACCCTCGCGATCCGTTCGAGATTTCTTCGGCGGAGTCGATTCGGCGGCGAATCGGTCGCGCGTCGTAAAAGTCCGAAGCCGCCGGATCGGTTTGCCACGCTCGAGGGTGATCTCGATCCGGCCGGCGCGCAGCCTCGGACTCTCGCGTCCACGGATTCGTCACGGTCGCTCGAAGGATGACGAGAAGAGCGAACCGATGACACGCCGCCTCGGGCCCGAATCTCCGAGAGCCTCGATCGCTCGGAACCTTCGCCGCGCTCATCCCTTTTGCTTTTTACCCTTTCCTTTGCTCTCTCGGTTTTCATCTATTCTCCACCCTTGCCTTGTCTTCTTCCCGCTCTCCGTCTCGTCTCTCCCTCTGTCGTCCGCGTCTGCCCTCCGCTCCTCTCTGTTCCCCGACACCCCCACCCTCCGCCTGTTCTCATCCTTCGAAAGTGTTCTCTTTGGTCGTTCGTTCGCTCCAACTTTTACGAGCACCTTCAACCGAGGAGTCCCGTAATTGCCTCTTTAGCGGTAACCCCCCGACCGACTCTTCCTCCCGGTACCAGAACGCGTTCCAACCGTCGAACCGTCGAACCGTCGAACCGTCGAACCGTCGCGTCGAGTGCTTCTTTCCTACCTTTCCGCCTCCTCCCCCTTATCCGCCCCCGCTCCTTTTTTTCACTTTGCAATCTTCCTTTTTTCCCCGAGATAGCTCGGCGGCCATCGATCTTTCTTCGCCGCGCGAAACTTTTTTTTCGCGCTCTCGTACGGACGAACATGCGCAGATGTCAATCCTCGGACGGCGACACTGTTCAACGTCGAAACGCAACGGAGCCGACGAAGCCGGCGAAACGAACGGAACGGAATCGAATTGTCGAGAGGAACGGAGGACAAGTTGGAATCCGACGGGAGTATTGCGTCTATATCGAAGTGCTCGGTCTTAAGGGAGGTTTTTAAGGTCAGAAGGGCTCGGGCGTAAAGCGAGGTTCGTCGTTAGTTCACTCCGCATTCTTTGCATCGATAGACAAACGTGGTGGGCGTATATTTACGTCTTTCCCATGGATCGACAGACTCGCGAGACCGAGCATACGCGTCTTCCGTAGTCGGAGGGTTAATTTACAGCAGGACGAAACCGGAAGGGAAAGATTCACGCAACTCGCGAACCTTTGATCGCGGTGAAGATCGCGACGACGACGGATCGCGCGACACGGGTATCGCCGAGTCGGAGTGCACGGGATCCGCGTGCAAGCGTGCCGGTTGCTCCATATCTGTCTCGGGCGCTTCACGAGTCACGTTTACGGCCAGTCGTAACGGCCGTACGTGCTCGTCTCGTAATTGATTCGTCTCGCTCGAACCCCGGGATCGCGACGACATCTTCGAGAATGTCGATGATTCGTGCTCGCGTATCCGGGAACAACAAAACGGGGCGACTCGTTTGTGGGTGATCGGTATCGCGCGAATCCCGAGTCGTTAAAAACGCCTGCGCGACGCAGAAGAAGCGACGAACGTTCAGCGACGAGCGAGCAAAACGAAGGAACGGGAAGAAAAGAAAGGAGGAGAGGGTGGAGGATCGTTCGGGAACGACCGAGAGTCCGTCGAGTAGCTAAAACGGCACCGTAAACTCTTTCCGAGCGCTACTCGGAATCGATACGATGATCCACGGAGCGAGGAGACGCCAAAGTCGTCACCGAAACGGCAGCCGAGATCCTCAGAAGCCACGTTACGACCCGGCGCGGCTTTGACACCGTTCCGCGGAGATGGCTGTATTTCCGCGGGGTCGCGCCGGGTCGCGTCCCTCCGCGTCGCGCCTCCATTCTTCGCGGAAGCAGTAAAAAAATCTGCACACACCTACGTCCCCCGGAGAGGACCGTCTGAGCGACGAAAAGTCTACCGAATCGCGACGGAGACATCTGCGCCGGGCAACGCGGAGAGTTTCGGTCGAATCGATTCGCGGAATCGTTCGACGATCCGGCGCGACGATAATCGGTATCACGAGCGAGGTTGCAGCCTTAATCGTCTCGAAGATATTAGGCAGCGAGGCGCGGCGCGGCCGGGGTGAATATGCAAAGTACGTTTTTCCTCGAACAGCTTACCCGATGCCGAGTTCGGGGGTGTCGTTGGACGGACAAGGAGGGAAGGAGGGCCCGGTGGGAGGGGATTCCGTCTCGGTCTTGGAATCGGTTTACGAGGCTCGTTAAAATATTAGTCGGGCGTAAGTTCTTGGTGACACGCGGCGCGATTCGCGCTTCCAGCCTCGAGGACGCTGTCGTCTATGCAAAATAATCGTTTCTTAATTGCAGAGTAATTGCAAATTCGGTAGGGAAGCGGGCTCCTTCTTCCCGGGCGAGGCTCTCTTAAACTGTCGCCGTCTGCCGCCTCCATTATTCTCGACACCTTCGGCTTAACCCGCCGAACGCCGGCAAGGAATTGCGAATCGCCGCGGACGCGAGATCGATCGGGAACCGAGCTCGCCTCTCTCGCGTCTCTCGGCCGTGAATCGGTCCGCGATCGTCGTCGGACTCGCGAGTCCGAGTTTCGCCGGTGAAAGTCTCGATACGGGGCGATACGGGACGATACGGGACGATGAGGCCATCGGCGGATCCCCTTCTGCGAAGAGAATCGCCGCCTCGCCGCGACCCGCTGTGCGCGAGACCCGGCTCCGCTCACCACCCTGTCCTCTTCTCTTTTCCTGGCGCGGATAACACGTTGCAGTCCTTCATGCCGGTCGGCAGGAACCCCGTGAACAAACGGGCCGCCGACCGGCCTTATCTCAAGACGCTTTAATGTGTTTAACCCAGCGAAGATAGTGGACAATTTATTGCTCCCTATTTTAGGCGTACTCTCTCCCTTTCTCTTTCCTCCGCTCCTCCGTGCCCTGCGCTCTGCCGACTTGCCGCGCGGACCTCTTTTAGTCCGTCCCTCTTTCCGCTTCCTCGCATTCCTCGGGCCTGCCCGTTCTCGTTGCGCCACGGCCCTTTGCTTTCGTTCCGTCCCCGTTGTTCTCTTAATTGCAGCCTTACGCGCGCGATCGCGGATTCCCGCGACAGGTGGCTCGAAGATCGTCTCGCTCGATCGAACGTCGTCGTCCGTGGAATTGGAAAGAAATCTCGCGCCGAGCGTCAGCGACAGATGTTTTTCATCGAGCGACACGGGTCAGCGGGATTCCGAGCTGTCCCGATGCGATTTATTAACCGGTGATAACGCTAGAAACACGAGCGCCCTGCTACTCCCTCGGAAATAGTGGAAACCGGAGATGTTTTTTTCGAAAGCCCCAGCCTCCTTCCCTTCGGAACGTTCAACGACCGTCTCGTGTTCCATCGCGTTCGATGCGCCGCGCCATCTTGGTCTCGCGCATACGATCGGCCGATTTCTCGAGTTAATAATACGAACGAACCTCCCGTGCAACGCGTCGCGACGAATAATCGCTCCTCGGATCGGCGATCGCGATCTGGTTCGCGAAACTCCCGAGCAGAAACGCAACGACTCGCGCCGACTTGGCGGAAGCGCGGCGGACGAAGAGCGGAATGGCAGGATTGTTCGGGGGTTAACGTTCGCCGCACTTTGACCCGGCTCGTAAAAATCTTCGATTTACCGTCCCGTTGCAGCTGCAACCGGCGCGAATGTTTCCAACGTCCGTCCCGGCGGGGACAAGTTTGACGCGCCGCGCCGATTCGAGCGGCGATACCGGGCCGAAAGTAGACACGGACCCGTTCGACTCGTCGCGCGGCGACCGCGTTTAGGATGCCGGACGATTATGCGGACGCGAAACGAGCAGCAGGCAGAACGTCGATCGCAGCTTGCGCGAATCGGCAGATGCTACGAGGATAGGAGCCTCTCCTCGAGGATCATTCGAATCAAAACGCGGCGCAGGGGAAAGAGATCGCGCGCTGCAGGTGCGCGTCGAGGAGCCGCTCTAATCGGAATCGGCATCCTGTCTAGTCGCGGGGAATCGCGGGAAGCCGACTCTTTTGGCGGTCCTCGCCGTGTTTCTTCGTTTTTGCAGAAATACGAAGTTTTTGCAGTTTACTTTGCCGAGCAAACGCGCATCGAAACTGCTATGCGGTCGAAACAGTTTTGGACAAAGCGGAAAGCAGTGTCAAGGCTCGCGCATCCAATGAAACTTCGCGTGACGCGTCGCTAAGAAGATGAATGTGTCGAGAATGAGCATGAAGTGTATTCTTAATGACTGCTAGGTATCCATTGGTGCAGTCCTCTGTTTCGCGGTAAGATTTCTTCTCGCGTTTTTTTCCGCGTCGTTCGTACAGTTTCAACCGTTGAACGCTCCGTTTTTCAGTTTCTGTAAAGCTATATTAATAAACATACACTTTTCAAACTGTGTTGTTTATTTCTACAAATAAACGTTCAACAGAATTAAGTTTAAACATGTAAGTCATCGAGTTTCGCTCAGAAAACGGTCGTACTGCGCGTCGCTTTAGCCGAACGTTTTCTGAAACATCTAATAAATCGACGATGAAGCAGTCGTTAGAGCGTGATGAAGCAGAGACGTCCACCGAGTCATTATTTCCCAAGATTGCCCACCCGCGAATCCTCTAACAAGTTTCCGTGAAAAACGGCGTTGCCCGAATTCCGTAGACGCGGCAGTGAAAGCGTTAAACGCGCGATATCGGTGTAAACACGCGAGCAGCTCGTCGACGGTTTCCCCGTACGCGATCGCCGAGTCGGATCGGATTTTTCCGTGAACGGTTCTCGGGCGCGATTAGATATTTGCTCGTCGAGTTGCCGCATCGTCGCCGGCGATCGTTACGGCTCCGAGTACAAAACGCGTGGCACGTGACTCGTTCTGATTAAAATGTTAATCAGAGGGTCCCCGTGTTCTCTTTCCCTCGCCGGCTCTCCGTCTCTCTCTCTCTCTCTCTCTCTCCCTCCCTCGCCCCCTTTATCCCCCTGTTTCTCTATTTCACTGTCCCGCTGTCTCGCTGTCTCACGTTGGGTTCCCCTCTCTTATCCGATACCCTTTCAATAACTCGGTCCAGAGTTTCGTCGGTGAATGAACCGGCCCTGTGGGTCCCGGTGCGCCCATACGCGTCTCCGGTTACCTCTGCGGATTAATTATGGGGTAGATCAAAAGAGCATGCGACCACAAAGCGGGTAATGCAACGTGTGGTTCGTTTTCGAAGAGGCGCGTTCCCGTTTAAACATCGCACGCGTTCGTTCCGTTCCGTTCCGTCCCGTCCCGTCCCGTCTCGCCCCCGTCCGTTCCCTTTCTCATCCGGTCTCGTTACGTCTCATCCAGCAAACAAGACGAACGCGCGCCGCGTCACCCGAATTCGCGGACCTTTTAAACGATACTTTATACCCTTGTGCCGCACGGGTTCCGCGCGTCTCGCCGAAGTTACTTCAGAAACGTATCGAGTAATTGCTCGCGTTCGTCCGTTCGCTTCCTGTACCAGCTCACGATTACACATCCGCGCGTCCGCCTCCGCCCCGCGGCCATCGCCGTCGTCGGGCGTCTCGTCTCTGTCTCCCTCGCAGCGCCTTCGCCGCTGCCGAGGATTATCGAAGCCTCGGGACTTTGGCGCGAACGAGTACCCTTGACTGTTGGGTTATCGAAAGGGGTCGAGAGGTCGCACGATACGGCCGAAGACTGGAACGAAAAATCGGATCCGACACTTTTCTGCTCGGCGCATGAAATGTATTTACGTAGCGCGCGATACGTCGTCGGCTCCTCTCGCGAGATCGTCCGCGAGGCCGCGCGCCGCCACCGAAAATACAGGCGGGGATTTTTTCGGGAAAAGTTCCTTCGCCGTGCAATAAAACCGCGAAGGCGGACGGGAACCGCCGCCGGAAACTCTGTTCCGCGATAGGAGCAGGATTCCCACTTTCGGGATTAGGGCGGGATATTATTTTTAACGGAGACGCGCGACCAGCGGCGGCAACGTCTCTGGGAACACGGAAAGTTCCCGCTCGTCGCGTGCTGCGAAATATTTTTTCGGCTCCGCAGCGGAACGTTGTCCGGCTTTTCGCCGGGATTTGCGTGGCCGCGGCGAGGGACGTCGATAAACTCGCGTCGTCGGGATTCCCGTCCGTTAACGCCGATTATCTTCGTGAACGGTGTTCTTCTCCGTTCTCCCTAAAATTCCGCTCCGGCGCGCTCAATATTTTCCTAGTTCTTCGAGCCGAGCGCCGATACGTATCGCGGAGTTGCGCGAGCTCCAGTTAGACGGACGATTTTATCGTTTCCTTTTTTTCCCTCTCGCGCGAACGAACGCGCGATAAATGGACGAGCGAACGACGTATCGTGTTTGTTTCTCGGGAGACGGTTAATTTCGAGTATCGGCGATAACGTAAACAAATAAGCCAACGCGGAGCGTGTCCGTGGTTGGCGCGCGAAACGGGCTCCTTATCGCCGTCGCTCGGGATAACCGATTTCGTAAGTCGCTGAAACCGAACGTCGGAGTAGTCGGAGTCGTCGGAGACTCTCAGTCACCACCTGATTTCATACAGGAAAACCATAGAGTCTGATGTTTAATGTTGAACTTTGTATGATGCCGTGATACGTGAGATATTGGAATAAAATAGCTTCGTTCCTCGATATACTGGCGATTTCTCTTCGACTTGATCTCGAAGAATATCGTCTTTGCCTCGTGAAAAAATGTTAAATATTTATAGTAAGAAACTTCCGAGTGCAAAGGGTTAATATTCTAATCATCGTTAACATCGCTATCATAATTATTATCGCTGTCATTATTGCTATCGGTTCACTGTCGTCATTGTGAATCTAAACTATCGGTTACATGGAGACACTACGGTGCTGAGCTGCCTCATGCTCAACCGGCCTTTCCCTTAGTCCAACAGACCCTAGGACACCATCACTCTTCCTCTCCCTTCGCATTTTCCTGTAAACGATTCCCCCGAAAACAGCGAATTTCCCTGAACCTCGGATCCTGAAGACGCAATTTGGTTAAATACGGTTCACCCTTTACAGTCGAAAGTTCTACCGTAGGAACGTTCAGCTTTTTCCAATGAGACACGAACGTTCTCTGAAACTAACGAGAAAATGTACGCAAATTAGCACTCCAGATGATTTTGTAATCTAACAACTCCAAGCTATTTTTATAGTATCCCTAGCAGAAATGAAAAATGTTCCAACATCCCTTAGGTTTCTTTACTTTCCTTCTTAATACAAAATATGGATGCATAGATCCATTAGTCTTAGGACAGTTCTAAATTTATTCATTAGAACATTTAATAGTATAAATGGTGTATTGGAGCCTACAGAGTGCAAAGGTTAAGAAACTATTTTACTTAGTATTCTACTCCGACCTCGCCTCACCCATCGAACTCCAGAACTACAACCCCAGAACTAGCCGAGAATCTCTCCACCTGATCGCAGGAAACAGCAGAGCGGCGAAAGGTATTTTCGCGTGGAAGGCCGCATCGATGTCCGCATCGATACTTTCGCAATCTACGCTCGTAGCTCGTGGCTGGAAGCTGGGAGCCGTCCGCGCTCTGCGGGAAATCTCTCGATGGATATTCACTGGGGAGCAAAGGCGAACGCCTCCAGGCGTATTTATGAATTCATGCCGCAGATGCGCATAATGGCGCTGATTCGTGACATTTGATTAGAGCATTGTCGCGACTCACCCCACGGCTACCGCCGGCGTTTTCTACCTCTTCGCAACCGGCGCGGCGGTTCGGCGGGAGTCGCCGCGCCGCTGTAAACCGCACTCCCAACCCTTGTACACCCATTATTTTCCGTTCCAGCGATCGCAACCGATCTTCCCGGTAACCTTTCGCCTCGAAATCACGCGCTGTCTGCGGCACGTCTGTTCGGCTCTCCCTATGCGCTTCCGAGCAAACGCGCGTCGATTTCCCCCTCGAACTTCGATTCGAACGATCCGTTGGAATTAGGAATCTCGAGGATACGTTTCGACGGGCTGTCGACGAGACCCGACGTCTCTCTCTCTCTCTCTCTCTCTCTCTCTGTGGCACGTAATCCGTGCGGACGGACGCGTACTTACGTGTACGCGTCGAAGCATGCCGAGTCACGAACAATCCTCGAGTCTGTTTCGCGCGTCCGTTTCTCCGGTCGCTCGTTCGCCCGTCCATCTATTCCGGCCGTTCGTGGCCCGGCGGTCTCCGCCTCCTCCTCGCCTCGCCGGCCCGTCGTCTCGTGGTCTGATCGTCTCGTCGTCTCCTCGTCTGTTCGCCTCGTCGCCTCTTCGTCCCGCGGTATGCGAGAGCCGGAGAGAAGACGAGAAGAGCGTATCCTCGCGTTATAGTTGGGGTAGTCGCATCGCCCGCGGGTTGGTAACGAGGTTACGGACTCATCTCCTACTCGACCGACGACTCAAGCCCTCGGTTCATCAGGCCACAATATTACTAATCAGCGCGAGAATTGGCCCGGGCGGTAAGTGCCCTTCGGATTGCCAATTCACGCTTCCACGCGAGCCTGCGGACGCGAGCCGTCGGCTCTTGGAAATCGGCCATCGAATTTTTCTTTATCCTCCCCGTCGAACCGTCCGAGGCGGCGCGGAACGCGCGCGGAAGGAACCCGGCAAAGATACGCCGCGTGACATCTTAATGAATCGTCGGCTAGGGGATCGTTAGACGCGACCAGAGGCGCATCAATTCCGTTCGCCGATCTGATTACGCGCCAGCCTAATTATGGCGTATCAGGATCGTAATTAATAGCCCAGCCAACATTTCGACGGAACGTCTTGTCCCCCGAGTTCTCCCCGAGGAACGCGATTAGAAAGGGAACGCCGTTCGGTACACCGATGCCGCACGCGTACGGCGCAGCTTCGACGAGTTGGCAGACGACCGACGAACTGGAACGTCAGCGGAGCAGGGGGACTCTTCCACTCGCGATATTTAGACCACCTCCGTCTTCGACGCGTGATCGTTATTGGCGCGCCGCGGGAGCGAAGGAGGGAAGCCGGATTCGATCCGAACGAGCGACGACAGAGATTAACCCTTTGCACTCCGAAGTGCCCCTGGTTTCTCACTTTGAGGTTCGACGTTAGTTCATTCAATTAGTTGAGTTGTTGAAATGTTACCTTTACATGTGATACTACAGATAAATATAGAAAAAATTGTTAAAACATATAGGACTGCTAAGGCTAAGTTCACAGTGCCAACCTTGTTCTGTCGACTGAACGCAATAAAGTGAGACGCAGTAACAGAGATCAAAGTCCATAGCGCCAAGTGCTGGGAAGCTGGCACTCTCGTCTGATTGGTCAGATTCGGTTCTAATTGTACGATTCGCCGAGGCTTGCACACCAATTGGATCACACAGATGTCTTCTGACGTCACGAGTGCCAGCTTTCCAGCACTTGGCTATGCACTTTGATCTCTATCGCATCTCACTACATCGCACTCAATCTATCCTTTGTCACTGCCGGCCAATACCGATCACGTCTAAGAGTCCCCTCGCTCCTCTGACTTTCCAGCTCGCGGGTAGTCCGCCAACTCGTCGGAGCTGCGGTGTACCGATGAGAACACGGATAAAGTCCGCGACAACGGTATTCACGAGATTACTACCCGACAGCGACGCCGTGGATCGTGGAAAACCGGCGAGAGGAGCGGTCGCTTCGAAAACTGGCCCGACCGGAGGTTCACAGCGGCCGTTCCCTTTGATTTTTCGAGGCGAACAGGCCCGCCTCGTTTTACTCGCCGTATCCCCGAGCCCGTATCTTTCTCCCGATGCGCGTTTATTAATAATAGCCGGGCCACTCGCTGCCGACACCTTCGATCCTTTCGGCGAGCGCCGACTGCGCGTTCGTTTCGTTCCTCCACGTTCTATTAGGCTGTAACATATGAAGTGTCCGATTTCTAGGAGTAGCTTGAAATTAACGGAGACTCCTTGGCAACCGACATTTTTCATCGAAACAGCGATCACTGGATTTTATAGATTGTCCGTCAAGTTTTCTATAGAAACCCGACGGTCTATCAACCGATTCTCTAACGCGTAGGACCGTTCAAAATTAGCGCGCCCGAGCGTATGGCCGAGCGAATGAGGTGAGTGTGGATGAGAGAGAGAGAATGCATGTATATAAAGGGGATCCACGAACGAACGAACGGACGAATGACGAATGGTTGTGAGAGAGACGAGTCAATAAAAGTTATTTAGCTAATTAAAATAAAGAGTTGCAAAGACAATTAATACAACAAACGTCTTCAACGTTTCGACTCCTGAAGGTTCCTTCTTCGAGAAGCGACTTGAATGTTTGAGAAAAGTGAAAATCGGGAGGTGGAGTTTCAACTTTCGCACCGTTATTCGTGACACGTGGTCGAGCACTGCTACAAAACTGGCCCCTTTCGATCGAACAAAGGCCAGTCTCCCCTAAGTTACATATAAAATATGACCAAAAATCTGTACGTTTTCCGTTGAGGCCGAGCTTAAAGCGCCGATCCTTCGAAACCGGACATTTCACACGTTGCGACCTATGTAACACGTGGAGCCGCCGCGAGTTCCGTGTTCGAGACACGCGGCAACCGTGCAACGAGCGTATCTCGGAAACATCGATTATTCCGAAAATAATTCGGGTTCGATTGAACGTCTCCGCGCACATTACGCCGTACGCGAGCACGCTGCCAGCCTTTTCGTATCTTGCAGCCTAGAACGTTATCGGTGGTTCGTATTTAGTGGCGTTCGTCGTGAAGCGGCTGCAGCGAGATAACCGGATGAGTTACGACATCGATAAAATCGGTATCTCGCGGGTCCGTAAACTGGTAGTCCGACTTGCTTTTTTCGAAGATTACGATGATCGTTCTGGATAGTTAGCGGGAACGGAACACGAGACGGAGGATGCACGCGGGCCGGCTCCGCTCAGATTTTCCCTGCCGAGCGTGATTTATCGGGAGGCTGGAAAAAAAACGAACTAGCTCGTCGATGCAACGACCGAATCGCTCCTTGGAGGCCTCCGCTGAATATAAAAAAACGAGCGGAGGGTCGAGGTTACGAGGAATTTCGAGAGGAGGAAAAAAAACCGACGGTCCGCCGATAACGCGGCTAGACGTTCGGAGAAACGCTGCGAGTTCGTCAATGGGCGTCGTCGTTTCGAACCGCGAATATACTCGCAGTGCCGTCGATCTAACAGCTGCACCTGTTTCTCGCGCGGACTACCTTGCAGCTTCCCATCGTCCGTAGCGTCGTCTTTCGATTCAACCCTTTGCGGACGAAGGTTCTCGAATGTATACGAAACCTGCCTGTCGGATTACACATCGAAGGCTTAACCCTTTGCACTCGGGAGGTGACGCTCAGTCATCACTTGATTTCGTACAGTGAAGCTATAAAGTTTGATATTTAATATTATGCTTCATATAATGCATCAATCAAAAATATCCACGTAGAATAGCTTTGTCCGTCAACTCGCGTGAATTTCTGGAGTTGGTTTTACAAAATATCGTCTTCATCTCGTCAGGAAATGTTGAAATATTTCTAGCGAAAAACTTCGGAGTGCAAAGGGTTAAACGATAGAGAATAAGGAAACTATGTACCAATTTCCTATTGTTCGAGTCGTTCAATCATTCGTTTGCAACTTGGTATTCCAAACACGTAAGGTTGACATCGGCAAAGTATCACCATTCGTCTGCAAAGGGTTAAAATTATTTTGAACGATGAAATCGTTACTTCGGCGCGTCAATACTACATGTTCTCCGACAGCGTGCAACGGAAAAATTCAGTATCGCAACTCAACGCAACGCAACGGAGTGTATTCGGGCGAGTATTAAATTTCGGATAATCCAGAAGGATCCTCGCAGAGCGGGGTAATTAATGTGCGTTGGGGATCCGTCGAGGAAGCGGAACGAGGAAGAGGGAACGAGCGACGGAGAAGGAGGGAGAAGGAAGACAATGAAGAAAGGCAACGAAAAAGAAGGGGCTCTAAGGATTGGTTTTCTCACAGTGAGTCGTCGTCCCGTGGCCGAAAACCGGACATCTGGACGTGGGACAGCTGCGTGACCACAGGCTCCTCCGTCCCATCGAGCCGAGGGAGGCTTTCACGGGGGCGACCGTCCCTCGGTCGCGCCGGGGTTTTACTTTTCGCTTTCGACGTCGCCGTATAGGTTCCGTAGTCGCGTCCACTTTCGCTCTCGCTCGCGCAAGCGTCCACACGTGCGAACGCGACCGAAACTCCGACGAAACGTTGCGTTCTTCGCGATTTCTGCGCGGAGATCGAGGGGAACGGGCAAATACCCGTGTGAACGGCGATCGAGGATTATACCGAAAGCAGGTTGGCTCGACGATCGAACGGAACCTGCAGGGATCCTCGGTCGATCTCGCCTCGTCGCGACGTCCAGGCAGAGACAAAAGCGACGACGTCCACGGAAACGAGGGGAGAATCCGAAATCCGAGACGAACGCGCTTGATGGTTCGTAAAGTGGTACCGGGTGCGATCGACACCGGCCGGCCGACGGTGTTCCGGTCCCCGATTCCGGTGCGCTCGCAGCCGGTTCGATTCGCTTTCAACCACGAACGTCTCGCCACTTGTCCACCCACGTGTCACGGGCACCGCAAGGTGTTCCATTACGTCGCAACCGCTCGCGCGCTCGCCTCTCCATCGATACCGGCGATCGCGGCGGAACAGGTAAACGAGCACGGCCGGGCCGAGCCCGCCCTGTCGCGTATCGTTTCCGTTTACGCCGGTTCCTAACCGTGACAACGGCGGGCAATGGGAACGAAGGGAGCGACTCGCGCGATCACGACCGTTTATTTCCGGACTGCGGTTCGTGGGATCATGCGACCGGTACGGAACACGAACGACTTCGACTCGATCCTCGCGAAAACCCGTATTCCCGAGCGGATTCGAGCAGGTTCCCGCATGGGAAACGCCGCGGCGAGAGGACCGGAGCGAGGACCGGCACGGTCCGGTTCCACGAAGCGGTTTTCCGCGTCGGCCCGTCTCTAAAAAGCGACGCCGCCTCGAATCTCGGGGCTCCCGTTGCCCCTAACAGAATTCCGGTCTTCGGAGTCGCTCCCCCAAAAACGCCGCGGTTCGTTCCGGCGGCCGGATCGAACGTCAAGACCAGGCTGGCCGGAGAACGAAACCGTAAATCTTGTCCACGCACGCGCTCCGACGTTGACGCGGCGGCGAAAAAGTATCTCGAGGTTGATTTATCCCCCGCTCCCGAAAACGGCGCGTCCACGCGAGACCGGCGCCGCGCGTTTCGCCTTCGAGCCCACGGATGACTTTGAATTTACGCTCCTTTTCGCTCGGTTAGGAGCGCCCGTAACGGTCGAGTCAGCGCTAATGTCGCGGAAGAAAAGGCGAGCGGAGTGCGGTTAAGGGGGAGAAAAGTGGAATCGAGTGGATCGTGGGAGTGTATCGTTCTCCTATTTAACGTCGCGCTCGAGCGTTCGGCCGGGTAGCGCGGACCCCTCGATCTTCTCCGTCGACGGACCGAGTTTCGAATTCCACGGGAGCAGCACGTGGGAGTGGAAGACCGTACGGCAGAGCGAGGGGGAGCGGAGGGGGATGTTACCGAGAGGTCCGCGCGACCGGCAAACTTGCGGTTCTCTCGCCAATGGTCGCCGCCACTTTGTCCTGGACCCTCCCGAAGTGGACACGATGTTTGTTTGTTCCGGTCTCGGTGTCACAACACACCCACTACAGACCGCAGTAGGGTGCTAACTGCTATTATATGTGCCATTACCTGAGCACCCCCGCTGAACGCGGCCTCTCGTACCTACCTCCGACCTTTTGTCCACCGCGCCCGGGAAACAGAGACCGTCGGCCGCCCTTCCGCTTTCTTGCGCTCACGAAAACGTTTCCGCGCGCTCCCTCCGACGCGACCGATTTCTCGCGGGTAAAAATACGGATGAGACGGAGACTCCGATCGCGCGACGCCAACGACGTTCGTTGCGAACAGGAACAGCGACGGAGACGGAGGAACAAGGAGACGCGAGAGGGAGGGAGAGAACGGGAGGAAGAATTTGATTTTCATAGAAAAGAGATTTATTAGCTATGCGGTCGGATATGAGAAGATGGGTGGGTCCTTTCCCAACTCGAGTTTCCACCCCGGTTGCACAACCCCGATCTCGCGCCGGATCTTGTTGTCCGGCTGCGTAAACTTGGGGCCGGTGCACCTCTCGTGGGATCGAGGACCCTCGGACACGGATCATAAACGTTTTAAACGAAATCCGGGAAAATTTACATTCGACGAAACGGGGAACGGCGGAAGGGGCCGCGCGGAGGGTAGTAAGTAGGGGGTTGCGGTTGCGACCGGACCGAGGCAACCTGCGGTTCACCGTTACCGGCGTGCTCACGGTGCGTCACGCTCGAAGCGATCGGAACGATCGGAACGATCGACTGGGGGTAGTCGTCGATTTGAATCCCGGGCGCGGTCACCCGCCCGTCGACCCTATTCTTTCGAATGCACTTTATATCGACGTCCACCGATGCGAGACGGAACGAGGCCGATCGCGCTCCGAATTCCCCGTCGCCGTGCGGCCTACGATTCTAATCGTTTTCTCGAATCCAGGGAATTCCTTGGGAAGCCTTCTGTTCGACGCTTTTCGGAGACGGTTCGGGACTAGTGACTAGATGGTAAGACACCCTGGAACAATCGTAGGTATCGGTACTCTGCTCCGAGAGAGAAAATGCGCGATCAAGCACACTGAGCATCGCCAAGATCGAAAGAGTAAGAACGGTAGTAAGGAACCGAACGATCAAAAATCTGAAGCTTTTCTCGTGTAGCGGAGAGTTAAATATAGTTTAGATTAGTTCGGAGTTGCAGTGGTTTTATTGCCCAACCTCGGCCATCCTCTTACAGCGCGAAGCGAGTTGCTTCTCCTGCCAGTGGATCGTTAATGTTTTCCTTAGGAAATGTTCCCTCGAGGAGCATCGTGCTCGCAGTTGTTGCTATTCGGAGAACCGTAAATACTTTGAGGAACTGTAGGGTGTCTGACAGTTTTGTCGCGGAGCGTAGATCACGTCCATCGCGTTCCCCGTGGCCCCGATCCTCGATTTCCAACGGGGAAATTGGAAACAATCGACTGTCGAGCAGATTCCGAGGCAGGAGCAAAGAACAACGAAAGAGGGATTCCTCGGAGCGTCGAAAAGCGATCGCGCGTCCCGCACAATAGGCCGAGGAGCCTGTGCTCCGGATAAAATTAATAAAACAATGGTCCGTCATCGGGCGACTCGAGACGGAACGAGCGGCGGGAATATCAATTGCACGGATCGCTGGAAATCCGAGCGGCTCCGTCGTGCGAATAAATTTTATTTCGTTCTCGATGGCAATCACTGGCGTATTCACGCAAGCCGAACAATCGAATTACGATCTCGCCGTCTGAACGGCGATAGCCCGCTTTGCTCTTCGTTAACATCTTTGTCCGGTGCTTCTTGGTCCGCCTTTACATCTGGAGTCCCGTAAATTAGGAATGCGAACGACACTCTCGGAGTCGAAAATCGTTTAGCTCGTCGCATTTCCCTTCACGACGAATCGGCTGCGCGATACTCGTGTTCATTCGCGGGAGATCATAAAATTCCAAAGAACGAACGATCGGACCGATCATCGACGCGATCGGTGCGTTCCCATCGGCCTCGATTTCGAGAGTCGCGTCTGCGACGAGCGGAAACGCTGGGAGGGAACGGCCGCGGAGGCGAGGCGCGCGATTGGGGAGGGTTAGCCGTTACAAAGTACTCGTTCGACTCTTAATAACGCACTTTGGAGCGCGCTGGGAGATTTCGAGCGAGAACCGATCGGCCGAGAATGCCGCCGAATGGTTTTCGCCGGCGGTTCTCTCCCATCGCCGTAGCAACCGGCGCGTACTCTCCGCTCGCGGAGAGGGTGCCGTAGTGGGGGAGCGGCGGCGGGCATTATGTCGAATCTCGCGGCATCCCGCGAGAGTAGAATACGGTGGGTTTCGAGTGGCTCGCATCCTTGTCGAGAGGCGACCGACCGAGCCGCGGCAAACTCGCATCGAACTTGACGCCCCACTGTAAACGAGCCGAAGAGGCAGACTCTCCGGCGCGTTCCGCGTCCGCAGGACCGCTCGCAGGACGGCTCGAGGACGAGGAACGTGCGGCGCGGCGCGGGGAGGGTCGGAGCCGAGAGACCGCGTCGGAGCGAAACAGGATCACGAACGGACGAGGACGGACGGACGCCGGTGGATGGAGGGTGAACGGTGAACGTTCAACGCCGCGGCGTGGTGGGAGGTTAGAGGGGTTGCTCGGGAATCGGGGACCGCGGAGAATCAAGGGCCGAACCTGTGCGCGTTTCACCGCTCTCCCGGCGCGGCGTTTCACGAACGACGACACATTGATGGAAAGCAACCGACCGAGCCGGATTAATTCTGCCGGATTAGCGGCTTTGCGCCGAATTAGGCACCGTTACCGGCTAATACGATCGCCGAGCCGTACGGCCGTTGCTTCGCGGAGGCAACGCGATCCGATTCGACGCTCGGATCGCGACAAAGAAGCTCGCGGCTGACGCCGCCGTTCCCCGTGCCGCGATCGAGCCGCTCGAATCGCTCGAACCGCTCGAACCGCTCGAACCGCTCGCGAATCGGCCGGGGCAAGAAGCCCCGAGAAAGTCAACGTTTTTCTTCGCGAGCGGTTTCTCCGAGCGTGACACTGCGGATCGTAAACGACGTCCTCGCCGGTTTTTGCCGTGCCCGGGAGGGCCGAAGTCGAGCCACGGTCTCCCGACCAATTTTCCACTCGATGCCTTCGCAGCCCGAGCGGACTCGATTACGTATACAGAGCCGCCGCGCGGTTCGGCCTCCGAAAAACTGCCCTCCCGAGCGTTCCCTCGTGCACGAGCCGCGAGCGGCGTCGCTCGGTTTTCCCTGGAAACCGGGAAACTGGACCGACGAGAACCTGTCGGCCCGAGAGGACGGCCGCGGAGAGTGTACACGGAAAACGAAGACGACGACGACGAGCTCTCGCCGAGCGCGCCACGAGGAGCATGGGGCGACCGGCTGGGAGCATGGGGCAAGGGGCACCGAACGAGGGGCGAGGGGACCGAGGGAGCTTCGTTTTTCATTTCTTTCCGCGAGCACCACGGACAAAGGCCATTGTGGAGGATCCCATTGTCGAGGATTAACGTATGCGCGCGTACTGGGTCGCCTAGCGTTTGGCTTGCGAGATCTATTCGAACGCGTACGGACCGATACGCCGGATCTGCTCGCGGCGATCTTCGCCGCGCGTTCGGCCGCGTCTGCGATCGACTCGCTCGGAAGCCAATGTTAACGAGAGGAAGGTCGGACGGAAAAGTCCGTATTTCGATGGAACGCTATCTAGAACCGAGGAATCTTCACAGCCTTTTCCGCCAATGGTCTTTCGTTTTCGAAGGAAACGAGCTGCAAGTTTGCACGATACGAGCACGCGCGTTTCGTCGAATCGCGGTCGATTTCGTGCCGATGTCGCGCCGCTCCGTAGGGACGCGATGCGTCTCCGCAATCGCTGATGTAATACTCGGCGAGATTACGCGCGATGCTCCGCGAGAGACGAGATTGCGAGTCTAGTTCTGCGGCGAGGCAAGGTAAGGCGAGGTAAGGCGAGTCGAGCCGAGCCGAGTCGCGGTAAGCATTCATCCATTCCGAGTCTCGAAACGCTAGCGAAGCGGTGTTATCCGACAACCACCGAGCCAACGAACGAACGAACGAACGAGCGAACGAGCGAACGAGCGAACGAGCGAACGAACGGATGGATGGACGGACAGGAGTGCAGGACGAGCGGAGTACAGCGTGCCACGGCGTATGCCATATGGCTAATGGCTTCCGCGTTGCTAAGCATCATTGATAGCACCGACGCGGCATGAAGCGGCATGAAACGGCATGAAGCGGCACGGCACAGCGGTACAGTGTCAAGGATCGCATTCGTGGTTCTCGTTACCGTGCCGGCGCGCCGTGTTCCAGGGGAGCGATCGCTCGAGCTCGACGCGTACCGATATTCGACTGAAAGTCATCGTCGCCGACGAGCGCTTCTCCGCGCGAACGGAGCGAGACCGAACGACGTCGGCCGTCAACGGGTCAAGAATCGTCGCGTCGAGGTCGAACCGCGAGGAAACTAGAATATCCGACGAGGGAAAGGAACGGTTACAGAGGAGAAAGGAGGGACGAGGAGGTCCGCGGGGGGAAAAGGATGGGACAGCTCGGAGAGGGAGCGAGAGATTAATCCTCTGGCATTAATCCGCGTTTCAATTAATTATCCCGGTATGACGCGGGGGCTTGGCTTCCCCTAATTAGCCGTGTCCGCCAGTCTCGCGCGCTCCAGTGTCGAAACCTTGCACCGTTTCCCTGCTCGTCGTCGCCGGTACTCGTCGCCGGATCTCGCAACGATACTAGGAACTCGCCAATTTGCCAACGCGACACCGCTCGCCGAGGAGCAGGCATTTATAATGGTAAAGTTTCCGGCCGAAACCGCCGCCGCCGCCGCCGCCGCGCAACGTCTTCGATCATGGGAAACGGAACGTTGAGGGTTCTCGATCGGAATCGCGGATGTCGCCGTTAATTTCGGGTCGCGGACTGTTTACGGTAATCCGGTCGACTGGATTTATCGGCGATAACGGGACGATAGCGGGACGATAGCGGGACGACAGCGAGACGATACCGCAAGTATTAAAAGCCTCCTCTCTGTCAACCCTTTCTTCGAGCCCTCGGTCTCGGGGGATGCACCCTATCATCGGTATACTCTCGGTCGTTCCCCGGGGAGAGAACGATGCCCCGTAGCCCCGCTCCCCCGGCGCTCCCTGCCACCCGGCGTTCCTTCGTTCATCGCCTCTCTCCCCTGCCTGCTCTCGGATCTCAATCGCTCGCAAAAAATCTCATTTATCCATTGTGCGTCGCGTTACCCGTCGCGCTAGAGCGGTAAGTAGCGGAGAGAAGAGTCGAGAGCGAGCGGGAGAAAAGAGCGGACAGAGAGAGAGAGAGAGAGGAGGAGGAGGAGAAAAGGGAACAGATCTACCTGTTTTCCTCGACGCGTCTGTATCCGTATCCGCATCCGCATCCGTCGTCCTCATCCGCATACCTATTCTTCGGCGGTCGGTTGACCGGTCGACCCGGTTGACCCGGTCGGCTCGTGCGGCTTTGGCAGTTCTTCGACGTTGTAAAACGTGTTTATTAAGGTATCGCCTTTCATCCTTTATTTTCGCCGGGGCGCGTCGGACCGGAGAGATCAGCGGCCGAGAGATCCTGCGGGACAAAACGACTCGCGTGCCCCGGTACCTTGCGAGAAGGGAGAATCGAGCCGGGCAAAAAACGCCTCTCCTCTTCCCGGTTCTCCTTCGCGTCTCGAATCTCTCGACGGCCGCCGCTTCGCGTCGCCTCGCGTCGCCTCGCGTCGCCTCGCGCCGCCTCGCGCTGCCTCGCGCCGCCTCGCGCCGCCTCGCGCCGCGTCGATCCTTTCGGCGATAGGTGCGCGGCATCGCGTAAATAATACGTATCGTCGGTGTCACGGTGCAAGGATTTACGCGTGTGCGGTTCCGCGTATCGAGCGCAGACGGGGGCTAGTTGAGAAAGAGGAGATACCGCGCGCGGTTGCGAGACAAAAAGAAACGGTGGAACGGGTTGCGCGCCGGGGGTTGTGGTCCAGGATGAGGACGACGACTGCCGCGGGGACGGGGACGGGGCTCGAGAGCGCGTCGAGGGTTGCAGCACGGCGACCAAAGGGGCAGAGAGCGACGGAGACCGACAGACCGAGAGAAAAACCGAGAGAGAATCACTGAGAGAGAGAGAGAGAGAGAGAGTGAGATGGGGACCGGGATTGCGAGGTGGTTGTAGCAGGTGGGGGAGTTTTGGCACAGGGTGCGAGTTTCGAAATCACTCGGTCGTGGCGCACCGTCTCTGTTCGCGCGGGTGGACCGAGAGAGCCGCAGGGATGCGAATGAACAGATTAAGGGATGATCCTTTGCCGCGGGAGGGCGCCCTGTCGGCGCCGCTAACAGGATTGACGATTAACGTGTGGGTGGTTAGTATGCAACCGTTTTCCATCGTTCCCATTCACCGAGGAGAAAATCCACGCGGGATGGGAAACCGCCGATGGTCCGTGAATATTTAACGGCGACGCCACGCGCTTCTTCGAGACGGATCCGCAGACGCCGCGCCGCGCCGCGCCGCGCAGCGCCGTTCGAAAATTTCCGTTGCCTTCCTTCTTCGTGTCCCGAATTGTTCCCGCGATTACGCGCGACTTTGACCGGCCGTGCGGTTGATTAATGCTTATGTAATTCATTGGGTAAGACGCTCGGCCGTAATCTCCATAGTCCGAGTGGCGAACGGTGGATCCCTTACCGGGGACAGGTATAAGGAGCGAGCCGGTCTTCGGAATAACGGGTGCTTTTTGTTTCTCACGCGAACCAAAGGGTACGCTGCCTATTGTCTGCGTCTAGCGTCGAGTAATTGCCTTTCGAAATCCAAGCCTCGGCCTACCTTGCCGTCGCGGTGCCCGATTTCGCCGTTTTGCCCGGCCGAATTTCCGTTCCAAACGTTTCGAGACGCGCGATTCTTTGCCGAGGCAGTCGAATGTCCGATCGAGTCGCTCGAAGGCTAATGCGATTCAGATCTTTTCATGTTTTCTGGTTTTTCTACGTTTTAACACTTTCACGTCCGGTGACAGCACCGTGCTGCCATTTGCATGCCGTTTATTATTTGCGGTGACCTTAACGCGGCGCTATTGGAAATTACACGCATCATTGATTACACGTATTACACGTATTTACACGTATCATTTAATAAAAGGCAACTAAGTTTATTGTGTTATAATGAATTTTATATTTGTACATTTCAGTGAACAATTTTGCAAAAACTTCCGGCGACAGAGAAGAACATTTTTGTGAACCGTGCGGACGTGAAAGTGTTAATGGAATAAATAATATTCTTTTTGGTCGTTCGAGAGACCCTCCTTTCTATAGGTTCCGAGTGTTGTACAATAATTTCAAAAGTCAGAGCAGGAATTTTCGCAATTTTTGCTTTCCGGGCTCCGCTTCATTGGCTTCCGAGCGACGAGTACACCGAATTTCCTAATCCTCAACCCTTCAATCCTTCGTTAAAAGTTCGTACCCCTTTAATCCTGAAACCCTCGAGTAACTAAGAACATCATTTGTTCCATTAAAATTGAGAAAAACCAGAAAATATTCGAGTACGCGCTTCTAACGTCGGCCAGCTAAAACGGCCAGCGCGTCCTCGTTCGTCTCGGTCCGCTCGTACATTCGAGCGAGTCGTCTCCCCACTCCACTCGCTCGCGTCCATCGACGCAAAGCCTTTCGCACCGTTTCCGATACATTCGCGAACAAGAAATCTCGAGTATTCGTCGATGCACACGAGCCACGACAGAGAAGGAAGGGACTGGCCGAAACGCGGGGCGGAGAGAGCGCGCGCCGCTCGCATGCACGCGGAGCGGTACGGGTCACGGTAGCGGATTTTCGGCGTGGAAGGTCATCGTAGTGCCGGTTCTTCCTTTGAGAGTGGCCCGCGTTAATCAGTCGAGTCGGAGTGGAGCCTCGGAGGATTAATTAAGCCGTAATTACTGGACAGCCTCTCTAGTCGCTAATGGGCAACCTGATATCCATGAAAGGCTGCGTAACGCCGCGTGAATAGGCCCTCGAATCGCTGACCGTCCGTCTCTCCGATGATTATCGAGTCAAACTCGATGCATCAACGTGTACGTGTACGCGCGTACACACGTGCATCCCGAGGCCAGCCGTGAAACTTAACGATATTCCATTACGGAAAAAGCGTGCGCGCGGCGCGCGCGACGTCGGGAAAAATGCGCCTCGACGAAGGGAATTCTTCGATTCGAGTGCCGGCGTTACCGGTCGGACGAGCGGTTCGCGATTCGCGTCCGTCTCTCCTCGCGCGATCTCTCCCCTTCGTCCGCGTGGCTCGCGTGCTCGAGAAAACGCACAGGTGGACAGGTAGATGACAAACAACTGTATCCGCTTACCGTTTTTCACGCGAGGGGCTTCCCTCGGCGAACCAGCCGCACCAGGTTAAAAGATTCATGGACCAGAAAAACAGTCGTTCGCCCTCCCGGCCGGCGAACAAGGCGAAAGGAGGGTGCCGCGGCACCGTTATCGCCGTTGCTGCTAATTACGTCGCCGAGTGGCTTTTAGCGTCGCCGGCTAACCACCGAAATTCTCCTCGGCGCGCCACTAGGAGCGCGCCGCGGCCGAATCGCGCTCGCCCGAACAACGGGAAGACGCCGCGCGGCGAGGGAAAAAGGAGGAAAACCGCAATATCGGTGAACCGAAACACGCGCGGCATCGGCCGGAGACGGAAAGATGGGAATTCATTCCCTCGGCTCCTCCCGGTTTCCTCGTAAACGGATCGCGCGCGGTGTACGCACGATATCGCATAGTAGTCTCAAATTTCAGGTTCGAACGACTTTCTAAAGCGCGTAACCAGGGAATGGGTTTTTAATCAGGGTATTCCGGACAATGGGTCCCCCCAGGGGACTCCCGCCACCCTCGTCGTATCTTTCTTTGCCTTCCCCGCGCGAGTAGGTGCTTTCGATCGCCCTTCCCTCGCGATACGTTTTCAACTTCGAGTACGTCGCGCGTCGTTTGTATTCGGTATTTCCTTTCCACGCAATTAATTCGTTCCGTCGTAGCTTCAAAAGCTCGGAGACGCGTGTGCGATTATTATTTATCCGTAGAAATCGGCGGTTTTCCCTGCATACGCTGTTCATCGGAGATATCGTTCGCGTTCGAATCAGATGAACCGATCCGGCGATAGCAACCTTTCGTGAGATTCAAACTTTCTCGAGCGAGTTGTTCCATCGGGGAAACGTTGCTTCCCGGACGAGATCGTGTTTAAACATCTGCGTGGAAAGCGGAAATCGAACATCGGAAATCGGTTAAGCGAGACGTTCACGGTTGACCCGGGAGCGAGAACGCTTCGCGCGGCATCTGCGACTGACGCGCGTTCCCCGATCGACGCGCGAAACCGAAGTTTCCCTGAAATCTTACGATTCGGTGGGTTTACAGGGCGAGAGAATCGAACGAGCTGTCAATAAAGCTGTTTACACACGGGAAAATTTCACGGGAGATTAATGAAACGACTGAAAAGCCGGACGAGCCTTTAAACGGTTGGCCGATGTTTGACGCGGAACCATTAGCGTCCCACCTGCGCTGCGTTCCTCGCCGCGCACCGCCTTTCATCCTCTCTTTCTGCCGATGGAATTACGAAACTCTGACCCGACTCTGCGTCCTTAATGATCCTACGGACATTGTTCGTCCGGGGTTCGACCGAGGCACCGTCCCCGGCTTTCGAATCGACGCCGCGCATCGTTGGCTCGGTCAGTTTGAGAAATCGTTCGCGTCGATTTCCCGCGAATCGACCACCGCTCCCCCTTCAACCTCGTTCGACGTTTAGTCGGTCGATCGTACGGTATCGCGATGTTCTCGTTCGACGAAGATTTTTACGCGTGCTCGGAAGCGCGACGAAACGACGAGTTTCAACGAAAGTTCCGCGTGCCCGGCAGTTTCGCCGGCAGGGGATGATGTCGTCCGACCAGTGTCTTGCGCAAAGGAAAGCCGACACAATGCCAGCGACCATAAATAATTAGAGGACAGTTGGCGATTTGAATTTCCGCGTGAGACCGGCCACGGAGAAGGTTGACCCTCGGAAAACCATTAATTTATCGTAAACTCGGACGTCGAGGAAACACGCCGGTGCTAGGGGCCCATTCTGCCTGTCCCTCTCGCAATCTTGACCCCGGATAATCGTGGACAGGTGATCCCGAACCGGCCGACTGACCATCCCGACCGGTCGAGTTGCGAGAAGAAGCCTCGATCCGTCCCCTATGCAAATCCGCCGCTCCCCTTCCGGAGGGGTTACGCGTACCCCTTGGGTCGAATCGTTTGATATATCGCCGGATCTCGAAGACCGAGCGCCGTGACCGAACACGAGCTTTCATTTCCGAATATCCTCGAGAAACCGTCCTCCTTAAAGGTCTCGAACGATCTCGCGGTCGTCGTGGACGATTAACGATTTTCCCACGATCGCGGAAACCACGGAGCGTAAGACCCGAGTGTTCGGTGTTCGACGGTGGAATAGTTGGTCACCGTTTCACGGGGCACTCTCCGCCGGTGGACGATAAAGCGAAGAGGCAATAAAGGAGGAAGCGTTATTAGACCTACGTCCTTCGTTCGAAGAAGCTCGGCCGACCCGGCGCGATGCGACGCGACGACCACCGCCGCGACAAGGGGTTGAACCGCTGAACCTCTGGAGACAAATCTCCTACCGGGACGATTCCATTCTTTCCTCCGTTCCTTTCCTTTTCCGTCGCTTTCCGTTTCTCTCTTTTCCCGACCTCGGACTACCCCAACCAATTTCATTTCACCCTGCGTCCCCCCCCTCTCTCTCTCACACTCTCTCTCTCTCTCTTTGGTTTTCCCGTCGCGGCCGTTGTTCCGCGTCCCTCGGTTTCTTTCTATCCCCCGGTAATGCTCGGTCGACGTCGCGCGGTGGTTCATAAATAAATTAATTAAGCGGTAGTCGAGTAACAGATAATGTTAAAATAATACACCGACGGCACAATGAAGATCGCCTTCGGGTAGCTCTTTGGTCGGCAACGGGAGTACGTATATACCTTGTAGCGGTTCTTAAACTCGCTCCTGCCGGAGTTAATTTCGCGGCATTAACAGTCGAAAGAGTGCGAACAAAAGGGCTCCGAGGGTAGAGAAGACAGATAAGGGAAGGAAGGAGGCTACGCAGGAAATATGAACACACTCATAATGTAGCAGCCTCCGCCTCCTCTGCTGCCTCCTCTGCTGCCTCCTCTGCTGCCTCCTCTTCTGCCCGCTCTTCTGCCTCCGCCTCCGCCTCCGCCTCCGCCTCTATCTCCGCCGCCGCGACCACAGCCGTAACCACCGCTTCGAGCGCACACTGATTCTCCCCTTTGCCGCGCTTTTGCTTCAGTTCCTGTTGGCGTTCCCACTCCAGCTCCCTCCGACAACGCGGCCCTGTTTCCGGTCTCGGGTTCCCGAATCTGATTTTTAAGCTCCCGGTATCGGTCACCGATCACGCTCGCCACCGGATTACCCGAACGTTCCGCGAACGGCCGAAGTCGTTTCGTCGAGAAACTAAAGAGGAACGCGTCGCGCCAGTCTCGACAAAGGGGGACGACGAGGCCGATATCGACGGGAAACCGATCGAACGCGAACGCGAACGCGAGCTCGCCGAATCCTCGACGATCGGCGTCGTCGCGTTATCCTTGGAGCTCGTCCGGGAACGGATTCGCCGCGAACGCGCCTACTCGCGATCCGATAAATCATCCCGGGCGCGGTGTTAATGTTGGTTGGCACTTTAAAAGCATCACGCGTGTCAGGTTGGAACGCGAAGGAGGCCTCGCCTCTCCTTACCGTACGCGAGTCGACTCGACTCGACTCGAGTCAGCGCGACGCGGGGCGAGTGTTTTAAGGGTGGATCAGGGGAGGAAGAGAACGGAACGGCAGGGGGCAACAGAAGGAACAACGAGGACGGCAGGCCGGTGGTTTTAACGGTGGATGGGATCGGGGGCGAGGGCAGGGAGGGGAAACACGATGGGGCTCGGTACGTTTTCGACGTACAAAAAGTAATTATGGGATGGTTTCCGGTAATCATATCTAGAGCGCATTGAACGAGCGCATTGTTCGGCCACCCCTTCACCGATATGCACTTGTACACGGCGCCAACCCCCTTTGCTCCCCTCCTTCGAGGCCCGTCCTTGTCCCCCCCGTTCCACGCTGCCAGGTTTACCACCCTCGACTCCTCCTCGCGTTATGCGCGCCACAGACTCGCCGACCATACTGTAGACTCGACACGACCATTAGGCACTTTCTATCTCGCCCTCTCTCTCTCGCTCTCCCTTCTGGCTGTCTTTGGTACGCGTACTCCGCCGGTCTCGACCGTTCTTGCTTCGACCAGCGATCAAACGCGGTTATCCGGAGCCTCCTCGCGCGTCAAACCGCATTGCCTTCTCGCTGCGCCTCAAAGCGGACGCGACGCGTGCCGTGAACCGACCGCCTCCAGCTTCTTCGGCCGAGATCGCGATCGTCTCGCCGCGATCGGCCGGACGGTTTCGGTTATCTGCTCGTCTTCATCTACGGACTGTTTGACGCGACTCTAACCGGTCGCACGAACGGGGGAGCGTGATCCAGGCGACGCGGAGTCCGAAGTCGTAACTCGATTCTTATCGTTACGCTTAACGATCGGTAAACAATCTCTCTAAGAGCTGTACGCGTCAGCCACGAAATTCTCGACTATTCGCGCAATCGTCGTCGAAACCGATCGAAGGTCGACCTGTGACGAGATGTTTTGTCGGGTGAATAAATTTAACTGCCAGCGCATAGGCGTCGTTCGAAGCATCCGTCAACTTCCTAAACAAACTTGGATGTTCGAGCGACTGGGAAATCTAATACGAAAGAAGAACGCGTACAAATGAGTCTAAATCCGTAGCTAATTCGAGGGATAATTATTAAATCGGAATATTCCATCTACCGCGTCGCGATGTTGCAGGTTCGATAAATCTAGGCCGATCGGGGCCGATAAATCGACATCGTGGACGCGTGAACATGCAACGTCGTACGCGGTAACGATAACCGTAAGAAATTCGAGGAGGAGGACGGATTAAATCGAGCCGTGTACGATCGTTAGCGGTGTTGCGAAGATCACGAGGTTAGATTGAACACTCTCCTAGATTGAACGCGTGTCGGATGAACCGCTCAAACGGAGAATGCAGGAGATAGCAGGGGAAGAGATTAGAGGGCAAAAGTGAAAGAGCACGAGAGCACGGAAGCGCAAAGGCGTAGAAACGCAGAGGTTCAGGCCTGCGACCCGACTGACCCTGCGACGACGGCCCGGTCGTCTTCGAGGCTGTCGGCTTACCCTACTCCGCGCTCGCAGCCACCCTTACCCTCACCCTTAGCCTTGGGGGTGGATGGAAGCGGCCCGGCCCATTTTTCGCGCCCCACTTGACTCCTCGTCCCCATTGGTCGCCGCCCTCTCGCCCCGTGACCTCTCTTCCGCCACCGTTTCCCGGATGGCATCGCGATCCACCTAGAATACCGGTCCGTAAAAGTATCCAAGGAAACCTAAGAAAATCCGCGAAAGACGAGCAACGATTCCGTTATCGTCCCAACGTCGTATTTTACCGCAGCGTTTCATCCTACCTATACACACGTATATACATGTATGCACATACGTTTGTACATAGAAGTTTGCTTCAACCTTGAGGAACCTCGCCTCTCCTTTAACCGAATTCGTCGTCCTCCTCGGAGACTCGTCGAGATCGTTTCTCGCAGTGGGAAGGCTGGATTTTGATCGCTCGGTGGCATTTAATTGCTCGATGCCCGGAAGTGTCGCGAAAAATTCGGACACGTTCGCGAGACGAAGAGCGGAAACTGTCGGAAATCACGTTCAACGGGGAAACCCCGCGATTCGCGAGACTCGATCGGCGTTTCGTCGTTTAAAAGGCACCGTCGTCTCTCGGTTTCCCGATCGAGCACGATGGCAGCAACTTTTTCGGTTGCCATGGTTCGACGGGACGCGCGCGACTAAAATAAAACGAGCGACGAATCCTCGACGGGGTACGCGACGAAGAGGATCCGCGGGACGGGGCGCAGCGTCGACGAAGATTCGAGCGATTCGACGAATGCATCGAGACATCGGCGAGCCCCGTAACCCTGCGTGCGTGAAAAGAAGCTCGAAAAATACGGGGACGGAGCTTCCGATTGAACGCGGACGGGGGAGGGAAGAGCGCGATAACGAACGAGGGAGGAGGCGAAGACGGAAACGCGAGAACGGGTGTACACGAGTACGAACGGACGAGCGGGCCACCGAAAAAGAACGAGCTGAAACACTCAGAAGAGAAGGGAACAGAGGTGCGGAGTATAGAACGGAAGACCAAAGAAGAGACCAGAAGAGTCGAGGAGAGTAGGGCGGTGTAGGATTCGGTAGGAAAAGAATGGGAAGGGAGAGAGAAAGAACCGAGGAGTGAGAGAGAGAGAGCGAGAGAGAGAGGGCGAGCGCGAGGGGGGAGCGAGAGAGAGCGACGGAGGGAGGAGAGGAAAGAGCGTACGCTATACTCTTCGGCGGCAAAGTGGACGCGGAAGGACGCTCGGCTAGATCGGAGCGGCAAGGAGAGCGGCCGGAGGGCGCGAGGGTAGGGCAGGTTCGCAGCCAATGAGAGGCGCATCGGGGCGCGCCCGGGACTCGACCCCACCTTCGGTAGCCATGGCAACTGGCGAAAACCCGCGAGAAACCCGCGAGAGAGTTCGAGCTGGTGGGGAGCAGGTCGGTGTCAGGGGTCGTCTTAGTCGGCAGTCGGTCTCTGGTCGGCCCCAAGAATAGTCGTATCGAGGCGGTAGTCGAGTATCACCTCTCTTCTCCTCCTCCTACTCGCGACGGCACGAGCGCGCTCGGGAACGGAGAGGAACACGCGCAGCTTATCGACTGGGTCGCGCGCGCGCGCGCGCGCTCCTTCTTTCTCTCCTCCTTCGGCGTTCTCACTCGCGTTCCTGGTCGTTCCTCGTCGTTCCTCGTCGTTCCTCCTCGTTCCACCTCGTTCCTGGGGGTTCCTCCTCGCTCCTCCGTCGGTGCTCGCGGTGCTCTCTTCGCCGTTTCTTCGTCGCTCCGTCGCGACACGCACTCCCCCGCCTCGACGGACGAGCGCGAACCAGCACGATCCCCCCCTGGAATCGACACCCTTTTCCCGCCACCCACTGGCCGTTCTCCGAATCGTCCGTCACGCAGTGTGCGTAGCGCGCGCACACCCTCTCCGCCTTGCGTCTCGGTGGCTCGCGCCACCGCGCATCCACCCGGCGTCGATACACCACGACAGCTCGACTACACCGACGAGGGGATACGCGGCTGATCTACCGCGTGCGCGCGATCGCGATCGCGCTCTCGATCTCGATCTCGATCCCGATCCCGATCTCGATCTCGGTTCGTATCTCGCGCTCGATCTCGCCGTCTCCATTTTGACACAGCGCGCGGTCATGTTCGCCGTGCCGATTCGCGGGACAAGTGTTGTTCAGTGGTGAGAGAACCGTACGAGTTCCGATTTCCAGTTTCTCTTTGCGGAATATCGACGTTCGTGAGAGAGTGAAGTGTGCGGCAAACCGAAGCGTACCCGCGCGGGTCGGCCGATCGTCGGACAGGCCACCGCGGTGATAGACCGATACCGCGCGTCGCGGATGCATCGTCGACCGACCGCGACGCTCGGGACCTCGCGGAGACGATGTCGCTCGGTGCTCTCGGATCCTGATGTCGGGCTCGGACTCTGCACAGTGCGCGAGTGAGTGAGGAAAAGAAAGTTGTGCCGCGCTGTATCCGTTGGTGCCGCGCGCCGAGGGAGCAAAGTTAGAGACGATATTTCGAGGGGACCGTAGCGCCGGAGCCGGAGGAACGCGAGCGGAAGCGGGACTGGGACCAGGGCCGGAAGCACGAGACGAACGGACACGCGTGCCGGCGTGGTCGGTGCTCGCGAGCGAGAAGAGGAAGCCGGCAGGGTGGTTCGAGGCGGGATAGGAGGCGCTGACGCCCTGGCGACTGCCGGGGTGGTTTACCCGGCCGCGACAGCGACGTTGTTCCCTGGCCGGGTGTCGACGGGACACCACCACCCCGAGTTCACCACCACGTTGGAGGTGGGGTTCCCGGCGCGCGGCACCACCGCCTCCATGGCGTTGGTAGCCGCGCCGCCCTCGTGGCCCTCGCGGGACCCCGGGGCCAGCCTGGCCGCGACCGGCGCCGCCGCAGCTGCAGCAGCGGCCGCAGCGGGGGCCGCCGCCGCGGCCGCCTCGGCCGCCGGCCCGGGACCGGGACCCGGCCCGGGCCCCGGCACGGGCCCGATACAGATCGCTCCGCCGCCCCCGATGCCCCCCACGCACCTCACGCCCTCCGCGACCCCGGAGGACATCACCTGTCTGGTGCCCGCCGGAGCGGTTCTCACGCCCAGGGACCCCTTGCCGCCCAGCACCACTCCGGGCAGCCAGGCGAACAGCTCGCAATCCGGCAGCTCGCAAACCGACAAGTCCCCCAACATCGAATGCGTCGTCTGCGGGGACAAGAGCAGCGGCAAGCATTACGGACAGTTCACCTGCGAGGGTAAGTGCGCTTACTACACCCTTTTCAGCCGCCGACCCGCGTCGCGCCGTTGCCGCGGGGGGAACTCGCGCGTGCTGCCCGGAGAACGCGTCGGCCGGCCTGTCCCGGGGCCGACCGCGCCGAGCAGCCGAAAAACAAAAACCCGCCATTAATAACTCGGCGGGGTGTTCCCTGGAACGTTTACGCGTCCCTCGCGAGCCTAATAACGATGTAATGCGGCCGGGGGATCGCGCCGGGCGGAACGGGACGACGTCCAAGCGCGGTTACCGCTCGGACGGGGGTCGGAGGAATCGAGAACGGTCGGAGCAGCGGACGCGTACCAGTACTCGCCTCTCGATTCGTCGGTTACCTTCGAAATCCTCCGGACGTCGCTTTCCACCGGTGGGGAACGCAACCCTTGCGAGCGGAGGGAACGGGACGCTGGAAGTGTCGTAAGGAAGACAAACGTCGCGCCCGTGGATCGACGCGGTTAATCGAAATCTATAGGGTTGCCCGGGAAATCAGGAGTTATAGATTCTCCCACGGGCCTAGCCACCGGCGCGCCCCGCTTCCCTGTCGTCCTTCGAGTTACTTCTTATCGACACCGGATCCGTCGCCCGTAATTTATATCTCGCGACCGATGCGCCGCGTCCAATCCTCCCGACGTCCGACGGCCCGTTCGCTTCGGGTTCCTCGTCCTCGCGGAGGAGGCGAAGCGTCCGCTCGCGTCGCGATCCTCGAATTACCTCGTCTCGATTTCCGACGACCCTGTCGTCGCCGACGATGCGTCGGGCGTGGAACAAGTGCGCGACACCTGGTCTCGGTTAGGTCGCGATAAAATCGGAAGCTGCACACGAAAGGTGGGACACGCGACACGCGGCACGCGGCACGCGTCCTGCCGGTGCCTGCGCACCCCTTTGAGTCTCGGGGCTACGGGCACCGACGGTTCCGTTCCCCATCCGTCTTTCCCTCTCGCTCGCGTCGGCCCCCTACGGTTCGTCGTGTATCGAAACGATCCGATGGAACCCAAGTTTTCCGCGAGCAAACGCGAGCGGGTGCCTGGAACTCGCGACGCGGTTCCCTCCTCCGGGAAATTTCATTGGTCCGCCGCGGTGATTCGAATGATTTACGTTTCCTTCGATATTCCGATCACCGAACTCTCTCGTTCGAATCGACGAGTACCCGATTGTTTCTACTCCTTTCCCGTTCGCCCGTTTCCACCGTCGTTTCTGATCGATTTCCGAATCGATTCCGCAACGATACTCCGCGACGGGGGTAGGAAATGTCGAAATCGTCGGTATTTGGATCGGTCGCTGTGTTACGCCCATGTACGCGGCCCCGGGGCGCGACGCGGCGCGACGCCTCGCTCCTGGTGGCGATGGACCGATGACGTTAGCGTTTAAAACGCCGCTAAAAATAATACGCGGCGAACAAGCGGTGGCATCTGGGAGAGCCCCTCTCCCTCGCGGTTCGTTAATTTCCAACAATTTGTGCCGGCCTGGACTGCACGAAGATTCGACGCGTGGAAACGTACGATTCGAGCGGGTTAAGAGTCTCTCTCTCTTAATTGAACGCTCGAGTTACAGCGGCGACTCCTCTCCCTGGTGTTCCAATTACAGTCGCGCTAACGATATTTACCATTGTTAAGCCGTGCCACTCTCTCGGTCTACCGCTGTTAACGGCACCGCGATAACGCGCTTAATCCGACGATAATTTCTATTCGCGGTAATCTTAATTACTCGTTACCCCCTGATTTTCCCTCGGCGCGCTCGCGACGGCTGGCTCCCGGGGGTGGTCTCTCTCCGTCCCGCTTCGAGCTCGACCTTCGCGAAATTCCGACCGTTGCTGCTCGCTGCCTTCGCCGTCTTTCGCGCTGTCGTTTCGCGATTTCCGCGTCTCGCCGTTCCGACTTCAACCCTCTTCGAACGCGAATTATTCGAACGAGGCGATCCCGCGGTCGCGACGTAGCGCCAACGGATCGCGACGAGGATGACGAGCAGACGCATTTCCGTTTTTCCTCGTCGCGTACGCTGCGCGAGAGGAAATTCGCCGTGTATACGTGGTGCGTGGACGCGAAATCGACGGCGTCACCGCCGCGAGAACGCGTCGCTCGAGTGCATAGGCCCTTGGAAACCGAATTCGAACTACGCAGCTTTCTTACGTAACGCGCTGACCGAATCACGCGTGTAGCCGGCGAACAACGACGTCCACGTCAGCGGCATAGGCGAACGTCGAAGCGCTTTATTGAGAATCATAGAAACATCGATGGGCCGGCACGGCGCAGCGCATACGCCTTCCACATTGGACGTTCATTGGCGTAATCGGGGTGATTGTCGGCGATCGCTTTATTACGACGAATTGATTTTGATGTCAACCGATGTCAAACGGTCGCGAATTATCGTCAATTTGTCAGGACCGAGTTTCGATGCGTTCGATCGACCGGATCGACGCGATCGACGCGATCGCGAGCCGAAAGAACGCGCCGACGACGAGGATTCTCTCGAAACTTGTTGATACTCGGACGAATCGCCGTTGGCGAGGCGCGAGCTGGCCGTTTCCTCCTGTCGTTAAAGGGTATCGGGCCGAGGCGGGGACGCGCGAAACGCGCGGTCAGGGATGGCCGGACGATCTTTCGGCATTTCTCGGCTCGTAAATCGGGCCGGGCCGTGGGTCCGGAAAGAATTCGGCGGCGATGCTCGTCGGATCACCAGCCGAGACGCTGTTCCGGGCGAATCCGGAACGGTCCGGCGGATTTGCTCGAGATTAGGTTCGAGGAACGAACATTAATCTGCCGATTACAGCGACTCGGGAACCTCCCATTCGCGGTACCGCGTCTGGAACAAGGTTCTTCGTCTTTGGTTATTGCGCAATAGTCGTTCGCGATTCGACCTCGACTACCCTCGTGATCGTCGTTCCCTCCGCTCGTTCTTTTCCGGCTGTCGGGATCGAATTTTCGTCGCGTTCGTCCCGAGACGCGACTCGAGGTGCGCGACGATCCATGAAAATCCGCGAGGATCTCGGTGACTTTCGACGCGACGCGAAGCCTCGTCCGTCGTCGGGAACGGCTCGATTCTAGAACAGCGTCGAAAGAGATTCGTTACACGTCGCGCGAGGACGCGGTATTCGTAACCTTTTCGCCGAATCGAAAGCGCGCGCACGCGAAAGCATCGTTCGCGCGGAGTAAATTGAATTCTTTGTGCCGTCGACTTGGCTCGGCGCGCGTACTCGCCGGGACACGTACACGTAAGCGGGCGCGTGTGAGTTTTACGCGCGTCACGATGATAACGTTAATTCCTCGCGTAGACTTCGAGCTCTTTTCGATCGAGTCACTTCCTTTACGTAACCGACCGATTTTACGGAGCACGCTGGTCTTCGTAAATTTCAACGAGCGCAGCCTTAACGGACTTCTTTTCCGAGCGAATCGAGTCATCTTTTACGAGACGTAATAAATCGTGGAGCGCGGCAATGCTCCCTCCCGTTATTGGGATCCTCGCGTTCGTAGAACCGTCTCCGACGCTCTGCCTCGCGCGACAAGCGAGGACCATTCGCGAGATGCGAATCCGTCGCTGCGGCGAGGGACGAAAGACGACGTAGACCGAGAGAGGGCCGGCGCGTACTCGCCTGCGACACGCGACACGCGACACGCGTTTCACGGATAAAAGAAGAAAAGGAAATTTAATTCCGGTCTCGCGGTCTGTGGTACACCCGCGCCGCAAAGGGCTTCCTGTTCGGGGTCTCCGGTTCTCCCTCCGAGTCTTACGGTTACTTACGGACTTACCGACTTATGCCCGGCGTGTACCCCACCGCGCTCCCGAAGAAGCCAGACATTCCGCAGCCCGCTCCGCGAGCTAATCGCTCTAACGAGATCATATTATATTATTCCAACTTTGCTAATCTTTATTAATCTCATTTCCCCGCGAGGCGCGTGCGTTCGCGATCCTCTCCTCGTCCCTGCTTATTGTTTCCCGAAACAATCGAGACCGTTTGCCACCGCGCCGTCTCGACCGCGATAACGTCCGCTCCGAGAAGATCGATGCTTCGCGACGATTCGCCTTCGAACTTGCCCGTCGATCTCCGTATCCTTCGGTTTCCCTCGAATTCGATCGCCGTCGAAACGGAAGAATAGCAGCGGTCCGGTGCGATCGGCGATAACGATCGACCGAATCCGAGTAGCATCGTCGAACGCGATGTCCTTGAGAGCGTTAGAGTCGCGGCGACGGGATGGAAAGGATGTCGGAGGTTCGCGTCCGCGGTGGACGATCGTCGGAGGTTCGCGGCCGGTCAAAATTCCTAGTCACACGACTACTGGGGCAAGGTGGGAATGCATCGCGAGTGCATCGCCCGGTGATGGAAGAGGAAGAAGGAGGCGGCGGAGAGGAGGGAGAAGGAGAAGGAGCGGGCGAGGAGACGAACAAGAAGAAGAAGAAGAAGAAGAAGAAGAAGAAGAAGAAGAAGAAAGAGAAACGCGGCGAGCGCGCGTCGTTCTCGTTAGTTTCGCCTCCTACGAGGGGCGAGACGTCGGCTAACGGCAACAGGATCTTGGAAGCGAAGCGCGTTACACGAGCGCAGATAGGCGCAGACCGTTCCGCAGACCGTTCCGCAGATCGTTTTCCGCAGGCCCTCCCGCGAGTCGTCCCGCAGCCCGACCGAGGTGGCAACGGCGGCCGCCGGCGCGTGCATCGATCATAGAATTACGAAGCGCGACGCATCCCGAACGCATCCTCTGTGACCAATTATCTCGCTAACGAAGCCCCCGCCGCTATCTGCCTACCGCTCTGCCCGAACAACGCGCCGCGCCGCGCCGCGCCGCGCCGGCCTGCTAATTAATTATAACAATGTCGTTAATTTTACGCGGCCGACTCGAAATGTTACCGACCGAATCGTCCGGTCGCTCTTTTCTTAGCAACCTGTTCGTTTCCTCCTTTCTCGTTCCTCGCATTCTTTTCCCCTCGAGTTTCCTCGGCGGGATTCTTTGGAAGTTTTCCGGAAATAATCGCGGGGAACACGAGGGAAGGGAGTCGGGGGCTAGTCGCGGGCGACGCGTTCCTCGATCCGAGTCGAGGCGAGGCGAGAGGCGAGGCGAGTCGTTATCGGCGCGGATTCTCGGACACGGAGCGGCGATTTCTAAGCTCGCGCGCGCGGATACGTACTTCCGAGGCGAACGAGGAAACGTTGTTTCGAGTTACTACTCGGAATGGAATGGCTGCGAACGAGGCAGAGCAATGAAAATTCAATGACGCGAGCAATTTGAGCTCTCGAGGGCCGCGCAAGCTGCAATCTGAAAGTATAAACAGTAGTTGTTTGAGTTCCCTTTCGCTCGGGCGCGCGCGCGCGCGCGCGGGCGGGCGTGCGCACGCATGCATACGTACACGAGCGCAGGCTCTTTCTCTCTGTCGCTCACCTCCGCCCCTTTCCTTCGGTCCGTCCCTCTTTGTTACTCTTTTTCTCGCAGAAAACCTTCCTCCGTTTCTCCCTTTTCCCCGGATGCATTTCACCGTTTTCTCTCGCGCCACCTGAATGCACGTGCACGGTGTCCCCGGTGGTTCGCTCGCGTACTGTAATCGCGTAATTTGCGTGTAACGACGCAATTTGTAGTTACGGCGACCCCGGAGACTCTTTCGTAACATGCTCGACGACCACGACGACGACGACGACGACGACGACGAAGACGACGACGTTGGCGACGACGACGACAACGATTACGACTACGGTACGAGGATGCGAACGGCGAAGATGACTGCCGCGACGAACGCGAACACGACCACCACGACTGCACCGACGAAAACAAAGACAAAGACGAACACGAGCACGGTTACAGCCAGTACCGAATAGAAAACCGAGCGCTAAGATGGCTGCGCAACCTCGGTCGCGCGTCTTTGACGCGATCCGGTCAAACTCGACGCAACGAATTTTTCGAGCGGACACGCTCTTTCGTCTCGATACTTTCACCTTTGCGTTCGACTCGCCGCAACTTGGCACGCGTTAGTTCTCGCAATCTAAAGCACACTAGTAGAGAAATCTAACGTTGTCTGCCCCGAAATTGTCTCAACCTCTCTCTGTCCTCTGCACGACGTTAATGTACTTCCGTCGAAGGAATCGCACCCCGATCCTCTCGGTGGACGTCGATAACGATTCCCATTCTCCACGACGTCGATAATTCCCGATTCCCGTTCGAACGTCGGAAGAGTTCTGCTCGAGAGTCCGGTTCAAGGTTTCCATACAGCCGGAGCATTGTTGTCACGGTCATGGTACGAATCGCCGGTTAATCCGTTTCACGTAATACGCTTTGCGTCACGTTTCGTCGATCGTTTTCGTTTCGGCGAATGAATCTCGTTCCCTTGGATCTCAACGGTGGCTTGGAAAGGAGAGTTCCGGGAGGTGTCTCCTCTTTTCTGTGCTCATCGTCGTCGTCGTCGTCATAGACGATAAAATTCGCCAAAGAACTCCGAATCTAGATATTCGCCAGTTTCTCATGTAGATCGGTTACGAAGGTTCTCGTGAGCGGTGATCGTTGCTTGTTCGTTTATCTCGTGAAACCCGTACGTCCGGTGTTCGCCGATGCGATCGCAAAGAATATTCCGATTCGACCGAGCAAGAGGAGAGGTGACGGGACGAAAAGGATACGAGATTTTTAACTTGTAACTTTGCCTCTTTTTAGGATGCAAAAGCTTCTTCAAGAGAAGCGTCAGGAGAAACCTAACGTACTCGTGTCGGGGGAATAGGAACTGTCCCATCGACCAACACCATAGGAATCAGTGCCAGTTTTGTCGATTGAAAAAGTGCCTGAAGATGGGCATGCGACGGGAAGGTAGGTACCGAATCACATCGCTCGCGGAAACGTCGACGGCGCTCGTCGCCGCTCGCACCGGTCACCGCCGCGATTCCGCCGCGGATCCACGCCGCTTTAAAATAGAGGAACGGCCGGGAATCGGCGCGCCGAGTAGCGTAAGGTTAAAGTTCGCCGAGGCGGAAACGGTTCGATTAGCTTCGATTTGCTTCGATTCGCTTCGATTTGCTCCCAATGGATTCGCCGAGCGATCGCCGCCGCCGCCGCCGCCGCGAGAGCATCCTCGGAACTCGCCGCGGCTAACGCGAGACAAGACCGCGTATTTATATCCGAACGCGTTCTCGTTTCGGTCGTGCTCGAGTTCCTCCGGACGTCTCTTCCCGAGCGGCGGCCCGTTATCGATACGCTCGATCTTCGTCGCGCTCGATCTTCAGGACGCGAAACGCGAAAGGACGCGCCTCGCGCAGGAGCCGATCGCGCGAGTCGAGGCTCGCCGAATCTCGCGAGTCTTCTTCCGAGTAGCAGCCGGTTCTCGATTTCAGGATGGCCGCGGGAACACCGGCGGCGCACGGTCCGCGAAAACTCCGGGAAGGTTCCCACGCCACTCCCCTTCCGAGATTCGTTCCTTTTTCTCCTCTTGAACTTGGCTGTTCGCGGCGCGATAACATCTGACCTTGTTGGAGCACGCACGAGCTGGTCACCGACGCGCGCTCGGCCCAGGTGTACTTGTTTCCGTCCGTCCGAGGCTCCGGCGCGATCCCTCGATTCCCCGATTCCTCGATTTCACGACTCGACTTTCCCGAGTGGCCCGTCGGCTCGCGGCCGCGGTTCATCCGTGCGGCGGTCCCGCGGAAAGCGGTCGATCCTCTCCGATTTTCCCACGTATCCGAGCGCCGTCCGGCCGCGCCGCGCCGCGTCGCCCCGACTTTCGTCTTCCGTGCTCTTTCCCGTTCTATCTGCCCCTTTCTCTCTCCGTTCCTCTTCCCCTCCCCCTCCGTATCGCGCGGCTAGATAGCATCTGACCTTGTTCGAGGCGAACGCTAGCGAGACGGTCATCGACACGAACGGTCAAGGAGCGCGGCCGAGAGAAACTCGGCGGACGCAGGACGCGAGACGCAGGACACCGCGGGGTGAGCGTATACACAATTCGACCGATCGAGTCCGTCTTCGGCCGAAGGAGAATTCGGAATGCGGGGCGTCGAGCATTTTTTTCCACGCGCGCGCGCGCCGCCGACCTCGTCGCGTTTTTCCCACGAGAAGACTGCTCCCGTTTGCTGCCCCGTCGCGGCCACGTCCGCTTATTATACGGGATGATGTCTCGACTTTTGAGAATAATTGAACGCGTTCGCTCGCGCGGGGCACGCAACTTTGTCCCCGTTGCCCCGGAGCGGGCGAGCCTTCCCTCGAGCGGACCGGGAGAAATCGCCGATACGAGCCGCTCGCCGGCCGAGGATGGGAACTTTCGGGCAGAGGGGAACGAGAGGACTCGGAGCGAGGAACGATTCGAAATCGGTTTCGCTGGAAGGGCTCGCCTCGGCGTCGAACGGGCCACGGTGCTCGACGATCGCACGGCGAGGCGAGCGGAGCGACGAGGACGAGAAGAGGAAGCGGATAAGCGAGCGACGCACGGATAAGAGGAGAGACGAACGCGAAACGGAGACGAAACCGAGTCGAACCCCGCGCCGATGCCTGTATGCACCGAGGTCGTGGCTGATGCTAGGCTCAAGACGAGAACGAGAGGACGAAGTGGATGAGCAACGGTAGAAGGAAAAGAACGAGTAAAGAGAAGGAACGTTAAAGGCAAGAAGGACGCTCGGCTGAGGATCGCGAAGCCTGCTGAGGGATGGGGAGCGGAGCGAGGTGAACCGTCTTGGTAGGGGGCTAGAAGAGAGCAGAAGGGGAAGGAGTTACGCGGGGCAAGAGGAGACGAGTCGGTGGTCCGAGGTCAGCGGGGTGCATGACCTTACCTCGGGGGCCCCTTCCTTCCGTGGGGCCCCTGAGGCAGACAGGATGCGCTCAAGATTACCCCGTAGATACTGTCCGCGATGATTACAGAAATCTAGGAAGCCGCTCAATTTAATTAACCCTTAATTGCGAATGCCGGACGACGACGACGACGACGACGACCACGTCGACGACGCGGACGACGACGACGACAGCATCGACGCCTTTTCGAAATCTTTCCCGTCGATCGGCGCTGCCTCTGCGAAACTCCGCCGACTCGAGCGGCCCTCGGTATCGCGGGAAAACGATCGAACCGTAAAATCGAGAAATTCGAAACGATACATTCCGCGAACGATTTCCTTCGGGAATTCTCCTCGGCTGCCCGGTGGCGTGCCGACTCTTTCGGAAAAGGAGCCGGAACGGACGCGCCGGCTCCAAGACGAACTCCACTTGTTGTTGGGCTCTCGTCGTCGTGGCCGTCGAAAACGTAGAGCGCGGCACGGTGCCGGCGATGCAACCACGACGGCCATTATGGCCGCATTAACTGAAATTAGACATTGTTTCCCTTGCCGGGGTTGGAGCGATCCAACAATAGGAGGACGACGAAGGCGGATAGCCGGCCTGCTCGAACGAACGTTCGGGGCAGCCGAACCGAAGCAAAACGACAAACAGGACAGCGGGAGAATGTAAAAAGGGACGAGAGAGGAGCCGAGACCGAGCAAGATGGTAAAAATTACGCGGGGTCAACACACGGTGGAAGGGAGGTAGCGAGGAAACGAGAGAGCGATCCGCAGAGGAAGAGAGCCGGAGAGACCGAGAGAGAAAGTATAACGTACAACGCGCGCAACCTCTACCTACTCTTTTGTCTCTTTCCTCGTTTATCTCGCGCTCTTCCTCCCCATCTCTGCCTATCTCCTCTCTCTCGTCTAAGCATTTTTCTCGGTCCCCGATGACTACCTTCCTCCCCAGCGTGCGCCGGGAAGAGATTGCCGATATTACGGCAGGGTCAGGATCGTGACTTTAATCAATTAGCGAAGTTTCTCGGACCGGGGAAATGATTAGTAATCCGAGCACCGCTCGATTCCCGATTCTTTCCGTCGGAAACCAGCCACCTTCTCTATTTCCCCTATGATACCTCCGACGGGACTCGCCAATAACCGAAATTCGTTTCCGCCTGTGATTCGATCCCTTTCGCTCCGCACGCGAGCAAAGAACGACCTCGAGACTCGCGGGCACCGAGGCGATGGAACGGAAACGGGCATCGTTCGGTTACGCGAGAGAATCGTCGCGACAAATCGATTCGATCCCTCGGGACGCCCTCGAAGTAAGACCGTTTCGCGACGCCGGACGACTTTCGGCGCGAGTGACAATTAATATCGCGGCGCGTAACGCCTCGTCGTTCGTCCTCGATCGGACTCGAGCGTCGGTCGGTTCTCGAGTCGGCCTGAAGAGCTGGCGCGAGAAGAACGGACGGCCGGCGTTCGATTCGACGAGCGCCGAAGAAAAAATCGGCTCGCAGATCGTCGCGCGACCGTCTTTGAATCGTTAACGCGAAGCGTAGCGGCCTGCGGGCCGTGTTTACTCCGCATAATCTCTTTCCGACCATTAAAATACAAAGTAGACGCATTACCATGACAAAACTGTCCCCGGGTCAAGAGTACCTGACACCGTTCGTGGGGGATTGCGATCGGAACTCGGGCTCGTTATGCATATTCAGAACGGTGCAAGGTCCACCGTTGCCCGTATTACTCTTTGTTCGTTCCCCCTGCTCGACATCTAGGTAAACTTTCCTTTCGGCTCGCGCTTCGTGCACGCGTTCCCCTATCTCCGTCCGCCCGGCTTCTTCTTGCCTGCTTTCTTGCCTGCTTTCTTGCCTGTCTTCTTGCCTGCCTTCTTGCCTGCCCGCTTGCCTGCCTGCCTGCCTGCCTGCCTGCTTGCTCGCCTGCCTGCTCGCCTGCCTGCTCGCCTGCCTGCTCGCCTGCCTGCCTGCCTGCCTGCCTGCGGGAACGACGGGTTTTGGTCACGGTAATGGACGTTTCTTCGCCGCGAACTTCCCGGTCGTGTTCTCGCCGTTAAACGATGAGTCGCGCGCGATACGACGATCATCGTTCCCTCCGAGGATCGCCGGACCGCGGTGCCCGCGTAGCGATAATCCGCGAGTCAAATTCGAATTTCCCTCGGACATCGCACAGATGTCGCGATTATACGCTTAGACACGCGCGCGCGAGCAAGTACCCGAGCGCATAGTCTAGTCGTATCGGATTCGGAGCAACCAGAAGCGACCTTCGAGGCAGCCGAGCGCTCTCGCGCGATCAGAATGTGAAAGTTCATTCGGAAAAGGCGGTCAGCGCGACTTCGGTCGACACGGGCAATCCATCGGCGCGTTTATTTTCAGCGGCGAGCGCTCCTCTTTCCTTTCCGTCGTTTCGCTCGTTACGCTCCGCGACCGGTCCGTTTTCTTCTCTTTCAGGCCGAACCGTCGATGCAACGACCATCGGTTCGAGTCACCGCGGGAATCGCGAGAGAATCGAGAAGGAGAGAGGGACGGGGCAATTAGAAACGAAAAGATGCGCGACGCGAGTATCGACAGCCGTTACCTGGCAGAGCTCACCTGCCACGCATCCGCGCGAACCAGTCCCCGATAGGCGCGGACGTGGGCAGATAAAACAGCCACGCGATCGCCTTCCACCGCTCTGTTGCCGATGCGAACGCGAGCGTTCCGACCGTGTCGAATCGCCGGTGAATCGAGTCGGGAGTCGATCGCGCTCCGGGCCGATCCTCGTCGGATTTTCGAAAACGACGCGGCTGCGGACCTCTCGAGGTCTCGCGAGCGGAGGTTTCACGGACCGAGCTGGCGAAAAGGTAAAGCGTTGTCGACGACGCGTCGCGACGGCCGGATCGCGACGAGCCGCCGTTGAGTCAACGGTCGCGCTCCTTTCGTTTCGGGTCAGCAACTGAATGACGCTTTTCTATTTTTACACGGGAAGATTGTGAATAGCGCGCGTTTCCATTTCTAAACAGCCAATAGAAAAGTGAAGCTAAATAATTAGAGGGAAGAGGAATAAATAAACTTGCACTCGGAAGCCTTCCGTTGGAGGCATTCAACGCGTTCGCCAATGAGTCACGCGCGACATTCTTCGAAAGGAACGAACGAACGAACGAACGGACGAACGGACGGACGAACGGACGGACGAACGCGCGCGAGTCGAGGAACAAAGTGATTACCTCGATATTCCGCGTATTCGCGGATCACACGAGGCTTCGTATCGCGCGCGAGACTTTATAATTTCGACGTATCGAACGGAACGGCGGCCGAGAGTCAGCTCTCGAGTGCAAAGGGTTAATTTGATCGTACGAGCCGATAGGCTCCGCCACTTTGAAACGGTGTAACGGAGGAGCGCCGGTTGCCACTCAAACGGCTAACGGCGCGACGCCGGCGTCTCGTCGGCTTCGACGGTTCCTCGACGAGGATCTAGCGAGTAAGCGAAGGACGAGGAATCGGTGGTTCGAGTGAATCACGCTCCGAAAGTATTCTCGTCCAGCGCGAGTCGCGGGGAGGGGGACGGTTTGAAAGACAGTAGGTCAAAAGAGCGTTCTCTCGGCCGCGAACCGGAACGGAGGAAGGACATCGCTCGAAGGAATTCCTCGGCCGGGTGGCTCCCACGCAATCGTCGCGAGCGATTCACGCGACTCACGCGATTACGCGTAATGGAAGAAGCGAACGCGTCGAGTCGACTCGGCCGGGGAACGTTGCCAGCCGATGTTTTCGAGAATCCGCCGTGGCTCGGCAATCGCGAGGCTGCGATTCGCGAGTGCGTCTCGGAAGGGGTTGACGACTCTCGTCGAACTCTCACGTTCGTCGCGTATTTCGCGCACGCGAGCCTCCGTGTACGGTGCATTGCTCGCGTAGCTGACCGTAAACTACGATAACTATCGGGTTGGATGCGAGAACGCGCGTTGCCCGCGTGCGCGCGCGAATCGAATCGAATGGAATCGCCGGCGAACGAAGGAAAGCTGAAATTAATAACGCAGCTACAGCCTTTCCTCCGCCATCTTTCTCTTTTCCGAGAGCCGAGGAGGAGCACTCTCGGCTCGCTGCTCCTTTCGATCTCGCTCTCGTTCTGATTCCTCCCGCGGATTTCGCTCTCGTTTCGTTTCGTTTCGTTTCGATCCGATAGGTTCCGTTCGGTGCCGGCCCGGATTCGTCTTGCCGGCTCGTCCGTCGCGCATTCCACGATCTTAATGTTGTTCGCATATAACGCAAGACCGTACCGTTGAGTAGCATGCGAGCGCAGGCCTCGCCGCGAGCAGACACCGTGGGAATGTTAGGCGGGCCCGCTGCCGCACTGGCCGCGCCGGCCGCGCTGGCCGCGCCGGCCGCGCGCGCTGCCCTTTCCTCCTCGCTCCTTCTCTTTCTCTGCTCTCGCCGTCTCCTCCTTTCTACCTCGGCGCTCTCCGACTCTCGTCTTCTACTCTCTTTCCGCTGTTTCGGTCTGCTCGTTTTTCTTCTGTTCGGAACCCGCGCGTAACCCCTCGTAACCTCGTCCGATCCTTTCGAACCTCCACGTTCCACCCTTTCGTTCTTTCCGGCGCGTTCGCATCGGACGGCGCGTTGCACGTTTCCGTTCGAATCGGCCGCCACTGTCGCAACCCGGTTCCTCTTTCTGTCATTCGTCGCGTCGCGCCGCGGTTCCCTCGCAACACGAGCACGGAGGGTAGTTGGCGTCGAAACGAGTCGGTAACCTTCTTTCCGGCGAAATTATCATAATGGCTTGGAACAGAAGCATGGCCCGGAGCGACCTTCGCTCGCCTGGAAACTGCCTGGCACGATGCATATTCTCTCGCCATCTTCCGCGAGTCTACGAGAGTCGACGTGCCTCGCCTCGCCTCGCCCCGCCGCGACTCGACTCGACTCGCCTCGACTCGACTCGACTCGACTCGACTCGACTCGATCGGTGGGTTTACGTGTGCTCCCTCGAACCCGCCTCGGTTACCTTGCCGAAGCAACGTCAGCCATACGCACGCACACATCCACGTCGGGTATATATACCCCTCGCACGGTAATTACGTGACGTATTAATACCAGTTATTCCGCGTCGACTGGTTCTCTGCCCGTCTCGATCCGCAGGTGTATTTTGGATCTCTTTCTCTTTCTCCCCGCATTTCCCTCGCTCTCGCGTTCGTCTCTCTTTTTCTCCTTCCTTCCTTCCTTCCTCGCTTCCTTCCTTCCTTCCGTTGATCGCAGCCTGACCGATCTGCCGCTCGCTCCTTCACCTTCCATCCAGCGGGTCGCAGTCTCTCCTCTCGATCGGCCTGCTCCGTCTCCCCTGCTCTCGTCCTGCGAAAGGCATGCACTCGTCGTACAATAGGATGCTTTTACGAGCTCGAGACGATCGACGGAACGCGCGTCGGGACGGAGCGAGCCGATGCCGCGCGAATCGATAGCTGCCACCTTTCGGATCGTTAATGCATCGACTCGATCCTCTCCCCGGGAATTCGGGAATCGCGCGGCGAACCGTCTCGGAACGAACCGTCGAGAGGACCGATCGCGAGGGGAATCGGAACGCGAGCGCGGTCTCGCTTCCCCGAAAGGTGGTAACGGGACGACGATACGGAAATCTTAATAGCATCGGCTCGCGGTGCTTCTCACCGCGGACGGCCGCCTACTCTGCTCGCCACCTCCGAGCCGGAACCGCCGCTCGCTCGAGGGGACGAGCAACCGCTTATTAGCCAGGTAAAAATCATTCCGTGCTCGCATCGGCCACGCGATACGCGCCTCCTCCGATTTCCCCGATCGTTCTCGCGACTATTTTCCCGCTCGCTTCTCCTCGCTTTTCCGGAAGAAGGTTCGACGAGGAAACGCCGGGCAGCGAAGTATCTTTCTCGTTCCGGTGCGGAATCCGCGCGAGCCTCGACGCAGACGTCCGTCGAAGACCGCACGCGAAGAAGTAGTATCGGCGGTTGCGCGCTCCTGCAATCTCCATTCGAAGCAATTACCTCGCGGATCCTAATGGACCGACTTTCCGTACGACCCAGGTTCCCGCTGGGCCGGTTCCCGGGAAAGATCGCGCGAGCGGCGCGCAGATAACGCGGTCCCCGCTCGAAAACGCGTCCGTCCGAGAGAATTCGAACTCGAGTTTCTACGACGCTTCAGGATGTCTAACGCCGTCGACCCAATGACCCCGTACCGACGCTCGCGCAGGTCGTTACCGTCACCGGAGAAACTACGGGTACTCGGGATTACGGGATATGCTTCTCCTCTGCCCGCTTTCTTCGCCTCATCGCGCGATACTCTCGCCGCGGCGACGGCTGCTCGGAAATCGACAAGGGCGCGGGGTTCGGCGATCTCGTCGATGACCGCCGCCGAATATTCGCTCGGCAATCCGTTATATCGCGAGCGCGATGCGCGCCGCCGACCTTCGTGCAGCGACTTTCACGACCCGTTTCCGTTTTCGCCGCGGTTCGCGGGGATCGCGCGTGCAGCCCGCGAGCGGCGCACCGTGGGCTAGAATCGTGGAAACTCGGACTGATCGCTGGCGTTCTCGAACGGTCAGGGACCGTTCGCCGCGTGTTCCTCGCTGACGATGCGCTGAGCGTTTAGGGAAATCGGAAACGTAGACGAATTCCGTTTTCCTTCAGATCCGCGATACTCATCTAGCTATCCAGATACGATCCCCAGATACTTCGCTTTGATATATGATTAGAAACGAGAGGTGTCTCTATTGTGACGAATGTAGGAAACCGTTTCTAGGACTTCTCCGAAGACTTCACTCGCGTGAAAGATCGCAACAACTCGCGAAATCGTCAAGCTATTCGAGAAATATCATTCTCCCTGCCGCTGTATTCTCACTATTATTATAATAGAACTATCCATATTTCGCTTCTAATGCGGTAAGCTCGATTCGAAAGTCCCTCGAGGCTCAAAGTATTCAGATATTGGTTCGCAGCATAGAATTATCCTCTCCGTTTGCATTGGCACAGTTTCGAGCGGTGTTCCCTAACGCGGAGCGCACACGCCAACGTTTCACCGTCCGCAACGGTGACGGACGCAGGAAAGTAACGCACCGAAAGAAAGAGCGACTTCTCCGCGAAACGGGCAGCGTTCCTCGCCGCGGTCATCTTAATCAAGGCGCTGTCGGTCGCGCTGGCCGACGAAAAAAATTAGCATTTTAAATGACGCGCTCCGCGGGTGCCTCCGTCTCTGGTTTCGGGGTCTGCTCCCCGGTCCCGGCCCGCCGCTCGGCTCCTTCGCCTTTCTCTCCGGGAGCGCGTTACGCGGTAGCGTCCTCGTCCGCTCGCACTCGCGTCTACTCGAATCTATTCGAGTTTGCCGCGGCCCCGCGCGCCTCCCGGCCCGCCGGCGTTCGGACTGTTTTATTTCCGTTTCGACGTCGACTCCGCGATTCGTTTATCATCGAAGAGGAACGGAAGATTGATCGTCGCTTCTCGATGTTTATAATTATTTTGAAGGATGCCCGACGCTCATTGTGCCCCGCTCTCCGGCCTCTGCGCGGCGATCGCGCGTCGAACGAAGAAAGCGATAAATTCTCTCCTCCTCCGTCCGGACTGCGGAGTGTCGGTCGCCCTCCGCCCCGCAGGCCTCCCCCGTCCGGCCCTCGGTTCCCGGTCTTTCTCTATTTCGCGTTCCCGGCGCGTCCCGTCCCTCTCCGTCAGCTGGAACCGCGCGTCAGCATCATCAATCCACGTCCGAGAGTTCCTCTATGGTCGCGAGCGACGGGTTCTCGTATTCGCACCGGTCCGAGACGCCATGCCGAGCCGGGCCGAGTCGATCGACGACTCCATCGAAATTTCGTCGGGCCGATCGCGGATCCCCGCGCCGGAGAGTCCTCTCCGCGCGGTTCGATCCGCCGCGAATTCTTTTCCGCTCGAGCGAGCCTCGCGAACGAGTATCCGCGTTCGGGCCGACCGCTAACGGTACCGAGCATAAATGCGCCGCGCGCGAGCGTTCCCTCGGACCGCTCGGCACCGTTCTTCTCGCCGCGTTCCGTGGGTGTTCGTCTCGAGAAACGTCGAGTCGAGTCGCTCGCTCGCTCGTCGTTCCGTACCGCGAAAGGGAGGACGACAATTGCGATCGATGTAATCGAGGATTTCGCGTATCGCGCCGCGCGATCGGTACGCGCGCCGTCCCGAGCTCGTAGGTTCTTTCAGCGGAACCACTCGTATGGTAAAAGGCCGCGAGGGGAACGGGAACGGATGGAAAGATAGAAGAGACAGTGTTCGTTAGCTGTGGGGCGGAGGTTGGAATTCAGGCGGTGCGCAGCGGGGTGCCGTTTCTCCTCGGGACCGAGGAGAAAAACGAAGACGAATCGACGCGACGGAGAGAGCGGGACGGAACGCGGTGCACCAAGCCGAGAGGATAGAGTCTCTCGTACGCGGCAGAATCTCTTCCTGCCTCTGGACTCTGTTCCACGCGGACCCGTCGATACCGTCGAATACCTCTCGGCGTGGCCGTCGCCGAAAAATCCTCGCGGCGGAGTTCCGGTCGGCGGATCGCGCGAGGAAGGTCAACGTTTCTCGGCGAGCGCGGTATTTACCTTAGGCCGGGCTAGGCGCGAGCCGTGGAGAGGGCAGAGCGCCTCGCCGCGAGTCGAATCGGATCGAAGATCGCGAGAATCGCGGCGAGCCGGAAGCGTTTCGGCGGTTCCGAACCGGTTCCGGATCGACTGGAGTGTACGATCAGCAGGTTGACGTTTGTCCGTTTGTTTGTTTGTCTGTTGCAGCCGTGCAAAGGGGTCGGGTGCCGCCGTCGCAGCCGTCTCTGCCAGGTCTGCCGGGACAGTTCGCGTTGACGAACGGCGACGCGGTCGCGTGCGCCAGCCTGAACGGCCACTCTTACCTCTCCTCGTATATAAGTTTGCTGCTGCGGGCGGAGCCGTACCCGACATCGAGATACGGCCAGTGCATGCAGCCGAACAACATCATGGGCATCGACAACATCTGCGAGCTCGCGGCGAGACTGCTGTTCTCCGCCGTCGAGTGGGCCAGAAACATCCCGTTCTTCCCGGACCTGCAGGTGACGGACCAGGTCGCGCTGCTCAGGCTAGTATGGAGCGAGCTGTTCGTCCTGAACGCGAGCCAGTGCTCGATGCCTCTCCACGTGGCGCCGCTGCTGGCCGCGGCCGGCCTGCACGCGTCCCCCATGGCGGCGGACCGCGTGGTCGCGTTCATGGACCACATCAGGATCTTCCAGGAGCAGGTCGAGAAGCTGAAGGCGCTGCACGTCGACTCCGCGGAGTACAGTTGCCTGAAGGCCATCGTCCTCTTCACCACAGGTAAATGCTCGAGTCCCGCGGAAAACGCCGCCTCGAAACGGCTCGAAATCCCTCGAAACGGCACCGGGTAGATTATCTGCCCCGGCGGATTGACCGGTGGAATGGCAGAAGCGCGTATCGCACACCGGCGCGGCGGGAGCCGTCTTTTCCCGTGAGCGGCGCGGCTCTCGCGATGCTATCGCGAAGACGGTCGTCGATGTCACGCGGTTCGTCGACGCGGGACGAGCTTAGGGAAGCTTAGAAAGGGACAATGGCTCCCAGGGAGCGCGGTTCCGCGATCGGTGGCAGGGCCGCCGGAAGAAGTCGAATCGCGAACGGGCGAAGCCTCGTTCGCCGGCCGTCCCCGTTGATCGCGTCTGCCCGACCACTATCCGACTACAGCCGCCTGTCCGCAGCCGCTTTCCTTCGTCCAGCTTCGTCTAATCGACGCGAAGATGTTATCGGGCATCGCGGCGACTGTCATCCGGAACGCGCGCGATCCCCGCTCGAGCCAGAGACGAGAGATTCGCAGCCGGAACAATGCGACGCGAGCTCGGCCGAGCCGATGTTGCGCCGATCGTCATCGAGCCGCGGAGACAATGCTCGCGGTTCTGCTTCCCTTCGTATCTCTCTCGCCGCGGAGAGACGGAGACAGAGAGCCCTATCCCTTCGCGCGTTTTAGCTCGAATCGTTCGCTAGCCATCGCGCGTCGTCGCGATTTCTGGCGCCTGCGCGAGATCGTTTAACGATCATTACGACGTTCCGCGATACCTAAAACGTTGATGGAATATTATTTACTTACGCGCGTCTGGCGCGAGCGATACCCGCGAGCGATACCCGCGAGCGCGCTTCGCGTCGGGAAATTTTCTGAATCGCTTTAAAAGGAGCGTTACCGTTAAACGCTATCCACTATCCGCCTTCGTTCCCTCGCCCCGTTTAATTCTCTCGTTTCGCGTTCGACGACGGCGACGGCGAAGCCTCGCGGTAATTATCCGCCGGCCTATCCGCTCTCGTTCCTTTGCCGTCCCCCGAGGAATCTCTCGATCGGGCCGCGTCGATACCGTCGTCCCCGTTCCAACGAAAAATCCTGCGCAACGTTTTCCGCGTCCGACCATCGTCGTCTCGGCTCCGATGCGCCGTCCCGATCCTCCGAAACCTCGGGGGAAGTCCGCTTTTCGAGGGGACCACGAGAACGGACTGCGACGTTGGCCCATGCTAAACCATCTCGGTGTAGATACGAGACAAGCGGCTATTTATTTTCGTGCTATATGGCCGCGCTTAGCCTGGCTTAGCTTATGCTAATGTCCCGATTCTCGGGCGTCCTCCCTGCAGCCCTGCGCGGCCCGGCTACCCTCTTTTTCTTCGTTTCCTCCGCCGCGAAGGACCCGCTCCTTCTCCGTCCTCCTCGTCCTCTTTTTCCTCCTTTTTTTCCCTCGTTCCGCTGCGAGGACCGAGCGGATCCCATCGCGACCCGCGATACCGGGCCCGAGCCCGAATCCGCCGCACTCCTCGGCCCGGCCTCTCGGCGTCCGTCTTCGCTTTTTTCCGATCTCGACGATTCCTCGCCGACTCCCGTAAGCCCGACCGCAGGCCGCGCTCAACCTTTTTACCCTCGGCGAGTCACCGAACATCCTCCCGGTTTCCCGCTCCGCGCGTTTCCTCGGCCGCCGCTTTCCCCGCGCGCCTAATTGTTCGGATAAAACGACGGAACGAGGGCACGATGCATAAAGTAGGCGCGTTTAGCTCGCTGGACCGACCGCTCCGGCGCGGCTTTCTCTCGAGATCTGTACCCGGTGACGGGCGAACACGCGAGGACACTCTCGACTCGAACGCGAAAATTCGACGGAGCCGCTCGCGACCGTAGCGCGGTGATCCCGGGGATCTCCGCGGAGAAACGGCGACGCGTCTCGACGGCGAACCGACGGTCGACGCGACGGACGCGCGCCCAGGGAGCGGGTTTTCGGCGTTCCCTCGTTTCTCGACCACCCCGTAGAGGCATGCGAAGCCACGATGCAGATATATTTATGCGAGAGGGTATTACGGCGAGTGCGGTACCTACGTGTATCTTGATGGGAAACACTCCCACGATTACGTGGCATGCGATGCAATTCCTTTTGCCTCGTACAACCGGCGAGCAACCGGCCGGCAACCGACCGGCAACCGGCCGGCAACCGGCCGGCAACCGGCGACCCACGTACTCGTTGCCATGTGCTTTTCGTTTCTTGGGCGGTCTCCGCATTGCCTTCCCGGTATTAACAGCGTAATTAAGAATATACCCTGCAGCCGGAGACCGTTTCGCTCGATTACGAGGAATCCGCTCCGCGGACGCGTCTCGTCTCGTCGCGTTTCCGCGGTGCCGCTCGTTCCTCCTCTTCCTCCTTCCCGCCGCGGAGTATCGACAGGATCGAGCTCGGAATTTTCCCGGAGCGAGTTTACGCGGAGAGCTCCGGAATCGCGGATAAACGGGCGAGTCGAGGCGGAGACGCGGACCGGGCCGAGGAAAACGAGGTACGCTCCAGTCCTGAAAACGCGAGTCCGCGTCGACGCGAGCGACGACACGACACGGCGCCGCGACTCGCGAAGGGGGGGGTATCTGCTCGGCGATTTTTCCGCGCAATCGTCTAACGACGCGATGCGATGGTTCCGTGCATCGTGTCCAATCGCGAGGCGGCTGTAGCGCATCGAAACGGACGCGCAAACGAGGGCACCGCGGAGACTGGAGGAGAAAGTAACCGCGCGATCGTCGGTCGCTCTAGCTCGACGAACCGATACCTCACCGTGCGCCGAGATCGCGCGAACCGTACGATCCGCGCGCGATGGACCGGAATCGCAAAAACGCTGGAACTCGTGTTTCTCTTATTCTCCCATCGATAGCCTAGAGGCGGATTGTTTCTGGGGTTTTCGGGACTTCGGGTTTTCAGATTTCACCGCGGAAGACATAGTTCGAACTGAGAATGAAGTTTTTTCGTAGATTCCTTGTAGATGGACAGAAATGTCGAAACACCGAGAAACCTTTGTTGTATAATCGAAAAATTGAAAAGCGCTCGTTACTTTCTTAGGATGAGAAACCGTAGTAAAAGCTAGCCTTACCGTAGACGTCCGTAAATTAGAAAATAGGAGAGAACAGGCCTCGCGAGACGATATCGAAGGTAAAAGTAGGAATATTTCCATAAACTTTGCATACGTCTGTAGATAAAAGAATGCTTTTCAAGACGGTACAATTAAATTCGACGAAACGGTGGCCACTTTGAAAATATCACGCGTCGATGTACGGCGTCCCCCGAAAAGCGCGCGGTCTTTCTAAGCCGGGCGTTTCGCTTCGACTCCGAAGCTCCGTTGAGCAATGCCGGGTGAACCGAGGCAATTGATTTTTACAGCGATAGTTACCCGGCGCGTTTAAGAATGAATAAAATTTAGCGTGCGATACGGCGGGCCTGGTAACCTACATTTAACCGGGAATAACGCGCGAACGGCCGACCGAATTGCGGCGATCGTTAATATCGCGTACTCGCAGTCGTGTCCCCGATCAGACTGGCGTATTATTGGCGCGTTTATCGTTGTCGTTATTATCGCCGTCTGTCGTTCGCGCTCACCTGTTAACCTCGGATAATTTATCGACGCCACGGAACGGTCATGCTCTCGAAACGTCGGCCGGAGATGGCCGGAGAAACGGACCCGGTGGAGACGGCCGCGCGAGGCGGAGAATTAACGGCGGCGCGGAAGCGACGCGACGTTCGGCGTCCTCCCCTCGACGTCTCGTATCAACGTTTACGTTTCCTCGATTGCTACGCGAGAAGTCGGCGAGCAAGATCCTAGAAATCCGAAGAAACGCGTCCGCTTCCGTCCGATCGAAGATTCGAAAGTCGAAACCGAAGTCGACACAGCGATCCGGTGACCGAGAGCGACGTCGAAGGATCGGACACGCGCGCGACGCGTGCACACGCTCGGCGAGACAAAGGGAAATGAAAACGAGCGAGCAAAAGCAACGAACGGATGAACGAGAGCGGCAGTTGCGAAGGGATGAAGCTCTTCGGAGCAGGGGAGAGCGCGTTATCTGCGAAACCGGGACCACGATCCTCGCGACCGGCTCTCTATCTCTCGCATTGTTACTTGGCGTTGAGTCGGGGTCGCATCCCCCAACCCTTGACTTTGAGCGTTACCCATTTACGTTTTATTATCTGCCCTCTTCCGTGCGCGTCCGCGTTCATGTTCCCGTTCCCGTTCCCGCTCCCGTTTCACGGTCGGCGTCGCGCCTCGCTATCGCCGATCGGAACGAGGGTGGCCAAAAATCGCACGGTTTTCGGGCTCGGAGGAGCAACGAGCGCGCGATACACGCGTTTACGAGATGTCGCCTCCCCCTGAATGGATCGGACGTAGTTTCGGCCGCGTTCCTCGCGCGGCGCGAAGACAATCGCGAGAATATGCGGCCAGGAGAGAAGAGGAGAGGATCGACGCCGGAGGATTCCCCGGCATCCGCGGCCGCGCGGAGCCGTAACCCTTATCGGCGTATCGCAGGGCAAAGGGTTGGCCCGGTATTAGAGTAAGCCGCGGTATTAACCTCGGAGTTTAATATAAACGACGGTGCTCGGCTCTACGGCGTCGTTCCGACGACCACCGGGACGGCGGAGGGTGGTCACGTGACCGGCGGACAATGCGAGACGCTTATCGACGTCCTCGGCCGAAACGAACCCTCGGACCGCCGCGCTGGATCACCGGCGCGGTCCGTCGTCGCTTAACCTCCGCGGCCGTATTACCCACGAGTTATCCGCCGCGCTCTGCCCTCTGCCCTCTGCGCCCTGCCCCCCGCCGGAAATTCGTTGAACCAAGATATCGCGGCACAGACGCCGTTCGCGAAACAAAGCCCGGCCTTCTCGCCGTTTCCACCGAAACGCCGAAAGAGAGGCTCGCTTCACAACCGGCGACGCCGAGCTCCTCTAATCCCAATCGAAAGCGAACTGTCGTTGCGCCGTTGCCGAAAGGAGAATCTCCGGATTCGTAGTCGGCGCTCTCTTCGTCAGCTTCGGCTGATACATGAAACGCGAAGCGGGAATGCGGGATATCGATGGACTTAACGAGTTCCAGAGAACGCGCGATGAAACGTCTCGAGCGTTCACGTAAGGCGACTTAACCTTTCGGCTGCGCGGGACTAGCCGCGAAGCTGCCTCCGTGCGGTTCGGTTCGACGCGTCTGCGTGTCGTAAATGTAATATCGCTGCGGTTTCAGCGCAATTACGTTGGATTAGACTATAATGTGCACGACGCGTTCGAAAAGATGCGCGCGATAGACATTGTGGCGGCGCACGGTAGCCGAAAGGTTAAGACTGCTCTCTCGAAAGGTGCACGCGAGATCCGCGTCGGAATCGCACGCCATCGGAACGATCTCTTCGCTAGGTTACGCGGGAAGAGGGTGAAGATCGAGCGTCGAAAAGTCGAGAAGACGGGACAGCTCGGCCGATCCGGATAATGGATTCGTGCTCCGCGCGGCGCGAGGCGGAGGGGACGGTTTGGGCGTTGCACGCGTGCCATTCCTAGTCGCACATGCCTGCCGTACGACGGAACGCACCGCTCCGCGCCGCACCAGCAGACAATATCGCGCATTCACAGATTGCGCTGTCAGGCACTCGAATAATATTCGGGGTGACACGCCATGTATCCGCTATGCGGTGCGCCGACCGGCCTGCTCCGTATGACTCAGCATCCCCTAACCGCGACTGCTGCTCTCCGCGGCTTAGGGTACGACCGCGGGTGTCTAAGGGGCGTTGAAGGAGCCCCGGCGGGAAAGAGAGCGCGCCGGCCGGGAGCAGGACGGAGCTGCGACGAGGGAGGCTGGCCGGCGATATACATACGCGCGCGTGCACACGTACGCGCCGCGGAACCGGCGGCAAACGAAAAACGAGAGAGCCTCGGGGTGACGGCGGGACGCGCCGGCGGAGGAAAAACCGTAGGGAAAACCGAGAGCCGGGGGTGGTGGAGGGGCTTCAGAGGCGAAGCGTATCGGGGTTCTTTCTCGGTTAGAATCGGGAACGGACGAGCGAGATCGTGCGGTACAGCAGCACGTGTCCGTGACCGATCCAATTTTTTCCTCCACGCTTCGATACGCGAGCGCGTCGCACACTCGCGCGCTCTCGTCCCTTCCTCCTCCTCCTCCTCCTCCTCCTCCTCCTCCTCCGCCGCCTGCCGCCTGCCGTTCTCGCTCCGTCCCGTCGTACGACTTCTCAATCAGCAGCATCTCGGCCTCGGTATTGGGTTTGCCAACGAGATTCGTCACGCTCCGCTCGGCCCGCGTCTCCGGTTTTACGTCGGTGCCGAATCCGCCGAGGCGAACCCGTTTATTCCGCTGAAACGTCTCGTCCCGGCGACTCGACAAATCCCCGTAATTGTCCCCGGACGGTCCCCCGCACGCGAATTGGGCCGAGCCCGCGTCGGCTGATCGATCACCGGTCGCCGGTGGTCCGCGCGCCGACCGCGACAATGCGATTTTTGCTTTCGCCGAACGCGCGCCGAACTTTCTTCCGGATAACTCGCCTCGAGCATGACGCTCGTTCCGTTTGCTTCCTTTTTATTCCTTCTTCTTCTTCTGCTTCTTCTTCTTCTTCGCTGGCCGTTCCTCTCGTTCCGTTCGCGCTGCGGCGCGGTCGCCCTCGCCTCGCCTCGCCGAATAAAAGCTCGCTGCTCCTCCGGCTCGTTCGCCCCTAGGTCGGTCTTTAATTAATCCGATTTACATCGAGCAGGATCGGTTCTCTACACGCGTGACAGAACCGCGCGCGGCGCATACCTCCGTTACTACCTAATGGGGCATTCATTAGGAGAGAAATAGCCTACCGAAACGGACCACGCTACCGGGAGTAACACGCGTCTTTCGCCCGAAAAGACGACTGTCCCTCCGAGGAGGAATGTCCTCTTCGAGGCAGCACCGGCCGACGCGCAAACCTGTAAACGTATAAACGTATAAACGCATAAACGCATAAACGCATAAACGCATAAACGCATAAACGCATAAACCTACGAGCGAGCGGAAGAATTCGAATGCAAAAACGCGACGAAGCTCGTTGCGAAACGAAGCGACGCAACGGTCGCGATTCGATCTCGCGTGTGTCGCGAGTTGCACAATCGAGGGCGTTCCTCGTTATCGCCTGGCCGGTGGCTCGTCGATCTCGGAATCGCGTTTCCTCCTCGTCTCTCTCGGGTTCCGAGGCAAAGCTCGGAACGCGGCACTTTTGCCGCCAAAGTGTCGGGCCACTGATAAGCCGAAGGCATTAATTTCACGGCGGAACCCCGCTACTCTGCATAGACCCTTCCCAACTAATACAATTACGTTATAACCCCTTGTCGACTCGTTTCTCCGGCCGTCCCTCTCTTTATCTTCTTTATCAGCTCTCTCTGCTCCCTCCTCTCTTGCTCTCGCTGTTCCCGATTTATCGATTCGTCGGTTCCTTCGTGCGTTTCGAATTCTTCAAATGTCGCTATCCGCGGCACGGTTCCTTTAGGAATGTTTCATCGACGAAACCGCGAACGACTCGAAAGATCCCCCGATCGCGCTCGCGATCGGGCGACTGGCAACGATGGAATTTTTCCCGATAGCCGCGATACCGCGAAGGAGGGCGAGGGGGGAGCTCGATGGAGAAATCGGAGAGCGAACAGCGAAAAGCGAGAGCGGCGAGCCAATGGGCGACGAGAGGGAACAGGCAGGTCGAACGAGGGTTAAATAATCTGATTAGCTGGTCTCACTGACCGTCGAACGAAGTATGGAAATGAAGGGCATTCATTGGACGGTGGCCGGTACATTGGCGGTGGCGAGTTCCGTATCCGTGTCCGTGGCCGCGCGCGTGTTCGTGCCCGCGTCCGTGCTGGAGGGTGCTGAAAAGGGTGACAAAGTTAGCCGAGGGTTCGTTGCGACTGCGTACACCGCCGGGAACCGGCGAGAGTGTCGCGCATCGACAATTAACTAACGAGCAGTTGACACAACTTATCAAATGGTATCGCGTCACGGACCCGCCGTTACCGCCGCTGGAGCCAGAAACAGAGCCTCGACCGCCACCGCAACCGCAACCGCAACCGCAACCGCAACCGCAGTCGTTCCCGCAGCAGGGCGCTCCAATTATTCGACGGGGACGCGCGCTTCGCTCTTTCGCTCTCGACGAGACGAGCTGGACGTTCTTTCGCGCTCCAATTTCCGCGTTCGTCGGCCACCCGGAAACCCACCGCGTTTCCCGAAAACGGCGAGCTCGGTAGCCGACGAATCGCGGCTGGGTCTCGCGGAGAAACCCGGGTCGGCCGAGGAGATCGCCGTGGCCGCGACGAAACGAGGGAAAAGGGTGGGAGAAAAAGAGAGGCCATCGAGCGAGCGAGCGAGCGCGTAGGTGGCTCTGAATGAAAGCGCGACAGGCTGAAAGGCGAGTGCGAATCACAGTTAATCGCAACGCGCGGCACGCGGCTCGTTCCTCGGGCCGCGCCGGAGGGTTCGCGACGCGCAGAAATCGGGACGATACGGTAAACGCGCGAGATCCGGTATCGAGCGTAGGTGGCCGCGGCGGACGCGGGACGCGCGCCGGCCACGGCGACTGCCGGAACGGAGATTCATCGCGCGACTCCGACTCGCCTCGGCCGCGCACAGGTAAACCACCGGTCCGGAAAGAGATACGGAGGGCGATCGCGAAGAAAGGCCGCAGAGGGGCCGGCGGAGCCGCCGGCCCGGCAGGGGCTGCGGGGAGCGACGGCCAAGAGACGGCCAAGAGACGGCCAAGAGACGGCCAAGGGATTGCCAAGGCATTGCCAAGGCATTGCCAAGGGACGGGACGCGGCGGGGAGGTCGGCGGAGATCGCGCCGGGAGAGACGAGGAGAGAGCGCGGAAGACGGAAAGCAGGTCCAAGCATCGAATATCGTGGCTCCTCTATTTCTCCGTCTCTCTTCCCTCTTCCCCCATTCGCTCGGATCTCCCGAGAGATCCGAGATGAGAGGGCAGACCGCCTCGGATCCCGCGAGTGGATAATTATTAATCGTTATTTTCGCCAATCACGGCCGTTTATCTCGAAGCACGCAACGCCAATTATCTATCGGCCGTGTTCGAGCGGACGAGACAGAGCGGAACGCCGAGCGAAAGGGAGACGGGGCGAGCGGAGAGGGCGCGGGATAGACCGATAGAGAAGCGTGAACAGAGTCGGACGCGTGGAACGCGAAACGGCCGAGGCGGAGAAACCGGAGGAGCCGATCGGAACCCACAGAGAGAGCGAGAGAGAGAGAGAGAGAGAGAGAGAGAGCGGACGAGCACCACGAGCACGATGCTCCGCGTACTTTAGACGTGTTCTCCTCTTTTCGATATTCCCTCGTCCGCCGCGAGTTCCACGCAAACTCGAACCAGTCGCATCCTGCTCGAACGAGCCTGCAGATACCGCGATTTTTCCGCTCGCGATCGGCCCTCCTTCTCCCGGCGATCGCGTCGCGTCGCGTCGTCGAGCCTCTCCCTCGGCACGCTCCCGTAAACTAGTCCCCGTCCCGATCGTTAGTCCCTCCGAGGATTTTTCACGCGCGCCGAAATCGCTCGGAAACGAGGACGAACGCCGCTGGACGGCGGAACGCCCGGCACGTTGGAAAAATCGACGAGAGAAGGAAATTAGTCGATCGGTATCGGGGCAGGATCGAGCACGACGTCGTTATCTGCTCGCGGCATCCCGCCTCGGTGTGTCAGCTCGATCGAAACTCTCGGATCGCGCGGGGAGCGAAAGGTTACCGCACGCGGGCCACGACATTTCTATCCCCGACGAGCGACCTTAGCGATTTTCGAGCTCGTCGGCGGCGCGACGGCGCCGTCGTTAACGCGCGACCACCTTCGCCTCGCCTTCCACGCGATCGCCCTTTAACCGCGATAGAGGAACGCTTGCTGAAAACGCGCGCGACGCGACCGTTCGGACTCGTGCCACCGAGAGTTGCAATTGATGATTCTTCTCCTTTGTTTCAGGTAAGCCGACTAAATTCCCGAGTATCTTCCGGTTACCGTAGAATAACGTAAGTCGCATTTCACACGATTCGAGGTCGTCGAGCGTCGCCGAGAGGAGTCACGACGCTCGAGGGACGGCTCCCGTTCCGCGACGACAGAATTTTTCGGCGAATAACTCGATAACGCTTTCTCCTCTTTCGGCCCACGCGACGGCGGCGGCGGGGACGGGACTTTTGCCGGGAACAAGGAGACCGCGGCGAAACTTGTCACTTAGTCGAACACCAAAGAGTCCACCCCTTTCGAGCCGAAAGATCCGAAAGTTACGCGGCGCCGCGCCGTTTGTTCGCCGCGGAACGAAGTTTAAAACTCAGCCACCGCGCGAATCCAATCCCGCGGATCGAAGTTTCGCCGGTGCCGCCGGAGCACGGGGACACGGAATCGTGGAAACGCGCGCGAAAGTCGCGTCCCTCTTATTTTTGTATCCGTAACTACGGGCTAACCTGTTTCTGGGCTTCTTTGCCAGTCGTGCGGTCTGATTCTGCTATTAGTTTCTTAGTCGGATGACGGAGTGCCCTTGTGAAGCTAGATTTACGAGCAGACGTCCGTAAATTGGGGAAAGAGAACAGGCCTTTGCAAAGAAGTATTTAACGCGAGGGAAAAATAATATAAATTTTACACCCGTAGGTAAAAAAATTAGACAATGTTGCCTATATAAAAGTGTCGCGCGTAAAGCTACGGTGTTTCCCGAAAAACATGAGATCTTTCTGAGATAGACGCTCTCTCAACCAATTTCGAGTGGCCCACGGCAATTCATCTCCACTCGAATAGTTACCCTGTACATTTAGGAATGAATAGCTCAAATTCAGCGTGCGATGCGATGCGATCTAACCGAGCCAGACGTGTCTCCTCAATTTCGAAGCTCTCTTAACACGTTAAGCGCCGTGTCAGTCATGACCGACGCTTCTGAATGACTTGAAAACAGTCGTAGCACGCAAGATAACCGATGTCCACTGAAACTGTTTAACGACGTAGCTACGCTGATGATAGTATCGGACAAGGACAGTAACACCGAACAATAAATAATTGTGCCTGCTTTTTTGCAAAAGAACAAAACTGTGGCGTTTGACGCGACAATTTAAAGTGGACCACAGCAACCTATTATCACTGCAATAGTTAGTAAATTAAACTTTCGCGAGTTCCCACGATTCCAATCCACTGTGCGTCAACGTCGCCCAAGAAATAGCCACGTATCAGAAGGGTTGAAAACGCCTCGGCGTCTTTCTGAAACGTACCCGGCGCGTCCGAGCAACGCGATTCCGAGAAAATCCGACGATCGTAAAACTTTTCCGAGCGATGCAGCACGCGCGTTGCGCAACTCGCGTTTCACGGCGCGATCGGTTCAAGGTTCATCGGCGTCGCGTCGAGATACCAGCGATCCGCGGCGCGATGTTATCGTTTCCGCGAAACGGCGCGTTCCGTTTCCAACGATCGTGATTTTCGTCGTTCCGCGGCGAGAAGCCGGCGTCGGCCATGGTTTCGCCTCTGCGTTCCTTCTTCGCGATCGATCGCGCCGATTCCGATCGCGCCGATCTATTGTCGAGGCTCGCCAACCTCCGGAAAGAGAGACGCGGACAGAGAGACAGAGAGAGAGAGAGAGAGAGAGAGAGAGAGAGAGAGAGAGAGAGAGAGAGAGAGAGGCGGAGAGCAGGGTACAATGCGGTACGAACGAGATCTCGGGACCGAGATACAATGCGGAGCGGACGCTTGAATAAATATCGATCATACCGATGCCAAAAGGAAATATTATTTTCATATTCGGCGTGCATCTTGCGTCGCCTTCGGGACGAACAGCTGCCCGTTACGAGGACAATGCGAGCGCGTAATCCAATAACTCGTAACCCTCGTCCACCGGTCGCCTCTCGCCCCGGCTCCCGGAGCTCCCGCATTTTTCCGAATCGGAGATCCCGGAAAACGCATCGCCCTCAGAGCCGACGATGACCGCGATGACGCGCCACTTGCTTTCAATCGGCGCGCGCGTCCGCGGCGACGCTCTGCCCCCTCGGCGAGGATCCCGGGGAAGCCGAGACCCGCGGAAACCGCGCGAACTCGGAATAACGGAATAACAAAATAACGAATCGACCGGGCGAATTGCGATACCGGTCGGCGGCAACCGGTTATGGAAAGTCGGGCCGGTCCGCGAGCACCGTGTTTCGTAATAACCAGATATATCAGGGTAAACGAAAGGAGGTGACTCCTCCTCGAGGATAACTCGCCGATAACGCGTCGCCTCGCCTCGCCTCGCCTCGCCTCGCGTCGCGTCCCTCGATAGCTCGAAGGGTGCGCGCTCGCGTCGAGTAACCTGTGCTCGTAACGGGCATTCCGACGGGCGAGCACGGCAAATCGGATGATCCGTCGCGACAATAGGTCGGGAGGTTAAGCGTGTTTGCTCTTCTCTCGAGGAAGCGTTCGCGCGACAATGGAGCCTGCGAGAGCACTTTTCGAGGTTCGCTCGGGTCGCTTTCAGAAGAAAGGAAGAAAGGAACGAAAAAAGGAGATGACGGGAAGACGGACGGACGGAGAGGGAAGAGCAGGGTGGCCGCCTGGTTTGTCAGCCGCTTAGCTACCCCTGTCGCGGTCGTCGCTGTCGTGGTCGCTGTCTTAGTCGTCGCCGTCGTCGTCGTTCGGGGCCTCGTCGACGGACCGGAAAAGGAGCTGCGAGCCGCTCCTTGTAGCCACCCCCGTTGTTCAGCCGTTGTTTGGCCGTTGTTTGCCTCGTTCCCCGGCACGAGGCCCGCCACCGGGCCGAGCGCACGCCCGGATCGGCCACAATGAGCCCAATTAACCGACGAGTGTGCACACAATCGACAACAAACCGCTCGCCTCGGCCCGGGCCACGACGGATCCCGTCCGATCGGGAACGATCTTTATCCGGAGTAGAAGATCTCGCGAGACGAAAGGTTGCGGCGCAGCCGGTCGGCCGAGAAAAGGTCACCAGCTGCTTCGCTCCGGTCCCGGAGCGTAGCGCGCGCGTCGAATCGCGCGATTCGATCTGCGGAATTCGATGGATATTCGATGGATATTCACGGGGGTTCCTTAAAGTGGACAGCTATCTCCGATTCGATCCGCTCCGCGACACTCCCGCGATTCCCGTTTCTCGAGGAAACCTCGCGCCTCCGCCCTCTCGCGTCCGCCGCAACGGCTGCGCGCATCGACGCGTCGAAGATCGTCCGGCGATATCGGCGTCTCTTCTCGGAACCGATCGTCGCGCGGGAGACGTTCGGAAAGGGTTCGTCGAGAAGCTTCCAGCGAGCGATCCGCGACTCGCGCTCGATCGACTTCGCGCATGGAGCCGCGCGACATAATGGTTTTGTCGAATCGGAACGGTGTTGTGTCTGCTCGGGAGTAGGCAGCATAAAGGGAAAATGCAGCGGCTCGGTCGAACGATTTCGGTGAACGGGACGCGCGGCGCGCAGCTGGCAGAAATCGACACGCCTACGGGGACTCCGCTTTAAAGAGGAAAACAGCGTAGAATGGGTATTCGGCCGAACACTCGAGAGGTCGTTATCTCTTTGAGAATACGCGGAAAGTGGACGATTCGAGCAAAACACGGGGCATTCTCCGTGGCGCGTTCAAAGGCTCCTCCCCGAGCGAAAAATGCCGATGCCTCCGATGTTGTGGCATTACGTGCCTGTCAATGTACAAATCACAGCCCATTTACTCCATTCAGGGCTGCGCTCGTTTAACGACGCCACGGACGCGAGAGCTCGGCCATAAATTTTCACGCGGATACCTCTCTCGCGCTACCCTCGACCGGTTCGCTCTCTCGACGGGGGTCGACGAGTCGCGACGGTCGCCGACGGTGTCGTCGGGAAACGCGCGCGGGCCTCCGTCGCACGCCGGAAGATCGCCGGACGATTTTCCGGCCGGACCGGCCTTCGTTTCGCTCTTTTCTCGCCCGCCCGGCCCGGTTATCGGTGATTCCGCGTCGCGTCGCGTCCGGGACCCGCCGCGGAACCTTTGTCAGCCGGCCGTATCGGTCCGCGCGATCCGATAGCGCGCGTCGAGACGATAATCAACGCGGCAAGTGGCAACTGCGCAAAATTAATTTCGATTCCATGGAAATTGAATTACGTTTTTCCCACCGCGATCGATGGAATTCCGCTTAAGGGCCTCTGCACACAGCGAAGCCCGCCGCGGTCGGCTCGCTGTTCTGTCTTTTTTGCTCGAACGTCGAGCGACATTCGATATACATTCGAATGTTAACGAACACGTTGACTTAAACGTTGTAACCCGTTGCTCGTGAATGTACGAGCAAATGACTGTAACGTAAAGTGAACGTGTAGAATCGTCGAACTCCCCAAGAATCGACTAATTATCAAAAGAAAATTGCCCCTCTCGTGCACCGCCGATTCCAAAGCGAGCGTCAACGTGTTGGAATTGCAATTGCAAACGTGTCGCACGTTTCCAATAATGTTTAGTCGATTCAACGGCGAAGCTACGCTCGCGAACGTTACAAAAGTGACGCGAGAATCAAGTATTCGTACACTCACTTCCGCTTGAAACACACAGTAGCTCGGAATGAATATTTGGCCGTGTGTTCTTTTGATTCCATAATCATTTGCAAACGTACGGAATTAATTAAATCATTCGTTACTGTACGTTCTGTACGTCACACGCGCGTCACCGAGTTCCGTCCAGAAAACAGCCGTTCGGCCGCGCCGGCCGATTTCGCCCGAAATTACCCATATTTCTTTCCTGTTCGATACCGTACGCGGCGCGCAACGTGGAATTCGCCGTGCGTGTGCGGCACGCGAATCGGCGGCGTCGCCGGTGTGCACAGGCCCTAAAGGTGCCCGCGCGAGCCGCGATCGCGCGTAATTCCGTGGGCTCGACTCGCATCGAAAATGGAATCGCGGCGGACAATGGGATCCAATCTGGAGCACGGTCGGCGCCGGGAAAAGCAAACAAAATATTATTCGAGGGAAATCGTTCGCGACGTCGAACGGCAAGTCGCCGCGGAGCGTGTCGCGAGCGCGTCGATCGCGACGCGAGCCGAGGCCGGTAGATCGGTCGTGCGAAGACCGGTTACTTTGTTCCATTTAAATGCACCGATATAAATCAGCCGGCGAGCTGCCCTTTCCGTGTGTGAGTGATTTACACGATAAGGCGGCTGTCGGATAAATTAGTAAGGTGGAGTGCCGAGGGGACATTGTAAACGCCGGTGAGCGGCACTCGCGCGAAAGAACGAGGTTCCTGCGACTCCGAGCCGACGACTCCTTTAGTTTCGAGAAACGCCTCGGGGACACTATTCCCGAATAGGACGAATCGGATCAGCGGGGATTTATCAGCGGAATTCGGGGGGCGAATCGTGTGTTACTCGTTTTTTAGTGTCTCGCTCCTGGAACGAACGCTTCCAAGAGAAACTGTATTTACCTGGAGCGCTTCGATGCAATTTGCGAGATTGTTCTGCGGTTTTCCGTTGGTGGATGCACGCATACACTCGAAACGCTCTGCTGTTTAACCCTTTATCAACGAACATCGACATTTCAGAGAGATTTTCATGTTTGGAACATTATGTGGCGAACGAATGATCTAATTACTCAAACAGCACGTGGTTTCCTTATTTTTATTATTTATGCGATCGATATAGAATTTAGCTTCATCTGTTAAAACCCTTGGCAGTCCTATGTCGTGTCAGACATTCTATTCTATTGCAACCTCTACCTGGTTTAACAATTTTTTCTATAGTTATTTGTAGTATCACAGTTGTACCATTTAAAGGTAACATTTCAAATACGACCACCTAAAAAGAACTATAACTACAACCTCCTTCGTTACCTTCAATTGAACTCATTCCGTGAATTCGGTTAGAAACTGTTTCGTAAAACCAAGAACCGCATTCGATGAATTGCAAATAATCCCACTTCGAGACTCACTAAACAACAAAATAAAAGATAAACAGACTAAAAGGCAATCCGTTGCTAAGTGAAAAGTGGGAGATCTCCCCATTCGGTTGGCTAAGTGTTAACAACGAGCTCACGAAAAAGAATTTCCACTTTCACCGGTTTCTCTGTCGAATCTCGATTCCGATTCCTTTCGTTCCTCGAGTCTCAGAGACACGTTGCGCGAGTGGTTTCCCGTCGAAAACGTAACCCTCTCGTCCTTATCGTCCTCCGCTCCAGTGGCGTTCCTCCGAGCCAGATTTCCACGTAACGCCGTTCGGATCGCGGCTCGCCGGCAGGATCGGTTCCCGCGAGGCGATCGCGAGATAATCGTGCGAGGGACCGAATAAGAACCGGCGATGGAGAAGCGACTCGGCGAGCGGGTCGGGGGGAGGAGAGAGGGACAACAGGGTCCTGGACCCCCCAGCGTTCAATGAGAGACATTTCTCATCATTTTCCATTCAGACCGTCTGAGTTATAAGCCCGGTACGTCTTCCATCCCCGTACAATCGTTCGATTTATTATAACCGCGAGAAGCCTAATGAATTTAATTTCATATTTCACGGCCGGTAAGTAGTCGGCCACGACGCCGCGCGCCGTACGCTGCGCGCCGTCCAGCCGCCGCGTTTACCCGCCGATTTAGGTGTCCCGCCCCCGCCCCCGCGGCGGTAACTCCAACCCTCGCAGCCCTCCCGCGCTCTTGTGCTCGGGTCCTAACTCGAGTCCCGGAGAAAGGAGACGCGGCAAAAAGGGAGGCTGTTCCTTTCCCGCGCGATTCACGAGCCATATGGAATCGAGGTCGTATCTCAGCCTCCTCGAGGAGGAGGAGGAGGAGGAGGAGGAGGAGGAAGAGGAGGAAGAGGAACCGAACCGGCCGCCAAACGCTCCTCGCTCGGAGTCACCTTTAGGGCCACCGGAGATCGCGGGGATACGGCCGTTTTCGGGAGGAAACTTGAAAAGTATCGACACACGCGAATGTTTAACCAACTGTGGAATTTAGTTGGGAAAACCTCCCGTTATAAATAAAATGAAAAAATGGAGCGTGTACTCGCATGCAGAACGAATGCGCGTAGAGCATATTTTAATGAAAGATCAAAGCGAAAAGGAGAGGTACATGTTTATGCGAGAAAATAGAGAATTCATCGCTGAGAGTATTAGCATCGTGTCAAACACAGTTAACTGGTTAACGCGAAAGTTGTTGAGTATAGAGCTGGACACGTGGTTATATTTTCTTTACATCGCGGGGGATTATGAAGTTTTCTCAGTGACAATGGATAGCGTTTCGATTCGGATGTTTGTAGGAAGTTTGTGTGTTTGAACGTTGGCAATCTTCAATTCTCGTTATCCGAATGATTAAATTTCGTCCATAGGCAGGCGCTCAATATTTCTGCCGTCCGAGTTTTTCCTTTCCCGAACACTTCGAAGCTACGATAATGCGTCTCTCGCAGATGTTCCCCTTAAACGCGCGGTTCCATCGCGGCAATCCGTAACAATCCAAGTAAATCCGCGAGATCCTCAGCCGAACAGCGATCGCGATCGTGCAAACCGACTTTCGCGTTCCGCGCGGCTGAGCGATTGCGAGTCGAGTATCGGTACGAGTTTCCGATGCAACCAATAAACTTCGACCGCGCAGCTAAGGTACGTCTCGAACTCGCTCGGACCAAAGAGAGCTCGCGGGATATCTTAGATTTCCCGTTACGCGGCGCGAACGGTCTCCCCTTTCGGCGGTCGCGCGAAAAAACTCGCATCTTTCCGCAGCACCCTCACTCGTAACTCTTCCCCGCGACTACCCCCGCGATAATAACGGCGACTCTCGGCCCGCCGCGATATCCTCTCTCTCTCCAGCGGAACGATTCGCGGTAGTTAACTTATTAAATTTATCTTCCCGCGGCGAGCGAAAAATCCCGGTGATTTATTATTTTTTGCTGCTTAACGACGCGACCACGGAATATGGCTCGGAGTTGTCTCCCCCGTTTCCAGCGGCGCTCCTCTTCCGTTCGAAGCGGCTGCCTCGAGTCGCGTCTTCCAGGCTTTTTTCCGGGAACGCGCGCGGGCCATCGCGCAGATCGTCGCGATAAATTGTCTCGCTCGTGATTCCCGGGGTAGCGAACGATCGCGTCCCGGTTCGCCGTAGGTCTCTCTCGGTTATGTCTAGCAGCCGGCACGCAACGCTCGCGCGTTCGTCGTGGAAGCACGCGGTTTCGTTCTCGACTCGTTCGTTGTCCGACTGGAACGCTGTAGATAACCGAGATATCGGTTAGGTCCTGGTCACGTTGGGTCATGGTTCAGTTGGATCGCGACTGGGTCCAGCGGCCTAAACGCAACTGTCGGGGAGGAACGCGGTTTCGCTTTCGAGCGACTCGTTCGGCCTCCGATTCGACGAGTCCCGGAGATAACCGCGATATTGGGGGGCGACCGCTGCGAAATCGCGCGCTCGCTCGCTCGCTCGCGCGGCCGCGCCTCGTTACGGATCGGTAGCGGTAGCTGGCGTGCCTGGCGATGCAACAGCGACACGGTTCGCTTCGCGTACGCTAGCCTCTCGCGAACGGAACCGGGCGGAGAAAGAGGAGGAATCTCGGAGGAAGAGGTTCTTCTTGTTCTTCCGTCTGTTCCCAGCCTCCTCTCTCCGGCAGGAGTCGGCGAGGCACCGTCTCTCGAGGCGGAAGAGCGAGCCGCAGGCCAACCTACGACGCTCCGAGAACCGGGCAGGGCCGTGTCAAGCCGGGCCAGGCTGGACCTGGCCGCGGCCGACCGGCTGGGCGAGCACGTTTCGCACAGCCATGCATAGTAGGCAGACCGATGCACGCGCGACTTATACAACCGAGAATTCTCTCGAATATATCCGGAGAGAAACGGAGACGGAGCGAGAGAGGGCACGGGGCAGGGGGCGAGGAAGGGAGAGAGAGAGAGGGAGGGAGAGGGCTTCTCGTTCTCGCGCACGAACCTTGACGCTAATGGCATGCATTACCGCTAATAATAGTTAGAGTAGGACAGAAAGGCCGGGGAAAAGGAGAGCTATAGAATCGGAGATAAACGTGAACGAGTGGATGGAACGAGAAGAAACGGAGGAAAGGGAAGAAAGAGAAGAAAGGGAAGGAGGAGAGGCGAAGATGCATCGAGCGGCCGAGCCGTCGGAAAAATTGACGCGTAATTACGCTCGACTCGATAGGAGAGCGACCGTTCGGACTCGTCTCCTTCTCTCCGGACGCGACTCACCCTCGTCCGTCGCGTATCGTTCGGGTTTCGCGCATTCGGAATTCCCTGTGATGCGAGAATTCCGGCCGGCCGATGCGCGCGGCGAGAAGAATTCCGGGGAACCGAGGTTTCGCGTAAACAGCCTGCCGATAATCCGTATCGTCGGGTACCGGCTCGCTGAGTCTCTCTCTCTCCGTTCCTCGCTGCTTCTCGCCGTGTCTCGGCGAGATAACGCTGCTCGCGCGGAACGCGTATGCCACGCGATAATCGAGATTACTTTGAAAGTTCCTCGAGCGGGAGAGACGCGAGGGAGAAAGAGAACGCCGAAAGAAAGGAGCGCTGCAGTGGTACCCATTGCCAATACCGTTACCATTACCGTGTGCAGCGCGGAATATCGCCGCGTCGATGACCCTTGGCGTTCCAGGACGTTCCTGGACGCCGGCCGAGGAGCAGCGCGAAGGCGATTTCGGACCGCGGCACGCGAGCTGTTGCTTTTCGCGGATTCCCCGCGCGTCGCGAGAGAGGAGGAAAACGCCGAGGAACGACGGGGGAAACGGAAAGCAACGGGACGCGGATTTACTCGCGTTATCTCCGTCGATTCGCCGCGAGGAAGCATGGCGCGTATCGGCCGCGGAAGACTATCACAGGTGACGCGAAACAGATGGCGGCCGGGGAAGAAGGTCGAGGAAGCCAGCGGTCGAAAGATGCACGCTCATTCCCGCTAACTAGCCCCGGCGCGGACATCGCTCAACCGCGCCGTCCCGGAAACCGCGTTACTCGCCGCAGAAGCGACGTCGTCGCTTTGCCGGCTTTTAAAGGAGACCGCCGAAAATCCGCGGAAAGCACTCGGATCCGGCATTATTTATTTGTTCGTCGGTCGTTATTATCTCGGCCCGTAAAACCACGGAACGAGCAAAGTGGCGAGGGAGCGGAGGGTGTATCGGAGCACGGGTCGACATCCCTTATGCCGCTAGGTTGCGACCCCTGCTGTTGCGGCTGCTGCCGTTTCCTGGGGGAGCCGCGACCCCTCGTACTTGGAAAATAATTCTATTAGGTTATATCGCGGTCTGCGCGAATGACGCGCGCACACGCTCCGCTCGAGGGTGGTCAGGGTGTCTGCGGTTTGTTACGAGTAACCAGGCCCGTTTCTCTCTCTCCATCTCTCCGTCTTTCTACGCGGAACGAATCCGCCTCGGGCGGCGCGCCGCTTCCTCCTAGATTGCCGGCGAATTTTATTAAGCCCCTAATTACGTCCAATCTATCGCGTTACTACCCGCCGCGTCCGCGGAAACTTGCTCGACCACTCTCCCACCGGTTCTCCTCTCGCGCCCTCTTTCCGCTGGAAAACTTCTTTCACTCGAGCATAACGAACGCGCGCGAGCGCGCCGAGGAAAATACGAATGTAGGTAACGAATGCGCGAACGAAGGAACCTATCGAACGAACGTGCAGAGATCCGCTTACGCGTTCGAAGAGTGGAGCAGAGGTTGACGCGCGAACGCGTGAACGCGACGCGCCGCTGATTTCTCGGCGTTTTTTCGGTGCACCCTCTCGTCTGGCGGCCCCTCGGCGTCTCTCTCCTTACGTATTTCGGATGTCCTCGGCGCGGGGTTGTGGGTGGGTGCGTATGCTGGGTGCTCGGCAGTATATCTCGCGCGCGTATAAATCACCGATGGGCGGAACCGACACGAAGAGACACCGTAGAGGTTGGAAGGAAACCCGTCTCTCGAAGCAACGCCCGGTTCGATTTATCGCGAGCCGAACGCGAACGGATCCTCTCCTACCTTTAATCTTTTCGGGCAAACTCGCGGCCCGCCGCCGGTAATCGTACTCGTTTCCCGCCCGCCTACTCGCCGCGGGGACGGACAGCCATCGGAATCCGTATCGTTCGCCGCTGTTCCCGATCCGACCGATTCGCCGATACCCGTCGTTTCCTCCGCGCGGCTCGTTTGTTCTCTCTCTCTCTCTCTCTCTCTCTCTCTCTCTCTGTTGCAGTACTTTTCTACGTCTACTCTATTGTGTTAAGAAAATGCTTACGTTCGACGGTGTTCCAACGTAAACGAGAAAGATGATCCGACGAAGGGAGGTCTGAATGCTTTGACCAAGTTTCGAGAGTTTCGAGGCAAAATGTAGCAACTTTGGATGGATGTTCGTTCTATGATGATGACGGGGATAGAAAAGCAGCGTAACGCAGCGGAAAGAGAAACTGAATGTTCGTTAATCCGCGAGAGTTCGCAGCAAGTCCGTCGACTAATCTCCGATCGGATTGATCCGTCAGAAGCAGACGTTGGGCATGCGATCGGAACGAAGAAAGAGCCGCGAACGAATTCGTCTGCGTTAATTGGAGCGTGATCGCTCGTCTCGCATCTCGCGGCGGCTGCGGCGACCGCTGCGGCCACGGCGCGGCCGCGTCGCGGCGGCGAATGACGGTAGGTTGCGATACGCCGTTCGCGCGCCACGTATGCACGGTACACCGAACAGAATCGTGCAACATCTCGCCGGGACGGAACTGGTTTTCTAGTCATTACTCGTGACTGCCCGTCGCGTTTCGGTGCGAGCACCGAGGTCTTTGCACGCTCGGCTACACAAGAACCGCGAATTATTCCCGATACGCGTACACGAGCTCCCATCGATTCCTTTAAACGATCGCGGGGAACGAGCGAGAGGTAAAAAAATCGAACACGGAACACCGATTAATTCGGAATTCGACGCGGAGCGTTTTTCCCACGATATATCGGCCGCGGCGAGCAATCTCGCGCGGAATTTCCGCGACGGATCAGGGCGGCCGATAGGCACCGGCCCGAGTCTTCTTCCGCGGAAGGAGAGAGATAAGAAGAGAGCTAGGCGGAGAGAAAGACGGTCAGAGAGAGAGAGAGAGAGAGAGAGAAAGGGAGAGAGAAAGAGAGAGAGAGGGTGGGCGTAACCACCGACGCGAAGCGCCTGGCGAGCAAAACCCACTTAACCCGTTCCGCGGCGCGTCAAAGAACCGCTCGCGAACGAAACGTTCCCGTCCTCGTTCTCCTTTTCGACGATCCGTCGCGTCGTCGTGCCGAAAATGGCATCGCTCTCGCGGGCGAAAGCAATTTCTGGATCGCAGCGACGCGAGGAGAAGATACTTCCTGGCCATAAAGTGTGCCGAGGACGCGAGAACGGCGACGCCGGGTGTTTCGCTCGCCTCGTTCTCGCGCGGTTATCTTCCGGCGAGGGTGCCGCCATGGATGAGGGTGGACAACCCTTTGTCGCGGCAAAGTATCTTCGCGACGTTTACGTTTTCGCGTCCGCCCGCCGCTTTGACAACCACCGGAAGCGCCGAGGGAGCCTTTAAAATTGCCGTCTGCGCCGCCGAGCGATAAACTCGATTTCGCCAGACAGCCGGGAGATACGCGCGGCTCGATCGGACTCGCGCGATTCCACGGATCTTCCGCTCGCCGCGACGCGACGCGAGGCTCCCGTGCGAAATCCCGTTCCTCGAACGACGGGCGAGCCGTTCGAACGAAAACGGGATGAAAGAGGCGCGTGGCGACGCGACGGAACGCGACGCGACGCGACGCGTCGCGGAAAGGGGCGAGCCGGAAGAAGACTAGAGAAGATGGATTGACGGAGAGGCCGAAACCACGGGAAGTAAAGAGGAAGAGAGGAAGAGGTCGCGCGGGAACGAGAATGGTTGTAGAGCGCGCTGGAGGCGAGGCCTGACATTTGGTTACTGACATTTTCACCCCGGGGTTGACGGCGGGCAACCCTTTGGCGTTACCCGCGCTCAATCACTCCATTGTCTCGAGCGGCGCTCGTTTTATGCTCGCGTCAACGCTTCATTATGGGGCCCCGGGTCCGGTCGACTTGGCTTCTATAGCCCACGTGCTCGGCACATTGTCTATCCCAAGAATATATTACGCGCCCACGCGATCCACCGCGCGCGCACCGTGTCGTCTATCGTCTCTCACCTTTCCTCTGCTTCGTCTTCTCTCTCTCTCTCTCTCTCCCCCTCCCTCTCTCTCTCCCGTGCCTGTTCCATTCTCTGCGTCGCCTTTCCGAAATTCTCTGCGGAGAGCCGTCGCGGCGATCGCCGTTCGAACCGATTTCGCTCCGTTTTCCGACGAGACGCAACGATAGAGAACGACGTTGGCGGCACTGTGAACTTCGATCTCTGTCCCTCCACCTCGCTCCGTCGTCGGTCTCGCTTCTGTTCGTCGCCACTGCTCCGAAGGAAGAATCCTCTCTGTGGATAGCCTACCACATCGCCTGACCTGAACTATACCCTTCGTTAATGCGACTGTCCGTCGATTCGACGACTCCCTTGTCTCGCGACACCTGCGGACGCAGGATTATCTGCCTCTTTCCGATCTCGATACTCGTTCGACCGATCCCCTGTCGCCGTGACGCTGAATCCGCAGGTAGACCGAGGGTTCGCAGGTCCCGCGAAGGTCAAGCTCCTCGCGCCCGGTTCCGCTGGTTCTTCCTGTTCCAGTTCCGGTTCCGATCGGTCCCTTTTCCTGTCGCGTCCGTGCGACGCGCCGTACGTCATGGAAGCTCCGCCGCTCGGCCGTTCCCGCGCGTTCAATCCGCGCGATCTTTCGCGGTGCGCGTGACACCGTGGACCGGTTTCGAGAGCAGCCGTGGGGGCTAAATGTCAACAACGGTGTAACGGCCCGGTTAGAGGATTACCCCCGGCCTCTCCGGCCGTCGCGTCGGGGGTAACGCCAGACAAAAGGTCGTGCACTTTCCGCGCGTCATAATCCGTCCGAAAGGGGTTCGCGGCTACTCTTGTCACGCTTCTTCTCCAGTGGCTCGTATTCTCGCGGCGGAGTTGCACCGGCAGCTCGGCGAGAGTCGTCTTCGCCGCCGGAGGCGCGCGACGCGGAAACCGTCGTCGACTTTTCGCAGCCGCGGAAGGGACCGGCGCGATTCGACGAGAGCTCTGGTTTCCCGGGCGCGGCGGAGATTCGAGAGTGACTCGAATACTCTAATGGGATCGGCATTGTCGTTGCTAACGCGCCGATACAGACCCTAAACGGCCCGCTTACGGGCGACGCTATAGGCAGCAGCTGCGAGTCGATGCGTGCCGGCGATAAGCGAGACGAGGCGCCTCTTCTCCAAATACGAGCCTCGTTACGATAATCGTTGCTCGCGCACCCTTCTCGCTCAGGATTCCATGCCTAACGCGGCGCGGTGGGCTGGATCGGAAAAATAGCTGACATTTCGGTAGACTCTTCGTTGTAGAAGTTATCGGGATGATTTCCAGCGAAATTGAATAGAAAATTATCTTCCAATGATGATCGTTTTAATGTGTTTTGCGTTTTCTAATGGTACTCTTAAAACGTCCAACTTTCGATTTTCATCGGAAGCGTAACGTTCACCGAATCATATTCGTTTGATTTCCGAGGCTCGCGGACGTTTAAGAAGCAAAATCCATCTGGTAGACATCGGTATCGGAAAGTAGACTTCTCCGGAAAATGTCAGCTACTTCGAACCGCTCTATGCATCGCTCGCCGCGATGGGTCGAGGTTTTCCGGCACCGTCCATTTCGCCGAGCGTCTCGCCGCGCAGGGAGAAACCGCGAGGCGCCAACGCGTACATCAAACCGGTAATTATCGTCGTAGAATGATTCCGTAGTCGACGCGACGCGAATCCCGGCTCGATCGAAGTCCGGTAATTAAGCGGGCCACAAATGAATCCGCTCGGCGATGCGCGGACGATACGTCGAGCGTCCTGAGTCAACCCGTCGGCTCTTGGATTCACCCTCTTCGATTCAGCCCGATTCCATCCGATCCGATCCTCCTCGAATTCCGCTCGATTCTATTCGACTCTATTCGGGCCGCGTTACGCTCTCCCGCGATAATTCCAGCTCTCGCCTCGTTCGCCCGCGTTCCGAAGCTGTGTCGCGTACAAATAAGGTGGTCGGAGAGAGTAACGACGCCGGGAGAGGGTTCGCGACGCAGCTCGACGACACAAAGCATCCCCCGAACACCCTTTCGGAGTCGGAGGTGACGTCACCGACAATGGAAGGTCGAGCTGTGATTAAAGATCGAGAGACTCCGTAAAAACTCCTTGAAAAGTGTCGGGAGGAGGAGGGCCGGTGGGGCAGGAGGGCGGGCGGACCTACCGGCGTGAAATATTGCCTCCGCGGCACCCGACAGCTATATGACGTTTCCGAAGGGCATGAAAGAATCCCCGCCACCGTCTTTCTCTTCGTCCCGCGGCCGCCGCCCCGTCCCGCCTCGCCTCGCCTCGCCTGGTCTCGTCTCGAACCCTCTTGCCGTCGCTTCACGCCTCTTCGCGGCATTCCGCTCCGTTCGTTCTATTCCACAGGTTCGCGCCACGCTTAACTGCCCACTTTCCTTCCGAATCGCCACAGGATCGTCTTGCGAACTGTTAACGGAGCGATCACGGCCGGGAACGATCCGCCGAGCGGCCACATTCGCGTGTAATCGTCGCTCGACGCGGGATGGATTCGCGCCGCGAGCTGGAATTTACCGCGCGTAACTCGCGCGTCGAAACGTTAACTCGCGTTAACGACTTTCGTCTCCGAGCTGCGACGGAAACGAGGAACGAGCCTCGGATCGCCGTGGTTCCAACGACTTTCCGCGGCGCGACGCCGCAGTCGATGTCTTCGGAGAAAGGGTGGAGAATTTACCGGAAACGGATCTGCTAGGGAACGTTTTGTAATAGAGGGCGTTCGTTTTGTTCTTTAGACGATTTTTGTAGTAGAGCGTTGGAAGGTTGAACTGCGCCGCAAGGGGATGACGCGAAGCGAGGGAAGAGGAAGGAGAGAACCGAGCTGGAAGAGAGAGTCTTCGGAGTTTAAAATCGGTTAATTTACGGTGACGATGGTCAACGAGGCGCCAGGGCATTTAGCCGGTTAACGCGCGCGGAACGGGACGGGACGGCACGGGACGGACCGGGACAGCCGGGGGTAGGAGAAATCGTGATCGAGTGGCGAAGGGGAAAGGGGTCGAGGAGCAGAAACGCCACTCAACGGCATTATTCGAATTGATGCGGTGAATTGGCGCTGACGACATCGGAGAGCCAATCCGACGGTTTGTTTATTGGCCGCGCGTTGGCGGATTCCTTGCGGTTTGCTTTAATTGAACTCTCGTCGATCGTAAACGAAACTAATACTCGTCCTCCTCCCGTGCGAGCGCGTTCGGGCCGGCCGATGAAAAATCCCAAAGATTCCGTGACGCGTCGGCGCGTCCCGTTGCGCGAGCCGCGACGGGGACCGCGACGGGGACCGCGCGTCGTCGAATTCCTTCGCGGCCGCCACGTGCGCGTAATGGTCCATTACGCGTACGCATGGGAATAACGCGATTTGCATTCCTAGGAGGGACCTCTAGGATCGCGGACGACGGGGACGGAGACAGAGGGAGAGCGAGGCGAGCCGACTTCGAAGCGAAACGCTGCGAATCGGTGTCGCTCTCCCCGAAAGAAGGCCTCGATTCGTATCGGGGTTCGATTCGTGCCGGAAACTCGCCGAGAGTAGGGTTCGGCGCGTTGATGACGAGATAGAGAAAGAGAGAGAGAGACGATGGCGTATTATCCATGGCGTGGCTGGCAAAACAATGGCGAGGAGCAAAGCGAAGGAAGGCGGAAGGTTCCGCGCGTTGGGGTGAAATCAAGGGGTACCCCGTATGATTAGTCCGACATTCGCACGGGCAGCGTCTCTGCAGTTGGCACGCATTCCAACGGCTCCCCGAGTCGCACGGATTCGTGTCGGTCGAGTCGAGTCGAGTCTCATTCGACCGCGCGTCTGCTCGCCCGAGGGCGGTTTTCGCGGCAACCCTGTCCGTCCCGTAAAATGCTCCGGCCGTCGGCCGCCAACCCTCCCGCGAGTCCTGATTACACGCTGTTTAAACGCAACGCGTCCGCGAGCCGGCTGCTCTTCCAGCCGGCTCCGTTCGATCCACCCCCGGATCGAAGCGACCGATCGACGCGGGAACCGGTGCCGGACCGAGCGACTTCTCAAGATCTTCTTCGTTCTGTTTCAGACGCGTGCGGACTGTCGGACGTGGCTCACATCGAGAGTCTCCAGGAGAAGTCGCAGTGCGCGCTGGAGGAGTACTGCAGGACTCAGTACCCGAACCAACCGACGAGGTTCGGCAAGCTCTTGCTCCGGCTGCCGTCCCTGAGGACGGTGTCGTCGCAGGTGATCGAGCAGCTGTTCTTCGTCCGGTTGGTCGGGAAGACGCCGATCGAGACGCTGATCAGGGACATGCTGCTCAGCGGCAGCAGCTTCAACTGGCCGTACATGTCCACGATGTGACATTCTGTCTGGCGACAGCTAGCTTCCGCGTAATACTGTCGCTTCCCGTCTCGCTCCGCGCGACGCGCGACCAACCGCGATCGTCCGGCGCCGAAATCGAACGCGGCGCGAACTTCGCCTCTCGATCGAGCCGAGATCGGCCGGCGCGCCCGCGAAACGGACAGAAACGGCGGACGAACGATTCGTCCGTTCGACCGCGTCCGCAGGCGGCGAACCCGCCGCGCGCCTGCGAATCGGCGGCGGCCGCGGTCGGACGGGCTCGCGCGCGATTCTCCGCTTCCGTTTCCACCGGCGCGAACCTCCGAGTCGCCTCGAAGCGCGAGATTCCCGGGCAAGGGAATCGGGCGCTGTTATCATCCGCGCGACGAACGACGCGCGAGAGGCTCGAGGGAAAAGTGGGCGAAGGAGGCGAGACGCACCGAACGAGTTTCGCGGGGGGAGGGAAGGGCAGGGCGAGCGACGGACGCGCGATAAAGACGACGAGCGATCGGTTCGCTTCGACGGCCCGCGCCTCGGTCTTCTCTCGGCGTCCCGTGGTCGCGTTGTTTCGACGAGCACGCGAGCGAACGAGCGATCGGCCGGGCGGACGGAGCGCGAGAACGGGACCCGGAGCGAAAGAAAGGATAACGGAGGGTCGCGATGCGAACAAATCATAAATTAGCATTTGTAATCGTCGACGGGGGACCCTGTAGATCTTCCGTCGGCAATCTCCCATCGATCTCCGCGGCGAGTAATTGCCGTTAGCCGAGTCATGCCGAATCTCTTAGTCACCGGTTTCGACGTCTCGTTCTCCGCGTATGTGCCCGCGTTCCCGAGAATTTCCTTTCCTCGACTCTTCGCCCCCGCCTCCGCGTCTTTCCATCGAAGCGACTCTGTATCGGCAGATCGGCCGCCCGATCGTCGCGGTACCGTTGCCGGGCTCGTTCCCTCGTTCGGTTCGCGCCGCGCGGGACGGTCGGCGCCCGGAGATTCACGCGCGTTTCCCGATGTCCGCGCTGCCGGCCATGCCTTTTCGAGGAGGAAGCCTTTCGTTCGAGCAACCGCTGCTTCCTTCGTTGTTTCTTCGTTCCGCGCGATAATAAATTATTGTTTCCGTCGACAAACTCCTCGCCGCTCGAAACTGCTCGCGCGTAGGGCGCACGTACAATTACGAGACGCGACGGTTAGGTTAAACGAACACTCTTCGCATTCTTCTCATCCTTCTCGCCTGTTATTTATGCAACCGACGCGCGATCGAGTCGCCGTCACGCGACACGGAACACGCGGAACGGAGTAATCGCGCGCGAAACCTCCGAGACGCGTCGCCGAGAGATCGTTCGACGAAGGCGCGAGTTCGAGCTCCTGTCCCCGCTGCATCGACCAATTCCGTTAAACGAAACGCTCCGGAACGACCCGGCGACAGAGCTCTCGGAGACGACGGGACGACACGCGGAGAAACGTATATTTTTCTTTCGGGGGCGTAGATTTCTATGGATCGAATCGACCGCGAGCTCGTCGCTCGGTCTCCGAGCAGTCTGTTTCGCGAACGGAGCGGTTCCGCGGGAAACGATCGAGGAACCAATGGACCAGCGGAGCTGGCGCAGCTGACGACGAGCCTGGACGAACGGAGAAACGGAGAACCGACAAACTGGATAACTGGGAAACGGGTACCGGGGAACCGTGGAAGCGAGGAATCTCGACAAACGCAATGTGATATAGAAATATACGCGTGCACGCACGCGCGCGCGCGAGAAAATTAAAATCCGGTATTTCGAGACGGTGCTTTTTTACTCTATAAATACTGTACAATATACCTCCGGGGGTGCGTTGTATAGGGTTGCACGGCAAGCAGAGAGCCGACGGATCTGTCGAAAGAAGCGGAATACTACATTTGAATACTACGTTACGATAAATGTGGCAATGTCGAGCTAGTTACTTACAATTAGAGAACCACTTAGGGGTACATGGGATATTTCTAATATTTTTAAGCAGCGTCTAAAACTCGGACCGAGGCAGCGTCGTGTCTCGGGCCGCGAGGTCGAGCCATTCGCGTCCGGTCGAGGCGAATCGCGTTCGAGAACTCGCTTCGATCGGCACCGTGCACTCGTCCGCACCGAACCAACCGAACTCGCGACCGCAAAACCCGAACGCTTCGCGAACCAGTCGAACGGATTTCGATCGAGACCTCGATCGCTCCTCGTACCCGAACAATTGTATTATATCGAGCGCGAATCGTGTTATCGTTGGATGTACGTAGGTACGAACAGATATCTATACAAAGTTATGTATAAAGGTGCGAAACCATTTTTGTATAAAACATGTACATAATTAATATATACATATATTATATAAATACAAATATAAATACGATTACGAATCGAGATGTACGTGCTATTCAGAACGCGAGTCCGACGAATACCGATCGGTAAGTACGACATTTCAAATTCCTTCGGATCGGAATTTATTCGAGTTCGCGTCGCTCTTTCGAATCGTTCGCGCGACCGTGAGGATTTCGCGATTCCACGTGAGACGGTGGTTTATTTTCGACGTTTCACCTAAACCGTGGACGAGTTTTGCTGCCCGAGATTAGCCGAACACGCGAGGAACAATGTCCTAGATCGTATTTTTATCCTTGGAGCATTCGAAAGTGCCGAGCCGCCTCGAAGGTTAGGCATTTTTCGGCGGAGCGTTTTACTCTTGGAATTCCTCGCGGCACTTTCCACGTGTTTCGGGAATGTGCGAATGTTCCTTCGGTGCTCGACCGTTTCAGGTAAGTGTACGCTACGCCATTAATAGTTCGTTACCTCTTTTAACCATGAAACTTTATGGAAATGTCCACGTGTCAACATAACTAATACATCATCGGTCTTTCTTGCAGTTGCGCTACTTCGGGAATGGTTTTGTCGTAGATCAGCGTCCCGGCATTCTTTCAAGCACAGTTGTGTTCGGTACGGTTTTCGGATTGCGATCCGAAAATAAAATCTTCCGCACATGTCCGCTTTTTTGTTCTAGCGCATTCTAGATCCGCAGCGTTTCGGAATGCCGGTTTCTAAGGTCGTCGAGTTCGACTCTTCGAGGCGATGGGTTTTTACAAGTTCATGTCACTGTCGGCAATTTTTCAATGAAAATTGTACACTCCAGCTCTGCTCACTAGTACATGATATACAAATATATAACTTTTTATACGAATATATGAAACGCTATACGATTTACATGAATAAATCTCTCGTTATACGCCACACGATTGCACATTGTTATATACTGTTATTCTACACTCCCGTACTTCGTAGGAAAACCTCGATATAAACCTATTTTTAATGTTGCCCTCTCGGATCGGGCGAACGCCCCCCTGTGCGACGGCGGCGACCCTTCTCCCGCATGCTTGACTCGCTTAAAAGTCGAGGGATTCCTGCACGAGCGTATTTCAACGTAAACAATCGCCGAGCGAATTTTCTCGACGCGAGACAGTGATTTCTGGCCGAACCGACGGAACGCGACGGCGACGGCGACGGCGACGGCGAGGATCTCCGTCTGCGAGCGCGACCCCGTGCCCTCGCCCGTGGAACGCGACCCGTTTCGGTCCTCTCGCTCCGGCGACTCCTCCCGACCGCGCCCCACGGCCGAATCGCTTCGCTAAATTTCTTCGAATTTTCGCGAATCCGTCGACGGATCGATCATCGTCGCGGCGGCCGACCTCGCGGCCAGTCGACCGTTCCGTCTTCGTCGGATCGGCTCGTCGTGCGTCGAATAGCGACGCGCGTCACCGCGAATCGCGCATACGTCGCGCATAAATCGTGCATAAATCGTGCATAAATCGCGGATAAATCACGGGGACGCACGGAGCAGGGAAAGGAGGAGGAACGGAGTGGGTTCGCGCGCACGGAAAGACAAAAACTGGGGCCGGCTGGGTCGCGCAAGATCGCGGCTGATGCCACCGCAGGCGGAGAGCGTCGTCGGACCGGCCGGATGCTTAGAATTTCGATAAATCTAGCTTGGCGAGCGAGCCGAGCCGAGGGAGAAAGCGACAGAACAGGGGAGAGGAAGAGTTTTTTCGAGCGGCGATGCGCGGTTTGGCCGGCGTTCAAACATTCCGCTTCTTTTCTCGACGCACTGCGAACGTTCGACGAACGGCTCTCGCGTTCCAGCGATCGGGCGCGGACTCGAATCGGGATTCGAGCGGATCCCGAGCCGAACGGCGTCGCTCCTCGAACGAATCGACCGCGAGATCTCGGGGTCCGGAGCGGTCGGTTGTCGCCGACCGACGCCGAGGGTGATTTCCGGCGAGGAAAGTTTGAAATCGCGGCCCATCGCGCCGGCCGACGCTGGAGAACGGCGGAGGGCAGACCGGAGGAGGACATTTTGGAACGGATCCAGCACGGTTGAGCTCTCCCTTCTCCTTGAAACTTGGTCGCCGTGTTCCTCCGCTTTATCGTTTCCCTGGAAGCGATACGGTCGCGGTCCTGCGAGTCCACGGCTCCCGGTGAACCTTTCGCGCGTGTACGGCGACCACAATCTAATCGTATCGCATCGATCGGATGCCACGCGATAATACGTTGCACGACCCGTTCTCCGGTTTACGTCCGAGATCGCTCGCGGGACACGGAAGGCGAGGGAGACGCGCGCCGCGGTTCGATAACGATCAATATTTTCGTACCCGACGGGCGAACAACGACGGCGAAACGGAGCTGCTCCGCTATTAATCTGGAAAGACGAGTCCGCCGCGCCGTTTTCGCTCGCGCGGCCACTCGTTCCCGACGATCAAAGGGAACGCGCCCCGGTAAACCGGGCTCTCCGAGCCTTCCGTTTCTTGATGGACTAATAATGCGCGTTCGTTGTTGTTCAATTGGTATTTGCGACCCACGCGTGCATCGCAACCACTTTGTTCTTCCGCCCCGACTTCCGGCGACGAATGCAAAAGTTCCCCCGCGAACGATACGCGAGCCGGAGTCCCGCGGACGTCGCGCGACGCTGCTCCTCGAGGAGGATCGAACGAAAATTCCGGGTGGAACGGATCGAGTCGGTCGTTCGTCGCGTGAAATCCGAAAGGAGAAAAGAATTTTCAACGCGTGTACTTACATATGCGAGCACCTACATGGTACGCCGTTCGTGTCGAGTCGCATCGCGTCGCATCGCGTAACCGAGAGGCGGAGCCATGCCACTCAAGGGGTCAGAGGGCAGTACCAATCGCAGCCTCGTGATAACCACTCTCGACACATGGAAGTGCGCTCACGCGCGCGCCTTCAGACGTTCAACCATTCGACCGTTCGACCGTTAAACCGTGCTCTCGAGAATTTTCCGCGTGTCTCTCTCGCGCTCTGTCTACCCCGCTGGAACCTTGATTCCCCGATGGTACGCTTCCTTCCCCCGGAACACGCTTCCCCGATCCGAGGAGAGGAGAGGAGTCGTCTGTCGACGCGACTCTATCGCTCGGTTGAAACGTTTCGAAATGATAATCGAACGTTTCGAAACGACGCGTTACGCGCGATCCGCGTCGTTGCGATCTGCTGATCCGAAGACACTTACCGTCCTCGTCTTCGGCGCTGCCGATCGCACGCGCCGCGCGATACGGGGACGGGAAGGTTCGAAGATCACCGTTAATCCGATTCGTACGCACGCACGGACAGAGGAAGATCGCTCGACCGTCTGTTTACGTCTAATTATGCCTATTTAACGCTATTTCCGTTTACTCGCGTTCAGCCGCGCTCGCATACGTAAACGCGCGCGCAATTATCTGCGAACCGCGTAGGATCGCTGTAACAAGATTGGCTGGCTCGGATTTAGTGTCATCGCGAGCCGGATCTAGGGGCCAAACGATTTATCACCGGAATCAATCCAATCGCGCCTTCCGAGAGCAAAGCGTCGCGGGGAACGACGCGTCACGGCTCTCGCATAATCGTTCGATTTGTTTCCGTCGCTATTCGAAAACAACCGCCTCTCCCTCGGCTTTGTCGCGTATCGATTCCATTCCCCGATGGGTACACCCGGTGTATTCCGATACCGACATTTCTCTCCTCGCGTCGACTTCCAGGGCTGTGCAGTCTCTAAAGGCGAACACGCTCGCCCCGTCTCGCAAACGTGTTTCAAGTCGCAGAGACTCAAACGGCGATGCGTCAATGTCTCGAACGTCTTCACCCCATCCGCGTCTTTTCTTTTGCAGAGCCGAGGAAATCCTCCGATGGATCTGATCGAACGTCGAACGCGAAGAGGAGTACGGAGAGGAACGAAAGGACCAAAGAGGTCGCAGCCCCGCGGGGCTGAAGTTCAGCCGGGGTTGAACAACGGTCGGCAAAGGACACGCGGCGACCGTTGCGATCGTCGCGCGTTTCAACCCCCTAACGCCATCCGTGGACCGTTCCCGAAGCTCGTCCCGCTCTGCCTTATCGAGGCGTGACCCCTGCGACCCCGTTAATTCCGTACTTATCGATTCCCCTCGTTATCAATCGCGCACGATTTCGTTTCGAAGTGGGATGACACGCGCATGCATATACCTCAGCAGCGATGTTTGATTTGTCGTCGATCTATCGGAACCAGAACGATTAAAATAAAAAACAATTTATTAACGACGATCACTATAATTACAATATTATATATCGCGCGTGAAAAGCAATGTTTCACTTTATACATCGTGTTCCTGGATTTTCCTTTCCTCCCTTGCGACCACTCGGAGACAATTGTTCGACCGGGCGGAGCAGGTTCGCCGGAAAGAGTCGTAACGATCGCAAAAGTCTTTCGCACGTTCGCCACTTTCTTCGGCGTAGACTTCCGGCAATGGTAAACCGACCGCGACGCTCGGACTCTGTCCGACGAAACTCTCCCGTTGCGTCGCATACTCGGCCGAACGCGTTGTCGTTCGAACGTTTCATGGAACAGGGCTATCGTACGCGAACGACAAACCATAGCGTATGTGATCGGACAAACCACGAGCGTGCTCGGATCGATACGAGTACAAAGATACGATAAGAGTGTTCGCGAACGGCAGGACCGAACGGAACGTACCTAACAGCGCAACCTTTTTCAAGGAAATCCAGTGTGAACGAGCACGACGCGCCGAGAAGAAATCGTGGTCATCGACGAATCGGTTTCCCTGTTCTCGACCGATCTCCGTTCCTTTCCTGCTGTCTTCTCTTCTCTTCCTCTTCCGTTCTCCGGGTCACTCGAAGCGTCTCGGATGGACCGACCGATGTCTCTCGCCGCGATGGCCGTGCTCGAGCGTGCGATTTTCCGATAAAAGATACGAACGATACGGACGAGGATGGCAGCGACTCGTAGCCACCTGAACGCGATCGAGCACAGAAGCGTTTCTCTCATTCTCGTCGATCGGTCGAGGGCAGTGCTGGTTCTTGCTCCTCCGTGACACGGGTCACCGTGGATGCGTTTCGAATGATTCGCGAAACTGGTGAACCGGAACAGCGACGGAACCGGCGCTCCATTTTTCTAAATTCTTTTAGTCGGTCCCCCGCCATCTTGCTCGAGTCTCTCAACGAGATCCACGCGAGTGTTCGATTCGTACGATTCGGTCGCTGTTTCCGGTCGCGTTTCCCGTGTAAAATACGCTAGCGAATTCCGCCGCTCGGCCATCGACCGATATTTCAACTAAGCCGGACACCAGCACTGCGATTCCGCTGTTTCGTAATATTTACAATGTACATCGACGACGATTACTGGCATAATCTATTGGAGTTTCTCTCGGAATACGTGTACACGGTAGACGGGAGTAGCTGGTACGCGCGGTCTCGAACACGCGCACTCTGAACGGAGTCGAGCCCTTAAATCGCGGGTGTTGTCGGACGACGCGTCTCCATTCCGTTTCGCTTCCAATCTACAATCTTCGGTATTTCGGTATTTCCGCTGCGTTTCTCTAATACGCACTGTTTTACGTCCAGGGCACCAAACACTCGCTGCATCCAAGGCATCTCGTGGCTATTGTTATTTCTTTTTTTTTTTTATTTAAACCTCTCTTTAAATAAATAAATTGCGATCGCTTCGTTTCTTTACTCGGTAGCATTGGACGTCAGAGCATATATCTGTTTTTCGACAACGAGAAAATTATTCGTTCTATTAATTACTCTCTATCTCTCTCTCTCTCTCTCTCGCTCTCGCTCATTCTCTCAATGTCTCACATACAAACGCATACGCTCACCGAAAGCAAGCTTTCACAGGTTTTCTCGGTCTCCCTCGTTACGTCACATTCCCCTCTCGGTTAATTTCCGTTCGTCCACATGTTCCTCGCATCTTTCCCTCGTTTCCCGTTAAAACATTCACGCGGCAATTTACTCTCGTGTTCTCCTTTTCGTTTGTATCTACCGATGCAGAAAATAGTTTGGCTTCAATCGTTTAATGGATTGTTCCGTTAAAAAATTGGTTAAATGGTAGCTCGTAAAACCTGTTCTAAATCCGGTGTCGAATCGTTTTTTTGCGAACGCGGCTCGACGGAAAAGACAGCCCCGGTTCGAGCATGGAAGTACGCTCGGTACACCGCGAATCCTTCTCGCCCTCGTTCGCTTTAGTCGCGGCGTATTTAGAAAAATACTTTGTCCGAACGGATAGATCTAGATCTAGATCGTCGTTATAGATATATCTAGATCTAGGCCGTTGTAAACGCAAACGATACCGCGCCGGTTGCCGCCTCCATACTCGAGACTGGAAGCGTTCGCGGAACTGCTGGCACGAAACTAATTCCCCGCGAAGGACGTCTATAGTAACGCGTTTACGAAATAGTTGATCGTCAACGGATACACGCCGAATCGTACGAGCAAAGAGTGAAACGTTTATACAAGTACTGTTAGCCGGAACGCGCGCGCGGTACGACGTCTCTAGCGTGCGCGATACGTAGGTACCACTGTACGTATCCTTACATATGTTATCTAGCAACTTTTACAATTAGTATTAATACTACTACCGTGGTGCCCTGGCTGTCGGCGAACTACAAACGCACAAGCGCTAAATCGTTCACGGTGCTAGATTCGAATCAAAACTATATCGCTCGACAAAATACGCAAGACGGAACATGCGGTGCACTATTTTCATCTTTCTCTCGTTTCGTGCATAGGACATTTCTCGCGCGATTCGAATGAACATTCACGCAAATTCGTCGAAACGATTCCCCTCGTTTCGAACGACGATGCTGCGTCGCGCGTCAACTCGATCGGGCCAGATCGGATCACGTCGATTCGGATTCGGATTTCGATTCGGATCGAATCATTTCGAACCTAGGATGATCAGCGAACGCGCGTTTCTTCCGAATTTTAAATCTATTCTTCAGCGAAATCAATAGAAAAGCTATATACCAAACACGAATCGATTTCGATCGGCACGAGAATATCTCTCGGTTCTCGATCGTTCTCTTCTATCTTCTTCCTTACTGCCTACGTCGTATCCAGAGTTGGGAAATTTTCTTCTCTCTGTTTGATCGCTCGTTATCGATTGGGCTGTATGCTTGGAACGCGTTAGGAACCTTGATAAGGCAACGAACGAGCCCTTTGTGTGTGTGTGTGTGTGTGTGTGTGTGTGGTGTGTGTTCTTTTTTTCTTTTCTTTTACGAGACGAGTCCTCTTCCAAGTTTAGCGCTCGTTCATGCTTCTTACGATTCTCGTCTAATCTCGTCTAATTTCACGCGCACGAAAGCATTTTCAGTGATTCTTTGGTAAGAGAGAGACCCGGTGCCCGTATGATTCTCCTTTTACGCATCTCAAATCGTTTTATCCCTGTATCGATTCGTCGCAATTCTAGCTTTATTCGACGCTTTACATCGTACGTTGATATAGAAGATCGCAAAGCACAAAAATCTCGCAAAAGCTCGTGCCGCGTGGTTCGCTTCGCAATCGTACCGCTATCGAATTTAGTTAACGTCCAACGAACCGTGCCGTCGCGGGCACGTAAATCAAAGGTTTCTCCCATGGTTTGCTACGCGATGGGTATAAATTTCAAACAGCCGCGCGACCGGGAATGTACGAAAAGGAAACTCGAACGTTTGAGAAAACTAGAAACAATACGCGACCGGATGATCGTCGAATGTCGGGGAAACTAATTAGATACGTTGATATTGATCATTACCGCGTAATTTCGCGTATGACAACTAATCCCGGACAATAGCTCTCGAATAGTGCGAAATCTATGACACGCGTTTAACATCGAGAAATATCGAAATTTTTTAGGACAAACGTAGGGATGATCGAGTAGAATACAACATTCGTAAAGATCAGTATTTGTTAACAGACAAAATAGCAATTTGTATACAAAACTTTCTCCAAACAATTTCATATCACAGCACTAGCTATAAATACAACGTTGGAAAGAGAGCTAAATAGGAGAGCCGAGCCAATGTTACGTTAAAAGGACGAAAGAACGCATCGAATGAAATTTTGCGCAAAAATTGCATGCACTGCGAGAATCATCGGACCGAGGCTCCATCTTGCTTTTCCCATTAATATTTTCACGACAGAGAGCTTAGTATGCTGCGCATCGAAGGTCAGATAGAAACAATTTGCCGAGAGCAAAACGGAAATAATTTTTCACAGTCCTTTGTAGCAAAAACAGCCGCAGACATTTCGCTGCGGTCTATTAAATGCTTCGGTTCTTCTATATCACATGTGCATCAATTTTCGCACTTGCTCGTTTACAAAATGTTGTTCACTTAGTTCTTAGTTCTTTTTTTTTCTACAGACAAAGACGCGACGCGATATTTAACACGCCAATCGTTATTGTCGTCGTCGTCGTCGCTGTTGTCATCGTCGCTATCGTCATCGTCGCTGTCGTCGTCGTTGTTGTAGTAGTCGTCGCTGTCGTCGTCGTCGTCCTCTTCATCTGCCTTCTGTTATTTTTCTTGCATTTAATAGCGCGATCGTCACATCACATGTGTGTATATATACATAGACATACGGTGTGTGTATATATGTATACATATACGCAGAGACAAGAACGAATCACCCTCTGATGATTGACCATGCCGTATACGGAAAGTAGAACGGATCAACCATCCATTCGTGATGTCGTCGATGACAGCGGAGGGTGCGGATGATGTACCAAGGCCGGAATAGCAGCTGCGTCAGATTGCTGACTGCCGGTCGTAACCGAACAAGGAATAGGGTGTTGCTATTTCTTGGTCGGCGTACCCCGTTGGGTTAATCCTTCGAAACGTTTGAACGTATAATTTATGAATACCCAGTCCTTGTAATTCACTTCTCCGTCCTGAGGCATCGGCGCGGATGCTAGAATCGCCAAGAAAGTCGATCGTTTCAGTTTCTATTTCAATCGATTCGTTCAGCGACAGGGACAAAGCAAGTTTTGCGTACTTACGTATCTCTAATTTTACATCCGGGAATTCGTCGAAATTTGAGGTGTCGTCAATGGAACGTACCTCGACCGGAATCGCGGCCGGTCTCTCCCTGATATGTTCCCAATCAACACCGCGGAAGAACGGCGCTAACTTCAGCTCTTCGATACCTCTTTGCGCACCTAAAACACCATGGAAATCGTCAGCCGCCGCGCGCGTGCCTAACCGAACGTAATCGTTTCGAAGCGCTATGTAACATTCACGTAACAGATGAATCGAATTCTTGTCCTCTTTTCTTTTCACTTTGAACAACATCATCGTGATATTCACCTAATCTTCTGTCGGCTTCGCAACAAAACCTGATTATAGTGTCCTTAGCTTCCTCGCTAATGGGAATTTCCGGCGGAAATACCAAAGTCTCTCTCCAATTCATTACTTTTCTGTACGTCTCTTGCGGATTCTCGCTGCAGAACGGAGGATAACCTGAACGAGAGGAATGTACAGAATTGAAGGCACAATTTAAAAATAGAATAAGCTACAGAGAAGTCAAGTACACGGAGTCGACTGATTACCTATTAGCATTTCGTACATGATTACCCCCAGAGACCAACAATCGCAAGCTGGCCCGTAACCAGTCTGCAAAAACACTTCTGGAGCTATATAATCGGGCGTCCCCACCGTGCTATAGGCCAGCGCTCTTCTGTTTCGTTTCCAGCTCTCGGCTCTCCTTTTGCTGTCCCTCGCTCCGCCGCTGCCGCTGCCGCAGGACGTCACTGTACGAAAAAATACGCCGAATGACGAGCGCCGTGTCGTTCGCGTAAACGCGTTCCCGAGTTCTCATCGGAAACCCGGCACAGAATACTCACTGAAATCAGACGGTTTCGCCTGACTGAGATCTCTGTAGAAATCGGTTCTGTGCGACTTCTTCAGTCCCGTGCACAGCCCAAAATCGGAAAGTTTAATATGCCCCCGTGCGTCCAGCAACAAATTGTCCGGCTTGATGTCTCTGCGGGAAAAGCGAGCGTCATCGAAACGAAGGGAAGAGGCAGGACTTACCGATTGTTCGCGCTTACCTGTGAATAAAACCAAGCTTATGAATCGAGTCGATCGCCAAAGCCGTCTCGGAAATGTAAAATTGCGTGCATTCCTCGGAAAGCGTATCCTTCTTCATCAGCAGTGTCATCATATCACCTGGAATCACACGATAGACGAAAAATGGTAGACCGAGATAATCCGACCATGTTCGTTGAAAGAATGCTTACCGCCCGGAAGAAACTCCATTATCAGATAGAGGTTTATAGGATCCTGAAAGCTGTAGTACATTTTCACAACCCACTGATGATCCGCTTCCACCAGGACATCTCTTTCAGCTCGGACGTGCGCCACTTGCTCCTTCTGCAGCATATCGGCTTTTCTCAGAATCTTCATGGCGTAGACGTGTCCGGTGTCCTTCTTCTGCACGAGTCTCACCTATTCCGATCGGCAAAGTGCAGGTTAATTCGAGGTACAGTTGGATTCGATTCGATCGAGAGATTCGCGAGCGGTAAGACGGAAAGACGAGAACCTACCTCTCCGAAGGCGCCTCTGCCGATCACTTTGAGCGGCTCGAAGTCTTCCACGCCGAGTCTGGAGCGCTTCAGACGAAGGAACTCGGTCTCCTTCTGAGCGTGCTGCAGCCGCTTCTCTTGCTTCTGTTGCTCCGAGAGCCCTTCATCTTTCAATGATTCCTCTAGCTTCGCGAGCCTCTGCTTGCGCTCGATGTGCTGGGCTATCAGATTACTATAGTAATTCTCCAACGTCACCTGACCACGTAAATGCAAATATAAGTGGAGCGTGCGTGCGTGCGCCGGGGCGAGGGGGGAACCGCGAGAGAAACGGCGAAAATCCGGGGGGGGTATCGAAGAAACGCGGAAAACTCGAGCCTCACCTTGGCCTTCGTAGCCTTGTCCAATGTGTGGCCGCTAAATCGAATCGTGCTCTCCGTGGCCGCCATCTCCAACACCCCTGTAACATGCGTGCAAAACGAGGTCAGGACAGTGTCGCGCACCAGTCTCCAGAGCCGAGGTGATCTCGCGCCACGACACTGACACGGATCCTTCCGCGCTGGATTCTCTTTCCGTGAAAACGCCGGCGCGACGATCGGAAAAACATTTCCAGATTCGCGTCGACCCGACTTGTCGCTTGTGCCAGCGCATCCTTCCGATGCCTTCATGCTCTTTCTTACTCTACTACTTCCGAAAATCGTGGACACGCTGAAATTATCTTTAAAACAGACGCGTTTCTCTGGAAGACAGTCGGGATGACAACGAATTGAGTGGCTTAGAAGCCAGCACGGTTTTCGAATGGAGTCAATAATATTCTTTCTAGTTATTTAAGGATTTGTTTCTTTGTGCCTTCTGGATCGGGAAGGCCTTGTTTTTATAGCTTCTGAGTACGCTGTGTAATAATTATATATTAACAGATCTACCGAGAAGTTTACCTGACTTTTTCAAATTTCTTCGTGAGAGCCACAATTATGCAGTCGTTACGATTTCAATTGGGTATATATCGATTTAGGTATTGCTACATCAGATTCCTTAATCATTTCTCAAGTGTCTACACCATTTCGGTAATTACGAAGGAAATGAGGGTCAGGGATGGGTCAACCTTCGACGAACTGACCATTCGAATTGAACGCTGCAGGCACGTCGGCAGCTTTTCGCGTAAGGTTACGGTGGATTCATCGGAAGGACACTATTTTCACGTTCCACGCGCTCGCCCTCGAGCCGTATTTCGCGATCCGATCCACGCGGAACTAGGGAGTAGGTACAATGACGTCACGCGCTGATTACATTACGGATTACAAGGCCGCATTAAACTATTTCAGAAGCCTTACTCCGCGAGGCTCTGTTGCGTTCAGTCTGCAAATAAAAGGTAACGTAACACGCGAGGAATGTGCAACAAGGAACAAAAGAATTCTGGAAAAGGACGAATTGCCCCTACCAATGCGAAACCAGCTTTCACGCGTTTAACACCTCGACTGCCGAGTAAACACTCGTCGAAACTCCCATGCGGTCGGAACAGATTCCTTAATAAAGCAGTTACTAAGGAACCAAGGAAATGAATATTCAAGTTTACGTAAAAAACCGGTGTCACCGAAATGTGGGCGACGTGGCAGTCGAAGTGTCGAGAGAGCTGAAAAAACAGTCGTTGTCGTTATCACTGGCATTGTTATTATCGTTATCGTTGTTTTTATCCATTAGCCATTAGACATTGACCTTGGATTATCGTAGTCGGTTGCCATCGATGATTCATCCATTCAGCGGATCGGCGTTAGATCGAAAGAGAGCGAAAACGAATGGAAGGAGGAATACTGTTAAACGAATACGCGCGGTGAGCAAAACAACGGATACTCGGCCAACGTCGACTGTGCGGCTTCCGCGCGACAGTAATTACGCAAACATGATTCCGAAAGCTTTGATAAGGGAACCGAAAAAAGTACGCTCCGCGCGACGTCCGATACTCCTCGGACACCATGTATCGAGCGATACTGTCGTATTCTTGGAATTCAACGAGACATGTTCCCTTCGAGTCCTTCCGAAGGATCGGTTTTAATTGGGTTGCTTAAATTATTTCAACGGAAGATATTTACGGAAACGATTCCTGACGGGAGCGTCGATCGGAAAAGCGAAAGAAACTACGGTTCCGAGTGGAACTGTCGTGCCTCAACGAACGATATTTACGGGAACGATCCGGAGACAGAGTTCGTTTAAATCCGTCGCAATTACGGAGCCAGTCGGCACGGCCGTGTTCTGTCATTCCGAGTGTCCGCGCGGTGAAACGTCTAGAAAAAGCCTGGACGAACAAGCGGGCGAGTACGGCGACCATCGAGGAGGGCATGAGTCACCTATGCAAGCGTAGGCGTCGATGGTAACGCGCTTATCGCTGCGAGTGCTTTTAGAAATTATTTACGTTCAACGATCGTGTAAATAATGGAAGGCGTGCTGCTGCTCCTCGAGCGGCTCGCGTTCAATGCGCCTCTGCCCGAATCGAAACGGAACGGAACGGAACGAAGCCGAGCGAAGCGGAACGGAACCAAACGATGCGGTCCTATCTGTAATTGCATGTACGGTCGCTAAGTAATTGCGAGAAACTCGTACTCTGCCGTGTAATGGAACATTCGGAGAGTCACTTGGCTGTGTATTTTCGTGCGTGTCACTTCGAGTCATCGATCAAGAACGACCACCTCAACCGTTCTATCCGAGGGCGTCCAACCCCTCGGCTACGGCAGAATTTTGCGTCAGCGCGCATTTCTGAGGAAGCGTATCGAAACACCGGATTGGACCGAATCGAGCCAATTGAATTGATCTATGCCAGCCGCAATTATTGCCGATATTTTACGCCTATGGGCGCCAACGGCGCACCGAAAGCAAATTTTTCAAGCGCCTGTGGCCGCCGACGGTTGCCAAGGGGTTAATCTGCGACCGTTATCGATCGTTCGTGACGATCGATTAGATTCAAAGAGGCGACTGTCGTCGGACGAATTTTTACCGAAAACTTTGTCTAACCTTCGGGACGGTTCTCCAAGGTGAAACGGATATGGAGCAACGTCGTTTTAAAGCGGTTGGAACAGTCGAATCCCTTCGGTTCGCGCAACGAACCTCTTTCGACTCGTCCCGTGTATTTCTGTTAATTACCAGGACGGAGGCAGCGGCGTACCATCGCGGAGAACTGGAACGACGTCTCAAAGGATCGTTTTCCACTAATTAATAATTAAGACAATGCGTGCGCGCAAACAACGACGGCGATAAATTTTAATGGCTCGCGTATTGATTTTCCCCGGTGGCGGCGAACGGGAGAATTCAGCGCGTGCCACGTCGGAATCGGACAAACGGTACATTCACCTACAAACCTGCACGGTCGTACGATTTCATGAGCGGAGATTACGAGATTTCCGAAACCCGCCTCGATTTCGTCCCCCGCGGAACCGCGCGGACGTGGGTAGGTCCTCGGGACGAATGTGCCGCTGGAAAAAACGGCAACGATCCACTTTCTCGGCGCGACCGATATGCTTGCTCGATCGGAATATCGGAAAGTCGAGGAGGGTGGCGAACGTGGCTGTACTTAGGTGTAACGGCGCTGTTCGTAAAGACTTCCTTCCTTCTCCTTTTCCGTTTCCTCGTTCCGTCGTTTCGGCGTCGATCGTTCACGGACACAGTTGCGGAAGACGTTCGCGAGTCGACATCGAACCGTGCGAGTCCACGATCCACGGGGTAACTCGATCGAGCTTCGCAGCGAGCTCCGATTGTGCAGGCTGCACGAGGAATGCCGCTCTCGGGCGACAGTTCGCCGGCGATTTTGGGAAATAGGCGAAACCCGGCGACCGGGATTAAACGGGAAGATTACTTTGGAAAGTAGGGCGAGTTCGAAACGCGCGTTTGCACTGGAACGCCACTCTTCCATAGTCCGTTGAGCGCGATCCTCTATCGTTGGGACGTTTGCGACTTCTCTGACGGTTTAGGAGGTATTTAAAGGGTCGGGAAGTACGTTTCGTTTCGGGAAAGGAAAACGTTGCGTCGGATAACACCGCATTCCTGTCGCTCTCCCCGCGTCTTTGATTGTGTTCATCGTTCTATCGCATTCGCTTAACCGCTTGTGATTCGAGGAAAAGTAAAGTAAGGCATAGCTTATGGTTACGACGTTGCAATTGAAATTGAAATTGAAATTGAAATTGAAATTGAAATTGAAATTCGAATTTGGCTCGAGTAAGCGACTCTAGTCCGTTCAATGGCGCGCGAATACGCCCGCCCGCTTCGATGTACGCCGCTGTGTTCCGGCCTCGTGCTCTTTCACCTACTAACGGTTACTTTATTACGGTTCCTCGAGTCTCGGTAAACTGCTCGGCTACGCTTCGCGATGGCGACCTTCGCGCGCGAAAGATCCATCCCGTGCCCGGCCAGCCGCGATTCGTCCGGCTGGATCCTCGGCCGCTTTCGAACGCGTTTCTGGTAACACGATCGTCCCGACTATTTCGCGATCTGCTTCGCGTTACCAATTTTCTCGAACGAAATCCCAGATCGGTGGGAACTGGCCGTCGCGAGCTCTCTCGCGCGTCGAAACACAGAAACGGGGATGTTATTTACGGGCCACGAGGTAGCCGCGTTACGCAGATTCGTCACGGGTTCGTCGCAGAATCGATGCGAGCGAGGCACGGATCGTGCAGGATCGTAACACGATTGTAACACGATTGTAACACAATTGTAACGCGACTCCGACACGTCCCCGTGTAAACGGATCACTCCAATTCCACGTAGCAGTGAAAATCGGCGTGATTCTGGTTCCGCGAGTTCGCTGTTTACGCGGAGAAAGAGCAGACCAGCCGTCGTATTCCACCGTTCATGGAGAACTTCTGAAAGAAAGACGCTTCGAGTCGTCCCTCCCGGCAAATCGTTCGTCGCAATTGTTCCAATCGCGTCGAGCCCGCGTTACGTAAAGGAACCTACGGCCGCGACGACGTGCTGGGAACAGCCATAACGGTACGGAACGAGAACGATCCCCGAAAAAGCCGAACAACCCGATCCGCGGGCGAGTCACTCGCAATGAAAACTGTAAGTACCTTCTTCTTCGTTATAATCGACGAGGGATTTTCGCACGACTGCGCATCGTTCGACGAGTATTTCGATTCGGTCAGCTGAGAATATCGCGTGGTCGTGGTGTGTATCCAATTTTAGCGGGCCTCGGGAGGACCGCGGACTACGCACGCGTTGCAACCAGAATCGCGAGAAGAATGCATAAACCGTCGAGTCTCACTTGGTCGCGACTGTTCCGCTCTCGTTCTCGCGGTTCCCCGCGGCGAGCGACGATCGATGATCGATGATCGACGATGATCGTCGATCGCCGATCACCTACGTAACGAAGGTATCAGGCACACCGACAACTTTTCCGCACGAAATCCTCGCGACCTCCCGAAACGCGCGCGAGAGCTGCTCCTCCACTCGAAACGCGTCGCACGAGCGCTGACCGGCGACTCACTCCCGCTCGGCCTCTTTCTCCGGCCTCTTCTCACCGAGTGCCAGCCGATCGGTGCGCGGAGCGGTATGGAGCGGTACGGAGCGGCGAGCAGCGGCGTGCAGTGGCGTGGAGCGGCGTGGAGCGGCGTGGAGCGGTGTGAAGCGGCGTGGAGCGGCGTGAAGCGGCGTGGAGAGATCTCTTCGAACTTGGAGCAACTCTTGTCGACGAACACGAGAGAGAACCCGGGAGAGGATCGGAGAGAAAGAGAGAGGCCGCTGGTGGGAGGGGGTCGGGAAAGGGGAGGAACCAAAACAGCGACTCCAAGTTGTCACCTGATCGCGGTCGTCCGCCTGCGCGTTCGCTCCTCCGTCTTCTCCGCGTCGTCCTTCCTCTACATCCCTCTCTGCGACCCGCCGCGCTACGATTCCTCTGCAAACGGTACCGCGCGCGCCTCGTCCGTGTCCTCGTCCACCCTTATCCTGTTTCCTCGCCGACACTGCTACCTGCACACCGTCGGCGTCACAGCGACAGTCACAGTCATCGTCACAGTCATCGCTGACCTCCGAAACGAGTGTCCTCCGCAGCCCCCGCGTCCTCGATCGCGCGCTACTCCGAACGTTCTACGGTCTTCCCTAGATTCGAGTACATCGAGGACCTACCGAAACCCGTCAATAACCGCCCAGCGATACGAGCGAGTCGAGGGACCACGGAGATTCGTCGATTCCATCGCGAGGCTGTCCCCCGACATCGGTTTGCCCGGCTCGCGAACGAACATCGCGGTTACTGGTACGCGGCTCGAAGTAGAAACATTCGTGCCAGGGGTGCGCGGTAAGATAAAATCGATCGAGTATCCGCCGCAAAGACGATTCGTACCTGCGAACGCGCCGCGTCGTCGTTCTAGTTCCACTTCCGCGTAGCAACTTTAAGCTCCAGCCCGTTTCGAACGGTAATTACGGAATCTCCGGGGAAAAAAGCGACGTCGGCGAACAAAACATTCGTTCGCCTCGACGTCACGAGGGCGACGCGTGGAACAGCTGATCGCGTAACGAGTCGAAACCCGATAATCCAATTTCGTTGGAAGAGTCGGCGCAGCTCGCCCCGACGGAGCGTCGATGGCGTTTCGACGGAGGAAAAAGCAGTGAATCGTCGGTGAACCGAGCGTTCGGCTCGACGCCACGGGAAAGGGCTAAGTCCGTCGAGTTTGATCGCGCCTTCCGACGTCGATGCTGCGGCAAACGACGGGGGGCGGTCTGCCAGTGGCGCGGATCGGGGGCAGGAGAAGAGCCGGCGGAGGGTTGGAAAAGGAAGAGCTCGCAAGAACGGACGAGAGCGGGCGAGAGCAGACAAGACCGAGCCCGAACGAATGCAGGCAAACGAAGCTTTCTCTTTGGCGCGGGACGCGTTGCGAGCGTCTCGAACGCTCGTGAAATACCTGGCTGGTCGTTTGCGGGCACAAACGCAATGGCGCGCGGCGCTCACGTTGCCCTCTATCCACACCGTCTACCTCGACACGTGGGAATATTGATTTCGCCGCGTCAGCTGCTCGCTCGCTGGCTCGCTCGCTCGTTCGCTCGCTTTCGCGACACTCGTCCATCGCTTCTCGTTCGTCGTTCGCAGTCAGTAAGTAGTCGGTTAACCGACAGTTTGTCCTTACCCCGACAACACGGGGTACGTAACTTATGAAAATACGCGACTTTGCTCCGTCCGAATCGGCTGATCGGTTGGCCGGAGAATCGAGCTCCCCGACTTTGGTCTTGTTTTTCGAGCAGCGGAGCGCAGCCCCGTGCTTTCCGTAGTCATTTTTGTCGTTGTCATCGTAATCTACATTCTCGTTCTCGACATTCCATGGAGTCCTCGTCGGGACCGGCGAACGAAGAAGACACGCGGAGAAAGAAAAGCACGAGATGGCCGCGGTGCACCGAAGAAACCGAGTACCGGCCGGCCAAACGCCGAACGGAGGCGAAAAGAAAGGCGTCAGCCATCTTGTCCTGCGTTCATTCATCGTGCAGGAACATCAGCTTTTCGAAACGAGTGGGAAAAGCGAGCGGAGACGCTCGATACGTCGACGGTTTTCCTTCGAACGGCGAAAGTGAGGCGAGAGTAGTCGGGGATTTTGGAGGGAACGCGCGTTACGATCGTCGGGCTAGTCGTCGCGTGGATCGAGTCCATCGCTCTCCGTATCTCCTCGGCGATAACCCTTCTGTAGTATTTCGTACCTGTGTTGCCACGGTAACAGCCTAGATTCGAGAGGCTGGGAGATCCGGAGCCACGAAGGAGACAAAGGGGCAGACAGAGTATGGCCGCGCGCGCGCAAATATATCTAGCAACGGTGAGCGGAGAAATGGGAGGAGGAGGAGGAGGAGGAGGAGGAGGAGGAGGAGGAGGAGGAGGAGGAGGAGGAGGAGGAGGAGGAGGAGGAGGGAAACGAGAGGAAACGAGAGGAAAAAACAGTCGTTGCAGTCCGTTTGTTTCTTTCTGTTCGAGACTTCCGGTATCGCGTAGGCTCGCCGTAAACACCGGTTCTCTGGAATACACGCGAGCAGATTAACGAGATCGAACAGGCGAAACGGACGCAATCCCGACGAGCGCTCGAATTATCTTCTTTATTTTCCTTACTCCTCGACGTTCAACCTTGACACGATTACTCCACCGTGCTTTCGCCACCTTCTTTTCTATCCACGTTCGAGAAACATTCCTCAAAGTAAACACCCTTTCGATGCGATTGCGGGAATTCCGTTCGCGACCCGACCTCGCCCCGAATTTCGTTTCTCCGGGGTCAGTTGGAAATCCAGGAGCCCATCTCTTTCTCCTTCCACTCGTCCCGACCTCTCCGCCAGCAAGCTTTCCTCTAGACTTAGGGCATACCGCCAAATCGAACGAGTCCGCTAAAGAGAATGGTAGGGAACGTCGACGAGGCGGTCGCGCGTTCGTCCCTGTATCGCGCCGGGGAAAATCGGCTGAACCGAAGAGATCGATCGGGACGCGAGGCGATCGAGCATAACGCAACGACCGACTCGCGCCCGCGGAACAACGATGGGAACGGAAGTCGCTTGGGAACCACTATACGCGTATAATCTCCGCATAGGTGGACGGACGGGTGTATCGTGGAAGAACGTGGCGCACGAAAAATGAAGCGCGCGTGCGCGACAACCGTGCACGCTCGAATAGATTAGCACGCAACGGATGGCTTCCAATGGGTGTTGAAAAGTGAAAGTACATCCTTCTGCCGAGCAACGTTTCGTTTTCAGTTATTTCGCCGCGAACGCGCGCCGTGTGTTCTCGTTCGCGTCGGAGTATCGGCCGATTCGCGGGCGGCGCAACGACGCGTGTCTCCGCTGTAATCCGCCGAGTCTCGTTCCGTATTTCCATCGAGTCGTGTTCGGCCGGATAAAAAGCGGCGTTCAACGAGCGAAATGTACGGAAGGTCCGGAGAAACGATCGGCCGGTTGGTCGGAGAAGCGTCGAGAGAATAGAAAGTTAACGGTACCGTGTTCCTTTTTAATCGACTCGGCCCACGAGTACGGATCAGAATTACTTACGATCAGTTCCCCGAACTGACCTGAAAGATAAGAGTTGGCGCACGTTACGTAGCTGCACATCTGCCCAATCTTCGTCCACGCTGTTTTGAACAGTTCCGAATCGTACATCGAGGACGACTGGCGGCGCACCTTGCACGTTGCACCTTCCTTCGTTGTCGACGTCGGTCACCGTCAATCGAGACCCCTCGATTCCCTTTACGCGATCGTCTCTGGTTTCGGTGACATCGTTCGACGGTTTCGCGCCGCACGCGTTCGATCGCGCGTCGACTTCGACGTCGCGGAGAGATCCTGCGAAAGCGAAGCTGCGAAGATCGGATCGAGGCTAATCGACGCGCAGTATTCGCGTCCGCAGAGTTTATTTCCTCCTGTCCCCGAATTCGAAGGTCAAGATCCGTTGCGAGTCGGACCTGCTCAGGGACCGTGGCATTTTACTACGTGATTCGCTGCGCGATCCGTCGCTCGATCGGTAAACGGTCGGATCGCCGAAAGTGGATCGAGAACCGTTCGTCGCGTTGGCGGGCGGCGATCGGGAAAAGTAACGGCGACGCGAGACACTGTTCCGAGAGAGCAGCCGACGAGTATGTGTAAATAACTAATTGTTATCCTTGACTCTGCATTAAATCCTGCTACATCGAAGCGGCCTTCGTGCTCCCGACAGATTACGTCACCGAAGGCGTACAACCAACTAGCGACTGCCGCGTGCGGTGCACACGATTCCTACGCAAACGAATCTGAAATACTGGGCTGAGCCTCGACTCGATATTTCAAAAGAGTCTGCACCGTTCTCACAATCGTTTTCCTCGCTCGTCTCGCGCGGAGTCATGACATAGAACCGTCGAGACTCGATGTCGTTCACTCGTGAACTTACAAACGTTCGAAACACGTTCACGAGTTCGAGGAAATGTGTCGATAAGCGACATTCGTTTCGTGCGTTATCGAACGTGCGCCATACATTATCGCGGCTTGCTAATCAGCGGTCTAAAATGCTTCGGTAATGTATGTCGAAACTGTCCTTCGTTCGTCTTCCTCGATAGTCTAAAGCGTTTGAAACGTTTCGGTGATCGTTTATCGAGAAACAGAGGGAACATGGGATTGATACGCGGTGAAGTTTTTCTACTTCGACCCCTTCACCCCTTAACCGTTCGATCTGCGCGCGTCGCGCGGTTCGCGAGGATACACCACGGACGAGGACAGGGGCACGCACTCACTCCTGATTCGCACGAAGCAGTTTTCAGAAATACGGCTTTCCGTATCGACGGATCCTCGTCTGCGCGAGTCGAGTCGGCTTTATTCGGAGAAGCTGATTCTCGCCTCGCCCTCGAAACGGCTCGTTAAGTCGCGAATGAACTTATACCGAGTACGGTCTCTATCGATAACTGTCCGCGCGCGTCCGCGATCGCGACTCGGTGACCCTCTAACCGAGTGACTGAACGATCGACTAACTGTTCGTTGCTCGGACGAGCTCGATCGGACACGACCGAGTCCGACTAGATGACACGCGTTATGAAAATAGGGGGAGAACTCGATGCGACCACGCGTGACACGCGAAAGCACGCTCGTTTCTCGTTTGCATGACGAGACGGACGTGCCGCTTACCTACACGCCGCTTGCCACCGCATTGTCGCTCGTAATGTCGCAATAACGGAAAGATACTACTTTCTAAAGATAATCTCCATCTTTCACGTTTCATTCCCTGATTCGTCACCCGCCGATCGGCCGCTCTTTGTTCTATACCCGCCGGTTCATAATAAAATGCGCGTGCTGGCGGATGCCGAACGAAAGTCGGCGCGATTCGCGCGGCTCTTCGTGAACAATGAGCATCGTTGACCGTTGGCCGTTGGCCATTTGCCGTTTGCCATTCGCCACTCCCGATCGTCATAGCGGTGGTGGCAACCGGGTGACGCCATCGATCCACGGTTGCACGCGCTCTTCGGGTAACTGTATCTCCGATCAAAGCATGAGCGGCATGATCGCGCCAGCGCGTATATTCTACGCACGAACGATCGAACCGTCTAAACGGCCGAGAAGCGTACGGTTTCCCCCGAAGCAGCAATATTTTCCGGGATGCGGCAACAGGCAAGCGGACGATTCGATTCGCGGCAGCGAACGTTTGACGCGATACGCGAGATCGATCGGCGGAGGTCCGTGAACGATAGGACTACCGACCTCGGGGATGGAGAGGCGAGAAAAGCGAAAGGAGCTGCCATAAGTGGCACGGCCGAACACGCTCAACAATGAAATTTTAGGGTAACACTGCCGTACATCCGCGCAGTAACCGATTCTAACGAAATCTTAAGATACCGCGAGAATCGCACATGTCGAATAACTTTCTCCTTTGGAAAAATCGTCGCTGACATTCAGTTTCGAGACAATCGCGAAATTCGAGCGCGATCGCGCGGCTGTGTCGTCTCATGGACGCGCCCACGTATGAAGAATGCAACGTAGTGGTAGCAACAGTTTTTCGCGATTATCTCGGGACAACGAACGAAACGCGATGCAATGGGACGAAGTGCGTGAAGTGTAATAGCGCTGCGAACTTCACGGAAAGATTCGAATAAAGTTTGAAAGCGAGATACGCCGCAAATGATTTCGATCCACTCGATCATTTTGCGCCCGTCTTCAAACTCCTTCGAAGGAGTTTCACTGGAACGGATTTTGAAAGGTCGTGACGCTCCAGCGCGTCTCGAAAAACAGTCCTTTCGCTTTCCAAAGGAAATTCCTCGTTTCGATTCTAGAAACGAACCTGCCGGTCCGCAATAGATTTCGTGGACTCCGTTATTCGCGAGAACGACGCGAGTGCACGGCATTTCCACTTGCTCGTTGGACAGAATGATTTCAACGATGCGACACACGCTTGATACGCATCTTGCTCGAGTACCTGTGTAGAACCTTCTGCAGAGATTACGAGCCAATAACCCCGCGTCGCGTTGCATCGCATCCGATAACAGATAGCAGTGGCATGACAACGCTCTCCTCCCACCCCTTCGTCGTTCAGACAAGAAAATCGCACCACGCGATGTTAATACCGCGATCATGCAAACGGGAGAAACACGTGAGCGAACAGAGGCTGCAACTGACGACTCGATTAAGGAACAATCGATTTAATAATTCTATTCCCCATTGTCGCTATTCCTGCTTCACCCGTGACGATTTCACAGTATTCCGAATGCACGAAATCCAACGTTTCCTACGTACTTCGAATTTTGAGTTTCGCGTCGTTTCAAGATCCCCGATATTCAGAGCAAAACGGTGCATAATGGATAACGGTTCGAAAATCCAAGAGCGTAACCCAAGCTCCAGTTTGTGCGTGAGTCGAAACTCGCGCTACAGCTGCGAACATCGGTATCGATCGATCGAATCGTACGCGATAACGCGAAGCGCAATGAATCCCTCGAAGATCGTTCGGTGAATTGTTCGGCGCGTTCGCATCGCGCGATTCGCTGGTAAAAAATGGGAACGGCACACGACGCACAGAAACGACGCGTCCAGGCGTACGTCGGGACCAACCAGAACGGAACGATCGGGACGTTGCTGGTTATAAATAACGGCCTTATGTAAGCTGTTTTTTTCTTTTGTTAGGCTAATTAGCAAGTCGAGTAACGAAACGGCATTGTCGAGGTGGAAGATCGTCGGTGGCCGCGACACGTTGCTCCCGATTGCGAGTTTTCTCGTGGGTGGCGAATGCGGACCACGTAACGGGTATTTGCTCGCGAGTAGCTGTGCGGCTAATCAAACGCGGGGAAGAAATCGCGACTGCCCACCCAACGTTTCCCTCCCTTTTCCCTCCGATTCGCTTGCGAGAGGAGGGTCGGACATAGAAATCTGTTTTCGAATGGAACCATACGCGCGTACCACGTATCTAGAATTGAAAAACCTTCGTGGCTCTTTCGCCAATGGTCCTCCGTTTTCGAAGAGAGCCACTTTCAACCCTTCGCGAACGAACGTCGACATTTCAGCGAAATGAAATGGCTGTGTTCGCAAGACTAAGTCAACGAATGACTTGATTACTCGAATAGCAAGAAAGCGCGTTTCCTTTCTTTCTACTGTCTCAGCGATTGACGTATAATTAAGTTTGTATGTTATGGTAATTAGACGGTTAGACGCCTACTTAACAAGATACAGCAGTAGCGCGGTTCAGTTTTCCTCTGTGTCTCTCCTTTGAATTGCAACCTCTAATTAACTAGTATTCTATTATTCTATTATTATTCTATTATTATCATCAACCCTCTATCACAGTGACCCGCAAACTTAAACCTTATTTTCCTTGAAAAGGACCATTGTCGAAAGAGCCACGAGGGCTATTTCTAGATACGCGCTATATACAAGGTGTCATTCAAAGAGCGTCGTGCCCTCTCCTCGTGAGTCGAGATTTATCCGAAGGTGAATCGTCCGTTCCGTTTTCGAACAGCTGTACAGTAGGTATATACCCATACACAAAGTTCCATATGAACAGGAACACGAGTGGGAGGAGGGGCGGGAGTGGGAGTGGAAGCAGGGATGCGAGTAGGGGCGAGAATGGCGGTGGGAAACGAAAGAAAAGGCACTGCGGAGTAAGAAATTTTGGTTGCGCGGCGTGCACGGGACTCGCATAATTGTAGAGGGGAGTACGGTGCACGGAGGAGAATGGAATGGAGTAAACGGTTATTAGAAATTCCGAGGCACGCCGTTGCCAGCGGCAATCGCGACCTGGTTCGCGCACCAAGTCTAATGTTTATTTATCAAGTTTACGGTTCGTCCTCTTTCCGGCCTAGTTATCGTGTCGCCTCGCTACACTTGTCGCCGCCCTCCAATCTCAGGAATAATCTTCTTTCATTGTCGAGGAGCACCCGTTCGTTTGAGGAACGAACGCCGCCGAACGCGTACGCTCGGAAAGACAAAATATGTTTGCAGCCACGCGTCGGGACACTACGGTATCCCTGGGGCTGGAGGAGTCATCGATTTACCTGATTTTCCCAACGGTGGTTGTCCGAGCCTGCTGAACCACCGAAGGAACCTTCTAGCCGTGGTAGCCGGGGGTGGCCTGCAACCTTCGAGTATGACGACACCATTGTTGTTGTTGCTGTGGTTGTGGTTGTTGATGATGATGTTGTTGACGTTGTTATTGGCGCTGTTCACGTTGTTAATGTTGTTGCTGTTGCTGTTGCTGCTGCTGTTACTGGTGCCGCTGCTGCTGCTGCCGTTGCTGTTACTGCGACGACGGTGGTGATGGCGGTGATGGAGGTGATGATGAGTATGGTTGTAATTATGATGGTGGTGATGGAGGTTGTTATTGTTCGATGATGAATGTTCGGAGGACGAAGTTCTGCTGTACGGCGACATCCAAGCTGTGGTCGTGGTTTGAATGGTAGCACTTTTAACGATAGGAATAGAACTGGTTATGTTGGCCGGATGCGGCGCCCAGTCTTCCGACGCGACAGGCATTTGTCTCGTCCTCTGGTCGGACGAGTCGAAAACAACCCCGCAAAATGGGAAAGTCATTCAGCGGCGTCCACCTTTCGGCGGAACAGCGATCGCGTTGTATCCTGAACCAGTTCGTCGCATTGTCGCGCGGTTCTCCGGAGAAAAATGGACACGTCCACCGGCCGAACGTGCAACGAAATTATTCGTTCGAATTACGCCTCGCGCGGCACGGTAAATCACAGCACAGCAAATCACAGCACAACACGGTACGGAACACTACGATGCGCTATGCTCTTATCCTCTCTTCTTCCTCTCCTCTTCCCACTTGTATTCGAATTTCGTAATTTCCCAGCAGATATCGACGACAATCTTCGGAGCTTGTCTTTTAAACTCGACCAGCGATACGTAAGAGGTACAGTGAAAATGAGGAAGGAAAAACACGGAGGAGAGGGAGGGAGATAAAAAGCGACACGGATACGCGGTTTGGATAAGGTTCGCGTTAGAAGTGTTATCTACACCGCTCGGATGTTTGCTCCGGTAGCCGCTCCAACGGTCACGTGCTTTTTCGAACTTGTTGCGCACACCACGCGAACCACTTTCCGTGATCCGCGCCACGTATTCTAAAGGCAACGACAGTCGCGCGATCGATTATTCACGGCCGTGGCTATACCGTTTTCGTCTTCGCTGTGTGTCGTCTTCGCTGTGTGCCCCCGCCGCGCGTGTGCTCACCGTTGACCGCGCGATCCTGCGATCGCTTTTACATCCATGTTTCGCAACGTGTCTCGTTCCGATCGACGTCAATTCACCGCGTACAACCTTATCGTTCGCAGTAATGGAAGGAAAGATACCGATTCGTTCCGGAAATAGATTCGATAACGATCGTCCGTCTCTCCTCGCGGCACACTTATCGTCGAACGTGCTGTTCCACGTAGCGTCGTTTACGTCCGGATCACTCGATACGTTACGCGCAACGAGGCGATCGAACGCGCGATCGACGAGCCCGTGGACTACCGGGAGTTTAGATCGCGACTCGACGCGTTCGAAGGGGTTGCGACAAACAACGAACGGTCGGTCGGTTTCACGGTTTCGGGAACTCGGAGCGAGTAGCCTTGCGCACGCGCGCGCGCGCGCGGATCGTAAGCACTTCCTTAAGTAGGATTATTGCACTCTGTCCTACTTAGCCCGATCCGATCCAAGTTCGCGATTAACGGTTTCTGATGGAGCAACTCGCGCACCTCGCCTCGCGAGCCTCGGCCGTCCGAACTGTTGTTCTATCGCGCGAATCGTCACGCGATTGGCCAACCGCGACCAAAATAATTCTTCCGTTCGACGATTGCACAAGTATTCTTAGCGACTAACCAACGGCGACGATGCGACGAGGTACGTTTCGAGATCGAGGTTGATCTTGGCTAGTCGTATCGGCGAGCGTAGCTCGGTCGGTCACGTAGTTGCTGCATTGTCCGCGCTTCGACGCGCTGTCGTCAGCAAATCTGTCTTCCTCGTCTTCGTCTTCGTCTACGTCCTCGTCGTCGTCTTCGTCCTCTTCGTCCTCGTCCTTGTTCACGCAACTCGAACGTCGGCGATTCGGCGCATTATCCTTTGCTCCCTTTCCGCGTGATACCCTTCGAACCACTCGCAAGGCGCCGACAGGTCGATCGACACGCGTCTACAGGTACTTGTCACCGTGTACTCACTCGTGGAAACACGGCGCGAGAGGTTACGCGCGATTAACCACCGTTTAACCCATCTTCGGGATCACCCGAATCGCGTGGACGTCGCGAGCGAGAATGTCAGCAGGATCGACGCACGAATCCGGGAGCACACTCGAGTCTGCGATTTCAGTCTAGTCTCCGATCGCCACGACCACTCCTTTCGATAACACGGTTCTCCGTGGTGCTCTGCCGCTCTCCACTGTCTACCGGTAGTGGCAGCGGCAGCGGCAGCGGCAATCGCCGTTCTATCTTTCCCTCTCTCCCTCCTGGCTTGGTTTCGGTGTTGGTCCCGCGCGCGCTCGTGCACGCGTATATACCTTCGTTGCCGACATGCCAACGCCGCGTGACACCCGCGTTCTCACACCATCGCGCCGCTACGTCCTCGCTACGTTGCCCCACCAAAGCCGGTACTTTTTCTTCGGTGAACTCGCTCGCGCGTTCGCCGCTTTGAAACCATTTCATCGTCTTTTCTTTCCTCCTTCCACTTTCCGCTTTCCACCTTCCGCCTTGTTCGCTCTCGCGTTTATCCCCCTCCCCGGGCCGACCACCTCGTTCGCCATAAATACATGCTCGAAAATGTCGAAACGTGAACACGCCGTTCCGTAACGCGCGCTAAGAAGAAGAGAAAGAGAGACAGAACAAGGAGAGAGAAAAAAGAACGTGTACACGTACCTACGTACACTATCCTATCCAAATGCTCACGAAATTCCGACGACCGCAACTCCGTTACCGAAATGCGTGTGCCCTGCGACGATGTTGGGTCGTCTCGCTTTGTCCGGAGCGCACGGTGTCGATCGCGAGCTGAACAACAACCTCTAAATCCGTTTCAATGTTTCGGGAAACGCACGTCCGCGCGGCGTTCCTTCGCGAGCCGTCATTTTATTTCGAAACTTTCTCGATTGTCCTGCGTTCCTCCGAAACATTCAACCGGTTCTCAGCTGATGTTTCCACGGTATGCGATTCGACCGCGCAAGAAAACCGTAGCAAAGATGATCGGAGGACGGAGAGGAGAAGGGAGAGCGCACTCGCCTCAGCTGACGCATCGCGACTGACCGGAGCGCACCCTCGCGAGAATGCCGGCTAAACGCCCCCGGTTTCCCGGTGAACCGATTCAATGGTTCCGAGACTTCCCAGCCATCCTCGACCCCTTTAAGATCTCGCGAGGGAAGAACGCTAATGCAACGATGCTGATTTTCATGAATTTTTGAAGGCTGATGGTACACAGGAAACTATCGACTCGCAAGAACTCATTAAAATCGGCGCCAACGCATTGGCGTCCTTCCCTCGTTAGCGTTTCTCCTCGCCTCGCGTGCGATGATTGCACGATACCTCGCAGTACGGTTTCCGCGCTCCATTTGCAAATAAAAATTCTAACCCAGACTCCGTTCGGAGACCACCGTGCATCTTCCATCGATGTACCTCGTTCCTTTCGGAGCAAGTGTCGACGGAACGACTCTTCCTTCGCACCTCGAGTGTCATTCGGAACATCGTTGGCGTTGAAAATGGAAAGTCGCGTTCGGCAGTTGTATTTATAATATTATTCGAGTGAGAACCGTAACCGCCCGTTCCAAAGACGAAGTAAAAACAGAAAGCGTGTCCGACCGAGTTCAGCGAGAGCTTTGCATTCCCCCGAGCATCCTCGTTGTTTCCTACACGCTGCTAATCTCTCAATCGCAACATCGCTCTAGAAAAACAAGCAGATATCTGCGGGCGATACGCTTATCCGTTATCCGTTCGCAAATTTCTGCGTATAAGCGACCGACTCGATTTTCTTCCCTCTCATCCTCGCGAACAATTTGCTGCGAGAGTTCACATTTCTCCCGATCGGACTCGTACGCGGGTGAACTTATTTAGACTGAGGCTCTCGCGATGGAGGTCGTAACGTCCAGATGTCTACTAGCCGAGTACGGTTCTTGTAATTAATCGTAAAACGAGTAGACGCCACGGCGGAGCGATCTAGGTGCTTCCCATGCAGGAATAGAGGCGCCACCGGGGTTCGAAGAGTTGTGCAACGCGTAAAGGACGGTAAACGCGCTCTCGTTATGTATAGATTCTTCGGAAAAGTTCGTTTCGAGTAATCGGAAGATAACGGACTCGTACTTTGCTCCTGGTACAACTATCTTCTGTTCAGTCGCATCGCGTGCCCGAACAATTGATTCGCATGCAACGGGCAAGCCGCTCTACCGTGAAAGACGAACGTTCAAACAAGGCTGATAGAACCATCGCATCGTTTTTTTCCTCTTCGCCTGGAAGAAACCGACCTATCTCCTCGGTTCATCGAGGAAAACTGCAGACGAAAACACGCTCCGCGATAGCTGTCCCTATTGTGTTACACATATAATTCCATTCTACCTATAATACAACGTATTCGGAATGCTGCGATGTAAAATCTTCGGCGAGAATGTTTGCGCGGTGAATGTCTATCGCAAAAATACCGGAACACATTGATTTTTCATACAGAATACATGACAAAACAATGGAGAAGAAAATGAAGGACAAAGGCAAGGACAAAGACAAGAATAAGTCGAGTTGACGGTTGAATTGATGAAAAAAGTCTTCCGGGGAACAGCGATGGAAGAACCGATAGAGTGACGTCCGTCAGTTCGGCGGTCGACAACTCGATTCGATCCCTGGAAAGTGAAACCCCGTTGAATTCGACGGAATCTCCGTCAACGTCACTGACCATTCAAATACACACTTGACCCAGAATACAGGGGATAGCGATACAGAGGAGACCAAGTTACGGAAGACACGTGCAACGCGAGAACAAGGATAACCGAAGCGGCGAGGAGGAACGAGAACTTGCTGGCAACGTTTCAAAGCGCAGTCCGACCTAGCTGAAATGCCGCAGTACTTCAACGTTGTGTCGCATACCAGGTAAAAATATTGCGGAACCGTTAGCTGCCGACCAACAATATACTTGCATATTGTATAATTCACCGCGTAGGAAATCGAGGCTGCACTTTCTCCGTGAGAACTCATTACGCACGGTAACCGACACTCTCACCTCTGATTTCGGTTGCTAATCGTTTAGAGTGCTAGACTTACTCTCGAGTAAGTAAGCGGTTACCGGGACGATTTATCGGAAGCTTTAACCCGTTGACTGCCAAGGCAAACTGTAGGTTTCTGGTCCCAGAAGCCAATTTAATTCAATCATATATTACTCTTAAAGTTTCTATGAGATAACTCGTAGTCGGTGTACCGGACGAGACCAACTGCGAGTTATCTCGTAGTTGGAAGTCAACGTAACAACGTTCATACTCTTCAATGCAACAACCGATTTGCGTTTGCGAGTCAAGAATAACGGCAGGTGCAACGATACTTCCAAGCCAGAACCGTTGCGGTCGTGGTCATGGCCTTAGCGACTATACATCGTTGATCACCTTTAGAAGATATCTACGTTACCAACAGGGATCAGTAGCAGGTGAACGCATCCAACTGATAACGCGCACGTACCCATGTACCATCCGTTGTTCGGAAAACGGCCCGCGAGACGGCACAAGGGCAAGGACTTCCTGTGGGTTGCAGGACGCTTAGACACTCCTCTGTACCGTTCCGACCAATCGCACACCGGAGCCGAAAACACACTGGATTTCGACCACTCGGAACCGCGCTCCTTCCGCGAGCCATCTTTCGAATAACGGACTACATAGTCTATCTCGTCAGGCAGTATAATCCGTAGACCCAATATAATCGTTTTACTTTCCATTCGATTATAAAGCAAAGGTTTAACAATGCTGCTGACTTATGTTGCTTTCGAGCATCCTTCAACGATCTGATTAGCTAACCGCTGCATCCGACACTCGTAACAGAAATCGCGCAACAATGTACTTCAGCGAAAGAAAACGAGACGAATCGACTGTCTGCGGGAGAAACCTGGAAACCGGAAGCACGACAGGAACACCGACTTCCGTCTATCATGGGAAAAATAGAGAGGAACCGGCGGTCTACGCTTTCCACTTCTTTCACGCCAGTCAGGGAAACAATAAGTCCTTGGACCAAAACTTGTACGTCTTATATTTACCATTTAGGTGTCTCCCGTGCGATTTCCCACTTCGAATTTACGCTTCTTTAGAAAGACTGCGAGTAGGCTCGTGCCTATCACGTTTCCTGTGATCGTATCGATGAAGTATCGCCGTTTACTGGCACAGATGATATACTTGTTCGGAACTCGACTTTCAACGGTTCCTTCGAACGTAAACAAATACCGTATTAATTCGTCGTCCCAGAGCATGTAACCGAAAGCAGAAGTAATTCCTTATTTTTGAATAAACTCGATTTCCATGAGAAACGGATACGATAGCCACGCAAACCAGAGTTACCCCAGCAGAACTCTGACGATCGCAAACGATGTACCCTTCAATGGAGACCATTGAATTTGCAGCGATGATCGTCAGCTGGATGAGAAGCAATATCTCATGGCTCCCGCAATTAAACGGATCGAGTAATTGGTACTGTCACTTTTCATTTCGTTCCGAGTTGAAAAATGGCAAACTGAACGTGTCAATTCAGTTTCGACGAAACCAACTCGCACCGAGAGAGTACAGCCTTTCAACGTATCATGGGGAGAAATATACTCTATTCGATCGGGTAACAAAAGGAAACAATCGCGATCACGTACCTTCTTGATTCGGGTTGTTAACATTAAGATTGGGATGCGATGTCAAAGAAGATGGCGTCTCGTCCTCGGCGACGCCCATCGTTGTTGCTGCTGTTTGCTGATGATGCGTCTCCACTTCTGTAGCCTCTTCGCACCTGCGTGAAAAGAGATCTATTACAGAGTTTTCTCTCTCGAGAGTCCTTCGGGAAAAAATAATTCGGCACGATGGACGCGGAAAGGTAACCGGATCGCAGGAATTCTTTGGTCGACATCGCGATATCGCGATGTATCGGTGGGAGCCTGTGGTCGGGCACGGGACAGTGTTTTTCGCAGATCGTTTTTCGAATTCTCGTGAATAGAAAGTGCTTACGTAAAGTTTCGTCTCGCTAACGAATAGTAGCAGAGTCAAGGACCCGATACGGCTACAATGAGAAAGGAACGGGCGCGCGTTTGCATTCACATTCACGCTCACGTTCACGTTTACGTTCATGCTCGTGTTTACGTTCACGAAAACCGCTGCTTCTGCTTCAACTAAGCTCGTACTTCGTTCCGTGCTATATTTCTCGATCGATGGTAACGCAAGTATACCGTGATAATACCCACCGTTGAAAACAGAACCACAGGCTTGGAGTTGATAAACCACAGAGGCATAAAAATAACAGTGGTTACACGTGTTTCCGTGAAGTCTTTTTCGCGAAACGGAAAACGGATGTCGCATTTGCCATCTAACGGTATACCGACCTCCAAAGTGGTCTCCTGTAAACGCGTGTTCCATATCTCAGAAGCGCGCCACAACAGTGCGCATCTAGGTACTATCCTAACTCGAGTTTTCTGGTCGCAATTTCACCCGAGGAAAGAGTGCCTCGAACGATTGTCGCGCGAAGATCGAGCGACCGAACATGCGTCATGCCTCGAATCGAAAGGGTTGAAACTCGATGTGGAAATGCAGGAGAATGAACGGTACGTGAGTCACTTGAGGAAGAGGAAAGCAACGAATACTGTGAACAACCGTGAACGACGATCAAGTAAACCGAATGTTAACCCTAGCGTCGAGGTACGATTTTCAATGTTTTCGCCCGTAACGCGGTAATCTCTGTCTCGCGGACTGAACAAACTTTGACAGAGCGTAGCTTCGTAATAAAACGGGCCTCTCCGGCTCGCTCGCGAGGAGACTCCGACCATTTCTCCTTCGGCCAACGACCGTGTCTCGTCTCCTCTTTACCTTTAGTTCCGCGAGTTCGAACGCACGGTGGTCTCTCTTCCACGCTATTTCTTTTTCCCGTGCGAACCGCAAACGCGCGTTAATAATCTAATAAATGGCCAAATTGTCGGGGATCGTCTGTCGAAACACGAGCATTGTAGGAGCACAGTCCGATGCAATGTTACGTTCCAGACTCGTTTCACAATTAGTCGACGTCGTTTTAATGGGTGCAGAACTCTCCTTTCAAACCTTTCAACTGCTCGGTTTGGTAAATAAACGGAACGGGAGGAAGGTTGATCTTTACTCTGGGGTGACATTTTTAAAAATGAACTTGTTATACATATGTGTAACGTAACTTCTGAACCGATGAATTCCTAAGCCTGAAACTTGGAATTTAGTTTTTATTTATCGAATACTATCGATATATGTACATAAATAAAATGACATTTTTTATCTTGTTTCGACATTTTGATAATAACTTAGCGTTTGAATTATGTGTAGCATTTGACTAAAGCCCATTGGGTTCTGCGATTCGTCGCTTGTACGCCTTGTATTTCCATACGATACAAATTTGCGTAACACTGTTCTAAAAATAGTGTAACAATGGCGTAACAGCGGGGTAAATGTGGCGTGAAAATGGCGTAAAAACGACGTGAAAATCTACCATTGACAACGAGAAGTAATTAAGTATCGTATCACACTCTCTCGGGTCACGATAAGCCGCGGTGTCTGTAAACAGTTTTACAGAGAGATAATAGGAGCAATAGGTCAAATTACCGGTACCTATTCGAAACGGTTGATTAATCAATTTCTCTAAACCGTAACAGTCACAAAACGTCTAACCGGTATACGTATATATTATCATAAACTATAATGAAGTTACTGTACTTGGAAAACTGGAAAATGAAACATGGACTGATTGACCGGTAACACGATACGATGGGTACGCGGTAGACTACTTTCGTGGAAAGATGTAACGAAGGAACGGTAAATGAGTGGGCGTCTGCATTCGTTAGCGATACCCCGTACTTACACACGTCTAACCGATAGCTCGCGTAATATGTAATGTGTCAAAATAGGTGCGCGGCGTTTAAAAACTAACAACTACGGATGAACTATTTCTGTGGAATTCCCGGAGTCGAGGGTAAAAAGTAGTGTGGGAGATGAGCGAGGAGGATGAGTGGAAGGCACCGTTTCAACGGCACCAGACCGGTTTCGTGTGTGATCCTGTCGCGATATTTCGCAGAGTTAAGGTGTGTGCCGCACAAAATCGTATACATATCCATACATATGTACAACACGACACCGTTACTAAACCATACCACTATAAGTATCATCTACAGAAGTAGGTGCGTGTAGACGGTAGTATGCGTGGAAAGAGACGTGCGCGCGTCCACCGCGAACTTACCGTCACTGCGAGTACAGTGAACGAATCGTGTTTATAACAATAGATTTTTTTGATTAGTAATACCCTCGGTTGAAAACGGTCGCTGCCTTGGTCTCGTTTCTATGGAAATCGTCGGAAATTCGGTTAGACTGGCGACCAGACGTACACCGCCACATCATCTACGGTTCGAAGGCACGTTCGAAAGTAAATACACTTTACTCACATCTTAATACACGGCTCCGTCTTGAAGCTGCATTCGTAGGCTCGTCGTATTCGATGCTTGGACGATCCGAGAACTCGCGGTCAGCTCTTCAGCCGCCAAATTGACTCGACCAATCGTTTTCGATATTTCACTATACCGTACACTTTATCCACTAATCTATTCACTGTGTGCTCCCCACCGGTTTTCGAATGAAATAAACCGTGCAATAGATTCGCGAGTCTCGAAATTACCGAGTTACCAGTAAACCAGCTACCAGCTATGAATTACCAGCTACGAGCTATGAGCTATGAATTGCTAGGTACGAGGTACGAGCTATGAGCTACGAGCGATAAGCTACAAGCTACAAGCTACAAGCTACAAGCTACAATCTACCGTCCCGAGAGTCCCCGGTCAGTTCACAATGCCTGTTTTTCGCGCCGAGAGCTCTGTTCACTTTCTGATCGTGATTCCCGTATCTGGTCGAGTTCGCCGCGAATGCGCAACCAACAACGATATTAGTCTCGAATCGCGAATGATCCTTCACCGGAACACGTTCATACGTTTTTATTCCCGAGGAATGTATCCCTATGACCCGTGAAAATCACGAAAACGATGAGATATTGACAAATACGTCGCGGCGTCGCGACACCGTCGACTAAATTTCACTCATCCACCAGCTGGCGCCACATTGCGATTCGACCATGGTCTTTTAATTCGTTGGATTAGAGGTTCTCAATACATCTTCGCGTGCCCGACCTCTTTCCAAAATTAGATTACATTCATCGATTGCAAATACTATGAAATCAAAATCAATCGAACATTAGATCGAACACTTTTTTAATAAAGGAACTCAGTATTTTTCTATATCGCATGATTAAAAATATACGACGGCTATTACTGCAACCTTTCTATGGGGAAGAATCGTAATAAACGTACATTCTGGATTTTTATTCTTATATATGTATACTTAAGTACTTAAACCTTACATTCGTTACATTGTTTCTATTTGAAATAATCTTACTGTATATTCTACGATTGTACTGTATCGATATCTTATGAATTAATCGAAATAAAATTTTATTTCTTTTCTTTCCCTTTCTCTCATTTCTCTTTTCCTTTATCTATTTTTTCTTTTCTTTTCTCTCTCTTTTCTTTGTTCTGTTTCCTCCTTCCTCTTACTCGTCGTTTAATGGTTCATAAGATATTACTCTGTATTGACTATAAACATTTCAAAGTGTGCTGGGAATTATTCAGATACTCGAGTTAATTTTATTCAAGTTAAATTAATACCAACATTTGAATGTGATCGTGAATTAATTTTGATATTCGTGAATTCCTTTCTATTGATACTTCAAGAGATTTCGAAAATCACGTCTTTCTTTGTGTTGTCATGTCTTTTAATTATTCTAACCTACAACAACGCTTGCCAGCTCTAATTGTGTTCTTATAGATTACCTTGTATTTACAAATATTCGTTAAGTGTAAATGGATATATTAGCATTTTAAAATCTACAACTACCTCTTTTGAAATTCATATTTTATTGTACAATGGACAACTTATTTGGAAAAGAAGATTCTGGAAATGAAAGCGAACACATAGACATTGAGGATAAAGAAGAAAAAGACAGTCCATCTAGAAACTATTTAACTAAAGATATAGAATCAATGGATGCAGATAATATGCATATTAAGGTATATAGAAGAATGTTCTGTAGAATGGTTTCATTATTTTATTATATACATTTTAAATAGCAATTATCGCATACAACATTGTAGGTAGAATCTGATGCAATGAGTTCTCAATCTCAATCGGATGTGGAAGAAGCAGGTTCTAGTTTGTTAAGCACAATAGTAGATGATCAAATTGAAATTGTTAAACATGAAATTGATAATCGGGAAGAAGATCAAACCACGGATGATCTATTTGGAAATGATATAGTATTACCACATGCAAATCCAACACATGTTAAAGAAAGGAGAGAAAGTAAAGAAAAAAGTAAGAAAGAACTAGAGGAGGAGGAGAGAGAAAAAATGCAGTATGTACTTATGTTTCTTCTTATGATTACAATCAAGTACTATTTCTTAAATAAGTACAGGAGTATCAGTATGGTTTTTTCAACAGAGTTTTAGTGTCCAATTTCACAGAGGATCAGTTGGATAGATATGAAATGTACAGGAGAGCTGCATTCCCAAAAGCAGCCATAAAAAGAGTAATGCAGTTAATTTTAATACACATTTTATAGTTCGTATAGTGTTCCATCATTCCTTAAATACACATTCTAATTTATATTTTCTATCATAGATTATGCAAACCATTACTGGTTGCTCTGTGTCACAAAATGTAGTCATAGCAATGTCTGGTATTGCAAAAGTGTTTGTTGGAGAAATTGTAGAAGAAGGTACAGCTTAGATTTTTATCTGAAACCTATAACCAGTCAAAAACTTTCATTCATTAACTACATTCTCAAACACAGCCCTTGATGTTATGGAAGCACACCAAGAAACAGGGCCACTACAGCCAAAACATTTGAGAGAAGCAGTCAGGAGATTAAGGCTTCATGGGCAGATTCCAAATGGTCGTGCCCATAAAGCATTTTTTAGGTTGTAAGTGATCTGTAGAAACATTAGATTAACATGTTCCGTACCACCGGGAATTTCTGTTATATCTTGCTTGCAAAGTGTATTGATTTCTTTACATTTCCGCTGCTCAACATAAAAATTGCGCATGTACTAAAAATGGTACATGCGGCACTGAACGTGTTAAACTATGATTACAGTTCAAAGAAGACTGTACAGTGTTTTAAGAGAATGTTAAGAGTAAGATCTTATTTTTATATAGAATGTATGATGAGTCTATAGCAAATTAAAATTCTTAAGAACAACTATAGAAATAATTTACAATTTAGGTATCTGTTTCAACAAAAGGTTTATAAATTATTATAATTATATTATTTATACGATAATATGTTAACCTTTTGCTGTACTATACCGAGTCAAACACGACGAAGATTTATTTTTTTATTATCACTTCTAACCTGTAGAATAAATGTAGGCTTACCATAGACATAGAACCTCTATTTTATCTATCAAATCGTTAATAGTAGAATAGTTCTAATGAGTAAAGTTAGGAAAAATATCATTTTGTGAGGAGTTAATACAATCGTTAGTTTATTACTTGTAATATCATTAGACCATAGCACAATATCATTTCGCTTTGAATGAAGTTATTAAAGAAATCGATTTAAATATTATGTCGGTACGCATTCTATATATATGCATGCGTATATGTACCTATGTATATGTACGTACACGACGTACACGTCACGCACATAAAATGTGCCAAATGAATAAAAATAGTATCAAATTTATCATACTATTTTATTAATCCAACAATTATTATGTAATATATAAACATTTTTCTGTGAGTAACGTAAATGTATGTATTTTCAAGCGACAATGTTTACACGTTGAAGTACTTAAGTACACATACACATAAAACACGATCTGTCAGTTACTATAGCAAAGCTGTAATTAATTAATTAACACAATTCCTCGTAAGAGAGGTTTTAACCAATTTTTTTCGTTCTTACAGTACGTTCGTCAGTTAGCAAAAATTCGAAGAGATTAACATGCTATGCGATTATTATTTGCATTAGCGGTAATTGAATTTTTTAGCTACATTTTTCCAAAGAATTCTGAGAATGAAGTTCAATTTAAAAAATTACAACTCTTTAAGTCGACAGGGGATATGTCAAACTACACTAACAAAAGGTGAATTAAATTATAATTTAAGGTGATACATCTTTGTTTTACTTCTAAATTCTAATAATTGGTCTTTTAACTCAGTTTTTACAATAATCAGGAACAAAACTTCGTTGCTAAGTTTAATTCCAACATCCAATGTCGAGGAAGTAATGAAAGAAAAATTCAGTACGACTACTATAGATCGCTGTACAATAATCCGTATTCTTCTGTAGCTAATATTAAGATGCACAAATATGTACAAGTTAGTTAACCTATAATTAAGTAATCGTGTTAATAATTGTATTAATGAAGTACACTCTGTGCAGATTAATGAAATAGAACTACAACAGTATACGAACAAGCTATCAATTTTGAGATCTCAACAGCATTTCGGATACTTTGAAGGGTCAAAAAATTATGGCCGGAAGTTACTTAATTCTTTAGATGAAACTGATTATAGAGATCTGATTAAGACTAATTTATTTCATGAGATTAAAGGTGAATATTATATAAATTTATCTTATCGAGTGTTTGAGCACGTGTATGACATAGTTCATTTAATAGTGTAATTTTTGCTTTTCAACCCCACTGTCCTGTATCTAATTAGGCGTTAGTAAATACCGCGAAGATATTTAGATGGTGATATAAGATGATTAATGAGGCTGCACATAAAGAATTATATGATTTTAACACGTCACAGATAATGAGGACTGGGACGAATGGGATAATTGGAGTGCATGTAGTGTTACTTGTGGAAATGGTAGACAGGTTCGATGGCGTCATTGTTCAGCAGAAGATTGCACCAGAGGATTAAAGAGAGCACAAATAAAACCGTGTCGGCTAAAACAATGCGATAAGAATATTTTTCATTGGCTTGGAATAAAAACCTGATAATAACTTGCTACATCTACGATTGAAAATATTATTATTGCATATTCGATGTTATTTTAACAGTATACAGATATTTCTATTTATTTACATAGCATGAGAATCATCATATTTCGCATTAAATAGAATGAGAATGATACAAGACTTGTGTCGTACATTGAATCAAAGTCAAGTGTTTGTCGTACATGAAAAATGATAATACAATTTCCACTAATCAATCTTCTTTTGTTAAAAAAGGTTTTCATTTCCTTTATTTCTATCGAATGTTATTATTCATGGTATTTTGTATAAATGGCAGACAATTTCATTAGATTGTAATTCAATGTGAAATTATTAATGATATGAGATGTAAATTATACATACGGTGCGTATATTCGTCATGTTGTTCAAGTCGAGGAAACTATTTATCAAATTAATAACGGTTGGATACTTTATCGCGGAATGTACGATACTTTTGGAGGGCAACGTTGTTTTAACTGCCACCATGTCATATTTCCCTTATAAGAAAACATCGACTGTTAATATGGAAAACGTTCAAAATGAAAATCTGCAGCAACCGTTTGAAACTGCCAATAAATATCGAAATTATGAAAATAAAGATTACATAGGTGTGAAAGCCAGTACCTAAACTAGAAAGCATATATAATAGATAAATGATTGATTAAAACCTTTAATTATAAAAATAAATGTGATAATGAACAATACAGTCAATACATAAAAGATAAGACGTAATAATTAGATATTAATTAGAGTTAGGTTGTACATACAAATATTATGATCTTCTCAACAAGACTGTTTCTATTCAAATTATTTTAAGAGAAAGATTAGCATGTGTTATTACAAAAGGATAATTTGTTCTTCAGGGTTACATATTACAGGATTATAAACCTCATGAACTTCACTTTCTATTTTATAAGTTACATAACCAATATTAAAACTTATATCACAGAGCATATGAAATTTGTTTAGGAAGTTATTCCTATGTATTTATATTGCTATTCGTAATTTTATATTTTTATTAATATCTTTGTATGTAATGAAAAGTACTGCTTGTTAAAAAAAATATTGTGATACTAGGTAGATTGAGTAGACAAGAACCCAAAATATGGGATCAATGGGGACACTGGTCCAGTTGCAGTGTTACTTGTGGTGCAGGAAAAATAGCAAGATGGAGACATTGTATAGCTGGCAGCTGTTCTGTAGGTGAAAAGAAAGCACAATTAAAAACATGTACTCTTGCAGCATGTTGATACTTTTTCTGAGAATGCCTAAAAATATATACAAACTGCACAATGATAACATTTCTGTCATTATACGCTCTGCTTTGTGATTTAATTCTAAGAATAATTCCAATTAAATTAACCAATTTATCTTTACCTTTCACCTAAGATAAAAATCTGCAGAATTCACCTCACAAATGCACATTCTTCAAAAAAATTAAGATCTCTTTTCGACATTCAATACAGTTTCACCTATCTGTTTAATTAGTAAGTATATTATATTACACATCTCAGATTTGAATGTTGTCTACTCGCTGTTAAAATAGTCATTCGTTCTATATATTGTAGGCTGTTTAAATACTGGTAACTTATTTGGTAATAATGGTTCTTGACTCTTTTTCTGAAATATAAAATAACTTATGCAAAACTGCCACAACATTAAAATATGTAGTTGCTACTTACAAAAAAGGATAAAGGATTTAACATTCCAAATAATCTATCAGAAATTCCTAATTCAGCTTCTGCATTTTCAACAGCAGCTTCTAAAGTGGTTAAATTTACATTAGCCAATGCTATAACATGTTCTAAAGCATCTATACGTCTACAAAGATTCACAACTTCTTGTTGCATGTCTTGCAATTGTGGAATATGCTGATCCATGCATTGCATTCTTTCGGTCTGAACCTTTCAACAGAAAATATGATATGTCTGTGACGGATTTAATAAACAAAATTTGTATCAACTATTATCCCTAACCATTTCTATGATCGATTGAAATTCTTCTAACCGCATCATTACATCCTCAATGGTATTATGGAAACTTTTCATCTGCAACACAAATTTCCTTTTACTTTATGCATCTCGAAATATAGAAATGCCCTTTTTACACGTGAAGTATCACAAAAAAGCATCTCTCTAAACCATTCACCGACTGTTTTTAGAGGTTATGTAAAATATAATACTCGCTTGATTAGATAAATCCAATTTTGCATAACTCGCATAATCCTTTGCCAATTCTTCGACTATTGCAGTAGTATGGGTGGACATTTTTCTTTGTTTTTTACAAGTATTTATATAAGTGCTAGAGAATTGCCTGCGTAGTCCATCTTCAATGAATAGCGTTAAACGTAGCTGACGCCATTTGCTTATGTTAATAACACGTCATAATTTATAATTGAAGCATTTTATCGTAGCACCAGATAAAATTGATTTGAAATCTCGTTCTCCTTAATTGAATTCTAATCCATCTAATTTGTTAAAATCGTTACGTGCGTCTGATCCTATTAATATTTCCACAGCTATAATAATATTTATATTATTCGTTTCTCAGTTACATAAAATGTGATTTATTTTATTTCAGACAAATACAATTGTATCCTTACAAATTGTATTTCCTTCATAAGAATTTTTCACACCAACATAAAATACACACCCATACATGTACATACATATGTATTAATTTTGTATCGATCAAGGGTGTTATTTAATATGATCATTTCAACAATTCTCATAATACAACTGTTTCATTGTACACGTGTAACAAATGTGTAGCTTTAAAATTAACGAGGAACTGTAACAATGGACGCGCTCTAATGAACAGGAGTGAGAAATTCCGAAAGAGAAGCGCACGAAATTTATATGGTGGAGGTCGGTGAACTATAATGTGCATCAACTTTACGTAATGTTGTTTGCGCAATGAAAGTTTATGCGATACTGGTAGAAGCAACGTTAGTGGCTCACGAGTAACCCGTGCAGCTATGGAATAAACGCAATGTATTGTTCTGTAACACCATAGTTCGATGTAATTGAACAAATAATGCGTTAGAACTGCATCAGTTTCAGTATCAATTTCGTTTCTAAAAAGTGCATTTATTTCTTAACTAACACGTATTTCGTTTATCTAACTAATAATATTACATATTGTTATGTACAGTGTATACACGAAACGATAAGGAAAACATTTGCATTATGTAGCGGAATATCGATGCGAACCAGTTTTTGCATCTCACATACAAGTATATTACGAAACTGGTGCCAAGATGGTCGGGAAATTAATAATGGAAACATGTTTCGAAAGGCATTAAAAACCTTAAGTAGGCTGCGATCTAGATACATAAAAACGGAATTTATATCACTTTATCAACAAACAATGTTTTTTCAGATTCCTGTCAACAATTTGTCAGATTCCCTTTTAATCGCTTCCGGGAAAACAACTAGTATCGTTATCAATATAGACAGATTAGTTTCAACAATTTACGTACTTAATTTCAAATTTTCTGGAACATTTGAAAAATGTCTTGTCGATGAGTACTGGATTTATCTTCGTGTATAAATCAAATCTATTATATTTTTCATGGCGAAGGGATGAGGACACGATTGGGAATATTCGTTGGCCGGACGGCGATCGCGGAAAATTTTGCGAAGGATAAAATTAAGGAGAATCGGGCAGTGTGGCAAATCTCATGACCCAATGCCCCGGGGCATATTATTGTAAGAAATCGGCGCAGAATATTGTAAGAAATCTGGCGAGAAAAAGAAGGAAGAGCAAGAAAGTCGTCCAATTAAGCACAGGTGGGGAGACAACGTTACCTCGCCGGATAGAAGTGCCGCGCAAAGTGACGTTTAAGCTCAGTGAGTTCGAGCGCGCTGTTCGCGACTCTTTCTCTTATTCAGCTGATCCGAGTGGATACGCGCATCGTTGTTGGAAACAGAAACGACGACTCAGAGGATTTTAATTTTTCTTTAACTCGTTCGAGTCAGGTGAGCCTGCCTTCGCAGCGGAATATTTATTTCACTTTCGCCGTACAGGTGGTAATTTCGTTCTTCACTAGTTTTCTCGTTAATCGAACCGTTCGAACGACCGGTACATCGGCACGATCAACGATGTTTTAAAATGAAATGTTCTACCGAACGCGACACGTGCAATTAATGATGCAACATCGTACGCGGGCAAGTGTCTTGTTTTTGTTTATCAGGACACGTTTGTGAGTGGAGGATCGACGTAACATCGATCGTTCATTTGTTGTTTACGCCGATGAAATATGTCAAAGAGCGTTCCGCGTATAAATATCCTCTTATTATAGACATTACTCGTTAGTCTCTAGAAAAATTCGTCCCGAGAAACTGTATACCGGGGGTACGGAGTACGACAGCATCGCCGAACGTAATTATGTAATACATTTCCATAGAACTTCTGCATGTGTGCGGCGTTCAGGTTTCTGGTATATTGTAGCATTACTGGCCACTCAACTGTGACTCCATTCCTTCGTCCTTTTTCCTGTTTTAGACTACATTAAGTCTCGCATAGCCGCCGTAGGATGCGGTATTCTATAATATTTAATCGTACGTGTTATTCTTAGAACCACTTTCCTTAGAGACCACTGTTTCTCAAATGTTTAATATTCTGTTACACATACGGGAATGTCAATGCGCGTGATACTAAATGCTGCCTCGGCTAAACGGAGTGTCATCTTCCGAGCAAGAATCCAAGCGAATTCGCAACCGGCTAACACAGTAAACTATTCAATAATTCTTTCACTCTCCCCGAAGCGTGTTCTCTGCAATTCGACGCGTAACGTCAAAACAGTACGTACTCGTAGCAACTCGGTTACATAATTTGACAAAAAGAGAAACTTCCCGGAAGATTATATTCTGACAAGACGATCGCGAGCAGTTTAGCATTCAGAATATAAGGAGTAATTACTCGAGTTCGTCGCCGTTGTAGTATATGCTTCCTACGAGGCACGGGATCGAGCAGCTCCCGAGGAGAGATCGAAATGCAACGGTGTTTCTCGCTTTCAACTGTGTGCCCTTTCTGTTCCACTTTCTAACTCGATGCAGGGCAGCTTGTTTTATCAGTTCGCTCGTGATTTATCGACGTATCAGTTTGTAATTTTTCTTTCAGACCGTCAAACATGAGCGAGTTGACTGAGATACAATCGTTTTACAAGGGGAAGACCATTTTTATAACCGGGGGAACCGGTTTGATGGGAAAAGTCCTCATCGAGAAGTTACTCTACAGTTGCAGCGAGTTGAATAAAATTTATGTCCTGATAAGATCGAAAAGAGGCCGAACGCCCGACATACGGGTCGACGATATGTTTAAATTACCGGTGAGTATGATTGATCGTCGAAGCGCGCGCGTTGATAGCAGGTACTCGCTGCTTACCGTTTCCTCTTCGACGAGAGGCTAATTTTATTCGGCCGGAAGAGGATGCTGTTCTCGAAGCGAATTTCCTCGTGAAATAAACCCGAACGTCGTCGGCTCCGTCGGTTACGAATAACCTTCGATTTTCCTCGTGTCAAATGTAGATGTTCGAGAGAGTGAGGAAAACGAAGCCGTACATTCTGAAGAAGGTGGTGCCGTTGGCTGGGGACGTGAACACGGAAAACTTGGGATTATCTAACGAGCAACTGCAAACGTTGATAGAGGAGACCGACATACTGTTCCACTGTGCGGCGACGCTTCGGTTGGAAGCGAAGTTGAAGGATGCCATCGAAATGAACACGGTAAAGCGAAGCCGGTGTTTCCGCGCGGGAACACGCGAGGAAAACAAGTTCGCCCGTCGATAGTCCCCTCGACGGATTATTATTCGTTGCCACCTTCTCTTCCGAGATGTAACGATTTCACCTGAAACATGGTTTCCAGATCGGAACGAAAAGAATGTTAGAGCTAGCGAAAAAGATGAAGCATCTCAAGGCGTTCGTGCATCTGAGCACTGCATTTTGTTATCCCGATTTAGAGGAGCTCGGCGAAAGGGTGTACGACGCGCCGGACGATCCTCACGATATCATGCGATTAATGCAGTGGCTGGACGAAGCTGCCATCGACCTCATCACACCCAAGTAATTACATTAGGTTACAGCATCACGCGCCTACAGAACGCCAACAATGTTCGAACGATCGCGGAACACTCGATTCCATCGAGTTCACGTGGCAACTAATGTGAACTCGATGTGATTTATCTCGGATGACATAGCTCCTTTCGCTTTAGCTGCGTACTTCTCGCCTTCAACATTACGAACAATATCCTCGTTACAGATTGTTGGATCTTCATCCGAATACTTACACATATTCGAAGCGGTTGGCCGAGAAACTGGTAGCCGACGAGTACTCTAATTTAGCCTGCTGCATCGCCAGGCCGTCGATCGGTAAGATCGTTCCTTCGTCTCAGCCGGCGATCGTTCTGCTTCGCGTTTTAAACGAATGATTGTATGCACAGTAACTCCAGCCTGGGCTGAACCGCTGCCAGGATGGGTAGATAACCTGAACGGACCGGTCGGACTCATGGTCGGCGCAGGGAAAGGTGTTATAAGGTCGATGCACTGCAAGGCGAACTATCACGCAGAAGTGATACCAGTCGATCTGGCTATCAACGCGTTGATCTCGATTTCCTACAGGATAGCCACCGCCTCGGAAAAGTATGCCCCGGCTCGATTAGACTTTCACTGTTTTCGACACTTCTCGCAATGCTTGCTCTACGCGGAACGTGTTTCTTTAGGTCGAAGAATATACCGGTGTTCAACATTACGCAAAGCGGCGTGATGCCGATCACTTGGGGAGAGGTACTGGAGAAGGGAAAGAAGATTGCTTACGAAAATCCGTTCGAGGGGCAGATATGGTACCCGGACGGCGACATTCGCAGCAGCAAGTTCGTGCACAACCTCTTCGTCTTCTTCTTCCATATAATTCCAGCTTACTTCATCGATTTCCTCCTGCTGATATTCCAGCAGAAACGATTGTGAGTTCCGCCCGCGACTCGCGCGCTTTGCCGTCTTTAAATCCCATCGAAGTTCGAACTTTCGTTTGCCCGCCCACTCTCTTCTCGCTCCCCTTTCCTCTGTCTGTGATCTCCGTCTCGTTTGCAGCATGGTCCGCCTTCAGAAACGAATCTCGGTGGGGCTCGAGGTGTTGCAGTACTTCACCACGCGAGAGTGGGTCTTTCACAACACGAATTTGCTGATCATGTGGGGCGAAATGAGTAAGGGGGACAAAGAGATTTTCCCGATAGACCTCCAGGCGATCGACGATATGGCGTACATCAAAATTTGCATCTTAGGCGCGCGACAGTTCTGCATGAAGGAGAATTTATCTAGTTTACCTAAAGCCCGAAGGCATCAGACTATGTACGTATGCAAATCCGACTCGAAACCGCGTCCAATTGCGAACGAAGTGTTCCCAGTGTTTCCTTGTAACGGATTCGTTACTTTTTTGCAGAATGTACATTGTGCATATAATCGCCGTGTATTTGTTCTACTTCGGGGTGCTCTATTTGATCTACAAGAACTTCGAGATCGCCAGGTTCTGCGTGCATTCCGTCGCGGATTCTGTCGCGGCTCTGCCGATTCTGAACGGAGGAGTTCGGAAGATCCAGCAGTGAGAGTTCCGCGTTGATCGCTCGGTGGTCCACGGTTTCGCCGTGTTTCTTGCGAGAGAGGCAGTTGTTTTGGGAGATGGTATTGAGTGTTTCATAAGTAAGTAGGCCAAGGCGCGTTGGACCAAGTCGAGGCAATTCTGGCAACATTTTCAAGGACACTCTTCTCGCGGCTACACTTTTCTACAATAGAATTTCAGCGGAATTTCTCATTCTCGATTAACGGTTCCGACCGCTCCATTCAGGAAGATTCACTTTCATTGGGAGAACGTTCTTCAGGTGATGTCACGACCTTCTATGCGTGTGTCCGTATCATTCTGTTGTTTATAGTCCAAATTGATGCGAGCTGTGAACGTTTGTCCGATATTAATTGATCGTGATACGCGTGAAGATTCATTTACGTAAACACACGTTATCTTTTGATTTCAAAGTCACGGTTACCACACGCCCTTCTCTGTACACAGAAACTGTTATTATTACTATAATTTTATACAATAAACTGAGCAGGTTTTCTAGCCTACGAAAAGACATTTACTTTCTCCTACCTTCGAACCAATATCGTGACGTAATCTGCATCGAGATTCATGAATGCTTCGAGCTGTATCCAGTAAGCGAACCGTAACTGTAATTAAACATAATCATAACTGTATTCACGTAGGTCGCTTCGGTTATAATTTCTACAGTTTCAACGAGGACTAAAGTACTTCCATAGTTCGAACTATACTAATGTCAGACAGAACCGTGCGCCTAAGGAAATAAAGTTTCGAAATTACATTTCGGAGCATGTAGCTCGAAGGATTACGTATTAATGCGTTCAGAGATAAAGTCATCTTTCGCCGAGGAGAAATGGGACCAGTTTATAGCGGAACACGTTATTGCGTCACAGATACGCGCTATTAGGATGTGTGCGATACGTATCAGGAATGCGATAGCTGCTTTGCAACGCTGCGAATTAATAAAGAATGAAAGCTAAATGCGCGCGCACGTTGATACGCTAAACGGTCAATTGAAGTAAGAAAAAAAAACCGAAGGGAAAAGCAACAGATGTTAGTTCCAAATTGTGTATTAGGGTGGCGCTGAGAAATTTCAGACCTAACTTCTATCCCATTATTGATCTACCCGTAACACATAAAGAACCTTCTCCCAAGAAACTTCCCGGAGACCTGCCAAAGTTAATCCGTCTATCCAAAATTAATTTCGATTTTCCGACTCACTTCCCGCGGCATTTCCGCCGCTTTCGAGTCATTATTCCTCTTGCTTAGCACAATATCATCCCAAAGTTACGAACAGTTTCTTAAGATCCTTCGTCCGCTTTTGCAAGAAATGAACGGGAACCTTTCGAAGACGCTTCTGCGTTTCTGTGTCGATTATTTTTAAGAAACATCGTGTTTGTGGACTGACGTTCTTTTTCCTGAGTCTCGAGCTTAGTCCGTTAGGACCGCGAAACGGTAAGATGGTAGCTAAACAAGACAGTCGATGACTGGTTGGACGGTTCGACACGAACCATCGTGCCAAGTGAAATGTTTATTTCGCAATTATTGATATCTTCGATAAAATATTTTCAAGCTATCGATAATCTTTGTTGAATGACCTTGAAAGTAAGTAGCCCGAAGAAACTGAAAATAACCTGTTCTTACAGTTTTTATACGGATTACACGTTAATCCTATTAAATGTCGGGTCGTTCTATTGTTATCCCGTCGACTGTTTGATAAGCCGTTTCGTCGCCGCATCGGGAGAAAAGGGAGCACGCGAAAGAATCGGGCGTGACACACGTCACCGATCACGCGGAGATATAGGCCAACGAAGAAGAAGGGATACTTAAGGGCGAGGGCGAAGGTTAACAACTATGCGTGCGACCCTTGTACATACGTACCTACAGCGGAGTTCAAAAGTTCCCGTCAGATCATTTTCCGAATTCCTCGACAAGATGAGCTTCAACGAATTTTCCTTTAACCCTTTGCACTCTAAGAATTTTCTACTAAAAATACCCAACACACTTTTTGATGAAATATCCTCAACATTTCTTGAAACTTGCTTCACAAGAAATCGCACATGGATTAAAGAAAAAGACTATTTTGTCCAAATGTTTCATATATTAATGCATCACACAAAAATGAACATTAAATATACTTTATAATTTTCTGTGCAAATCGAATGGCGACTGAGAGGCACCTATGGAGTACAAAGGGTTAATATAACAAGTCACGACATACACATACGAATACTACAAAAGAAACCGTATCTCATTTTCACAGCTGCGTATTTAAAGAATAACTAAGTAAGCTTGTTTGAAAGTCTATCATTACTATTTATTCCTAAATAAACATGTACAAAAGTGGTCGATTATTTGACGTCCTCCATACATCAACAACAATCTTCAACCCCTTATCGTCGAAGAAAAGCTCGAAAGCTGGCCGGGATCTTTTGAACGCCGCTGTATATAAACGGAAACGAGAAAAGCGAATAGCGCGTGCGCTGTATCTCCAGGATACAGGCACGGGGAGGACGGTCAGGACTTGGGGGTTGTTCAAGGTGCAAGCACAAGCCAGTTCAAAGCTGACTATCGTTCGGCTTGCGTACATGTACTTCGTTGGCCGATCGCGACGTCGGAATCTCGACTTCCGAACATCGAAATTTCCAAACTGGTTGCTCGGAGTATCGTCGCCGTGTTCCCATCATGTTCCCATCGCGTTCCTATCGCGAGCCATGTAAGCGTTTATGAGACCATTTAGCACGCGTGTTAAATTCGCCAGTGAAAACGAACTCGTTGATTCACCTTTCGACAGGATGGTAGATCATTGGCAGCGTTCCGTTAGCTTCCGCGCAGCTAACGATGACCGAGAGAGGAGACACTGCTAGCGATACAACGTGTCCGCTAATTGTCAGTTGCCCCGGACCGTTCGTCGTTAACGAACGTTAAATCTCCGAAGAGTCTTGAACCGGAAAGTCGTCCACGGATTATGGCGCTCGTCGTTACGGTGAAGAACTTCCAGGGGTTGAAGTGTAAAGGGGAGAAGGCGGTCAAAGTTGATTTCCGAGGTAAGCGTTCCGTCGAATCTTGCGATCGATCTAGTTCAGTTTCTTCGAGGAGCGTAGGACGATCGCATCGAATAGATTGACGAACAGTTTCCAGGATAACGTCGGGATTCGTCGTCGAGTCGCCGAAAGCTGAAATCAATCGCGCGATCGATACGCGCAACAATTTCGCTGGGCCATCGTCTTTTATGCGATGAAACGTTGCATCGAATGGTTTACATTCCCCTCTTTGCACAGCGAATTAATGTTGTTCGTTTATTCGAGCAGATTCATTTATGAATCGGTGGTTTCTGCTTTCAAGAAGTCACTTCAGGCGCTCGAGAAACTTAAACTTGATCGGTACTACTCGGTGAACGAGTCTTTCCATGCATAATTCGTTGAAAGATGTTTCTCCGTCGATTGGGAACTACTCGATTGACGTGCCGAATTAAATCGATTCGATTCAAACAATTTACATCGGTTTCCTCGCCGAGGGAACGATTTCGTTTGTATACGCGTCGGCGTAGCAATTGCGAGCACCTGTAATATAGCAGGATCTAGATTAAATTAATTGCGAGATACGCTGGTTTAATAAACCAGGTCGCGTATAGATAGAACTTGTATATGCATCAGTGGCAACCACTAAGAGTAAAAAAGTATTTCGTATAAAAAGTATAATCAACGAGAACACTGTTCGTCGCTAGATGTCCACTCGGCGAATGGTATCGCGCATTTTCTTATGTCACAACACTTTAACCTTCGCCTACCGGTTATTCTCTTTATTTCCCTTTTCATATTTCAAATTAACTCGAGCTGTTTACGTCTTTGTATTTAAATAAAAAGCAGAAACAAAAAGGCTGGCGACGAAAATGTCAACGTGTCATCGCAGCCGCCGCCGTCGCCGTCGCCGTGACCGTCACCGTCACCGTCGCCACCATTAAATGAATTTTAATTATCTCGATCGATCGTGCACGCACCGACTGAAATATTTAACGGACCGTAAACGATGCGGTGGCGACAGTATTCGATCGGTTAAATCAGCCGAGATCGATGCAGCAACGGAATCCGAAGGGAAACGCGTGGTTGATGAACGCTCTAAACGAATTTACCTGTTGTAATCGATTCGATCCGTTTAATGCTTGAAATCTGGAAATGTATTTCGATCGTGGCAACGGAGGAACTGTATTTACCTGGAGCGCATCGATGCAATTTGCCAGATTGTTCTGCGGTTTTCCGTTGAATGATGCACGGATACACTCAAAACGTTCCGCCGTTTAACCCTTTGCGGACGAACCTCGACGTTTCGGCGAGATTTTCGTATTTGGAACATTACGTGGCGAGTGATCTAATTACTCAAACGGCAAGAGACCAGCACGTGGTTTCCTTATCTTTATTATTTATGCGATCGACATAGAATTTAGCTTCATCTGTTAACCCTTTGCACTCGGAAGTTTCTTGCTAGAAATATTTAATATTTGACGAGACAAAGACGATGTTCTTTGAAGCAAACTCGAAGAAAAATTACAAGTATATCGAGGGACAAAGCTTTTATTCCATATTTCACATATCGAGGCATTACACAAAGTTCAACATTAAATATCATATTTTATAATTTCACTGCGTCGAATCAAGTGACTGAGAGTCACCTCTTGAGTGCAAAGGGTTAAAACCTGCTTTAACAATTTTTTCTATATTTATTTGTAGCACAATTGTACCTTTTGAAGGTAACATTACAAATATTCTTGAATGAATAAATAGAGCGTCATGTTAAGCTGCAATTGAATGAACTGAAGTCGACGTGAACCTCAAAGCGAGGAACCAAGAGCACTTCGGACCGCAAAGGGTTAAAGGTTTCGTACATTTCAAAGAATCTTCGTCCGCGAAGGGTTAACCCTTTGCACTCGAGAGCTGACTCACTCACCACTCGATTTCATACAGTAAACTATAAAATTTGATACTTAACACTAGGTTTACGGAACGCGTCAAATTGACGCATATTGGATTCTATAAATATTATTCTGTAAATGTTTACGCCGATTTTGATTGACGTGACTTCTCTTGGAGTCAGTTTTACGAAATATCGTCTTTACCTCATTAGAAAATGTTACGATATTTCTAATGAAAAACGCCCGAGTTCAAAGGGTTAACTGCTTACCTGGCTCCGGATTTGTGACCCTCGCTTTGTTTAATCCAACGGTCCGGTGTGCCGCTCACCTTTCATTTAATCGCGGTTGCCCTACTTTGTATAACGTGCAAGCTTGCGTGACGTATCGTCAGATACTGTATACATAATTGAAAATTACGCGGCGAGTTTTCCTTCATTGATCCCTTTGAACTTTACGATCTCGTTTCGATTTAGCTGATTAACGTGCTAATTATACGTTTACCATTAGATTCTATTATGTTACGTTCTATTATACTATACTATTGCCTCTTATTTCACGCGTGAAATTGGCGATACGAACCACAGGTCTCTCCCCTTCTCGCGAGAAAACGTTGACGCTACAACGAACACGAATACAGGTTGAATTTTTAAAAGACGGAGCTCCGTGACGCCGTCGACGACTCGAGCGTAAATACCATCCGATATAAGAGTAACGTAGCTTAGCATCCGAGCTTGCACGCGTGCTTTGAGCAAAGTTGATTATCTGCCCGAGAATACCTGCACGTAAAACATTTCATATTCTAGCTACGGGCTCTCTATTAATAAACTCTCTATTAACTATTCCGAACAAAGAAAGAAAGCAGAAAAAATAAAACAGCAAGAGCTGCTCAATTAAATGAATCTTACGAAGCGATCCGATGCTCAATCGCGTCTTTAACCAGTTAACTGTGGAATTTAGTTTGAAAAATCTCTCATTGTGTGCGCGATAAAATCAAATAGTGAAGCGTATACTCGTTAAATGCAGGCCAAATGCACTTCAAATATATCCTAACGAAAAACTAAAGCGAAACGAAGAAGAATTACATGTTTGTCTTAAAAAATAAGTAATCCATCGTTGAAAAAGTTAGCACCATTAAGAGTTTTAAGATGACTTGTATACTCGCCAAACACAGTTAACTGGTTAACGATCGAGGCAACGATGTTATCTGAAGTGATCGTGAGGTATAATAATTTTCTATAATCTCTTTCATTACAGAAGTGCCTCACTACTCGAAATGCCTGGAAGAACACGGGGATCACATTCCGGTGGACGAAGTAAGTTTCAATATAAATACAAGTATTACATACTGATTCACTACGCAAAAATCTATCTAAACTCTACACGATCCATTCGAACGTCTCTGTTCCCGTGTTCGCAACCGAATCTATTTGCTTAATAGCAAACTTGTTCGGCTCGACGTCTAATCGACATGTGCACAACACATGCCAACGATGAAATAAACACGGTACAACAAGTCTCCGGCGTGACCCAGTTCTCTTCCCAATTCAGGAAAATCCAACGAAAATATTTGTACGATTTAATGATCGTTACGCAGAGCGGACCGCGCGTGCGTGCTCGTCACGATCGAACCTTTTTATCGTTTCCCGCTGGCATAATACGCGCCCGCATAATACGAACCTCGAACGGCGAACAAAACCGCAGACCGATGGACGATGCGAATTCGTTTCAGGTGTTCACCTGGAACCTGGGCAGACCCGTCGACGAGGGGGAGGTATTGCAATTGTCGGTGGTGTCGCGTACCGTTCTGAGGAACGAGAAGGTGATCGCGAAGTACGGCTTGGTTCTGCAAACGGTGGTCCGAGAGGGCAGAATCCTGGTCACCGATTCGTTGGTAGATCTGAACAACAAGCCGCTTCCGGTACGTCGAAAACACCGGTCTCTCGCGTTAATCGGCTAGAATCGAAGAGTCTTTTCGATTAATTTTATTAAATTAATATATTTTGTATCCTTCAAATTAGAATGACATCGAACTTCCACGCCTGAGCGTGCAAAAGTTCAAGTTAACCGATTACTTCATTTTATTCACCGCTTTGCGGTGAAAAACGAAATAAATTAACAGGATGCCGGTACAGTGATACGCGACTTCAAAGTTACACGGGCCTACAAAGGGTTAATGTGCGTTGTAGGCCGTCGTTTGCTTCGAAATCCGATACAATCCGCCCGACGGGAGCTGCAGCTCGTACGCGATATCGGAGGTAATGGAGGACGAGCAACAGGCGCTGATCAACATCGAGCAGAACATCGCGAACCTCGAGAGGAGCTTCGAGCAAGCGAACTCCAGCTCCACCGGCGGCAAAAGGCGAGGCTCCTGGCAGAGCCCCGAGAAACTATTGAAGAAGGGCTTCCTGCACAGGGGTAGCTCCACGTCGACCACTGAAAAGTCACCCGACCGGAAGAGGTGAGGTGTCGTCGGCGAAAGATACCCTCCGCGCGATCGATTCCGTTCTTTTCGATCTCTTTCCGCGTTAATCTTTTCATCGGAAGCAAACGGAGACGTGAAACGGTATTGTAGGATGTAATAGTTGACGCGAAGTAATACTCGCAGGTTGAATTAAATTTCAAGAGGAAATTGTACACACGCTTTATTAAGAAGTTTGATTATAATTGCTCGTCGTCACGCTCGCACAACTCGACTACAATGTTTGCCCCGAAATTCTAGCGCACCCTCCATTTATGCAATCGCATAGTTCCATCTCGCACACCTTCCAGATTCTTCCATGCATTAGCTTCGTGCATATTTGGAATATTCTAGATTCACTCGAATGAACATCATTGGCGACGAGAAATCAATAATTTAAGGAATCAATACATTCTGGAATATTCCGAACACCATGAACATTCACGCGCACATGCATAATCGCCGTTCATCTATTTCTACCATACTCATCATCCGTTCGTACATTCATTCGCAGTATCATTATCTCTGCGCGTTCAACAGGCATCGGAAGAACGTTAAGAGCTTCGAAATTGCTTGAATACAATTACAATAAGAAAACTGATGTCGAAAAATACTTAGTAACGCGAACAGCTAGATGACAGTGCGACACGTGTACACCATTTGCCTTTGCTGTAAAAGAATATGTATTACACGAAACGTTCGGAATTCTCGTGGCAGTCAACGTGTTAATACGTCGATGCGTTAATACGTCGATGCGTTAATACGTCGATACGTTAATACGTGCGAAATGCATACACGCGCTCGTTAGTCTTTGAAAAACGCATGTACAAAGTAAACGATGTGCAAAGAACTGTCCACAGCCGATATCTTTTCGCGTGTTCGGCAAATTGGAGGGCAAATGCGGCAAACAAGGAGAATCAGTAGAATGAGAAGAACCGAGACAGACAGACCGAGCATCGAGGCTCGAGGCGCGAGACTTCAAAGCGATGCCGCGCGCGTCGAATGTAAACATGCAATAAAGGAAATATCAATCTCATTCACGTCAGTCTTACGATCGTTTCATCGGTTTTAAGGAATGAATCTTCAATTCTGTTGATCGCAAATTACATTCCGTGATCATTACTGCGAGAGTAGTCCGATTTACATCGTGTTTGGACTTATTTTAACCACGACGATCTCAACAATCCACTACCTTTGAGAAAGTAACACGGAAATTATGAAATCGAAAATTATGAATTATGAATTCCTTTACACTGGAACCGAATGCGTCAAAGTGACCCATGATTTTTCCAGTTATTCAACAGAGGACAGACGCTTCTCTGAAAAACTAGAGGAACTGGTTTGATAATACACAAACTGCATTTCAAACTAACCGAAGTCTCGGTAATTGCGCTGTTCAGGTTTCCACGGAACAATTTCGAAAACACAGTTTAACTGCTCGGTAGTTCTAGCGTTTATCGCCGGTTTTTCGAGCCTCTGCTCTCATTCTATCGATTCTCCTTCGTGAAATTCTGCGCAGTGTCCCCTTGCCTCGTCTCTTTTTCATCTTTCGTCCACGGTCAAAATTCACGCAGTCCCGTACACTCTTCCTCGCATTCTTTCAACTATTCAAGATTTTCCAAACGCAATCACATTTTCCAAACATCCCGGCGCCGATCCGTCGCGATACGACCTGTTCGCCCTTGCGTGCGCACGCGACAAGCCATTCATCCTACAATATACAGATAAACGACGATCGTCTCGCGTGCAACAGGAATTCCACGCTGAGGAGCATGCGATCCTTCATGAAGCTGGGCAAGCAAAGGCCGTCGAGAGCTCGGTCCTGCGACAGCGGCTCCGATACGAGGGAATTGCTCGACAGAGGGGACTCGAGCTGCCCGACTTCCAACGAACCGACGAGAACGAACTCGTTGACGTCGTTGGAAACGAACAGCTCGGACTACGAGAGTCGCATCAACGGGATCGCGGACACGGTTCCGACGACGGCCGGCACCGAGACTGCCACCGCGACTACGACTGCGACAGCGACCACGGAATCGCAGGATGCGACGGTCAAACCAGCGAGAAAACCGAAACCAAAGGTATGCGCTCCGTAGTGCAGCTCCGACGAGGTGGCAGACTATCTGCACGCTGGACAGTCAGAGGGGCAGAGGGACTTGCCATTTACGATGATTGGAACGCATTCGAATTCGACGCGCGATCGGTATTGGCCAAACGGCAGTGATGTAGGGTGGAGATGTAACGATGGAGAAGAAATTTGGTGGCATTGTGGAGTTACGATAGAGAGGAATATTCATAGTGCCATAACTTGGTTCTCTGTCGCTGCTGTGGATTTATGATAGAGATAAAATTCGTAGTGTACCAACTTTGTCCTCTAATGCCACTATATATTCACACTAGAGATTTAAAAATAATAAAACAAATGTCCCCACACACGTCATTCAACTCAATAAGTAAAAGTACCATGTCGCTAAAATGTCAGCGTTCTCTATAGCTACGAAGTTGCAGGAATCTCGGCACGTGTTCGTCATTGGTCGAGCCGCGAGGTGGAGCGTGCCGAATCCCCTTGCCCCTCTTCACTTTCGAGCCGCGGGACGGTCGCGATCATGTCAGTAACTGTACGCATTATTCGGATCGCGTTGCCAGGACTGATTGTTTTCTAGGCCACCGACACAGGGCAGGCCGCCTTAAAGGCGCAGGATTACCAGGTCTGCATCACCATCATAGAAGCGAGGCAACTCGCGGGATTGAACATGGATCCCGTTGTTTGCGTGCAAGTTGGGGATCAGCGGAAATACACCAGCGTCAAGGAGTCCACCAACTGTCCGTATTACAATGAAGTAAGCACGGTTGTAAAGAACTTTTCCTCGCGCCAGCGGACGCTGTGCTTGAATAACAACCGAGGTGACCGAGAACTTCGCTGTACGATACTTTTTACTTGAACTTTCAGTACTTCGTCTTCGATTTTCACATGCCGCCCGTGATGCTGTTCGACAAGATCATCACCCTTTCGGTAAGTTTCCTTTTACCCCAAGTTTCACGTCTAATTTCATTGCCAGGTGCATTGCCGATTTTTCATTGAAACCATCAAATTTGAGTCGAGCCTTTCGTTGAGATGATAGATTGTTAATTTGTACGCTTCGCTTTTAACCCCTTGTCCTACAACGAGTGAGACTCGCGACGAAGATTTCCAACATGATTCAACAAATATATATATTACTCGGTTCATTCGAATGCAAAGTAAATATTATTCCTCAACTATTATACTTAAATGGAGATATAGGCGTAACGTATGTTTAGAATTTGTCTCTTTTTCCGATAAATTATTAATGACAAAGTAGCCGTATAGGCCAAGGGGTTGAGTGCAATGTTTTTCGATAACGTAGTCTGGAGGTGATACACCCGAGTGAAATCGTTTGCGAAGGTAAATAGAAACGATTAACAAGTAAAAATTACTCGAATCGATTGCGTTAGGTTTTCCTTTCTTGCGTAACCTTCCTCTGCATTGAAATAATACGAACTTTCCACTATACACCGCTCGCGGAGAGATGTTTCCTATGTACGATCGAACGCGTGTATGTAAGTGCATGTATCCTGAAGTAGCGAAAGCAAGTTCCTCAACTGATACTTTCACTTGGCGATTCGTAGCAATGCAAAATAAACGCAGGATTCGTATGGTGACCGATGATCGTGAATGCTTGCTGCGATCGGAATGCGCTCGGTGATTCGGTTTTCAAACGCAACGTTTCACTCGGGTCATACCTCGGTTATCATTAGGATAAGGCAAAGGCATTAATAATTGACCAGTTAAGAATGTTCCGCGTGAATTATGGTAAACGTTCGAAAAAGTTGTACTATCGAAATTTTACAGACGTCTTTGAGAATTCGATGCTTGTCAGAAGTTGAGCATCCTAAAACGAGATAACTAGTAGTTGATCATATATTGGTTAATTGGCGCTTATAATGAAATCAGAAACACTGAGATTACATTAACCCTTTGCACTCGGAAGCTTTTCACTATTTCCGACGATTATCAAAAGTTCTAAGTAAAAGGACAAACAGAAACGAAGAGAACTGAATTCCATGTAAGATCTAATTCAGGAACAGAGCGAAGTTGGATCGATCTTATCGAAGCTTATCTTATTCCTCGGGTTTCCCTGAAAAATGCTGAACCACCGGCATCGGGTCAATTAATGGTGTCTTTACCGTGCGCCGCGTCGAATTGATATTCCGGATGACAATATCGACGGGTGCGTCAGAACGAGGAAAGACGAGTCCGATAATAAAGTGAATTCTACGGAACGCACGGCATTCCTGTGTACGCGACCATTTCCCGAGATAATTATAGAATAGCCCGCGAACACAGAGGGAACGACAGCCGCGCGTTCGACGTTTGCGGAGGCGAACGGGCGGCCAATTGATTAACTTTCTACTGGTACGCAGGTGCAGCAATCGCGGAATCTCTTTCGCACTAATCTGACGCTGGGCAGCTTTAAATTAGACATCGCGACCGTGTGGGCGCAACCAGGTACAATATCTCACACGTACGACAGAGATGATACAGACTATTTTCAATCGTAAACGACCGATCCCTTTCGATCGATGTGTTCGACGTATCATTTCTTATCGAGACTAACAAGAGGGCTATAATCTGTTTTCGAATGAAACGTGCATTTTATAATACACATCTAGAAATAAAGAACCCTCACAGCTTTCGAAAGAAATTTAAGTTTGCATGCTACGCAGAATCTTTCCTAACACTAGAACTACCGAGCATTTAATACGATTAACCCTTTGAATTCTGTAGGCTCGAATATTGCACCAGTTGTAATATTGAATATTTTAATGAATCAAAGAAACTACCCTAAAATTATTCGATTTTCGGGGGTCACCGGTGACCCTCACGGCATTCAACGTGTTAACGCTTTGTACAATGTGTCTCGCAAAGACGGCAAAGCACAGGCGAAGCTCAACTTCGCAAAGCGTGAACGGAGAGTATCGAAAAATCGGTCCGGCGCGAAACGTGTCGAGGTAGCTTAGCACGTAACAAAAGCTTGACCCGATAGATCACCAGTTCTACCACAAATGGGCGCTGCTGACGGACCCGGACGACATGGCGGGCGGGCCGAAGGGGTACTTGAAGTGCGACGTGAGCGTGATCGGGAAAGGCGACACCATCAAGGTGCCGCCGAAGAGCGAAAAGGACGAGGACGACATCGAGGAGAATCTGTTGCTCCCCGACGGCGTGCCGATCGAGAGGCAGCGTGCCAGGTTTATCGTTAAAGTATACAGAGCCGACGGTCTGCCGAAAATGAACAGCAGTATCATGGCGAACGTGAAGAAAGCTTTCACGGGCGAGGTGAAAGACCTCGTGGACCCTTACGTGCAAGTGTCCTTCGCCGGATTGACCGTAAGATGGCTTCAAATTCCGTATAACTCGTACACGATACACGAAAACACGAAACACCCGGTACATATCCGTCGTACATTGCACACAGTATTATGTCAGTATCGTAGAAGATGGCTTGCCTTCTGCACACCATGAAACTGGGAGGGAAGGAGGAGCCCTGATCCGTCTGTCGCGTGATTTAGGGCAAAACGAGTGTTAAGAAGCACAGTTACGCGCCGGTTTGGAACGAGCAGATCGTTTTCACGGAAATGTTTCCGCCCCTCTGTCAGAGAATCAAAATTCAGTTGTGCGACAACGACCCGGTCCACGCGACCGTGATCGGCACGCATTTCATCGATTTGAAGCAGATCAGCAACGATGGAGAACGAGGATTCCTGCCCACGTTCGGCCCAGCTTTTATCCACTTTTACGGCAGCATCAGGGACTACAGCCTTATAGACGAGCACTCGACGCTGAACACCGGACTGGGAGAAGGCATTTCGTACAGAGCAAGGTTCCTATTTGTTTCTACTGGTCCGTTTCTCTTCGATTCTATCCTTTCGTTTCTCTCTTCTATACCCGTCGAATTCAGAGAATGAACTAACTTCTCGTTAGCGTTCGAGTACATGCGCGAGTTAATTCTTAACGGACTGGGATTTCAAGTTTTCGCCGCGAAAATATACCGTAACTTAGATAAGCGGAAAGGAATTCACACGAGTGACTTAGCACGATACTTAACGTGTTAATCCTTTGCACTCGAGCGGCGCCTTTCAATCGCCATTTGATTTGACCGAACAAAATGATCAAATTTAGAGTTCAATATCAAATTTTCTATAACGTATCGACGCATGGGACATCGAAATAAACTAGTTCTGTCGCTTCATTTGTACAAGGTATTTCTTTATGTTAGTTGTAAAAAAAATAATGAATATTTGTTGAGAAAATTATTCTCGAGTGTAAAGGGTTAATTGTAGATATTACAACGATAATAGTAATGAAACTAATAAAACGATTTTTCTCGTTATTTACGCGGTATGGGAGTCGATAAGTAAACGCGCCATGCCGTTAAAATGGCGGCGTTGCGCCGTTAAGAGTTAATATACGCGTGAAACTGTTGCACGGGACAGGAATCGGATTCTATTTGGATATCGTGAAAATGCGATGCGACAAGGAACAAGTTGAAACAATGACAATCCCTGTAATTCTAGATTACTGATAGCGATTAGGACAGAAATAAGCGACAACGTCGAAATGGCGTCGTCGGAAGTCGAGGTCGAGCCTACCGTGCCTATCAACGAATCCGCTTACGCCAAGAACGAGGAGTTCTTTCTGTTCGTGACGATCATGGACGCCACGATGATCGACAGGAAGCTCGGCGACAAACCGATGTACTTCGAGATATCGATAGGGAACGCGGGGAACGCTTTGGACGGCCACAACGAAAGTTCGAAGGTAAACTTGGCGTAAAAATTCCAAAAATAATCTAACTGGGAACTTCACTGTACATCTTTCCAACGATAGAATGTAAAGTCACTTTAATTTCACTTGCGCGATGTACACGGGAGAGATGCAAGGTAAGTGAAGTAACGAACAAAAGTTGCAATATCAGATGTGCGAGATGGGACCGAGGGGCGGAGACCAGGAAGAGTTGCTGGAGGTGTTGAGCGGATCCTGGCAGAGCACCACTCCGCCGAGTAAACCGATGACGCACGACAAGATTTACTATTTCATACCGTACTGGGACGACAAGCCCTGCATCCACGTGCGAAGCGTTTGGCCCGATTACCGGCGCAGAATGTACAACAGCAACATAATCAGCAAAATCGCGGACAAGCTGGTAAGTCGAACGGAGCGACGGGAGAGCAGGGAACGCGACTGACAATGGCCGACGTTGTGCTCGCTTAGGAAGAAGGACTGTCGGAGGCACAAGCGCACGCGGACGACTCGTCGGGCGAGAAGATACTGAAGTCCACGCTCGAGGAGTTGAGCAGCAACTGCAACCGGTACGTCGGCATCAGCAAGTCGAGCCTCACCGGGCCGGGGGTCGGCAAGACGAAGCTCGACAAGGAGAGGATGAAACTGTGCCAGAGAGAACTGGAGAACATAGGGGTGATGTCGAGGAACCTGAAAGCCGTGGTCACAAAGAGCAGCTTCAAAGAGAGGCTGAAGATGGCTCAGAGCTACCTGCAGAAATTGAAGTTTCTACTCGAAGATGTGAGTGATTAGATACTTTGTTATCGAGAAAGTCTGCGATGTTTCGCTTCAAATTTGGAATACAACCGTTTGGATGCCGACCACTTTCTCAGATAAACAGTATATTGATAATGATTAAACCAGTAGTCGACCAGTTAGGAATGTTCTGAATAATGGTAATTTTCTTTATTATTTTCCAATGATTACGAGAAATTACAAGTAAAACGACAAATGCAAGAGAGAAATCAATTGCATATTGGAAATTGAAGGCATACAACCGACGTCAATGAAATTGGTAGTTTTCACGATAAACGATTTCTCACGTTCCCCTGAAAAATGGCTAACTACTGGTAGTTAATCACCGTTGCCTCTACTTCACTGTTCAAGCTAATTATCTAACGGATTGCATTAAGAGAGTAACGAAGAGAAATTGCATTCGCAGCCTCAAGATTCATTACCGGACGTGTTTATCTGGGTAATTAGCGGCGGTCGCCGGGTTGCTTATCAAAGAATACCCGGCAGGGATTTGATTTACTCGATCGTGGACGAGGAGTGCGGTAAACACTGTGGCAAGGTGCAAACGATGTTTCTCAAGGTACACACATTCTCTTCTCTAATATCTCGAGTCAATGCAGACACCATCAATTTCGTTGTGAAAATACGACGCGTGATAGCTTCCAGGAAAGAAAAGATTCGGGCCGCCGGGCTGGGCGATACAGACGAAACTGCAGATCTATATGTGGCTGGGGATCTTGAAGCACAGGAAGTATTGCATTCAAGGGTTACCCAAGGGGTACGAACTCGGCCACGAACTTCGGAACATCGACAGACCAAGGGCGCTGCCACCGGTCGTCATTCATTACGTTGAAAAACACGTGAGTGCCTGTCGAACAGAAAACAGAGAACAGATTTATTTAGCATTAATGACAAGTTTTAGAAAATAAACTCTCAACCCTTTGCGGGTGAATGTTTGGTACATTTCAAAGAATCTTCCTCCGCAAAGGGATGATTGTTAACTCGCATGTGCTGACAGTCGAGTAGAGAAGCTTCCACGACGATTAAGAAACTCGTGTAACTTCACTAAAATCTTCCAATGATCATTGAATAGAAATTCCAGTTGAGAGCGCACATGTATCAAGCCCGATCTCTGATCGGCAGCGACGCGTCCGGTCTCTCGGACCCGTTCGCGCGAGTGATTTGCGGCGAGTTCTGCAAATCGACGCAGGTGATCGACGAAACGCTGAGCCCCACGTGGGACGAGCTGCTGATATTCGACGGCATCCTGATATACGGGGTCGGCGAGGAAATCAAGAAGGACCCGCCGTCGATCGTCATCGAACTGTTCGACCAGGATAAAGTGGTATGTCAGCTGAAACGATGTTCGCGTCGATCGGTTCTTCTTGCCATTCTCACGTACACTCCCCCCGATGAACCGTAAGAAATATACGAACGCTGACACGGCAATCGATCTCTTACCTTCTTCTGATTCTGTTCGCAGAGTGATTTTCTAACTATGGACATAACACTGCATGAGGGTTCTGCTTTAACAGTTTCCGTCCGACATACGACATACGACATACGACATACAGAATCACACAATTCACCACTCGCCACAACACTCTCGTAGCCACCACACCGTATACGTGCGAATGCGAGTGTGCGGATGCGCTTCCACTGAACCTAACAAGTAGCTAGCATGACTCGCCGCGTGTCGATAACCGAACGATAATCGTGGATCACGGATGGCGGGATGTCCTTCGTTCGAACAACGAGACACCAGCCGTAACTGCTGTGCAAGTGCCAAGGGAAGGAAACGACGGGAAAGGATTTCTGCGAAATTTCTAACGACTCGAGAGAGAGCGAACATTCGGTTGCTGAAGGGAATGCCTGCTGATTCCAGGGGAAATCAGAGTACATTGGCCGAGCGGTCGCGCGGCCCCACGTGAAACTGGTCTCCGATTGTTACGCGCCGCCGGTGTTCCCTCCGTGTCTGGAGTGGCACGACGTCACCAGAGGGAACGCGAGGGCCGGAGAACTTCTCGCTGTCTTCGAGTTGCTCGAGCACCCCTCGACGAAAGACTACGGGTTCCCGACGCTGCCGGATCCGAAGGAAAGATCGGGTCAAACCGTTGGCTCCGCCGGCGTGCCGGTCACTCCAACTTCCGTCGGGCAGGATCAGGGACCTATACTTCCGGTGCCGGTCGGCATCAGGCCGACCCTCGCCAAGTATCGGTAAGCAGCTTCCAACGCGAATCTAGATACAAATTGCAATGGCAGTCGTATATTTGTAACTTTATTCTTAACACTTCACCGACCGATAGCCTATTAATCTTTTTGTAACTGATGCTTAGTCTGAGAATCTCGAGTGACTGGGCCGTGAGAAAAGCGTGTACGTGAATTTTAACTATGGACGAAAGGTGCGAGTGAGAAGGGTGCAAGGGTAAGAAAGACAGAGCGAATGGGGGTGTGTCTGTGGCTGAGCGGCCGGTCGGTAAAGCGTTAAGTATGGAATCTCGATCGAGCTGCCTAAGAACCAACAGACTTTCAAAGCGTGAACGCGTTGCAATTGATTCGTCCCTCTGTTGCTTGCTTCTCTGTCCCAGAATCGACGTGTTATTCTGGGGACTGAGAGACCTGAAAAGGATACACCTGCTAACCGTGGACAAGCCTCGCGTGGACGTCGAATGCGCCGGTCACATCCTCTACTCCTCGGTTATAGCGAACGCCAAGAAGAACCCGAACTTCGGCACGCCGTTCAAGTTCCTGGAGCTGGAGCTGCCGGAGCAGGAGCTGTATCGGCCGCCGTTGACGATCAGAGCGGTGGACTGTAGGAGCTTCGGCCGGTACACGCTGGTCGGCACGCACACGATCAACTCGATTCACAAGTACATGTACTGTCCGCAGACGAAGCGGGCCAAGGAGGCCGAGGAGAGGAAGAAGAATCTGTACCAGTGGCAGCAGTACACAGGTGAGGGAAGAACTACCGATTTCGACTCGAAGGTTCGGCGTGTTCGAAAATCGAAAAGGGAACGAGACGCGTTCGTTTCACTGCGCAGCTTTCGACACGCCGAAAACGAAGTACCAGCAGGCGTGTATACTGGAGTCTCTGGCCGACCTCGAGTTCGTCTGCGGCGACACTGCCATCGTGCTGGGCCTGGAGCAGGACTGGCCGACGAAGAAGGACAAGACCGAGCAGAACATACGGAAGAAGCAGAGTCTAGCTTACGACGGGAGCACAGGTAAACCGTAGCTGAGCCACTCGAACCGAGTAAAACCGAAGCTCGATCCTCCCAGGAGACTTCGGCGCGTTCGAGGACGAGGACGGCTGTCAGGACTGGTGGACCAAGTACTTCGCTTCGGTGGAAGTCATGATCGAAGAGAACAAGGAGCTCCGCAAGGAGAACCCGATGTTCCAAGCTCCGTCGAACGGCACGGTCCCAATCTACCTGGAGGAGACTTGCAACCAAAGTCGAGGGAACATCTCGGGCGAGAAGAGTCCTGTCGGCACCGGTGTTGGCGTTGGTGTCGGTGCTGGAGGCACTGGTGTCGGCACCGGTGTCAGTAACGCCGGCAGTGGCTCGAAGAAGGTGTTCGGGATAAAGTCGGGCGCGAACGCTGCGAAATCCGCCTCGAAGGTCAGCCCGAAGCACGGCTCTCAGCGGTTCCCGAGAACGGCGCTCCTGAAGATCTATCCGAACGAACTGGAGGCCCAGCCGGAGTTCGAGCAGTTCAAGGAGTGGCTGCACACGTTCGAGCTGTACCGCGGCAAGAAGACCGGGGACGAGGTCGAGGACGAGTCTCGGATCGTCGGGAGCTTCAAGGGCGCTCTGAAGGTCTACAAGTGGCCGCTTCCCAAGGACCTGATAGATCACACGGTGATGGGCTTCGACCCGCAGTATGGATTCTTCCAAGGCGTGCCGTCGAACGACCCGATTCACGTGCTGGTGCGAGTCTACATCGTCAAAGCGAACGACCTGCACCCGTGCGACCTGAACGGCAAGGCGGATCCGTACGTGGTGCTGCAGCTGGGCAGCAAGCGGTTCACCGACAAGGAGAATTACGTGTCGAAACAGCTCAATCCTATTTTCGGCAAGTACGTACATAAATATGGTGCCATCAGCTAGGTACAATCGGTAGACTATCGCGTGTACTGCTACCGATGAGAACTGTGCTGCACTCCGACGTTGACTGTCCAACATTGCAATGTCCAAGGTGTTTCGAAATAGAGGCTACCTTCCCGCAGGACTCGCTGCTGACTGTCCAAGTGCTGGACTGGGACTTGGTCGGCGCGGACGACATGATCGGCGAGACGAAGATCGACTTGGAGAATCGGTTCTACAGCAGGCATCGCGCCACTTGCGGCCTGCCGAAACGATACGACGAGTAAGCGTACGATTCCAGGCATTTCGCACTTTCCAGAATGTTTCTTACCGATCTTTCTCCAAACTGATAGCGCCTACGACTCCACAGACCATAGAAATGTCCACATCGCGCGTCTCCGTTTCAGATCCGGTTACAACAAGTGGAGGGACGCGACGAAGCCGACCCAAATCTTGTCCAAGCTCTGCAAAGACGGGAAAGTCGACGGTCCTGTGTATTCGCATGGTCGAGTGACGATCGGCAGGAAAACGTTCTCCTTGACCAACGAGGAAATGGAGTGCTATGTTCACTCGAAGGGTACGAGCTACGTAGTTTGCGTTTGCTGTTGAGACGTGAAGGGATACTAACTCTTTGCACTCCGAGGAATTTTTTATATAACCTTCCAGCAACTCCGAATCAGTTTTAACACTAGGTTTACTTATCTTACAATGTCAACGGAGTGCAAAGGGCTAACGCTGTTTCCCAGGGATAGAGGAACACCTCGCGCTGGCGGTGCTCCATCAGTGGCACGTCTTTCCGAGGATCGGTTGCGCGTTGGTCCCCGAGCACGTGGAAACGCGACCGCTCTACAATCCTGAGAAGCCGGGGATCGAGCAGGGCAAGCTGGAAATGTGGGTCGACATGTTCCCCATGGACATGCCTTCTCCCGGGCCGCCTATCGACATCTCGCCGAGGAAGCCGAAAAGTTACGAGCTCAGGATCATCATTTGGAACACGGACGACGTTGTGTTGGAAGACGATGCGTTCTTCACCGGCGAGAAGATGAGCGACATTTACGTGAAAGGGTTTGTTCCTTCTTCTTCTTATTTCTTTACAGTTACTCTTCTTAAAAATACTTTAACCTACGCTAAAAAGTTCTAGATACTACAATAGTAACCGTGACTGTTTCGACAGGTGGCTGAAGGGACCGGAAGACTGCCAATCCACCGACATTCATTACCGGTCTCTGACCGGAGAAGGGAATTTCAATTGGCGCTTCATATTTCCGTTCGATTACCTCGTAGCAGAAGAGAAGATTGTCATCAATCGGAAGGAGAGTCTGTTCAGTTGGGATGAGACGGAGTGCAAAATTCCAGCGCGCTTGGAGTTGCAGGTTCCTAATGATACGTCGTTAATTGCGTCGAATTCTCTCCAATAGTTTGCTCTATTCTCTTCTTTACTGCAGGTTTGGGACGCGGATCACTTCTCGGCCGATGACTTTCTAGGCGCCATTACCCTCGACTTGAACAGATTCCCCCGGGGTGCGAAGAACAGCAAGCTCTGCACGCTGAGCATGCTGAAGACCGACGGGACCGTGCCGAACGTGAACATCTTCAAGCAAAAGAGAATAAAAGGCTGGTGGCCGTTCTACGTGAAGAAGGAGAACGAGGACATGGAGTTAACGGTATGATATTTCGTTCATCGTTTCTTTCTTTGAGATATGGTGTACATTGCAAGGATATTTACCAGGGAAAAGTGGAGGCGGAGATTCATTTGCTGACCAAAGAGGAGGCTGAGAAAAATCCTGCTGGCTTCGGTCGAAACGAACCGGATCCTCTTGACAAACCAAAGTAAATATACGTGAATACTTTGATTTAGATCTAGATGTAGATTTAGATGTAGATTTACATTTATTTCCCTTCGGGTTTCAGTCGTCCAGACGCGTCTTTCATGTGGTTCTTGAATCCCCTGAAGTCTATCAAGTACATCGTCTGGCACAACTACAAATGGGCAATTTTAAAAGCTATTATTACCCTCGGGATAGTAACACTGTTATTATTGTTCTTCTATGCGATACCCGGTTACTCTGTGAAAAAATTATTAGGAGCTTAGATTCATGGCAATATGAATACACGTACGCGCTTGTGTACCATGGTACAGGTTGCACGTGTACATTTTTCTTATTAACGTTCAACTGTAAAGAAACTCGATACGCTGAAAATAGTATTTTGATATAGTAGCGAGAGAGATATATTAGATGTACATACCATCGTTAACGTTTATTCTCACGCATACTTTCGAGAACGTATCTTGCATTCGGTTGCGTTAATTTGATCAATGCATTTAACGGAAGCAATGCTTCTTATAAATATATATATTGTTATTATGCGGAACAATTTAAAAGACTTTTATGAAGTTTATGCGAGTATTACCATGGCATATCTTGTAAGGACTTCAATCTTAAGGATCTCAATTTTAACTTATTACTTACTACGTAACAGCACAATTACAAATACCAACAGATACTTTACATACCGTGACATATATGCATTTTCCGATCCATTTTTAATGGAGGAATAAAAGGTATCTCGGGTTGTACAACGCGCGAGCAGAGGTGGGAGTATTCCGATTCACGCTCGTCTCGAAACAAGCGTTTTTATTACACACTATTGTTGTATAGCGGACCAACGAAGCTGTAGAAAGGATCAAGCTCTGTGTACATAATTAGGAATCAAGAGAATTAATTAAGAATCGTTGCATACAGAACATACGGGCATATACAGCATATAGAATTTTTATGAGAGATTCCGTTATAAATATAGTATTTTATTTCGTTGTAAATAACTCAACATGTAATTGATCATTGAACATTAAAGATTAATTCTGAAAATACAACCAGTGTACGATTAATCCTTTGATAAATCTACGGAGAGCGAATCAAATTTGTTAACCATGCTCGGTGTCTCTGATTCCTCGCCGGACGTATCGTCTGAATTCTCTGATTTCTCTCCTTTCAGTTTCGAAGTATCGCTAGATTCATCTGTATCTTCCTCATCCTCAGACGACGAATGCAATCTTCCTTCGTCTTTAAAATCCTCCTTGTTTCTAGCTTGAATCCATTTCACTAATTCAACGTCTGGATGGGTCTCCCATTTTTCTGTAAATATTGATTTATTAGAATGCGATAAAAAAGAATGTTTAGAACAATTCGTTTCGTTTTGAATCATTCTGAACAATTCATTATGATCTTACCTTTATTATCAACCCAACCCAGTGGGTAGACGTGTATACAAATCTTTGCCTCTAACGCCATTCTTAGTAAGGAATTAGCTGCTCTGTAAGTATCGAGTCTAGCAGCTCGTGCAGTTATAAAATTTCGTTTGCGAGCCCAACCCTCGCAAATATCTATCGCAGACCACGTTTCATCGTTTTCTGGATGCTGAATTTTCAACAGGTTTGGCAAGTCTATTCTTTCTGCCAAAAACTTAATTGTCGAATATGGTTCCCTGACTTGAGCTATTGGAAAAGAACCCATCAAAATCTGCAATTGTTTTGGTACAGTTGACGGAAATACCAGTCCTGGACAATCGCAGAGACAAACTGTTTTCGTGAGGAATATTGTTTGAAAATGTTTTGTATGCCCAGGAGTGCGCGATACGCTTACAACTTTCCTTCCTGTACAATATACGCATACAAGGATTTACCATTGAAATCTTAATATTCCTTCTATTTCTCTAATGCTATATAAGTGGAATTGTTGTTATTTACCCATCAGCGCATTCATCAGAGATGATTTTCCAACATTTGGGGTTCCAATACAACCAATAGTTAACACTCCATTTTTATACTGTTCGTGTTTATAGTAACTTGTATCTTTTTTTTCAATGGTAACAGTATCTTTATGATCTATATCGTTTAAATCAGATTCAAATTGCATTTCTTCCTGAATTTTGTCATGCCAAGAACTCAAATCCACTTTATCCCCCACAATTTCTTTACAAGTATCCAATAATTTTTGAGCCCCTTCTGCAGCCATTTTTAATTTCCCTCTCCTATGTCTTTTTTTAATGCCTTCTGTATCATTTATATTACCATGTAAATTATAAGTGGGATAAGATGTAAACATTAAAATGTGTAATTTTGGGTATGTAACATGAAAGTACTCTTTCCATGCTACCACCAGTGCTGGAGAAGCTAAATCAACTTTATTCAAGACTAGAATCATATCTTTCTTCAGTTCGTTTGTTATATGGTGATATAAATATGGAGGAAACATTAGAACAGGATATCTGATATCAACAATAATTAATAGAACATCAGAGATTTCTAAAACTCTCCACAATTGCCTCCATGTTTCTAGATTTAATTCAAAATAACTTACAGTACTTAATTTTTCCATATCTTTCAGGTATTCCTAAGAGCAACAATTTATTAGCTAATTTTAAATCTACATAAAAGTGAACTTAAACAAAAATTGCAATTGCTTACAGTAAAGTACTTTTGCTCTTTCATCTCTAATTGATCTTTAGACATATTGAAATTCCATGGTGGTCTTTTAGGCATATCAATTTCCGGTGGGAAATAATTACTAGAAACTTCTTGTTCTTTAATGGATAATCTTTCGATCGTGCTTCTAGCTTCTTCCTTCCGCTTTAACAATTCTTCTTTACTTTCTTGGAAAAATTGTAAAGTGTATCTATTTTTAGAACTGTTACCATCCTTTGGTTGTTTGTTAATCTTTTGTATAAGTTTAGATACAGAATCAATATTTGAATTTTCTCCAATGCTCCTAATGTAATCATCAGCTATTCGTGCGTAAGATAAAATTATAGGTCATTAGATATTATAAATGCTTGTAACAAAAAATATCTTGCTAATTAGTGTATAATACTTACAAGACATAAGAGGATTTTGACGTTGTTTTTTAGCTTGTAATTGTTGCTTCTTTGCTTTGCCACTGAATGGCTTTTTTCTTGTTCCTTGTGGCATTTTTTAAGGTTTCTTAATTTTCAATATTCAACAAATTTAATATAAGATATTTCATATGTTAAAACAATGGGTAATGATCAAAACGCACAAGCCCAATCAACCTTAGTTACCATTGTTGCACAGTCCGTACATAACTTAAGTCTGAGCTGTTTCTACCTGGTTTACCATACTTACTACTTGGCCACCTTCGATCATTGTGCTTTATGTAGTTTTCCTATTGACTGTTGTTTTCTAGGCATAGAGGGCAGAGCCTCCAACTTTTTATACAGTCGGTAATTCAAAACACGTGGCACCGTGTCCCATAAGTTTGCAATAATCTATCCCATACCTTGTCTGTACTATTATATTTGATAACAATGTGTCCGATAAAAAATTACTTTAATAGAGTTAAGTTCGGAGTCATTATCATAATTAAGAAAATTTGCTGAAGTTTATTAATAATACTATCACGATAACGAATCGACTAAATATTCGTTTACTCGGTCGGTATCTCAGACCATTGAACATCACATCCTATGGAATAAGAAATCTATCCTATCCCTCGTCTATGGCGTTACTTGTTGCTAAAGCTTTGTAAATACTATCACCATGCGGCAATATTTTCTTAACCTTAATTGTTTGTAATCACTGAGTGATATTCGTTTTGACGATGCAAGATATTATTAATACAACTATTGAGAACTATAAAACCGATCTGTAATTTTTATGTATGTGCGTATTATTTTATTACATGAATATTGTACTGAAGGTAAGAATTTCGTATTGTTTTGATATTAGGTTATGCTATTAGAAGTAATACAATTGTTTAATTGAAAAGACAGAAAGTTGTTCCTTTTTAGACATCGACATTAAAGTGTAAAAAGATTTATCAAAATGGTACTAAACAAATATCGGCCACCACGGTTAACTCCAAAACATTTGGATCCGAGCTGCTTGATGTTTTCTATGTTTACTGCAAACGATATACGTAATTTAAGCGTCACCAAAATAAGGACACCCTTATCATTTAATGTATTGGGACATCCATTAAAAGGAGGATTATATGATCCATCATTAGGTAAATTATTTTCATTCAAAGAGTACAACAATATTCTTAATTCATTGTTTGTCCATCACTGTCTGTTATTACACAGTGTAATGTTTTATATTGTTGCTTATGAATTAATGAATGTAGACTATATTAATTTATACATGTAGATAAAAATAAGTTTATTTAATTATTTAGGTCCATTACAAGAAAGTTCAGATCCATGTGGAACATGTGGATGCAATGTATATAAATGTCCAGGTCATTTTGGTCACATAGAATTACCTGTTCCAGTTGTAAATCCACTGTTTCATAAAGGATTGTTTATGCTGATCAAACTAACATGTTTACAATGTTCCCTTTTACAAATTCCACCATATGTAAAATTATTATTGCAAGCAAAATTAAGATTACTTCAAAAGGGATATCTTACCGATTTGGAAGGGCTGGAACAAGAAGTAATGATTCTTGTTGCTAATTCAAACAATCCTTACGAAATTGATACGCAAGTAATACAAGATGTGATTGATGGTTATATAGAGGCTATTATTAATAAGTCCAGATTTAATCAATCCATTGTACAGTACGATGAAGTGCAATTCAATACAAAGATTATCAATATGCAATGGCATACGTACGTTGAAAACGTCCTTAAACAGTACACAACACCAAAAATTTGTGTCTTTTGTAAAGAAGTCATACCAAAAGTGACAAGTTTAAAAAATAAAATTATGACGATCAAAATGACCGATACCGTTACCGAAAGACATTCAGGCGGTGCAGTTCATAAATTAGAAACAGTAATGGTAATGCCAAACCAGTCTAAAGAATATCTCAGAAATCTTTGGCAAAATGAAAGAGATTTCCTCAAAGTTATTATTCCTTGCTTTGGAATGGTAGATATTGAATACCCAACAGATATATTTTTCTTTGAAGTGATACCCGTTTTACCACCTATAGTTCGACCAGTCAATTATGTCAATGGACAAATGGTAGAACATCCGCAGACTCAGGTCTACAAAAGTATTATTCAAGATTGTCTTGTCCTTAGAAATATTATTCAAACAATGCAGGATGGAGATACAAATCAATTACCAGAAGAAGGTAGACTCGTTTTCGAGCAAATAAAGGGTAACACTGTGACAGAAAAATTGCACAATGCTTGGCAAAGTTTACAAGTGAATGTAGATCATTTAATGGATCGTGATATGAACAGAACAACAGACTCCGCCAATTGCCAGGGTCTAAAACAAGTTATAGAAAAGAAGGAAGGTGTTATTAGAATGCACATGATGGGTAAACGAGTTAACTTTGCTGCTCGTTCGGTCATCACACCTGACCCCAATTTAAACATAGATGAAATTGGAATTCCTGAGACCTTCGCATTGAAATTAACATACCCAACACCTGTTACACCTTGGAACGTTGTACACCTACGCCAGTTAGTTTTAAATGGTCCTGATGTTTATCCTGGTGCAGTACTGATTGAAAATGAAGATGGACGTATACAACGCATCTCCCCAGACGATGCTGTTCAAAGAGAAGCTACTGCAAAGCGTCTTTTAACGACCAGTGACAGAGCGAACAAATTCTTTAAAGGTATAAAAATTGTACATAGACATTTACAAAACGGAGACATCTTACTGCTGAATCGTCAGCCAACTTTGCATAAACCTAGTATAATGGCCCATAAAGCGCGCATTCTAAAAGGAGAGAAAACGCTGCGCCTTCATTACGCTAATTGCAAAGCTTACAACGCTGACTTCGATGGCGACGAAATGAATGCGCATTTTCCACAAAATGAACTTGCCAGAAGCGAAGGATATAATATAGCGCATGTACCTAATCAGTACCTTGTACCAAAGGATGGTACACCGTTAAGTGGTCTCATCCAAGATCACATGATTTCTGGCGTACGTCTAACCGTAAGAGGAACATTTTTCACCAAGCAAGATTACATGCAATTGGTCTACGCTGCTTTGTCAACGATTCAGGAAAACATAGTTCTTCTTCCACCTAGTATTATAAAACCGGAACCTCTATGGTCTGGGAAACAGATTGTATCTACTGTTATTATTAACATCATACCACCGAATCAAGCGCGTATCAATTTAACGTCGAACGCCAAGATCAACGCAAAAGAGTGGCAGACTGGAAAGGCGCGACGTTGGAAATGCGGTACTGAATTTTCAGATCCGAAAACAATGTCGGAAGCCGAAGTAATTATACGAAACGGAGAATTATTGTGTGGTGTACTCGATAAAACACATTACGGTGCTACCCCGTTCGGTCTTATACACTGCGTATTTGAACTGTACGGTGGAGTCTGCTCCACAACGTTGCTAAGTGCTTTGGGTAAACTGTTTCAAGCTGGATTGCAAAGGAACGGCTTCACACTTGGTATCGAAGACATCTTATTAGTAAAGAAGGCAGACAAGAAACGCAAAGAAATTATTTCAGAGTGCAGACAGATTGGAGAGAGTGTCCAGAAGTCTATACTAGAATTACCTGAAGACACACCGATGGATGTGGTCTCAGCTAAGATGGAAGAATCTTATTGGAGTAATCCAAAATTCCGTACACAGGTTGACAGAAAATACAAAAGTGCGTTAGACGTGTACACTAATGATATAAATAAGGCGTGTTTACCAGCTGGTCTTCTAAAAAAATTCCCACATAATAACTTACAATTGATGGTACAATCTGGTGCGAAGGGCTCAACTGTAAATACTATGCAGATATCATGTTTATTGGGACAAATTGAATTGGAAGGAAAAAGACCACCTTTAATGATAAGCGGAAAAAGTCTTCCAAGCTTTCCTGCTTATGACCCAACGCCAAGAGCGGGCGGTTTCATTGATGGTAGATTTATGACAGGGATTAAACCACAAGAATTCTTTTTTCACTGCATGGCTGGCCGTGAAGGTCTCATTGATACAGCTGTAAAGACCAGCAGATCAGGATATCTACAACGATGTCTTATCAAGCATCTTGAAGGATTAGTTATCAATTACGACTCAACGGTACGTGATTCAGACGGTAGTTTAGTGCAGATTTATTATGGGGAAGATGGACTTGACATACCAGGTTCAAGATTCTTAAAAAAAGAACAAATCGACTTCTTGGTGCACAATAGAGATGCTATTATTAACAAACAGATTATCGAAAGTCTGAAAGAAGATTCTGATACGAGTAAAATTTTGAAGCTAGCCAAGAAAATTAAAAAATGGGAGAGTAAGAATGGCCATGCGTTACAGAAGAGGAGAATTAGCCCTTTCACAAAATTCTCTGCACAGCCTGTAAAGATTAAAGCCGCAAAGTTCAAGGAAATTGATGAAAACAGTGGAAGAAGTAAAGCTGCACTTTCGCTCATGAGAAAGTGGATAAGAGCACCCGAAGAAGAAAAAGATGCTATTTATGCGCAATGTGTTAGATGTCCTGATCCGATAACGTCGCATTACAGACAAGATGTAGATTTCGGTGTACTGTCTGAGCGACTGGAGCATTTAATAGACGAATATATTGCTAATAAATCTACAGAGTCTCCAATAAAACGGAGCGACTTAAGGGATCTTTTATCCATGAAGGTGATGAAGATTGTTTGTCCACCTGGTGAACCTGTAGGTTTATTAGCAGCACAGTCAATCGGCGAGCCATCCACTCAGATGACACTGAACACTTTCCATTTTGCTGGTCGTGGAGAGATGAACGTCACTCTGGGTATACCCAGGCTACGTGAAATACTCATGATGGCATCCAAAAGCATTAAAACACCCAGCATGGAAATACCCTTCAAGAAGGACTTGAAAAATATATCAAAGCGGTCTAATAAACTGAGACTAAAACTGACTAAGTGTGTTTTAGCAAATATTTTAAATAACATCACCATAGACAGGAAAATGGAACAGTGGCCAGATAGACGATTGGTGCATACAATGACCCTACAGTTTTTCCCATACAAAGCGTATAAAGGGGAATTTTGCATTCAACCGCATGATGCACTGAAAAAGGCGGAAGAAGTATTTTTCAAGGCACTGTTTAGGGAAATTAAAAAAGTTGCCAAAGTGACAGGTGCCTTGTTACACATTGAGGAAGAGAAGAAGTCTACCAATGATGATGATGCTCTGTTGGATCAAACTGAACCGGATGAGAGGCCATCGTTGAAATCACGATCAAACTTAGGAGAAATGCATGAGTCCTCGGATGAGGATGAAGCAGCGGAAGACGCGGACGCGACATTGACTCGATCGATTTCTCGACATAGAGAAAATCAAGAATATGAAGACCCGGAGGAAGAGGAGGAGGTAGATGATGTAAATGATAAAGATGATGACACTACTGTTGAAAATAATGAAAGCTCAGACCGTATGGAAGACCAACAAAATGGGGATGGAGATGAAGACATTGAAGGTGAGAAATCGGATGATGTGAGTGAAATATACAACAAACAAAGAAGAAGAGATATAACAAACATGTATCATCATGCAATAGAGTATGACTACGACGAAGAAAAATACTCGTGGTGTAAATTAACATTTTGGGTACGTATTCAAATATATTTATCGCTTATTTTTCTTTTATAATCGTAGGAATATATTTATATTTTATTCCATTCTTCAGCTGCCACTTAAAATGATAAAACTGGACTTGCCAACAATCATTAGAAACGTTGCGAACAGAGTTGTTTTATGGGAAGTACCATGTATAAAACGAGCTTTTACATTCCAAAATAATGATGGAGAAACTGTCCTCAAAACTGATGGTATAAATATAATAGTAAGTAGAATATAAATTTAATATTGTTTGTAATGTTATATTTTATTTTAGAAGTTCATTAATTATATTTTTTTATATTACAGGAAATGTTTAAATACGACAGGTCATTAGATTTGAATAAATTGTATTCCAATGATATTTATGGTATCTCCCAAACATATGGTATTGAAGCAGCCAACAGAGTTATTGTAAAAGAAGTGAAGGATGTGTTCAAAGTATATGGTATTACGGTTGACTCTCGTCATTTGTCGTTAATTGCAGATTATATGACATTCGATGGTAGATTTCAACCTCTCAGTCGAAAAGGAATGGAAGATTCTGCATCTCCTTTACAACAAATGAGCTTTGAAAGTTCCCTTAATTTCTTAAAACATGCTACATTACAAGGTACGTGTATTTATATGTAAATGTTCGATGAAAAACAAAATTATTATGATATAGATCATTTAATATGTATGATGTATTTTTAGGAAAACAAGACAATTTGGTATCTCCTTCTAGTCGATTAATGTTAGGCCAGCCTTGCAAATCTGGTACTGGAGCCTGTGCACTATTACTAAAAATGCAAAAACAACCAGAGGTTACTTTGTCGGTAGACGCATAACTGTAACATTTATATTTTATTGAAGCAATGTATTTATAAATTCAATCTTTTATGGTACATTTCAATACCCTATTCCCTACATTATGAAAAGATAACAAAATGGAATAATTTTATTGTACATAAATTTGTAGAAACCGGTTACATATTTTATTTTCTAACTAAATATATATAATAAAATTGACAATTCTCTTACTAGTAAAACACAACACTGCTTGCAGCGATCAAGAGGCATTTGCTGCTACCTCTGATAAATAGTGCCAATTATTAAACAATTTTGCTTAAACATATTTTCATCAATCGAATTAATTATTCACTTGTGCTTTTGAACTGTGCTTTTAAGTTTGTCAAAGTTTGCACCAGAGAAGGTTTCCACCTAAAACAAGTTTAAAACATCAGTTCCCTGTTGTCACCATTTTTAAATTATATCTGAATTTAAAGGGATACATACCACTTTACCACCTTTGATAAACACAAAGGTAGGCATACTGGTGATATTATATTTCTCAGTAATATCTTCACATTCTTCTATATCTACTTTTAAAAATATAACATCGGGCATTTCCTGTAATAAAAACAAAACAGTGTTTAACAAATGATACTCAGTCTTTATACTCTGTAATTTCAAATGGAGTAATCAAAAATTAATGGCTTACATTTGCCAACTCTTCAACTCTGGGCGCAATCATTTTGCAAGGAAAACACCATACTGCAAAAAAGTCAATAACAACTAATTTGTCACCGGCACCCTCGAGGGTCTTGTCCAACTCGTCCTGTAAATAAATTAAACATTATCAAATTTATATCTTATCAATTCCGTTAAATTTTTCTTATGGTATTGGTACTTATGCACTACAGTACATGACGCAAGGTATATTATAGCTGATAACTAACATGCCTGTGATAAGAGATATACCAGTCATCGGCTGATAAAATTTAGATTAATATACTGGTTATAGTTTAGTTTAAGTTTGATGATAAGAAAATATATACGAATACATAATAATTGCAAGTTAAAAAAACAAATTTCCTTCCTCTAAAAGATAGGTAACATTAAAATGAATTCCTTAAAACATATGAAATTACAGTAAAACAACTCTAGTTGTCACCTAATTATTTTTTAACCGTTTTCCACGATGCTGGTGTTTATGGAATAATCATACTACTTCAGTCAATTAAAATATGTTTATTTGATGAGCGCAGTTGCAAGATGCTCTTAGTCACGGAAAATAATTCCAATGCCGCTAACCATGCGCATCTACACGTCAATTGAAATTGTTTATAACTGACATCATTCTTTGGAACGCTATATTCGAAAATGATCATTACACAGATATATGTGCCGCGGCGCTGCAGAGCCGGCACAAGTTACTGTACCGTTCGCAACAGTAATTGCACTTGCTTCTGAAGCCCATTTATTGCAATACCAGGAAAGTTCCACACGAAATAAACCGACACACAATCGATTCACTCAAGGTCAACTAGGTTTCGCAGAAAGTATGATATAATCGAGCGGACCACGCTGGGGCCTAACGCTAGTATACCATTCATTCCATGGTTCAAGCTAATTAAAGCAGATGTTCTCAACGTGTTACTTAAAATTCCGAAATTGTGTTGGAAACGCGATAATAATGTATGGTCCAATGTTAATTGGATTACTTACGGAACTCTTGATCTGGACGACCATTTTTACAACCTCCTAGGAAATTGGTTCGTTTCTGAATAAGCACACGTAGCGTTGACTCGACCGTTCGGATGCCTGCCTAACGACTGCGCGCTGTGGTCACTATGAATCTCACAGTAGTTCCGTCTCTCCCTCTTCCGACTATTCCGTCACGTCTTCCCTTTCCCTTGTCCATAGTTCTTTCTTTTTCTTATGCTTGAATTCTTAGAACAATGACGCAATTGAATGCACGGTATATAATAATGCAATGCGTTGTTATACATAATAATAATGCCGATAATAATAATAATAATAAACCAATAATATCCAAAAGATTTTGTCACACGCATAATTTCTTAGAAATGTTTTTGAGAGTAACTGACCTTGACATGAAACTAGTGTGAGTCATGCAGTCCACCTAATTTGAAGAAAGTCGATATTTGACCGAAAAAGTTACTTTAGAATGCAGACGTATTTATTCCCAGAAGAAAGATACGCAATGGCATCAATGTGGAGTGTCACAAAATTTAATTAAAACGCTGATTCATTATGATTTCACTCGTAATGGTGTCATACTTTATGAAGTTTTGTGATCATTCGTCTTGAATATTTTACATAAAATTTTTTCATTGTAACATAAAATAATTTTATCGTTATGTTTCATTAAGTTATCCTCTTATATTGTACGTTCATAAAATATTTCCATATGTAGAGTACACGGATGACTTCCTGTTGGCAGGACAGTATACGAAAAGTAGTTAATGTATTATAATATAACAATAAATTGTTACTTATTCTCAACTATTCAAAGTCGTCTGGTATAGTCCATCCTTCATGGAACATGGTATTGTACACACCTTGCTATTTTATTCATTACAACATGTGTCTACTCTACAACATAACATTGGTTTTATCGACTTACACCGCCAGTAAAGTTCTAAACCGGAAGTGATTGTGGTTGACGATAAAAGCGTCCCCATTTGATTGAGTATCATAATTACATTACACATTTAGGCTAATTGATATAAATTACTCTCCTCAGCATCACATTTTTCATTTAAACCTTTCTCTGCTAAAAATGTTACAAACATTTTTACAAACCTCATGAATATTGTTTTACGAGCAAATTAAATATGATATCTAATCACCTTTATCAAATCATTGCTCTATATTTCGCGTGCCAATGTGGAAATATGGAATCATACGACGCAGTGGCACTGCCGAGCAACGAGTACAATTATTTCCATACTCGGTGTCCACTGGAATGACACATTTTCAACGACGTCGGTAACACAGATCCGCCGGCAGAAACCTGCGTTACCGGTAAACGATAACGCAATGCCAACCGACACTCGTGCAAATAGGTAAATATACTTCAAGGGGCATTACAAAAAATCAACAGTCTCGTGGTTCCTATCACTCATGTGCATCGATACCAATGAATCCATACAAACACCAAGTATTTTCAACAAGAAAAAAAGTCAGAAAATCCACGTGTATTAACATCAGAGTTCATTACCAACAGCGGAATTCGTATCGCGTGCTTTTCGTGGTGCTCGTATTGATCAGAGTTCTACATAGTTAATGGAATATCGTTCTAACAATAGTATTCGATCGATACGTTAATGTTTATCGAACGGCGCCGTTAGCTGGTTGGCAATTATTATTAACAATGAGCATGACCGTCAGAAACATCAATCTCATCGAGCTTCTAATCGTGTAGTTGTCAAAACGTACCGGGACGTAGCCGACGAGCGCGCAGACTCGCCGAAGACGCCAAACGTTCCGGTCAGACACGAGACGCGGTGAGACGAGACGAGACGAGACGAGACGCGACGCGACGCGACGCGACGCGACGGAACGTAACTGCGTTGCTAAATATAATACGCGAAGGCACGCGATTCCTTTACGGCCGGGGGCAGCAGAACGGTCAACAACATCCGCGAGCAGAAACTTCGTCCTCGGTAGTGATCTTGTTGTCGCCGTCCGATCGTGGCGGTTTATTGCGCGCAAAACACCGGGACCGTAGAAGGCGAACAGTCGCAAAGTGTCGGACCAGTGGGGAACAGCGTCTGAAATAGGCTCGGCGGTTCCTCGATACCTAGCGAGTGAAGATTTCCCGCGGGCGAGTCTGCACATGTTCCGTGTGTCCCGTCGATGTTGTCTCCCTCACGTGATAACCGGCTGAATTATAGGTGAGACCGATCGTAAATCACCGCGTGTCACTTCGCGAGTCGTCACTGAGATCACGGCCGAAGACTAATCGAATCGGAGACCTAACATCCGCGATATCTTTCTCAATCTGTATACCTTCGAATCTGAACTCGATAAAAAATACCGATGATTATTCACCTGTCATCGTCACCGGAGTCGACGTTCTATTTACAACAGTTGTTGCGCGAGGCTTCGGACGGTATACGTTTGTTCAGCGATTCGCGTATTCGTTACGATCTAATTTAACAGGATCAACAGTCGCGTGACCGGTTCCTCTTATTCTTAGCGATCGCACGAACGGATTCTGGACGGCATAAACGTGCACGTTGTTATCGACCTTCGCGCGGGTCACGGAGCCAGGTAGCCCCGTGATTCGATCGAACGAGGCTGCATCGGTTCCTGGCCGAGACGCAGAGGAAAGGAAAAAAGGAATACTCACCCGCTTCCAATTATTTTGCGTCCTATATACGCGAGCTGTTTCGGACTCGCCAAGAAGACTCCGGCTCCACCGAACATCTAAATATACTTACCCGGTTATCTAGCCATGTCGGATAATTCGCGTGGAGTGTACAGGCGCGAGACCGATCGACACGCGTCGCGTTGCCATCCCATAATTCGTTGGGACGGTGGCGTTGCCGTGTGATGTAACGGCCTGCCGTTCTTTCGACGCGAAACAATGACGGCCGCACGCGACCATTATTTCGGGCAGCCCTTCTCGCGGCCGTTTAATGGATTAGGGGAGAAAATCGTAGCGCAGCCATAGGCGACATTCGTAGAATTCGCCGATCGATAAGCCGCGCGTCCAACGGCGGACCGTTTCGCCGACGCTGTTCGTAAATACGGCCGTGCCGGATTGCGTTTCAACGTGTCTCGGGTGCTCGCTATTTTATTGTGTCGCGCGGCTGCTCCCATAGATCGGATTTCACTCTGGAACTACCAGACGTCAGCTTCGTTGCCCGGCGAAGCGGAGAAGTAAAAATAAAAATGCTGTGCTCGCGGTTTACCGTCGTCGACGTACTTATATAATTGATTCCCTTCGCAATTTTTTCTTTTTTTTTTGTCTATGCAGCTTGACTGACGAACGTGGATCTACCGTGTTTCGCGAAGGAAAAGATCACGCGAAGTCTCTGCGAATCGGAGATCGGTCTGAGAGATTGCTCTGAAAGAACATTTTGTATTCTTTTGTTGTGCCGCAGTTTGGCCTGTTGAAGGAACGTTACACGAGTATCGTACGTACCAGGAACTGTGTCCAAGAGTGTCGAGGGAATAAGACAATTGGATTAGCTGCGCTCGATCCACGGAAATGAATATCCAGAAGCCCGAGGGTCTTTTGTCAGTGGTGTTACCTACTGAACTAGCGTCTTCGCCTAGCTCGCGACAGCTCATTATAAATCAAGACCAACAGGTGCGTTCGACACAAATAACCCTTTTGTCTTCTTCTTTCTCTTCTTCTTCTTCTTCTTCTTCTTCTTCGCCCTTCTCTACCGTCTGCCACTATCACTATATACAGTGCATTGTGTTCGCTAACCTTTTAAGCATGCAATTCTGAACAGGTTCGCTGCCACCGGTAGTACACGCTGCCATTCATAAATCATCGGATTGATACCGTATAGAACAATGATATTTTAGGAGAGCTGTTTTGTATACAGTTTCGTGCACTCGAGCGGTGACTCTCGCCACCTGATTTCATACAGTAAAATTATAAAATTATAAAATTTGATATTTAATACTTTGCACTCGAGAGGTGACTCTCCAATAGTTCCGTCACTTAATGTATGAAAGGTATTTCTTTATATTAATTGTAAAAAATACCATTGATATTTCATCAGAAAATAAGAAATATTTGTCGCGAAAAATATTCTCGAGTGCAAAGGGTTAATAGCATAAAAGGGTGAACACAATGGAACGTCGAGGATTTGTTTAATGCATTACGATTTCTATCTTTGAAACGACAAAGCGACGACGGTTTTATTCAGAGAGATTGATGTTGGTAATTGTTTGTCGTTCGATAGGACGAGGAAGCATCGGATTGTCCACTCTTGACGCCCAGCCCACGGAATGACGCGCTCGAGTCCGGCGCGATTTTCGTTTCCCTGGAAGGAAACCCCGTGGAGTCTGTTCCTCCGCCAACACTCGACAATATTAATAAGGAGGATGGGCTTAGCGAGTTCATGAATATTGTGAACAGCTCGAGCCGAGCTCTGAACGATGGTAAGCCACCTTCGGTAGACCCAACGCATTCTGCATAATTGCATGGACCATAATGCTGATTGGACGCTTTTCATTACATTTATACCCTAAGCGTGGAGAGTGTATACGGTACGTTCCGTCAAACATACATAGACACCAACTAGATGCCGATAGTTTATTTTTTACGAATAACAGTATTTTTGCGAAATAGGTTTACTAAGTGTTCCCGCATCTCCAACGCTCCATGCGAATTCCAACGCTACAGTATTATCTCCATAGTCAAATACAGAGTAACGCAAAGGACCGCTTAACAATGATCATCGAAGATCGTATAACGCCGTATATTATTAACCCTTTGCACTCCAGAGGCGCCTCTAACTCACTAAATTATTTGATTTATTATTTGAATTTAAATGATGATGAAAATAGTTCTCTGTCTCAATGCATGTGAGATTTCTTAATTCCATCTAAGAAAATGTCTGTATCTCATTGAAAAATATTGAATATTTCCGGTGAAGAACTTCTGGAGTGCAAAGGGTTAACGCTAGGTTTACGGACATTTATTCTAGAGTTTATTCTATTGTTCCTGGGGAAGTTGATATTCGTTCATTTAGATTTTGGAAATTGTAGACGTAGAAATAGACAATCAGGATTCACATTCGTGTAATTGTTTCAACGAAAACTGATTGAAACATTTACCAAATAATGTTTATAAAATTCAATGTACATCAAGTTGACGCGTTCCGTAAACCCAGTGTTAAATGTCACAATGAAAAAGTTGTACAAGACCGCGGCAGTATCCTGCGCGTCGCTGAACGTCACGCGAAACGTTTCATTATTCGCCGAAGTTACGCAATAGCTAAAAGTCGTACGCAGAGTTCTTCTGGGAACAATAAAACGGCTTAATTGGTTCCACTTACACTTGGAGCGACGAATTAATTTAAACGAGGTCCGGCCGTCGAATCACGCCGCGTGTTTTCGCGTGGACGACGATAGGCGGCCGTCGATGATCGTCTCATGCCGCGACCGCCGTTGCGACACAGCCGCGCGAGCTTTAACATCGATACGCGGCTGTAAAAGCCCTAGTCGCACGTGATCATGGTCATTGAAGACACGTTGTTTATTGCAGAACCAAGTTCCCGCGACCCGATGGTGGAGTCGACGAGCAGCGGCAGCAGCAGCGACACGAACGGCCCCGTCTGCGCCCAGTTGTTGACACAACTGAACACAGCGTACCAACATTTGGCCCCCGATGCACAGGCGCTGGTGAGCACCCCAATGAAACTAACCCTTAACCACTGTAGACGTGAACACTCGTGGAACCACTGTAGGATTCGCAGACCTCTATGGTTCATTGCGGTTATTTAACACTAAAACTACCAGAGGGGTCGAATGACCCATGATGTCTTCTTTTTGCAACTATTAGAAAGGTAACAAATGTTTCTCTGAGAAATTATTCAAGAACTTCATTTACTACGCAAATTGAATTGTAAATCAATGAAAGTCTGAACACTCTTGGAGTTTCTATAGCGAAATTTTCAGAAGTCGATTCAAGTCGGTAGTTTTAGTGTTAACGCTTTACCTACCGGCTTGCTGAAAGAGGACACGTTATTCGCGTAATTCGCCGTTCACGAATTCGTTAAGGAAGGTATTGAAAATTTGCATAATAATAGGTTGTCACTCCACTCGCTTGAAGATCGTTGTTTGCCGAAATGTTTTTGTTTATCAGTTTCTACCTGTCCGTTGGTGTTCGTCTTGTTTCGTCCATGGCCGATAACAGTTTTACCTTCGATCTAAATGCGTCGAGTACAGTTACGTCTACGTGCTTGATGCTTCACGGGTACATGAAATGATCTTAAAGTTTCCTTTTTAAAAATGAACACGTTTATTCCCCCAGTTCGATCTCTGGAGTTACTGAAATGAATATTACACCATTGAACGGGGACACGAGTAAAATATTAATAACATTTTTAATGTAGGTATTCTACAACGAAGACAATGCTCAATCTCACTGATGCGACTAAAAATATTTACCGAAACCCAAACACATTTCGTGTGTCGTTCATTTTTGATAAATAATTTCTAGCGGTGCGTTAATTGTAAATAATATGGATGCAAAGAAGTATAGTGTGGAAATAATCCTCGTTTCTGGTAGATAGTTGGCACCAAAACCACCGTTGAGGATTATTTGTAGTTGTATGAATCCAAATTGGACGATTTAAGTAAAAATAGTTCATTAAAATAACTCGTCCTGTTTTTATAAAGAACAAAATTGTTAAATATAAATCGTAGTGCAACCTAAGCACTTTTTATTTCATTGACAAATGATTTGTACGAATCAAACTATGATTATTATACGCATGATTGAATACTCTATGAGATTACAGAGATTTCCGAAGAAAATTTCCTGAAAATAGGATTAATCGCGCGGAAAAAGTATCGATCCTGGTAGATAATGAGAATTGGACTTTCAACAATTCTAATTATAACGCAACAATTATGTTGTCGGGTATTTCTTGTTTCTGCCATAAATCAGCGCCATTGTCTGACTACCTCATTGCAAAACCCGGTTTCAAGTGACATTGGCCCGCGTTCCATTAGACCCGCTGAATAAGTTGATTTCGCGTGACATCGTCTGCTTAATGATTAACTGCATCGAACTTCCATTTGCAAAGTTAATGCGTCGATTTTTGACCGCTGTATTCAGAATAATATTTCGATCTGCTTGGCACAAACGAGAAGGACCTTGCCAACTGCTGCGCGCCATTGCCCCATTACGTCTGTGCTAATGTACTATTTTACGCTTAATAAACCAATCAAAATGAGATACTGTTGCCACATTATACCGCTTCATTCGTAAATAATCATTTCTCCGGTTGAGATACGTAAATCGAAGAATGAGAACGAAGAGCGAAAGCTGCCTGTCGATTCGTCGTTCACGGGGGAAGTCCGTTTTTCATTAAACAGATTGTATCGTCGGCGGCTATATCGCCGAGTCACTTGGTTGTCGAAATAAATTTCCTCTCACCGCGATTTATGAAACTTCTGGCATGACGTACTTTCGCAACTCGCCTGTCATAAAATTAACATAAGTGTTCCGAATATGTTGATAATCGACCTTCTCTTGGAAATACAAAAATACACCGTACCTACGAGAGCCTTGGGCAAATATGCTTGCATACGGTACACTAATTTAACTGCTCAGAATTAGAATAGCTGGAAATAATCGCCGATCACAAGAGTACCTCGGTGGAAGGAAAATTGTCCATGGTGGTGGTGTTCTGTGCCAGCCATGCCTTAATCTACATGTCCGCTAAACCATCCGCTTGTGCTTGCTAACATCATGATGAACTTTCCCTGTAACTGTTTAGTTTTACAATCAGGAGAACGGAGGAAAGCCACCCTTGGTCGGAATTCAGCTGGTGGTGCCGAAGCCTCCGAAGGATTACCGCTTCATGAAATGGAATTGGCCGCTGATACGGAAGACGTGTTTCTGGTCGCTGATGTCGGTGCTAGCTGGCTGCATGGCGCTCGTCATCGGCATCATCGCCACTATGCCAAAGAAGTATGTCAAACCACTGAGATGTTTGTCAGACTGTATCCACATGTTTCTATTTGTATCCTGTACAAAATTATTAAACATTCGGAATAAACCTGTAATATGTATTAAAGCTCGGTTATTAGTATTACCATTAAATCTTGCCGTTGCGTCATCTATGATTTAAAGTACTATAAAATAAGCGTACATTCGGTGGACATATAACAGAAACTAGGTGTATTGAGCAGATGTATATATCATCATGAATGACGCAGGTGCGACCCCCGAGTACAATGGTGGCAAGGCAGCATCTTCTACGAGATTTTCCCGGCGTCCTTCCAAGACTCTTCGAAAGGCGGCGACGGGATTGGCGACCTGCGAGGAATAGTGATGCGTCTGGACTATTTGAAGAAGCTGGGCGTCAGAGGGATTCGTTTGAACTCTATATTTCCGGCGCCTCACTACCCCGAGTACTACATGGACATCGAAAGCCTAACCGACCTGAGCAAGGACCTGGGAACGCTGGAGGACTTCGCGATACTCGTGCGCGAGGTGCACCGACGGAACATGACGCTGCTCCTGGATCTCCCGCTCGACCCGTTCGTGAAGACCCTGTACGACGAGAACGTGGTGATCGAGAAGCCGAACAAAACGGACAAAGCGGTGCGCGAGAGAAAGGATGTCACCGGTGACGCTATCTTAGAGGACGCGGTGCCGACGACGCCGTCCATGTCGGTCCAAGCGATCAGGGACGCGCTGTCTTCGATACCGCCGGCCTTGGAGGGACCCAGGCAACAGGCTCTGACGTCGAATCACATAAGCGCGGTGATGGAGAATCCGGTCACCGCTGCGATCAGGACCTGGTCGCAGAGAGGGGTCGACGGTTTCTATCTGAAAGGGCTGGACCGCTACGTCAACGAGACGTCTTTCCCCAGCAGTCTGAGCCGTTGGAAGTCCATCATAGGGTTCGAGAAAATTCTCATTTGCCACGTGGACACCTTGACAGCTGCCAGATCCAATTCCGCGAGGGAGTCCATCTTGAAGAACATGGACCTTGTGGATGTCACGTTGCAATTTACGCATGGTGCCCGGGAGATCAAGAAACAGGTGGAAGAGATCACGAAGGGTGTGCTGTTCGAGAAACCAGATTATCCTTGGGTGCATTGGTCCATAGGCGGAATAGATTCCAAGAGAGTAGCCTCCACCATTAGCGTGAAGAACGCTACTATCGCTGCCTCTCTGTTGGGGATGATGCTTCCGGGGACACCGAGTATATTTTATGGAGACGAGGTACGGAAGGCGTTTGTTAGTGACTAGGTTAGATTTTTAAGGTCTTGCTGGGTTCACTGTTGATTGGTAATGAATAGAAGATGACCTTATGAATCCGATTTAATTGGAATCTGTGTTTAGATAGGTATATTGGACTGCGAGTGCGAAGATCACAAGGACCTTTCTCACGTTCACAACTTGCCTCCCATGTACTGGGATCCGAATGATGGTTCTGGTCATAAGTTCGCAACTATGGGAGTTACGACTTGGATACCGGAAGCTGACAAACCATTAGAGACAAGTTTGGTGGGGACGATAGCCGAGATGGCTAGGCTTAGATATGAAACGACTCCGATTTATGTTAAAGCGGTGCTGAAAGAGAACCAGGTGCTGGCCAACTGTGATGTTAGGTAACCTTGTATTTTGAATTTGAAACGTTTCAATGAAATGTTCGGTTCTCGTTGAAGATTTCTTTGTGAATGTTTAAAATGAAAATAATCGAAATATTTGTTTCCATAGGTTCGCAGATGATCAAATGATTGTAATAGAACGATGGTACCCACGACGAAACTCGTATGTCTTCGTAGCAAACCTCGGCAACCAAACGCAGACGAAGGACTTATCTTTCCTTTATTACGGAGGCCATGTTGTTGTTGGTCCCACGTCCAAGCTGAACCGGGACGTGTACTTCAAGCAACTGATCGTGTCTCCGGGGGAGGCATTTGTCATAAAGCTCGATAAATGAGGATTCCTCGTAGAATCACATTTCGCATAACATTCATTTTACATCCCATCGAGATTTTAACGTCTTTTAATTGATGTTTCAAGCGTGAATTCGTGGCGATTCGTTTGAAAACGCGTTATCATTGACGTTACGAGCGTTGTACAACGAAAGATTTCATGCGATAGTTCCTACTAAGTTTTAAACGAAACGCGTGAGGACGGAAGTGTCCATAAATGTTTCATTTGAAAAGGAACAGAAAGTTAGATCGAATGGAAACAGATTGCGATGTAGCGTGCAGACTACGGATATTTATGCAAGTCATTCTCATGGCTCGGAATTGTTTTGAAAAAATGTGTATCTGAATTTTAATGTACCAAGGCGTGAGTATAATGAATATTAATGTATTAACACGTGTCTGTTAATACATCTGAAGAAATTCGATACAAAGTTGAAAGCACCACGTATACACGAACAGTGGTTGATATTTATTAAATTTTCCACGTGATGGTTTTTAGCATGTCTATGCGCGCCATGAACGCATAAAATCTACAGTCTCGGTAATGAGAAGGACGACATTCTTGTTATCAAAAAGTGTTACGTAGTCTAGTGAAATGTGCTTGGATATAAGTGAAAAATCAAAAACGGACATTAAGATTAAACTGTGGATGTTCCATGTAAGTGTATTATATTAGACACTTGCGTGAGATACAAGTGCGTGAGATTCACAGTTTAATCCTTACAAAATCAAATTCATACACACCATTTGTTGTTTAATCGAGTTAAGAATATTGAACAAAAAAAAAAGCACAACGAATGTTCGCGCATTTCACATTCCAAAAGAGAAGAAATCATTTCATGTTGACCTGTGTTCATTTTCGTGGTCCAGGTTTAAGGTCCGAAATTGTTTCACTATATGTTTTGTACCTTCTGATAGTTTTGATAATAAAAATCGACAACTTTTGCGACTGCACCGATTCTATTTCCAGTCACAACGTGGATGTTTTATATTTATACAAATACATGGAATTTTATCCCTGTTATATGCTCTGGAATACGTTTTTAAATCGCAGTAGATCGGCGGAGGAAAAAAAAAGATATATGGACTATTTTTGTAATAAATTTTATCGTGTGTGATAAACGGTATTCGCAACATGTAATTTCTCACTTCTTTTATAATGATTTTGGTACTAATCGAGTGATATTTTACCGATGCGTAAATTAAATGGTGCTTACATAAAGGGGACATTTGTTTTTCCATTTTTATTCAAATATAACCGCCCCTGTATCCTCCCACAATTGATCTGATGAAATATACATTCATTGGATTAAAATATTCCGTTATTTAAATCCTTAAACAGCATTAGATTCTTACTTTGACAAAGTTCGATTTTAATGTGAATATTATTCGTACTAGAAATAAAATGAAAGTATTGTAATCTCATGAATCTCAATTGTGTATTGAAGTTTATTTAATTCAATACTGTATCACGTAAAAGTTATTTGTTTGAAAGTAATAAATACATTTTGCATTCCAATAAACTGACTGAAAGTGAAAGAATTTCAGTTTCTAGTCAAATGGATCTAAATTATTCAAGTAAAATTGAGAAGTGTTGCGATTGAGCATCACTGCAATGTTTCTCGCAAGTGCTCGTTCTCTGTTGTGTTTACTATATAACTGAGCTTAAAAGCACTGCGTCCGGGAGGTTCTCTCGAGCAACACCACGGAGCCACAATCGGAGTTCTCAGTGACTCTCATGCTCTGAGGAAAGTCCCTGGACCTGTGGCAGAAAGTGTCGTAGCGCAATGTCCGCTGTTAGCCTTCACAGTCTCCTCGAAACTGGAAAGGACGCCTTTGGTTGATCTTTTCGAGTTGTGCTGAAGAGTATTGGTCAGAGATAAAGTAATGTGTTGAATGTTTGTGGTATTCCACTCCTCTGCCTCAAGGCGGAGGTTGGAAAACCGTGTTCAACCGAACAGGGCTCACTACGAGGGAACTTCTCGCTTTTGTTTTTCTGTTCTTTTTCATTAATTTTTTTTAATTGCTAAAAGTATGAAGTAGAAAAATACTAAAGGCAAATTTTTGAACTTTAATTTATTGGTATCATCCAAAGTAATGCTATTCGTACAAATGTTTGGAAGTTTAGTTAATCATCGATTAATACTAGTGACTTGCTACTAGATGGCGTCATCGATTTGTGATGTAGAGGCAAATGATTTTTGCCAATATTTATACTATGCATTATGCACGTGACGGCAAGGATCATTTGAGCCTTGCTTATTATTGTTTAAAAATATTTTATGTTTAATCAGGGAAGGTTATACGATTGTATCAATATTTATTAATACCTATTTATTTTAATATGTAATCTTGATTAGTTATAAAATGATAATTTGTATTTACTAAACTGCTTTTGACAGAACGATTTATATAAATTTAATGTATATAAACAAAAATAACAGTGCATCACAGATTTACTTCTGAGTGCACAATACATTCTCAAAGATAATAAGTTGATAATTAAAATTATTTTATGTTGGCAACGTAATATTTTGTACGTGCTAAAATAATTTTTACACATTGGACGTCGTCTTGCTAATATAAAAAACATATTAATTCAAGTAAACCATTGTACATATCAATGTCTCAACGCTCTAAGGTTATTCAACTATATAAGACGGTAATAAATTACAATTTTAATTTAGGTCAATAATTCACTGATACTTATTTATATAAAAAACTGTCATTGACATATTTACTTACTTCATTTACTATAGAATTAAATCTGTATTATCTAATATTTTCAGTTGTTATTTATGGGTAGAGAATATCCAAGAGGTTATGACTTTTTTAAACAAAATTTAAGAAGAGCCTTCGAAAAAAATAAAGGAGAAACGGACCCAGAAAAAATCGATAAAATGCTGGCACACGGAAATTTTGTCATTAAAGAATTAGAAGCGTTGTATATGTTACGGAAATATCGAACATTAAAGAAAAGATATTATAATAACCCATAATATTATATAGTAATATTTACCATAGGACAAATAAAGAATTTAATATCTGTTCGTTTCGTAAAGATGTGTATGACCTGAATGAGTCTGGGATACTAAAAATTGAATATATTTTGTATATTTCTTTCGTAAATAAATTAATATTTTTGTGAAATATTTGTATACCTATGTGTATAATAGGAAAATATATCTGTACAATTGTTATTTCTATAAACAATTATATATTTTACGATTAAACTAAGTGTAAAGTATGTATTGGTTAGCTTATCAACATGGTTGTCAAAATTGACGTTAGAACTTGGGTACACAAAGTTCAAATATTTATGTTCGCTCTAAGTTCTAAAGTATTTGAAATGTTTTAATTCGATTAATAAAGATTGGTATGTAATTTAGAAACAGTATAAATTTTATAAATATGGCAGTCTGTGTCGCTGTAATAGGTAAAGATGTGAGTACACACTTCCTATCTTGAGGTTAAGATGAATCTGAGAATGTTAATGATAGATTTTGCGCATATAACAAATTAAATATTTTTATGTAGAATTCTCCAAAATACATTCGATGTGCCGATGAATCAATGGCATTGCAATTTCATCGTAAGGTCCATACATCGATAGACATAATAGAAGAAAAGCTTAATGATGGAAATAAAACAGCAATTGACATACGGGATTTGTATTTAGGATTATTAAGTACCACAGAAGAATATAAAATGTATACAGCATGTGTAACATTGTATGAAATTATTTATAAACAGTTGCGAAAATATATTATTTTTGAATTGCAGATATGGCTATGCAACAAATACGAAAATTAAGTTTATTGTTGTATTACAGTCATCAAACACGTCAATACGCGATAATGATGTGAAAATGGTATTATATAAAAAAAAGATTCAATATTATAATTATATTGTACCAAATAATGACACATTTTCCATTGCAGATTTTTAAGAAATTACATGCTGCATATTTTAATTCCGTATGTAATCCATTTTACATTCCAGATGATGAAATTAATTCTAAGTAAGTATAGTTAAAGTAACTTTTGACATGTAACAGTACCTAAGAAATAGTAAAATAATTAAATTAATTTTTTACCTGTAATCTTCAGGTCATTTGATTTATCAATAATGGAAATAATGGGTATCATATAGTTTATGTGAGAATGGCTTTATAATACAGAAAGTAAGAGGACGTCTAAGCAATGTTAAAAAATATGTAAATAATAAATAGTGTAAACTAAGAAGCAAATTATTCTTTTTATTTATACATGAAAATTTTCTTTTATAGAGCTACTTTATTTTTATAATGTAAGGTACAAATATATATTAGAAAGTAAATTTATTAAACGTCAATTTATTTTACAAAGTATAAATGAAATGTATATACGTATACAACAAATAATATAAAAACAACAAATATAAATACATAGCTAAATATATTGTACATAGTACTGCTTCTGTTGGAGGCCTCTTAAATTGTGTTCTCCATAAAAACTATTTACAACCTGAATTATGTGAACAATTCATGTAATTTTAGTTTAGCAACTTTCAAGATGTTCTTTATGGTTTAAAATATAAAAAAAATACTTGTTACTAAAGTATGCAATCATTTACTGAAATATACACAGATCTGTCTCTCCTCTTTCTCTCATAACATAAAATAACAAAAAATAAACATTTTGATCTTCTTATAATATCATACTTTGTATCACAAAAGTTAGAAATTTTAATTTAATTCCTTCATGTGCTTTGCTTTTTGTCTACTAATCTGACAGTGACATTCTTTTGTTTCATATTCATACTTTCTTATTCTTTATCGTCCAATTTCTTCTGAGGTATTTTTGAATGTACCAAATCCCATGTTAGAAGAGTTTTATTTGGCTTGGTACATAGATCCATAATAATTTGACCTCCTTTCTTAGCCTGTACAGCTCCTAAACATGTGCCAGCTGCCATATTGTACAGGGGTGTACCATTCTAGACACATGTATTTAAATTCATTTAGTCTGTACACCTAACATGGAAAAAAATAAGTACTTACAGCACTTTTATGTCGCCATTCTTGATTACCACCCATCTCATGACATTTCCCAAGCTTTGGTATCTTGTCTGCTCCTTCCATACAAAGTATTTGGCCAAGGACTAACTCTTGCTTATCTGTTTCATACCACATCTACCCAGATCAAAATTTATTGTATTAATATTATTAATAAAAAAATATAACAATCTCTTACAAAAGTAAATATATTATAGAAATTTATAATGGCTTTAAAACAATTACCTGCGATTTAATTCTCAAACATGTTGACAAAATCAGTTTAGAACCCTTGGTCTTAATATCTTTTTCACTCTGAACACACAATGTTGTGTTTGAAAGTCTAATTTGATACTCATCAATGTAATTTCTCTTTCTAGAATGCCAGGGTTGGATTTGTCTCTGCTCTAATTTTGCCAATTTCTCTTTCATTCTACTTTTGGTATCATTCGGTAATGTTAATTCGGGATATACTTCTTTCAAATACCATGAAAAATTTTTGCAGTTCAATTCATTGCGTAACTTTAACCTATCTGTCACATCACCATAATCGATTTTCACAACATTTTTTAAGAAATAATCTTTATATTCATCTAACCAAACATATGCAACACGCAATGAATTTTTCAACATGCTATCATGTTTGTCATCCCCACCATACGGTCTCCGTTTCCTAAATACATGGCCAACTCTTGAACAAGGAATCAATGCAATGCTCCCACCACACATCCAAATCTGAAGAATATTACAAATTACTACTGAATTAGAAATAACAGAGAAATAAAGTAAATTACTGTCTCACTCTAAATGATATTTCTAAATTTTCACCACCCCAGATATCCATGCCAGCATCATATTCTCCAAGTTTTATAAAATATTCTCTATCCATTGCAAACAATCCCCCTGCCATTGTTGGTGATCTATTTAGTAATAATGATTAACATGTGTGTAATACAACATAATTAAAATGAACCTGAATACATAAAAATATGATCTTACTTTATGGGTTTTACAAAATCTTCATCATGTTTCAGTGTGCCAACTGGTAAATTGTCCCATTTAAAATGCAGTCCCCAGTTAAATCCTCCTCTTACTAAGGGACTACTGGTATATTGAAATGTGTCTGGGTCGATAATATCAATTACTGGCATTGCTACAGTAGTTTTTGAGGAAGCAATTTGTGAAAGAAGTGGTTCTATCCACATTACATTTACTTCTATATGGCTGTCCAAAAAGATCAAAACATCTCCAGTTGCTTTTCTTGCACCATACATTCTTGCTCTTATTAATCCTTCACGTTTTTCTGTTTTAAAATACTTCACTTTACCATTAAAATTATTATCAGTGTACGTTTTAACTTTTTCATGTAGAGCTTTGTCATCACTCCAATCATTGACCAAAATAATTTCATGTAAAAGATGAGAAGGAGTCCTTTCAATAATGGAATGTAGAGATCTCAAAAGTGTCATATAATGTTCATTGAAAAAGCATATGACAATGCTAGCTGATGATAAATTGGTAGGATAGTTTTGCGTCTGGCACAATTTATGTCTTGTATCAAGTAATACTCTGTGTATTCCAAGATTATCTGATACCAAAACATTAAAGGCATAATTTTTGTAACCTTCACTTCGTTTTCGTTGATCATCATAATTTCTTACAATTCCAAGCTCATCTAAACCTAGAAATATATTATTACTTTTATTAAGTAATATACTATAAATTCTAAATGAAGATATTAAACAACATTTCATTTTTCTAGTCAGTTTAGATATTATATTGCCAAAGTACCTTGCCCTAAAGTGACAGCAGGTTTTACTGGTATGGGTTGCAATTGTTGTAAAAGAGCATCGTTGTTCTTATAATTAGATTTTTTTAAACCATAACTATTTTTATATGCCAATACCTCCTTTTCATCGTGAAATATTAGATTATCACGTAATCTTAATTCACGATCATTATATGCTTTATGATCAAATGTAGATTCATTTAATAATTTAGAACTATCTGACACTAATATTGTTGGATAAATGACGTCTGTATTTTGGGACAATCTTGAATAAAGATACAAACTGAAAGCCCATGTTAAGGAGGCTATTATTACACCCGATAAGAAAGAAAAGTACCTCGTTGACATCATCTACAGATTGTCAAGAAAATAAACAAAATTAATAAGAGTCGAATATATTATCAATAGCACTTTTAGTGCAAACGAAATGTAAAATACTCACTATTAAAATATGTATTTGATAATTTAAACTTAATCTATCATTATTGTAATAAAATACATTCTCATTTTATAAAAAAATAATACACGGGTGACAGTACTATAAAATGCGCATCGCCATTTTGAAATTTCTTATAACAGCTGTTTTGTAAGTTCCTTATTATTTTATGATATTCATAGGCGTGTATAACTATAAGAAGTTATAAATATTGTTAAAAAAGTATTTTTAACAAAATGGCTTTGACAACAAAATTTGTAAATGGCTGTTAGCTTGTATAAAACTATTTCAAGAAAGAAACCAATCTTACTAACTGCCCCTGTGGCCTAATGGATAAGGCATCGGTCTCCTAAACCGGGGATTGTGGGTTCGAGTCCCACCAGGGGTAATTAAATAAATTTTTTTGTACGAATAAAGATGTTTATTATATTTTTTCTGATTCATATTTTAAATTGACGTTTTAAGCAAGTATTCGTTACTTTCATAATTAGGTTTAAAAAAATTAACTCGCGTGTTTAGTGCAATAAAAATTTGTTTATAAAATTTATTTTAAAAATAAACACTTATATAATTTTTATAAAATTAACTCAAATGTTAACAAATAGAATCCATTTATCTCTGTTATCTTTGTCATTATCTTCACTCTTTTGCTGAATAATGTTTAATAAATCGCGCAGATGGATCGCTAATTCCTGTAATCCATCGAGGCATCCAAAAGTATGGCATGAATTCTTCAGCTTGGCCTCCATAATATTTCTCGAAGATATTTCTAAAATATAAATAGAAGTATTGTTTTTATAATAAACTAGAATTTGTAAAATGTTTATAAGGAATATTATTGTACCTATAATACAGTGCTTCTTTGGTTTTTGGTGTACAATAGGTATATTTAAGATGAGCGTTCTCCAAATCTTCATCTGTTACATGATCTTTTATTATATCATGTACAACTTGGAAAAGAGATTTTTTAATTGACGTTACGCCATCGCTGAATGCTTCTTTGTGTCTCCACAGTATATTTGATGGTAACAGACCAGTACCATCGAATGCAGATCTTAATAAATGTTTTTCTACTCCTCCTAAAATATATATACCGTGTAAACATTATTATAAGCATAATAATGCAGTGATTTTACCTTGAGGTTGTCTAGAAGCAGCGTCCAGTGATAAATAATAATTTGTAAACTGTATATCTAAGAATGGAACTCGCAATTCTAAACTAAAGGCACTAGTTGTCCTATCTGCTCTTAAACCATCATACAAGTAAATGTCCTTTAGTAATCGATGAGATTCATTATGAGCTTCTATCTCATTGGGTGCATCTCGAAAATAAATGTAACCTTGTGCCAGCTCATCTGCACCTTCTCCACTAAATATTACTGTTGTCTCTGTATTATTCTTAATGTACTTCGAGATAAGGTACATACTGTGAAATTTAATATGTTATTTAATCCAAAAGTTAAATGATTTTTCTTGTAGAAGATATACTTAACCCAATAGAAGCTCGAATTGTAGTAATATCAAAAGTCTCCAAGTGATAAATCAGTTTGTCTAAAATATGCAGTACATCTTTCTCTGAAAAAATGATTTCATGATGTTCTGTTCCTATATAATCTGCAACCTAAGATAGACATTAATATATCCATATATTGGTAAAACAATTTGTTTAATATAAGATAAAAAAATGATCTTTTACCTGCCTAGCTGCAATAATATCGGGGCTATCACCCATTCCAATTGCAAAACTTTGTATTTTATATGGTAGACTTTCTTCTTTAGCATGTTTTACTAACAAAGCTGCAACTAAACTTGAATCTAAACCACCTGACAGCAGACATCCTACCTTTCTATCGGCCATTAGTCTTTTCTTTACAGCAGCTGAGAGTAACATTCTTATGTTTCCAAGTACATTTGTTTTACTTAATGCTGAAAAAAGGCTTGTACTATTGTATTTGCATCACTTAAATTTGTTATGGCTAATTTTTAAATTTCTTCAACAAACCATTCCAATTAGTATATGGTTTAAAACTAGGTTTGCTTCCTGGTTTACAGTAGTTCACTTTAGATAATAATTTTGTTCTGCCATCATTTAAGATTTCATATTCTTCATAATGACCTGGTGTAAATGGTTTTAATGTCCAATCTGATTTTATACGTTTGGTTAATCCCATAAGACCCTAAATACATATTTTAATATAATACAATTTTATGACTAAAATAAACTACTTTTAATTTGTTACTTTGCTCTCCGAACAAATTCCAAGTTGTCCATCAGTAGAATATAATTGAAATAAAGGTCTAACACCGTAAGGATCCCTGCCAATCAGAATTCTTTTGTTCTTAAAATCCAATAGACAAAATGCAAATACACCATCAAGCATTTTGGTAACATTTTGTGCACCATTATTTTCATACAAATGTATTATTACTTCTACATCACAATTTGTACTGTATTGGAATCCATGTTCTTCGCTGATCTATAAAATTAAATATGGAATTTAATTAAACAGCTTTGATAATAATAAGAATACAATTTGTAAAGTTGATTTTACACTTTTATAATTATATATCTCTCCATTGCACAGTAAAAAGATATGAGGATACTTAATAAGTCTCATTGGTTGCATTCCACGGAGGTCATCAACAATAGCCAATCTATGGAAACCAAGATAACCATTCTATGAAAAAAAAAATTACGAAAGTTTATTTATATTACATTTCACTTTTTATGATATTTATACCTTGACTGCATGGTCATATTCAAGTTTAAAAGCTTCTGGTCCACGATGGCTTATTTTTTCAAAATTCTCACACATACAGGTCAAAGGAATGTCTAATCCAAACAAGGCCCAAATTCCACACATTTTGATTAATCTCTTATTATTCCTATAATGGATTATGATTGCTATTAGTATTATTATTATTGCTATTATTGCTGAATAATTAAGGTATAGAGTAACATAAATTCAATACAATTTAATAAATAAAAATAGATAAACTTTCACATTGAATTACATTAAATAAGTATTAGAATAATAGAAAGTACCTTATAGAAGAAATATTTTACGAAGAATAGTAGTTTCCTTGTTACTTTTGGGACGTTCTTTATTTCAAGAATCATATAAAAATTCTGAAGAAAATTTACAAACAACACTGTTTACGAGTTTATATACATGCAGGGACATGTGTGGGGGTGCGTCGATTCCACGTTGCGTATTCGCGCGTCTGCGCACTTTTATATAAAAAGATTACATTTATCTATTCAAAAGATGTTGGCCTTAAACAATGTAGATAAAATATAAAACCTTATAAAAATAAAACATAACTAGCGTAAGTGAAACATAACTAAGTAAGTAATTAATGAAATATAACAGTTATGTTACAAAATTCACTTTTTATCATGCACTAATGGGACTGTTTTTACACGGTTCATTTCGACGACACGTTTTTTTTTGCACGTTTTATTCACTTTTCTAACACGGATGTACGAGTTACGTTTCCGATAAAATGCTGGAAAACTGAAACGTCTTTCAGCTTGATTTCAATAGCACAAGACGTTATCTCAGCGCAACGAAATTCGATACGCTATCTATACTTTCATTTCAAATTGTAACGGTTATACATATACAATGCACATGTGACATGTGACAATGTTTTCCTTTCATTCGTACGATTATATTCAATCAATTAAGATGTCCCCGCAGCATAAGCTTATTTATCCGTACGCATTCAAATACACATTGGTGTTACATTTAACACACACTTTATTATTATACCGATTACATAATTATACTTACAGGACGCATCATGCGTACACATGCCATATCGAACAAAGAAAGAAAAATTCAAAATTAACATAAAAACCGTTACGTAGAAAAACATATTTGGCGAGTAACGAATCGTTGCAAACAAGGTAATTTACACCGATACGATACGAACCAGTTCAACACGGTTACTTATCGTGCAACACCGATACACAGTGCGAGCGAAAATATTCGAGCAATCGATAATTCGAATTCGAACGTACGCGAATTATCCTGCAGTTTGAATAAACCTGTGGCATTATTTTCATCTTCTCGATTGAATACATATTAATTGGAGCAGACGATTAGTGGTAACGAGAAGGAGCACGGTTGTGCAACCGTTGTGGTCGGTGGTGCCCTCTTCCGGCGTGACGGCGAGCCCGTTGGTAGAAGGTGGTAATCGCATAGCAGCACGCGAGTGAAAGGAGGGGGGCAGAGCGCAAGATCGTCGTTTCTCTTTCGCGATTTCTTCGTTTTCGGTTGAATTCGTTGGGTGCGTACGGCGGGGCCAGGTTTTTCGTTGGCGGTGGTGTTCGACGAGGTGGTGGACGCCGTGGGATCGCGTTCATGCACGGCACGGCCGAAGGAAAGGAGCCGGTGCGCGAGTCGGACACCCAGGCCGTTACTTCGATCAGCTGGTCGTTTGTGGGATCGCCTTGAATGTCGGCGTATAAGCGCGCGGGGCAGTTGGCTCTCGCCAGGGCTCCAGGAAGGATGCGCGATCGGGGGTGTGCGCTTCTCGAGACTGCCACCGGTTTTCTGTGTGCCGGCCGCTTCACGGCCTATAACGCGGCACCATAGCCACGGGCCGTTCAACAAAAACAACCTTCGCGGTTTATTCATCCGTCCGGTGTGAAGAGTGAGTCGACTTGTGCCCGCGGGAATCGAGGGGTTACCGTGCAGAGGAAGAGGAACAAGAAGACGAAGGCGAAGGCGAAGGCGAAGACGAAGGTGAAGGAAAAGCTTACAGCAACACTCGAGTGATTTTTCTATGGTGAAGAGAGAGATAGTCCGCTTAACGTCTTCTGCCGTATCGATGTGTATTTAAGCCTGATCAAACCGAAACGCCAGGCAGAAAGTTAACGTTCTCAAGGTTAGAAGCTACGATCATCTAGAGCCACGACTCTGGTGCACTCGGCATTTTTACTAGACGCGCTTAGGTTAAGTGTCACCCGTTGCTAATTCCCCGGCGGCGAGCGACGAATTCGAAGCAAACGGAAGCGAGTGTCGCACAGCGATCCGCTTCGACGATCCTTTCCTTCACGGTTGTCACGTCGTCGCCGTGCATTCTGATCTCATTGGGCATCGATAAACTTACTCGTCGTCGCCGCGGACGGACCGGCCGACCGGAGAGCTCTCTCGCCATTGCAAGAGGTCGAATTCAACGTATATATCTGTTGTGTGCGTTCCTTTAGAGTGCCGTAAGTTTGAGCAACGGGAAAAGAAAACAAGCCGGTCGATACGTCCGAAGGTTTCGGGAAAAGGAGTTTCAGGCGATTCGTCGGCGTTCCTCTGGGATTACCTTCCGCGTTCGTTACCGACCGACGTGTACGCATATTCTTCGTACGTGCAACGACGGCTGAGAATGCGTTTTTGGCTGCGGATTATTTGAGCGTTCCAATTTCAAAGTACACGAGGAGAGGTGTGTCGGTGCGTCGAACCATCGAATCCCGTAATCGCGGGCACGCGATCGCTAGCGCTCGCCGGATCACTGTGTCACCGAATGCGGAGAAACCGGAAGGAAGTTCAGCCCGGTGAGAAAAATCTGCAGCCCGACGCGCCAGCGGCGTACCGTAGGGCCCGTTATGACGTCACTTAATGGCTCGCGTGATTTTCGTACTTAATGCAAAACCTAACCTCAACGCGACCGATGCAAACCGCTTATTAGTAAATTGAAACACGTCGCACCGCGAGCTCCATCGACGAGACAACATTTGCTCCGATTCGATATCTCGCGACGGTCCTTTTCTTTCTTTCCGCTATTTCTATTTCTTTTTTTGTTTCTTCTTTTTTTTCGTATTTTTCGAGTTACCCAGGAAATTTCGTACTTAACATCGATTCGGGGGGGAAAGAGAGAGAGATAGAGATAGAGAGAGAGAGAGAGAGAGCACACTGTGCCGGCGTTACCTGTTTTTATCGGCTGTGCAACCAGTTCAGTGGTGAATAATTCCTCTAGTGGTGTGTGTGTCGAGCATTATGGGAATCGCTTCCAGATATTAATAATTTCATCGCGACCGGGAGGAACGGACGGGAACAGAAATTTATCGTGACGGACGCCAGGTCGATTACTACGCAAATCAACGTCACCGCCACCAGCTAAATTTTCGCACGGTGCAACGCGTCGCTTCAAGGTAACTTTATTTTTATTTTCCCGTATTAATGGAACACGCCACGTGTTCACACGGCTTTTTAATGATTCGTGCCGCTTCCAGCTGGCCGGCATATGGTTAGAACGGTAAGAATCATTGAAGCGTGTCGTTCGGTCGCGATCGAAATCGGACAGTTTTATGTTCTCGCCTGGAGGGAAACGCGTTATCAACCGTAAGCGTACGGTGCCCCGTGCAATTTCCTTTTTTTTCGGGTAGCCATTAGTGCAAGTGGGGAAAGTTTTGTTTTATTATTTAAGACTCGCTCGAGCATACTACTACGCGTTGCACATGGTACCGTTGCCCGATCGTCCTTAAGGACGTTGAATCGGTAGTGGGGAGAGGTTCTTCACTACCATTCTCTTTTAATGGAGTGACGTAAGTCCTTTTGAAAACATCAAGTAAACTTACAGGTACACAACAACGTATTTGTTTACCAAACAGTCGAAGCGTATTTTAATCGGATTTTCTTCTGTCCGATGAGTCATAATTAAACCGTTATTTCAAAGAAACGATCTCGCTCTCTTCGAGAAGAAAGGCGGACACACACATAGCGTCGCCATTTTCGTTTGAAACTGCGCTAAAGGCGGCCGGGTTCTTTTTTAATGACGAAAACGCGTAATGGGCTTCCATTTTGGCAAAGACACTTCGGTATAGCAATTGAGAAACCTAACCTACATTATGTCCCTTACTTTGCAACGTCTTACGTGCACGATATACACGCGTACACCGGATTTCTTACACCCCTCGACTTTTGGCTTTAAATAGAAAGGAGTAACAAATACACATATACAGCCACGAAAATGAATCTATACACACGTATATCAATTCTGATACCCACATATATCAGGTTATTTCATTTAGACTGTTGCAAAGGACAGCGGCGTTTTAATCGTTGCATCCACCGATTATTATCGGTAATATTTACACATGTATCGTCAGCGGACAGTAAACATATTACCAACAATAATTAGAGTAATAATATTACCGTCATAGTCAACAATTTATTACTTGAATGAAAAACTGTTTTTAAATAATTTTGACTACCCCCATGTGTACATACACTTGCCAATAGTTTATAAACATATTATTTATTTGAAAAATATTTCGACCAATGCGCTTATCGAGGGTAGACAGTGAACTTGAAAACGCATTGTTACGGTAACGCCGGTTTCAAGGTGTGGGAAGATGAGAAACGCATTCCTCCTGCGCAGAACTTTCTTTTTCGCATTTTATGGGGCACCAGTGCTCGAATAGCGCGTAAATATTTTCGTAATCACTTAGCGGCGCGCATTAGTACGATTGTCGAACGCCGCTGTTCGACTATTAATTACGCGCGTTAATTACCGGTTACATATGCGGGTAAATCGAAGCCTCGTTCGATGAACCCTACACGCGCAACCGAGCGTCGCTTATTGTGTCACGTTAAAGGCTCTTTTTTCCCCCGTTTCCATCTTTTTTCCTTGCTTAACTCCGCCACGGGAATAAACCGGGCGTCAACCTGTTCGACACTGTCCGGCGTTAAAGTTTATCAAAGCGTTACCAATTCAGCTGAATGTTACAAAAACTACGAGAATGTTAACCCCTTGGCTTATTTACTTTTGCTACTAAGCTCGTGCAAAATGTTTCTATCAGCAGTTTAGAAAGAACGCAAAGAAATTGTCCACTGCACTTTACGTACAAATTTATTTTCAAGATGATACATTGGTAATAACAAAATAGTTTTTTGCTTCGATCCATGCACATTGAACAATATTCATGTTTATTAAACTAATCCCGAAAGTTAGTTACATCATTTCTACCAATTTCAGAGCAATTCGTGTTCTTCGATTCGATAATCCTTCAATGTTCTCCAGTGTACACGTAAACAATAATATACGTAACACGAATTCATTAGCAATTGTTTCTATTGTTGGAAACACGAACGTTTCGCTCGACTTTCTAAGTCGAGACCAATTTCCTAATGTCTTCTCGATAACATTACCGATTCCGACTTTCTTCGCTTTTTCATTGATTGAACTTGTAAACAAGTTGTTACCCAATTAGCATAAGTAGTGAGAAATGAATTACTACGCGCAGAGCGCGATACAAATCGATTGCTACATAAACGAACTTACGCAACGTCCAGAAGAAATGAGAAATAAGTCAGCGGGTCTGCTCGGTGCTTCTAGCGTTAATCTTGTAGAGCCCCTGATAATTCAATTCTGCGTTCCCGATCTTTCGCGTTCGCGAATCGCGGTCCCGGTGCGCGCGATCGATCGACCGGCCGGGATAAATTATCGGAATAATCGGCGGATCCGCGTTTACCCGTGATCGGATTTGACTCTGTTCCCAATGCAAACACTTCGACTTCGGTTAGCAACCGCTGCCTGCGTCACCGTCCTATTTTCCAAATATTTGTGATATCATTGGAGCGGAGGGGGGGCAGGATGCGTGCGTGAGCATCTCCGCGCTCGTAAAATCGCTCGAATCGAATGCATCAGCGGGGAAATCCCCTTAACCCGTTTAACCGCGATTAACGCGGTCTTTTTATACATCTTTTATCTGCGGGAGTTAAGGCATTTATGATTATTACCTTATTTATCGTCAGATTTTGAAATACATTACTCTTCGATAACGAAGGAGGATGTAATTTACACTTCAAACGAATGCTGTTTATTTTAACCCTTAGCACTCCGGACGGTTTTGTAATTTATCAGCAACTGCAATTCATTTTTATGGCACTTCTAGTGAAATTGATAAATGCAACGTTCCTTCGGTCTTTTATTCTCCTTCTCAGTAGAAAATTTGGATGTGTGGAAAATCGAATAAGTTTAGGGTCGTTTCTTCGATTCGTTAAAATATTCGATATAACTGGTGCAATATTGGAGCCTGCAGAGTTCTAAGGATTAATTCGTTTCCTTCTTTCGAAAGACAATGGATTTCAATCGTAGATTCTTAACTCTAAAAATACCAGATCAAAACGACCCATTTTTAGTTTTCTGTTTTTGCGGTTATTGAAAAGATAACAGGATTCTCTGAGAAATTACCGAAGAAATAGATCCAGCGAATTGGAACTGAATGGAGATCTCAGTAGATGCAGTTTTAGAGTTCCTTCAGAGAAATTTCGAAAAGTCGATGCGAATGTTCGGTAGTTTTAGCGTTAATTTAGTTGTAAAAATGAATTAAGCGTCCCCTCAGACGAACCGTCTGATTCGAGTCTATATCCAGCACGTTGAATCGCACATACACGGAATCGTCCCCCGATCCGTCGTATCCTTTCTGGGTTAATCCGTATCGATCTCTTTCGCGTTCGGAATAGTCCGCGCTCCCTATCATAATGCCGAAGTGAATTATAGCGGAACTTTCTTTCTGAACCTGACAAATATGTTTACGGAGCCTCCATTTTGCTTCGCGAAGCTGAGAGGCTCTGCCTTGAGGATAAAGCATCGACACCGTAATCAGTCAAATAACTGGTTACAAAATAAACGTACGCAAGTTGAACAATACATTGTTATTAGTAATAACAGGAACAAAATGAGAGGAAAGTTGAAAAAGTGATCAACACCTTGCCTGATTTACTTTGAACCAAACGTTCCCGTTTAAATTTCTTTACGAAAATAAGAAACTTATCTTAATTAGAGCATATTCCTCAAATACTCTGCGAAATCCAGTCATTTCAATTCAAGGGGTTAATCGGACAATATAGGAATCGCTACGAAGTTGTAATCGAACGGAAGAAAATACAGGACTCTTAATGAAATGTTAAAACCGGTCATCCGGTACGTTAACAAATCATTGGATCGATCTGGCAGCGTCGGTCTCGAATATTTCGTCGGCGTCTCTCGTCAACGGTGAAAATTTCATCTCGTTTCCCTCGAATAGAATTCTTCTGCATTTTATAGCCCCGTTCCCGTCGATATTCTCTTCCTTCCCTTATTTGGAGGCTCCGTCGAAGCGAAACGTCGCCTGTACGCGTCGGATCTCCGCTCGACGCTCGTCCTGATAACCGACATTGCGTACTCTCAAGTTTTTCCGTATCCTCGGCTCGGTTCCGCGGCGCGTTTCTGTCTTTCTATATTTATCACCGCCTCCTCTCCGCCCTGTACATTTCCACCGAACAGAAATTCGCTCTCCGTCTATTCGGTATTCAAACAAACCGTTCGGATCGGCCGCGATCCCGCCGGGAGAGATTATTTCCAGTCGCGTGTACCTAGATACCGCGCAACAAATCGTTTCGGTAAACACGCTTGTTTACCGACCGCTGGATCGAATTTTCCGGAGAATCAGGAGCTCCGACGTGAACCCGTGCATCGCGAGAACGTGCTTCTCGGACACCCGGTGCACGTTTGCCGGGGTTTCCCTGCAACGGCGTCGGAAACGTCCGAAAACCCTTTGCGGACAACTTTTCAAACATTTGAGAACTGTGTACAAACATTGAATTATGTGTCGTAATCTTCAATACCAGAAGAAAAGGAAACGTGTCTATCTCTCTTTATTTGAGTTGTTAAGTTATTTATTCGAGGCTTTCGATTTTGAACATGGAAGCTCCATGTCGTAATTACGACATCCGATCGCGAAGGGTTGATAAAAGCGTGCGATTTTGCAGCGATACGACGCCGAGCCGGGGCTGTTATGAATTACTCGGGTTTCGTTGAACCGAGCGAGATTCGCTCGACCCTTATTTAGTTCGTGCGATCTTTATTTTCCGATTCTTCGCCCGTTTCGAAGGAAACTGTTCAAAACGCCCACCTGTTGATTCGAACACAGTTTACAAAGCCTCGTGAACTCGGAACATGGCGGAAATACTCCGCCGCTATTTGCTGGAACGTTTTCTTACGTTATCTCGAATTGATATTATTCGGCATTCGTTTTTCCGACGGAAGTCCCGAAAAAAGAGGAATTTCAAAAATGAGTTTCCGTTACACCGACTGTAGGTCGATTATTGGAAGGAATTCTTCGAAACATTTTTCGACGAATGTCGATATTCTGGGCCGATCGAAGGTTCATATTTGAAACAGCAAGTCGCAGACGAGCGATTCGATTGTTCGAACGGAAAGAGATCGATGGAATTAAATATTTATCAAAGAATCTTTGAATCCTTCGAAGGATTAGGAAGTCATCGAAGCTTGTCCAGCGTTAAAAGTGAAATTCTTCCTACGAAAAAATGTCGGGAATCTGAAATGGCGGATGAAAGAGGCGCACGAGCGTCGCTTTGATCCTTTCTTCTCTTTTTCATCTGAATTCCAAATGAAACGTTACGCAACGAACGGCAATCTAGTGACAAAGTCCCAGATTCCGATGATTTCTGCTCGAAAGCGTAATCAGGAGGACTATCCTGCGTCGAGCGCTCATCGGGCACCGCGTCGGAAGCAGACGCGTGGAGAGACGCGCAACAGTACGATTAATTGCAAGGTCGAGTAGACGTGGCAGTTAATTAGTCGGCATTGTTGCGGAAGAAACGAAGGAACGTCACCGAGAGCCGGAGATGATGTTCGTGCGCTGCACACGGGGATGCACCGCGCGCATTGCTTTCAGTTGAATCCGATTCCCTCTGATCACGTGCGTTTTATATTATATTAGGTCATCCTATAAACAATGTTTCTTGTGAACTATTTAATGGAAAACCAAGCGACAGTCTCGGGAATTGCACAGAAAAATTAATCGAAAACCAGGGAAAGGTCGGACGTAATAATCGTCGATACGGCGATTCAAAGGAACGACGTTACTCATGGGATGACCTAATATTACGTCATCCGCCGTGTGTTTCCGACATCGACGTCGATATCCATGGGACACAGAGACGATATTGACTCCGTCAACTCCAATTACGAAGAAAGTAACATTTCCTCGGATCTTCGGCTGCGAAACCGAACGCTGACGTTAAGATCGATAATAAGCTCCGCAATCTCCGCCGCTGATTTTTCCATTATCGCGCGGTTTTCGTCCGATAAGCATCTCCGTAGTCAATCACAGGTGCAGTTCTGAATATACGATCAATATCGCGTACACCGGTGACTGTAATCGGCTTTTAGCATCGGAACCGGCTAAATATGGCTATCATCGATATTTCTGTTTTGTAACGGCCTTTATATAGAGTTTATCCGGCGCGCACATACAGGGTGGTTCGTTGTCTGATATCACCGGGAACCGGAATTTCCAGGGGAATCCGCGCGACGAGACGAACCGACCGAAAACGGTTTGTAATCGAGGTCCGCTTCGCCGATCGATTTGTTTATTGGATCATGAATATTATCGCTTTATCGCCGGTGCTCGATTAAGGCTAACTCGATCGGCCGCTCGAGCGTTAATTTATTTCGCGGGGATCGAGTTACACGCGTTTCAGCTCGTAATTGTTAAATTACATCGTTAGACAAAATAGCATTCGCAATTGCATCAGTTTCTCGGAAGGCAGGCTCGTCGACTCCGCGAAACAAAAGCAGCGAGGACGAATCGCGTGAGAAACGTTGACGCTTCGAGTCTCGATCGGTTCGTTCGTTTTCCCTTCGAGGAAATTGAATTCGATGGTTTTTTCGTCGATGCCCGCGCGTTCGACGAATTTTCAAACCGAACGCACGTCAGAAGCGAATTCCTGTGAAACCGCGGCACGTGAATTGGTTTCCTGTCGCGATAAGTGTTCGCGTACGCCTCGTGGCGGAAGGCACCCCAAGGTCACGGTATTAAAATGTGCAAGTATAATTGAAAGGAAAACTTTACGAGTCTCGAATCCATCTCGAGCGCAGTGTTAAACAAAAGATTCGTTTGTATCACTGTATTCGATCCTTGGAGCACCGCGACCTTTGTCTCGCGTATTATATCTTCTGTCTCCGATTCTAATTGAAATGCAGGGTGACTCACCTAAGATAACACCTAATAATGATCTCATGAGAGTTACTCGGTTGGAGTTTATTCGAAGGTCAGCCATCGTATACACTCGAATTTATACTTTCGATGTTTCTGACCTTACCGAGGACGTCCCAACGAATCAGGGTCGATCATGCCCTGCTCTATGTTGCTCAGGAGATGAGCCCCGAGAAGAATGCAGGTCCGATTGGTCGAAATCGAAGAGGCCAGCCCATTGTCTCACGCATGTCGGCTCCGGCGTGCGGTTCGCCGAAACGGTCACGCACACTAATCGATCGCGCGATGCTCTAAGTGAACGAGCTCGCAGTGGAACACCTCTGTTGCTCTCATGTCGTCCTGCTCGCCACCTTCTCGACAACATGGAGTCTACAGCGACACAATGGCGAATGGGACACAAGGGCAGAAAGGTCTCTCGCTATCTGTTTCGTTTATAGTCTTGATTCGTTACTATATCAACGAATAGCAGATTATAATAGAAACAAAGATGAGTTAAGGAACAAACTGGAAAGTTAGACAAAACGTGTAGAATCCAATGATCGTTATGACGAAACATACCGGTTACTAAAGAATCTGTGCTCGTTTCAAGCTAATCCTAACAATCGGACATTCCATATGTTACAACCTAATACTTCTGTTCCGGATCGATCCGACAAACGAATGGTCCAATCGTACAATCGACGGAAGCTCTTACTCGATATTTTTCGGCGTGAGATGTTGCGGCTCGCGTATTGATTGACCCGCGGCGAGGAGCAACGCCAAGAATCCATTATCCAACGTGACGTAATTCGAATAACCGCTAAGAACGGATGCTGGTTGTGTGTCCGCGCGCATGTACCCGTCTCTGTCCGCCGCGTGTACCCGCGTGGCCGCGTATCTCGCTTTATTTGGCCGAGGTGCTCGTTGCTAACGATCACAGTAACAAGATCGTCGGTGGCGGAGAAGCCATCCTCCGACGCTGCAGACATTCTGGCGACCGAGGTTTTACCGACTGGGTCGCCGACGCGAACCCCCCGTCATCGGCGTCATCGTCATCCTCGCCGTCATCGTCGCGTTCGATCTTCCCGGCGTAAAAATCTTGGCTGCCAGAACCGTTCCCTCTCTCTCTCTCTCGCTCTCTTTCCCTCCTCGTTCTATTGTGATCCGTTCGGAAAGGTCGCGGGAAAGAGGATTAAAAACAAGATGTTTTATTTACTTGGCTCGAGGCACTCTCTCGGTGGACGGAAGTTCTTTATCACGCGCGACGGTATCGCGAAACATTCGCATTTGTTCGGGAAAAGGGGCCGGACTACGAATCAGCGAGCTCGAGACATTCCGTTGGACGATTCGCTCTTGATTCCGGAAATTCGAAGTTGGAGCCATGACTATGAACGATGTTCCAACGGTAGATTTGCTTATGGTTTGACACTGGAACTACGGAACAGTTGAATTGAATTTTTGAAATTTTTCTGTAGAAAGATATGTATTAGTGCTAACGAAACTAGACTTCGAAGAGTTTAAGAGGAAACAGGAAAACTGTGAAATATTCTAACGATTGAAAGTGTGGCATCATTGGAAACGTTCGTCTTATGAAATGAAATTTTTCAGCCGGCCATTTTGTCGCTTCGCGTGCGGAAGGGAATTCGATCGGCGGCGATGCGTCGCGAGAAAGTACGAAGGGCACGCGGAAATTTCTAATCCAGTTTCGAAATGATCCCCGACCTTGGCTTTGCACAGCGTTTTCCAGGGTTCTCGGGCGTCGGGATGCCAAAGATGAGATCACACGCGCATATAAGCAGGGTTTCTCGGTAAAACTCTGTTGTAATCGTCGTTCTTGTTCCTTCGCACCTCGCGACACCCGAAAAATTGCTCAACGCGCGTGTCGCACACCTGACTCACGCGATGCGGCGGCACCGCCTACGGTGCAAATGATTTAACGCGCGATTCTCTTTCCAAACCGACGTTTGATCGGCCATTACACGTCGCTCAAACTGAAATACGATGAACATAGGACGATTGCGACACACAACGGGACCGGAAGATTGCGATTATGAAGAGGTGGAGTCGAATCCACCTCTTTCGTTCGATCTTTTCAACGAAGAAGGAATTCTAGGGGACGAAAGTCACGGTTGATTCTGCTCAGTACGAAACGGCAGCCATTCCGAACGACATTTTCCATTGCTCCAGTTTCCAGAGCCGCGTGTTTCGTTTTCCAACGGGACACGCGAAGTTCATTCGCGCAATCGCAACAATTTAGAACAGTGTTGCTGGCGTTAGTTCATCAGCGTCGTTATTATCTTATAGACCGAACGTTACACCAAGGTTGCCTTCTGCACATTGAATTAATCTTATAACCCGCGCCGCAACGCGGAGTTCCTGCAGACGCGCAGACCTTCACCGAATAAAAACCATTTAATAATCAACGAACTTGTCGCGGGAACTTCAGAGTATTCGGAAATAGTTCTAGTGAAATTTTTAACAAACAACCGGATCTGCTCTACGGGCTTCCTCGTTGGAAACTTTTTACTCGAATGTGTGTAAAAATAACTCCAGCAATTAGCACTAGAACTACCGAGCAGTTGAATTCATTAGCTCTTATTTGCTCGTGAAAGTGGGCAATTAAGAATTACCTGATACTTTAGTTTACCTATAACCGTGTCAACTTATTTAAACATTTCTGAGAAAAGCAACCGGTTTCTTTGTAATAATGATACACAAAGCGATCTGATACAAGATATTCCTTTCTCCCACTTGGAGAAGTCAGATCGATGTTCCTTAGTCTTTTAGTTCCGTAGATGTGTCGGAACAGATCGAAAAATCTGTTTCCTCGTGTTGCGAAACACCCGCACTGCGTCCGAGGGCGACCGGTTGTGTCGGTTCGGTTCGATTCGGTTCTCTTCGGTTATCGTGGAATTCCTTCTCCGGATGCCACCGCTCGTTTCGACGATAATTGATGCCGAGCACGTGTTCCGAACGATCGTCACGTGGTCGGGCTCGCGGATCACCGCTCCGCGATCGACCATTTCCCGCGATTTGCCCAGGAATCGCGTGATTCGCTCACGAGGATTTATTGCCGGCTCCTATGGCGGAGGAAAAATGGCGGTTCGGTTAATGGAATTCCCTTTTTCAACCACGCTCGCGACCACGCGTCACATATGAATCGCTCGGAAATCGACGCGGTTAAGTCTAGATAACAAAAATTGAGGAAATTAATGTTTTGGCTTCTGAAATGATTAAATGACGTATTCAAAAGCTATGAAAATAAGGGCTTTCGTATCTAGAACAAACGAAGAAACGGGTAAATCCTCTAATAGCTAGAAAGCATACTATTATTAAATATTATTACATTTCAAGACGCGGATTCACAGAGAAACCGAGGATTACTCATTCAGAAATCGCAGCATTAATATTATTCCTGCTGCAGAACATTACGCTAACCGGTAATTAACTTGCTCAGGGCTTCATCAAGCTTCAAGCTTTATATTTCATTTATGAAGCATTCCCTACACAGTTGTGTTTTCGTTTCATTATGCAATTTTCATTCCATTCTACTACACAATTCTAATTTGTCCAGTTCGATCCAATTGTCGGAACAAGCTGTTTTAAACAAATTTTCTCTTTGTTTCCTCTGCTGTTCTGTTCGTTATGGAGCACAGCATCGGCGCAGCCACCTCATCGCTCCTTGGAAAATTTACATCACTCGTTTCCGGTACTTTTCCAGCCTCTAGGCCGTGGAAAGTTTCCCTCCTATAATCGTCCTCGAACGGAGCGTTATTTGTCGCGTTGTTCAAATTCAGGCGATTTAACAGTGGATTTTATTCAATGTATAGAAACGATTTCCACAATCGACGGATGTTCCTGTTTTATTTTACATTTATCGAAACTTTTAACAGACTCCAGTTTCCAGCCAACTCTTGTTCCTCTATTTTCAAACTTCCGTGCTTAAAGGTTAATTACGCGCAGGAAATTAGTGTATTACTAAATATTAATATTTCTCGTTTTTGTGTAACATCGTACCATCATGCTATCCCATTCTTTGCGTTATTTTTACATTGCACCGCCTACACGCATTTCGTCCACGAAACGTACGAAATGACTGCCGCGCGAATGGGTTAAAGGTTAACGGGCGCACCATAAGAAATGCGAGGAGCTGACCGGCGAATCCGGAAGATGGACGTAGGATTCCGCGGCGGAAAGCGGGACTCCGTTCGCGGTGTGTCGAATTGTATAATCATCTCACGTGCCAGCGTGAATTAATGAGGTGCTCGGCTGATGACAGCAATACAGTGCCGCCCCGTCCCTCTCCCCGGCGCGAGAACTCGTCTGCGGCTTATCGAAGGAACACTTTAATTGCTGGCAAATTGCTTCCGAGCGATGCCAAAAAATTCCGTCGGAAATAACGTCGGATAACTCATACCCGTTGCCAATTAAAGCGGACAGAATCACTCGCGCCGCCCCGCATTGGCCGTTAATATCGAACGGGATGCAGCTTCCGTTCCGACGTTCGGCTCGCGAAACCATAATCGAATGACCGCCGACGAATTCGGCTGTCTTTTTCGTTTCGAACGTCTCGCGGCTGCGCTGGAAACGAGGATTTTCGGTTCAGGAAAGACTCGGGGTGAATGGAGTCCAGATAATTGGTTTCTCGAAATAGAAATTGCGAACGGAAGAATAGAAGAGACGAACGTTGGACATTGAAATAGAAGCTCCGTTATCCAAAACGAGCATTCGAAAGCGGAGAAGCAGGATGCACGGTAGAAAATAGGTTGAAAATCGGATTCCCGTTTCGAAATATAAAAATTCCAGACAAAGGACTGTTTTCATTCTTTCGCATCGATCGACAAGTCGTGCCCCGCGAGACCGTGCTCGCCCGTTGAATAAAAACGAAACGAACTTCGAGACGTCGTTCGGCTAACGAACGGTCCCGGAGATAATTGTGTCGGCGGATTAAAATGGGACACCCTGTATATGCATATACATGCATATACATTCGAACGCAAACATCTGCGCGGAAAGTTACGGGCGACAATGGAAGATTTCGCGTAGGAGCAGCCGTGTGCCCCTTTGTTTGCCGGGGTAGGAAAGAAAACGCGAGGAGGTTCGGCAGAGAAGAAACGCCTAGAGCTCGCGAGCGCGCACGGTCGGCCGGCCGCTTAAGGTAGGTCGGAGGTTACCTCAAACGCGAGCTCATTACTATCGCAAGGAACGCGCGCGACGTCAGTGGGCGTCAGCCTTGAATCAGCTGTTTGCTTTCAATGTTGACCAGTATTCATACAACGTCTGTTCTCGAAAGCCGGTCTGCTCGGCCGACTCGGACGGTGCCGCGTCGATCCGCAACCTAGAAACAACCCGCCTCCAACCCCTCCCGTGTCCCGAAGCCACTTCAAACCGCCACTTTCATTAAATCGCCGCCGCGGACGAGTCGCGCGCGGATTTCTGCGTTTATTTTACTCGACTTTTTCCTATTCCCTTTGATTTTCCACTCGTTTCTCCCAGTTTACCTTATTTCGATCGATCTTCCGTCTTATTTTCTTTCTGCATATTTTTCTGCTTCGTCTCAGCTCGATCTATTGTTTCACTTTGTTTCCCTTGCTTCGACTCATGCCTAGAGTTTGAAATCCGCTGGTAGAAAATTAGGAAAGTTTCGTTTAGAGGAAGAACTCGCGTAACTTCACTAACGTGAAATGGAAAAGTAAGCTGTACTTTCAATTATTCCGAAAGTATTCGCACTTTTGAATTTTTATACAGAACTTTCTGTTCCTACGAAATGGGGAGACGTTCCTAACGATCGACTGTCGCAGGTTGAGAATTTCCCGGAACGAACCAGGCAGTTTACGATGAAATTCGACGTTCGACTCGTCGGGCACCCGAGATCTTCAAATTATTAGTCGCGGCTCGGGTACCGGTGCATCGACCTTTATCGATTTCACTTTCAGAGCCACTTCCGCACCGGAGGACGATAATAGATAGAAAGTTAAGGGTCACCGCGTACGTCTAGGCTCCGCGCGTGTCTGCCGTCTGCGCGTTGCACCCCGCGCGAACGATTTTAACCCTTCAGAGATTTTTTCGATGTGAAATCCACTTTCGTCGAGAAATAAATCACGTAACGAACCTTCGAGTAGCAGGAAAGAAGAAAGCTGTCTAGCGATCTCTGGTCCATTAAATAATTAAATTACTTACTTGGAACTTCGAATTCTTTTTACTCCTCTTCGCTAGCCGATCACAGAATTCTCACGAAAACCACAGAAACCTCTCGAACCGTGGAACGTCTGCCGTAGTTATTTATTTTACCGATTAAGCGTTAGACTTTGATCGAAAGCTGAACTCGCTCGAGAAATAAAACAGGAGCGGATGAAAATTTGTATTCGTTTCTTGTGCACGTTCCATGGTAGTTAAGGGTTAACACGCGCGGCTCGAGTGGCTCGTATTTATTTTTGTCGACGAGTGTACTCTCGCTCGCGTGTCCGAGCGCATCTCGACGTGGATTGGATCGTTAACAGGTTTTAGGGGGAAAGAGGATCGGTTACGTCATGTACAGCGCGTCTCAAAAGTGACGGTCCACGGAATTCCCTTTTTTAAATTAATCTCTTACCAATTTTTGCTGGTCCTTCTTTTTCTCAAGGAAATATTCGATATAAATATAAGTTTGGCTCTCCTACAACGTCTTAGAATTTGTGATCTCGTCACAGAAACCGATCATTAGCGATCTTGGATCCTCGCGTTAATTACCGTATTAAAGAACGCGATCGAAAGATGCCAAGTTACCTTTCTCGACGAGAGAATTAACATTGCAACCGCGGAAACCGTTCGTGTCTCTTCAGTTGTTCTTAATCGACCTCGCGGAATTAATTATCGTAGCGAAAATTAATCGTCGTTTCCGCGTTCAAAGCGAAGGCAACGAGTTCATCGACGGATTACTCTTGTCGATCGAAGATAGAAAGCCACGGTTCCCGAGAAATTCGTTTTCCTCCCGACGCCGTGTTAAATATCGCGCCTTGTCCAAAGGAAAAATAAACAAGTGTCAATCGAATGGGTTAATCTGCGCTCATGCTTAATTCTTCCAGCGATCATGACACGGTGTCTCTTATTACTGGACCGTGGATCGTTCGCGCGGCCGCGAGCGAACGCTCGAGGCGATTTTTCAAGCTAGCAGCGACGGTTTCCGATCGATTTCCCATGGAATTCGATCGTCGAACAGGGAAACGTACAACTTTCCGCGAAATTTACCATTCCGAGAGTGGATTCTAGAGAAACACTGGATTTCGTCGGACAATTATCACTTCTTTCATTGAAATTCCTTAGAATCTTCCTCTGTGCGCAGTTGAAATCTTCGCGCAACAATCCTTTCAATTCGAATATTCACTGATTTAGGACATCGATAACTGCGGTAGTACGGTAGTACTAGTGTTAGCTTCCATTGCGTTCCTTAATGGCCGCTGCCAGAATCTCATAATTTATTTCTTCATTTATTTTATCCGTCTATTATTAATCGTTAGCCTTCATACGTAAGCGTAGACGCGGAACGAGCATCGAGTTCTTTCGTTTGCCCACCGAATGATTAACGATAAAGCAGTTCTATCGAACACAGTTGTGAAAGTAATAATAGAACAAGGGGTTAACGCGTTAATGGCGACCTTTCGCCAGAAAGGACGGACCGATTCCAATCGCGAGCCGCGGAGAGCCATCGCAGTCCCATTCTATTTCCGTTCTCTCGCATGTTCCTTCATTTTTACCGGTGTCCCGGTGCCGGTCAGGTCTCGTGATCGATATGCAGTCGATAGCTCGACGCGGAGACGGAAAAGGCGTCGTTGGTAATTCCAAGAGACGGACCTTTTGCTCCTGTCCCCGCCGTGTTACCGACCCGAGTGTCCCGTCCTTATTGTCGTTGACCCAGTTCCCGAGTACGTTTTTCTATATACACGCTAATTGTCGTTGCCCCGGCAGGATTTCGATGTCTCGTTCCGGAGATTCCGTCGAGGAGATCTCAGGAGCTTATAAATAACCTCCTCTATCCGGTGAGATCTAGCCTTGGCTCGATCAAACATCGGGGTTGGTTAATTAATGCATTAGCCGGCTGAATTCTCGAGCGTAATGGCCAAACAAACGCAAACGACGCGGAACGATAACGATTCCACGCGATTTGTTCACCGCGATTAGAATTATTGTTTCCTTCGTGTCCCTGCGCGTGTTGTGACATCGTTTAACCCTTGCCACCGCTACCGACCGTCTCACTGCCAACCGCGGATACATCGAACGCAACTGCAATGGTAAAATATGTACGAATTCATTTCCTGTGTCTCGATATTGCTTCGCTTGTACGATATTCATTATTGAATTTTCTCTTTGAAATCGACGAAACTGATTTCGAGCCGACTGACAGTCATTCTGCGATATTCCTGGAGCGACAATGGTCGATGCGAGGATATCCGAACAAATAAATAGAAATACTTGAGAATTCGATGCGACTTCTGCACCGGATCGAACGTCAAACGAACACAGCGTCGGTCAAGTTGAAATATCCACTTCACCGCGTTCCTCGCGTGTTAATCCATAGAATCCGACCGGCCGAATTGCAAATTACAATTTTCGCCGAGCGGAATCGTGCGCGGAAACGCTTGGAATTCCCCGATCGCGAGCTCAGCGTCGATAATGAGAAGAGAGCGGGCCCGTTTCCCGAGTGTTTTCGAGGAACAGGAAACCTTTCACTTCTTTCGCGTGTTTATCGCGGCTATTGCCACCTACAGCGTGTTGGCCTTGTTGTTGTCTTCGCACGCGTCTATCCGGAACAGTGTAACTGTTCCTCTGGAGGGAGCCTTTTACTCGAATTCACTGGCGAAGTACAGGCCTTGCACTCGAAATTAACATCAAAACGCTGAACTTGGAGTGCAGAACCTGCCTCTTTATATTCTTCCATTCTGAAAATGTGTAAATTAATTTAACAATCTTCCGTAAGAACGTCTTTACAATTACAATGACCGTGAAAACAAATTCTGAGATGGCTAATTTCCACCTGTTTGGTAGTTCTACTGTAAACCCGGACCTTGCTATCCAAAATCCAAAGCGAATGCATCATTTCATTGTTCGAACAACCAGGAGCCAACGCGTGGTTTCCTTTTCTCTAATATCCGTCACTTCGATGCATAATTCGGTCTTTCACGAAAAGAGTCTTCAGAAGTATCGAAGTTGGAATATTCGGCAGGACTCTACGCCTGCATGCATCGGTTGTCACGTGTTCGTCTCGGATCCATCCACGAGAGCTGGTCCGATAGCGGGTTTACGTCAGCCCGCGTAAGCGCGCGTGGTAAACAAGTAATCGCGGGAAAGATGAGTCCGCCTGGCCCGCGGCCAAAGATGCGCCCGTGCACCGCGGCATCCTGTGTCCGTCCTGTATCGGCCGTCACTTAACTTCCGTCAAGATTATATTAAACTGGCCGCGTGTCTATCTCGAGTTCCCCGGGTGAAATCACCGCGATCGCGTTAGGCCTTGTCCGTACCGAAGAGAACTGTTCGCGAGTAGCTAAACGAGCGGCGGTCAAAAATTCCGGACAGATCGCCTTTGGAATTTTGCAAAGGGTTAATCTTCTTACAGGTTATTATAGATCTTATAGGTTGCAATAACAAAATTTCCGAAAACGATCTGCCTAGTAACTGGAGTTCGCAAGCGGTTACTCGCTTGTTCGCTAGATGCTCGTCATTAGGTTTAGTTCAGGCTGAAGAGGACTTCACGAGCCACTCTCGAACAGCTCAGAAACTGGCCAAGGGAAATAGTATTGCATTCACGCTAGACCTCGCAGTCGCGAGCAGTTGTCGACTTGTTTCTTAGGCAATATCACGGACACGTTCCGATAGATTTCGAAGTCGCGAGCAGATCCTTCGATGCACTGTTTCCCGAGCTCACCGACGAGTTCCCTGCTCGTTGATCGCCGTTCGCGAAATTGTTCATACTAGCAAACGTGTTCGAGCCGAACAGCTCTCTTCGACGCGAACCCGGCCTTAGAGCTACCGAGCGAAATTAGAGAGATTAATAGAGTAGAATCGACTCTGTTTTCGCTTTCAATCCCTGCAATAGATTTCCCTCCACTCGACCGAATCGCATCGATCGCGTTCGCGACCGCCGAGCGGAACGATTAGATCGTGCATCTTGATCGATACCGGAGCGCATAATGTTGCTTATCTTATCGGATTTACCGTTCCACGCGTTATCTGTCGCGCGACAGATAAAATTATTCCGATGCGAACTGTCGAAAATAAACGGGATCTCGAGTGGCAGATAAAAAACGAATCCTCCCGGTGACACACATCGGGTGTGCGGGATTCAACGCTAAACGTACCGTGACCGGACAGATTTCATTCAAACTTTAAACTCGGTTTCTTCGTGTACTCAGAATCTAAAATTCATTCGCGTTTGACGAGTAATCCGTTTCCCAGCGAACGTGTCTACAGAATTCATGTCCGTCGTCCGATTTCTTCAGCGAAATTCAGCGCACGATCGCAGAAGAGCCGCGGAATAGGAATGAAACGTTCGAGTGAAAACGACGCGTGGCGATTCGAACGACTCCTTCTTTCATTTCCTCGCGCTTAATCGATCCCTTAAATCATGTTTGCGCTTCGGCCGTCCCGTACGCTGTCGCTCGCGGCCGCGATACTCTTTCACGCGCTCGTAACTTAGACCGATATCGCGCGAGCCTCTGTTCCCCTCTCCTTCTCGTCCCGTTCGCGCGTAACGCGATCGGCGAAAGGAAGAATGAACGTGTTCCGTGCGAGAATGTTCGTTTTCTGCCGGGAAACGCCAACACCTCTCGTATCGCTCGCGCGACAAGCGATTTCGTCGGCGAGCGAAAGACCTGTTGCTCTGTTCGACAGTGAAAACGCGAAACTGCCGATCGCGTTGAACCGGGAGACGCGTTTATGGCCGAGAGTTACTGGAAATTATGCATCGTAACACTCGCGGATGCGCGTTTTCGTTTTAGGATTCATTTTACTGTTCGGGCGAGGTCTTCGGATCTTTCGCGGGATAGATTAACGTTTGCAGTGGAATGAATGGACAATTAGATTCCTTATACCGAAGTGGAAGTAATCTTGTTTGCGAAACGAGTGGAGATTGTGCCTAAGATACAGGTTGAAGGTTTCGTTCGAATCTATTTTGCGAACGTGGGAATTATTCGTGTTATTGAGCATTGTACAGAATTATGGCATTAATTATAAGTGGGTTGGATGCATTTTATAAATGAAAATCTCGCACTATTAATATTTCACCATTCTATTTATTTCAGTTGTTTACCGTTCCCCTTTTTATTGGGAACGTTGCATCACGATATCGGGATCGCAGCGATACGCTCGACCGAACCGCGAATATTGCGATTACCGAACGTCCGAGCAAACTTCGGGGAAATGCGGTATTTATAAAATGGAGAACGCCCGTTTCGCGGCCCGGGAGGTCTATAAACATCGTTTCGATCCGAACAAATCGGCCGGAATCGCGCAATCCCGAACTGCACGGGATCGGTCCGCGTCGAAACGTTATCGGCGATCCGGCGAACGCTATCAAAGTTCATTAACTTAACCTTCAGCACGATAAACCTCGGTTTTCTTTGTCGAGTTATCAGTTTAGCTAGACGGCGATCCGCGAACACCGTTTCCCGTAGATCTTCGACGCTGGGAGTTAAATAAACATTCGCTTTCGTTCGGCGCGGCGGCAGGTTATCGCGAGCGGCGTCCGATCGCGGAATAAAAAAGATAAAAATAAGTAAAGAGCAATGTCTAAATTGATTAACCCTTTGCACTCGAGAATATTTTTCTCGGCGAATGTTCGTTACTTTTCTGATCGAGTATCGATGACGCTTCTCGGAGCAACGGAAATCGAAGATTCGTTTTCTAAAGAACTTTTTATTCGCTTAAGTATTGCAGATATTTGCATGTAGGCGCAAATAAAACTACTAACATCTGTCTTAACCTAATAATTTTGTAAAGTATAAACTATATTTTATGGTAAAAAGTTGTACGTGAATATAGAAAACAAACCGTTTACCCTTGGTACTTACCCTTAACCTTTGTACGCTGCATCATTACGTGAAACATTGAAAGAAAACAGCTTTAGTTCCCTAATTCACGTGTGATTTCTTAAAACGTTCATTTGAAAGAATCTCGTCTACATCTAATTAGAAAGCGTCGAACATTTCAAGTGAGAAACTTTCGAGTGCAAAGGGTTAATATAGATGCTGGGAAATGAAAAGTCAACATTCCTCCGCAATGATTGCTCTCCGAATGCTCTCGTATCCGGTGGATCCTGCGAATTTTCGAATTCTCGAGCAATTAGTCTACGATTAGCGACGATTAAACGCACGGTTCGTTCGACGCGCCGCATAGAGGATGCATTTTTAACCCGCCGAGGTGATTCGCTGGACGTTCGTGCCTCGGCGTCATTGAAGATCGACTCGCCGGTGTAATGTATATCTAGGAAAGCCGACTGTACAGTCAAACGTTTCCACGGTTACGAAATAGAGGGCGTACTTACCGCAATGCGCCAGTGACGCGTTCACGTGCATACAACAAGGCGTCCCGGCGGTTCCCGAAAAAGGAGGAACGAACGCGGGATAAAAAGAAAACGCAGCCGATGAGTCGGAAAACGCGCTCCGGAGCGTCCGCCGAGCGAAATCGCGACATTCGGCGAACGACGAGCTCGTTCGACCCTTCGCCATCGCGACGCGTCGAGATAGACGCGCGGCGAAACGCTTCAGAATGAATTCACCGGGTGCACTTGAGTATTACCTGTTTCTTTTTCGAATTGAAACGGTACGTTGCGTATTTCTAGTTCACCCTTTGAACGAGCATTCGTTGAACTTTATTTTGCACCTCGATTTCTGATGTGAAAGCTGAAGTCGCCATTGCGGCGGCATTCGATCGCGAAGGGTTGACATTTAACCCTTTGCACTCAGTCACCCTCAGTCACCATTTGATTTAATATAAGAAAATTACAAACTGTTAAATGTAGTATTAAGTTTTTTAGAATGCATCGATATGTGGAATATTTATATAAAATAGCTTTATTTCTTAATTCACGTGTTTTCTCATTGGTTCGTTTCAAATAGTGTCGTCTATGTCTCATCGGAAAATGTCGAATGTTTCTAGTGGAAAGCTTCCGAGTGCAAAGGGTTCACTGTTGAAGTAAATTGTGACTTTGGTGCGAATGTAGAGAAGCTGTTCTATGTAATCATTGGCAATATATTTGTTAATGGTTCTTCGATAGTTTAGTAAGGTGACAATTAGGAGTTAAGGGTTTATCGATGTTTCGGTAGCTGTTGAGAAAGAATGAATCCTCTTACCGCATCGTACCGATGTTTCGGGGGATCATCACTTGATCGAAAACTATTAAGTTTGTTTTCGATGTAGAACGGTCACCGAGGATTCTGTTAATAGGCTTCCGGTAGGTAACGCGGACAAAGTAGCTTCGTTAACCGTTTAGCTAGTGTACGCCGCTATAGCAGCTTTCGTATACACGATCTTTTCGAACGATACGCCACTATAGCGGCGCGATCCTTCTCTATCATCGATAGTCGTGCACATTATGGTCCAATCTAACGTAATTGCACAGCGGAAAATTCTAGCGGTCTCAAATCGCGGTGATATTACACTTACGACGTGCAAACCACGTCCAACCTTGCCGTTCGAAGGTATAGCGTCGCTGCTAGCTCCGTAGCTAAAAGGTTAAGCTCTAGCGCGAAAGAAATCCGCGTAGTAATATAAATTACGTATTCTGCTATGCAGCTACCATTGAAACGACTTGCAAAAGTTCCAAAAAGATACCCTAAAGCATCGTGCATCAGGCTACGATCGAGCCGAGTAAACATTTCAAGTTCCAACAGCAGAACGCCATCGTGTCAGCGCCAATAACACCTCGCCCTTTCGTTTTGCAGATACCTCGATGGATAGTGCCGGCGGTGACAAGCAGAACGAGTCGGATGAGTGCGATGTGATCAGTGATAATCGGTGCGGGGCCAAGATGACCGGGCAAGGCGACGGCGACGCGAAGATCGGCAAGGGAAGCCTGGGCAAGGAGGAGTCCCTGAAGAACCTCAAGAATCTAGGAAAAATGGCTCGCAACGACGAGAACCGCGACGGCACGGACAAACTGTCGAAGGCCGTGTCCCAGGACGAGGAGGACGAGGAGGAGCGCGACGAGGACGAGGGCAAAGGGTCCGACGAGGACGCCAAAGAGGAGAAGACCGACGGGAAGAAGGAAGTGGAGGAGTCGTCGAGCAGCACCACGTCGACCAGCACCTCCGACGATGAATCGGAAACCAGCTCGGACGACAAAACGGAAGCGTCGAAGACCGAGCTCGCGAAGCCCGCGCTGCCCGAGACGAAGAAGGAGGATCAGAACAACAACGACGACACCACCGACGACAGCGACATCGAGGACGACCTGATCTCCGCCATCAATTACAACACCATCACCTCGCTGGCCGCGCTGAAGGACATGCTGCAGTGCACCGGCGAGAACTCGGACGGCGTGGACAGCTTCTTCCACCATTACTTCCTGTCGCACGTCAACAGGCTGCCCTCCAGGAACCAGACGCACAGCCCCTATCCGTGGGGCAGGAGGCTGTCCGAGTGCAGGGAGGAGGACGAGTACGAGACGGAGGAAGGTGAGCTTTACCAGCTTGTTTCTCATGCTTCCTAGATTTTAGAGATCGCAAGTTCTAAGTAGCCTTCTAAAAGCTAGAGGTCGGTTGGACTTGATTGGCCAGAGTGAGTTGCTCTTCGAATCCTTTAGCGCTGAAAGGCATCATGGTGTTGAAGACACTGTCGAGTTGGTTGGGAATAGTTGTGATTTGTATATAACTGAATTATAGTGCGACGTAGGAATCGTGTATCAGACGATTAACCTTTTGCGGACGAAGATTCTTTGAAATGCGATGGAACGAGGATAAGCGAAAAGCTCGAGATTCTCGAGGCAATTAACGCGTCGACTGATTCTTTATCTTATACCATTAAAATTCCCTGTGTTTCGTTTAATAGAACTGATCGTTTTGCTAAAGGAGTGGCTCCTATAACTTTTGCCAGAGGATTCCGAAGACGTTGGACCCGTAGTGCCTCGTTTGAACAGTTTTCCGCGGTGTCGCTCGTTAATCGCGAATAACTCGTTCGTTTCGATGCAATTATGGCCGTCCCGCGACTCAACGATTCAGCTTTTCATTACGCAGAAGGATCGGCCGCGTGTGCGTCGTAATGGCGTCCGGTTTTCGCGCATCAGCTCGCGCGTCGCCTCTCGCGCGCATGGAGATCTCGGGACGTGTTTCCATATCGCTGGAATGTGGTTAATGGTGACCTCTTCCCAGCGTGTTGATAATTTGTGGATTCCGTTTCTTTGAAAACTTCAGACGACATTATCGGATGGTACTTTCCTGTAGCCGAGTATCTTCTTTCTGTTAGGTATCAATGATACGATGTAATAGTGCCTTTAGAGAAACTGGGCCTAAAAGACTAAAGGATCGATGAGCTTAATCCTTAGCTCTCCAGGTTGCTTTGTAATCTATCAGCAACTAATTTTTATAGTATTCCTAGAGAAAATGAGAAATGCTATATTTCTTTGATCTTTTATTTTCCTCTGTACAAAATTTGGATGTAAGTCTAATAATTTTAGGGTAGTTTCTTTAAGATTCATTGAAATATTTAATATTTCAACTGCAATATTGGAGCCTACAGAGTTCAAAGGGTTAAAGGAACTGATAGGACTAAAAGTAGTCCTATAATCTCCACAGGCAGAATAGAAAAAATCGTAGGTTCGGAAGGGAATCGAAATGATCCCCGGAAGATTCGAGCAGCTGGCTTCCTCGATCGTTGCTCGAGGGGTAGTTGGATCGGGCAGCGCGATTGCGCGTGCACGGGTCGCGCGGAAACCGGGCGTGCGATTGCGAAACGCGATTCAGACATTGAAACGCGCGCGTCGAGCTATTAGGAGGAGCCCTCGCACTCGTTTAATAAGAGCTAAGATTAGCGTAGCGGCCGGTGGTTTAGCTTCGTTCAGTTCCGTTTGGCAACGATTCTACCAACACCGCGAAAACCGAACTGCCCGCTTCAGCGCGGCGGTCGCGTTGTATTTATAGATTATTTCCGTAACGGGAAACGCGGTAACTCAATCCTCGCCGGAACGATCGTTATCAATTTATTATCCGGTTATTAAACTGACGCCCTCGTTTCCTCTTTCTTTCTCCTTCGTGCCTCGAGACTGGATTAACGGATACTCGTTGTACAGTTTATACCATTGTTCCTAGAAGAACCGACGCTGCTTCGTTTAGATCTTGGAAAGGGGAGGCTTAAAAGTGAACGATTACGAAGCGCGTGTAATCGTATCAATGGAAATCGGCGTGTACGTTTATGAAATCATTTGTCTTGTTGTATCGATATTTACGGAGCTAATTAACGCTAGATTTACGGGCGTTTGTACAGTTTATTGTATTGGTTCTAGAGGACTGCGTTGTATATAGATCGCGAGGACTGTAGCTTCGAAGTTAAAGCATTGCAACGCATATTCTCATAATTGCACGAATCAGAGTCGACTTAAACTGCTACTAAATAATATTCAAACAATTCGATATCTGTGAAATCGACGGGCGGAAAAACCTTCGCAGAGGAATCGTTATCGATTTCGAAACAAAGATGCGAGTCGCGAATGAACGCGACACGCCGGTGTACGGTGCAAAATCCGCGGAACAGGCGCGTCTTTGTGGCGGGTAGACCTTGGTCTACCCGAGATCCACCGGCGCGATCGGAACGAGACAATGCTCTCTTTGTGGCGATCGGATCGGCGAGACCGCGCACTCTTTTACCGGTGAAGCACCTAATCAGTGTACGCTCCATATAATTTCATCAAATTTCGATGTTGTGGCATTCAACGTGTTAAAAGGTTCCTGTCAGTTCGTTATAAAGCTCCACCTTCGTTTCCAGGCAAAAACGTGGACACGACGAACGCGGGGACCGCAGGCAGCAAGAACGACGTCTCGAAGACGGAGGAGATCGAGGAGAAGCTGGAGAACGCTTCGTCGAAGGCGTCCAGCCCGTCGGCGTCCGAGAAGTCGAGCTCGGAGAGGATCGATCAGAAGTCGATCGGCGGCTCGTCGTTGTCCGAGTCGAAGACCCCTACCTCGATCGCCGTGACTACGGCCGCCGCGTCGACGACAACGGCAACGACGACGACGCCGGCCACGACGAGCACGTCGACGGCGACGACGGCTCCGCCGAGCACCACCGTGACGGTCACCACCACCGCGTCCTCGAGGTTCACCACGTGCACCGTCACGTCGCCCACGTCCACCACGAAGCCGCCTCTGAGGAGAAGGCACACCACTGGGCCCGGGATGACCTTCCCGGCCACCGACCCTCCGACCTACTCCACCAGCATGACCTTCTCCAGGACCAGCCCCCTGCCCAGCCCACATTTGGACAAGAGGTACTTCGACAGCAGCCTGATCGAGATGAAGAGCCAGGCCAGCAGCTCCAGCACGCTCGACTACGACTCCACCGAGGAGGTCTGGGTGCGCAGGGTGGACTTCGTGCAGGAACGGAAGAGGAAGGTGAGTCTTTCGTTCTGTGTCTTCAACCCTTTGCGGTCCGAAATGCTCTTGGTTTCTCACTTTGAGGTTCACGTCGACGTTAGTTGATTCAATTACAGCTTAATATCCCTTCGATCTTTTATTCTCCTTCTCAGTAGAAAATTGCGATGTGTGGAGAATCGAATAAGTTTAGGGTAGTTTCTTTGATTCGTTAAAATTTTTGATATTATAACTGGTGCAATATTGGAGTCTACAGAGTTCAAAGGGTTAACGGTAGAACACGGAGCATTTAAATCATCTTCGTCAAATTTCTTTGCGAAAGCTATAAGCGTTAATTTATTAAGATTTCAGTGGGTTTATATTTCAGTTTAGGTATTAGCAAATCAGCTTCTTTAATCATTCCCTAAGGAAGTATCCGTAGCTCTGCAGCAATACTAAAAGAATTAGGAATCGATCGTTTTGATCCACCTGGTAGTTCTAGCGTTGATTCGAAGATATTCTTCGCCGATTGCGAAACTTTCGAAGCGACGTTTCGTCCGCGTACGTCCAACACCGAGGAGTCGCGCGGTCAGTCCGTCAGTCCGTCTAATTGTAGTAATTGACTAATTGCCGTGAGGAGGAACGGTCTCGCAAATTTGTTTACCGTGGTCGCTGCACGAGCTGTTGCGAAAGTCAATGGCGCTAGAGTATCTCGCTCGCGATACAATAAAATCGGGGATTGCGTTTCAGATTACGCCATCGTCGCTCGCGTACTTCGCTAAACGACGCGGTGAGACGCGTCTCGCGTTCCCGGGATGCTTCTCGAAATGACGTTCGTCTTCGGTTTTTGTGCGAATTATATCAAAGAAAAATTTAATATCTCTGTTTCAAGAAGATGCTTGAGTTCATAGAGGAGGACTGTTACGAACTGTCGATGATTATTTTCCAAGTTAACACTAACTACCGAGTATTTTATACAATTAACTTATGACTCGCTCAGGAGCGAATCCTTGAGAAATTAAAAAGAATATTATTTATCCCATGAAAACTCACACAAGTCAGAAAGCATGAAAAATCGATTTAACAGCCTTGGCCTCTGAGCGACGCATGTGACGCTTATTAATCTCAACGGGCACTTATTATAGTATTATAATTATAACTGTTTATTTTTAAAAACATCTTGGAGATTTAATACTTTTAAGCTATGAATAGTCTTGAAAAATAAAACTGATCGTTTCAATTGGTACGTAGTTAGTGTTCATCGGATAAGATAAATTCTTTTGCGAAACATTTGATGTTAGCGATACATATTGATATGAAGATTATCAAAAGTGAATGACAAATGATTCGATTGGTTTCAAGAAGCTCTAATAAGCACTGTTCATTCCACGCGTTAAAACATTACGCATCTTTATGCGCCGTGCACTGCGCGCTTATGCGTCGGTGACCATTTAAAGTCTGGTTCACAACGAGCAAGGTGTGGTCGTCGGGTATGATCGCCCGTGGAATTATGGTTGTCACGAACGGCCAATCACGCGAACGCACGATCATCGATTGGCACCTCGGTTTCGCGCGTGATCTCATCGAGATAATCTTCTTTTTTTTCCTATTATTCTTTTTTCCCCGAGTATTCGAAACGCACCGGACTGCAATTTACTCGGCATTATCGTCCACGCGATCCGAAACAAATCCGAGACGAACGTGAACGATAATAGACTGTGACGATAGATAAAGAAACAGGAAAATGGTGTAGAATCTGCAGTAATTTTCCGTTATTGAATATCCTCATTAAAATTTCAAAGTCATCCGGAACAGTGTTTCACACAGTTTCTCGAGGATCATCGTTGGGAATGTTGCTTATTTTGAGCAAACCTATGAAACAGTTACTGAAACTTGTGACGAATATTGAAAGCTTTAAACAAGATATTTTTAACTTAAATATATTATTTAAGAAGCGAGTACTTTTATTAACGTAATGGCGAAACGAAGGAAGTAGAAGTAAGAAAAAATGATCAAAGAATCCTCTTCGTTAGAACGCTCGATCGTTTTAGGATCGATCTTCGATTCGAACTGCAGCCAGACGCAGCAACAGAGTTACCGAGGGAATCGCCAAGGAAATCCCATAACGCATTAATTCGTTTTACAATCTTCTTCGGTCGAATGTTCATTCGTTTCAGGGTGAATCTTTTAGAGGATACAACGAGGTTACTGAGAAAATCATCGAAGAAATCCTACAAGGAATTCATTCGTCCTACACTCTTCTTCCTTTTCTCTTCAAGGATACTCTCCTATATATGAACATTCGATTGTAGTTTAACATTAACCTCCATCGAACGAATACTTGTTTTTCTGAATGTTTCCGATAACTACCTCCGTCTTCGTGTCGCTTGAGTCAATTAGAACAAAAAGACTGCAGTGAAACGGAACCCAAAATCATCTATCTCCAAAGAGTTCAGCTCTGAAGAGGTTAAAGCGTTCTGTCATTTTAACAGTAAAACAGGTCCAGTTGACCTTTCAAAATGTGTCTTTCGCAAGTATTTAACACTAGAACTACCAGTCAAAATGACTGGTTCCAACGTGTTTATTTCGTAACTATTGATATCTTAAAAGCACTGAATATTCGAATACTATACTGAATGTCCGAAGGAATTGATAACAATCAATTATTACAATTTTTATAGGGGTTACGTATTAATCGTATTAAATGCTCGGTAGTTCTAGCGTTAAATCGCGAAGGTTTTCGAATGAAACGTTCGTCTCTACAGATACGAGACCGAAAACGTGTTCTAATTTTCCGAAATAATTGGAAACAGGTGATTCTAACTGTTCGGTAGTTTTATCGTTGAAACAACGTTGCCTGTGCATTGTGGCCGCTCCACGAGATGACCCGATACATTGAAATCGACCGGGCACAGCCGATAGCTTCCGTAAACAAGCAGGCCAACGAACGATCAGCTCGCAGCGGGTAACCACGGCGTTGCACGGGTTACAAGGAGGTGGGTTCGACGAACCTGGCCGCAGGGTACTTCGAGGGCCTCACCTTCTTCCTGTCGGAAGGGTAGATTACCTTGGTCACGAAGTATCCGCGTTGCCTGCACACGGCCCTCGCTTTAACGAAGTCCTTTTTCCATCGTTCGAACGATCGAGGTCGACCGCCGCCTGCGCGCGCTTCGATCCGCCTTCGCGTGCACGAACGCTGCACCGTGCATCGTCCTCCAAAATCCACTCTCTCGTTCTTTTAACACGTTCAGCGCCGTGTCAGCCACCGGTGACCGACGCTTCTGAATGACTAAAAAACAATCGTAACATATGTGGGAAAGAAAACCGAAACGATGGGGCGTCGGGGATTCGGAGGATGTATTTTGGGGAGCGCGAAAGAAGTTGACAAGCAAAGGGTTAAGGATAATTAGTTCTAACGAATGCACATACGAAATTCAGTCGTAAGAGGGGTCGATGCTTAAACGAATTCAAGTCTCTCGTGCCCTTGGAGTTTCTATAGAGGAGTTTCAAAAATGAATTCTAAATTCTTCTCCAGTCATTAACACGTGAAGCATCGTGCCAGTCATCGACTACTGAATTGCTTGAATACAATCGTGCCATGCGAGGCAATCGATGTCCAATAAGAATTAATAGCGCGACTAAATTAATGCATCGTCTCAATCGTCTTAAAATAATGATAAATTTCTAGAATCGAAAGATTCCATTCCACGGGAATTCTCCTTGATCGAACGAATTGAACTATTTACGACCTTCCGAGAGACCGGTTCTTTAGGGTTAAAAGGCCTTTACCGTCTTTCTCATTCATATTAAGCAAATATACATACAAACAAGCAAATAAGTACATGAATAAATAAATGGAGGTATAAAAAGTGGGACTCAGAATGTAAGAAAGGGGTATCGTTCGGCCCAGATCTCGACCGCGATGGTTTAATGAATTCACCGGCGGCAGGGGGGCAACGGGGGCAGGCTTAGGCACAAGGCTTCCTTTAAGCTCTATCGATTCGGTACGAAAGACGAATTACAATGCGTTGAAGACTGTTATGACGGACAACGTGTCACGTAAGGCCTCCTTCGCGTGTACGTGAATTGCCCGCGTAAACAGCACGCGCTCCCGGATTATATTAGCTCGGCGAAGGAACGCCGCGAGACTCATCTCGCTGTCCGGCGAATAATATCGACCATCTTCCGCTGAAATATTCGTTTTTCTTTCCTTTAACCTCTTGGATTATAAATTAATTTTCGAAGAGAACTGTTAGGAAATCCACGGAGAGAGGAGCACTGTCGACAAAGCCTTTTTCCATTTCTAGATGCATTATGTGCATAGAGTTTCATTCAAACAGATTTTTGTCTCTCTTTGTAAGACCACTCTTGATACTCCAAAACTACGAAGACATTTCCTTAACCCCTTGGCGTACTGTTTACATTCCATTCTACTTCAAGTGGAAATTATATTTGAAGATAATACAATGATAATAGCAAAATAGTTTGCTTTGATTCGTGGGTAATGAATAACATCGATTCTTGTTAAGTTAGTCTTATTACAACATTGGATCGAGGAATAGAAACAGTTCATTGCTGTTTACTTGTTTCACCCTCCATTATCCATAATTTTTTGGTAATCGCGTTTTTTCGCGGAAGGAACATCGGGGAACATTGAAAACGCGAGATTAAAACGCGATTAGATAATACGCCGTGCGACTTGTCGAAAATTAAACAGCGCTCGCGTAAATCCAATTATCGCCGAAATTACTTTTTATCGAGTTATCGAAGTAGTTCATGGCTCGTGCCCCACCCAGTATATATATACAGGGTGTGACGCAGCAAGTAAATGGGTTTAGCGTTCCCTCCTTCGCAATTTTCAAATGAAAAGTTTGCACAGGGTAGAGTTTCTTCCCTCGAGGATCCTTTGTTTTCGGAAGCGGCTTCGAACGTGGGAGGGAAACTCGCGTCGCGTGTAAATTCATCTATACCGATCGATGTGCTGCAAAATTCGTGCGATCGTCATCATTGTTCGTACCCGAATGCGTGCAGTTACCGATCGTTAGGATTGATTCGTATTTTTCACTTTAAATCTTCGGTTAATTCTGGATCATTCGCTCTAAAGTCGGCTAATTAGATGAAATGTCGTCTGCGAATTACTTGTTTCGGACGATGGACGGAAGAAACTGGAAAGTTTGCGCTTCAGACGAAAGTTATAGTTCGAAAACTGATGAACGACGTTATTCGGTTCAAAGGAAAAAGTTTTCATTCGGTTCAGCAAAAGATTTCAACGAAATCTCGACGAAAAACGCTGATCTCGAGCTAAGTAACGCACGCAGTTTCAATCGCTTCTCGCTTATTTGTCGTCAGACCTCGCGCGATCATCGATCGTATCGTTAAACCGTTAATTAAGCGATCGCCGAAGCGTGGAAACTGACGGAGGCAGAATTCGGAATGAATTAAATGAACACGGTGAACATTTTACAACGACACACGTGGCTGCCCATGCTAATACTCGCATTACGATTCAATGAGACGCGAGAACTCTTTGTTAAATGAACCTGAAAACGATGGATCGCCGGGGATCGAAGTTGCAGTTTAATGGCCAGACAACTCGTCTCCAGTGAGAACGAGCCAATAAAAACTGTATGTCGCTGGACGTAAATCATGAAGAGCGAGAAAGCGAACGTTTCGATGTTCAACGTTTGTTCGCGTTAGTTTCGGGAATACTTCGAATTAGAACGCGTTTAATTGCACTCCACGGTTTCTGGAAATTGGAGCTTCGAAAATAGAGAATCGCGGTATGCAGTCAAATTCAGGAACTTTTAGCTATTAATATTTAGAACGCTTCGAGATCGCTTGAAAACAATTGCAACGAGAGAAACGATATAAGAATATTAAGTAACTAGACAACAATGTTACTTAAGAACTATGAAATCACTAATAATTATGTCGAACGCCATTTATCTTCGTTGCATTTGCCCGTAACAACTGTAATTACCAAAAAGCTGAGAATTCTCAAGGCGAACAGCATTATAAACCGATACGAAGCAGAAAGCAATCGAAAAGGCGAGTGTGACTCGACGTTCGTCGGCACAATGCAACGTTGTTGCAACACGTAAACGATGCAACGTTTTTCCTGGAACGTTCCTCACCTCTTTCCCTCATTTTCTCTCTCTTTCTCTATCATTTCCCCGCCCCCGGCCGCTTCCTCTCATCGCGGCGCGTACACGTCGGAACGAAATGAAGTGAACGCGCTTTATTTGTTGTTTGCGATATTTCGCTGTCCGTTGCGTAACGCGGCTGCGCGGGACGACTCATATGCCCGTTTTAGAGTACAAAGAATTTTACACGTGCCTCCGGTTCGCGACAGGCATCCGAACTGAGTAATTGCAGCCCGGTGTGTGCCGTTAATCTATTTCAGTCCTGACATTTTCGCGCGACTTTTCCTACGCCGAGATTCCCCGCGACCGGTTATCATTCGGCCGGTCCGATAATTCCGATCATTTTTCGCCCGATCGACGGTTTATCGGGCCGGCCACGCACCAGTCCGGTTGGCCGGCCGACCGATAACACGTTCACTGCCACGAGAATTTCGTGCGTTTTCTACAGCGTTACTTTGCAGTCTGTGCTCGAGATAAATCGTATCGGAACGAGGCGTGATACCGAAGATTTGGTATCGCAGTTTTTATGCTGCGGTGTTCTCTAGTTAATGATTGATAGCTTAGCAGCTCGCCGACTCGGTAACTTAATGGATCGGTCGCCTGGTGGTCGAGTAATTTCGTACCTCAGCGAATTAATCACTTCGCAATTTTATAACTTGCGGACTTGGTAACTTACTGCCGAACGGTCGTGTTCGACTTCGAGCTTCTCGGTGTGGTTGTTTTCAAGCAATTAATCTTTATTTTCCTGTTTGTTTTGATTACATCGTGTTGGCCGACGCGAACCGATGTTCAACGATTATTTATCAATGATTTCATGTCTCAACGAGTTGTACCAGATAACGAGATTAGCTGGACGTAATTATTCTTGAATTTCCATTCGAAAATTAGACCGAGTCCAATCGACTTTCGTTGATATGATAATTCTTGGTATTTTTAGATTTTTGATTCGGAGATTTATATTTAATGTCTAAGATTGTAGATACTGAACTTTCCACGGAATGGATTAATCAGACTTTATTAATGAAATTTGTACTCTGTAATTCTGTTTCGTGTTGAAAATTATTTCTTTTTATTTTAAGAGAAAATTCGGTCGATAAAACGTCTGGGGAATGCAGGCGACTGTTTTTATCGTTGATCGGTTCACTCGCCATTGCTCGCGAGATTTGCAGATGTTGATCGCGCTCGTTGATAGATGGCGACACGATCAAGGACCAGTCGCCATCTTTACGGAACCATTCGAACGCAAAATCCTCCGCACTCCGAATATTAATCTATGCAAACAATTATCAATTCCAGTTCATTTTTCCAAAGAAATTTCCGAGAACATACAGGTTCCTTTAAAAATTAAGGAAAACCTTCGTTTTCTCTGTCAATTTGCTCAGTCAATACTAATCTGATCTGTGGTCTACGAAAATTATTTTTCCGAGTAAACTCAAGCGGCTTATTTGCCCAATTAAAATGTTTAATTACGTTCTGGAACACATAAACCTTGGAAAAGATGGACTTCTGATTTCCAGAATGATTTCTTTGACCATTTGCTGGTAGTCAGATATGTACCAAGTTAGATACACAACACCAGACATTCAGGTCGTTCCGTGGACCTCTGCAATGCTCAAACTATAGTCTGTCCAACGACACGATGCGGTAGATGCGAACAAAACATTCGCGAACCAAGCACAGCCTCGATCAGACAACAAAGAAGTCTCGATCCCAAGTTAACCCTTTGCACTCGAAAGTTTTTCATTTGAAATATTCTATACTTTCTAATTAGATGTAGACGGAAACAAATTCACAGAAGTGACCTAGTACAAAACACAACAGCGATAAAAATAGTAAAATGATTTCTGCCGACATATACGCGGACCCAATAAATAAAAATGCCATACTACTTCCATGGTGGCATTGGTTCGTTAAGGGTTAAAAGGGTTAAAAACACGAACGTGTCACGCCAACCACTGGCTACCGTTCGTCGCGGCTACCAAGGAATGAGTAATCGGGAGCCAGACGATCGTTTATCGTGCTAATCGCAATTCATTCGCGATAAGACGGCGTTACGAGGATTCTCTATTAGGGGAAATTACTATCGATACGGTTCCTTGGCGAAACGTGAAGATACCGGGAGATAGCGGCTCCCGTCCAGGTAGGTTCCGGTGCTCACGAGTATCGGTCCGCTGTCAGTCACCGTTCAAATCTCGATGGACAACGCGGTACACCGCCTACGCGCGACCTGATCGCATGAACACGACACCTGCTGTAACGCGCCCGTTTATCGCCTAGAATCCCGGCAAAATTATGTCCGTCGTGTCGGAAGTGCCGCGGATACGGAAGTATTCTCTCGTGCCGTATTTGGATCGTTGTCCGGACACCCATGGGACGTACAAGGTACCGAAAGGCTCTGTTGCAGGCGGATGCTCGAGTCGGGTTGGCTTGGGGCCTTGAAAATGTTCGGTTGTTTAAGTGTTTTAATGCTAAATGCTTGACTATTCAAATGTTCTAATGCTCAAATGCTTGACTGTTCAAATTGTTCAAATGTCCTAATGTTCAAATGTTTGAATGATCGAGTGCTCGGGTTTTCTGGGACTCCTGAATAACAATGTCTCATGTTATAAATCTGTAAACTGTCCAGGTTTAACAGAATGTTGTGATTGTGATTGTTCTGCTACCTACGCGTACCATTGCGCAGTTTACGGTGCCTAGTTCCCTTTGAATTACATCTGTTCCATCGTTTCATCTTCTGAATCACTTCTCGCCACGCTCTCAGTGACGCCTTCGCGTAGTAAATCCCGTCGGCATACAATACCACGCGTTCTAATCGCGTTGTAAAATACGATGAGGCAATGTCATCGCGGAACTCGCTCCTTCTGTTTCCTTCTAGTCATCTATTATATTCGAGCATAGAATTTTCTCGAATATGTGTATCACAGATAGTGATTTAATTACTATATTCTTCCAGTTTCTTCTGTGCACCGTCCAAAACAAATAATTAATAGACAATATTTGATCTAATTATAATATACAGTAAATCACATTAGACTTCTTTTCTTTTATTTATTTTTTAATATGAATTTTCGTTACTGAATAGGACCCGAACATTTGTTTACAAACGGTATTGCCTGTGACCTCTGTCATCGATCACGATATTTGGTAATCTTATCTAATTGAGCTCAAGTACTGATTAACTATTGACAGACCGTGTTAAACTTAAGAAAGGCGTGATAGAATTTTCCCATTCCAAGAAGGAACGAGTATTTTTACATTATGATTGATTCAATCCTTAATCCCCGACCCGAGCAATGTTTCCCGTTATTTAATTAATCGCATCTCGGTGCCCGCCCAATGGGGATCGTGCACCGTAATCCGGTAATCTCGATTCTGTCGCAATCGATTTATTGTTTCGTGCTCAGCTCGCGTCTTCTCGTCTCGAACAATCCCTTTAGACGTTTTATCTTTTGGTATCTCGTTGTTCAATTAATTTAAATGCTCGGATTAAAGTGGCTTCGGCGGAAAGCGTTGCATCTTTATTGAAAGAAGCGAAACAGAAAAAGGGTCACGTTGCTTCGAAGTCGTTGATTTATCGTCGCTCGGGAAATTCGTTCGCGTTCCATCACGATATCGAGAATTATCGATTCCACGTGACAACGAGAACGAAACGTTCCGTTTCTCCCGAGCCGGTTCACGCGACACGCAAACGTCAACAAATCTGTAACACCTTCATCGTCGATGTGTTCCTCGCTACTGGTTACTATAAATTTTACGTCGACATTCCAGGGATTCCCGAATTACCCGTATGATAGTATGATAACGCGATAACATGGCAACAGTAGTATCAGTTCTCTCCGTATCATTCACGGAAATCTGAATTTCGCTTGGGTTTCAGCATAATAGTATGATAATACGGTAATACGATGGTATGATAATATAATAATAATAGTAGTAACAATCATGGTGATGATCGTATTACAAATGCTCGTTGCACTATTCATGTACGATCTCAATTTCGACCTGATTGTACTATGATAATATGTTAACACAACTATAACAATCATAGTTATAACAACTGTAACAATCACGATAACGATAATAAATTCAATGCAGTACCAATGTTCACCATGTGATCCACAAGCAACCAAAATCCAGCTTGGATCCGCGTCTGCGTTCCAACGGATATAATCGAGCGAATCGAGCTCGATCGACGCGCGAACGGGTTAAATTTCGGTCCAGGCTTATTTTCGGTGTCACAACGATCGTCCGCCGACTGTATCAAGCGGCTCACGTGATCAGAGGCCTCGAATACTCTCTGTGATCGAAAACCCCAGTCGGCCTCGGAACATCGTGCGAAACATCTCGCGGCACCGGTTTCGCGTGTCGTCACGACAAACACTAAACAATCGCGAAGAAAAATCTGCGGGCAGTATCGTTCCTCGTTTCTCGTTTATCGTCAGATCCATGTGTATCATAAAGCTGTATAATTACGAGGAAAGAGTAATGACGTGCATCGGTACCGATAGATTAAACGATTAAGAATTCACCCGAAACGCGTTCACGAGATACATCGATTTTTTCGCGTTAGCCACTGGAAATGTAGATACCCGATCGCTTCAGACACAAATAACGATATCGCTCGACGAGTTTCACCTGTAACTGTATCTTTCGAAGTGAGTATACAGGGTGTTTCATGGAAACGTCAGTTCATTCCTCCGATCGTATTGTTTTCGATCGTGTTTTCAACGGAAACGTGTCTCTTGATTCTTCTAGGAACAATAGAGTAAACAGCACGATAAACGTTCGTAAACCTAGGTTAACAAACAATCTGAAGATACCAGAGATTTCGCAGGTGAAATCGTTGTTCGTGCAATGTATCGAACGCTTTATCTCGATTCGAGTAAGTGCTGTTTTCCGCCGATAATTCTCATTCATGAAACGGCGGTCGGACAATCGGTGCTTCTCGAGGACTACTTGGAATTGAAATTTCCGAGTCTTGCACAGCGTTGTCGATCTTGCATCGAATTCACCTGGAAATCTCGGAGTATCCGACAGGATTCGCCGATAGTGGAAAGTCGTGGCAAGGACGATCGCGGGGAACCGTAGATAAGAGTATCGGCACGCTGTATTGTCTTCTTTTACGTAACATTCAACTTCTTTCCACTCTTCGCGATCAAGATAGACGCTGCTCTTATCACACCGCGACGACCGGCTTGTAATTTTTGTTCTCGTAATGCTCGACGGTGTTGTTGCTTCTGGGATTTTCGGTCGAAGACGGTTTCTCGCTGGATCTCTCGGTATCCGAAAATATCGGAAGATTCTAGCTGGATTCTAAGTATTCTATGCTTAAACTTGTTTGTTTGAATTTGAATATTTCATATTAAAATCCTGTGCACCCTAAATATTCTTACGATTCAATTAAACGGAAAGAAAGGACGAAGTTGTCGCTGACAGAAAGAATAACGAATACATTTCCGATCGTGTAGAATGATGCATTGATCCTCCTCGATCCTTAGTCAGTTAATCAGCAATGATCAGCGTAATCCATGTATTATCAGTCTAACGAATCTTTAATCGATTCCGCAATAAAAGCGGCAACTCTACAGCGTTTCAGTCGATCAACGGTTCCTCGTTAGCATGTAAAACGATTGTCCGCGTCGAGGAGAGCTCGACTTTGAGTTTCTCTTCGAGCCGATCGTGTTGGTTCGATAATGGAGCGCGTAATTCGCCGAAGCGACTAACCCAGCGGACCGCAGGAAATTCTCAGCGATATTTATGACAATGAATTTTCGTTTCGACCGTAACGAACCTTCCACGTGCGCGTCGACGATAAAACGAAGCTTCCACGTGCGCGTCGACGATAAGACGAAGCGCACGGGCAGCAATCGTCTCGAGGAAGGTCCCGCGGAAGACATTTCGAAGTTCGCGACAAGAGAAGTCGCGGCTGATGGTATCGGTAGATACAAACGCTTCGCCGGCTGGCTCTCTTAATTAAACAAGCCGATATCTAATAGTTGTAGTTCGCAGCTTCGGATCCGTAGACAATAAAACTTCATCGCAGCTTGTCCCATTGCATGCTTCCTGCTGATAACGCCTGAACGCGTCGTGATTGATTCGCTCATCGAACTATTACGCCGCGTTTACACGCTCGTTTGTTCCGACAACACTCGATCGTCGATTTCTTCCATTGACCAATTTTCTTTGGAAAGAGTGCACACATTTGTTCCTGGCAATATTCTTGAGGGCATTACAGAACACTCGTTCTCGTTCAATAAGCACGTGCTCGGTGTAAATACATCTTTACGTAGAGAACCGATCATAGGCAACCGTCTAGAGTCTTCTCCGGTGATTTATACTGCTTCTGGTACGCTAAGCTTCCCCCTCACGCGGTGTTCACGTTGAAGCGTCTTAGAGAGGGGAAACGCGCGTCGTCCTTGCTTCGCGGCGAACGGTAGAAAGCTCTAGAGGTCGAGATAAGGGGGAAATAATGTGGAGTGAAGAGTAGCGATGGAAATTCCGAATAGTAAAATAGATACTCATACAGTGGTACTGATTTCTTGGTAACAACGTTATCTCTGGTTCCGTTTCGAGGATAGTTGCTCTAGATACAAGATTCTTTAACACTTATAACACTGAAGATTATAATACTTAAATATTAAAGCTTAATGATACTGTATTGTTGTATGAAGTACGATAAAGTTGCATCGATTTGTTCCAGGAGCTCGGATCGCAGCCTCTGCCGACAATCGTCACCGAAGATGCGGACAACTCGAGCCACGCTTCCCAGGATCAAGGCCATAGACCTCGAGCAGGTACGATCATCCATTCTCTTGCCTACTATTTATTGAGATACGAAATGAAGAAGAATTCTAGCAATTATGCGAATTTGATACTCTGGTTTTGAAGCTAGGATGTTCGCGATTTATATAGACGAACGCGTTTTCTAGGAACAGTAGAATAAACCGTGAATACCATTAATATATTATATATTATAATAATATATATTAAAATAGTCAAATGGTATTGACAATAGTATTAATAATAAGCCAGTGTCAACTTTCATTTCACCGATTCTTACCGAGACGAATGAATTTCTTAACAGGAACATGGGGCTCGCACTCGAGGACCATCAGAAAGCCGACTTCCGGCAGCGCTCCAGGCTCCGGGAAGTCGACTCCTCTGCCGCAGCCGGCGGAACCGTCCAGTTCGTCTAGCTCGAGCAAAGGCGGCAGGAAAGCCTCTGGCACCAGGTCCGGGTCCACCAGCCGCAGCAACAGCCGCAGCAGCAGCGTGGAGCGCAGAAGAAGCGGCGGCACAGTCGACGACACGGCCAGCCCCACCAGGAAGCCGGCACTTCTCGATGCCTTCAGGCCGAGGAGCAAGTCCGACGCTAGCAAAAGAAAGCCCAGTATTATAGCGAACATGAAGAGCGCTGTGCAGGTACGCTATAGAGCCATGCAGCTGCAACTCTTACCGCGACAGCGCTGACAAAGACTCAACCCTTATGTGGGTCATGGAATAGTAGGCAATATCAATGTGGCAGGCTAGACTTGTGGCCAGAAGATTATTGAAAGATTTGTTGGAAAGAGGATCATTTTTTTATCTTACTGTTTTATCACGAGGCGAGCTATTTTTCTGTGGTTCAACTTATAGATTTGATACTTTCTTGGCTTGAAGGTTGTCTAGTCTGTCCAGTGACAGTGTGTATAAAGAGAAACATCCATGACCTATGGTTGGATGGCACATACTGTTGTCCCATTGGGACCTGAGTAAGCTGTGGCAGTTTTGTTTATGTTTACTCTTGCCTCGTTGGATAGACTGTAAGATATCCTCTGCTGTTATTGCAGCTGACTTCGTCGAGGATCTAAAATTCCATGCTAGTGCGTCGTTGACTACTGTAGAATGCTAGTCTGCTCGAAGTTTTCATTCATGTTTATTCTCTTCTTCGCGTGATTTTTGATCTCGTGTTGTTCAGTTATTAAAATGAACTTGTTCTCCGGCTCGTGTAATTCCGGCAAGAAATTCAAAAGTAAACTGGTGATGCTTCGATGGTTCATACGTTCGAACAGTCGAGATAAATATACTTCTAGCATGGAGTATCTTTCCTTCAGTTTGAATAATTCATAGGTTTGACCACATTATTATCGGTCGTGTTACAGCACTCTTTGCACAGGGGCTCTCACGGAAGTTCGTCCATAGATGTACGCACGGACAAAGATCACCACAAAGATAGCAAAGACCACAAAGAGGGCAAAGAGATTATGGGGCGTCCTCGAGCTGGATCGGAGAGCAGCAGGAACCCCGTGAGCAAAGTTATGGATCTCATCAGACACAGGAGCCACAGCGCTCTGACCGGAGAAGACAAACGGAAAGCGGTGAGTTGTTTGCGCATGAATATTTTATAAAAATCCGCCTCGTTATTCCTTATACCTTCCGATGCGACAATATAGTAGAACCACATCATTACCTACTAAGGCATGGAGAATCACGTTCAGGGAAGATGTCTGCTTTATCGTCTACGAATAACCGTTGGTAAAGTCAACCTCCTTCCGCATCGAACATCAATGATCTAGTGGATAACGTTTCCTACAATATGCATCCGAAAAAGACACTATTCATCAAAAGCATTTCATTTTATTTTTATTATAAAACATCACACGAACCAGTAATAGGAAACTTTATACACGACTTTCTTTGCTTTCTTTTTATCCACACAATCGTGTTTCATTCTACCAGCCGTATCAATGGCTGCCATGCATAGTTACTATATACTCTACTATAACACACCAGATCTACCTACCAAATTCTCCAGTTCCGTTGCTCAATGAAGTCTAAAGAAATGTTACCCCCTGGAAAGTTTCTCGATAAATTTGAATAATTGCAACTGTGTCTTTTGCACGGGGTATCGACACGAGTTCCGATTAGAGAACTCGAAATTCCAGCGCGCGGTCCCGCCGTTCCGTGGCGGTTCTGCTCTCGGCAGCAGAGCGTGACTTTTTGAGACGAACGAAGCCCGCCGTTGGCCCGTTGGCACAATGGTATCTCCGCGAACAAAAGGATGATCTCTGAAAGCAGAGAACACGTGTTTTGACGTCGACGATTATGCGTCTCCGTCTTTTCTCTCCGCGATTCGGCCGGGTATAACTAGAAAACCTTGTCGCGTTGCATTTCGCGTAATACTTCGGCCGCAAACCGAACACGAACGCGGAGTTCCGTTCGTTCGAGCGATGCGATCCATAGTTACGATCCATCGCGATGCTCGTGGACCATTTTAGCATCTCTGCATTCTACCATTCATCGGTAACGCGTAACATTTTCCATTCAACCTTCGTGTACGTTGAAGATCGATGATCTGTCTTCTTAATCCCTTGGCCTAGAATAACTGAGACTGGAGATGCTTTCCAGATTAATTTACATTTCAACGTCAATGCTCCTCGTTGTACATGTACCATTTCACATTTCTTGCATATTATTGATAGCAAAGTCGGTTATTCTAGTCTAGTTTCGAATAAAGTTACCAACTGACTTCTCGACGAGAAAGGAACATCTTGTATCTTAGCCATTGATCGAAATTAAGAAATTGAATGGAAGAAAGGAGGATTTTACAGCTAGAAAGTGATATCGATTAATCCATCTTAGTTTCTAATGAATAACCTCGATCAAAGAACCGATTATTCTACCGTATAAAAAGTTTCGCGTGAAATCTCGCTTGTATTTATTTCCAGTAATTGAATTTCACGGTGATAAAATGTACGTTCAACTATCAATCTGATTAATTTGCTGCTATTAACGATTCGATTCGAATGAGCGAATTGCACGCGAAGAACGAGGTGTGGAGGAGTTGCAGTTTGTCTTTGGCGGCGGGAAACTCGGCTGGCCGGACGTTCGCGACGATCGTCGTAAATCGCATCTGTTCAAACATCGAAGTTGCTATCTCGCGGCCGCGTTTCCGATTACTTCGACAAGCGCCGAGGAACGCGACGCTTTCCCTGGACCTTGAATGCTGTCCGAACGGACGTGTTTGCTAGTCCAATTAACGACGATACCCGAATCGATTTAAGACTTAGTTCGGTTAGCTATGAAAATCATTGAAAAATTCATTGGAAGAAGTCAGCTGAAGCAGCTTGAAACTTGAAGGAATGTCTCGATTCTACGCCAGGTTTGCGGGACACGTCAATTCGATGGATATCGAGTTTCATGAACGTTACTCTAACTGTAACATCACCTTTCTTGGGAACAATGGAACGAACTGTACAGTAAATATCCGTACACCTAGTAATTACGTAGCATGCAAGAGATTCTTCGTAACTTTATCACGACCTTTAATTCTTCCTACAAAATGACACGAAGATCTGACTAAAGTGTTACTTGTGTATTCAATTAGAGACTATTGTAAGTGACTCATAATTTTCTCAGGTTTTTAAATTGTATGGAACTATATAAAGCTCTTAAAGAAAGTCACAACAATAGAAGGTCCATACTGCTCGACCGCGTTAATGCAAAACCATATCAACGAAGGGTTAACAGAATTTTCGCAGAAATGCTGTAGACACTCTTTCTCCGGGAATTCCGCGCTTTTTAATACCAAGGTTGTATACGTCGTTAACACAGATTCCGCGCCTCTTCTTCGCCCGAATTATGTCCCCGCGATTTTTACGGCGATCGTTTACGAGCGACGCGTTTCAATGAACTTGTCGCGCTCGGACGTTTCTCCTCGCGCGTCGCTCGCAATCAGTATACATTAACGCTGCAAACCAGTTCCGCGGAATTTTGTCACTTTCTTCGGGACGCCTCCGCCTCCGTCCACGAATTTCGCGCGATTATTATTCACCAAGACGAGACTGGGACGGGAAATTCACTCGTCGGAAAGTATTCGGCGTGGCGCACGGTGATCAGAGTTTCTGATTGAATTCATAATTACTTCAACATGAAACCGAAACATACTAAAAGGTACTTTTGAACTTTCTGCTCATAACTCCCGACTTCATTAACGACATTGGTGCACAAACGAACAGGGATCTGAATAGAAGAATTACACTCTGTATTTAATTTCGTTATAAATACGGCGAATCGAGGTGAATTGGATCATCTTTGACAGTCGACAGGCAGCAATGAACATAAACAATCGAAATGAAACGTCGAATTCTTTCGCGGTTAAGAAAGAAACAGTGAACAACAAACCGAAGATTAACCCTTATTTCGATTCGATTCGCCTAATAATCGAGTTCGCCTCGCTCCGTACTCTGATGACTTCCTACCTTTCTACCTCCCGTCGATTCGATACGGTTACAAAAATATCGCGGTGTTCCTGTTAGCCGAGCGGAAGAGGCAACGAACAATTTACCTACCGAAACAGGCAACGTCGGTGCTGTACGCTCCGTTCATTAGCGTCTGATTAACCGTGGTAGTCGCGAGCGCGCGCGCTCGCTCGGCAATTAAAACACCGGTGAGCATTACGACGGTTTGAAGAGAAAGGTCGCCGTATTCCATCGCCTTGTTTTCCATTGCATCAGTATCAAAGTCGACGGTCGAGTTCGCGCGGTCGTAACCGGCGCCTTTTACGCGCCTCCGACTCGGCTTACCCGCGCGAATCGATTTCTTTCGGCTGGCGACACCGATTCCCGTGGACCTGCATAATTACCGCACGAAATTCACTTATCCGCCCGTCTCGGTCGCAGTCCCGGCGCGATATTAATCGGCAATAAACACGGGGATGACGTCATTTTTATTCCGATGTTCCGCTTTCCGCGGCGAGACCGGTGCGTTCCCGAAGTCGACGCGAGGCTGAACGCACCGTCGATTTCGATCTTGCTTCGTTCTTGGAACGCTGTTCGCGATACGAATGTGAAATTGAATGCAACGACGGTGCCCGCGGCTAAGTTGGCATTGACAGTTATGCATATCTAATCTGCCGGAGAGATAATTGGGCATAATTGATGACTGTGGAGAAGAGATTATCGAGCCGGCATCGAGTTTCTTCTGAATTCCCATGAATTTGCCGCACGTTTTTGGGAAGGACGGAATTTTCTAGGTAGCTTTCGTTTCATGAAATTGAAGTGTTATTTATCTTCCCTGAATAACAATTCTCCTTGCTCTAATGAATTATTAACGCTAGATTTGCGGACGATTATTCCACTTTATTCCATTGCTTCTAGGAAACTACGGGTTGGTCTATATAAATCGCGAAAATTGTGTAATGTGTCAGAAATTCAGTATCAAATTGACCTCCGTAAATCTAGTGTTGAGATAAAGTCAACGCTCGAATATCACGATTAGCCGTTCGCGCACGCGAAGCGACTCGAGTCGAAATAGCAAAATTCTAGTCGTGTATACAACATTAAGCTTCGTATAGCGCATCGATAAATGAAACGTGCGAGTAGAATGGCTCTGTTACTTCGTTTACATGTGTTTTCCCATTACTTTGTTCCAAAGAATGTCATCTGTGTCTCATCGATAAGTATTGAATGCTTCTAATGAAAAACTTTGGAGTGCAGACGATTAATTGGTCGCGCGTTACTGAAAACCGTTGTCGTTCGAGGGTTGACCGTGGTTTTATCAATCGGAATTGCGAGGGAACTCACGGGACGAGGGTTTAACCGATACAGCGCCGAAACAATGGCGCGAGGTGAGTCCTTGGTTTAAATACCCGAGAAAGGAATATGACGTTCGGATTTCGGTGGGAGGAGGCCGCGTGTGTGCACACGCGGGAGGCACAGGCGCACGTTCGCGCGTACGCACGCACACGTGGAACCGGACGGATTCGCTCGCGTGTGTATGACGGGTAATATGCGACTCCGTTGCCGAGAAGAAGACAGGCTCGAAGGAGTGTTTTTCACTCAGTGGCTCGCGGAACTTGGAACGTTGAAGGTGCTAGGAAAGCGCGCGCGCATATCTTTCCTCGTCGAATCACGTGTGCGCGTTCCGTGTCGCAATTACGGTCACCTGTTCTGTTCGTTAATTGTTTCTCGATCAGCGTCGTCGACGAATTAGGTGCATGCTTGTGCTCGCTCGATGAAAAGTGAAAAATACATATATATATATATATATAGATTTATGTATGCTTTTGTTCTCATCGGATTTGTCATCGCCACGATGAGAATGTTGGCAGAATTTCAGCTGTTTCGTTATAGTTCCCTCGAGAAGTGCGAAATCGTGGATTCCTCTTCCCTCCGGAAGAATCAGAAGTATTTCACTCCGTGTTCATTGATTTTGAACCCTAAGGGTTCATCGCCCCTTCGGAAATTCGATGTTCGATGACTCTCGTTTCACTCTTGCGGACGAAGACTCTTTGAATATACAAAACCTTCGGCGGATCGAGCCAAATTATGTAGCAGTTGCTTAATTAATAGGAAAAGAGGAAACTACGTGCTCTCTTGCTGTTTGACTAATTAAATCATTTAATCATATTCGTCCGCAAAGGGTTAAATCGATCAGATCGAAGCGATCGATTCACTTTTGGAACAGTTTCGATCTTCGGTGTTGAAACACTTGATCAATGCTTTGCGTAGATATTTAGAATATTAGATAATAATTAGAGTCTGTTTTGCACTTTATAAGATTGATGACGCAAACGAACTGTTTGTCGCCTGCCGATTCGTGCAGGTCGTTCGAAAATCGACGACGAAGTACCTTGGTTAATATTGCATAAACGCATCTTTTCCAGCGAAGAGTTCGAGGCCGGCTTCGTTAATCGGAACCGCAAATTTCGTGTTCTTCCTTGTGTAACCGAAGCCGTAACTCTAACCGAATTAGCTCGGATCTCGGGGACGATGAACGTTCCACGCGTATTTTTCCTCGCGAGGGACGAGCTTGAAATGTCGCTCCAACATCGGAATCGTTTTGAATATTGAACCGAGCATCGACAAACACGACAATATTTCCTTTTCTTGTGACGTATTTTCGTTTACCCAAACGGAAACGTGACAAGCATAAACGAACAGTCGCACAAGATAACGTGGATTATTATAGAAATAACAAAAACGAATCGTTCCTTCCCTCTTGTTCTCATTAACTTACACGTTAACTTCACTCTCGCAGCTTTCTCTAGATCCAATTTCAACGCACACGCGATACCATCGATAATTATTGCAAAGCGAACGAGTTCCTCTGCTATTCTTCCAATTATTGAGGCTACCGGATAATCTTCCTCCATTTCAAGCCCATTAACTCTCGTAATTACAATACAATTTTACAATTTCAATGTTCACTCAATTTCCATTGAAATTTATGCTCATTGAAGACTGCGATTATGTCGTTGCTCAAATTCACTTGCCCCTTTGGTTATCTTAACACGATGTTCCACAAGTAAAACAGTTTTCTAGTACTCCGAATAGAATGTTCAAGAACCCAATTAGAAAAATAGAATCACGATGGAAGAGAGTTTATAAATATTTCTGTCGTACACGTTGTAGCTCTGTGTTTTCAAACTTCCTACGAACGAAACTCTGGCAATTATAATGACCATAAAGAAGAGCGTGTACACTACTTAGTTCCCTCGTGGACGCTATAAAAGACGCTAAACGACTCGCGGTCACGGAAGACGTGTCCCGAGTTCATCGGCGGCGCCGGGCTCTATTGTTCGGTTCTTCTAAATTGAAAGCTGGCAGTTCGCTGTTGTTTCCCCCACCTGGCGACGTGATCTCTAAGCATAATATCTGGTGATCTTGCGACTTCGTCCCCTCTGCTCCGCAGTTTTCCTTCTTTTTTCCTTCGTTCCCGACCTCTACGTTTTCCCCGGGCGCGCAACCGCCGTTCGCTGGCGTCGATGTTCATTAGAAATTGAAATAATGCCGAGGGCAGACTCGTGCAAAATAAATATTCGCGGAGAGGACGTCGAGAGCGATCGTTCTAAGAAAAACTTCCAGTGTCCCGGGAAACTTTGACTCCTCTCGAACACTTTGTCTCGAATCGTATTGTTTGCTGTCCGTCTATTACAAGGTGTTTCAAATCTCCGTGCTTGGAATTCTTTTTCTTCTTCGCGTTCCTTTGAATTGTAATCTCGAAGTAACTCGTGTTTTATTATCGTAACATTACTTATCTTATTACGGTAACATGCAAATTTGAAACTGATTTTTCTCGGAAACGGGACACCATTGTCGACAAAGCTATTAGAGTTTCATTCGAAGGCGGATCTTTATGTCTGTCCCTCTGCTCGCAAGAGATTCCCGTTAGGATATCTTCCGCATTTTTCTCCTGGAGTCTGGTTATCGTCGCCGGACACTCTTCCTATTTCCTCTGTTTGCCGACCCAGTTCCTTAGAGGCGAACTCGCGGCCGTGCAGTTTTGTTTTCGCCGTCGACCTTTCACGAAAGCGACAACCTGCATAAATCGCCGACCATTGTTTGGCGAGGAAGTGTCACGGACGTTAGATTGAAATCGTGGAAACGTTCGTCCGTCGATAGGTACGTTTCCACGTTTAAAAAATTCCGCGTTACGTCGGGAATCGGTTTATTCGCGGCGTATACAAACGCGGCATAACTTTAAATACATAACCGCTCGCTCGCGTTCTGTTTCAACGGTCTGTTCATCGAAAATTATTTAATCGCTTGAAAATAGAACTAGCATACTAGTAAAACCGACGGGTTTCAGTTTCCCTATTTCGCAATTACCTGTACCTTAACAATGTCAATTAGGCAAAACGATTTGAGAAATAGCGATAATACGAAGAAACCAGGAAAAATATTATTAATTGTTTGGTTTTAGCGTTAAAGAGTTTTCTTAAGATTATGTGAAAGAAAATAAGACTCGCGCTTCTGGTATAGTCATTAAGAAGGTAATCAGCTAGCTTTCAGAAATCTTAATAAGATCTGGAGAACTCGACGTTCGAATGACGTATTTTCTTAATTTGTAAACTCGAATGGAAATATCATTTTAATTCCCTTTTTAAATGAATTCCGAAGCTAGACTGGACTACTGGAAATTCTAAATTTACTTTGTACTTCGCACAATGTAGGCTCTGTACGAGTGTGGAAACTAATCAGTATTAATGCTTCCATTAAGTCTTTGATTATAACGGAATTAATTATTCAAGAACACGCGAGTAACGGGTAAGAAGAATTCCTTTACGTAATAATATATTCCGCGGAAGTAGACTGACTGCGATTTTACGATTTTGCGTTCGATTAACCCCTCGTCCGACGATTTATTTCGAATCAAACGTTTCCGCTTGCGCTGCTTAATTCTGTCGCGACCCCGTGGACACGACTGTTTCAAAGAAAATCGAGGTGTCATAACTTCAATTAAAGTTGAAGCGAAAATAAGTTACGATAAACATGTTTGTCGAATCATTTGCGAAATTCAACTTTGAGAGCACAGGCGAGCGAGTCGAAAGAAATTGATTTCGTACGCGGCGCGGGAATGATCATTTTATAATCGAACGATGTCGCGATAACATCTGCTTAGCATCTGTTGCATATGGACCAGGTGACGTCGCCTGGAATCGTTAATTTATTTCGTACAGTTTTCCGAGCGCAGTTTTCGAAGTGCATTGTTTCGTTCTTGCATATATAAACATGACAGTTTTCAACTTCACATTAGAAGATCATTCTTTTGGAGACCCACCTGATATAAATTTAACACTTTGAGTGCGAAGTAAACACTCGTCAAAATTCTTAATAAAACAAAAACTGAGAAATTAAGATTCTTCGTAACGATTGCTCTATCTTCCTCATACTTCATACATCCAAAATTCGGTTCGTTCGATACGTTATCAACAGAATTATCCAAGTTCATGTAAAAAATGGTGTCACGCAAGTTCGAGTAACGTGGCAATGAAAGTGTTAAAGGAATATTAATATCGTGAGTTTCGGAAACAGTCGTGGAAGAACACGAAAGCGGATCGTTCCGAGGAGTATTAAAATTTCGAACTGTGCGTTCTCGCGTTTCGTCTGCGAAATGTGCAGAGTTTCCGCAAGGCGCGTGTTGACCGAAGGAAAAAGCAATCTCGACTCGAAAGTCGCAAATGAAGGATCATTGTGTCTTAGTACACCGTCGTTATCGCGTTAAGTGTGCAGTGTACACTGCAAGAGTGTACTTTGAGCATTCTGCAGCTGCGATCGCGAAGTTTCTTTCGAAATTTGAGACACGTTGAACGGTAACTAATTCGCGCGGTGGGATTTCGAAGAAATTCTGAAGTGTTTACTAAATATCTAATACCTAATTGTTACCCGATAGTCTAAATATTTAATATTTAATCATCCAATATTGTAGGAATCTATCTATCAATATTCCAAGAGTTTATGTATCAAACAATCTAAACACTATCTAATTCCAATCGTACAGCATAATTGGCTGGTGTGATCGGCGAGGATAACCGTGGCGTCAAACGCAAAGTTATGTGACTGACATTGTGACAGTGTGTTAGAAGCGGCAAGTGCAACATGTCTTCCTATTTCCGATGGATAAAGAGCGGGAAGAAGGACGATTATTTCGGCGCGAAGCCGAGAAGTCGTTCCTTGGATTCGAAGAGCCTCGAGGCTTCCGGTATACGTCTTATCGTGCAAAATGTACTGAGCAGCCTATATTAAATATTCATTCGCATCGCTTGTATAATATTCTAACAGTACATTAATATACATTATTCGAATTACGTTTACGAAACACGGCGACCCCGATCCGTGCAAGATAATTGCTTTCATATCGATGGGACACTCATTTTCGTTCCAAACGAAACTATTAAATTACGTATTTTTCTGTAACTTAACAGTATCATTACTTCATTAGCTATCACTTTTATGTAGATTATCATTCATTTGACTTTATAAATTACACGTATAAGATAATATTGTAGTCAATGTATCATTGTAACATTCACATTTGCATTTGAAATAGAAGGTCGACAATCTTTGAACCTCTAATGAATTTGGTAATAGCGATTCGAAACGCTGATTCGTAACATTGTGACTATATTCATCAAGAGACTCTCTTTAAGTATCGGTACATCGAAAAATGTAGGTGAAACTTCGTGACGCATACACAGTTTAATATCAAATGTTATCAGTTTACTTTATCGAGTCGAGCGATGACTGAGAGTCATCTCCAGAGTGCAGAGGGTTAATTCATTATTATCGTAAATACGATAAATTTCACCGGTTGATTTTTCGTTGACCGTGTATGCATTTCTGTTGCAGAGAACCGCGGCGCAGCACCAGGCACAAATAGCGGCGCAGGGTAAGTAATAAATGTGAAGTCAGCTTCTAACTAGACCCCGAATCGAGTGTCTGATTATTCTCGGCTACATAAACAGTGAAGCAATAAAGACAGAGCGTGTGTGTCGTGATAACCGAGAAATGTCACTCGGCTGGCGATAGCATCTGAAAAATAACTCGGTGTGCTTTGTCGTAACATTCTTTTCTCTATTCTCCCGACACATTTAATGCCGCCGACGAATAATTAAAATTAATCAACTCGCCTACATCCTGTCCGTAGACGTTTTTCATTTCAACGCCGAACAGACATTTCTACGAAAGGTTACATTTCTCTGTCACAACTTGATCGACAACGTCAATCTTTCCCAAGTGACATGATTCTCTTTACAAATTAAAAAAAACCAATTCTCTCGATAAAACCGTAACGCATTGCCGGCCGACCGATCATTCCATCGCTCCTACATTAACGTAATATTTTCCACATATACAACAAAAGTCCAAAAAATTACAAAATCGAATTCCTCATTCTCGTAATTTACAAATTTCGGTTAGATCAGTTCAAAGCTATCAATATCACCGATGCTCGCGATTCCAGTAGTTGAAAATTATCCGGCGTGCAATGCGTCGAACGTCTAATTTCAGAGTTTATTAACCTTTAGCACTCCAGGTTGCTTTGTAATCTATCAGCAACTAATTTTCATAGTATCCCCAGCGAAAATTAGAAATGCTACAACATTCCTTCGATCTCTTATTTTCCTTGTTAGTACCAAATTTGGGTGTGCGGAAGATCGAATAATTTTAGGGTAGTTTCTTTAAGATTCATTCAAATGTTTAATATTATAACTGCTGCAATATTGGAGCCTACAGTGTTCAAAGGGTTAAAGCCAACAAACATTAACATTAATTTCACACGTCGGAATTTCAAGTTACCCGGCGAGTGGAAATATTAAGACGTTTCGCCGGGCGCCGTAAAGATGGCGGCTCGGTCGCCGAGTTAAACATGGCGGGCACATTCCGAAGCGCGCACGACACCCGTTACCGCTGGGGACTTGCGCCTCAGAACGTTTTTGTATTGCGACGGGCGCGGTGGCACGTGCTCTGTGACTTCCCCGCTCCGTGTTCCCCTAAGCGCCTATCGCGTCTATCAGTGATCGGGTTCGTTTCGGACGTTAACGCGCGAGGAAATTCATTCGCCGCCTGCGTCCGGCTCGGTGTTACCCCACGATCAACTGCCGCTGAGTTTTTCATCAGCCGTTAATGAGATCGTGACGGGAGTGCTGGCTTCGAGTCACCGAACGGCAGTACGTGCGAAATATAACGTAGACAAATTTGTCATGGACTTATGGTACATTGTTCGTTTATTCTCATTCTTATTATCAATAGTATTATAATTATTATTATCATCGCTATTATTTTCCCTCTTCTCGGTTAACTAGTTAATTAACCCTTTGCACTCGAGAGGTGACTCAGTCACCTGATTTGAAGTAAAATTATAAAATTTGATAATCAGTATTATTATTTAAAAGAGCTTTGTTTCTCAATTCACTTGTGACTTTTCTTTGAGTTAATTTTAAAAAATATCTTTTAATTAGAAAATGTTAAGTATTTCTGACGAAATACTTCCGAGTACAAAGGGTTAAAAACGCAACCACGGTTGCGCGTTTAAGATTTCAATTTGTGTCTCAATTTTGCAATTACCGAATTAGTTCCGTCATTTTCCGCGGAAATGTCAACCTTTTCAGTAATTGTGAAAGAGATCCGGAATAAGTCCTCTCTAGCCATCTTGTAGTCGTGTTAATTTCGCGTAATCTGTTCCCCTTCCCCTAACAGTCGAATGGCTGAGGAAACGTGCCGCGACAGGATCGTGTCAGCGAAGACGCGAGTCGCGCTTGCGAGTGTAAACATTGTTACGTGCCGCGCGGTAACTTGCCACGACCAAGTACGGAACTGTTATCCCGGGCCGTTCGTCGATCGAGGATAGTTTATCGCCTGGAACCGTCCGAAGCTGGTGTCCGCGTACTATCGTGGACCCTATTCGGTGTGCAAGAAGCGTTCGAACAGTGTTTGAAGTGACCGTTGACCGTCGAGCACGAGGTGTCACCGACGGTTCTCGTTTTCGTGTGTCGTGCCGAGGGAGGAGAAACCGACAAGACCACGCGCTCGCTCGCGCGGAAACCGTGCTGCGCCACGCGCGTCAACTGGAAAGTGAAAAGAGTGTTGGTGCATCGCGTTTCGCCGCGGGACATTACGGGCGGAGGCGGTCGGTACGTATTGTTCCGGCGCTTTCTCGTTTACGCGGAACTCGCGTCGGGAGCCGTGCGGACTGCGACGCAACGGACCAGCGTCCATCTAGCTCCGTTCAAGGCGGGTTTCGAACGTCTTACTGCTGCACCTCGTGGTTCATCGTCCATGTTGTCTTCCGCGAGGCCCGGTCTCATCGGGAAAGAGGGAACGAGACGAAAGTGAATGAGTCAATGCTGGAGGGGTTATGTGTCCTGACGGACACGTTTTCCCGTTGTGGCATCATATTGATTTAGACCGCGAACTGAATGAAGACGGCATGCTCCAGTTAACGGATTCGCGGTGTTTCTCGAGCGTTCCGTTAAAATTTGAAAATGGCGACCCAATTATCGTTTGGACCTTCGTCGCGTGACGCCGGCAAGTGCTTTCGCCGGACGCATATACTTGCATGCCATTTTTTTGTTTCGAGCGCCTTGGATAGTCGCCGGGTCGAGGATTTATTCGTCAATCTTTTTTCTCGGTAGCGGCAATGCGGATGGGGATTGAGTCATCGAGGTTATGCCCGAGGATTTTTGGCGAACGCTGTAACCGTGCGCAACGTGACAGCCGCGTATTCGAGACACTCGGCTGCTTTTTTCGCGTCTCTCGACACACTTCGCGTATGTGAGGACCGAGTGAACGGGAGAGGGACGGACGTGTGAATTTCGATGACACGTTTCGCGTCTCGTTTGCTTGGAGTATCGTGTCCGTTTTATGTAAAAGTGTATGGTAGTTCCTTGTGCTTCCGTTTGTTTTCAGTCGGCTGCCGTTATCTATAGGGTGACGTTATTTATCGACGTCGTATATCGATCGAGTTCGATGATAAGACGCAACACTGGGCGTTTGTTGTTTAGGTTATATTCGAGGTGAATGTCACGTACGTGCCTCCAAGGTCGTTTCTATCGAGCTTTAGAGGTTAATCGAGAAATCTCCGGGAAAAGTATTTCTTCGCAGTCACGAGCACGTTTCCGTTGCAGCGTCGCTAGGGAATTGCCGAGGTACATAACCTCGAACAACTAACTCGCCAGTGGAATCGTTTGTTTTCTTCTTTTTCGAACAACCTACAGAAACCGTATTTTTAGCTATCGTTTTTATCGTGTGCACAACGACGCAATGTTTACATAGTCAGATTTATTCAAGGCAAGAGTTTCTGATTAGCTCGCGATTAGATAAATCGAAGCGTCGTCTCGGGAAGAATTATCCATTAAATGGAATGACGTGTGTCGAATGATGCCGAGTCATGAATATTTTTCCCAGGCCGGCGGGTACCGGTCGGAGGTTCACCTGTGAAATTCTTCCGTTCGAATCGTTCTATTAATATGCCCGAGTGGCTTAGAAATAGCTACTTAAAAGGACTGCCGCAATGATCAAGCCACTTGAAATACTCGAACGTCCGAGCTGAACTCAGCACGTTTTTCAGCCGAGTAGTCGGCTCTCAATTAGACGCGATCGCGAGTGACGCCGTTCTACTCATTCCCAACTTGCTCCTGACAATTTCCATTGAACCCCATACAACGGAGAAATCCCCTAAAACAACTGATGTTACCAGAACTACGTGGTTCTATGAAGCTCGATCGCCAGCCTAGTTCAAACGGTGTTCATCGGCGTCCATCTTTGATTTTCATTAACACGTCACGTGTACCATATATGGTAATTTTTCTCTCTTTGAACAATTCTTACCGTTTACTTTGTACACCGTTCGACCAGAAGCGGCAAGAATCACTTGGGAAAACAATCGCGGTTGCCCAAATAATTTGTGCCGCGAATAGCCGGCTCGTATACAGCGCGGGCGGCACGAATTATCCGCGCCATCAGCGAAATTCGGATGAATACACTGTCCATGCAACGATGAAAAGAAACCGAGCGCGTATAATTGAACGAAAAAAAGAGGGGAACACGTCGGAACGAAAATAGAAAAGATTACGATAACGAGGCTTGCTCTCCGGATAAGAACAGGTCAGTGATGTTTACGTTATCAGTGGATCCGGGCCTGTGTGTTTACTATTTCCCGATTCAACGGCGACCGCTAATTGTGCGTTGCCGCGTTTGCTTTCAGTTACGACGGTGATGCACGGCTCGCGACCTGGTTTTAAAATTCTCCCCTAAAACTGATTCTGTTTTGTTTACCCGCAATAATACGTTGCCTCGTTTGTATCCGCGGTTTTCCGTTCGTCACGGTTGTTTTCCTTACCGGTTAGCAGATTTTGTGAATTTTCGAATTACATTCGTGTACTGTACATCATAATTATATTATTGGTTCATCATTATCTTCAAATGAATTAATTAATCTCGAACTTTTCGAATTCGTGTACTGTATATCATAATTATATTATTGATTCATCATTAACTTCAAATGAATTAATCTTAAACTTTTCATATTTTTGATTTACAACGGTGTAAAAATACGTTCTCTTGCAATTATTATTAGAAAAATGATTAAAAAGCATAAGCCAGTTTCCGAGAGATTATTAAAGAAATTAGTTTGACGAGGCGCGCTTTGAAATATGAATGGAAATTTCAATAAACTCCCTCCCGCAGTTTGCACGAGGAAACACGGATCAATCAGCGTGATTGATAGGCAGTTCTATCGTTGATACGCGAAATGTCGTGCATCGCTGAAAGTTACGACGTCGATCGTCGACGACGCGATTAGCAACCGCGTTCTACGCGCGGAAATTTCGGAACCCTGCGGAGAGACAGAGAGGCGCGACGAAATTGGAGTCGGATCAATCGACGGACGGAAGCAATATTTATTATTTAGTCAGCATCGCGACAGCGGGGGCGGAATAATGCGCAGAAACGAAGGCACCCCGGCCGGGTTTCATATTCTGCGTTTACTCCCCCGGCGAATCGTTTTAACAAACACGTTTCACGTTACGCTCTCTTTACGTGATTTTTGTTCGAGCGTAATACGCTCGTCGAATTGTTTGTTACGCGACACCGGCGCTCCGCTGCTTTGCATTTCCCGATATTCGAAGAAACAATATACCGTTTTTCTTCGATGCGTTAAATTAAACGGAAAATATCCCACGGGAACGACGCGATTGTTTGGAAAATTAGCGCGATCGCTGCTCTCGGTCATGAATATTTATCGCGCAGAGATAATCCGGGGATTGACATAGTTGTTGTTTCGTCTCATAAATAATGCGAGTTTTGCGTTTATTTGTTTTACTTTTATTTTCGAAAACAAAGGAAATACAATTGTATTCTCGTAAATATTTAGTCTAATCGTATCGTATTTTCATCTAAACGTTACTTGGCCCAGTTAGATCTTATTTCAGTTGAAATACATTCTTCTCCATTGTACGTATCACGTATCTATGCGTCACGATTAGATCGAGAAACGAACGTCCGTTTATCTTAATCTTGAGAAGTGAAAGAACGATGGGAAAACCGCATTATCTACGGGCTGACCCAATTGTTCGATGAATCGGAGATACCCGAATCCTGTTCTCCACTTCGCTGGAAGTTTCGGCTCCGAAAGGAGCTGGTCGGCTCTGATAATTGGCTCGAGTCTACGACTTCACAGTTGAAGTGCGGTATCAACACGGCAGGAAATCGCTTTGGGACGTGTCCAGGTTTATTAATAAACTTGGAAAAATCTTCGAGAATTTTGGAATTGGCAGAACGTCAACGGCCAATTAATTCGCTTTATTGCTCCGGATAATCGGGGTATTTATGTAAGAACGATGGGTATTCTCGTAATGGATCGCTGATTGAAAGACGTCGGAGAGATTAAATTGTCTGGCGCATTGACACTATAATTACCGAGCAGTTAGTACGATTAATATGCATTTCCCATAAAAATTGTAACAATAGATTATCTTCAGTTTCTTCAGACATTCATTGTAGTACTTAAATGAAGCTATTTATTTTCAATATCATTTCCAATATTCAGTGCTTCGAAGATATCGATAATTGCTGCACAAAAAAATCGAAACCAGTCATTTTGTCTGGTACGATAGTTCTAGTGTTAATAAGCTTTAGTGGCGACCCGTGTAAGTACGTGCGGCCTGACAGAGTATAACATCTGTGCGGCTTCTTTCCGCGAAGCTAGTAACTATACAAAATGACCCGTGCGACACGTAACTGTTCGTCGATCAATCGCGTCGAGTTTCGCTCGATCGTCGACGTTTTCTTGTAATATTAGCAGTATCCGATTTTAGTTGATCACTGCTCTAACTGTTTCAATTCTGCTGGCACAGCAGAATTAGGGAATTGTTCACACACTGTGTATATGTTATATATTTTCACGAATTCTGTGCATTCTATGCAACTCCGCCCTCTCAGGTTGCCCTTGAATGCATAAAACTCCGCAGTCCGGTAATTACTTTCTAGAATCAACTGATAATTAAGATCGAACCGAAAAATTCGCGGAGATTAACGTGCTTTCGTTGGAAGTTCACGCAGGGAACTCGAGGTACTCGGCTAGCACGAAAACGAGCAGTTAAAAGAGACCGATGGACGGTATTAATACGCGACGATTATGATGCATGGTCGTCGTTATTCGAAATTGTTCTGCGCTTGCTCGCGGGCAGTTCCATGCCTCGGTACCGTTAGGTTAACGATATTTTATCGCGTGCTCCAATAAGTGAATTAATCGCCATATCGTCTCGTTATATCTCTTATAATCGTTTCGACTTTCTTCCATATAAATCCTTCGTGAAAAAATATCCTAATTACATACTATCGACCATGCTTGAAATAATAACAGTTGATTAAGACATAGATAATCGTCAATTATTCCTTCTGCATCGATCGTAATATAAGACAATTCAATTTCATGTTACCAACAGGAATTCAAATAACCATTGATTCGGCCAAGTATCTTTAATAACCGTCGATCATTTCTAATCAGAAACATAATTAGGAAAATAGACTTGTAACGGAGAATCCCTTTTACCACATAATCATAATAATCATAATAATCATTGATATTCTTCCGTATTAGATGCATTCTTTGCATCCTTCCATTTCTAAATTCCCATGTTCCCCATGAATGCGCAAGAATCTACACTCTAATCGTTGTTCGATGCAGTCTCGTCTAACTCCGGAGCTGCACGGCCCCGCCGACTGCCGGGAGGATCGACTGTCAAGGATAGGACAAGGTCACCGGGGCTTCCCCTTTAAACGGGACCCTTTTCTCACGAGTCGCCCTTTCCTCCGGGCTCTTTTGCTTGCTCTCGCTCCCTCTTCCTCCGGCATTATTCCTGCCGCGCAGTTGGCGGACTCGGGAGGGCTCCAGACTCGTAACCGTATTACGAAATACGACCGGAAATTGGAGGGAGCAGATCGCGCGCGGCGTTCGCGCGACGGCCGATCCTTTGTCGCGGAGTTTCGTCGTCGACGATGAAGATTTTCGGGCAGGAACGCATACGATAATCGAGAACGATATCGTACGTCCAAGATAATCGAACGTCGTCGATACTCAATTCAAGAATGCCGCATGAAATCCGTCGTTTTCGTCACGAGGGTTTTAACGATCTAATTACGTTCTCCGTTTACCCGGGCACGTGAATCAATTTACTCGGAGCGATACAACTCGATACGCGCGCAGAAATCGGAGGCGGTCGGACCGACGGGCAAAAACGTGCGCGATAATAATTATCGGGCACGCGAGAAAGCTTCGATTTTCGTGGCATCGCCGGTAAACAAGCGTTTTTCCCCTCCATTGAAACGAGATCTCCTTTCGCCGTGACTTTTTTGCTTCTCCTCCCCCCGGGTTTTTTTCACGTGCACGCCGCGATAGAAGTGTATTAATCCCGCATAAAAGTCGCTTTATCGCGCAAGGTTAATAAAATATCGCCGACCGCCTCGGTCCGAGTCGCTTTCGCTGTCGAAACGTGACCCAAATATAATGCCAGCGAGAGACAGTCGACTCGGACGTTAATAAACGTTTACGGACCGTCGGATCATTAGTCGAATCGGCGTATGGAAGAGATTCAAATTTTTAAGAACGCAATTAACGCTGAAAGCATCAAACGAGTCGGAGCAACCCATTCCTGATTACTTCTTTTCGCGATTAGCGAAAATTCCAATTCCGTTTCGCAATTCCAAATTCGTCGGATAGGAAAAGAAAGAGTACACCGGTAAACACTCCTGATACTTCGACCTTCCGTTCGCCAGAAGAATTCCCCATTAGAGTTGGCGCGAGTTGTGGTCCAATTATCACATTCGCAGCGAGTTACGCGAGAAAGAATCGCCGGGTTTTATAACAACGTTATCGCGATTGGTCGTCTGAATAATCGCCCGCGATAATTACCGGTTCCAGGTTCATTTCCATTCATCTTGCTTTATTTGCTCGTGGAATTATTTTAATGATCGGTTCAACTCGAAATTACTCCGCCAAAAAATAAAGAGAGAGAGAAAGGGAAAAGGAAGAAGAAACAGGACGAAGCGTGCAGACAGACCGTCTCGGCTGCATGCGGTGCATGCGTGTGTGTGTGTGCGAGGAGCGCGATGCAGGCGGGCCGAGTTTCTGTTCGCCATTCTCGGCCTTGAGGAACCGGTTCCAGGTGATCCACACGCGTCGATCGTATCGACACGCCCGAGACCGGAAACCGTGTTTCGGGAGGAGTCGAAAATATTGCGACGCTTGTTTACGTCCTCCACGTCTCCTACATTCTGCACCATAATTACCAGTTCGACCGTAAATTTCACAATAAACCCTCGAAACTCGAATTCGAGATCTTAAGTTTCGAGACTTTCGAGGAGCTGATCTTGTTTTGTTAGAGGATCATTGTTTTAATTAATGTATCTAGTGATTCCTCAGTGAGATGAGATTTTTCTGTGACCAATTTAACCCTTCAACTGCGAACAGTGTTTTTAGACGCCCACGAGTACGTCATTTATAGCGAACAGCGCCGTTAATTTGTTTTAAACAACCTAACAATGTGCAGTAACTCGTTTACCTTCCGCGTGATGGCATCGGACGATTTCTGCTCAGAATTTTTTCCATAGAATGTAGTTCACATAAATCGTGCCTCCGTCGTGGAAAAATACGCGATTGGTCCGCTGCGTTTTTGAACGCACCGCGGTCAAAGGGTCAAACAGGAATTGCACGGGAATGAAATTACAGGATATAATTGCAAGGACACGCGAATCGTGAAATGTCTAAACTGAAACATGTTTTCCGTCGTTTTCTTTCGGTGTCAGTTTCGCGTCCAGAGATAAGTTTCACGGCGACCGCAAGCTTTTGGAATCTCGTTAGCGGTTCTATCTCGTTTAGCGGGTCGTAAGTCTTTCGCGCAAACACGCGCGGGTCCCGGCGCTTCTGTCGGTCCAAATCGAATTACAATTTGTCGGGACGAATTGCACCTGCGGCCTTTAATCCACGGCTCAAGGTCTTCGGCGACGTAACACCGTCGTGTCTCGACGGCGGTGGACCTTACGTCGCGTTCGCAGTCTGCGGTACGTAGACTCGCGCGAATTTCTCCGGGGAGAGAGCAGATTAACAGTAGTCTGGACTGTTTCTCGAGATACGAGTCGCTCAGGCGCCAATACGATTGTCAAATCATTTCCCGTTGCCGCAGAGTCTACCCTTGGAAACAAACTTGACCGATGTATTAACCCATTCCGGGTTGTTTTGTAATCTGTCAGCAACTGCAACTAATTCTTATAGTATTCCCAGCGAAAATGAGAAATTCTATAACGTTCCTTCGATCATTTATTTTCCTTAGTACAAAATTTGGATGTGTGGAACATCGAATAACTTTAGTTGAGGAAGAGTAGACTTGTTTTCTCAGAAAGTAGACTTATAAGTGTTTTTCTCTAGAAATTATATATTCATATAAATTTTTCTCTAGAGTAGACACTGTTGTGTCCTTGAAATATAATAATGGTAGTAGGTTGATATGCATTTTTCGCTAAGAAGCATGAAATAAGCTCATGAATATTCTCGAAGATGGAAGCTTCGCGATAGTTGCAGTGCAGATTTCTTGTGTACTGTACACTTTCGTGTGTCCGTCCAAGAGTAAAAATGAGGTCAGGTTTCGTTGCTGCCGTCTAGACTCGGTGACGCCTTTCGTCGATCTATTTATAGCGCCGAATTTTCAGTAATTACTTGAATACATGATATTCAGAGGTGAAAAGGAAGCGAAAGTTCCTCCGATCCGTGTCTCTGCAACGGTGAAACATCAGTTTCTAGTCACAAAAATGTCGAACGCATTAATTAAATCGCAATCTGCAGGTTTTATCAAACTTTCTACTTCACGTAGAATTTCGAATGGTCTCCCGTATCTCGGAATGCACGTCCTACTCGTTACACTATCCGCACTGCACATCGTTATTCAAAGCCTCGCAACAGCTGCGTTACTCGCTTCAAGATACTGTCTGCGAAGTACTTTAAAATTCGAGTCATAAAGCCGCTCGAACCGCTAAAGCGGCCGACACTCGACACGACGAGTAGACCTCGCACACGGAGATTCACATTTTCGTAGGCAGGTTACCGGGGCCAGGATTAATTAGAGTATTTCCTTGGTCATGAATGTCGCTGGAGAATATGAAATTTTATTAGGCGGAATAAATGTCTCGGCGATCGTACTTATCTCCAGCGTTTCTTTATCGCGCTAATTTCTAACGTTCATCCGCGTATCGTACCTCGTTCGATTAATCGAAGAAAACGCAATGACACGTTAGCCTGCCCAGTAACTCCGTTTTGCGGCAATGTTTTCTAGTGAAAGTTTTCGAAAGGAGGAATTGGAAGTTTCTCGAGATTCGAGTAAGATAATAGACGGAAGTGCATGGTATAATTCGGTAACGTAACGCGAGGCATAAAATGTTTAGTGTCCGTCGTGTATCAACTTATTTGCATCATTAATACATATGCATTTATTTGCATCGCGAGGGAATGCAGGTTAACACTTTAACCGTGATATTATCTGAATTCGCGCGGCACCATTTGTCAGTTGACCCTTTGCACTCGGAAGTTTCTTACTAGAAATGTTTAACATTTTTTGACGAGGCGAAGGCGATGTTCTTTGAGATTAACTCGAAGAGAAATCTATTTTATTCTAATATTTCACGTATCAGTGCACTATACAAAGTTTAACGTTAAATATCAGATTCTATAGTTTTACTGTATCAAATCAGCAGTCAGGTTGACTTCTCAGAATTCTCCCATAGAAACCGCAAGTATCTATCGATACTTGAATCGTAACTTAGTTTGCGTATCAAAATAACAGCTATAGAACTATTCTCCCAATTACTTGGCAGCGAAAGTGCTCATCAGAACAAAGCGATGCAAAATATATTCGATCCAGTCGCGTCCTAATATGCAAAAGAAACCGGCGTCCACGGAAAATCCAGCGAGCGGTTATCGTCTCTGCTGCAATGCCACTGCAGTCGACTATAGTCACTGCCAACTGCTTCGCGCATGGTCGTATAGTCACCCGTATAATGCCGGAGCAGGAAGCGTCGCTATTAACGAGCGAGAGAAAAAAAGTTTAATGATCGCTTTCGACGAGCGAGGAGCACAGAACATTCGTCGACGGCTGCTGTCAGTTTTCCTGGAGAAGGAACGATGGTAAATCACCGTCGCTCCGTCAGCAAACGGACGAGTTTGCACAGGCCCGCTTGAAAAGATTCATTCATTTCGGAAACTGCATTTTTCAGCCGAACAGTCCTTTAATTTCGTTGAAACACCTATACTTTGGTTGTTTCTATTCTAATTAATAATCAACGCTAAAACTACCACTCGTCGAAACGATTCCTGATTTCTTCTCGCAATGATTACAACGTGGCACTATAAGGAAAGAGATCGCATCGATGAAATGTTTTGCTGCCGAAGTTGGAGTCGGTAATACGGGACACCCCGTATACGCCCGGATGAACACGGTCCTATCGTTTTAGTCGATTTTCCGGCGGTGTCCCGCGCGCGCGGTCTTGCGTATTAAAGTGCATGTCAGGGTTGTGACGCAACGCCGAGGACCCGGTTACGTCGGCCAGTATCAACGACCCGCATACTTTCATTCGGTGCCGATATTTCCTCGTTCCCCCGTCCATCTTGTCGGCGACTTTCGTTCGTCGCGATCGAGTCCCTTCGCGAGATTCTTGTCTTCTGGTTTTTCGTTGCTTGCTCATTCTGTTGACCTATTTGTCGGCAGCCGGGTACATACTCGCGTAAACACCCGTTTTAACCCTTCAATACTGAGTTTCGTGTAACGTATCGACAGACCGAGCATTGAGACGAGAGCATCTCATTTCGTTTAACCGTTCGAGTGAACTTAAAATTAGTCTTAAATAATCAAATCGAGTTTGTTTTGGAATTATCCGTTTATTGCCGTTTCGTGTCTGCGACTGAAAAATGTAAATCCGCGTGAACACATATGCATCGTAGGATGAAGAGTTGAATGTCTACTATCGTTGAATATAATTATTTCTTTTCAGTTATATTACCGTATCGTAAAAATAACTACGGATCCTCCGTAATTCTCTAATAAACACGGACGCGAATACAAAGTCGGATCAACGTGCAGAAGGTCGGTATCGCTTTCCTGTTTATCCGGCTCGTCGCAGGTTTATGTAATCGCTATTCATGCGTTTATCGGGTTTGGAAATACATATTCTAAACAGCTTGCGGCTGCCTATAATGCTATCGCGTGTAATTAGAACCTCGTTCCGTGTCGCGCGTATCTTCTCGGGGAACGTTCGTGCCTCTGTCGCGTTTCTGTTGCATCTTGCTGGCTCTTTATCACTGGAACTACCGTTTCTGTCGAAATAACCGGTTTCAGGTTTCTCATTCCGCAGCGATCCACATTATTAAATTCTTTAAACGTTAGTCGGCGATGCTCTAAGTCTAGTTCGTCGGATGCTGTTACGCGAATGCGCTTTGTAATACTCTCTTCTTGGAAACGCTGTAATTATCCAGCGAATTAACCCGCTGCAACCAAAATAGTTTTATTTTCATGAATACATTCAACGGGAGCTGTGACACTCGAATTTTCTTTGAAATAAACCTGTGCACAGGGTCACGAGGAAATTAAACAGCGCGAGCGGGAACGTTTGATTCGAAATAAATCGCCTGCCAAGGGGTTAAGTTCGGGCTTAAAAGGTGATAGGTTAACCGGAGCCCGAAAATTTGGGTCAAAACTGTTAGCTCGTAGAAAGTGTATAATTTCGAGTAAAAACTTGTCGGTGAATGAATCATTATGTCACCGTTTATTTACGGAATAAACGCGTTACGCTCGCAGCCGGCGTTCATCGATCACGGCTGACCCGCGCTCGATTCTCTGAACGGTAATCTAATTTTCGGTCAGCTTTCATGGAAACGTTGATATTTAGCGTCGGTGGATAGCGGATGGATTGATTGCGCGTTAATTCGATGTGTTCGCTTAAAAAAAAATCGAAATCAAAACGAGTAGCCTGTTCCACGGGGCAGCGTTGTATCGCGGTGCGAGCTCTCACCGCGGCTGACCTTTTAAAGGTCGAACCTGTGAACTCTGATAACGAACCAGGTAGGAGTGCCAGCTTCTCGGCGTGTTGCCTGATAAACCGCGTATTTATAGTTCCTTTGAACGTCTTTTCCTCTCGACTCGTGCTCTTTTTCGCGTGGACACGTGGTTGTCCTTGCCAACGCGACTGGAAGCGTACTTTTCGGCTACAGAAGGAAGACTCTTCGTGGGAAGATCAAATATTGAGTTTACTCGCGATTGGTTCTTCGAGCACGAACGTGGTTGTGTTGGTTGTACCAGGCTGTCGCATTTAGAATTGAAAGTTGTTGTGTAAATGAGGTAGTAGTTTAATATAATATGTAGTAATATTGATTTTGCTGTGATAATACAATCATAATTGAACGATACGTTTATCTAAATAACTACCCTAAAATTATTCGATTTTCCACACGTCCAAATTTTGTACTAACAAGGAAAACAGAAGATCGAAGAAATGTAGCATTTCTCATTTTCGCTAGGAATACTATAAAAATTAGTTTAACCTGGAGTGCTAAGGGTTAATATTTTCAAACATCCTTATTCCCAGAGGATTGGAAATCAGCTAGACTACTGATAGCTCCACTTCATTGGATTATTCAAGAGTTCCACTTGTCATAGGGATGTAAACCTCAGAGTCCCATCAGGGCTAAACCCTAGGACCCCTGAAGCTTGAGCAACCCCCCAGGCTGGTGTATCCACTTTTAGCTTCCGGACACGTGGGCACCACGGTCTAAACCTGTCGCAGATCGAAAATTCCACCCCACGGCTGCCAAACTAAGGGGTCCCATAAGCCCTGGCTGTTGACGCGAAAACTGCCACCGACGGATACCTCTTTTGTTTACTTTCAAAGCCTGCACATCGAATCCGACCCTAACAGTTCTCGCACCAACCGCGTACTTTGTACCAGTAAAAGGGTTAATTTATCGCGAAGCGAGTAATAAACGGAACACGTTTCGCGTTGCTATCACGATACGAGAAACTCCGATTAAGTTCTGTTATGCTCCACGATTGGATTCGTTTAAATACGGTTCTGGGGTCATATCGTTTAACACGGTTCGACCCGATGTCTGTCATTCGTCACGGAGGGAAGCAGAATTTCAAACTCCGAGCCTTAGACGTTGTTGACGACGTCTCGCGATTGTATTGGTATGGTGATATAATAGAATAAATATAGTCCGACGTCTGTATCTGCTAATAGAGTAAATGGTCGATATGGAATTTCTCTTCTAAAGATACAATTATATCAACGCGATGACGTAATAGGATAAACGAATACGATCGAATCCTGTTTCATGCTAGACACCGAAACAATTTGGGGAATCTTGATCTTCGAAATTTCTAACATAATTGTATCAGTGCAATGATGTATTAGGATAAATTAATATAGTCAATTACTGATATTCCCATACTCGGTACGAAAATAATTTAGGGGATCCTTCGTATTTCGTATTTCTGTGTTCTCTTCTAAAAATATCAGTTCCTCGACTAGACCGTTCCATGGGATCGCGATGGGGCTCACGAGCGCCGTCGACCCTGGGACACCATAGAAATTGCGTCGCTGAAACGGACGACTTGATCGATCGCGTGGGGGAACCGTCGAGGAGAAAACGCATATTATCTTCCGCTGCCGGGCGAAACGGGCGAATGAGCGGAAAGGAGTCAACGCCATAAGCGGATGAAACGCTTATGCCTCACAAAATACATGTAACATAAATGATTATTTCACGAGTAACGCGCACAGTGTTTAATCCTCGTGAATCCTTAATTACCTAGCTGCGAACGAGTATACTCTTGAAGAAACGGTAATTTTTAAAAACAAGCCAAAGAAGTCAAAAATTCATTTATCGTAACCTCATTAGACGCAACAGTTTTTCATGATTCCGTGTTCGCTTAACTCTCCGTCCTCGCTCAGCGATATTTTCGTGGACGCCCAATTAGAAATCATTTCCGTTACAAAAGAGGCGCGTGAGCTGGCGATACAATCAATTTCCCAGACGTCACCGGTGACTTCAGTCTTCGTTACGCGCGATGAACCGTAATTACTTAATGACGCGTTCCTTTGGAAATCCATTTCATTCGTTGAACCCGATAAAATCGTTTGAGTTTATAAAATTAACATTTTTGCCACTGTTGTTATTGTAATATTCACAATGAACACTTTAAGTATCGTATCAGGTCACTTATGTGATTTCTTTTCCGCTTGTTACCTGTGTCACGGTATTTTTTCGCGGTAAGTCGACTTAAATGCTTCCGGTTCGTTAAGGGTTAAACATTTCTGCATCGTGTGCAGTGCTGCACGTCCAGATGTTCCATAAATGCATCAGAATTTCTCAGTCGAGTTGCAATTGTTTCCGATCCTTTGACTCGAAATGATTCGCGACGAGAGGACACAGGGGGAATAGGAAGGGGGGTCACCGAATCGAATCCTGTTTTCCGTCCGTCGGTCGGTCGGTCGGGGCGAGTTCCCCGCTAGCCGGCTGCCAATTTGGCCGTAGGTCTCGGTCGAACAAAAGCAAGGAAAAGAAAGGAGACCTATAATAATAGGTAGCTTTGAGCGTGTACTCCTCGAGAACGAAAGCTGGGGGTGGGCGGCAGGGGTCGGAGGACACACGGTCAATCGATGCGACCCAGTTTCTCAGCGGCGAACCCCGAAATTTGCCACATCGACGACCCCGTTGTCAAAATCGGGACGTATCCGATCGTGTGTCGCCCCGGGAAGGTCAATGTCGCGATTTCCAGCTTTTCTTGGCAGAGCTGAAACCAGGTTGCGAGACGTGGTACACTGCCGGTCAAAAGTTCGGGACCATTTGCACGTTGATTCGCGTTGATTCGGTGTTAGGAATTATTTGTGTATATCGCGTTACTCAGTTTTTCTTTAGTTCTCGTGTTATCTGTAGTAGGTATCTGCGTTTATTTCAACATATTTATATTTAAACGACACGCAATTATAACGCATTCATGCGGGTCGCCACTCTCTCATTCTCCTGCTGCATACTCGAAGAGAAAATATTCATAAATTAAGGAACAGCGTTATTTTATTTGAATATTTCATGCATCGATGCAATATAGAAAGCTTAATATTATATATAAATCTTGATATTTCTGCTATATGAAATCGAATGGTGACCGAGGGTCATCGCTCGAGAGCAAGGGGTTAATTATGAATATCGTTAGTCAAATTTAGTAATTTTCTCAGTGTCGTCGTTCGGGGAAAACAATTTCTCGTTCAATCTCATTCAATCTCGTCTCGTTCGAATCAGTTAAGGCTGAAAATCATTTTGTTTTTGAAGAAGTTAAACGCACGACTGGCGGAGAAGCGATTCCGTTTGTAGTCGAGCGAGGCCCGTTCTCGTAGAAACAACGAAATAATTGACGGCACTGACTGCTTCCTCTAATCTGACAATCAGCCGCGTGTGCTAAACGTTTCCTCGTGAATTCTAATTTAACCCCCGGCCGCCGCGGCGATGTGCTCGGCAGTTCAATCACGCGGTTGAGAGAGCGCGTCTCTTGATTCTCGTCGGCCACGCGATCGAATTTTTTTGACGTGATCGCTCGATCACCGGAGGGTTGATCTGATTGACGACTCGATTAGAATTCGTATTAAATATGGAATTGGTTATTAAGAATTATTAAGTTTCATTGATCACTCGGTCGCGAGAAGTTTAGTCTAACCTTCAACTCGATTAGACTGAAATACGTAGTTAAAGTTACATTAACATAAAATACGTAATTAAGACGTAAAGGTCAGGTTACATCGCGAATAAAGGAAATCGAACAAAATTTATACGAAATCGAAACAGAGAGGTGTGCGATATTGATCTATGCAGTCGTAACGAGCACCAGATACGTAACGACGATTCATTTATTCCATATATTCCTCGTTTTGCATTTCAAAGGACTGAAATCCAACTTCTCCGATCCCCAAGCGTACCGTGTTCCCGAGTTTGGTTCCCTTCCCGGCAGAACTCGAACCAGTTATCGTTAAATTTCGCCATGCGAAAGAGTTTCTCGAGAGGATCGCTCGGGAGCTCGAACGATCGGTTCTAATTGGGTTAAATGAGTAGTATCTGTCGCGGGGCGAATCCGAGATGCGTTCCTCGTTCGTTATTGTTACAAGAATATCTCGTGTTCGCAACATAATCGTATTCGGACAATTTTCAACGGAAATCGTTCGTTTTCGTGGCGTTTCGACGCTGCAAGTCGCGCACGAAAAAGAATCCAGATAGATGCAACTTTCACCTTTAATTTGTAACTCGAGGGTTAAAACTTTTATCACGAAAGCAGTTCTTCGTTGAAATCATACTTTGAACATAATCGATCTCGAAGTTCACCGTTTCTCGTTTTCCTCTTTCATTCGTAGTTAATTACTAAGCAAGTAAAATAAGTTTACTATCGACGTGTTTACGAATGCGTTGATTTAATCGCATTGTCGTCAGCGTTGCGTCGACTTTCGTTGTGTACCATTCAAGTTACATCATGCTACCGTTGAGAAAGCAATCCTCGGAACGAGGAGGCGATCTCTACCAGAATTCCCCTGGCATAACCGTCAAAGTATTCTCATTCATGAGACACGAGACGCGTTTCTCGCTTAAGAGGCATCAATCGAAAGCATCGCTAATTCTGTACTCCCGCCAGATGCGCACGTACATCGCCTCAGATTCTTGTTTACAGACGTCTTCGTTCGTCCCGGTTGCCAAAAATCGGTCCAACGTTGGTCTAAACTTACGTGACTAATCACGCGTGTTATTCTGTGGCAAATCGACGGAACGGAAAGATCCGTTTGATAATTTTCTTCCGATCGTTCCGCGGTGAATTTGAGAGTCTCACATTGTACTCGCGGCTCCCGGAACGATTAGCCGGGGATGGACGCGACTGATAATTAAACGACAAGTGACCATTGTTTCGCGCGAATGTCGCAACACGGAGAGGGAAATTTTCCCACGTACCGTTTAGTTGTACCGCGATCGTCTCGACGTGAAAACGAGCTCGTAAGCCAGCAGTAAGAGTTCGGGCCTCGCCTAAATTTAGGAGTCTGGGGTGATTTCGATTATCCAAAGAGCAACTTATTTGCGGGACACGTTAATCCGCACCCAGCTATTTCCGCGTCCGAATCTCGCGGTTGCAACAAACGTGCGCGATCGTTTCGCGAGTGTCGTGATCGTCAGCCAGCTCGTCGACGCACGGTGTCTCGGGCGATGAAAGAAATCCAAGGAACTGCGGAAGATCATGAATAATTATTAAGATTTCCACGGTTGTAACGAAAAGAAGACGTGCACTCACACTTCTCGATGTAGATTTTCAAACACGCGCCTCTCGATCGATACTCCTCCGTCTGATCCTCGTAAAACACCGTTCATTCTCTAAGACACCACACGACTACTATTTGTTCAATAAAAACACGCGCTTGTTTACATAGCTAACGATGTTTTCCGTAATTCCTTCAAGCGACACACGTCAAAAATCAATGATTTCATATCACTTTTTGCCGAGCGTCCGTACAAGCGAATCGCCGAGCGCCGTCCAAGCTGCACGATAATCGCATTTACGTAACACCGTCGAACGGCTCTCGACTCGAAAAAAGACGTCCGATTTCCCACTGTACGCGCCTTGTGTTCATATCTCTGGTTCGTGTTCTCCGCAGTTCAGTGCACGCAGCGTTCACCGTTGATCGTGTGTACGATCCTCTTCCACGCGTGTAGCGTCCGTTTCGTGATAGTCCTGATCGCAGGACCCCAATGCCAAAGGATAGCAGACGAGAACACGAAGAGACCGAGTAAACGAGTGAACTAGAAGAATCTCTGTTCAAGAAGCCAGCAGCTAAGATTCGTCTGAAGAAGTCAGGAACGTCGACCAAGATGCACGGGATAGCGCACCTGTTGTCCCATCACGGCTCGCACAATGGCGACACCAGGACTGCCAGCCACCATCACCACGAGTCGAAGAGCTCGTCGGTGTCCGACACGAGGCACCACGACACCAAGTTCTTCCAGGAGCTGCTGAACCAGAAGCACCTGCAGAAGCGAGTGTCCCGCGGCTCGGTGAGCTCGACGTACTCGTACGGCTCGTCGTACGGCTCCTCGTCGCACAGCTCCAGCTCCTCGAACCACGGCTCGTCGCTGCACCACTCGTCGCACCAGAACCATTCGGTGTACCACACGATCCACGGGAGCACCGGGCACCACCATCACCACCACCACCACCTGCAGGTCGGCTACCACCATCACCACCCTCTGCACCAGCAGCTGCACCACCATTCGGCCAGCAACGGCAGGGCGTCGCCCAGCTCGCCGAGTCCCACCAGCGACCATGAGAAGCCGCACCATCACCACCACCATCACAGCATCCAGGAGATGATCAGGCAGTTCGGCAGGCGGCTGGGGCACATACGCAGGCAGAGCGAGTGCCAGGACCCGCCGCCCAGGAAGAGGGAGGAGGACTTCCGGAACAGGAGCCAGAGCCTCGACGGCGGCGCCAGGATCCCCAGCCTGAGGGACGCGGACTGCGAGACCACTTACAGGATCTACGAAAGCATACTCAGGCAAGGTAACCGAAATTGCGCACGTGGCGGACACCCTGGCTGGGCGTCGATTTAGGGGCGAGAGGGGTGAGTTGTGTGGAATATGGTTGGGGCTCGGGTGATCATGGAGTTGTCAGGTGACCGAGTACTTGAGAGGTGATGGGGTTTAGGCGATCAGAGGTGAGTTTGCTGGGAAGAGTTTATGTGGGAATATGGAATTGTCACTTGGTATTTGGTATGTTTGAGGAGTTGTTAATTATTAATAGAAAGAATTGTGCCGCTATAGTGGTATGAGCAAGAAGAAATGATAACGTGTGATATGTTTGATACGGCAAATATGTTTATTACGATAATGAACATACAGGTTTATTCCGTAGACTGTTCGACAGCGGACAGGGTCGAAACAATTGTTGGCAGATCGTTAAACGCACACGATTGCGCAATTTGTTTTCGTGACCGTTAAATACGCCTCTTCCCATTATTTTGCCAAATTAAATAATCTCGCTCGCGTTGCTGCTGGTGTTCCACGTGCAGGCGAATAATCGGGAGAGAATGGAAAGGAAATGAACATTAATCTTTCACGTTGCTTACGTAATTCTTCGGTCGCATTTTTTCTGGGTGATCAGTAGAGCGACGCTCATCTTCAAAGGGTTAATTAATGTTCGAAACCATTGGAGAAGATGTTCAACTCAAGATTTTCTCCGAGCCGTTGCCATTAAGATATCAACTTGTCATTAACAATTCTAGACACAAAGAATTCCTAATTCATCCACGTGTATTCACGTTCATTTTAATGCGTAATTGCACATTAATCGTGAAATTAATCACTCGAACTCAAAGAAGATGTGGCGTCGTTTATTTTTTCAACTTCTACTTCAGATCTGTCGCACGAGTCCGAAACGATATTGCGCGGCAAGGGGTTTAATCGACGCTTCCGGAATGTCCCGGATCGCGTGGTTCAAATCGTATCGAATAATTATAATTGCGGGAGCCGCGACGAACGGTACCGATTCCGTCTCTCCGTCCTCTCGTTGAGATTTCTCTTTCTCCCGAGCCGCGTCGATAAAGATAATTGGTCCGCCTCGCGCGCGATACCGCGTCTCGTGCTACGCTTCTCGTTATTTTATCGAGAACGCCGGCACACGTTATCGGAGCGACAGATTGTTGGACTCGCGGAAACCTTTCGTCAGTCGGTATCGTACGCTAATCGAACGCGATCCGTTTAAGTTGCGCCGCCTAAAACTGCCAACCTACCGGTTCATAGAGTCAAATGAAGTTTATTTATTTTCCTTAAAAAGAAAAACGAAACATTCGCGCCCTTTAGAATTTGATTTCTGTAAATCTTCGTGGAGTAGACAATATTCTGTTCAGTTATTCGAGGATTTACTCGGTCCTTCGTTTTCTAGGTCAGAACGTCCTTCTTATAGATTCTGAACATCCTACAATCATTTCGGAAGCGAAAACTTTAATTTTCTCAATTCTTTCCTTAACCGCATTGGGCTCTGAGCGACTCGTGCAAGAAGTTCCAGCGATTTATGTGGAAGTAATCGGCGAACGCGCTAAGGAATTTCCTTTATCGGTGAATCATTGTTTGTTTCGGGCTCGGGGATCGTTAATACTCGAATATCTCTGGGGAACAAAGTGTATCCAATAGACGTTACATAGCTCTGGTCGATGATTTATCGTGCAGTTCGGATTACAGCGTGCTTCGTTCACGTTTCACGACAGCTCGTGTAACGATACGACAACCTTCGTGACGGTAATTAAGTAATTAATGACCGTCGGTTTCATATATTACGTCGAGCACGTGAAACGCGGCGAGTTAAAAACATCCGTGAACCGTAACCGGATTCGCTCCGTAACTTTTTGCACTGTCGATCAGTCCTTGGCGAAGGAGGAACTTCGATCACTGCCGGATTACCCCGATAAAGGTTCACATTCGCGTGAATCCGCGCTCCTTTCGGGCAAGACAAGTTCAGATTGAAACTCGTCACGGTTGAACGATTAAAGATCCAATTTAGAAAATATGTTTTGTCCAAATTAAACAGAAATCAATCTGCCTCTGAATAATTACGCAGATACTCTTACAGTTCGATGCAAGCAACGCGAAGATGAGACAGAAGAGCAAAAAAGGAGAACGATATACTTTAATAATTTGTTTACTTTCCCCTCGATAATAAAAGGAATATAAAAGTCCCGTTTATCTGCGCGGCTTTAATGAGTTTAAGTGTTGAACTTCATTGAACCGTCCGCGGCGAGATATTACGAATATTTACACAACATTAGAGTTTTGTAGACGCGGCAAAGATCGCGCGGAAACTCTGCGCTCGGGGGATACATCTATTCTCGTTTACTTAAATTCCTACGGCACGATTGATTTTCATTAAAGTCCCCATGCTTCAGAGTTCTCCGTTCTAGTTTCGAATTCCAATTTCGGTCTGAAATTTCACTTTTAATTACAAACATTGCAAATACTTCCGAAACTTCATTTCAATTTTCGATTTTAATCACAAACATTTCCAAGTTTCAATTTCGAATTTCGATTGCAATTACAAATTTCAATTTCGCCTCTACGAACGTTAGAAGGTTTCAGATTCAGCCAGTGTCAAGTAAATGTAGTGTCAAATTAACGTATTGCGTACCGGCTAATTTCAGAAAACTGAATTGTGCGGTTGGTAATTTTCACTGAGGTCAACTTGTATCACCATACATAAAACTCAGATATCATATTTTAAATAGATAATCGATTCGAATTAAATTTTATATTTTTTTCAATGCTGTGGTAATTAGCGAAATTGCATAGCAAAGTGTCTTTATGTAAAAACGAGATTTCTCGTTACCGGTACGCAACGTGTTGACAAAGTTACTTTGGTCCAATATTTCGGTGTCGAATTACGAAGCGTCTAAGAATCGCCTCTCGAGTGCGAAGCGTTAACGTTACGAATAAATCGCGCGGGCAAGACGGTAAATATTTTCGAAGGAAATGGAGCGCGGAATTGAAGATCGAGGAGGTGACGGTAAATAATACGCGCGACGTAACATAAGGACAAGCCGTGGCCACTGAAAATTACAGGGTGAAAGAGGATCGGGGCGGAATAGAGAGGCAGGACCGGTTTTGAACCCGGATCTTCCGTTTTTCGGCCGACTGATCTAATCGGCAGTGTTACACGGGCCGCGTATGGATCCCTTTTATCTAAGCCTAACCGGGGGGAAAGGGTTCCCAAAAATTCACCCAGGTAAATCCGCTCGACCGCCGCGCCGCTTCTAGAACCAGCGACCCGATGTTTTTACGACCCGTAAAATATTATCTTTCCCGCGGACGCGAAATTCACGAGGTACTTCGAAACATTTTTCAAACTTACTTTGTTATTCTTCGAAGCTTGTTTGAAAGAGTCTCGTTCCTGGAAACTTCTTGACAAGATTTCGTTTCTTCGTTACAATATTTTTCCATCGCGAATCACGCTGAATTCCGCGATCGCATTTGAATGATACATTCCAGAATCTGTAGAAGTACAAACCAAATTCTTGAAGTAACATTTTGCCGCATCTCGGAATTAATTTTCAGCGCAAGAGATTAAAGTAAATGTGTTTTCCTAAAAGTTTTTACCCGAGAGTGAAAGAGTTAAAATTCAGCGTATCTTAATTCGGTCGGTTCTTTGATACGAAAACGGCCGAATGTTCCCACTGCGCGCCGCGTGCGGCAACAATCACGTGTTTCGCGTGCAAGTCTGATCTCTCCGGCGGGAATAAAAGGGAGGAAAAAACGGCGATTACTCGATGCGAGCGGTTTTTCCGAAACAGCCCGCGGGAACGAGAATTCCAGCGGATGTTTCTCTTTGACGACCGGGGCGCAAAAGGAAAACAAAACTTCGCCGCGTGTATTGTCGTCTTTTATTTCATTGTAACACGAGGATTCGCTTCTGCAAAAAAGATGTAACGAAGTCGAACCTTCGGATCGTGTTTGCGGTCCGAGAAAAAGGCGAAACGATTTTCACGAATCTCTGATTGGTTTTCACGAAGCATCGATAGTATTTCCGTTGTTACGAGCCTGATTTTTGCAAAGAAACATTCTCGGAAGCGAAGGTTTTATTCGAATTCGTAGGAGTGGCAGATGCAACTTGTGGCGAGATTCGAGAATACAGGATTCTTATTATTGAAACGTTTAAAAATACCACGCGCGCGATACGGACGTTAATGCGGACGATTGAATTATTTATTACGCGCCACTTGGGTAGAAGTAACGAGAGGAAGAAATTTCGAGCGGTTGAATTCTGTGGAAACAGATTGGCCGGGGATCTGTTTCGACATTTACTGCTGGGCGAGTTAATCGATCAACACGATCATCCTAACACATTGCAATATAATTAATATATTTATATAATTATATTTATAACGCTAGAACTACCAGCTGAGTCAAAATGACCAATTCTTTTAGTATTACTGCAAAGGTACAGCGAAGGTTTAAGTGCTCGGTAGGTCTAGTGTTAATTAATCAGCTAGTTAAAACAAATATCACAATATAACAATCGCGTTAACTAACTGATCGATGGATAAATATAATCATTACACTTTTTCAAGCATATTAGTCGAACGCTCTCGTCTCCGACTCCGCAAGCCAGAATCCGTCCGCCATCTTTACGCCGTCAGCCGAAACCGAAGACACAGTACTGAATTCCGCTGAGCATTCGTTCCGCGGCGAGAACGCTTTAAATGATAAACAAGCTATTCCACAGGTACGCGATAACGCGGTCAGAATTTCGATCCTTCCGGTGTCCCGCGAGTGCGAAACGTGCGCGTTTTGCAAAACAATCTATCCCCGATGTCGGTGCTCGTCGCCGCACGAAATCGAAGTTTATTTCGAATCGCGACCGCGCGCGGCCTTGTTCCATTGATTCCCGCGGAGCCGTGTCGCTTCGATAACGTTTCATCTGTTCCCTTTTCCGTAACGCCCTCCTGTTTTCGAAATTCTAGCGACGAAGCACTTCACGTAGAACGAGCGTTTAACGATGAAAAATTGTAATCGATCCCTTTTTCTTCGTTTCTCCGTGCATTCGTGTAAGAAATCTTTATATCTGCTGATGTTTATCGTCAACTAATGTTTGCTATTCGTAATTACAATAAACTGAATACTAAAATCGTTAATTATTCAAAACTTTTGATGAAAACTTTGATGAAGACATTTTTATAGTGATTAAGCTTGAATTTTCGTTACGCCTCTTTGGCAACGTGTTTCGCCAAGTTTCTTTTCGGTTTTTCGTTTTGCGGAGTGAGTCAGTTCGAATGTGACTCAATTACAACACGAAATTCGTAACGACCGGTGGGGACTTGTTTTTCTGGTGGAGCGAGAAGAGGTCGACGGTTCATGTTTCGACGATTAAACGCGTTTCCTCGGCTCGAAACTGTTAACGCGACATTCGGGTTTATCGTTCAGTATTTATTTCGTCGTTGCATTCCCGTCGACGATAACTCCGACCTGTGACGCGGGTTTTCGTCAACGGTGGGCCTCGCTGTTGCCAATATCTTGCGCGATAACGTGTCAAGTCTAGCCAGAAGTTCTTTCCGATCTTTTGGTGAAGTCAAAATTTTCTTTAAAATCATGCATAAATACAAACTGTTATTTACAGTAATTTGCAAATAATATTCCACTATTTTCCTAGAAGCCCGCGAATACGATAATTCTTCACAATTTGTTAAGAAGAAAATTCTACGATAATTCTATGTCTATTTTTACTTTAAAGCGCCATATTTGCTGAATTCTATTCGAAATCTCCCACATTTATATTCCTCAAATCCGATTGAAAATCTTCGCTCCGAGTCCGCACTCCAAGGAGTTAATCGATCGTCGAGTTTATCCTGCGAGAGTGTTTATTTGGTAAGCTTTTTCCCTGGTACTCGATTGGTCGAGGTTCACGCGAGAAATCCGAAACGGAAAGAAAGAAAAAGGATAAAAGCGGGCGTCGATGAGTCAGACGCGAACCTCGAGCGAACACGATCCTCCGCTGGTACGTGAACGCAATTGAAATGTAAATAACGAGTCACGTTTTACGTAACCCCATGGAAGATTGTGCACGTTGCTCTCTGCTCGTAAATTGCGTTAAATTGTAACGAGTTAAGGTCACCGCCGTAACTCCGTTTGGCTTAATCCCAACGATCGCGGCGAACGCGGCCAGGGAAAAAGATTTTTATCGATCCCCCGCGATCCGACTCGGCCGGACCAACCGGCGAAGTCGTTAACTGCGCTAGTACCTTGTATAATTCGTCGTTTAACCCTTTTTTGGCAAGGACCTTCGAGCATCTTCAAAATCTTCAGCAGAAGCTGAGGTATTCAGCGCCATGAATATTTTTGCTTACTCCTGTTTTTAACATTCGAGATAAACGGAACTTTGTTTCCATCCAATTACGATGTACATATAATCTATAGATAATGAAGGAGATTACACGTTAGATTAGAAACAGTTCTTTTCATCCTATTTTTTCAAAACATCAATACTGTATGACGCCTTCAACTACCGACCTAAAGATTTCCGAGTTCTCCATATTTCCTTCATATTTTATGTCGCTTGGTCCTTTTATTATCCATCGTTTCCTATAAGAGAAACTGAAGTTCCAAAAAAAAGATATCGATTTATATATTCCATTTATTAATCGAATTTCCTTGATATTCTGATGGTATCAGCGTCCCGTCGGTCAGATTATTATTCTTCCGACGCGTTAACACCGCGATGATTTCGACTAATATAATTCCGCGTGGTCGTAGCGTCAGAAATAATTGCTATTGATTCGTTACATGAAACGCCGTATCTGCGAGGCTTCGTTATGGTAATTGAAAAATCCCCGGAACCCGCGCGTTATCCGGCGCAATTAGCTAATGTGTCCGTTCGCGACCGATTGTTGTTTATTTCCTTGCAGTTTGTCTTGCCCCGTCGACGTCGCGTGGGACACCGTCAAACGCGATACGATTGTCAGCGATCGGCGATCATCGACGCGCGCAAACACGATCCACGATAGAATCACAGAACGATCGGCTCGTAATTAATCGTGGACGCGGCTGAAGCGTCGTTGTTTGTCGCTTCGCTCGAATGCCAAACACTTCGCTATTTGTACTTGCCATTAGGCTCGACTAGCTAGACTTTAACGTGTTTGTTATTGAACATCGTTCACACTGTTGCGCAACGTGTAACGAAATATGATAAGATTGCTCGGTGAACGTTCACCGCTTCTCGTATTTTACATCGTTGTATTATCTACTTTTATATTTATATTACACTATTTATATCTTTACACACTGAAATTGTATGCAGTACTACTTATTGAGTAACCTTTGCGATCACTTTCAGACGTCGAATCATACAATAAATTACATATCTCCTCGAATATTCAGTGATCTGCCGAATCGGCAGTCAAATTACTCACGCAATCAATACGTTGACGCTCACTTTGAAATTGATGGGATTTGCGTCTACGCGTTAAGGCATAACGAAACTGAAACTAAGTCGAGGTTTTCAATCCTCCAACTTATGGATTCAATATCTGCTTAGTTTGTTCGAGATTCCAGACACTCGATCCTCGGGCCTAGATTCTCTCGGAGTCTCGATTCGATTTAACGAACGTTAACCAACGATTTACAGGTGCGATCAGGAGGAGTTCCCTGGATCCCGGCGCGAGGAGGTTCTCCCTGGGCACGCCGGCGATACCTCACCGAGCCTCCGACGCGTGTCTGGATCCTGTCCACGCTGCCATACTCTTCAGGGACGCGAGAGGGGTGAGTCACCTTCGGCTTCAGTCCTAATCCTAAACGGCATTCCTTCGGCGCTCTTCCACCAAAGCGATTAACTCCATAAAACCAAAAGTAGAGAAGGTCTTGAAAAATAGAAACACTTAAAACTTAGGAATCCACTATCATTCTCTACTTCTTTCACACGCGGAAGTTCGATTGACAATTTAGTTCTCCGTGGAAAAGGTTTTTTTAAGTCAAAGCACTTTGAAATTCAGAAACATTCGAACAGCAGTTTGCTCTTGACCTATGAACTATTCATCGGGTCTGAGGCCAATATGTATATATGCAGAATAAGATGCATCAAACTTCAGACTTCAAACTTCAAACTTCAAACTTCGTCATCGAAATTCGATTTATCGCGAGAGGTTCGCCCTATCACCGACTATTATCCGCAAGAGCGTTTTCGAAAGTTACAGGTTACCCGTGCCAGAGTTCAATCCGTGCACGCGTGCATTGATCAAGTTGGAAGTGCACTTAAGTGAATGTAAAACTTGACGAATGCAACTCGCATCGATCCGCGAGTATTGATCCCCGATTCTATCTCTGCCCGCGACACGTTCGAGTTTGTCCCGCGGTACAGTTACCCGTCGAATGATTTATTTCTCGTGCACAGTCTGTAAATATCGATTCGACGAAAAGCGGCAGGGAAAATGTGGGTCACGCTGAAAGCTCGAAACGCGAGCGCAAGAAAGGGAAAAAGAGATCTCCGGAAAAGCGGACAGCTTTTTCCCTATAGTTGTTTCTATCGTGTCGCGAACTGGGTCGAGGTTACTCTTTCTCTCGGCCGTGCGTCCCGGACGCGTACGGTCGGTCGACAATGGTCCGGGGTGATAAGACAGCTTTTAATTACCTCTGCTTAATGCTAATTATGTAACCGTTAGGATCCGCAGTATCCACGGTCGACGAGTCTGTCTTGGCCGTTGATAAAGTAGGAAATTCGTGAGACTGTTTTATCGACTGGCGAACATCGAGTTGGCTAGGAAGCTGACTAAATTAGCGTTTGAAGGTAAATGAGTCTGTCCGTTGGTAAATGATAAATCTTTTGATTAGGTACCTGTAAAATAAAATTGTCTGTATAGGGTAAGGAAGGAATCGCTTCTGTTCGGTTGTTTATTGTTTACTATAATTTATTTCACCATCAATAATTGTTCAACGTGGTTTTTATAATTCGTTCATTGAATAATTTTCATTCTCGTGAACAACGTAAACTTTCGTTACTCGCCAATTGCCGAACCAATGCGACTCGACACGCTTTCGTAGACTAGCAGCTAATGATCCCAATTTATTAATTAAACATACGGAAGGGAGAGAATTTTTCGGCTGTCCCGGTTTATACGTGCACTCGTTAATACGAATCTCTATTTATAGAGATTTGCGTTGCCCGGGTAGGACGGAGTCACTGTCAAAATGAATCGATGCAACGGAATAACATTTGCTCGCCTCGGGCTCTCGGTTTACGAGGAAATTGATTTGAAAAATTTCACTGACGCGGTAAACAATAAACGAACGCGTCAGCCGAGTACCGCACAATGGTACGAATATCCAGCGTTCTCCAAAAAAACGAGGAACTTTATTTTGTATATACTTTTATTATACGGGAATGGTTATTGTTTTTCGGTCTAGCTCCGCTGCGAAGATGAATAACATCCGCACAGAGTTGTATTTTTTCTATAGATTGATCTGATTAAACCCAATAAAGTTGCCCAGTAACTAAGCACTTATTCCACTAAACATCTTCATTAATCACGATATGTCAAGCACGTGTTATCCTCTCAAAATATAAACAAAATATCAAAAAAGTTGTCAGTTTCCCAAATACCATGCTGCGTAATATGATTTCAGATAAAATTAGAAACTACAAATTTTCCTGCAATTTCTAGCTGATTAGCTTCCCTTTCTCATATCTAGTAATCAAGGTATCGAGTCGATTGCCCGAAGGTGAACAGTTGAACGAGGTTTCCAGAATTTCGATTCGAACAGAGCCAGGCCGCGTCATCGAAGAGTTAAACGATCAGCTGATCAGGATCCGAGCTCTAACGAGTCCGCAAATGAACTTCCGTCGTCGCAGTTGTTTCGTTTTATTCGAATATGCCCATTCCGCGGCGCCGATGCAGGGAATTCGTAATTATTCGATTTCATTCGACTCGCTCGGACATGTTGGTCATCCGTAGTATAGTTCGCGTAATATGCCCGCGGTTTCCCGCTCGCGGAGAGCGTAGAACGGCGCAACAGGGCAATTCTTAGACGGTTTCTCGGCGGAATGGTGAATGAGGATTTTATGACGGTCGAAATTGCATTCTTGGATCTTCGTCAAGAATGCGCGGGCCGAGGGGATTGTGCAACGATGTAGAAGTTCGCAAGTGGTCGAAGGAAATATTGCCGTGAAATGTAGAGTATAGAATGAATAAACGAGTATAAATAATTTCGCGTAAATAGAAGTTTAGAATTTATATGCAGCGCGTCCCGTGTACACACTTTGTTTACCCACAATGGACGTTCAGCGGTTGTTTACGCTCGCTGTATAATTTATATTGTTGTTTATCGTCCGGAGTACGAGGAATAATCGTAATTAATCTTACGGAAGGTAATAAAATGATTTCATAGTAAATAACATTATAGTCAATATCCGCACGCATCAATATTTGAAACTTACAAATCGCTTTCTTAGCTTGTTCATTTTTTAATTTCCTAGCCTCTTAATTTCTCGGTTCAAAATTCGTCGGGGAGAGTAAACAAGCAAAAACCGATCGTTTCTCCGTGAATTTTCTCGATCTCTGGCTCTGACTTCATCGTCCGCCGTCTGTCGTTTACTCTTACCCGCGTTTAGAGGCGAGGAACGTAATATTTGCCAGCTTATCAGCCCGTTATCGCTCGAATGACTGCGGATGAACGACTTGAACGTATTAAAAAACACGCTCGTTCCGCGACACAGCATGGGAACTCGACTAAAGGCCATCTGCTGTGTCGCGAGATTATTGCTGGCAGTCTGTCCGATGTAATTCTCTGTTTTTTTCCGTTTTCGCGCGACTGACCGGCACAATTAGCTCGTTCATTCGACGGTGATAACGAGCCCCCGAGTGTGTCTTCCGACTTTTCGTAATACTGTTTTCTTCTTCTTTCTCTTCTTCTTGTTTTCTCTTGTTAAATCTTCATTTCCGTTTTCGTACGGCGAACGAAAACAGATAGCGAATAATTAATAGCAATACCAAATACAATGATACGTAACACATTAAGATTTAACTTCCCCGATCATCGAACTTCATTGCGTGTTCTTATGCAAATTCAAATTTCTAGAATTAATCTAGAAAACTGTTTTTCCTGTTGACCGCTACAGAAAACACTGCGCTTCGCAGATTTCAGTATCAAATTTCCTGTGAGTGCATCAAAATCCCCTGTCTTATTCGTCATCCTTGAATCGGTTCGACGATGATGCGCCCAACCTTACCGATGCATCGACGCACCGACGACGACGGAATACTGAGTGTCTATTTTATACGCTAGGAAATGAAGGGAAAAAGAGGAATGGGAAAAAAATCTCGGAAAACATGTTTTCGACGCGCGATAAGATACAATTGCGATATTCGAGTCCCGTCGCGCGACGCGCTGCATAAAATCGACGCGTCTCGTTGAAAGGCCGTTCCTCAGGTGCGATCGAGTATCGATTACGAGGGACGGGCATCGGCGAGCCTGCGTTTCAGCGTGTCTCTCCGCGCTCGCTGATCGAACGCCGCGAACGATCAGTTGCTTTTTGCATTCGAGACCGGAACTCGTTCGGTGCCCACCGTCAGATACTCGAACGACCGCGTCACTCTATTTCCTTGGCTGCTGGCTTCAGATATAAACAATTTCCGTTCTTTTACAACAGAGTTATCATTGCATCTAATTTTTGCTAGTGCACTGACAAGGATTGACCAGACAAAAATCTGTTTTCGAATGAAACCTCATGCAACTTTGTATATTACAGCGATAAGACGATAGGAGAAGCTTACAAGGTGTCCAAATAACTTGCATTTTATTATTGCAATATTATTTATCGTCTTATTACCTAGAAATCTAACCCTTTGCACTCGAGAGGTGACTCAGTCACCATTTGATTTGACGCAGTAACATTAGAAAATTTAATATTAAACTATATTGGGATAAAAAAGCTTCGTTTCTCAATACCTGTGACTTCTCTTTGAATTCACTTTAAAAAACCATCGTCTTTCTTTAGTTAGAAAATGTTAAGTATTGAAATACTTCCGAGTGCAAAGTGCTAAAACTGATTTCCCTCGAAAGGAGGACCATTGTCAACAATGTCACGAGGGCTCCCAGATATGTACTCTACACCCACAAGGTTTCATTCAAATTTTCCAGCCCAGCCCTCCTTGTTTTCCCAGACTATCGACGAGCGGTAAATTACTGTCATCTCGTTAGAGGAAAGAGACGAAGGCTAACGAATGAAACGTGCGTTCCCTCGGAGACCATCCCCGAGCAACAAAGGGCACACGCAACCGATCGACGTAGGCTGCGAACGCGTAGCTCGCGATCGAAAGCAAAGCCGAAAGCTCTTCGCGAAGATTGCATCGGCGCGCGGCCGGCTGCCGGCGAACCCGGGGACGCGAGTTCCGTCGCGTCGGTGCGCGTACACTCGATGCGCGGTGAATTCCGCACAACGTGTCGGCCGCAAGCACCGCCGCCTCCGCCGCCGGCCCGCGAGCAGAGATCCAGTTCGCTACTGGCGACCGTGCTGGTGTCTCGGTTCCGCGGCCATATCGCGTTTTTCCAAGAAATCGCGTGCCCGCGCGTGTGCGTCCCCTGCTGGCCATCGGGCCCCACGGGAGGGGATCATCGTCGTGGCCCGGTGTATCGTCCGGTGTTCGTGATCGCGGAACGTCGTCCCCCCGTTTTACGAGCTCTTTGGTGCACGTTTATCGATCGAGCTCTCAGGATTAACAAGTTCAACCCTCTCTCTCTCTTTCTCTGTCTGTCCGTCTCTCAATGTCACCGATCCTGGTATAGGGATAGCGTGTAGGGGACCCAGTGTCCGCAAGGTGACCGATCATTCGGTGAACAGTGACTCGGGTTAGTCTTTCCCTTTACTGCTGAGCTGGAGGAGGATCATAGGGCTTGATCCTTTTCCTGACTGTTTGTTTGTCAACGTCATCGGTTGAGACAGGGCTAACATTTAGGGGATGCAAGGTCTTGGACTGACAATAAGACTGATTCGGTAAACAGTGATTTGGGTCATTCTTTCTTCTGCTGGGATCTAGGGAGTAGGATCGCGAGGATTAACCCCTTCTCTGTTTGTTTGCCTTTCCGTGTCATCGGTCGAGGCATAGGGGTAGCATATAGGGGCATTAGAACCACGGACGAAATTCAGTGGTATCGAGCGGCGATTTAGGTCAGCCTCCTTCGGGTCCGGTTTTCCGAAATGAAAGGCTCAACCCTCTCTCCACTCGTCCGTCAGTGTCGTCGGTTGACACAGGGGTGCGAAAACCGCGTGTCCACTACGCGACCGCCAATTCAGCGGCGCCGAAGTGATTCGGTGTAGTTCAAGGTGAAACGCGCTCGATCGAAGTTCCAGTTAGGGGATGCTGGAGCATCGGCTGATCGGGACAGCTCCGACACTCGACGAGAGCCCGACCGTTCCTCGACTACCGATGATCGCGTTCGGGTCGATTGAAGAGGAACAATTGGCTCGTGAGTTCGATAACGGTGCGAGTCGTCGCTGTTCGATAGCTGCTCGGATGGGTCCATTTGCCAGTGATTTCGATGATTCCACCGATAACAGCGGCGATCGATGATCGACTGTATTTGGAACTCGAGAGTTCAGTCATTTTCGCGTACTTTTTTCATCGTTCTTTCTACGGGGAATTCAATTTACAAAATGAAATTGAATTATCTGGAAAAAATGTTCCTTCGAAAGCGACACTTTATATCTATTTTTCTTTCCTCCCGTGTAACTTGTCTGGCTCGCTCGATGAAATGCGATTGTCTGAAAAAAAGTGTTCTTTCGAAACGACACGGGGATGAAAAACAAAAGGGGAATTGTGTCCGATGTTATCTGCGTCAACGTACAGATGAAACACACGGGACATTGATGAAAAGGTTGAAATCCAATTCCGACTCGACAAGGATTGTTGGTTAAATATGTACACGGTGCCCCAGGTTTCTCCGGCGAAATGGCACTATCGGGAGAAGTAAAAAAAGATGTGTCTTCAAGCTCGCAAAAAGGTTTTCATTTAAAATACTCTAACGGCGTACAGAAGTTATATAAATAACCGACGCGCGGCGGGCTAGTTTTTCATTCGATGAAGCAGCGCGTCGACGTAATTTTTAAAGGATAACCGACGGCTTATTTCTAGAAACACATGTGGTCAATAGTGTTGTCGCGCGTCAAAAACAAATTCAGTCCAGCGGCAATGAATCCTAATGAACGGCTTTTCAGACGCGATGTCTGTTCATCGACCCATGTGTCGCCGTTGGCGGGTGTTCACGCTGTTTTTTACTTGTTCCGTGTATCAAGATGGCCACTCTCGTTCTTAGAAGAATCCGAATTAAACCGTCGCTTTACGTATATCTGTTTACGAAATCGTTCGTCGCGCGGAACGTATTTTTAACGTTGACGGAAAATTTGAGAACGCAATACGAAAAACGCCCGTAATTGTAGAGTATTTATTAGAGTATAGTATTATCTATTTAATTCCAACTTCAACCCTAATTTTCTAACTTCAATTTTTACCTTCCTAATGACCAACTTAATTTTTCTATTTCCCCTGAATTTCCTCTCGTTTCTCTGTTTCTTCCTAGTTTTGTTCTATTCGTGTTCTGGACAATCTGAATTTGCCTAGGACGGTCTATCGATAAGACGTCGCCTGGGTAATGTTGACGTAGGTCAGCACAGGTCGGCATAGGTCAGCGTAGAATTCGTAGGATATCAGGCCGAGAGGAATGTCCGTGTTCCCCGGGACGCAGGACCGTTCCAGACCTTGCCGGGGTTCTCTCGTCACCAATGGACACCGACAGCAAACACTTGTTGCTAGAGTCGCGTTCAGCCGACCACTCTATCGCTCCCTCGCATCGCTCCCCGTTGGAATCATTACACTCGTGGGACGATCGTTCCCTCCTCTTCGAATCTCCGTTTTTCTAGCCCCGTTTCTGGCTGAATTTCAACCATTGATTTGCTGAAATGATCGAACAGTTGACAAACCGACGAAATCAACTCTAGAACTACCGAGTACTTTAACCTTTTGCAGACAAACGTCTTTTCAGTGAGATGAAAAATTCATATTTGGAACACTAAGTTACAAACGAATGATTTAATTATTCAAACAGCTAGAGCTAGTCTCAATTTTCTCTGTTGTTGAAGCATTGCAAACTGTGTTTCCAAAACCTCATAGAAAATATAAACGTTCGTTTATTAATTCAATCGAATTACTTGAATCATTTCGTAAGGAACTCAACCAGCGAGCAGTTGAGATCTTAAATTTGTTTCTCACGAAGTAACGTCGAGTCTTTCGCGTGAGCCCGACAAAATGGCTTCTCGATGCATCGGTCACGCGCGTTTCCCGTTCGTTCGTTGAGAATTCGCGTGCACGTCCGCGTTAATTGATTCCGCGTGGCCGTCTTCGCGACGACATTGTTTACTCTAGCCGGTTTGTAAACATTTTCCCTCGCGCACGTATATTTAGATTGTCAGTGGTGATCCTGTCGCAAGAGCCGCCACGGGAGGGGCTCTCGAACAGTGGCGTCCCGATATCTGGCACATGGCTGACGACGCCACGTTCGCCACGCGCGCACAGCTGACATAAATTTCGCTATTATAAGAATGATCGCGACGACCGAAACACAGCCTGGAATTCCGCGCGCGAAAATAATCACGACGCTAGGAGATCCGTATCATTAACCGGCCGGATGTTTATGTAAACCCCGCGTTTCCGGCAAGCCATCCGCGAAAATAGGTGGCGAATAGAATTTTGCTAAACAACAACTCGGAGGAGGACATTTCTACTTGTGCTGCCAATATGATTAAGAGCCGCTTTGATGAGACGCGAAATGAATCATTTCCCAATCGCATCGGTAATCTGTCTTTTCATATCATTCTATGCTCATCCAACTTTCGTTTGATAGGCGCAATCGCTTAGCGAGAAAGCATTGTTATGTTTCTACTGACTTTTACATCCTTTTAATTAAAAACGAAGAGGAAAGAGACGAAAGTTTCGAATGTTGGCGTAATCGTATTGATTTCAACGAGTGTACTTCCCGATTTCGCGGGCCATTGTTGTCCGTAAAATCGCAAAATGGCGTGTCGGTGATCCGGGGCTGCGTCACGTTCGCCTGTAATGATTCCCCGTGTCATTTACACGACGGCTACACGGTGACGGAATGTTTCGCGTGGGCGTCCCATTTAAATGAGACCGGACTTATGCCGAGTCGCGCGCGTGTCTGTTCCGTGCGTTGGACAACGAAGAACGGATTATCCGTGCGGCGACCTGTTACTCGTTCATCGGCTGAATTTCCCTCGGGGCGAAAGCTTAAATACCTCTTGATCCAATGAAAGAGCGATACGAGTCATGAAATATTTGTTAACCCTTTGCTTTGTGACTTCTACAACTGTTATTGTTGATATTACTATTGATAAGTACCATTTAAATTCGCCTCAGAGGAACAAAATGATATTTCCAGTTGCCGATTTCTATTTTAAATCTCTTTCGCAACTTAATTGAGCTACGACTTCAATGAAATCAGAAGAAAATAACGTTTAACGTGTACGTTCTCACTTTATACATTCCACGCAGATAATTCGACGAACGTTCATACTCGTTTCCGGCTATTATTTCGTTCAAATACGAATATGTTCCATAAAAACAGACGCGCCAATAATTTATCGAAACTGGAATCCAATAAAAACTCACTTCACCCGCGGAAGAGGTTTATAAATATCCGAACGCGGACGAAACGCTCGATTAAAATGTGATTCTACGTTTTATTACACGCCGACTAATTCTAGACAATCACTCCCGCTGTAAATCCGTGAACCGTGAGTTGCCGTTGCCCTCTCTATTTTTCTTTTTCCGCCGATCCGAGCTGAATCGAAGCGGCGACCGGGTAGCAAACAATTTTATCGAACCGCCGGCGATCCGTTGTTGCGAACAACGTTGCGAACGTTGGAAACACGTTCCACGAGGAATATTGCATTACCACGGAACAGATGTGGTAGTCGATACAATCGAGAATATCCTCGACACTCGGACAATCGTCTGAAGCGAAACTGCAACTATCACTTTTTTCATTAACTTTAATTGAACTCGTTCGAGAGATTTCATTAAAACTTGTATTTCGTAAAAGTAAGAAAGGACTTAATGAATTGCGAACATCTCCAGTTCGATGCTAAATAACAAAAGGAAAATAAACAAAACACCTTTTTAATTTTCTTGACATTTCGGCGTCAGAGCACTTGATCAGCGCACATTATTTTCTGTTTAAAATAAATTTTCCTAATTGTTCTAACATCACGAAATGCAGGAACTTTTTTGTTAATTGAGTGACACCACATTCATTTCAGAAGCTAAAACAATTGCCGTTAAGCAAACGATCGGCTAATCTAATAAAGGGCTGCGACTCGGTGTTTCACCGTGGTTCCCTCGATCGAAGTGAGTCGATTTTTGCGCAACCGTCCGGTTTGGCATTCGCGTTTACCTTTGTTGACTTCGAGCCTTAAAAAGCGACAAAGCAGTCGATCCTATAAATAATGCGCTAGTTTCTGGCGTGCATTCAATCGCGGCCGATCTATCGAACTCTGCTGACGGATCAAATAATTGCGGATTGGTAGAAATATCGTGTAATGGCCGCCGACGCCATTTTCGATCTATCGCGAAGAATTTTCTCGCCGGTTAACACGTTTCGTTGCGAAAACTTGATTCCCTTATAGTCTTCGCGATGATTTTTATCAAAGCTAAAGAGCAAAAGTATGACTGAAAAATTGTGTCGAGCAGATTGAAGTTCAAAGAGAGGAGAAAGGAAACGGCCTCGTAAAACGTTCGAGGAAATATTGTTCGTTTTAATGCGTTCGGGCCAGCTTTATTCCTTGGTCCATTAACGCTTAGTGTCCTGTTCCTATGAGACTCTTCCATTAAAGCTCCATTAGAGCCTCGAAAACGTAAAAAAGACGGACGATTCTAATTTTCTTTCATCCATTTGTGATTAGTAAGGAATATGGGCTTTCCTCGGGTTCATTAAACGATGCCTTATGCAAAAATTCGACCGTTTTATCAATCTTGGGCAACCAAAGGAGTGAACGTACAATTAATCGAGCAATATTGATCAGGCAATTCGTTCAACTACAACGAAGAAATTACTAACGTCACAAGTTTACACTTCATTATAAATTGCACACGACTCGCGTCTGTGCGTTATATAGCGAGCTACATTTATCAACTGTGTTTATATCGAATAAAGTTGCATTGCTCGTCAAATAATCTATACGTCGTAAGAAGTTTGTATGAACAGTGGTCGACATATTACGCAAATGGGCCGAAAGAGTCTGCGTTGCTTGACCGATATACGAAGAATAAAAGAAACTCTTAAAATCGCCTATGGTGGAACCACCGTTATTCGCGCTAATTGTTTTAATCAACTCGGCTTCTGAAACGACTGTACAACATAATCAGAAGCTATAAAAAGGACTTTCTGACCTAAAAAACTACAAAGAATCTTATTCGTTCCATTAAAATTCGCAAAAATCAGAAAATATCGAACCATATCAGCTTCCGAGCGTCCCAATTATCGCAGCTAATTGGTACCAAAATGGTGGCGGAGAATTCGGTTGACCAAGGTTCAAACAATCGTAATAATTGACCTTTCCTCTTCCTCCTCTCGAGTTCGAGCAACTAAAGGCTCACATAACGAACAGTCAAAATAACCAAGACCACATGTTTCCTCCAAGGTTCCAAAGTTACACGCTGCCCGGACTCCTAACCCGTATTGTTGAAAATTTTCCGAACACTTTGGAAAGTTACCGAGGAAAAGCGGCGGTCGCTCGGTGGAGAATATTTCTATATACCGGTGGTTGGCGCCTCTGCCCCGTCCTATCGGCCGTGTTCGTTTATTGTGCTTGTTACGGGCCGGTGTAGCTCGTACGGCTCTATCCGCGGCGGCATTACTATTCTTGGCGCGGATCGAATCCGCCGGTGGTGTGCGCCGCGTACGTGTATGCACGCGCTCGCCCGCCGTGTGTAAATACGTCCTGCACGCGTGTGGATGCAGCTTGAAAAAAGAGCGACGAGCCTCTAGAAAAGGGAACCTGGGGCTAGGTGTCCGCTCCGGAGAGAGACGCGATCGCAGGTTGCTCTTAACGCGTTAAGCGCGCAGCTCCTTTTGCTTTGCTTTCCATTTAGCCGGCACGTAAACGAACAAATTGCGTGCGGACGCGAGCGACAGACGTCGCGGAGGAAATCTCCTTTTGTACGCGACGCTGCGATGAAATTCATCGCGGACGCGCGTGGACGTGATTCTTCTTTCCTTTGTTACGACGGAGTTGATTGGGAATTGGGTTTTATGGAGAAAAGAGTGATGTTTGTCGCGAATATCGCCGGTTATTCGTCTGTGGACCGTAGAAGCTATATTTCCCGAATAAATCTAAGGGACAAGATTCGCGAGACTTCAGAAGGGATGCAAGTTTCGAGTAAAAGACGATACACCTTAGAGAATCTTTACTTTTCAGCGGAAAAATGAGTTGTAGATGAGATAAACGATTCGTCCGCATTTGTAACAATCGTTCGTTATACAGCGTCTGCTCCGCATTTTTGGCACACATCGAAGGAAACAGTCCCGAGCGAAGCGAAGCGTCGCGTGAACATGACTGCGGCCTTTAAGACGTTAACGACAGGGTCAATACTCGGGAAAATTAGAAAGCCTCCGTTGATTTTCGCGATCTCCCGACAACGCTCGTTTCTTTCTGTGCTTCGCCGGTGTCGCGCGACGCGTGAACGCTCGGCTGGTCGCTCGAGCGTTGCCTCGCGACTATTAACCCTTCGCGGACGAAGATTCTTTACAGTATACGAAACCTTCCACGGAATGCTTAAATAATAGAGAATAATTTCCTACTGTTTAATTAGTTCAATTATTTACCTGCGACTCAATATTCGCGTCGGCATTCGTTCTCAAAGGGTTAACCCTTTGTACTCCGCTTCAATCAATATATATAGATATATCCACTAATTTTACTTATTAACAACTTCGTACAAACTCATAAATTTCGCGCTCAACGTGTTAACGCATTGCGGACCGGTAACGAGAAATCTCGTTTTTATATGAAGACACTTAGCTATGCAACTTCGCTGATTACCACAGCATAGAAAAAACCTACAATTTAATTCGAATTGACTATCTATTTAAAATATATTCCACAACAATATATCTGAGTTTCTCTATGTACAGTGGTATAAGTAGACCTCAGTGAAAATCGCCGTCGCAATTCAGTTTTCCGAAAATCGGCCGGTCCGCAGTGTGTTAAGGGTCAGTGTTTCCCAGATAACGGTGCCAGGCAAATGGGTTAAGGGTTCACGGATAAAAGAGATTCGTTCGGCCGTCGTTCCGCCGTGAAAGACCGCGTCCCACTTCGCGGTGCGTGCCGGGAGTGATTCCGTGGGCCACAAAGGAATCGTTTCCCTCGGCCGGGCAGTTCCGCCTAAGCCTGATTCGTATTCAGCGCCAGTGGGCATCGACGTCCAATGCCAATGTGGCATCTTGTGATACTCGGATCGGCCGTCCGTTCCTCGGAGACACACAGTGCGTCCAAGAAACCCGTGGCATCTAAATCGTCTCCCTCCCGCCGCGGCCGACGCCGCGCGAGCGCGCGACAACTTCGCGACCGGGGGCCCTGTTAACGCGCTCACCCGCGCGCCGCTGCACAGTGTCCCGCTGACGTCGCGATCGAATAAAATAACCGCGATCGATCCGTCCCATCGTTAAAAAATAAAACGTGCGAGGCGACCGGCCTGTCCGTCCGCCGCTGCGTCGTCGGACGATCGGAGGGGTGATCTCGCCGAAGTAGATTTCGTCGAAGCATAGACAGTGGATTTGTCGGAAGCGAATTCTAGAACAGATCTCGCGATCGCGAGTTTGTCGGAAGATTTCGTGTAATGCAGAGGCATCGGTAACCGATCGGCTGTTGACCGTTTCTCAGGGAAACGCGAATAAGGGTTTTAAATGTAATCGTTTCTTGATAGCGCGATAAGTATGCTACAGCGTAGATTTTTGTATGGACGATATTGTTTATCGTGGAAACTGACGTTGGATCCCGAACGGCAGCGTGCAGTTAAAACGGTCCTCGTCGCGTTAGTATCGCGAACGTGATACTAATTCAGAACGGTTCTCACGGCTGCTTCCGCTCGCTTATCTGATACGTTGTTTTCGTTGATCGTTTACACCAGTGATGGTAGTGGTGCGCGAGGCGTTCGATCTCTAAACAGAGAGATATTACTCGCGGAACTCGACGCAGGAATAACCACGGATATTAAAATAACTCGAAGATTCCGTCTTTGATAATCGTTAAAAAGATACTGAGGAATTTAGAATGAAATTAATGAAAATTAACTTTGATCGATCAGATTTTATGTAGGCAAATTAATATCTCAATTGTAATTTTCGTAGGAAAATACAGAACAGATTTTAGTGGCCAATAGTGTTCCAGCGTTAATGATTAAGTAACGGTGAAATTCAGATAAAATCGATGTGAAAGGAATTCTGTTTAACGGGTGACAGGTTAAAGTACATTTGCAACGAATAACGCGCGAAGAAGTGAATCGATGGACAAAATGTAACGTGAAATGCACGATCGTGTCCCAGAAAATGTGAAACTTGTTCGTTCTGTCGTGTACAAAGTGATACGCGTGTGCTGAACCGAACGATCTTAAAATGTGCTTCATATGTTGCCTGTTGATCTCGATGTTCAATTACTTCCTCGTCGCGGCTGGTGAACTGTGCCCGAGGATAACGGTGTGAGGAGGGACCGAACATGGCGAGTTCGCGTTAACGCTTGAACCACCGAAATATTTCACGCGATCGATATGTACTTGTTGTAACAAGCACCGGGGCACATTTATTTCGTTGCGTGTTCCCATTGATACTCGATTGCATTGTGTAAGTGAGACTATTAATTACTTGACGTCCAGCTATTTTTCTTACACGACGCTGTTAACGAGCTTCGAGTCACGCGTTAATACTGTTCTCGTTCGATCGTCAACAGACAACTTTTATCATTCAATTCTTCGCGATAAAAACTTGGCATTTATATAATTTAAATAAAAGTCCAAGAATCAGTGAAATTAGGGGATTCGTTTCGAAGAACTCTTCGCGCGTGAAAAATTATGTAATAATCAATCTAATCGTTATAAGTAGATCATATTTACAGTTGTATACGATTCCTATAATAATTCATAACTTATTAGAACTGAATTCTGATGTTCAATTATTAGTGATCGCGAAGCGAGACAAGTTGAAGCTACTTATCTCGATCGGTACAGTGGTTCTAGTGTTAATCTCACATAATCGAACCTCCGAAGATCTCTTTCGACGAGCGTCGAGTCTCGGAACCGTCGATGATTGCCCGAGTTCCCTGAAGACTCTTCCAGCGAAGCCAAAATGGCGACCTGAGGAGCGGAGAACTCGAGGACCCCCTTCTGGTACACTTTTCCGGTTGAAATGACCGAGTGACCGCGTGAAGTCTCGGGAGAACGAGAAACAATCGAAATGCTGTTCCGCCGGCAGACCAGCGAACCGACCGGAAGTGTCGCGAAGAGCCCCGGTACACCGATGGCTCACAGCACCAGCTCGTCTGGTATCTTATCGAGCTGGTACTCGAAAATAACGACGAACGTGAAGAAGAGGCAGCCGTTCAGCCCGAAATCCCTGTTGAAGAAAGCGTTGGTACTTATTCCCCGCGTTCCTCGTTCCGGTCTTTGCCATGGAGATCGACGATTAAGCCGGTCGTTCGGCAAAGTGATTAATTCTGTGAAAGGAAGCGCGAGGGAATTCGATGGAACTGTGTATTTCGAGAGCTAATTGAGCGGCTTAGCGGTAAAACGGAAACAGTCGTCTTTACAAACGTTTGACGGATCGAACTCGAAATTGATTTAGTCGTCGGTAGTTTACCAATGAAATGAAAGTTAAGAGACATAGAAATTTGAAAGTTTCATCTCTTCGTGAAATCACGCGCATACGTGGAACGCTAATCAACCCTGCTACCACTGAAATAAAACATTCGAAAATTGGAGTTAATCGCTTTGATCCCCGATCAACACTCGCACTTCTCAACGAAGTAACGCCACCGGAAGCGGTCCAAACAACTCCCAAACGTCAACGTTAAGACTAATTTCACGTTTCCGTTTGTTTCAGTTGCCTGTCGTCGATCCTTTCTTGGAGAAGGTGTCGCTCTCTGATCTCAGTAAGTACTCTTCATTGCTCTTCCATCAGCTAGATTGATTGTCTCTGGGATCGATCCATTAACATTAACATCAACGAGCCAACACCTATCAAGTCCCCTCTAAAATTCGAATGAAACTGGAACGCAACCCAAGACACTTAGATATATTCATATACTCGCAAGATCTGCGATTATGATCTATGTAGAGGGCAAAATCAGAAACGGAAACAAACGAGGATCCCAGAGGAGTCACTCTAACGTGCTCTCTTTTCCGAACAATCGTAACATTTCCGGAAAGTCGGAACGATGTCACAACGTCGCGCGGAAAGCGGAAACGATGTTTCTAATCTCGAGGGCGGTAACTAACGACGTTTATCTGGCCGGCCGTTTCCGAGGCGAAATCAAATTTCTCCGTCGGCGGGGCGTCGATGACAATGCGGTGACGGATTGTCCTTTCAACTCCTTCCCGAGGAGACTTCCCTTTCTTCGGGCGCATTAGTTCCTTTCGCCGGCCTGTCTCGCGCCATTGCGTTTTCTTGTCGCGGCGAACGGCTGCGGGTGATAAAACGCTTCCCTCGCTCACTCGCTCACTCATTCCCTATCGCGAATGCCTCCCCGGCGAAGGAGTAAATCGATGGAGCCTGGTAATGTATTTATAAATAAGTGGGGGTGCGTGAACGAGGGGAACGCGGCGGTTCGATCGCAGTCGGACAGAGATCATCGGATCTACGAGTCGCTTCCATGGCGAACCGTGCTGCAGTTGCCATTCTTCGTTCGATCACCTCGAATTGTGCGGATTTATGAATGAAATGGAATCACTGAATTCGTAGACGATGCTCGTATCAGTTTCTAGAGCGAATCGCGTAGCAAGTACCTACTCAATTCGTGTTTGTTTTGAAAACTATGCAACTCATATAAGAATCGATAAGTAAACAAATGAGAATTAATTAGTGAATACTAAACTAGGCATCGGATTTGAAATCTCACGAGTACGAAAGTTGTATCCATTTTCACACTAATCTGCTAATTGCTGGTATGGTTACGCGTAACTGATCGAAACTCGGACAGAACTGTAAAACACAGTGATGGATCTTTCTCTACGCTGTCCTGTGAACGCGGAGCACGGTCTAAACTGCGAAAGGATTAAGTCGGAGCGGGTAGTGCATCATCCCACGTGCCCGGCGATCCGTTTACGCGGATCTCCCCTCGAAACGACTTGGGTTTCCCCGGCTTTCTCTACGGGTATCCTGGCCCGAGTGTCGTGGGAGTATGGTGCTTGCCGATCGATGAATTCCCGGGAGGTCCAGCTCGCTCGCGCGCCACCGGAAACCAGACGAAAGGATTCAGGAAGAGCCGCGAGGATCGGCGGGTATCGGTCGGGTCGCGGCCAATGTTGCTTATTCGTCAACCGAATAAGAAACGAGTCGCTCGGAAGACAATGCGATTAAGTCGGTTTTCAGATATTCTCTGGTTTTTTTAACCCTTTGCACTGGGAAATTTTACACTAGAAATATTCAACGCTTTCTGCTGAAACATAGACAACTCTTTGAAACTAATGGGAAAACATACGCAACTCGAGAAACAAAGCTGATTTATAGAAATATTTCACATATCGATATACGAAACTTAATATTATATACAACACTTTAACCTTGTATATCAAATTTAATGACTGACGGTCACCTTTCGAGTGCAAAGGGTTCGTTTTTATGGAATAAACAGTATTCCTTTAGGTATTCGAGGATTTGCTCGTTTCTAAATCAGAAATTAGATCATAGCTTCTGAATACGTTGTGTAATAATTTCAGAAGTGGAAACATTTTTCTCAGTTTTGCTTTCACTGAACCGCATGGCTTCCGAGCGACTCGAATAACGGGTAGTAAATAACGAGTAAAGGTTCACGCGATGTTTTCCATAAAATATTCAAGAATAAAGCAGGACACCTACCGTCCGAACTAATCGGAAGACGAATCGATGCTTCGTCTAAACGACGATGCACCGTATCGACGAGGCGAAGCGATAGAAAAGCGTCGGGCAACGAGAAGGGGGTTGAAAGCCGAGCTCAATGGACAAGCTCGGTTCTAACAAGGTCGGCGGGATTTCGTGCCGTGACGCGTTTCGTATTTAGGTCTGGGTCATGGGGCGGGCTGCGTTCGATAACACGGAGCCTCGCCACGTCGGTTAATCGAGTTCCGTTTCGCTCTTTCCTTTCGTTCCCTCGTTTTCGGTCGCCGTTCCTCCGTGGTTTCCGGTATCGGGACGTTCTCCGGTCGCGTCTGGTCCCGGTCTAATCGATCGTCCCGTTTCGCCGACGCACTGTGCGGCCGAACGGCCGTTTTCTGGACGAAACGCGATATCTTAGGTGTGAGTATTCTGAACGTTGTGTCCGTGATCCGTTGAACATTGCGAGTAGATGGAAATAATTGATCGAACATTAGGGAGAGCTGAGCTATTGGGACATTCCGGTGCTTCTCGACGTCCAATTGTTATTCCGTAATTATATATAATTGTGACATTTTGGTTCCTTTGGGTGTGTAGGTTGACGATTGTATTTGCGTGTCGATAATCTGGTGACTATTACTCGCGGAGTAATTATGAATTGAATAATGTGGGTAATTAGGGGTTGGAAGTTTCGCGGAAATGATGCGTGAATGATTAGGTACTGGGAATTCCGTAAGAATTACGCGTGAGTAGTTGGGTGCTAGGAAGTTGACAGGAATCACGCGTGAACGATGAGAGAGCAGCGAAGTCAACTTGGCAAATTTGAGCGACGGCTGATTCCATTTTCCAATGGTTGAACCTAGACCTCGACCTATATAGTTGCATTATAAATAAGCGCTCCCTTAGCGATGCCGCGGGAAATCGTGCGGAAACACGTTTAAACTTGTGCCCCGCAGCGAAAGCTCCGCGAATAATTTTAAATAACTTGCGAAAGTAACGAAAGGCTGGATGAACAACGATTTATGGTAATGCCTTTAATATTCTGCTGACGACCGCCGCGAATTCTTGCTATTTCGTTCGGCCAGGACCGTTCGAACGTTTTCAATTGAAATTTCGAATTAACCCTTTGAACTCGAGAGACGCCTTTCCCAGAAAATGACCCAAGAAAATTGTAAAATTGAAAATTCAATATTAAGTTTTGTATAATGTATGAGCACATGGAACATCGAAATAAAATAGTTCTTTATGTTAATTGCAAAAAATATCATTGACATTTCATCATAAGATAATGAATATTGAGAAAAATATTCTCGAGTGAAAAGGGTTAAACAATCTACAATCTATCAATGGGAACTCTTCTAAAACGTGGAATACGTCTCAACGAGATGATTTATATAGTGTCGCTTATCCTTTGATAGCAAAAATCAATGGTGTTAGAGACAATGATTGATCATTTGATATATCATTCGATTAGTAAGGTGTTAAAGAGTGTAACGACGACGGAACGATGAAATTCAGTTTTTCAATGAATTTCTATCGTTCAATTGTCCAGGGAAAACGTATCGCGAACAATATGCTCTAAGCGTTTGTCCCGACATTTCCACGGCTACGCAATAATAAGCCGGATAATAGTTATGTTATCGATTAGCCATGAGTACGTTCCAGCTGTGTTCATTGCTAAAGCAGGATAATCGATAGCTGTCGCGGCAGATGGAATTCTGATCGAATTCTGTCTACGTGAATTTATGCCCCGTTATTTTTGGAAACACTCTCATTCACCTTTACGGCCTTCCAGTTTCTCGCGGCGGAGCTTCAACGTGCCTGATCGGAACGTGTTAGAGAACGTGTTAGTTTCGGTAATAAACTTCTTCGTGCATCCCATGCAATTTTCGAATTTCCCATAAACGCGTCAGTATCCTCAATCCAGCTATTATCAGTAGAACCATCTATGATTTAATACGATTCATACGTAATATAAAAACTGTAACAGATCGTTCTCAGTTTGTTCAGACGTTCGTTACAGTATTCGAGTGAAACTATTTATTTTCAAGATCATTTCGAATGTTCGATGCTTCGAAGATACCGATGATTGCAAAACAAACGACTGGTACGGTAGTTCTAGTGTTATATAATATTCATAATACCGAAAATACCTCTTTCATGGCATTTGGTATTATGTAACGTCAATTCAGCTCATAACGTTGGACACGTACGATGGAAAAAAGTGAATAGACTATGGTTCACCATTTCTAAAACAATCGATACGGTGTTTAAGGATTCACCGTTGCAGAAGGGGAATTCCATTCGGTTTGTAATTAATAAATAATTGAACAACAAGCTCCGTTTGTCTGGCGGTAGACAATGGACGGCCGCCGAATCGATAGCCGCGACCCCAATTAATTCGGAAACGCTTAATGCCATCGAGCTTTCGCGTGCCTCTTCAGTTTCTTTAATAACCTTCTTTCCCTCGCGATTCTCGAACTCGTTCCTTGGCCACGCTCGAGAATTCTATTGACGGAAACCTTTTGAAAGTCCCCCGGCGGAGCCGTCCGTGCGCGTTTCGCGCGCTGGACGCTCTGTAATTTCGAAACGCGACGTGTTTCGTCTTTAATGAACCGCCCCGCGACATCTCGATAACGAGCTCGCCCAGACGGAAAATAGAGTGTAACATTTTTCTAATTAGATTTCGCGAGCTTTCACGGTGGAAATGCTTGATCACAGAGACACGAGGAAAGGCAGCTTTTCTGTTATTTAATTTCTGTTTCTCCTTTCTCTCGTTAAACAGTCGACATTTCGCGTAGGTTGAAATCTGTTGAAAAATCCATTCTGAATTCAAAATTGAAACTCATTCTCGGAAACGGAGGATCAAAAAATCCACGAGGACTTTTCATTGCTAGATATATACTACACATGCATAGGGTTTCACTAACACTTTGACTGCCAAGTAACCGCCAAAACTCCCATGCCATCGAAACAGTTCTCTTAATGAAGCAAAAACGAAAAAGGCAAGATTCTTCGTAACGATTACTTTACCACATTCCTTATATCTCACGCAATCGATAAAACGAATGTTCAAGATTACGTCAAAAATGGTGTCACCCGTATTCGGCTGACGTGGCAGTCAAAGTGTTAAGAAACAGACTTTTACATCCGGCCCTCTCCTTGTAAAATCCATCTGAAAGCGGTATCTTCGACAGCCCGTTTCAAAATCGTCGCGATCAACAACCAGTGGTCCCCTAAATAATCGCGAGGAAACCTAGAATCTCGTCCACGCGGAGCAAGGAGGCGAGTTACCTTGAAGACGCCACCGGTGTGCGCCAGTAACGTCGTAAAAGGAGGAATTGGCCGGCTGCAGTGCCCCTAGCTGGTAGATCGCCAGCTTCGCTCGAGCAGCTCGACTGTTGCCGTGTCGTCGGTGCCGCGTACGAGCGGCCTATGATCGAATCCACCTAGAGTCTTCAATCCGCGGGACATCTTTACCTTCGTATCGCCTCTGTCGCGATCGAATGCACGGTTGGGGGTAAAAATTGAAAAGGCGAATCCCCTAAATCCAGCTAGAATCGATCGGCGAAGACAGAGCATAGGCGCTCGATCGGATATCTCTCGGCGGGACTTTTTTCTTGGCAAGAAACCCTGGATTTCTGTGTGTAGAGGTTATTCTTGGCACGGCCCGTCCGTGACGATGACGAGCGACGTCGACGCGGTGGCGGCCGCAGACTGAAGGAAGACAGCCAGTCCGGGACGGCGATTCGGTTCGCCAAGCGGCGAGGAGCCCGAGGGATCAACCGATCCTCGCCGTCGGTCAGAGGTCGTCGGTCGATCCTCGGCGACGATATCCACGCGAGTCTCTCTTATCTGGACCGTTGCGTCGGTTCGACGACTGGCAGCTCGAGGGACCTTGGACTTGGCAATCCGCTCGCTGCAGCTCTTCGCGTTGTCTCGTCGTCGTTGCCTCGCTGGAGGTCGTTTCTTTTCGAACAGTGAATCCTCCGTTTCCGGGAGGATCTCCTTTGACGTTCTAGACGCGAGCATGTCCTCGTTGGCCGACGGGAACCGGAGAACGCAGTGGTCCCGTGTGTAGAGCGGGAGGACGTGCCAACGCGCTGATTGTTTACGTCGCGTGGATCGACGATCGGCTGCTCGTTTCGCGCGCGTCGAGCATGGGCGAACGATTTCCGGCGATTCAGTGCGAAGATCGAGGTTTTCGCGGGTAGTCTTTCGTTAGTAAAGTGCTTTTTTCGGAAATTTGTAACTGGAAGGTCCTGCGAGGATGGAAGTGTAAATGGAACATGGTAAATTGGACCAAAAAATGGACCAATTGTCAGCTGTCATGGACTTGGGAGATTTTCTCGTTTACAATTCACGCTAGCTCATTGCACCGTTCGTTTCAATCCTCCCGCGTGCAATTGTTTAATTTATTTTGTAATTTCTTCGCTGATCGTTGGAAGATTCGTTTGTTGTTTTCGTCGTTCGAAGAATAATACGATCTAGCATCGAACGTCGCATCGGTTCGCCGATTTTCGTACGAAGTACAGATTCCTCGGGATTAATTTGCAGAGGTGAGATTAATTTTCATGCGAGAGTACGTTCTCCCGCTGTCCGGAGTCCAATTAAAGCGCCAGTAGAATAAAAGCCTCATTAAACTTATTAAAGCCGCCTCTATATTAAATTTCAGATAATTCCGCGCGCTATTAATACGGGAATTTCGCGTGTGCGTTAGCCGTGGATCTCGCGCGATTTGAGTCGCGTCCAAGATCAAGCGTGCTCCGTTCGATAATCGACTTTTTCGCGAAATTCTACGGTGAACGCCGCGAGTCGAATCGAATTTTTTGGAAAGAGGACGAACCGAAATGTTCGACGTTCCCCGACGAATACCGACCGAATATTAATTCTTCGTGGACGAGGACTTTCGAGCGCGTCGAAAACTTTTCGTATAGAGACTCGAATTGTAATACCGGATTCCGGGCGAAAGGCGATTATGCGCTAACCTTTTATTCCCGAACCCTTTGCATTCAACAGCTTTCCACTATAAATATTCATAATTTCCCGGCGAAATATGCGTGACTTTTACGAGAAACGCGAAGGACGAATTTTACGCGAATCAAAGACCATTTTATTTCAATATTTCGCGTATCAATGCAACATTGAATATCGAACATCGAACTTCCCGATTCTATCGCATCGAATCGAGTAGCCACTCTTAGTCTCCCGAGTGTCGAACAATTATCAATTCGAAACTTCCGATTCTACATACAACCGTTCGTCCTTAAACGATAAATATTCATTCGCAGTGATTCCTTTAATGGTCCATTCCCATGGTAAACATTCTGTTTCGCGCGAGGTTCTCTGTCGAAAGTACCTGAATAAGTTCACTCGAGCTCCATAAAATTTCGCTCGGCCGACCGAGGTTAGACCTGGACATTGAACGAAGAGGAAAGAGGATCGCCGCGTTGAAAGCATGCGACAGACGACGAGCAAAGTTCGGACGCGGTTGTCGACGGCGGAGGAAGGGTTGATCGGCGGCACGTTCAGCTCGTCGAGCGGATTTCGATAATGAACGCGACGCGAGCGGACCGCGGAGCTTGAAGAAGCGAACGGAGAGGCCGGAGGCGATGTCATCGCGGCCAGGATGGACGGTTCGGGCAAAGGTCCGGCGACGAAGGATGACAGCGCGGCATAATGTTGGCCCTGCACTATTACTCGAACTGTAAGGGAGTCCGCGCCACGCTGAGCCGCGTGTCGGCCGCGTGGTGGAGCCAGGACGATGATCCTGTCTACTCGAAGGACCTCATCAAGGAGTTCGAGGTGGAGAACCCGCCGCTCGAGGACGAACTCGCTTGGATCCTTAAAAAAGGTACTTCGAGAGTACGAAGGTACTTCGTCCTCTTTAACCCTGAAATAGGAACTTAGGAGAAATACGTGTAGGATGTGACTGTGTGATGAATGGTAACTCACGTGTCTTAAGAAATATAGAAAATATAGAAAGTATTTTAAGAAATGTTATAATATCTTAATATTTCTTAATATCTTAAGAAATCTTATAGAAAATATAGAAAATCTATCTTAACAGATATAATATCTGTCTTAAGAAACATAGAAAATATTCATTTGTTGCACACGCGTTCATCTATACATCCATTCCAGCAATAACGTAGATGAAGTCTCGAGCAACTGCTACATTTACAATTGTGCAAACAGCTTGTACCACATTATAGCTATCCCGAAGGTTTCATACTATAGCACACAGAATCTCTTCGTAGAAGATGACACGATCATCGCTGCCAAGGGAAACTCTAAAGTACCCAGAAGATACCCTCTGTAATTGCGCCATTGGTGGTTCCGCCATTGGTACGGCACAATGTCATTCTATTAGAGGCGTAATGAGGTCCTATGTAAATCACGTCGATTCGAAACATGCCCCGGAATTATAGCAATTTCCTGGACGATTGAAAGGGAGCGGAGGAGGGACGGAGAAAACCGTCGTAACGACCTCGCGATGGCGGCCGGCTGTATTCCGATTCCCGCGGACGGTTATATTTAATTCCGACAAAAGGAACGGCTGGACGGCGACGCCGCGTCGATCCGGGTTCGTCGGACGAATAAACGTCGCGGTTCCATTTTAAGAACAACGCGTAATTGAACGCATCATGTCAGGGTCATCGATTCAACTCGTCGTCGTTGCGCGCGTCGTCGTGTGCACGGGTCAACGTTCCTGTCCAGCCTACTATCATATGCGCGCAACGCGGATGCAACCGGTGTGCGTACGGTTCTAACCCATCGCGATCGAATTTTAACGGAGGAAAATTACTGGCAACGGCCGTCGCGAACCAAATGGTTTCTCTGAAATATTTAGCGTTCCATTGATCTCCCTATTGTGTAGTTATTCTCGTATTCTCTAGTTTCATTTTCTGTTCTGTTAGTTTATTTTCTAATTCTTATTTTCTGTTTCATCATTCTCTAGATTTATAATTCTTAACGCTTGTCTTGCTATTGCCTATATCGTCTAGCTCTTTCGTCTATTTCTCACGTATCAGAATTCTCGACCTTGAATCCTCTTACAGACGGACCAAAATGTCCGTCTCCGTTTCACGTGTTTCATGAATATTACAGTCCGAGTTATCAAGCGTAATTGACGTTCACGAACCTTAATCCATCCTCCAGCTAAAACGCGTTCTATTTCGAACAGTATGTCTTTTAAAATTAATAACATTCTTTATTATCTTCTATCGCTTATTATCTATTTGTCTATTATTAATATCAATAAAACTTCAATTTTCTCTGAAGTTATTGACGATAAAGTCTTCGACGATAACCCTTTGTACTCGAAAGTTTTTCACTAGAAATACTCAACACTCTTTGATAAAATATAGACGACGCTTGTTGCGACTAATGGGAATAATTTAGTCGATAAATTAAAGGACAAAACTATTTTACTTTGATATTTCATAGTGAGGCATTACACAAAATTTAGCGTTAAACATCGAACTTTATAATTTTACTGTGTCAAGCCAAGTGGTGACTGAGAGTCACCTCCCGAGTGCAAAGGGTTAAATGGCACGACCACTCGAAGAAACACTCTTCCCAAAGCGCGCACCAGGGGCCAGCCAAAGAGGACAACGTGCCGCGTCTAAAACGTGCACGGTTCACCGTCTACGCCGGTATATTTGCACCGCGTGCTCGTCCGCGAGGCAACCGGACGAACCGTGCCCCGACTGCACAGCACGACGATCTCTTGCCAGTCAGTAGCTTCATGATCACAGCACGAGCGAGCCGGCCGCGCGAACGTTTCCCGCTGACTTTTACGGCAGCGTCCGTTCCTTTGTTCGCTCGTCGCCTAATCGCGAAAGTTTCGCGCCGCGTGTTCGACCAGCCGCAGCCAGTAAACTCCTCGAACGAAACCCTGTCGCGCAAAAGTGCTACCGCCCGTGTCCAAGTGAATTTATCCCTTCGCGGAAGGTTGTGCTCGAAAGTGCGCGTGCTTCTCCGTGCAAAAGTAAATTGTGCATTCGATTCGTAACCGCCGGAAGATAGAAAGCGACGGATTTCCGAGTAGACGTGTTCGTTTCGTAGAGTTTAGTAAGGCGGTTTAACGAGCATATGATCTGTAGAGATCATAGTGTCGGTGATCCATATTGCGTGTAACACATAACTCGAGGCAATTGATCCTTTACGATTTAGAAACTTTCGAGTTCCAGAGGTTTCCCTGTACTTGATGTCTTCGAATGATTCCTTTTGACTTCTGATTCTGGAAAGAATGTCATCGGTATGCTAATACTGCAGTATCCTCGAAGAGATCATCCTTCGTAACGATTTAAACAAAGCGCCGCGATTGATAAGTAACATTTAATTCGGAGTTGAAAGGATAACTAATTCTCGTTTGATGCTTAAAGTCTGCTCGGAGCCTTCGTCACGCGGTTGACGCTGCGTGTCTTATTATTAGTCACACGTTTTTCCGGGTGAACGTTTGTTCGCCGGCAGCAGACAGCCTTGGTCTAGGTGTCTCAGCCGAAGTGTCCGCCTGGTTGCCCCGCGACACACTTCTTCGGCCGCGGATAGAACAACTTTTTGTTGTTTTCTCTTTTGCCTCTGTCCCCGAACTGTAACTCGATTCGAAAGCGGCTCTAGCGGGCTCGGTCAGTTTCTTTTCGCGTGGCGCGCGCGAAACTAGAACTCCCGGGACACCGTGTGTCCGTGCATATTGGATTTCCACGTACGATTGGACGGGGCATTCAAAAGGGCAACGTTCGATAAGGTATCCCGTAGCGGCGAACGAAATTACACCGCGAGGACGTGATCGCCGCGCCGGGAATCTGGCTGGGAAAGGCGGTTCTTCTTCGCTTGCGAGTTTGTCCCTGTGACCCGAAGAGGTTGTTTCATAAGAGACTCGAGGAACCTGCTTATCTTCCTCGCGAGATGTTAATGTGGACAGTGAAGGCAGCAAGAGTGGAGGATCGTCTAGTGTCTTTCGTTGAGAAAGCTGTAGCCTTTGTTCCGAAGCTTTCGCTTGTAGCTTTAGACTCGTCGAACTCGATTATGGACATCAATGGAGCTTGCAGGAATGAACATTTCAGTTTTCTTATTGGAACTGTTTCTTTGTTTCCTTCCTCGCGTTGTTTTAAGCGGATTATCTGAATTTGTCGGTAACTATTCGCTGCATCGCTGAAACGGAGGACTGGTTCAATGGCACTTGTACCTTTAGTTCAGCTCTCAGTTTTTCGCGATAATCGTCGAATGGTTTGAGACAAATGCTTGTTGAATTTTAAAATGATGTGCACTCTCAGACGTAAAGTCATGGTTATGCGATTTTATATTTTATATTTTTATATGCTTCGCAGCTTTGCTTCAATATAAATGTATATTAAAATTCATGAAGATTCCGTTTAAACCAGGTGTCCTTTAACCAGATTTTGAGATCAGTATTCGCCAGTGATGGCAAGTTCGTCGAGAGTAGCTCGAATAAGTCTGTCGCCTAGAATATTCATGAACAAGATGAAACAAAGGCCAACGCGGTCTATCGTGTTCCGTCGTCCGCCATTACGTAATTGTCATAGGGCTTAATCGATTGTTCAACGATCCCGACACTGCTGATAGAGTGTCAGTCACTTTTAGACTCTCTGGCCGACTGATCTTTGCGCCTTTATCTCGAATTCCGCGGCGAGTTTACGGCCCTGATAAAGATTCACGAGCGTTTATCGGTTCTCGGGTATTTTGACTTTATCCCCGATCACTCGAATATTTCCTTTATCGCGATCGCGAACGTATCAAACGCTAAGATCCTTCTCAAACGATCGTAAGAAATTAAATACTAAATTTCTCTCTTCGTATCTACGAATCGCAGATTGTATCGCTTGTTCCTGCAATCGCTACTAATCTGTGGACTTACACGAGACACGAAAGTATTAAGCGTTCCCGTTAGTTCGTACCGCCCGCCATTTTCGTTGGTCATTTTTCTTCCATTTCCTCGCCTCCTTTTCTATTCGTGGTTCTCGTATTCGATTCCCGGTATTGTAAAACAGAATTGAACATTCCAGGAAATTGCATACGCATCTGCAATTAGACGTTACGATCCCCTTAAACGATTCTGGGCTCACAGCTTCTCGGTACCGCATGAATAACTCGTTTCCAGAATGCCGACAAAATGGCCGCCTCGCGTTTCGCAGTCGATCGTCGGCCGACTAGGAAACTAACTTATTTAGTTACCTAGCAATCTAATTATCGTCTATCGACATTAATACCGATGTATAATGTTTCAACTCTGCGCTTTAACGCGTTTTAACGTATTTCGATAAACTATAAATAGTAAAATTAAAGCGAATAAAGGGACATTGAACTATTAGCTACGCGTATACCCGTATTCATCTTTGTCTTCAGCTGACTTCCAGTTTCCTCGTTTATTCAGTGAAAATTCCGAGATTTTTGCGTCGGTCTTACATCATAACATACGTAAGAATGTAAATTGGTTTATAATTACGTGCATCGCGGGACAAAACCGCTTCGGATCGAGATTATTCCCTTCACTTCTACTTGGCGTCGGTGATCATTTGTGTAACAGATTATGTACCATTTGTTCTCTGCGTCGGCCGTATGGAATTCTCAGGATTTTTTGTATCGGAAAAACTGTTCCGAAGTCTCGCCAGCTAATCTCGCACTGCATCGGACATCTCGGTGCCAGTCGTTACGCTAATTGACAGTGATAGGACGACAGGATACAGTTTAATTGGTACGCGTGATCAATTCGGAATTGGGAACGTTCCGCGGTCGCATTTCAACTGTCCAGGAGAGTCTACACTTTTTTCTCTTTTATTTCAACGTCGACGAAATAAATCGTCGTTCCCACCGACAAATAAAGTTTCTTCGCTGTGCAATTTTACATTGCTTCAAATTCACGTTTTCGCCTATCTGGCGGCGAAGTTGTTCAAATTTTGGAAACCATTCAAATACATCAACGAGTAAATTAATTTCCAACTATATGCCAGTGTTTCATACATACGAAAAAGCAATTTAACGAGCTGTACACATATTTGCCATAATGTAGGTGATCGATGGTAAACACAGGCTGCCCGATGGCACGCGCCGGTGTCAACACGTTAAACCGCCTTTGTTCGATGCGTCTGCACGCGTGATAAGGATTTTATTCGATAAGAAAATTGGCGTCCGTTTAAGCAGGTTACAAAGCCGCCATCCTGTCTAATCAATCATTTAATCTGGCTCATTTGAACGTTGCATAACATCGCCACCCCTCGCGCGAACGTTCGATTAAGTACTCGTGACCCCATGTTACCGTAATTTCCTCGCGAAGATTGCGATAACGAGGGCGTGAAATACCGTTAGTCTAATCATAGCATTTGGACAAACGATTCTTTATTATGAAAATAACGAGATGTAGGTTATATTTGATTGCGCGGCCAGCGGGCCTGTAGGTAAATAGGTCATCAGGTGATTGTAGGATTTTCCCTAATCAGCGCGGTGCGTGGGGTTCTCGCTCGAATAACAAGTCGTCGCATTTTATTTATAGATATCGTGATCCCTTGCGAACCTCGTTGGTCGTTTTTATCGGAAAGTTTAAATGCACCGCGGGAACATGTGATTCGGCGCCAAATATTGCACCAGCATAACCTATCGCAGGGCAAGGTTGCGCGGTATCCGGTGTGCGAATCAATCGGTCGATGATTCGACGATTTCTGTTAAATATCGTGAGAGATAATAGCGTTTCTTTCGTTGGAGGACCACAGAGTGCGAGTTATTCGTTTCCCCATTCTTTTCTTTCGAACGGAATGGAAATGTTAATCGCTGTCATGCAGTCTGCGAGTAATTTCCAGTAATTACGTGTGTCGTATCGGACATTGTGACATCGTTGAAAGACAATAACAGAAAGAAAACATGCTCCGACGTAACCAGAAAGCTCTATTGTACTGTGAACTGTTTGGACTTTCAGAGGAGGACGAATCACAGATCTTCGTGAAGTTTTTCAAATTTCACAAATGTTACGACCTAATACCGACCAGTGCCAAGTTGGTCGTTTTCGACACGCACCTCCTCGTCAAGAAGGCCTTCTTCGCTCTTGTCTACAATGGTACGTAACAGATTAAGTCACTGTGATCTGGCCAGTTGTTTCGTTTCAGTTACCAATGGTGGCATGTTTATTGTTTCACGCGTTGGTTTTTTGTGCAGGTGTAAGAGCAGCACCGTTATGGGACAGCGCAAGGCAAGAATTTGTGGGGATGTTAACTATAACAGACTTTATAAAAATTCTGCAAATGTATTATACCAGCCCATCTGTGACAATGGATGAATTGGAAGAGCATGAATTAGATACATGGAGAAGTAAATATTTCTTTTTTCTATGAAAGTTTCGCTGTGAGATTATGATATTTAATGAACTTTATTGTTTTAGAAGTCTTGAAGGATCAGGTTCATCCATTAGTGAGCATTAGCCCAGATGCATCTTTGTACGAGGCGATTAAAACACTTGTTCAAAATAGAATTCATCGTTTGCCTGTGATAGATCCGGATACTGGAAATGTTCTCTATATCTTGACACACAAACGAATACTTAGGTTCCTCTTTCTTTATGTAAGTACATAGCAAGATACTTATGAGAACAACCAGAGTCTGAAATTAATGATAATAATTTAATAATAGATTCATGAGCTACCAAAGCCATCATTTACAAATAAAACATTGAGGGAGTTAAGGATAGGTACATTTGATAATATTGAAACGGCAACTGAAGAAACTAGCATAATTTTAGCACTCAAGAAATTTGTAGAGAGGAGAGTTTCAGCATTACCGATCATTGATGCTGAGGGAAAATTGGTGAACATTTATTCAAAGTTTGATGTTATAGTAAGTATATTAGAATTATCGAATTCTACACTTCTAAATTTCTTACAATTAACATGTAAATAATCTTACACATTCTTTTCAGAATTTAGCTGCAGAGAAAACATATAACAATCTAGATGTCTCATTAAGAGAAGCAAATGAGCATCGTAATGAGTGGTTTGAGGGAGTTCAAAGTTGTAAATTAGATGAAACACTGTTTACTATTATGGAAAGAATTGTTAGGGCAGAGGTATAACATTTTCTATCCTTTTATTTTAAAGAATCAAATAAATATGTGACTTACAGGAAGTTATAATAAAATATTACAATTATTCAGGTCCATAGGCTAGTAGTGGTTGATGATGATGATAAAGTTATTGGTATAATTTCTCTATCTGACTTACTCTTCTACCTCGTTCTTAGGCCTTGCGGTAAAAATACTTATATTTTATACTACTATACAATTTATATGCAATTATGAAAAAACAGCTATCAATAACTAACGGTAATTTACAGGTGAAGATGGCAGTAGCAATAAAAATAGTTCTATATCGTTAAGAGCTCAGGATTCGCTGTCAAAAGCTCCGAGTTCTGTACAGTTGGAAGCTTCTCTTCCTGATGGTGAACAAGAAGCTGAACCAGATGCAGCCGACGTAAACCAATCCGAAGAAGCTCCCGCGACACCTAGTCCACCGCTGAGTCCAGCAGCGTCAGATATTTCTGAACCTCAATCTAATTTAGTAAACCAGTCTCAAGAACCTACATGGAGGGAAGTAACTGTATCGGGGGGCGAATGAGACAACATAATTCTAACATGCTATTAAGCATGGTATTGTGAACGGTTCACCACTGTTAAATTAAGATTAAATTTGCAGTGGAACAGCGGTAAGCAGCGAACAAATGAGCGTGTGTTTTTCATCTGTTTTTAATACTCGCGTTGTCTTAAGAATTCATGAAAAATACACGGAACAATTATTCTGTGCTCATCGAATCAAGCGCTAGAAGTGGAAATTGTTAACTGAAATTATTAAGTTATGTCAAACGCGAAGATAACGAATGAGTTTTACTGGACGCGACAAACAATAATAACTCTACGCTGTGTAATGTATAAGGTTGAGTAAGCTTAATTTTTTATGGTACAAATGCTACTCAGCATATAGACGTTCGAGCTTCTTGCCAGGAACGATTGCTACGCCATTGATTGCTCAGGGTATGAATTCTCTACACCCTTTCTTCTATCGTACACTGGGAATGTTTCAAAAAGAGTTTCGAGAAGAGAAAGTAGCTGTTTTCTCCTTTACATTTATAACACCGCCGTGCTTTTTTCACATTGGAACCTTTGCGTTTGATTTCAAAAAAAGAAAGAACGATTAATATATAACGTACCGTCTTGTTTAGTAGACCTATACACAAAGTATGAAACAAAAAGTAGCTATATACCGAAGAGTGCTCCATAAGGAATAAATACGGAGCCCATTTTTATAAAGGCCTTCCATGAGATAATCCCGCCCTATTGAAACGACTACCATAGTTACAATCGGAAGTCTCTAAATATGTGCACCTTTCTTTCTTTACAACTATAATGTTTTTGCCCATGAATGTTTTACAACGGACGCGTGAACAATTAGAAACTGACGTACATAGTATACACTTCATTTTTATATAATTGCATAGCGTGTCGTACACTATACAAGAGAAAAAATACAATATGGTGCTTTTGATTTTATGTTATAACAGACTAATATAATCGGATAAATTCAATAAAATAAAATGACGTAACGAATAACGTTACGATTGAATTCGACTAACAGTTATAGTATGAATCATTGTTATACAGCTGTACATCACTGGAAAAGATTGATGTACAGGAAGGCAATACTTATATTTATTGTAACTGCAGTCTTTCATTGGACTTTTATGCCATTCTTTTGTGTATGTTACATAATAACATTTACAAACGACATATTGTTGAATATTTACCTATCGTTCGTGGCTGTACTTGTTGCGCACTCTCGACCAGTTCTCATTCGAGCACCGACACTTCGTTTAGTACCTACACGATTTTGTATTACCGCGCAGAAATGTCTGAGCTTATTTCTACAGCTTTACAACTTTTAAATCAAAATTCGAGGAACTGCTCGTATCGTCCCGATTTCTCTTATTGCAGGGTAATTCAATTTGATAACGTTTATAATTGTTATGATATTATCAGAAAATGCCTCCCGGTCGACAAACGTTGGCAGCATAAAGTCGATTGATAGGCTTCTTCCGGTAGGTAAAGTGTTAAGTAACAGGCCTATTAAAATCATTGGAACGTAACATCATCTTTTCTTACCTTGAGCATGCGCTGCCACCAATCTTTTAATCGATGCTTTAAATATTTAGAGCTATCCGCAGTACTTTATTTGAGTTACTTACAAACAGTTTGATTGTGAATATATTCATTTTATATTTATTTTAGACTTGTGTGTACATATATATAATTTAACTTAATTTTATGTCTTTTGAACACTCGTATCTCGTTTCTATCTGCTTTATGTGAAATTTTTTTATCAAATTAACCATCACGTTAGCGATACCGATTCGAACAAGCTATGGATGAAAGTATGAACAGTGTACTATAAAGTTTTAAAGGGATTTTTGACCGAAATTTCTGTATATTAAGTAACGAAGAATGAAATTGTAAGTGGCGTCACATAAAATGCGGAAGGAAAGTTATGGATTATCACATTTAATCTTGTTACTAATTCGCGCGTCTAATCAACGATCGTTCGAAAAGAATTCGTTTAAGATGATTTCACACGAATTGTCATTTACGTTGTTCCCGATTTTTCATGTAACGTGTATAATGTAAGTATGCCGTACGACGATGAAAAATGCACCGAGACTACTGGATTTTATTTGAATAAAATTCACCATTAATTACATATACACGATCTCCACGGAATACGTGGTTGGAGGGCGGCATTCGTTATGCGATCAGCCGAGGAAAATTGTTTCTTCGCGAAACATTTCATTATTCTACGCTTACTGCACGAAAAGAGATGAAATTTAACGATTTACGCGAAGATCTGTGTGTGTGTTACATCTATATGTGGAAATTTGTATATAAAATGGCCTCTGTGCCAAGGGACACGGTTTCCTGTTTGGCGCATTGCTCCATTTTGCTCTGTAGAAGTATGGGTAAAAAAGAAACCACCTATTCGATCTTGAAGGGGACAGTGCCTGTAATTTAGTGAATTTATTCCTAGGTACGTTTACGAGGATAAGAGTTTAACAAAAGAAAAAAAAAAGCTATTCCATTTCAGATGTAAGATCCAGTCAGGATAAAGCAAAGTTTGCGTTAGTATTAACAGGAGGCGTAGTGGACAATGATTTTTGTACAGCTGAAAAGAAATTATAGCTGAATAAGATTTAGTGTGCTGTAGCTGCGAAACGTTATTTCCTTTTAGTACAAAATGCGTTTCAACTTTGCGAGTTGTCACGTTCACTTTTTCTAGTTTTTAGACGTAAAAAGATTTACGAGTAGCCTATGTCTTGCGGCGGACCCGATTTCAATGTTACTAATAACCGCATCGAAAGCACAATTCACGGGGATCCTGACAGGAAACAGGACGGCAGTAGTTGTTGTACTCGAGGAAATCATTGAACTCGGCGTTACGCTGCATTTGCGAACCAAAACTATATATAGACAAGGTATTAAGAATAAATTGTACAATAAAGAAATTAATCGAATAAAATTAGGCAGTACACCTCAGTCGCGTCTCAGTACTGTATATCCAAGACAAAAAGAAAAAATGATTAGCGTGTATTATTCATAACCCTCGTACATACGTGTAAGTTACAAATGAAAAAAAGAATTTCTGAGTGACAAAATACATCATAATTGAAACATTTTATTTTTACATTTCTATTGATTTCTGTATGTCTTCCCATTTTTATCCTTGTTTGTCTTTCTACATTCAATTACATATTTATTCGAATTTTGAAACATTTATATTGTAAAAATATAAAACTATTATTTATTTTTTGCACTTTATTTATACGACTATAAGACGGTGGATTTTATTTTCTTAGGTGTTTGCTCCGGTTTGTCCTGTTTTCTCGAAGCAGACTTGCAACGCACCTGTATACAGAACAATGCAGTTGAAAATTCCACTGTTTTCTTTGGTTATTGATTCTGACTTCTATATCAAAATTAGTTACCGTTTTTTTGACTGAAGAAACCTTTTGTTTCCTTTTAATTGATTTTTTATCCGCTTCATTATTGATCACTTGCATATTTTCGAATATCATGTCGTATTCGGAATCACTGTCCAAAACTGTTTGCTTACTTTCTCCATTAGCAACGTTACTTTTGTTATTATTAGCAGTATATGATTGTACACAATTTCCGTTCTCTTCATTTTCGGCAGACAAGGAAAAACCTGCATGCAACAACATGCATGACATCCTTGATGTTAAATAAATCTGCAAAGTAAAGATTTATTTATATTTCTTTTTCTATAGATTTGCGTAGAACATTTACTTTTCATTTACATTACCTTTTTTATTAATTTCTTTGTATTTATGTGATGAATTCGTAAGAATCTGTCTAAGCTAACACTAACAATGTAAGGTTCACTTGTACTGCAAGATATACCAGTCACTCCACCAACAAATCCTTTATATGTATTCAGTACTTTTGCTGGTTTTCTCAAATCTATGAGGTTCATTCTACCTTTGCCAGATCCTACTATAATTTGCCTGCAACAATAGTAACACATAGTAAATTTATATAGATGTTTGCTCCTTTACAATAATTCATACATACTTCTCTCTTGGTGTAACAGCTAAAGTTGTCCATGGTTCATCTTTAACTTCTAAATTTATAACAGGCCTCCTCTGTGCTTTTTGGTCATGTAATTGTATCTTCAATGATTTAATTCAATTTATAAGTAAGAATGCAATGGCAATAAGAATATTTTATAAATGGTAAGTTTCTTACATGTCCATATCGGCCAACAGAAACAATTTGTTCTGTATTAGGAAGGAAATCAATATCAGAAATCCAAATCGGCACCCTCATTTCCAACCAATCATTAGGTACATTTTTTGCAACAAACACTTTCTCCTGTTTTTCTAAATCGAATAGTTTTAATGGATGTTCCTTGCCTCCAGTAGCAATTATATTTTTTCTTGCTTTACAATGACGCATTCTGTCTAAATTTTCACCAGCATTTATTAAAATTCCATTTTCTTCTTCAAAACGCCAGAGCTTTACTTCTCCAGATTGAATTGCAGTTAAAATTGCTCTGAAAGATTTATCATGAAAACGTAAAATTTGCCTACATAAGATTTGAAACATCAATGGATTTTCAAAGAATTTATTACTTACTCATCGTATCTTGATATACCATTTATTTTTCCTGATCCAATATTGCAAAGAAAGGAACATGTAAACGATGCACACTCTATATCATAAACTTTTATACTGTAAAATAAGCAAAGTTATGATTATAGTTATTAATGTATTTGATACTCTTAAAGATTCTTAATTTAGTAAATCATTTATATATAACCTCCTAATCTGTTTCATTCCACACGCGATCAAAATTTCTTTCTCCTCATCATTACCCCATGACATTGTTGTGATCTCATCATTATCTGTTATAGATACCAAGTTTTGTATATTTTCTATCACATAATTATTTTTATGTACTTTTACACCTGTTAACGAGAATTTGAAATTCAGTAATTAGATCTTATAAAATAGGTCTAAAGTTAACATACATAAGAAATAAAATATCAAAAATATTATGCGTAGAGATTTTACTCTATCAGAATATCAGTACATTTAAGAATACTTTTGATTCTAATTTTACACTATTCTCTTCCATAAATATCATTCTCATCAACTCCTCTTTAATGTATAGATTAAAAATTAGAATAACCAGTAAATTAAAAAGAAATCTTATAATTACCTTTAAAAACGCCAGTATTACCACCAACGTAAATATCAAATTGATTTTGATGATTCATTTTTAACAAATGTAGATTATAAATGACATAAAAGTTTAAACTCCGTAAAACATTTAATCCGGTGCAACCATGTGGTTAAGCAGAAATGTTTATCACACTGAAGTTTACGTTTAAAAATTCTTCATCTTGAAGTTAGCATTGAGCTTTAACCACAAACTATATAAAGCTCAGCTAAGTGTCTACAGTTCGCCTAAACCCATGCGGAAGAGCAAGTTGATAACCGCTGTGGAGGGCAAGAGGAGTCATCAATTACCAACGAAGACATATGGGAGTAAGGACAGAGATAGTTAGTGGTGCCACCTGGCGGAGAGAAATTGGTATTATTTGGTTAGAAGTTTGAGCGCTATCGTAATAGGTAGCGCCACCAATTCTGGATAAGGAAAGACAACGATTGATTAATAGTAGCGAGAAGGATACAGATAGCTGATTAATTTGGGCCAATCAGCGAGAGACCATTCAGACGCCAGCGAGAGACCCCCTCGAACCCCCACGAGAGACCCCTCAGACCCCCTCGAGAAACTCCTACATTTAAACGAGAGACCCCCTCGAACCCCCACGAGAAACCCCTCAGACCCCCTTGAGAAACTCCCAAATTTAAACGAGAGACCCCCTCGAACCCCCACGAGAGACCCCTCAGACCCCCTCGAGAAACTCCTACATTTAAACGAGGGACCCCCACGAACCCCCAAATTTAAACGAGAGACCCCCTCGAACCCCCAAGATTTAAACGAGAGACCCCTCGAACCCCCAAGATTTAAACGAGAGACCCCCTCGAACCCCCAAGATTTAAACGAGAGACCCCCTCGAACCCCCACGAGAGACCCCTCAGACCCCCTTGAGAAACTCCCAAATTTAAACGAGAGACCCCCACGAACCCCCAGATTTAAACGAGAGACCCCCTCGAACCCCCTTTTTGGGAGTTTCTTGAGGGGGTCTCAGGGGTCTCTCGTGGGGGTTCAAGGGGGTCTCTCGTTTAAAATTGGGGGTTCGTGGGGATCTCTCGTTTAAATCTGGGGGTTCGTGGGGGTCTCTCGTTTAAATTTGGGAGTTTCTCAAGGGGGTCTGAGGGGTCTCTCGTGGGGGTTCGAGGGGGTCTCTCGTTTAAATCTGGGGGTTCGTGGGGGTCTCTCGTTTAAATTTGGGAGTTTCTCGTGGGGGTTCGTGGGGGTCTCTCGTTTAAATTTGGGAGTTTCTCGTGGGGGTTCGTGGGGGTCTCTCGTTTAAATTTAGGAGTTTCTCGAGGGGGTTCGAGGGGTCTCTCGTGGGGGTTCGTGGGGGTCTCTCGCTGAAGTCTGGGGGTTTCTCGTTCTTATCAATCCTATATCACTTACAGCCATACCGATTGAGTTTATAAAAATACAAAAAAATAAATAATGTGTTTTTTTATTTTCTCATGTGAATATTCAGTTTGTTTAAACAATTGAACACGAAATCCCATAAGATGCTCAGTCGGCCGTGTCTCTCGTCGGTATTATATCATACGAGTAATTCTTACCGACACACGCTACAGATTTCTTTCTGTCCGACTGTACTTCGTTACCAACAGAGTTAATTTGATTTCAACGGAGGGTTAAATGATCGAAATCGTTTTTTTCAGAAATATAAAATATTTATTAAAATATTTCTATATAAATATTTATAACCTCGCGAAGGGACATAATTACATCGCGAGTCACAATTATTGTACATCCCTGACATTAAATCACTTGTAATTAATATATTCTTATCGATGAGATTTTAATCGATGAAAATCTGAATTGGAATGTCAAAATTATATTTAGAAAGATACGTAGATGGACACTTAATTAGTATACTTTATAATAAATATGAAATAAATCAGATAAACAATCCGTCTACCGTAACCCACGTGTTAATTAAATTACCGAAAGCCTCAACGAGATACAAGAAACGTTCACCGAAAATTCCACAACCTTGAGTTCACGAAAATATCGATTGCGGTTGAAAATAATAAACAATAAAATAATGTAAAATAATATAAAATAATATAAAATAATATAAAATGATATAAAATGATATAAAATGACATAAAATGATATAAAATGATATAAAATAATGTAAAATAATATAAAATAATTTAAAATAATATAAAATAATATATAAAATAATATAAAATGATATAAAGTGATATAAAGTGATATAAAGTGATATAAAGTGATATAAAGTGATATAAAGTGATATAAAATGATATAAAATGATATAAAATGATATAAAATAATATAAAATAATTTAAAATCATTTCAAATAATATAAAATAATTTAAAATCATTTCAAATAATATAAAGCAACATAAAATAACATAAAATAACATAAAATAACATAAAATAACATAAAATAATAAAAAATAATATAAAAGAATAGGCTCGTCTTCCAGTCTCCCGATCCACTCGCACCTTGTTCGCTCTCGTTTCTTGTGCTGTCTATAAAATTGAAATGTTTGCTTTGGCAATCCCACCGCGCGTTCAGAAACGAAACGAAACAGGCGTGATACACGATACACTCGTTATCCCGTGCGAGAAAGCCGAGAAAAAAGAATCGGCTCGAGGAATCGTGCGACGGTACCAGCGGGGGCAAGCACGAGCATCTCTCTCCTTCTCTCCTCGGGCCGAGTAATTCAGAGAGCGGAGAGTAAACTATCTGGTAATCCGTTCTGCACACCTATATAGAGAAGATCTTTAGCGTGTACGCGAGGTGCACGTTCAAAGACGCAACCGGCCGAGTCATCTTCGGAGAACGGGTGTGATCAGTGTCATCGAGAATTGCGGCTGGCTGGCGATCGGCATGGGTGAATCGATCAGTGCACGGTCAAAGTGGAACGGTTCGACACGTTAATGCAACAACATTATGTCGCGTGAAATTAGTTATCATAATCACGGGCAGGCGTTAAAATTACCCGGTTATCTCGTTGTTAAGCTCCGATCTGTTTCAAGGTCCCGCTCCGTTGCGCTCCGTTGCGTCCCGTAACTGCCCCTTGCTCGAAACCGACGCGAACCAAACAGATTGCATCACGAATAGGCAATATCGTCGGAAACGCACGGAATATTTCGCTCGTTTAACCCGATGCACCGCGGGGTCATCTCCTGTGCGACGATTTTTCGCTAAAGCTCTCGGGTCACCTCCGATTACGATACTTCGTGGATCGTTTCGATAAGCATCATGCTTTCAATATACCTTAATCGTGAACTAGATCTTTCTATCTTCTATGCAACATTTTCAATCAAACTTTGAAGCCATTTAAATCTGTCATTTGATGCATGGTACGTTTAGTGCCTCGTTTTATGCAATGCTCGGGATATGTCATCGCAGTCTAAAGTCATTCCGCATTTAATATTAATCGATTTTCCCTTTGCACAGTAGTGAAACGAACTAATTACGCAGAAGTCGCAGAGATCTCCCGATTAATTGATAACGAGAACAAACGTACCTTAGCTTCAAGAATCGCGTCGAGTGGATACCCATTGAATACTATGAACACGGTTCAGTAAATATTTACATCGATTCGAATTGATGAAAAAAATATATATCACTATTGTCTATTCTGAAACGTCCATTTTCCAAAATCCAAAAGAACCAACACACCCGTGAAGCAACGTTCGCAAACTTACCGTTGGACAGGAGCATCGCGCAAACGGTTTTCGCCAGTTGATTTTGTATGGGGTCTCTCTGCGAGCGAGTATTTGCGTCCTCATGAGTCGCTCGCGAGTCAGTTGCTTACGGGAGTTCATTGGGAGAGTGTAACGAGGTGGTTTGGTGGCTTAGTAAGTTGCCATGTGTGCGGTGTAACAGAAGTTTCCATCGAATAGCCACGTGTCCGAAGGAATATCCCTTCCTTCCGCGATCTCCATGATCTATCATGGCGGCGGAAATTCTTATCTGACGCTGCGCGACACCGTGAACCGTTATCGCCAGAAATCATCCGATATTAAACTATGAAACTAGGATAATTCGCTTAGAACGATTACTCATCACAATTATTCCATCTTACGATCTTCTCATCAACGATAATCATCACGATAGCCATCGATGGTAAACACTCATAGTATATGAATGCACAAATATCTGTGTACCGTGCAGCCTATGACAATGTTATTGCTACTTATTGCTCGTAATATACAATATTCGGAATACAATAAATAAATCCATTATTCTATACAACACTTAACACTGGAACTACCAAGCAGTCGAGTTGACTTTTCAAAATTTTCTATTGAAACCCCAAGAGTGCATCGAGACGCCGATCACTGCAAACTTAATTTTCTTTCGAGATTTCTTAGATAAGGATCTATTATTTGAAAAATCGTGCAAGAAGACTTTAAGACTGGCCGATTTTGAGTCATCCGGTAGTCCCAGTGTTAAGGAGCAGGAGGCGGCGGTTCCCGTGATTGGCCGCATCAGTAGGATTCCGATAGATAAAAAATTGATACGTCCTTATCGTTTCCCACGCTTCGTATAAAACCACTGTCCGTCGAAGCGTGTCCGATCAGTTGTCGTGACGAACCGTCGCGAAATCTTTTTCAGGCATCGCCGCGAAGTTCTGCACCGGGAAGATGGTGTACGTGAACGTCGCTTTCTGCATGTCATTGTTGATCTTCGTGATCGGGCTGTCGGTAGGGCTCAGCATGAGGGTGTTCAAAGGGAGCGACGCACTCGACTCCGCGCCACTTATCGACGGGTAAGCCTCAGCATCAGCATCGCCACTGAATCGATAAGAATTCCGATCGACGGCGCCCGAAGCGAGCGATTCACCCTAGAAATTTCGAAGAAAATCCATTAAAACCATCGAAACACTCGAGTCGACTGAATTAACCCTTTGCACTCGGAAACTTTTCATTAGAAACACTCGACACTTTGAAAGGAACTAACGAGGAAACATACGAGAATTAACCCTTAGCACTCCGGATGGTGTTGTAATTTATCTGCAACTGCAACTAATTTTTATGGTATCCCTAGTGAAAATTACAAATGCTACATTCCTTCGATCTTTTAGTTTCCTTCTCAGTAGAAAATTTGGATGCGTGGAAAATCGAATAATTTTAGGGTAGTTTGATTCATTAAAATATTTGATATTATAACTGGTGCAATATTGGAGTCTACAGAGTTCAAAGGGTTAAATTTACGTAATATACGATTATGCGGCTTCGTAAGGGTTTATGGCAGGGATGGAAATGGAGCAATAAGGGTGATAAGTTGGGACTGGACCAACAGATCCTCGTCAAAGTTTTGTCCGTTAACACCGGTTAAACGACCGAATTTCAAATTCTGCGTTTTCTTTTGTTATTCGCAAACACGTTTCACCGATACGGACGCGGCAGGCAACAGTTAGCCCGCGAGGAGCTTAATAGTATGCCTGCGATAAAATTGTCAATTGGATAATGCTTCGTGCTGAATTGAGACTTTAAACTGCTTTACAATGTTGTATGGTCAATAGGATACAACGAAGGGCTGTCTTACGTTAGACGGTAATAAGAATAGATTTAAAAGTAATGATCGTAATCATTGAACAGGTGTATAATCCTAGGGGATTAATCAAAGAAATCTTTCCTGCCGATTAGAAGAATTCTAGCCGATTAAACGTTGATACTTTTCGCGCGGTAATCTCAGTATCGTCTCGCGTCTGTTTCATTTCATTGTTATCGTATTATAGCTGTTCTTATCAGTCGGCGAATGACTCTGATCACCGCATTAGCATGATAAACTGCGGTAATTGAATTGTATCTTTTTGTGTTGCTCCGCACACTCGAACCGGTTCTATCGTGATACGCGATTAATCGCTGTAACGACGATGAACTCGCGACCGAAGCCAGAAATAATCCGATGATTTTTAATCGCTGTATCAGCGATTACAGATAAATTGATTTCTGCTCGCCGGATGAGTCGCGAGATCGTGCGGCTGTTTGTAAATATATAAATGTTATTACGAACGCGATAAACGGATATTGGCGAATAAAAGTAATGAAAGTATTCAATGTTAACTTTGAACTGTCGCTTACTATCGGTGACAGTTGTCGGCCTTGCATAATCGAGTCTCGATTAACTGCCTTGCATTTCTATTTCAATTTTAAACTTCTCGAATGACTCATTTCCACTGTGTTCGGTAAGGATTTATCAAGAATCGTTTGTCTTACGCTGTTCCAGGCACAATGATTTGCCGTACAACTTGTATGCAAAGTTGAACAACAAGGTGTCAGGATTCCAGTTCGAAAAGGATCTCGCCAATGATACCGTGTGGGGGAGAAACGCGTGTAGCTCGTGTTTCACGGATCTCCCTCGGCTGAGGAAAGGAAAAGTGGGCGGACAAGTGAGTGAGAAGCCTGTGGATATTAAAGAATTTAGTAACTTTGTAAATTGATAACGTACCTTCCAACTTGATGACTCGATGGCTTGTAGCTTGGCGACTTGATAGCTTGGTAACTTGGTGATTTGATAGCTTGGTAGCTTAGTACCTTGATAGTTTGGTAATTTGGTGACTTGATAACTTGGTAACTTGGTGACCTGACAGCTTAGTATCTTGATAACTTATTAACTTATTAACTTATTAACAGTATCTCACAATTAGTGCGAGTAACGTTAGTAACTCACGTCACCAAATTTTCATTCGACACGATCCTTCATCAACCATCGTTGCGAAATCGTCGTCAGTCGAAGTAGCGTTTCCACATATCAATTTATAAATGATATTTTCGTTACTTTTACGATGCGACAGAAGTGTCCCGCATCGTTCGAGCGGTGTCTGTAACCATTGTTAATTTTAGTTCTGGGCCGCGTACGTCTCGTGCGAGTCACAGTACAAAGACGCGGTGCAATTGACGCTGCGACAGATCGACGTGATTAAGAACCTGATCGACAAGTACCCGAACGACCTGCAATTCGTCACCGAGGCGAACGACATCGAGGCGTCATGGAGAAACGGGAAAATCGCCTCTATGATCGGCGTCGAGGGCGGCCACTCCATCGACTCCAGTCTAGCTGTCCTCAGGCTCTACTACGAGCTCGGTGTTCGTTACCTCACGTTGACCCACTCGTGCAACACACCGTGGTACGTTCAACGGCCCTCGATAAAAAGTACCATTATATAGACGTTTATTTAAACGATGTCAATTTCTATATATTTTTCCTTGTCGACACAAACTTCGTATTTTTTTTTTTCAATATCTCTTTCTTTTTCTTCGCGTTTATCCAAAACAACGCATACACGCACGCTACACCCATACATTACACCATTTAACAGCAATCTATCGTTACTCGGTTTCCAGGGCCGACGCGTCGCCGGTGAACGATGGCTCCGTCCGCAATCTCACAGCTTTCGGGGAGGTGAGTTTACATATTTCGAGAATGTCACATAAGTTAACATAATAATTAAACATTTCTAAGTAGTCGTTCACGCGTTTCGTGTGTGTATGTATATCGTTTCAATTCGAATCGCACTCTGGCGTTCGATATTCAACTGAAATAACATTCGAAAGAGGCTAACGCATAGTTGACTTCGAATAAAAATTTCTATATCCTAATTTTTGCAGGCGGTCGTCTACGAGATGAATCGACTGGGAATGCTGGTGGATTTATCGCACGTGTCGCACAACGTTATGAGAAGAGTACTTGCAATCACGAAGGCGCCCGTTATATTTTCTCATTCGTCAGCCTTCAGCGTCTGCAACAATTATCGCAACGTCCCCGACGACGTGCTTCTCTCAGTTGTAAGTTGCATTCGCGTTACTCGTCCCTCGCGACTTTTTCAACCTGCACGCTTCGTTTCAGAAATAATATCGAACATATTTCCAGAAAAAGAACAACGGGGTCGTGATGGTGAACTTCTACTCGGGCTTCGTCAACTGCAATAAGTCGAGACCCGCAACGATGCAAGATGTCATTGGTAAGTCGATTTTTTCATGATTTCTGATCTTCGTAGATTTACTGGAATATATAATCTTCCATTGTCGTAGAGCCTGCTTTCTGAAAAAAGACTTTATATACTTTTCTGATTAAATTATTGAAGCAGTTTTGAAAACCTATGCATTGAACAGCAATTTTCCGCAATGAACATTGTCTTCTAAGGGACTCGATTGTTCCACCTAAAAGGAAGAGTAAATTCTGCGAATCCCACTTTAATTAATTAATCCCAATTAATTAATGTACCAACAGTGAATTGAATATATCGATAAAAATGTGTGTTCAACGAAAGTTTCTCTTCGCAGACCACATTAATCACATTCGCAATCTCATCGGGCCAGACCACGTTGGTATCGGCGCTGACTATGATGGCGTAAGTTCGTGAGTATTGCGCCAGTTCTAGGATAGAATCGCGAGTAAACTCGAGAAAGAAATCGTACACGTTGTATCTTAAAATTTCAGAGTGCCCGAAGGCTTGGAAGATGTGTCTAATTATAAAGATCTATTCGATAGCCTCTACGAGAGCGAAGCTAATCCTCAATGGACCAGGGAGGATCTGGAGAAACTCGCTGGAAGGAACTTGATACGCGTGTTTAAGGCGGTAGAAGCGGTAAATAGAAAGGCTTACTAATTGCACTTATTACTGTGAGCTATTAATTATACGTATTTACGTTAATGCAATTTTTTAGACGATTTGATTAGAAGGTTTATGTTCTCTTAACGTTATCAGGAACTTTGACCTTTGCTTCTGTTGCTATCGAGTATTCAAACGTCAACGACTAGTTTTCAAATTTCATGGCAGATAACGTGTCGAATATTCGTTTAACCCTTTGCACTCGAGAAAATTGTACAATTGAAAATTCAGTATTAAATTCTATATAATGTACGAGCACGTGGACATCGAAATAAAATAGTTCTGTCACTTTGTGCAAGGTATTTATGTTAATTGCAGAAAATATCATTGACATTTCATCAAAAGATAATGAATATTTATTGAGAAAAATATTCTCGAGTGCGAAGGGTTAATATTTATAAGAAATTTTAGAGATGTAAACAAGCGTGACGTGTTACAGGTGCGAGAGTCGATGTCGCCGGAACGACCGCGAGAAGATGTGATAAGTGGATCGGAGTTACGCGACGCGCAATCAGAGGCGGGCTTGAAACCAGGCTCGTGTAACACTGCGATAGAGTGAGTAACGTTTAAACGAACGAATACTCTCTGATTCTCCCGTTTCTATTTATTTCTTTATATATTTTTTTTTCCATACAGATGGAAAGGACTTAACGATAGCTCAAGTAATAACTCGTAACAATTCGACTGCGTTTTGAATGTAACGTTAAACGAGATAACATCGCGTAACGTTTCACTAATGTTTGTTACCCTAGCTCGTATGTACATTACACGTAAATGAGATCCTACCGTGATTAATAAAGCGACGAATTGTTTGATACTTTAAGATTGTAAGATTAGTCCTCGATGTACGTCTACGTAATTTATAACGTTGTTTGCGTTACGTGTTCTTTAATGGAAACAGTCAAGTAAGATTCTTATCGATATATTTATTTACAATATCTGCCCTCGGATTAAGTAGCGAACTTCAAAGTAAATAAAGTCGTAGATTCTTGATTATAATAACAGAATGAATGACAGCGATTCTTGCAAAGTTTGACACAACGCACGGGTAAGTGGATAGATATAAAAGCTTTTGATACAATTAGTTTCATAAAAGGAGATCAAACATTCAAAAAGTCATTATAATCATCCTGCTCTGTCTACGCGTGAAAGAAACATTGAAGATCTACCAGTGTAATTAGATTATTCGATGAAACGATTACATTAGAGCCTATAAGTAAGCCAATCTAATTAGAACTAAACCTTCGCAATTAAGCCTCGAAATGTCAGCTGTATCAGAAGTAGACTTTGCATCGGTGCTAGTCGATGAACTCCTGTGAATTCTGTATCGAATTCATATAAGCTGCAATGGCGTCCCTGCAATTCAATGGACAATTAATCGTTGTCAATTATGTCTAGGCAATTGCAAACCGTTGTACATTTTCCCAAAATTCTACTGACCATTCGCTTTTCCTTGCAAACGGGTATACAGTGGGAAGATTAAAGCCATTAAAGCCGGAGCTAACGGCGATGCTGTATGCTCCCATGTCCCTCCAAATCAACCAATTACCGACTTCTAGTTCGGGCAGCATCGCACTCTTCAAAATGCAATCCAACGAGTCGCACGTCGGCCCCCAAACGGAAGAGGAAAATTTCTCGTCGCTCGGTGGCTACGGCAACAGTAACAACATCTTCCAAATTCATTTATGATCGATATAATTAGAATTAATTTATCTTACTACCTATTCAAAAGTATCATTTGCTAGAATACTACCTAGTAGCACAAACATATTGGTTTAAGATCTTTTTCAAATATTTGAAAAATATTTGTTCTGCCACACTTTTTAAGATGAATGAAATATTAGATCTAAATATTGGACGTATGTAAAAGAAATTCAAAGTGAATAGGTTCAGGAAATATCAACTAAATATTTGGAGAATATAGAATAGATATTTAAAGAATATAAAATGTATATATTTAAATCTAGCTAGAACAATATGTGGCATACATGCGGGAAGCAATATGGCTACCTTGTCCAACGGAGTCGGAACCCTCGCTTTCAAATTCAGCAGCTCTTCTATGAAAGAGGTGTACACGCCGCAATCCACGTAGTACATTCTCACCGACTTGCCCTTATACGAGGTCAACTTCTTCGTGTGCAGATACGATACCAACGAAAACGCCGACGACACGAAATATTGTCCCGGCTCGCTGATGATCGTGATGCCGGGGTCGATGTCCTTAATAGCGTCGTTGACCACGCAGGCGAACTAAACGGAAAAACGAATTTCCAGATGAACAGAAAGCCACGTATAAGCGTAGAATTATTGCAAATAGAATTTCTAAATTAAGGATTACCTAAATGACTTCGAAATCGTCACTGAATGGTAAAAGAAAGGAAGCGATACGAACGAAGCAAAATGTGTTTGCAGACCGATAAGAGGATTATGTGCGTTTAAGATACGGTCAACTACCGATTGTGTAAAGTATGCCAATCTTGTTGTTAATCAATTCAACTATGACGCTGTCGGCGCCAATGCTCCAGAAAAATCGGTCGATTTGAAGGATTAAGAAATTCTTAATAAATAAATTTCGAAATTAACCATTTCCCCAATGAGTTTTTAACTGACACTGGAACCGATGAGATACAGAAGTGATTAGTTCTAAAGTGCATGAGATACAGAAGAAGTGTAAGTACCTACTCTCATTTTAGATAAAAACGTCTACGTTGAAGTGACTCGCATAGGACCCCGTATAAAACAAAATATTTCCCTCTGATCACCGATTCCATCGAGTACCGCAGCTCCAACGCAACACGACTCCGCGATTTTAGAACAGCAACCGCGTAAAGCTCTCTTATCCTTCTCCGTGAGACCGAAGAACTTTGTTTCTCTGTTGCTCGAAAGCGATCGCTCGCTGCAGAACAATGAGTTGAAGGGAGATCGACGAAAATAAGCTATCTTACATTGTCGATCCGGGACGCGGACTCCCCGGGGAATCCTCCTCCGATATCGATCAATCGCACGTCGTCGCAGCCCATCGTTCTGGCGACAGCGATCAATCTCGTGCAATGCGCGATTCCTCTAGCATAAGCTTCCGCTTCTCCGCACGGGCTCCCCACGTGAAAGCTGAACCCGTGCAACTCCAAGTCGAGACTCTTCGTCAGCCTTATCAATCGGACAGCTTCTTCGTCCGGGTCGCAGCCGAACTTCGTTCCCAGGCACACCAGCGAATTATCCGCGTCGCATCGGATCCGGATCACTATCCTGACGAACGTCCGCGAAAGAGAACCGTAGTTGAACTATTTTAATTGCACGCTTTCTCGGCATGGACAGTTATAATTGTATAACGCATGTGTATGCAAATTCAAATGTTTAACTCGTAACGAGTTTGCCTCGTGACACAAATTTTAGACGATACATAATATCGCGAGTGAGATTCGGTCGCCATAATTATTACTCGGTTAAATGGTATGGCAAGGGGCTAACCCTTTGCACTCGGAAGGTGACTCTCAGTCACTAGATTTGACACACGAAAACTATAAAATCTGATATTTAATGTTGTTGTTAATATTGGAATAAAATAGATTCGTTCTTCAATGCACTTGTGATTTCCCCTCGAGTCAGTTTCGAAGAATATCGTCTTCGTCTGGTGAAAAAATGTTAAATACTTCTAGAAACATCCGAGTGCAAAGGGTGAACATGAAGTAGGCTTCCATGAAACGCGGTTACTCACTTTGCCTCTGGAAACAGCTCCTTCGTTTTGTACAGTTCATTCTCGCCGTCGACGGTTAATCTGTCGACGTTCACTTTCCGGGAGAACTTGATGTGCGACGGCAGCTTCGTCGGGTTCGCGAAGATAATCCGACTCGCGGGTATGCCTTGCGCCATCACTTCCCTTATTTCGTCCTGTTTCGAACAATCGAATCGGAATTCAGTTTACGCTTCTAACAATGAAACCTGCGGATATTAAAGGATTCAGTAACTTTGTAAATTGGTAATCTGGTAACTTACCTGGGACGCGCAGTCGAAGCCGGTGTTCAAAGACGCCAGCGTCTTGATGACCACAGGATTCGGGTTGCATTTGATGGCTGCGAATCGATGATTAATTGTGACTTATAATTCAATTAAATTTCATAATAAAATTCATAATAAAGTAATCAAGTGCTCGTCAATTTACCGAACCGATTGGATAACGAAATTTTCGGAATAATAATTTGTAGGTTTTTACCTTCGGAATTGGATCTTGGTGTTTTGTTCATTATAACAAATGAAAACTTGATTAGTTCTAATGCGTACCGTAATACGGGATGACCCGTGGCATTTTCTCGACCCAACTCTGATGTTTCCGAACCACATCGGCGATGTCCAGAATATAGAACGGATCCTCCTTGTTCTCCGTCTCGATGATGGTCCTTATTATGTCCGAGTCATTCTGTGTGTCTTTGAACAGTTTCACGTCCTCTGCGCTCAAACGAGACATATCGACTGTACCAAGACCGTACGCGATCTTCGCGGAAGAAACGCAAAATCCAGTTGAAAACTTGGAAACGATCGGAGTTATCTAGGTACAACGATAAGATCATCTTATTCTTTATAAACACCGATCACGATTTTTCTTGTATCTAGTCCACGATAAGCTACTTTAGTCTTAAACGGGATCAAACAGTGACGCATTATTTTTAACGGTTTTCCCACTTCACGGCGAGGAAATATAATTTGCAAGTGTTTGGATAATAAATATAATTTAATGTATAACGTCGCAATCTATTTACATAAATACGAAAATTACCTCTGGAGATTCGGGGAATTGTCAAACGTCGCATGTTGGCTCAGGCATCGGCTTTATATACACGTTTGTTACATTGTTTTATCATATCATTCTATGTTTCACTATTTTATGTTAATGCATGTTTATCAATACATTATCCTTATTATATTCTCCCTCATTTTTCGTTTTCTGTCTTGTCCCATCCGGGCTTATCAGTAAATTACAGAGTTACCTTGACTCATATCATGGTTATTCATTTCATATTCACCTGTTCATTGCTTAACTGCTTCCGAATGCGTAAACAATAATTATTTCTAAGTTTAACGAAGCGGAAAATATGAGCTGGTTGTCGATTAGCAATATTGCATTATACTACACTGTAATTTTACAATATTAGTAATATTGTAAATATTTATATAATATTTGTAAATTCTACTTTGGCCTACGAGATTGACTTAATAATCCAATCTGGATGTTATTGAAATAAAAATTACTTGCTACGTTACTGAGAACGTCATTTAAATTTATTAATGCAAGCCGGAACGTAAATTTCAAATTTGGTCATAGTGAGAAATAAATATTATTTTTATAGTTCGATACTAAATAGAATAATTCTAATCGGGATTTGTCTGGAATTTTCAAAGGGATTGAAAAAATGGTACCAAAGTAGTAGGCCACTTAACCGACAACGATGCAGCCGGGTTGCTCTCATTCAGGGGCTTCGGTTATACGTCTTTAGAATCGCGAATTGTATAGGTACATAGGTATGCACTTACTTACATATGACTCAATAAAAGACAAAGTGTTAAAGGTCACACGTTTTATGAACATTTTTATTATTTCCACGTGAAGAATGTATCCTGAAAAAAACGTGTCATATATTTTCACGGACATCTCGTATATCTCATTTGAGATGCGAATTTGAAGGGAGCTCGTAACACGGACGAGATATGAAAATAGACCAAACAACTTACCGGCTTTCGTAGCCCAAATCAAACTACTTTACCGATCTAGAAATTCAAGACTGACTATAACAGAAATCCCCCATTCGCGTTGTTATAGTAATACTGTAATTTTACTGTGAAATTTATCGATGAAAATAGGTTTTCCATGATGATTGATTCGCCTAATGAAAATTATGTTAACGAAAACAAACGAAATACTTACATACAATGAAATGAATAAATGCTATGTCAGTAAATAAAGTAAATAGTCGTAAATCGTAAGAAAATATGGGTATGCGCCAATAGATTTTGTGCGTATCGTTAATTCACTGCAAAAGTAGTACTGTGATACTTGTCCGATGTTCATAAAATCGGCTCCCAAGCATGAACATTATTTGGGAAGAGAAATTATTCCGAGAATATTTAGCATAGTTCATTGTATGAGTAATATTTTGTTATTTTATTTTATTATTAGTATGTTGTATTGTTACTATTAATTCTTGTGTTGTTGTACGCGTAGAATTGCACGTTTTCCACGGACCCTCTCGTCACTCTGAAGAAACCGTCCCGAGTAATGGTGGGGTGACTCCACGAATATTAAGCGTAACCACCAGATGGCACGGTAGTTTGAACATTACTTGAATGTACAGGAGTTTCCAAGCTCTGGTGTGATCGGCAGCAAAATGGCAGCGAGCGACTCTATCACAGACGACAGCCTTTATCCGATCGCTGTTTTGATCGACGAACTAAAAAACGAAGATGTACAGGTAATTCGGAATGTTTTCAAACTAAGTAGTTCGCGTTTGCAATACAATCGGCTTGTTGTAGCGTATACAGCCACCGGAAAAAACACAGTGTCAAGGCGGCTGGAGCGGTAGCGTACTACTGAGCAAAATATTCTTTTAGTCTCCTGTCAGTTTACTATCAATATTTTGTATTTGATATTAATATATCAAATGTTATCGTCCAACTACTCGTATAAAAATGATTTCATTGTAAGCTCCAAGCATGTGAGACCTGTGGCCAGAAAAATATATTCTGCTACTTGGAAGGAAGAAAGCATTGAAGATGCTAATTCAATTAATTCTATGCTTGTACTTTCATAGACTGTTTTGTGTTACAGTTACGGCTGAACTCGATAAAGAAATTATCCACGATTGCTCTTGCATTGGGCATCGAACGAACACGTACTGAATTAATACCGTTTTTAACGGAGTCTATGTATGATGAAGATGAAGTTCTGTTAGCATTGGCAGAACAATTGGGACAGTTTACTCCTCTTGTAGGAGGTCCAGAATATGTACACTGCTTATTGGTAATGATATCATTGTTTATCATTTTATTAGCTTAAATGTGGATGTATTCTTCATGATAAGGTTTCGAAAATTCTATGGTACTCTTCGTATTAATTATTGAGTTATATTTCTGATTGATCATAATATTTTTACAAATCTCAAAGAAAATAATATTTTTTGTAACTACATGATTATTTTATGTGTACCATAATAATCATTTCTTTATTATATTATAATGTAACATAAACCACTTCCTTTGACAGTAGATGAATCATACATAAAGTATTTCCTCCATATTACTTATATAGATTAACTCTGATAATATTTTTGTAAATGTACAAAATAGTACAAGTTGATAAAAATTTGATGTTAATAGTTAATTTGTATTACTTCATGTAAAACTTACTTTAATTTAGAAACCACTAGAGACTTTAGCAACAGTTGAGGAAACAGTAGTTCGAGACAAAGCGGTGGAATCTTTAAGAGCGATCGCTGCTCAACACAGTCCAACAGATTTAGAAGAACAGTTTGTTCCTTTGATATATCGCTTAGCAGCAGGTGATTGGTTTACATCAAGAACATCAGCATGTGGCCTATTTAGTGTCTGTTATTCACGCGTTAATTCATCGGTTAAAGGTAAAATATAATTAAAATTTTTTAATATTGAAATGTAAAGAATTGAATTGTACATTTATATTTTTACCTGTACACAGCGTGTTTACGGAACAACTTTCGTAACCTGTGCCAAGATGACACACCAATGGCACGGCGTTCTGCTGCTTCAAATTTAGGAGAATTCGCGAAAGTAATGGAAATTGAATATGTGAAAGCAGATTTAATTCCAATGTTTGTCATCCTAGCGCAAGATGAACAAGTAAGATAGCATAATTGTTACTTTTATTAATATAACACTCATAACATATTTTATTTTATATTTGAATTCCATAGGATTCTGTACGTCTCTTAGCTGTTGAAGCTTGTGTTAGCATTGCAGCTTTGTTACCACAAGAAGATGTAGAACAATTAGTTATGCCCACACTTCGACAATGTGCAATTGATCAGTCATGGCGTGTACGTTATATGGTAGCAGATAAATTTACTGATGTAAATACCTTTCAGTATTTCCTTTTTGCATGTGACACTAAAATTTATGTACATACCGAATAGCCATGCATAATTCTCATTTATTTCAGCTACAAAAAGCTGTTGGTCCAGAAATTACAAACACAGATCTCGTACCAGCATTTCAAGTACTGTTAAAAGATATAGAAGCTGAAGTAAGAGCTGCAGCAGCAGATAAAGTTCGCGACTTCTGTCAAAATCTGGATAAGGTCAATCAAGAATCTATCATTATGACAAACATATTACCCATAGTCAAAGAACTTGTATCGGATGCAAATCAACATGTAAAATCAGCTTTAGCAAGCGTTATAATGGGTCTTAGTCCAATTCTTGGAAAGCACAAGTAAGTAAAAAATACCTGTATAAATATAAAAGCATAATAATAATTTTTTAACTGTATTAAGAAAACAAAAATATTTCTAAATTTACAGCACAATCGAACATCTTCTACCCCTATTTTTGTCACAACTCAGAGATGAATGTTCAGAAGTCCGTTTAAACATTATCAGTAATTTAGAATGCGTTAATGAAGTTATCGGCATACAACAGCTTTCACAGTCTCTTTTACCAGCTATAGTAGAATTAGCTGAGGATTCGAAATGGCGAGTAAGATTAGCCATTATAGAGTACGTATTTTTCATGATATGTTATATTTGCAAATTAGTTACAGTGAATATTAAATATATATGTTACCTAGGTATATGCCATTATTAGCTGGACAGCTGGGAGTTGACTTTTTCGATGAAAAATTAAATTCTTTGTGCATGACTTGGTTAGTAGATCATGTATACGCTATCCGAGAAGCGGCCACATTAAATTTGAAAAAGTTGGTAGAAAAGTTCGGTCCGGAATGGGCACAGAATACAGTAATACCTAAAGTTCTAGCAATGTCGAGAGATCAAAATTACCTTCACAGGATGACGTGTTTATTTTGTATTAATGTAAGCGATATTATTAGAAACGATATATTCTTTCAATTTTGATAATTCTGTTCTTTTAATTTTCCTTTAATTTATTACAGGTATTGGCTGAGGTGTGTGGCCCGGAAATAACGACAAAGGTGATGCTTCCAACTGTCTTAGGAATGGCCACCGATAATGTTGCCAATGTACGGTTTAATGTTGCGAAAACTCTTCAAAAAATTGGACCTTATCTTGAACCTTGTGCCGTGCAAGCTCAAGTAAAACCTGTACTTGATAAGCTCAATACTGATAGCGACGTCGATGTGAAATACTTTGCTTCAGAAGCAATTGCAGGCATCGCAGGTAACATACTTAATTCTGAAAGCAAATTGTCAATTTGACTTTATTAAAACAAAGGACGTGTCTCAAACGTAACCCGCACAGTATCAGTCTTGTTTTTTTATTCTAATGAATTTATTTTTTAACAGAAGACTACGATTTTAATCTTAGTAGATATTTGGAATAACACATGTCATAGAATGTATACTATGTTTCAGCGTAGGTTGAGCAAAAAAAGAATTGCATTTAAATTTTATCCATCAGTATCCAACTTCAACCTGAAGAAGTAACCTGCCGCAATATTTACATTTACACATGGCAACAGGTAACATTATTGCACAGTCAGAGCAGATCTAATGTCGAGAAATATAAACTTCAAATTAGTAGTTCATATTAAGCGATATTTTAAGTTCTGTTATATCTGTATATCTATAATTATATTACTTATTAAATATTCAATTTAATTGGTAAAATGTATTTCTTACAAGTACCTAAATAATTATCTACAAAAATAATATAATTAATAAATGGTACCTCGAAATCATTCCTACAAAAATCAGACGCCTCATTATAATCTGCTCTTCCATATACACTGATCAAAAATTTACTTTCATCTTTTATTAATCAGTATTTTAATTTGATATGTATACGTAACATTGTTAAGTATTGTCTTTGTAAACATAACAATAAAAAAAAAGATAATCAATAGTACACATTTATTTTAGCTTCTTTATTTATTTTTTTTATTTCCTTTCCTTTCTACATATACATACACATGGCTGATGTTAATATATATTTATAGGTATATAAAATCAAACTAGTTTTATCAAATTATAGCATTAGTATTTCTAAATTATTCGCATAAGATGAAAAATGAAAATAACATTAGCAATTTGTCTAATTAAAGATTTCAAATTTTCATGAGCGTATTACATCATATTCAGATGTATTATAATCAGATATATCACAAATTTCTAATAATTTAAATACAAATTTTGCAACTTGTACACAATTCTTTAGAAAAATAATTACATTTTTTAATATAAATTTTCCTACATCAGCCAATTTTATAATAAAAAAATATAGTTACAAGAAAATGATATTTTTTATCGCGTCGTATGATTCTATCTTAGCATACCTTTTTGTATTAAGCAAATTTTATATTACTTTTGTTAGTAGTTTCTAATATAAAATAGCTAATCATTGACACTTCATTAAACTATAAATGTAGTTTTTTAGTAGTCGTTAATGGAACCACCATATAAGTGTTTACTCTAAGCTTACTACGGTAATAGATGTTAAAGCTAAGACGCTTTTGTAGTTCTACAAAAAAAAATGCAGCAAAAAATATTTGTTTGAATTACAATATTATGTAGCACATTTTCTTCCAAGGAGAAGAAACACGTCACTTTTCAGTTATACAATACTATATACAATCTACAAAACTAGATGTTATGACAGGCGAGTATTTTCAAATACAAAATTCGTATACCACAGAAATAATCTATGCTATGTTATCTACTAAAAAGCGTGGCGCGTCCATGAATTATTCATGAAATATGTGTTCCTATCAACAATGTTTTTGATCTACAACCATAAATGTAGTGCACATTTTATGTAACTGTACATTACAACAAACCAAATTTATTTTATCATATTCAAAACATTTATGTTCAAAATAAAATAAAACAAACAATCGTATGAATAAGTAATTATAAAATAACCGTGGTTTCCATTTTATTATAACAGAAAAGTATTTTATACTTATGAGAATATGGTAGTTTCAGAAACGATACAAAATCATGCGCTTATTACCTTTAAATGTTTTCAACATTCCCATATTTAACATAACGTTTATTCTCCTTTTAATAATTTTCATTATTCACAGAGATTTCTAGTACAATTCACAAACATTTTTATGTGACGTTTAAGTAATGTATACATAATAAAATTATTTTTCCGAACATTTTGTTTGTTCCTTCTAAAATTTCAGTAATTTTTTACACTTTAAAAAAGTAACATTAATATTAAATGTCAAATATTAAATTCGTATGACCCTGAAATTACACTCCCAAAGTTATCACATCATTGATATTGATCAAATAAGTCAAGAATCTTCTACTTCTTAGCAGCATAAATTCTTATATCGATAAACGTATTGCCATTAAGGATAAACGTTAATAACGTAAATGTATCTTCTGCTACTAAGAAAGCAAATAAAATTAAAATTTCTTAAATTTACGGTAACTTGTTAACAGACTAGTTGAAAAATGTATGAAAATTTGAAAATTTGGCAATCGTTCTTTTCTTTAAAATAGCAGTAAATTATCACAGAATACATTTTTTCATAATTCGTCAAGTAACTATCGGTAATAGTTATTTTAACAGTTATATGGAGAATCGTAGAAAAATGTTCTGTGTATAATTTACACGCTTCGTATATTATTTACATCTATTTAAATCATTAAGAATTTCGTTCCAAATTTTTCTGTAAATTACTCTCATAAGTAAAAAGAAAGTGGGCAAGTACTGATTAAATCGTGGCTGTTTCAGACTTTGCCAGATCTACGCAAACTGTGTGACTGATAGTTGAAACGTGTGCCGTTCCGTTAGTATCAGAACTGATAATATTTAAGGATGAAATTTTGGCACGCTGATATGCCACTACCGTGTTCAAACTTAAAAACCTAGAAATAATTTTATTAATAAATATAATGCCTGTACTGTAATGTTAAATATTGAAGCAAACAATTTTCCTTCATTTACCTTATACAAACATACATCACTAGCAATGCAGTACCAGCTGCAAACATTCGAATAATAGGACCTTCAACTAATTGTATGAGCGTCCAAGCAGCAGCTGATGACCCACACATCGTAGTAACAATGGCAATAGTTTGCAAACAGTGTCGCGACGTCATGCTATTTTGCCAATCCAATCTATTTGCATGTTCAACATTGTATTGAGTACCACACACTTTACATGTCAAACTGTCAGCATTTACAGAGCTCTGAAATATATACAAGTGTAAAAATATCATTCAAAAAATTAGATATAGAATGCTGAAACAGTATCTTACCTCAACTAACCATCGACGCAAGCAGTTATGATGAACTGCGCTTACATCGCCGCGACACTGGCAAGGTTGTATTAACGGGCCTGCATCTTGTCTGTCACTATCGTAACAAATCCAACAATCTTTACTACTAATTGATGTACCATCTGAAAAAAGTGCAGCATCCTGTTCTCCGCTTTTGTCTTCAATTTCCTTCACGTATTTAGACTGATCTAGTCTTTTGAATATACGCTTTGGATTTAATATCCATAACTGTTCTGGGCTAAAATACAAACATTTATGTTAAACATTAATGCCTAGATCTAAATCAATGTTAGAAATTATATAAAAAATATTAATACAAAAAAATATACCTAAAACAATTCCATAACACACATGGAAACCACAATACTACTCCCACTTCGATAACTCGGAAAACAACGTCATGCCAATTCCTGCTGTACAAAGGAACCCTGTAATAAAATCAAATTAATAAAATTGAAAGTTGTGTATTTTGCATTCACAGATTTTTTTTTTCAGACTTACTTAGTCTTCCAAAATTCGCTAAATGTTTCGCTACATAAGAATCCAACTATAATGAAAAGCATAAAAGCTTGCGATAGTAATCCAACACGAGACTGATGCAGTTGAGAAATATTTATCTGTTCTTGTACTTGCAGTGATTGGGATGTACTGGGAATGGGATCAAATAATTTTGTGGTAACTTGTTCTTCAGGATTAACTTTTAAATCAGAGACTGTGCGTTTGTTTACAACTCTAGCTCCCTGACAATCAATCAAAAATCCACCTCGAATCTAGAGGAACAAGGTTTTTACATACACGTGTATACCACAGGAAAAGACATTTAATAAAATTCTAAACTGACCTTAAAGAAAACCTCTACCCCGTAAATTAAGAAAAAGATGACAACAATAAACAAGAGCACTGCATAACATCCATTAAAAATGTGTGTGTAGAAACTCTGAAAAAAAAATTTAAATGTATATCCGAATGTACTAATAATAATGTTAAATTATTATACATCTATTACTCACCTGATCCTCCTGAGAATATATCTGAGCAGTAATAAATTCTGCCAAGAGCAGAGAATATGTTAATACATTAAATACTACAAAACCCACAAATGATTTTGAAAGAAACTGTGGCTTGTCCCATGACATGTCTCTCAAATGAAACACTTCTGCCCAAAAACAAACAATTAATGATGATCCACTTAAAACAAGTGGATAATATGCAGATAATAAACTTCGAGACCATCCTTCCTTGAACGCATTCTGTTAAAGCAATAACATATTTCATATTAAAAAATTTATGGATGTATTAAGGATATTTTATAAATCTTCTACTTACAGGAGATGTGAAATACGCTCCTCGAATTAACGATGCCAAAAAAACAATAAAATACAAAACTTTCTGGGTAGTGACTCTACATGCTCTAACAAAAGATGGTGCTTTCATTTTCTGCCATTCAGCAACAATACACATGATGAGTTGTATTAGGCAAATGAATGCCAACATAAAAAATATAGTTGCAAATGCAATATAATAACTTAAATTTGGAACGTGACATTCTAATCCATCGAACTGGATCTATGAATAATGAAATTTTCATATTAAAATGAACTAATTGTATTTAAGATTTCATTATCATTATCATAATGTTTACCTCGCACAAACAAGTACCATTATGGCATTCACCATGTCCAGAACAATTTTCGTTCCCACATGTGTCATTCCATGCCATCATCCCAAATTTGACCAATAGAGACAATGGATTTTGTGTACTTAAAGCAATCATTTGATTCATGATTGCTATATATAAAACTGACTGCTTTTACACAGTCGTACACAAGATCTATAAAATATAATAAATGTTAAAATATTTTATACAAATTAAAAATGTGATCCACAACATCACAGTAATATAAATTTTAGAATTATTGCAAAAATTCTTATAATATTACATTTAATTGCAATCAATAATAAAGTAATAAGCTGTATAACAGTTTTCTTACACAAAATTAAGAAATTATATCCTAACACGTATCTTTATGTACATATTCTTCAAAGCAACAGTATAACAAAAACAAAAAGATTCAACATAGTAAAATAACAATCAGAAAACGAATATATAAAAAATGCATGTAATAGCTCTATAACTCACGAAAAACACAAAGCAAAATATTATTGTTACACATGCCAAAAAGTTAATTCATACATATTTTTTATAGAGTACCATAAAACAGAACACAATACAACGAGACACGTATCAACGATAAAAATTAAATAAACGAATAACCTTGTGCTTGTTGAATAGGCTATCAAATTTTATAATTCGGCTTATTCTTTATTATTGCAAGTACTTACATATAATGAGACAGTCCAAGTGCAGTTGCAGCCACCTACACAACAATTTAACAATCCGTCAGTTGTCATTAACACTTCGTTTCCTATAAATACTGACATCGAAGAGAAATTACATTAGGAAAGTTTTGAGCATTTTAACATGACACTGACGGAGAAAAACTATAAATAAACTGTCATCGAGTTACACATTTAATTACCACAATACACTTTATCTACGCTGCAAATTGACGTTCTCGTCTTTCTCATCAAATCTAGCACTGATAATAGTATTTCCAGATGGATTCGTTCAGAAGAGGAAAATGTCGATAAAACAGGTCGTCTTTTTGTTCGTTTCCAAACAACTCAAATTTCAACAAAAATTACCATCTTTTAAAATTTGAATAGTGAAGTGTAATTACAAGTAAATACTAAATTATAAATAATTTATATGTATTTATATACTAATAAACCAAAATAATTGGTTTATTCAATACTAAAAAGGTTAAAACAATAAAATGAGAATCCTCTCTTAGATTGCGATGTTCTATGATTAATTCCACGCATATCAAGTTTACTTGCAATAAATTGATTTATATTACACTAAATAAGTTTTAATACAAAACATTTATATTCAAACTGGGAATATTCAGACAAATGTATATTTTTATTGAATAAAGTAGCAAACATAAAATTTGAAAAAGATTCAACGGAATATTAATGCTGTTCCTCATATCAGATACATAATACGTAACAAAAAAAGAAGAAATTCTTAAAACAAATGTTCCCACAATTATCGTTACGAATCGATCATAGAATATATTGAAACACCAGAAAGTTCAGATTTCGGTTAGTGAATCTTAGTTAGACAAAGGTGGATAAATTAAAAATATTTTTCAAATTTATTTTATTTCAAGAATATTGTACCCATGTTTACTAAAACGACTTTTACAAATTTGATCTTTACATAGGTTTATAAGATTAATATTCTTTCCTATTTTGTGTAAAGATAATATAGCAGTTGGTAAAAATGTGTTACTTTAAGAACACATTGATCTGTGAAGGATTCATTATAGAATACATTTACAAACGTGGTAGATATTTGTAGGTTTGCGAACGACTTCTAGGAGTTTCTGCGTAATACATGAAAGAAGTTCGTTCTTTGCGAAACATATAATTCAAAGTGAAGCACAGCTTCAGTCTATTTACAAAAGTATGTATTACTTTTCAACCTTTAATTGTTATTATTTTTAAATAAATTATTATTTGTATCCAAAGAAATATTAAGTATTACGTAACTTCCGTTTTATACTAGCAAACCCTTTTCTCCTTAACCTGCCACAGTTATTGATTATTTAAAATTGATATGAATTAAGTTCTTCTAGTTATTTTAAAATGTGTAATCTGATTATATCTTTAATAACTTTTAAAGTTGTTTAGTACATTTAAAGTACTGTTCAAAGTACATTTACTCTAAGATCATTTATTGAAAACTGGAAAGTTCGAAAGTTTAATCGATAATTAATAATTAATACATATGAAATGTATTGTATGAAAATATTATATTTTACACGTGTCGGTTAGTATCTACATTTATGTTCAGTTAATGTATTATATATAAATGTAACTTTACATAATAATACATTATACACACGTATTCATATAATATCTACATTTTAGATGTCAGAGGGACGTTTACCTAAACCTAATCTGCGTAATCTTCAAGCTTCAAAGGCTAGGGGCAATTTCCTTCAACTAGCACTCAGTTGTATCGCTGTTGGTGCTGCCTATAAATTTTTAGTTGCAGATGTCACTCAGCGTAGGATAGAAGAGTTTTACAAGTGATGAAAGTTTTATTAAGATTATAATGAAGTTATCCCTCTCTTTCAGTTTTTTAATGTAAACATTTGTTTTGTTTTAGAACATATGATCCTGATGCAGCATTAAAAGTAATGAATGATGCTGGACTTATGCATTCAGCTCCACAGTGAGCTTCATAGAAATAATTTCCTGCATATATATAAATATTTAGTGTTATTAAGAAATGTCGTTTATTAAATGATGTATTAATAAACTTGTATAATAGAGAATCATTAAATATTAAATATGAACCTATAGAATTTACAATTTGGAAGACACTTTAAAGGTTTTAAATGTTCATTTTGTTCAATGCGTTTATTTTCAATATATTTGATTTAAAAGTACATTCTGTTCACAATAATAATAATAATAAATTTAATTTTTAATGAATATTTAATAAAATTTATTTATTTTCAAGAATGATTTATCTACTAGCTAATTTATTTTAGTATGTATACATAAATAGAAGGCGATTTTTAAATTAATTGTTCCTTGATAAATTTGTTTATAGATGGAACCATGATTCATTATTTTTTTTTTTAAATTAATCCAGGAACGTATCATGAATCTTTCATGAAAATAAAAACATATTTTGTAGCATGTTAAGAGGTGTATTCTTATATTAAAAAAAATTTTTCTAACAGGCAACTTTAAGAAAGTACAGATTACAGTAAATTGACCATAAATATAGTAATAATCATTGAACTAAATGAATATAAGCTGCAAGAGGTTAGGAAATTTCAATGTTAATATGATTGGCAAGATGGCGCCTCTCAAATACCCAGCGTGCCCCGCGCGATTGATTTGCGCATGTCAGTTGTTCGCATTGCAAATGGCGGCTCCTTGTTATTGTTCATGGCGTTTTATGACTTGTCCCTTTATATTACCGATTATGTCGAGTTTTTTCGTGATTCCTACCGCGCGTTGTGTGCAGAAAGTGAAATAAGACTTGCGCGGCGTATTTTAGATTAAAATTAGTGCTCCAGTGGTGTGGCTGCGTGCATTTCAGACGCAAGAAATCCCGCACGAAGTTGGAAAGAAATGGGGTAACGTTAAAATTTTCTTGTGTTCATACGGTATCGAATCGTTCTGTGCAAAGACTGAAGTGAGGCCCGTTGGTCAGTGTGCTGCTTATTATTAAATTTTAACTTTGTTTTGGTAAACATACTCGACTGTGGAACATATAGGAAAGCTGCGAAATAAAAATGTTCAGACTTTTGACGGTCTATCTTGAGCATGCTTGAGACCACTTCACGTACACCTCCCCCGACGTACAAAATGGAGGCCCCCCCGATATCCAGTGCTCTAGATGACTATTTTGCCGAAAATCATTATGGAAATTGTCAAAATAAACTTTTTCTATATCGGAATACCGAATTTCGAATAATGCAACAATCAACAATTCGCGTCTGATTGAAAAAAGTATTCTATAACCTATTTTCTTCTGTATAGAAGTTGTGCCCCCGTCTTACGGCCTAAAAGATTTTAATTGTAGTTCGCGAGTGGTAAGGCTTGAACCAAAATTGTTTACTTTATTCATTTCCATCGATTCAAGAAATATTGACGAAACAATTGATATTGAAAGTATAGGTTTTTTCATCGATGGGTATAATTTTATGAAAATCGCGATCAAATTATAACCTAGTAATGCTCGTTGGCCTCACTTTTTGTTTATGCACTATGTTTTCGTGAGTGTTACATTTCGATAACACTTGTCAATTTCACGTTCAGATTTGATATTCTTAATATTTTAATTACACGCGTACAATTACTACTGTCCATACAGTTGACAGTAATTTAATTTATTCTATTTCATAATTTGTTTACAAAATATTTCGTTGGATTATATTCTTCTAATATTATTATATGCATTTTTATACGAATAGATGATTTTTTTATAGTGTATTTTACAAATTACTAACATAGCGGCATAAAATCATATTTTTAATATTTTTCTATTTAATATTAATGTCTTACTTGTATTATGTACATATACATATGTAACACATACACACACATATGCATGTACATATTATACATGTACACACTCACAACACACCCACACACGCGCGCACGCATACAAACATATATAAGTTTATAAATATTTTTGATATTCAAAATTTGTATCTTACTGTTCACATTAAATCTGACAATGTTTCTATTTATATGTTTCTTAGTTGATTTAAGTTTGTATTATACAGTGTATTTGAAAGTGTTTCATTATTGAAACAAATGTATATTTGTTGATAATGTCAAATTATGAAATGATTTAAACAAATTAATTGACTTCAGAATTATGCATTAGTTTTGTTGTTGCTAAACATAACAAATATTTTTAAGTAATATGTTAAATTTTGTATTGTTCTTTTTTATATTCTCTGGTACATATATTTTTGCATGATGTAGGTAATAAAATGTTATTAATAACAGTACTAAATGATAACTTTCAAGAAGCATAAGTGATATATCATTGCATACAAAGGAAACTTATGAAGCATTCAATGTGTTTGTCTACGAAAAATTATATTATTTATGTGTTTGTTCTATTATGTCATAGTAAGGTTATAATATTTTTACTTTGAATTCATTTTTGGTTCTTGAATGGTATAATATTTAAAATTTCTTTTATTTGAAACTACTCTGACTAATAAAATTTTATTATTTTGCTTTATAGAAACAGGAAACATATTTATTAGTGCTGGTGTGGTTTGGAGCTGTCGGTTTATAACCGACGGACAAACATCTTATCACCATATACCATAGTAATACCCTGAGGCGTTTGTAAGCTCTCTGGGTAGTTATGTGATTTGTAGTTGGTAAGCATTAAACATTTAATTTATTTCTACAATTAATTACAATATTATATCAAATTGATATTAATGATAATCTAATTTATACAATGTTATTAATAAGTCGATGTTCAAATGAACAATGATATGTATTAATAAACATTTTTCTAATCAAAATCTTTAACATCAGAAACTTCAACAATTCATTCTATATTGTAGTCATGGCGGCTGATAGTGATGGTGATTTAATTGAGACGGTGGTAACGTGTGAGGGTGACCTAGAAGATCCTGAGTTTCCGCATAAGTTTAAAATTATTGTTAATCGTCTTAAGTCTTTGCTTTGCAAAGGTGATGTCAATAAAGAGTACTAACACAACATATAATAATAAAGTAGATAAATTTTATTATTTTATTATTTTAGATAAGGGTGATGGTCTAAAAGTAAATAAGGTAGAGCCATGGAATTCTGTTAGAGTCACATTTTCAATACCCAGAGAAGCTGCACTACGTCTTAGAGAATTAGCAGCTCAGGGTTCACCAACACTTACACAACTTGGCATTCTTTCAGTGCAAGTTGAAGGAGATCAGGTAATACATATTTATTAATATAAGCTAGATGTGTGCATAAAATTTATATTATTTTTTATTCTTCAGCATGTATTTTATTAAAATTTGGTTTATTACATATTATAAATGTGTATATATTTCATTAATCTAAAATAAAATAAGGAAAATTAAAAAATGCATAATACGTTGGTTGGTATATTAGGTAATATCGCTGAGGATAGCCAACCGCTTTAGTGGAGAGGCACAAGAAATTGTGTTACATTCAGGACCCTCACAAGACAGTGGTGCCAAATCTCAAAATGAACCCACTAGCAATACAGCTAATGTTGACAGTGATCCTCAGACAGCTTTACCTGGTCCAAGCAATACATCTAGCATTTCTTCAGCATTGCGTAATGTGGCTCAAATAATAGCAGCTGGTACGTTATCACATGTTTTATAAAGTTAGAATTACCTTAATTAATTAATATATGATATTATTCTTGAAAACTCATTATATTATTCTAGGTACATCATCTGAGAAAACTCCACAGTTTCGTTCTCCAAATGTAGTTGCACCTACAGACTGTGATCCCATCCCACCATTTCTTGCAAAATCCGTACAGTCAACACCAGGCAGCAACAACGTTGGTGCCTCTGGAAATCAACCAGTGACTAACCCCAGTGCTTCGCCCAGAAATAATTATAATGGTCCATTCCCGTTTGCTAGTATGACACATGCTGCTCAAGCAATACATAGTCGTGAATCACAAGCAACAACAATTAAAAATGCTATGCAATTTAAGCATCATGTACAACCTCCTCCACCGTATCCTGCTCAAGAGAACTTGGGGACAGTAACAACATTAACAACTGGTCATACTACTACTCAATCAGTTTCAGCAGTTGGTCAGTTAGCAAATCAGTACAAGTCTTCAATTACCACCACATCTAGTCTGTCACCAAACAATAATAATCTGACAGGGAATTCAAATGGTAATGGAAATCAAGTTGCTTTGTCCAGCCCACTTCTCGTAAATCTTCTACAAAACGATGCTGGGACACATCCAAACAATGTGATACCTGGTCAGAAAATGTTACCACCTGTTGTTATTGATAGTTCTGGACTTGCCAATCGTATAAGACCTACTAAAAAGCCGACGGTTAGAAGGAAAGACTTATCTTCGCCTAGTGAATCACCACCAAATTTGGATTCACTCAGAACAGAAGATCTTATTGGGGGAACGACAGTCATTCCTGACTTATCTCAATCCACTACATCTGCATTTGCAACTGTTAATGTTAACCAACCCTCAACTATTCCACAACAGCATTCAGTCAATGTTATTGGGGGAACTGGACAAACTATAACGCAGCAAGTGGTGCATCAAACTTCTAGTACAGGACCAATGCAACAACCTGCATCAGCGATGCATGCTCAAGTACAAATCCAACAGAAGTTTCCAATTAGACAAGAATTGGCATACAGACCTTCGCAGGTGCAATTGCAAAGTCAACTTCCAATCAGGCATCCAGTTAACGGACAACAAATACGAACACCTTTACAACAACGACAATTGTTGCTTCAACAACAACAGCATCAAGTTTTAACTCAGCAACAGAATATAAACACGTCGCAATTGCTTACGCAACAAACGGCGACACAGCAACAAACTTTGGTACAACAACAAAATGTAAATACATCGTTACAATCTACATCAGTTTCTAATCAACCACTCCTACAACAACAGCAATTAATGCAACATTCAACTGTGAATTTGAATGTCACGCAACAGCGGCTAAGTTACTTAAACAACCAACGGCAACAAACTCCTCCTCCTTATACTAGACAAACGGTTCCACCGCAGTCCCATTTAGGACAACAGAATCAAGCATTGAACGTGCAACAACAGTTACATCATAATCAACTTAAAAATATAAACGTTAATAGTAGTACAACAACTGATTTCCGGTATGGACAAAGTCAAAATATTCTGAGTAGAAATTATCAGGCTGCACCGAGTAGTGCTAATGGGACCACGTGGAACGCACAAAACACTTCTATTCCACAAGGTGCTCAGGTCAATACTACGCGTATACCGACTACAAATCAGATTTCAGGTGCCTTTTCTCAATGCGGATCTCATCCTAATCACGTCTCTAATAATAATGCCGTTTCGCCTACTACAAAGGTTGAAGCATCTGAATCTCCAAAAGCTGAGGAAGAGGCGCCTGAACCGGAATACACGTCAACTGGCAAAATACGACAGTTTCTTATTAACCCTTTAACCGGGCACTTGGAACCAATGCCCAGTGAGAGTTCAGATTCGGAACCAGAAAGTGCGGTAGATAATCAGGATGATTTCTTTTCCTTTCCATCGCCATCAAATGATCGATCAAATTCCATATTTTCCGACGACGATGCAGACAGCAACTTCTCAAGAAGAAACGACACAACAACAAACACAGATCAGTCGGATTCCGAAACCACAGTGAAGTCTACCGCCAGCGAAGGAAGTTTAAAACATAGTAGAATAAAATCTAGTAGAGAAACTACCCAAAGTCCTATGCCCGGAGAAAAAATCAAATTAAGATTAAAATTAGAAAAATCCGAACCTGTCACACCAGCTTATAAAGTTGATGTTTCATTTGTAAACACGCCACCAATTAGAAAAGCTGATAAATCGGTAAACAAAATGTTTACCGCTGGTATTCCCAACTCAGGGACTGGTGATGAGCCAAGAGTGCCTCCGTTACACATTTCTTTAAGAGGACGTAATGCTTCAGTAGTACAAATCAGGAAAAAGGAAAAGAAATCATTGAAAGATGGCGAATCTGATCCAACTAGTATAAAAAGGCGGGGAAAGCTAAAAAAAATGAAGGAGTGTATAGATGGGAACAAGCTGTTGCAGAAAAAGTCGTCGTTAAGCATGATTATTGGTACTTCGTCTGCCTCGAAATTACCGTTGTCCAATTCTACGATGATTAACAGCACTAATACTGTTAGCAAAGTCAACAATGTACTTCAAACTGTTGTATCAAAATCTAATGCCTTAAAGCAAGAATTACCAGTAGAAGTTGTGCGGATTCAAGGTGGCATTACAAAACCGAGTTCAAGTAAAAGCAGTGACGTTGACGATATACCATTAAACAGCAGAATACCGTCTCCTTCGAAGCATAAGTCTACTGTTTTGAGTCAACCTTTAAATTCTCAACAGTCCTTAACAAAAAATCAAGTGGAAATGGACCTTCAAAACCATATGCAAGAACATAAAATAGGAGGAGGTAAGATATACGTTAAATACTGCCGCTAAAATATTTCTATCTGTGATTTAAATAAAAATTGTTATTAAAAAATAATTTTATTATTCCTTTTGTATGGTTTTACAGGAAAAACCAAAAGAAGAGATTCTAAAAAGAAATCAGAATCTGGAGATGGTTTACATCGTGAACAAAACTTATTATCTGGTGGGAGAATTCTGGATAATCAAACAAAGTGGAGGAAGCTTAATTATAAAGGAGATTCAAGCCAAACTGTAAGGAAAGCTGATTCCCTTTTGGCTGGAAATGAATTCAATACAGTAAAAAAAGTGGGGGAAATTCGAAGAACAAGCGATAGTGACATTAATAGATCAGCAATTGAAAAGAATACCTTAAGTGCCATTGCTTCCAGATTAACAGAAGTGAATGGTGTGAAAAAGGATTTAATTAATCAAGAGAAAAGAAGAAGATTAAGTTTAATGGATGAAAAAGATCTGCATTTAGGAGGTAAATACTAATAAATTTAAGGTTTTATGCATATATATATATATACATAATTTTCTTTAAAAGCCATATATTCAAAATCCTATAAAATTACTTATGAATTTGTTTTTAACGCAAAACGCGTTTAGATATAGAAACTTTTTTCGATATGTTGCAGAATCTCAAGATGCAGAGGCTATACACTTTAACAGTCAGAAGACCATCCCTGAATGTTCTTCCGCAAATGCAGTTCCAAATACAAATGCAAAACCTGCCTCCAATGCAACATTCGAGAATGAAAAGCCTGGATTAATATCTTCTAATATGCCTACACAGAATGATTCAAATTCGTCTACCAATCTTGAAAGTAAAGTATCCGCGCAGGTAGAAGCTGCGGTGAAAAGTGCACAGTCATCTGTAAACAGGATAATTTCTGGAAAAACTAAGGCAGATGTAGATAATTGTAAACCAAATTCTACTGTTGCTACAAAAAATCAGACTATCAGTCAAAAGTTAAAAAACCATATGGTTTCAAAGAGTGATACAAATGCCACTATTAACAGGCATAATAAAATTGAACATTTTGGTCATAAAAGAGTGATACAAAATCATATGAAACAAGTCGATAGATCCATGGTAGAAAATAAGATGGATAATACACAGAGAATTAGCTTATTGAAGACTACTCAAGCTTCGGTAACAGGAAATTCAGTGGACCAAGTTCCCAGACCCCAAAGCGTTGAACTATCTTCAAACAAAACAACTTTACCAATTGGAGAAATCAATGTGACAGAAGCAAAAGTGAAGCAGAAATTACTTGAAACTACAGTTCCAATCGCGATCGGGGTAGATGCAAATGCGGAAAGAGTTAGCAGTGGAGGAGGTGGTGAAGATTCAGGCATTGAGTCAATGGATGCTCTTTCAGAGAAGTCACCTAATCAAGGGGAATCTCCTTTGCATAGGCCAGCAACCGAATCGGTAACACAAAGTAGCGTGAAGACTGCTGTTCAGGGAGAACCTGCCCTACCAACCACCAATAAGAACGTGCCTTCCTCAACTAGTAGTAGTGATATGTGTTCAAATTCTCATTCGGAACTTCTGAAGTCCAGTGCCCCGCAAAGGTTAAGTCCCGTGTCTGTAGCAAATTATCTTGAAAACCATATAAATCGCAATATATCAAATTCCAGTGAACACGACCCGAAAGAAGTACATAGTGAAAAATCAACTTCTTCGACATCAAGAACTGGTGGTCATAGTGACTTGGTTGCTAGTTTAAAAGTGACTGACAATGAAAAAAGTATATCTAATCCTATGGTTACAGGATCGGTGACTATCGTGACAACTTCTGTACCCAGTACTGTGGATAGTGATAACTTATTACAATGTGCACAGCAACAAACGAACGACTTTTCTGAAAAAGACGGTTGTAACATTAAATTAGAAGGTTCTATTAATCAGCATGATCAGGGTAAGACAACTATTAAACACGAAGTGTTGCGAGCCCCGGAAAGTGTATCCGAAGACAGTGTAAAAACAGTCATAGATGGTAACAGTGCAATTAGATTAAGCGATGAACCTCATGGACAAAATAATAATGGTGTGCCTGTAATACAAAATCATATTGCTTATAGTAATGTAAAGACGGAAAAACTTGATAATACAGTTGCAAATGAGGCTGGTACAGTGACAGACAATTCATGTTCCAATAGTCAGAGTTTCAGTTCTGAAATCAAAGTAGAATCTAAAGTGAATGCAAAAGTTGATGATACAAGGCAAAATGATCAGTTAGAAATCTCAAAAAGCCCTAGCATTTCTTTAAGTACTACATCTGTTAAGTTAGAACAATGTTCCGATCAAAACCAAAAATCTAATGTGCAAGGTCATCAACAAATATCGATTAGAGAGCCTTCTATGAACCTTCAAAAAGTGACCGATGATTTGGTTAAAAAGATTGTGAATGATGCAAGTGATATAAGTATAGGTATTCAATCACCTTTGGGTGAAGATCCTCAACCGATTAGAATTACTCCACCATTATATACATATTCCAATTCAGTAGTTTTACAACGGGATGACACTCCAAGCCCCGCAGCACAAAATCCAGAAGTGGATTCCAGTGATGTGGAACATGTAAAAAGGAAGCGTAGAAGAAAACAAGAATTAGAGGGACGTCAGGATGTCATATGCATAGAAGAGAATGATGAGGCACAATTTGTGGAAAGATTAAACTCCAATAGTTCGGATGATTATATCAAACGACCGCCAAAGTCATTACTGGAACAACTTCTCATAGAAATTCCAAATGACACTAACGAGAAAAGATCTTTGAGAACTAGATCACAGAAATTAAATAGTCCTGACATTGTCAAGACTCCAAAAAGTAGTCCTCATGGTCCTAATAAATTAGAAGAAAGACGCAGCATATCACCATATGCTAAAGCAAGCCCTAAGTTAGGAGTGTCCAAACTATCTCCTAATACGACAATAAAAGTGGGGAAAAGAAAACGTCAAGAAAGTGAAAGTTCTGTAGCTTCTAGTACTGCTGATGATCCTCAACCAAGGCCAGGAAAACGGAAATGTTCAGAGAATGCTGCAGAACTTATCAAAGCCTGTATGGGTGTAGATGAGACTGGTTCTTTAAAAAAACAAGTACCTGTCAAAGAAGAACAGTCAAAAAAAGGATTCAACATACTAGCCAAGGCTAAGAAAGGTGTTTATTCTATACTATTTGTTTTAGTGTATCATTCAGCAATTTAGTAATATAGTTTGATGTGTTAGTGCACTAAATGCATAGATTTATCATTTTATCACCAGAAATATTGCAAATACAGACTAAAATATTAAAATATGATATAAATATATTAATTTCAAATAGATCCATTATGAATCTATTACGAATATATAATTTACACGACATATATTTAGATCTACCTCAAATACATTTTGATAATTTTACTTCACTCCATATAGAATGCATTCACTAAGTGCAAAAAATTCATTTTCAGGTGCATCGTTAAATCTTTTATAACGCTCAGAAATAGAAGAGAATAATAACATTTATATGAAACATTACAATGTAATTCTAAAAATTTAAGAAATATTTCAGGTGATCAAATGGTATAGGATGCTTTATATGTATTACAAACTTTTTTTGAATACTAGACATGCATTCATTTTATTTGTTTCTTCTTAAAACAACACAGACTGCCAAAAACAGAGTAATCAAAGTGCAAATTAATTTTCGAAACCTGTTAACCTTATTATCATTCGTACATGTTAATGGAACTGAGACTATTATATTTGTATATACACACGTATGTGTGTATCTGTGTATTTATATACACACATTTGCATATATATATATATATATATATATGTACATATTATATTTTTTTTTCAAGTTCACTTATGCAGTTAAAAAATTCTAAACATTTCTCTCAATCTCAGTCATGTCTGTCTTTAAAATTGTTTTGTACATTACTTATTAATGCAATTTAAAAATTGGACCTGAACATCTGTTACAAGCGTTTTTGTATTTTTAGGTCCCATTGTGGTAGAAGTAGATTCGTCTGATGATGAACCATTGATTGAGTCTGTAGGAAAAGCAAGAATGCGATTATCAGACGAAACATCCGCTGCATCTCCAAAGTCTAAAGATCAAAAGTAAGCAACACCGGTGCATTCTTTTAGCAGCAGTGCATATCTGAATATGTCAGAGATTTGAGAGCCCCGCTACGTAAATAAATTTTTGTTATTCTAGAACAAATACAAGCACAACTGTTTCTGGCAGTCAAATTAATTCCAGTAATATATCAAATTTCAATGCCAGTAATAGAGTGCAAAGAGAGAGCCGTTTATTAACCACCAAACAACCCAGTACAACTACGGTAGTTACTGCTGGAAAGGAAAGACTGCGAGGTACTTCCGCATCCAGTAATGAATCCTTAGGAGAAGTAACGACAAGAAGATCTGTCCGACAGAATACAGCGTCACCATTAGCAACACCAGCAAGCAATACAAGGGGTGCAACTAGATCGACCGAAGATATTACCAGAAGAAAAACACGAAGTGGTGCTGGTACGTAAAGTATTTATACTTGCACTGAATATAAGTTACTTATTGGTACAAACAAAATAGAATCATTTAAAATTTCGTAAAGAATTAGAATCTGCATTTAAATATGATTATAAAGATTCAGTGTTTAGTTAATTTTTTTTTTATATAAATATTTATGACAATATAAGTTTACATATTCTGTACTTCACATACCATTTTAATTGAAAACACCTCGTACAGCGGGAACATTGTTTTAGTAACAGCTGAGGCAGCAGAGCAGGCAAAACGGAGGCGAATATCCCGAGAAAACAAATGACCTTCGGGAAGTGACCTTGACAGTGATTAGCTACCGTCGCTTGTCAAGGCCTATCCGACTGATTGTATATCTGTTATAAATGGTTATGTGATCGCCGTGTGGCTGGACCCCACCTGGTGAAACTGTATGCGTCATAGCGCACAATACTGCTATACATGTAGCAGGAGTATCGTGTTTAGAGTGCTGGATGGTATTCAACTATTTTTTTTTTTTTTCTCTTTTGTTACAATAGAACGTACGTTAAGTTTTATTAGATTGAATGTGTGAATATTTATATTTCCTAATAACGCGAGTATTGGATATGAATCTTTATCCTCTTAGGATACCATCATTGTTATGTTTTTAAATGTTTAAACCGCTCATCGAAAAGTAGAAAATAAAAGTAGCTTCGCTATTTTTCTGACCGTCTAGCGTTCTCAATTACACTGTACTCCTAAACAGCAAAGGTTTAGTTACTCAGAGTAATCTGCTCAACGCATCATCCTTTAATCTAAGTAACTGAACTGATCCGAAACTGCCGAGTCGATGTGTGCAACTTTCTTTTGCCAAGCTTTTATGACCCTGTATTTAGTTGAAGTAAAAAAGAGGAAAGAAAAATGATAATGGACGTCGTACGATAATAAATTTTATAAAATCGTTTACGTTGCATTGGCGTTACATACAAAATTTTTAGATCGACTGTGTAGCATTACTTCTTTAGATCCTAATTGCAGTAAGCATTGTCGCGTTGATTGTTTCATCGGAATCAAAAGAAATCCAAATAATCAGAAAATCAATTTCCACTTACTAAAAAAAGCTGTTATTGATAATTACCGATACAGGTTAATATATGGTAAAAGGAAGTCGAAATTTATAATGCATTAAACATAAAATTTGACTGTACTGCCGTAAATAATGTACGTTTCTAAGGACAAATTTCATTAACTGGTGGGGCTTAAGTCGCTACTCCGACAACTTCACTGATAGACTTTGTTTGAAAATATTCTGTTCACACTTGACATTCATTTCAGTTTACTTATTACATAAATATTTCCACATACGAACGATTAGATACAAGTAGAAAACCGTTATCGTTATTACGTATTACTCATCATTATATTAAACAGTAAACATACCATTTTCCGTTTCCAGACTTATAAATTGAAATATTCCTTAACATTTGTTTCTATTCACAAAAAGAAAAAAAAAATTCTCAAAAGTATTTTTAGGACAATCGTACTTTTCTATACATTTACACAATGAAGAACGCATTTATCCTAAAAGAATTTGTGTATGAATCTATATAAGCATGATTTTATTGAATTTGACAAGATTTATCGTTTGTTCTGTAATAAGATCTTCATTTTTCTTGCCTGTATGAACATAGTCTTTCAGTAAGAAGTTCGTCTTGAGTTACAATATTGCAGAGGGCAAAGGGTATAGGGTTATTAAAAAGGATTTATTTTATTTATGAAACATAAACAGAACGTTGGGATAAATCGTGCATAAATATATGAAAATAATAAGAATAATTATTATAGAAAAAAACGATTAATATTATACAATGTTAATTTGATAGGTAATATATGAATGAATATATTTTGTAAATAATTTCTTGTAAAGATACATAAAGCACCCCTCGTTGTACATATAAGAACTGTTTAAATTTTTATTAAAGTAGCGATAATTAAAATTGTGCAACATTGTCATACTATTAATTATTCTTTGTGATTGTGCACTGAGAACACTAGCAGCATCCTTTTGGCAACACTTACAACATACGAGGATGTGTATACATACGTATATATATAATATTATATATGTATGTATATAATGTATATGAACTATTGTTTTTGTGAACAGATAATCTAGTTTTATATTGTATAAATGTAAATTATACGGATTAGACGTGAAAGTTTTGAGTGAGCCTGTGATAGCCATCATAGCACTTCTTTATATTGCGAATTTGCATTTAAAAAAAAAAAGTCCTAAATCTAAGGTACATTAATTTTTCTGTAATCCCATGTACGTTCCATTATTTCCGTTAAGTAAAATACATATCTGCAACGTAGATTATTTTAAAGAAGTAGTATTTTATGGTTACTTTATTTTATCATTTGTATATTGTAAAATTCCTTTAAATTGTATTACGATCAATTTGTAAGTATTGTTAAACTTACATTAATGCTTGATAAATAAATAAATCCCAACTTGCTTTAGAATCATTTGAGTCTTTCAAAAGATTAGATTTTTTTCTCCAAGAGATCTTTTTTGTTTCTTTATGTAAAATATAATTTCACGAGATGTCTTTGACGAATTATTTTCTTTGTACTCCTTACTAGCTGTGATGGCTACCAGGCAGTAAATATTTCAAAGAAATATTTCTGTCATGTGAATGACGAGTACTGAATTTAATAATATTTTAAATAGAAAAAACGATATCTATAGAATAAAATGAAAACATAACCATTTTGGATTATGTTATCGTTGTTTCTTTTTTTCTATTTTTAATATTAAGTTAAATTATTTAGTTAAATCACCAATTGTTTATCAGAATTTAGTTATAGACTTTGAATTACATATTGTAAATAAAAGCATGCTTATTTTACATGGTGGGAATATGTGCTGTATATAAACCATATAAAGAAATGAACATACAAATCGCGTTTAATTTGATTCAGTCCTATATTGTAATGGAATGATGTATAATATAAAGTCTAGTAACTTAATAACAGAACTTAAGAATGAGCGGGAAAGAAAAAATTGTAATTTCGATGTAAAATATTCTCTTCGATACTAAATAGATAAGCTAGGGATTATTATGTTACAATTTTATCATTGAATATTACATTTATATGATTGTATAGATTATAAACAAACTAAGCTTTGTGTGTAAATATAAATATTTTAAAGATAAGTAAATCTTCTGCATGTTCACATGATTAAGGAGCTTCTAAAGTTTGTCTGCCATATAATTGCATATGATATTTATGTATTATAATGAAAATAATCCCAATACACCAAAGATCATACATTGATTATAATATGTGACAATTGTTGACATTTGACACACTTTTTTAAAAGAAATGGTGTATTTTTGACGCTCAATAATTGGTGTTTATAGACACATTCAATGTACCATCATTTTCATGCAGACTATAATATTATATCAAATAAAATATTCACTCTTGTGCCCATCTATACATATATACAATGAATTCGTTATAAGCTCCTTAATTTTGTTTGCAATGCCACAAATATTTTATCATGTACATGAATATACGTTTTAAGATCACCAGCTCCAAATGAAGTCTGATGACTTTAAAACATGCTGTATGCAAAACATTTGTATTTTTAGTATTCGGTTACTTGATATAAGTAGCAGTAAAAGTAAATGATTGATAATAATCCAACTGGATATATAAATATATAAATATAAAAAATTAGATACAATACTATATTTGTAGAAAACGATTGAGCACGTGAAAAGAAAATCGCGCTATGATTATAAAAAAAATATTATAAGTATATTATTACCTATTATTATACAAAGTGAATACACAATATAGTAATTTGCTAATTGTACCTTTTAATAATTACTGTAGACACATTGATGAAGAAGGTTTTTTTCTTGTTATTAATTATTACTATAGTCTTAAAAGATAATGAAAAAAGTGTTATAAAAAATGCAATTGCTTATTTTGTATCATACCCAATTTCATAAATTACTTTGATTACTCTATGCATACTTATCAAATCAAACTTATCGTATCACACTTATGATACAGAAATATTTTCTATATTTCAATCAATCTTAAATTTTAATTTTAACATCATCATTTTTTTTTATAAATTAGTATGTTCACAACATTCAGGAAATACTTGCTGTTACAAATTATAAGAGTAAAAAGATATTATACAAAATTCAAGTTAATATCTCTGTATATTTTTAATATTATAATTACATCATTGTGTTCACCTTAAAGAAAAATATAAAGTAAATCGTGTAGTAAAGTGTCTGCCAACATGAATTATCTTTTGAAATATTTTATGAACAAATTCAACATGTAAAAAATGAGGAATTTTGTTGTCTATAAATTTAATGTAACAATTGTTAAATATTTCTGTATACTACGTCCAGTAAGTAAAATTATTAATAATATTCTCAAAAATTCATAAATCTGAAGTACCCTTGTTTGATAAATACATACTACATTTTTTAAAGTATTTATTTCAGATCATGCCTTAAATTAAATTATTTTTTGTCTTAAATCTTTTATTTAGAGCAATACTAGTGTAATATCAGTTTATAATTTAATATTCTCATACACATAGTGATTCTAAAATATCAAAATATGAAATAAAAACATAGAAATTTAATAACCTTTTTAAAATAGTTTCTTTTCTAATATCACAGCTTTCTAATATTAAGAGAACTACAAATGACATTAATAAATATCTCAATAATATTTGGGAAAGACACAAAATATAATTCTATATATTCGTTTTCATCTTGAAAATATTTTTATACTAGAAAGTTTACTTTTTCAATAAATAATCTTCTATAAAACATCTATAATGAAATCATTATGAAAACAACTTTATTGCAGAGAACCAACGTATTTCGTAAAACTTTACAATAAATATTATGACCTCCGATATATTATGAATTGGTTGTCGTTATTGATCTCATAACCACAATTTTTAATTTACGCTTTTCTTATGAAATGTTTAAATATTAATTAAATGTGCATAATATGTTGTACAATTAATAAACTATTTTAAAAAATCCAACAAAAACGTGTAATAAAGGAATAAACTGCAATAATGTACATATTTATTAATAAATGTGTATATACAATTAAGAAGTCATGGATCTTCATACGAATATCAGATTTTATAATTTATTTTATAATGAGGAACAAAGAAAAATATATGTTGTTAATGAAAAACACGAGGAAATAATACTAATATGAAAACTTAATTAGTTCTTGTTAAACTTATATAGTTACTTGCGTTTAAACATAAACAATAAATATGTACCTATATACTACAAGAATATATAATCCGTATCCTAGTAGCTAAACTTATATTAAAAATAAAAATATAGACAACAACGTGTATGCTTATGAAATATATTTCTCTATTACAATAATAAAAATCATTTTGTGAGTATACAATTTATTAAAAATTTCGTATATTCCTTTTTCGTAATCTCCTTTTTATGAGTGCTGTATACTATTCAATATTTTATATGTATATATTTATATATACTTTGTAGTATTTTGTCCAAGAATATGTATCTTGGATAAATACGTCTAGTAAGCACATGGCATATTGGATGCATGATCCTTTAATGCCGCTGTGAAGAACAAATCTGAAATTCTTGTAAATGTATAATATTTAGAAAAATGAGTATTGATAAAGAAAAGGCAAATGATAATTCGGAAAAAACCGAATTTGTGGAGCAACATGGCAAAAAGAAACGTCGTGCTAGCGAAGATCGTATGGAGGTATGATATAAGGTTATGTTAAATAACGTCAATTTAACGTATTTATTTTGTTTAGTTACTTAATATTTTTATGAATATGTATTTTAGGTGGAAGTAGTTAATGGCATAGAGGGAAAGACGAAACCACATACTTCTTTCAAAAGGACTAAAAATGTACAAGGTGGAGAACACAGGAAAGTAAGTTGAATAATTAGCCCTTGTTAATGTAAATGTAGTTTTGGACTATTATTAAAACGAAATAAAACATTTTCAGATATCTGTGCCAGCGCATAGGTATACTCCTTTGAAAGAAAACTGGATGAAAATATTTACACCTATTGTGGAACATTTACAATTACAGATAAGATTTAATTTGAAAACACGAAATGTAGAATTACGTACAGCTCAAGAAACACCTGATATTGCTAATTTACAAAAGGCTGCTGATTTTGTGAAGGCTTTCATTTGTGGCTTTGAAGTTGAAGATGCTTTGGCTTTATTACGTTTAGATGATTTATTTGTGGAAACATTTGAAATTCAGGATGTAAAATCTTTAAAAGGGGATCATCTTTCTAGAGCTATTGGGAGATTAGCAGGGAAAGGTGGAAGAACTAAATATACAATAGAAAATGTAACAAAGACGAGAATTGTTTTAGCAGATAGTAAAATTCACATACTTGGTTCTTTTCAAAATATACAGTTAGCAAGAAGAGCTGTTTGTAATTTAATTTTGGGTAGTCCACCTTCAAAAGTTTATGGACAATTGAGGAATGTAGCAAATAGAGTGTCAGAGCGATTGTGAAATCTATATTAAATGCAAGTTTGCAAAGAATATTTGATACTTGTGTATCAAAAGTATATATTTCATAAAAAAATGTTTACCTCAACTAAAACTTTTGTTTTCATCCTTTGTGTACCTTATGCATATAACATGAAAATTTAGATAAACGCAAATGAAGTTATTTTTTGAAACATATAAAATTTATTTAGTTTTACTAAATATTAAAATTTTATTTAGAGTAATATTTGAAATTTATGCTTCCTGGGAACTTTATTCAAAACTAGCCTACCATCATAACTTAGTGATGCAAAAGTCCAAGGATCTGCTGATGACCATTCAACTGCATAAACACTATCTTCATGTTCTTCATATCTACCTACAACTCCATCTTCTAGTCTAAAACATGTATTGTACGAATAAGTTTTATGGACACTTCATTTGTAATAAACTTACTAAAAAATTACTGTAATTACTTGTCTTTCTTGCAAATAAATTCATTTTCTGTACAATCATCTTCAGGGGGTACTATATGTCCAAAAGGTTCAGAAGAAATAGATGCAACACTACAAAGTATGACTCTTGAGTCACTACTAGAAGTCAGGACCAGTTGATCATGAAATCTGTTAATTCTAATATTCCACACCCAATGTGAATGTTCCATACGAGATAGTACTGGTTCTACAGGTGATCGAATATCCCAGAATTTCATATACCCATCATCTCCACATGTTGATAAGAAGTATTGACGATTTGCATTAAAGTCTAGATCTCTAAATATAAAGTTGACATTAAATTGAAGTGTTCATTATTTAATAATTCATAAAATTAAATGATAACAAATGAGTTTTATTTTTAACCTAATAATTTGCGAATGAGCAGATAAAATTGCCCATGATGGTTCAGAAGGACTTCTAAAATCCCATCCACGAACATTGTTCTCATTTAAGGTCACAAATTGATTGCAACCATTGTGAGGATTCCACTTTCCATTTGTAAAACGTGGTTGTCCTTTACTAGCTAAAGTACCATGATTTATAACCTAAACAATATAAAAGACAAAAAATAAACTTGCTCAACTATAAATTGAAGAAACTATTATTACCTGTGGTCCACTATCACCCAAGTCCCATAATACAAAATTATTGTCTACAACTGAAACAGCTTTTATCGAATCAATAGGATGATAAGCAATAGTTTTAAGATCTGCACCATATGGTGTTGTATCGATATCTGCTATTTTTTTCAGATTTTCAACATCAGTTGTATATTTCTTTAATTCAGGCAGTCTCCAAATAGCCCCTTTCATTTGACAACTGCCATCATCTGAGTAAGAATATAGTTTTTCAATTCTGAGGGAAGCTCATACTTTATATGTTGTTTTTTAGTTATAAAATAATTTGTATTGCAATTACCACTTAAACTATTGTAACAAGTAATAAATACATTAGGATCTGCTGGGGATGCTTGCAAAGACCAAATTTCACCAATAGGATGGTGAAACACTTGTGTCTTTAAACCACCTGTTTCTTCATGTAATTCCACTAAATGAACTTGATTATTATTAAATTTCAACGATTGCGTTCCTACCAGAAATCTAACAACATCAGTTTCAGCTGTTTGAGCTGACAATGCTCTAGTCTAGAATGTTAAAATAAATGATGTTACAATGATCAATAGATTTGGGCAAAGGAATTGACAAAATTGTATTTCATGTTGTAATTGCATACTTGAAACTCAAGTCCATATATTAGAGGACTCTCATTTTCCATTTTTCCATATAATATACGTTCTTGAATAAATAAAAAATCTTTTATTCGAGAAAAGACGTAAACTGAATTCTACACTTGTCAAAACAACTGCTACACAGTACTGACTGTCACATGTATTATGTATACAAAACATACACATATATACATTTCGTCCAAGAATGAATAATAGCTAGAGGGTATTAACATAATTAAAATTACTTTTATGTTGTCACAATTAAATATTTTCATCTTTTATTATGAAACTTTGCCATTCAATGCAATATATACTAGACTTTGAAACATTGTAACGATCTCTCACTTAGAAGAGAGTCATAAGATAAGTCTGAATTACAAAATTATTTATCAATTAACTCTTCAATTCATATTCAAATATATAATTATAATTAGCCTTAAATACGGATCGCTAGTAGAATAAACTATCCTACTTTACATAATTACATTCCAGCGAACAAACTGCACGAATAAAATCCATCGAACCGAGTAATTCTCGCAACGTTCGAAGAAATAATTTATAAGTGAATCCATAAATTGATTCATCGAGAAAAAAGTAATTACAATTTAAAATAAATATTACAAAAAAATCGGTGAACCGCGCAAATAGAGGGGATAGACGGCGGGCCAATCAACGTTTCCGAGTCGTGCACGAGATAACCAACTGCAAGTACATCTGTCTACGTTTGATGATCCCTGGCTGTATCCCTACCACTTTGCCAGCAGCTCCCTGCGTTGCTTTGCGTCGGCCGACGGGTAACCAGCCGTGGGGTCACCAGATAAATTATGTCAAACGGAGTGGTGTTACGAACGTGAGCGACTTCGGGATCCGTTGTGCTTGCACAGGAAAAGTATCGCAAAGTGCGCGTTCGTAGGAGTCCGGTGCGGTTCCGATGCGATTTCGAAAACTGGCCGCCGTTTTTCCGGGCTTTCGTTAAATGAGTGCTAACTTTGAATGATCGTTCAAGAACCTGTGCTTTGCTACTCGTCCCCGCACAAATGAATGTATCTATATCGATTTCATTTAAAAAATCATGCTGACCCTGCACCATCGATTGTAAGTAGCCGCTTGTCAACATTGTTTCATCGTTTTCGCGATTGACACTCGCCAGTTTCAACGTTCGCCTCTAGTTTACTGTCATTAAATCTTCGGATACGCGTGTCCCTTTTTTCTTCCCGTGCTTTTTGCACGAGGTGGATACACACGCGTCCGATGTGTCGGATTCGCCGAAAATATAAACGAAATGCAAAAATATATACATAAATATATACATATATATGCATACGTATATACATGATCTTGAAACGTGTGCGTATTTTGATTCTGGCGGAAACGAGTTTCGATAGTTTTGCCGCTTTACCAACAGCCTATTCGGCTGTATCGCGATTCAAGGTTTCTTGGGTTTTCCGATTACTTGTAATTCTCTCTTCCAACGAGTTTCTACGAATATTTCATTCCTATCGGCACGATGTGTTATGGATAATTGAAGTAACCGCCAAAATAAATACGGTATTTACCTTCCACGAGGATTATTAGCTGCACAGGTATTTATGTATGCACTCGTTAACGTGTTACGTGAACATAGCTTTTATTATTTTCGATAACATTAAAATATTCTCGTGAGTCGATTCGCGACCATACTAATCAAGGTATCAAAGGAAGAAAGATGTAAGATAGAAGTCAGTATTATACACCATTGAAATTGCAATATTTTATTTTAATAACGACATATTTTCCAAAATTTTATTTTAAGATTGTATTGTTTGTTACGATACCCCGAATTCTAGTTAATTTAATTGATCAAAGAAAGATTTCCATTGCAAATGTCTGTTGATAATAATAATAATGAAAATTCAAGGTGTCACAGGAAATACGTTTCAATAGCATTAACCGTGGTATACAGGGGGTTGAAGAAAAATTCATAATGACACTGTAACCGAAGGCCAACGTGCATTACGCTGCATTTGGCTCACAATGTTCCTGTACAGTTACTTCTTCCTAATTTAGTTTCCCGCAAAAATAATTTGGTACAGCAACGAGCCGTTCCTCTTCGTTGCGCGTAACCCCGTTTAAGTACAATTCACGTTCTTAATTCATTCGGATGTAACAGCCGGAATAAGGTTATGAAACATTTTAGCTGAAAAATATTTGGAGCACGCTGCTTACACGGTTTCGCGTCAATTCTTCCGGTACATTCAACTCCACGGGTAGTCGATGCCGCTGATGATTTATTGACCAATCAATCGTCTCATTAATTAGTACTGAATTCCTAATTAGTTATTCTACGTTCGAAACAATTTTTCCCTGAAATCACGATGTCTGAAAAATTACTAGAAATTAATCAATCAACACGAGAGTCGACGTAAAGTTGACCGAGCGAAAGAAATTTCAAAATTTCAAAATTTCAAAATTTCAAATTTACGCAAGTCTCATAGATTATTATACGGTACTTAGAATATCAATATCATTTACGTCTCAGAAATCTGGTAAAAAGCGAAATTACAGGTAAACAAGTAGCGTCGTTACTAAGACCGTTACCGAAGCAACTCGATGGCGGCGAACGTGTTAAACGGATATTATTTAGCCGACTTGCGGTCTTGTTTTTAGTCGCGCATTGATGTTTCAATTTCTCCGCGGAAGAGTTTCTCGTTTTGCCGATACGCCGCTTCTATCGAGTAGCGTTCGTCGCCGTGGAAAGGAGAGAAAAAAAGGGGGAAAAATCGCGAACGTGAACACAAAAACGTTTAACTGATCCGTTCATTGGAATTCCTAACTCCTTCAATCATCGGCGTGGCCGAGTCGACGGTTGCTCGTTCGTTAGAGCGGACGAAGATTCGCTTTGTGAAGATTCCGCTCTACGCTTCGTGCTCGATTATAATCTCGAATTGTTTTACGATACGGATTAATTGGTTACGGTGGCGTAACCGGCTAAACTAGACTGAGGATATTCGTGGAAACGCGAATCCTTTAATTTTCAACGGCGAACGATCCGTCTCGCGTTTAAATTGCATAAGTAATAACGAGGCTAAGCATCCGAGCAATCAGATATCCTATAAACAACGGGACTAGACGAAAAGTCGAATGAATTATAACGAGCAGCGGCGCGGAGTTTTGTTCCGAGTGCCGTTTAAATAGAATAACTACTTCCGAAGGTATACCGTTTGATTCAAAACGAAATCTTACTCGCTGCTCCGCGAATAAATACGTTTGAGTCGTTGGTAAGCGATCAAAAGGAATTGCCGGGCGCAAAGGGTTATTATGCACAGCAATGGTAATTCCCTAGCAAAGGACGTAAATGATGCTCGAGGAAATTTCATTAAAACGCATTCCTTAAACGTCGGCTTTCAATGGTTTCGCGGAGCGGCGTCGTTTTCGAGACAGCGCCTCAGTTTTATCGCTTTCAGACGCACTTTTCGTCGTGTCGAATTCGAGCCGATCGGGAATTTCACTTTTCTTTTGTATCGCTGATCACGCCACTGCCAGCTCATCAATCTTAGACGTTCGGCTGCATCCCTGTCTAATGAAACTTGGCGAAATTAACGGGCCGGTCGCCGGGGGATCGCCGGTGACCGGCTGGGTCGAAGTTAATTAAAACGCTCGCCTCGGATAAACGCCGATCGAAGCTAATTGTTTCGCTGCCGAGCTACAATTGTCCCGTGCACCGTTGTTCGTCGCGAAGAACTCTGTTCCGAGCGGTATGCAGAACAGTTTCTCGATTTGTTGGAACGTACTCCTCGGAAGGGAATCGTCGAAATCGCCCCGAAAACGGACCGGGATCGATCTGGTTCAACTTTTACACGGCTCCAACGCCGGACGCGCGTAGCCTTGACACTTTAACTGCCGTGTCACCCCCGCACGTGTGACGCAATCTTCGGCCCGTACCTAAAAGTTACTCTCCGCGGTAACAATGTCACGTTGAACCGACAAAAACTCGATTGCTCTTCATTGGGAATCGGGGGTTGAACGAGCAATCACTGCGGCCAATTTCAGTTCACGCGATTTCGATCTTCGTTTTCTTGTAAAGGCAATTCCGTTGGTTTGTTGCACGCTGTTGGGAACGATTAGAGGGAAAGTTTCGAAACTGAGCTGGTTAGTCGCTTAAAAGGCAAGACTTGTAATAACACGTGAGCCTCGCGGTGGACATTTTAAACAGAATTCGATACAAATGAGTCGCGAAGAAGCTAACGCGGTTGTCGGAGTTTTGTCAGTTTTAATGGAATAAATAATATTTTCTTTAGTTATTCAAGGATTTACTCGTTTGTCCTAGGTCACAGTCCTGTTTTTTGTAGCTTCTGAATATATTTTACAATAATTTCGAAAAATTTTCGCAATTTGTTTTCTGCAGTTCGCATTGGCTGAAAGCGAATATTACTCGATGCTGAATTCAAATGAGATATTCTCGCGTTATCGATTATATTTCAGAGGAAATATTTCCGTAGAATATACCTAGAATTTGTCTCGGTAATAAATGATTAACGACGAAGTAATTGCATCGATCATAGTCGAGAAATAAATCAAGGGGTTAAACGCGGCCAGAAAGTATTCGGAAAGTTTCTGCCACGTCGACGGCCGCGAGGGTTGGAACACGTGATCTCGCAATCATCGTTTCAGACGGCGCGAGCAGTTCACTCGACGAGCGAACTGGGAAAAACCACTGAAAATGAATCTTTCACCTCGAACTTTCCTCTCAGCTCGCTCCGCGGTAAGTCGATAAGTCTTAGTCCGACAAGTCGAACCGAGTAGCGAACGAAAATTAATGGAGCAAACAGACAGATACTCAAATTCGCACTCTCCCGCGAGAAAACAAAGTCCTCCGACGTTGGAGCATATTTCTCTCCCCCGTTCGCCATCGACACGAGGGGATGAACGACGATGATTAATTCACCCCTGGATCCGCGCGCCCGTAACATTAATATTAGGAAACGATCGAATAAATCATAGAATAAACTGCAACAATCGAACTTCGATCCTCAGGACGCGAAGCAGTTGAAGCAACGGTTACTCTGAGAAATCTCCTTTCAATTCACTGATCATAATTTCATTAAAATCCATTTCGACCTGTACGAGACTTCAACGATCGCTATAATCCAGCGATCAACGGTGTCCACCATTTTGTCGAGGATTGGCCAGCCCTTCTAAGCTTCCTCTCATCCGTATTATCGCATTGCTACCAGCATTATCGTTATTTCTCATCGATCGTAGACACAAATGTTGTAATACACACAATAATCTCATCGCATTACTACATTGTTTTCAAATATATCACTCCATACAAACTGATTAACAAACAAAGTCATACATATCTGCGTGAAATAGGTAAAAACCAAATCCTTCGCTTTGCAAAATCTCCAAATGTAATCTAAACATGTAATCCTTCTTTGTTTCGCTTCGATCTTTCATTAAAATATGCTCTAGTGCATTCGTCCTGCGTTCGACGAGTACGCTCCATTTTTATTATATTGCGCGCAGAACGAGAGGTTTGTTCAACTAAATTCCACAGTTATCTACTTAAAAGGCTTCACCGTGGAGCCCTCGAGTACGAAGGGTTAGAAATGATTCCCGTTCGAGCCGCAACGCGTTCGATTCCCAAGTTCACGGAGAGGCGGCCGAGAAAAGGGGTGAAGCTGGAGAGGGAAGAAGACAGCTATACACGTCGAAGCACGAACGAACACAGGCGCACGCACGGAGGCGCGTTACGTTCGTCCGTTTCGCGCGTCGGAACGTTACCGCTCTCGGCGTGCGAGGTGACCTGCGTCGAGGCTGCACAATGGCACATCGGTTCTTCCTCTCCTGTTCCCGCTGTCTCCTCGCCCGCTCTCTTCCTCTTTCACGCGTCGTTTGAATATCCATGGCTGCTCTTCGCCGGGCTCGGGTTAATTGATCGACCGGGATGTTTTCGTCCTTGTTGGCGACGCGACGCTCATCTACCCGGCGGACGCAACACGCTCGCGGCGGCGGCGGGTAGCTAGGCCGCCGCCGCCGGCGTCGACGTGCTGCGGCAGCAGCCCTGTTGTGTGTGGCGTCCACGTGAGATCGATCACTGGACCGGGGGCAGGGGGCCAGTTCGCAGCCGTATCACTTGTTCAACAGATGACGGGGCCTGCGAAGAAACGCGCCGCTTTTTGCGGTCGAAAACGATTCGCGGGGCGTTCGAGACGGATCTAAGCAGCCTCTTCGGAAACTTTGAGCTACAGTCGTGTCGCTACGAGTACGATTCAGCTGTAGTCGTTTTAGCTTCTTTGAAGATAAGAATAATGGATGTCAATCGATTTCGGTGTTAGCACTAGCTAGAGCTAATTCGCTGAATCCGCGCGGTTCACCGTTCATGTCGCAATAATAGTTAGCGTGTTCGTACACGCTCGAAAGTTGTTTCTCCTAATTGTTCTGGGATTGTGGGAGCAGATATTGACGAGGTGAAAAAGTAATTACTTAATTACGCAGTTCTTGCGTGAGATTACACTTCTATACGAGGAACCGAGGTCAGAGAAGGAACAGGGAAATCAACGGGGCGTTTCAAATATTAAAAGTAATTTCCGACCTCGGTCGTTCTGTCCGTTCGTCTGGAAAATCCTGGACGCAGTCGGAAGTCCAGGATCGAGATTCAAAGGCAGATCAGTCGACGACGTCCCACTTCTAAACACTGTATTCCTTTCAAACGACTTTTATTCCATGATCCATTTCCACGAACGTACTCGTCGACGCGCCTATGACGGTTGATACGTTTCGTTCGCGTACAGACCGTTATCGCTCGTTTCACCGTTAACGCGAACATTTGCTAGGTTCACCGCGTTCCCGGAAAAAAGGAGAAATTAACGACGTCGCTGGCGGGGAAATATCATTCCCTTTTTTTTCCCCCTCGAGCCTCGGCGGCGGGTGCAAACAACACGCTGCAAACCTCAAGTTTCGTTTTAATCAATACTGTCGCGTGGTCGCGTGCAGAAATTTCTTTCCCTTATCGTGGGCGGCGCGAACGCTCAGGATCCAGGAGTAGTGCATTTAAACGCGGCTGAAACCGCGTTCGCTCGCGGCCCTAAACGCCCGAGCCTCCGTTTCTCCCAGATAAAAAACGTGCCAGATAAAAAATTATTCCTTTCTCTTGGTCCGGGCCTCTTCTTATCACGACCCTTCCTCCCCGCCTCCCCCTCTCTCTCTCCTTTTCTCTCTGTCTCTCTTTCGTCGTTTATCTTACGCGTGAAACGATAAGGGAGTGATATAATGGTATAGTAGTTTTCGACTGCTGTTTCCGTTCTTTTTTCCGTTTGTCCGCCCATTCTCGATAAATGATTTATTTATACGGTCGGCGATTAAGCTGGAAACGGGATAACTTAGGGTGAACGCGGAAGATATAAGATTCGGAGGTAATTAAGATCTAGTTCGAATTCGGCCGGGTGGAGCGTGATTTCGAATCTCGATGCGCGTCGCTCGTTCGAATGGAAGATAAGGTAATTATATTTATTTCGTTCGCCGGACTAGAATCAAACATTTCGGAAAGATAATATTGTTTGTATGATAAAGGAAATACTTGGAAGGTTTTCGAGCGTGAAGGGTTAATGATTAGTTCGAGTCGATGGCATCAACGCGTTAAGCGTCGCGAAAATCTTGAGCGTTTTTAGAGTTATTTTATAGTGTAGAAAAGCGGGAACAATTATTAATTATTCAGCGTTAGAACCGTCGCATTACACTATTATCAGCTGAGCTACGTTGTGAAACATTTTCATTCATCTTATGTAAAACAATCGGTTTTCAAGTAATTCTGAGGCGTCGGTCATCGGTGACTAACATGGCGCTTAACGTGTCAATCCGAAGATTCAGCGAGATTCGCGAGCAGATGTCCACTAACAGTCAGAGTCATCGAGCAAATAGATAAGGAATCGAAAAATTCAAACGACGATCAGACACGAGCAATTTAAGTCGATACATTCGGCGAACAGATGAGACTGTGCGCAGACGATCGTAAAGGGGCGGAATGGAAATTCATAGACCTCGTAACCCGAAAAACTCCGACAGTTTACACAGTGTACCGAATAATGGAAATGTTAATTGCGCGTGTTGCGGACAGTTTAATTATCACCATATGGTCCGCCATATGGCAACACGTAGATCGTAAACCCCGTAGGATGGGCGGATCCTTCATTTTGTTTGACTTTTATTCATCATGAATTATTCCGAGCCGCGTGTCTCCCGTGTACCGATTAAACATTTATTTACATTTCCATACGCGTCGATTCTAGTCGGACGAGAATACGATTTCCCATTAACCGAGATCCTACGCGAGCAATTATAAATGAAGTTTCTTTAATCAGCGATCGAGAGGAATCCGAGCCGTTCGATATGTAGAAAGTATTTCGTTAGAATGTTCCCAAAGCGCTCGTTTCGCTTGCGTTTCGCTTGCGTTTCGCTCGCGTTCCTCTTGTACGCCTTTTTGCCGATCAAACTGTTTACGGATGCACGGAATTCATTATTCAGCGATTACGGTCGATCGAAAATCCTCCCCTCCGCGGTCGGTTCTCACGATCTTGACTCGCTGGGATCGATTCGAGCCGTCGAACAGCCATCTTTACGGCGGCCGTTCAGCATCGAAAAGTGAAATCTCCATTCTGTTTTGCCAAACACTCGCGTGTCGTTGGTATACACTGTCGAACGAACGGGCCGGGTTGTCTAACCGTGTCCCCTGCCTTTTCGAAACGCTCGCCTGGGTTATAAAAGGCTGGACAGGAAAACAAGCACGGAAAATGTCACGGCCTTGTCTCCGGGTCTCTCCCGTACCTGCAGCGTCTCTATAAATATAGACCGGTTAAACAATTTCCCTGATAGATGCGCGTCACGAGCATCGACCGTAACGTGTCACACTTCTTTTTGGGCTGTAAATCATCGGTTTCCCGTTTCTATTTTTCACGGAAGCTGCTGATCACACACCACGTCGTAAACGTTCAACTTGTTCATTTACATAACACGAAATGAATTTCTGCTCGGTCGTAAAAATGAATTTAGCGAAGATTCAATCGATTATAATGCGAATGATGCAACTTTTCGGAGGGTAGTTTCATAGCTAATCATTTCTATTCCGTCGTAAATCAAGAAATACGAAATTCTCCGGCTGATCGTCCCCGTCAAGACTATCAACAGATGAATAATAATAATAATAGATTCTCTTATTGCACAACACAATCTCGTTTCCACCGAAACGTTTGTACGGAGATTTCGCGTAACGGGTATACTCGTGTAACGGTGTTCACCGCGCCGAAAAATCTTGAGCGTCGCGTTAAAGCCTACTTTCTTTTCTCTTTTCCTCCTTGGTTTTCGCTGGTCCGTTCTCCAGCACTCCTCTGTTACCTTTGTATCTTGCCAATCTTCGGGCTCGACGCATTCGAACACCGGGAACACGGGTGCTCCCGTTCCCCGGCCGGCGCACGGCGATGCCGGTCTTATCTCCTTTTGTTCCTCGCCGGCACACGACGCGAATTCAATGTCAAAGGCGGGATGGAAATAGCTGGTCGCCCGAGAAAGTGCTCGACGAGTATCGATTCTCGGTTTGGCGATAGGTCTCGCGTGCGAAACGCATCGACGCGGCGTGCGAGATCTTAGGTTCACCGTGCCTGTAACGTTTCGACGAACAGATAAGGAAGGAAGGAGCTGTAAGAGAGTAACATAGATGAACTGACAGAAGTACCAGACGGGAAATATTGTGCCTTTCAAGGCACGTGCGTTCATACATGCCTGGCATTACGTCCGTGCGAGGCTTACTGTTTCTACTTGCAGTAAACACCGAGGATGGTACGTTATTACTTGGTTTCAGTTGATCTCATTAGCCAGGAACTATCAGTTCGCGACGAATTATTGCTGGCAGACGAGTAATACCGTGGCATTGTCGATTTTACCGAGTACCAACGCTACTGGAACTAATCAATGACGAACAGTTGCAACAGCTAAGTGGTACTCGAGCGAACGCGTGCACAATGAATGTTCAACGCAGAGAGTTACTCGGGAACGAAGCCTTTTATCGAAAACCTCGTTCCCTCCTTCGCGTCGTATTCTTCTTTGACGATATCTGCGATGGAATTGAATCTTCTAATTCCGATGCAACAAAGAACATCGTTATTCCTTTACTCTATCTCGTTATTAGACGCAGTATTCTTCCGTTTCCGCTCTCCGAACTCTTCGTCGCGAGTAATAAAAGACGTTTATCAGGGTAGCGACACAAAGAATTTCTAATCTAAACGGACACAGGTTACCGAAATAATTAATTAATATTACGCTCTCCCTTGTTCCCCGGTGGACGGAGACGTTTAATTAACGACTCTTTCAGCCGGCGGTGCTTTCGCCAACTTTGCTCTTCGAGATTTGAAGCAGCCGTGTCAAGGTCCCAATTCCAGTGAAAAGTTCCGCGTGTAAATCAGTTACAAAGAGCGTCGCAGTAAATTTCAATGCGGAGCCGGGAGGAAAGAAAAGACAGAAAGGGAGGAAAGAAAGGGGGGAAAAAACGATAGAAACTTTATTATACCGTTTTATGGCGGAGCGAGTTTCTCAGAGTTTCAAATTCCCTTAAGAGATTCCTGCGTTTCCCTTTTGTTTGGACCGAAACAATTCACGTGGAAACGTTAAAGCGCTGCCTCCGAGGCGTGAATCCGAATCGTCTTAGAAATTTCCGTCCCGCACCGCTTTCCACTGTGTCGCAATAAGCGTCTATTATGCTTCGTTATGAACTGGATTCGAGGACGTGGATCTCTTCCCGCGTCGCCCCGTTCGCCGGCTCTTCGGACTTTCCTCCGCGAATTGTTTGAACAACCTGACCAGGTAGGCCGTTCCCTTTCCACACCGTTTTCGTACGGTATACCGAACATCGCCGACGTGGATAATCTTCCTTCAAGGTGATCGATCACTGGATTTTATCGTTGACATAGTTTTGATTAGCGTACAATTGACAATTAAGTAATCTCTACAAAAATATTTAACCCTTTACACTCGAGAGGTGACTCTCAGTAACCATGTGACTCCATACAACAAAACTGAAGTTGAATATTTAATATCTCAAATTAGAGTTTGCACTGCTACGTGAAACATTTAAATAGCACCTCTGTTGCTTAATTTATCTATGAATTATCGTTAAATTAGTTTCAAACCATACGACCTATATCTCGTCAGAAAATGTTGAATATTTCCATTGAGAAACTTTCGAGTGGAGTTAATACGGATTATATTCAGTTGCTTCGGACATTCATTGCAATATTCAAGCAAAACTATCTTCAAGATCACTCATTCAATCCTCCCGAGGTATCAATAATTGCGAAACAAAAATGTCGAATCCAGTAATTTCCAGTACGGTAATTCTAATATTAAAAAACACCTCATCTAATCGTGGATCTGCAAAGTAAATCAGTGAATAATCCGGTAGATAAGCCGTTAAGCATACTCTTGGTATAGACGCAACGAGTTGAAGGGCCACTCGAGCGAAGTACATACTTGCGCATACTTTTCAATTAGGATTAACGATTACCGTTAAATTCAAGGACCCGGCGCGTCGGTTAAGTTATTCGCGGGCGGATCGAGCGAACAATGGTCCGCGAATCGGACGAAGTGCGAGCGGAGCTGTTTCTTGCGGGCCCGTAAATGGGAAAACTTTTCCGATATGCCCGTTCCCAACGAGCGCTAGCCAATGACCTTGGCGCCGCGGCGGAAGAGAAAGAGAGAGTGTAGGCTGACGTCCGTCGTATCGGCATTGCTGTCACCGATTTCCGGTGTTGTTCGATGAGGCATCGAAAAACTCCGAGTTCTGCTCAGCTGATTGTCCGTTGAAACGGTTCGACGCCGTTTCTCCGCTTCTCTCTTCCCACGCGCCGCGTTTCATCGGTGGCTCGGCTTTCCTTGGTCCTCGGCTGCTGGCAGTACGCTTCCGTTCCGTTTACGCGTATCGATAAAACACGATACTTGCGTAACTCGTACGGGAAGACGGGAACCGAGCCGTGAAGAATGAAATTTATACATCGGCGTTGTGTAATTGCAACTTCGTATTGGTTCGGATGTTCTCCTTATCTCCGATGGGACACGATTCAACTTCGACTGCTTATCGAGGCTTCGATCGATTCTGTAGTCTATGGTTCGGGGAACTTTATTTAATCGGCTGAAGGAATATGCGTGTATCGTTGGAGAGAGGAATCGGTAGATCGAGTGGCGAAACCATTGTCCCATTTCTTTTCCTGCATCCGTTAGCTTACTAGTTTAAATAAATTAGCTAATTTCTTTCACAATTTCTTAATCAGACACGAATCCTTCTAAACGAACTCTCATAATTTCCATGAAGAGAATTAAGACCTCTAATTCTATATTTATATTCTCGGTTTTATTCTGAATTCTACATTCGTATATTTATTTCCTCGCTCTCGGTTCTGTACTCAGACTACACGTATTTCCCGTCGACCGTCGGTTCGGAAGTAGACGCGTTACACCGGGAAAAACAGCGTCGCTCGGTCGCGTTGTTTATTTGCGAGAACTCCGGGGGAAATCGAGAGTAATAAGCGGTTCGCGAAACAAAGGTGGGTACCGCTCGCGCGTAACGAGCCACACACACGAGGAAAAATAGGGGTTGTCCCTGATTCCGGCCGGCAATTTGCCTCCGGTGACGGGAATGACAGTCATCAAGAGAATTTCTCGCGGTAGGCAGCCGCGAGCCGCGATCCGCCGTTAGTCTCTTTCGTTCGTCGAGGGATATATCGTCGACGGCTACGACCCCCGCGCGTTTCGCCAATCGGCTCCTAACAAGGACCTCGAAGGACACCTGGTTTCCTCGAACTTTCTCGCCTATCGGGACGCACCGACATCTGTTTCGAATTTGCTGGCCGCGACGGGACCGAAGACAGGGTGGTAAATTAACCTTCGCACAATGAACGCTGGGTCAGTTCGACCGTTGCCGCGCGTCAACCTTCAAACGAGTTTTCATTTGCAAACGAGGAAAGTATTTCCCAATGAGAGAAGATTCGTAAGACTTGAACTATAAACATCTGAAGTTTCAATTGAAAATTCACGTTCTGCTATAGGGTGTTGAAGGATATATTTTCGAAAGAAACGATAGTTCATAGGTCCGTCGAAATGCAACCGACACGGTCCAACTCTTTGCACTAAATATTCAACTCTACGCATCGATGCACGAAATACCTGTTCCTTAATTCACGTATGTTCTCATTACTCAACTTCAAAAAATGCCGTCTGTTTCCCATCGGAAAATGTTGGATGCTTCTCGTGAAACTCTTTCGAGTGGCTTTACGCTAATTAGTCGCTAACGAGTCGCTACGCTGCGAACAGCACGCGTGCTTCGCGTTTCGTAACGACTCGCATGATCGTTATTCGGATGAAACTGTTCGAACGGCGATCGGCTTCGAATTTTCCCGTACCCTGGAAAATGACTGCTCGAGGGTCGACCCTTTGTCCCCGCGTTCGGCCGAAATCGGCCCGTAACGGCGGGTGGCCGTCGAAGATAGAGCCTTCCGAGGGCCGCTCGGCGAGGGGGATCCCGGTAGTAGCGAACCGTGGCCCTCCCATTCGCGATGACGATAATTGGCTAATTAAGTCACCCTCACGGCTCGACCGTTGGCCCCGCCGCACACCGCGTGTGTTCCGGTAATTCACTTCCAGGCGTCTCTCTTCCTGTGACACAACAATGTGGGTCAACCGACGCGTGTGCCATAAACCGCCGCTGTTAGGCTAGACGTCGCGCTACGTTTACGATCGCTGCCGTTTCGGCTGCTGTGCACTTACACGCTGTTAGCGGAACTATTTCGCACGGTTAATGTGTGATCTGTACAGTAATTGTAGGAATAGATTAGCTTCGGTTTCTTCGGACATTATAGTATTCGAGTGAAGCTATTTTTTTTAATATTTTTATATTTATATTTAATATCATTCCGAGTATTCGATGCTTCGAAGACATCGATGATTAACAAACACATCGAAATCAGTCGGTATTTATATCTAATACCACAGAACGCTAAAGCTACCGTACCAGTTCAGAACGACTGGTTTCGGTTCTTTTCGCAATCATCGATATCTTAAAGCAATAACATTCGAATCGAATATTCGAAGTGATCTTGGAAATAGTTTCACTTGAATACTATAATGAATATCTGAAGAAACTGAGAGTAATCTATTATTATAATTTTTAGAGGAATTAAGAGTGTCAAAGAATTGACTAAAATAACCAAATACAAGTAGAAAATATACAGCGACAGATTCGGAACAGAACTCGATAAAATGAATACCCAGTTCTTCAGTCAGCATCTCAGTACTTTGTTCAAGCTGTAGTAATCGTGCTATCTCGACGAGCCTTGAAAATTACACCGTCATTCAGATCTAATTATCCCGAATCGTACAGTTGAAATGTTATTGAAACAGCCTCTTCGTACCAACGAACCGAACGAACGGCGAATAAATTCAACCCGATTGTTCGATCTCCGAATAACGAATAATTAGTTATCCGTAATTTTTGATTCGCGATTAATACGGGAACGTTCGTTGGAATAAAACGGCCAGCGTCGAGGAGGGAAACGAATTGGCTGCACTTGACACGCGGCGCGCGGTGCAGGCCCCAGCCAGGAATTCGTAGTCGGCTCCCATTCGCGAGACAGCCGAGCAGACTATGCAAATAACCCGTGAAACCGTGCGCGCGGTCTCGGCGCACACGTGAAAGCAACGTTACTGCGTGCAACGGTTGTCTTGGTGCACCACATTCTCGCGCACACGTGCAGCTCCGCGCGTTCGCGGATGTGCAAGGTGTCCTGGAAAATCGGACAGCCTCCCGTTTCTTCTCCGTCCGTTCGTCGGACGCTGCGAACAGATTTTTACGTTGATCGACGTCTTGATTGACACAATTTGCTTAAAATTCAGCGGAATTTCATTAGGGAATTTCAGGGATATTTTATTAACCAAATGGATTTAAGGATCCCCTGACAATTTGCCAGAAATTCTGTGGGATTTCATTAGTAGATTTGAGGGATGTTCCATTAATTAAATGGATCTAGGGATAATCTCCCTACGATTTGCCTATAGATTCGACAGGACGATTAATGAATTTGAGGCTATTCCATGATTCGTCGATCGAGCTTCGAATCGAAACGTGGAATTGCATTTCCCAAGAACTCTCGGGAAATTCGAAACTTAGAATCATCGCTAATAACGGGGAACGGAGTAGACGATTATCTCCGCCGAAAGCCTCGATACTCGATCGAACCGAGATTGAAAAACGAAGGGCACTTCGAAGATAGGAATTAATAACTCAACAGGTGATCGAAAGCTGAAGTGGTCATTAATAACGGAAAATCTTGGAAAATTCGAAACTTGGAATCATCTGTAATAACGGAGAACGGAGTGTATCGAAGCGAGATTGAAAAACGAAGGACTCTTCGTCGATAAAAATGAGAAACCTAGCAGGTGATCGAAGGAGAAGGTTTCCCAGCGATGAAAGGCGAAACTCAGACGAGAAAAATGAAAGGATCAGTCCACTTTCTTCATCCTTCTCCTGCTTCTTTCATATAATATCTTTCTCTCTGATTTTTCACCAATCATCGAGTTCCTGCGGGTCATCGTCGTTTCCCGTGAAATTTCGCGGAACTGACGGTCAACGAGCGATACATTTTTCCTCGACACTCCGTAGAACGGTAGCCGATGCGTGTCCTGCACGTACACGCGTGCACTTAGAACGCTCTCGCCGATACACAGGAGTTACACGGTATATAAGCCGGGTGATACCGTTTGCCGGGTACATCGGGGAAATATACGGACACGTATCCACCGACATTATCGCCACCTTAAGCCCATCCCGGGTTACGTCTCGCGCGCGGAGAGAGGCCTCTAAATATTGATTCGAGGGAAATTATGTATGGGAACTGTGCAACGTCTCCCATGAATCTTGCAGACCGTTCCCCGGTACCAATGGGAATTTTTCTTCGCGTCTATATATTCCTCTTTGCTACAGTCGCCGACACTTGACCGATGCTCGGACACACCTGGAACTTTCCCTTAACTCCGGGGCTCTTTTAACCCTTTGCGCTCGAGGTGGCTCTCAGTCGCCACGTGATTCGATACAAAACTGTGAAGTTGAATATTTAATATTTCAGATTAAAGATTGCATTGCTACGTGAAATATCTAAATAACACCTCTGTTGCTTAATTTATGAATTGTCGTTAAATTAGTTTCAGACAATGTGACCTATATCTCGTCAGAAAATGTTGAATGTTTCCATTGAGAAACTGTCTCTCGCTCGTCGTTTGATTTAGAACAAAATGGTAAAATCTTGTATATAATATTCAATTTTGTACAATGTATCGTTGATTTATAATTCGCTCGCCTGGCCGATCTTACTTCCTCGTACTCGGACTTACAAATAAATGTAGTTCACTTGAATCTCTGCTTTATAATTTACCAACGATCATATCCGTCGCATTTAGTTTAACACGATTTTCCAGCGGATATTTTAGAAAGGCTCGCCGTTGCAAGAAGCTTTTAAATAAATTCGCCCGTTAATGCGCATCCTGGAGTATTAATGAATCGAAAAGCCGAATAAATGAATTTTTGTAATTCGCAGACGAGAGCGTATTAGGCAACTCGGCGCGGCGGTTCTAGTGTTAATTAATCTCCGCGATATCGCGTTTAATATTGCTCCTCTTAATTGCAATTAAAAGAGAAATACGGCTTCAGTTACAGGAACCGCGATGCGTATGCATATTCATTCGTTCGTTCGGTGATTATTTAATTCAACAGTTGTTGTTCAGCTCGAGGATCCCCGTTATTATTCCCCGATCACTGTTCGCTGAATTTCCATCATCCACGATGGAAATGTATTCACGATCGAGCCGATCGCTCGGTGAATTGATTGACTCCTGCTTGTCGAAACGTTGCGTACGCGTGACCCGTTCACGGTGATCCATAGACCGCGTTTTATGCATCTCGAATTGCACGGGATGCTCGTGACGCGTTAAACTATACAAAATCCACGAAGCTTAGCGATCTTTGTTACATCTCCTAGGAAAGCCCGTGTTATATTGTAATTTTCTTCTCCTAATTGCATTTGTAACACTTGCTCCATGAGTTTGCTGCATACCGAGTGTTACAAACATTATTCGCTAAAGGTTTACATCGATTTTGATCGATTCGATTACTCGAATGTCCTAGTTGTCTATTTTTAACCCTTTGCTGTCTGCAGGTTCCACTATGGCAGTATTTATATTACATACTTTAACACTGACTGCCACGTTTTAACGTAATTTTGAATATTGATTGTCTTGGTGACGTATCGAAAGTTTTATTGAATGTGTGAGATATAAAAGTAGTAAAGTAATCGTTACGAAGAATCTCGCCTCTTCAGTTTTATTAAGCAAACTGTTTCGATTGTATGGGAGTTTTGATAATTATTTACTTGGCAGTCAAAGCGTTAATAAATAATCTCGAGAAGACTGCCCCAAGATTTGCTGCACTGCTTTGTTTCAAGGACATCGCTTTGTCTAGGAGGAATAGATGCGATGTACTGTAATAAAATAGAATAATACAAACTGTGCAACAAACGTCCGTAAATTCACCGTTGAAAGCTGAAATGTCCAGGAAGATCCGTTGCGCGCCGATCTCGAAATCGAAGACCGAGGGAGCGCGACGCTTGTTCATTTCGGATTCATTTGGGTCAGCCGAGAATGGCCTCTCCTCTCCGCATCGTTGGTACCACACGCTAATGGTATAAATGAGACCTTATCCTGTTTTTTGTTGGAACGGACACGTTCGCGTGAGCACGCACAAGCAGTTCGCAAATGGTTCCGGACAGTTAGCTTTTCTAGCATGGAGCGCACCGGTGGATTTCCTTCTTTCTATTCCATGAAAATTTCAATTCTCCCTCCCCCCCCTTTTTCCCCTAACTCTCACGTTAGCAACCGGACGCTCGGCTGCGCGTTCTTTTAATTCTCTTCTCGGCGATTCGCCTTTGTTCCCGTTATAATTCGACAACATCGATTCCCTTCTATTCGAACGTTTCCACGTCGGTTCGTACCTTAATAACGAAAACAACGGTACCTCTATAAAACATTGTTAACACTCGTCTGATCCATTGAAACGCTACAATATCGAAGTTTTAATGAACACAGAACATTGGTCACCGACGCGACAAACGATTCGTTAGAAGCCAATGTTAAGTCCAGAAGAGAAAATTTGAGAAAACTAATTCTGCTTTGAAAATAATTAAATAAAAATTGATAAATATTCCTAACATCCCCATAATGTAACAAAAATACCACCATAAGTTTAGCTCTATACGTCACTTTCGTCCGAAGCATTTGTCCTAACCACTGATCCTCTCTCGTCTCGTCGAGAAAACGGTCGTTTGGCACTGTGCGTCGCGTCGGTAGGAAACCGTTCGTGTTCAGGATCGATTCGCGCCGCGATCGAACGCGGCGGTGTCCGATTGATCAGCGCGATTCCGTGACCGGAGCTAATATTAATCGAGAACGGGGAGGTGGACGCTCGGCCGGAGTCGGCGCCGCCGAACGGAGCGAAGGAACTGAAATTAAATTAAAACCGTTTCACGGAATAATGGTGTCCCAGCCGGGTATTACCGAAGGAACTAAACTTGTCGATGGGCCATTGATACGGTATCGGCCGATCGTTAAGCGCATTCCGGCGGGCCGCAATCTTCGAGGTCTCGAATCGGCGGGCTGTCCCGGTAACGAGGAGACGTCCTCTCTCGGCGCTCGGCCGCAAAACGGGCCGCATCGACAACTATTCCCCTCGATAATGGCCTTTTCCCGGCGACCAGATAACGAGCGAACGCGGTCTCGTCATTGTCCCGTTTTAACGCTTTAAATGCCAGCGCGCGCCCGGTTTCGGGAAACGGTCCGGGGGAGGAGGCGACGGCCATCCCTCGGATCATCGTTCTCATCCATCGCGCTCGAACCGGCGCGCGTGAAATTCGATACCCGTGAAAATCCGAGGGAAACGATCTCGACTATTCCGCGAAGACAGGAATATTAACACGTCGAGCGGCGTGTCAGTCGCTGGTGACCGACGCTTCTGAATGACTAAAAACCAATCGTAACGTATAAGACAACCGATGTGAAATAAATATGTCTAACAACCAAACTAGGTTGATAATAGTGTAACGCAAACGTTGCAACGATTCATAATCGTTCCTGCTTTTCTTTGCTACAAAAGACAAACTCTATGGGAAAACGCTTAAGATTTTCGTGGCGCTTAACGTGGTAACACTAAAACTACCAGAAGGGTCAAATGACCCGTGCTTGTAGTTTTAGCGAAGTCATCGTTTCGATCACTTCTGCTCGAGTTGTCTGGACCGTCGGTCGTTCTACAGTATTTTTACTCGATAGAAAAAATGTATTTTTAGAAAAAAACACGTGTCTCTGTTATTCTCCTCGTGAACCAGATCGGCTTCGCGCTCGCGACGTCGTCGCTGTTCCACGTGGCCGCGTGCTCGCGAGGATTCGGTGCATGGAAAGTAAGCTTCTCGAAATAATTAGAGGATCTCGTGTCTCGAGAGCAGGAATCAAGTGGAATCTGCATTGCACGAGCCTCGGTAATCCGAGCGGCATTCGAACGTTTCGACGCTCGCGCTGAGCACGGATTACCCTTTTTCGATCGCTCGGCTGTCCGGCGAGAACAACGGAATCTTCGATTTTCGCTGTGCGCCGAGTCGCTTCTAGCTAATAACGTGGCCAGGAAAAAAATCCGAGCCTCGAGAACCATTGATGCGCGATGTTGGATCGTTCGAAGGGCATTTCTTCCTTTTTCCGTAATTTGCTCGATTAACGGTTCCTAACATTCGAATTAGACTGAAAGGAGCTGTTCGAATAATTAGCATGTTCCTATAGAATAGTGCAAGAAGAAAATTGACCCTTTAAAACAATTACCTAATATTCTACCCCTGAATTCTCCTAACAGTTCTAATCGATAGCCTTCGTTAAGCTCTATAAAATAATCGTTTCTCTCGGTTTCGCGATACGATAAACAGAAAAGCAAGTGTTTTTCTTTACTCTTGTACGCTTTGAATTCTTACGAAGTTCTAAATAATTCTTAACACTAGATTTACGGACATATATTCTACAATTTATTCTATTGTTCCTAAAATCGTTCGTTCAGTCGGATTTTGGAAATTAGAGGTGTAGGAATTGACAATTAGGATACATTACACAAACATTTACCAAATAATGTTTACGAGATCCAATATGCGTCAAACGTACGCATTCCGTAGATCTAGCGTGAAACTACAAAATAGAATGTTGACGGAGCGACAAGAAACGGTCGTTCCAGAGGAGGGGACGAACAAGTGTTTCGACAAAGAGTCTCGGAAGACATTGTGTTTTCAACCGCAGAGTTTCCTGGGTCGCGCGACCCGATAACAGCGATTCGGTTGGCAGATTAAGCGAAGTTACAAGATCTGATAAGAGGTGTCCCACACACAGCGAACCGATAATGACGAAGGCCAGGATTATTTGATCTGCTACAGGCAACTCGGGGACTGCCTGTACCTGATACGGATAACCTTGAACGCACAGGATCTGATAACTGTGGGCCAGAAATCGGTGAATGCGGTAGATAAGGACACCTATTTGACTCACGTAACTCAGTGGGGAAGCCGATAATTGCTGTGAAACGTGACGATTGGCAGGGGACGCGGAAGGGCGATTGACTAATAGGGTCTGCTTCTAAGTTTCAGCTAACTTCGACTAAACGCCGACAGATAAGAAAAGCACGAAGTGGTTGACGATTAGGTATTAACCAGTTAACGCTAAAACTACCGAGCACTTGAGATATCAAACTAATGAGATATCGATGAAATATTCTTAATCACGTTTGTACAAGCATTATGACGAGAAATCAAATTAAATCTTACACAACAGTCGAGCTGAACGATCTCTCGCCGAAAATGAACCCTAGATTACCAGTCTCTCTTTAAAATAACTATCGCGTCTATTTATACCCGCGGAACAAGTGCCTGCTGTGTATAGCTCATTACTCTAGAGTTCATTTCCTGCAGTCAACACTAGTGCAATCGAGCGTTTAACGCGATTAACATGTAATCCTTATGAAAATTGTAACGATATAATCGCTCTCGTCGTATATTGATCACAGTATGGAAGCGAAGCTACTTATTGTTCGAATCATTTCGAATACTCAACGCTTCCAAGATATCAATGATTGCGAAACAAGGAAACTGGTTCGCAACGATTCATTCTGAAACCGAATGGAACGTTACCGAAGCACCTGCACGAACCGTAGGTGTATAAAGATCCGTGGCCCATCGATAAGTCTGTTCTCGGAGCGGACACGTGGCGCGTCCCAGAAATCAGTTCCAGATATCGGAGGAGGACAGACGTAGAGTTCGCGCTCGCTAAGTCGGCCGAAAGCAATCCCATTTATTATTCCCCGTGGCATTTCTCGGCGCGAGATCATCATATTCGCCGGTTAACGCGGCGTATCCCCCTTCTTCGAATCGGCCGTCGATACGTAATATTGCGGAGCGGCCGTGTCGAGAGTGATTCATCGACCTCTGTTTATCTTTCAGCCTTTACCCTAGACTGCATGTCTCTTTACCGCGGCCCCTGTCATCGCGGCGTGTGCACTCGTAAAAACAGATGTACAGGCTGTCGGGAGATGACTCGATGCACGCCGGAACGGCGCAGGGGCAACAGGCCTCTTCCGTCGAGTGTTTTCTTTGTGATTTCGCTCGGCTACGTGAAACTCCATTCGAGAACGGAGAATCACCATCGAAAATCGGATGAAAACTGACCGATCGAAGCCGCATTTCTTAGCAATAGACCGCTGCTGGCCTGTCCGTCGAGCTAACGTCGGGATAGTAGGTCGGTTCATAAATCACTGGCTCAGAATAATAGTCTAACTGCTTCAGATCAGAAAATCTAGCTCACGCGTTAATGAACAGTTCAGTGGAAAGTTGAAAACCGTGGAAGCGTTCGAGTGTCGAAAATCTTAATTAACACGAACTACCGATTTGACACGGTGAATGTGTAATCTGTAAAAATTGTAACAATAGGTTATTCAGTTTCTTCAGACAATCATAGTATACAAGCGAAGGTATTTCTAAGGTATCAATAATTGCGAAACAAACAAGTACTTCTATTGTTAACCTCTAGTACCATACATAACCAAACTGCTAAATAAATCTTCCGAAGCAGCAGAATTCAGAGAACAAAGTAGACACAAATTTCGTTCAAGCCTCATAACGATGCAGAAAGAGCAGCGCAAAAAGCGCGCATTATTTTCAGCTGGGCGATAAATAACCGGTCCCAACCCTCGCGAGGTGACGGAAGAAAGCGTTCGAAAGGTCAGATCTTTGAGAAGTAGCCGGCGACGTCTCCGGCACACCTTTCATCGGCGCTTGAGGATGAAAAAAAGTGAACGGCGACTGGTTTCCGAAAGAAAGTCCAAGCTCCTTTATTTCGCGCGTTGCGTCCAGTCCGCAGTTTTACTTTACTTTTGGATCGATCGATCGGCAGCTTTCACCGCCGCTCCGGAGCGCGGTTTTCCCGGAACGATCCGCGGGCCTGGCGATCGCTTTAACGAAGATGCTTCGGAGTGCTTTCACTATTCCCGGTATCGGGACTTGATTTACGGCCGGCCGTTTAATTGCGGCGTAATCGCGGCTCGTTCGGTGGCTACGACCTCCTCGAGCGTCGTCCGCGGATCGCGTTCCGTCCGCGTCGATGCGTGCACGGTTTCGCGCGACGGCGAACGGAACCGATCGAGGCTCGATCGCGATAACGTCCGATACGGGACTTGCAAGCTCTTGGCTCGATCCAGCCTCGCGTTGCGACGAAATTTGTTTGACCGATCGGGAAACATGGGGATAAGGAATGAATGGGAAATGAAAGTAATGAAAAATGGGCAGTAAATACCGAGTAAGTGACGGATGGTAAATAATGAACGCATTAATAATAAGCGGGGCTGATAAGCGGAGGATGATTGTTCCATCGAGGCGTTAATCGACTCGCGACCCTCGGAAGACTCGTTCGACTAAACGACAATCATTCATACCAATCGAACGATGTAACGCTAATTGCGAAGGAAATAAGTAACCACTAGTCGAATAATAAAAGTCAAAATGTCCTAGACACGCGCAGAATTTGGACTGGTAACTTGGAGAAAACCAACGAGCCGTTCGAGAAACACAATTAATCCTAATTGGAATTTTCGTGAATTAGCATCTCTCGTTTGCACAACCGCTCGGTGGTTGTCGAGCGAGGGTTCGCTTACCATGTGAAAGGGGAATCGTTAGCGGAACCATCGAAAAAGTCGAACGGTACTCGGCTGCCCCCTTGAAGTGTCCCCTGCGCCAGCGTTCGCGCTTATTTAAAACGGCCGTCGACAATAGGCCAGCCCAATGCGCCCGGCGCCATTGTGCCCAGGTTAGAATAGGGTGGCGCGAAGAATCGAGAGGCGTGCGTGTGGCTGATTAAATATTTAACAAGCAGCGGATCCTTTGTATTCTGAGCCGGCTGTCTCCGTTGCGGCGTGAATCACGTTTTTTCCGTTGCCGCCGCGGCGATCGTTTCGAGCCCCGGCAATCTGCTTACGAGTCAATTAACGGGGAATCGTTTTGCGAGCAATCAGGTATCGGAATGCGGTATCTCGTTGCGACGGATATACCGGTGGTTCGCTTTTAACACATCGCGTACCGGCTAATTTTCAGGAAACTGAATTGCACTGACGCCGATTTTGGCGTCATTATATAAAAACGAGATTTCTCGGTGCCAGTTAGGCAAAAATGAAGGGACTTATCGTTTGATGGATGGGTGTTAATCTTCGTCTAACGATGTTAACCTCTTAACTTATAATAACGTTAGATTATAGAGCTACCGCAGGCATAGAATATTCCTAGAATTTCTCCGATGATCATTACATGTTGATTAGACGATTCGATGTAATCGCTTGGCAATTTTCCAGAGAGGAGACGTTTATCCGAAGATGGGGTTGAAGCGACGGCGCAACAAAGAGGGGACTCGATGAGGTGATTAATTTTTCGGCGGCCGAGGTGGTGTAGAAGAAGATGATGACTGCCATGGCTAGGTTGCCTTGTAAGCAGACTTCGCCTTCGCAGCAGCAACGGGTGAACAATTTTGGGAACAGTCGAAACACCTACTGGGACATGCAGCCCAGGAATCCGGCACCCCCGTACGTCAGGAATCATCATCGGCACGTGGATCATACCGGTAAGTCCGTTGAACCATCGATGTCTACGACAACATGCTTAGAGGAATATTTACTAAGCTTCTTAGAATGTTTATCATGAGATTTATTAAAATATTTCTTGGAAAACGTATCAGAATATTTCTTGTGAAATTTATTGTGAAATTTATTGGAAAACTTGTTATACCACACAAAGTACTGTACATTGGATATTTTACACATGCTTTCCTGTTAACCTTGTGCAATTTCACACTTGCAAAATTCTCATAAACGCACGAAAGTCTGCAATCTCTTCGTAATAAGCTTATCAGCAGACTGTAGGTCTTCATGGAAACTTATGGAGTTCGGACGGAGAACGATCTCTTCCGAAAGGTACCATAGAAAGCGATGTACTTCGCATATTCTGCATACTCCTCGGTATCGCGTGCGGCGCGCTTTCGAATTTCCCATAAGTGCATCAAAATCCTCGGTCTATTTATTAATAAACTCGCGGATGTTTGCGATCGCTCGTGACACGCGTGGTCGAGCGTACCGCCGTTAACTTGAAACTTCAATGAAGGTTAGCAAAGTTTTTATCTTATTTTTAATCGACTGGAATAGCTCGTTAAAGAGGTTGGCTCTTCATCTAATTTTCATTGCGGCTCGTTCATCGAATACACTCGGTTTTCTACACTTCACTTTAACATCGAATCGTCGTTCGACGAATAATAGAGTCACTTACTGTTTCTTCTTAGAAATTGTTCATTTTCAGAAACTGATGAAGTCCCATGAACTTCTCTGAGCATCTTCCATCGATCCATCGGTACGAATTCACGGGTGACGAGTGCAGAGGTCGAAGGGTTGCGCTACGTCGCGAGCCGACGTATTTATTCCCTGTACGCGTATCGCCTTTACATTGACATTGAAGTTCAAAGTGTCAGCTTTTCAAGATCAGCCTTTTTTCTGCATTCCGCGCAACCCTCGGAGATATAAAAAGAGACGCTGACCGTGGGATAAAAAACTCGCGCGTCGTCCATTACTTCTCCCCCGTTGAAGAATTCAGCGGAACGCTGCAATCGCGTGCGAAAAATATGTCTGATCTGCCAGTTTCACGTGCAGGACGACCGGAAGCTGCCGAACTCGTTTGAAACGGTTCGAACCGATCCGAACCCGGCGGAAAATCAATTCGGCGGCACGTGCGGCGAATTCGCGGCTCATAAAACCGTTCATTATTCACACCGTGAACCGCGCAACCTTACCCGGGAAAGTTTTCTATCCTTGAACGATGTCCCTATCGACCGGACCCGTTTTATCTTCACCCTTCACCGTTATCGTCATTAATTATCCCTTTCGCGGCGAGGGGACAAACACACTTGAACAGCCTGTCGATTCTAATGATCTTCGGAGCGTTCGAGCATTTATTGACACGCCGCTACCGTGTCGATTACGCCGTTGTTGGAACAGTTTGTAATTGAAACGTGTTATTTGGATAGCTAATAACGCGTATGGAACGAGTACGTTAATTATTCGTGGACAATGAATTTAATACTACTCCGTGGGTGAAGATTGTTTAAGGTATACCAAACCTTCGCGGATACTGCCGCATTAGATGAGTAATAAGTTAAATAGCTTAGATAATAGAGAATAAGGAAACTTAGTACTTATATAATAACTTAAATAATAGAGTAGTTAAATTATTTATTTGCAGTTTGGTATTGGAAACATAAGTTTCATCTCGATGAAATATCGACGTTTCTCCGCGAAGGACTAGAACTATCGAATAGATTAAAATCTATTTAATTTATTCCAGTTATTGAACAGATAAATAAAATACTAGAGAAATTGATCCAGCTGTGCAAACTGAATTGCAAGTTAATCGAAGTCCTCAGTAGTTGCACTGTTGCGGTTTCTACAGGACAATTTCAAAGACAGTTGAACTGCTCGGCAGTTGCAATGTTAAGATAAAAGGTCGTTTGTTCACGAGTGTTGTTCACTTTCAATGAGTGTACGTGTTTCTTGCCTTTCCGAGGAGATTTCTCGGTTATTTTCTCGAATGACGCGGCGGTAGTGTTATTATTTTTCAAAGACAGCGAGGATTCGTCGCGGTTCAAGTGCACCGTGCAACCGCCGCGTTCCGCGCGTCTAGACACGGATTTCTGTCGCCGCGGAATCCGCAGTTCCTCGAGCTAGCTGCTGGCTCATCTGTTTTCTTATCTCTCTTCCGCCGCGATTATCGCGGCTCGCTTCAGCCCCGTTTCAAAAGAAAGTCCCCCACACTGTGTCGAACACATGTCATCGGCTACCGTGACCGACACACGCGATTTCGTCGACGTAACGAGCGCCGAGGAACGCAATTTACGGTTTCAGAATCGAGGATACTGCTGGCGATGCTTTCGTTTTGAAAACTGAATAGCACGGCTGACGGTTGTTTCATTTTGTTTCGGAAATTGAGAATAATGGACACCATTTTCGTCCGAAGCATTGGGAACAATATCTTCATTTGTGGTTCATACGTGTTCCAATTAAAAATTGTACCACAGTTTGTCAGGTAATGTTTCATTTAGATTATTCAATCCATAATTCATAATCTCGCGTTTTCTCCTGTACGACTGATAAATTTAGATCTTGGAATTCTGTGAATCAACGTCGTTGATTAAGTTTCTCAGGAAACTCGTGTTACGTAAACACAGACATCAACACTAGAACCACCGAGTAATTCGATTAAATTCTACTAATTTTTCTACGGAAACTCCAACATTGTTACTCCAGCATATTTCTAAATCGATTTCATAACTTTCCTCATATTAGAGAAGCATCTGTTTTTCCTCGATAATTGCAGCGGAATTTAGGAATTGCTGATTTCGACCCATTTGGTAGTTCTAGCGTTAACCAATCGGATCCGACGCGATTTACTTCGATTTTACGGTGTTCGCGAAGGAAGCGTTACTTACTGCTATGATTTATCGATTCCTAAATTTCTTAGTTCGTTCGCCGAGTCCGTGTACCGAGTAAATTATACGCGAAATATCGAATTACTCGACGCATTTAACATCGACTTCCATTCCGTTCCATTGAATTATTCGAACTCCGGCCAATTCTTTATTCGATTTGAGCGAAACCGTACAGCGCGGAGAGGCATCGGGCGGGGAATCGACATAGATACGCCGTATTACCGTTAGTCATTTCTGATTACCTTTGAACGATAAGGAAATCATGTGATATTCATGATAATTCCTGACCTCCTTCTTAAGTAGCATCATCGAGCCATGATTCCTCGAGATTTTCCGATTTTAACCCTCGATCTGCAATACGAACCTTTCACGATCAATCTTGATTGTCCATTGTTTTCGCTGTTGTGAATATCGGAGCAAATTTTAAGACACTTGTTACAGTGTCGATAGTTCGTATCACTGTTCGATGGTCGGACCGACAAAGTTCGATCCGGAGAAATGAAAAGCACGTCTCTCGCGTGATACGTCGCAAGCCACAAAAAGTTCCTCCCGATGTCACGCCGCCGAGTGTCAAACAAAAACCAAAGGAACCCCCGCCCGACGCGGCTTCTTTTTTTAGAAACGTCTTACTTGAAGATTCCTCCAACCGTGTCAAGGGACACGGAGCTTCTTATAGCGCTCGTTTGTTAGCGTGTGGTTAAAATGGCCCGAGCGGTTCGTTCCTCCGAATGTTCAGCTCGCGTCTAATTATTTTTAGCGATCCTTGGACCCTCGATCCAATTCCTCGATCGCCGTTTCTTATGCGCCAATTGATTCCTACTACAAATATCTGCCCTTTCGAATCAGTGGCGATAATTGACGCTGCTGACCGAGAGGAGCATTAGCTAAATGCGAAGCACAGTCATTTGTTTCCACAAATAACCCTAGATTACTCCAAGAAACAAAAATATTAAACGTTGCATGTAGTTTATCGGCAAAGGTATTCGTTGTCTTGCGATAATTTCAATTAATTTTACTTAGATTTCTTGCGAACTAATTAACGTTTGATGACTTTCGAAGTAAAATGTATATGTAGTACACACTCGATTAGCAAGAGGGTGAATTTCAAATGCAAAACCTATATAGATCCTGCGAGACAAGACTCAAGTTTCCTTTTTATCGTTATCGGTGCGCCTTATCACTGTTCCGTTCCATTCTTCGCGTTATTCCATCGATTCCGAGATGAAACGAAGGACTGTCCAGTTTTCTGGGACACCGGCTGCGTTTCCCTCGCAGAAGCCATTGTGTTTCGACACCGAGTTATTCGAAGTTTCTTTCATCGCCGAGTCACGCCGCGGCAAAAAGCAACGAAATGGGAGAATTACGGAGTTCGCAACTTTGCTCGGCTACGTCATCTATCTCCGCCATTTTTTCCCGAGCGTGCCCTCGCCATTATCGCGGCCGGCCGTTTTTCTCTGACCTTCAATTCAAAGGGAACGAATTCTCGCGCTTCTTTAATCGACTCGAACGAACCGATACACCGCGCCGTTTAGGGGAGTAATTTCCCCGTTATTAAAGGACATTTTCATGAAACGAATCGATCAAACGAGATTTTACGTGGCTCCGATTTCCCTTTTATCGAACGATCGCGCGGTAATGAGGGTTCATTGAAGTTTCTCGCTGCAGAATTGGAGGAATTAAGGTAAAGCCAGTAGTTGACCGGCTAAGACAAATTTTCCGCGTGAATAACCGTGAACGCTTGCTCTTTTTAATTACAAAGCGGACTTGTTTGAAATAGCTTAATAGCTGTGAGGTTAAAATTTGTCACGTTTTTCTGAAGAACGATCAACTAGTGATTAATTTACTTTGTTTTTCTTCCTTTCATTTTCGTTCCTTGGATTAACCCTTTGCCGTACTATTTACTTTCGCCTGTTTCTTAGTCGAACGAGCCTACGAAACTCTGAACGGCGAGCATCGTGTATCGACGGAAACTTATGAATATATGTTCCTGATATTTGTTGAAGCGAAAAACCGCGAGGCTCGCGGGACCGAGATAACCGAATCATTCCGCTTGGCAGCTGACTACTTTTAACCAATTGAACCGATTAAACCGATTCAAATTGCGGTCGAATCCTTTCTGTCCGTATTGGAAATCGCGATCGACGATCGCAACTTCGTATTAAACAAAGCGTTATCCTATGGCGTTGGCTGCTGATCAAACGTTGACATTCCAACTGCCGGATTTTCAAATTCAAATTCAAATTGTTATGAGAGTCGCTCAGCAGCCAATGCGGTTAAATCGATTTTCTGTTCCCTGATTTTCGTAAATTTTCCTGGAATAATCCTTTGTTTTCACAGCTTCCGAATAGGTCATGCAATCATTTCAAAAGGCGAAACATTAGTTTTCTCAATTTTTGTTTTCTGTACTTAACCTCATTGACTTCTGAACGATTCACACATCGATAATGAAATATTGACGAATGTCAGATCAACAAGTGAATTCGTATGTTCATCCTCGAGGCGGATTCGAAGCCGTTCAACGCTAGTTAGCGTCTTACACATGTTTTATTTAAATTCATTGTCGGCGGGGTAGCGCGCCACTGATTGTCGCGGCAACAATCAATTGACGCTCGTCCGCGGAGAGAGAGAAAGAGAGTACAATCGTGCCCATAAATTGCGTTTAACCCTTCAGACCCGATGCGACATTCAGTCGCGACTCGCAGAGCGTAGCCTCGTTACAGGAATTTCTGTAAGAGTATCAAGTGATTTATCGTCGAATAAAAACAAGCGAATGTCTGAATGACTTACAATGTGGAAGCTCCGTGTACCCGTCAATCGCACGATAACGTTCAATCATTGAAATTATGAATAACGTTATATTTCTGTTTATGTTGTAGCGTTCACTTACAATTCCTCGGCATTGTCGTACAGTTTAGTCTATTGTTCCTAGAGAAATCCGTTCACTTGGAAATTTAGCCCTGCGCTCGAAAGTCTTCCACTAGAAACACTCAACGTTTCCAATGGTACAAACGACATTCTTTAACCAGCCAATAAGAAAACACATAAACGAAGAAAAATCTACATTGTTTCAATATCTGAATTGTTCAGAAGCAAAAGTAGTTCGCAGAAAAGAAATATTAAGATCTCAGAAGGAAGAACGTTTAGCTTCTGAAATGATGAAACAAATGAAACTTTTTATTATCTTTATCAGCATTGTAATATTCGCAATTAACACATTAAATGCAGTACTACTCTTATAAATTTCTTTCCTCGTTATCTATATCACGGTATGTTCTCGCGGTAAGCAAACTTGGAATACTTCCAGTCGGTTAATGCCTCAGGTACCTATCAGTGTAATCCCATCGGCGAAAATCAACGTAAGCGTTTAGCAAATAACATTCAGAACGTTCGATGCACGTGAAATTAACGCGTCCCGTGAACCGGAGAAGCTTGACTATGCCGTGCGGCAGTGAAACGGTTAATATCGCGACGGAGTATCGAATCGCGCGGGGTCAGCGATCGAATAGCAGGATTCGATGGGTCCTCCGGACGTTATCGCTGTCGTGTATCGATGATTGTTACAAGGCGGGGGTGTCGGCTCCCCGGGGCGTGTCGGTTCGCCTGTCATCAATCATCGGCGTACGTGGCACGCGAAAACGGGAGGAAGCCGCAGATGTCGGCGTGCCGATCATTAACGGGTACTGGCTCGCTCGCTCGCCTTGTCGCCGTTTCAAACGTGCCACTTTAACCCGGGGTCCGTGCGTGCAACGCGTACACGTGCACACGGCATTGGCGGAGGAAGCTACCGAACTCCGGGAAGATCAAAGAATTGTCTGAGACTAGAATTAGAATTTCTGTGACATCGTTGTGTGAGAGAAAACCGACGGTTGATCGGTTAAAGAAAATTCTCTGCTTGAATAAGAGTGAACGCTTGCTCCTTTATTAACACTAGAACTACCGAGCATTTAATTCGATTAATACGCAATTCCTATAAAAATTGTAACAATAGATTATTTTTAGTTTCTTCAGACATTCATTATAGTACTCAAATGAAACTATTCATTTTCAAAATCATTTCGAGTATTCAATGCTTCGAAGATATCGATAATTGCTAAACAAAAAAATCGAAACCAGTCATTTTAACTGTAGTTCTACGTCTTTTTGAATGTAGTGGTACGGTAGTTCTAGTGTTAACCCTTTGCACTCGAAAGTTTTTATATATTAGACTTAATTTTGCAAATCAGAGTCTCCCGTCGAGTGCAAAGGGTTAATCTTCTAAGGAAAGATCCTTTGAAATACACGAAACTTTCAGTAGATGAAGCGAAAGTATATAAATTGCTTAAACAATAGAAGAAAATAAGATTTAGCGATATTTTCAGTAACTTCTTTTCCTAGTTCAGTCATCGAGAATGATATTGCTTTAGAAAGGAAGACGATTATACGTAATAATCGTGTGTTTAATTGAGTATATACGTCTAATTGATACTTATAACCGTATTATAACGAGCATATTTATGGAGACACCGCAGACTTCTACGGACTCAGACGGTTTCGACGCACGCTGCATTGCCGAGGATAATGACAGACTCAATTGTGGAGATCTTTCGTTCATCGTTTCCGGTAATTCACCGCGCGGCAGGATGTTTGTCGCGGCCATCCGGAAATAAAGTGAAACTATCAGGCAAGGTCGGCGTGGCTCGCAACGCGAAATTTCGCGGTGCGTTTTCACCGTAGAACCCTCAGTTTCATCAATTTCAATTTCATTAGTGTCGTTATATTATCATTGCACGTTTATCAAACTGAATGTCAGCGCAATGGATAGCATTATTTATAATATAGAACTGTTTGCGAATGATCATCGTTTAATTCAGTGTATTATAGCAATTCGATTTGCTTGGGGTCACCGGTGACCCCCATGGCGTTCAACGTGTTAATCAAGAGTCCACGTAAATATCAGAATACACAACATCATTTGCTCGCAGCGCGTCTCATCCCGAGGGACGTATTTCAGCAGGCTTCCGGGAAAAATCACCCTTATATTTCACGCGAATCTCCTCGAAGGCGAGCCGCCTCGTATATTTCCTGTTTGCGGGATCGGGGCTCGTCGAACGAATATATCGGGGGAAGAAAAAAATCTCCTCGCCGCTTTATCTTTGTCCTTCAGCGAAGAAGCTGCTAACAAACTGACGTAATATCCAGAGAAAGTGGGAGCACGACTTTCTATGCGATTGAACGAGTTTTATAGGCTTCAATTTTCTCGGCGAACACGCGTCTATCGGCGGTGTATCTCTCCGAATATGATATTACGAACGGTTCGCGTGATTTTATTGAATCTTCGTGTGTACGATTCGTCACGGTAGTATTACATTCGCAACGAGATTTCGAGATTCCTCCGGGAAACTCCTGCGCCTTGCAAGTATTGCGGAGTGAGCGTTTTCCGAGGTGGAAATCGAGACAGTTTGTTGTCGAAAATGAATCGGTGGAACTGGATTTTTATAAGAATCGAATGGGAAGACTAGAAACTTGGACAGAATGTGTAGAATCGAACGATTATCTCGATGAAAAGTATCGCTAAAGGATTTCTCTTCGTTTAGAGCTAATCGTGGCAATCGGACATTCCACGCGTTACAAGCGAATCATATTGTAACACGTTTGTCGATTCTCGTTGGGGTTAAAGGGTGGTTTATCACTTGCGTTCCGTGAAAACGATGTCTTGCGTTTCGTAAGATATTGTAACGCCGGAGACTGCTATTGAAACGAATGTTGGCAGCGAACGTGTAAAGGGTTCGGTAGAGGATTGTCGTAGAAATACGTGACATCGGTAGCGAGCGTGTTGAACCGGCGAATCGGCGGCAGGGGTAGGAAATACGGGGCTCGTGCCGGCGCACGTGGCTTAACCCTGTCGGTCGTGTCTATCCGGTGTCTCTCGGTGTCCGTTTACAGGAAGCGAAACGGAGGGAGAGAGCTGTTGTTCGCTGTCTTCGTCCGGTAGGGTTACTTAACTCACTCGCTGCCAATCACGAATGTACTCGTGGTTAAGGAAGTGATTAGGACTGCCAACGCGGGTGTCCTCGCCGCGTTTCGAACGCGTCTTAACAGTTTGTCTACCGCGAATCTACTAATCGGCTTCTCGATTTCGAGTTCAATAGAAATTCAGTGAATTTCGTTGATTTCGAATTAAATTATAATGTATTCAGATGGTAAAAACCGTAGTAGTTAGGGAGTTGCCTTGATCAGGAGCTGTAAATGAAGCGTTAACATAAAGAATCAACGATCGATTCGAAGATCGAAGCATCTGAAATTAATTGATTATTATCCAACAAACTCTAGAACAACTAGATCTAGCGAGAATTTAATATGATTAATATGCAATTCCTATAAAAATTGTAACAGTAGATTATTCTCAGTTTCTTCAGGCATTCATTACAGTACTCAAATGAAACTATTTTCAAAATCATTTCGAATATTCAATGTTTCGAAGATATCGATAATTGGAGTAGTTCTAGAACATTAATGCATCGAAAAGCAATCGGTTCCTTTAACGAATTTTCTTAAAAAATGAAAAATCCAGACGTTCCGTCAAGTGAATTCGTCGATCTAGCGATAACGGAGCGACGAGTTTGAAAACGAGTCTAAAGACGTGGCCTAACTGTACAGCTTTCATTGTCACGTGCCGTAGGGAAGCGGAAGAGCGCGGTCGAGCTGCTCCAGGAGACGAAGGCCTTCTACGTGAAGAGCGAGACCGTGCTGGACCGGAAGCAGGAGTTGAAGAACAGCGGGCATCTTCAGGTGTCGCAGCTGACCGCGCCGGGAGCGCCGCCGAGGCTGCTCAGGAAGTGCGGCGGTACCGCGGCGCCGACATGCTCCATGCAACCGACGTCACCGTCGCAGCTGCCACCCGCTCAGCTGACGCCACCCTGTTGCTGGGCATCCTGCCACGAACAGGACAGGCGTAAGTTTAACCGGGCGAAACTTTTCGCCGCGCATCCGCCTCACCGCTCCGGTGATCATCGATTTAATCCCTTGCCTAATGCTTCGCCCTATAATCTCTTCCACTGCTCGCTCCCCGAGCTTAGCTTATCTTGAAGAATTTATTAGTCAAGGGAAGAAGGATTACGCGTTTCGTCTTGAGCAGTTTGTCTGAGAACGCGTACTTCTGCTCGAAATCTACCTCGAAGTTGACTAGAAGCTTTACTCGAAGTTTACTGTAACTTTCAGTCGAAGTTCCTTCCAAATTTTATACAAAATTCACTCCAAGTTTATCTAGGAGTTGATTAGAAATTTGATTTAACATTTGTTCTAAACTTTATTCAAGGTTGCTTCGAGTTCCTTCGAAATTCCACTCAAAATTTGCTCCAAACTTTATTCCAAACTACCGACCGAATTTCCCTAAAAATTCGCTGCAAACGTTACTCCGAATCTCTCCCGAATCTCCGCAGATTAACCCCGTTTCTAGCAACCTCCGTCCGGAAGTTCCGTCGCGATTCCGACAGGACGCAGGACAAGGGGTTGACTATACGATCTGGTTTCGATGTAACCGACCGCGCCGGTCGCTTTTCCATTCCACTGCCGCGGGCCAGACTCCGCCATGCATCGCACACCGGAGATCGCTTTAATTGGTCGTTGAAACGCTTTCGCGAGATCGTATACTAGGTATTCCCTTATGGGTACGCTCGCGTTTCCTGCTCTGTTTTATATATTTCGCGCGGCGGCCGCCGTTTTCCCGAGTTAATTCGTTCATCGATATCAGTTCGATAGAGGCCAACAACAGCACCGGTGTGCACCTCGAACAGTTAAGTGTTCCGACAGTGAACTTCGCCGATATTTTTCACCGGAGATCAAAGGGAATTCCTGTACAGTCACGCGTAAGATCGTTCGCGCTGTTCGCCGAGGATACCGCGAAGGTTTAGGTCGTTCCCAGCGACGAGAGGTTAAACACCTAAAATTCCGGAGATCGCGGCGCGTTAGCTGTCCCCCGCGGGCTTAAGTGATCGCGCGTTTTCACTTAATCCGTTGCGGTCGTTGCGGTATTCTTGCGGGAAATGACCGGCTCGTTTGCCGGTCGGCGGTTTCGCGTCGCGCAGGTGTAGGAATCGGTCATCGAGAGCATTAGGATCAACATCGGAACACGTTTCGTTGTTCCTCATCGACGACCTAGATGCCAGCTGCTTTTCGCCTATCGATTTTCTATTTTCCATTTCTTTCGACTCGTCGATCGGCGTTTGTTCCAGCTGTTACCAGGCTTTTTCCACCGTTTAAAATTCTTCGGGCCCAACCCGCCTCGACCGCAGACGTCTCGTCTGTCTCGTCAGCCGAGCCACGTATTGCTTTCCGTTCCGAAGTAATTACGAGCGGCGCGATACGCGATATCCTTACATCTAGACGCGTTACTTCCGAATGGATGGTTCAATCGAACAGCGTATTTCGACGTTGTCGCGTCGCGTGAGGGTCAGTCTCTTCGCAGTTTACTTCGCGATCGACGACGCACTGCTGACGATTCTTGCGGGCTGTACAGTCGCGTGGGAATAAATTACCGATCGTTAAGCGTTCGCAATCGGAAAGTTTGATTAGTAGGCTTCCGGTAGATAAAATATTGAAACACCGATGGAATCTTTACAGAGAATTCGTTTTCAGAATTCATTTTACGAAGTATCGGTATCGAAATTAAACTTCTCGAGGAAGTCAGAGACGATGGTTTTAACCGAACGATTTCTGTTTCATCCGACAGCGGACGGGATTCTGAATCCTCAACAATCACTGCCACCCGCGCTGCCACCGAAGAGTCCGCGCCTGGTTCCCGTTCCGCAGCGGCGCACGATTTCAGGGCCGCCGAGCAGCACCGGCGGAGATCAGCTGCAGACGAAGCTGCGTCGGCTGCTGAACACCGACAGCAAGGAGAATGTATTTTTCCCCGACGGGCCGTCGCAGTCCGTCATGCAGCCGAACGGTATCCCGCAGGAGGAGAAATTCCGGTACTCGCCTGGAAGCCTGTCGCCGAATTTCCGCGACGAGGATCGCGGGAAGGTGTGTACGAAAAATCGATCGCGCACCGACCAAACACTGCGAGACCGACTTTGCAGGGAATTAATCGAATCTCTTTTTCGCCGTCGGGTGCACTGACAATATTTGATCGACAAACGAAACTTTAGCTAACGTTAAATGTCTCTGTTGATCCTTTGAGCACGAATGTCGTCGTTTTGTCGGTATTAAACTTGCGTCTAAAATATGAAATTCTATGCGAGTTTAATTGTTCGAACAAGAGATTAGTGTATATTCTCTTTTTTGTGGTATTTGGGAGTTCAATGTATGATTTAACTTCTAAAGGTTTCGAATACTTTAAAAATTCTCCTCCGCAAAGAGTTGAACGGAACGATATTATATTTTCATTGAAGTTTGTTTTATTGATCGTATTGTATTTATTTATTGAGATCGATTTCGAAAGGTTCCTTTCGTTCGCTCATGTTCGATATAAATGGTAGCGGACGACGGTCTGTTTGGAAAGTGGAATCCATTAATATTTCTCTCGCCGAGTATTCATTGTACTTTAGTAAATTACATCCGTGTACACCGGGTACGTGCTCGCTGCCAATGAATTGTACCGAACAGACGCGGGGGAGGAAGCGCGTTTAGGAACCGGAAGTTGTACGACACACGCGTTCGCGAGTCGAATACGGAAGCCGTAACATTATTCCTTCGCCGCGTCAAACACGTGTTTAGCACGATCGATGTATCGCCACGGAACTCGTAATGGCCGTTTTAATAAATCTCTACGAATTTCGAATGTCCAGGAAATTGTAGTTTCCTCTGCGACTCGATGGTAGCCTTGTAACGGTTTCGGTAGGAAAATCTCCAATTTGCCTGTATTTATTAGCTATTAGATCTACGATGTATTTACTACCCTGTATTTACCAAATGTTATGTTTGTCCAAATTTCAATATTACGTTTAAACAGTGTTTATTAACCTTAAACAGAGCAACGCCATACAAGCGGCATGGCACTTTAATTACTCAGTCAAAATCATTTTATTGATACCACTGTTATTGCTGTAATATTTACAATTAAGTTAAGCATCGTGCTGGTCACTTCTGTGAAGTTTCAACTTATCTATGTTACGGTATTTTTTCGCAAGTCAACTGGAAATACTTCCGGTTTGTTAACCCTTTGCACTCCAGAAGTTTCTCCTTAGAAATACTCAAGATTTTTTAATGAGATACATTTTTTTAATGATTCACATGTCGATGCGTTGTACAAAGTTTAATATTAAATGTCAAACTCTATACTTTTGCTGTGTCAAATCAATTGGAGACTGAGGGGCGCCTACGGAGTGCAAAGGATTAAAGGTTAATAACATTTAGGAGTATGTATCGTATTTTTATCGACTTGTGATTGTGCCCTATGTTCGCAGCACTGTTTGCAGCAAGACGCTCGCTTCAAATTCGGGCGAAGTAACTCGCACTCGCACACTTCCGGTCGGGCCGGAAGAAAATCCACCAGCTCGCCGTCGGTGGAGAACACGGTCTGCCACAAATCTTTGCCTGACCTTCACACGAGCACCCGGCGTCGAGCGTCGCTGTCGCCGCGCGCATCGACGAAGTCGACCAAGCCGTCGGGCCACCATCCATCCTCGAACAATTGCCCGGATTGCGAAACTAGTTCAGATTATTCGGAACACAGTTTCAAGCGGGACTCTGTTTGCTACCGCAGGTACTCGACGCCATCGTCACGCGAGTTTTCAATGAGGCAACGCGGCCGCTAACATCGTCGGAAATTAATTTCACGGCGTTGTTATCCAAAGCCGCAGCTCACGACACGATATCGGAACACCGATCTTCATTGTTATAGTTTCGTAAATATTTTACTCCGAGAGGCTACGTTGCATTTAATAAAACTTTTACGGTGTGAAGATTGTTGTTGCGAGAGAATGCGTTGGTCTAACGAATCGTTTAACGTTGAATAATAATATTTATATCGTTACATGTAACGGAAGTTGTATACACTTGTGTATCGTATCTATTAAGTTAAATATTGCCATCACGGCGTGACCTTTCAAGTTTTGAGTCCTCTATATTGAAGGGTACCGGGATGTGTTTCTAAGTTTACGTCTGCGACGTTCTATCGAAAAGCTGCCCGACGCAAATAGAACCGAGACAGTTCATACAATCCTGAGCGAGGTCCTAAGAGCTTTCTCACCCTATATTTCCGCCCGCTTCTCTGTCCCAGTGCTCCAGACACGAGTACTTTAGCCTCCATTCAATTTTACGACCGTCATCGCTGTATCTTTGATACCAACAGTGTACTCCAATAATTCTTCCCGATGCGGCCGCGCACTGTCTGCAATTATGCCATAAAAATCGTTGGAACTGTGCGTTCGTTCTGTCCCATAAATCTCTTCCGCTCGAAGGACGCGTTCCCAGTGCTCCTAGTTCTTTGGACGCTTCGCACTGTTACGCAATTCACGTTGCAAATGGGTGCTCCATTGTTTCTGCAACCATGTACGGTGGGTCACGGTAAAAGGTAACGTCAGAGGACAGTCGCTGCACAGATGTTTTTATATACTTTGTCTTCCAGACGCATGTTTCGAAGATGTAATTACCGTAATGAAAAATAAACTTATTGCAAGGTGTAATGATTATTGACGATCGATCGCGTGTTCCAGTTCCAGGCATATCCGACGTTCTTTGGGTTCCGGCGGCGGCGATGCCAGCAGCGTGCTGTCGTCCGGAGGTCGAACTCAAAAATCATCTGGCTCCAGTAAATTGAGTCATGGAGCAACCGCGAGGGACTCCGGCGGATCATCCGGGCATTGTACTCACAGGAGCGAACCGCCGCCAATTATACAAGTAACATAATTACAAGAATTATACGTTAAACAAAATGACGGAAACCCGTTCGGTAAGTTCTGGAGGACGTCAGACGGTAACGTTTTGATTGTACTGTTACAGGACTGTTGGAGTCACATACGTCGTGACAGTGGTGCATCTACCCAACACTCGACGGAAAAGGATCGCTCGAGGAAAGGTAGTTACGCTAACGGTACCCCGCTTTCTGTCGTGAGACATTACAGCCCCGATTCCGAAAGTAGCAACAGTCAAACGGATTACAGTCCGACGTGCAATTCGAGGTACGTATGGTAATACATTTGGACACGTTCCAGATGTTCTGAGTTATACTAGGTTCTGTTATCATTGAACACTGTCAACATATTCTCCACTGGGACATGTAACGTTGCAAATAAAGTCATAATACTTCTTGAAAGACGAGGCCAAATTTGGTCGTTAGGCTTGGCAGAGAACGATACCGAGTATTGTATTAATTCGATTTCCATTTAAGAGAGAGGGGATAGTTATTTGTTTCAGTGAGAAACGTGTCCTAGTCTAATCCATTGATATCGACCAGACAATCATGAAGCTGTTGATGTTTCTGTTAGGTTTTCCGACGGCTGGAAAGAAGGCCGTGGTCGACCAATTCTGAGATCGAAATCAGATATCAGTGATCGTTACTGGCGTCAGGATAACGGTCGATCCAACAAAGTACCTGCTCGGCCCCCACGGTCAATCACTCAGCTCGAGAACTTCTTCGACCGTTTGGGTCTTGACTCGGATAATTATCAGCGTATCACTGAACCAGACTCAAAGACATCGTCTCCCGTATTTTTTGATAGCGTTAGTTCCGTCGACTCGGCGTTAGGCCTTTACTCGTGGGTCGGCAATAACCAGACGAACCAGAGCAGTAGTCAATGGCAGAACAATAATTGCAGCGTTGGCATGGGGAACGACGATTGCAACCAGAGGGCCAGCGATCCGCCGAGCATCGTGGAACGGAACGCGCGGATCATTAAATGGCTCTGCCAGTGCAGGAAAGTGCAGTTCGGTTATAGCTAAACAACGAGTTCGCGGAACGGGAACAATCGGATAGCAACCATTCGGTCTTGGCTAGCGCGTGCATTCAAGTCAACGAATGTTAAGGGTTTATCATCTTGCCAACGATAGTTTTCACGCGTCGCAGGAAACTATGCCTTAAATTTTCATTTAACTAGTGAAAGGTAGTAGTTAAACGTTGAACAACTATTCTCTCGCTTCGTTGAGTTACTAATGCTACACAGGAGTGGGTAGCATCCTTAATTTATGATGACTTCCTATTCGCAGAAGAACATGTGCCATCTACTTTTGTCATTTTTGTTATGGATTTTCCTGTCGCGTCCTTTAAATCACCGCTAAACAATTTCAGTGTGACATTTATCTCTGTTTTTATCGGTACGTTTCACGTCAAAATTTGTATATACGATTCGACCAGACGGGGACGGCTGTCTGATGTTTTACAGTCATGTAAAATTTTTGCCTGTTTGAATAGTTTTGTTTTTTAGGGAGTAAATTTATTATTGTACGTTAGTTGCGTTAATGTTACAACGAGTTTATACGTCTGAATATTAAATGCGCTCCGCGTTTGTGGTTTATTGGTTATGAAGAATTTATATATATAAAAAAAAAGAGATGTTTGAAGTTTATTAGAACGTTTTACTTTAGGGTAATTATTGTAAATTGAATGGTAGATTGGTCGTTGCCAAATTTCATCATTCTGAATTGTATTGCGGAGATATTCTCAAATAAGTGGCACTTGTATGTTTTTTTTTTTATTTTATTTTATTTTATTTTATTTTAGAGAAGAAATATGTGTCCCTCGCTATTTGAACGGTTGTGGCACAGATTTCGATGTTCAATAGATAATCGAGATAATTTGATATTAAATGCTGACTAAAATTGTATTTTCACTTTTCCGGTTCGGTAGGAATTGAGACCATAAAGTTACGATTGCATCGAAAGTCAAAGATTTGTCTGACAATGCAAAATGACTTTGCTGTGTTTACAATAGAGTTCTTAACGTAGTAGCGTTAGTCGGATTTTATTAATGTTTTCCCTCTTTCTCGATGATTCTATTAACTTGTATCGATCTGTACTTTAGAGATGCAAACACTACTGGTACAAAAGAACGAATGTGATTTACCGAATTTTGAAGAATTTTTCTGTGTAAGAATGTTTGCAAATGGAATTTGTATAAGGGATTTGAAAGAATTTTCACGTTGGTGTTTTCATGCCTTATAAATCTTGTTAGATGCAGTTGCGTTTAATTGTTGAACAATTATTTTCGATCCGATGTGCTTAAAAATTCATACGGTATTGCTAACTTGTCTTTTGTATTAAAGATATTTACTTGATGCCTTTATTAATTTTAAGCTGTTTTAAAAATTAAAAGGAGAAAAAAAAAGAGAAACGATTTTACTCGTGAAAGTGTTCTAATATTTTCGATATTTTATTCATTATAAATGTCTGCTTTGTGCCTAAAAAGAGTTTAGAAGAAATATTATTTTAATACGACAAATTGTTTCCGATCGTTTGATATAATCTTGGAATGCGTTTCGATATTTTAGTAACGAAGTTGACTAGAGTTCTGTATGTATTTTATGAAGATTACTATCGGTTAAGTATTAAAACGATACTTAAGTCAGTATGTCTTGTATTGTGTAGGACATTTGAATTGAATACAATTGCGAAAACAATACGACATAGACACGGATGCTTGTAATTTATAAGAAGAACGTATTATTCATTTACTACTTAAAGTGTTTCCTGACATATTTCAACGTGCAATAATACAGATAATTCACTTAGATGTTTCTTATTTTAGATGATACTTACTAGATCATACTACTCGAGATATTTTACCTACAGTGTGGCAATCAATTACGGATATATTAATTACGACTTTGAATGTTTGTAACGAACAAATTGTTGAATTATGTGATTCAAGTATTTTAACGAAAGGAAAAAAAAAATGAAATTTGTGTAATGTAATGCAAGAAGAAATTACTCAACTACTCTCATTTCAAGTGATATAGATGTCTTAGATGAATAGCGATTCGCGCAGATTCTATGTATAAAGAAGGGCGTGGTAGTGCATTACAAGTAAAAGTAAAAAAAAACGTAAAAAAGAGTTGAGAACAACTACTTGTTTAGTGAAAACCTTGAATTTTTCAAGCAAATTTATAGTAATGCTTGTATTGAACACTAGATGTTTCTGTAGTTAAATAACCAGTATTTACGGCGACACTTACAGTTTTTGACAGAAATACTTAGGGGGTGTAACCGAAACGACGAGATAAAAGTGTTATTGCACAAAAGAAATGAGCATAATATAAGTATGCTCGCGAGAAGCATTTTGCTTATAACTTTTTGAGCTATGCACTGTTTATTACACGTGCATTTGAAGAAGAAGAATGTTCAATAAGATTTAATTACATGAATGTTTCTATTTTCAAAATCGAGATTTTTGCCTTGTATAGAAAGGAAAACGGGGGGAAAAAAATATAATTCTTAATATATTTTTACTAGCGGTAGTGAATTTACGTTTCGATGATTTACGATAAGCTGTTCAGGAATTAAATTTTAAAGTCTAGTTACAATTTATACGTGTCGTTATCGTAGAATCTAATGAATGTAATGTTGAACATTGTCAATATTATTTTCAAAAAGTTTTAAGCAAAGCAACTGATAAATAAGATTATGGCGTTACTTCTTGAGAGTACACGCACAAAGGTGTGTTCGATTTCTACTCTACTAATGTTTAAGGCTCAACACTACGTCGTTGTTGACGACGTTGATTTCAATGCGTTTGAAATTTTACGTGGACATGTGAATATCTTTCTTTAGCTGCTCGAGGACCGTACCAACGTCGCTCGTTACGGTAGAGAAATATACATTCCATTTTCTTTAATGTGTACACGAATCTCAAGAAGTAAATCGAGGTAGTATAAGTTTACCCTCTTTATCATTATCGTTAATAGGTTTGTGTTCTCGCATTGGTGACAATTATTATTAATGTAATCGAAGGAATTTCTATAATTGTTAGACTGCATTTTGATTTTAGCTCATAGTTTATGTGATCAATGTACTTTGTATATTAGAATCCATTCTGTTGTCTTTATTGTCTTATCGACTCGAGGCTTAGACAATTTTACTATTAAGTAGATCTGTTGGAACCTATTTTGTAATTTTAACTCCAAATGTATACTTGAAATATGGAACTTACATATAAATGTGCATAATTTGTGATCCATACTATTTAACATTGTTAAAGTCATACATTTTTAATTGCTTTTTTTATAATCTAGTCACGTAGATCAAAATATGTTAAATTCCGATTAAATATTATTAAATTCCTTCTGTGTATCGCTGGTGCTTTTATTTTCTATCCTAATAGTTTTACAAATAACGATTGTGTACACTATTCCATTCATCAAGTCTACTTTGTTTCACTCATCTTTCAATCGATAACGTATGTAATTAACAAAAAAATCCACACAATTCAAACCATTTAAATAAATGGCGCCTACGAAATGCATTACTCCGCCACCTAGGAACAATCATCCAACATTAATCAGCTACCAGCTTCACCGTTCCACCGTAGATGTCGCCAGGTAACCTTCGACCGTACCATCAATTAAAACCGCTACAATAATTACAATTCCTCGATACAGGCCCAAGAAAATTCATCAGAATTCTCGATCATCGATACATCAAGACCGTGGCATCTTAATTCCAGCGAGGTACCTTTAAATCATTCAATCATCATCATCGTCATCGTCATCATCATCATCATCATCATCATCATCATCGAACAGAATCAAGAAACAGAGAGACACCGCGTCCATCCTATACGAGCACGGAGTGGGACGCAGAACTATTTTGACCGTGGGTGTACGTCACGTCGACCATAATGTCGCGCGGGCGCATGCGCAACGGGGAGCTGCGCCTTTGCAGTCTGTGGCAGTCCAGTCAGTCGTACGGACGCGCGATTCACGTTTGACGCGTAGTTTCGGATGCGTTGCTCGAGCGAGACCGACGACGGCCGTACGTTTCACGGTGATACCAGCCGACGGAGGAGGAAACTCCATTTCGTATGCGTGTTCGACTGTTGGTGTCCGGTGGTGTGACGGTTTCTGGTAAGGTCGCGGTGGCACGTTTCGCTATGTCGCAAGTGCTTTGGCCGCGAGAGGCGCAGTGACGACTCGTCCGTGAGCCTGCCGACATCCTCGACGGCCTTACGATGGAGTCTATCAGAAAATGGTTCTACAGGCCTAAGGTGAGCACCGATTCACGTTCACAGTGCGGGCATACCGACCGATCTCTCTATCTCCCGTTTCCCTTCCTCGTACCGCCTGCTCACGGATCCTCGTCCTTTCTCGTCTTTCCGTCGCTCCTGTGCCGTTCCTCGATCGCGTAGCTTTTAGCTGATCGAACGCGTGCGCTCGTTCTTTTTTCCTCGTCCCCCGTTTCGGTCTGTCTCTCTCCTCCTCGTTCGCTGCCCGTTCTCCCTGTCTTCCTCTTCCTCTCTCTCTCTTTCTCTCTTCTCCGTCTTACTTGGACCTGCGCGCTGTTGCCACCTGTTTCGTGAAAATTCGCACGATACCCCTGAGGTGCTTCGGGCGACGTGTGTTACACCTGCGTGATATACGTGCGGCACGTATGCTTCATTGATAGGCACCGCCGCCGCTGTCAGTCGGCTCGGCCTTGTTTACGATTCCCGATCGTTTCCCCGGTTTTCATAGTTTTATCGCGGCCGCTGCGGACGCACAAAGAAATCGTCTCGAAATTGCAAGTAACGCTGCCTCCCCGCAGCCTGCGCACTACTGAATCAGCTGATACGTCATAGAATCGTGACAGTTTCTCAGGCCCCTGCACATTGTCTCTTTCGACCATTAGTTTCGGCTTACGGATATTTCTGCCACTCTTGCACACATTAGAAACGTCCGTGAACGACCGTCGGATGAATCAACGTGGACGTTCATTTCCAGACGTCCATCGGATCCAACATCTATGACGTTTCTATGAAATTCTCATTCTCTTCCTTTTCCTGTTTCTTCTCAGAAATTTTCTTTCTTTCTCGGAAACATTATTTCATAATTCTTCCACGTACACGAGTACGCTCGCCGAGCAATACATCCATTAAACTAGAATTACCCCGAATGGCACCTCCACTCCGCTGGCAAGATCGGGCAACGATTATTCCCGAGCTTGTTTTCTATTTACAAAGGTACTTTCTCTTTCATTACCGATGACCCACATCTAAAGTTACACGATTCTGGATAGCGTGACGCTTAACCTCAATCTCCGCGCGGCCGGATTACCTAGAGTCCGCCGCGGGACGAAAATCGGGTATTACCATTTTGTAACGGGACGCGTTTCCATTATCCCCGGAGGCACGTATCGCTGGTTAATTAATGCTCGGTGCGTTTCTATCGCGTAGAATATTCGCCCGTGGCCCGACGATTCGCCGCACGTATCAGGAAAAGATTTTCTGTCGTCCGTGCTCGCCGAACATTGTCGTCGTCGTCTCGTCGTCGACGGCACGGTCGCGCTCGTGGAAACGCGAAAGCGAAATAGACATTCCATCTGGTCCCGGCGACGCTTCCTCATTGCTTCGGCCGGCGCGTCTCGTGGTTGCTTTATGAGTCGGGAAATGATGCAGCAACGGCGATCCGTGTCGCTCGTTATTCCCGTCGAACCGATTCCCAACGATTAGCGTCTAATGACGCGTCTTGTGCACGGCACACGGTTCGCGGCTCGTCCCGGCGGACATGTTCGGTGTCACCGCGACCACCGTGTTCAACGAGCTGTTACGCGCTGGTAATATTCTTTCGTGCATCGAATTATGGTTGGCCATCGCTGTAAACAATGGCTGTAGCCGTCCATTTTTTTATATGTAGGCTAATTACGACTAGAGCCGTGCAGTATTCTACTCTTCATACTTTCATTAACACGTTGAACGTTGATTTTATAGAGCGAAATATTGAAAATAGAAAAAATTGCATTGTTATTGCGAGATCATCTAGCCGAATGTTAGTGTATTATGACGTTTCTGTTTTAAAATTCTTAATGATGACTTTCACAGATTAGTAATCTGCATTACGCCTATCAGATTGTTTGGAAATGTATAACAAATAAAGTTAGTGTACGTATCAGTGTAATTAGAAACAAAATTCTAGTATGAAACTTTTGGTTCCACCCTGTATAAACGATTGCAGAATGTCCTTTGTTTCACCGAGTTAGTTTCAAGATCGCTTTCGTTCGATTGGACTTGATTTGATAAGAGCGGTATGAGTAATTACCGGGCGGGAGAAATAATTTTTGACGAGCTTATTATGATTGTTTTTGTGGAACGTTTTAACGACAAGATGAGTTTCGTAAATAGCAATAAGAATAATAAGTTTCGTGTAAGATAGTGAGAACTACAGTTACAAGGTGTGGTCATGGTCGTTAAGATTCAATTAACTCGTGGATTTTATTTGTTTCGCGCTAATTGCATTTCACATTAACCGAACCAGGAAAAGGCATCTGTTTACAGTTGCCGGTCCCGCGGAACCATAATATTTATTTGATAAAAAATTTAATGGCTCCTTTTATCCTCGCAGAGAGCGCTTCATTTCCGTTGCTGCTTTTATAAGTAGTATCTCTGCTCCAACAATGAGTTTCCCATATCAATCCTCTACATCTAATTAACGATAAATATCTTTCTTTGCGTATAACACAGACGGGCAGAACAGAGATCTATTGTACATAAAAAGATCGAGATAAAATTTTTCTAGACATCCTCGGAGGATTTAGATTTACAAAAGAAATTGATAGATCCTAGAAGCCAACAAGTTTCCAACTAGTCTAGAAGTCAATCGTTTGCTCTCGAGATGCGACTCGCTCGCCATTTCATCCGACGCAGCAAAGTTGCACGATCAAACGTTCAGTATTAAATTTTAAATTAATTCATTAACGCGAGAAACGTGGAAAGAAACCAGTTTCAGTTTATGCAAGATGTGTCTTTTTGTCGGTACATTATCTCTGTTTATGTTAGTCTACTTCGTGTTAGTATACATTGGAAACAGTGTGCTCGACATTTCATCACAAAATAATGAACACAGCGATGCTCGCTTAAGCACAGGTCAAAGAGATTCCGCATGCGTCACGTGTAAACATGCGGCAAAGGAAATTCCAATCGCAATCATTTTAACTTCACCTTCTCAATCGTACCAATAGAGATGCTTCCGATTAAAACGAGTCCAAACACGACGTGAATCGGTCTAGTTCTATCGATTCGGTGGAAACGAACCTTTAATCTCGTTAATTACATCAAGTCGGTAAAACTAGTCCGATTCCCACCGTGTTTGGACTCGTTTCGATCACGAGGATCTCAGGAATCCACTGGCGCTATATTTAAGAAGGTAACATTAAAATGACTGCAATCGAAACTTTCTTCCCATATTTACATTCGACGTACGACGTCGTTTTGGAGTCTCGACCCCCATGCTCGACACTGTCTATCCCGCTTCCGCTCTATATCGATCCTGCGCCTTCGTCAGACTGCTCGAGTTAATTCCTCGACGCAAATAGCTTCCTCCTGTTTGTGCTCGGTTAAATTCAACTGTGGGACTCGAGGTTCTGGAATTTAAGCGAGCACAAACAGGAGGAAGCTACTTGCGTCCAAGAATGAACTCGAGCAGTGCTCGGTTAAATTCAACTGTGGGACTCGAGGTTCTGGAATTCAAGCGAGCATTACCTTCGTCGTAACACAGGACGTCGAGCGCAAAGGGGTGACTGTCGATCAATTCCCCAAGGCCTTTCAGTTTCCTCGAGGTATTCGAAATCCGACGACCGTGTGCCGGACTCGGTTCAGCAAACCTAGTTTTCCCTGTCTCGGATTTCGTGGCGGCCGAACGGGTTACCCGGCGCACTCTCGTTTCCAGCCTCGCCGGCCGTGAACGGGAAGGGTAGCACACTTTTCAAGTTTACCGCGCCGGGAAAGTAAAGATTTCAGTTACTTTACGGTGCCTTGACCGTACCGCCTAAGCGTTGGATCAGGTTCAAACGTACACTTATGTACGGAGTATGTATGTACACCTGGGCCACTCCAGGAACGTGCTTCTCGAGATTCTACGGAACCTCGATATTTCGGAGCCTCTAACCTAACCCGGTGGCCTAACAAGGGTTCTCAATCTGACTTCATCTAACAGTAACGTTTCCCAGTTCCCGCGTACTACAACTTGGAACACGCGAAGCCATAGGCTATTTGTACAGTAGGCTCTCGATTAATTCAGCCGCTACTTTCTGTGATGTAGGTTGTCCAGGATCTCCGTTCAATTGGAACTCGATAATGCGATGGAGCGTTATTCCTCTTAATACTAGAACTACTAATTAATGCGACTGGTACGTGACGATTCTCGTCAAAACTGTGACAGTAGATTTGTTAACGTTTCTGCACATTAGCACGCAGGTGAAATTCTTAACTTCGAAAATATCTTTAACTCTTAACCCTTAGAACTCCAGGTTGTTGTTGTCCCAGCGAAAATGAGAAATGCAACATTTCTTCGATCTTTTATTTTCCTTCGGAGTACAACATTTGGATGTGTGGAGAATCTAATAATTTTAGGGTAGTTTCTTTAAGATTCATTGAAGTATTTAATATTGCAACCGGTGCAATATTGGAGCCTACAGATTTCGAAGGGTTAATACTTGTGTGATATCAATAACTGCCACGGTAGTTGTAATGTTAAGTCTCTATCTGGATCCCTAGTAGCCCAGTTAAGTAATCTCGCTACATTCCCATGATCTATATTTATAGATACCATTTGAACATTCGAAGCCAGTCCCGAGACGTGTTTCGGATTCTCGAAACTCGGGAATCCCCCGGTATTCGGGCTATTCGTTAAAACCGAACGAGGCAAAAGCCGAAGGAACTAATAAAGTTCGATCGCCGAGGAGTCGAGTAAAAGCTTCGGCGCCAGACATTGAAGCGACCAGGGAAACGGAGTCGGTCACTCGAGCTTTACGAAGAACGCGCGCCGTCCGCGACCGGTGGCTCGTCGAAAACAAACGTGAAACCGGCCGGCAGGTTTTTCTGTTCACCTGGTTACGTCGGGGGTAAGCGTTTCCTCGATTACCACCGGGCGAAACTCGATCGACGCTCGACTTATTGCTCCCGAGCGGAAGAGGCTTTGCAGATCGATTCCGCTCGCCGGAGACTGGCGACTGTATCTCGGTGTACAGTGTGCGAGGAAAGTAATGGTCACCGATTTCCGGAGTGGGTCCGGATTTCTGGATCAACGGATATCGGTAACACCGCTGGAAATCAAATTCTGCGTCGCGATTTCCTGGGTATCGATGCTCGCCAGAAATCTTCTATTATTAACACAACTACCGTACCAGTCGAAATGACTGGTTTCGATTTTTTTGTTTAGCAATGATATTTTCGAAGCATTGAATATTCGAAATAATTTTAGAAATAGTTTCACTAGAGTACTATAACGAATGTCTGAAGAAAAGAAAAAAAAACGTTAAAGAATCGTATCGCCGATTAACTTTCGATTTAACCTTGTACAATGACGAGTCAGACTCGTGAAGATTTCTAGATGATTTCAGTGAAAAACTATGCCGCTGTTTCGAATGTTTCATCGTAGTTGATAGGTACCTATGATAAGTGAAATATTCCTTCGCATTTCTTGCGAGTTATCGATAACCTCGTTTCAATATTGTACATAGATTATCTGCTTCGAACGATCGATACTTGTTTCACACCCGATATGAACGCCGATGTAGTATTCATAAACTTATCGGGGCATTATCAGCAAGCCTTTTGTCATTATTATAATGTCAATTTATCGGCGGAGAATTATTGAGTAGTAAACAAACCGTGATAATTTTAGAAATGACTACTGCTTCTTCAATATTTATCCTAATTCCCTTAAATTCCTCTCGCAAGTGTTTGGTAAAAATAATATCTATCAAGAAAACGATATCCGTTTGTATCGATGTTGGAAATCAGAGATTTCGAAGTAGACAATTAAGATACATATTTGCATCAATCAAAATCGACCCAAATATTTGCCAAACAACGTGTATAAAAGTCAACACGAGTCAAATCGGTCCGTAAATCAGCCGTTAAACCTCTAGCGCGCGAATGCCGACACAATGGCGGCTCCGAGCGTCGCTATCCACATTCGAAGGCTGCAAATGAATGATTTAATTATTCAAATAACGAGAGATTCGTACGTACCCTTTTCTGCTATTAAAACCTTAATGCACAGCTCTGCTTTTCCATGCAGAAGACGAAAGGTTTAAACAATTCTCGCTTTCGCGAACGGTTAAATTTTTAGCGCAGGAAATAAAAAGTTCTTCCTGCTAAAACAGCGATCGAAATTGCAAATTCGCGTTACGCGCGCGACTCGCGAATAGGCATTGTCTTCTCGGAAAGAAATTCTCTCCCACTCGCGATGTCCGTGTATTCCGTTTCCCGTGAAAGCCGTCGAGTGTTTAAATACTTGTGGACGGCAGTGTACCGCGTGTATTAACTTTCTTCCGACTTTATACGCCGGAGCCACTCGATCTTATCTCCATGGCCGCCGGATCGGGAACAGATCTATAAGATCTCCCGCGTATTCGCGTTAACATTGATTACATTCGGCTCGCGAGCATGAGACTGCCGACCGCAGGTGTACATTTTCTTCGTTTCACGGCGTACGTGTTGCGAGGGGATCGTTGAAAGGGATATCCAGAGGTCGTGTATGGATACAGTTTCTCTCGTTCCCTCTGCAGAAAAACCCGAAGCAATACAATGAAACCGATGATCGAATAACAATTGCAGTTTCGAGAAAACAGGATGTCGCGAAGATGTTAGCACAGTTTATCTGGTAAAACGCTGAATTCGATTTCCGTCGCAGATTTATCGGTCGAGAAGAATTCAAATTAAGTTCAAAGAGAAACACTTTGTGAACAATCGTGTGGCAACATTCTCTTCGCGACACCTTGTGAACGGAGAGAAACTCATTTCTCGACTGCTACTGATTTATCATTCAATTACACGTATCGACTATGATACAGAACTTCGTCGCCTACGGAGAATCCAAAGATCATTTCGTCGAAGCGTTTATCGAATTCAAGATTAGTATCCTTGTCAGTAGGGGAAGCTTATAAAGCGAACGAGGTTAAACAAAGATTATTCATTCGCGTGGCAGACGATTAAATATTTTCGTGCGTCAACGAAGAACAATGGCGGTTGCGGTAGGCTCGAAAGCATCGGCGGCGGCCGTTTTCGTCGTTTTGCGCTTTCTCCCTCGGAATGGTGCAGCGATCGCGCGACTCCTCGCGATCCGCGCGGCGTCGTTAATTAATTGATTAACTGGTTGTCTTCTCGCTGCCGCGAGGATCGTAATCCCGAATTCAATCCTAACGCGCAGCTTGATTCGTGTGGTTGGGGTCTAGATGGAACCAGTTAGCGCCGAGCGCATTAAGGCGGACTGAACCGCCGCGTTCAGGGTTGCTTTTCATCTGCGTCGACCGCTATGGAAATTTCAGAATCGGATTTAATCGATTTAGATTCGGAGACCGACTGGATGCTCGGTCGCTTCGAAATGCTGCAACTTCGAGCGAACTGTAGACGACGAACGCGCGTCGAATCCTTCGATTCAGTTTTCTGTAAATTGTTTTCACGGGGAACAGACAGGTGCGTCGATTCGCAAAATGTTCGAAACGAAATTACGGGGATTCCGACGGTGAACGTATTAACGTTCGAGCGTGTTGAAACGGAACGGCAGTGGGGTCGCTCGGATTGCTCAGATCGGAGACACTTTCATTTAATTCCACGCTGCGTACGGTGAAACGAAACACTGCACTTGTCCCAATTCGAGTGTTAGATTGCCTTCGGATAGCTGGAACGAATAATCATTTCAGAATTAGTTGACCAAATTTATCGCCGCCGTGATTGCTAGCTCGTGTTCCATTTGTCGCGTTACCCGCCGACAATTACTGATTTCATTTGACTCTATAATTTGTGTCGCTACAGCGGCGTTAATCTCGAGATACTTGTCGTTACAGCTTTTTATGGTACGCTTGGCGACTCGGTTCAACATTGTGCCGTTCCTCGTCCGGTGTTCTTTCAGATTGTTATCTCGCTAAGCAGGCGAGCTGATTATTAGAGAACGTACACTTCTTCGTTACTTCTGTAACAACTAAAAACACGTAATTCAGAATTACTCCATCACTTGATTATTAATCGCGAAGACAAATTACAGACATTCGTCACACGAATGCAGCTCGAACAATTGTTTTATATTTTTCTATTCGTTTTAATCCTTTGCAACGGATGTCGTTTCGATAAGATGAAACATTCATATTTGGAAGACTCGCGAACAGATGATCTAATTAGTCGAATAGCTAGAGATCAGACCGCAGTTTCCATCTATTAATTAAGCAATTGATATGTAATTCAGCTTAATATGATGAAGGTTTCGCATGTTTCGAAGAATCTTCCCGCAAAGGGTTAAGCTCTTTGTACGTTCATTTTCCTCGTATGCCAAACCGAATTCTAATCCACGAATAACGAATAAATAAATAGACTCAGGGATAACGGATACGAAATTTCAACTTTGCCGCGTACCAGGGAAATTTTCGTTTACCCGAGTATCCCCCAAGCAACAGCTCTAGTGTAAAATATCGTGGCGGACCCCTCGTGAAAGGAGAGGCTCGCCGCGCCGCAGGAAGTTCCCTACGTGACGAACGCCCTGAGATCGCATCCGTGCGCGGACGCGTGTAATGGTACCCACGCAAGAACGAGCATTGCGTCGGGAGGGTGCCCGAAAAGCGGCCGTCACGCGCTCAGGGGGCTGACGGCGCTGGAAGAGGGTCAACGATGCGTTTCGCGGATGACTCATCCCGAGGGACTCGTATCTTGGCGTCGATTCTCTCGAGGACGCCCTGGAAACTGAAAAACAGACTTTTTTTCGTCTCTCGCGAATCAAAATTACAACCAGCACGAAACTCGAGCGTGCAACTAGCTTCCCAACTGTGCCAACTGAATCGTTCGTTCCTAATCACACCGATAAAACCGACAAATTTTGCTTTTTCGAATATCTGTTCGTGTTAGTCTATCGTTTAATTGCTAATTCTACGTTCATATATCATTTTAGATATGTATAACACAAATCCAAAGTAAAATTTACAAAATCGAATTCCTCATTATCTTCCGTAAGTTAGAAACTTTGGTTTAATCGATGTTTAAACACGTATCGATATAATCACCGACCCTCGCGTTTTTAGTAGCTGAAATTTAGCCGGCGTTCGATGTAACTGTTTAACTCGAGCGTTTATTTTCGAGTTCTTCGTTAGCCACTGACTCTTCGTTGGCATTCGGTGGAGTAAGAAGTGGTTCGCTATTCCGAAGGATGATTGAGATGATTAAAATGCTGCAGCACTGAAGTAGCATATTATATCTGACACTCGGGTTTTCCGGGTTTCCCCTTTCTTGCAGTTACGATGGAGTCGTCTGACATTTAAAGGAGAGCGAGGGTTCGCTCCTTAGTTAAGAGTAGCGAACTTCCGATGTTTTATACGTTGTAGATGATGGACAGTTTTTGGTCGTTTATTTTAATAGCTTCTCTTGGCAATCTTCTGTAGACGTCTTAACGCTAAAACTACCAGGGGGGTCAAATGACCCATGCCTGACGTCTTCTTTTTGCAATTATTAGAAAGGTAACAAATGTTTCCCTGAGAAATTATTAAAGAAATTCATTTACTACGCAAATTGAACTGTAAATCAATTAAAGTCTGAACAGATGCACTCTTGGAGTTTCTATAGCGAAATTTTCAAAAGTCAATTCAAATACTCGGTAGTTTTAGTGTTAAAAGCGTTAATGGTGGAAAAATAGTTTCACTTCAGTACTGTTTGAATTATAAACAGCGAGAGATCATTAGCTTCCTCTATTATAGATATACAATTTAACTTGATCTGCTGAAGGTTTTCTATGCCAAAGAATCGAAGGAAGGGTTAATCGTGTGAAACGATCGGTAGTCTGAACGTTCAGTGATCCCGCACGGAAAACGGAACGCCGTAATCGATGTATTTCCGGGATTCCAGCCGTAACACCGTGGAAAACGTCCGTTCGTTTTGATTCGAGGATTTGCACGTCGAATCCTCTTTCCCTGCGCCGGCGACAGCGACGTAATTGCACCGCGCCGCTTATGTTTTATTCCGGCCGAGGCACGAACGAGATGAGCACGCAGAAGTGATCGAGCGAAATTTCTTTCCAGCGACAACGAGTTCGATTTCCATACGGATTTACATGAAATCGTAAATCTTCTCCCCCCACCGGGCGATCGTCGCGCGAATAACGCGTTTCGTGTTGACTCTTTGGACTCCACGTGTTCTTCCTTTCCTTTTTTTCCCTTCGCGATCACGCGAGAACCGTGTTCACCCCTTCCATCGGGCTCGCCCCGCGAAAGCGAACGCGCAGTGAAGTTGCACTTTTCAAACGATCACGCGACAAAAGTCGGCGGACGTTTCAAAATTAGAAAGCGTCCACGCGTTTCTGTTGCTCCTCGATGGAAATTCTCAACCGACGTCGATTAGCGTTCGGATAGTCGAACAGCTGTTTTCTAGTTTCTCGAGGCGATTGCGAACGAGTATCTTTCGTTTCTATAGGGTGATAGTAGAGCAAGGGGAACGTGTACGGAAATTTACCGAAATAACGATAGTATCGTAGCTTGTACGCTTGTTAACGATATCATCTTTTGTCGGGTTTATCGGCGTGATCGGGATCGAACGATTTAGTTGGTATACTTGGGAAGCTAGTAACATACTCGAGTTTCGTGCTGGTAATTTTGATTCGCGGAGAATTGAGTTGTTCGTGTCAGAGATAAATTGTAGTGAAATTTCGAATTAATTCAAGGTGAGTTATGGGTTTAACATGATGGACGAGTGGGGTAGCTCCTTCGAGGCTGATAATTCAGAGGGAACTGAAGGTTTCCCCTCGTGCACCCCTTTTCATAGACCGCCGCGGCGCCATTGCGCAAGAAGCTGCGTGTTGCACCGTGAATCTGGTGTCCGCGAGCATTCAATCTGTTCTGACGCATCGGAATTATTCATCGATAGCGCGTCGAGTGTGAATTGTGGAATTCTACATTGATCGTACAGAAAGTACAGCTGTTTCTGTTTCAAATGGAAAGAAATTAGCCGGAAGAACAGCTTAGAGATACAGTATCATGTGTGTTAACACTAGAATTCATCGAACTTCTAATTTGATTATTGAAATCTGAAACACATTCTCGTTGAAAAATCATTAAAGAAATTTGCCTCCTTATAAATGTAAATGTACAGTAACTAGAACGTCAAATTACATTTCCATTAGAATCTGTTACAATTTTAATAAGAAATTGAAAGTGGATCTCTTCGTCTATTCGATACGTCTAGTGTTAATTATCCGTTGATAGGATGCGCGTGTGTCATGACGGTGACTAACGGTGACTTAAGTCAACGCTAATAATATTGCCGTGAAATTGAAACTGAGAAGAAATTCGAGGGACGAGATACGCGTCGCGACTGGAACGAGGACGAACGAAAGTCTTTCCTCATTTCCCGCGGAACTGGGTCGGGTTTCTTCGATGATCCACGAATTCCTCTGAATTCTATCCCTCGGCGACAAAGCGGTGTCAACGCGATAACGCGTCGACACACTCCGCGCATGTCGTCCGCGTTACATCACCCCCCATTGTGTTTTACACCGGCCGGAGGATCAATTTTTAAACGGTTCGCGTATTTCGACATTCATTAAGCAGCCCGCCGGGGAAATCGAGCACACTCTGCACTTGCACGGAGTATTTTTATTAGCCTCGGCTGTCCTTTTATTTATGGCGATCGTTGTGTAAAGATCGTTAAAAGGGTTGAGTCACTCAATGAAAAGGTCACGCCGCTTTTCAATGGCCGCGTAACTTTTAAAATAGGAAGCCACGCGTGTCCCCATGAGATCCAATGGAAAACGCATTTGTGCCGGCTGTCACATCGAATCAACACTTTCATCGACTAATCGTCACTCATCCAATTATTTCTACAATTAACCCTGTACTGCGTGAATTTTTCTGAGAGTTAACGCAAATATATGGTTGTTACTCTATTTAAATGATACTGTGATGATGCGATGAATAAGAAAATTAAAACTTATTATCCCACTTGCACAGAAATTGAAAAATCACGATTCATTCTATTCGATGTCTGAGAAAATTCATTTCTGAGTTTATACAGAAAGTGATGCCATCAACATTCCTTTGACGATCGAAGAGTTAAAGTGTATCATTTCACCGATCAGTGTTTAAAAAATTTATTTTCCTTCGACTTTGCATTTCCGAGAATTAGGGGTATCAAAAACTCGTGACGGGTTCTAAAATAATTATAGCTGTGTCGTGTACAATTTCCAGCGAAGGTGCGATTGAATAAAGATTAAATAATACTCGAAATTTGCATGGCCATGACGCGAATTGTCGTCGTCCATGGTTTAACGAGAATCTTCACGAGAAGCTAATCGCCGTGTTCCTGGTTTATTTCCGCGGAATTCAACCTTCGTGTGGAACGCGTATCAGAACTTTCAACGTTGATGACTGTAATACGCTTCATGGTGCACTAACCACAAATTGACTTCCTGACATGTTTCAAGGAGGACTCAATCATAACAATGTTCCACTAATTTCGATTACGGTTGCGGTGGTCAGTGCGAGGAACGTCTCGCGTTCGTTCCATTAACCCTTCGCGGACGAGGATTTTTCCGAATGCTCGAATCATTCGACACAGGCAGCTAAATTGCGCACAGAATTTTTATACAATGGATAAAAGAGAGAGAAATGCATCGATCTGTTGTTAATCGAGCGATTCAATTACACGTTGCCAATTTTGTTCTCTCCAATATAAAAGTTCCACGTGAAAATGCTGAAAATCGAGTTCAAAGGGTTAAAAACGCTCGAAACGCGAAACAACGAAACGGCCGGCCTCCGGCTCGAATTTCTCAGGCTATTATCCGTTAAATGAGTTTCCGTTGAAATCCCGAAGTGACGTAGATTTCGACGAAACCCGCGTGTCTTCGGTTATTCGGTATCCACGCATACGCTGACAAATAAACGATTAACCTGTCATCCTGCATCGCGATAATTCCAATGACTCCGCGGTGAACGTTCAACGTCGATTGTCCGAAGAATTATTTACACTCGTTCCTGTTGCTTCGTGGATTATTAGTGACCGCCGGCGAAACAATATTTACGGCAGTCTCCGCGCGCAAAACAAAAGCATCGCGTCGCGTAATAATTAACCGCAGCGCGGCGTCCGTTAAAAGCATTTGTCTCCGCGATTTTTACGATCCGTGTCGTATCTCGCTTGCATTATGTCGGTCGTAAAGTCGTGCAACCGAGCTCACGGCTGGCGAATAAATTCGGTTGCGAATCGGAAAGAGGAACAGCTCGTAAACGATCGGCCCGAACGGTGTCCGACGAAAATCGGCGGTCTCCTTAACCCCTTGCCTGAAGATTTATTCTTACGCTGCGGAATTTTGCCGGGAATTTCAATATTTCGAGAATCAGCGAAGTTAAGGGCATTCGAAATTAGACGCTCGCTAGTTGGATTTATCGTCGTGCGAAATTCCGAACTGGTTTGTCTGCGAATAGTTTTCCAAAGTGGTGCAACAGATATTTCGAGAACTATTTAATCGATTCCAGTGATTCTCTTTTGTATAACTTTTTTAGGTTCAGTGCCCTGGGCATTTAATGCACTTCGAGAATATCGTTTCCTTCCTCTCAGGTTTCTATTCGAGGAGTTAGAAGTTCCATTCGGTTGAATTTTTTTTAGACCCGCTACGGAAAGCGATAGAAGGTATACTGGACTGCAATATCGAGTGGAATATTTTTGTACATTCAAAATATCCCCGGTCGACCGACAAAAACCCGATACAGTTGTCTTCAGTTTATCACAGAGAAACTGCCAAAAAGTTACTTTTCCTCGTTTAGATTCAGGTAAAAATAATTCGTGTAAAAATAATGCGTTTCCCAGGTCGCGGAATTTAAAGCGGACCGTTCGCCGCGGGAAATTCGAAAGCGGATTCGCCGGTCGGGTTAAACGGCAACGGCCTTCCATTCAATTAGAGCCGCGAAATGGGGCACGATTACCTTTTTAGAGGACTCGGCGCGCTCGGATAATTCGCCGCATTCCATGAACGTTGATCTGAAAATTTAGAATGACACATGGCAATTTTAATTTCGCCCGTTTAAAGCGCGCGACGCGCTCAATTAAGCGTGCCGCCGCGACGCGGGTGCAAACGCGCGATCAAATTATAATTGGTTCGTTCCGCGGGCAACGGATAATCCCCCGGACGCTTCGAATTTAACCCTTTGTCAACGGCGGAATTTCGCGTCGCCGCGCGTTCCTAAGAAAGCGTATTGAAGCCGACCGAATTCAACCGATATAAAGTAATGGCGATTGTACAATCTACGAGCCGTTTGTTAGTAAAGTGGTGCGAGTCTATTTTCGGCGATAGACTAACGGAAGATGTAATTGTTGAATTAAAATTCACTGGCGTGCGATCTTCGGTGCCATTACTGCCAATAATCGAGTCGCTCGGAAGCCAATGCGGTTGTCTATTTTTAGATATCTGATTTTTGTCAATTTTCATGGAATAAACTGAATTTTAGTGGTATCATTTTTCAGAGAAACTCAATTCTGAATAAAACCGAAGCTCGTCGGATGTGTGTAGTATAAGAAAGATAGAGTAATCGTTACAATGAATCACGACGGTTTGGTGTCCGCTTTGTTATGGACACTGTTTCGACCGTACAACGGTTTTGACGAGTATTTGCTCGGCGATCAAAGTGTTAATCGAGGTCCTACCGTGCCACAATGAGATCCCTTGATCCAAGCTGGGCGAACGAAAGCCCGGCGTAAGCGCTCGCTCGGCGGAATCGAATCAGCGCAAGAGACATCTCATTGTGCAAGATTCTGTGAACCAGCCGGCCGTGCACGGTTCTTTGAACGCGAACGATGATGGCACGATTCGCACGTACTTACTGCACGCTGCAGAATCATTGTCTAGCCGCTTCGTTCGCCGATCGCGTCTCGGTAACCGTGTCCTGCTTCCACCGGGACATTTTCCTTTCGGTTTTACGCGGCCCCGACAATGGCGTTGCACGTTAAACCGGGGAGAATTCGTAATTGAACCCTTCCTTTGTCCCGAACAGACACCAGACGATAGACTTTTCGTCGGAGAACACTGCGAGCTTTCAGCGTACGGCGTTTTTGCGCGAGCGTTCGCATACGGAAACAGAGAATCCGTTGTCACTCGCGACTGGAGCTTCTAGATTACCAGAAAACAATTACAGGGAAAAAACTGTAACACGAGTGTTGTGATACTAAATCAGTACTATGCTACTAAGTTTTCTAAAATACGAAGTTCCTTTTTAAACGTCCGTTACGACGCGGCGATCGCAGCTCTTTGGAACGATCGGAAATCGAAAACGGCCGAGCGCCGAGCGAACATCGAAGAGATTATTTTTACACATTGTTCGCGGGGTTAACGCGATAACGAGGGTCAATTAGAATTCAACGAATTAGAGCCGGTAAACAAACGGGAATACTCGAACGCGAAAGCGTGTCCGCTCTGCTGGAGTCGGTTCCCGAGATCGGGACCAGAAATACTCGAGGACCAACGGTTCCCTTTGTCTCACGTCGGAAATTTCGGGGTCAGCGTGGCGTGGCGTGTCGTGTCGTGTCGTGTCGTGAACACGGACACGGCCGTTTCGCTGAGGACGGTTCGTTTGCGACGAAAATGGGAGTTGTCCGTCTCACGACGAGTCGTGCACCGGTTCAAGGTGCACTTTAAAAGCAGCCGCCGTTATCGTTCAACCTGCATCTCGTGCGCTACCGTGCAATTATTCTCGTTGCTCGCCAAGCATCGTGAAATAGGTGGATTGATTCGACCGCTGCTTCCTTAAATCCTAGTTGTTCCTTGTTAACCCCTTGCACTCGAGAGGCGACCTTCAGTCGCTATTTGACTTCGCATAGCGAAATTATAAAGTCTCGTGTAGAACGTTAAGACTTCGTACAGTGCATCGATACGTGTAACACTGAAATAAAACTAGCTACGTTTCCTTAATTAATGTAGCTACGTTTTCTCGTTAATTAGATTCACAGAGTACCTTCCATGTCTCACCGTGAAACATTGATTGTTCCTAATTGAAAGGTTTTCCGTGCAATGGGTTAATCCAAGCCGAGTTATTCGATTTATTCAGTTCTAGCGGGGAAACGGTTTGCAACACAATTGTTCGTAATACGATGCGACATAAACTCGCGTTTGCATCGATAAAGAACGAATCGAATTCACTGGAGATAACGTATTCTCGTGAATCAGTTGAATCGGTTCATCGGAATGAAACAGAAGCAGAAAACGCGAGTGTGCCATGGATAAACAGGGTAAATTCAGTGCCTTTCTAGGCTCCATGATTCGCTCGCAGCGTCGTACGCAAGCAATATTCAAAGTCGTACTCGTTTCTGTGGGTTCGTGGGTATCCCGAAAACTCGTGACGACCGCGCAGCTTCCATTCTCTTCGCCCGTAGCGACAAAATGGCTTCCCGAATTCTACGCTCGCGTCCGCACGCGGCGGAGCCTAGGCTTCGATCGAGTACAAAATGGTCGCGTGCCAGCCGGCCGCCAGCCTGAGGGAAATAATAACGCGGCGCAGCGATTAATTGCGAAACTAGTTGACGATACACCGCGCGTGGACGCGTTCCAGCCGATACTAGCTGCTGACAGTGTTTTAGCCGCGTTTCGTCGCGATAACGCAGCGGCCACCATCTATCGGCGTCGATAGCGCGCCGCGCGTTTAGGGACCTCGCGTGTTGCTCGGTTGGCACTCGATCGACGCGCGGAAACCGATCCTTTCCTTCTCAGTTTCTCACCGAGACACGATCGGTATTCATTTCTGTTTCGAAAATGGCGACTGCAGCCTTCGATTCGTTGCGCGAATCCTCGTTCGTACGTATGTTTCTCTAGCTAAAGATTCTTCAGCCCAGTACAGGATTCCTTCTAGTAAAAATCAAAGTAGAAAGAGTAATTCAATCATTCGTTTGCGACTTAGTCTTCGAAACATGAAAGTTTTATCTGATCAAATTCTCGATTGTAATAACAAATGAGACCACAATAATCCATAATCAAGCGATCACGCTAGCGATTCGAACACTTGTTCAACAGTAGCTAATTCAAGAATCCATTCCTAACTCGAAGAGTGTTACATTCTCTAACGCAGTTAAACATTCACAAGCATCTGTATATATCGCAGATTCTCACACCCAGGAAAGAGGAAGTTTAAAGCTCCATAGTTCACCGATCGCGTTAACTTTCATCGAACACTTTTGTTCGAGGGTAGCCACTCAGGGGTCGATTATATTTTCTAATATAATGAGATCGTTAGCGTCGTTCGAGCTTGTCGGTTAATTATCGGGTATCCTCTGCAACCGCTTCGAGCCGATACCGCGGCGGTTGGCAGATTAGATAACGACGCTGGCCACCGAAAATGATTTCCCGAAAGCCCGACGATCCTATCCCACGGGCTTTTGTTCCCCGCCGTCCCCGGCCGATCTTATCGGCGCGCCGGCGATCGTTTCTCATCGAGAAATTTTAATCACGTTATAAATCTCCGGATTCGCGACGGGTTATTGGAACACGTTCCCCGTTTCACTGGGAGCCCGATATATCACGTTCGAACGGTTTCCCGTGGACGTTGCAAGAACTATCGGGAAATAAGCAATGGCGCTGGACCAGCGAGACGTCCGGCGCGACACATTTCGACGGTGTCTGGATTGTTGGAAGACGCGACAATCTCGCAGCTCTTCGATATACGAAATCTTCGTCGGAGAATCGTTTACCGAACCCTTCAATTTTATGGACACTGAATTTTTTAAACATTATTTAGTAGCAAATTAAGTCGTCTCTGATTCGTGCAATTGTGCGAATACACATTGCAATACTATAATTTTGAAGCTACAATTTTCGCGATTTATATAGTTAATCGAATAAAGTGTAGAATAGACATCCGTAAGTCTAGTGTTAAATGCATCAATCATTCGTTGAATGCATTCCTTGAAAGAAATGACACTATCAACTTTGAGTGGTAGTTTGGGGTAAGATGAATGTATCCGAAGAAAGAACTTTTAAATTGAGCGTTACAGTCGAGATTTCCGAAGGAAGTTTGCGCATAAGGGAAACTCAACAAAATTGAGTGATCAACGAAAGCGAGTTAATTCGATCTTATGCAGTAAGCACTCATTACGGTAGTGCCTTGGATTTATCGTCGCTCTCCGACGATTTGGCACCGATTCAATTAACTTCGACTCGGCATTCGGTTCGATGCTGTTCCGTGTCTCATGAATTCGCTTCTTCTAGCTGTCCTTTTGCTGGAAATTCCATATTTTACGGTGTTCCGTTCGTTTCCGCCCACAAACGCGACTACGTGTCGACAGTTGTTTCTCTAATGATCGACGGAATCATAGATTCGAGGATTGCAGTCCGTTCTTGCGGGTGACTCATCGCCGGATGAAGACAAAGAGCCAGGCGGTATCGATCTCGCTCGCGCTCGCCGTCTTCCTGCAACTCGAGCGCGGCTACCGATAAGTTGATAAAGAAATACAAGTACACTCGCGCCCGTTGCGCTCGTCTTACTGTCGTCGCGCGATAAAGAGAGCGTAGCGTGTCATCGGATGCACCGCGGTTCAATGGATGATCAATGAACGAAACCGATTCTCGCATCTTCCGCAGTGTCGCGTTCGCTCCTTTCATTAGCGTACTAACTTGTCCTTTAAGCGCGCGAATTCTACGGCAAACAGAAAGATGGCTCTGTTTTCAATCTATTCAGACGCCAGGGAAGGGAAATTAACGATCCCTCAGTCTGCAAACTTGCCAAGACTCGGAGGTTTCAGTAAGCCGACGCTGATGGGATTCCAGGATCAAGATCGCATCGGGACAAAGCCTCTAGCTTCTCAGCCAATGAAATGCTAGCCCATTTTCAGTCTAGAGCGGATCGAAGACTATGATATCCAGGTGCCACCGCAGGAAAACCGAGGATTCTTCGGTCTCTAGAGTCCCTACGAGCTCTAGACTCCAATACCCTATCTCCTAGAATTCTAAGCTTCGGATTCCATCGAAACAAAGGCTCTACCTAACTTCCCAACTAATATATAGGTTCACCGATGCTATAAGATGAACCTAGCCCACAGAGTCCACGTTTTATCAAAACGAATACTGCTAGAATAATCATCGCGCAGCAAGACGTCTCTCTTCGCTCGCGAAACACTCGAACGAAGTTGACCCTGCATCCTTTCGGCTGCAGACGCGACATCCGCCTTGATTCCCTGCCAAAAACAGACTCGGAGACGCTCCCCGGACGCACACGGGTGGCGCGAAAGTTACGCAACGCGGCACAAGGTATCCGCGCGAATCGATATCCTTTCGCGTCGCGAGCGTGAACGTGACTTTCCGCGTTCTCCTCGTCGCTGGCTCGCCTCGAGGGGGAAGGATCGAGAGAGCCGGCGGCGATTCCGATCGCCGGCCACGGTTTAGGCGCGCGTAAGCACTCTCGCAACAATGACTGTTGCCGACCTACATAGTTGAGCGCCGTGAAGGAGGGCGTAAACTTGCTCGGCGAAAAATTTAACGTCGGCGAGCGTAATCGCGGCACGATTACCGTCCCCCCCCCTCGCCTCTCGCGACGTTTTCACGGGATACTCGTGTCCATTATCCTTAATGCAGCCCGTCCCCGTCGAGAAAATGCTGATACACAGCCGCTCTTCCCGCGGTTTTGTTCCCTTTTCGTCCCCTTTTTGTTCCTGCCCCGTAACCCCGGCCAACCGAGAGAATCCTGCGAATGGCCGCGAGTCCGCGGGACCGGGGCGCGCATTATACGGACGCCGGCCCGGGGACTCGGGACGATGGAAGCTGCGCACGCGACTTTATAGAGCAGCCGAGGCTGGGCACAGTGTTCCGGTGGCTGGAAATGAATGCTGCAGCTACCGAGCAGTCGAATTGATTAGTTTCCAGTTGTTTTTTCCGCAGAAACTCCGAGGGACTTGCATTCCGGTTTGCGTGTTAAGTAGGGTAATTCTGAGTGGGATTCCTCTCTCTCTGTGCTCGAGATGGCTCGGTGTTATTCGGATTGTCGAATTCGGTATTTTTTATTGTTCACAGTTTATATGTATTGGCTTGTATTAATATATTTTTCGTTTTTCAATACATCAACCGTTAACCCTTGTTTTAACCATTTTTTCTATATTTATTTGTAGTATCACAATGGTACCATTTAAAGGTAACATTCCAATGACTCCCAAATATTCTCGAATAAATAAATAGAGCGTTATATTAAGCTGTAATTGAACTAACGTCGACGTGAACCTCAAAGTGAGAAACCAAAAGCACTCCGGACCGCAAAGGGTTAAGTGTTATAGACAGGAAATGATTACAGTGCAATTGATGCGGAATAAAAATGTTTGGTATCACGAATGAAATTAGGTAGGAATTGCGATAGCAAACGTTTAATTATTCCTTAAAAAAGGAATAAAATTTCCTCGCTCGAGATATTCGTGACATTCCACGGGATTTTGAAATATTCCGATTATATACGAGAAACGATGCAACAGTTCCGTTTCGTTGCTGGAACTCGCACACTTCTGTTAGCGTCATACGCGTTACGCGTGTAGTTCCATTTTCGGTGGAAAATCGGCGAAGCGTTTTATTTGGAAAACGGAGGGAATATGGATGGACAGCGCATCGAGACGAGAGAAAGAGAGAGAGAGTGCGTGTGATATCCGAAAAAGGCTGCCTCTATCTCTCTCGGTCGTAAAATGTCCATTAGCGAGGACGCGGTACGCTGGAATTCGGTTTTCCGTTCGTTTTTATCACTGCCGGCTGACATAACGAGATACACCTCTGTGCTCCTTCGGAGAGGAGGCATTATATATCGTGGAAAACCCTAACGCGAGCGGAACAACGTGTTTCCCGAGGTGACAGTGTCAAAGCATTACCGAAAGCAACGAATGCAGTCGCATTAGACCGGCAAGAAACTCTTAAAAAGAAGCTCGACCTTCCAACGTTCAATTTTACTCGAATATCTAATTACTTCCACAATTTCCATCCTAATTATTTGTACTACCATACTTCTATCGTGTAAAGCTAGCACTCCAGAGGTTCCCAACATTCTTAAACGAATAATTAAAGTGCCGCTCGAAGTTGTAACCTGTAATTGAATGTAACGGCGTCGATGGAAACTCGATAGTGTAAAACGCCTGGAACGAAACGGGGTTAAACCGAAATTTCACCGAATATCAGAGCTTCATCGATCTGTAGATGGCTCGTTTCGTTCCAGAACTTTCTAACACGTCCAAGCGCGTTTATTCGCGAAGTTTATTAGCGAATCGCGATACAAACGGCCGGCGGACAAGGAAAACGAGGCTTTTCAGCTAATCCAATTTGATTAGAAAACTCTCGGCGCTCGTGGAAGAAAGTACGAGTGAAAGGACTAACGAGAACTGAAATCACCGTGCTCGGGACGTTCGTTTTTAGCTGTGGACGACGCGTTGCGTTTACCGTGCGCGCGCGCGTTCCACTTGGAAAACAAGAACACGAAGAACGCGCATGTTTAATTCAGCCGAACGCGTCCTCGCCTCTCGCGAGCACGCCGAGACGAGAGGTAAATATTCGTATCAGTTTCCCGACGGTAGAACCGCGTGTTTCCCGGAAAACGCACGGTGCCACTTTTCCCCGTGCGTCCCGCGGACTTATTAATTATTTATAGACAAAAAGTCGCTACAGACTTTTCCTCCTTGCCTCGTGTCACGCGACCTTTGACACAAACCGAGCTTCCTTCGTTTTTAGATCGCGATAAGAAAAAGGCAAACGAACAGATGGAACGAAGAAACTCTGTTACTTTTTCTGATAATCGACACGGAAAGCGCGCGCAGATGTTTCACGTTGATAGATTGCGACGTAATTAGCAGATTGCTAACGTAATATTTTTCGTTGATAGATATTGGCAACGTTTCACGCGAATACATTAGTCACATCGTTAGATTAGATTTCTTGTTAGAAAAATTACTTGATCCTCTTTCGGATCTTCCTTGGGAAATTGCGAAAATTAACGTTTTGGCTTCTGGAATGATTATGCAACGTACTCGGAAGCTATACAGAGAAAGGCTTTCTAACTTAGACAAAACGAAGGGACTAATCCTTGAATGGCTAAACGGAACATTATTTATTCCATTGACATTTACAGAAATCAGGAAACAGCAAAGATCGACTTAACCGCATTGGCTTCTGAGCCAAGTAAAGCGACACTTCGCTTTATCATATAGAACTGGGTGTTATCGATGATACTGATAATACCGAAATATGATATCGTCGTGACATAACGATACCATACATCCAACGGGATATTAAATAACTTTCGTCTCTCTCCTGTAAAAGCTAGAAGCTTCAGACTTAGGTAGTTAACAGTGAAAGTACATTGTTATTTCCTTTTTTTCATATTTCGTCATGCGTTGTTCGCAATAAAGAGAATTCGAACGGACGCATCTCCGCGCGGCAGCGCTCCTCGAACCGTGGCCTGATCGATACTCCGACTTCACTTCCGTAATAGGAGGTAATAAGTGTCCAATTTACACCGAAGACCGTAACAATACGTCACGGTGATGGCAAGTCAATGGTACGTGACCCAATTTCCATGCTGTATGTAGAATGTTCCCAGAACCGGCGACAATACCCACCCCAGGGAGATTTCTACGAACACGTTCGGTTCGTTTCGAATATAAATGATAGGAAAAAATGGTAATTCGATTTGCAACCGATGAACCACAGATAAATCGATCTTCAGTCGTCGTCGTCGTCAGACACCCGTTGATTATTCCTTATTATTCTAATCAGAATTTCATTTCCATTCGTTTCTCTGACAAGCGACGTTAGTTGAAGTTACAATTGTCTACCAAAATCAGCTGAATGTTTCTTGTGGGACATTAACGCTAAACCGAGCAATTGACTTTTGAAAATTTCGCTATAGAAACTCCGAGAGTGCATCTGTTCAGACTTTAATTGACTTACAATTCAATTTGCATAATGCTAAACGAATTTAATAATTTCTCAGAGAAACATTTGTTACCTTTTTAATAATTGCAAAAGACATCAGGCATGGGTCATTTTAACCCTCTGGTAGTTTTAGTGTTAAACGAATCGATTTACTGGAATATGTCACGGTGAAAGTAAGTTTGAATGAACGCAATATTGTTCAATTTTCGATACATTGATCACAGTTTTGGCACTGGTTTGCCGGATAATGATTATTTTCTCTATTAGCAAGATTTCTATGTATCGGAGAGTTGAATGATTCATATTTCGAAGACTAAGTCGCAAACGAATGATTCAATTACTCGAATAGCAAGAGATCAGCGCGCAGTTTCCTTTTTCTCTATTAATTAGGCAATTGTCTTAATAAAAAGACAAGAACACGAATGTTCTCTTCAGTCGAGAATGAAATCGTAAGGTGAAGGGTTAATAATGAAACGAGGTCTCGCGTTAATGACTCACAGCGACGGGAAAGGTGCGCGAAATAATGGAGAACGAAACGGGAAAGCGAATTTCAGGGTTCCGCCGCGACAGTGCGCATATTCGCGACGCGCATGAATCATTTCGCGGTTATCGTTTTCTTGGAAGGTGTCCGGCGGTCTTGATTATTAATACTTGACGGTCGGGAGTTCACGTTTTTTCATGGTAACTTCCTAACACGGCGATATTTCAATAGCGTTGCGTCATTTTGTCACTTTTACTTACTCTTAAAGTATGGCCCGTGCGTTCGCCAAGTTGATTAAGTTCGTAGAACAGAAAGCAGAGGAATCGATGAAGGAAATCGTGTCTTGTCACTGTTTCTCGACGCATTGAATAAGTTACAGCATAATAATAAACAATAACACAATAGAACCGATAAAATCGGCAGAGCATCGTGCTAAGTTGAAATCAGTTTGACTTCTCAAATAAATTTGCTATTATCCCGCAATCAAAAAAGTTTGTAGTTTTGTGATGTTAAAACAGTAATTAATTAAATAGACTAAAATATCGAACAATTTAACAAGCGTCTTTCGTTGATTTGGCCTGTGAGCGGCTCAGCGTTTTGCTGTTCGTTTCGTTTGAATTTCATTTGAATTTCATTTGTTGCATTTCCTCGAAGAATGCTTGAGGTCCGGGAAAGATAAACAAAAGACCGGTAGTCCGTGAAGTGTCATAGTGATTCAGGGTTGAGTTGCAGTCGGTTTTTATGTTCACGCGTCCGAAGCCGGCGATAAACGCGAGCGAACCATCGCGCGTCACGTGAGCCGATGGGTATCGATTCGAAGTGCATCGACACGGTCTTATGCAAGCGCAATTGCACCAGCACCGTATCGTTGCGCGCATCCTAATTCACGTACCCGTTGCGACGGCTTAAAATAGATAAGAGACCGCGCGAACGCCATAACGACGGGCGGATCTTCAAAAGTTGACGCGCGGCGCGCGGAGCGCTCGGGAGCGCGGTTTTTGTGATCTTGAGCGATCGGAGGATGTGATCTTGGGCTTCTTAGTGTCCTGTAGTAGTTATTATTATGATATTATATTATTATGATATTGCAGTATTGAAATATTATAATTTTGCAATCTTTTGATACTAAGACATTTCAGTATGGTAATATTATAATATTTCAATCTTGTGATATTGCAGTATTGCAATATTATAATCTTGCAATCTTTTGATACTACACCACAGTATGGTAATATTATAATCTTGCAATCTTGTGATATTGCAATTTCGTAATACACATAACAAAACACACAGCTCTCAAGTTGGCGACTTTACTCTGTTCCCAAACGAAACGCCACGGATTCTTCCGAAAAGTTCATTCCATTATTTCCATCGATTGTCCCCTGACACTCCCATGAGTAACGACCGTTTTCATGAATTTCATAAGGCATTCTCAGTTCGTTCTCAGCGTAAACATCAGCCGTCGCAGCCAAATTCTGTTGACCGTTCCGCAATTATCATCCGACGCGAACCGGAGAAAACCTCGTCACGCTTTCTAAATCGGTTTTCGACGGTGATTTTTACGACTCGTCTTCGGGCCCGCGTGTCCCGTGGCTAATAAGCGACTCATGTTTCGCGTTTAATACCGTTTATTATTGATCCTGCACATCGAAAGTCCTTCGGCGTTCGCGTTCCGCTGAATACACTCCTACACGAGCCTTCGAATCCGATGAATATTCATTCGTTTCGCGCTGCACGCGCTCGCATTATCGTACGATGGGACTGCGTCCCGCGGAACTGATAATCTTTGGCAGTTTTTCACGCGCTTTCCACGATATTCATTCCTTTTTCAGCGCAGCCCTCGGTCTACCGAACCATTAATAATTGAGTCGCACGGGAGGCAACGCGGTTAAGCGCGGAAAGCAAAAATTGGAAAAAGTAACATTTTCTAACGCTAGAACTACCGGATGGCTCAAAATGACTCATTCCTGATTTCTTCTATAATTACTGAAAAGGCAGACACTTCGAGGAATCATTAAGGAAACTGATTTAGTAATACCTAGATGGATTTATAAGCTAATTGCAGTCTTAATAACTGCACACTTGTGTTTTCTAGCGTTGATACATCATTATTGTACAATATATTCAAAGGCTACACAAAGAGCTTTCTGATCTAGAGAAAACGAAGGAACGAGTGAATACCTGAAAAGAATATTATTTATCCCATTCTCAAGTCTGTCGTTTGACGCTGTGAACTTCGGTTCGCCAGAGAAAAAATACCTTGTTATTGTTGTCCGTCTTCCGTCGAACGAGATGTTCGTAAAACCGTCATCGGATTCCGTAATGATAAGACGATAAGCTGCTGCGGCGACGGTGTTGTCGTTCGCTCGCGGAACAGACGAAAAACACGCAAACACCGGTGGAAATTCGTTGCTGGCGAAACGTCGACCTTGTAACATTGTTGTTAGACTTCATCGCCAAGCTTTATCGCTGCTCGTTCAATCTCTGCTCTTCATTTTATTTCCATTCGTCACCGTTCTCCGGTACTGTGCTCTCTACACCGTTCACTTGTACATTATCATTTCGAAATTGCTGAATAGAAGCTTTTACATCTATTCCACAAAATCTCTTCGATCGAAGATCAACTGATCAATCAACTGATGAAAAATATTCCGTCGAACTCGCCATTTTGTCGGGATCAAACTTTCATGTTTGGAATAGCAAATTGCAAACAAGTGAACTGCTTCAGCAGCAAGAAATCAGAACAGTTTCTTTATTTATATTCTTCAAGCATTCAATCGAATTCGCAGAATCTGGTTTCGTATGCTTTAAAGAATCTTCGTCGAAGGGTTAATAATAAATACAGAGCACAATATAGAATCATAATGACACAATAATGACGCGATCGCGTAGATCACAGTGAAACGTTCGAGTCGCAGGAAAAATGATTCCATCGATCTCCTTCGGTCCGAGGATTAATTAACGGCCGCGCGTTTAATCGGGAAGGACGAGCGCGACGTCCTACTCCGTGCTGGTCGGTTTGTATTTGTCAATAGGCGATAATGGCGGTGTCGATTGTGTCGAATCAGCTGGAGAAAGTTTTCATCGTTACGTGTGTCGACGTCGTTTGATGTAATTAGTGGTTGAATAGCCTGCACCTCCGTCCATTCACGACCACTGTTTACGGAACGTGAAGTATCGCGCAGTCAGTCCCCTCTTTTAATTACGTCCTAGGTATAATTAGAGTCATTGTTTCGAGTCGCGCACGGCCACGTATCAATTTATAAATATCGTTCGAGCGACAGCTTCCCTCCCATGGCAAACACGCGCGGAAAATTACCAATCGCCAAGGAAAACCGTTCTTTCGAGCCGATGCCGCCGCGACGCGAAAAAAATTCTCTCTCGATCGGTTTCCATCCTTTTTCTCCCTTCTCGCGGAGAGGTTTATTAGATTTGAATGTATCGCGTTAACCCGTTCCAATCGAATCTTATCAGAACCCCATGTACGCTCGAAACGGTTTTCTTAATAAAACAAAAGCCGAAGCTTTTCATTTGAAATACTGTATACTTTCTAATTAGATGTAGACAAGATTCTTTAACCCCTTGGCCCATGATCTCTTTTACAACTCTGATCAATACGGCCATTTTGTCTTTAATAATTTATTTGAAAAATAGAAAAATGCTAAGCATATGTTACGCCTACATTACCTTTTAAGTATAATAGTTGATTACAGAGGAATAATATTTACTTTGCATTCGAATGAACCGAGCAATATATATATTTGTTGAATCATCTTGAAAATCATCACCACGAGTCTCACTCGTTGTAGGTCAAGGGGTTAAAATGAATTGTAACAAGAAATCACACGTAAATTAGGGAGCAAAGCTATTTCCTTTCGATATTTCACGCATCGATGCAGTATACAAAGGTTAATGGTAAATACCAAAGTTTATAATTTCCCTGTGCCAAATCATCTGGCGACTGGGAGTCGCCTCTCGAGCGCTAAGGGTTAGTACATGCGTGGGAGTGGAGTGTAGGTTAATGAGGAGACAGTAAAACACAATTCACACCCACGTTTTGCGTTCGCGGAAGTATAAAAATCTGGTATTTATTCGTATCTTTATACAGCGCGGTTGTACGGTGTACTTTTCGGAGTAACGCGTCGGCGGTGCGATGCTCCAGTTAACACGTTAAGCGCCATGCCAGTCACTGGTGACTGACGCTTCTGAATGACTAAAAAACAATCGTAACATACAAGACAACCGATGCGAAATAAAAATGTTTAATAAGGCAACTAAGTTGATAATAGTGTAACGCCAAACAATTCATAATTATTCCTACTTTTCTCTGCTACAACAGACAAACTCTATGGGAAAACGCTTAAGATTTTCGTGGCGCTTAACGTGTTAATAGTGGAATCTCCAGATGCGGTTTTTCTACTGTTCCAATTGAAAGTCGGATGTCGCTCGTCTACATCAATGCTCCAAAAATGTTCCAAAAATGCTTAAAATGGACAAATCAATGAAAAACGTGGTGACGAAGTCGCTACAGTATACCTTAGTAGCCCATCGAAGCTGTTGTCGACGATTAAGTCACAGGGTCTAACGATTCCATGGTCTGTTTTGTTTACAGAGAGACGACACGAGCCTGCTGGCTCAGTTCTTCTACGCGGACGAGTCGCTGAACGCGGTGGCCTGCGAGTTGGACTCGTTCGACGGCCGACAGGAGCCGGAGCGATGCACCACCTTGGTGAATCAGCTGCGGCACTGCCAGGACAAGGTGCTGACGATCTGCAGCCAGATAATGGACGACCTGATACCGGAGAGCAGGGCGAACAGGGACTTCAGGGTGAAGTTCCCGGACGACGTGATGCAGGAGAATCTCGCCGGGCAGCTGTGGTTCGGCGCGGAATGCCTGGCAGCCGGCTCGTCCATCATGAACAGAGAGGCTGAAAGTTCAGCGATGAGGCCGCTGGCGAAGGCGCTGACAAAGTCGCTAGATATCGTCAGGAATCTGCTCAGGGAGCACGCGCTGAAAGGTCACATGAACCTGAAGGTATTTGTCGCGCGCTTCTGGAAAATTCACTTCGAACCGATTAATTATTTCAATTAATGGCAAGAACTCCTAATAAACATGCTATTTATGTTCTATTTCTATTCGGAATCAACGAATCTGACGCGATATTACAAGACAAGCAATTAATCCTTTGCATTCGGAAGATTCTCTGGAAATATTCAACATTTTTTGAGACAACGATATGCTTCGAAACTAACTCGAACAGACATCACAAGATATTTTATTCGAATATTTCACGCACCGACGCATTACACAAAGATCATTAAATATCAGATTTTCTAGTTTTATCGCGTCAAACCAAGAATCGACCGAGTCAAAGGGTTAACACCTTATGCACTTAACACTAGATTCACGGACGTGTATTACAGCTTATCCCATTGTCCCTATAAAACTACGTGTTCCCCTATAGAAATCGCAAAACTGTAGCTTCAAAACCAGAGTATCGCAACGCGTACTCGCGTAATTGCCCGTAAATCCAGCCTTAAACGTCCAGTCGGTAGCTAAGGAAAGATCCTTCGGGCGTGAATATTCCGTAAGTCTCGAAAATCCTGAGGCAAACCACGAATTCCATCGGATTCCTCGGAGAAGAGTTTCACGCGGAATTGCTTTCGGCAGCGGAGTAATTCTCCCACGCGCCGCGGGGATGAAACGCGACGGCGGCGCGTCGCCGGGTAAAAATCCGGTGGGTCACCGAAACCCGCGTCGCGACCCGGCTCCGCGGGAACGCGGAGTCATTCCAGCGGGACAAAGGGAGATAATTGAAGCTGCCAGTCTCAGAATCCCGGGAATTCGTATTTGAATATTCGCGAAGCCTATTTCTCGCGCGGAGCGGTGGCCGGGAGCCGGGACGGTCGCCGGGCTTAATGAAATACACCGTTTAATTCGGATTATTATCGTATTCCGCCGGAAATGGAACTGTCTTCCGTGCCCGCCGGCCCCTCGGCCGGATTAAAGATCGAGAAATACGCCCGCGAGCCGGATTATAATTTAGAATATCCCCTTTTAACGAGAGAAACGCCCAGATTCTGCGGCGCTTTCACGATCGACCGCGCGCGCGAGGATGATTCATCGGTCGTGCACAATTTTCTGACTCGCGTTCTCGCGCGTCGCGTCGGGTCTCCCGCGGAACCGGCGCGGTTCGGCTCGATTGTTATTTTTCATTGGCCCGAGGACTCCGGCTTAATTACAACGTTTCCATTTAATCGCGCTCGCCGATCGTGCCTACCCGATACGCGTATCGTTCGCCACTCGGGATAATTGGATCGCTCCGTAGCTGTTCTACCTTTAATTATAAATACGATCCGTGTAATACGCCTAATACGTTCCACTTTGTCCGCGCGTGCAACGCGCGATCGCTGTGTACTCCGCTCAACAAAATGGAAAGTAGCCTTGCCAATTGGCAGCATCGTGGCCCGTTTCGTTCGCGTTCCCAGCTCTTCGATATTGCGTTCCATGGAGGAGATAGAAGCGTGGAAATCTGCAGGAAGTTGATCTTCGGACGTCTCGCGTTTCGTTCCAACTACTTCCTGAGGACTCTTGGAGACAGACAAAAGCGGGCAAACGTGTTTTCCTGCTTAACTCTTTGCGGTTAGGCGGTTAGAAACCGTCCCCTTTGCTAGCTTTTTACGCAAAGCAGAATATACGTTAACCCGTCTCAAAGTTAAAGTTGATAGTCGTACAATTTGATATCTTATTCAAAAGTTTTTCATCCAATTGGCAATACTATAAACCAACGGTGAACTTATATTCTGCTAAAAGAAACTGAAAGATCCACGGAATTTCGCACAGGATCCGACAGAACGTTCAGCCCGAGTATAGATCGTAGATCGTAGATCGTCGGCCGTTCGACGGTGGTGTCCGAGCAGTGTCAAACTAACTTTTCTATTCGTAGTACCTCTTTCAGACACAGAACCCGCTGGACCCGTCGCTGGAGAAGCTGATCGAGTCGCTGAAGATCTTCGACCGCCTGTTCGCCGATTTCGAGCTGTGCTACGTCGGCGCCATGGTCCCGGTGAAATCGACCAAGGAGTACGAGCAGCAGGAACTGGTGTGCGTTTTATTTTCGGAGACGCTGCAGAGAGCACTCGAACGCGGACTGCTCAGCCAGGCCGACGTGGATAATTACGAGCCGGCCCTGATGTTCACTATTCCCCGTTTGGCGATTGTCTCCGGCCTCTTGGCTCCGCCTGGAGGGCCACTGTGCCTCAACTCGCCCGACAACATCAGCGAAATGTTCAGACCGTTTAGGGTAAGCGATTGGATTGGGTCGATCGTGATTCGGCTAGCTCGACCAGTGTCCCGTGCATGTTCGCTTACAAGGGAAGGACGCCAAGTTTAATGAATTTCTGCAAGTCGATGGTATCTACAATGAAATATGTTGAATATCAGGTGTAGTTATTTTACTTGAGAGATTGATAATTAAATTTTCTTACCTTCCTGTGTAGCTTAATGTCGAGCGAAGTTTTGCTAAATGTGGTGGATAGGCGATTAGACTGCAATCGGAGGGTCGATTTCCATGTTTCTTGAGAATACTCCTTCCCTGAAAAATGATCAAGCACTGACATCAGGCGAATTACCGGTGCCTTCGGTATATAGTTTCCATGATATATTCTCTTCGATTCGAATCCCTGTAAGATAGCACTCGACAAGCAACATCCGAACGCAAAGCTCAACTGGACGTTCCGTCGGTTTCAGACGCTGCTTCTAAAGATCCGCGAGCTCCTCTGGACGCTGAACAACCGCGAGCTGTACATGCTAGAGAAGCTGCTGTGCTCGAACGAGGAGCCGTCCGGCCCGATCACGCAGTCCTCGAAGTCCGCGTGCCAAGACATACCGGACTTGGAGGAGTTCGTTCACAATTTTTATACCGGCTACCCGAACTGCAAAGACTTCATCGTAGATTTTTACACAGTGACGAGGAACACGGGCAGCAACATGGACGAGGTGGCGAACGACGTCGTTCAGGCGTTGGCGGAGGGCCGCGAGAACGACGATCGTTCGCCGGAGAACCGTCTAGAGTCTCGCGAGAGGCACGCGGACGCGAGGACGGCCGGCAACGCGGAGCACGGGCCTAACCGTTCGAGCGTGGTCGTCGCGGACTGTTACGAGGACGTTCCGATGTGTAACGGTGGTGCGAGGACATCGTGCGATCGTGAGAGTGTCGGTGACGAAGTGCAATACGGCCAACCGAAGAAGGCCTGCAACTCGAGCGTCGGCAGCAGGCAGCAGTCCTGCGAGGACAGTCCCAGGAGGGACGAGGCGAACACGGTCTACCTGACGGTGCACGCGCGAGACAGCGCCGACAGCGACACGCAGCTCGCCGACGAGAGCGAGTCGGGTCAGCAGCAGGACGACTTCATGACGGCCGACATATCCGAGATCCTGGTCGGCTCCGAGAACATCGAGATCCCGCAGACGCAGTACCTCCTGAACCAAGTGTCCCACGAGAACAACGTGTCCGGCGAGACGATGCACATCCAGAACTCCTTGCCCGACCTGGACTCGAAGAAGCTGATCTCCGAGGCGAACAAGACTCTGTCGAACCTCCTCTTGGACAGCGACTGCCAGAACGAGATATCCGAGCAGACGGACTCCGGCATCTGCACGGTGTTGTCGTCGGAGAACACCAGCCTCTACGACAAGAGCCCGGAGGAGAAGAAGACGTTCGCGAACGAGATCCAGCAGGAGGACCAGGTCCTCGACGACGACGCGCAGGAGAACACCAGCTACTCCTGCTCGAACCTGAACTCGCCGAAGAGGAAGAGCTCCACGATCTCGGACAACTCCTGCGTGTGCAGCCTGAGAAGCGTGAAGACGCTGCCCGGCACGGAGCACGGGTCGATCGAGGTGCACAGCCTGCACCCGGCCGGCAACGAGGCCGCGAAGAACATTCCAAGGATATCGTCGAACTTCGACGGCACCACCGAGGAGTTCGTGGGCGTCGCGTACGGGAACGGCCACATATCCGTCTGCGACTCGAACCAGTCCGGCTTCCAGATCAACTACACCGAGAACTGGGAGAACCTCAACCTGAACATCGACGCGTCCACGTCCCGCAGGGAGTTCTGGTGCGACCTGAAGTGCGAGAACTGTCCGTCCACGTCGCAGAGCATCGGCAAGATCGGCGCGAAGATCGAGCAGTATGCGCACGAGAAGATCGCCTGCAGGAAGACGCGCGACGAGAAGCAGAAGCGGAGGCACCACCGCAAGCACGAGAGGAGCGGCTCGCTGATCCACGGCGCGCAGGAGACCAGGAACTTCCAGAGCGTCTACTACGCGACCAGCACCGAGAGCTCCAGGTCCAACTCCACCGACCGCTGCCTGAACCCCAGACTGGTCAGCTACGGCGCCAGCTTGCACCCCAGCCAGAACACCAGGCAGATGCCGAACTTCGGGAGCCACAGTCCTCACGCCAGCCCGAGGATGCAGCACTTCGAGACCAGAGGCAACGTCGCGCCTGGCCAGAGGACCTGCATCGCTCCCAGGGCTCAGAGGAACCTGTCGCCGCAGAACAGGAAGCTTCTGGATCACAGGAGGTCCAGGTCCGAGCAGATCAGCAGGATGAAGAGGAGGGACGTGGAGAAGAGGGACAAGTACGAGCGGGCCAACCCTCGCTCGGAGCAGACCAAGAGGAAGCTGGAGAGCAGGAGTCCCAACGAGCTGATGAACGACGGGCTGGGACCCAGAACTGACAAGAGCGGCTTGGTCACCGAGTCGGTCTCACCGGTGGTGTCGCAGAACGTTTCTTATGGGATCCAGACTGCTATGAAAGACGATGTACAGAGAACCGTTCGGGCGATAAGACTGGTGAACGCGTCGACGATGTCCAGCACGCAGTCGTTCACCTCGGACCACTCGCTGATGCACAAGCCGGACGTCGGGTCCAGCTCCAGCTGTTCCAGCTGCTGCGACTCCAGCTCGGAGACCAGCGAGTTCCAGAGCGACTGCCAGGACGACGAGGAGATCGCACTCGCGATGCAGGCCGCCGAGATCGCGAATAGGAATCAGATTCGAGCGAAGTTCCGGTAAAAGAATTCTTCGGGTAGCGAGCGGTTGACCGATCTGTCTGTTTCAAGGAGATATTAGAATTTTAGATTCACCTTTGTTGTAGCGTAGAAGGAATCCATTTTTTTTAATAGCCCTTCGCGAGTTTCATGTTGATAATTAGACAGGAGTCCGAGTGTTTGGTCTGTTTGATAGTTCGCTGTCTCGAAGCATGTCTGGTTCAGAGTAGATCGTGTCTTGAGATTGTACGTTGCGGCAAGTATTCGAACGTGTCCCGTTGTTTCAGATCGTCCGAGGATCTCGTTCACCGCCTGTTCGTCTGCATAGCCGGCGTAGCGGATCAGTTGCAAACGAATTTCGCTTCCGACCTGCGCAACATCTTGAAGTGCGTGTTCCTGATGAACAGTAGTCAAACCCCGGAGGACGGAGAGACGAAGGACGAAGGGTTAACGACGGACGAACAACCGGCGAGTCCTGTAAACGATACAGTCACCAATCACGAGCGACAGGACTCGTTGCAGGAGTATGAAGACGATTTGGAAGACACCACCGTGACAAACGACCAACACACAAGTGCGTTCTGTTCTCTTGAGAGAATAATTCGTTTTATTTGTAATTCTTACATTGACTTGGAATCATGTCCTATGTTAAAGTCTTTCAGTGTTCGAATCAATTAAAAAACCTTATTCAAATTCGTTCAGCTTTCAATCATATAGGTACTTATACAAACATTTTGTCATTGACAAAGCTACCCCACTGTTTACTCATTGTCATAGCGTTTATAAACTTCATACTGGAATCAACTCTGTTTTGAGTAATTACATTATGTTGATAGTTGATCGTTATTCACAGATTCTCCGATAACCGAACGCGGCGAAGAGTGCGTTGAACGTGCACCGGCTTGGGTTCCAGACAACGATGCGCCTAGGTGTATGGCCTGCCAAGCAGGGTTCACCGTGGTGCGACGGAGACACCATTGCAGAAACTGTGGCAAAGTGTTCTGCGGTCGTTGCAGCAGCAACAACGTTCCCCTGCCGCGTTACGGGCACACGAAACCCGTGAGGGTGTGCAACAGGTGTTTCCTCTATCAGGTGACGCCGTTCACGGTTTCCCAAGTAACGTCTGCGAGCTGAACATTATTGGAACAAGGTATAATAAACTAAGAAGGGGATTGGTTTCTCTCCTCATTGAATGTATCGTTAACACGTTGACTGTCGCGAGAATTTTCAGAGATTTATGTAATGTTGCTTACTTTACGTCAAAGATCAATAGGAACAACTATTGTTTGGCATCACAATTCTTATGTTATACTATTGTTTAGTTTACGGAATTTAACGGTTTTATGTAAACAATTTGGGAGCACTTATCATTGGTGACTAACACGGCAGTCAACGTGTTAACATTTCTTGGACATTCAGCTATGTACTCGCGCGGGAATCGATTGTCCGTTTCTTTCTTCCGATAAGGAAAAACAAGTAACAGCGTTTCGGAGGTCGAATTCTTATATAATAAACGTAACTTCTTCGCGTTAAGTTGTATATTTGCAAGCACTCGAATTAACATGTGCGTCACCGGCGATCGTTACATATCTTCACACGTCGCGACGGAGTGATTTTCAACTTAGCTGAATTCCAGGACGAGTTGTATTATAATTTCGATTCCGCGAGTCTTGGAACTGTATCGAGATATTTTACCTATAAACTTCAGTCGGACGAATGATTTACAACAGTTTCCCTGTACAATCACGTTACATTCCTTTTTGTGATAGAATTATATTTTTTATGTTTCGCTTATTGAGCGGTGATAGACAGCGATTCTGAAAGATTGATCATTGATCGGACGAAAAACGTAATAACCATTGTTTATTGTTTTGAATATTTTGAACGACGAAGATATTGTTGCGCCAGAACTTCAGCAGTAAAAGACGTTCTACGAGATGACAATAGACGAGAGGAGGTTATTCCGATATATTTCTTTTAACGTTTAGTTTATCGCACATTGAATCTTTTCCCATTCTTCGTCGATTACTTTATCTGTGTCTACGTTTATGGTGTGTTCAGTTGTTTTGTATAAAGTATCATAGAAATCATCGGAGACGTATGTAAACCTGCGAGGGTCGAGAGATGTTTCGTTGTAAAATAGAGACATTTGTATCTGTATATACACATTCGTATTATATACATATATTTACATATATATACATACATGCATATATACATACATACATACATACATACATACATACAGACATATGTATATTTAATTTTGGAATATACTCTTTTTAGGTGAAGCGCAGGAATCTTAAATAAGATAGCGAACAAGAACGAGCAACAAAAAAACGAAACCGAAAACAGATATAACATTTCGCGGGACAATTAATGAGAAATTAGCGAGGAGGTGATGACGATGTATCGCAGACTGAGATAAATCCTTGCGCCGAGTTGGACTCCGAACTATATCAGACGTTCGCTCAGCGACAGTGATTCGAGTGATTTCTAAATTTTTAATGATAATAAACTAGCGAGCAGAGTTGCGTAGTCGAACTGTGTGATCGTATTATAACCGTGACCATCGGTCTCAACGAAACGTTTATACAGGATGCGTCTGGAACTAAAGTCGAACCTATTCGAGACCCGAACAGAAATTGACAGTGAGCATTGTTTCGTTTACAAATATACAAATTCCAATATTCAGTTACCTTTCGTTTCACTCTGTACACATTGTCAATGTCTCTGTACTAACGATCATTTCCACAAATCCTAAACGCACGGGTACAAATCTGAATCTTAAACAGTTTAAGATACTTAAACAATTCCATTCCATTTCACCTGACTTCGCGCGAGACGTTACTTCCTTCAGACGCACCCTATGTATCTCAATTACTCCCACCTATCTCTCGCGTTCGGCGAGTGCCGAGGACCCACCTCGGTGTCTATTCCAAAAAGCTACAAACGAACGAACGTTGTTGCTCGGCTTTTCGTCTGCTCGGACGCGCAGCGCGTAGCTGACCTAGACTCCACCTGCTTCGGAGCTGCGGTCGTTAGACGATAAATGTTCGGCGTGTTCGTCGTCGGGCGAGGAAGGGGGGACGAGTGTCTCGCGTACCGAGGCACGCGCGCCGGCGAGTGATCGCGAAGCTCGCGATCCTCGAGGATCGCAACAGGTGTACTGCGAGCCGATCAACGCGCAGCGGGCACGTTACCAGCGCTTGTGCCAAATTTACTTGTGACAATAAGTTTGCCGCGATTTCAAGGAACCCATGAGAATCCGTACGGCGACAGTGTCGTTTCCATGCAACATAGAGCAGACCCCCTAAGAGTACCGCTTCTCGGGACGTAGCTACCTTTTCCGCCGCGAAGTCTCGAGTACACGCCTGCTCCGCTCGAAAGTTTCCGTTCGAGAGAATAGTGAGATGTTCAATGAAACCGATAGTTACGAGAAAGGATTAGAGAACGTCTAGCGTTAACGCGTTAAGCGCCATGTCAGCCACTGGTGACTGACGCTTCTGAATGACTAAAAAACAATCGTAACAAGACAACCGATGTGAAATAAAAATGTTTAATAAGGCGACTAAGTTGATGATAGTGTAACGCTAACTTTTCACTACTTTTCTTTGCTACAAAAGACAAACTCTACGGGAAAACGCTTAATTTCGTGGCGCTTAACGCGTTAAACGACGCGGAGCGTACTCGAGATTTCGCGGTGTTACGGCGACCGTGCGTTGTACGTAGTGTCTCAGCGTTTTTATGAGGAGATTATATCGACGATATAAGGCTTATCGGTTTCAGAGGTTTTGGTGAAGCGACTGCAGTGCGCGTGTCGAATTTCAAAAGACTGCTGTTGATTGTAGACCGCTCAGGCTTCGCGTGCGTATGCATATCCGCTTTCAATCCTCTCGCATCTTTATAGATCCTAACGGAACTTTGGTTCGCTCGGTGCGTTGTCGTGAACATTCATTCCCGAGCTTGGAGGAACAATTGTCGGAGACGCGGCAGTCGAGTGTTCGACTCTCGTATCGACGGACGGAGAGGATTCTTTCGCGAGGTTCTATACAGGGTGCGTCGATAACGATGGTACAAATTTATATGAATTCTATAGTGCGAGGGGGAGGTCGGTTTCGATTTTTCGATCGAATTCTCGGATCGCCGTGCTAGAAGAACTTTTCTTTGCCAACTGGCGTCGCGTTGATCGTTTGAATAGTCCAAATTCGACTCATACTTTTACGCCATGCTAGCTTTTTCTCTTTGTTTCAGAGGCGGGGAGCGCGAGGCTGTAAACTTAGCTGTTTGTTAGAGTAACTTCGAAAGAAGACGTAAAATTCTAAGGTTTTGACTCGTCAGAGGTTCTTGGGTAAGTGCCGTGCGGTCTGACACAGTCCTTTTGTCGAAAGACATCTGTCCCGTTCCTTGACCGGGTCGTTGCGTCATTTGTCACCCTGAAGTGAACGTTCTGCGATGATTGGTACCTGGACGAGCCAATGTAGAGCTGGGTAACATTTCGGGAAATAACATTTCAAATGCTATTTAGATTATAAAATAATGTGTTAATTATGTAGCATTTAAAATGAATATTTAGTGTTTTATATCGTTAGGTCAACGCATGGCACTATAATTCAATATAATGTCCCAACTTTCAGAATTTTAACACGTTGAACGCCATGATTTCACAGAGGAAGATTATTATTACTATTATTATTATTACTATTCTACGTTCATTCAGCTGAATGTCACTCTATTATCTAGCATTATTTATAATATAGAAATGTTTTCATATAATCCTCGTTTCATCGAGTGAACTACAGTAATTCTATTTGGTTGTGGGTCACCGGTGACCCCATGACATTCAACGTGTTAAAGGATACCAAGATTCTTTTCTCTAAATATTTGAAACATTTCTTGTAGCAAATACTTCATCTTTAGAGCTACTTGCTACTCTACAATATACTTTGCAATGTTCAGAGCGACATTTTACCCAGCACTGTTACCAATTATCGCTCAACAATTCCATGTAGTTCCGTTCACTCGTTCTCAGAACCGCACGTGGCCTAAGTCCCTATTACCGATCCTCCACTCAAAAGACACTGACGCTAACAGACAATACCGATTGTACAGTATCCTAGGAATTAGATTACGTTCGGGATTAGCATTGGGAACCTCTGCCGTCACGAGCTGAAAGGATACACTTTAGAAACATATTCGAGCGACATCGTTAGATTGATTTTCCGATCCGTTAAGCGACGCGCTCAATGAAATCGTTTTATGCAGTGTGTTTCTCGTTTCGAACGATGCACTATCGATGCCGGAAGAACGATCGGTAATTTATTGTTCCACTGGCGACCCTCGCGACGGAGTGCGATCAACTGACCGATCTCATTTGGAGTTTATCCGCATAACAAAACGATGACTGCCAGTAAAACGATCGATAAGTTAGTTGTTAAATACCGTGTATCTCGTTTCGTAGACCTTCGGCTCCAGAGTCCGTCTTATCAGTCGACGTTGTTAACAGATTTTCATTGAAGTATCAAAATCCGAGGACGAGAAGAGATTCTGTAATAAGCATAGCGATAATCGTAGTTTCGAGCGATGACGAACGTACCAATGACTTCAATAATTACCCCGACCGTTTCAGTAACGTTTCTTTCGATCGGGTTACGTTGATCGCATCGAGTCTCCGTCACGCTTTCGTCTCGTCGACGATGCTAAATTACCAATGCTTCTCGCGTGTATCGTCGATCTTCCGGTTAAGTCCAAAATCTGGAAAATCAAAAGAACCAAGACGAACGCACGAAACTTCTATGAAAACACGGGTTTCCCATGGCTTCTGTTTCCATTTCGAATTCGGGAAGGTTCCACCCGCACGCGTTCTACCGAAACACCTGTATAAAACCGTTCGAACGACTCAACCGTCTGTCATTTCCGATGAAAGCGGCTCAGTCGAATTTATCTCTAGAAATCTTAACACGTTCGCGGACAGGACATCTTCATCTGCTTCGAGTGCGGCGAGTATTTTGCGCAACGGAATCGTACGGAACTGCTGATCGTTGCAGAGAAACGAACTTCGAAAAATGATCTAGGTCAATATCAGCGTTACAAGAATAATATTCTAACGGAATGTCCGTGAACGTGTTCACGAGCGCTCACGACACGTCAATACTACCAATTGTAACGAGATTCTCCAGCGAATCGTGGAACGAACGTCGACTTTAGAACGATAAGGGACAATGGAGGAGTGGAGCAGCGTTGGCGCGCCGTTTACAATTTAACATTCCGTTGCGTTGTCAGCGTACAACAGTCGATAGAACGTCGAGGAGTCTGTGAGTTAGAGTAACCGACGGTGGGCTTACCATCAGCGAGCGAGGAAATCGGATCGAGCAGCGGGAGATCGGCGAGTGCGGTAGTGCCTCGATGCTAGACCCACGTTGGGACCTCGTCGCTTCAATTAACGAGGAATGTCTATTAAGTTCTAACATCATCTAACGAACACAAATTCCTTAGTAACCACTATTTTCAATGAAAATAACAATCATTGGATTCAACATTCTGTTTCTCAATTCTATTTTTGTAAAAATCCAGATTCTAGTATTAATCAATTCTTTAACGAACGACTTACATTTAAAATACCGAACAAAGGAAGGTCTGTCAAAGATATAAGAAATGTCCAAAGATTTTTATTTTATTAAATCAGCACTACTGTACTCGTCGATCGATCGGCAGAAGTTGCGTCTTCGACGACGGCCCCGGAACCTTTCGATCGTTCAGGAGGAAAGTGGCATGGCACGGCAGAACTGTCCGATCTAAAAGACTTCTCCAAGGGCGCGCGTCCTCTTAAGGAGCACATCGATATTAGAGATCGCCGCGGAGAATTACGAACTAAGCTTAGGACGAGAGTTATTTTTTACACGCAAATCGATGCCTTGCTCTAGCGTATCGTGCTTTCTATCTTCTACGTGAACGACCCTTCGCGATCGAGCTACGAGCTGGTCTTTTTCCTTCGTTTCCGTTCTACTCTTCTTGTTAATCGATCGTGTCGCGTTCTAATTCGTTCAAAGGGATCGTTGGCAAACGGGGTTCGAGGTTCTTAGCTTCGAGAAATCTTTCTGCGAGCCTCTTTGAAGCTGCAAGCCTCGAAATCGTCGTTCGAGACACCGATTAACGTTAGCATTTCACCTGCCGGCGTGTAACGGTTAAAGGAACAATGATTAACGGTTAAGAATTGTATATTGATTCTGTGTAACGAATCTGGTAAAGGTTGATTTCATTTGAACGACTCATTGGAGTGAGTTCATTTTATTTCGCCATTGCTTTGGATATTCGTTGAGTCGAAGCATCTTTAGCTGTTAATTATTGGTCTCGAGAGACTAACATTAGAACTACTAGATAGATCAAGACAACAGTTAATCTTCTTTTACGATTGCTAAAAAGGTAACAGATACATGAAAATTCTCTGATAAATTATTAGAGATTGATCTAGCAACACAATTAAAACTTCAATGAATGCACTCTTACGGTTTTAGCAAACTTACAGAAAGCTCGATCGGATTGCTAGTTCTAGTGTTGAACAATCACCGGTAGGTGAAGCCTTAATTAACCCTCTGCACTCGACGGTATTTCCCATTATAAATTACTTTCCGGTGACACGTTTGTAACACTTCTTGCAACGCAAACTCAAAAATCAAATTATAAGATCATTCGATTTCTATGCCTCACACGAAATTGAACATCGAACTTCTAATTTTCCGATCGTATCGTTCCGAATCGAGTGGCAACCTGTCCGAGTGCAAAGGGCTAATCGAATCCTTAGGCCGTGCTCTTTCAGCCCTTGTTTTACGCGTTTGTCTATCGTTCCAGTTAACACGTTAAGCGCCACGAAAATCTTAAGCGTTTTCCCATAGAGTTTGTCTTTCGTAGCAAAGAAAAGTAGGAACAATTATGAATCGTTTGGCGTCGCAACATTCGCGTTACACTATTATCAAGTTGCCTTATTAAACATTTTTATTTCACATCGGTTGTCTTGTGTGTTACGATTGTTCTTTAGTCATTCGGAAGCGTCAGTCGCCAGTGACTGACATGGCGCTTAACGTGTTAATGGCAGCCGGGAGTTCCCTGTGCCTAAATGTTCGCAGGCTAGCCTGTGCGTCGAAACGAACGAAGGATCATGCGTCTGGATGAGAGAGAGAGAGAATAAGGAGAGACAGTCGAGAAACGAGAGAGAGAGAGAGAGAGAGAGAGAGAGAGAGAGAGGTGACAGGATGAAATAAAAAATTAAAGGAAAAAATGAAAAAATAAAGTGATCCCAGCGGTAGGGTACGCGTTCACGAAAAATGTCGCAGCGGACGCGATCTGCCAATTAGTTAGGAAATTTCCAACTACGAAGAGCGAAAGAAAGAGAGAGAGCGAGAGAGAGAGAGAGAGAGAGAGAGAAAGAGAGAGAGAGGTGTACCTCAGAATTATTTTTATATTATTTGCCCAAATGTATGTGTATAAGTGTCAGAGACGCGGCGCACGTTCAAAATGGCTTCCCGCACAAAACCCGCGAGAGGGTGATTAGCATCGAGAACATTTCTGTTGGCTGCACCGATGAGTAATCCATTATTGCTGATTAAATCGGATGTTTCATTGGGGTTTTATGGGGATAAACGAAATCACCTACACACTGAGCACTTTATTGTGTATTTAATAGGATGCGCTAGATGTCTTTAGATTACAAACTATGTAACTATAATTACGAAAACTCAATGTCTTTTGTTCGTAGAGTGGGTAATTAGCCGATCTTCGTTACCAACACGTTTGGTTATCAATTTTAATAGGAAATTTGTATTTGTTGATCTTTGGCACACGTTGGGAATGGAGCGCGTTTGTGGATTTTTTATTGTTCTTTGATAAATTGTTCGATGTTTGGCTCTGGGCTGGGCTGCAGAAGGTTTTCATTTTTTAGTTAGTTTTGGTCGTATATGTATAGTATAGAGAATTTTGCGAATTTCGTGTTCTCTGTTGAATTAGGTGTTGAATTGAAAGTTAGCTGCAGGCAGTTGAATATCGCGAATATTGTTTTCATTGGTAGCTACTCGCGGCTAGCATCTTTTATGTTGGCATCTCGGATAGTTGATGATTCTTTTAATTATTAGACGTGACAGTTGGATAGAAGACTCTTCTGTTTTCGTGTTCAGTGTATTATAGATGTTGGCAACAGAGGCGCATAATTATGAACGTAAGTAATTGAAACTTCTTAAAACTGCAAGGATCCAGTTCTTAATTATCAAGGAAAAATGCACGCAACTCTTTGAGTTTAATCTGAACTTGAAGCTTGCGAAACTTATTTGCCGAAGCAATTATTGCTGAAAGCTTAATAATTATTTTTCTAAAGCTTTCCTTTATATTTAACGATCAGTATGAAAATCCTTTGTTTCTAGTGAACGATCAATCAGAAAATCCCCTTTCTAGCAAAAGATTGACACGATCCCCTATGTTTAGCGAACGATTGCTATGACAGTGATTCCAGCGAACACCATTTCGAGAGAGGTGACAGGTCGAAGGGTTAAGAGAAAATAGTGGATTGCTGTATCACACCTGATAGAAAATCGTGGCTCGATCGGACGAAGGATCCAGCTTGAACGTTGGCCGCCGTTCTCGAAGGTAGTTAGCGTGTGTACGCGAACAATGTAAACTGAGAACGGAGAGATTACGGGTGTCTGGGGACGATTGTTCCTCGAACGGTGTGTCCCGGTACCGTGGATTTCGGTTTATGGAGAGACTGAGAATGCGATAAATGTAAATAAACGTTTGTTATTCATGGTGTTTTAAGAGGTGTTGTTGTTCAATGCTGATACGCATAGGCCTCTTTTTCCGTACTACGAAACGACTCCAGGTATTGTAAGATAGAGCTTAAGAGGAAACTTAGTGGGAGAATTAATATATGAAATAAGTGTTACGATGTAAAATGTTAATATGTATATGAACGATGGCAATTTTATTAATACAATGATATTTTCGTTCAGCGTGTTTTACTTCTCTCTGCTATCGGCGACCCCGAAGCTCACCTGTCGCGCTTCCTCTTTGACCCTTTGAACTCTGTAGACTCCAATATCGAAACAGGAATAATATTAGATATTTCAATGAATCTTGAAACTACCCTACAATTATTAGATTTTTCACACATCCAAATTTTGCGCTAAGAAGGAAAGTAAAAGATCTAAGAAATGTTATAGCATTTTTCATTTTCGCTAGGGAGACTATAAAAATGAATTTGAATGAGCTCGAAATGAGTTTGACAACATTGCGAAAGAATATACATTTCTTTCTGTCGTACAAATTTGATTAGTATTGGTGAAATCAAAGTGATTGATCGGTAGATTGGTCTAGAATCGGAATAATTATAATTCATCGGAATAATCAACTTCATGGAACATCGAATTAGATTTTATTATTATTATTATTATTGTTTTTGTTATTGTTTAAGCAGGGCTTCAACAGGTGCCAAGTAAAATTTAGGAATATCGATCGCCTGTCCCGGAATGTCAATTAGAATCCTTTCATTGAACGCTGCCATGGTTACCGGTAAACAAGAGAAAATCGCGATAGTGTGGCATACATTCCACTGTGCGCCGTTCGCAGTAACACTTGCTCGAATTTCCTGGTTTCACAGTTTTCATTTTCCACCGTAAGAATGTTCATTTTATTCGGGATAACAAGGAAATAATATTTTCCAGAGTATTATCTAAAGAATCTCGAATAATTTGCTTCAGTAATTCATGCGATTGGTGATCTGCTTCGGCTTTGTTGATTATAATTTTATAATAAACATTCCAAACCACGATGATGGACATGGAGATGAATGCCGGCTTGGACGGCGTAAGTATAGTTACAAATATTTTCGCTAAACAATATAAATCGGATATCAAGTATAGACAGATACAGGCAGTTTCATTAATATATAAAATTAATTGTATTCTTCATTGTTGTTCATTCAAGAATTATTTTCCTATATTTATTATATCTTCTAGTCTCATTTTCTTTGCCTCCTTATATATCAATGAAACACTTTCGTATATACAACATGAATACTGCCATTACGTTTAAATCGATCACTAATCAATCGCATTCTGTCTTCGCTTCCGCTGTAACGTTCAAGTAACTCGCGTCCAATCCGCTAAATACGATCATCACCGTTCCACGACCCAAGTTCTCAATGAAACATTAACAATGTCCAACGAAACCGCCGAAAAAGACGCACCAGAGAAGTTAGCCGATGTTATTAACACTGAATCATTCCAAGTATCCGCCACCTAACCGCGCCACCCCTAACGAATCACGAACCATCGAGCACTCGAAAAATCCTATTTCCCAAAAACACCGATGACAAATCGCTTCTCCCGACGAACCCTATAAGAACCCCTTCGCTTCTTGTATATTCATGTCTCCCGTGTAATCCGTATCGGTCCCCAGTCTCCCATGAATGCACACTCGGTCGACTTGCCGCGTTTCGCAAACGACGAAAGTTTTTCGATCACAAAGGACTTGGTATCGCGCGAAAGTGGTCGGATCCGAGGGGATGAACGCGAGAAACTGAGGCGCAGGATCGAACGGTGATAACGGGGTCGTTGATACGGACTCAATCTCGGCGGAGATCCTCGAAGGAAGAGGGAGACGGGGGAGAGGAGAGCGTACGCTCGTTTTTCCCTCGCGGGGGCGAGGAGGATCGCAGTTTATTAGGGGTTGCTCCGTTAGGCGGGCCGCGGGAGTTGCAGAAAAATTGCTCGTAAATTTCATGGACCCTTATCGGGGTGGCGAACGCGATTAATATCGCGGCGCGGCTGGGCGGCCGGATCATCGTGAAAAATCGGGGTGGCGAGGGATGACCTGTCAGCGTGCCGGAACAACGTGTTTCAGGACGAGGGGAGCGAGATCAGCGAGGCCGCCTCGGAGGGTAGCTCGGCCAGCAGCACCTTCTGCGCCCTGGAGAAGGATTATTCGAAGGTGAGGACCGGCATCGGTAAATGATTCTCGTTAGGGAGTGATTCAGGGGATGTACAGGGTGTTTCAGAGTTAACTGCGGCTGTTATTGAAGGGTTTAGTGGAGATTGGCAGCGTAGTAACTGTTTTGGTGATTATTCAACCCTTTGCGCTCGGGAGTTTTTCAATAGAAATATTTTAACACTTTCTGATGAGATAGAATCGATATAACAAAGCTGTTTTATTTGAATATTTCTCAAAATGTTGCGTTATAGGAAATGTAATATTAAATATAAAATTTTATAGTTTTACTGTATGGAATCAAGTGGCGAGTGAGAGTCACCCCTCGAGTGCAAAGGGTTAATGGAATGTGATTGTTATGCAATTATTGTTTTCCTTGATGCAATTAATAAACAAAAGTTATCGAGATTTAAAGATTTCTCGGTGAACTGTTCAATAGCAGCAATTGCGGTCTTGAGGAACGATATCATCTTGAATGATGTAATCTGACCGCTGTTCCTCGGAACTAATGGAAAGCTTAGTTTTTAAAGAAAGTAATATCGTACAGATTGCGGAGCTGTTGAGAGAATGGAGGGAATACTGCGACTAGAGGACCGACATCTAATTTTCCGCGGAACAGTAGCGGCGAAACTAACGAGAAGGAGGGCTCGTGACGTTCGGGTCAAGGATTTAGCTCAGATTTTGCATATAGATAGCGGCACGCCGTGCTGTAACAAGGTGTTAAGCGTGTAGGGCGCATTTATAATTTCGTGGGAGAATCGAGTTTAAAGTATAGGACAACTTACATGCAAAATTTGAACTGAATCGCCGACCCGATTGCCGTACAAGTTCTAACTAGTTATGATTTGTTTCTTCTGTCTTCGAAATTTCTACTATTACCGGAGGATAAAGTTTTAACTCAAGAACTCCGACGATCTTGATACTATCTCGATTAACGAGGACGTCGAAATTTTGTCGATCACTCATCATTATTCACTTCAAAAGGATATTCAGTATAATTAAACAATTCAATGTTCTCCGATTAATTTAGATATTCCTAATCTGTAATTTTCCAATTATTCTAATTACGTTTCATCAACACTAGGTTCACGGTTCATTCTACACTTGATTCTGTAAAAAGTTTATAAGAAAATATACACCATCGTATTTATTTTCTCTTATTTAATTGTTCGTTTCGTCGAAGTTCAGCCGCGGTTCGACGACTGATTCCATTAAATGATTCTCGATAATGATTCTCCTTCCGTGGCAAGTGTCTTCCATTTTTCCGCCTCGCCGGTGCTGCGTCTTCGTCGCGAGGCAATAAATAGTTTAGCAATTAAAGGAAGTTCCGTCGGCTCGCCGGACTTCGAAAACTTCATTTATTAATTAACGGTATCGGGTGACTCGGCAGTCGATCATCTCGTTCTTCCAGGTTCTGAGGGACATGAAAAGCAACGAGGCGTTGGCTGCTTATTTCAACGAGTACACCAGACTGTTCGAGTCCCTGTACAAAGCGCATCGGGTGGAAAAGGAGCTGTTGGAGAAATGTGACACGCTGCAGGTACAATTAACGCGCGTCTCGATTCATTTGTATCCTGCTCCTTCGTAGATTCCGCGTGAAATGTGTCCTTAATGTTGGATTTATCTGTACACTCGTTACATAAAGATACAAAACGAATAAATTAATAATACACGAATGTACCAACGAATTAGGGTGTCAAGCTTAACCCTAGAACTAAAGAAACTTTCCAATTGAAAACAGTCATGAAAACTGACTATAGCAACAGAAGTAATTAATAATAGTGTAACTTAACGATGGTACTAAATTGTTAGTAATTCATCATTCTAACAGCATAATTATAATTCGCCCTTGTCACGAAGCAGTAGATAATATTATACGAGATCCTGAAAGTTCCTACATTAAATTTCTACGAAGACCGATCGAAATTTCAGGCCCAGGTCGAAGAGAACGAGGAGGCGGTGGACGAGTTCACGAGGACGATCTCCAGCAACAACGAGGAGATAGAGAAGCTGAAGCTGGAGATCGTGGACGCGATCAAGCGGGCGGACGCCGCGCACACGCGCGAATTGAACGCACAGGAGGTGATTGAGAACCTGCGGCTGAACGTGACGCAGCTGAATCAGGAGATCCAGCAAAAGAATAGGCAGCTCGCTGCCAGCGAAGAGTAAGTTCCCCGTGGAAAGGTAACGTCCTCGAAGAATTTTCGACTTTCGGAAGACAGTGATAAAATCCAAATCAACATGATTCCACTTTTATTGTCCAGAAATCTTGCAACTAAACTGAACACCTTAGATACAGCACACTAGCAGGATGCTGTGTAAACAATCTTTCATTCCATAGAATACTTTATTATATAACTTCAGAATTATTTCACTCGTTTGTCTAAGTCAGAAAGCCTTTCATTTCACAGCTCTGAATATCCCATACTCATTTCAGAAGCGAAAACATGGATTTTCCCAATTCTTCTTTTCCGAACTTAATTGCATTGTCTTCCGAGCGAATTTCATTGAAATAAAAGAAGCTTGTTCAAGACTCGACCCGGTAGAACGGGCTCCGCGAAATCCCGAATTTTTCCGTTCCCCGAGCCCGAGTTAATTAAATACGCGACACATTTACGGATTAGCGGAGCATCCTTTGCGAGCGCGGCCCGGATCAAACGATTCGAGGATTCCGTTGGGAATCCTTCAAAGCCACAATTCCCTGTCGCGTGGCTGGAACTCCGGAGTGTTTTCGAGCGGCCGGGGGATTTCATTTCCATCAAAGGCGCCTGGATCTTCGGATTAATTCGGTTCGATGTTATCGGTGGCTCGCCGGACGTGAGCATGCATCCCTCCGATCCGCGAATAAAACCCTGACAGCCCTCGGTAACGCGCGCCACTCTTTCACACGTTTTTGTCTGGGTATTCAACCTCTTAACCCTTTGCACTTCGAACTTCTCTCGCAGTTTCTTTTAGCTCGTGTTATTAGAACTCTGTATTAGAAACGTTTCATTTGAAACGCACTTTGAAAAATAGTTTGCTAGGTAACGTTAGTTAGGTAAAAGATCTCTTTTTATTAACCCTTAATGGTTGTAAGTCACCTCGCGTGGCAACAGTACTATCACCATAGTTCGCACAATTGAACCATGATTATTTGGAAACATTTCTATTTTATAAATAATACTTGTGGCGACATTCAGCTAGACGAGCCTGCAATAATAATGCAATTCCTGCAGAGATACAGATGAAATTTTCTTAGATTGAATTAAGAAATCTCACATGCATCGAGGAAGAGAACCATTTTCTTTCAATATTTCGTACGTTGATGCACTGTACAAAGTTTAATATTAAATATCAAACTTTACAGTTCTGCTGTGTGAAATCATTTGATCAGAGGCGCGTCACCGCGTTAACATGTGATTCCATAATAAAAGTAATCCATACAACACGCGAGCACCACAATTTCAATCGCGGATGTTTCACCGATACGAAGCGTTCGTATTCAAAGATCGAAAGATCTCGCGCGTTGCATTAAAGGGGTGGCGGCGGATTTCCGGCGAAGAATACGTATCTCCTTCGCGTTCGAAAAGCTGTCAGTTCGTAGACGACGTTCTACGTTATCAGGGTAAACGACGTCGTCATCGGTGCGCTGTTCGTGTGTGTGCACCGTGATCCCATTGGAGGTACAAGGATGTCCGGAGTGTAATCCTCGCAGGAGGAGAGCAGCGCGTCTCCGTTTAGTCAACACGATCGGGCCGCAATTCCGTTCTAACGTTGATCGCAGCTTGCGCCCTGGTAGCTCATAAAGATGTTGCGCTTCGTTTCCCCCCGGGCTCGCCGCGACAAAGGACCGCCGCCGGCTGCCTTCGGCGTCCGTGCAACGACACGCCGCGGAATCCATTAAAACACAAGGCGGATCCCGTTGCTCGGCCGAACCTCCGCAATTGCGTTAAAATGGCGTCTCCGTTTCTTAACGCCCTGTCGCGCGGCAGCTTATTAACCGTTTGCACTCGGAAGTTTTTCGTTAGAAATATTTTAACATCTGATGAGATAAAGACATTTTGTGAAACTAACTTGAAGAGAAATAACATGCATTGAGGAACAAAGCTATTTTATTTCAATATTTCTCAAATTGATGTGTTGTGTAAGGTATGGTATTAAATATCAAATTTTATAGTTTTACAGTGTGAAATCAGGTGGTGAGTGAGAGTTAACCCTTTGCGGACGAAGTTTCTTTGGAGTATACAGAACCTTCTGCGGATTTCAAGTTACACAATCGGATGGTTAACCCTTTGAACTCTGTAGGCTCCAATATTGCACCAGTTATAATACTAAATTGATGAAAGTTTGATGTCGGCAAACGGTTGATCCTTTGTCGACGAAGATTCGAAGCATAGAAAATCTTCAGAGATGAATTATATATCGGTAGCTTAAACAATAGTGATCTGTTGTTTGAGTAATTAAATCATTTGCTTCAGGTTAGTCCTCGAAATATGAACGTTTCACTTCATTGTAATATCGACGTCCGTTCGCGAAGGGTTAATTAACGGATCTTAGCAAGTATTCGAGACATCGAGAGAACGATTGTTTCTATTTTAGCAGTGACCTTAATTGCGAGAATCGCAGTGTAACGCTTGCAGCGAGGATAGTCACTTGGAATGTTATAAGTAGATTAAACTTCTAATTGCTGTCGGAAATGGCGACTGCGAAATCTTTTACGAAATCCTTAGCTGTTAAGCATTGGCCTCTTTGGACGTTCTGTTCCCTGCATTTACGTTTAAAGATTGAAGTTCGCCGCTGCGACTTTTTTCTGTTCATCCCCAGGCTTCTGGGCTGAATTTTGAAGGACCGAAGTTTCTTATGAATTTCCTGCGCGCCCGTGGAACGGGGCCGTAGCACAGAATCAATGTGGACCTTTAGGGAAATTTTCTCGCTTTTACATACGCTATCCTCAAATCTTCCGAGCCACGGACGCGTTAAATATGCAGCCGTGTTCCTCGGCTTTGAATACGCAACAACCTTGCACTCCCGTCTCTTTAAACTCGACTGTTTAGCGTGCTTTCGAGGCGACAGTAACATTTTCGCCCGCGATTCCTTGCTTCAAATATGTAAGAGAACGGCGCGTCACTTCCGAATTCAGTTGAAGGCCGACCGATCAATTGGTTTAACGCTAGATTACCAGACAGTGTTAATTTTTATATTAAGATTCTTATTTCGCCATAATTTAGATAAAAAAGGCGCTTTCGTGGGAAATTTCGAAGTAAATTCTTGCATTTAATTAACACTAGATTACCAGACAAGTCAAAATGCGACTTCGAGATTCTTATTTCGCCATAATTTAGGTGACAAAGACGCCTTCGTGAGAAATTTCAAAGTAAATTCTTGCATTCGTGCGAGTGCATAAGCCCTTCGAATTAGCTTTCCTAATTTTCATAACAAATTAATAGCTCAGTAGTTTCAGTCTTATAGAATTGAAGCAAGTCTCATACAAAATCAAGTATATATTTAACATCCACGAGACGTCGGTACGTTACTCTACTAATAAATTATCAATTCAATTTCTAATTGAAAACGCAGTTCGACAGTTCAATAGCTGCAAATAATATTGCCATCCGCGCACCAATCTTCGTTCGAAGAAATAAAGCCGAAGGACCAGCTTCGTTAGAAGGAATAAAATCGGAATTTATGCACAACAGCGATATTAAGCTGGCCGTATTTCATTCGAGGAAACAAAGGCACTCCGTGTAGCGCGTAGCCGCCTTAAAACTCTTTCTGTCGGCCAGAAATTCAGTAATCCGCCGTAATTTATAGCGTGAGCGCGACGAAGCAGAAGGAGAACCTGATGAAGGAGAAGGAGAAGCTGACGAGCGAGATGGATACGCTCAGGCAGCGTCTGAAGAACGTGTCGCTCTACACGGACGAACTGGAGGCGAGGAACGTCGAGTGCGAACAGCAGATCACCGAAATGAGGGAGAACATCGACACGCAGCTCAGCGAGATCTCGAAAGAGCGGAGGGCGAGGCAGAGGGCGGAGGACGAGCTGCACCAGCTGCAGGAGGAGCTCGCCGCGACGACCAACGATCTCGAGGTGAGCGGATCATAAATAAGTTTCAGGCTCGTCACGGTGCAAACGCCGGCTTAATGTACAGCCTAATCGCAACGGACGTGACTTTACAAGCGAACCATGGGATCCGATCCCTTCCCTCGTTGCACGTTACTTTTCATCTCGCGTAATATTTATGAGTAACTCGTACATCGATGATGATCGCGAGACACGAAGCGTCTCTTGTGGCTGTGTCGAAGTTGTTCTTACTATTTCTTACGAAGGTAGACTAGTTTTCTATAGTCTTATGTAGTTTCGTGTGGTTTTATATGGTTTTATATAGTTTTATATTGTATTTCACCTTTTTATATTGTTTTAAACAGTTTTATATTAGAATTTCAGCTGCATGGGAAGCTTGAATTCGATTGTTTGATCGGATAGCTTTAGGGTTGATTTGATGAATATTAACCCTTTGCACTCGAAAGTTTTTCATTAGAAATATCCAACATTTTCCAGCGAGATATAGACGATATTGTTTGAAACATTTGCGTGAATCATTTGCATCCCCTAATATCTGGACCAAGAGTCCTGCGACACGCGACGTAAGACTATGCCGACATCTTGGATTTGGAACAGGGAATTACAGACCTGCTTTACCGATAGCTGACAACCCCTTTCGTTCGACAGATAAATTTCGATCCTCCATTTTGTAATTTTTTCATGTGTAAGAACATTGATGTACCTTCTTATATACTTTCAGAATAATTACCTTGTTTCTTTAACTTTTTGAAAAATTTGTTAAGCTAGTGTAATAGGTTAATGATGTTTACAGATGTTCCCGGCGTTCGCATTTTAATTATAAAACAACGCAGAACCATCAGCATTTTTAATCGGATCGCATAAAATCGAAGTCTAATGAAACCGTGACCCGATTGAGATCGAAAAAGTCTCCCGCGCGTGCTCGGCGAGTTATTCCAGCGATTTTGTTTAAAATTCAATTGTTTCGGCCAATTATCGCGGATACACTCGGACGCGGCGAAAATTCGCGGACTGTTCGATTTTCCGGGGAATTCCGGGTTCCTCGGAGGCATCGTATCCGCGGAATGCGTTGCGTTCCCCATTTTCAGCAAGATTCAATGCTGCCGGACACGAATTGCTCGGATTCAAATCCGCAAGCCACGTTTGCACAATGCGCCGGCTTCGGGCTTGTTTGTTTTGTAAACAGCGAGATTCGGGGAGCGTCCCGCGATTAACGCGAGCAGGTCGTTATAATAAAACAGTGCCCGGCGCACAATTGTACTGTCAGCTACTTATCTGAGGAAAGTTTAGGTGACTGCTTAAAATGGCCTCATGAATGTTCGCCGCCAGTTTATTCCGTGCAAACCAGCCAACTTAATGAACACGTCAAAGCAAATAAGTATTTACGTTTCGCAGCAGCTTCGCGGGAGACTTAAAATTCTCCGTGGAAATTCTATAACTTCGGTGTTCCCTTACTTTTTAATATTTTCTGTTCGTACACCCGTTATTGTAATTTAGAATATCTTCTATTTATATATTCTGTATAATACGTTCCATGATACTTCCTATTTATACGTTCTATAAGATTTCTATTTTCCACGAGCAACATTTCCTTCAGCGATAACTCGGCAAAATTACTTTCAATCCGTTCCGAGTTCCCTCGAACTCTCTCGGAATTCTGTTCAGCTTTTTCCGAATTTTCCCGGAATTTCCGTCCGCATTTCTTCGGAATTCTTTCCGCTCGGAAGAGCGTGCGGCTCGAGGAACAGAGTATCAGCCTCGAGGTTGCATCACGGGAATCGACGGAATCGCTCGATGACGTTCAAGTGTGTATGGAAAAGTTCAATAAGTTTCCCCGAACGGTAATAGAAACGAAACGACGCCGCGATAGCGGGTCCCGTCGCGGAATTCCAAGGAACGGAATTTGGACCGCTCGAATGGGAAGTTTCATCGCGGAAGCTTATCGAGCAGTTTTACGAGAATGGATGTCATAGACGTCATGAAAGTGAATTGACAGTTTGAAGACAATTTATGAGCACTCTTTGTTCGGAAACGTTGGTTGGATTTGCTTCTGCTCTTTGGACCTTACGAACCACGTTTTTATGTATGTGCTTGATGATTGCTGTTCAATGATGAATGTCAGAGACGTCTAATATTTCTGTCATCTGATACTAACACCTAATATATTAATCGATTCTCGAAGTATCTCGTGTATCTTTATTTCTAGAAACTAACGCGAACGTCGAATGAATTTTAGTCTTAATGTATCTACGTCTGCAGACCGCGCATGCAACAATAAAAGAAGCGAACGCCATCATTGCTAAGCTGGAAGGTTCTCTGAAGGAGCATCGCATGTCCGCGGACAAAACGCAAAAAGAAATGAACAAGCTGATGGTGAAGAAGATGAACCTACAGACGGACTACGACAACGCGACCGTGCAGATCGAGAACTTGGACAAGGAAGTCGCCGAGAAGGACAAGCAGCTGAAAGAAACGAAACAGATGATAAACAGGTGAGTCGTAATTACAGATCGGAAAGTTCTCCGACGATCTAACACCAAGATCAATCTCGTTGCTCGTTAAAATCATTTCGAGAAAACATGAATCCTCTTAATTTTTCTTCTCTGCACTGAACTGCATTCTATAAACAGAAATCGCTAACAAGGACAATATTTCATTGAAACTCAGCACGGCTCGATGACATTTCTGTCAAACCATATTAGAAATGTTCGCGCAGTGTCAGGATATTACAAGGCAAAGGGTTAACATCGTTTTCCCTGAATTCTTTACGTGCCACAGGTCCTGCCGCGATTTCTTTCCGCGATCACGAAAGTAGGAAACGTTAAATCCGGTTTACGAGTGCTCCGGTGCGTCGGAGAGCCGGCGGCCATCGTAAATGCGTTCCATTAAATGGCGCTTAGACGCCGGCAGCGCGGGATTTTATGGCGGCCGGCGGACGACTCCGCAAATGGCGGCCGATCGGCTTTAATTAAGCATTCGTCCGCGGCGAGCGAAACAACGCGGCGCGAAGGCGTATATCAGCGCGCGGGGCCGGCGTTATTTCAATTTCCGCCGATAAAGTATCGTACGCGACGGGAATATAATCGATCGGACCAGCCGGAGTAACGCGAGAAACATTATTCCGCGCCGGGCACCGGTGAATTGCGCGCGGCGATCGCCGGCCCGGCCCCCGGCCGACCGACGAAATTTATTTTCCATTAAATTTTGCATTACAATGCGTCGATACCCGCGTCCCCGTATAATTGCTATGCAAATCGTCGTATATTTCTCCGGGGACAAGCTCGAGGAAATATGACCGGCCCGGCGAAACTTTCGCGGGTTATTTTTGCGGACGCGTTGACGAGGCGGATCCTATCCCGACCGCGCGGGAATATAGGCTAGAGCTTTTCCCCGCCGCGATAAAGAACGGCCGATGTTAATGGCGTTTCGTAAATCCTTCGGCGCACCGAGCGGCACCTTTAATCTTCGTCGGCGGCGGAGGACCGACGCGGGTCAATTGAGAATTAGAAAAGGGTGGTGCTCGTGAGAGTAAGCTCGTTCTTCTCTTTTAAACGTTTCCAGTTTCCCGGAGCCCATCGGTTAATTAGCTTCTTCTGAATATTCAGTCGTATCGTTAGCTTCTACGTTCGAAACAAAGCTTATTACACGTTGATCCTTATAAAAAATTGTGTACAATGAACTAACCGAGTTACAACTAATACGTGAATACATAAATTCCTCTTTCAAATTCTGACCCAACCCTTCGCAGACAAGAATGTTCTAAACTTGGCAAACATTTTTCCTGAAAAAGCTGAGTTCCATCGAAGATACTAATCTCGCGATTCGAATAAGTAAATGATCGATTTGCCTTCGAATTCAGATATCAAAGTCGCTACGGCGATCGACCGCAGAGGGTCGAATCGCGTTAGACTTTCGGACTTCGCTCGAACTGGTCGTTTCCGAGCGATCAAGATCAGACTTATCCGGACCGCGATTGCAAATATTCCGGAATTCCCCGCGAAACCCAGTGAGTTCCAGCGAGATCTCGTCGCAGATTGAAGGCGGAAGTGACGCGGAACAGAAGCGAGAAGGATTTGGCGGTGAAGCGCGCCCAGAAGTTCGAGAGCGAGCGGTCGAGCTTCGAGCAGCAGCTCCGGCAGGCGGTCGCGAGCACGCGGAACCGCGAGCACGAGCTGTTCACGCTGCGCAAGCAGCAGACGGACAAGCAGCAACAGGTCGAGGTCCTGCTGCGCGAGAAGAACATCCTGGCGCGGACCAAGGAGACCCTCGGCGATCACATCAAGAAGCAGGAGCACGAGATCACGGTCTGCGAGTACAGCAGGCGGAAGATCGAGTACGAGCTCGACAGCGTGACGCAGAACGTCGCCGCGGTGCAGAAACAAATGTCCGCGGTCGAGAAGGAGAGGGATAAAAATAATCTGATCGCACAGGACCTGGCGCAACAGGTAAGATTTCGACGTGGCTCTCGATTTTTAATCGACGGCTCGCCGCTCCGACGAGCCACGGGAATTGGGGCGAGGAGGAGCAATCTGATCCTTCGAACTATTTCGTGAATTACTCGACTGATTTCGATTCGCTGGGACTTATATCGACTCTGGATTCGTTCGGTGTGTTGACAGTGTTATATAATGACGAGTGATGAAGATTTCGGGATTAGTTTGCTCTCATATAACGAAATTATAGTTTTACACGCGATATTAACCACTCGCGCTAGAAATAAATTCAGAAATTTGTCAAAGTCTCTGCAAATTCTTCTGCATCAATGATCAATCAAAGTCGATCAAATTATAATTCAAAGTAATCGAGTAACGCTCGTTGCAAAGAACGTCGCAAAACATCGCGAGGGAAATGAGAATACAGTCATCGGTCGATTCACAAACGCAGAAACTTGAAAACTGACCGATCGGATTAGCGTTCGCCAGAATCCTCGCGCGAGGCGTGTAACGGATTAACATTTGGAGCAGCGGTATCGATCGCGGGGCGAACGTATAAATGAGCAGTGAAATCTTAATGCACACTACCGCTGCTCTGTCGCTCCGTATGCAAACCGTGGCCTTAGGATAACGCCGCCGCCGCCGCCGCGGAATCGGGAAGTGGTAACAGTCGGTGTGTACTCGGACATGAAGCACGTTACACTGACGGATTTACGGTCCGGCGTCCAGCAGGAAGCGAAGGTAAACGTAGGGTCAGTCGTTCATTTTAGGTTTGCTCGGGTCCAGACCCAACGTCACGGTGTCAGAAGATTTGCGACCGTGTCCGTCCCACGACTCGCAATTGAAACCTTCCTACGATCCTGCGGGGCTCCTGGTTTCCATTTTCGAGATGTAACTCGCTCCCGTGTCCGTACATCATCCACGGGGTTCCAGTTGATCTCGAAAAGTTTCACGAAGATACACCTCGCTATTCACACTCCTATTCTCTTCGCTTCGCTGCTCCCTTTGTTAATCCTCGAAATTTCATTGGGAAATCAAAACCTGAAACGTATTCGGAGAGGATTTCAGTTGATACGTAGGATAATTTGGTGTTTAGTTGGAATAATGATGAAACGAGGTAGAATATTATGGATAAAATGAATTTTTGTTGCATTCCCTTGAGGACTCTGTAATATTACGATATCTTTGAAATGCATTTGAGAAAATAGTTAGAGAGCGTGTAAACGATTCTTCTTACTAATAATATTGAAAGTAACGTAATATAATCTACTCGAAGAATATCTTCAAAGAATCGCACCTGTGAAGGAAACTGATGTCGAGTCACTTGTGTTAATACTGGAGGACTATCAGTATTATCATCCAGAGTAGTATTTTACCAGAAGAAAATTGTCCACCGGACACTCGAGAATTTTCAACAGATCTTCACATGGTTCGAGGAATCCAAGGCAAAGTTCCCGGATAGCATTCGAAGCAGGAACTTGTAATCCCCGATGGCGTTTCGCGAAACTTCATCAAATCTCGACTGCGACAACGGGAACGTGTAATCGCGTCTATTTATTCCGCCAAGGGACCGCGCGACCCGTAATCTCCGCGTATGGAAATCGAACTCGGGGATTCGGCTGTTGCTTTTGCGGTCTGCTCGATCGAGACCGAGTGCTCCGTTGCGTTAACCCTTGGGGATCCTACATCCGGTCGGAATTGTAGTCGTGTTTCGAGTTCTTTGCATCAGACATCGATAAACTGAACTCAGAATACGATTGAATTGTTCGAAAAAGGTGAACGCGTCGAGTAAAATGCAATGGAGCGCGGTAGTACACGGTAGAACGTAGTGTAGAATAAAAGAACCGAATGTTCCGGTGACGTTGAACGTGTTAACAGGTTGAGAACTATCTGAGCGAGGTCAAGCTGAAGCAGGTCGAGATCTCGACGTACAAGAGACGCTTGGTGGAAGCGGAGACGAAGTACCGGCAGCAGCAAAACTTGTTCGAGTCGGTGCGGACGGAGAGGAACTCCCTAAACAAGAATCTAACGGAAGCACACGACGAGATACAGGAGTTGAAGAACAAGCTGAAGGTGCTCAGCCACCAGACCGAGCAGCTCAAGGAGGACATCGTGGCTAAGGAGGCCGGTTTGATCAAAGAAGAGTTCCGTAAGCGGTTTCTATTGTCACGCGTTTCACTGTCTGATAAATCGATGGGAGTTCGAATACGTTGATAGATCGATTGATCTGCAAACTGATGAATTCGAAGTAGACTAACCAAGCTTGCCGATTTCTGGGAAGTTCTCCGGATATACGGCCATTTTAGGTCTCAGTCACTGGCCATATATCCGGACGCTGGCGCAGGGATTGAAAGAGAATAACTGTTTGGAATCGTTATGTATCGGTTCCGACTGAAACAATTATGGCAGCGGTTTCGAACCTTTGTGCTATACCTGCTTAAGCAACAATACATAACATTTTCTAACTAGACAAAGACAAAGAAAGAATTCAAAGAGAAATCACAGGTAAATTGAGAAACAAAGCTTTTCCCAATATTTCGCGCACCGATTATTCATAGTTCAATATTAAATATTAAATTTTCTAATTCTACTGCGTCAAATCAACTGCTAACCGAGAGTCACCTCGAGTGCAAAGGGTTAAAAATTCCGGCGCCAGGTTGGAAACCGCGGAACTCCGTAGAACCGAGATAAAGTCCGGATTTCGGTTCCGGGCGACTGTTTCAAGGATCGAGACCGATACCGTAACGATTTCCAACCCCCGCGCTACCGTGCTTAGTCTGGAAGGCTGATCGGTGGTCCCGCAGTTCGCGGCAAGGTGGAGAAGGAGAAGGAGGGCCTGAAGGTGGAGCTGGAGGCCAGCCGCAAGGAGGTGTCCGAGCTGAGGCGCGAGATCGAGGAGATGCGGCAGGAGGAGAAGAGCCTGAGGCAGGTGATCCAGCGGGCGGAGGCGGACATCGGCCGCCACGTGAAGGACATCGACAACGTCATGAACGAGAGGGACATCCTGGGCACGCAGCTGGTCAGGAGGAACGACGAGCTCAGCCTGCAGTACAGCAGGATCAAGGTGTTGCACGGCACGCTGCAGCGCGGCGAGGTGCAGTACAATCAGAGGCTGGAGGACATCCGGCTGCTGAAGCTCGAGGTGCAGAACCTGAGGACCGAGAAGGCGCTGCTCGCTAAGAACATCGCGAACATGAGCGACCTGCGCCAGGAGGCGTTCCGATTGAACAGGGACCTCACCAGGGAGAGGCTGAAGGTGATGGCGCTCGAGGAGGAGGTCCAGACGCCGTTGAACATTCACAGGTGGAGGAAGCTCGAGGTGCTTTTTTGTTTAATATTTGTATGTTGGTTGTGGATGTTGATTATTGGAGTCTTTGAGTTGAGTTTCGTTTTTTTCTGGCTGTGAATATTTCTGTGATTGTGGATTTGAGGTTAGAGCTTGATTTTAAATTAGGTTTAGTACTTTTAGGATTCTAAATGCGAAGCTTTGTAGCTTCTGTGATCTGTTTTCTTCTGGCTGTGAACATTTCTGCGATAGTGGATTTGAGAAGTTTATGAGTTGGTAGCTTGTAGGAGTGTAGGTACGAAAGTTTTGTAGGTTCTACGATTCTGAACGCAACTTCTGGAAATCTAAGTGCAACTTTACTGCTACTGTGATTCTAAGCGCAAGTTTACTACTTGTAGGATTCTGAGGACGAAAGCTTTGTAGTTTCTGTGATTCTAAGTGTAATAACTTGACAGCTTTTACGATTCTGAATACAAAACTACTACGATTTCTTTAGTACTACGATTCTGAATGTAGCATCCTTATTTTTAAACGATATTTCATCTAGGGATCCGATCCGGCTACGTACGAACTGGTGAGGAAAGTTCAGATCCTCCAGAAACGCGTGCTGAAGATGGCTTCCGAATTGATCGACAAGGAGAAGAAGATCAGGGATACAGAGAAATTGTACATGAATCTCCGTGAGATTCTGTCGAAGCATCCCGGGCCGCATGTGATGATCGCTTTGAACAAGACGCAGAAAGCGTTGCGGGAGAGGGGGCAGAAGACTAAGGTAACTGACTACCACAGGGAGTCAATGACAACATGCATCACACTTCATTAATATAAAATACTAATAGAATATTTCAAGCGACGCAAGAGATCACAAAGCATTACTAAAACCTATTACCGAAAATCCCCAAAAACCTTCAATCAGAAACTGAAATTCCACTTTCCTCGAACACTATCCGAAAACAGAATCAACAGAAAGCAAACTCCCACAAACATCCACAATCTATCCTCTCGACAAAGGTCCTCAGCATCGAAAACAAGGGAAAAACACAGGGGGTAGAGCAAAAAGCCTTGAAAATTCTATTCCTCCGAGTACACCGAAGTGGTTGAAAATTCGTCTCGCGTAGGGTTGAACCGCCCGCTGGGACTGCTAACTAGACAGCGCGAAGGCGGGCCGCACGTATCGTCCTTTTTTAAACATTCACGACCCGCGCCGGGACCCAGGGTCGGCCTGTATATTTCAATGTTAACGAAATTCCGCGATGCACGCGAGCCGCGATCAATGATTCAGCGATTCGATTTCTCAGTGTCTGCTGGCGGAGGTGAGCATGTACGAGCTGCAGATCGGGGAATACCGGCTCGGCATGGACAGGATGAACACGGAGCTGGCCGAGCTCAAGAAGAAATACTACGCGCAGAAGAGGCTGCTCCAGAAGACGAGGGAGTCGCGATCGAAATCGTTCGCCGGGCCCTCGCTGCCGGCCATCGGCCATGGCGCGAAGAGGTTCTGCGGTGGGGGCTACAAAATGGCCGCTCCGACGCCTAGGAACTGTTTCACCGCGGACGACGCTTGTAGATAACTCGATCTACCGCTGGAGATCGAGACGATCGCGAAACTTTACGCGATGTACGTATGCCTCGATTTTTCGAGGTATATTGACTAAAATCGCTGACTATAATGATATTGAACTGTACTTTCTCTTTCGAGTCAATCTGTCGAGTGAATACAGTTAATCAGTATAAGCTATGTATTACGGAAACTGAGGAAACGTTTGGAAACGTAGGAAATATATTGGTTTTGATCTATATCTATTTATTCTGGTATTCCTCACTTCTCGGTTCTGCGTTGCAATACCGTATAATTCTCCGTTATAACAATACTTCTTACAATAATTCTAGTTCCCTGTTCCTAATTGTATTCTTGAGACCTGACATTTCTATAAAGCGCAGTTTAGTGATCATTCTAACCGGCAGGAAACCGAGGAGCAGCAGTTAAGGGATCGATAGCGCGCCGAAATCGAGGACGATGTAGGTCGGAACCGTGCGCCGACAACAGTGATTCGGTATCAAATAGTTTTTCGTTCTCCTAACTGTTTCAGGGAGCGAAACCGATGTCATAACCGTTTTCCATTCCCGCCCGCTGGGATCCTCGGCGAAGGAAACTGGTACACGCTGTAACGAAAATACAACGGTGTGCTTTCCTGGATTTCTCTGTGTGCGCGCCGCCCTCCCGCCCCCGCCGCTCGAATCAATGTTTCCGCTCAGTCGTTCTTTTTTGCTCCCGGTGTTTGTAATGTCTGTCAATATTTGAGCCGAAGGGTTGGTCCGCCCCGCGAACGTGCCGCGCCGTTGATTCGCGGCTAACCTAGACGCGGGACGGATAATTTGTTTGACTTGCCGCCGCCGGTTTATTTTTTCTTTCTCCGTTTCTTTTTCTTTTGGCGGACCGCTCTGGGCTAAATGTCGAGTCGGCGAGATGATAGATGCTCTTCCCACGGAGTACGTGTTTACTCGTGAAGAATGCCGGACCAATTTGATCTTCAATCGTTTTCTATTGGCGACATTAGTCATTCTTGCAGATTTTCTACGCTGATTCCTCTCTAGATTCTTTGCAGCTCGTAGATCTAATGGAGTGTTCGATACATCGATGAAAAAATTAGTTTTTGATACTACCAGATGGGTCGAAATCATTCCTAGCGAAAAGATAACGGAAGCTTCTTTGGAAGATTAGTAGATCAACTGAAATTTCTATGCAAGAATTTGAATAAATCAATAGTCGGTTGTAGTGTCAAAGCTACTTGCTCAAGAAGTCATCCAAATTCGCGACGGACCAATTTCCTGCAAGTAAACTCCGTTTCTCTATTTCTTCTTCTTAACGAAAAATATGCAGAGTCATTAAAAAACCGTCATAATATCCCCACAACATAAACAAAACGTAGAAAAATACAATCGCAATATGTCTAGCGTTATACCTTACAACTTTTGTCCGAAGCTTTTGATTGTATCGCTCGTACCTCTTGAGTTATCGAATGTTCTCCATCAAACTGCCGATCGACTGCACCGCGCGCCATTGGAAACGATGCTTTAGGTTCCCGTTTGAGGGTGACTCGCGGTGTACACGGGTTCCTCTGCGATTCAAATAAATCCCAGACGTCGAAGGCTGCTTCCGGTCCGGCTGAAAAATGTGGAAATCGGAGTGAATATGGAAAAACCTCGCGTTTCCGGGCCCGAGGAGGGTTAAGGCCTGAGGTATCCGGCGGCGAGCAGCCTCGGATGAGAACTTCATGAATTCCGCCGGGCGGAATACATTAGAACCTGCCTCATTTGTTTAATGGAACCGAGCAATGCGTATGTGTCGGCAGCCGGCGCTTTATTCGGGACGGCACGACTCCGCCGGAATAAATTAGTTCGAACCCCGTTTCCATTATTTAACGCATTTTCCGCTGCTTTAAATTCCACTCTACAAGGGAGACCGCCTCGCGGACGAAAAGCATGCGCTCGATATTTCTTAAGGAAGTCTCGACGATACGGGCTGCGCTGTTCTGTTTAACATTGAAAATGTCCGTGGAAATACGCCGAGATTCTACGAAGTTCATCGGAATTCAGAGAACGATTCACTCGATTCATTCGGTTTAGTGTTTCTCGGCGTGAAATTTTACTGTATAGTAATATTCATTAGAATAATTCTAATTGTGTTTCTCTAATTGTGTTGTTGAAACCTGAGATTTCTATAAAGAGTCCAGTAATGATTATCAAGTACAGTCTACTGTAAGTTCGTTCTGCTCTTAGAAAAATTGACGTTCGTTCGTTTGGATCTTGCAAACGAAAGCTTCGAAAGCTTCGAAATTAGGATACTTACTATCACGCAAATACCCAGTGCTTATAAAATTCGATATTCACGAAATCGCCGCGCTCCGCGAATGCAGCGTCAATTAACACCTGATTTAGAGGAACCATTGGTAACAGCATCATTTTCTTGAAAGACAAAAAGTTTCACAAGTAATTATGACTCCATATTCTCGCGACACACGGATTAATGGAATTATCGAGTTCCCAAAAAGTTCACGCAGACCAGAGTTACAAGTGGAATTTTCTATCGATTATCCGTTACACGTTTTCAGTATTTAACCGAGTTAATGGAATTTCCAAATCGCGACACACGCGAATCGAGTGTCGCTTTCCTTCGGAAGTTTATTTGAATCATCCGCGACGTGTTCGACGAGTATCGCCGGAATGATTACGATTAATTGATAACCGGTCTCGATTGATCGCGCCGCGAGCGTCGTTTCTTTCGGCGCTCGATCCCGCGGCTGTTTTCCGGCGCAATTTGCGGTTCGTCGCGCGCGCGAAGTAATGGCTGAAGTAATTGCGTGACCGCAGATGAACGCCGGCCTCCGTCGGCGCGGGAATCGATTGTCGTTCGAACAGACACCGAATTAATTGCGGTCGCTCGATCCCGCGCCGGGGGCCGGGACGCAAGAAGAGCAAAAGCGGAACGATCACGCGGACATCGGGGTGTCTTTATTGTCCGGCATAACTGGAGTTCCGAGCGGATCGAAGACATTTCCATCGTGACGGTTTTAGCTGTCGGCTTCCATCCCTTTGTCCGACACTGGATATTGTGCTTCGTCTTCGATCGTAATATTCGCAGAAGCGCGAATCACGTGGAATATCGATCACTGGGTCTACCGGAGAGTTGTTGTTTAATTAACACTAGGAAGTTTACTCTAAACTTTATTCTATCGTTTCTAGAAAACTACATGTTCTATAAATCGCGAAAATTGATCGCGATACTAAATAAATAATTAAAAAATGCAATACCGGTCAAATCGACGGGTTCCGTAAATCTATTGTTAAAAGGAGATCAAAAGGAGATGCATCTTTGATGCATTCTTCGACGTTTTTCACGCTAGATTTACCTGGCGCCCTCGTCCAAGTGGTCAGATCCGAAGAAGCACGCCTGATTGGCTGAGACGCTCACGTCCGCCAATCGAATCGCGCCAAGCGCCGTCTCCAGACTCGCAATTGGATTTCTCAGGCGACTGTCTCCGCCCCTATGACGTCACGAGTGCCAAGTTCCCAGCAACCAATGCTACTTTCGACAAAGCACACGCAACTCCAATTACCAACGTCCCCAAAACAGCTCTCAAACGCTGAAAAATCATTGCGGCAGCTTTATGTCTTTCATCGACGATAACGCGACAAAGTTTCTCAGTCGCGTTGATCGTCGCAATTACCCAACGTTCACCGTAACCGAGTCACGGCTTCGTGACCGTGTCTCGAAGGAACGCGGAGTCGTTTAGCCGTCGGAATTCGGGATTTCGGTACGTCGGGAACGGTGAATCATAGCTCGAGACCGGCCCGCGAAATTCCTGGCACGTCCTCGCCGCGCGTAACGGCGCGGAAACGCTCGCCAGCGGCACGTCCGCCCGGCAATTTATATTTCATAAACCGCGGGGAATTTGTTTGATCGCGTAAGCACGCGACGCCCGAGCACCGCGGAAACGTATCGCGAGCGTGATCCCGAATTTTTACCGGCTCTTCGCGCGCGCTCCGCGGGAAATTCGCGCCGCGGGCAGCGTACCAGCCCCCCGGAGACGCCTCGGAATTGAGAACTCTTCGAGGAACGAGGAATCTACCGCAGAACTGATGACCGCACGTTCGTTTCGGCGTATTTGCCGAGGAATTGCGAGAGTTCTGCTCTATTTATTCTACGTTTCGAGCGATCGCGGTGTAAGGATCGCTGTAGTTAACTCTAGATTTACGGACGTTCGTTCTACACTTTATTCTATCGAAGAACCACCCAGCGTCTATACAAATCGCCGAAATTATAACTTGAAATATCTCAGAATAACATTTATATCATTCAATATCCTCCCAATTCACATTTTGAATGTTATGCAATAACTTCAGAAGCGAAAATATTAATTTCCTGAATTTTTCTTATCCGCAGCTAACCGCATTGTCTTCCGAGCGACTCGTTTTTGTTCCGTGAGTAACATCGCAGTTTCCGATGAAAGTAACTGGACTGTACAGTAAACCGTTCCCTCTGTATTTTACCGTTTCCTGAAAGCTTCCATGGATTCCATAAATACATGAAGGTCCCAGTTTCGCGAATTCGAAACGACGCTATCGAATTCACCGTCAAAGAACGATCGCGTGAAGTTTCCCTCGCTGATTCAGCGGGAACTTCAGCCAAGCGGTGCGATTCTTGGAACGAATGTTACTTTTGTATTCCAAAGAGTTGAAGTTTTTCAGTCATTCCGTTCTGAATATCTATGAGATATCCCGTGTCCGGCGATATACGCCTTCTCGTGCCTTGGGAACAATAAAATAAGAAATCATTCTGTCCGGTTCGGTCGTGGAAGAAAATTTCAATCGGTCACCGATCACTCGGAAATATTCTTTCGAATCGATATCCTAATTTCAGCCGGTAGACAAGCCTTCCAAGAACACGTGCATACTTGATTATGTCTTCGGAATATTTAGAGGTCCGCTCGTTACCCCGAAGAACGTGTCTTGTTAAATTTTAGCCAGCCCGGAAGGGAGGATATCTACTGGAAAATTGTATTCAAGCACGTCGACGATATTCTTAATTTTCCTCTTAATTAAAATATTCAGCGATACAGTTACTCGCAAAAGTATACGCCTATCGACTCGCGAACCATGTTCTACACGTTCAACGAACGGTGGAGTTACCAGGCGAAACTTATAACTACTATTTTCGAAGACGCGATAGATATGCTGCAACATTCGAAATACTTTTTCATCACAGAAACCAACGATTTATTTCCTTAACTTCTCTATTTAATAAACTAGCAAGCGTCTACTATTGGAGGACACTAAACAAATGCTTGGTGTATCAATCTGGTAAATTTGATTGTAAACGTCCTCACATTATCACAACCATAGATTCTATTTTCCACTGTTATCACAAAATGAAACTAAAGACGCACTTTCAACTGGACTCAGGAAAATTAATTCCTGATAATTATCGCCCCGCGATAATGCGGGATTTTTAGTACCATTTAATTGCTAGTCCTACATTAATGTAACATTTTAGATATGTAACACAAATCCAAACTAAAATGACAAAATCTCATTCCTTATTCTTCTTCGCAAGTTACAAATTTCGGTTTGATGATTATATTAATATATTTTTAATCACCGACGCTCCCGTTTCTAGTATCTGAAATTTAGCCGTCAATGTGTTAATTACCAAGAAGAAAGTATCCTCAAACAGAAAACGACGCGCACACAATCAGTTAATCTAGATGCCGACAAATGCGCTCTTGCAATTCGTTGGTACGCGAACTGCGAACTCTCCAGTTCGACTGCCCGGCAGTTCCAGTGTTTATCCTGTAAAATATATCACGGGACAGCTGGATACTTTCGCGGCCGACTGTACGCGCTTCGCCGTGTACTCCGAAATGTTCCCAAGTTGCATTCATTAGCGCGGGAGACCGTCGGACGCGAAATTTAGGTGCGGAGCGAACTGGCTGCGAGCCGTTCCGCCAGACCCGCGGGCGGAATAACGTTTCGGGCGAGGCGTTGGCGGCCACCGATAGGATAAGTTCGCGCGGACGTCCTTAAAGGCACCCTGGAGGACCGGCCGGATACCGAAGATTCACGCAGACAGTAATATCCTGCCACGGGAGACGCTCCGTCGCTCGTAATTCCGGTTCAGTCGATGGGCCGATAGGACTTCCACGTCGTGAGTACATATTGGGCTGACGAGGAAGCTAGACGTAGAAATTTGTTTTTTAACGAAACACTGTATATGTTGTAGTATGCGTTTCAGAAATAGAAAGTGATGGGTTTGTTGACAGTGGTTTGTTTTTGAGAATGAGTTAAGTTTGTGTGTTATTGTAATAAGATGATGAATAATATTAGTATAAGATACAGTGATATTGTAATTAGAATAAGATACAGTGATATTGTAATTAGGATAAGATACAGTGATATTGTAATAGTAAAGTAATTAGAGATTGTAATTCGAAGGAAATGAGAACGATGCACTCTTCTACTGTTAAGTTTTGAGAGAGTATTTTGTAATAGAAATTCATCGAGGGTAGATTACGTGATTAATATAACTGAATAATTGATTTAAAATCTAAATTACTTGTCCTCCATTTATTAATATAAGAGAACATTTAATTCTGCTGGCATAGTAGCATAATAATGATAGCTATCATAATCACGTAATCTAGCTATCTAATTTAACGTATTTTCTTATATTTTCTTTCAGCGTTTACTTATTGGATTTTCATTTAATGTTTACTTGTTCCTATCTATTTATCTTCTTAATAATCTAGATTTTCCCTTCACGCAGTTGATTATATTTTAGTAGGATCTTCCATAGTAACTGCGCGAAGATTATCTGCTCTCACGTAAGAATTACAAAAATAAATTCCTTTCCCAGCCGGATTCGCGTATTTCCGCCAGCGACTGTCTCGGGAGGAGCTGATTCTCCTTTCCCCCGATAAATTCAATAAAACCGGGGCCGCGTAACGTCTGTCGAAAGACACGTCGCGAAGGGAATCGCGAAACCGGGCCGCGGATCAATCTATTCTTACGTTTGCGTTCGAAATACCGCGAAATCATCCTCCGTCGAGCCGTGATCGACGTATCCCGACGTGCGCGAGGGGAAACTGACACACCTTGACGCCGGGTCGCGTCACGACTCGACGTTTCCTTGATTCCTCGGGACACCCCTGCTGCGAGACAAACAACCGACAGAAATGGAAGGGGACTTTCTTCCGAAATTTCATCTACCAGCGAATTAAACCTTTGAATTTCATCTACCAGCGAATGTCTTGCTCTTGTGTTAGCGAATTACGCGTTTGTTAGTGATGCACGAGTTGCTCGGAAGCCAATGCGGTTAAGGGTGGAGAGGAAACATTCGGAAAATGAATGTTTTGGCTTCTGAAATGTTTGTAGGATGTTCAGATGTTATGAAAGCGGGGCTTTCTGATGTAGAAAATATGGAGAAACGAGTAAATCTTTGAATAACTATAAAGAATATTATCTATTGCGATTCGACGTACTAATTAGCTAGAGCTGTTCAACCCCTTGTCCTACGAGTGAAACTCGCGAAGATAAATATATATATATTAGTTCATTAGTTCATTCGAATGCAAAGTAAATATTATTCCTCTGTAACCAACTATTATACTTAAAAGGAAATATAGGAATAACATATGCTTAGAATTTTTCTATTTTTCTATTTTCTATTTTTATTAATGACAAAGTGGTCGTGTCGATCAGAGTAGTAAAAGAAATCATAACCCAAGAGGTTAACGCTAGAACAGACGCGCGAAAATCACCGACCTCAATATTCTCATTTCCCCATTAAGACGAAATTTCAAACTGGATTCCTGCATTTGTATGCAACTCTTCGAATATCGAGAAATCTGCTTTGAAATTTCCCTGACGAGCAATAAACAGCTCAGTCTGGCAGTCCCAGTGTTAATTTAACCGAAGCCGCCGTCTAAGAGTACAGTTCCGCCGTTAATCAGGCTATTTAGCGCGACACGGCGGACCGGAGCCTATAAATTTCGGCTTATTACTAGGCGGAAACGCGGATGTCGATATTCTAATACCGATATTACGGCCCCTTGTAATTCATTTGTCGGGCTCCGCGTATTGATCAAGCGCGGATCATGAATGCGCGATTGATGCACGATCACGGCTTGTTTACATAACTCAGCTTTCCATTAACATTGTCCCCGATGGGAGCGCCGTGCGTGTAATCCGCGAGGAGGCGGGCACGCGGGGCGGCAACAATTGTCAGAATTAGGAAGTGTGTCATCGCGCGTTGACCGTTTAATTGGTTCTCATGCATATGGATCCGCCGGGAGCCTCCGTTTCGCGGTGAAAAACAATGCGGTCGCCGCGCACGATATTGCCTCGGCCGGATTCAACGCGGCCGGATGCACGCGCGTCGCCTGATAAACCTTTGATCAATTTCACACAGGCCGCGCGAGGCGGCGGCAAGTTTGTTAGCGGACGCGCCGATGTCCGTTTCGAATGCTCGGCCATCGGATATACCGGTACGTGCTCGACGCGCTGCGTAATAAAATTACAGCCACGATTTTACATCGATACTCGTGCATCTGGATATGTACCGATAAATTATTGTGTTCGCCTTCGCCATGAAGGCGCTATCGTGTATCTACCACACTATAAGGCCGGGGGAACATTCTTTGAAAATAAAATTTATCAATTTAGGGGATTGTTCGGATGTAACACAGTTCGAATGCAACTTTTTCGAATCAGGGCTAAGTAATTGTAGTATCTAGAATTCTTAGCGTAGGTTAAGGTATTTTTGAGTTCCGTGGAATATAAGTGTAGCTTTGAAATCGGTTAACTATCAGTGATTCTGCTGATACTGAAGGCTATATTTGAATCTCCTGGATGAAACCTCGATATTTTCTACGTAGATTTATATAATTTTTCTCCATATGCTCCCAGCTTTGTATACTTCGAACAGTCATCGTCCTGAAAGGGTTAATAAAACTGAAGAACTCGGTTGCTCGTTCGGAGGCTGCAGGAAGAATGTCTTGAGCACTATCGAGTAGTCGCACGTCAACGGCTTTTTCGTCCGCCTTCCCCTCGATCGGAATTTCCAAGACGCTTTGTCGATAGTTCTCCATTAATCCGTATTCAGACGCAGGGACCGGGCTGTCGTTAACGTTCGTGATCATTCATCTTTCTTCCCGCGACGCGATCGACGTTATTAAGGGTGCATTTTCGACCTTGAGTCCCCTTCAAGATTCCTTCGCTCGATCTTTGTCAAGCACGATCTTATAGGCACGTCGGAACCTACCTCTTAGATCGTTTCTAACGTTCTTACGCTGATCTTGAACAATCGAAATCATAACGCCGACTTTCAGAGCGTTCTCAGTATGATTAATTAAGCGAACAGCCGGAGACTTAAATTATTATCTCAGTTTTGACTTTAATCTTGCATAACCAGAATCAGGACGCTAGTCTTGAACAATCGACATCAGAACGCTGACTTTGAAAACGTATTCAGTATGATTAATTAAGCAAACAGCCGGAGACTTAAATTATTATCTCAGTTTTACTTTAATCTTGCATAACCAGAATCAGGACGCCGACTTTGAGTGATTTGCGGTTCGTAGAATCAAATTAACTCTATTTATTTGTCTTCCTTATAATTATTCATTTTTATTTCTGCTATTACCTGCTTAGTTAAAATGGAACGATCGCGCTATTCACTATGTTTTCATGTAAAAATAAAAATGTAATTCAATTTCTGAACTGAAACGAAAGAGCGATCGCGCTTGGCACTCTTCGACCGGATTTTAGCAAAGACCGATATTAATCCACTCTCCCGAGGAAAACGTATCGAAGGGCGGAGAGCGCTATCCGTCGAGGGGAAAAATTCCCGGCAGCGTGGAATCGACGAGACGAAAATAAAATGGGTCGTCGGCTTGTTTAAATAATGGCGCGCGGACCGCAGACGCGGCGAGAGGGAATACAGGGAGAAGAAATTAGCGGCGAGGCGTCGAGGTTGCGGGGAAAATTCCGGCGTTCCCTCTATTAAAGGAAAATCTTACCGCGGAGGCCGGGCGGCGGCGAGGAAGGAACAACCGGCGGACAAAGGAAAGTTTGCGAAGAGGCCGGCATAAAAAACCGCGCGCCGGCCGAATGACAAAGCTTTGTACGTTAACTGTTTTTCAAACGGGGCCTGCGGGCCGCGTCTCTCGGAGTTGTCCGAGGGAATTGCGCGCGGACAAAGGGTCTGCGTGGATAAACTCTGCTCCCTCGACGGACGTCTGCGCGAGCGTTTCGTTTATCGTTCGCGAACATCTCGCGCTGGCGTTCGGCTGTTCGTGTACGTCTGTGTGCAGGTAACCCTATTGTAACGGTAGATAGGTTAGAAAATGTGTGAAAACCGCGTTACGCGAGATTCGTCGCTCTTGTTCGTGATTATTCTAAGGTAATTTAGTTTTTAACACGTTAAACGCGTTAAAAATACCACATGTGGCACACGTTAATTTTTGCAACAAAATATTTTTGGCCAAGAATAGCTGTGTACGTTACAAAGCACCGAAAACATCAAGATATCAAAATATATAAAATTAAAGAAAACTTGAATATAACTTAATGTTTTATTTAAAAACTCAATAGAGTTCATGAGCGAAATATCATTCGAATGTTCGAATATTCGATTTTACGTGAATTTTTAAAGATTCTTCGATTTGCGATGCCGATTAACCCTTCTGTACTGTGGGAACATTTGAAGATACATTGAGAAAAGCAACATAGTTTCCTTCGATCCCTGCGTAACAAGCGACATTGATAGTTCACTAAACTATTTCTCGTCGGGTGAATCACAATTTTACACAAAACCGGTGAGGTTAAAACGAGATTCCTCCGTGTTCCTCCAGCATCCGGTCCACGGGGAGCGGCGTACCGACACGAGCGCGGAGTCGGAGAGTCGCTCGACGTTTCTCTCGTCGAAGTGGCTGGCAATCGATTCGCGGGCGGAAAATTCGGCCGGCGGGGCGTGCGGCTCGCGGCACGTGTCGCGAAAGTTGGCGGTTACGCGTGCGGCACGCGTGCACGACGGTGCTCGATCGGTTCCCCCCGCGCGGGGCTTTTCGTCATTCGTCGACGGACGCGCGTTTGTGTATCGGCATTCTCACCTGTTGATAAACCTGTTGATGACGCGCGCGTACGGCCGATTATACGAGCCAGCTTCGCTAGCGAATCGGGCCGCAAGAAAGCCTTTGTAGCCGGTCGGCGCGCCGCTTTTCTACCGGCGAACAAAGGGTATCAATTCCAGTTACGCGCCGCAAACACGACACCGCCCGGACGATTCATCGTTCGATTATTCGGTGAATTTGCATGCATTGTTCGCCGACGAGGAACCGAAATTTCGTGCCGGCCGGCCGGCCCGGACGGACGCGCGCCGTTCCCCGCATTGTTCCCGGTTATTTCGATCCCCCGGCGTGCAACGAGACGTACGTGTGCAACTCCATACGTTCACTTAGGCTCCGTTTGCGTCGCGGCACTCGTACTTTGCTGGCAGTGTGCTGCTTGTGTGGAGTGTCGATGGAAGTTCGGCTTCTTTGGTGCGTTTAGGTCGAATGGAGGTTGTGGGGGTATTGGTGGGTTGGGAGGGTTTGACCTGGGTGAACTGAGTTCTAGGTTCGTGGGTTGGGAGTTCTTGTGCATGGTGATATGGTGGTATGATGGTATGATGGTATGATGGTAGGATGTATATTATAATATTATGATGGTATGATGTATATTATGTATATTTTGATACTATGATGGTATGATGTATATTATTTATATTACAATGCTATGATGGTATGATGTATATTATGTATATTATGATACTATGATAGAATGACGTATATTATGTATATTATGATACTATGATGGTATGATGTATATTACGTGTATTATGATACTATGATGGTATGCTGTATATTACGTATATTATGATACTATGGAATGATGATATTGTGATGCGATGACACGATGGTATGGTGATACGGTCATATGCAGGTATAATCACAGTAATTAATCCCAAATAAAATCATAGAAAACTGATTGTTTCCCCGCGAGATGCTAACAGAAGACTCCTAGTCAAAAAAACAGTTACATTTCCAAAACCAAACTGCTCTCACGAAAGATATCGCTTCCCATAGCTCGTTAACCAATCGAAATTCCTTCTTTTTCCGAACTACCTCGGATTTCGCGTGGAGGAAACCCGGAATTCTAGTTTCGGGCGAAGTTTCCCGTCCCGAGGCCACGTTAAACGGCACGCCCGTTACTTCGCCGCGGCGCGGCGCCGGGAAATATGGAGACCGCTCGAAGGAAACAATAATAATGCGCTCCGCCTTCATCCGCGAGAAGGCTCGCGCTCCCGCGGTTCTTTACGATTTCATTTCGCGGCGGCGATCTCGAGGCGAGAAATTCGGTGGCCGCGTTTATTGCGTCTTCCACTCTTCCTCGGTCCGCCCTCGACGCCCCCGCCCCGCCGTTCGCGGCGAAATAAAGGAAAGTTTTCACGGTTGGTAAAAAGTTGCCGTTCCAGGTTTTCTATAGAGGAGATTGTTCCTTGGGAAACTGTCGCTGCGCGGACCGGATCATTGTTCCTCTCCCCGCGGCGCCCTTTGACCGCGCGACACGGATCGAACGAATAGAAATTAACCTTTAGTCGCCATTTTATTGAACGCGGTAAAATTATAAAATGAAAAATTCAATATAAAATGTTCAATAAAGTATGAACACAAGAAACAGAAATAAAACAATTCTGCCCCATAATTTACGCAGGATGTTCCCTTATGTAAGTTGCAAATAATGTTATCAATATTTCGTTAGAAAATACTCAATGTTGCGATGAAAAATATTGTCGAGTGCAAAGGGTTAATCTTGTTATATCAGTATTGAATAATTGCTGCCGCTTTTCTTTGTTATAAAAAAAGAAACAGAAACAGAAGTTTCAAGTTTTTAGGGGATCGGAACACAGCGACATGACGAAAGGCGTTAGTCTTCGAAATGAACTTGTATCCGACCCAGTGACAGCGCTTTTAATTGGAGTTACAGAAAAGTTGCACTTGGAATCCAGTTTGGAACTCGCGCCGGCGTGGAACGCCACGGTAACGGGTTCGAATCGCCGGTTAAATATTTCATTCCGGTCTGTAAGACAATTAGCCGATCGCGGAAGTTTCTTCCGTCTCGGTTAGGCGAATCGCGCCTCGATTGCGATCTCGAAGATATAAACGCGAAACGCGTGTTCGAATACGTGCCTTTGAAACTCGGATACTTCGTTGGATTCGCCGTTTCCAAAAAGGACGACATGGAAGGTTCGAATCGTACGAGTTCCACGGAAGAAGCGGAACGAAGCTGGTCTCGCTTTCAGATTAATTATCTTCCGCTCTGTCCTTTGGATATTACGTTACGGATATTTCAATATTATGCGGATTTAGTTTTTCAATAATTTATCCCAGCGCGCCGTCGCTCGGCTCGAGGGGAATCATTACTAGACACGCGCGTTCATTTGATATTTCAATCTCGGCTTTCTTGCCGAACGAATTTCATCGCGATTCATTATAAACGGACGGCAGGCCACAAAGGAAGCGACGTCCAAGATTATCGATTACACAAATATTCCAATCAACTTGATTGGACGCGCCGCATGAATATAGGTAAATAGTTGCGCCGCGCATCGCAAATATTTGTCCTGCTTTCTGAGATTATTCTTTCGTAGATTAATTTGCGAAATAATTTGGGAAATCATTCTTTCGCGGTGTCCCGGCGATATTAAATTTCGTCTCTGTTGCCGGATTCTGATTAATCCAGCTATTGGCACGTGAATATTCATCAACCGTTTCTATGCATAAGTAATGATAATTTACTAACCTCGGTTTAACACGTCGCCTAATCAATTGATCCAATCCATCTAATTCCGAAAGCGTATCATCTGAAAAGCAATAATTATATTTCGTTAAACATCTATTTCTGAACGTGATAAAATTCATTGTTAAGCTGATATCAAATGATAAAAATTCATTTTTCAACCCTTTGCGGAGTAGTGTCGATATCTTGGAGAAACTAAGCTTGGAAAGTTATCTCCGATAAAACTATTCATAAATAAATCATTAATCAACTGTTCATTGATAAATCTCGTTTTCATTGAAATATAATTTTGTTTTTCAACGTGTCGCAAATATTCTCTGGTCACGTGTCTATAGATATTTCGACAGGGATCAAAGCAGACGAATTACGGAAGCCGACTAATGTCGACAGTAGTCAAACGCAGATACGGTCCGACAGTAGTTACGGATCGCAGACAGTCAGACAGAGTTCAACCGTCGAAAGCAACCGCGTATGATGGACGTTCGAAAATGTCGACTGGAATATTGAAAAACGGAGGCATCCACCGCCGGAGTTCCATCATTAATTTCGCAATTATCCCAAAAATGTAATAATTCATGATTTCATTACTTCGCCGATCAATCTAAAATATGTGCACGATGCGAATAATCCTCCACGGTGAAGCATTTTCTCTCGAATTGATGTATCATTATGCCCTCAGTTCCATCGTACCTTTTCGATAGAAAACCTTAAACAAATTGAAATATCGAGATCTCTTAAAATCACGTTCAGAGAATCACCTCAGAAAATTAATAAACAGTTGAAACAGTCCAAGGAAGAATTGAATAAACTGAAATATCAAGATCTCTTGCACCTAACGTCTAAAGAAACATCTAAAAAAAGTCATAAACAATTTAAATAGTCCACGGAAAAATTAGAAAATTAAACTATCTGAATCTCTTAAAATCACGTTTAGAGAACCACGTTAAAAAATTAATAAACAATTTAAATAGCCGAAGGAACACAGTATCCAATTCCTGAAAAAAGCATCTATTTCCCAACAGGTAAATTCGAAAGCAAGTAGAAGCAGCCTTTTCGTTCAGTTTCCACGAGGCTGGTTCGCGAAGAAAAGCCGGTTCCATAGGTCGACGGAGTTACGTCGAATTTTATTTTCCAGGGCCGGCATCGGGAACCGATACCGATGGAGTCGCGAAAATGGACGTGCCTGGTAATGCCTAGGCGCGCAACGTTGCCCAGCTCGGAGACATTACGAAGAACGAATTTCTTCCTAAACCGTTTGATATTCCGGCGACTTCGACTCGTTTCACCGGCGCGGCCGCGGCGTCGAATCGAATTAGAGGGAGAATTAGATTCCCTCCTCCGATGACATTCTGCCTGCCCGGGCCATTTCGTTCCCGACTGTATCGCGGGTTTTAGCGATGTCCTCCCCCCTTGGCGTCCCCTTCGCTGAGCTCCGCGGTGTACCGGGTGTGCTGTAATTTACCACCGAAGCGAAATTAACATTGGAACTAAATGACCGGTTTCGATTTTTTAGTTTAGCAATTATTGATATCTTCGAAGCATTGAATATTCATCGAACATCTCTTCAAAACCTTCAGCGTCTGAAGCTAAATTATATATTAACTACTTTATTAATAAAAAAACTACGTGCTGATCTGCTGTTCGACTAATTAGATCATTTCTCCACGACTCAGTCTTCTAAATCTGAACATTTCAACTCCCCGAAATGCCGACATCCGCCGCAAAGGGTTAAATTAAATCGACGTTTACCAGATTCCATTAAGCTACATTTTACAAAAGCGGTAGTTCTAGTGTTAAATAATAGAATAAACAAACAACTTCGATTATCAATCAAGTATCATTATAATCTGTTCTCTTTCTTAACGAACAATTGATTACAAAGTGCTCGTATCGATCATAGTTGAGAAACAAATCGTATCGAAACAACGAGAAATTCCATCGAGACGCAGCGAGCGACATTCGCGCGAACGAACGCGAAGTTCGCGATGGTCCAAGCTTGCCGAGCGTCCTGCGGGCGTAAAAGATGACGATGATCATAAAAATCAGGCGGAGACGCTCCGTCTTCGTCCCGAGATTAAAGCAATTTCTCACCTTCGTTCTTTCCCCTCCTCGCTCGGCCTGGGGAACAGCTGCCGCGTATTAAGCGTGTATCCGGCGGCCGACTTTCCCGCCGCTAAACCACTAAATTATGTAATTACTGGGATTACTGGCCGGCGAGGATGGTTACAAAAGGCAGACGCGGGATCTCCGGAGAATTATGATGCCAAGAATGGCGAAGAACGGCGAAGAATGGCCGGGCTGTTACGCGTTCCCTGCTCTCTTTTTATCCGAGTCGAATTTCATCCTGCACGCGCCGGCTCCCGGAATTTCCGCGTGAAATAACGCGCGCAGCTGGTTACGGGGAACCCTCCGGTGTCTTTGCGGAATGGTAACGATCTGGAGGCTTAAGCTGCGTCTACGCTGGCGCGAGGGGAGCTGGAATGCGCCCGCTAACTCTACTGTGCGCGTGCCGACACGAATGGTGCATTACCGTTACAATGGAACAAGTGTCGCGTCTAGACCACTGCACATGAAATTCCTTAATTGTTGCTAGTTTTCGTAAGAACGTCTACTGTGCCATTAAACTTTCTGTTTCCTGGAACTCCGTTGATGCTGGAGAACTAGAATGCTAAGAGAACGTTGATCGATGACGATAATCCTGGAAGTGATAAGGAATTAAAACGATAAAAGATGATTTAGAAACGTTTAAGAACACTATATACCATAATTCTTTCAGAAATAAATAAAGTTAAAGGGTTTCCTGTAACACTGTTGATGCTACAGAACTAGAATACTAAGAGAACGTTGATCAATGACAATAATCCTGGAAATGATAGGAAACGAAAACGATAAAAGACGATTTAGAAACGTTTAAGAACACTATATACCATAATTCTTTTAGAAATAAATAAAGTTAAAGGGTTTCCTGTAACTCTGTTGATGCTAGAAAACTAAATTGCTAAGAGAACGTTGATCGATGACAGTAATCCTGAAATGATAAGAAATGGAAACGATAAAAGACGATTTAGAAACGTTTAAAAACACCAACTACCATAATTCTTACGGAAATAAATACAGTTAAAGGGTTTCAATCGCGGTTGAATCATTCGAAGCACCATATTTACGTCGACGAGTGTTCCGCTCGGTAAATCGTCGTTGCGTTTACACCCGCAAAATTTTTGTTTCGTGCAAATCGAGCCCACGACACGCATGCATTCCACCGGCATTCAAAGAAATATATCGAGTCGATAAAGCACACCGAATATTTTATGCCGCGCAGCGCGGAGCTCGATATCCGAATCGAATCCCGCCCCTACACGGCCGTTGACAGATTAAACCTGCTCCCCTTAAAATGCATTTTCACGGTGGAACGAGTCGCCGCATCATATATATTCATCAAACGGCACCGTAAATATTGTACGAGCAAACTTGAACAATTTCGGCAAATAACGCCGCCCTCCGCCCTCCTCCGGGCCCGATACACGCGGCCAACAACCGACAAATCTAATTCCGGCTCCCAGATATTCCTTTTTTCACGGCCGTCGGCTAATCCCGACCTCGGATCATTCATCCGGATTGAAACTTTAATCGCGACCCTGTTCGAGATTATTTTCGAACGTTTTAACCCTTTGAACTCTGGCTCCGATATTGCATCAGGAATAATATTAGATATTTAACTCGATAAATTCAATTTCCTTTTACAATTATTACATAGAAGAGAAAAAATTTATTCTAAGCGTACTTCAGTCATCGATATCAATTACTATTAATAATTAACCTTTGAACTCTGTAGGCTCCAATATTGCCCAGGAATAATATTAGATATTTTAATAAATCATAAAGAAACTACCCTACAATTATTAGATTTTTGGCACATCAAAATCTTGCACTAAGAAGGAAAATGAAAAATCTAAGAAATGTAGCATTTTTCATTTTCTCTAGGGATACTATAAAAATTAGTTGCAGTTGCTGATTACAAAACCGTCTGTGCAAAGGGTTAAAAGTAGACGATTGATAACGGAAAGGCGATACATAATTTATACTCAAATACAACGGAACAACATTCAATTTCGTCGAATTCAGTTGAAAATTTCATCGGAGTGGTTAAGAAAATATTGAATGTTGCTCGCCGTACACAGGCCGGGCTCTTCGATATTTCCCATGAATATTTCAACGGGAATCAGAGGCGCCGTGCACGCATAGACGGGGAGCGCACTCACATAAATTAAAGCTGGTTAATTTCGGTCATCCGGGACTCGCCGGCAATTAATCCTCCGGTGATACAGCCTGCACACTAACAAGTTTAGTTCGAGCAACTTTCCCGGTAAAATGTTAATACACGCGGCATCTACTGGTACACGCATCGGCTTTATAGTTTTCCGAGCAAAGTGGAGAGTTTCGATCGTGTAAAAGCTCTCGCGTATCGCTGCGCTTCTTACATTAAATCAACGAACTCGTCCAACCGGAAATTCCTTTCGGAGACAATCTTCAAGTAATTAATCAGTTAAGTGTGGAGTTTAGTTTGAAAAATCTCTGATTGTGCGCGCAATCAAATCAAATAATGAAGTGTATGTTCGTTAAATGCAGGCCGAATGCAATTAAAATATATCCTAACGAAAAACTAAAGCGAAACGAAGAAGAATCACATGTTCGTCTGAAAAAATAAATAATCCATCGTTGAAAAAGTTAGCACCATTAAGACCTTTAACGTTACCAGTACGCAACGTGTTAGCATTTGGTGAATCGTTTAAAGCAACGTCCAAACGAATAAGGGAACCCCCGTGGAAAAACGAGAAGAAAACTTCGTAATCGTTGCCCGATACGTGTGCCCTGTCCTCGCGAGCGCGATCATTTCCCCAGGCAATTGTTCAATACCGAGAGAAAATCGTTTCCTAGATGTGTAGCGCCTCCAGCTCGTTAAATCGAGGAGACCGATCTAGATTGCTCACCTGGATCCGCGTTTCCCGGCGAGGAAACCGATGCTTTAATCTCTCCGCCCGCGCTCCCCCTCTTCCTCCAATTTATTTACCTCCCAAACAATCGAATCATCGACATTCTAGTACCGTTCGATTATAAAACGCACGGCGTTGATCAAGTTCCTTCGAGGACACTGGAAATAAACTTTACCAAATGCACCGAAGATGAAACTATTCGAATACAAAACAGATGTTTAAAAAATTAATTATCATTTGTTTAATAAACGAAGACAGTTTTGCAGTAATTTTGAAATGGCACCGACAGAGATCCGTTTCATGGTTAGTATATTTTATAAGAAAGAAACTTCCTGTTGTCGCAGAGTTTCCGGGAAGCAGCTTCGCGTTGTCCACTTTAATGGAACTCGCTCTGTTAATTCCCGTTTTTTTTAATTTAATTACCGGAGATCGCGGGGAAAAGAATCGGCCACTGTTTGATCGAGTTAATATCAGTTATAACTTCCCATGGAACTCAGTTTCTATTTGCAGACGTAATGGCCGGCGTAATTCGTTCTTGTATTACCAGGGAATGGTAACATTAATTTACTTCGTTTCCACGGAATGGAATCGGGACGATATATATTCCCTTTTCAGTTTCCAGCTGACGTTCAATCACGACTTCGCGTGGTTTAACCGTTCCACTTGTTTATCGAATTTTTATTTACACGATTTGTCCACGTTTTACGAACGCGACTCGATATTTTAACCCTTTCGCGTGCATACGTTTCCGAGGCAGCGATTACTCACGATTGTACGATTAAATAAACTTTAGCACCGTTAAATCGGATTAGAATCAATTAAGTGTATATCGTTCGATAATTTAACCTCTATTAGATGAATTTTCGTGACGAGTTAGAATACGTGTTATTCCATTTACTTGTTAGCGTGGCAATGAAATCAATAGGAAAATATTAGCAATGTTATCCATCGCATTTTACGACTGTTCCCATAGGAACTCCATAAATATACAGACAGAATTGAAAAGGAATTATACATTCGAAATTAAGTTTCCGATCTGAAACGAACTTCGAGCTTTCATATCTGAAATCGAAAGTTGTGAATCATTTCACTATTCTTTTTCTAATATTTTAGATTTCGATAAATAATTCAGTCTTCTTAATCGTCTGAGAGATTCCGTTCCGCGAGGGGTTAATTCACAGTCGAAGCGAAGCGAAACGAGAAGAAAGTCGAGTAGCCAATGAGAGAGGAAAGAAATTACACAGAGACCTATGCATTTAGTTAGGGCAAGGTAAAAGGGAATCAGATTCTGTCTCCACTCGTCGGACATCGACATGCTTTATAACCCGAAATGAAACTTACTGACCTAGAACGATAAAGCTGTGCGATTTGCAATTTCTTGGAACGTTTGTGGTGTTTTATGGTGGTCGATTCGCTTTGACCGAGCAAGAGAGGAGAACCGGGCGATAAATGGGAAGGAAAGAAGGCTGGGGGATCCAAGATTGGAGGTGCACGCTGGTTCTACCTTTGTTTCCCGGCTCGGGGAAGATTTAATGTAGTCCGATTCCGGGAAATCACTGGCCAGTGTCGGTCCCATCAATCGGTGTACCGAGAATCGAACGAGCTTTCTTGGACTCTGCTTCGAATTGCATTCTCACGGGTTAGGTGTTTTATAATTGAATGGGAAGTGCAACGATTCTCTTTTAATTTATCGATAGAAGTACCGATCGTTTAATACGATTGATATGTAATCTCTATGAAAATTGTAATAGTAGATTATTTTCAGTTTCTTCAAAGATTCATTATGCTACTGAAATGAAACTATTTATTTTGAAAATCATTTCGAATATTCAATGCTTCGAAGATATCAGTAATTGCTAAACAGAAAGATTGAAACCAGTCATTTTGACTGGTACGTAGTTCTAGTGTTGAGAATAAATCATTTCGGATGTTCGATGCTAAAATATGAATAATTGGGAAGAGAACTGGAACTCGTAATTTCTCATAAATGCGTGAAGTTCTAATTATAATTAGATGACAACTTTGATCTATAATGAAATCTCCGTTGTACTACGAAATTTCATTCTTTATAAAATCTGTCATTGATGTTCATCTAAAAATGAGACACGTTTTGGTAACTTAATGTAACACGGAAAATCCTCAAATTTATTCAACTAATATTTATCCTAAATGAGGAGCTGATGATGAATCTGTAATAATCGTAGCTTTCCGAGAAGAACAGATTTTAAATAAATAATATGAAGAATAATAAATGCCTCGATGCGATATGATTAAGATAGACAAGCTCGCAGATATACGGAAGTAAATGAATAAATAAATAAGAGAGTATAGGAATATAGCTGTTGCCAGGTTGAAACCAGCTGACACTCGTCATGCAGGGGTTAATTATTATTCGCGAGTGAAATTCGAAATGGTAGCTGTCTCGCCCGGGGTGGCCAGCCATCGAAATATTTCGATCGATAAACCGTCGATCGTGCTCCGCGGGCGAAGCCGTGATAATGGCTTGTCGCTCATGCCCTGTCAATTTTCGTTAACTCGTCGAACACGCGAAGTTCGGCCTCGGCCGTGTTCAATGCTGTCGCGAGGATTAGAATTCCCTGATTATACAGATTGAACTTGTCGTACGAGAGCGCAGGCTCCCTTCGCCGATTCAATTTTACGCGTATCGTTCGCCTCTCCCGGAACCTCCCGAAATCTCTGTCGTCCCTGCGACAGAGCTGACGATCCCATTCGAAAGAATTGTTGCCGCTTTGGTTTCAAACGCTTCGTTTTGATTTAACGTTGGAAAATCAGAAAATAGATTACACGTTTCTCTAAACTGTATTAATGCAGTAGTGCTTTTTAATTTATTTCTTTTCTTTTCTAGTTTCCTAGGGTGTCACCGATATTTCTAAAGATGGTTATTTATAGATATATTCTTATTATATAAATATTGCAAATAATATTTATAAGTGAAGGAACCTAGCGACAAGTGAAATAGGTTTAGAATTACGTTATTCGAAATGACAATTAGAGGCAGGATGCATCTATCGAGATAATAGCGTAATTAATACGATTGCAACTTCGATTATAATTCAAGTATCATTATAGTAACAAAAACTGAAGAAAACTGGTTAAGACTGCCAGTAAAGATTCCAGTCCAATGAACGATCGAAAGCTTGTTTCGAAAATCTCGCGACGAAGTCTAGGATTCAGAAGAGCGTCTGAATGTCTGTTACTGATCTACATATCTGAAACATCTTTATCTGCGTGGCGTCGCGGTGTATAGAATTCTGTATCGACAGGAAGATTTAGCACGACGTTTTCGAGATGAGCCCGGTACATTTGGTAAGCGATAACTGGCGATATAGGAGCCGACACCGACACCCTCGCAGTGATAAAACGCCATTATCGATAGCGAACGCTTCCAGGGATTATGGGAGCCGATACTGATGATGTCGGGGTCGCAAGAATCGAGTTTCGGAGACGTCACGTTGAAAATTCCGGTGTGTTCCGGGCGAATCGCGGTGTCACTGCAGTCGATACCGATGAACGTTCCGGTTCGGCCCTGTAGTTAAAATCGCGACGTCGTGCAAGGATACCGGGAACGTAAGACGCAATATCGGCGATGGGAGAAAATCGCTGTTCGGTTATAGTTAAGTCGAAGCGGGATCTTAAGCTGATTTCACGGGAATGACGATCGAGCATCTTAGCTTTGCTGTTCCGATATCTGAGTTCTGATGGAACATCATGCTCTTGTTCTTAATGTTTCTTTTGCGATTCATTTGTTTGAAGTTCGATCGAATGTGTTGCTGGTTACAGTGAGAAAGCTTGAGATTTGGCAATGTTAAAATATTAAGTATTATTGAATATTAACTCCTTGACGAAGATTCTTTGAAATACAAAACCTTCGGCAGATGAAGCTGAATCATATATCGATTGTTTAATTAATAGAAAAAAGGGAATTACTAATTAAAAAGGTTGTCAAATGAATGTACACGTTAAAAGTAATTTCGAATTTAGAAATTTCAAGCGGAGTTGATCGAAGCGAAAGAGATTACTCGGCGAAGATTTCAACGTTAACGGCGTTACAGGTTCGTAGTTTTGAGAGCGGGAAACGATCGGAGCCCCTCGGCAACCAGCGACGTGTAGCGCTCAGAATTCGCAGGATCACACTCGACGAATGCACGCGACTCGCGCAATTGTTTCTGTCGCGGGTCGAGTTCAGGGAAAACGGAAGTTCTCGCGAGCGTCGCGAGCGTTGGACGAGTAGAAACTAAATGTTGAAGTTGCTATCGGGAATCTGTTCGTAATGGGCGCGAACTCGGGCAAGAATGAACTTCCAGCGCGAGGAAATCATTTTCCGAAGTATTTTCCAAGGCGGAATCATATTAATTACACGCTGCGACCTCGGTGGATGTATCCTGCTTCTAATTACAGTCATTTCGAGTAACGTAATTCGAAATTCTCGAATATTCGAGCTTCGCCTATGCTACAATTTCCATCAGCGATCATTAGCGTTTCCATTGGGCGAAGGTTTCGAAGAATAATCGCGAGAAACGTCTATAATCGAAATTCGAACGGATATCACTTTTAATTCCACGGAATTAAGAGGAATTATCTGGCAGTAATTTATCATTTAACATTTACGAACGCGCGAGAGAGTAATTCGGGCGAATGTTATCGAATTAAACGGTGTTCCTGCGGGGACGCATAAAATATTGCGATTTATACGGTATTCCACTTAAAGTAATGAGGTACTCCGTTTTATTAGGACGTTGTTTATAGAACGGCCGTCTCCTATTTACATAAACGTCCGCGGTGGAATTATTGGGAATAAAAGTTTACGGCGCGGCAGATATTTATCGGGAAGCTAACTAGTCGCGGGAATCTGTACGCCCGGACAGGGAAATGAATAATGAACAAAGTTCCGAGCAACTATAAGGACGAATGCCGGCGCTGCGGCCTGAACCCGGTCGCGTCAGTTCCAACTTCGCACAAAACGCCGGAACAGGACAGCGCGCCAACGAAAATTTATATTCGAAAGTTTCGGGTGACAAAAAGGCCATGTAAACACCCGATCCTCGGATTTTTATTACTCTTCGGCGTTCTCCGGGCGAACCGTCGCGGAAAGACGCGGTTTTTCTATATAAGAAGCCGCGTTTCGAGGAATCAAGTTTAAACTTGCACTCGAATTTTCGATGCAGAACTTGCATTTTCAAAATTACACTGGAATCTGTATTTTCCAAGTGAAAATTGCATCTGCGTTCCGTCGAAACCGACGATCTTCGCAATTTCACGGTAGATTACGTCTGAATAGAGACCGACAAAATGGCGGCGTTAGTGTCTGCCGCCGGTAAAACAGGACTCTAATTTTCTATCTGAAGATTTTTAGGTTACATTCGTGAAATAGTTCTATTTATATTGTAATTTTCCTTTGCACGGTTATTCTAGGTGAAATTTGATTTTCCATTAGCATGGTGTATACCATGTCAGTATATCAAAACATATTAGTAAATTTATATATAATAAACATTGCAATAAGAGAACATTGTAAACGATTCTTCAAGCTTCATTGATGCTTTAAAACAGGAGAACATCCTAAATAATCACATTTTCTGTTAACACTAGAACTAACAGTCAAAATGACTAGTTTTGATTTTTGTTTAGCAATTATTGATATTTAATTCCCTTCTCAGTACGAATTTCCTATATTTGGAAGATTTAATAATCTTAAGGTAGTTTTCTTAAAATTCATTTAAATATTTAATATTAGAACTGGTGCAATATTGGAGCCTATGGAGTTCAAAGGGTTAATCGTATTAAATGCTCGGTAGTTCTAGTGTTAAAAAACGATTTGGACTCTTTGTCGATGCAGAATTATGGGTACACGTTTCAGAGGAACCGACCTTCAGTTAGAACTGCAGCTAGCTATCGTCTCGAACGCTGAAATTTATATTCGTGCCCTGTGCGTATTGTTGCGCATCGGTGGTCCTCAATTTTTTCGTTTAATCAACTGTCCAATAACAAATAGGCGAGCTACTGGCCCGTAACGAGCGTCTGCACAGAAACGGATTATTGTGTCGGACACGTTTCGAAGCGAACGTCCATTTTTCTGTTATTTTTTTGTCACTTTACATATTCCGGAAACAGGTGGATTGAAAGGTATGCAGCAGTGCCAGGCACGAATCGTGCTTAAGACCTCCGACCCGCGGATTTCATGCATTCATGGCGTAATTCTCTGGCGTTCGGTAAAAACTAGAATGAGCAGTTTAATATAGTCCAGTGGAAACGTGGGTAGTTCGAATTCCGCGTAGGACCGAAGGAGATTTACACAGAATAAAGAGTAACCTTCCGAATAATTGATTAACCGACCGATTCGTGAAAACCGAGATGAAAACCATTGAAGCTGGAAACCTGAAGTTCGTAGAATAGTTTCTCCTCGAAACTTCGAAATTTCACGCTTAAGGGATTGAAGATTGGTGTCAAAGTTTATAGACAAATATTTGTCGACTCTATTAACTCGAAGCTTGGAGATACTCTACAAAAGATAATTCAACGCGCGTTTTATCGTTAAAATTATCTAAAATACAGGGCGTCAAATATTTGCGTCAACTTTCGCAGAATACGTATTACAAATACATGTTATTAATAACATTAACGGGTGTTGCCAATAAATTTCCAACGAGTCTGTGTCGCCAATTCAGCTCGCAGGAAACTGAATTCTTGACAAATCACATCGACGTATCGAGTCTCGTTCGTCGGAGAGCGGATATTCGAGGGTAACGTAAAACGCTTCGAGTTTCTGTTCAATCAACCGATTCGTAAAGATCGATCATCAATGGGACCGGTGATCGAGGCTCGTCGAAGATTCGGAGTCGAAATTTCCGCGCGAAATGTTTCGCCGCGCCGACGACTGCGACGAGTTAATTTCATTAGGAAGGAACGCCACCGGTGGAACAGCATTTAATCGGAATCGAATTGATTACCGCGGGGCGAACGATCAATAAATAATATACTTGGAATTCGCGTGCTGCGGACGATCAAGCCGGCCACCCTTTTCCGACCTGATCTTTCAAGAGTTAGCAGCAGCTCCAGTTTCATGCGTGTGCGCGACAAACGCCTGCTCGGAATTTCACGCGGCGTTCCATTGTAAAACGCATTCGAGGTGTTTAATGGGATTACGCGAAATGAAATTATCGTTTAACACTAGAAGTGCTGCGCCGAGGAAAACAATGGGTTTCAGTCTTTTGCATTTACAACAAATAAAGCTACAGGGTTTCACGCTTACGAATTTCGCGTGAAACTTTTTGTGTATGGTTCAACTTGTATCTGTTCTTTATGGGAAATCTCACTTTCGTAGTCTCGTAGTTCTCACTTAGTCAAAATCGACTTAAACTGTTGCTAAATGATGTTTGAAGAATTTACTATCCGAGAAATTGACAGTTTTTATTCTAGAGTTAAAAGACCAGAAGGTTTATTAGATTTATTAGGTTGGCTAATAAAATTTTGCATGTCGAATAATTTCACAGGAAAACAACTGTGATTAAAGGAGGAATCGAAAATTGGTCACTTTAATCTGTCTAGCAATTACGGGGCAAATGTTATCCGTTTAAGTTGTCTCCGCGATAATTGTATCGTTTCCGGGATGTACACACGTAACTCCGTTAGGACGCGCGGAATTAGAACTTGGAAATTTCGGTACACGTGTGATATTACTGGGGCGCCTTATTAAATTACAGTTCCGGGGCGCTTAGCGTGAATTTCCGAGCATCAACATTCACTTTGACAGGTATCGATCGGCGACCGAATCGAAATTCGGTTTAGTTAACGCTTCGTGTACAATCGTAGCTTTCAGTTTGAACTGAACGGCTTTCGAGAGATTCCTGCGATAAGAATGAAAGGTTAATACTTGATGGTTCGAGGCTCCTCGTTAACCAGATGTAATCTATATCGTTGTTAACCTTGATTTATATACTTTAAGTCAGGACACTTGTTCATCTACAAAATATTATTACCGAATTTCACTTGTTTTTCGTTGTATCTAAACGAATAAAGTACAGAGGTGAGTATTTCTTATATATAAATTCTTTTCTAAGTACTCTATATATAAAATATTCTTGTTACGTGTATATAAGATCACAATGATACCGTACATGCGTCGTCAGTAAAATCTAATATAAGCGGATTCAGAAATGATATTTCAGATTCCATTAAAAGCTAGATTTTACAAAAGCTAGTCCTAGTGTTAAGTAAGAGAACAAGAATAAACAAAACGGAGAAGGCGTAGTTAAGGGAGAAGTGGCCGACAATGTTCATTAAATGTCCATTCAGACGAGTCCGCGTATACGTGCATTACAAACGCCTACTTTCGCGAGTAGTTAGTATTCGTTGATTCAATGGAACGTCGCTCGGCGCAGGCCAACGGGAACGGCGAACGTCGCCGTAACCGTAAAACTTCTGGAAACCTTGTTGCTTCGAGTTAGAGGTAAATTAGCCCGTATACAAATTTATCCGCGAGAAGTGGCGTGCGCGCATGTTAAAGTCGGGGCGGAGGAAAGAAAGAGAGAGGAGCGGGCGGGCAGAAGTCGTGGCCGCAACTTTCGACCTAACTTCTTGAAAAGCTGAAGTCGGCCCTCCGCAATCTCGGACAGGGCAAACGACGCGCATCAGAAACTCCGGCCACGGTTAAACCGACAAGTTAGCTACACCTCGGTTCTCCTTCCGCGTTCATATTTAAGCGATCGAACCAGCCGAAATGGAAGTTTCGCTAAAGTGGCGCTGCAAAGCTCGCGGAGTGACGAAGGACAATTAGGGGATTTAATGATGTGACGTAAGACTTAGGGGAGATATGTAACGGGATAGTTTTGGGATAATTCGGTTAATTAACGAGGTGATAGGTTTGTGATATTTACGTAGTTAGTAATAGTAGTGACGTTAACCCTTTACCCGACAGTTTTTCACTAGAAACCTGCAATATTTCACAGATGAAAACGACGTTCAACACTAACAAACGAAAAAACGTACGTAAATTAAGAATCAGCTATTTTATTTCAATATGTCGCATTTCTATATTGTACGAAGTATAGTGTTATACGTAAGATTATAATTTTGCTGCCTCAAATCTAGTGGTGACCGAGAGTCACCTCTAGAGTGCAAAGGGTTAATAGTACTAGCAATATTAATACAGTTATCAGTAATACCAGTGATACTGCAGATGACAGATTTATGATATACATGATATATATGATAATAATATTTCACCCCTAGATTCTCAGTCGATGTAAACCAGTGGACGATAAAAATCACAGTAAATCACAGGGAAATCCAGCGTTATAATATTGCGAGTGTTATATTCGGTATAATATAACTCATTCGAATTTACGCGTTCGAATAAAAAGTTATAATACTCATAATATTCTCGAGCGACCACGCAATTTATAGTTTTAATTCCTACAAATTTATTCGTGCAAAAAATCGACATCTCCGCTCGAAAGGAGCGAGCGCGGAGGGAGTAAAAACGCGGCGGTAATGTCGAAAATTTGTTGCGGTTTCAGGGAGGGGACGGGTTGAACCGCAGCAGCCACTTTTCTCGAGACAAAGCGGACCGCGGAACAATGCCGCGGATATCTCGGATTCAAATGTTTCGGTCGGCACGCGCGTTCAGCCACTCGCGAGACGTTTAAACGCGTTCATTTAACAAGTTGGAAATGCACGCTCCCCCGCTTCCTCGTCGACTGCCCGCCTGTCTTTTTCGGAGTGAATGAACGCGCGGCGCCGGCACGCCGAGCTTCGGGTACATAAATCTCTTCAATTTTCATCGCGCGTTTATGCATATTCACTCGACGAGTTAAAGCGGCGTGCTGGCTGTTCTTTCTGCAAATAATGGAATTATAGTGCGGACGAGTGCTGTTTATTTCCACGGATATCGCGTTATTTTCGTATAATTAGCCTGCGATGCTAGCGAGTAGAAGCTCGTTTCTCATCTGCCAGTTTAAGTTTCAATGAAATTAACTTGTAACGTTGGATTGTTACATTGATTATACATCAGACTACGTTAATTGTTACACAGATTGTTTCAGCAGTACTTTCAAAATGCATTCGATATAGGAATATTCCAATCCACTTGAAATTTGAAAATTTCGGAGCTTGAACACTCGAGACCCGCAACTCCGTTCACGTCAACATTAAAGCTACCGATCACTCGAAGCATCCCAATATCCCTTCACAAAACCTATAATCCTAAATTCCTTAAGATTTCAATTGATTCGTATTTCAGTATTTCAGTCAAAAGAAGAAACTAAAAATCGCTAATGTTCGCCCAACTAGTAGTTCCAGCGTCAAGACTACTTCATTATCCCTATTGAATCGAATCCGAAATATTCTTTCTCCTATAAATATTGTATTAGAACAATAAAACAATCCACAAATCAAACAACGCGCACATTATTTCATCACGCATTAATTTCTCGCATATTCGGAATATTCTAGATTCATAAAAAACGAACATTATTAACACAAGAATCCATTTAGTCTATAATATTCCAATGCGTTGAACGTTCATTCGAAACGCGCTCACGCACAGTCGCGTCGTTCATCTATTACACACATATTCATCACTCACCGATACATCTATTCTACACTAAAATACACGCATTCCAGAATATAAAAGCTCGAAGTCGCCATTACGGCATCCGAGCGCAAAGGGTTGGAACAGGTTAACGCGCCCGGCCGTGATATTCCGGCGGGCCGAAGCGATCGCCGCTTCAGCCGCAGACGATGGATAACGGCTGCGCAGAATATTTTAGCATTAATTCTCGGGGAACGCGGAAGGCGGCTGCGGGGGAGCTTTCTTAATGGAATCGTATCGCTAATCAACCGGTGCCGGCGACATCTCGGCCAGGGTTCAGCCCCAGACTCCTCCGGTTGTCTCGCCGCCGACGTCGCCGCCGCCGCCGCCGCCGCCGCCGCCCGCCCCCGCAAGATTACGAGGCAGATTTACCGCTGCCATTTTCGCGTCGCGGCCTGGCTTCTTGGGCCATTGAACGATCCGAATTTACGGTCGACTGAGAAACGCGTGTCACGTGACGTCGTTATTGATTGTAGAGACGCGCGCGTTCGGGACAACGGACGGCGGTCTTGAACTTGCGAGCCACTCCGGGGGATTTATCGATGTTACGCGTTTCTTTGTTACTCGACCTACAAACCCACTCGCAGATTTGACGGTGGAGAATTTGGTTTTTACACATTTTACGCAGTGTATGATTTTGTTTGGTAAACGTTTTGTGTAGATGAGGTGTTTCGAAGTAATGTATGTATAATGACATCGTCGATTTTGTAGGATGAGTTTTGAATTAGGAAATCTGTTGACCTGTGACACGTCTTTCCAGATGTTAACCCTTTGCGGACGAACGTTGACATTTCGCTGAGATCAAACTTGGATCTTTGGAATACTGAGTAACGAACGATTGAACTACTCAGACAGCAAGAAATCAGTACATAGTTCCCTTATCCTCTGTTATTTAACTGTTCGACGTGTAACTTGGCAGAATCTGCAGAATGTTTTGTACACTTTAACCCTTTGCGGTCCGAAATGATCTTAGTTTCCCACTTTGAGGTTCACGTCGACGTTAGCTCATTCGATTACAGCTTAATACGACGCTCTTATTTATTCGAGAATACTCAGGAGTCATTGAAATGTTACCTTTAAATACAATTGTGATGCTCCAAATAAATATATAAAAAATTAAAACATGTAGAGGTTGCAATGAAACAGAACGTCGAGTCTGACTCGACATAGGACTGCCAAGGGTTAATTTTGGAACAGCCTGTACATACACGTGGGATCGGATTAACGGTCGCAGCGTGGAACTCGCGACGGACTTCTGTCGTGCAATGATAGCCGGATTCAACCGGCGCAATGAGAGAGTTCAGAGAAGTGAGAATGAGAGACGGACAAAGCCTGGGAGAGCGAGAGCGGCGAGGGAGAGAGACAGACCGGATCGCAAATAATAGTCACAGTCCGGAGGCCGAGCTCTCGTACGTTCAACACTTGTTGCTGCAAAATCCCTAAACTAAATCGTAACTAAAAATTGTTGGCTTTCGCGTATCGCCAATGGGGAAACACTTGTTTCCCTTTTTTCCCGCGTCGGCGGGTAATCATCGAAAAAATACGCGTCGGTTATCGTGTCCGGGGAACGTTCGCCGCGCATCGATCATACGCGTTCGGTGTTTCGAGGAGAAGACAAATTAATGCAGCACAAACATCAATTGAAAGTCGCGAAGCGTGGGACGATAACGGAATATCGACGGTTCGCGTTCGCTCGAGATTTTTCAAGGAAATTTCGCGGAATTTGATATTGGAAACTGATTCAACGTTGATTTAGCAATAGACGAACTAAACTACGATTTCAGATATCAATGAATACAGTCGTGTGGTTCTTTGGGGAAATATACATCGGGAGATTGGACTTGGTTGTAACGTTGACTCTTTGTACTCGACGATATTTCTTATTACAAACGTTAGCAATATTATTTTCAACTTACATGGAAACATATATCTTGCATCAATTGCGGCAGAATCGTTTTATTCGTGTTTCATGTGTTAATACGTTATTCAACAGTTTATATTGAATTTCTCGTTTCATAGTTCTCCTGCGTTCAATCAAGTGGCGACTGACAGTCTCTCGACTGCGAAGGGTGAATTTGGTAAAATTTCTCGGAACAAATCGATGTTTATTACGAACGCTAATGATTGATAGTATAAAGGAATATTTCATTTATATCTAAGCGATGGTATACTTAATTCGTATCTACAAAAAAGTACATTTAATTCGCATTAAAAGGAAATGACTGGTTTCGATTTTCTTGCTCCGCAGTTATCGATACTGTAGAAGCCTTGAATATTCGAAATAATTTCGAAAATAGTTTCACTCGAATACTATGACGAAAAACAGCGAGTAACACTTAGATTCGTCGAATAAAGTTCGAAATGTTGGTCAAGACACACGATATCGTGGGGCAAAGGGTAAACGACGATGCGTGGGAAGATTGCCTTCAGTACCGAAGTCCGAAAACTTGAGGGCTTTCGAGCGGTTTCCTCCATTCCAGCGGGTCTTTGAAACGAAACAGCAGGATAGGTGTCCACTCGAATTACTTTCACAGCGAGATTACTTCGCTCGCGCCGCGGGCTATTCGTTTAACTGGGGACCGCGTCGACGTCGACGCCGCGCGGTTTCTGACGGATTCGGGCGAAACGTAATTCGATTATATAAAAACCGACTATTAAAGTGCAACTTTTATTGAATCGCGAAGTCACCACTAGCAATTATCAGACCGTTGAGTGGGAATATCGAGGCGCTGCGACGGCCCTCCATGCGAGATGCAATTTGGTTAATTCGCTCGGACGCCAATGCGGTTAAGTTGATAGAAAAATTGAGGAAATTCATGTTTTGGCTTCGGAAGTGATTGTACAACGTATTCGGAAGCTGTAAAGTCTGACCTAGAGGAAACGAGGAAATTCCTGAAAGGAATATCGTTTATTGCATTGGAATTTAGAAAAATTAGAAAATATCTAATATAATATAAAAATGAAGGAATCTCAATGCTTTTTGATATATTATATCTTTGTGTTGTATTCTTTATTATACAACACTGCTATTAACGTTAATATAGTAAATGTATAGCTACCATAAATAATTTAAATAGAAATAATTGCAATAGAAGATTCATCTATACACTGTAAAATATATTCTGTCAGATTTCAATGTGAACATTCCAAACTAAAATAAGTAAATTCCGAGCTAAAATACATTCCAGAATTTTAAGGAAACGAGAATTGATTTATTATTAGGGCGGAATAGTGCGGGTCACGTGTGACCCAGCCACACGCGCGAAAGATTAATCACAGCGGCAACCAAGACGCGTCCAGCTCGATCGAGGAAAGAAAAGTTTCCTCCCGATCACGCGATCCCCGAGATCGGTCTCACGACTTTGTTTCCCAGCGTGTAACGGGCCGTAAAAGCGCCGCCATTTTCTGAAATCAGTTTTATGCCCGATAGAAAAATGGGTTACACTTTATCTCCCCGTCGCGCCCGATTTTTTCCTCTTCCGCCGCGTTTCAGGGGCCGAATCCGCCCACGGGCGATAAAAATAGAAATCCATTTAAGGATTCCTCAATAAAATTACATTCCACCGCGTAAATACCATTTACCATTTTTAAAAATACACGGCTACAACCCGTAACGTAAACAAACTCTGAAAAGTCCCCATTAAGCAGCAAATCGCGTGAAATAGATTTTTAACCCTTTGCGGACGAAATTTTCATATTTGGAAGACTAAATCGCAAACAAACGATTCAATTACTCGAACAGCGAGAGATCAGCACTTAGTTTCCTTTTTTATTATTCAAGCAATCGATATGTAATTTAGCTTCATCTATCGAAGGTTTCGTACGTTTCCAAGAATCTCCGACCGCAAAGGGTTAAAAATCCAGACGATTTGATACAGCAAAATTCTGAACCTTGGTAGTTACCATTAACCTTTGTACGCTGCATCATTACGTGAAATATTGGAAGAAAATAGCTTTGGTTCCCTAATTCATGTGTGATTTCTTAACACATTCGTTTGCAAGAAAGTTAGTTTAGTTAGTTTAGTAAGAGAGACTTTCGAGAAAGGGTTAATATTCATTCAGGACGATTAAATTCGTACTGTTTAAACGTGAAAAAAATTCTGTTTCTTAAATAGAGCAGTGTTATTCAATTTCGAGAGAATATTATCTCTTAGAGGGAGTTTCCGAGTGGTTGCGGTTAATTACAAACATTGTTCCCCCGATTCGACACAGGAAACTCGTGTCCCACTTTCGCACCTGAACGTTTTTCCGGGCTGCGCGGAAGACAAGGTCCACGGGAAAATCCTTCCCGAGGCAACGAGAGAGTTTAGCAGGTTTTTCGTCTGGCCGCTCCTTTTTTTCCCGGGGAAGCAGTTTTCTATAAGGTTGACCACTGCTCCCAGAAGTCCATTATCTTCTCGTCCACTGTCGCGCGGTATTATCCCGAAAATTCGCTTCCGCTGTGAAAACAAGTTCGCCGGGGGCGTCAGCGGCACGTCAGAGGAGCGTTGTCTTTATGTACAGAGAAAACAATTGACGGTGCTCGCGGTGCTTTTATATCGGCCGGAAAATAACGAGCGACCTTTGTAATTAAAATTTGCGTGAACGCGGAGGAAACGATCGTCACGGTGCTCTCGAGCCTTCTCGTTTTTACGAAAAACGACGAAAGGAAAGGACCTTTCTTTTGAACAGAACGTTGTCGTGCCAAGATAATTTATATAAGAGAATCGTTATCGCGTTAGAGACGTTAGAAATAATTTCTACGCTTCTGTAAACACTCGTGTGATTACGAAGACGAAGGGAACGATCTTATTAATTCGAGGGGAAATGGAAATAAAGATGGAACCGGATGGAATTGAAAATAATCCGTCGGGTGGATCTTCTCTTTCAAGTTCCTTAAAGTACCTTCTTATTTCCAGCTCTTCGAGTAGAATGATTCCTGACGACAGTTGAAACTTCCGGGTCAAACTTCGCGAAGTAAAAATTCGGAATTCTTGAAATAACGCCGTCGTTGATCGCTAAATCCTCCGGGTCTGGCTTTCTTGGTATCTCATTTTTGCTGGTTCAGAAAATTTGCTTCTCGTCTGTATACTGGTTGTCATTTAGATTTGTTTTTGCAGATGTCGATAATGGCGTAATTGCAGTTATAAATTGTTTGCCGGGATAATTAAATGGGAATTATATTCGAGGGATAGAACGAATGGAGAACAGACGAGCACCTGTGCTTACTGCCAGTAGAAGTGGCCTGTAATGATCAGACGCATTAACCGCTATAATGGTAAGCATGCTTGTTAATTTCTTCGCACTCGAAGCGTTTATAAAAATTGAAAATTCATACGATGAAATGTCAGTTTATGGTTTTGATTGTTCTTCTTGCATTGCAAAGTTTTATTGTTATTTTTATAGATGTTTTGTTAGAATTATAGGCGATCATTTTTATAGTTCTGTTCAGTAACAAATTTCATGTTGCAGATAAGAATGTAAGCTATATATGCGATGGAGTATTGTCTTACCACGTGCGTTCGTCGAACAGTTTACTGCGGTATTAAACAGTTTACTTTGTTATAGAAACAGAGCTCAATATTTCGTATACATTTCAATCGGAAAATCCAACGCACGACTGTCGATTTGCACAAGAATAATCGCGGTATTCATTCGAATCCGGTTTTGTGTTTCAAGAATGATTTATTCGCAGCTGTAGTTAATACTGATACTATTAATTAGCACATTTTAATAATTTAATTTCCTCTGGCCTCGACCTCGTTAATAATGGAGATTTCGTGCACGTATCGCGGTAGTAATTATGATTGCTGGTCCTTTCGCCTTGAAAATTCGACACACGTGTACCAGTTAATTTTTAGTGTCGCGTTATATTATCTTTTTGTTGTATCAGAATGAATCAATGTTTCAACTGTCAATATGTAACTTCCAACTTCTAACTTTCAACTTTTTCAACCTTCAACTTCTTCAACCTTCAGCTTTTCAACTTTCAACTTTCAACTTCAATTTTCAACATTCAACATTCAACTTTCAACTTTCAACATTCAACTCCCAATTACCAAACCCGAATTTCCAGCGTTCAACTTTCAACGTCCTACCACGCAAGAGACAACCAAAGAAAAGCTCCCGACTCGGGAGCGTCTCGATCAGCCGCGAGAGGATCGACACGTCGAAAAGTCCCGTCGGCCGTTCGACCCGCGCGCAGTCGGGCAGCGGGTCGCGTGGCGCGAAAAATTGCGTGCCCGTCCGCGGTTCCCGAAGACGCACGCCGGCCAGCGGGCCGCAGGAAAACAACGCACGCCGGGCGCAGGGCGTTACGATACGTTGCGTCATGCATTGGACGGTTTTCCGGATAGGGCAGTAATTTGGCGGCGCGGCGCTTGCGCCGCGAGGCGGGTCCGGGTCAACGGCAAGAACCCGGTCTAGTCGTACGACGAACGCCCGACCGGGTTGTCGGTGTCGCGACGTTCTCCGCAAGCCCGCGAGCACATCCGTTTTTCTCCCCTCCCCTTCTCTCGTTCTCTCTCTCTCTTTCTCTCTGGCGCTCTGCGCGTCTCTCTCTGCCTCTCGGCGTGCCACCCCCTCGCCCTCTCCCGCTGGCCTGTGCCGAGGCAGCGGCGAAGACACGAAGCAACAGGACGAAATACAAACAGAGCGGTACTGCGCTCGCACGGCGTACCGTTCTGGAAATCGTGTCTATCAATCGGTGTTCCTCGAGAAACTCTTTGAAAAAAACAAAAGAAAATCCAATGGCAAACATTAGGACTACCGTGAAAGAGAATCCAGTGTGACCGGTCATGAAGTGTGTCGGCGTCGCCCGAGATCAAAGGGATAGAGCCGCTGTAAGAGGATAATCCGGTGGATCCTCGTCGACGACGGACTTTACACGGTGTCGAGGGTGGCCGTGGATCGCGAAGGGTGCAGGTGGTTGCTCAGGTATTCCGTCGCTCGGACCTTTCAGCCCGTCAGATCCTTCCGAGGGGCGAGCAGGTGAATCCGATCGGACGAAGGTTGGACAAGAGGAACCTCCGATCATCCCCCGGTGTCTTCTGGAAGCCTTGTAGACGTCGAGGGTCGGTCGGGGTTGAAGGACTGCTGGCTCGACAGGGTTCCTCGTCGGCGTGACGGCAGAAAGATCGACGGCAGGTGGACAGCGCAGGGGTCGACGCACCTGGCCGCGTTCTCGCTCGATCGCGCGGTTGCTCTTCCGGTCTGCCGGGAGAAGGAGGGTGGGAGCGGCCAGTGTCCTTGAAACATTTATCGAGAGAGTGATGTGCACGGTCTGGTGATACTCGACACGGTGTTTATCGGTGCTCCGATCGAGGATCGATTCCCGGAACCTGGACACCCTCGGAGGCTGCGTTCCTCGGCTGGAGTTCCGCTTGTCCAGGCTGCGAGCGGGTACGTGAGTTTCGTTGCCTTCGGTTTGCTGTTAGGGGATGCGTGGCTTGTCTTCAACCCCTTGTCGTACTATTTACTTTTGTTACTTAGCTCTGTACCATTTTACTGTCGACAATTTGGAAATGCAACGAAATTGTCCATTCTACTTCAAGTGGAAATTTTATTTGAAGATACACTAGCAAAATAGTTTGCTTTGATCCGTGGGTAATGAATAACATCGATTGTCAAATTAGTCTAGAAACCTTCATCACGAGTCTCACTCGTCATTGTCCGGCAAGGGGTTAAGCTTAGGTCACTGAAGAGGCGTCTAAATTATTGCTACTTATGTTTACGGATCGGCGCGCCGTCGGTTGAATGTAGTTCAGTGATCTAGGGTTAATGTTACGGTGTGGGCTGCTTTATTGGTACTTCGTTGGTACTGCTTTATTCGCAGGGTGTGGGATATCGATATTGTATTGGCGTTGCTTGGGTAGCTTAGACAGCATATCTTTGCGAAACACTTTGAAACTGACGGAGAAGGGTCTCGGGAAATTGCTTGCATTTTGAAGGAGATTAGGGTGTCTCCGAAACTTTTTAGGGATCAATGTGATCTAGGAGTCTAGGGGTGGATTACCGAGCACATCTTGCAAAGTACAAGATATGACCTTCGCTTGGAACGTTCAGGGGAATATCTCTAAGATCAACCCCTAACCCTAATTCCTCGTTTCACTTAACCCTATTCGACAATATCTCTCATAAATACAATTTCCTAACAAAAATCGCCATTTCGCAGTAAGAGATTCCACTGTTTCGACTCGAAGATTCGACTCGAAACCAACTGACCCGATACATCTGTATTCTTTCCTAAATTCATCTTTCAATGATTCCAATGAAACAAGGAAATTGTACTCTTAGAAGCTACCTGATCTGTTTATAAATCCATTTCCCAATTATTCAAGCGAACGAAGGAAATTGTGGAAGAAAAATTCGGATGATTTACTCAGATCATAAAGCGAAGGAATTTCGACTCTTAGCAATCAATATACAATTCAGCTTCATCCGAAAGTTTTCTACATCCCAATCCTCGTCCGTAAAGGGCTGGACGATTGTAGTTTCACCGAAACCGTCGCCCACAGCGTTGTCTTTTGTACGCGAGAGGTTGTTGATCACCGACGTCCATCGCGCTACAAAGGGTTAAACGTTTAGCCTGATGACGGCCGATCCCTGGCAAAGGGAACAGCGCGAACGGGGTCGAGCGGGCGGCCGGATAAAAATCGCGTTGCAACGCTGCGAAAGGAAATTGGTTCGTATTGACCTCCCCGAATCGTCGGCGTGGCGCACATGGTCCGCGCTCCGGAATGCCAGCCGAGCCTGTCGAGGGAAATGTTTTTCAAAGGCCTCCCCGTTCGTGCCGATGCACCGGGAAAATCCGACGCGCGTGTTCCGTCGACGGCGTTCCTCCTACACGGGCGAGTTCTCCGTGAAGCGGCGGCTAGAGGCTCTCGAGGGCTCTCCTATCGATGACCCCGAATCGGTCGCTGGGTGTCGAGGTCGGCCGACGGCTGCTTATCACTTTGATGGCCGGCGCGCGTCGCGTAGGTGTGACTTCGCACCGCTATCTCCGCGCGGCGTGCGATAACGGCGTCGAACCGCGAATTCGACGTCTGCATACTACGCTGGAACTGTCGCGGCCGTCGGAACGACGGATTTCGGCGGTCTTGTTTCGCAGTTATCGGTATCTTGACCCTTGCACTCGGGTGACAGTCACCACTTGATTTCGTGTCAAGTTATAAAGTTTGATATTTAACATTATACTTCGTAAACTAAAATAATTAAACTAAATTAACTAAACTGAAGTAACTAAGATTTGTCTCTCAACGTACGTGTGATTTCTCGTCGAGTCGGTTTTACAGAATATCGTCTTCATCTCGTCAGAAAATGTTGAAATATTTCTAGTGAAAAACTTCGGAGTGCAAAGGTTTAACCCTTTGCACTCAAAAATATTTTTCATTAAAAATATTCATTACTCTCTGATGAAGTATCAATACCATTTTACTATCGACAATTTGGACGAAATGCAACAAAATTGTCCATCCTACTTAAATTGAATTGAAATGAAATTACGGGGACTGTTATTTATTTTCTGTTAGTTGCATTGAGTTTTATAGGTACATTACTTGTTCCATGAAAATTCACAAAAATCAGAGAATATGAATTATCACACGCTCATTATTCCAGTGTCGACGCATCGCGCGTCGAATTTAAGGCTACCTAGGGAGCGCGACGTGCATCGACGTCGAGTTTGATATTTAAAAGCTAAAGCTGCGTCTAAAAACGCTGAGCGAGGTGTTCGCTCGTCAAAGCGTTACCAAACACGTCACCGACGGGAACGATTATTTATTGAGACGTTTCGCGACCGAAGCACCGGCGTTCGCGGGCTCGATTACAGATAGGGAATCAAAGGGAACGTTCCGAACGGTTTTTCCATTTCCACCGTTTAATTATTTAATCGTGTCGCAGCCGGGACCGGAGCCAGTGCTATAGACGACATTGTCGAAGTGCGCTCGTTTCTTTGGATTCCTTCCCCGAATCGCTCGGTTTCGTTTCTTCGAATTCTCGCGGCGTAACGTTTTTCCGGAAAAATCGATGCGCCGCCGTTAGGCCTTCGGCGACCGAGGTCGCGTCGATTTATTCTCTTTTCGCTCGAAAACAACCGTTCTACATTAGCTCATTTCGTGAGCGATATAGTTTCTTATGAATTCTTTAACCCTTAACCCCTTGCCTTGCAATATCGTCAGACTCGAGGCGAAGGTTTCTGATACGGTTTGATAAACGTAAATGTCATTGAGTTGTATTAGGTTTAAATGAAGCATTGTTGTTTTTGTTAGCAATTGTATAAGTCACTTCTGCGAATTTCACTTTTGAGATTCATTAAAATATCTAATATTCTTGGTGCAGTATTGGAGACAGAGTTCAAAGGGTTAATAGACGTCAACGTTTTTATTTTGCAAGTATTTAAATTATGAAGAGAATTAAAATTCTTTTGTATGTGTAGAAAGATAAGAGTAGGAGATTCTTCGGATCTCAATGAACGTGTTGCTCCGATTTCGATGAGGAATTGGAAATAAGTCGATAGCTTTAGTGTTAACGAGGATCAACGATGAGATGCTATTTTCATTGGGATTATTCGCCGAGGAACCCGTTGAATTGTTGGTTACGGTAAAGACGACGACGACGATAGAAGCGAAACTGCTAGGAAATTTCCGCGCGGAAAAGTGCCGGGAGAACTTTTCTTGAAACTCACGGTCTCGCGTGTTGGGTTGCTCGCGTGACAGAATGGACAGCTTTTCGTTCCGACTGGGGAGAGGATGAGGAATACTCGTAGAAAGCACTGCGGGTGCCAAATATCCCGAATGTTTCCCGGGAAAAGGGAAAAGTTCCGGCACGTTACCGTTGGACGCGCACCAGCGATGTTATCCCTCTGCTGTCGATGATTATTTGCATAAAGAAGATTTCTCTTAGATCGTATACCAAGGCATTCCCGTTGGCGTATGGAATATTTTCCCATGGAAAGGAAAACAAGGTTTCCATCCCGTTTACAGCGTTTCCCGCGGGAATTCTTCGAAAGACATTCACACTCGTGGTTACTAAAATTACGATTATTAGAAATTATTAGAAAAGTACGTACGCTCCTCTAAAATCATCGAATCTCCCTTTCTTCTTAACACTCAGGCGACCGTCTAGACAGAACTGTAACTACAACCTTCTTCGTTATCTTCGATGGAACTTGTTCGATTAATTGGTTTTTTAATTTAAGGCAATACATTACTGAGTGAAAAGTGGGAAATCTCCACATTTGGTTGGCTAAGCGTTAAAACACTGGATCAACGCGTTGATCAGACGCGTATCGAAGTTCATAAATGTGGTATCAATGGTGTTTAAATATGTGTTATTTTAAAAAATCACTTAAAAACTATAAAATTTGATATTTAATATTAAGTTTCACAAAATATCGTCTTTATCTCATCGGAAGATGTTCAAATATTTCTAATGAAAAACTTCCGAGTGCAAAGGGTTAAAACTACGGTACTACGTAAATATCTGTTATCGTTGCTCACGAGTGAAACACTCGAGCGTGGACTCTTCCCCGATCGTTCACGACACACGAAAGATTCGTCCGCGATTAACGACTTTGGAGATAGCCCGATAACGACGTAGATCCATCAGTCAAATATACGTCTGTCCCGACGCGCGATATCCGCGGACGTGTTAACGAGATTTCACGGGGAACAGGAACCGCGGCCGGGTATTTAACGTCGAGAACGAGAGACTGGACGATATTAAGCCGGCTCTACGTTTGAAATCTTAATGGGAACTTTTTACGAGGCGCGCACTTCGGTTTCTTTGAGGTTCGCGTTAACGCCGCTTTCCCTCCGTGATCGCGCGAGACCGCGAACTTATGTTTCCCGTGAAGCTTTTAATTACCCCTTTGAGACTGCACGTCGCGACGGTTAATCGCGGATTCAACGTTTCTCTTTTTTTCTTCTGATCCTTTAAGCATTACAGCGACGAGATTTCGCGGGACGGGATATTATGCGTATCGGGAATCGTATATCCTTGATCCTTCACGAATTTATGCCTGATTATGAAATTAGGCGAATACGACGATGGAATGGAGATTAAACGATTGTAGATCGAAGCTTGAATTATTTTTGATTTTTAAGGCAACGCGCGGCAAGGTACTAACGTGATTACTTATTCGAGTACGGGAAACGAGTAACAATTATAGATTTAATGTGTATTCTTTTGATTAATGGTTAGACTTTTCACATCGATTTCTAAAGTTTCCGAATCTCGCAGTAACATTCGAACAAACAGGATCATTCGCGAGAACCGATCAAGCCGGTGCCGGTTTAGAGAATTTCAAGTTTTAAGTTCCTTACCTCGACTCCTTTCTCTCGCGTTGCGCTGCGTTCGTTTTTCCGTAAATATTGAAACGCTGGGGTGTGCTCGAGGAAAGCCAATTCTTTCCGGCAACGAGACCCGCGTCTTTAAACATCAATCATTCCGGCCGGCCGAGTCGGGGAGAAGTTAACTTCCTCTATCCGAATTTTCATAATCCTCCTGGTCCGGCCGCGCGAACGTTCCTTCGCCGTTTCGTTTGTTCTCGCCGTTTCTCGCCGATTCGCTGAACAGTGCGACGATTTCCGGAGACATTGGAAATGTAAACCTGTGAAAGTTAAAGTACTTGCGTATTATATGGGCTATCTTTGTTTTTGAGAGATCAAATATTAGTAGTGATAGTGATAATAATGATGACATTGGAAATGTAAACCTCCGAAAGTTAGAGGACTTACGTATTATATGGGCTATCTCTGTTTTTAAGAGATCAAATGTTAGTAATGATAGTGATACTAATGCTGACAATAATAAAATATTAATTATGCTAGTGATGGTAATGACAACAACGAAATATTAACCGTTTGGTAATGCTATAATGGAGACTTCTAGCTTCGATAAGTTCGTTAGCTGCAAACGAATGATTTAATCATTGGAATAACGAAATATTGATGTTTATATTGTCTAGTATCTAATCTTTCAATAGTTGAACAAATTTATTAAATGCTTAGTCAGAACTAACTCAAATGACTGACCAGCGTCATCTTCAATTAGGAAAGAAAAGTGATTCATCTTATTATACGTAAGGATAGAAATTTGACAGAGAGATCGAGGATCGAGAGATCTAATGCGATTGCTCGGAAAGAGGTTAACGCGAAATTTTTCATTAATCCGTGAATAATGCAGCGTCCTTTGTAAGGCGAAGGGAGGACGTTGAAGCTGGAGATCAAAAGGCCAGGACGCGTTTGCGCGACGCAAAACGAACGTTGATTTATTTAGACGTTTTCAAGAATGTTCCAAGCGTAGACTTCGTTGTCCATTGTTGGCTGTTCTCTTTGATCGGGGGACGATTAAACGCGTTCGAAGTGGTATTTATTTCATTGACACTCGGCGATTCCATTTGACTATTAACCCTTTGTGGACGAAGGTTGTTTAGAATATAGAGAACCTTCTGCTTCTGCGAAATTAGATATTGAATGCTTGATCAATAGGGAATGAGGAAACTATTTACTGATTCCTTGCTATTCGAGTGGTTGAATCATTTGTTTGCGACTTGGTATTACGAGCATGAAAGTTTCAGCTCGAAGTGTCGACATTCGTCCGCAAAGGGTTAACATTAAAGTTAGAACATTTCTTAGACCTTTAATTCCCTTCTCAGTACAAACTTTGTATGTTTGGAAGATCTAATAATCATAAGGCAGTTCTCTTAAAATTCATTCAAATATTTAATATTAGAACTGGTGCAATATTGGAGCCTACAGAGTTCAAAGGGTTAATATACAATACTCACATATGTGTTTTGATCTCTCGTTATTGTATCATATATTTCCCGTTATTCGATTGTTTTGTGTAGTACTTTTCGAAAATCGTAAATGCGTATACAGTCGATGGGGATTCGTAGTGTGAACACATGCATTCTAATCAATTGAATAATAATTGGCCGTGAGCGGATCGAAACTTGACCCAGAGTGTGCATCGAGCGTAACGTAAGTAAATATTGAATTGAAAGGTAATCGTAGCAATTGGTGACAATTGAACGATAAAAAAGATCCGTCGCGAAGAGTACGTAACGTATAAGTAAAGTTTGCAACGAGGCAGAGAGAATAGAATCAAAGAGAAAAAGAGAAAGAGGGAAAGAGTATATTTCTTGGTTGTTCCGAAAGATCGATCACACTCGAAAAGGCAGCTCGTCGCTTGCACATTTATGAATGCGAAACATGGCGGTATTATACCCGGCGAATCATGTGTTTGCGTTACGGTGCAAAATGTCGTCGCTACAAATATCTATCGACAGTGCCACTTTGTGCTAGTTGAAACCTCATTCCGCGAATCTCCAATGTTTACTTCCCGCCGGCCCCTCGTAACGCCAGTGCTCGCATTGTTCCCCGCTGTCTGTTTGTTTTAGTCGCGCACAGTCGCTGCGAACTTTCTACTTTGATTCGATCGATGATTTCCTTTTTCCGTTTCCTTTTTTTTTTCCTCTGCTCGCAGCCGTCTGCATCATTAACGGGGATCGATTTACTTGCCGGTGATTGGTTCTCTTTTTTCTGGGAATTATTGCGACGGTAGTGTGATTTCTTTATTGTACGGTGTTATTGTAATGCTTTGATACTATGATAGTATCGCAATATTATTTTCTAACATGAACTTGCAACGTATGTGACAAATTTGTAATTTGTGAATTCATGTTATCGTAGTATCATATCATCACATCATATCATCATATCATAAATATGATATACCACTAAACCATCACACAATCATATAACACCAGCAAACCATCACACTACCACCTCATCATATCACACAATCATATAATACCACTAAACCATCAAACTACAACCTCATCATATCACACAATCATACCATAATACCAGCAAACCATCAGACTACCACCTTATCATATTATCACTCAATCATACCATAATACCACTGAACCATCACACTACCACCTCATCATACAATCACACGATCATACCATCATATCAATAAACTCTTACACACCGCAACGCAATCTCTTCCTACTCATCATTCGCCAGAACACCAACTTTCCCATAGCATTCAAAAGTCCTTCCACGCGGACACAATGAAGCAAAGTTTCCACGGTAAATGCGCATTTTGTACGTTCCGTACGGCGGGGAACGGTTTAATTGAAATATTCTGACCCATTTCTATTTTCCCCAATCGCGGCAAAGCGTTTACACCATTCCGGATCGATTTCAGGTGGTGCTATCCGAGCCGCGAGCCGAAATCCAATGCACTTTTTACACGGGAGGACGGGCTCCCTTGTTTTCTCGCTGAGCCCTCCGCGCGTTTTCGAAACGCGTTCTAACCCTTTGAGAGTCCGCGCTGGAAATTACCAAGCGTTATCGGGAGGAACGTTCCGCTCGGAGCTCAAACATTTACCGAGCACGATGGAAAGTACGCGGGAAACGTACCATTAAACCGCGATTACAACGTTTCCGATGTTCCCGGCGATACGCCACGTTGTAGACAAGCTTTCCTTCGAACTTCGAAAAAGTCCCTTTCCCATTCGGCCCGCAAAAATGTATATCCGCGGAGAGATTCACGGTCCACCGTGATTCCGAATATTTAACCCTTTGCACTCGAAAGGTGCCTCTCAGTCACCACTCGATTGTAAAACTGTAAAATTTCGTATTTAACGTTAAGTCTTGATTAATCTGTCGATACGTGAAATGTGGAAATAAAATACGATTGTTCCCCTTATTTTACGAATAGATTCCTCGTTGAGTTTTGAAAAATGTCGTCTGTATCTCATAAAAATACACTGAATATTTCTGGTGACAAATTTTTCGAGTGCAAAGGGTTAATAGAGACGTCCCCGTACCGGCGCGAACGGGGAACATTTAATGAGAAGTTATCGCTCCGCGGGAACCGTCGTATTTCACCGAAATATTCATTTAAATAATTATACAATTTTTCACTTTGCGTCCCCGCCGTATCCGCGGGTGTACGCGAACTGACGTATGTAGGTTAACACTGCAACAACAAAAAATCCCTGTCCACGTGCAAACGCGAAATTCCTTGATGGCCGCGCGCCCCGCGCATGGAACTGTATAAATCGGAGCAGCATTTGTAACCGTTGTCTTCCCTCGGTTTTAATAATGTTGTAACTTTGTTAATCCCGCGCCGTGACACGCGTAGAGTGACGGGGCGAATAAATGAACGACGTAACATTTATCCTGAAAATATTTCAACTTTTCTATTAATTCCCCTGCGCTCCGACTTTGGGAATTATAATTTTTCATTTATACATCGTGGTTTTTAAAACATTTCCCTTGCGTTTCGTGAGCACTGTCTCAATATTTTAATATTTTTTTAATATTTGATATTTCTATGTATTAACACATTGCGTACTGGCAACGAGAAATCTCGTTTTTATATAGAGACTCTTAGCTATATAACTTTGATAATTACCATAGCATTTAAAGAAATATTAAATTTTTTATAGATAGATATATAAGTGGATCTCACTGAAAATCCGTACAATTTAATTTTCTGATAATTAACCGGTACACAATGTGTTAATATCATTGTTCAACGATGGAATGTTCCGTTTCCGGACGACATTTCGGCGAGAGGAGACGCGCACGTTTCAGAGTTTCAAACAAGCGGTCAGCACGCAGTTATCTTTTCTGCGAATTAAACAGTTGATAAGGGTGAACACAGCAGAATTTCGATAGCGTATGTGTCGCAAGTTTCGAACGATCGAACGCGCGAAGATCCGCGGCCCGCCGATAACACAACGCCTGCCGCGATCGAGAGTATCTCCGTTTTCTCGCGCGAGCAGGATTTTCGCTTGATATTTCACCTTCCCTCGATACCACCCACGCTGGCAGCCTATTCAGCATATTTCCGCGCTTTACCTCCGCTCGGTTGACGCCCACTTGTACACACAAGGTGTTTCGAGGCTATATATGTCACAACCAGCGGAGCGTGTTTCATTCGATGGAAGAGGGTGTAAGAAACTGCTCGCAAACATCGTCATGACCTCGAAGAAAGGGATTGAAACGTCCTATCGCTGCATCGTGTCCCTCGTTACGTTCCGTTGCGGTGATAACTGTCAAATTTTTACGCAGTTCGACGTGGGACGGAGTCCTATGGTGTTCGATCGTAGTTAACTGTGGAATTTAGTTGGAAAAACCTCTGGTTCTGCGCGCGATAAAATAAAAAAAATGGACGTGTATATTCGTCGAACAGTTACGATAAATCTGTCGTTCTTCGTCGAATGAAAGCTGTAGCTACTTTTGAACCACCCTGTACATGGAGGAGACAATACCTGCTGGTATATGCCCCGGAATCTATGCGTTCACAACACAATTTCGCACTTTGGCCAGGGTCCTCGAGCGCGGACGCAGCGGTCCAAATAAGATGCGCATTATTTATGGCCGTCTTTCTTCCAGCGGGCGCCGCCATTGTTACGCAGCCCGGCGCGACCGTTCCCCGACCCGATTTGTCTCGCTGTGACGCTCGTTCCCACGAGCGATACATAATTACCAGATTCTGGATCTTCTCGCGTCTATGGGAAACCTGAATGCTTCGAGGGTGTTTACTGGTTCGAATGAAACGTGTAAAACTCGTGGGATTTTGATGACTTTCAACGAGTCGAGGCAGGCGTTGTGATCGACGTTTTTGTCTATCTTCTGGCGAAATTGATCAGACGAGTCAAAATAACCCATTCCTGATTCTTTTGCAATTATCGAATAGATGTTTCTCCGAGGAATGATTAAGAAATCATTTAGAAATACGTAAGCTGAAGTGTGAATCAATTGAAGTCTCGATAGAAGCACTCTAGGAGTTTCCATAGAGGAATTTCGGTAGTTTTAGCGTTAACCTCTTTGGAGCCATTGGAATTATCGACAAGTAAATTAATTCTCGAGTAGGTGGTAGCTCCTTGTGTCTATTAAAATAGTTTAACGAACATTTGATGGCGTGGAACGGTTACGGTGGTTATATGATCCAGAAAGTGAAGAAGTTAAGAAACTGCGTGAAACGTGACGGCGTTTGTTTAATTAATATATAAATTCAATAAATCACGTGATACGAGGTTTCCGTCGATTTCTGATGAACGTAGGAAGGCGTACACGAAGATTCGAGTGAAGTTCTAGGTTAGATTCTATTGCATCGGCCAGCGCCGAGGCAAGAAGCATAAACACGAACGTCGCGAGAGTTATTGTTGCAACCTAACATTCGCATTAGTATCATTTAAGCGGAGCCGTGACTCGGGACAATTACCGTGCAAAATCGCGTAGAATATACCGCACGTAACATGAAAAAAAAGGAAAAACTGTTTAAAATATTCAGCGCGCGGCGCTTTTAGCGATACTCGCGCGGCAGAAACTGTTTTCTACGGAATTCCATTTTTCTAGATTATATCCCGAAGGATTCGAGCCCGCGCAAAGATCCGCGTCGTGATAGTTATGAACGTTTCTCTACACCGTTTTTCATCCATCCTTTTTCCTGTTTCGTCCTTTTTGCACGCGCGCGGGCGCGCGCGTTTATTCCTTTATCTCAGCCGTTCTTTATTGCACGCTCGTTTTCATTGTCCTCCCTCTCTATCTTTTCGTCCGCGTCCTCTTATCTGGAGTTCACGGTGCACGGTTCCAGCGGGAAGGAGGCGCGTGTAAATAATAGTTACGAATGGGTAAACTCTCGGCCCGCGGAGAAATGCATGATTTCCGCGTAATCATCGGCCTTCTCAGCGTGCACCATACGCGTTGCACGCGGCATTAACACTGGAACTACCGAGCATTTGATACGATTGAAGTGTAATCGCTATGAATATCGCAGTAATAGATTATCTTCGGTTTCTTCAGACACTCATTATAGTATTCAAGTGAAACCATTTATTTTCAAAATCATTTCGAATATGCAATGCTTTGAAGATATCAATAATTGCGAAACAGACAAGTCATTTCGACTGGCACGGTACTTCTAGTGTTAATGAGTGGTTTATTCCGATTGCCTCGGTAAAGACTTTAAGGATTCCCTTGAGATGTTTATTCATTTGCTCGTTTATTAATGATCAGGCATTCAATTCATTATTAAATGCAACAACATGATAAACAAATATATTTAAAGCGGAGAATATTAAGTCGCCTCTCGAGGATTATTAATTTATCTCTTCTGTGTTTTCATCTGTTCGTTGATTATTCTGCGCTTGTTACTTTTAATAATGTTCCAGTTTATTTTGTAATAAGATCTATAATATACGAGTAATTAATACGATAAAGAATTATTCTATTGAAAAGTAGTAGAAATCATCGAATTTCAGTGTTCAGTGACTTTCAAAATGCGAACCATCATCGAGGAACGATCCAGTTCTCGCGAAGACGAGTCGGGTGTCCTGTTTGATTCATGAAAATCAAATTTCGGTTCGGTAAATACCGCAGAGCGAATCCGCGGTGTCTGCTTTAAGGAAACGGAAGCGCGCCGCGGCGTATCCTCTTTAAACGGGCGGTAGATAAAGCGGCTCTCAGCCGCGGATACGAAAATACGGGCGTCGTGTCGGTGGCAGAGTGTATCACGCGTTTCCGTGTCTTACGTGTTAATTATTTTACCCACCACCATTTTGTCGCGTCAACGATTAACATCAAATTAGCGGAACCCGTCGATTTCACGGATACTGAACTCATTAACCATTATCTAGTAGCAGTTTAAGTCTAATAGTAATATTCTAATTATGAAGCTGCAATTTTTACGATATTTTTACGCTTTTCTTGTTCTTTCTCGTTATTTCGTCTCCTTTTCCTCCTTTAGTTCTTTCTTAGGCTGATCATTATCCGTTTAAAGCCTCGACCGATGTAGCAATTATTCAACAACGTGCGCGCTTTGTGGCGGACACAGTCGCCGCTCTCTCGATCCGAAGGATCATCAATTTGTTAATTGCTACGTCCGGCGAGCGACAGAACGCGTTTCTCCTCTGTGTCTTCTTCATTTGCTCGTTGATTATCGTCCTGTGCTGTTGTTGCTTTTAATTATATTTTCGTCTATTGATAAGGTCATTTGCAGATGTTTTTAAATAATTTATTCAAGTGTAATCGAACTGAGTAAAGTTGACACACGTTTCACAGTGGAAAACCAAGGACAATGCACTGCAAAGGGACATTACCATCGACGTTGCTTTTGAACTTGAACCAATTCTTCCTCTATCTCGCGAAAACCGAAGATTCCCGTGAAGCTCCGCGGTCTCCTTCAAGATTCGAGCTCGCGGCGAAACGCGCGACGATAAAACGCGTCGGCATATTTCGGGAAGTTCCGGGGGGACGGAAGAAATTCGATTATTAAGTTACCGGTGCGCCGGCCGGACAGAAGTTTAATCGTAAAAATGTATTCCGCTTTGATTTATGGTCGCGTGTTGTCGTTCCGCGAGCGATTCCGTCTCTGCCTCGTGCGGAAGGAATAATGAGAAAGATTGTGGCCGAAGATGCGCAACGTTCGCCGGGACGTTCGAATATTTATAGGGTATATAGAACATTTACGTGCCGTAAATACGAAAATTACGGAAAAACGAACGGGAAACGTCCGATACCTTTCGACGGCGCATCGATCCACCTGGGAACGTTCGTTGTATATTTCTCTGTCGCTCGAATCGTGCGTATCGGTTCAATAAATTAATGGGATAAACAAAGGCGGGCAAAATACATGGAAGAAACTAAGCAGATCGATTCGATTCAACTGGCAAAACGATAATTAATCGTTCGGGTAAATAGAACAATTCTCGGTGAACGATTATTGATGACGAGAATGTATTCAGGTAATTATGTCGAATACATATTTATTCGGCGTATTAATTTCTGCGCGTAATATTGATCGATTTAAATATTAGACGAGTCGATTGAAAAGTCCGCGGGTAATTCGAAGGCCGCGTGGAAAGCTTCCACGGCGAGCCGGCGAGATTGCGCGTTTCCGATGCGGCCGGTTGCAACAAAAGAAAACCCTGTAAATAACGCGCATCGCGGCGGAACACCGGGGTCCGAGCGCAATTTAATAATTCATCAGCACGCTCGCGGCGCGTAGTGTAATTTAGTGCGTTCAACGTGTATATGTGACGTATTGTCGCTTGAATGGCGCGCCTAAAGTGCCACGGAAGATATATTGTTGCTTCCGTAGCCCATTAAACAAGTGTTTATAGATCACTTTAACCCGGGTAGGTCACGGCACGGCGTGGAGCGCGGTGCATTCACAACGGACGACGGTTTTCGCCGGCGGCAACGGGTTTTCGAAGCTTCTTCCTTTCGCGCGCGCTTTCACCGCGGGAAACAAAGATCCTACGGCGAGACGCGGATTTTCTCGACTCCGGAGGAACGGGGAAAGGGGAAAGTATGTATTGCACAGAATAATACGGATACTTGGGGAAGTATCGTTATCCGAGGCTTCGTTATGCGAACCTTGGTTATTCCGTCTCTGGATTATCTAAGCTTTGCCTATTCAGCGCTTGAATTGTACGAACTTGGATTGTTTGAACGTTGACTATTCAATCTTTGAATTATTTAAACTTTGGTCGTTCGAATCTTGATTGGCTCGTCTCTGGATTATCTAAGCTTTGTCTGTTCAGTGTTTCAATTGTACGAGATTGGATTATTCGAACCTTGACTATTCAATCTTTGAATTATTCCAACCTTGACCATTCAATCTTCGAATTATTCAAACTTTGATTATTCAAACTTCGATCACTCGATCTCTGGATTGCTCGGAAATCTAATTACTCGACCTCTCGATTACCTGTGTCTTAATCACGTGAATTCTCAAACTAATTGATTATCTGACCCACGTTGGTAAATACCAGCTAATTAGGATAACCGAGGTTCTAGTATATCGACTGTCCTGATTAGTTCGGATAATCAAGCTTCTACTATAACGCTTTTTATATATAGTACATAATAATAAATCAAGCTGTACACCAATGTAAATTGTATCTAATTTCAATTTTATCGCGAAACACGTGAAATACATTGTCTAAGCAAGTGGTCAGACACTTTATCAAGCAACAGCAATTGAAACGGCCATTTCGATGAGCCGACCACGCGATCGAAGAAACGATTAACATCGCGCGGCACTGACAACACAAAATTTGACAGCGCTCCGCGCCGGCCGGGACGGCGTAATTGGAAATTCGCAATGAATAATCGCGTCATGATCGAGGGCATAATTTATAACGGCGTTCAAAGTTAAATTGACTTCGTGATAATACACGGAATCGAGTTATTCGCGTGTTACGTTATTAATAGTTGCGTTTGTTTCGAAGTCCGCGAAATCTCCTGACAGCGTTTACATAATTCGCGCGATTAGCTTCCGTCGAAACGCGGCTTGCCTTCCGAGGCGATTCGAGCCTCGCGATACTCGGGATATTGAAAAATTTCGTAAAACAATATTGTAAAGTTAATGAGTGATTAATCTCCGACGTGGCAATGAAAGTGTTAACAAGCGAGGCTACAGATAAGGAAGTACCGGTGATATGGGAACAAGGAATCGTTGTCCGGTTCGTATCCCATTCGCTTGGGAGACGACTCCGTAACAGGTGTTAACGACGTTTACATGCCATTATTGTAACACTTACGACGCCGGCGGGCAAATCGTTTCCCCCGGTATTTACTCCTTATCTCCCACTTTCAAACGGTACAGAAAATTGTACTACTCGCAGCTTCCAGTCGCCGGTAATTCACTGAGCAATCGTGATTCCCAGTCAACGCGGAAATTGAAATAAGTTCAGGTTAGAATCGACATAAACTGTGTTGTATCTGTTACAAGAATAATGAAAGATATATAAATATGTAACATAGAAATATTAGAATATTGAAGTTTAATGCTGGTGCTTCTAGATGTTACGATTTCGTCTCGTTTTAACGTAAAAAATTTTGTTTTTCCTAAGGGAATTCTAGATTTTGAAAATATATGAGACTTGACGTAATAAACAAGTGATAAGGACTACGGAAAATTTGAATGATGAAAATATTAGTGAAATAATGATGTTAAAATATTGAAGCTAGAAGCAGGTGTTTTGAAATAGAATTATTTTCCATTGTTCGAATTTCAGACGAATTTCGACTCTTCAAAGAGATTCGATATTTTTGGACACCCTGTACGTGGATTCTACGTTACGCAAATACTATATTTACCAACAGGAAGATGGGAAAGTGACTCACGGGATCCGCCGCGGCGTTTTAAGCGGCGGAAAATGATTAATTAGGCGCCTTCTCGAATTATATTAAGTATTTCATGATTCTTCAAAGACATTAGTATATACTTTATATGTACATATCCAGTCGAGACTGTTAGCTTCGTTTAGATTAATATTACTTATGCTTCATTCACCGGAGTAATTAGTTTCTAAACCTTTCGGTCATTACGCATCGTCGGAGATGAATTATTCTCATTAGCTTTACGATTCCGAATAGCCACGGCTCTATTGCTGTTCTCTAATCGCGTTTATGATTCGATATTCAATGGAAATTCGAGAATCTTCGACGCTTCGAGGCTTCGATTAATACTAATATTGTTAATATTATTAATACGCATGTGTTAATGTATCTATAACTTTTGAAATATCTTCAAAAAATACCTCAGTAAAACAACAAACGACATTAATCATGGGGCAATATAATATATGTATGGAAATTTCCTATTTAATTACTGAGCGAACAAACTAAACGACGAAACAGTTGAGTGATTGCGCGGTCCGCAAACGCGGCTTTGTTCCGCTATTAGTCCGTTCGTTCGCGATAATTTTCTTCATTATCCGTTGTCTTGAAATTCGGGAGCAATCCAGCGTGTTCCCGAGGGAGGAACTGACATTAATCCGACCGTTCCGACGCGCGACAACTTGTTTCAGAAGAGCGTGGACGCGAGCTCTAATCTGTTTGCCGGCGAATCGATTCAGAATTTCGCCGCGGCTTCCCCGCGCTTCGTCGCTTATCAATTCCTTCGTAATTACGCCGAGCGATGAACGGGTAATTTCGGTTCCCGTGTCTCCGCCCTGTTCAAATATTTCTCTCCCAATGCTAACGTCGCTCTACCTCGAAAATATTTCTTAGAACTACCAAGCGTTTAATACCATTGGTATGCGGTCCCTATAAAAATTCTAACAATAGATTATTTTCGGTTTCTTTAGACATTCGTTGTAGTACTGAAGTGAAACTATTTATTTTCAACATCATTTCAAATATCCAATGCTTTGAAGATATCAATAATAGCGAAACCAGAAAACCAGAACCAGTCGTTTTGACTTTCTAGTGTTAACCCTTCGCGGACGAGGATTCTTTGAAACAGAAAACTTTCAGCAGATGAAGCTGAATTCTATATCGATTGCTTGAACAATAGTAGAAGCGGAAACTATGTACTCTCTTGTTGTATGAGTAATTAGATTATTCGTTCGCGACTTAGTATTCTAAATATGAATATTCGCTTTCCTCGAAGATTATTCGTTCGCGACGTAGTATTCTAAATATGAATATTCGCTTTCCTCGAAGCGTCGACGTTCGTCCGTAAAGGGTTAACATTCCAATGGTTACCCTCGAGAAACGCCCTTCAACGACGTCGGACCCATGGCCGAACAATGCATTCCATATTTTCGTCGATGAAAAATTCAAGTGACCGACTTGAACCGTTACTCGAACCGAATAACAAAAGGAAAACATCCGACGTCGACGTGCGGCGCAGTGAAAAATTAATCGAGTCTATGGAATCCATGCAGGACTTGATAAATTATTCTCTATTACTTCGAACCGTCTATTGCAATCGCGACGGGAAGTTTTCTTTGTCTTTTTTCCGTCGAATGCTTTCGTAAAGTTTCGAACGCTCGGAACTACAGAAGATTCATCGAACAAAACATCGTCAGCAAATGAAGCTAGATTACATATAAAATAAATAATATTAAAAGAGGAAACTAAATACCGTAGATATTCAAGAAACAAGAGTTTGCGACTTCATATTCCGAACACGAGATTTCGCTAAAACGTCATTCGTCTGCGACGTTAATTAATACTAATGTTGAACTAATATTAAAATTGCTGAAAGAAGAATACGTGCCATTAAGGAATCATAGTTCTCCATTCGCGGGATTTTTCCTCAGACGTCCCTTCTAAGTAATTAGATAAGTTTCTCCTTGTTAAAGAAGGGTCTTCCACGGCGCTTTTCTTTCGTCGAAGTTCCGTTGAACGGAACCAGCCGGGCAACGCTCGTCCCGTTAATCGAGATAGCCTCCGCGAACCCGTTGGACCGTGAGCTACCGTTTAATATTCGCGAAGGGAACTTTTGACTCGCTAAACACGGAGAACTTCCCTTGATACATTCGGAACGAGTCAAGTCCCGGCGAATCGTAACGAGAGACGCCTCGAGACGGAGATGCGCTTGACCCTTTGCACTCGGAGGTGTCTCTCACCATTTGATTTCATACAGAAAACTATGAAATTTGTTATTTAATATTATACCCTCTATAGTGCATCAATTTGAGAAATATTGAAATAGTATTTCAAAAAAGAAATAAGATTTCTCTTCGAGTTAGTTTCATAAAATGTCGTCTGTACCTCATTAGGATATCTTGAAATATTTAATAATATATATATATGAAATATATAATAAATATTAACATATTAAATATGGTTTATAGGATGACTACGTTTATATAGATATATCATTACGACAACTACGTTTCCGAGGGGTCAAGGGTGAACGTTCGACCGTTTGAATGATTAATAATTTTTCCTCCCGGGTTAAAGAAACGCTGGCCAGCCGTTTGATCTGGTTAATCGCGTTGCTCGGGCAGAGGCGCTGTTCGGAATGCAAAGAGCAGGCGGTGGATCAGTGCTAAACTGCAGGCTTAAGTGCTCCGCGTTGAGAGTCCTCGGAGGGCTCTTAATTAAAACGGTGTAAGTGCGAGGAACCGTCTTTCCTTTTACCCTACGGTGCGTGGCGTGCGCGTTTCGATCGATGGAAAGTTAAGATTTCAGTTGCTATTCCTAGAGACGCTCGAGGTATCTACAGGGTGTAACAGAACGTGCGAGGCATGCTTTGGAAGTGGACGGAGGATATGGAAATAGTGAAAGAAGTTCTGAACGTTCTGAATGCTTAAGGGTTCTGAGAGTTCTTTAAACTCTGAAGGCCTGAGAATTAGAGTTTGAACGTCAAAGGGGTTGACGGTTCGAGAATCTTAAATCTTCAGAGTTCGTGAAATGGAAAATTTCAGAATTCTGAGAGTTCTGAGAATTCTGAGGATTCTGAGCATCGGGAGAATCTGAATGTTTGATGATTCAGAGAGCGCTGAGATCCTGAAAGTTCGACAATTCGAACTGTCTGAAATCTGGAGAATTTTGGGAGCTCTAAGAGCATGAGATTTCGAGAATTCTGAGCGTTCTAACAATCAGATAATCTGAAAGCGCCGAGAGTCTAAAACTTTGACACTTTTGAGAGCACCGAGACCTCGAAATCTGGACAATTCGAACGATCTGAAATTTCGGAAATCCTGAAAGTCCTGAGAGTCCGATATCTCGAAAACCCCCAGAGTTCTGGTTCGAACCCACAAATTCTAAGCATCTCACCTTTGGGAATCTACAAAGTCCGAGAAGATACGGTGCCGGGAGCGCCGGATTTCGGCCTGTCAACCCGAAGACCACTGGAACACCGAAATTGCACGTGTTCGCAATATCCCCGTAACCGAGCAATGCCTGGAACCGTGCTGCGAGTTCGAAGGGATTCCGGGGCTAACGATCCCTTAACCCTTTGCAGTCTGAAGCTTTGTTCTAGAAACATTCGACATTGCTGAGAGAAAGAGAGATATCAACGATATTCTTTGAAACTAGCTAATGAGACAATGTACGGAAATTAGGAATCAAAATGCTGTTTCATTTGAATGTTTCGCATATCGATGAATTATACAAAGTATAATGTTATATGTATAGTGTTACTATAGTATAGATAATGAAAAGATGGATCTTGAGTAGTCGAGAGCTAGGAATAAATATATGTATTCAATAAAATATGGAAACAACACGGACAACGCGTAAAAAGTACAACTCATTGGGTCCGCTTCACTCTTCATTCACTCTTCATTATCTTCTGCATTCACTCTTCTTAAAACTACCTTAACCTACGCTAAAAATTCTAGATACCACATATATAAGGCTATAATTTTGCTATATCGAATCTAGTGGCGACTCCGGGTCACCTCTCGAGCGCAAAGGGTTAATCCCCGCTCTCGTTTCGTGGTGTCCCGCGTATTTGGATACCACAGCAGTACCTGCAATCGGAACGCATAAATACCGTAGTCCACGGATAATATTAACGATCGAAGTTTACCGGTCGGAAGTTCTTTAATCGCGGAAATGCTGCAGGCCGGTCTCCCTTTAACGGCGGAACGAACTCCGTCGAAACTTCGACTTCTCCCTTTTCATTCGGGCAGCCGCCTTTTTATAGAATTGGTTACCGCCCGTCGTCGCGACGGTAAAATGGACGGGAATTTCATTGGGCGGAAGGACGCGCCGCGTTGTGTCTCTCTAATCAAGCCGCCGGTGAATTTAGACGCGCGCCGTACGCCGGCTACGCCCTGTGTACCTTACAGTCAAGACATTAATTACTGTCGCCACCGTAACCTTAATCCCGGTTCACGTAAATCCATTGGATTATGCGATACATTCCTATCTCCGGTGTCCAACCCGCTGCGCCGTTTTCTATTCGCTCTCGACCTGTCCTCCTCGGCTGGTACCCTTTAACCCTTGACGCTTACATTTTTCTTAGAGCTAAACGGATAAACGTGAACAGACTCCTCTTCTCAACGACGCGCGTTGCGGTTTAAACTTCGTACGGTGGAGATTAGATCGCAAGATGCGAGGGGATGTTTTATCATTTGGGTTACTGGAAAGTGATCTTGCTTTCTTTGTGGCGGTAGGAGGATAATTATGTGATTATTATGTACATTTTGAATTGAAAGTGTAGTATGTTGTATTATAGTAATTGGGCGAGTATTGACCCTTTGCACTCGAGAGGTGACTCTAAATTATATAAAATTTGATATTCAATATTGAACTGTATATAATGCATCGGTGTGTAAAATATTGAGATCAGAAAGCTTTGTTTCTCAATTCACTTGGAATTTTTCTTTGAGTTAATTTGAAAAAATATCGTCTGTGCCTAGTTAGAAAATGTTAAATATTTCGAACGAAATGCTTCCGAGTGCAAAGGGTTAAGGGGTTGACCGAGAATGCGACGTTATTTGTATTCATAAATCAATGGTGGATTTATTTGAAAAAGCCAATCAAGTCTGGTTTCGATGTTTAATTAATTCGAAGTAGAACGCAGCGAAAAGTGATAGTATTCCCGATGATTACTCCGGGAAACAGAAAAACCGTGGTCTCCTATCGGATAGCAGTGAACCGTGGCGATCACGTGACAGCGGGACGATTAAGTATCGATCGGTGTTTCACGATTGCAATTGAAGCGTCGATTTCGCGAACGGAGAAATTAAGTTATCAAGAAGCTATTATCTGCTCGTTAATATACGAGAACGGGATGGAAGCTAGCTCAATTACACGTGATTTCACGTAGCGCAATTACCAGTCCTCAAAGTGGGAAAATTGAACCGGAAGTGCCGAAACTGGCCCTCCAACTTTCGACCGGTGTTCATGAAGTAGCTGGCTTCGGTCGTGATCTGGAAACGTGTAACCTGATAAGCCTGGAAATTATCAATCCGATCGGTGTCGTCCGACGATCGAGAATCGTGATCCTTTCGGATTCACTTCGCTTTCGGTCGGAATCTAATTAACAAACCGAGGATCTTCATGCACTCACGGGAGAAACGAGGAGTACGATTTTCCACGTAATGCGCTAACGAATTCAATATTCAACGTGTAACGTTTTACAATATTTCTCACGAAGAACCATTTTCAATTGTAAATTCCATTTCTCCCAATTCTATTCTTAGGAATTTAAATTCGCTTGAAGATCTTCGGTACTAATTAACGTTGAACAAATCGTTTCGTAAGCCTTCCTACTATTATTATTATTATTATATGTGTATAATAATAATAATAATAATAGTAGTAGTACACATATATAAATTCAACTGCGTGGCTGCAAAAGTTTCGTCAAAGTATAAGAAAAGTCATAAGTAATTTTAAACTAATTTCATTTGACCGCTTGCCAAAATATTCTTCGTCACCGTTGATACATTTTCAACTGTACGGAGTATCTTCTGACCTTAAGAATGCAACGCTCGAAAATACGATAAATCCCCGTATCGAGAGATTACGAAACTTTCGCAGCAATCTGCGTATTTATCTGGGTTTAAAGTTCACGGGGATGCGTGCATATTTCAAGATTCTTTCGAAAATATTATCGTTACCTTCGCCGTTGTCTCGAAGTGAATACCAGTATTTCGGAAGTTTTAGAAATATCCGATACATCGGAGGTGCGCGAGCAACGGCCCTCTTTGAAATGGGACAACCGAAAATACGGCTCGCGATATCCTCTGTTCCCTGTGATTCCCCGATATTTATCCCGGCTGGATCCGTCGGGCTCGGAATGCACGCGCGATGCGGCGCTATCGATTCTTTTTAAGGGTCGAGCCAGCGCCGGGAACTCGCCGGTCGATTTTAGACCAATGAGAATTAACCCTTTGTGGACGAATGTCGACATTTTCGCGACACGAAATTGCCGCATTTTGAATGCCGAGCTGCAGACGAATGATTTCATTACTTGATTAATCAGAAAGCAGTGTACAGTGTCTTTTTTCTCATTGTTTACGCATTCGATGTGCAATTTAGCTTCATATGTTGCAGTTTCGTGTAATTTAAAGTCTTCATTTTTCCAAACATTCTTACCTCTATTCTCGAAAACGAAGAATTTCAGAAATATTCTAATAAACTTCGGATAATCGCGTAGGTTCTGGTTGTCGACAGGGATTGAGGTCATCTGGATCATCTACCACATTGACTACCCTTATATTACAACGAAATGAGTTCATTTGAAACTTTGAACAACTATTTACCTGAGAATTTCCCGCTTTCGATAGGACATTGCCTTCAAAAGTAACATCTAGTCTTCTAAATTAATTTTTACCTGAATATTACGAATAACTTCTAACTTATAATACTGTGTACCACTAAACATAAAGTAACTAACTAATTGGTGTATTATTACCAAATAATTTTACAGCAGAATTCGACCGGTTCATTGCGAAAGGAAGCTCGATCGGCGGTCGCCGAGCGGAACGATCTGCAAGAACAAAACACGCGCGGAATGTGTTTTGCTTGCTGGTTTGCCCGGTAGTTTTGCCCGGTTTTCCTGAATTAATTGTCGAGCGGTTGACGCGACGTTTGCACGTCGACCCGACCGGCCGATTTGCATGCGCGCATATCAATGACATTAAATTTCAATCGACGACGTCAATTTGTCCCCGCCGGGCTCGGTCAGCCTGTTCCGCCCCCGCGCCCTCTTGTTTTCCCTATTTCCCGCGTCGCGCGTTACCGTGCTTTCCAATTAACGATCGGACTAATAACGCGGCAATTACACAGTGATCAAATTAACGGTCAACTTCCGGGCCCGCAACGGAGGCTCGAACTAAAAGTTTGATACACATTATATCGAGCCGTTCAAAATTCTTTCTTTGTCCGTGCGAGCGAATACATTGCAAGCAACTGATAATTACGTGCTCATTAACCCTTAGCAGTCTTATGTCGAGTCAGACTCGACATTCTATTATATTGCAACCTCTACCTGTTTGAACAATTTTTTCTATATTTATTTGTATCACAATTGTACCATTTAAAGGTAACATTTGAACGACTACCAAATATTCTCGAATAAATAAATAGAGCGTCGTATTAAGCTGTAATTGAATGAACTAACGTCGACTCTCTCCAGAAACTTTCCGATGCTCCCTAATCGTTCACCCGAACGGCTCGTACTCATCTGAATGGTCTTTGTAGCGAGACCCGGGAAAGGGCAACACAGTTCAAAGCATTTAAAATTCGCTGCCATTTTCGGCGAGCTTCATTTCCTGCGTCGCGTCCGAGCTCTTTGCCCCGTTTCCTCGGGGGCTGGGCGGGCTTTAAGCCTGGTTCACACTGGTGAGCATCGTAGTGTCGAATATCAACTCATTGCGCACTGGTGACGAGAAATCTCGTTTTTTTGTAAAGACACTTAGCTGTGGAACTTATAATATTAAATATTTGAATGAATCTTAAAGAAACTACCCTTAAATTATTAGATTTTCCACACTTCTAATTGTCGCTAGGAATACTATAAAAATTAGTTGCAGTTGCTGATAGATTAGAAAGCAACCTGGAGTGCTAAGGGTTAGAATCTTGGAGCGTAAGGTGACAGTACTTTTGCTCGCTGGTGTGAGTCGAGCCTTAACGGCGCGACGGTACGAAGAATTTCCATCGAGGGACACAATCTCTCCTCGAGAAGGATGCGTTAGATCGAACGCTATTAAATCTGTACTTGGAAAAGCGCGTGGAACGGCTTCAAGTTTACCTTAGAAAATTCCATTATCCACCTCCCGGCCGTTCTCTGTCTGGTAAGAGTAGTTGTCAGGGATCCGGCGAGAAGTGTGCTCGATGCCTCGGAAAAATGGAGGCCACGCAACATAATTCACCCCGTTCGCTTTATCTTCCGAGTAAGTCATCCGAATTTTTCTTCGAGAACAATTTCCCTCTTTCGCCTGAATAATTGAAAAATGGATTTATAAATAGATGTATCGGGTCACAGCTTCTAAGAGTCAAATTTTTTGGAGAATATCTTTCTCAACAAATATTCATTATGATATTTTTTACAACTGAAATGAAGAAATACCCTGCATAAATTAAGTAAGAGAACTATTTTATTTCGACGTTCCATATGTCGATACATTCAATGAAATTTAATATTGAATTTTTAATTTTACCATTTTATTGAGTCAAAGAAAATGACTGAAAGGCGCCTCTCGAGTGCAAAGGGTTAAAAATCCTTCGTTAAACGTTCCGTTATCGCGACGTACGAAAAATCCTAGGAAACTTCCCTCTATATTTAGCCGATATTCCGCGGCTTCACAGATGAAGTTCTATTATTAAAAAATTATCGACCGTGAAGCGTTAAATTAATCTTCATCAGTCTCGGCTGTCGTTGTACGGCAAGGGGTTAGAGGTTAACTGATTCCGTGAGCCGAGCCAGGGAACGGGAGAAAAGTTTGATCGACTTTCTGGCCGATAATTAGGATCGATGATGCTCGAAGTAACGTCGCTTGAATTTCATCGGCGATCGACGTTCGGGACGAGGTTGTCGCCTCGAAATAATCGACGAAGCGATAAAGTTCGCGACAACAGAGAGGAACAGAGACAGAGGAGCCGAAGGGCGCGTCGGTGGCATGCTTTTGTTACGCGAGTAGGCGCCCAGGGGCGGGGGACGTCACTGAAAACCGGGCTCGAGTGTCGGAAAGCGGATATTTTGTCTTTTTTCCTATTTTTTCGATAGGCACTTCCTCGCGAGCGAATGACAATCACGCCTTGTTTCACTCGGACGCGATTTAACCCTGCCGCTGTTCTCAATTCGTCCGTGATGTATGTGAAATATCACGTTTCTGAAACATACCGGCAAGAATTTCCATTTTCAGACTTCCGACGTACGAATTTCACGGTAGATTTACGGACGTTCGTTCTACAATTTATTGTATTGGTTCTAGAAAACTTCTAGAAATTAGGAGAGTTCTGAAAACAGTCATTTTGTAGTTCTAGTGTTAAAGAGATAGTCACGAGATGATTCAAAACCGATTCTCAAAAGAAATCTACGTTGAAAACTAGTCTCTCTACTTTCCAGGAAACTATGATTCAAGTTCCATCTGTTCCAGGAAGCAAACTATACAATTCCGAAATTCCATTATTCTCTGAATTGTTCTACGGCGTAACTGTTCGTAAGCGTTAATCGATCGGTTCATTCGAAATATCGTTTTCCATGGGGAAACGATGGAACCCTTCCCCTGTCCCGAACTATCGCCGGAGCCATTAAAGCCCGATAAATTCGCGGAGTCGTATCGGTGAACCTTTGATTTGTTTCGCGTCGTTGTCGCGGTGTGCAACCGGTTGCGTTTCATATATCGCGGCAGCTCGCGTGTGCTGCGAGCACCGCGCTGACACGAGAAAACGCTCTTCGCCGGTAATATACTTCGCGCCGCGCGTATAAAGTGCACCGGGACGTGCAATACGACGGCATTTTCCGCTACGGGGTTACTCGTGTTTCCCCGGAGAAGGAATCGACTAATTGGACGATACATCCGGCGATGTTCATCGTATTCGTTCGATGCTTATCGACACGCGAAGGTTTACAGTCAATGTTCCATGTTTATGGGTTGAATTTTTCGACTCTTCTGTGAAGGATTCTAGATCAATCTCTTGCTTTATGATTTATTTCGTAATTATGATTGATGCAAGTACTGTATCGTTAATAATTCATTAAGAAAAGAATTTTAATGCTCATTCTATTGTTATGTCTTTTCCGAAACGATCGATAATAAATAAGTAATACAAGTAATTCAATGTTTATGGGTTCTCGTTGAATTTGCTTTATGGTTTATTTTGTGGTTATGATCGATGCAAGTACTGTATCGTTAATAATTCATTAAGAAAAGAATTTTAATGGTCATTCTATAGTTACGTTCTCTCCGAAATCGATAATAAACGAGTAATACTTAATTACCATACTAAAACGAGTAAACGACACTAGGATTTCTCAAGTATGATGTTTCGAGTATAACATTAGCTAAAAGCGACTTGAATTTTCTATGGATTATAAGAGTTCCCGAACGACCCTCTTTTCCGCGTATCGAATCGTCGAGGACTGCGGCGTAAAATTCACCGCTTAGTAATAATTCATTACGACCTCTCGTCCCGACACGTTGAAACATTGACGATGGCTGGAACCGCGCCGGCGACCTGCGGGGCTAATTAACGGCCGTTGAAGATGAGTAATTATCATAAAGTATCGCCGGCGAATTATTTATCGCGCGGAAGGAATAGCTCTCGAACAAACATCGTGCCGCCCCGCGATGCGATGCGGCGCGCACCGAATCCGATCGTTAATTACGGAAGGGAACCGCGTTATTAAGTTTCCTCTCTATTCGCAGGGCGGCCGGGGCTCGCATAATGAAGCCATCGTGATTCATCGACTTCTAGATAAATTACGAGGGCACGCGGCCCGACCCGGGGGGAATCGATAACGCGTCGATTAGCGGCTCGATTCAATAAAAATAATTCGTGGCAATGCATTAGCTTGTAACATACGAAATCTCCGATTATTAGGACTGCCTTGGAAAGAACAGAAATCCTTCGGTGATCGATATTTTTCATCGAAGTAACGATCGGTGGATTCTACATAGTTTCTACTTTTTTATTCCATTTTTATGAGAATCCAGCGTTCTGGTATTCGTCGATTGCTTAACCCTTTGAACTCTGTAGGCTCCAATATTGCACCAGTTATAATATTAAATATTTTAATGAATTTTAAGAAGACTACCTTAAGATTACTAGATCTTCCAGATATACAAAGTTTGTATTCAATATTCTGGACGAAGGAAGCAGAGGAGAATGGACAGGTAAAATTTTTTGGACACTGACGTTTTTCGTGGATAATGCTTGTGTATTGATCAGCAGTCGATCGAAAAATATATATTGAGAACTTATTAGGTCTACGTCCAAGCCTGTAGCTTTTGTTTCATTGCTATCGTATTTTTCCCAGCGCAAGGACATTAATTAATTCAGCGCAAAGCGACAGTTTAATTCTCCGTTAATACGCAGTCATTGAAATGAAACTGCGGTAGCTGTGATTACAAGAAGCCAATTATATTTAACCATCGAATGCAGTTCCGAATAATCGGCCCCATTAAATATCATCATACTGTAATACCGTCCCGTCATCGCAATATCGCGTTTCTATCCGAATCTTACGGATTCCTTTTTTAATACACGGAAAAATACCTGATCGGGTTACGTCGGCCTCTCTCGAGAGATGGATTTAACAATAAAGCTATCCACCAGTCAAATTGACTTTTTGACATTTCCCTGTGGAAAGTCAGCGAATCTGTCGAGATTCCTATTGATTCGCAATCATATTCGCGTATTTCTGAAGCAGTTTCTCCGGTAATTTCTCAGAGAATCGTGCAATCCTTCCAGTAATCACGAAAAAAAGAGATGACGAGATTAATTAAAATTCCTGTAAACAACCAAACGATATTCTATCATGTTCTGTTTCATTTCTTATAATTTTTCTAATGATTCGAGTGCCAAGCGTTCTGCGCTTGCCTAAAAGTAACAGCTTATCGATCAACAGAATCAAGTACAATTAATTCATCCATTTCCCTTCTAACTATATTCCCATTTCTATCACTACCAGCTTGGAAATGGAAAAAACTAAACATCTTCACCATTTGGAATTCTTCTGTGTAAAAACAAAGCGTCATTCACTTCCTGAATTCGAACGAAAGGATCACTTTTCGACCTTCTCGCAAAACCGGTGCCAATGATTAATTATTCCGAAGAAACACACGACCCCATTGGAATCCAAAAGACAGAATACCAGAGACAATTCGATACTTTCCGTCACACCTCGAATTCCAGAGAATTCCGAGGCCCTCGCTCGCCAGGGTCGCGCGACGTCCACGTGTAACGCAAACGAACCGTTTCCCTCGTCGCTTCCGGCCGGCACACGCTCGCTCGCTCGCCGCGGATCCGCCGACTCACGACGTCTAATTTATTTATCGAAGTAAGAGCGTGGAGGCGAAGTTAATTCCTTTAAACCGATACGCGCGCGTCAGACTTTGATGTATCGCTGCGTCGCCGTTGATATTTTATGTATGAACCGGCCGAGCCGCGGGGAAAGTAGACGCGTGCCTGATAATATTTAAATTTCACCGACGTAACGTTAAAGTCTGCTGGAACGGGTGTTCCCTTGACTCGTATTCCAGCGGCGCTTATTAATTTCGCTCGAATTGCTACGCGTTTCATCAATTCCCGTTGCTCAAGGTCGCGTTCTGCAAATCTACGAGGTCATCGATGCGCGTGTCGATTATTTATATATTCTGCGTATTGTACTTGGTACTACTAGATGGATTTGGTCTAGAAAAATTTATTGTTTAATTGTCAACACGATTCCCGATTTCTTCGCAATTATTGACATCGATGAATGCTTCGTGGTTCTAGTGTTAATGAATTCCAACTCACGAATGACCTTCGAATGACCTCTGCGAAAGATTTAGAAATTCGTGGTAGTCGAAAGTTTGCCGGAGCAATGCGATGATTCCTGCGATGAAACCAGACTTCTCTACGTGAAATAGAATTGTGAATTGTAATTGCGAGCGGCGAGTGCGATCTAAGGACACGGATGCAGAGGAGCGATGAAAGTTCGCAGGTCGGTGAACAGGCGATTCAGCGAGGTCGTATATTTGACAGTAAAATTTGTTTACACTCGCCATCCGGGGAATGCGGGCGGCGCACGCGGAGAACACATCGAGCGTGTTCACGGGACACCCGGGAAAGTTATTGGTGTTTATTAAATCGTCCGGAGCGACGTTTTCACGAGTACAATAAATTTCGTAACGGGAAACGCGGAGCGACGCTTCTTTCCTGCGTCCCTCGTAAACGGGAAAGCCTGTCTGCTTCGGGATCGGTTTCACTCTTTACGACCCTGACGCGGGTGCAGGTGTTTCCGCGCGAGACATCGAGAATAACCGAGTAATCGAAGTAACGAGGACGCTTCGAAGGCTAATTTAGACGTAGACGAAGGATAGAAACTCAACGGAGAATCGAGGTATGTGTCATTCTATAAATACCATGGAGTAATGGAGAAAGTTTTACGTTATCCGAGGAGGAGCGGCGTGTTAGCGAGTAACGATATGGAAATCTGCTTAACCCTTAACGATTTCAGGTTATTCTCGTCCGTAAACGTAAGATTTCATCGAAGATAATGAGAATACTTCGGAATAGGGCCGATTCTCGTGACAACGGGCAGTAGACGGTTCTCGAATTTGTATAAAGTTCGAGATCGCACGAGCGCAGTGCCTCGAAGTTCGTCCGGTCGATTCGGTAAACGATTATTGAAATGTCCGTCGATCAGATGTTCGAATCCTTCGAGCGATATCGCAAACGCGTCCGAATTACGGGACACAATTGAACAATCGCGGGTTCCTCCGAACAGTCCGGTGCCACGCGAACCTCCCGCGGGCCTCGTAAATCATCCCGCGATCCATAAAAACGTCTGCAACGAATGAAATTCATGGAGTTTAATTAGAATTGATTGATAATCACGACGGTATTGTTCCACGCGGTGTTCGCGCCGCTTTTCAGCGTAACGAATCGACGAGCGCGGAGCGTTGCCTCGTGCCCCGTAATCAGCCAGCATTTAATTGATACTGATGATAATACTGGGTCGTAATAAATAGCCAGAAATATTCGACGTGTAACGGTCGAATTAGGGAAGGAGTATTTTAAGGAACAGAACTTTCCTAGTAGATTGTATCTCGTGAAACTATGAAGTCATTGTCAATCGATGCGGCTCATGATTTTCAACTGGGAAATATTAAGATCTTCGTACATAAATATCTTTAGTAGACGTTTCAATGCTGAAGATTCTCACTTTCAATCTACGTTTTCAGAATTTGTGTAGCTTAGTAATTAATAGATCTCTGTTTCGTATTTAACACTGAAACTACTAATCAGAGTGACTTATTCTCAGCTTTCCATAAAAATTAGAACACGATTCTTGAGATTCGAAGAGTCTTTCAATGTTCTACTTGTGCAAATACACGGATTTAATTGAAAATATTTCGAAAACGCCTTCATAATTGAAATAATTTCAAACAAACATTCTCAGATGAGTCAAAGTGACCTCGAACAACTTCGAAATTTCACAGGAAATTACTTTAAAAATCTCAATACTGAAGACAACTGCACGTTTGACACACGCGTTGCCATCATTTATTTCGCTAGCACCTTTACGAGGCGCAAATAAATTTGGAAAGAAAAATCATGTCAACATTGTACACGTTGTACGCACGACACGGTTCCAAATAGAAGCACGCGTAAAAGTAATCGACTTTTCTTCGCGCAGATTGTAGAACGCTCGCGAACACGCGTCGCTGAAAAAGGAAAACGCGATTACTCTGCGCGAATTACTCGTCCGCTGTAAACTGGGCGCGCAGGTAAGCCCTAGGGAGAACCCCCGTTACCTGCCGGCCGAATTTAATTCAATTTCCCTTCTTAATTTCCTGCCAGATATGCGGCTCAAATTTCAGCCGGAATATTTGCCGCGCCTTGAATATTTAACGCGCGAATCGGGCGCGAACGCAAACACCGGGAACGATCTCGCATAATTCAGTCGTTTCCGCGGGAAGCATAGTTACTGGAGTTCGATCCTTCGTCCGCCGATTCCCCGCGTTTCGACGAAGTCTTAATAAATTCCTGGCGCGCCGTCGACTCGACGGAAACGCGCGGAACGCGTCTGTCTTCGGAGCGCGTAACTTCGGTTTTTCCGAAACGAACGGAGACACGAAGAATTCGCGGAACTTCGGTGAGTTTCGATTTCTAATCGATTTCCAATCGAAACTTTGAAAAGGTTCGTTTGTTTTGAAGGACTCCCGGTTCGTTAGCATATTTCACCTTTCCGAGGCGAACTTTTAATTCGTTTTCCACCCGAAACCGAAAGTTGCGAGCGAGTCGTGTCTCGGAAACAATTAATTGTCGAATTAATAGAATCGCAGATTGTCTCGGAAGCGAGGAAAAGATTCGCGTCCGTTTCGCGTGTCTTTATCGTCCTCTAACACGTCAAGAGCCGGCCCGGCGAAATTAAAAACTATTAACGAGGCAAGTACAAGGGGCTTCTCTCGGCTGGAAGGTTAATTAGTGTCAGCGGCACGAATGGCTCTCGACTAAGTAATAAGTTCCCTCTAATTCCCACGCGTACGCATCCCTCGTTGTTCCCTTTTCGAGGTTCTTTGCGCGTTTGGTCTCGTTTCGACAGTCGATCCCGCTCCGAGCAACGGGAACGCGAAAAACGTCCGTCAATAAACGCGCGCGCTTAATATGAAATGTTCATTTGCAATATCAAACGGAGAAAGTTCCATGTTTTCCGAGCAGTTGTTCGAATAATATCACAATTCACCATTGAAATGTGGATATAATAAACATTTTTACCGATGTTTCCGAATTGCTTCATTTATTATTCGCCGGAAATTTCGCCTCGTCAACGGTTCAATGAAAATGTTTAAATAAAACGCCTCCGTTTCGTCCGCAAATCAGTTTTCAACTATCGTTTCAACCTTCGGTGTGCCTTTAGAATAATTTAGTGATTCGTATCTTTTGTTATCAAATATTATACATAGGAACAAACACAGATATCGAATATATTTGAATTCTTTTCTTTTTCGATCGATTATTAACGAGGTTCCATTAAAATCGTAGAGCAAAAATAAGATGAACTTGACTGTATGCTTTGTAAACAGCATTATCGTCATTTGCGATGCAGGACTGAAGATTCCCCTTGTTTTCCCGGGGAAATCGGATAATTGACGGAAAAAAGCGGCGGGCGGAACGTAAACACGGCGAATAAACGGAGGAATTAACACGCTGAATGCCGGATGATTAAAACACGGGAGATGAAAGAAATATAATATGAAATTATTTCATTGTATTTCTTTATCACTGTTACGAATGAGAAATTTCGAGCCATCCGGTAGTTCCAGTGTTGGGAAACACGAATGCTCTCGATTTCTGTTTTCCCGACTCAACCGCGTCGGCTTCCGAGCGACTCAAATATTCACGTACGTTCGCGTACGGCGAATCGGAAACGGCGCGATCCGATATTTGTCGTCGAGTTACGAAGCGCCGTTGACATCGCGGGAAATGAATTTCATTGTGAAATCGCTGCGTCGACGGCGTCCCGTCTCGCGCGATCGCGCGGCCGGATGTCCACGGAGCGGTTATTTAAATAAAATAAATAGACGCTGTGAATCGCTTCGTTTCCGCGGCGACGCTCGCTCCTATTAATCGGATGTTCATTAAAAATTACACGAACCGCAAACACGCCGGGCGAATTATTGGAATTTATTTTTCACGTTCGCATCGACGAGCGACGCGCTGGTTCGCTCGAATCTTTGTTCCGTTTGATGCAGTAATTAACGAGAATTCGTCGTCGTATTTATGGAAGAATGCGACAAATCGGAAAGAATATTATATTGTTCACGCGGAATGACACATTAAACCCTGCGATATGAAATATCAATTCTCCCGACAGTTGCGCATCAATGGCTGCGATGATCGTACATTTAAACGTCGGATGTTAACGATGGAATCATCGTTATGATCAATTTGAACGTTGGAAGCTGGTTATATATTCAAAGGTTAACATTACAATTACCGTGCCGGTCGGAACGACTGATCACAGTTTCCCTGTTTCGCAATTATCGGTGTCTACGATGCATTGAATGTTCGAAATGATTTCGAAAGTGAATAGTTTCACCTCGATGCTACAATGAATGTCCGGAGAAACTGACGGTAATTTATTCTTACGACTTTTTAGATAAATGCTCGATAGTTCTAGTGTTAACCCTTTCAGTCGCCAAATGATTTGACACAGCAAAACTGTAAACTTTGATATTTAATATCAAACTTTGTATAATGCATCAATGTACGAAATATTGAAAGAAAATAGTACTCTCCCTCAATGCATGTGAGATTTCTTAATTCAAACGTAAAAGATATTACTGTTATACTCAGTGTTCCCCTAGTAGTCCCGCGATTTTTTCACTCTCTGTTTCGATCAGACTAATGTGCAAATATTTTCGTATCGGCGCGCCGACGCACCGCTCGCCGGGTTTCGTAAATATTTGTCACCGACACACACCGCAGTCCGAGGTGGCAGCTGTTTATATATAATATTACATTAACGGGATCGCGGCGGCGGACAATAGAAAAACCGCGTTAGTGGGATTTCATTGTCGAGAAAACCAATTACGGCTCCGATACGCGCGCGGCCGTGCGCTTGACGCGCGACCGCGTGTTGCTCGTGCTTTATTCGATCCTGCAATTAATTGTAATTTAATCTCGCAACGTTGCCGATCGGCTTCTCCGGCGAAAGACATAAATAGAGGAGAACGTTAGATTTCTCGTTCTGGAGGCACCGACGTTGTGGCAACTTTTAATGCATGAATAAATTGGTTCATTCCTGAAGAATATTGTTTCGCCAGAATCAGCAAAGTTGTAGCACTCGATTTTTAAATACGTTCGTTTCTCCGTGCAAGAAGAATACGAATCAAGTTTTAATTTACATTCTCATAATTGAGGATACAGGATTGGTAATGTCTTTCGTGGTGCCCAATTAGTGGTAACCCTGTACTTAATCTATTGTTCTCTTTTTTCACTAATTATTAGCGATGAAATTGTATCGATCAGTTGGAGAATAGATCATAGGGCAGGGGGTTAAGAAAATTGAAGTGGAAGGGCTTGTATTTTCTGTCACTCACGGACACCTACAATCGATTTTCCCGATATTTTTCGAACGGCCCGAATTCGTTGCTCGCGTTATTACCGGGACGATGGAACGCGATGTTTCGCGTAAACAGTGGACTGAACCGGCGCAGCCGTCACCGTTCCGCGACACGAGCCGCTAATGAGTTACGTTTGACAGTAAACGACCTTTCATAAAGCAGGCGTGCCGTTGGAACAGATCAATACGACACGGCAACGTTCTGCCCGGAACGTCAGATGCCAATTCCGCCTCCATTCGTATTTACTTTGATTCGAAACGGTTGATTCCTGGGGCGAGCCGGCGCGACGCGTTCGTTTTGCCAGCGTGTCCGCGAGCGGATGGTCGTTTTCAATTTTCGCGGAGCACAGAGTTGTCGGGACACGCGTCCGGTGGAAAAAACAATTCGGTCGTCGCGCAGTGTCACCGCCTGTGGACGAACCCTCGAAATTCGACTGTTCGCGTAATGAGAATTGAAAATTAATCGCCAAGTAGCCTCTGCTGTGTAACATGCTTTTCATTTGAAAGGAAACATTGTGCGAGTAAATTAGGTTCCTATATTTATATTACGTTGCGATCGGAACGCGGAATATCCATTGTTATTGAAGAAATTTCGTAATATTCCCATGATGTAACAAAATGTAATCACCATGTGTTTAGATCTGTACCTTACAATATTTTTGTGAGAACACTTGCACTAACAGAGTGGCAAGAAATCTATAAAATTGTGTCATCCAACGATCTTCATTGAAAAATTCCATTCTAGAAACACAATAGAAGCTTCAATTCCTTGAAGCACCAAAACTGACCATTTTTGTATCTGGAAAAAATCGATGATCCATTAGGAATTCATCGAACGCAACGACAGCTGATGATTAATAGTTAGAGTTTGTAAACGTTCAAATTTCCCTATGGGTTCCATCGAGCTACGGAAGGTCGACACTCGAGGCGCCATTTTCGAACGCTCGATACACACAACACCGGTTGAACCAACTACAACTTCGAGGACAAACGTTTACATAGACCGTGAAGGAAGGGTAATCGATTAAATTGAAAATCGCCTGTACCTGACGCGAGAGACACGCCGGACATTTTCATTGACAAGATGGCTCCTTTGTAATATTATATTCGACGATGTCCCGTCGAAAGTTGTTCGAACTAGCTCCTCCCCGCGCTGAAACTAACCGATCGAAGTTGTTCCCCCTTCGTTTTCAGCCTCGCTGCATCGTGTATCAAGGGAAATTTGATTCCGACCCGTAAACTGAGATCATTTATAACGCGGCCGAGCCATTGACAACGATGCGTTCGGAATCACGACGGAACTATGGGGTCGGGATTCGGGAAGCTCGAGACCTACTGCTCCACATAACGCGAAGCTAAAAGATCAAGTGCCGGATTAACCCTTAACCCCTCGCCTTATAATATCGCGTTAAGCTCGCGCTGAAGATTTCCTATAAAATTTAACGAGCTGAAACGTTACTCGATCCTTTTCCGTCCAAATTGTATATTATCCGTTCGTTACGAACTATATCAGACTTTAGAGCAAACGCAATGGATGGAGTGTAATATTCTTTTCTCGATAAATTGTAGCCAAGACTGTAACTAAGCGGTCCTAAATAATTATAATTGTAACTAAGCTCGATATTATGATTAGCCTTCGCCATAAAGGCGTTATTGTATATCTATCTTGTATTTTTTGAAAAATAAAGCGCCTTTTATCTGTTCTTTTTTCGATAAACTGTTACCGATGCAGATATTGCATCGTTCGCAGTTGAGAAGTTACTAATTTCTGTACTTTATTAATTTTCATTGTAATCCTTCGTATCGTAATCGTATTAGGTGTGGAATTTCAGCGTTTGTTGTATGTTCTAGAATAAATTAACGAAATACCGCGTTAAATTGTATTCGAGTTGAGTAACTCCGACGCAGATACCAGGGTGGAAATATTATTTAATGAGAAACACAGTGAAAAACGAAGCGCGAGAACCTCGGTATCGCTAACCAGCGCGTACGAGTTTTTTATTAATTATCGGTCGACGACGCGGGGAACATTTCGCGCTGGGCAAAACAGAAAATTAATCGCGCCCACGTTGATCTCGCGCGAGAACGATCCGCTCGGACCGTTCTTATCGCTGGACGCCAGGACGAGAGCGGCGGACTTTTGATGTACCGCACGTTGTTTCGCTTTATAATCGAAATACGTTTTTACACGGACCGCCGTGAATCTCCGTGGCCCCGTATTGAAGAGTATTCTATAAAGTTGTTTCGCTGCGACACTTTGGATATTTTATGGACTCATTTGGTCGAACGGGGAAGATGAATCGGTGCTGTAAAACACTCGAGTGATGAAAGGGACGTATAAAATATGGTCTATGAAGCTTTAAGACTCAACTTTCGAACGTTAACCTTCGAAAATTCCAAATTGAATCTTAAAGTCTGAATTTTTAAGGCTTAGAGTTGTATCAAGTTTGAATCTTCGAAGCTTGAAGGCTCAGAGTTCTATACAGCTCAAATCTTTAAAGCTTAAAGGCTCAGAATTCTACAAAGTTCGAGCTGTCGAAGCTTTAAGACACAGCTTTGAAGGCTGAACCTTTGAAAATTCAGAACTCAACCTTAAAGTTTGAGCTCTGAGAGCTTAGAGTTCCATAAATCTAGAATCTTTAAAGCTTTAAAACTTAGAGTTCTACAAAGTTCGAATTATCGAAGCTTCAAGATTCAACTTTCAAAGCTGAACCTTCGAAAATTCAAAGCTGCACCATAAAGTCTGAATACTGAAAGTTCAGAGTTCTATAAAACTTAAATCTTCAAAGCTTCAAAACGTAGAGTTCTACAAACCTCAAATCTTCGAAGCTTCAAGCGTTAGAGTCCGTCTTCCATCATACAATCTCAATCATCTCATGTCCCAGCTTCCACAACGAAACTGCCACTGAAACAGCGACAAAAACAGATTAACAGCGCGAAAAGAATATTCAATAAGTCATATTTATCCGAACATATTTATCGCAAGCCAATATTTCCCAGCTCGAGGATGCTCCATACAGCGAAGACTCGGCCAGAAGGGCGAAGAGTTCCACGGGCGGTAATTAAATAAAATGCCTCGCCCGGCGAGCGAAGAAGAAGAAGAAGAAGAAGAAGAAGAAGAGGGGAAGCTATTCGATCGAATTTATCGGAAAATAGGATTGTCGGGCTCATCTCGATCGGCCGGATTACACGACGTTCTGACGTCGGGATTGAAAACACCGACGGTTTTCTAGCCACTGCGTCGCGCGGCTGCGACGGGGAATATCTCTCGATTCGGCGGAAGAACGGAGCTCCCGAGGAGAGATTGCAATTAGCCCGATAATTACGGACGTCGAAATAAAACGAGAGAAAAAAGGGAACGGAGGGGGGATGGAAGGGAAACCGACTGGGCGGAGGGAAGAGAAAAATCGTGGAACGTCCAGTCGCGCGGCCGGGAAACGCAATTACGCGACGATATCCGAGCGACGAGGGAACAGGGGGGGAAAGAAGGAGCGTTTCTCAACCCTCGCCGCGCCAAATATCGAAAGGGTGCTCGGGGCACACGAGCACGCGTCGATGGTCGATATCGAGGGCGGACGATTCTTAATACAACACACAATTGACCGGCACACGCGTCGCGGATTTATTTACTTCCCCTTTTTTTGCTCCTCGTACTTCGGCCCTGTTCTCTTTGTTTTCGAGCTTCTCTTGAAAACTCGTCGGAATTTTCTTTGGCTATTGGGAACTGCTGGCCGGGACGTGGACAGTAATTTCGATTGTTTATCGGATGATCGGGACGCGGGTCGCTCGGGCGATGCGGTTAGCGGAGGAAAGGAAAGTTGAGATGAATGTCTTCTTGTGACGTTGTTGTGGAATATTGAGGTAGGGAAAGTAGGGCTTCCTGATTTGAAGATGAAGGAGGAAAGAATGAGTGCTTGAGGAACTGAAGAGTATTATTTATTCTATAGAAATTTGAAAGCTGGAAAGTTGAATTTATTAATAATTATTGATAGTGGCGTTCGTTTCTGTTATGAAGGAAGTAATATTAATTAATGATAGTTAAACACTAGGTAATTCCAGCGTGAAACATTTGAAAATTGAACTTTCAAGAGCTAATACAAGAAATCATTGTGAAAAGGAAGTGAATTCAGATGAGACAATATACACTGTGCAATATGCATAACATTGTTGTTTCTTCGCGAGCAATCGGAAACCGGGAGTGGAGTTCCGCGCGAAAAACTTCGAAAGCAGCGGCCGTTCCGAGCGGCATTCTCAAATCATAATCACGTTACGATTCATTTAAAAGTCGTTAGACGGAATTGCCGTTCCCGCTTTCGAAAGAACCCAATCCGATTCGCGTTCTTTTCCTGTTCGAGCGCGCCGCGTTTGTCGCAATCAATCTTCATTAGCGTTTCAAACGCTAAACAAGGCGAAGCAAGAACACTTCGATGCGCCCCTTTTATCACCGAATCAAACCCTCGAATCGAAGTATCGAATTTTTATCGTTTACTCTTGTCGGTCTACAAAACACTTGAATCCAAACGAAATGCAATTTCGTTTCGTTCTCGTGACGATTTCACGATATTCCTTTGGATTTCCATATTAAACGCTAAAACTAGTGAACAAAGAAATTCATTTAGCAAAATGAATTGCAAATCAACCCTTTGCGGACGAATATTATTTAAATTATACGAAACTAAGGCAGATCCTGCCAAATTACACATCGAATGCTTAAATAATAGAGAAACAGGAAACAATGTACTGATCTTTTGCTGTTTTAGTAATTAAATCATTTGTTTGAGTGACGACATTCGTCAGCAAAGGGTCAAAGTCTCAATAGACGCATTCTTGGTGTTTCTATGGAGAAATTTCGGAAAGTCAATTCAACTGGTCGGTGGATTTAGCGTTGAACACATTCTCGCGTCGACTGTTCCTTCGAGGATAAAGAATTCACGCGAGAATATTGTAACACCAGAGTAAACGCAGATATCCCGCGTATCAAGTGAAACTGAAGTGCACCTAGTGCCTGGGTAATATCATTTTCCCTCGAATTCTCGGCGTGGTTTCGTGAAAAAGACAAGCTTGACGAACATTTCGAAGTTATATTACCGGTGGGAGGAGACGGTAATGGCTGATTTATCGACGGGCATAATGCGTTGACAGAAAAACGCGATTTACGATCGTTGATTTAACGACGCTGCAACGGGACCTCGTAGCTAGTGTGTTTCCGTCAGTTTCACGCTCGCGCGTTTCGACACGGTGGAATTATTAACGATGATTATAATGCTCACTGCAACGATACTTCGTTAGCGCGGTGAAACGTTCGTTACACACGCTCGGTAGAAGTGGCGGGTGCGTGATAAAACACCGTGTTACACGATGCAAAGTTACGAAGGGAGTTGGAAGATAATGATTGTACAACGTCGGCGTACTTACCTTTAATGATTGCGACATTATGTCGGCGTAAACGCGGCCGTTAACGTTGCATTAAATTCGAACGCGCCGTGAAAACTACTATTGCCGTTATTTCGGTAATATGTTCGCGGTTACAACCGTGTCGCTGTTCACTTAACATTGTTTACTCAATAATAAATCGATTTTCGTACGCTCCCTTCTTCTCTCACTCGAAATGGAAATTAACTGTGCAATCCTAATGATGGCTTGCAGTGTTGACACTGGAACTACCGAGCAGTTTAATTGACTTTTGAAAATTTCGCTATAGAAACTACAAGAGTACTTCAGACTTTCATTGATTTACAGTTCAATTTGCGTAGTAAATGAATTTATTTAATAATTTCTCAGAGAAACATTTGTTACCTTTCTAATAATTGTAAAAAGACATCAGTTAACACTGGAACTACCAGGTGGATATGAGCAATAAATAATTCTTCTTTTACAATTATTGCAAAGATACAATGTTTTAAGGAATGATTGGAGAAGCTGATCTAGCAATACTTAGACTGAAATATAAATCAATTGGGACCTTAATGAATTCATAAAGAAATTTTATAAAGGTTTAAGTGTTCGGTAGTTCTAGTGTTAAATATTTTACTAATAATGTTGAGGTAATTGAAAATTCAAACTTAAAATTCACTTGATTCTACTTGAAAAAGTAAATTTGGGTATTCTTGTTCCTAAGTGAGATAAGTGTTCTTTGTGTCTGACCATTGTGGGATGATTCTACTTAAACGTGTATCTCGATGCAGGACATTTGATATTTTAACGAATAAATGTAATGCGAAATTAATTGGAGATCGATGTTTTACATTGTTTTTAAGGCTGAGAATAGATATTGCGATTGACTGAATATTTTTTAGCAGATTGAATATTATTTACATATTTCAAAGAAAATTATTCTACAATTTTTATTGAATTTCTCGTGTTCGTCTATTTAATCGAAAAATAGATGCATGCATGGTCTATTAAATGGCCGTAATTGATACACGAACGCCCAGCGAAATATTTTGCATATGTTATGAACACGATTACGGATTAACCTTATTCATCATAGAATCGATTGCACAGGAAATTAGCTGTATTATGTGAAACAGGGTTCAACGTTGCACGTGCGAATTGCCTGGTTCGATTGATAGGTGATTGATCGACACAGCTGCATGCCCGCGGTGTTGACTATGATAACCCAAGACTATTTATTAGTGACACGCCATAGAATGGCACCGAGTATATTAATTGATCACCGGTCACCGTGACCGACCTATTTCAAACTGATCGTTTCTTCGTCGTATTAAATTCAAAATAAACAAATTACACTCTCAACTCTCGGATCTGCTAGCAGAATTCAAACAATATAACGAAATTTTACCATAAAAAATGTGAAACCCTTCCTACCAGAGAATCTTCGATCACTCACTTCATAAATTAGCTACACATGAAAATTCTTTCTAAAATTTGAAACAGAAATATAAATATTAAAATGGAATACTATCGTTGATTTACTAGAAATCTCCGATGATTAACAATTGATAATAAAATATTTGATTTCAACTGGAGCTCTTAAATTTCGATTCGTCTTAAATACGAATCCAAAGTTTGCCCTACAACATCTCTATAACAATTCCACGACAATCACCTCATGAATATTGCAAATCAGAGGAAAAGTTTAAACTGGTTGGATGGTACAAGTTATAGAGATGGAAACATACGTGCTCGTTGAATAATAATTCCCAGAAGTATCGCGCGATTACTCGAAGCGACTCTCGGAACTAGAAAATTCGACGCTTATTACTCGGGAGCGTAGCGGAGGGTTGCAACTCGGTGTACTCTCGCAGGTGCGACCGCCTCGAGACGCACCATGAAAACCGTAAGTAACCTTTGCAGAGTCCTCCGCGGTGTAATCGTTCCTCTGCGGCGCGTTATAACGGCCCGTACTCAAGCGAATCGCTGTAGCCTATGCAAAATGGAAGTTCACCGAAGAACTTGGGAACGACCGGGAAGGGGAGGTCGTTCGAGCTGCGATCAGCCTCGAATCGCGGAAGTCGAAGAGTAAATACAAAGTGCGGCACAGTTTCCTCGAGCAGATAGTCCTCCTTTGGGAAAATGGCTACGCATTCGTTACTTATTCATTTTATTGGTACATCTATTTCCGATTTGAGTGGCTTGAAGTTTGAATTTTCAAGTTTTCCATGGAATAACGGGGAATCTTTGTATTTTTGATATGTGCGTCTGTTAGGAGTCTTTGCGAGGTATTTGTCTTGATATCGACGAAATTTAGGTTAGAAATTTCAGTTTCGAAGTGTCAATGTTTCAGAATTTCAGAATTCCGAAGTTTCGAAGCTTCAGAATATGGAAATTCCAAAGTTTCAAAGCTTCAGGCTTTCAGAATATGAGAATTCCAAAATTTCAAAGTTTCAGACTTTCAGAATATGGAAATTCCGAAGTTCCAAAGCTTCAGAATATGAAAATTCCAAAGTTTCAGTCTTTCAGAATATGAAAATTCCAAAGTTTCAAAGTTTCAGTCTTTCAGAATACGAAAATTCCAAAGTTTGAAAGCTTCAGAACGTCAGAATTTCAAAGTCTCAAGATTTCAAAGCTACAAAACCTTCGAACCACTGAATCACTGAACAGATCGCCATTCCTAAAAAGAGACCAACACACGGTAACTCACGGATTCACAGATGCGACGTTCGTGTTCGACGTGGCGTTCGGTACTGGTCATGACTTTCCTTGAAACCGACATGGTTTTCGCGCGGCTTAACCGTATTAGGGAACGTCTGTGATGTCTGCAACAGTGGCGCGGGTTAATACGAAGACAATAGTGATCCGCCTGCTGCGGGACTCAGTCAATGAAATTCCAGGTGGCGTATCGCCAAATCCAGGTGGAATTTAGTTACACAGCGTACACACGATTGTACGATTGATACGCGCAAGTTTAAACGGGCGGCTGCAAACGCGTCCGATTCAACAGTAATTATTACACCGCGTCACGTTACCAGACTACTACCTTGTAGCACGTACAAACATTAGTCGCTGCGAATCCAAATTTTCACGAGAAAATGCATTCGTACGCTCTGCAATCGCGAAACACGAACCAAATGGAATTAATTAATATTCTAACATTCCGTTCCACAATCCACGTTCTAAAATATTCTACAACAAATGACAACACTTTTCCTCTCATTTATCAAACATCATCAATCTCAACAGCGATCTGCTGATCACTTTCCATGAATGAAGAAAACGATTTATTCTATCATCGGAAACCTCAAAAATCGCATTGTTTCTAGAAAAGAAGCAATTTACAAGGCATTAGGCGACAGTGCGAGGAACTTCATAACCATGATTCGTTCATTCGACAGAATGGATGGCAGTTTAAGTCCCGAGTGGCAGATAAGCAGCAGAACTAGTATTACGCTCGGAGGATCGGCAAAAGCTGGCGTTGAAACTTGTTGAACTTCGCGCGGGTTATCTGCGGCTCGGACTGGGAGTCGAGCAGGTTGCGACGCTCGAGATTCGCATTGATGATTTCGGGAACGGGATACGGCTGATTACTTTCGGCTGGCGCCGCCGGATAAGAGATCATAATGCGCGATCGAGACGATCTTCCGCGGTCGCAGCTGCGAGCCGGCGATCGTTGGACATTCCGGAGGAACTTCGAGCAAACGCGAAGGAAACGTTGTTCTATTCTTAGACTCAACCTTCTTTTCTTACTAACAAAATTGGAAGATTTTCTTGGAACCTACCGTTTCGAATTTATAATTAACCGACGCTGTAACTGAGTTTCTCAATGGAGAATGTTAACAATGGAATTGCTAGACGAATCAACACATTATTATATTTCTTCTCATTACTTCCATCGCTATTGTTAAGGTCCACCTGTTCTAATGAGAAACTTTTAACTTGAATAAATTAAGATTAGATCGAAATCTCAATGACTATCACAGTTTCTAGAAAAGGAAGCTAAAACTAGTCCAAACTGCTTGGCAATTCTGTCAATCAAACAGAAGCTTTCGTTTTTGGGGATAAAAGCAATATGGCGACTGCGAAATTTGATCCCGAAAATCGGACTTCATCTGTCACGCGTGATTTATTTCTCAAACTTTCTACTCGTTTCATTAAGCGAATCGATCGTTCAGGGATAACGATCGGTCCGTCGGAAATTAGCGAATCAAAATGGCCGGAATAAATCGAGGCTGTCGTGTTGCGTCTCACTCGTCTTTGAACGGGCCGCCGTTAGTTCTAAGCCGGCGAGATTAAAAAGATTAAGGCGCTGGAAGATGTATTATGCAGCTGCGAGGGAAATCCGTTGTAATGGCGACACGGCCGGCAGATCTATTCGTCTTCTTCGATTGCCCTTTTCCTTCGCGGCCGGGAATATACTGGGCTATCGAAAAGCAACTGCATTCGTTATTCATGGCAATGAAATATTAAAAGTAGACACTCGAACTATCGCACCAGTTAAAATGATTTGTCCAGGGTCAACGAAGTCCGAGTCGAAAGATCAATCGAAAGTGAGCCAACTCGAAGTTTCATTGTAACACTGCTTAATCCTCTTTACCTTTTCCTGGAATAATGTAGTTCCAGTTAAACAATCAAAGTTTCAAACTTCATTTCATATTTTCAATGATTGTAGATGTTCGTGAAATAAGTATTTCACAAATGTCTGATAACTTTCTTCATCCTTTCGATTTTAATCGAAAGACTTCCCATTTTTAGAGATTCCAATTCTTAGAATGATCCGCCAGTCATTCGATCGAGCGAATATTCCGAAATTCCTTCTGAAATTACCTTCCTCTGTTCTGTATCGACAGATCATCGCCACACGCTGATTTATTTATTCTCAAAGAACTCGATTCCCGGAAGCTTCTTACCTCCCGTTGATCCGTGGCACGTGAAACCGGTTCGGAAATTGGAGAGAAGTTAGAAGGACGGCCAACATTCCCTCGGGAGCTCGACCTAATCCTTTTTTTCAATTAGCCTGTCCCGATAGGTCCGAGCCGCTGCGCGTAGCATTGTTTGACGTGCAATTTGCCCTCGGTCGGTGCAGTGCTTCCGAATTGTTCGACTGGGATCAATTAGCTCGCGATGTACGGGAGCGTATCGAAAAGTAATCGGACTGACCAGATGGACACAAGATATAAAATAATTTATGAAATCTGAAGAACTTGAGAAGAGAGAAGCGAATCATTCATTTCGTTCGCTCAATTAACACTGGAACAACCCGGCATTCAACACAATCAGTACTTGATCCTTATCAAAATCGTAATCAAAGTGAAACTATTCATTTTTCGAATCGTTTCGGTTATCCAACACTTCTAAGCTACCAACCGTCGCGCAACAAGAAAACTCACCCGCCATTTTGTCGGGAGCGGTCGCTTCGTCCTCTCGCGCTGCAAAGACGCGCCACGCGCGTCGAGATGTTTTCGTTCCGAAAATCCCAATGGCGTCTAAACAACACGCTGTACTTTTGTATATCACTCTAAAACTATTAATAAATAAAGTTAGTGTACACATCGTAAAATAGGTGAAAACCAAATTCTTCGCGCGACACTTCACATCTCTAAATTAAATTCCAGCAAGAGGTTAATGTTGAGACGTCGATTTCCAGCAAGAAAAGAAGCTTTCGATGATGAATAATCGTTTCCAATGACGATTATCTCTGTTAGGAGAGTGACGCTCAAGATTCCCGTGGCAGTGAGCGCGCTGTTGAAAAGACAATCGACTTTCTCGGCGCGGTTGTCGGACAGGATCCCGAGGAACGCGAAGTTCAGCGGCGGAAGCCGATGAACTAGTGCTCGCCGCGTTAATTGGACCCGCGAGTGGTCGAAGTGATCATAATTCGAAACTCGAGCGGCGGCGGACGTCAGTTCCACCGGTCCTGTAGTCGTTCGAGTTGAATCGCAGATATTCCGGCCGGTTACCTAACGCTGGCAATTAACGGCGCGCGGCGGCTCAGGAATCCGTCCGCGTGTCCTCATCAATCAGGCGAATCGATTCCGAAGTAGAAACCGCGCCGCGCCGCGGGATCGTTGCTGAAAATAATTGGAATTCACCGGGAAAATCGCCGGCCGAACGAGCACGGCTGCGCGCGTTCACGCGTGAACAGGGTGCGAACGGTCGGAGGTCATTGCTTGCGAGAATTGCGAGGGAAAATTTCGTCGCTCCGAACTCGGTTTTCGCGGGAATGAAACTTGAAGGTTCAATTTAACCGATACCGATCTTCGAATTGTGTGTTTATTATTGAATTGTCTTTCTACCTACTGTTTTAGAATTTATTTATGAAGGACTTAGTAGTCTGAATTATTAACGAACCACGGTTTAATAATCTGAGTCCGTTAATTCTAGTGTTAAAGTATAATTTGTCCCGCGATTCGTAACGCCGATTCAGTTCACGCGTGAACAATCGGTTTTCGTCGAGTTACACGAGGAACGCGGAAGATGTTCCTCGGCCCAACGCCCCAGTGCTCGGCCATTGTTCAAGAGCGAGGCACAATTTCATTATTACACATGAATACCGGCACGCAATTATGGCGGCGGCAACGGCGCACACGTACTCTCGTCATCTGGCATTATGACCAATTCACGTGATGCGCCGTAACACGATCGTTGTTGGTTGTAACGTGGCAGGCACATTGCCGCGTAAGGGTGGAACGCGGCTTACACGACGGTATTCGCGGGCAAAAGTGGCTTTGATTCCGGCGGACGAGCCGGAATTTATCGGGTAACGATAGATTAAAAATTAACGGGAATCTCTGTGGAGGCTCTGATCTCTGTGGATTCACGGGAGATTTCGATAATCTCGACAAACAGAATACTTTGATTAAATGTAATTGTATCTCGTATGCTGCTTCACGCGCGGAACTAACTTTGGCACTAAGTTTCTGCGTGTGTACGGATTCTTGAATGTCTCATTTGAATATTTGAATTTGGGAAATTGAAACATTGGGAAGTTTGTGTGTTTGGGGATTTGGAGGCTTGGAGGTTTGGAGGTTTGGAGGTTTGACGGCTTGAAGGTTTGAAAGTTTGGAGATTTGGAGATTTGGAGATTTGGAGGTTTGGAGATTTGAAGGTTTGAAGGATTGAAGATTTGAAGATTTGAAGGTTTAAAGCTTTGAATATTTGAAGATTTGAAACTTTAGAGCTTTGAAGCTTTGAAGCATTGAAAATTTGAAGCTCTGAAGCTCTGAAGCTCTGAACCTTTGAAACTTTGGAGCTATGAAGCTCTGAAGCTTTGAAGCTTTGGGGCTTTGAAGATTTGAAGCTTTGAAACTTTGAAGATTTGATAATTTGAAGTTTTGAAGATTTGAAGCTTTGAAGATTCGAAGACTCGAACATTTAAAAACCTAAAAACTCAAAAATCCGAATTCCTACCCCACACCGACTTTGAAACATTTCTCCAACAGCCTAACATAAAAACTCCCAGCACTCTACACACATGTCAAGTAATCCAAGCGAGCATCTTTCCGTTGTCAATCATTTCCATCGTCGAATGTTCCCACCAAAAATTCCCTCGACAAGACTTACGCATCCCCTATCAGATATTTCCGTAAGGATATGTGTATCGTCCATTTCCCCCTGTACAAGATTGAAGCGAATCAATCGAAGTGGAGGCAAGCTGGGTGTCGTGTTTCAGGGCGTCGCGTTGTATAGTATCGGATTAGTCGGTCTGTCCTAGTTTGTTTGCCACGCGTCCAGGCCGCGTTTTCCGGCTACGCCGTGGCAAAGCCGATAAGAAATAAGTGGAGACATCGAAGCCAACGGATACAGTCCGCCATCGGGAACGAGCGGGAAAGTAACCGGCGACGATCTCTATAAGACCAAACGCAACCGGCCATTTGTCTCGGGAAAGCCGACACCCGAGCGATACTCTAACGGAGTGCTATCCGACATAAGCACCGGGGCTTAAGGACATTCCCCACTCCGTCTCCATTTATTTTGTCAGCGTGTCTACATTAGTTCCACCCCCCATCCACGTCCGATATTTCGGTATCGCGTTACGCGGCCGCACCTGATGTAACTTCCGTGAAATCGAAGTGATCGAGTGGGACAGTTTCCGGAAAGATTTGCGCGGCGATAAGTGCGACTCGAACCGTTAGTCGAGTTAGGAATGTCTAGAACTTCGACAATTATTAGGGGTACGGTCGTGTAATAATAAATACACTAATAAACCGGTGAATTCGTTATAATTCTGTGCTTAACTAGTTTCCTAAATTGCGACATTGTAATTAGGTTCTTCAAATATGAAAGGAATGAAGACGAATCCAAGTCAGAAATTCAATTTGGATACTTTGTAGCGTAATCTTATATTACTATACGGAATTGATGTAACATATTAAACCGAGATGAAAATCGAAAAATGCGTGCATTCGTGAGCTTGAATTTCGATAATATCTTCATAATAATTTGAATTTAAATTATTAAACACGACAGACCTTCATAAGATCCAAGCTAACTTTCAAAAGAAATTCCATCGACTTCTTACACTTCACGTGTTAGAATTTCAGACACAACAAGTGAAGAATTGAATTTTCTATACAATAAAAGTGTTCTCCAAATTATAAAATGTCGGTTTCCACGATTGTGTGACTGTTCGCGAACGCGTTAAGTTCCGGTAGGTTTATCTGTTCCGCGAGTGGCGCGCACAGCAATAAACAACGAATCCTTCGGGGAACGCTGTAAATACTCGGTAGATGTATTCAGGTACTCGTGTAGAACGGAGCATTACTCGGTTAGTATCGAAGAAAGTTCCGAGAGCGAGAATTTATCGCGAGTGCACGGCGATGTGCGGATGATGCTGCGGTTCGGAGAATTATGCGGGACCGGCCGGACGGGCGAAAAAACGGCGGGGAAAAAAATGCCCAGGAAACTCGTAAATCACGAGGCTGATAGTGAAAACCTGTCAGCGAAACGGTGCAGGCGTATTTCAACGTTTACCGGTCGATTTCGCGTATCGAGCCTCGAACTCGATACCGGTATCGATCAACCGGGCAACGAAAGTGATAGATCGAGCATGATTTTCAATCTGTAGATTACTTTTCTTATAATTTTCTACTTAAAACTGTTCTTCTTTACAAGTTCCTTGTTTTTTTGAAATTACGTCGTAATCACTTACGCGAGAAAGGAGTCCTAACTCGTTTACTTGAACTTTGATCTCGACATTACCTTCTACTTCCGATCGAAACGACGTTACATCGATGCTCGAATAACCGATACATTTTATGCGGCAGCCAGACGAAACGAATAAGCCGCGGAAACGGGATTTCGTTTAATTTTCGCCGGTGAAATCCCACGGGAGAATCCGAGCATGATTAGTCGAATCGTTTCTCGCGCGGAGAACGCGCCGATTGTTTTCAAGCGCGTGCCGAATGAAAAAGAATGGAAACCCAACGGCCATCGTTGCCGCTTCATCGTTCTCGCGCCGCGTATAATTGCGCGAACGTGATTCGAGCCCCTCGCTCGCTCGCCAATATAATTAACCGCGTAAAACGAGAACCACAGAGGGAATCGGTGAAATAATACATACCTCCCCTCCCCTTCCGCCCCCACGTTCATTTGAAAATACGCGTCCGAACGAATATCGCGGCATTTTACGCGTCCGTCGGACGCATTGAAATTCGAAACGGCGGAAAGTTCGTCGGAGCTGAATGCTTCCCTCTCATTCAGAGTTTGATCGTTTGTTTTGCGAATTTATTGTGCTCGGACGGCTGCAGTTTCCCGAGGATCCTTCGCGGAAACTTTTACCTTGATTGTTGCGACTTAGGACAATCGATTTTACGTTTAGACGGAGACATCGGATAGAAATATTTCGAATGTTCGCTGGGGAAACTGATAAACAGAAGGACTGTTGCGTAACTGGGAAAGAAAAACTCGAATGACGTTCGAGGGAATCGAAGGGGAAACTATTGATTGAATTTGACTTGAGAATCCAGCTCAGAGAATTGATAGACCGTTTTATTAATGAAACGATTGTATCATTCGAAACTTGGTGCCATTTATTTCGAGTACTGTGTACTTAAGTAATTTACTAAATCGATTTCAATATCTCGTTATGAGGAGAATATCAAAATTTGATTGATTTGATGCATTGAAATTCATCTCTGCAATTAACTCATTGCGTTCGAACGTCGACATTCCGAGATCAATTGTTCATATTTGGAATATTAAGTCGCAATGATTGAGTTACTCAAACAACAAGAAATCAGTACTTTCCTCTCTTCCCATTGTTGAAGCAACTGATACATAATTAACCCTCATTTGTTGAAGGTTTTCTATATTTCAAAGAAAGTTTTTCAATGGAAATGCTCAACATTTTCTGTGCAAATTAATATATGTTTCTCATTACTTTTTCAAAGAGTGTCGTCAGTATATCGGAAAACGTTGAATCTATCTAATGAAAAACCTTCGCAAAGGGTTAAAATTGAAAGATAAAATAGAGTATTCGCTGTTGCGTGCATCGAGTTCCTGTAAATTACCATCGAAAGGATCGAATTTGCATGATCGTCCGTCGATTCACCCCGACACTGCGGAACATCGCTTAATCGGCTCGTTTGTCTCGATTCGAGCTCGCCACGGTTGTTCCCTTGTTCGCCGATAACTCGCGCCGCCGCTAATCTCGCTTTAAGTGGAGTGTGCCTTTAGGCTGTCCATAAAAGGTAACGACGCTGCCGGCGCCTGGGAAAATATAACGGGAAAGTTCGAGCCCGGCGACGGGAGTGGTCGGGTAAAAAGCTCCGCGAGTTGCCGCGACGTTCGTGAAGTACGACGCGAGCACGCCGAACTTCTAACGATTTCTTGCGCTTTTTCATCGCGGAATTTTCGGAACGAAGCGCCGCGCGGTGTAACGCGTCGATCGGCGTCGAGGAAAAACAGAATTGGACCCTCGGAATTTCATTGCATTGTTAACCCTTTGCACTCGAGAGGTGACACCGCTTGATTCGATAACGAAACTATCAAGTTGAATATTTAACACTAGAACTACCTGAGGGGTCAAGTGACCTGATGTCTTCTTTTTGCTATTATTAGAAAGGTAAAAAGGGTGTCTCTGAGAAATTATTAAAGAAATTCATTTACTACGCACATTGAATTGTAAATCAATGAAAGTCTGAAGTACTCTTGGAGTTTCTATAGCGAAATTTTAAAGTCAATTGAAGCGCTCGATAGTTTCAGTGTTCATATTTCACATGGAACTCTGCTAACTAATTAATTCACTACTGAAAGAGTATTCCGAATGCAAGGAATTACAAAGAATGCCATTTCTTCGATTGGAACTCCAGAATTTCAGATGTAATCGATCGTCGAAGTAGAGATGACATTTATTTTCAAAGAAATCCTCGGAAACATTGTCCCTTTAAAAACAAGGTACTTCGACGTCCTGTTCCTCGTAGCTCACCGTTTACACGAAAGACGTCGTCGTGTTATCCGAAGGTTGCTCGAAGAAGCAACGTCCCCTTGGAAACTAAGAATAGCCAGGAAAATCTGGCGAAGATAAAATGTGTACCTAGTTGGAATAAGATGCCTCATACACGGCTGTCTAATTACGAGTCAATGGCAGCTACTCAACGTCTAATCCGCCGCGGTGTATGCGGACTCACGTATGACGGAATTTCTCCGTGAATTTCAATTACATGGCTCGGATGACCTTTTCGCGTCCACTTTGGGCTCTTACTCGCAACCGTATACACGGTGCACTGGAACTTCGAGACTAGAACATTCTGCAGCAAGATTGTGAAATAAAGAGACAGAAGATATTTGTCCTAGGGAAAAGGGGAAGATGGAAATTGATATTTCACAAATTTAAAAATTCCAATTGACTCGTGTCTCGGTCTTGCTGTTACCGAATTAGTTTCGATGAGTATTCTTCGTAGAAGCATCTGTAGCTCTCCAGTAATTGTAGAAGTATTAATCGGAAATAGGTAATTTTAAGCAATGTAGTTCTAGTGTTATCATATCTTTCCAAGAGAAAATTAGTATTGAAATTTACATATTGCTACAATGGAAAAATAATCATTTATTCGTGTATTACTTGAAATTCTCGGACGCTTGACATAAAAATTAGACGAGATTCTCAAATGCAATTCGAATGCGTATTATATTTGTCTCACCTATAATCTCGTAGCATTCGTCAATGATCAAGGCTTGTGTAACCGGAGCACAGTGCTTGAATAAACAAGAATCTCAATTATCGTAGAACGAAGTCCCGCGGATTCACGGTTCTCTTGGAAAGCGGCAGTTCCGAGACACCGTGTAGATACGGAACAGAATACACGTGAAGTATTCATTCTCCGTGTCAAAGGATTAACGCGGGCGAGTTGTAATTACGGGAGCTACCTTCGGGAGGAGCGAATGTGCTCTTTTCATCTGCAAGGAGCTCAAATGAAATCTCATCGTTGATTACTGTCGAACAAGGTGTTTCTTCCTTTCACGTGCCGGCGAGGGGAAAATTCAATTCGCGTCGTCTGGGCGGCGCGATACAAAGAATCGCGAGGTTCCCACGCGACAGCTTGATTCTATTTCCGCTTCGAGCCGGTTGAGCGGGAACAGTCATCGGAATTAGTCTCTAACTACTACAGTAATCTATGAAGAATATTAATAAACACTCGTTGGTAAAAGGTGAAATCAGTAAAATCGAAGACTCCACGCGAGATGGAATAGACAGAAATAAACAAACTAGTCGGAAGCACTCCGAGTATCAGACGATTCGAATCGAGGCCAGCTCACGAGGATCGACGCGCTGGAAAATACGAATAAGAATGAATACGTAGAATCGAGAAATATGGAGTACGGATCCGATGGAAATTCACCGACCGCAGATTTATATATTTCTCGATAGGAAAGGGGAACATCGTTTAGCGTGGGTTGTATTATGATCAACCGGGAATCCCATAAAGCGCGGCCGGGGGATCAGCTCTGGGCGAAGAAAAGTGGTAAGCAGTCGGGTGTATCACGTGACGATGAGCACGCCGAATAGCGGCTCGGAAATATACTAGTAACGTAAAACCTGTTCGAGATATCGTACACAGAAGCGATTCCCTGCTGATGAATAGCTGCGCCTCGGGTTTTATGAATTTACAACGTTCCATGTTTATACTGGTTTTAGGATTTGAATCAGTTCTCTGTTGAACTCGGCGCGTTACAAATAAATTGTACGGTTTATTTGGATCGGGACTTTCAGTGAGAATAGAGTTGATAATATAGTGTGTTAGAGTTAATTAATTGTACTTGGAATTATTGATTTAGATGAGAAATATAGAAAGTAATGTAGAATGTTATAATAACTAATATTGAAATGTATCTATCTATATTAATTATAACGATGGAGATCATTTTCGAAGGAGAATTTTACCTCAATTTGAAAAAAGTGATTACTTGAAGTAATTGTAACTAATAATCAACTGTCTAATTGAACGACAAACGTTATCACTTGCAATTAGGTAATATTTAACTTGATAATTCAATAAAGAAAGTTATTGTGCCCAAATTCGGTATAGAATAAGAATTTTAGTGCTTAATTGACTTATAATAAGAATTTTAAAGTGACAATAACTCGAGTTTTCCAAGGCTACATTATTTATGCGGTGACCCAATAATACGATGCCGAAGGAGGCACTTGGAGGATCCAAGGAAATGATCTCCGACGCGTGATCCCGTTCCGGCAGGGGACGCGTCGCGGAAATCGGTTACTCGTTCCACTCGAGTTCGAGTAAACTGACGATGTAAAGCCTCGCAAAGTGGATCGGCCGTTCAGGTCGACACAGCGACACCGGGAGAAGAAAATTTTCGGCTGAATTATTCAGTGGACGTTATCGGTTGGCTAGCGCGTATTATCATCCGGATATACGGCCGTTGCTATTCATGGAATTCATTATAAACCGATCTCCCGTGCAATTCACTTGCCCGACGCAGCTAAAAGTCAAATTTCCGCCGCGAATTAACGGGGAAAATAATATCTGACGTTAATTTCATCGGACAAAACGTTCAACCTCTCTCTCTCTCTCTCTTTCCGACGTCATCGGGAATAATCGAGATAAACAAGCGAAATTTTTTAGTATAACATTTACTTTCCAATGTTATTTATAATCGAATAAAACGGTGACAGCTCGGCGTGCGATATCGTTGAATTTTGAACCCCGTATTTATTCAAATACCCTTAATCGACTGAACGAACATTTCACCCTTGTCGCTGGGAGAATCGATCAAACTTATCGATGTTAACAATATTTCCACCGGACCTATTGAAACGCACCTTTCAACAATTTCACTGGAAATTATTCTCCCTTCGATCGTTTGCAATTGACTTTTTGACTCTCCCTATTACGACTACGGAATTAATGATTGTATTTTCAAATTAAACTCCCACACCATCGAAACACTCTTGTCTTGATTGAACCCAACGAAACTATAAAACTTAAAATTCAGTATTAAACTTTCTATAATCTACCAACACATGGAACATCGAAATAAAATAGTTTCGTCGCTTAATGTATGCAAGGTATTATTTATATTAATTGTAAAAACTACAATTGATATTTCATCAGAAACAAGGAATATTTCTTGCGAAAAATATTCTCGAATGCAAAGGGTTGATGTACGTTGCTGTCCAGCGAAGGGTTCCATAATCAACCTAACGACTCCGTTAATTAACGGAATTTCTCAGTGATTAACAGTTTGCCCAGTTCGTTCGGAAGTTTCGCGTGTATACACAGGTGGCCAATCCGTCTCCCGGTAATTTCCATAAAATTCGAGCACCCCCCGCCCCCGGTCCATGGTCGCTGATCGAAACGAGTATCAGAAGGGATTACGGTGGTCGACGTCGGTGTGATCGGTCTTACCGGGGTCAGCCGTGTCGCGAGAAGGAAATACAACACGTCCGCGAGCAACTTAGGCGGGGAATTACGGTCGACACGCCCACCGAATTTTTCTCCTGATCGGCCGAGCCGGGTTTACCGTTAACTATCGGCCTGAACTCTCGGAGACTCCATCGTCTTGTTCGTTAATCTCTCGCGCTGATGATTAATTCAGAAATTTGAGGCGATCTCGCGCGAGGAGTTTTCGTTTCACCTGTTATGTTTTAGTCGGGTGTGTACACTAAGCTTGTTTGTTAACAGTGGAACTAGTAAATGAATCGAATGGGGTCATTGTTGAATTCTTTTGTAATTATTGAAAAGGAACAGGTGATTGTGAAGTTACTAAAGATATTAAGTAATACGTAAGTATGGTAATAGAAAGATAGTTAATTTGGATGTGAAATAATCCAGTGATATTTAAATTCCGCTTGAAAACTTCACGATGGGGTTGAATCGTGAAACTGTGAAAGTATTGAGATTATTATAGTATATACAGTCATGTGAACAAATAAATGGATGATTTAATTAAGGCAGTCGTAAAATATACAAGTTAACTTAATATAATCGAAGAGAACGATTCCCATTTACTCCCGATATTACCTTCGATTTATCTTCGACTTCTGATTAATCGAGCAGTCGAAGCGAACGCGGTTCAAAATATTTTCAACGGAGACTATGAAACTGAAAAATCCTCCTTATAGCAGCGTCTTTTGTCGTCGATCACGGGGAATCGTTTTCTCTCGCAAGAAAACCTTCCAATGGGTCGTTTACAACGTGCTTTCAATTTAATCTTATTTCCGCGCTGGGTATCAATTCTGCGGATAAAAATGGGGCAAAAACATTCTCGCCGGAGGAATAGAAAGGAGAAGAATGAAATAAACATCCTGCCGTAATATTTCTACCGTTAAAAAATACACTGTACAAAATTCCCGTCGATTTCGGGCGGAAAGTTTGCCTCGCCGTCGAACTCTTTTGTCGCTTAAAATACGAGTCGGCTATTTTTACGCTAGAATTCCCTAGTATATTAGAATCGTGATATTCGTTCATAGAATTTCTGCTCGCGCTGTCCATCGGCCGATTAAACTGACAGTCGGCGAAAAAACGCGAGCGGAATTCACGCAGACATTTTTTTCCCGGGCCGATAGCATCGCGCGTCCCGTTCGGCGACGGTGTCCGGGCGTAGTTTTTAATTAATTCGTCGCTTCTGCACACCATGAAATTAATTTCTCGTTCAAACACCGCTCCGGGAATTCATTACCGTGAAATATTTTTATCTGGCCGCGTTACTGAACACCTGATATTTTCCACGAAGTTTTTCAGAGTCGATGATCGTCGAACTTCGATCGAATTATGCGCAATTGTTACAATTTAAACAGTGGAACTGTTAAAACGGTAGAACTGTGATGTTAATTGTAGTATTAGAGTGAAATTATGAAACATCGATATTAAAAGAAACGTTGCAATTGAAGTTCTCAAGGTGCATTCGAGATTTTCTTTGGAAATTCGACGCGCGCAGGGATTCACTCGCGAGAAAGCGAATTTCGATGATAATCTGCGTCGAGGCGAATACCGAAAGCATCACGATGATTAATTAGACACCTGTCGATAACGAATTCCCACGGTAAAATACGATTTTCTACGTTTGAACCGCGCCGCGAAAAATATTTCCCCGATAAATCCGAATCGGCTCCAGCGGCCGCAGCGCGAATCGTCCGCCGGCTTGAATTTATTCAAATTTCGAATCGGCTGCCGCGAAATTCGTCACGTTCGCGCATAATTAGCGACGAGAAATAAAAAAATTCTAGAGGAAGAGAGAGATCATTCGATAGAAAGGGAGTCAGCGATTGCGCGTCACTGGAACTCGGTTGATCTATATCAACGGAGAATTTACTAAAAATTCAATGAATTAAGTGCAATAATACAATATCGGTTATTTAAGTATCAACTCGAACAATGGGAACAAGTTTTCCTGAACCCTCGCGCTGTTTTTATTGCAGTAATTTTTCCTCGATAGCTGTCACGGGGTTCGAGAAACCGTAAACCCTCGAACTTTATGGATTTATAAAGTACACAAGAAAGTTTTCGACTTTCGGAGCACATGTGCGCCGTTCCGAAGACGGATTCGCGTTACCTTTTGTGAGAAATGTGTGATCCTACCATGAAGAAAAAGAAAACGTTATTATCCTTTAGATTTGACCTTTATATATCACGTACATACGTCACTGTATCTTGTATCTACTTTATTTCTCGAATATGAAATTATCCGTTACCTAATCAATGAAATTACCTATATCAGTTTGACTCGTTAGAACCAAAAATAAAAGAGAACGTAACATTGTACACGTAAAATTATTTTAAACCTTTGGTTCATTCCGATCCAGAGTTATCAGCAATCAAAGCCGTCCTCGCGCGGAGTCTCGCCTCGCGTCACGTCTATAAGCGTCCGGAGGGGAATTTCTAAAACAATATTATTCTTTGTGCTTGCAGGCAGCCCCGGTGCATTACCGGTCGCCGTGGGAGGCAGGATATCCCGGCGCAGCGAGGAAATATTTGCCTGAATTAAGTGGACGCCGCTCTGATGCCCGTTATCGAGGCCGGGACGCCGAGGAGATGTCTCGAAGACGCCGCGAGAATCTGTAAATCGTTCGCTGGTGCTCGCGAATCTCGATCGCCCGAGGAGTACACGCGAGACACGGACGAGCCGCGATGTTTCGCGCGCATAAGGGCTCCGCGGGGAAACGAGGCTTCCGTTTTTTCCGGTGAATTATCGTTCACGCCGGCCGGGACGGCCCTCGGACGCGGCCGTACGCGCGAACGGTATTCATGGCGATCGATCGGCGCGCCGGTATTATCATGTAAAACGACGGACATGTAAATTCGGGGCGAATCGGCGAGCCGAAGGAACGTAACGCGCGATCGACCGCGTGCCCGCGATACGGAGAGATTGAGGAGCAACCGATCGAGCGTCGATGATCAGACGCGGGACCCACGTGGACCAGTCAACGCGGCTTGCACGCCGAAAATGCGCATCTGCCGTCTGTCTTCGGTAAGTTGATCGATAAGTAGGATGTTTATGGAATTTATTGGGTGGGAGAATGATGTATAGGGTGCAAATGGAATATTGATGTATTTAACACTAGGTTTATGGGCAATTATTGTACACTACATTCTATTATTCCTAAAAGAATCGATGCTCGTTTATTTAGATTGTGGAAACTGAAAATTTGATAGTAGGTAATTGGGGTACATGTAAACCTAATGTTAACCCTTTGCACTCGGAAGTTTTACCACTAAAAATATTTGATTTTCTAATGAGATAAACACGATATTTTGTGAAACTAACTCGAAAAATCATACGTACATTCAGAAACAAAGGTGTTTTATTTCAATATTTCTCAAATTGATGCATACGAAGTATAATATTAAATATCAAATTTTATATTTTGACTGTATGAAATCGTGTGGTGAGAGTCACCTCTCGAGTGCAAAGGGTTAAGAAGTTAAGGACGTGTCAGAACCTCGACTGGGAGGTCGACCGAAGATAGAGCTGAATTCATGACTTTTTTTTAAAAGGGTTGACGTATATATTAAGAATGATACTCCATTAATTGTTCGAGCAGAGGATTTCGATAAGCGTTTCTGGCATCGTTTCAAACGTCTTTCGAAGAAGATAAGTTTCCGGTTGGAAGAGCGGAACAATTAATGCCGCAGGAAGAACGTGTAATATATAAATCAGACGTTCGATAACCTACTAAGCGCGTAGTTCTGCAAACAAGATATATTCTGTCTGTGCAAATATCAGTTGGATCGCGACTGACCGACTTAGTACGGAAATTATAGGGGTCCGATCTCTCGGCCGTACGGCGGAACAGGTACGAGAGAGCTCTGGTTCGACGCAGTCCCGCAAATTCCATCGTTCATTTTATAGTCTGAACATTATCCTCGGATTTCGTTTAACCCCTTGCCGTACAACGACCAGTGAGACTCGCGATGAAGATTTCTAAACTAATTTAACCCTCTGTGGGACCATGTAACTTAACACAAATCAGTATATTGGCATCTTGTTGAGTATTTCATTCTGCACTCAAAGTGGTGAATAAAATTAAGTAATTAGTGGATATTTATTAATTTTGTACTGCATAGATTTTGTTATAATCGTGAACAAAAATTCGGCCCATAGTGGGTTAACAAGAATCAGTGTTGTTCATTTTCAAATGAAATTTCCGCCTGAAGTAGAATAGAAAATTTTGTTGTATTTCTTACAAATTGTCGATAGTAAAATATTACACGAGCTTAGTAACGAAAGTAGATAGTGCGCCAAGAGGTTAATTAAATAAGAAACCGGTACAGCTTCATGGTTTTCATCTGTTCTTCGCTCTTTTTCCTCGGAACTAGCTGTAAATTTTGAAAACTGAACATCGCACCGTAGACGAGCGACGAATTACTAATTATTCTCGTAATTATCTAATAATTGAGCGTACAACGATGTTATTGTGCAATAACCAATTATACATTCAATTGCAAGTGCTCGTTAATGAGTTCCTTGGCAATGCGGCCGTGTCAAGAATCCCTTCGATTGCTTTCAGAATTGTTTAACCGAACACGCGACTACTATGTTGACGTATAATAATTAATTTTCTATTTAATTGGGAGTACACTAATGGTTCCGTTGTTAAAACGACCACCTTGAAACTAGACGAAATAACTGTACAAATGAAATTCCTTGCGGCAGACGCAATTTAAAGGAATTATTTAAATTTCTGCTCTCTCCCCGCTTTGAAAAAGCAATTTCACTATACATTGAACAGAAACTGCGTGAACGGGTTAATGGTCAATGAAACGGCGCCGTTCGCTGCACAAGCAATCCAGAATCGTGCGTCATTTGCGTGTTCAGCGAAGGTACGTTCATTTTGATTCGATGTAACAAACTGTGCCTTCTTTAATGCAAATCCGAACCTTTGACGCTCGGCAACGGCTGAACCGGAAACACTGATACTTCCAACGGCTGGAATATTCTACGACCATCGGGCGAATGAGTTCATCAGACGATTCAGAAGTTGCTGCCCACTTTTATGCGAACTTTACCGTTGAGTACACCAAAATAAAGCGTAACGTTATAAAAACAATTAAATATTCACGTTACAGCGATCCACAAAGGCGAAAACGAGCTCTGAAATAATACGGAAACACTCGTTACGGAGATAAAGGGACAAATCCAAAGTTAACTCTGAAACAATCATGATTTCTCTATGTTAATCCTCTGTAGGCCCATGTAACCTTAAAGTCACATATCAGAATATTGGCATCTTGTTGATTTATTCCATTCTGCACTCAAAGTGGCGAATAGAATCAAGTAATCGGTTAACTTCAATTTTCATCTCAGGCATGAAAGTTTGTCAGTCGCCATTTGATTTGACCCATGGAAATGATAAAATTTAGAATTCAATATTAAATTTTATATAGTCCATCGATACATGGAACATGTAAAAAAACACTAATCCATAGCAACGTGGATAGAATCTATAGAAAACCATGGCGATTCGAGCGACTAAGGTGGAACGGCAATTCCGCGAATTCATTGACGGCCGGATCGAAATTCGCGGCGAGTATGATAGGAGCGTAATCGCGGCTCACGACAAAGAAAACGACGAGAGTGGAGGGGTCTGGCCGGTGCGCGCGCGTTCCGCGGGTCACGATCGTGCCTTCCGTGACTAGGCAACGTTAATTAGCGCTTTACTGCTCTTAAGTTCGAGCTTCGCCGGTCCCGGCGGCCGACGCCGTGGCTTTCCGCGCGGAAACTTCGTACGACACCTTGAACCGACGCGATCATAACGATTCCATTCGCGGAACTGGCTCGTTCACGGGATAATCCCTTATCGATTCGCGAGTTCGTCGCGTTTGGATTCTTCGTGCGTCGGGTCGCGTCGATTAACCCTTAATTGCCGAGCCGGCGAGACCCGGGGACTCCATGAATTTTCCTCGTTAACCCATTCGCGCGGTATTTAGTATGTGCTCGCCGCAGCCGAGACGCGTTAAGTAATTTCGTAATCAGCTGGAACGATGGTAACTGGGAATGCGTGTAATCGGCGCGTGTATAGTTGGAAGTGGTTCGTTGCGAATGTTGTCAGTAATTACGAACTAACGCAGGTGAAATCGTTCTCGAGTCGCTCAATACGTTTTCTAAATTATGTATTGGATGCTTAAATAATAGAGAATAAAGAAGTTTGAGTAGTTAAATCGTTTGTTTACGACTTGGTTTCACAAATATGGAAGTTTCATTTCGACGAAGCGTCGACTTCGACTGTAAAGGGTGAATTATCAGCGATTAAAAAATTGGGATATGTTGAAATTCTGTAAGAGTTAATCTTGCAATGCAAAGATTGCACTAGCGAATGACTGACACTCGTTCCTATTCGTCTTCGCCACGAAAGAATAAGTGTTACGTGAACTCGAGATTTCCTAGACAGTGGACGTGTTACAATTTACAGTCCCACGGCGGAACGGGACGAAAATTGGAAGACTTCTCCCCGGGTGATATAACCACCATTTGTTTAGCACTACACCTTACAACTTTTGTTCGAAGCATTTGTTCGTATCACGAGTCACGTCTTATGAAGTGTACGTACTTTCGAAGTTATCGAGTTTTGTCCAGAAAACGGCTTGTTTTCTTCTGAATCCCCGCCGAAGCCTGTTAAAAGCCTCTTAAGCTTGTTTACCATATATAGAACGTATCGCGGGGCTACCTAAAACTCGGTCCCGGCTCAATTCGCCAAACAATACGCCCATCAGCCGCAGATACATTAAGAGCTAAGTGCTCCCAGAAGCCAGACACGAGATCGTTCGCTCGCTCCACCTTCTCCGCGAGGTTGCACCGAAGGTACACGTACTTATGTATGTAGCTACCTACAGTTACCCGCAAAAGTATCAGCCCGACCACTTGCGTACGATACTTTACATGTTCAACGAGTAGTATCGAAGTCTCTGACTCGTATACTTTGAATTCGGACAGATTCGATTAAGAAATTATGTACGATTACTGAAAAATATACTGAAAGAAAGATTACTTAACCGATTGTGAATGTTGTTCGGTTCTTTCGACTTCAATCATATAGAATATAGAATATAGAATTGTATAGAATATTCTAGATTCGATTAACATGGATATGATTACAATATCAAGATCAAACTCACAGAAAATCAATTTAAACTAGAATATTTCAAAGCCTTAAACAATATCGTAAAGAAAGAGTTATAAAGAATTCGTTGCAGGTAACTTGGCACTCTCGTTTCACTGGTCAGATTCAAACGCGCGCCTAATTGGCTGAGGCGCTCACGCCCACCAATCGAGTGTCGCGACGAGTCGTCTACAGACTCGCGATTGGATTTCTCAGGCGACTGTCTCCGCCCCTATGACGTCACGAGTGCCAGGTTTCCAACGGACGGTAACTGTATACCACGAGCTCGGCGTCGAGGGAAGAGTTTTCAAAAATTAGCTTCCGTTTGAGAGCGAGCTCACGTCCGCGGCGAACCGTGGCCGAGGAAAACGAAGACCGTGAAACACCGACGCGCAACCGGTTAAACTTTGCCGGTTCATTTCGGAAGCTCATAAAGCGTTCTTTACGGCCGCCGGGACCTGGGGCAACTCCCGTGAACTATACTCTGTCCGAACCCGCCGGCCATGCTCGCTTTACATCATCAAACCGGGAGTGGAGCGTCATTCGTCGTCGATTTTCGATCCCTGCAGTACGAACGCGCGACCGTTCCCTAGCGAGACCGGTTCGTAAACACTGCGAAAGTACGTTTGTAACGTTTCAATTGACACTCGTTCGTGCTTCACTCAAAATTCGAAGCATTGCGGATGGTTTTCGAACGCGCTGGCGCTGGAACTACCGACCGTTCAACACTAGAGTTATCGGATAGGTCAAAGTGACTGGTTTCGGTTCTGTTTCGCAATTATCGATAGCTTGAACGCATTGAATGTTCGGAATGATCTTGAAGATAAATAGATTCACTTGAATACTATTGAATATAATATAATATAAATACAATATAATGAATTTGTGACATGCATGAATGCACCCTACATTATCTTCTGTATCTTCCTATTGTTCAGCGTATTTCCCTCTTCGAAGAGAAATTCGAATAAATAGTATTTCTCCTGTTCCACATTTGGAATTCAAGCACGAAGAAAAATGAACACACGCGGCTGGTAGCGATTAGCGAAACAAGATCCCAACGCGCACGTGTTGTTCGAGGCACCAGGTAATACCAGCATCAGTGTTTCCCTGGAAATCTGCACGCGTCGGGGTCCTCGACGAATTATTTAAAAAAATGTCCGTTGCACTGCGCGGCCTCGATGTAAAGCGATACACGCGGCCGCGTGTCCCGAGGAACGCGAACGCTAACTTCGAGTGTCCTTTACCGGTGTAACGTGGACGCGGTGTTCAGTGAATGAAAAAATATGAAGCATTTTTATGAAACGTTTAACACACGACAACCGTTGCGGTTACGCGGCGCACGAAAATGAATAAGCACGAACGCCATTACTCATTCCCGGCCGCGGAACGATATTTTACGGGACCGAGCGCTGATGAAAATGTATGGAGTCCGCGAAAAAATGGAGGAACGCGGGAAATAATTAATCTTGTTGTTGACTCAAGGCCCGTTGTTGCCGCGGGATACGAGCACTTGCACGACGCGGCTCTCTTCCGCCGTCGAATTTACACGGGATGATACACGAGAAATTTCCGTAATTAGTTTCGCATATTTTTCTCTCGCCCGCGGCTCGACCCGCTCGCTAAACACGATCGAGATATGAGCAACCATTTACCAAGTATCTCGTTGAACCGATGCTCGACTTTTAGATTGGAATTGTGGAACATTTAACCGTAGATAACTGAACATTCGTCTAAATAGACTACTGATTAAATATATAACTTAGTGTTTAGCTACAGGGTGACTGATTTAAGTGTAGTTGTGCAGAGATCTTTTCAGATTATACATTGATTTCTTTGTAGTGCGATGATCGTATGAGATGATAGTAACGAATTCGTTTAACTTTAACGAAGGTTGCGAAACAAGGTGTTTCGAATGAGTCATTAGGATTCGTTGGTTAGTTCTAATGTTAAAGGTGAAACGTTTTCTTTTCCTCGCGAAGCGAATCGATCGAACTTTTATCGGTTTCGTTGATCGTCATCCGTGAAATATCGGATATGTTTCTTCGTGGAAGTTTCAGAGGGCAAACTGTAATCACCGTGAATTCGATCGGGGAAATATGCAAACGTAGCCTGTTTGTACTTGAGACTCGTTGCATACTAAAGGGCACAGGTGAAAAAATACACGCGTGTTCGTGCGCATTCGACTCGGGGATCATGTAGGTAATTTATGTGTTCGCTGTTCGCGAGGTCGCGGTTGTTTAATGCAGGATCGAAACAAAAACGCGGCTTTCCGCCGCTGCTCGCGGTAATGAATGTGCTGGAAATATTCGGGAATGTCCGCTGCGTCGTTTTCTGTCGGAAAATCGAAACCATTAGGAAAGTTGAAAGTATTATCTGGAAAATATGGGGGATGAGGAAGTTCCATTATTTAACGTGTTCAACTTCTGCAGCAAAATTGGCCCTTTCGATTGGACAAAGGAAATATCAACCAAAATCAGAGATTTCTGAATGTGTTATCCGATTTCTACCTCTTTCCACATAATCGATCCTCAATTCTAATCGAATTTCAACACCGTTCCGAAACCCGATCAATACATATCAAAGTTTACTTTCTCGTGTCCTGCTCGTTCTCAAAAGTGTCCCCGAAAAACCAGGAACACGGTTAAATCGAGGGAGACCGAACAAACGCGGCGATGCTATTGCAAAGGGAGAAGAAGAAGAAGAGAAACGATGAAAGGGGTTAATAAAGTGTTCTGTTTCCGGCGATTTATCCGACGCTTTTATCGCCTTCTTGGTCCTGGGAACGACAGAAAGTTCATACAGAAAGTTTCCGGTGAGTTTATCACCGATCCCGGCGCGGTCGCGCGCGAACGCTTAATAAATATCAGATACAAGAGAGATGGGAGCGGATAGAATCGACTTTCGCCGTTTAATCCCTCAAGGCCGCCTAGAGAACTGAAACGAATACCATTTATTCCACATTAAAATTCACAAAACTCAAACAGCATCAAAAAATCAGCTAAATAATTCATTAACTTCCAAGCGACTGCTCCAGACAGCATAATTCCATGAACCCACAAGACGAGAGATCGATATTACGTTCGCGATACTTCGCCGATACTTTCGCAGACCGATTCCTTCGAGTTGTCCCGCGGAAGCCGGCCGGCATTCCGTTTCGATAATTATCGCCCGCCGTATCCGGGCGGCGCGGCTTCCGTGCTCGGACCGGCCGGGTTAGCCCTTTTAAAAGTAAGTTATAAACAGCGATCGGACGATCTAATCCCATCCGGGGACGGTTCCACGGTACTAACCGAACTCCAGCCCCGAGCACTTCCAGCGACTGGCCGGCTATACCGGGAAGGGTTCCAGCCGTTAGTTAGAACCGCTTAGCGTGTCGTTGTAACGCGAGTTCCTCTTATTTCAATGGTGGCACGTAATGCGGCTCTCGCGTGCGTCCCCATCGATCGGCCCGAATATCGTCGAAGTAATCTGCCAACCGGTTGGAAATAAAGCGAACGGAGAACGAACGGATACCGGAGAACGCCGGGGAGCCTCTTTCGTTTCGCGCGGCTGGCAATACGTCAACGGTGTCGGGCAAACGATTCGAGCGTAACAATTGATTCGATGACGAATTACCGCCAGGCTTATTCCTAAACCCTTGCCCTGTGATTTCTTTCCCGATTGTGATCGATACGACTGTTTTGTCGGTGATAATTCAGGAGAGCAGGTAGAGTTCTAGGAATATCGCGTATCTTCGGTCTAGAGCATACTTGGCTAGACTTTGTGGGATGAGAGTCGTATATTCTAGACTTAGAATATCGGGAGCAATTAGACGGGTGTTCTAATGATTGTAATATTGAAATTTGCTATGTATGTAATACACGTATGGAGAATCGCCAGTCAATTGCTGTGCTCGCGTCGCGTTGTGCACAGGTTTAGGGTGGAAAATATCGTTCGAAGCGAATCTAGATTACCGAGAACGCGTAAAACTCGGGAGACACGTGCACGGTGTGACCGTTGCAATGCAACGTATCAATCCTCGTCCTCGTAGCTGCTTATTTCGCAACGAACAACAGCCTGGAACGATTCCAAGTCGCAAACGAGCCCCGCTCGCCGGTCGTAGCGCGGCTGGCAGTTTTTAAGGGCGAAACTTCATAAAGGGGATCGCTCGAAATCTTCTCGCGAGACGTTAACTTGCAGTTGATCGCGGCGGAAGTGCCTGCCCGGCGAAGTTTAGTCATATATGCCGTGGACTGCAGTAACTAACGGCGGAAGCTCCGCGCTCCGGGGACGGTCTTGCGTCGCGTTAGTTCACGGTAATTCGAACTAAAAGCTCGTCTGATATTTGTTCGCATTCGGAATGAATTCGAAATGAGTTTTGCAATTTGCAGTACAGCCCGGCCGTCCGTGTGTTTGCCCGTGTGCGCGTGTAACGCGTTTGCAGAGCGGCGCATAATGAATGTGATACAGCCTGATAAAGTGGGCGGCGCGGGCGCGTCGATGCGCGTGTGCGCGTGCCGCTTAATGCGAAAACTTGGACGGCCTTTGTTCTTTTTGGCGGCGCGGCTCGCATTTTCCCTGTCCCTTGATTCCCCGTGAAATTTCCGGCGGCGCGCGCTTTAATGAATTACGCCGGGCTCACGGTGTCCCATTTTTCACGAAGTTCGCCGCGACGTCTTTACGCGGCGATCATTTTCGGCTGAACTGCGAAGGAACCTCGGATCTCTCCAATATTTAGTATCGGGACATTCCACATTCTCACCGTGAACAAGGAGAAGTGATTTCCAATTGCAATATCGAATAAATACTCGTTTCCTCGTAATAACCTTAGGATTGCGGTCAACACACTTCCCGCATCGAAGCTACTATAAACAGCGATGACACTTTAATGGGCGGAAAGTGGAAAACAAAAACAATTTGATCTCCCGGAAGACTGCAATCAAGTGCGAGCTGTTCCGAGGAACATCGTAAAATCTTGCATCTCGGACGAGTAAAACGTCGACGCGCATCTCGAGAAACCGCTGCCACTCGGAACGAGCAGCTCGTTAAACCTCGAAAGTTCCGTATCCTTCGAATCGAATTAAAACCGTTCGACGTTTCCGTTGTTGGCTGCCCTCGCCGGGCGCACGAATTTTTGCCCGTTCGACCCGCGATCGCGCGGGGAATCCTGATCAGATAATAAATGGACGAATTCGATGTACTCGGAAAGTAGGCCAGAGAAAGAGGGAGAAAGAGATCGAGCGGGAACGTCGGCGTGATGCGTCGGTGCTTCATATGCGCCCCGGCGGAGGGGTAGGGATGGGGTGATGGTGGAAATTTGATTTGATAAATTGCCAGTCGATCGCCTACAATAACGTTAATACCAGATTCACACGCGAACCACTTGAATCCGCGGCACGGTGGAAATTTTCGGTTAAGTAGAACGGGGAACGTGTTACTCGGGCGTAGATATCCGCGGCGCTGCGTCTGTATTCAAATTCCATCGATTCCGAGCGCCGCGCCGATATACGCTGCCGTGTGCATTGCGTCGATGCTCCGCGGCGGCTCGAATAAATCCGTAATCGTCTGTAACATCTATTTACGCGCGATTTCATCGTTCGATTCCGCGCCGAACGTGCAACAGTGCCGGGAATATTTCAACGTTACACACGCCGGAACACGGTCGGGTGTGTGTAACTTGCTTCCGGTGAGTCTCGTTCGGCTGTACGAATTTGTTTCATCGAAGCCATAAGTACAGCTAGCGATAAATAACACTTTGACGATAAATCGGTAGTCTGTTCTGTATGGAGCATCGATTTTAGGGGAATAGGAAGAACTCTGTGCTGCTATCGTTTTATTCGGATCGCTTCCTATGGAATATCAATTATGATAGTGATGAATGTACCTCGAAATTGGATGTGATCCAGTTATTTAACCTTTATCATCCAATTCTTTACAACGATTCGTCATATTTTAGGGCGAACGTAGGAGTAGAATGTGCATAAGATTTTTCTTTTCTATGAATTATCAACGACGAAGCAGTTGCATCGATCATTGTTGAAAAAGAAATCACGGGGCAAGAAGTTGGGTGTCTACAGACGTTTCTTCGATCACCCTTGCAACCTTGGAGCAGCAGTAAAGTCGCACCGATCAAACAACGGCAGAATCTTTCGTTTACTTTCTCCGTATCGCGAACGTTTCCAGCGACTGATTGTTTACCCGCGGTACCGTTTACAATCGCGTTTTTACCCACGCGAATTCAATTTAGACGAGGAGAATGCTAACGAAATACGGGCTCGCTCGACGGGAATGGGCGTTAATGGTTCCAGAAGTGTGCCAAGTATATTATAATTGAGCCGAGAGTTTTGTGCAATCGAAGAATACGCGAGTCCTCGGCGAACCTATTACGCCGAACGCCCTACATATTCCCGGAGAGAAATATTCCAGTGTTCCGGCCGCCGTAGCTCGGCCTCCTTGAATATGTACCATCAAGAGTGAACGCCGGCTTCGATACGGCTGATCCTATCAGCGATAGTTTCTACGACGTCGTCGCTGCGTCGGTTCTACTCGAGCGACACGGTCGTTTGTAATCATTGATCATGACACACGAGAGCGTCGAAGTTCTCGTGAAAAGAAACGAATAGAGGAGACATTCTTCAACTGATGTTGAATTTTCGAGTGATCGAATCGTCGGCTAAGTAGACTGAATTCTCGCGCAGTTTCAAATCTTCATTGCCGTTATAATGAAGACGAGATGTCTAAATTCGAAAGCTGGAAGTGAATAATTTGATCGTTTAATTAACGAGAGATTGATACGTGGTCTCCTTTTTCTTAATATTTCCGATGCATAGCTCAGCTTTATGAAAATGATTTTCAAAAGTTTCAGAAATTCTCGTCCGCAAAGGGTTAAGACCGTTTCGTTCCGAGGAATCATGCGCGGAATCATTTCACAGGGAACCGCTGCTTTATAACGCGTATTAAAGTTCCTGCTCTGCGAATATATTAACATCCATCGCGGGATAAAGGGTCAGCGGCTCAAGGGTATTCCGTTCGGCCGGATACAAGCGTCAAAGGAGTTTCGGCGGAAAGATTCAATTTAGATAATTGCCGGCCAAGCGTCCGTGGCTCAAAGGTATCGCGAAATATTAACAAAATTGCTCGGAGATTCGAGGGAATTTCATTAAAAACCGACCGCCCGCCCCGCCGACTCGCGCAACGCTTCATGATCCTTCGCGGGTATTAATGTTGTAATTGAGCTGGCCAAACAACGAACGATTATTGAATCGGGCGACGCCGCGATCGAAATTGAACGATAAATCAACCGTGGAACGCGGAATCGCTAGAGCCAACGCGCCGATTACCCCGTGACATCAGCATTAGGTTTGATAGCTGAATCTCGTCGAATCTCGCCTAATCTTATTTCCCTGCTAATAGCGTATTCGGTAATTAATCCTTTGAGACGGCGAATCGTCATATTGACATCAAGCTTTCATATCTGTGATACAAAGTTACAAACGAATAATGCAATCGCTCGGATAACGTTTCAGAGTTTAATATATACTCCAAGTTCCTCTGCTGGAGGTTTTAATAGACATCAGTGATGGTTAGCAAGATGAATAATCTCGTATTCATACATAATACAAGACGTTCGGAATAAATTGGCTCGTTCGGTTGAGCTCCACAGCTGACAAACCGTTTCTTTTCTCGAGACTGTTCCCCCGGGTTCATTCGACCGAAGCACAGCATGAACTTCTATTTTAAAGTCCACTAGCGCGTCCTTTAAGCCGAGGATAAATTTCCGGTCCGAACTGCGGCGAACCGAGGTACGATCGAAACCGACTATCAGGATGCTCCGAAATTAACGAGACCGATGTACCGTGTAGCGCCGGCGAACCTCCCGTTCGGCTGCCAGCCGACTTAGGGCGTCCCGATTAGGAGAACGTAACGCTCGCCGAGCCTCGCGCCGGCCCCCGTGCTTCAACTTAACGGATAACGGGTTAAAAACGGTTTAGTGCCGGCCCGTTTCGAAAGGTTTATCGAAGGCAACGGTGGCTGCAGTTAAATGAAGCCCTCGCGTACGAGAGACCGGTCGTGCGTTTCAGAAATTCGGAAATTGTTGGCCCTACTTGGCCTGAATACGCCCGCCGAAACCGATCGAAAGTAATAAACTGAACGCCGGCCTGGAAACTCGGGGATTACCCTAAGACTAGGCTTCGGGCTCCCCGGATTGGATTTTCCTGTTGAAACGAAGATCGGGAAAGAATGACGAGGCGTTAGAAAATCGTTCGCGGGACCGATGTATTGTGGGAATCAAGAAATTCCAGGGAAATTCGATGGACTCTAAGGGTGCTGCACATATTCTGTTCGACCCTTACCGAGCGAATGTCTGCATTTCGGCGAGGAGAATTTTCATGTTTGGAATACTAACAAGGGAACGTTTTCAACAGCTCAATTTTCATGAAACTCGTGTGAGACAGTTCTCAAGGAAATCATCTCACTTTGAAGGGTGAAAACATTTCTCGAAGTTGAGGGTTGAAAGTGTAGGGACTAGTTGTTCAGAATGATGACTTCGAGAGTATGTTTCTAGGTCATTCAAATCGGTGGGTAATTACTGTTGTAGATAATTAGCCATTATTTCTTAAGATAACGTATGTCTACCTGTTGGATCGTTTTCTTAGATCAAGTCGTTCGGAATTCACGACACACGGTTAATTATTGGGCAGATCGAGTTTCATTAGGAAATACTTTTCTCCCTGCGAGCGGTTGTCGAATCTACATCTCCTTCGTTCGAGTATTCGTGGTTTCCGTCGTGGAGGGAGCACGTAGCGTCGAGCTATTTCAGGAATTCGAATAATCCGAATGGCAAAACGAGAGCCGGACCCGATAGGACCGTATGATTTATTGCTCTCGCGTTTCCCTTTAATTTCGATTTTAATCCCGGGAGTTTCTTAATAATGTCATCGGCCAAGCAATTAGGACTTTCATTTAGTCTGCGTAGAAACCGCCTCGACTACTCTCTGTCGTTGATAAGCGGAATTTATGGAAATATTTGATATCTTTCATGAAATCGATTCTCATCTCTCGCATTCGAGCTTTTTCTAAGGTGGACCTCATAACTCCTACTTTTTAGGCTTCTTACGCATATGTAGCGAATAACTTACATAAAAATAATAAACGAAAGCTCGATTTACATCGCGTTTTGGCTTATTTTAACCACAACCTCGACAATCTCACCAATTCACTGGCACTACATCTGAGAAAGTATCTCCTTCAGTTCAACGGAGACGTGAAAAGACGTCTGTGAACAATACCATCATTGCTGGGAACCTGGCACTCGTGACGTCATAGGGGCGGAGTCAGTCCCCCGAGAAATCCAATTGCGAGTCCGGAAAGAGCTCTTGGCGTGAGCCGATTGGTAGGCGTAAGCGTCTCAGCCAATCAGGCGTGCTTCGGATCCGACCACTCAGACGAGAGTGCCAGCTTCCCTGCAACGGACGGTAGCAAATCAAGCCAAATTACCGTTACGATGCAACAGCAAACAAAAGATCTCCACAAATATACGACTGGCTTTTGCCCCAGCCATACATAGGCAATACTAATAATAGGACAATTCTACAACTCTGCCTTTATTTCTGAATTCCAGTGGCAGAAAGACAGCATCGGACGCGGGGTGACGCGATGAGCGGCTGAGGCGGGTCACGGGTCGAGGAATCTTCGTTCGATTCCCATGCACGGCCTGACCGACCTCCGAGGAATCCCATGGTCGAGAGGCGAGAAGGAGCATGACGTAGCCGTCGACGAGGGGGGCGCTTCGGATGCTCCGGACTGCCGACTAGGGTCGTATGGAGGGGAAGGACGTAATCACCACGGAAGGCACCCTGCTTCTAAACCTGACGACCATCGCCACACGAGACGTCGACGGCTTCTTCGGAGGATTTCCCGGCAAAAACTCGCCCTACACGGCCACGCAGGTAAGATTGATGACCGAGCTACACCCCGGCCCCCCCCTCCTCAATCTCTCGAGCCACGCCGAACCACCCTTACGAAACTTCTTTCCACTTCCCGTGGGATCAGCAGTCTTTTAATCTGTCAGCTCACGCGGCCGTATCCATTAGCCCGAACTTAATAACCGCGCGGGCCGTAATGCAATCAGCCGTGGCTACTTTTCAGCTTCTGTGTCGCTGGGGCGGCGCGGCGCTACGTGACGCGAGTCTGCCCGAAGAAAATGGCCGCCCGAGACGTCCATCGGGTGCGTTGTTTTATTATTTCAGATCTTCGGAGTTGCGGCACTTGAACGCAACGAATCGCTTGTGTAAAATGATAAGTGAATTGGTTCTATGTAAATGAGGTGTATTTTAATTTCATGGGAATGACTGTGTTTATTAGAAATATTGAGAATATTGTAATTTCAAGTGCGCCACTCGTTTGGCTTAGTATTCTCTCCATTTTCGCAGTATTCACGACAGAGTTTTCAGTAGTTACGGTATAGTTAACGAGGCTGACGTTACGTTTAACGATACGGTCGCCGATGTCGGGAGGATACTGAGTGGAGATTACCGTAAAGAGCGTGAATAATTATTTCAGCTATGTTTGTAATAAGAAGATGCATGAGGCTGTCGTATGTCGAAGTTCTCGCGGTCGGAACTTTGAAACCCGTGCTGTTAACGATAAGTATATAATTAGTTTAGCTCGCGTTGACGCTGGGGAGCGAAGCGAAGGAAGCTCTTATTAGCGAGCCCGGGCAAAGTTTTAAATCATTTTTGCCTGATTACTACCCTGCTACGTTGTAACGGCGGAATTAAGGATAAGGTCGTAATGGATTGGGGATCTTCTTCTATCTCGTGGATCTCGTCAATCTATATTGTCCCTTAAAAATTATAACTGTCTCTCCGCTAACAATTCGACTTGCCAAGTAAACGCTCGTCAAAACTCCTACGCGGTCGGAACAATTTCCTTAATACCAAGGAAACTAAAGAGTCAAGATCACATATCCAATCAAACTTAGTTCGTTCGACACGTCGCCAAGGAAATGAACGTTCGAGTTTAAGAATGGTGTCACTCGAATTCAGGTGACGTAACAGTCAAAATGTTAAGGGTTAAAAATGTTAAATCTAACAAGAAACCTTCCATACTTTCATTTTTTCGAAATTTAATTTTTTTTACTACATTAAACTACATTAAACTTTCGAATAAATTCTGGCAATTCTAGAGTCTTAAGGTCGAGCTTCTACATTTTAGATCGTTTCGAATAAAGTTTCAAATAAAGAAACACATTATTTACATAATACAGAGATTAATATTACGATACGAAGAATTATTGTTCGGATATTTCCGTAACCGACCCGAATGTCATCCAATTTACTGATCCGCGGTATCGGACTACCCCTTTAACTGAAATTACAGGCGAGTACAAGCGCATGGAATTTTAAGCAGGAATGTTTATGCCGCGCGCAATAGAATTCCCTACTCTGTCCCTCTTATTTATACCCTCCGCATCAGGATTGTAGATTTCTTTCCTTTCTTTTAAACGGCGTTTCCGTCCCGGCCTCATTGAAATTCTCTCGGCGGACCCCGGCCCGAGGAGTACAGCTTGCAGCGCATTGTGCGTCGCGCAACAATGGAGCATGCATTCTTAATCTACTTCGGGACTCTATTTCCGCGTCGGCGAAAAAAAAAGAACGAAATCTGTCCGCGTTCGATAAAGCTGCTCGCGACGCGCTGACCCTTTCGCGACGCGGAGTTTTTCGGAAATCGTGACAGAAATGGAAATCTCGAGCGGGAACCTGCCGGCCATTGTTAAACTCGGAGTCCGTCGTTATGAAGCGATTCTGGGAACGTAACGAGACCTATTAACTTCGAGGATTTAATTTGTGGCCTTATTTGAAATGTGTAATATCGTATATAACACATAGAATAATTAACATATTGAAATATTACGTATTAATTAAATCAGGCGTTCATAAAGTATAGTGAAATATAGGTAATAAATAGGTTGTACGTGTCAATTCATTAAATATACCTACGTTTTATTATGTTTCGCCATATATTTACTACAGATTCCAATATATTTTATAAACGTATAATAATCTCATCGAACGAGCACAGTTCAATTTTTCCACCATCGATGTCAACATCGCTCCCGATTTCCCGGCGTTCGTCATTAAATCCTCCAATTCGATGGAGATGTTGGCTTTACACGATGTTAATCGATACCCGTGCGCCTCGTTTTTCTCTCGGATTATCCGATTCGAAATATTACCGCGACATTTGACGCTCATAATGGCGTTAGCGCGAGATAATTGAAGCGCGCGTATCGTAAATTATGCCGTTTCATTGGTCCGACAGCAACGAAGCGACGAGAGCTAAGTAGTTACAGCTCGCGATCGGGTGACGCATAGTATCGGGAACGGGTAGCATTTTTCCCAAACGAGAACAATAGAAAAAAGGGAAAAAAGATTGTCGAGTAGGGCTCGGATTAAAAGACCCCGTTCACCGTTGTTTTTAATCAAAACAGTATACACCGTGCGCGATTGTCGACGCGTATCGGTTTTTTCCGGCGTAACGCTCGTTTCGAATTCGAGGATGATTCGCCCGAACGTTTCTGCAGAGTGCCTCTTGTTTCCGATTAAATATTCGAGCCGGCCCGGTGATTTTCTATTAAGCTACTCGAAAAATGTACACGCGCCGGATACTCCTCCCAATTAAATCAACGAGCGTGTCGCTGTTAAACAAATTCATCTCGTTACGAATATTAAAAGCGCCCGCTTTTTGATCCCGATCGTAGCGCGCTGGGACATTCAATTAACAAGATAAAACGCATCGATAGGAATTAACGTTATACCTTAAAAACGGGGGAAAAACGTCGACAAAGACATTTCCAAGTGTCGAATCGATGTCGAATTAATTGGTCGACCGGGGACTCGTTAATTTGTCAAATTATCGCTCCTCGAAATTAGCCTGCCACGGGCACGATTATGGAGTAATTCGATCTTCGATTTCAATCTTCCAAGTTGGATTAAAATCGACGACGGAGATCGAGTTAGAATCTTTGTCCTCGCAGATTTCACGGTTATTTTGCAAACGATGCAGCATTAATGGGATAATGGCAGCGAGTGATGGCAGTAATCGGAATCGGAATCTACGAAATCTTCGATAACCAAGTTAACTCTTGCACTCAATCACCACTTTCTTCATACGTGAAATATTCGAATAAAACAACTTTGTTCCTCAATATACTAGTAATCTTCCTTCGAGTTAGTTTCAAAAAATATCGCCTCTATTTTGTCAAGAAACTTGAAAATCAGCAATGTTTCTACTTCCAACCCTTTGAACTCGGAAGTTTCTCACTAGAAATATTTAACAACTGTTCAATCTTCGTTAGGCGAACAGTCGAATTCGGGGGTGTTTCCAGGAGCGGCCGCGCCGCGCGACGCGAAGGGGTGGCTCGCTTTTATTACGGCTAATATCGAGCGCGCGTATGCTTGAATCATGCATGGGCAAAGTAGGTTATTGGCTCATCACGCTGGCGCGCGTTCAATATTCATGCATCGGTAATAAATAAGAGATTCGCGCGTCTTTTTATGGGAGAACCGCCGCGAGCGCCGTCGATCCCGATCCACCGGGAACTTTGTGCCGCCGTGGATTTGTTACGGCCCGTAAACCGCCGCTCAGCCCCATCGGAAAAAACCACTTAACAGGTAAACGCCGCTTGAAAAAGTGAAAACGCGCGGAATGTCCTGAGAGCATTAAGGCGCTTCTTGCTCTTCGCTTCTGCATTAAGCCTTGGATCTCGAGCTACCGAACTGACGTCCACTGACACCGTAATCTACTTCTTTACGGGAAGAATGCTTTAACCCTTGCGGTCGAAGATTCTTAAATATACGAAACCGTAGATGAAGCTAAATTATGTATCTGAAGGGTTAACATTGGAGATGAGCAGGTAGATTAACTTTCAATTTTCTGTTCAGACTTGATATTGATAGGATAAACAAAGTGATAGGATAAACCTAAACTAGAATATACGCGAATCGGAATCTCAGTAAATTTTCATAAATGGAAGAGAAGAGACGATCAGTGTTACTGCTCGACATTTAAGTTAAACATCCATTGAATAAAATCCTCCAAAGCAATTTCTCGACGGTTCATTTCCCCAAACTTTGATCCACATGGCACAGCGCTCATTAAAAACCGCTCAACGATACTCTTTTTCCTGTTAGCCGCGCCCGAGGAGCGTTTCGCGTAGAAATGAAATCTCCGCGGATTAAAATTCAGCGACAGCTGGCGAGGCGGGCAGTTTGCGCGGGCATAACAAGGCAAACATGTCCCCGCGATTGCATACGATTTTCATTTTAATCGAATCGGCGGCCGAGTGGCCGCGATTCGATCGTTTCCGCCGATGGGAACTTGTCCCGGCTGTTTTCCGCCGGTGCGTGCCGTTTATTTCTCGATTTCCGGGATTGATGCTGGGGTCGCGACCCGTTATTACGCGGCCGGGCCACAGATCGGGCGTGAAAATATGGCGCGGCGCGGCGCGCGGCCGCCGCCGTTCCAACAATAACGTTTTGTAATTCGATGATGGATGCCACGCGGAACCGGTAATAACGCGCGTAATTTTTCCCATGAGAACACCGGCCCGCAGTAAGCCGGACGGCAAATATAGCGCGCGCGGACGCAGCGGCGGTCGCCGCGCGAAAGATCATCTGAAATGGAACTGTACCCGTTTGATATGCTATCCAATTTAATCGCGAAGGTAATTCCACAGTTTATAACGCGGCTCCATTGTTTGTAACTGAACTGTGGTTCAATTTACCGCGACGCTTGTTGCAATCTTAGAAATAAACAATCACCTCCGAAATAGCTCGGGGACAATGGAAATTAACGTTTTATCTGCTAGCTTAGAAGCTATAGCTCTGTATAGCAAGGTTTCACGCGGTCTGCGTGTCATAAATATGATATCAGTGCGATTGGAGACTGATAGAATGTCCCACTGTGCAATTACGTTAGAGTAGACCATAATGTGCACTACTATCGATGGCAGAGAGGATTGTGCTATAATGGTACTTATACAGTAACGTTCAGAAAGATGTGCAAGGAAGCCACTGTAGTACAGTAGCTACAGGTTAATTAAACCTCGATATTCGTCTCAATCCTCGCATTTATTTTCTATGTTTAATCAGATTTGTCCTACTTAACACTAGGACTACCAGATGGGTCAAAATGGCCCCTTCCTGATTTCTTTTTATACAATTACTTGAAAAGTATAGATGCTTCTTTGAGAAATCGTTAAAGAAGCTGATTTAGTAATACCTAATACAATAGCACCTAACAACTAATACAATAACACCTAAACGAACTGAAATCTTAATTAACACACGGTTATAAATCTTATAAAAAAATTTATTAAAGTCAGTTTAAGTGCTTGGTAGTTCTAGTGCTAATATGGCGTCGCGTGAAGGTTAATGTGATTCTAGTTTTTGGAACCTATAGGTGTTTCATAAGGAGTTTAATCATTACAGTTGGTGTTGTATGATTGGAATTATCGTAATTGATATTGTGCAATTGAAATAGTATGCTTATTTTTCCATTTAAATAGTGTACTTACCCGAAATACTCTCGTGTACCCAGGGACCGGTTGAATCGACGAATAACGGTCGATGGGGATATCTGAAAATATTGATGACATCGAATGTTGTAGCATGGGTATCAACGTACGATTTGTTGGTTAATGAACTGTTCTGCATTAATTAGATTATATGAAGTATGCTTACCATGGTATTAACGTTTATAATTACACTAGATTTTAATTATTTGCCACTGTTAACCACGCACTGCACACACGGGACACTTTTTCGAAGCGGGATTACAGCACGCATGCGCGAGGATGCGCACGCAACGCGTGTCCCGTTAACATAGCCGCAGAACTCCAGGATATCCAATGCGCGTGCGCGGGAATATTCCAGAACACAATTTCGAGTAAATTAATAGCTTTAGGAATATAAATAAAAATATTCTAACATTTATATTACAATCGAGTTATATGTAAATGGTAAAAGTAGTCTTTCAAACAAGATTAAGTTCAATCTGTATACATATCATACACTCAATTTTTATGTCACAGTTCCAACTTTCCCGCGCTTTTAAACATTCTTCGCGCGCATCCTTCTTTCCCGCTTTCGTCCCGTGGCCTTCGAAGAGTGAAGAACTGTGCTGTGAATAATTGCGTTAAAATCAGTTAATCCGAAGAGACGAACATGAAAAATACCGATAGCAGTTTCATCTTTGGAAGGCTGCATTGTAATTGTAATAATTATACTTAAATATTACTAATTTTCTGTATATTTGATTATTTATAGTTGGTTAAGGTTAGGGTTAGTTTGTATGTTGATAGTATCCAAGTATATACCAGTATTGATAACATTAGCAGAACGTGCAAGTGCGCTTCGCAAAGGCAATTAGCGAACTTATCAACGTGGTTTTTCCTCGAAGAAGCTAGAAGTAATGAAGCCAAGCAAACTTTTCCTTTATGATGTTTTCTGTCTTGGTCCCGAGCAAAGTTATAGTTCGGCCCGGTAACTACAGTCGCCCTATATAAATGTACATCTAAACTTCATCGAAGTTAGATTACACAGCGTATGTTTTAATTATGAGAGCGGAACAGTACAGCTCAACTGATATTGAAAGCAGTTCTCTTTGCTTCAACTTCTGCCGGATAACATATGATTCGTCGTGGAATTCGAAATTGCGTGTTTCTAAAGAAAATATCGAATTCACATCATTTCTCGGTTCCATTGGAAACCACAGGAAAAAATCATTCCCAGTAGTGATCATAGTACAGACACTACATTTCGCTAATCACCGCAATTTTCCGTAGACGATCAAATATTGTCTTAAAGATCGTAGGCGTACCAAGGATAGGCTGTCGCGACGTCTACACTCGACGCATCAGACTGTTCTATATGCAAATGCGCCAGAAGTCGTCGTAAGTCTCGGCGGAATGCAATTTTGCATAATAACTTGCAAGTGGTTGATTGGATCTGCGACGTTACGATGCATAGTACATGATGAAAATCACAGTCAATATCTCCTCGCGCATCTACTGTTTACTCCCGCTTGTTGTCGGGGTAGACCGAGGCGAACAGGATCACGGTACGGAACGGACGGAAATAAAAACATTGGCTTTATTGTTACGTTGTTATAGAAATCAACGTGTTGGCGTACGAACATTTTGCTGTCGCGACAAATGTTCCCTGATTCTAATATTGTAGAACAACGGTCGCATGTTTTAGCAGCCGGCGAGCGGGCTCGGACGTCGATGAATAAATACGGCGAACGAGGCGGAATTGTTTTCGTATCGAACGAGCGATTGCATTCTTCATTCCCCCCGTCGGCCTCTCTCTTTCTCGCGCGTATACAAAACAGAGTTATCTGATTCGAGCGTTGTCCGTAAACACTCTTATTATTGCATTCACGGTGAGCCACGGTCGAACGGGGCGATGTTTCGCGTATGCTCGTGTTCGACGCGAAGTGGATCATAATCCTTGCAATACTCTCCTATTTTACTTGAGTATAGTCATTGCACCCTTTATGGTTGCATAGGTTTTGCAGTCGAGATTCACCCTTTTGCGAATCGAATACTTCTACGTATATATTTCATTTAAGAGAAGATCAATTAGGAGGAAATCCAAAATTTTATTACAAACGAGTGTGTTATATATTTATCTGAAAGGAGAAGTATGTTCGTTTGATGAAATTATGAAAACTATTGAATGCATTGTTAATTCGTATTCATATGTGGGTATTTATTAATTTTGTACTACATAGGTTTTGTTGTAATCATGGAAGAAAATTCGGCTAGAGAGTTAATCTAATATTTCGATTGGTCCTTCTGTTGCAGGCAATACTTATCGCCCTGGTGCTTGGTACTATCATCGTCGGAACCGTGATCGGCAATATACTGGTCTGCGTCGCCGTGTTTCTCGTTAGGAAGCTGCGAAGACCTTGCAACTACCTGCTGGTGAGCCTGGCAGTTAGTGATCTCTGCGTCGCTCTTCTGGTAATGCCGATGGCGTTGCTCTACGAGATCTCCGGTAATTGGTCCTTCGGCGCAATTATGTGCGACGTTTGGGTTAGCTTCGACGTGCTCAGTTGCACGGCCAGCATCCTGAACCTCTGCATGATCTCCGTCGATCGGTGAGTGGTATCCGTGGTACCACAAGTTTAATGCGAAACTAGATCCCCATGCTCGATCGGCTGTCTCGAACATAATTCCACCTACCCCTGCGCACGAACAATGTTCACGTCTGAATCGTTCTACTTGTACGTCATTTAATTGCACGGGAAAGATGATCGTTGTTAGAGGATTCCTAAGCTCGGCTTCTATTTAAATGCAGTAGATTAATCTACTTATACTTTGGACAATGTTATGAATATTTCTTTGTCACTTTGATATTTTCTAATGGACAACACTTGGTAAAAAGCAGTTAAATTTAATTGTTTGTATATTTCTTGTATGGTTTGTAAAGAGATCACTTGGGATGTCCAGCACAAAAATTGCAGCTGTAAACTCGACTATCCGCGACACAGATCATTTCTGCAGATAATTTCACGACGCGAAGTAAACGGTTTGTCGTTCGTTTTACGCTCGACACTAGTTGCTCCGCTTTACGGCGATTTTAAGGGCGCGTCTTCGCGCGAGTTGCAATGGAACCAAGGAAACGGGCAGGACGAAGTGGAACAGGGTCTCCTCTATCCGTTTGACGAGGCGAGGGAACCCGGATTCTGTTCAACCCCTTAGCTGCTGAACCTTCTCACGAAACAGTGTTGCTCAGACTTCAAATCAAGTTTCACTCTTGTCATTTGCTTATAAACAACAAATTATAGCAGTTCGATTGGTAATGATAAAACCTTCTCGTTTCACAGAAAAACCATACCCTATAATTCAGAGAAGTTAATCAAGTTTCTCGCTGTTATGAAACAGAAGTTCCAACCAACCGGCAAACAAATTCAATTAAAAACTTATAGTTCCTTTTAGACGATAGAATATCAAGTCAATCTCGTCGTTTCCTTCTGAAATGATTGGAAAAACCAAGTGTCATTCAATTATCTTTTACAAATTAAAAATTATCTTCATATTATCAATCGTTACGCTCTACACGTAGATACGAATGAATCGGGAATTCTTTTGTACTTTCGGGTAGATTATCAATGACAGAAGTTACCATAGTCAGAAAAGTTATAACAGAACCCATAGGACAAAGAGTTAAGGGGTTGATCAGCCGCCGATTAATTTGTTAGCCCGGCCTTGTACAAGCTCGCCGTTCTGACGCAGATTCTGTGCCATAACGAAGCCACTGAAATACGGGGTGAAAAGGACTCCGCGGCGGATGATCGTCTACGTCAGCCTGGTGTGGCTGGGCGCGGCCTGCATCAGCCTGCCGCCGTTGCTGATTATGGGGAACGAGCACACCTACTCCGACACCGGGGCGTCGCACTGCGTTGTCTGTCAGAATTTCTTTTATCAGATCTACGCCACTCTGCTGAGCTTCTATATCCCTCTCTTCGTCATGATCCAGGTGAGGCTCCTCCCTTGGTTCCTATTTCTAATCATTTATCATTGTTGCTGCTGTGCGATGCCGCGTCTGAACGTTAACACTAGAACTACCAGTCAAAATGACTGGTTTTGATGTTTTTGTTTAGCAATTATGATTTTGAAAATAAATAGTTTAATTTGAGTACTATAATGAGTGTCTGAAGAAACTGAAAATAATCTATTGTTACAATTTTTATAGGAATTGCATATTAATCGTATTAAATGCTCGGTAGTTCTAGTGTTAAGAAAGTTCGTCAAACGGAAGTTAACCCCTTGCCTTCTGACAAAAAGAATTTAACTAGGAAATTCTTTTGAATTATAATTGATTACTAAAGAATTCAAATTTTAAGCTAATCCTAGAAATCGTTGCATACGTTACAACTTAATAGAATATGCATAGAATTTTTCTTAGGTAAATCGTGAGTGCCTCAGTAGTTGTGAAGCAAATCATAGGGTAAGGGGTTAATAAAGGCAAGGTCGCACAAGTCTTTCAACTTGAAATGCATCGTTATCTTTCAGTCGTTAGGTTGGAAAATGAACGTGGATATAGATGAACGCAGAATTCTTCGTTTATGGTAAATTATTCATGGAAAAGTAATCTCAGCGAGCACGGTTATGAAGAAATCACAGGGTGCACTGTGATCGTAGCGTGCGCGAAATAATTTGGATAGCCGTAAATAGTCAGCGAAATGAATTGATTTGAAATTTATCGTCGGTATAAAATGGTAGGAAAATGAATCTATCGAAATATACTTTCACGTGTGCGCTTCGTTCTCCGGGAAACGATACGTCGTGTAAGAGAAACTTTATTCTCCGCCGAGTAATGTTAGTTAAACGTATAGTGCTGTTAAACGCGTCGAAAGTAGTTGAGAACTAATGATCGGACGCTTCGGGAACGATGACCTCTCAGTGTGCAGGGTAGTAATCAGAAACACTCTTCAGATCTTCAGCGAAGTTTAATGAACGCCGTGCAAGGCGCAAAGTATTCGAAGTATTCGGGAACTCGAGCCCGGCGGAAGTTTCAAAGAATTCGTGATCGGAACACCGGGAATAGTCTTAAATTCCGACTAATCGATCGAGGAATTTACTTTTGAAGTATCCACGTTTGTTTTCACAACGAAGATGTTCATTATAAATCTATTCCAGCACTTTACACTCTACCGCTTATGACATTTATACAGCTCTGCAACTTGAAAATCAAAGTTCTGTCGTTTCACCCAGTATTTCGATAGTTTCAATACACTTCCTTCGTCGACGCGAAACTCCGTCGCAGCGAAAGGGTTAAGAATCAGCCAGCTAAAGTACTCGTATCGGGACACGGTGAATGAATTGTTAACCCTAATTCGATTAATAGAGACGCCGACACTGTAAACTTATTAGAGGGCCATCGAAATTTAATAATGCATCGACCAGCAGCCAAGTTAGTTATCTTGATCTAGTCGAGCCTGATTAATGAATTAGCAAGTGTATTACGTTACCCGGATCGCTCGTAGGATATCGAGGATGATGAATACAGCGTACGAAGCTGACTAGTAAAATCAGATAAAACAGCCGCGCCCGGCTCGCTCCCACGGGGATCACGGTCCCCGTTATTTTATTAGCTCATAAAATATTTCGGATTTTTAACTGCCACTTCGGCCGGAACGCTCCGCGTTTTCGGGTGTCCCGCAAATGTTTACCCCGTAAAGACGGCGCGAAAAAGGTCGTTTACGGTTTTAATGAATATCCCGTGACACGCGCGGGATTCGCCGGCAATTTGCGGCTCGCTGCTCGCGACGCGTCACATTTTACAGCGTTAATTAAAGCGACGCCCGGCCGATAAAAGCGGAACCGCCGCGATCAACGAAGATGATTCATCGCGCGCGCGGCAATTATTCCTCTGTTATTATGTCAGTTCACGTTAACGTTTCCCCGCGGCCGCGAAGAGGCGCGCCCCCGGCGCGGTTTGCGACCGCCAATTATTTTCATGGGTGTGTTTACCACACGCGAAACCCCCAATCAATCGGGAACGCCCGGGAATCAACGGGGGAAAAAACGGAATTGTGGACTCCGCTGATTGCCCTGTTGTGTAACCGAGAATTTGTAACCTTTCCGTCGTGATTCGATCTATCCCGCCGGAACTGCCTGATCCTTCGCTTGTTTATCTTCGAATGCCGGCTTATGGACGCTTCTATGGATCACCGAAGTTTCTGGAGATCAGGATTTTTACGAAGCAACGAGGAGTCAATTAAACTTTCGTCGGACTCTGTAACACCTTGGAATCTTGTATTTCGTAATTCGGGTGTGCTCTTAATCTAGGTGATGAGAACTTTAAGATTTTCAGTTGTACTTTTGTCTTGTGTAGATGAATACATTATATAAAATTTAATATTGAATTTTCGGTTTCACAATTTTCTTGGGGCAAATCAAATGGCGACTCGAAGGCGCCTGTCGAGTGCAAAGGGTTGATTACTCGAATATCAAGAGATCAGCGCGTATTCCCATTATTCTACTGTTCAAGCAATCGATATATAATATATCTACATCTGCCGACAGATTTCTATATTCCAGAGAACGTTCGTCCGTAAAGGTTTAATTACTCCCGACCCACATATTTTCCGGTAGAATAACAACAAGTATCCCCGACGATAACACGTAAACAGTGATTGCAGCCGAGGTAGACCGTAGAACGGTATCTAATCTCGCAGCCCGGTTGAAGACGAATCGCGTTTCAGGTCTACTACAAGATATTCTGCGCGGCGCGCAAGATAGTCCTGGAGGAGAGGAGGGCGCAGAGCCACTTGGAGGCTCATTGCTATCTCGACATAGAGCCCGCGGTGCAGCAGCACCACCACCACCACCACCCGGTCCCTGTGAACCGTCAATTAAGCACCGACATACACGCGACCCACGGAAGCCCTCCCGTGAAACAGCACCGAAGTTCCAGCGCCTCGACGACGGTGAGTAAATGAATCGATTCGACGGCGACGGACCGTCGTCGTCGTCGGCGCAGACGACGAGGCCCGGCTCTCCTTCTGTTTGCGAACGGTGCACACCCCGTTGACAAATCATTCCCTCCCCAGCCTTCCTCTAAGCTCCCTCGAGTCACCGATGACGAATCGGTGCCGCCAACTCACGCCCACGCTTACGCACCGCTTCGCCCCGCTTGTCGACTGAACGGGCCCGCGATTAGCTGAGGTCCTCTCTCGACGAGACCACTATTTCGCTGTCTACGATCATTCCTTTCATTTCTCTCCCTTTGTCAACGCGATCACTGCGAGAAGGCTTCTTATGGGACACTTGTTCTTCCGTGGAAGATAAAAGGAAACGGGCATTCGTTATTGTGTCACGGTTCTTACGTGGTGCTCGTTTGAATTCCACAGAAGCTGCTCGGGTAAATTTCACTGCGCCGACTCTAGCTTGCCAGTCACTCACTGTCTTGAGCTCGGTGTAGGGAAAATGAATAGAATGAAGGGAAAGAGTAGACACGGGTCAGAGAGGTTCTGCGTGAAATATAAGACGCAGGAAATTTGAATTTGCAGTGATTTTGACCTTTCACTGTTGGGATTCGTGATTGTGGAATTTAAGCGAGCATTACTATAGCATGCTATTAATCTTTTAATGTAGAATGTCGCTGTAATGGCGACTTCGAGCTTGAATATCTGGAATCGGGAACTGCAAATGAGTAATTGAATTATTCGACTAAGGGAAGGAGGTGTGGTTATTTTCTTTTAGTGTTTAGGACTTTGATGTATGATTCGGTTTATCGTGAAGAGAAGTGATGGAAGTTCGAGAGTCTCGTCGGGGAAACGTGCTTATTCGACGTTAATCGTTTTGGAAACTATTGGTTTTAAGTGAGGTTGGCAACTATGTCTGGAAATGAGATTTGTTTCTGATGCGTATAGCTGTTAACATTTCTGCGCTTACAAGTGCAGTTTGGGTTTACGCTATTTGGGAAATTAGTGTTTATTGTGGATTGAGAAGACTATTGTCAAACTATCTGACTCGTATCTTTCCGAAGGAAATCTCGTTGATTCCTGCCTTTTATATTAAAAACGAGACTTGCTTTTAAAGTATTTAAGAAAATTAGTTACCGTCTTCTCGTACAATATCCGATCCCTCTTTGTTCAGTTGAACTGCATACTTCGTGCGCCGCGGAAGGAAATTCATCTCTCTTAGCTGGGAAAATAGAATGTGACGAGTTCCGAAGACGGAATACTTTTAATCCTCGTAGATTGATTGCTTTACGTAACGCGAGGGCCCGGGGGTAGCCTCGTCGCTGGCATCTCGTCGAATATCCGGCCCGTTTTTCGCGGGTGTAATTGCATATTTCATTCGGAATGAAAAACAGTTCTCCCTTCGACGGGAGACTAGAACGCTGCGGATTTTGAAGATGGAACGCGTTTAAATCCCGCGGACGGAATAACGCAGTCAGTGGAAAGGGAAGTTCGGTATCGTTGCTACCTTCGCGTTTAATATGCAGCAGGTTTTTCTTCGCTTTGATCGTACTCTCTGAATGAGAATTACATTCTCTCGATTGCGAAAGTACCATCCATTCAATCGGGAAAGGGACGTTGAATCATAATGAACAAGTTGCGTGGGTATATCGCACACTTTGATCCTGTTTTATAATGGTAATTATAATACTTTCTCTTGATCAAAGGAATTATGTCACTGATTCAGTGAAAATTAATCTCTTCTATTGTTATTAATTATTAGATATTATTAAGAATTCTAAATTCAATTCTTAGCAATAACAATGGAACATTCCCAGTTGCTTTGTACAGTTCTGTTTGCAGAAAGCAATTATTCAATTATTAAATGTTACTCCTTTAATACATTATACGAATGGGTAAGAGAAATTCCTTAGTACCCGATGTATTTTCTCCCTGTTCTAACGTGTCTTAAATACTTTCCTCTTTCACAATTCCCCCCACTTTTGAACTGTACTTCCCCTGCACCCTTGGAATTCAAGCCTTTATTCAACTAATTCCATAAGAATCATAACTTCACATTTTCCCCATACACTCTCGACCCAATTTACATAATTTTATTTGCAACAGTAGTATTTAGAACATCAGTGTTATCTTAGGAATATTCTCCAGCACTGTTTCTATTATTCCAAAAGGAGTACAAAGTATCATCCGTCTTTATTCCGGTTCCAAAAAATTTGCATAAACCTCGCGCACGCTGCATCCAGGAGAATTGAGCGAGCATAATTTTTTTATCTTCCTCACGGTGAACAGCGTATTTGCCGGGGAACGGTGAATTATTTGTCGGTCAACGTTAATAGATGATGCCTCGCGCGCATCGGTAGAGACCGGTTGCTCCAGCGAGAAAAATAAATCGGTGATACTCGAGTGACAAACAGTGGAAACTACGTAATGATCGGACCACTCGCGTCGGCGAAGTTCCGCGCGATCTCGCGCGAACCCCGTCGAAGTACGAACTCGAATTTTTCATTAACGAAGCGGGTTCCACCGGCAAAATTTTATTCCACGTCCTCGAGCTACTTCTTTTACGCGAGAACTTGGTTCTCCGTGAGGTACGACGTCTCGAGGTTCGCGCTAAAAAATTTCGCTTCACACCTGACTCCCATTTTCGCGAAGAAGTTCGCCCTTAGTCGTACAAATGCATCCGCGGCGAAAAATTCCATTAAAACGCCCGATATTTTTCATTCGAAGCGTAAGCACGCGTGACCGTTAATTGAGTTACTTAACGTTTCAATCAGTTGCGAAAATATTTGATCGCTTACGACGCTCGCGGCTTGGAAAAAGAATAAACGAAAGATAACAATGGTTGTTAATTAATAATTGTTATTTTATCATCTCCCGTCAGTTATGGAGAAATTGAAGTATACAGTGTCGGGGAAATTGCGCAGAAAATTCGAGAAAATCGGTTGAAAGATGTAACAATGGGAGTATATATTTCCTTGGAGGTCGTTTTCTGAGAGATCAAGGTCATCGATGTTTCTTTCAATTATGTTATGTGTTTTTATTATTGCAATGACTGTTCCAGATTAGTTCCTGTATTATTAATTACATAGATATACCGTTGGATTTATTATTCATGGATTACGAGAGATTACGCCTCGCACTATGTTTGTCGGAGTTCATTAAAATTTCGCTGGATACTAGACGAACATCTCCGCATATTTCCAGCGATGTGTAACATTGTAAACGTAGTTACGGTGACGAAGTTATGAGGCCGGCAGCCAGAAAATTATTTCTTGTGTCGCCTGGGGATATCGCATAGTTCGCACGTGGGCGACACCGAGTTTTCTAATAAACCGGATTCCACGAATATGCGAGTTCAATACTTCTTGCTTCGAGTTCGCGTGTTACAGTTCAATTTGACATTTTCAAATAATAATAATGATAATAATAATGACCAGTGCAGAGCCTGTATTAAATATTATTCCAAAAATTCTTGAATGACATTTCAAAAGCTGTTGAATATTATTCAAAACTTATTAAATATTCCAACCGAAATATTTAATGTCCATTAAACTGTGACATCATGCACGCGAGAGTTAAGCCGGACGCATGAATATTTTCAAATTACCGTTTTTTTCCATGGCTGCGACGACTGTATTTCGAAAAAATCGTCGGCGCTCGAGGTTCCCGGAATTAAGATCCCGGTGAACTTCCGGCCGCGTCCGGATTCAGCAAACAAAAACCAAGGGGGGCCGGGCGGGTTTGACAAAAGCGCTGCTTCGCCCTCGTTATCGTTGAATTCTTGGCCCGGCTGATGGAACATGCCATAAATTCACCTTTCCCGCGTTGCACGGAAATGCAGGAAATTCAGAGGGAGATGTCGGAGCAGCTGTGACACTGTCGCGCACTTTTACGGGCCGGGCGCGCTTTTTAAAAAGAAAACAAAGGAGAACGGGGCAGGGGATTCTCGCCCCGACACCTCCGGAAGTTGTCGTGTCGAAAACAATTCGGATTTTTTTAATTATCCGAAGGGCTTTTCGCTCTTGCATCAGCTGAGAGTGCACGGCGCACGAAAAATGCGTGTTTCCTGCGCCGCGTCTCGGATAATTCAAAGTTCTTGCGATTTCCGTGCGTCGTTCTTCCCTTTTTTCTTTCGGAATTTTGTATTCAACGGCTGCGTTTAATTAAGTCTTACGGAATGAAATCTCGCGCTTCAATTTTCTTCGTGGATGTAATGAAGTTTGATCGTGGGATCCAAAGGAAATTTATATGCAATGAAAATAATACTAATAATAATAACAATAATAATAATGATAATGGTAATAACATTAATATTAACGTATATGATTTCTCGTTCACGAAATTTATAATAAATTCCACGAATATCGCTGCGCAAAATTGTTCTTTAGGCGTGTCGATACGAAACGTCAATAAATCATGGAAACTGAAAGGATCGTTGCAGGACAAGTAATGAGTATTCGAATTGACAAGGTGTTCCTCGGATGTCTGGCGAGAATGTCGTCGCCGGATTTAGTAATAAACGACCACGAGAGGCCACGAGAGCCCTCCTCGTGCTCTAGATATGGGTTGAATCGGAGCCCTTGTTGAATTCGAAGAATCGAGTCGTAATCTCGTCGGTCTTAACGCGTGGGGAGCGATGAAAGAAAAAAGAGGGTGCAAAGATGGAGGAGAAGAATGATAACGAGGACGGGGCGGAAGAGTTATCCGGGGAAACTTCAAATTAGGTTGCCCGATAAAATCTTTGTGGGCCACGTTTATGCAACCGACTCCTCTCCTCGACGGTTGCATTTCGAGAATTTTTTAAGGGGACATTCAATGACACTCTCTTACGACTCGTCTTGAATTAAATTAACTCTCATTTCTTTCGATGAAAAATATGAAAGAAACTACCCTAAAATTATCCGATTTTCCGCACATCCAAATTCTGTACTAACAAGGAAAATAAAAGATCGATCTAGGAATACTATAAAAATTAGAAAGAACAAGAAACCTGCTCTACATTATAAATAATTCAATGAATCAGTAACGCTTAGCAAAACCAACGTACAACGGCGACAACCGAATTCAATGCAACAATTCGATACCATATTTCTGGAATTTTCTGTATTTTTCTTGGTAAAAACCTCGAGTGTTCAACGTGTTAACGTAAGTTATTTCGCGATGCAAATTTAGTAGAGGGTTGTAAGTGGTGCGCTTGATCAGGCTCGCGAGAGCAGCCGTCGTGCATCATTTTTCCAGCGCAAAGAGCCGTGGCAGACGCGGCCGATGTCCGGGCTGGGAACTATAGGTGCCGCGTTGCTCGCCGGGACGTCCAGTTCTTCAATATTTTCGAAAGCAAGCGTTTACACGAATTATTGGCCGACGGCCAGCACGGTCCGGGCTTTATCGGGCTTCGCTCTCCGCTCCTATCGGAGGAGCCGACGCTGGTCCACCGTCTCCGACAGATTTATGACGGCGCTCGATCGCCAGAGCGCGATAATTAAAAACCCGCGCGATGAAAGGTGTTCGCGGAATTTTCCCGGCAACGCGATAATCGAACCGTGCACACGATAACGGCCGCGAAATTCGTGTAGCTCGTATCGTTTCAATCGACGCCGCGAACTACGGCTCCGAAAATTTGTTTCTTCGCTATCGATTGCTCGTGTGTTTTTACCGAGAGAATTAGAGGATCGGTACTTCCTCTGTTCAAGATGGACGAGGATGATTGCTGAGCGTGTTCTTGTTTAAACGAAATTTCGCATTTTAAGTCGTAGTTTATGAGTCGAATGTTTAGGTACAGTAACATTAATTTAGTTATCTAGGGTTAACTTAGATTGGAAAACTTCAGTTTATCTTAATGGTTGAATCAATGTAGATTTGAAGTCGTTTTGTTTATCTTCATTTAGATTCCGGAAACTTTTGTCCATCTTCATTTAGACGTGAAAAAGTTTCATCCATCTCCATTTAGATCTCAAAGCTTCGCTCGAAAGTTAATCTAGATCGAAAGCAAGTTCCGTATCTGCCTGTTTATCTCAGCTTAGATAAGAGGAATATACAACAAAGTACATTATTTTACTGGGTGACCCAATATTTCCAGAAAGCCAACGCGGTTAACTCCATCTTCTGATATTTCCTGGTTTCTGTAAAGTTCAATAGAGTAAATAACATTCTTTTTAGTTATTCGAGGATTCCTATTTCCTTTCAATATTTCACGCGTTGATGCAGTATACGAAGGTTAATGGTAAATGCCAAAATTTATAATTTTCGGGTGGAAAGGGTTAATTTCCAAAGCCAAAATTCTCTGAATTCCTGTTTTCTCGGCCAAACGCGTTGGCTTCCGACTCGTTTCACCGTGGCCCGGCGATCCAGCTCGTATCCAGCAGCCGCCCCTGCGAACGCCATCGCTGTACTTCCGGCGGGCAATACGGGGTGTCCCGCGAATCACAGGGATGGGAACTAACGGCACGAGAAACGGCCGCGTAGCTGTCAATTCGACCGGCTAATTGATGTTACGATAATTGCGGGCCGCGTTATTGTCCCGCGGGTCGCAAGCTTCGAAGCAGATATCCCCGGCTCCCGGCCGAACGGCCGGAACAACGCGTCCCTGACCCGATTGTCGCTTCTTGCACGCCGGTGCAACCGGTTCTAATGGTTACTTTCCCCGTTAATCGCGGAAACAGACTGAAATACCGTCTGCCAACCGGGAAAACATTTTTCGCTGGGAGTCGCGCGAATTTTTGGGAAGGTATTTACCAGCTTGTAACATATGAAATGTGATTTTTGGGATTACCTTCAACTAACCAGAGATTCTTTAGTAATCAGTATTTCACAATCATTCGATTCTACATTTTGTCCGAGTTTCTAGTTTTTTATTCCAGTTTTATAAGAATCTGGCACTCTATTAATCGATTTTTTAATAGTTTCAACATTTGCTTGCTTTCTAAAGGTCTTTCCTTCGAAGAAGCGACTTGAATATTCAAAAAAGTGAAAATCCGTTAGTAGATCCAGCGATTATGGATGAAGTGAAGGTGCATAATTTAATGTGTTCAATTTTTACAATTATTTACGGAGCAAAATTGGCTCCGATTGAACCAAGGAAGGTCTAGCCTCAAAATTAGATAGTAATATGCCAAGAAATTATCCAAAAGACAACAATCTTTACAAAAACTGTTATATTTAAGATGTTCCGTGATTCTTTGTCGCGTGCATCCTGTGTAATACATTTTAAAATGTCCCATAAGCGCCTAAAACTCCGCAGTTCAATTATTAGCATCGCTGCAAGCAACTGTAAGTAAAAATCGTCTGTAGGGCGTGTTCCTTCTGATTCTGGGCTGTTTATCAGAGGAACGTTCCATCGCTCATACAGCAGAGACAGGCAGGTTGCAGCGGACCCCTGGGTGGCCGCGCGCTGATGTTTCTGGCGATACGGGAAACCTAGTTTGCCGTTATTGTCCTATCCGAGCGTTCATCATTCGGCTCTCGGTCCATTTTGAGCAAACGCGAGCCACTTGAAACGCGATTGCACCGGTTGGACCGACGCTTTTGTGTAAACGGTTCAACCGACTCTCGGCGACGGTGCACGGAAAAATCTATGGGGAACGGAACATTATCGGTGCGCGAGTCGTATTCAGAATTCTTTGTAAATCTGTCGCGTTCAGACCACCGTTATCCTCCTAATTGCTGGAAGTTATATTTCTTCTGTGAATCTAATTGAAATACTCCGAGAAAGCTTCTCTGGTATAACATACATATAAATAATTATTTACCATTTCCTCGTCTAATATTTCACGTCGCATTCTGATAATATCGTAACAAGAAAGTGGCGAAGAAAAGTATGAAAAACGATCCACAGGAACGTTCCCATTTCCTCGTTTGACCCGACGTAAGATCCGAATGTTCCTTTATTAAAATGTCACTTGTTTAACGTTACTAAAAGCTCAGCCGGCGCACAATGCAAAACTTCAAAGCGTAATGCAATACCCGCGCATTACATCTCTCCCGCCTGATTCTGTCTCTATGTCGCTCTCCCGTCGTTATTACTTTTGCTGCAGCGTATCCATCTTCAGATATCACCGTAAGAATCCCTTTTCCTCTTTATAACGACTCGGGAAACGTCCCGAGCTCCCGCTCGCGCACGAACTGTAATCAATACTTACGGAGTATTTCATAATTCGAGAATGTTTGCCGTCTTCACCCTCAATTTCCCATTGCAACGAATTTCTGATGTTATTCCTTGACAAGTGTCAAAAGATCTCAATGCGAATCGTTTAACCCTTAACACTCCAGGTTGTTTTGTAATCTATCAACAATGGCAACTAATTTTTATAGTATTTCTAGCGAAAATGAGAAATGCAACATTTCTTCGATCTTTTATTTTCCTTCTTAGTGCAAAATTTGGATGTGAGGAAAATCTAATAATTTTGGGGTAGTTTCTTTACAGAGTTCAAAGGGTTAATCGAAGGTCGCGCGTTAGATCAGTTTCGCCGGCGTTCGAACCGCGAAAATATAAATTTCGACGTGGGAAAACACTGGTCGGAAGCGAATTAGAATTCCTAATTGCGCCGGGGGCGGGGTTTGCTTTCCGAACGAGCATTCGCGGATTCATCTGCGAGTCAAATTAATTTTCTTGCGGCGAGAACTGCGGACGCGAACCTCGGGGCCAATAAGAGGCGCCCATTTTTCTTCGTCGACCGACTGTTGCGGATCTTCAAAGACTGAACGCGTTTTTGCGCGGTCCGTTGCTCGATCCTCCATCATTGCACTGTTTTATTGAAAAATCGGCTTCGAAATGTATCAGATTCGAATTAGACGGTTGGTGTACACGCTCGTGTGCTCAGAAGCCGTAGAAAATCCGCCAGTTCAGCCAGAAATGCGGGCATTCGATATTACCGGTCGGAACTGCAATCGAATCTGACGGTCTAATATGCTCGGCGTTAACGCGATCATCGGTTTTCGATTTCTCGCGTGTAACGGAAACAGGAATATTAATCTTAACTCTGGTTCGATAGGAGTAAGGAAAAAGTTGAAAAAGCAGCTGCGACTCGATATGAGAGTAACGAATTGATAATACGATCGGTTTGATTTATGGGGGGATAATCGGGGGAGAATAATCGCGAGCTCTCCGTGTATATTTCAACCGATGCTCTCCGTTTCTTTTATTCCGTGCGGAGTAAGTTCTTATTTATCGTGGACTGCTTTAACCGGGAGAAATATGCGAGTTCGATGGAAATGGTACAAGAAAATAAGACGAAAGCGAAGGGAAATCGATGCGGAACGCGAGAGTCGATACGCGCGGCAAACGGTTTATTCCGTGCTGCCTAAGAACATAAGTATTCGTGTACTCGGTACATGCCTCCCTTGCATTTGCTACATTGTCCGTTCACGCTTTAAATAGACGATTTGCGCAATCCGCTTTACGAGTACGCTACCCTCATTATGGCGGAGCCGCGGGCCGAATTCCGCCGGACAAACAGGCGTGTAAAATCCGTTTGTAACCCGGTTTCGGGGCTGTGGACGCTCCGATCGCGATACCTAACGGTGCGTTCGATCGAGATCTTCCTGTGTAATCGTCGTCGATCGTATCAATGTTATTAACCTATTGATAATGTTAACCGATTATTAATTGATTCCTGTGTATTCGATTAACACGGGATTCCGAGCGTGCCTCTAGAAGCTGTGGAGTATTAACATGTAATAGAACTGTTGATTATGTAATTGGATAAATTGTAAATTGATCATTGTATTATTAACCCCTTGCAGACGCATATCGAAGAATGTCCGCAAACAGTTATATTGTGCTATTAATAGCACAATTATCTCATAGTTTATCCAATTATATTTTTCACAGTCACGTTGTACATCGATCTTCGATTACTTTCAAAGACGGATTCGAAATGATGCAATGATACACGTAAAGGGGAGGTGTAGAGGAAAGGAACTCTTCTCCGTGGTAATTCGCCATCTTTCCCGGCGTTCCGTGTCCCGACACGGCGGCCATATTTCAACGGAAGCCTCGTGTTAATCAAACTTATCTCGTTCTAATGAAGCTGTCGTAATTTAGCTGGTCCGGTGACGTTCATAACGGGATTTACCATCTTCTCGAACAACGACGCGACTGGCCGCATTAAATTTCCCGACCCGAACGGATCGATGTCGAACTCCGACGTCCGTGGACCGCGATGATCGATAATTGGGAACTGCGATCTGGATGTCAGTCTCATTTATTGCCGTGTACAACGGAGTTACCACGGATACGAATCGTTCTGCCCTGTTCCAAAATGTATAGGTAGTAGTAAGCATCGATAAGCATTACGCTTTAACCTTTGGCCCTCAGTCACCACTTGATTTGACACAGTAAAATTATAGAATATGATATTTAATGTTGAACTTTGCATAATGCCTCGATACGTGAAATATTGGAATAAAACAGCTTTGTTCCTCAATGTACTGACGATTTCTCTTCAAATCAGTCTCAAAGAACATCGTCTTCGCCTCGTAACGAAATGTTAAATATTTCTAGTAAAACATCCGAGTGCAAAGGGTTACCGTTCAATATTTTTGAAAATCATACTCTAGAGTAATAATACTTTGTCCAATAATTATTGATCAATTTGAACACCTATTTATCAATTAGAATACAATGTAAAGTAAAAACATGACAATTTAACTCAAATTTTTGTTGTATATTCAGTACCATTTCTCAAGAATAATAAAAACTAGATTCAAACTTAAATCAGTTGTCAGATTACACTAAGAACTACCAGAAAAGACAAGAATAATCTAAAATCGAGAAAAGCTTCGACAGCGTTTACCACGAATATTATAATGCCGATGTTACAAGAGGATTTTCCTGTCGAACGACAAATCGAAGCAGATTTTCGGGCTGAGCGTCGGCGGCGAAGCGTCGATAAGCTAAATCCGCAGAATTGATCCGCTTAATTAATAATTACGGGCCGGTTCCGCGAGGGAACGGAAGCCGCAAGATGGCCGCAAGAACTCTGTACGTGTGCCGTTACCGGTAACCGTTCCCGGCCGGCTTCCGGTTGTTTATCGCGCGGAAACAAAACATCGGAATTACGATCTTAAAGCCGCGCGGCGCCATTGCGATATCCCGCGCTTAATGTCGCTACTTTATATCCAGACGAGGTAAAAACCCGGTTCCAACGAGGGATTAATATTCTATTATTGTCCGACGGCATTAATCCTCGCGTTAATGCGCGCCTCGGCGCGCCAGGATAAATAATAAACACCGGAAAGAACAAACTTACGAAATGGAATCGCCGGACGCGGCGGGACGATTTCGCGGGGAGAGTCTACACGGGAACGGTCGGGATAAACTTTTTTTTTCCCGCCGCTAAACCTTCATTTCGGGAAATTGAATTTTAGCACTCGCCCGCCGCTCCCGCGAGTTTATTTAATCTTTCGCTTCGACGGTTTCTGCTTGTGACACTGTCACCGTAACTTTCGATGTTTCCCTTAAGAATACATTCCCTTGGCACGGGGCTTCCCCGCTGGATACTTGATTCCTGGCGTTAGTTCGCGTACTAGATATTTCTAGTTCGCGATATAGCGTTCGTTTTGTTCGGGGATTAATTTTACGCTCGGCGTTCTTTATTTAATCGGATTGAGTTGCAACGAGTGATACCTAATCGACGTGTGAAATTCAAACGTTGGCTAATTGTTCGTTTCTTAAGTCTGAGATTAGTATATTTTCTTAGATGAAGTAGATTCCATCGTGGATGATTTCGTTGGATTGTTATTCGAATGGCAAAGATCATTCCATAGAATGTGATCTCCGAGATTTCTGGGAAACAGCGAGTAATTGGAAAGTGGCTTTTAAAAACGGTCGAAATGTGACGCGACGGAGTGCACTTGGCCGAAATTCCGAGTGGAACGGCAGAAACGAACTCATTTTCATTAACAAAGCGCAGCGGTCGCGGGAAAAGTGTCAGCAGCAGGGCGCTCGAACGTTTCGCTGTTTAAAAAGAAACCCTTTAAAACTTGGGGGAAACAACGCGAAGTTGGGAATTGCGTCGCTGGAAGTTCCGAGCGAAATTCCGGCGATCGCGCGCGCGCGCGCCCGCCGCTCCCAAAACTCGGGCTCGGAACGAGAGGCTCTTACTATATCGGCTCTGAACTAAATACTTGCGTAACTGGATTACTGGCTTTGATACACGTTACGCGTTAATTAATTGTATCCCCCGAAAACAGACTTTCAGCTCGGAGAGCCCCGTAAACGAAAAGCAGTTGCGGCTCCGTCCGCGAGTTTCCTACTTTGCGTCTCTTTGACTTTCTGTCTTCTCTGTCGTTATTAGCAGGACACGTGCATCGCGAGTCTCTAAACAGCGTTAAAGTGTCTGTTGACTCGTTGAACGTTCGTTAAAGACTTTGCTCGAAATTATTGCTAACCTCGCTTTAGCCGAGCTCGTGCCTTCATCTCGCATGCGTTTACAATTCTTTTGTCTCCGGAAACTACCGAGCAAACAGAAATTACCGAGGTAAAATAACTTTATAAAATTATTAATTAAATATAAAATATATATCGGTGTTAAAGTCTGTATCTTTCCCGTAATTCACACGCGTTCTTTATGTACGTAACAAACTTTGAAAAGAAGTTCTGGTGAAATACCGGAAAAAACGGCTCATCGGAATTCGAATGTAAATTTAATCTTTTTCTTCATCCGCTCGATAAATCCATGCATTTTTTTATATCCTACAAACAGACTGCACCGCAGCCAACACTTTTCCGTCCGACAAATCCGATCGATGTGTTCTTGAAAATCGAACCTTAAAACTGGACGCGGCAAAATATTCGCACGCAAAAACGGACCTATCAGTGTACAGCACATTTTTGGGCGGAAAGTTAACCGAGAGAGTTTGTACATTTTTTGCGCCGCGCGTTAATGTTTAACGCTCGCCGGACCAGCGAATTCGCGAGCTGGTGAATGTTGCAGCAGGGACCGCGCGGTCGTTCTATTTTTCGAGGGTTTTTCCCTTTAGAAATTTCAGGAAATCCGCAATATCATTAGCCTTCGAGACACAGTTTTCAAATTATGGGGAACACTCCGTCGAGGGACATTGAATATAACGGTTCAACCGTTATCGCGATAAAAAGACACGATCATGGTGTTTTTAACGAGATCTCCGCGATGAAATGCTACTCTCAATTAACAGTAAAAGAGACATTTTTTCGAGGAGAGTTCTCGAAAAAAATTCCATGGAAATGCATTTCTTGTGCACTTCAAACACTGTCAGAACAAAGAAGAGCAAAACAATGGCATTGAAAAAGAATCTTCAGGATGGAATTCTACTCTCAATTGACAGAAAGAAAGACACATTTTTCAAGGTCTTTGAAGATTCCAAAGTTACCAAAAAAGTTCCATTGAAACGCGAAAACAAAGGCGAAATGGTATCGAGAGAAGAATCTTCTCAATGAAATTGTGGTCACAATTAACTGAACAGAAAGACATTTTTTCAAGGTTTTGGAAGATTCCAAAGTTACCAAAAAAGTTCCATTGAAATGTGGAAACAGAGAAAGGCGAAATGGTATCGAGAGAAGAATCTTCTCAATGAAATTGTGGTCACAATTAACTGAACAGAAAGAACGATTTTTTTCCGAGGGAGAGCGCTATCAAAGGCGCGACGTTTTCGATATTTATCAACGCGAAATGGGAATCAGGATTGACAGGAACACGGGGACTGTATGAAAGCGGCGGGGGCGGTTGTTTTATGATTTTCACCGCGACACGGCGAGAAATGGAAGCGACTTCCGGTGACGGGAAATGAGTGCCGTTGCGGCCGCTGCGAATTTACGCTGCGCCGCGAACTCATTACGCGCGCATGTTCGCGGTGGAAAAAGGGTAAAAGGGAAAAAGCCAGCCGATAGGTAGCCACCGGTGACTGATGAATGGCCCGCCGCGCTGCTTGCAGTGATTAATGTGTCATTGTCCGATTAAATATTGGAAAACGTTTATTATTACGCGACGAAGCAGGCGGCCCGCGCCGGAACGCCCGATGAAACTCTTCTCCGCGCGCGAGTCGTCGTAATAATTTCCATCGATCGAGCGTGGAATAAAAATCAACGAACTTTATAAGATCTCCTCGACGATTTATCGATATCTCGTTTCTATTATCGATGGAACCATGGAATTTGATTATCCCGACGCGTTAAGGAACCGTTGAACGTTGATCAACGTGTTCAGTGTCCAACGATCTACATTTTTCATCGTTGACACTAGATTTATGGAACTCGCCAATTCGATGTTGAATGTTTTAACCCTTTGAACTCTGTAGGCTCCAATATTGCATCAGTTATAATATTAAATATTTCAATGAATCTTAAACACACACACATCCAAATTTTCCACTGAGAAGGAAAATAACAGATCGAAGAAATGTTATAACATTTCTCATTTTCGCTAGGGCTACTATAAAAATTAGTTGCAGTTGCTGATAGATTACAAAACCATCTGGAGTGCTAAGGGTTAAACATTATTTCGGAAGAATTGCAATCGATTTTTTTTGACTCAGTTATGCGAATTCATATTATAATCCTGTGTTCTTGAAACGCTAATTTCTGCGATCTGCTAATTAATAGGAAAATCGATGGAAATGGTTACAAAGGTATTTGTAAGTTTTAATAATACAAAAGAAGTTTGTAATGAAATATTTTCGTGAACTTTTAGAGGTATTGTAAGTATTCCGAGACGGAGGAAGTTATCGTCCCACCCCGTATAGCCGAGGGAATAATTGTTCGAAGCGGAATTGTGCTTTCAGAGAAGAAATCGAGCGAGAGTCGAGGTCTTAGTAACAATTTCCAGGGTAGTAAAGGATAGCTATTGAGATATTAGGATTAGAGAAGAAGAATTGCCGTGGAAACGGAAGTTTCCCGGCTCTCCGTGTTCCGGTTCAGTAATCCGCATGAATGACCGATTCTTCTACGCTCCGCACGGGAAATGATGGCAATTACCGGCTCGGCCGGGACACTCGGGAACGGCAAAAATGGTTGCTTTCTGAATGCGTGTTGCTCCAAGGAATCGAGGATCAGTTTCGCGTGGGATTAAAGGTCAGAAAAATCTTCTCGCATGATAGAAACACAGGGTATAAAATCAATTCTTGCGAGTGGAATATTATACATCGAACAATAATTAAATTAATTAAAATGTTCCCGTTTTCTTGGTAACAATGCATTCAAACATTACATAAACTGCACTTGAGTTAGCTTTGGAACAAAAAATATTCCCAATCTGAGGATTAAATGGTACCTCATTAAAAATATAATTACAGCTTATTGAAAGGCCAATCATAACTTATCAAAAAGCCGAGAATCCTTGTTCTACAGTCACTTGAAGTTGGTAATGATATAGATGTCGAATATATTCCAACAAATTTCTGTCGCAATATTACAATTCATATTTCATTTCGTTAGCCTTCATTACGAAAGTTACCATTTTTTCTAATTACTATAAAAGTCATCGTGAATATTATTATCGTAGGAAAAGATATATTTCAAGTATAAGCGATTGAAGGTAAACAAAAGCTTGCATGACCAAATTAAAAATAGGAATATTGCTGACTTTAAAAATTATTCAACGTCCATTGTGCGAACAGTCGAATTTTCGGGTTTTATCGATAGACGGCCGCACTTTGCGCCGCTTCTATACATTTCCGAAGTTTGACGGGCTGAGCCCACGCAAAAAGCAACGATTACTCACCCTCCGCGAAGACTCCGGCTCCAACTGCTCCATCACTTCCGGTCGCTGAAAAATGGATGCGATTACCGGCAAATTCCTTCGCCGTGGACACTGAGCGGGCATAGCCGATCGATCACGCGAACAGATGTTTAAAATTCGACTGATCCACGTCGACGATTCCCGACACCCGCGCCGGTAACTGTCCAAAGAAACTTGGAAACATTCTGTTTTCTTATCGTCGCGCGACACGGAAGAAACCGTGCACGGCTGCTTAATAAATTTTTCGCCGACGAAATAAAAAGACGTCGAATATTCTCATAATTCTTTAATGTTCCACGGTTTATCGATACTGAATATATTCTTAAAAATTGTTGGAAAACAGGTACGTGATAAATAAATGCAAACTGTGAATACCTGGACAGTATGGGGAATAAATAACTAGCATTTTGTTCATTGATTACTCAATGTATCTTTACAAATCAGCTGAAAGTAGGTATAAAATAATAAAGAACACAGACACAACCCAGCGCAATACTTTATTAATTGTAGATATTGCAGCAACAGTGATCAAAATGATCAAACGATTTTTCATGTTAATCAACAGTGATGATCAAAGTGATGATCAATGTATTATCTCCAAATGAAACTTCCACCTGAAGTAGAATGGAAAATTTTGTTGTATTTCTTCAAATTGTCGATAGGAAAATATTGCACTTGAAAATATTGAATTCCAAAATTAACGGACGTCCAATGTTCCGCGTGTTTCGCGAGGAGAGCGTTCCCATAGATTTCCCGTAAGAAAAGTATGAAACCCATAGATCGCCGGGAACTTTTCGGAAATATCTTCGTCGACGAAATTTCGATTTGCTCCGGAAGGCGTTTCGCCGCGTTTATTCTTTCAATCCACGTCCGGGAGAAGTTTCTTCCTTATCCGGGCGAAATTCAGCATCTGATATCGTCCTCCGGATTTCCGTTCGGCTCCCCTCCGCTCACCGGGACTCGGGCGCGGATAATAATCATTCGAAACCGAATCAGTCGAACGCGCGACAGCTTCGGGCGAACGTGATCGAACGTTCTTACCCGATTCGATTCGAAATTTTAATAAACTGAATATTCGTTCCTCGATCTCTCCCCGGCATCGTATCGCCGTGAGAATAAATTTCGAATTTCCATTCGGCGAATCGAACGCTCTCTGGAACCTACGAAGTAATGACGCTCGAAACATCTCGGTCAGATCGTTTTTGGAACTTTCCTTAGAGAAAGGTTTGAAGAACTTTTTGTTATGACGTATGAAAGACATTGTATAAAAGAATATTGTACATCCACTGTAAATCGAATAGAATAATGATTCATTTGCAAACAGATTAATTTCGAATTCGATTCATTTGCTGTGGCTTAGGTTACTTTGAAAATTAGATAGGTTAATATATTAACTAGCATATCTTTAATTACTATTATTGATTACTGCTTTCTTACCAATATTTACGTTAACTGCAAATTGAAATAAGCAGAACATTGAATCTATGAACTTTAAGAATTTGCTGCTCAACTAATCTTCGTTACATTTTTTATATTATATTTTGCGCGAGCGATTCGATTGATCGATTGTAACGAGTATTTACGACTGTTTCCCTCAACTCGACAAGCCATTGCAGATGCAATACGTCGAAGAGACAAAACGATCGCGAGCACGAAAGGATAGCGAGGAAACAGTAAACGAAAGTAAGTCGGAGTCTCGTTCGAACGGTAAATCGGCGAAACACGGAAAGTTTCAGTTGACTTAACAATAAGACACGCGTAGCGAGCAAAGTAAACGAAATTTCTTCGCGCTGTCCGCAGCGCCGTTCCACTTTATTATAGAAATTCTCGCGAGTATGTAGCGCAGTTTAATTAATCCGAGCCGTTGAAGCTCCTTCGCTGAAGTTCCAACTCAAACATTTCACTCGTGAACTTAATCGTGAGCTGCAAAAAAAAGATCAACCGTGCAATGAGTTCGGATAAATATTTAAAGTATCGACGGCAATTCCCGCAATGTTATGATATTTCAATAACGAAGTTTCCACGGGGTTTTTCGCCGTTATAAAGTAATTACAACTTTCGAAAGAAATTTCGCGTCAATTTTATCCTTTAGAATGCACTAAAATGCAGTGCCTTGCAGAAACTATGCACGGTATTACAAACTAATATAGAACGACACTAGCAACAGCTCCTATTGTTTCGAATATCATCGCGCAACATTCATTGGGCAAGCTATAGTGGACAGTCGAACGAGAAACTTAATGAAGAAAGATGAATTGATTAACCTCGACCGCTGCGGAAGAACAATCTGCTTTGGTCAAGATCGCGCGGGTCATCGGTCACCATTAAGTTTCGCTCGACGAATGTATTCCTCATTTCGAGTCCCCAACGAATGACGTAAACTATCAGCAACTATTAAAAATAACTTCAAAGTGAGATTACTTTGAAACTCGTATATTCCGATAACTCAGATTATACCAAAGAAAATAGAGAGTTCTCGCAGATTTCCTATTTCCACATAAATCATCAAGAATCCATTTTCGAACCTACGATCTAACAAACTTACTTCCAGCGTCAATTTCCTTTCCAATAAATCTTCGCCGATAACACCGGCGGACCGCAGAAACAGAAAATTTTCACAAATTCGTTTCTGTCTCTCCATAAATCACCGAAAATCCACTTTCTAGCTCAGAAATCGCACAATCATCCAACGACTCCTTTCTTACGTCAAGGTTTAACCTTTCGCATTATATCTCTTCGCATTTATCATTCATAATTCATTAGGAAATAACGTTGAGTGTTATGACTCATCGAACGCGATTAACTGGTTAATACAGATATCTTATTCGTAATCCGTTCGAAACGGAGAAGAGTTCTATGCTTATACTTTACGTTTATTATGAAGCATTGCGATTAACCCTTGGCACTTCAGGTTGTTTTGTAATCTATTATTCTTACATCCACCCTTCTTAAAAATACCTTAACCTACGTTAAAAATTCCAGATACCACAATACCGACAACCGCGCCGAACGGTTACGCATATTCCCGTTGTTTTTTCAAGAACCGCGCTCGCCAGGTCCCGTAAATTATAAAAACGTTCGCCGCGGGGATGACAATCTCCGTCGAGAGATGGAGCCGGCTCAATAAATCCCGGCACGCGCGTGTGGGCGCCGCTCCACGGGAAAGCGCTTTTATTTACGAGGCGGACTAATCAAAACGATATTCGTTTCCGTTAATCCGAATCCTTAGTGGCAATTAAACCGTGCCTGGCCGTGCCGTCCATCATGCTCGGGGGTTTAACGGCGAGCCTGGCCCGCCGGCTCGTGGAAAACCCGTGTCGGACACGGTCATGATTGTCATTCGCGTGCTGAAAGGTTGATATGAAAAGAGACGAAGACCCCTGGGAACAATGAACACCGGGACAACGGGCAGCTTTCAATTTTTTTCTCCTCTCCTCTCGCTGAATACATCTCTGCCTCTTGCTACCTGGCGCGGACGAGTCGAAAAAAACGCGAGAGAAAGAAAAAATACACTTCGAGCACGGCTGACGAAAGATTGACGGGATCCCGGGGAGGATATGATCGGTGCTCGAGTTAGGAAAGACCGTTCGCTTGTAATTAATTCCGATTGATTGGGAATTCTACTGATACATACGTAGGTAACTTCGAATTGTAATTATCACATTTTCTTTCCTATATCATATCTGAATTAATAATTAATAGCGTGTGCACATAATACCAAATATCAATGATTACGCAGCAAATGCTAACCATAATGACATATCGACTGCTAATCACCGAACAGAATAACGCATTGAAAACAGTCTACTCAGAAACCTTCAAAACATTCAACTCACGAAATTCCCCTGTTAACACCGTTGTCGCGGTGTAAGGGGTGATTGAATATTCGCGGCGAATACGTTTGCAAGGTATTTATTAACGCAAATGAGAGTTCGGAGGCGAAACTGGTAATGGCTTCTTCGCGCCTTTCCGCCGTATTTATTTTCGAGGGTGGAGCTAATTCCCTTCTCCGACGTCACCTCGATTTTTTGCAGGGGAAGAATCGTGAATTTCTAATCCGAAATTTCTTTTCCGAGCCGCGCTGACCGAACAAGCCTTAACGGAACATGGCTGGCAGCGGTTATGATAGGGTGGCCTATTCAGCTACGCACGTATAAAAAGTGTAAAATATTTTCGCCGACTCACATACCTTAGGGTAAGCTTAATTTCCTATACTTAAACATCTGTAAGTGATCAATGCTATTTCCTACCAACGCGAGAAAACAATTACAATTAATTCCAATGAAATTCACGCAACACTCCTCGAGCGCGTCCTCCGCGAGACCAGATAAATCACATTCCGACGTGTTTACAGTTACAAGATACCCGGGCCCATTTCGGTAATGAATCGGCCGAATTGTTTCGATAAACGCGCGCGGCCGACTCGAGGCTCGAAAGGATTTCGCTGTTCGGCGAAAACATTTCCATGAAAATTCGATGCGGCCGGATACACGGTCCCTCTATTTACGCCGACAGTGCCGAACTTTCGGAGGTCGACGGTCGCCGGCGTCGCGACGAGCCGAGTCGACCGGGGCGAAACCAATATCACGATCCGCGGCGGTCGCAGGACTTCCTCTCTCTCCGGGATCCGGCCAGGCTGCGCGTTGCATTGATTGATCCGTTCGCCGCGGCTGGTCTAATTTCTGCGGTCACGAAAAGGCCCTTCATCTCAGGATGCCGACAATAGTTCTGGCTCCTCTTCCCTTTGAAGCACCCTCCGGCCCGGGACGAGGCGTGTTTAAGATTACTTCGAACGGGAGAACCCGTCTCGCCGCCTCAAAGAAACTCATCGCCGCCCAGGATTTCCTCCCGACGCGTTTCTCCTTCTTCCCCGCGCCCTTTTCTTGTCCGGATTTCGATCTCGATCAACGGTTATCCGTGTCGAACACCGAGTCCCCGACTTTTTGCCAACTATTCGGCTACGTGACTTCGTTACCCGCGTTGTTAACACTGGAACTGGTTAACAGTGGATGGGATCGGTTTCTGTATGTTTGCACTGAATAGGGGTATGCACTTTTGCAGAGACCTTTGAAGCGAGGTTTGTGGGGAAGTGAACTTAGCCCTTTCACTGCTGCTGGCGTCTAAAGGCGCTTTAGATATTTGCTTTCGGTGTACTGTATGAATTCTAATTCGGTTACAACTTTCGTTAGTCGTATATTATATAAATGTGCTTATTTTGGAGTAGTTTCGTTGGGTTCGATTCTGTTGCGATGGTTTCGAGGTGAAACTTTCATGTTTGCAAGTTGTAAATACATGATTTCATTAGATTTCTAAACTAATTTAAAAAGAGTCAATGTTGTGCATTACCCACGGATCAAAGCAAACTGTTTTGCTATTGTCAATGTATTATCTTCAACTGAAATTTCCAGCTGAAGTAGAGTGGAAAATTTTATTGCATTTCTTACAAACTGTCGATAGTAAAATGGTACCTGAGCTTAGTAACGGAAGTAAATAGTACGCCGAGGGATTAAAACAGGATGAAATCGGTAGATGGTTCTCTTATTGTACATTTTTTATGTATTCAGTATCTAAAGTTGATAGAATCTGCAAATGTTCTTTGTACTTCAGCGAATCTTCGTCTGCAAATGGTTAATTATCACCAGCAGAGGAACGTCCGGTGCTTTTTCACAATGTAGAACAGCTCCAGTAATGAAATTCACCGGTGATTCCATAGAAGCATAAGCTGGGATATTTTGTAAAATTAAACAGCACGATGACTGCGATAATAGTTTTAATTCCATAATTTTCGGGAGATTAGCGCAGCCGCGCGTGAGACTTTTTCGTAACGAAGCCTTCGCTCGTATTTTTTGACTATTGCTCGGCAGGTCCGCCGGGATTTTAGAATTTCTGAAGGTAATTGGAGTTTCAAGGAGTCGCCGGTGAACTGGAACTAACTGTTATTCGAATTAGTTCGGTTAAATGTTCGATTAACGTAATTAACTGAATGAACTCTTCCTGGTCTAGATGATAATTATTCCTGAATCGTAGCACGATTATACAGAGACTAAGAACGCATGATTTCCTGGAAAAATTCGCACTCGATAATCAATTATTAAATTAACATTATGAGATACAATGAATATGCATGAGTCTCTGCAAATAAATACACATAAATGAATAAAATACTCATAATTTCTTATAGATATTCATCAGAATATTAAACAGAATACACAATGTTGAAGTACAATACAATATTAACACCACAAATGTACACAATTTACTTTCATTTGATAAATTTACTTACTCTTTCCCCGAAAAAAGCTGTTTTCCTATAAGAATATTGAAAATTATTATTCATGAAATTTTTCTACCTATAAAATATACATTTCATAACATGAATAAATACCATCTTACAATTCTTCTCGTCTACAAGCTGAAAAAGTTATCAATTTTCCAATTATTTTAATTATACGGAATAATGAACAAGCTGAAAAGTACACAAGTTAAACAACTCCCTTCGTCATTCATCAGAAACGTAAAAATAATCTGAATACTCACTTGCCGATGATACCTGTGTATTTAAAATTGAAATAACAAAATTATCGCAGCCAATTAGCCTAACATAGTCCTTCACAGAAAATATTTTACTCAGGATAATGTCAGTTGCCCGGGTCTCACCGCGTGGAGGTTGCTGCGAGCGGAGACCCCGGGAGGTGGATGGAAATTCAATTCCACCGACCTCCCTCCTCCAACGTATAAATCTTATGTTTAACGCACGCATATTTCTAACTTAGCTTAGCCTTAATTAAGAATAACTTAAATTACACAATCATCGCAGTAAGGGGAGTGAATCAAGGAAGAAGTCCTTGATTCGATCATCGTTCCAATCAGAGAAGAAGTCTCTGATAGCAAGAGCAAAGTCAGGTGTTACAATCTTAATTCTAACTTAACTTAGCGGATGTAACTTAGACTATTACAATGATCGCAGATATGTCGAGCAATTATCAGGCCAACAAGCAAAGGGAGTGAATCAAGGAAGAAGTCCATGATTCGATAATTCGAGTAATCAGAGAAGAAGTCTCTGATTGAAAACAGGCAAAGTGAGGGTGACGCGAGGCAAACCGCGATCAGACCAGTCAGCCCACCGTGCCGAGTTTACGATGCTCCCTAGTCATCGGAACAGAAGATGATCTTCACCGGCGCCACCTTCCCCCATTAACTCCCCGGCGCCTCGTCCTCAGAGAGGATTGGAGGCGAATTACAGGAAGTAGGTTCCCGTGGCGATTTATGGTTCCAATGGGTCAGGCGAACCGGTCGCCCTACCCACGGAGTGCACACCGGCAACTGGGTACCGATTCCGGCTCCACCATCATGATCCGATGAGGTCGGTCACACCGAGGTACGAGAACGGCGGAATGGCTGATGTGACGCGCGGCCCGATCCACTTGCATTCATGGCTAAGTGAATCGGAATAGGAGAAACAAGCGGAATTATTAGATTAAGTAAATAATAATTAATTAAAGAATAACTGCTCCTCATATGTAGACAATTTCGCAGCCATTGGCCTAGCAGCATCCTCGATAGGAACTACTCTGTCGGCGATGCTGCTAGTTTCCAGGTCTACCACGTGGAGGTTGCTGCGAATGAGACCCTGGGAGGTGGATGGAAATTCAATTCCACCGACCTCCCGTTCTACATCTAAATCTTATTTTTATCTTTAACTTCTAATTTCTAACTTACACTACAGTACACAATCACCGCAGTAAAGGGAGTGAATCAAGGAAGAAGTCCTTGATTCGATCATCATTCCAATTAGAAAAGAAGTCTCTGATTCAACAAGAGCAAGATCAGGGGTTACAAACTTAATTCTAACTTAACTTAGCGGATAACTTAGATTATTACAATAATCGCAGTAGAGGGAGTGAATCAAGGAAGAAGTCCTTGATTCGATCATTCCAATCAGAGAAGAAGTCTCTGTTTCAGCAAGAGCAAAGTCAGGTGTTACAAACTTAATTCTAACTTTAGCTTAGATAACTTAGACTATTACAATGATCGCAGATATGTCGAGCAATTATCGGGCCGAGAAGCAAAGGGAGTGAATCAAGGAAGAAGTCCATGATTCGATAATTCGAGTAATCAGAGAAGAAGTCTCTGATTGAAAACAGGCAAAATGAGGGTGACGCGAAGCAAACCGCGATCAGACCAGTCAGCCCACCGTGCCGAGTTACGATGCTCCCTAGTCACCGGAACAGAAGATGATCTCCACCGGCGTCGCCTTCCCCCATTAACTTCCCCACGCCCCGTCCTCAGGGAGGATTAGAGACGGATTACAAAGAAGTAGGTTTCCCGCTACGATTTACGGCTTCAATGGGTCAGGCGAACCGGTCGCCCTACCCACGGAGTGCACACCGGCAACTGGCTACCGATTCCGGACTCCACCATCATGATCCGATGATTCGGTCACACCGAGGTACGAGAACGGCAGTATGGCTGATATGACACACGGCCCGATCCACTTGCATTCATGGCTAAGTGAACCGGAATAGGAGAAATAAGCGGAATTATTACATTAAGTAAATAATAATTAATTAACTAATTAGTTAATAATTTATTAAAGAATAACTGCTCGTCATATGTAGACAATTTCGCAGCCATTGGCCTAGCAGCATCCTCGATAGAAATTATTCTGTCGGCGATGCCGCTAGTTTCCAGGTCTACCACGTTCTACGTCTAAGTCTTATGTTTATCGCACTTATTTTTAACGCACTTATTTTTAACGCACTTATTTTTAACGCACTTATTTTTAACGCACTTATTTTTAACGCACTTATTTTTAACGCACTTAGTAATAATCCCACGACGGCTGTTTTCTTTCTTGAGCCTGAAATGAAGTATCCCACGGTGGATGATCGACGTCTTCTTTCACACGCTTATTTCTAACGCACTTATTACTAACGCAATTATTACTAACGCAATTATTAACGCACTTAATAATAATCCCACGGTGGCTGTTTTCTCTCTTGAGTCTGTAATTGAAGAATCCAACGGCGGATGATCGACGTCTTCTTTCGCAAGCTTATTTCTAACGCACTTATTAATAACGCACTTATTAATAACGCACTTATTAATAACGCACTTATTAATAACGCACTTATTAATAACGCACTTAATAATAATCCCACGACGGCTGTTTTCTTTCTTGTGTCTGAAACTGAAGAATCCCACGGCGGATGGTCGACGTCTTCTTTCGCACGCTTATTTCTAACTTAGCCTAGCCTTAACGCACTTATCACTAACGCACTTATTTTTAACGCACTTAATAATAATCCCACGACGGCTGTTTTCTTTCTTGAGCCTGAAATTGAAGAATCCCACGGCGGATGATCGACGTCTTCTTTCGCACGCTTATTTCTAACTTAGTATAATAGCCTTAGAAAACTATACATCGGTCGCCGCTGGCGAACAATTATCGGGCCAAAAAAGGACAGAAATACGAAGCAAGAAAGAAGTCCTTGATTCGTTTCACGCTGAAGTCAAAGAAGAAGTCTCTGATTAAAAAGCAGCAAAATCAGGGTGACGCGAGCAATCCGCTGTGAACCCGGCCAGTTCCACAGCGCTGAATCACTTGCACAACATGGCAACGTGAATCGGAATAAATAGAGACAAGCGAGATAGATGACTCTAAAGGATAACTGCTCGCTACATTTGTACATGAATTATACAATGTCGCAGCCGATCGGCCCAGCATTATCCTCGACAGGAATTACTCTATCGGCGATAATGCTGGTTTCCAGGCCCACCACGAGGAGGTTGCTGCGAGGGACCCATTCCTGTTCGCGAATTAACCCCTTGCTCTTTCGTTTCTTTCTCAATCATGATCGATACGATTATTTTGGCGTTAACTCTTTGCACTCGGAAGTATTTCGCTGGAAATATTCAACGTTTTCGAATTAGACGAAGACGATGCTTTTTTAAATGAACTCAAAGAAAAGTCACAAGTAAATTGAGAGACGAAGCTTTTTTATCAGAATGTTTCATACGCCGATGTATTGTACACAGTTCAATATTAAATATCAAATTTTATAGTTTTACTGCATCGAATCAAGTGGTGTGATCATTGATGATAGAAGAATATTTAAGTGGTATTCCAAAGAATCGAGTAATATTTATGATTAACCCCCTTTGCACTCCGAATTTCTTTTGCATTTTTTTCTCGATAACTCTGTATTATGATAATTGATTTGAAATGCATTTGAAGGAATAATTAGTTTGTAGAGAGCGGTTTAAATGATTCTTACTAATAATATTGAAAACAACGTAATATAATTTATATGAAAAATATATTGACAAGGAATCACAACTGTGAATAAAAAGGGTTAAACTCTGTTTGAAATCTTCACCGCGAGTCTGACACAGTTATTGTAAAAGCAAAAGGTTATTACAAAGTTCTTTCTGCGAGATATCCGGCTTATAGTAACAATATATAATAAATAATGATAAATGTAAAATAGCTTAAATAATAATCGATAGATTGCGAATTTTTATGCGTTCGTAGGAAATTTCAAAGTTGCACGGAATGTGCAAAATACGAAGAAACATAAGAGTATTAAATATTCAAATCTTGGTGCTGTTTTACAATATTTGCTGGAAAAAACAATTTTCTATTGCAATTCTATGTCTTCAATTATATTCTGAAAACGTTTTAATTCGCATAAAAGTTCACAGTCTAATAATACTAATAAATAAATAAGAAGTAAGTAAAGTAGTTTACAATAGATGTGGAATAATAGTAACGCATATACATATAACGCAAATACAATCATTAACATACGAGTACCATAATTATTAGTCAGATGATATCAAAATAATTGTGACATGCTTAAAAAATATCATGCAACTGCTGGGAACCAACGCTTGGTTCCAAATATTTTTCGGGGACATCAAATTTCGCAATATCATTATACGATTTGATTCAAAGATATAAAATAACTGAGAAACGCGTTATTTCGCGAAGCTATTTTATAAAACGATGAATTGAATATGAAACACGAACGCGAATGGTGCTTCGTCAACCACAACTCTAATTTATTCTGTATAAAATACAAAAACCACCCGTGCACCTTTATTTCTTTTTACGCAACTCTATGTGGGGAATTTCATGCAGCCATTTTAGACTGCAAGGACCAGATGCAGTCATTTTAAACTGCAAGCATCAGATGCAGCCATTTTGGCCACTGCGAACCAACGTGCGGTTCGAGCAATGGTTCCAGCATGTTTCTGGGCATTATTTAAATCGCAACACTAAGAAAACGCGTTCAATAAATATCGCAACACTAAGAAAACACGTTCAATAAATATCGCACCACTAATAAAACGCGTTCAATAAATATCGCACCACTAATAAAACGCGTTGAATAAATATCGCAACACTGAGAAAACGCGTTCAATAAATATCGCGACACTAAGAAAACGCGTTCAATAAAATCGCAACACTAAAAAATCACGTTCAATAAATGTCGCACCACTAAGAAAACACGTTCAATAAATATCGAACACTAAAAGAAACACATTCGATCAATATTTCAACTGTAATTACAAAAACAATTGTAACAAACCGCGATCATTCAATATCGCGACACTATACAACATCAAAATCGATTATTCTTTCAATCGCAACGCTATCACCACGAAAACATAATATCAAACTATAATTGAGCATTACAATAATCTTATCAAACGCGACTTGTCTGCGTACGCAACTCTATCATTAAAATTATTTCAGAGAACAACTAAAATTGATTTTAATCAAAATCACGATTACATTATTCGCAACGCTAATTAAAAATCGCGAAATGCCCATTATTGCTGGACGATGGGGCGGCTGTGGCCAGCCCAAACTAACTACAACTACAACTACAACTACAACTACTATAATTAATGTGAGTACAGTGACAAAGTAGTGACATGAGAATGACGCACCATTTACATGCTAAAATGGAGCGCCATTGATAGTTGCCCTCTTGAGCGACATTTTGTCGGGGCCTCTTCGGCATATAGCCTCTTGCTTTCTTCGGCACTTTGCCATTCCTGTTAAATAAAGTTGCTCGATGTCGAACCAGCATAATCAACAAATCAAAAAGGATTGTCAATCTTTTGAAATGGTTATAGAACGATTTCGTATATTTAATAGAAAGAAAGACTGGAAAAGTCATGTTCAAAGCTGATAAATCAATGGCTTCGTTCTGTTAACTCGATTCTCATTCATAAACGCAGCTATAAATTAGTTTAATCCATAAAAGAACGTCTCCAAATACTTGCAGGTTAATAACCATAGACCCGAATTATCGATCTTTGGAATCGATCACACACGTAGCGATCCATTGTCAAAATATTTCAGTTTATGAGCATTATTCATTGAAATTGATATTCTACTATCATTTAATTAACTTGATCCAACATTGCAAGATGCAAATTTTCAGATTTGTTGATTATCGTGTTCGACCGAACAAAAAGGGAACACAATAATGCGCACCTATTTCGTGGTAGATTTATTTTTATATATTTAAATACAGCAGAAAAAAGAAGTAATTAATGCTGAAAATCCTAGCTAAAAAATTGTTAATTGCAAGCTCTAACGGGCTAAGATTTTCTAATTTTCTTCCAAAAATGACTCGAAGTATTTAGAAAAATGATTATAATCTTTTAAAGATAAGAACATATTTTGAAATGGAAATTTATTGTCCTTCAAAGAGAAATAAGTAATAAAATTTGAAATATAAAGAAAGAATGACAATTGAGCAACATTTTCATGAGAATTAATCTAATCTGAATAAATGAGAAATATTTAAAAACCCTCAGGCAACACTTTCGTCGAAGCAAACGTTTTTAAAATCGAAGGAAAAGTATTTCAACATTGTTACTTCGACTCGCGTGTCTGCCTGTCGCGAATTGTTTTCTTGTACATTGTTCATTATTCATTCACGCAATTAGACGAACTTCAATGCGAACAAACGTTAATATTAATCATTAGAATTCTAGTTGATATTTGAGAATAAGAAACCAGAGACAAAATAATACATTTATATAATCAATATATCAGCATATTTTCATTTACTTTCATTAACATTTATATTGAATAATTATGAACGAAACTACAGAACTTCTTCTTCTTAGAATTCAATAATAAATCACATTAATGCAAATTCTATAATTAACTTCAAACGCGACGTACAAGAAAACCCTATCCTATCTAATAAATACATACAGAAATGTCACTACTCTCGGGTATAAAACATATCCGAGGTCACTGTACTCGCAAAATCAAAAACTACTAAAATGCTACCAGTCACCGGTGCCATTGCGGACCTTTCGCCCTATGACATGATCGGTAACCGAAGCAAAAGAAAGCATGCGACTCACCGATCGTTGACACAATCTGCACAGGACTCCGAACAAATTGGGAAGTGTGGTTGATCCTGGATAACCACTGATCAGCATTGTTCAGCAATGTTCAGCAATGTTCAGCAATGTTCAGCAATGTTCAGCAATGTTCAGCAATGTTCAGCAATGTTCAGCAATGTTCAGCAATGTTCAGCAATGTTCAGCAATGTTCAGCAATGTTCAGCATTAATTAACACTAGCAAACACTGCTTAACATTGTCCAATACTGTCCAACAAAGTCTAGCACTGTTTAACATTGTCCAATTTCATACAACAAAGTCTAGCACTGTTTAACATTGTCCAATTTCGTTCAACAAAGTCTAACACTGTTTAATATTATCCAATACTGTCCAACAAAGTCTAGCACTGTTCAAAATGTCCAATACTGCTCAATAAAGTCTAACACTGTTCAATAAAGCACGAAGTCCACAACTACGCGAGACTGACTGATTATCTAGACGACGATAGAGGAGAGAGCTCCTTCGCGAACGGCGACTCACGGTGAACTAATACTAAAATTTCGGAATCATTATCCCCTTGTTTCCCATTTTTCCTCCCCTATCAGCGATATTCGGCGATTTCCGGTCGCACTCGCTATCAATCCCCACTATTATTACCTGTGGCTATTTAACTATTGAAAGAATGTAAGGAATGTCGGGGTACTTTACTTCTGCGAAATGGATTCTGTACTTAATCCTCTTATAAAGGATTTTTAGCAACACCCAAGGTACCTGCGAGTCCGTAATCAAAAACACGAGGATCAAGCGATCATTAAATTTCTGGAACTGCCCGACGGTGGACCGTAGTCAATACGAAAATATTTCATTTTGTGCGCACTAGTCAGTGGAATTTATATTCTATTGACATTCCGCTTTCTTCGAAATTTTCACGTCGCAGAAACTGAGTTTATTATTCCCCGAAATTGATACCCTTGGTTAAAATTTATTTGACACTGAATTTTCATCTAGTATCTTTTACATCCTGCTAATGGCAGTAATCGAACGCGCAATTCTTTTACACGAAAACATCGATTCCTCGGTTCTGTTTCGCGGAAAGATTTTCCGTTCAAAGGAAAAAATCTTTGGTCGCGTTTCGGGAGAACACCACGGTCGATTTACTTTCGGGGGAAGCCATTTTGAAGTTCCCCAGCCGCGCCATTGTGCCGCCGCGGTTCCCCTTAACGTTCCGCTAAACTCTTCGCGCGCGATACACGGGAATGGCAGCAAGCACAGTTGTCGAGGGACCTTTTCGTCATACGTTTCAAAAGGAGCCTTTCGTTTCTTCGGCTCCCTCCGTGGAATTTATATTGTTCGAGTATCGCGATACGTTGAGTGTAATTCCGCGCGTGAAGCACGGATCACGTGGAAATTCGTGTGAAATATCACGAGGAAATTGAATCGATCGTTGCCTGGCACACGCCACGAGAATACGTTATTCTCTTTACAGTACAATCCATTCGGGATAATTTACAACTTTGCGTGGAAGATACACGTGTCTATACGAATCACAGCGTTTCGTATCAATATTTCCACTCCGATTCTCGCAGGAACCGCGAGCCTAGCTCTCATTTATTAATCGAATGGTTGTTTCTTAACTCTTAACGACATCCTTTTCCAGAAAACATAACTTTAACCATTAACGTACCAAGCTATAGAAAACAATAATTTCTGTTGCTACATACGCAGCATTGGACCTAGTAAAAGTGCGTCTATTGCGTCTATTGTTCATTTAACGACAAAGCAGGATCTTCAATCCTCCATTACGCGATCGGGCCATTGTAAATCCTGAAACAGCTGGTAACTTCTAATAAAAATCTCGAAGTCCCTGAAAGATCACATTAAAAATTGCCCGAAGTGCAAAGGGTTAACCAGTTAACGTGTTCTTCTTCGTTTCGCTTCGATCTTTCATTGAAATACACTCTACGTGCAATCGTCCTGCGTTCAACGAGTACACGCTCCATTTTTCCACAGTTAACTGGTTGAAATTGGTATTTCCCGTTGCAACTGTTCTTTCTACGCAAATTATCCATCGTTCGCTCATCGTTTGTCCGTTCCGCTCGACTTGAAAGCATCCTTTCCGCCGGCCTCTCGGCCGAACGAGAAGCGCGCGTCACGGTTCTTCCTTGAAACGATGATCGCCCACTTCCGAGCAATTATTCGAAGGCGACGAATGTGCTCGGGCGTCCGCGTCTCGCCTCGCCGTTCGCTTTTGATCGTTAATTGAATTCTTCGAGTTATCAATCGTAGGAGCCGCGCGCGCTGCGGCCGAAGAGGAGCGCGTTCACTTAACGCGCGGCGACGATTTATCTTTCGCGGAGAGCCACCCACTGCCGAGGAATCGGGTCAGAATGAAATCCATCCCCCGGCCATTGTCGGCGCGTCCAATCGAATAACGTAAAACCAGCGAAATAAAACCGGCAAAAATAGCTGCGGGGGCTTTTATCCTTCCCGAGAGCCGTATTGTTATCTAATTTCTGGCGTTCCATCCGACGCTCGGACGCCGGGGCCCTCAAGGTTCCGCAGGAAACGCGATACCGGGATAAGGGACGATAATCGCGCGATGGAAATACCGAAGTGGAAAGGAATTCGATACTTTCATTGGCGGATTTACTTTTCTCCGTACGTCACGTCGCGATGGGACACTTTTTAATAGACGGTCCCCTTTTTCAGAAGAAGCAGAAGGGAAACATATATATTATAAATATTTTCCTTTTCTGGAAGGGAAATGGGAAAGGGATATAAATATTTTCCTTTTCAGAAGAAAGAAGGGAAATAGCCTTCCAAATGACTTCATTTATGGACGAGCCATCCATTGGTCAGATCGATTAACCCAACTTTTCGAATTTCCTCGAGTTCGATCGTTAAAATGTTTGATTGGCTATTAACCTTTCGTAATTGAAAGAACTTTCCTCGCTACCGGCTTTAGTGCCGGGAAATAAAAATTCTGTTGGTCATGTGGAAATCCCAATAATAATATATCACTTGAAGAACACGCTATGTTTAAATTTTAAATGCACACCACTGCGTCACGTTTCTCTGCTTTCTGTTTCGCGGAGTTAATCGCTTTGGCTAGTGGTTAAAACGTCTTCGACGGAAATACTTCATATTTAACTTAATCTTCCGTTGGTATCATCTCTTTCTCCAATTGCCAACTATACGTCTCTTTCCACTGAAAGAGTAAGTCGAGAAAGACAATAATTAACAAGGGAAACAACGAAAAACGGAGAGGAATGTTTGCGTCTCGACGTTGAATCGAAGAATTCGCTCGTGGAATCGGATTTCCATTGAACCGAGTTTCCAAAGATTGAATGGACAAGGTCCTCCCGTCGAAGAAACGTCGGCCAGACGGATCGCGGCGAAAAGAAACGTATCGTCCCGCGAAATATATGTTAATTACGGAGCCGGGGCGAGTCGCGAGGCGGTTAATTCCCCGAACGGGGTTTCCGCGGTGAAAAGTCAAGGTTCCTTTGCTCCGGCGGTTGATTAAGAAATAAAAGGAGCTGGAGTGTGTTGTTCGGTAATGAGACCCGAAGGGAGGCCAACGGTATCTCGCGGATGGAATAAATAGCACGACGTCGATAGGACGGTTTCCGGTACAGGGGAACGCCGTCGAGGGCTGCGTTGCTCGAATGACTGAGCAAAAATAACTAGACTGCGCGTCGCTTGTCTCTCGACGATAATAATGATAAAGGCACGCGGTGCGCGAAAGTATCTTCGCCGAAGCTTAATCAACTTTCCAATTACTTTGCGTCGTAATTAAGGAAACGAAAAACTTCGGCGTGGCGTCGTTAGAGCCGACGCGCACAAAAGAAAGCGCATAAACGACGCGGGAATCGTTTGTCGCGATACATCTACGTTGTTTTCTTGAACTGTAGAAAATGAACTATAGAAGTGATTGGAAAATTGATTAACAGACGAATAATTGGAAAATGCAGAATTCCAATTCGAGCATATATGAAATATCCAACTTTCTGTAGCGTTCACTGGAGAAAACTGTTCCATCGTGATTCTGTTTCTAAATTCTTGAAAATTAGAGCCTCTAAGTCAAATGATTTGACACAGCAAATCTGTAAACTTTGATATTTAGTATTAAACTTTGTATAGTGCGTCAATGCAGGAAATATTGAAAGAAAATAGTTCTCGATTCATGTGAGATTTCATTCAATCTAGGAAAATGTCGTCTGTACCTCATTAGAAAATATTGAATATTTCCGGTGAAAAACTTCTGGAGTACAAGGGTTAATGATCTGCATTCCACTCGTTAAACTTCGATCGAGATAGTTTCGAGTATCGTACGCTATTATAAACGTTCCAGTATCATGAAAATATTCGAGAATGTACACGGAAATCATCATAATGGCGTCGTCCCGATGCCCGCATGATTTGTCATCATAATTGGAAGTAAATATTCATAATGTATCGAAAAACACGAACCGTAGAGCCTTCCAGCGGGACGGGAAGCGACGAATATTCATAACGAGCGGAACAATATTATAATTAGATGCTCTTTTATTCAGAAGATTCCATCGCCGAGAGAAAAATCCCATTGCGATGAATAAGCATCCGCGGCCGCGAGATTGTCCGAATATTTTGCGCGCCCTGTTATCCGCGTTAATTAAAATTCAAATTAAACTTCCTTCCTATTAATTAAAATTACAGAAATCCGGCCCGCCCGTTTCCCGAAAAGCGCGTTTAATATCTTAATTCCCGGCGCCCGTGTTAACGTTAAATTGCGCGTGCCGCTTAAAAAAGAACTGGTGAAAGACCAGTGAAAGTAGAAGAGCGGTTGTATTTTTATGCATTGAAACGATGATTTTTATCGCGCCACGCTCGTGACGAAAGCTTGAATGACATTCGGTAAATATGAACGTCGGTGGATCCTTTCGAATTTGAATTAGATATTGCATTATTATTCTAAAATGACAATATATAATGTATCTATATAGTAATAATTAAAAAATCATATAGTAATAATAATGATAAAGAACTATTTTCTGTTGTTAATTCCTAGTAAATCAACTTCGTATAAACGACTCAAGTCATTTCCACGTTTCAATGCTATAATAAGATTATACAATATAATGAAATATAATCGAAACAAATTGTTTGCAGAAGAGGAACGATTTCTCGATTAAAAAATATATAAGTTCGTTAACTGCTGTACCAAGAGATCATCGAATTATTAACGAAATTCCACGGATAACGGTGAGCCACGTTACTCGTGTTTCAAAGCTCATAATTAAATCGGACCTGTAATTGAATTACGCGAAGTAATCAATTCACCGAAATTCCTTTCGCCACGGTGAATTGATGCTTCCGGTCCGATGATTTAATCGATCGGCCGGAAAGGCGAACTTTGACCCGAGGTACCCTTTACGCGGCCTGACAAAAAATGGGGGGAAACGTTTCGGGAAAGTATTCGATAGGTTTTATGGATCTATCGACCGCGCCGCTGTGCCTGAAACAGTCGAAAACTCGATCCCGCTCGTCTTGCCCGCTGAAATTCCCTTTCAGGGCCTTTCTCGTGCCGGGTGAATTCGTTTTATCGGCCATCGGACCCGCGTAATATTGCCAAGAAATTTTATACGGTGACAAGAGAAGAAATACTTCCTTGAACTCTGTCCTGTGTTTCCATGTGAAAAAGGATGTTCGATCGAGTTGCTATAGAGATTAGGGATGTCGTTTGCTGGGCATTAATATCTTCTCAAGAAAATTCGTTTGAGATGTGAGAGAAATGTTTCTCGTTTCGATTAATTATTCTGAAACGCTCGAATTTAGATTGGATTAGGCTTAATTAGACTTTAAAAGTTGAGTCTTCGAAGCTCCAAAGCTTAACTTTGAAAGTCGAGTCTTTGAAGCTTCAACTTTCAACCTTTAAAGTTGAGTCTTCGAAGCTCCAAAGTTAAATTTTGAAAAGTTGAGCTTCAACCTTTAAATTTGAGTCTTCGAAGCTCCAAAGTTCAACTTTGAAACGTCAAGCTTCACCTTTAAAGTTGAGTCTTCGAAGCTCCAATACTCAACTGAAGCTTCGAAAGCTCAACCCTAGCCTGGAAATCTTCCAACAATCACACATATAATACCACATTGAAAACAACAACAGTTCTCAAAACCCTTTAAATGTCAAAGTTCACTCTTCAATCCAAGGTTAATATTTCCGCATCTAGTCTTCGAGTACAAAGACTCCATCTTTTCGCACTCAACCCTCTGCAGCTTTCAGTTTTGCAACACTATAGCTCGGATTGTTATTCGAAATACGCGTGTGCCCGATTCCGAAAAACCCGGCGAGAGAGAACGAGTAATAGAGTGCTGGGGCGAGATACGGGCTGTGCCTCGAAGATACTCGATATCGACGAGCGCGCACTGCGAAACGGGAACAAAGGGAAAAGTGGCCCCGGCGCGATACGAGCCAGCAGCCGCGAGCCGGAAACGGCTCGAAAGCTTTGCGGAATCGTGGGCGGCGAAGGAAACCCCGTTAACGCTAGACCAATTCGTATCACGGTCCCTTCCAGGCCGAGGCTCGCGTTATTATTTCGAAATATCCATCGTCGCAGACTCGTGTCGCGTTTCCGAAGCTTTCGTGACATTGTTTGCGGCAAATTTTATTCGGTCAACCCTTCGCGGACGAAATTGTATTCAATTGAAGCTCGTTTAGATTAAGCTGCCTTATTCGATCCTTCATAAGGCAGTACTGTGAGGTACGCTAATCAAAACTGAAACATGGAAAACGTGTATTCTATGAGAATAATCTGTTTCCTTTTGCGTTGAGATTTTTCGTGTTTGCATTAAAGATGTAAACTACGAGAGAATAATTGGCGATGGATTGAATCCTTAACTGATCCTTTGTTTAAGTCACTGATTTGATTTGCTCGAATTTGTTTGAACAAACTGGAGAATCGAATTTTGCAATTGAGGAAGGAAACATTGAGTCAGCGAACAAGAAACGTCTTTCATCGGAGCATTGGTAATTCAAAAATTAAATTGTCCTCTGTTGATTTTTCTAGCAGGTTTTGGACGTTTCGGATTGCGAGAGAAAGCTGCATTGTTGTTTACTCGGTTCGGGCCCGGGCAAAAACAGTCGGAAAGGATTCCGTGAAACTTGAAACGTATACGGTGTTGATCACGCCGAAAATCGTTGCCTAAAACAGTCCTCGGTGAAAATAAAGTGAAATGAAGGTTACGAACGGTGATCTGAATACTGGGTAAACATTCTGACATAAATCAGGTTCTCACTGTCTAGAAAATTGCTGTGAAATCTATTAAAATTCTATTTAAACGAAATGTGTCTGGAGAATCCAGAAATTTCTTGAATTGTTGTCTTTTCTTTCAGTATCATCGTTGTCAAAATTGTCATCTGTAACATTTACTTCTCCTTCTTCTCTCTGATATTATTTACTTTCTGTAATATTTCCAATCTTCATGAGTTTCTTCGGTACAAAGCACATTATTTGAAAGCGTATTTATTTGAAGAGAATAAAGAACGTCTAGAGACAAATGAATGTTGCCTATAAGTCGTGATGAAGTTGCCCGGCTACTTTTATTGGCTGGCAATCGTCTTCTTACAAGCCACAAGAATCGCGAGTTAAGAGGATACCGCAATAAAGGATCACACAAGCCAATAAACGATGAAAAAGGAACAGGGAGGATTCGTAATCCCCCGCCGCGGAGCGTACATCCCGTGGATGATGATCTCTTAAGACGTCCCGTCAGGTAAAAGTCAATTAAGGGATGCAACGAGCGTCGAGGATGTATTTTAAAGCATTCATCCCCTATTATAGCGGAGCAAGAAAAAATACAGAGGGAAAGATAAGAATCTTACACGGAATTTAATTTTTCATACATAATATTGCACAGTGATTAGTCAACTTTTCATCGAAGCTGCTTATTCCAAATCTTTTGAATCATTCGAGTATTACACTGTAAAGATTGTAGTAAATAAACGAAAACATTGGTAGCTTATATTGTTAATATTACATTTATGATATTAGAAAATCAGTTGCTATTTAAAACTGTTTCAAATCTCGATGCCTATCGTTCTACAGAAATCATTCGATTATCAAGATCTTTCTTCGCCTTCTCACTTAAGCTCCTACTTAAATAACTAAACTTAAATCAGTGTCACTGTCAAACTAAACATTCGACTCAGCCTACAAATTACCACTTACTTCTGCCATTTGATTTGACCGAAGAAAATTGTAAAATTACAAGTTCAATATTAAATTTCATATAATATACGAACACATGGAACATCGAAATAAAATAGTTCTGTCACTTAATTCATGCAAGGTATTTCTTCATGTCAATTGCAAGAAATATCATTGACATTTCATCAGAAAGTAATGAATATTTATCGAGAAAAATACTCTCGATTGCAAAGGGTTAAATATCAGCAGTCTATTTAAACGAATGGCGATCTAAAATGAAACGAGCAGCAGAGAAAGCAGTAGAAATGATGGAGGAAGGTACACGAAACCGGAAACGCTATCGCGGAATGATAGAAGCTCGCAGGCGAAGGGTCCGCGATATATCGGCGGAGACACTTACGAAAATGAGACGGGAATTCGGATGATCTGCATATCTCAGCGAAGGATTCAGGGCGGTATAATGGAGAATGCGACTCGTCCGGGGGCGACGGGGGGCTCCCGAGTTTTCGTGGAATAAAAATGACTACGGGACTAGACAAGCGATATAACGGCGGAGGCAACAAGCGGCGGCTCGGCTCCGGGAAAGCGAAGGAGAACACAATTTGGCGGAACTGGAATGAGATGTACCGAGCTCGCGGAGCGAGCTGACAGAGAATATTTCAACGGAGAAACGTACTCGAGCGACCGATTCTATAGGAATTCTTTCAGCGGCGTTTCAATCCCCGCGAACCGTCCGAGCCGCATTATCTATGGCGCTTTTACGGAACGTTTCCGTTCCGACACACCGATTCGCGTTCCCTAAGTGCCTCGACGGCACAATTATCAATAGAATTCACGCTTCTGCGAATCGAAACACATTCCTCTTATGGAATGTTTAGAGAATTCGATATTCTTCAGATTCACGGGTTCTAGAGTTAACCCTTTGCACTCGAAAGGTGACTCAGTCACTTGATTTGATACAGCAAAACTATGAAGTTGAATATTCAGTATTTTAGATTAAAATTACATTTTGCGATGTGAAATGTTTAAATAAAACAGCTTTGTTCCTCAATTTATCTGTGAATTATCATTAAATTAGTTTCAAACAATGTCGACTATATTTCATCAGAAAATGTCCAAATATTTCTACCGAGAAACTTCCGAGTGCAAAGGGTTAAAAATGTATAGAGCATCGAATGGATTTAATACGTGTTTCCGAAGGAAATTTCGAAAAACCTACGAGCGCATTAAATCGGCGCTTTCTAATCTCGCGTTCGCAATCAGCGTGCAAACACGCTCGCCTTGATTCCTAAATAGACCAGGAAATTGATCGTATTTGACAGTGGAAAACCAATATCGGTTTCCTTCATTACAGTTTCAATTTGATACGATGACACTTCATGAATATATTACCACGTCATCCGGCGTAGCTAGAAAACTGGAATGTCGCAGCCAGTCGTGGCTGCTCCATTTACGGCCACGGAGAAATTGCTGTTCGTTTCGCAGGCGGGATCGTTTCCAGTTTGTCAACGCTCGTCATTGGTATTCGGTCTCGCCGCTGATCATCCGTGGCTCGGAATACAGATTAAATCGACGGTTTTATAGAAAAGTGCAGCTTCACGGGGCGCACTATATTTTTCGCCGGAAATAATGTCGGTTACGATTCACTGAAACTCGACGCGCGCTCTGAAATCGAAGCGAAACGTAAGTTCGGCTCGTCTCTTCGTGGCTTCATCGCGATTTTTCGCTTCTGTTGCAAAGCGAAATGAAAATTTGGCCACAGTGCTATTTTTATATTGAATTAGAGACTGTAGTAAGTATTTTGGAATGTTCTCAGAGCTGTACGTAACTCGTGATGAAGAATCAAGCTGATAAATGGGGGAAGTTTATAAAATACGACGCAGTTAATCGTGACGCAACGGAAATCACGTTTCGTTATCGACGTTCACCGCGTCGTCGAAGTGGCAAAGGATGTTTCAAGATTATTACATTCAGCGAGAAACGTAAAAATGAGAAGGTAATAGCCCGGTAAGTTCGTGACGAGGTTCGACGGACGTTCCGTCAGTTTTCCGCGCGTCAGACGCGACACGACAGATTGGAGGCAATCAAACGAAAAATTCGATAATTGAATTCTGCGTTTCACCTTCCGGAATTATTCAGTTTATCGTCCCGGCGTCTCCGAATATATGCAACACTCTGAAATTATCGGGATTCAATTTTCGGCGTGTCGCGCGTCAATTTGTGATGGGGAAACGTTCATTTCTAGCTGGAATTCTGAATAATATAATGTGCCTTTAATTCGTGAAGGCGAAATATATTTCAAGCAATCGGGAAATTGAAACAGCAAAAACCGAAGTCCCAAAATAGCTACAACAATCTTCCGAATCATCCATGAGCAAACCGTGGCCTTTAAAAATTTCAATTTCTAAATATATAAATCATATTCTCCACTCTAAACAAACTAATCATATTCACCACTTGATTGGTGCATGAAAATTGTAAAATTTCGTATTCAACATTAAGTCTCGAGTAATCTGTCGATACTATAAATCTGAAAATAAAATACCATTGTTCACCTTATTTAGATTCCTCGTTGAGTTTCGAAAAATGTCATCTGCATCTCATAAAAAACACTCTGAACATTTCTAGTGACAACTTATTGGAGTGCAAAGGGTTAAATTTAACGCGATTCGCATAGATATGAGGTTTCACTTTCAGTTTAAACGATCGGGAAGCCTCTCGAACCGCTGAAAAATCAATAACAAACGAAAAGACGAGGAAACAGAATCGGGTTACGAACACGTAGAACATATTTACTTCCGCGGCGTCGATAAATCTTCGCGCGGCGAGCAGTTACAGCGAGCGTTACGGAATGCAGAGCCACCGTCCCCGACGTGTCGTCGGACCCGATATCAAAAACCCGTCTGCCGGTTATGCGAGGGACGGAGGGAGGACGAGCGTAGGAGGCGGCTGAACACTGTCAACCGAATTTCATTTATCAGCGGCGTTTCCCCCGGAAAATCGATGGAAATTGCTCCCCGCCGTAAATCCGTGGAATCGCGACGCGAACGGCGCTGGTCGCCTAAGACGGAGCCTGCTGGAACGAAACGGAACGGAACGGGATCCGCTCCTCTTATCGCGAAAGCTCTCTCAACATTCGGTACGTGAAATTGAAGCTTTGGGTACGTACTTCAATCTGCGAGTGCTTTGGATAAGAAAGAATTACGGGGAACCATTGGAAATTATATGTAAATATCAAAGATGACTGCTAGATTCGAACTTCGGGGATCGAATCGATTTTCTGAATGATCGACTCGAAGATTCTTCAACTTTTAGTATATGAAATTATAGCTTCGAGTGTATACTTTAATATGCAAGTAGTTTCGATGAAAAGTAATCACGGGAATTCATTGAAAATGGCGATCGAGCTTAAAAAGCGACCAAAGTTGAAACCGACTTCCCAAGTACGAATCTACTTCGGAATTGCTCAGACTGTATTCCGTCTGCGCGAGTTACCGGAAACGTCACGATGAACATTTCCGCCCTTTTGCGCAGTATTTTTGATACAAAATATAAGATTCTTTCTCCTAAGTCCCAGAAACCACAAGAGAAGCGGGAACCGCGCGACGTTGTTTTCCTCGTGACACGCGCATTCAGTCTCGTTACATTCACGGAAACTGTCCCCTGTCAGCTTTAAATCGCATATGCAAGACTTGTCCTCGGTTCTCACGGGAACGCGAGCTTACGGGTGGTCTAAAAATGAAAGAGAGAAAGGGGCTGGCCGGCGGAGAGGAGAAAGACTTTTACAAGAAGATCCCTAAGCGTCTCTAAATTCGTGGCAGGATTTGCGGTGAAATAGAAGTTCGGTAGAGGAGAGCCGGCCCCCGGTAACCCGGAGATTTCCGCGTGCATATTGATATCCTTTATCAATTCCGCTGGGACGAACGGATAAGCCGCGGACAAACATTTCTTCCTTGTGCTTCATTCTTCTAGCCAAATCCTTTGCTCACCGCTGTCTCCAATATGGCTACTAACGGGTTCACCTATTCTTCGCTCTTTCTGGACATTGGGTCGCCCAGAAGCTAATGCGGTTAATAAATTCGAACGAAATAAATAATATTCTCTCTAATCATTCAAGAATTCACTCGTTCCTTCGTTTGTTCGAGGTCAGAAGCTCATAGACTCTGAATACGTTGTATAATATAAATTTTATATTAACACTAGGTCCACGGAGCGCGTCAATTTGACGCAGATTGAACTTTACAAACATTATTTGGTAAATGTTTCGGTTTTCTGATTGTCTATTTCTACATCTACAGTTTCCAACATCTAAATTCACGAATATCAACTTCCCCAGGAACAATAGAATAAACTAAAATAAATGTAAACCTAGTGTTAACACTGGATTTCACTGCATTGGCTTCTGACTTCAAATTTCGGTTCGACACTAAGGAACTTCTTCGAATATATATAAAAAACAGTGTCCCACATTCGGCTGACACGACAGCGACAGTGTCAAACAAAGAAAGCAAATACTTCAAACACCCCGTCTCTATCAACGAACGCGACAAATCCAGACTACAATCAAGCCTAATTACATCGTTCCCCGGCGACACGCCAGAATCATCCACCGTCGGAGCACGTTTCCGTCGGACGCTCGGAGACATCGCTTCGCATAAAGATCGGACGACTAGCGGCGGATTCGACGCGTCTATCCGAAGAGAGTCCTCTGCGGCGAGGAAACCTATCGCTCCGAACGGTGCGTCTCGCGCGGCCGTGGTTGCGCGTGACGCCGCGCCGCCCTCCGCCGTGAAAAGAAATTTTCCCCGCACAGCTACTCGCGTCGAAGCGGCGGAATACTTCGAGTGAAATGTAGCAGGAGAATCCGACGAGATCCAGCGTACGCGCGGGGAATCGATAACCGATTCACGGATCACGGGAGAAGCAAACAAGGCGCGAATCCATCAAAACAGACAACCGCGGGGACGGATGATCTATGGATTCCGGCGCGACGAGTTTCCATATCGTTACCCTTTTTGTATCGGCCCCGAGGGCTCGACCCCAAGAGCTCGCCGGTCAAAGACGAACGATCCGTCGCGTTCGGCTCCGGGCGATTCGACGTCCGCGTTCCGGATAAGTTGCTTTCATAGCGATCCGAGCACCGTAAGCAACGCGATTTCCGCGGGACGGGACTTCTCGACGGATTTATGTGCGTCGACTGTATGGGGAGTCGTAGGAACTCGTTTCAGGAAACGTGGGAAATTGTTAGAACGAAATGATCGAATAAAAGAGTCTGAACTCGAAGATAACTGGCTCGAAGATGACTGAACGTTATAGAGATCGGAATGGTTTAATAATAGGAATAATTGCGAATGATTTGCTTTTCAATTAGAAGCTAGAACCGACCGTATTTCTGGAATTGAATACTTTCGCCGGCGTTCGATTTGAAGTCGCAAATGGCTGCCGCGAGGAGAGTAATGCGGTAATAATGCTCCGAAACAACACACCTGCGACTGATACTATAATATTGATACACGAATGAATATTCAAACTAGAAATTCGAATGTGGTAGTGCCGTAAATAACTGGATAATACTGATCAATGAAAGAACGCAAACATTAATAGACAATACGGTGATTTCAACTAAACGAATTCTATCGTTTCAGATTATAGCGAGGAACCGATTTTGTACTCGTGAAATAAACAAATTATCTCTGAAATTCCGAAACGTAGATAATGCAGCTACATGAATCATTAACGCGTTAAGCGACGTCGGTCACCGTGACGGACACATCTTAATTACTTCAAACAATTGTAACATGCAAGACAATCGTTGTCCGATGGAAACGTTTAATAACGTAATTAAGCTGATAATAGCGCGATGCAAGCATTGTAACGCCGAATAATGAATAATCATCCTGTTTTTCTCTGCGTCAAAGGAAAAACGGAGAAGATTTTCGTGGCGCTCAACGTGTTAAACGAAATACCGAAATCTTAATTCCCATCGTTCGAAAATCCAGCCAGAAGCACGGCAGAACTTGCGAATCGATCCGACACGTCACTTCTGGCCTGCACTGTCACAGTCCTCGCGCTCGCTGTTCAAAGGGCAACACCGGAATTGGCAGCTTCAGTTCATGAATACGCGATGCGCCTCTTCTTTGACAATTTTCTTTTGTTATGCGTGTAATAATGTCCTTCGCACACGCTCGAATATTCATGAACAGATATTTTCTTTTTGCGCCGCACCGCGCGGAGCTCGATCCGTTTCCGGCGGCGCCTTTTCACCTCGCCCTCTCGTATCGAATAGGATGTGACGTCAGTGGTAAAGTAAGGGATAAGTCTGACCGGCTTAGAACTCCGGGATTCGTTTACGAATAGGAATAACCGTGAATGCGCGCGACTCCTCGGGGAAACCGGAATATAACGCACTCGCGAAATTCTCGTTGAATATTCGAATGAATTTAAACAGCAGGCTAACGAGTTTTACACGCCTAGGGTGCTTCTCCATTTTTTGTTAACACTTCCGACCACCTAAGAACTATAATTACGAAATCCTTCGTTATCTTCAGTTGAACTCGTTCAGTTAATTCGGTTAGGAACTGTGTTTTGTAAAAATAACCGCATTTGATGAATTCCAAATAATCCAACGTCAAAACTTACTGAATAACAAAAGGAAAGATAAACAGAATAAAAGGCAATACGTTGCTAAGTGAAAAGTAGGGGATCTCCCCATTCGGTTGGCTAAGTGTTAAGCGACTTGAACTTCCGTCAGGATATTATTTTACAATTCAGTAATCGTTTGTATAGACGATGAAACATTGCGTCAATTGGAAGTAGACTATTTACTGGTTCGTTTAACGTGGAAATCAGTAGCATTTCTATTTTCAACTTGGCTGTGGAAAATTGTATACTTTCTATCTCAATGCTTGAAATATATCTTTTCCAGTAATAACAATATTCACGAAAAGTTCTCCACTAGTTATGAAAACAGAATCTGATTTATCCCAACAGACGTAAAAACATTGAAAAACGATCGACTGTGCGTCGCGTGCACTGCGTGCAATTTTCCACTACCATTTTCCCCATAAATGCATGGAGGTCCGCGGTGTGGTATTAAGTGTCCCTGAATACGTGATAAATATTCAAACATGAAACTCGGACGAATATTTATTCGAAGCGGCTCGAAGATCGCGCACCGTTGACTTCTCGCCGCGCCTTCGATTTTCGGAACCAGCGATTTTTCATTGGAAATTCGAGGCCGATATCTCTCGCGGCGGAGAAATCTCAGGCTTCCCCGAATGCGGCGGCAGAGATAAACTGCCGAAAAATGCATTTGCATGCCGGGGCAGAGAGTTACGGCATAATACATATCGCGAACCGCCGCACCGCAGTGTTACGCGGTAAATTGAAATCCTCTCGCCGTTCGCGAGAACGTGTCCCGGGTATTTCGGTATTTCGTTCCGTTGAGGTCCGTCCCTTGCATTCGGATGATGCATTTTTGTAAAACGGTTTTTCTCGTGCAACAACGACCCGAGATTAATCTCTCTTTGCGCCCGATTCCTGAAATACTCCGACTCCTCGCGTTTCTTTACGTTCATTCGCGAATCTGAACACGTGGTGTCCTTTGCTTCTAATATTTAAGATTTCAGTGAATAATTCAATTTCTTATGGAAAGAGTTTTTAAGAGTTCAAAAATTCCCTTCCGCAAAGGGTTAAAACCGTAACAGGCATATATACACCTTTGCTTCTAACCTATTTCTATCAGAAAAGTAGTGTACTACCACTATTTTATTCGATGATGCATCGGTACGGTTCATTTTCATTAATTTCTCTTGATTCTATATGAAAATCAGTTCTAAAGGTGTCTATATAAAGAAACTCGACTCCACTGTGTCAATCCAGGGTAGCCACTGATAACCCTAAAAGGTGCACGCGACCTTAAACGCAAAATAAGGGAGAAGAATGGAAAAGGAGCCGAAGTTGGTACGATGTCGACTTTTCGTTAGGATATAATGGCTCACGTGCCCTTATTCGAGGGACTGGCTTCAAAGAAACGTTCCCGGGGGATCTCTTTCTTGAGGAGACGTTCGCAGATTTTATTTGGATGATGCTCCGATTCTAGCCCCGGTGAACGGAGCAGCAAAGATGAAAGCGGAAAGAGCTTCGACTGCCAAGCAATTTATACACAGTGTAGCCGTGCACATATATACTGCAGGTATTACACGGTATATAAAATGAAGAAGATAATAACGTCGCAGGGAATACGACGCGAAGTCGGGGAATCCCCGAGCAAAATGGCGGCGTGTAACGGAAGTTGCAAAGAATCAGGGAACTTCCCGGCTGAGCCATCGGAAGCGCAGGATTCCCGGGATATTCCTGCGATACTCGCTTCAAAAAACATCAAAAGAGATAATATCTCGCGGCAGACGTTCCGTTTCTAGATGGAAATGGCTGACGGGCGCACGGCGCGGCCATTTTCTGGACGAAACTCTCGATGACTTCGAAAGTACCAGTGATGCGAAGAAAGAGTTCAGACGAAAGCTGTAAGGTATAGAGCTAAACGAAGCTTTTTCAATCACAATGGATAGTTCGCGTGTCGATTCCAATGTATAAATAGAGGAATAGAATTGACTTGCATGAAATTGTTATTTTTCAAATGAAAATCTGTATCGGAAATGGCGACGATTTCAAAGAGGCGACGCGTGGCGTATGGAAAGAAATCTGTACTGTCGCTTCGTGATATTCCCGACGTCGTTCGAGACATCGAAAGGTTCGAATAAGGTTCCGAATGGAATAGAATTTTGACGTTTAATTGGAAATTTTTGATTGTAGAATGGAATTATTCGAAAGGTTGCTTCATTCTTTGGAAGACAGTTTAAGTGGAATGTTTTAGAGACTCGTCTCAATCGGGAAATAAATTTGAAAATGATCTGAAGATTTGAGAAATGCTTGGAGCTACAGTGGTAGTTTAGGAAAATAATTACAGGAAGCTCGTGGTTTGGGTCGGACGTAACAAGCACGATGTTTAGAAATTAGAAACCGGAAGGAGGATTTGTCCGACCAGCGCGACATTGTTGCCTGGCACTTTCCGTTCAGTTGGAATTTCTTGCGAGCGAACAAAACGCTGACGGCCGCCGTTTTTCAGTGTCAGAGGCGATAAGAAGTTGTAGAAGACACGATCCGCTGAATAAGATAACTGTCTAATGATCGCAAAAAGCTTCGTGACCGGAATGCGCTGCGCTACGGAATCTCAACCGCTGGAAAACGATGGCTTCGCCATTGCAAATACCGTTCTATCATTTGCATTCTACTCTTAAGTGTTCTATAAATCAAATGTACTCGACAAATTCAATATTCAACCTCTTACTCTGGAAATTCGTTCGGAGATTCGGCTAAATCTCGCGAAGAATTTTCTTTTTACCTATTTCACGCAGATAACGTACACTAATTTTGTTTATTAATCATTTTCTATACACTGGTACAAAAGAATCTAGCCTACGCAATGCAGCAATATCGTCGATATATAACAGTCATCGGCAATTTCCGAACAAAAACATCTAGACGTACTTTAGCTTCAATATTTCACATATCGATGCATCGTACAAAGCTTAACCCTTCACCGACGAACTACATATTACCAAGATTAAACATTCATATTTGGAGAACTAAATTCCACAAACGATTTAGTTACTAAAACAGCAAAAGACCAGTGCATCGTTTCTTTCTTTTATTTTTCATATTTGCAACACTAAGTCGCACAAGCGATTTGGTTACTAAAACATCCAAAGACCAGTGCATTCTTCTTTTATTCAAGCAATACATAACTCAGCGTCTGCCGAAGGTTCGGTACACTTCAAAGAGTCCTCCGCAAACGGTGAAACCAATAATTCATCAAAAGTATCGCCTGAATTCTCGAAACTTCGCGCGAACCGTAACTCGCGGCCGTGCCGCGGGAACGTCGCGTTGCAGGGGGTTCCCAGTGATAAACTAAACTTCCTGTATTGCTCGCGCGACGCTGCCTTAGAGGGTCGGTCGGGTGTAAAGGGTTAAAATGATATTTACCCAACTGTTCGGTTCCCAGGGAACTCTTTCCCGCGGCGTTCCCGCGGGCGAGCGCGCCGCCTGCGCCGGCCGCCATTGTGTATTCGGCGTGGACGGCGGCCATATTTCATCCGGGCGGGCCCCGACATTCTTACGGTTCTATTAAAACTCGAGGAGCATCGGCGCCGTCGTAAATTCCGTTAAATGTTTCCTGTAACTGACCGCGCGGATGTCACCGGCCGATAAACTTTTCATCCGCCGCGGCGCGAGTGCCATTAATTTCCCCGGGATATCGAGTCAGACGGTCAGCTTCGGCCCGCGCCGCGTGTATTTACGCGTGAAATACACGGGCCGCCGACTATCGCGTCCCCGGAGCAATTTGTTTATTCGATTTCGTCGGAATTCCGGCGCGGCGGGCGGCTGGCTCGCCGCCAACGTCGTTCTCGCGCCCCCGGAAACAGAGGAATCCTTCTTCGTCCGAGGGAATTCGGATCTCGACGTCGAGATTCCGGCCCGATTAACCGGTTAACTGTGCTTGACGATCATACGCGTCATCGTAAAGCTTGACACGATACCAATTCTTTCAGCGATGAATTCTTGATTTTTTCACATTTATTGTACGGATTATTCTGTTGTTCCCAGAGGAATTGGTGCTCATTTACTTAGATTTTAGAAATTTAAGCTTTAACTCTTTACTTTAAAATTATAAAATTTGATACTTAATATTGGACCGTGTATAATGCGTCGGTGCGTGAAATATTGGGATAAAACAGCTTTGTCTCTCAATTTACTTGTGATTTCTCTTTGCGTTAATTTCAGAAAATATTATCTTCGTCTAATTAGAAAACGTTATTTAAGGAAATCTTATTTCATCTAAGACACGTAGTTCGATTCGATGACAGTCATCTAGCAATGTGTTATTCATTACGCGTAACAGTTCGCAGGCAATGTCTGTTTATACTATCGTTCCGCGTAAGCGATTCTAGGCAGGAGTCGATTGTAAAATTCAACTGATCGATGGGAACGCTTATGTCCGGTCCCATAAATTCCGGAAACCATCCCCGCGTCCGAAACGAAAGCCATTTCTTCCCGGATAACGCGGGAAACGTGCGGAACGCGTCGAGTGAATTTCAGTCGTTGCACAGGCATCCTCATTCGTTGAACGGACGCTCACGGCGGTTCCGCTCGGTTTCTTCTTCGGAATACACTCGTCGATTCCGCTTTCAGATAAATCGAACTGCAGAAGGGACCACCGAAGTCCGTATTTTTAACCCTTCACGCGCATTCGGATCCGAAAGACACGAATTGAACAAAGCGATTCCCTGTTCTGCGAGAATACACCGGTTTCTTCGCTTACGAAACGTCGACGGCTCCTTCGTTGGTTTCGAATTAACATTATAATTAAGCTCTTGACACGCGAGTCGTGGTTCAACGCTTTGATCGCCGTGTCTCTTGAATTTGAAGTAACTTTTGTGTAAATTTAAAGCTACTGTCTTTTCTGTTATTTATGTTCTGCGTTACTTCTTGGAAGATTTTAGTTACATGCTTCATAACTAATATTAACCCTTTGAACTCTGTAGGCTCCAATATTGCACCAGTTATAATATTAAATATTTGAATGAATCTTCAAGAAACTACCCTAAAATTATTAGATTTACCACACATCCAAATTTTATACTAAGAAAGAGTAATAAGAGTAAGAGTTAAATGTGTAATCGCTGTGGAACAACTTGACTTCTGTTTCCTAAAGAAACTCGCTGGGATTGCGCGAATAATTCGATGATCGTTGATTAGGCGATCGAACGCGTCGGCACCGTTGGTTTCGTGGTTTTTCCCAATGAAATCGTTCGGTTCCGGTCCGGCCGATCGAGAGCATTCGATTCTCGACGGCGACACGACGCGATTATCGTCGCACGGACGTCCGACGATGAAGGCGGGCGCGCAGCCCGATAAGCGGGCGAACGTAATCGCGAAAGGGCAACAATGTAACGAGCCATCATTTCCATAATAACGTCACGAGATCATTTGCATCGGCGGATTAGCCTCTCGCGTCGCATGATCCGCTCGCGAGACGTCGCGACGTGATCGTGTTTACTCGAACCGTACAGAAAAATCGTGATTATTTCGAAAAGAAACCCTTCGACGCGATCGTGCTGCATTTTGCATAAATTCTTTAATCTCGTACTATTCCGCTTGATGCTGCGTCATTTGTCTGATGCGTTTATATCACTTTGTTCTGTAATTGTAATTCGTTTCTCTGAAATTCTGAGCGCGAGACACTATACTCTAAGGGCCAGTGTTAGTTTGTAGTTCAAAGTTAAGTACCAAGATCTACATCTTTAAAAATCATCGAAATCGACGTGGCAATGAATGTTCAAACACAGCAGAATGAAATTCAGTGGAATTCAGTTGCAATAATCATAAAATTCTTATAGTTTGGCGTACATTAAGTCGGTTCTACGCGTTTCCGACAAAATCGACGCAGCCCAGGAGCCTTCTCTCCGCGACGCACTCTGAACTCATCGAATGTCTCATCGTGGAGTCTTTTTGTAAATAATAAGCAAAATCGCGATAGGCAGGGCAACGAATCGGGAGAAGGGTGCACGGGTCAGGTCGCGGCGTCGCAGCAGGGAACGAGACAGTTCGGGCTGCGCCCGCAAATTGCGAAACGATCGATCGCACGCCGGCTGCCTCTTCGAATCCATTGTTACAGCTTTCCGGGCGAATGAAAAAAGAACGGCGACGCGCCGAGTGTCCGATGAATTAAATACACGGTGTTTCGGTAAGAGCGATAGGTTTTTTAATTGGAACGGACCGCTGAAGAGCGTCGTTCGACGTCCCGGAACTTGTTTCGTTCGCGATCCACTGATTATTAACGTCGCTATAAAACCGTTTCACTGTTATTAGTTCCCGAATTTTAATTACCGTTTTATTGCCAACGCTGTAAACCACGACATTCGATGTTTAGTAATACTGAAACGAAACGGATCTGTCCCTCGGCCCATCTGTCGTCGATCGCGACGCTTTTTCTCTCGAACGCGAAGATGTTCATGGACTCTTCTAATTTATTTTGCTAATTTGCTGTATCCGAATGAACCGAAGAGTTCTCAAGGATTTAAATTCTTCAATTTTCTACAGAAAACGACTGTTTGACGCTGCACGACGATCTAAACGTTTCGCGAAACTGCAAAAGAGCCGGCTGATCGGTAATTCGAGTGAAAGTCTCGCTATTAATATTCATCGCGACAAATCCGAAAATCATTCGCGACGGGTTTGCAAAAATTCCGGTCGCTGCATTAAGGAGCGGAGGGAAGGCAATAAATCATTCGCACGGAACGCAATCTTTTTTTCCACCTTTCTCCTCGAAGTCTGCGTTCCCCTTCCTCCTCTCTCTCTCTCTCTTTCTTACTCTGTTTTTTTATCCGGGTCCGTTATCGTTCCCCTTGGATCCGATCGCCATCGCGTGGCATTAACGTCGGACATTAATCAGCAATTATCAGTGGGCAGGTTCGACGAGGGATCTCGAGGGCGGAGGAAGCGTCATTTTCGGACAAAAGGCCGCGATTCAGCCGGCTGGAAGTTTAAAAGTCAGCCGTAAACGCAGGTGTAGCCTGAAAGCGGCCGGCCAATCGTTCCGAGCCACTTCGCGAAAGTTCGGCCCGGTTTACGCGAGAATTCCGCGCGCCGGGAGCAATTTGTCGCTCGAACGGAGGCGTTCAACGACACAATCGAAGCAAACCGAGGACGGAATATCGCCGAGAGGTGACGTTAATTATTACAATAGAGAACTATTTAACGCTGCAGCTCAGAGATAGCTCCCATTTAGGATTGCTTCTTTGAATATCGTTTCCCTTGAATATCATTTCTTCTTCGAAATAGAAATGCACCGGTGCATTGAAATCTCGACAGCTCTCCGCTGATAGCTCTGATCTTGATATCATATCAGCCGGCGTTGAAGATTTCTAAACTAATTTAACGAGAATTAGTTGCTCATTACTCACGGATCAAGGCAAACTATTTTGCTATTATCAATGTATTATCTTCAACTGAAATTTCCACCTGAAGTAGAATGGACAATTTTGTTGCATTTGCAAATTGTCGAGAGTAAAATATTACGAGCTTAGTAAAAAGTAACAAATAAAAAAGAACTACGTAGTTTAAGTAAATCAGTTTTCAACTTTATTTAGATCGATTTCCACAGTTCCACTAAAACCCAAAATCGTCAGAGTTTCAGCGGTCGAGGCAAAGCCGTAAATTAGCGTCGGTGGACGCGTTATAAAACGCAGTGAAAAGTTCCAACGAGTTCGTCGTTTAGAAAATAATTCGCGCAGCTTCGCGTGAAGTGACTATCATCGGAACGTGTCGACAATAACGACATCGAACGAGCGGAACAGGTTCCCGCGGACTTGTCCGAGCCGGCGAGGTCCATTCAGCGTGTCTCGCGGCACTCAATCAATTAAAGATCGAGCAAACGAAATATCGTCGGCGCAGTAGATGGCTTGTTTCGCGCAGAGCGCAAATAAACTAGCATAAAAAAGTGCCCCGGCGCAAAAGAAAGGAAACAAACGATCCATTAACGTAATTAAACGCCTGCGCCGGCCGGCCGACCGGCCGGCTCGGAAATAAATCCGTGCGGATTGGTTTGTGTTGCAATCTCACTTCGCCGATCGAAATATTCATTTTCGAAGTGGATAATTCGAGGGGCCGCGTAACTGGATCGATTAAAAAGATTCGTTTCCGCTGCGACTTGGCTTTGCCCGTGTCGCGTCCTCGGAATCGCGCGATCTGTTCCTGTATCGAGATCAACGTTTCGATAATTGAATTTTCAGCGGCGCAAAAATCTCGGATTCATTGTGCGATGGGTACACTGGTCTTGCGCGGTTACTATCAATGTTGTGGCTAGTAATTATTCACGTACGAATTGCTAATTAACACGTTCAGTGTCACATGTACACGTTAGTTTTTGTAACAAAATATTTTTAACCCTTAAATTTCTTTATGTTAATTGCAAAAAATATCACTGACATTTCATCAGGAAATAATGAATATTTATTGAGGAAAATATTCTCAAGGGCAAAGGGTTAAGGGACACAAGATCAAGAATAGCTGTATACGTTACAAAGCACCGAGAGCATCAAGAAACGATATCAAAATATACAAAATTTAAAAAACTTGAATATAACTTAATATTTTATTTGAAAACTCAATACAGTTCACAAGCAAAATGCGACCGAAATTTCCGTGGCATTCCACGTGTCAACCTTATTAAATAAATGAGAAATAATTGCACTTGAGATAATGAAAAGTGACTGTATTAAACATGTCACATATTTAAATGTGTTTATATTAAATCTTGCTACATGCGTATTTAATATGTGTATATTACACACACATTTAAATAATGGAAACACTGCAATATCACGATATTAAAATGATTAAGCCACCAGGAAATAATTTAATCTAGTCGGAAGCGTCACGAGCGAACAAGTGAGAAATCGAATGGTGTTCGACCAGTTCGCAGCGTCGAATAAAAAACGTCGAAGGGTAATCGTGTTCGAGTCCGTCCGCCGAAATCGCGGGTCGAACAACGGAACAGGAATAAAAAGTTAGTCCCAGGAGCGCGGCGATTGAACGACTGCAATGAAAATCGAAACGACGCGATGGACGGAATCCCAACGAACGTTCGATCCTCCGGGCCGATTTTAATCGAGCCCGTCCCCGATTCCTCGCCGATGCGCGCGAGTTAATCTCGAGCCGAGCGTCAACTTCGGGACAATGAAACGGCGAGAATTTTTCCGCGGCGAAAGAAGACTTTGATGGATCGGCCGAATGCCGGCTCGGTAAATATTAGTTTAATTTTCGACGCGGAGTCTATCAGCGGTTTCAAACGGACGAACCTCTCGCGAATGCGAGCTTGGAGTAAACAGGGAGAATGAACGTTGGCGAATCTGAACGGTATGAACAGGCAGAATGAAAATCGGGAAACCTGAATCGTTAGGGAATCACCTTTGCCATTGTACCACTGTGAATTAACCCTTTGCACTCCACGTAGTGTAGGAGAAAGGGAATTTTGTTAGAAGTTATATACTATTTATATACTCAGATGCTCTTGTCTCACACTTTCTAGAACATTCTTTCGTTGCCATAAAAAGTTTTGTTCCTCAATTCACTTGCAATGTTCCTTTGAGTTAATTTGAAGAAATATCTTCGTCTAGATCTATCTAAAATGTTAAATATTTCTAAAATGTTAAATATTTCTAACGAAATACTCCCGAGTGCAAAGGGTTAAAAACAGACAAGTGTCTACCGAATAATGTTTATAAAATTCAGTGCGAGTGAAATCGACTCGTTCCGTAAATCTAGTATTAAGGTTAACACTAGATTCGCGGATATTTATTCTACGCTTGATTCCATCGTTCCCAGAAGACTACACGTTTCTTCGTATCGATCGCGGAAATTAATGTGTCAAGAGCAGAGAGCTATAATGCGGATTCATACAGCTGCGGCGATCAAAATCGTCTGAATTCTTACGAAATCGTGTTTAAAATACTCAATTCCCGTCCAATCTCCGTAAATCTGATATTAACAACGACTGAGCTTGCGATGAAAGTTCTTTATAATCTCCGTTGAATAATCATCCATAGAATCGAATATTCAACTCGAACAATGCCTCAAAATAATTGTTCCGGCCATTTTTAACAGCTATACACCATTAAAAATTTTAGTGGACGCGATATATCAATTTTCATTTGGAAAAATCAATTTCCGTGTTTCAAAACGTTCAATTTTTACGCGCGTCCCATAGATCATCGTTTACATGCAAATGCATCGAGCCGCAGAGATGACATTAAACTTAATTATTGTTATCGAGGGCCGACATCAATCCGCTGCGTGTGTACGCAATAAAGAATGATTTCAACGCAACTTCGTTCGCCGGATGTGAACGTCGATCGACAATCGCAACGCAGCCGCCGAAATTGCCAGTCTTTCCTTTCTTTTTCCCTTTGGTCACCGTCTGCGATTTCGTTCTGCACTTTTTCGAACAAACATGTGATTCTCCTTCGTTTCGCTTCAGTTTTTCGTTAGGATATATTTCAAGTGAATTCGACCTGCATTTAACGAGCGTACACTTCATTATTCGATTCGATTGCGCGCACAATGGGAGATTTTTCGAACTAAACTCCACACTTAACTGGTTAAAACACACCGACGCGGTGTAATGTAACAAAAGTTTGCAAACGTTTCGGCCGCGGCGAGAATATTCGAGCGTACGGTCGGATATGAGAGGGAAAAAATTGTTTAAAACGGGAACGGACGAGTCGCCTGTCGGACGTCTCTTTTTCCCCGGCTTTCCAGCCGAAACTATCGAGCGCGCCTTCACTCCGGTGTAACGTTTTCGATTTCGAGTTAAACGGCCGCGAGGAATTTATTATCGACGAGTCGTCGACCGAATCGATCTGTTTCGAAAATTTCTAGAGCTCTTCCGTGAAAGGGACGTCGGATATTCGGGAAAGTTAGAGGAACGTTGGAGTATGTTGAGCATACAAAGAGAAGATGAATCAAGAGAAATTGGCAACGATTAGTCGTTAAAGACGTCGAAGACACCGCTAAAGAATTGAGAACATTTCTTCGATCTTTTATTTTCCTTAGTGCAAAATTTGGATGTGTAAAAACCTAATAATTGTAAGGTAGTTTAAAATTATAATATCTATTATATTATGATGTAATATTATGATAAATATCTATGATATTTAAATTAAAATATGTATTATTTCTGGTGCAGTATTGGAGCCTAGAGTTCAAAGGGTTAATATATAACATACTTTCCCAAGTGTTCAGTTCTTAGCTAAAAATCTGCAATAATTGTTAGATACCCAATAAAATAACAGGAATCCTATTGTAAACCTCATTTCTGAGTCACTTTCATTTGTCATCGCATCGAAAGCTCACAGATCCTTCAATTTTTCGGCCGGTCGATTCACGAACATCGTAACCGATCAAATATTTGCCGTCCACTAGCCACCGAGAATAGCCATTAAATATGAAGCATTGTATTAATTACATAATCATTCATTATGAAACGAACCGTTGCGGCGCACGTCGAATTTCCCATCGGAAATTCATGGGACGTTAATTTCACGTGCAACACGATCGGCGAAAAGATTATCAGGGAAAAAGTCTTTTGTATAATTCAATCTCTCGCATATCAAACGCGAGAGACCTTTATTAAAATACACGGCAATGTATATGTATATACATATATATATATATATATATATATATATATATTGATATATACAGAGAGATAATGCAACAATGTAACCATTCACGCAACGAGACTGAATAGGATGGGCATTTGAACGAGCTTCCAGCGGCGTAGCGTGCGAAGCAACATTTAAGCCCTATCGGAGCAATCAATTATTTTATCCTCTCTAATTAACGCATGGTATAAAGTAATTAACGGCTTATCCGACTCGGAATAGTGGTTCCTGGTAATTGAAACGAAAAGAAAGAAAAAAGATTCGACAGGTTTAGCTTTTCAAAGGAAACGCGGCATTATTGTCGAACACGTGGAAAGTGCACGGTCATTAATACCTTTTCCCCATTGGCTCGAGTGTAAACCGCTTGCTCGGCAAAGCAAGCTTCATTAACGCGTCCGACCTCGATTAATTATCTCGCCGTCGCCTTCTCACGTGTCGCCGTTCGACGATCGGCTAACGGCGATTTCAGGGGAACGTGATTTTTCAACCTCGAGGCGAGTGCTTTCGAGGAATCGGGAATCCAACCAATCGATTTCGTTTTGCGTCGAAGAAGAGGAAGAATTCTAATTGTTGACAGGAAATCTTCAGCGACAATCGTCCTCGAAGAATCATACAGCTAATCTCGAAAATCTCGAAAACCTTAAAAATCTTGCAACAATAGCACCCAGAGTCTATAGAAAAATAAAAGGACATGTAACAGATGAGTCGCTGAGAAACCAAAGCGCTTAACTCCACAAAACTGCGAAAATCAGTGTTCACCTTATACATTTCTACATTTTTAACCAATAGATTCTCAAAGTCGACTAAAACGAAGGGAAGCGATTAAGAAACTTTGGATGCAAGCCAGTAACACACGTTTCGACGTGGCCGCAACGTGACCGCCGCGCTGCCACGAAGACAATCGCACGGAACGACGGTTGCCCGTTCGAAACAACGAACGACGGTGATAACGAGGCATCGCGTACAGCTGAAAAAGCTGAAACGGTTATAATTCCGGCGTGGAACGGATCGATCGGCGCCGTGCCAGTCGCAAATCGCGCTGATCCAATTTTCCAGCGATTTTAACGTTTTGTAAGCCTCCGGCGGCCAATTCTTTTTTATCTCTCTCTGTTTCCCCGCCGCCCCCGCACGCTGGCTGCACGAAATTACCGCTCCGAGGGAAGAGGCGCGATGAAAAATGTACCGTTCGGTTATTGATATATTCCCGAGCACCATTTCCTCCTATCTCCCCTCCCCGTCCCCCTTTCCCCGCTCGCTCGCCGCTGTCGCTTTACGCGCTTGATTATTTCGCGCGACACGCCCCCGCGGAAATTGAAATGATCCCGGCCGCTCCTTCGTTTCACCAGTTGCGCCGCGTAAGAAGATTACGCCCGCGGGGAAAGGGATCCGCGGAAAAAGAGGAGCATTCTGTTCGCGCTTCCGCTCGGCCGGGATTACCCGCGCCGACGCGCCGCGCCGTTCGACCCGTTTTCCGGCCGGGATTCGCGTCGCGGCTATCTCTTTGATCGAAAACTAATATTTTTCGAAAGCTGCACGCCGGGACTTCCTGTTCCCGGCCCTCGCCGGGCCGACGGGATCGTTCGGGCTGGTTAATTTCGTCGGATCGACGGGCGAGGCTCTGTTTGCCGCGATTTGCACGGAGATCCTGGAACTTTCAACCCTTTCGCCGATGCGTTCCGTTGTGTAACCCTTTGCGGTTCAAAGTGGTCCTGGCCTCTCGCTCTGGAGATTCCATCGACGTTGATGTAATTACTGTTTGACAGGCGGCTTTGATTATTTATTCGAGGACACTTGGGAAGTGGCAACTTGGGTACTTTTCTACGATGCGATTAATGCGAGGGGTTGACACGTTGATCGCGAATCTTGGTCGTTTTATGTAATATTCTTTCGTGAGAAAATCAAATGGGATTAATTATGAGTGATCTAGTTAGTTATGTAGCTGAACGTTTCGGTTTCACCTGAATTTTCTGGCAGATGAGTAAGGATGTTTGTTGATGAACAAGATGAGCAGAGCTGTTGCTCCGAATTTTGGTCGTTTTGTGTAATGTTCATTGTTATTTCGTGAGAAAAATGGGATTAATTATGAGTGATCTAGTTAGTTATGTAGCTGAACGTTTCGGTTTCACCTGAATTTTCTGGCAGATGAGTAAGGATACTTGTTAATGAACAAGATGAGCAGAGGTGTTGCCTCGAATTTTTGACTGGATTTTGCGAGTAGAACTGTGTAATATTTAATCCCAGTGGGTGGATTGCTCGCAGTACCAACGAACGTGATGCAACAGCGATTTGCCAATTGCGCCGGCGAAATTTTTTTATCCGAGTCCGAGGGCCAAAGCGAATATTATTTTTCCCAGCTCGCTGATCCATCATTGACAGTCAATAGCCGCCTTGTTGCTCATGGAACGTCGATAACAGACTGCCACGACTTTTTCGTGCACGTTGAACCCGACCTAAAGATCGATCGACGCGTGATAATTGGTCGGACGCGTTGAAAATCAAGATCATTGCTTCATTGCATCACTATTATTAAAAAGATACTGGTTTAATAAGCTTAACTTTTCGGTTAACAGAACGATCAGATGCTTAATTATATTAATTCCTTAAAAGAACGCGATCTATAATGAAATTACAAGCTTAACAACATTGGCAGTGGATCAATCAGATACCTGAAGATTTTTCTGAAAGATCGTTCAATAGATTAATCAATAACCAATCTAAAGTACAAGTGAAAGACATATTGGATATCCTTATTAAAAATTAAAAAGGAAAAGAGTCTTCGTAAAGGATCCAAATGTTCATAATATTTGTATAATATTAATACTTCAATTTCCCGTGGAATATATTTATTACTGTAATTAGTAGGTTAAAGAGGATAACGTTGACCGTCGGTAATCTTGAAGGAACGCTTCATAACTCGTCCGCTAAATAGTCCGTTACGAAGCGCGGCGAACAGTTGGCAAAATTCACGCAATATCCATTAATAAATTGCGGTCCGCGATTACGGCACGGCCGCGCTCGTTAGTTTACGAAGGTATCTCCCGTAATTACAACAACAAGACTATTATTATTATTATCGTTAGTGTCGGGCCGCGCGTACACGTAATAACCGGAATTCCTCCAATTTATTGCTCAATTCCGAGTCTCCGATTGCACGCTTCGGCTCCGGTTGAATTCGAATGAAACGGGATACCTGCTTACAGGTTGCGATCATTCGGCCGGTGATTTCATTGGAATTATTCAAGGCTGCGCCGTCTAAACGGATTCCCGAAATGCGATCGAACGGTCTCCCAAACGGGACGACCGATCAATTAAAATTCAATACCCTCCTCGTTCTTACTTATTCCGTGCCAATTAAACGATTATAAACACGGCGTTCGTTCGCGTGTAATCTTTATTCCAATTATTCAATTTCCTCTATTAAATGATTTCGTAACGGACGTGCCATTAACGGCTTATCCCACAAAGTGACTTCCAATTAAATCAGACAAATACGAGTATTATCGCTTTAACATTAACCGAAACGAAATATTAGTTTGATAGATACTTAATATTTAGTATCTGCTTAATGCAACGAGCACGTTTGTTTCCTTTACCTCTTAATTAAAGGAATTTCATTTCTTACGAAAAATACCATTCACTTTACAATATAGTTAAATAAAACATACTACAAAACGAAGTTAATCCAATAGGATGCATTTAATTGCAATTAAACAACACGACTATAACGATTTCGATGTTTAAAATTCAAAGCGGCGAGTGAATGATTCAATCGTTCACCCAGAAGTCAATGCGTACTTTTATAGTACTTTTAGGAATTCGATGCGTTGTTCGATGGTTTTACGCGAGGAGTTCGTAAAATTTTCAAAGAACTCCCGCGGACACGGTGTCGCAGGGTCAATTCGGAATCGGTTCCGTGCAATTCGACGGCGCGCGTTCCGGTTAAATCGTTTCGTAGCATCTGGACGGGAGCCCGGCTGCGCCGTGTGCATTCGCAGCTGCTCGCATTTCTCTGATATGATCGTGGGATGCCTGTGGCTGACAAAGAGCGTTCCTACGGTGCATCGTGTGCAACGTCTTAATGCAAGCTCATTACGGATACGCGGAATCGCCGTGTTAACGGGGGATTAGGCGCCGCGCCGGCGAACCTTATCGTCTATGAAAATGCAATTACGGTGCAACGCGCGCGTCTTCCGGTTACCGGCCGGAATACTTTTTCTCCCTGAATCTCTATGAAGGAAATTTAATATCCAGCCCGGCGGTCGTGCATCGAGAGCCACGGAGGGGATCGATTTTTCGGGAACTGTAGCTCGAGCTCCGTAGTATCAGTCGCTCGGGCACCGATGTGGTTAAATGAATTTTTTTGGTATTTTAACCCTTTGCACTCGAGAGGTGGAAACTAAAATTCGATATTTAATATCGTACCTTACATAACGCATCAATTTGAGAAATATTGAAATAAACTAGCTTTGTTCAATGTACGTGCGATTTCGCTTCGAGTCGGTTTCACAAAATATCGTCTTTATCTCGTTAGAAAGTATTAAGATATTTCTAGTTGAAAACTTCCGAGTGCAAAGGGTTAACTGATCGAAATAGGACTGATCGTTTGAGTTTCTACCTGTTGACTACGATAGCGCGATACGAGAGCTGCGATGCTAAATAAGTAATCGCTTCTATTCATCTGCGCTGAATAATATATTTCGATTTAGATTACACATTCGCAGCCAACGTTCAGCAACTCGATCTACAGCTACGCGCAGCTACGTCTCCATCGAATTTCAAATTTATTCGATGCATTCGGAACGATGGCATCGTACAGTTGCGTTTCGACAACGATCTCGTCGAAGATTAACTTTCGGAGTGCAAAGGGTTGAGGCGCGATTCGAGCGGCGCGAGAAAGATTTGCCGCGAGAACCTTGAAGCGAGCGTTTCCAAGAATATTTTTGAGCCGACGCGTTCGATACGGCGTTTACGGCTTGCTGCCGGTAGAATTTGAATGTTTATCGGCCGTACGCGACTGCCCCGGCGGCCGAGGCCTTTACGAGTCCATAAAACACCGGAATACTCGGCGTATTATGCGAATTCCTTAATGGAGCGTCGTTAAAACTTTCCCCCGGGTACACGTCGAATTTCGCGTGGCACGATCAAAGCCGTACATTCTCAAAGAACTCGCTGGGAACGGGATAGCTGATAGGTCGACTCGACGACGCCGCCGAAGTCCGCGAACGCGAGCGGAAAACGACAAAAGTACGTCCCGCTTAATTAACCCTGAACTCTTCCGCTGCGAACTGCGACCGTTCACCCTTTGCACTCGAAACTTTCGTCAAAGTATATTTCATCTCCCAATGAAACGTCCATGCTATCTTCCACTCCGACTTGCTACAGTCAATTACTTTACACACGATTCATTAACACTAGAACTAAACCAGTCAAAATGAGTTTCAGTTTTTCTTCGCAATTATTGATATCTTCGAAGCACTGAATATCCGAAATGATTTTGGAAATAGTTTCACTCAAGTATGATGAATATCCAAAGAAACTGAAAATAATCTGTTACAATTTTTATAGAGATCACATATCAATCGTATGAAATGCTCGGTAGTTCTAGTGTTAACCCTTGGACTCGAAAGTTCTTCACTAGAAATGTATTCTTCGACGAGGTACAGACGATAGTTTGAGACTAACTAACGAGGAAACATAAATCAAGAAGGAAAGTTATTTTATTTCAATATTCCATATATCAATGCATCGTACAAAGCTCAATATTACATACAAGACTTCATAATTTCCAAATCAAATCGCGATTCGACGTTCGTTAGCATAATCCGCCCCATAAATCGGACCTAACGTTTCACAGAAACTAAATTCGACATTCTCACGAAGAACTTTACAGAAGCACTCCGCGAGAAGCTCTTCCTCCTCGTTTTTTCCCGGGGAACGGCAAAAATTCAATCGAGTTTTCGAGAAACCGCGATCAACGAACCGCACTCGCTGCTCCGGAGATTCGTCGCGGTTCACTTTAAAGAACTTTCGTTTTAGCTCGGATGCAACGCGGTCGCAGCGCGGCCGAACATTGTTACGCTCCCTTTGATTCGATTAGCCGGAAAGCCGAAGTTATCCGAAAGCGAAAGTTTCCGGTCGCGCACTCGCCTCGCAGCGCGACTTGGTCGCGTTAATTAATTCGTAATTGTTCTTTCACGGGCGTTCTCGGTCTCCCGTTAGCTTTGATACGAGCATCTTTCTCTTTCGCTCGACGCGGGAGTGCGTCATCGGCACTGTACGCGTCAGGAAGGGGACCCGTGCAGCAAGTTGAAGCTGAAACTAATAATTCATCCGCCGTTTATGTGTTCAGTCCGTTCGAGTTGGGAACGTATCGCGCCGCTATAAATACAGAAAATCCACGGTCCAGTTATCGCGGATGTTTAAATACACTTTGCGTATCACGGCGCGAGCGTGTCGTCAAAACAATCTGGTGTTTCGAGAACCGACACAGGATCCACGCCGAAACTTCGCCCGACGTTTCGGACACGCGCCGCGTATTCCGCGAGAAAATGCCTGGAAAATGGCTCTCGACGGTGGGAATAACGGATGCTCGATTCCAGTGAATGGGACGGAGATATTAACACTTTCGCTAATAGCATTTACGGGAAGAGTAGTTATATAGGGATCAAACTTGAAATTTTCTAAACTTTACGTAATATATTATTGTAGCATCTAGAATCTTTTGAAAATAAAAGCCTTTTTATCTAGAATTTTTAGCGTTGGTTAAGGTATTTTTAACCCTTTGCACTCGGAAATTTCTCGATAGAAATATTTAACATACTTTAATCAGGCGGAGAGGGTATTCTTTAAAATTAACTCGAGGGAAAAACACAAGTATATTAAGGAACAAAGCTATTTCGTTCCAATATTTCACGTGTTGAGGCGTTATAAAAAGTTCAACATTAAATATATTTTATGAGAGTTGTACATTTTACGTGTTATCTCTACTTATTCTAGCAAACGTAGTTTAGATTTTCTCAAGATCGTCGTTACACGTGATCTTATTAGTGAATTTCAGTTAGGTCGTTACCAAAGCATCTCCGACGAGAAAGAACGAAACCGGCTCCATCGATTCTAAAGAAGAAGTGGAATCTGTCAGCGATTGAGCGACGAGCGGCAGCCACGAGCCCGATCGTATTAATCACGAATATTTAATTTCACTTTCGGCGGGCACTGAGGTCTGTATCCGACACCGAGACATCGATTACTTGCCGTTCCCCCGGTAGCTATTGTCGATACGACTACAGCTGTCCCGTTGATTTATGGACGCCCGATCGACAGCTAATGGTAGCTCTCGCGCGCGCAAAAAACGTGGGAAACGCGGTGAAAGTGAAAAGAAAAATTTGTCGTCGCGAATTGTACCGGGAAGCGCCGTTGTCGAGGGGCGAAACGTCGAGTGGCCGTTTTGTTAGCTGCCAGCCGCACAGTTTACAAAATTTCTCATCGCGCGAAAGAAATTGCGATACAACTCCGCGACCTCGTAGTTGCGGCCGAAAGTTATGACCAAGATCATGGACACAGAAAACCGTCGAGTGTTTAAGCGAGTTTCACGCGGCTCGAACTTTTCTCGTTGCGCAGTCAAATTTCGTGGTTTACTTTTCATGTTACTGTTAATCGACTGTTGAACTTTCGAACGAATTTAACGAATGTATTTTTCCCTTTCGAATTGACGTGAAATATATTCTCTCTCTTGCAAGTTGCATTTAATCTGACGTAGATTTACAATGAACGTAGAATTCTATTTTTGATAAGTTAAAATAAATATCAGTATTACAGTTTTACTTGTGTTAATATTCTATTTAATATTATATTTAACACAAGCGAAACTTCGTACGATAAAGGGCTAAAATGAATATCAGCATTAAAGTTTTACTTTATTTTATTTCATTCGCAATCGTGCCCTCTGAAGCTGCACTCCCTTCAACGACCAACGATAAGAAACAAAATTCTACGTTGATAATATAAATGATAATATTATATTTATAATTTAACGAGAAAGAGACTTCAGCTCGGCAGTTAGAGTTATTACATCTTACGAGATGTAATTTATAATTTTTCTGAAAGCACCAGGAGTTCCACTTGGAATCCCCTCTGTCGCGATAGGCAAGCATCGAGCCAGAAGTTATAAAGGGAAGTTTACGTTCCGGGATCAACAAGGAATATCATAACGCCGGGGAATTGACACTTACTAATGCAGTGCGAAGTATTTCCTTTTACTCTTCGGAAATAACTTCGAGCCGCCTTTGAAAATTTATGAAACGTCTGCCCGTGACACTCCTCTGATAGCTGGATTCACTGCTTCGCTGTAACAACATTTGTAACGGTTCCGAGTACAGGGTGAGCCACCTGAAACTAGAACCTGGAATACAGCGCGATGAAACTACGGAGTTCTATTAAAAAAAATTGAATTCACCTGCAGATCGCTTTGAACGAATTACTCCTAATAGCGAAACAAAATTTAAAAATGATACAGGATTGATACACGAAGAAAAACATTTTCTTCTCGATCGAGTTTTTCACGAAATTATAATTTTCCAGATCGTATAATCTAATACAAAGAAAGAAAAGTATCGGTGACATTCAACAGAAACTTTTTCTATCGCGATATTCACGTCTAAAAAACAAATTTTCACTGAAAAGTTTGTACGCGTGGCTAAAAACAAGAGGAAATACTTGAAGTTCCAATCCCCGGCGACTCACCCTGTACATAGGTGCGCGAGGAAAAGTTCCGTCTGTCAAAAGAGAGGAAGGTGCTCGAAACTGTTGGACAGTAGCGTAGTTAATCATAGAGTGTCGCAAACAGTAGCTCGTGAACAGTCGAAGGGTAAATATATCGTGTCCTGTAGAAAGTATCAGTCCGGGCTGTCGTCGCGAGTGAAAAATGAATTTTAATCGGAAGCATTATGTCGGATGATAAACAACGGCTCTGATACTTCTTTGGAAATCTGTGCAACATTATTCAAGCCTGAAATGATTTGATTCGACGCTCATTTAGGAACTGCACAAACTGTCTTGCAGAAAATATCAGTCCAAGCTGTTGTCGTTAGTGAAAAATGAATTTTAATCGATAGAATTGAGTTGAATCATTAACGGCTCTGATACTTCTTCAGAAATCTCTGCAATAAACATTATTCACGCGTGAAATGATTTGATTCGTCGCCTATCTGAGAACTGCACAAACTACCTTGCAGAGAAGATCAGTCCAAGCTGTTGTCGCTAGTAAAAAATGAGTTTTAATCAGTAAAATTAAGTTGAATCACAAACAACGGCTCCGATACTTCTTCGTAAATCTCCGCAATAAACATTATTCACGCGTGAAATGATCCGACTCGACGCCCATCAAGGAACTGCACAAGCCGTGTTCCGCAAACACGAAATATCCATTTAATAAGAGAAGCAGAGCTCTCGTCGACTTCGGACAGCCATGAATATTTAACATCCACGATCCGGCGATACTCTCGAAAGATAACACTCCGGGACCACTGCGGAGTGTACTTAAAGAAGCGTAGCGGTCCCATTAAGAGCACCGGCGATACGGTGTCGCGAGGAAGGCGATTGCCGCCGGAGGATGATCCTCCCGCATGGGAAGCAATAAGAAGAAAGCTCTTTAATGATCCGCCGGTGCCGGTCGCGCCGGCCGGTTCCCGATTAACTTCCGGCGCCGAGGCCGAGGGACGCTATCTCCCGTCGGGTAACCTCGCCGTGGTTTGCCGCGCGCGTCTCTCCTTTTTTCCGTCCCGTGAAAGCATCACGTACGAAAAGAATCTGCCCCGGAGCTCGTTCCTCGAACTCGCCGCGAAGTCGTAAACGTTGATCACGGAAGAATCTAAAACGGGAGTGAATAATCGGCTCGCGGGATCTCGAGACTCGATGGGGCGTTCGAAACGCGTGTGTTGTGTTCGAACTTTCTGTTTTCTGAAGCCGCATTGATTTCTGAACGACTCGTACAGCAGTTTTATTAGTGTCTTTCGTTCTAGTTTTTGGTAACGTATGATTGTTCAGTAATTAGCAGTAGAACTTCGTAGCAGTCCACTAGTTTTCAGTTTTCTATGGGGACTATGACTATTCATCGAAATTTCATTCCTAATATCATTCCTGATGCAATATTGGAGCCTACAGAGTTCAAAGGGTTAATGTTATGTTTGGAATGGTAATAAGAGGATCTTTTCAACGAGTATAGGCCGGTTTTGATGAAACTGTGTGTTTATAGGTTGTATACGTCGAGACGCAATGGAAGATATTGAACTTTAAGTTTCCATTACTCGGCTGAATCGATTCGTGACCCGGAAGTTTCATCCGGGTATCCGCATGCAGGGTGGAAGCGCGAGGATTGCATCGCGCGGCCAAAAATAAGAATATTCATTACTACGAAAGGAAAGCTGGCCCCCGTCCAGACGGTTGTTTTCGGAATTCCGTGGCGCGGCTGGATTCTTGTTGCGAGATTTGCAATAACGTTTAGTATAATGCGCCCTTCACCCCCACAAATCTGTCGAAGGAGGACGTGTATCTATTAGGTTCGGGCGATCTTCTTTGCGAGTGCTTTTTAACCGATCGTAAATCAAGTGGACCGTTAGTTTTACCAACTTGCGAAACTCCGGGAGAGAAAAAAGATATTATTTTATATTGATTGATTGTTCTATTGATTGGTTGTTTTATTGATTGATTTTTCTGTTGATCGATTGTTCTACTCATAACTATTCTATTGATTGATAGTTTTACTGATACCTATTCCATTGATTGATTATTCTAGTAATTAACTATTCCACTGATTGATTGTTCTATTTACTGGTTATTTTATTGATTGATCTTTCTGTTGATCGATTGTTCTACTGGTCAACTATTCTATTGATTGATTACTCCATTGATTAATTGTTCTATTGATTGATCATTCTACTCACAATTATTCTCGTGATCGATTATTCTACTGATCGATCGTTCCATCGGTTAATTTCACGAATGCTAGAACTGCATCCGAAAACTACATTCCACTATAACTTATTTCAACACACATTGTCTCTCGATCTTCTTACGCCATTTACCAACGTACATCGCGCCATATTCGGAGCGATCGCTCCGCCATTTTGTCCACGTCGCATGCAACTCTGTCCCGCGATTTACATTCCGTAAGCCGATGTTTGACGGCGTGCCTTCCAGGTCCAGTAACCAATGAATAGCGCTCGATGAGCCGAAAAATCATGCGAACGTGAGACGAATCCCGGGAGCCGCGCAGTCGAAGGGAAATATCTGCGCTTCGAACCAGATTCCTCGGTTATCCGACCTTTCGGCCGGCCGAAGATAAAATCGACTCGAGCGAACGGAAACCGGCAGCTTGACTTTGAAAACTGACTTTCGAACGAACTTCTGACCCAGACGAGTTTTCCATCCGTTCGCATCTTTGTCGTAAATAGAGTGAATCGGGGAGAGATGACGCAATTTTCGAAAAAGAACTATGATGTCATGAATATTATCGATTCCTGTAATTGTTCCTTCATTTGTATACTTCGAATTACTTCCTGAAACATTGTAGCTAGATCAAATGACAACAATTTGCTGAACGAGACGCGAATGAATCGAAAGTTTCCGTTGATCGCACGCGAGATGCTGGAAATATGCAGATGAAACACGGATCTCGGTAATTGAAAGCTGATCGGGACGCGGCATTAAATAATCTTCGACGAGATCGTTATCGAAACGCAACTGTACGATGCTATCGTTCCGAATGCATCGAATAAATTTGAAATTCGATGGAGACGTAGCTATGTATGGTTGCGTTGTATGCTGTATGTATGCTGAACGTTGGCTGCGAATGTGTAATCTAAATCGAAATATATTATGCAGCGCAGATGAATAGAAGCGATTACTTATTTAGCATCGCAGCTCTCGTATCGCGCTATCGTAGTCAACAGGTAGAAACTCAAACGATCAGTCCTATTTCGATCAGTTAACCCTTTGCACTCGGAAGTTTTTCGCTATTGATCAATTGTAATCAATATCCGACTTAGTCTTCCAAATATAAACAATTCATTTCCGAAACGTCGACATTCGTCCGCAAAGGGTTAAAACTGCGTGTCATTTGTTCGTCTACGCGATCACCTGGTTACTTATAATCAGCGTTAAAAAAACTACGCAAAAATTTTCTTTATCTTTCATGAATATATTTTAGAGAATAAACGGTGAAGAGAACAAGAAAATTGTTTCGACTGCGGGAGTCTTTAGCGAACGGTAATTCGGCAGTAAACCCGTTAAATGGAAATTTAATCAAGCAGCGCGACCCCGGCCTTTGCACTTCGGTATCCGCCGGCATTAAGGAGGGCGACCGGTCAAAGTCGCGCAACGGTTTGCGCCTCGGGGACCTCGTGGCCGGAAGTGCAGTCGACGTTGTCCGACCGCGCGCGTTTGAAAGGGGACCGAACGCCGGGAACGGTTACGTGATCGCGCGGTATTAAAGATGAGAGCGAAACTTCTAATTAAGGGGATGCACGCGGAACTGGTGGATCCGAAATTCGTTGCCGCCTAATGAATTCGCGTGTTTAGGAGCGGCTAGGATCGGGAGCTTAATCCGGGAGTCGCGTTTCTGTTAATCGTGCGCGGTTCTTTTGGTGTCGAGTTGTCTCGGACGAGGAAAATGTAATGTGTATCGATCGGTAGACGTATCTTGGATCTCTTGGAAATTCTAAATTCAGGTTTATTAAGTGTATGTGGTTCTTTTGGTGTCGAGTTATCTAGAACGAAGAAACTTCTAATCGATCGGCTCTCATAAGTATATATTGTATCTTCCAGAAATTCAATTCGTAAATTCAGTTTGACCAAGAATTAGATCCACGAGCCGAATTCTATCGATACTTCGATATCAAGAATACAAAGAATGACAACAATTTAATAAAGAGAACATACTTCACTAAAGAACAAACATCACAGACATTACAAATTCAGTCGTTTCCCAGCGAAATGAAACACTGCCAGGCGAGTCTCCCAATTAAAATCTAAAAGAAATCCAAACAAGAAGAACCTACTTAATTGCTCGAGAAAAGGAGAGCTCACCGAGAAATTCACCCGAGATCCCCGAAAATAATCGCTCTACCATGCCTTCAATCTCTCGATCCCTCCCTGCGCCCCCCGTGCCCCGTGCCTGACCCTTGACCCGTCACGCGAGGATAAAGAAGCGCCATAAGAATAACTTCCCGGCCTTGGAAGTGGCGAGCGGAACGCTGAAGTTGGCGATCTTTGGCGCGAGAACGGCCGATGGAAAGTCTAACGGAAAGCACGAAAGCCTACCCGGATTATTAATAGAAAAACGGAGCGCGCCTTTCGTCCGGGGGATAATAACAAGGGAAAGGGATGAGAAAAAAAAAAGCTGAAGAAAAGATCGGAGAACCGAGCGAAGGAGGTATCCTCGAGGAGGAACGCGTCGAGCGGGGCGAAGGGTCGCAGCGGCGGGGGATGAAATATTAAATTAAGCGAGCCGTATCGGATCAGCTTGATTGCTCCACATTTCGCGGCGAACTTGATTTATTTCTGGACACGACGCGCGTATCAAGCGATCGCTGTAATCTTTTCGTATTTCCGTCGTGGGAGTCGCGATCTCATTGATGCTCCGTTCGACGGACGCGACCGATGGATAATTGGCGATTAACCCTTTGCACTCTGTAGGCTCCAATATTGCGCCAGTTGTAATATTGAATGTTTTAATGAATCAAAGAAACTACCTTAAAATTATTCGATTCTCCACGCATCCAAATTTTCTACTGAGAAGGAAAATAAAAGGAAGGAATGTTGCATTTTTCGTTTTCACTGGAGACACTATAAAAATTAGTTGCAATTGCTAATAGATTACTATACCATCTTCTCTGGTTATTTGGGGATTTAGTGATAAGTGATATTGAGTTAATATAACGATTAATGAGGAAGAATAGAAAATTCTTTTCTACGAGCGATCTGTTTCGTTTTCTATTTTAAGACCTACGTTGAGTACGTCGGATAATATAGGTTGATTTTAATTAGTAATCTGTAAATAATATTCAGGATTAATATATTCAGTTTGTTGATGCATTAGTATATTAAGGAGTCGGAGATCAGAGGTTAAACGTAAATTAGCTCCCCTTGTTAGCGTATTAACGAGAACTGTAAATTCCGAGTAACGAAGCGCGCGGCGCTTTATTAATTGAGATAACGCGGTTAAACGGGACGAAGCGAGATGCAGAATATAAGAAACGAAGCTGGCAAGGTAAAGCTTCCCGGTTTAAGAGCAGTTACCCGTTGATTATTCCTGCGAAGGGACCTAGGAACATGTGTGGCGAAGAATGAGCCGCGCAAATGAAATTTTTATCCGTGAAACTTGATGCGATTGGCCTAATGAAATATAATCGCGCTCGCGGGATTGCCGGGCGCGACGGGCGACCGCGCGTTAGGGAAATTCTCGCGATTTCAATGGGAAAAAGGGGATTCAGCGCGGTTTAAGCGTCCCGACGATGAGAGAAGACGATTGAAACCATTCGTTTCTGAGGGACGTTCCCGCGGAATTATGCCGCGAACGTTGCAATCGTAATCCCGTAAATGACCCTGGGAATCCCCTGCGAAATTACATGGAAAGGAACTTTCCCGGAGGAATGTTTCGGAACGAAATTACTGTAAGAAAGAAGGGTCTCGTTGGGAAATTACCATAACTCTGATACCGTGGACCGCGTCGTGTCAGTGTAACACTTTTTCACGGTATTTAATATAAACCTTGGGAAACGAGAAATATTGTAAAGAAAAATTCGAGGGGAAGAGAATCCGAAAACCAATTTGTCCAAGTCTTTTCTAAACGAAGCTTAAACTTTTGCACTCGAGAGGTGACTCTCGGTCACCACTTGATTTCATGTAGTAGAACTATAAAATTTGATATTCAATATTCAACTGTACATAATGCATCGGTGTGTGAAATATCACCGTTCGTCGAGCTAATCTTAACCCTTTGCACTCGGAAGTTTCTCACTAGAAATGTTTAACATTTTTTCAAGGCATTGTACAAAATTCAACATTAAGTATCAGGTTTTATAGTTCTACCACGTCAAATCGAATGGTGACTAACAGTCGCCTTCCGAGTGCAAAGGGTTAACCCTTCATGTGTCGATACATTACACAAGGTTTAATATTGAATTGAAAATTTTATAAGTTTGCTGCGTCGAATCAGGTGGCGACCGACAGTCGCCTTCCGAGTGCAAAGGTGAATAAAATTGTTGCAAGGCGAACGATCCTAGCGAAAGTTCCGTTGCAATCGCTGGATGTTACACGTGGCGAAGATAGGTGTGCTTTTTTTAGCGCGAGGTTTATCTCGATGAACCTTGAAAGTCGGGAAAAGGAAGCGGCGGCGGCCGAGGTACGATCGGGACGTTTCCCAAGGAAATAACAGCTGCGACGGGAACCGTCGGAAACGGAGAAGCAAACCGAGAGGTTGGCGTGATCTGTTCCCCTAAACTGATTCCGCTGCGGGCTATAGGAAAATATCTGATTTGGCCGCCTATACTAGATAAACTACGTTAATGCGGGACTCTTTTGTTAAGCCGACACGCCACTCGCCTATCTGATCGGCAACCGTGAAAATAAATTCGCTTCCCATGCGTGCGCGGCCGGTATCGACGGTCGTAATCGTTCGTCGTTAATAAACAACCGAGCCTATCGTGAAATCTTAATTCGCCGGGATTTTAATCACCCATAAACGGGACTTCACGCGAGATCAAGGCCGAGGCCGCCGGGAAATTGTTTGCTCCGCGGACTATTTGACGAAAAACGATGTGTTCGTTCGAGATGATTAGATAATTTAGTTTAGCAGTTGATCGGGATTCAGGAGTTTGACGATTCGGTGGTTTATTCAGTCAGGAATTTGGTGATTTATTTATTTAGCTATTTGCTGACTTGGTAGTGTGTTCGTTTGACGACTCGGTGGATCAACGATTTATTTATTTGATCGTTTAATCATTCAGTGATTCGTTTATTTAGTAATCTAGTAATTCGGTGATGTATTTATTTAGGAACTTCGCGAGTTGTTTATTTAGTTTGGTGGCTTGGTAATGTATCTATTTAACGATTCATTTGTTTGGAAATTTAACGGTTTACTGATTTAGTCATTTAGTCGTTCGTTTATTTAGCAGTTTCGTTGTTTAAAGTAATTCAAAGGGAAACGAGGATTCGATGTTTTCCATTAACGAATTGTGAATGTTTCAGTGAACATTTTTCTACGAGTGTTTTCAATTCACCGTGATTCGAATGTTTGCGGATTCTATGAGTAATTAACATCACAGTAATTGCGTTAAGTGTCGAAATGAAACGTAAGAAAGGATAATTCGTCCACTGGCCAACTTTCTTATCGTCAGTCACGAATATCTGCTTCTCATTTCGAGATTCCTGGAAACATCTCGACACGGAATCTCTAATAATTACGCCTGATAAATTGAATTCCTTATCGCGCCGTAAAGACCTGATAACGGATTATGACTAGAAAGACCATTGTTACAATTCATTCCTCTATTGGCCCGCCAGCCACGTCTATTCTTAGCTCCCTCCATTTCCCTTCGACGATCATCCTATCTCGCGAATATTTACCGCGACGAATTGCGTGCCGCCTAAATGGTTGACTTATACTACTAGCAAGTCAGTGACTTCTACGAAAATCCTCAGAAAGTCTACAAACACGAATATCTCTTGAAATCATAATGTTCCACATTACCCTTAGGAACCTAACATACAAACACCAGAAACTTCCGATTATTATAATTAAAATAAACATTGTTTTCCTCCATCAAGCCACAAAATAATTCCATCTGTTTCTACATTTTACGCACACCTTGACACGTTGACTGCCAGAAAAATTTCAGAGATTTGTGTATCGCTTATCCTTTTGTAGCAAAGACAAAGAGGAACAATTATTTATTATTTAATATCGCAATGCTTACGTTACACTGTTATCTAATAATGTACGCTACGAAATATTTCCATTCGACGTTACTTATCCGACAAATTGTAATTATTGTCGGATAATTCGGAAGCTCCGGTCATCGATGACATGGCAGTCAACGTGTTAAAAATTCACAATAAAAACAACGTTATTCACTTCCCATAAAATCCATTAAACGCGTCTAAAATAATCCTTGTTCCTTCCAGCAACCTGTCGAATGATTCCTGTTTCTACGTCTAAATAGTTGGCGTCAGATTCGAAGGGGTTGAATATTATTCTCTCGAATCCCGGGCCAGGCGAATAAAGTTTCTATTAGCGGAACAGGTAGCCGAGATAGGCACGAGTTACGCGTACAATTGCGGCTCGCGTCGCGTCGCCGGAGAAAATTCCGCGGCGTATAACGGTCATCCCGCGGCGAAATATACGGAAATATGGAGCCATTCGGTTGAAACTGCGCCCCCGTCCCCTTGTATCTCCGTCGCAATGTGTCCCCACACCCCCGGCCCGTAGCCGAGGCCATGCCAGAATCACGTTGCACAAACCGCAAGCCACTAAGGCGATGCTCTAGCGGCAAGTGGGCGGGCGACAACCTTAACCAGGCCGCATCATCTACAGGGCGTTCAAAAAATTCCGTGCCGCGTTTGATAGCGTAAAATATGTCGAACTAAAATTAACCCTTTGAACTCTGTAGGCACCAATATTGCACCAGGAATAATATTAAATATTTTAATGAATTAAAGAAGCTACCCTAATTAGATTTTTACTAAAATATCGAAGGTATGTTATAGCAATTTTCATTTTCACTAGAGATACCATAAAAATTAGTTGCAGTTGCTGATAGATTACAAAACTATCTGGAGTGCTAAGGGTTAACAAAGTAATTATATTTATTTAATTCAAAATATCGCTAAATTCTGGACACCCCACTACTACACGGTTTTAACAGTAATTTCATTCCTAGTTGCGTTGACCCCTTGCCCTATGATTCCTTTCTGAATTGTGATCCAACTTTGTTACTTATAATTTATTGAAAATAAGAGAAAATTCCAGTCTTATTCTATGCGAATGCTCTGAAGTATAATCATTGATAACAGAAGAATAATATATAATCTGCATTCAAACGAATTGACTAATATCTTTTTTCTTGAATTCTCTTTGAAATCTTCACGAGTCTGACACGATATGTAGGATAAGGGGTTAAATAACTCTCCGTTGGTCTATTTACATTTATACTTTCGGCTTTCAAGCGAGAATGATCGAACAACTCCGGAACTAATGGTTTCTCCCTCGATTTGTCAAGGTCCTTTATTTGTTTTGATGAATAACACACACTCCTGAGCCCCGGCGCCAACTTTTTTAACCACTCTGTATGGAAAGGGACCTATCGGTGTCCCGGGTAAGAGCGCAGTGTGGTTAAGGGTCGAAGGGGCGTGGGGGGATCGAGTTGCGACCGCCGTCAGCGTATACATTTCTCGAAATCCGACGATTTATCACGGTCTCTTCGAGGAGGACGCCAATAACGGCGGTCTCTCGGTTCGCAACTTCGCTTTTTACGCCGCCAACGGCTCCTCGCGGTCGATCGGGACCCGGATACGATATTTCCCGATTTCCCGCGGAAGACAGAACGATATTTTCTGTCGTCGATCGCGATCGATGCGCGATTTTCACCGTAGATCCTGCTTTCGACGACTCGTGGATGCGTCGTTGAGATTTAAATGTCCCACGAAAATCGAAATTACAATTATTTAAAGTTTGAACAACTCGATTGACTCGATTGATAATTAAATTTAAATTCTAGCGGCAGACAGAACGATATTTTCTGGCGTTATTTGGGATCGATGCGCGATTTTCAACGTAAATCCTGCCTACGAAGACTCGTGGATGCGTCGACGAGATTTAAATGTTCGATGAAGATCGAAATTACAATTATTTAGAGTTCGAACAACTCGATTGACTCGAATGATGATTAAATTTAAATTCTACCGTTGGAAATATCGATTTACTTCAACGGTAACGAGAGGACCGAAGTTTCTCGCATGCGAATCGACGTTCATCGAGTTGAACTTGGTTCTCTAACGGAAATAATAATTAATTGCGTTCCTCGTGGCTCGACAGCGATAGCTTTACAAACGTTTTACAAGGCCGAATGAAAAAAGGAATTGAACTTGAGTGTTCGGGTGTTAACTGGCTCGCGATGGGAAGGAAACTTCGTTTTGGCGCGTTTTCAATTTAACGAGGCCCTTACCGAGGGATAGAATGTTCCGTTCGAATCCCTGTTCGGGAAGTTGCCGCGGAAAAATCGGAATTTCCATGAAGATCAACAGCCCGGTAATTACAAAGTTAAATGGAAATCTTGCGGGCCGAAGGAGCATCGAAAATATTTCGGAATCTTATAATATCTTATAATAACCAGCAACGTTTCAACTTTCCCGCGGTGTATTATGGAAAACTCGCCGAAGCTGTTCGTCGATAGCATAACTTGCCTCGTCGATGGAAATTTTAACTTTGCGATGAAACGAGATGATCCCAGGATAAATAAATGATAAATAGCTAATGTAGAACTTTTCGTATACATCTTTTATCCTTTGAAACTCGGGCAAACGAAATTCCGATCTAAAGTATATCGTGTTTCATTATCCGCAGATTGTTCTTCATTATCTTGATTAGACGAAAAGAAGACTGTATTATCGATGGAATGGTCGAATATTTCATAACTGTAGCGAACGTGACGGATAGTCGTCGAAGAAAGTTCGAACGATATTGCGCGATGTAATTCATACAACGCGCAACACGGCGGTGTATTCGAGGAAGCAAAAAGCTCGACAAATAAGAGGATCCCCCTTAACTAGATTTTCCGGTGCTTGGGCACGCTAAATCACCAACGGTCATAAATCTTTCGCGAAAGTCAAGTCGCTCCGGACGATCCTGATTACCACTCGCTCTGGCCGCCCTTCGCTTTATCATTGCGGCCAGATAAGGCCCTGCGAGGACCTTTTCTTCGATCCTATTCTACGCGGTGCTTAGAAATGACGGATTTTTCTTTGCTCGCTGATGGAAAATCGCTGAACTTTGAGTATATTTGTTGTCGATAGGATAATAGAGATATTGAGGTAAAATAATGGGAATATTAATGGAGGAATAGTAGTGTTAATGGAATAATAGGAATATTAATGGAATAGAAATATTAATAGGACGATGGAAATGTTCGTAAAATAATAGAAATACTGATTCAGCAATAGAAGTATTAATGAAATAATAGAAATATTGATTCAACAATAGAAATATTAATGAACTAGTGGAAACCTTAATAGACTATTCATACGATAGCAATAGAAACCATGGGAATATTAATGGAATAATAGTAATGTCAATGGAATAATAGAAATATTAATTTAATAGAAATATTAATAGGACAATGGCAATATTAATAAAATAATAGAAATATTAATGAAATAATAGAAACGTTAATAGATCATTAACACGATAGAAATGCCCATAATTCCTCAACGACACTACGAAGAGAAGTCGAGCAGAAATCGTGTCATTAGAATATCTTGCGAATTAATACATCGCGCGAATATCGAATATCAAAGCTTTTCATTCCGATGCGTCGAATTAAATGGCGACACAGATTCAATGAGAAAATTCATTAATAACCTCGCGGAACGATAGCACCATTCCATCTTGTTTCTCGACAAACGTCAACTTGTTAACGTGATTGACGTACGAAATTGGATGTGCTGTGAACGCGCCACGCGCGCAAACAATTACACGAATTGAAAGATCGTTTCAGAAATATTTACGGTTGCATTAAAATTGCTTTCCTTTCGAGCCCTGTGAACGAAGTCATTGATAAATGGAAAAATTCTTTGGACTTCTTACACTGTAAATCTTGCCGATGTTAAAGACAACTTTCGAAATTGCTCCAACAGACAGTTAATACATCAACACGATAAAACTACGATTGTTAGATTGAACTGCATTGTTACTATTGCAGGTTCATCTAGCTGAATGTCACCACATTAGTTAGCATTATTTATAATATAGAAATGTTTTCAAATAATCATGGTTTCATTGAGTGAACTACAGTAATTCGATTTGGTCGAGGGTCACCGGTGACCTCCATGACATTCAACGTGTTAACATGATCAATTAATTAATATTCTATCCGAAAAGAAAGAAGATATATAAAAGAATAATCATCGAGTGGCAGAAATGATTTTTCTAAAACATTTCTGAATAATATAACGCGAATCTCTTCAACTGTAGAAATCGAGGTTCTCGAGGCAAGCTTCGCTCGTTTCTATCGGCGATATCTCTTGTTCCCGGTGATCATTAATGAAAAGGAACCGCGAAGAACAACGGGGGCTAGGAAAAACGATCGTGAGGGATCGGCCAATTTACCGAAGAATTCACGCTCGGGAAAACAGCCAAGTCCGGCGAACTTCCTCCGAATATAGCCTTTGAACTGTGATTACTCGCGTCATTGGTCACGTCTGTTACAATATTCTTCCGCGGCCGGGAGAAACTTTCATTTCGACCGCCTAATTACGCGTAAACGAACGTTATTTATTCCCCATCGAGCGTTTTCTCGATTTCCGCAGTATTCAGAGCACACGCGCCACATGAGCTCAGCGGCGAGAGTAAATAGCACGCCAAGGGGTTAATTACGCAATCCACAAATTCCGCAACTCGAAAGCTCTCCAAACTTCCAAACTCTTTGAAACGTTCAAAATCAATGAAACACCGAAAACAGTCTAATCCCATCGCGCAAGCAACAATTAACAACTTCTCCCTAAAACGTCTGAATTCTCTGTAAGCAACGGAGACTCGAAAAATTTGATTAATTATCCGGAATCCTATCTTTCATAGCACCGTGCAGTTCGCGTCTACAAAGCCTCCTTCGGCTGATCGCAAAATAATTAACGCGATCGGGATAGGGCGGCACGCTCGAATCCTCCGTTCATGATTTAACGCGATCAACGGCCGGACATTAGTGTTCATTACGGAATGATTAACATTGAATCGGCCGGGCGGAACACGCTCGCGGGCGGCGAGGTCCCCGAACAAATTACGCTGTTTTCTAAGGGGATTCCCTGTATCGGGTCGAGCCCGTCAATCAAACGACGCTCTCTCTCGCGGTGGAGAAAGAGGCTGCCGAGAGAGAGAGAGACAGAGAGAGAGAGGGTGAGAGAGGAGCTCACTGCGAAGGGAAGGTTACTCTGTTCGAGGCCATCGCTCTTTATTGATCGATCCTTGCATTCATGGAGCGCAGGATATCCATTAGGAGCTCAGCCCTGTGGGTTACGTGCACGCGCACACGTGTGAGTGATCACTTTTGCTCCACTTTTAATGATTATCATTCGTTTAACCCTTTGGCTGCGACGGGATTCTCGAGTGTTACCAAGAAAGTGTACTGGAACTGTGGAAACTTGAATGGAACTGGATTAAACCGATCTGAAGTGATGAAGTTTGTGTAATTATGATAATATATGAGTATGTAATTGTTACAATTGTCGATAATCTTTTATGATAATAACATGGAAACCAAATTTTTAAAGCGGCTTTGGGTGCCAATAGTAGGCAAAATGATATTTTGGTACATGAAGACGAAATTCCTATTCCATTAACTGTAGAAGCAAATATTAATATTATTCGATTGTTAGGATAACCTTATAATAAACAGAAGTTCCTTACATCGATATTTTTCATCGAAACGATCATTGGACTCTACAACTCTTGTCCAAGATATTAGTTTCTTATTCAATTTTTATAAAAATTCAGCGTTCTAGTATTAACCCTTTGAACTCTGTAGGCTCCAATATTGCACCAGTTATAATATTAGATATTTTAATGAATCTTAAAGAAACTACTATGTTACATTTCTAATTTTCGCTAACAAATTGCTGATAGATTACAAAACAATCTGGAATGCTAAGGATTAATCAATTCTTTAGCGACGTCCTCGACGTCTTTGACGACTATTCGTTGCCAATTTCTCTTGATTCATCACACAAAAGTAGGAAGAATCTTCCAGTGGCTCCAATCGATCTCCTCCATGGCAGCTGCGTCTAAAGGCAGCAACGCGGCCAATGTTTTATCCGTTAACGTTTTAACCCGCGGCGAGCCAGACTGAGAAACCGTGATCAGACCGAAAACGGATCCTGGAGATCCTCGCAATTTCCTTTCCATCCTGCCGGCACAGCAGAGATTATTTTCGAGGGAATCACGGATTTAAGATCGGTGTCCGTTCGTGGATCAATGCTCGCAGGCTACTCGATATTTTATGTACCGAATCGTTCGACGAGACAGAATTATTCATTTCTTAAAAATTGTAACATTATTCCCTTACATCTGTCGTTCAAAGTTAAATCCGGAAAGCGAAAATTGAAATTGATGTTTCAGCTTCTGAAACGATTATAAGATACTCAGGATATTTAATTGATTTGACACAGCTAAATTATAGAGTTTGACATTTAATATCAAACTTTGTACAATGCATCGACATGTGAAATATTAAAATAGCCTCTTTCTTTAATTTATGTACGACTTCTCGTTAAGTCAGTTTGAATATTCAAAAAGTAAATCCTTGAGTAACTAAAGAGAATGTTATTCCATGAAAATTTAGAGAAATCATGAAATATCAAAAAATCTACATTGACTTCTGAGGGACTGATACAAGGAGACAATGTTACACACTTTCATAAACGAATAATTCTTTCTTCGAGCGTTTGTTTAATATTATTTCGTGTCATTTCCTTTAATATCTCCTCGGTATTACCACCCTTTATACCAGTTTCCGGTTCCGTTCGCGAAAGGACATGAAATCTCATCGGATGTCCCCGGTTCTACATCGAAGACACCCGCTTTCATTTCTGCGTCGAGAGCTCTCGGATTCGCCTAACGGAACGTCCGGGTGTAACGCAAAGGGCCCCGGAATTCGGTTTATGAAACGATAAAGGAGTGCGCGTGCACACGTTGCAAATAAATTTCCATTTTTCGTTTCCACGCGAACATTCGGCGAAACAAAGGTGCCGGCGCACTTGGAATTCCAAGCAAGTAGCCGCCTCTTCCGTTTCGATCCTGATCGAGTAACGCTGAACGCAGTTCGGTGGAAACGAGTCCATCCGACACTCAATGTGAATTCGAGTGATGTTAATATCATTCAAATAATAATGATGATACAATGACTAACCCTTTGCACTCGAGAGATTCTCACTTGAAATATCCAATACGTTCTGATTAGATGTAGACGAGATACTTTGAAATGAATTTATTAAGAAATCACATATGAATTAAGGAACTAAAGCTATTTTCTTGAAATATTTCACTATCAATGCAGCATACAGAGGGTAATGATAAATATCAAAGTTTATAAAGTTGCTCTATCGAATCATCTGGCGACTGGGAGTCGCCTTTCGAGTAAAGGGTTAATGTTATACAAATTTTTTCACGTTTGTTACACGCGCTAGACTTTGTGTCGTCATTGTTATTCGAATAATATTATCGATAATAGTACTGTTATGTCAATATTAATACTATTCGAATAATGACGATAATAATTATAATCACTAGAAACATACGTGCACCGCGACAACGAATATTACACAAATCCCCTTTTAAGTTCACATTTGTTGCAGGCTTCTACATTTCGACGCCATTACTATTCGAGTAACATTAATATTAATCATAATTAACATTCATATTAATACACTATTCATGCTCCCATAGAATCAATAGCCACGAAAAACGGGTTCCAGCGATCCAGTTTCCATAATAGAATTCCCGTGTCGCGACATTTTCCATTCGCCGGGCGCGTGAAATAAAGCGCGCGCACGCGTGCTTCGATCCGCGAGGGGGAAAAAAAAAGGGCAAACGTAGAACGAAGATAGGCGCGTGGGAATGACAGGAAAAACAGAATTGATAAATCCCGAAAGCGATGGAAATACGAGGTCGCCGTAGAACTCGGCCGCAGCGACTAATGCTTTAAGAGATTAAATCCATTCGGAAGCATGGTTACCGCGGCCCGGTAACCTCCGGTGACGCATTATTCCAATTTACAATCCGCGTTCGGTAATATTTTCTGTTTTCCATCGGGCCGGCGTCGCGCGCGGCCACGAAAACGGGACAGATTTACACGCGGCCGTATATAAACGCGGCCAAAGTGAAAAGTCTTTCCCGCGCGTTCGCGAATGAAGACGCAGGACGCCGCGTTCCGCATTCATCTTAACGTATCGATTCTCTGCGAATTAATTGTTCCAGTGGCAAGTTCACTTCGCAAACGGTATTATTATTAACGGTATTTTGACGCATTGCTCATCTGCGAATTCATTTTTTTGTGCGGAATCATTGGTCGTCTTTGCGTTTTACACGGTGTTATTCGTGAACGATCGAGTGTCAGTCTTGTTCCTATTTGTTTATCAATTCAATAATTATATAAAAATGTTCTATATGGATAAGGTAAAGTTACATGGGAGTAGAAATTCCCCGTATTCATTTTGACGCATTGCAAATTCATTTTTCTGTGCGAAATCATTGGTCGTCTTTGCGTTTTACACGGTGCTATTCGTGAACGATCGAGTGTCAGTATTGTTCCTGTTTGTTTATCAATTCAATAATTATATAGACATGTTCTATATGAATAAGGTAAAGTTACATGGGAGTAGAATTCTAGAAAAACCAGATCGTACGGCTGAATTCAAAGGAACGAGTAAGATTTAGTATGACTTTTGGTGAAAACACACGAGGTACTCTAATTGTTTATTACGGAGGACCCTTTTCCATCGTGATTCTACTTTCCTAAGCATGATCCAGGAAACTGGAAATCGCGCGGGGATCTGCACCGCACTGATCATAGATTCACATCAATTTCCTCGTCGAGAGACAACGCGCGGTTAGTCGGCCAGCCAATTTTCGCGGGTCGGACGGTTTAACGGGTGAATTACGCGCGGGACCGTTCGCGCTCCGCGCGGCCACCTTTTCGCCGTGTAAATCCGGCTTTAATAGACGCGCGACGAATAAATTGGACGAGAACGGGCCGGGGATGGAAAAAATTGCGCGGCTCGGCTTTTTCGACGGTTTTCAGCTAAACGTGGAAGGAAACTGCGTCGCGGATTAACACTGAAACTGTCAGGTGCATCAAAATCATTCGTTCCTGATTTCTTCGTCTTGCAATTAATGAAAATATAACTGGATTTGTTTCGTTGCTTGCGATAGAAATTGATTTAATGAGGGAATGTATCATAATGAACGTATCGTATTATTAACGCATCGACTAATGAACCGTAGCTAATGAAAATCTCACGAGATCGAAAGAATTCATTGAATGAAACGGAAGATGAAAGGCAGCAATGCCTTCCCCGACCTGGTCGAACCGTGCAGAGCTTAATGGAATTTGGTTCATTCGATGAATCTCAATGCAAATCAATTTAGCTCGGCGAATGAGTTGTCACCCGAAGACTGGCGCAGCCGTGAATGCATTTTCGTGTTAAGGGTTAACGATGTTCGGTTCGATTCAGACGAATTCGACGCAGATCCGAAGCGTTCTCCGAGCGTTTCCGACGATGTCCGGCGTCTTTCGTTGTACAGGGTCGACCGCGGGGAAGTTTCCCGTCTTAAGATAGTAATTTAACGTAGTAAATAGATGTTACCGCTATAATACGTGGTAAACTATAAGTCTTTTCGACGCAAGAAACATAAGTAGCTTATATCTAGCCGAATCCATTAACGTCCTACATAACCTCTTTTGATCTGCGACGCTAGAACAAGCGCTGCCGACAAAATGGCGGGTCCCAGGTTTCTTACTTCGCAACTATTGGTATCTTAAATGCGCTAAAAACCCGAAATGACTTGGAAAATAACTAACTTCAATATTGCAATCAATATAAAAAGAAACCGAAAGCCAAAAATGAATGTAATAATATTCCAGGCCGTGAAAGCATCAAGACTACTATCCAAAATTCTATTGTTCCTCGCATTTGCTTATTACCCTAAAGATACGGTGCAGATTACAAAGTGGCAGAGTTATTAAACGAACAGAGAATCGTGTTTAACACGACATTCACGGTGCGACGCAGCTTGTCGAGCAAAATCACGCGCGACCCGTGCAGCAGCGTAATCGAACGAGCTGCTAGCTGCGAGCGCGCCGTTAGCCAGGACTCGTGTAAACATTATGACAGACAAACCCGGCGATCCGGAGCTAACGATTTTCGTGATGCCGACCGACTCTATCTACGATCGTTACACGGCCGCCGGCGCATCCGGCGGAGTCGTTAGAAGATATTAATTGAACGTTCGACGCTCGCTTGATGAAGACGACCGATTTCAATGCCGACACTCGTTAGCCGCTTCTCGAATGGATCCCGGCGAACACCGGGATTCTACCGGATTCTGCATAATTCTGTAACACGACGTAGAAACGTGAAATATCCTGCTTCGATTATGCATCTACTATCTATCGGTAACGCGAGGGAAACTTCCCAGACGATCTCGCTTCGCTGTTAACGATCGAGTACCCGTTTTCGTGGTTTCCTTCGCGCAATTTGTACATAACTCGCTCGTGCAGTTACGCGAGAATTTCGATTACCCTCGTGGAAATTTGAAGTTACGATCATTTTTTGAATACTTAGATTTATACTTTGAAAAACGAATTCAAACGTATTGTAACGTGATAGTCTCGTTGCATTACATATACTAGATGATTTTTAAATATATCACTCCATATGAAACGATTAATAAACGAAATTAGCGTACACATCCGTGAAAAATCGGTGAAAACAGCGTTCTTCGCGCGATAGTTTGCCAAATCTCTGAGTTAATCCTCATCAACCCTTATCGAGAATCTATCAAGCTTCCGAAAAGTTCTCCGCGAAAGCCAGGAAAATGAAATTAAATTATCACGTGCTCTCTATATTAAAAAAGAACGATTAGACCGCAACTTTCGATCTCAGATTTCACAGCTCAAAGTCACCGTTCCAGCGTCATTCGACTGGAAAGGGTTAACGTGCACGAAATCTATTATTTAAGCACGTGGGCGGTTAGTTTTACGAGCAATCGCGTACCCCTGCTTCCGAAATGCATCTCATCGCGCAGTCCTGACGTGCTCCGCCCAGAAATTTCACGGAGCGCGCACTCGAGGTCCGACCGGCAGCGTTCGGTTACCTCGGCGCGATGAATTTTCATCGGGATTCGAGCCCGGCCCCGCGCGCGCGCCATCCATCACGATTCAGGGCGCGGACGACGCGGCGTCTCGCGAGGATTTCCGGCTGAAATCTTCCGGACAACCTCCGGATACGCTTGCGACGTGTCCGACGAGATTTCAAATCGTCCGCGACAATTTCGCGAGACGACAACCGATGGATCGTTTAAAAAACGACACTGGGTAGTATCATAATTCGTGAATTGATTTGAAAGAATTTCATCTTAAAAGTTTCGCGATTAAAACGTGTTAATGAATCGTTTGTTCTCTTATTTCTTGAGGCTTTCTAAGGGAAGTGAATTGTATCGTAATTTACGAGTTATAATTGAGAAGTAATAATGAGTATGGAAGTGGATTTCTTGGAGAATAGAGTGGCGCAGTCGATTGATCATTTAACCCTTTGAACTCTAGGCTCCAGTGTTGCATCAGTTATGATATTAAATGTTCGAATGAATCTTAAGGAAACTACCCTAAAATTGTTCGATTTTCCGCACATCCAGATTTTGGAAGAAACGTTGTAGCATTTCGATTACAAGACAACCTGCAGTGCTGAGGGTTGAATTAATCAATTTCAATGAACAATCGACAATAGAAAGATATACATTTTTAGGAGCATACAGTGATATATTCTCTCGCAAAGTTTTACGGTCGTCTCGCGACATGTTGCTCTGATTCCGGGCACGCGTGCATATGGATCACGGGGATCGCAGCAAATTAGTCGTTCGATACGCCGGCTGTAAAGTTTTTATCCCCGCGTAAAGCTTTTGCGACCCGTTACTTCCGAGCACTGTAGGTGGGCGTACCGAGGAGCTTATGGTTCGTAAACAATGCGCCGCGTTGGACGAACGTTTACGCAATTTATACGGAATAATCTGGATCATCGTTTGCCAAATGCATTTTCTTAATCAACGCGAGCCGGAGACCTTCGAGCGCCATCTTATTTTCTCGGCCGTATAATTCCCGCTTATACTCCGCTAGACTTTTTACGACCCTCGCGCGAACAACTCCGAGCTACATCGCAACGCCTAGGCATAAAGATTACGCTACAGATTTCCCTCGTTACGTGTTCCGTCGATGCACAGGGAATATTCCTTCGTTGTCGGAATCACGAATGAAATCCCTGATTGCGAATGTAACGAACATACATATCATTCAATCTATTCGAAGGAAAACTGCATGTTACTCTGTTGTCATCGATCCTTAAAACACGCGTTGACATAGAATGACACTGGAATTTTCTTTCAAGGAATTGTGAGTAACAAAGAGAAATATCGATTACATTAATTTCAATCTTACTTCCTCAAACGTAGTATCAACGGATCGTCTTCCCGACAAAGGGAGGCCGCGCGGAGGTCGGATCGATTGGTCGGAGCCCGTTTCGGGTATCGGGATCTACTTAAATACACGCGCTGCCCCGTGAACCCGTTACCGATGCGCGACCGGTTCCCGATCACGTACCCACCGTACCCAATTTCATTTGCCCAAGCTTTCGGGATTACACGCTGCGAGATTAGTGGCTTACGCATCGATCATCCGAGCCTAGCGATGCATGCCTGCCCCCGTAGATTGCGCAACGCAGACGGAAACGATCCAACCGCGGCGGCTCGTACAAATTCGTGACTCCGCTCGGCTCTTTCTGGAGGAGAGCGGCACACTCCCTCGTTGTAATCGCGCGTCGAGTGGTCTTACTGTTGCGTCGATACCCTGTCGTGTTGATCTTCCGGGGAATACGGTATTGGCTCGTTATAATCGCGCGTCAATACTCGTTACTGTGTTGCTAGCCCTATCATGTCGCTCTTACGAGAAATACGGTATTCCCCTGTTGCGAGCAAATATTGTGATTGCTGGTCGTATGTTGATCTTTCTGGGATTATCGTCTTGGCGTAATCACGCGTCGAATCTCATTAAAATCTGCTAGCATGCTGGTCTTTCGAGAAACACAGAATTCCATTGTTATGGGCAAATATAATTGTTACTGGAACATAATTAACTTTGAATTGGATTATCGCAGGAATATTCTCAATAGAATTAGTTAACGATCGACGAATTCAACGAAGCATTGACCAATGAAAGTCTGTCGCTACTCGTGCAGCGAATACTGTGTTTCTCGTTCTCTTTAGTCCCGTCACGAATTTGTCGACGTTCGATACCGTTCGCTATGAAATCGCAGCTTGTAGAGCGACGCTCCTCCACATTTAACATGGCTGAGTCTGAAAGTGTTTCGTAAAACGTTTGTTATAGATACGATCGAATCGTCATGGCGATACGCAGGCAAATATGACAGCGGTAAGAGAAACCCCTTAATATCAATCTATCAGTTGTTGTGTTGCTAGTCGAACGGTAGCGTTACGCTTAGTCTGCTTTCAACTGACGAGCTTCGCTCGACTTGGCCTAACTTCGTTTGCAAGACCGCGGTAGCTGCATATTCGACGATCGTAGTAATTTTCACGACTTTCCTCAACAATACCCTCATTCAAAACCGAACACGGAAAGTCGAGGAAAGCGACAAAGCATTGCCAATCTTGCTAATTCTATCGGCACTAATGTAATGCAAACGGAGGCACTTGCAATTTTCCTGTTACATTTCAAGCGCGCTCGAAAAATACTGTTCCGATGGTTCGCCCCTTTGTTAAACAACATTGATACGGATTTCAAAGTAGAAAACCAGCTCTCGCTGCACCGGGGCAAGAACGAAATCCATCAAACGTTCCATCCGAGATGAAAGAAACAAAGGAGCCGCGGCGTCCGCCATTCCGCCGGGCGGATCTCGCCTGGCAATAATTCTCGTTCGCATAAAGAGACTGCGCCCGGGAACTGGGTGGCCCGGATTTAAACATCCACGAGATTATAATCTTCCATGAAATTAGGGCGTAAAAAAGGGTCGGGCACGCCGGTAAAAATAATCAGGGGAGCAGACGGTAATTCCCGGCGCGAGGCCGAGAGGGTTGGCAGCGCGGTCCGCGACGTCGGACACCGTGGTCTCAGGTTTGTAGCGACCGAGCTCGTAAAGCCGGATTTCTCTGTCTTGCCGATTCCGCGTCTTGAACCAGCGGTTCTTAACCTGCGGGCCCCGACCGAGAATTGGGTCCTTCGTTATTTTCAACCCTTCGCGGACGAGACGTCTTCGAACCTTTGAAAACTGTTTCCATAAGAAGTTGAGATTTAAGTAGTAGGAAAGAGTATTGAGATTTGAAATAGGAAAGAACGAGCTTGTGTACCGATTTCTGAATAGAATAATTGCATTCGCAGCTGTCGATTTTAGATATGACCGTTTGAAATCGTTATTAGGCGGACATTCGATCGCAAAGGGTTAACCAGCGAACCGTGGAATTCAGTTTCGAAAGTCTCTCGTGGGTTTGTGATGGAATTATCTAATGACAAGTACAATAAGTTTATCTTAAGCAAGATGAAATTAGAAAATACAGTTTCAATCGCTATTCGAAATTCAAAAATCACGCGTGCTCTTTGATTTCTCCTTGAATCGGTAAACGTACGTGATTGTGTCTGCTCAAACGAAGGAGGTTAAGAACCACTGTCTTAAACCACCGCAGGGCATTTTCGTTCCCCTCAATTATTCCGAATGTCATCTGCATTCGTAAGAACGTCAGCCGGGTCGACCTGGCGAAACTAATCTGCATTTCGGTTCGTTTGTGCGCCGACAATTTTCTCAGCCGACTCCCCGCGGCTCTGAGACCGTCGCGTTTTCATCGACGTGATGGTCCATGCTTCCAGCTCGCACCTACACGAACGAGCTCGTCAAAAATATTTTCGCTCGTGTCGCGAATCGAAATCGCGTTTCCCTGTTTCTCGATTGATCGCGGCTGGAACCACTAAATAAGTTTAAACGGTTCATTTTCGATGTATTTTCTTTGTAATTAGCGAAAATCGCAAGGATTAGTAAAGTAGCAAGAGATCTTAGTACAAGTCGAGACGCCGTTAGAGATTGTTTCGGAGAAATTTCGATCTCGCGGTGGATTCTTGCTTCTTTTCGTCGCTTGTTTATTTAACCATTAGCGCTAGGAGGGACAGTGCGAGCTGAGAAGCAATATTTACGCTTGTAAAGTGGGCATTCTTGTGCATGGTTTCGCAGAGGCTCGCGAACGTTTACATAATGGAGTCTATTACAGGAGTAATAGATCGAGCGAGCGACAAATTCGCCGATTGCCTCCGGATTTCCTTCTCGCTAATTGTCAGTCAGCCAGGAAAGTGACCTTGCAATCAAGCTCGTCAGAGTTTCAATGGACTAATCTGTTTATCCTCGCGAGAGGGAGAGAGAGGCGGAGGGAGGGAGCGCGGCCGTAGAGCCTGTGCCTGTTCGTGCAGATCGCGATTCAGCCAATTGGGTTTTCAGGGCAACGAACCGACCTCAAACTAGCCGAAAAGTCGACCCGGTCGAATCGTTTCCTCTATCGAACACGTGAAACCCTCTCGAAGTTCTGATTCAAGTGCAAGGAATTCGCTCGAATATTCATCGCCGCGACTGAGTCTCGCGTTAACCGACACGCCGGATGATTCAAAATTCATCGATCGTTTGTCAATAGACAGAATAGACCTATCGCCGATTCTTCATCGATATTCATCGATTCCATTGACCTCTCCAATATTCAATACACACGACCGACTCGAACTTCAAACGAACTACCGAATCGCGTACCTACAATTCACTCGAAAGCTTCGTTCATCTCCTCGTAACTTAAACGATCCTTAGAGACAGAGCAGGGACACTATAGACAAACGTTAAAAAAGAACAATGCTTTCAAGTCTACTCTCAGAGCGCTTTGAAACCGAGAAGGTGCAACGAATGTTCGACAAGAAATGAAAATATTCGATGACGATCAGCGAATCGATCATCGGTATCGGCCACTGCTAAAGACTAACGAGGAATCCTTCTTGTTACAGTGCAGCGGCCACGCGGTGCGCTGTTTCGCCGGCGGGCCGCGCAAGAGCAACGAGTCGCAGTGCCCGATGCTGCAGAAGCTGGAGAAGCCGATCCTCTCGTCGTCGACGGCGACCACGCCGCCGATGACGTCGACGAAATCGACGATCGTGAGGAACCACCTGAACAGCACGTGCAGCGTGACGAACTCGCCGCACCAGAAGAAGCTGAGGTTCCACCTGGCCAAGGAGCGGAAGGCCAGCACCACCCTGGGCATCATAATGAGCGCGTTCATCGTCTGCTGGCTGCCGTTCTTCGTGCTGGCGTTGGTCAGACCGTTCCTGGCCGACCCGGACGCGATACCCGCGTTCCTGTCGAGCCTGTTCCTCTGGCTGGGCTACTGCAACAGCCTCCTGAACCCGATCATCTACGCGACACTGAACAGGGACTTCCGCAAGCCGTTCCGCGAGATCCTCTACTTCCGCTGCAGCAACCTGAACCACATGATGAGGGAGGAGTTCTACCAGAGCCAGTACGGCGACCCCGTCAACAACTACGAGATCAAGGCGGGCGAGATGGACGCCGGCGAGCGCCTCGACAATCAGGGGGTCGAGGCGATCGACGTCGCAGCGAACGTACCCAACGAGAGTTTCCTGTGATCCGGAATGAACCCGTTCTGAAACTTTCCGGATGGGTCCGCCACGGCGACGCAACGTCGCGCGCTGCCTCGCCGAGCACCCGTCACGCTGGTCAATTAATCACTCGAGAGCCCCGGGGTCGGGCGTCTTGATCGCAGACCGACAGCTGTCTTCGTTGCGGATCGTTCCGCGATCCCGCTTCTACGGTCGATAGGTTTCCGGTGACCTGACACGGACGATCTCGAAGATAACCGAAGAACCGTTTAGGCGAATTAGGGGCAGCCGGTTCTTCCGCGCGGAGAGTCGAATGGCGCCCGCCGCCATTTTCCGCGCGGCCATGTCGCGGCCGGCGCGTAACAATGGCGGGAAGAACTCGGGACCCTCGCGCTGCTCGCGAAGAGGCTAAACTACCAAAGAGATGTTCCCCTTGGGTCTCTGACGCGCTCGGCGATCCCCTCGTTAGGGGACGCACGTAGGAAACCTTTGATGCTTGATAATTAAGAACGTCTTTCGCTTAATGTATCCAGGCCCTGTGAACGGCGGCGTCCCGCGCTCCTGAATACCTTACGATCGCGCGGTAATGGCCGAAACGCGGCTCGGAGGGCGTACAGACGGGTTTGCAATCAATGAAGGGAACAGGTTGCAAACGGTAACCGAGTTGCGACAACATGTGCTGCTGGTCGGAAGTTTTCGAGCTGCTTTCGATTTTGGCGAAACTTCGTCCGCGACGGCCGTGTACTCGTAAGGCACGAGCAAACTTGTGTACTAAACCATTCGACGCTGCAGGTTTCCGCTGGAAATGTTCGGTTTTCGATGAGGTATAGATGACAGGGTATTAATCAGTGATCGTGACAATGGTTGTTGGATTGCGCTAATCGAGTCCACTTGTTGATTCGCCTTTTAAACCGCGGTGATTATTGAACGGTTATATTCTCGTCGGTGGTCAATGATTTTTTAGAGACTGTCGAATAAACTATTCTCAGACAAAGCGTCGAAGTCCTTGAAAATAATGCGCATCTCTGTTTCTTTTCCGTTCCGTGCGAAAGGTGCTAACAGAAGGTAAACTGGCTGCGCAATATTTTCCATGGCACCTCTGCATCCGTGGATATAATTACTGGTACCTTGACTCTAGAGTTTTCCAAGTAAACGCGCGTTAACAATAAGTGAAATTTGCGTAACAAATGAACGTTCGTTTCACCACCTCTCGACCTTTGACCAGCAGCGCGTTGTCCACAATGATGAGACTAACCCACGCGAGTGGAAAGCTACGAGTGTACGTAAGAAGTAACGACATTGTTATTAAAATTGCGCAACGTGTATTATTTCAACTCGAATTAACATGTTCCCTCGTTTATTCCTTTTTAAACGTCAACTGCACCCGTGGATACATCAATTCCGAGCTGCTTTCCGGCCAGTACCGTAAACCATTGTACAAAAGTTACAGAAGTAATGTGTGTAGTGTTACGTCGATAATCTCGAACGGTATGTAACTAAGTAGGCAAGAGATTTCTCGAAGCTAGAGACTTAATCGATCTAAATGTACGAAGCGTGTCTACCATTGCACACGAATTTCCAAGCCCGGCTCCAAGCTGCGCGCGTTTTCGACGCGAATCCCCGACGCGACGTGATCAAAGTATCCGTTCGAATAATTAAAATCACCGAGCACCGATTGAAATTAAACTCAAACGCGAGTTGGAAACAACGACCCGGGGAAACGATGTTATTTCATTTGTTAAGAATAATAGACTTCGTTTCGATTCGGTTAAATGAATCTTATTAAGCGTTTCCAAACTAGATTCCGGAGAGAATGGGGATCAATATGAATTAATTCGTACGGTAACGCAGGCACCGAGCACCTATCAATGTTTTAATAACCATTCACCGGGTGTATCGATTATTCGCAATATTCTCTCAACGAAACGGTACTTTCGCGAGTGTCCCTTAAATTAGTTCGTCAAGAATGACACGGGTCTCGCGGATATCGCGTCGCGGCGCGATACAAATCGAGGCGTACGATTCTCTTCGAAATAAATACTGAATTCTGTCACGTAATTTGTGGACGGGCAACCGCGCCCGACGGAAGAAAATCCAGAGCTGGAAGAGGATGTCGGGCAAATAACAAATACCATTGGGAAACGTCAATTGAGGATCGAGTACTCGGTCGGAAAATTACCCGTGACGCGCGAGGGTAGTAAAACCGTCGAGATGGTTTCTTGCACCTCTGGAGTGCTATTACGGAAAATGTACTTCCCATTTGAATCGTTAACTATCCTCACAATTAGTAAGGCAGGGAGCTGCGAGCAAAGGAACATTGCCGTGTGATCCGACGATAAAGACCGCTCCGAATAAATAGAAAAGCGACTTCGACTGTTCGAACGGACGAGTCTTCGCTCGATAGGAAATAAAGGGGAGGCTAATTTCCCAAGCTGGTTTCTAATCGAAATAACTTATCGAATTCTTAGAAACTTTAATCATCTTTGCGGTAAAAACGATTCAAGAGGATCTCGTCCCAAGCGACTCGTTCATAATTACTCGCAAAAATTCATTAAAAAGTGACACACTCTCGCGGAAGCTGCAAGAACGCGTTTCCCGAGATTCCAACCGATTTTCGCACCTATCTTCATCGACACGATGCGTTGAAGAAGTATAATCGAGAATTTAGAGAAAGTCGATGTAAAGGAAACGTTTAAGGTAAAGCACCGGTAGTTGAGCACTCGAGAAAAATTGTCTTAGTTAATTCCCCGTTAGAAATTAGAGGCGCACAGCCGACGTCACTGAAGTAAATCGTTAGTTTCCACGATAAACGATTTAATTCAGGTAAAAGCGTTTCGTAATTGGGTCGCTGGATGCTGCGGCGTATCAATCACGCCTTCGTCGGAAGATTATCACCGCTAAAAACCTTGTTTCTTACCTTTCCCTGAAAAATCGTCCACCGATACCGGGTCAATCGCCGTTGCCTTTGCCTTGGTAATTCTGGGACGACAACAAGAACCGGCGGAAGACGTTTAGGATAGAAGGTAACAGGACGTCGAGGAATTTCAGGAAATGGGTCCTCGAGCCAGGGACCACGATCGATCGGAAGCCGGCGGAATTGAATCCTCGGCGTCGCCAGCGAGACAATGCGACCGGCGTGAACTTCGAATTTTTCGTTCCGCCGGAATGAAAAGTTTATGGTGCGCCGTACCTGTCCACGGGAGTCCACTCTCCGGGCAAACAACCGAGTTTACAGAGTCCATAAAAAACATATATATCCAAATATGAAACGTGTCGCCATTTATTTATCGCCGCGTCCGCGCTTGCTCCGAGCGACCGGCGAACAGTCATCGTCCTGGAGTAAACGAATTACCGTTACAACGGAAATTCCTCGAACACTCGTTACGATAAATATTGAAGGTATCCTCGACGGTGTTTTCATTGGAATGTTCGTGGAATTATTTTTGCACGGTAATTTACGCGACAAGAAGGATAAAAGAACATTTCTCCCGTGATTCTGTTTATAAATTCCGTGGAAACCGAATTAGACGCTTGATGATCGAACATTCAGTTTCACAGAATAGTTAGATGATTATTCTATCGAGCACACTGTAAAATGCATACTCGGATAATAAAGCTTCCCACTGCCGATGGACTTGTCCGAACGAGGCTATCGGTGTCTAATTTACGAGCTCGCTGTATCGTTTCCAGCGCGTATGCATCAAACGAGCGCAACACCTCTCACTCGCGTTGCGTCAGTTCAATCGTCAATCTCATTGCTAATCGCTAAACTCGTCGCTTGCTGGATTCCATCTTAGAAGCAATACGGCCTGACGCAAGGAAAAAGAGATTCTATTAAAACTGCTGCTAATCGACTAATTTCTCGCGAAGAATGCATTGCTAATGCAACCTTCATGCATTTCGACAATCTTTACGACAAATATCGCTCGACTTGCTTAGCTAAACTGCTTTTGTTCCTATAGCAAAGGCACGCGATCTCTTTTACCGATTTCTCCGTTATATCCCGTAGGTTCGATCGATTTGGCAAATGAACAGCTCGTAACGAAGGAATTCTCGAGCAAAGGACTGCCTAAAACGCGATAGGAGTAGAAACAGCGTTATTGTCGTAACAAAAGCGCGATATAGTTTATCGTGGACAACAATCGCGGTGACCTTGCGTAAAACTTTGTTCCGAGCGCGTTGCTTTACGGTGTACGAGTTAAAGTCCAGTTTAAAAGGTAATAACGATAGTTGCGCATAGATACGGAAAGCAAAAGTTTCCCGCGGATAAAACTATTTTAACGCGGTCGCGTGAAATCCGGCCGCGCGGCTGTACGAAAACCTCGCCGATAAGAACAGTCGGAGGCTCGCTTTACGATCGCGATTGCGGCTCGGATTTTTAAGGCGTTCGGCCGCCCAAGGTGAACGCCAGAAATAACACCGAACAAGAAAAACCGCTGTGTCCTTTGACCCTTCATCCTGCGGCTTCTTTGGCACCTGCCCTCTTCGGAGCCCTGTTGTTAATTATTCATCGGAGAGAAGATTTCTATGTTCACTGTCGGTCTATATTCACTGCGACGATTAAATATTCATGAGAGCAAAATAAATTTAAGAATTTCATTAATTTAATAACTTAATTTATTTACATTCGATTTAAAGCAGATTTAGTTTCAAACTACCAAAATGAGGCAAGAGGTCCAATTTCTCTCGACAACGCGTTGTCTCTTAATTCTTATAGTCAAGTTACATTAGATTGATCGGAAAATCTCGTCGCATTTTTCAGAGTTCAAAGAACAATTTCGATGCCTTGCGTGTTTTACTCGAAAACTTTCTATTGCCTTTTGGCTTACCCGTTCGCAATGTTTATCAGTATATTGTAACGTGAACGACGCATTGAAAAGTGAAACGACTAGACTTTCCATGGAAACTAAAGGGAAATAAAGAGTCATCACCGTCGGATCGTTGTTTATTCGCTTGGAACGTCTTCCGTGGTTCGCGAAACTTTTAATTTGAAAAGTTCACTACACGCTCGCGAGAAACGCGCGGTCAGCGATGTGTTAATGTTGTTTGTACACCGGCGAGGTTGACTCTTCGCCGTGGAAATCACGGGTGCACTCTTCTCCCTCTCGCGATCGCATGTCCAATATCATTCCCGGCGGCACGCAATCTTACAATATTGTCTTTCAATTGAAATTCTTCCGTGAAAGGAAATGACTACCGTCCTGCGAACCTTCTATTAAAGAACTGGAATAACCGGCCCGAAGGTGAGGGAAATCAATTAACCTGATAATGATAATAGCGGCTCGCCGCCACTTCTGGAATCGCGTATTTTCGAGAGCCCATCTGCATGGAAAAGGTGATTTGTTAATTATCTACGACTGAAAGCAATTGTCGAGGAAAATTTCAAATAGAAGTTAGCAAACGTAAACCTCATTCCACTCATTCGACTCGAGATTAACCATGGTTTCTCTATCAATTATCATCTCCGATATAAATGTAGCCATTGGAAAAATATGTAATTCTTCACTTGTTCTAACAAATCTTTAACAATAAAATTGTTCGACAGGGTCACAGACCAAGATGTTCAAAACCAGATCGCGACCGAAGGAATCTCGGGATGCGAAATGGATGAAATATCCCCTTTAGTCGCCACGTGTTTCAAATAATATCAATTACCATGTTCTACATTCCAGAATTGTTCTCGAAATAAACAGCGATCGGAATTTTTCCATACGCGGGAGGTGTTTGATTGGTTTCCGACGAAACTTGGCCGAGAATAAAAGAGCGCGAGAAAAGCCTCGCGATTGATAGGAAAAAATCGTTCGAACGTGCGAAACGGCCCTCGCGTGTCGGTGTGCGTACGGGACGCGTCCGGCCAATCGTGGAATTGGCAGCCGGCGAAAAAGCGAACGGTGAAAACGGGAAAACGGACGCGACGCGTGTGCCGCGGAACGCGTGGTGTCCTGACCTGGATCTTTTTAAGGTGGCAGCTAAAGAAGGGAAGGCTCGCGGGCAGGCGGGTAATAAAGCCGCGCTGCTGAAGAGCCATAAACGTGTAGCTGGCTCCGAAACCAGGGCAATACACGTTAATCGTATGCGAGACAAAACAACCGTGCCCGATCCATCGAACAGAGCGCAAAACCGCGTGCGCCGTAATGGCCGTTCGATGGATTTTCAGGCGAATTTTCGAGCGACCCGAGCGGCGCGATCGTTTTTGCATCGGTTCGATGCGGGGAATCGCCTCGGCGGTTAATTGAACTTGTGAAGAGATCGGTTCTTCGTTTAAACGACGAACTATAAACGCTAGAACATTCTTTTGCTAATAGTAACGATTTAACAGACAGTTTCGGAAATAGAAATTCTTTGAACCACGAAGAATAGACACTTTCTGACATTTTGGGCTAAAGGTTTGTAATAGTAACAATTGAGTGACAGTGAAGATATTTAGTACTGATATTCATGTGTTACAACAGTTAAAAATCAAAGCAAGTGCAGGGAAAGCGATAACTCCGTTCGAATTCTAAACATGAATCTTTCAGAGTCGATTCATAAACGAACGCTTCCCTCGCGGGAAATTATTTCACGAAGCCGTTTCCTTTTCAACAGAACTCCGTTATTTGGAAGAGCTTCGGCAAACTCGTGTCGCGAGCGTTACACGGAAAGTAAACGTTTCACGAGACTGGAATGATTTCGATCGAGCTGAACGCGACACAAGACGGATCCAGGGACGCGCAGTTTCTTTGTACGCCCGCGGGTCAACTCGTTTGCACCGGCGGATACTTGAAATACCAGTTCCATTCGCGGAAAAATCGTAACGCGAGCTATAAATGGACTGTCGGGGGAAATCGCGTCGCTGGTAGACACGTGACACTCTAAGAACTATATAAATATTGTATTAATATGTAGGTACAACTATATACGGTGCTACACGGGAGAACGTAATTCCAGTTGACGGCCATCGTTTCCAGAAAGGGATGATTTTCTTCGAAGTGCGAGGAGTGTATGGTTTAAGTCGGGTCGAAACTTTGCGGAGAATTCTACGAATGTTAACCGGTGTTCCTGTGGTTGCGAGCCGAGACGATGAAAGTCGCGAGTTTTCCCTGTTAAATCGTTGAAATTGATATTTTAAAGTGTCGCTTTCCCGGTTTCGATATTCGTGTCTTCTCATTCTGCGAGAAGAAATCTTTCAAAAGCGATTCATTTCTGTCGCGTAGGAAAACTTCTGGGAAACGCGGCTTGTAAAGTTTCATCCTGCAGCCATAGGAATGTTACACGTATAATTATACATAGTATACATATATTTATATATATTGTTGCACTAGAATTGAATATTTTATTGTACGTTTATTGCACTCGACGATGAGATAGTATTGTTTGAACGAAATTCTATTTTACCTGAGAGTGGCAAGTGATCGGAGTTTAAGGTGTACGTTGGATATTGTTGCGTGCGAGGCGAGCTGTCGCTGTCGGTTCATTTGTTGCGTATATATATATATTCCGGAGATCAAAGTGTGTATCGTTTCCGTGGTGTGCAATGTTAAAGGTAATTTCCACTTTGACACTTTTAAATCTATCGCGCGCGTCACGCGTGCCGTTAAATCGAATAACGCGTCGAACGGCGAGGCGACGCGACGTCTCTTTAAAGTTACGACCCGATGAAGGATTAAACGTAATATCAATTAACACGGTAATAGTCAGGCGCGTTAAGCGGATTCTCGGACGCGTTGCCTAGGAGTCGTAGAAAGAGTAAGTGTAGAATTATGATTCTCCGACCTGTCGCGCGCAAATCAGTGTAAACCGCATCAAAGAATTATCGGAGGATAGAAGAAATATTTTTCTGATACTGGTTCTCGTATAGTTTGTAAATGGAACCTGAGTATTGAGCGTGTCGACGAGTAATACACCGATTGCGTTTAATGAGCTGGCGACGAGATTCAAAATTGGAACATCTTTCGCGCGCTTCGACCGACAAAATGGCGTGCGGCGTTGCAGAAAATTACAGATTGAACTCGACACGATATGGTAGATTACTCAGTGACGCGCTTAATATTAGTATAACAAAGATAAAGGATAATGAAATAAAACGCTACTTGCTCAAAGTGTTAAGGGTTCCGAACGACATGAAAAATTGATGAAATTTCACTCGTTAGTCAGAAAATTATTCGCAATCTGCCCTGATGATTAGCGTGTTGATCTATTCATTTAGCCCCTCGTTTCGATATATCGCATCCAGTAAAGAACAATTAAACTTTCCGTAGAGGTATATGTAATATAATTTCGTGTTTTACGATAATTCGCTTTCTTCTCGTTGATAACGAATGCATGGCGACGAGGTCTCGACGCAGATTACGCGTTCACGTAATTAAAACTTTTTCATTTGGCTCCGCGCTTAGTTATTAGGATAAAGAATTGGATCTCCGGAACCTCGTTGCTCCATTAGAACAATTGCTTGCATTTGAATTAGCAAGATTCCTCTCTGCTCGAAGATTTTCTTAATTCAAACGTCTCCCTTCCATTCCCGATTATTCCGGATTAGCGGGGTTTTTTCTGTGTTCTTTCATTTGGACCTCCTGCTGCAGCCTCATCTTCATTTGCGCCAGATTAGCCTGGTTATACCGTGCTTTAAATTTCTTTAATTTACACTGGCCCGTTCGCTCCAGCTCTCCCGGCGTTTTAATTCCGAGTCCGTTCGAATGTTTTAGACGGTCCAAACGGACGAGGCCGTATATCGAGGAAATTACAAACCGAGATGAAGCACGCGAGGCGGAAATATCGATAATTGTAAGAAACGAAGGGTTAAATTGAGGACCGAGACTGTCTGTCGAAATTCCCCGCGTAAGAGCAATCGAGCGATCGAACGTTCGCCTCGAACTACGAACACAACGGTTTTGTCGCGAAATCATGAACAATCGAGCTATTGAACGGAGGTAATTGTGATATAATTCCTATCGATATACATAACGTGATATAAAGTAAAATTTACCGAATACCAACTTCTCTTCCGCGGCGAACGAAAAGAACAGGCGAGAAGACTTTACGCTCGGAATCGTCCAAGTAACGCGTTTCCAGGGCACTCTTTTGTTCGGGTAACAAACGACAGCGTTGCTTTTCAAACGTGCCCGACTCGAGAACGGATTGTTATTTGCAACAACGTATTCATTAGATTTAGGAAACGCGAGTTACTCAGACAGTCTCCGGCCTGGCTTTGCATCCCTGAAACCACAACAATGGCGCCCGACCGTACAATCTCACAGTAGAACTGTACCGTTCCGAACCAGGGAAGGAAGACGTATCACTAGCTAGACAATCCTAGACGTTTCTAACGCGAGCTGTTTGTATGTGACACAAATCAAAAGTACGTACGTTACATTAAAGTGTTTAATCGAAGTCGGCCGGCACGGCGGGAACGGCGTTCTCGTGATCCCCGTCGACGGGGAGGTAACGGAGACAATCTCGCCGGCGCGCACCTAGAGAATTCGACGAGGCTCAAGAAAGAATTTAGAGTATTAAACAAGTTAAACCGCTAAAACCAAAGCATGTATGATCGGAGATCGCTGTGTTAAATGTGTATAACTCGACTATGTATTTAAATAAGAACGCGAACGGACGCTTCGCTTTACGCGAAACAACAGCGGCGGACACACGTTCGCCGCGAGAAGTCCTCGACGATCGATTGGGTGTACATTTGTTCCTTGAAGTCTCGGTGAACTCGATGTAATTTTTAAAAAACACTAGGTGTACCTAGGCAGATAGTTAACATAATCATCAACTTCAGTAGTGCTGACGATATCCGCTGGCGGGAAACGGAGGACGGACCTACTCCGGCCGCGAACGAAACAAAATGGCTTCCACCGCACGCCTAATGGAGGATTCGACGCGCTCCGAAGCACTCTCCACGGTCAAGCTTGCTCTTTCACTCGATTCGACCGTTTTGTAAAAGCATCGATCGCTACCGAATAGCAATAAAGCGAAGGGAAGAACGAACGCAACAATGATACGTAAAAATGTCCTGTTTCAAGCTCAACAAAATTACCGTAGCAGGGTAATCGGGAACTTCAAACAAATTTAATGTTAATCCCCGGATGAGAACACTTTCAAATGAAGATAACTGCTCGTTTTATTATTTCGTTCTCCTAAATAATGGAATGATTTTCCGATCACGATAGCGAAATGCGAACTGTACGCTGTCCCGTAACTGAATTTATCGGTGATTGCTAATGAAAACGGTTTCGATGTAAATACACGAGACGACTGATGTCCTCAGCACGATTGATCAAGAATGATGGTAGCCGAAACGATTATTCGAATGTGTTTCAGTTGTACTTTCCGTAGGCTTTCTTCCGTTGGAATTGTCAATGAACTAGCAGGATTGCGAATGATTCGCGTGCGTGCGGTGTAAACGAGACACGCGCGTCATCGATGTCGTCATAGCTAATGATGTTTTAGGGAATAAAATTAGAAGGTAACGCGTTACATTTAGGATATGTCTACGTAGGAACTCGGACATAAATCTCTGCTTTCGTACGTAAGCGTGAAGATCTGCCGAAAACTAAAATCGACGTTTACAGTGTCTAATCATTTCACGGGACATTTACATTATATTTTTTTACATTCTTCCATCGTTCGGAGAATCGGGCAAAATTTACGGACGCTCGAACGACGGCGGAACAGAAGGAACGATCAATGTTCGATCGGTGGTATCCCGAAGTCGAGTTCCGTTCTAACAAAAGCAACTTACTGGGGAAATTTGAGTAACAGTTTCACTTAAGAACGAATATCATAAGTTCTAATATACCAAATAACATAGGTAGGCTCCGAAATTTCCTAATTTCAAATGAACAAATCACTCGTTCAAATCAGTCCAATCCAAAATTCTCGATATAACAAAATCTATCTTCAACAATATCACGATTCTTCTATAAAAACCACGATAATACAGCGACACGGAAGAATATTCGAGTGAAACGTTGAATGGTTAGAGCCGGATGCATCGTTATCAGATTACCGGGAGCCGACAATACTTCCCCGGTAAGAATTATCAATATCACCGTTCCAAGTCGAACAAAAAGTCCGAAAAGTGGAACACGGAAGACAATCGAGCAACGCTCGCGTCGAAAAACGACGACGAACCGTGGTTCCTGTTACATTCGGGGTCGGCGTTGATCCGGAAGTTCTGCCCGAGGCTCGAACGAGGTTCCCTCTGCAAAAAGGAGACGAAAAGAACGGCACAATAGAAGAGTCACAAAGGGTATAATTTTGTCAATGCGTATTTTTGATACTATATCGATAACTTCGTTAAGTTGGCGTCGAAAGTGTCACTGTGCGCGCGAGTCGTGACGCGGTTTCAGTTTTCCCGGATTCGTGTTCGCCGACACGCAGGACTAGTCGCACAGTGCGGTCGCCTGTGGGCAAAACTCTGAAATTCGACTATTGGGATAACTAAAATAGGTCACCGATGCGTTGCCAACATGATTTTCATTTGAAAAATAAACATTTCGCGCGAATGAACTCTTTCTCTATTCGCGTAACGTTGGAATCGAAACGTAAAGTATCTTTCTGTCATCGAAAACACTTTATAATATCCCTGTATTGTAAAAAAAAATATAATTACTGTATATGTAGCTCTATACCTTGCAACTTTTGTCCGAAGCATTCGTTCGCATCACTGGTACTTTCGAAGTTATCGAGTTTTGTCCGGCGAACGGCCATTTGGCCGCACTGTGGGTCGGAGGGTGGAGACGGAGACAGACAGATCAAAGTTAACCTCGCGCGAATGAAATTAAACATTGGACCGATTATTTCCGGCCGGTCGCGTCGGTGGCGGCGACGGCCGAGCGTTCTCACGTGAATGTCAAACTCTCGAAGCGCAATCGTGATTAATTCTCTGTAAATACATCAAGACAAGCAGAAACTTTTTATGTATGACCTCGTGCTCATGTCGCGCCAGCGTATAGAAACGGGTCGATGTGAGGGTCTACGAATATTCTAAAATAAATATCGTAATGACTGAACGAAACTCTGTCCTTCTATTTTCCCCTGAGAGCAGCTCGAGACGTTCGCCGGAAAACTGTTTCGCCGGTTCCAGACGAATTACGCCAGGTAATGGACCATCTGAAAGACTAATTGCACACCCCGTCTGCGACGATCGTGGATTTCTATTAGCAGTTAATAGCGAGAAACTAGATTACTTCGTAACAAGTCGAAAAGAAAATTCGCTTGAAAGGTAACGGGTAGAAAGGTTCTAAGAGATCGAGGATCCGCTAATATCTCTCATAGTTCACGTGTTACGCGTCACTTCCGGTACTCCCATCATCCCTTGAACATCCTATATTCGACCTGTAAAATCATTACGCGGTTTTCATCAGGTTCCCACGACTGAAAATTCAAAAATGTGCGTCCACTGGCCGCGCGCATTGCGGCAAGGCGAGTAAAATGGCACAACGGCACCATACAGCGGACCATAATATATCAAAAGGGTGCTCGAGGTATTTCGAGAGCAAACGCAGCGTTTGCGGGGAACTGCGAACGACAAATTGCGGCTGTGATTCAAGCGTTTTGATTGACTGTTGACATCTGGTTAGGAAAACACGCGTTGTAAACGGCAATTTCGCGGTGCGTAAGTACGCCCGCCGTGATTGCGATCGGTTTCTTTTCCGTTCCGGCCGAACGAACACGAGCGAGATTCTCGGATAACTTGAACGGCGATTAGTATCGGTAGATTACATTGAACGAGGCGGCTCGTGTTTTTGCCCGGTTTCAAAATTATCCGAGGGAAACCCCTCAAAGCTGATCGCCCTAAATTTGTAACGCTCGACGAAAGCGGTGTGCACTCACGTCTCAATTTCCCATGCTGCTGAACGTCGGGTAACGGAGTTTCGCCCTGTATTTACGTGGCACGGGGCGTTCGTGTAACAAACTTTTTGAAAATTTATGAGCGCCGAAGATGCACGTCCGCAACTTCTGCTATTGGTCGTCTCGTGTCGCATACATGCAAACCGAAAAGAAAAAATGCGTCTAATATTGCATCTCGTACCGTATTTCACTTTCGTTTTTCAATGCGCCAAGTTCTTTTTGGCCTTGAAGCAAAAAACTCGGAGAAAATTCTGTAACGGCTACTCGAGGATTTTGAAATTTTGAATTCGCGTTTTACAAGGACTGCCTAATTAACCGGGAAAAAGAATGGTTGAAAATAAAACGAACTACACGAATGATCAAGGAAAACGAAGCATCCATCACCGTTTTCCGTCCCCTGGGTTTTTCCGTTGCAATTCGTTTCATTGGCGAACGGAGCGGACAAGAATAAGTAAAGTGAAAAAGTTCGTAACGAAAGACGCGGTAAGCCGAGAAAAAACGACGGAAGTTTCTCTTCGACGAGAGATGTGAACTTCGCGAAGTATCGGGGAGAAAAGTGTTCCTCGTCGGACACAGTTTGATCAGACGATTATTTTAATTTTTGACGAATGTAAGTAATGCCGGATTTGATATTTTTATTTTCTAAAAGTAAAATAAATAACTATGTTAAAATTCAAAATGGTTCGCCCTTGTTTTGAAAGTTTGAAAGTCGAAATCTACTGTACCGTTGTACGATAGAAAAATTGTACACTTGTAAGTGGAATGAGTAAATTGGGAATAAATAATTCATAGAATATTTATTAATTAGATGCGAAAGTTTACCTTTGATAATTACTCCAGAGATAGTACGGCGAACTTGGAAACGGTAGTTATTCGTTGTTTGAGGTTGATTAATCTACCTAACACTTAAATTGGTTCAAGTGGATAAAGACGTCGCCTCGTCAGACCAATTACAGCTCGTTTGTCTTGCAATTGTTACCATATATTTTGATATCATTGTATAACATAATTTTATACAGCATTGGTTAATAGTAAACGTTTAATCGGTGAAGGTAAATAACTTAGAATAAATTTGTGACGCGTGTTCCACTATTCATCGATGGATATAAAAAAAAAGATGCAATACAGAATTAAGATCGCCTTATGATTGATGTATTTCTTAATATAGACACATCTAACACGTTCCAACAGTCACCTTATTAATTAAATCCGCTTAAATGTGCGACTCATTGTGTGTGTGTTTTGTTTTCTTCTTTTAAATGGAACGAATATAAACGCATCGGATGAAAAAAAGGATAGATTAACGTAATCAGGTTCACACGAGGAAATATATGAGAAACAAATTATTAATGAGAAATGCTGAGAAACTGATACTATTATACAGGGTAGCTCTTATTAGTATATATTTCCATAATTACACTGTTATTACAGATCTATTCTATAGATGAAAATATAAATATCGACAAATTACGACTAAATTGTATCAGAAAAACATGAAATTTTTAAGTAGAAAACCGCATTTCCAGCAAATGAATTTATTCCATAGATTACATTACAAAATATTACACCTCATTTTCCATGCTGGAAAGCTGCAGCGAAAAACTACTCTTATTTGCAGTCGCTATTAATTCCGTCAATTAAAATAGAGGTGCCTCAATATTCCGCACATTTTTTTTTTTTTTACTCTTTCTATATTCTATATAAATTTTCTCCTCCTATATAACGTCGCTGCGAATAGGTGGAAGATTACTGTTATCGTTAGTCGGGAAATTGATTTTATTTTATTAACCGATATTCCTATAAATTTTTTAAGTTTCTTACCGTTAAAATTAGAACACATGTGAACACAACGTGATAGTGAAAATAGTGTACTATGAATAAGATCGAGATAAAAATTGCAATTTCACATCGCATCTCGTGTGAATGAATAATTGAATTAAATGTCTAAAACTGAAACACTGGACCTCATATACACGGTTCATGACAGTCACACAATCTTAATTTGGGAAATGCAAGAGTTTTGTAACTGACTCAGAGCAAAATCTATCATCCGCAAATGCAACAAAAAAAAAAGAACATCGTTCATAGAAACTTTTGATTTCTGTAACAGCTGTTTTTATTTTCTTGATAACTGTTACTCATATAGCATTATCATAGGGTATGACAAATATTTATAACGTATGTATAGTGGTGATACTTTGTTTACGCATTGCTTTTGCAACTTGTATTTCTCAACTTGTCAATTACAACTGTTAGTTGTATGAAACATCTGTAAAAGAAGAAGATGCAGAACAGTCATTCATTTTGTCCCTTTCAAATGACAGTTTTAAATACTCATACTATAAAGTTACCTCTACACTGAATGCTTTAAGCTTCAGGTGTAGCTAGGGGAGCTTCTTTCTTTTCATCATTCGTAACAGATTCCTTTTTATCACCAGCCGCTTTATCACTTTCATCGGCTTCCTTTTTTGTAGCAACCTTAAAGTTTATATGAATTTTTAATTTACAAATAGCTTTGGAAAAGTTTCATTAGCTAAAATAATTTTAGAAATTACCAATAATGATAGGAAAACATTTTCAATAGAGTAAATAGATAATCGGTAACATTAATTTACATTATACATGAATAATATTTATCAAGAAAAGAATCAAATAACATAATTGTTAAAAATACAGCCCAAAATTATACCCATTTGATACATATCTAATTATTAATGATAAGTTGTGCCTACAACATTGAAAGTGTATTGTATGAAATGTATAACATAAATATGATTATTATTAACTGTACTGTTCTATTACCTCCTCTTTACTGGCTTCGTCGAAATTCTCCACCAAATCAGGCACCTCGTCATCTTCTTCCAATGTTGCTTTACCAACCGTACTCCCAGACACTGTACTTGCTAGTCGTTTCAATTGTGTTACACCCTCAGGTCCCAACTGACTGATTATACCTGGTAACATGTCAGTTATCTGTTTGTTGTCGCCATGTCCAGTGATAGCGAATGTGTTAGCAGACAAACTAGCTTGAGCTTTTGGATTATTGAAATGGATGACAGTGCCATCATCTTTAATCATATTAACTTCCTCGATACCAGGAACTGTGTTTACAGACAGTTTTTTCAAACAACTTTGCAATTTCTTATCGTCTGTAGCATTGGTAGCATGCACAACCTGAAAACGTATTGGACATATTCAAATGACAATGATCTGAAAAATAGTATCTAGCCTAAACAATCACTTTCCAACAATACAATTTTGTCTCTGAGAAATGAATAATCTTTAACATACCGTTTCGTCGGGACATATGAAACATTGTACTTTATTATAGTCATAAACATCGTGAAGTTAACATTTTACATAAAACTTGATAACAAAGTGCAAATCAGAATTGGAATCCCAAATTCTGTACACGAGCGGGCAATAAAGCCAAACGATGTAAGTTGACACGTAAAAAATGGAAAACGATAATCACAGAACCAGCGTCACGAACGGGGGAACATTTGTGAACAATTTATAAACATAAAAGTAGGGTGTCTTGCCGAGTACGCTGGAAAAATTTTGATGTCATGCGAAAAACGATAATCAGCGATCACGAATTAAAGAACAATCTTCAAAAATGGGCAAAGTCACGAGTTGCACGAATGACATTTAAAACGTGCACTTCCATGAACACGAAGACTCATGATCTATCGAAATCAATGTGAATTTGGTATATTCATGTTAGCATTTGAAATATATCTACATACCTTCTTCTTGCGTCGGGGTGTTCCCTTACCGCCGATTCGTACTTGAGCTTGAAGCTTCTTCAACTTTTCAGGATTCATGTTAACCTGTCTTTACGGAGATCAGAAGCTTCAGAGATCCTTAGCCACCACGCTCAAGCAGATTACAAATCTGACGCAAAGTTTTATACGATAAAATGAATTGAACACGACCGGCGAGCAAACACGTGCTCTCTGTTCGCCGAGAGGGTCGAGAAAATGGAAGTGTACGCTTCTCTAGCTCTTTACGTCAGAGACAGCTTCCGGAAGGGCAACACTTCCGTTCGAAACTTGGCTCAAAACACTGCATCAAGCAAATATTAATAATACCATTAGGACTTAAAGTCAATCATAGTTAATTAAATAAATCAGAATATCATACGAGAAGTTTTGCTTCGTTAGGACAGTCTTTTTATTCAGAAATGATGATTTTATATAACAGTCTGCCTGAGCATGGAGGTTATGAATACCATCATGTTACGATATACGATTTTAGACAAAAAACTTCATAAAGACTCTCACTAAGAATGAAAAATGTGTAGATTACAGACACGAGAAAAGATAATGAGAACTATTTCCAAGTAAGAAATTTAATAAATCGACGAATAAAAATTATAACAATTATTTGAAAATTGATCAAACTTGTTTAAAATTAGGGCGCGAACAAAATGTCCGAAATTTTAAACTGCGACAAAGTTAATGCTCCTTGCATAAAATAAAATAGTAATCTGCATGTTCAACGTATAAAAATGTGAAAGAATGTAATCATTCGATTGATGAAAATGTTTAAATAAATTATCCATAGAAAAAATTACAATAACATGCTTAGATATATAATTTATTTTAAAGTTCATCAAACAAGTGAATTTTTATTGTATAATGCAAATTTGTTTTTCAGTTTCACATAATCGCATTCAATTTAAAATCTATATTTACAATATGTCACATTCTTATACAATAATATTTAATTTAGTACAACAATATTAACATAGTCCTTGATGGTCACTTTCAATAAATTAATTTAAAAAAATATTGCATCATTCTTAAGCAATGAACAGGAGATACTGATCGTACGATGTTAAGTAAAATTGATATTTACCAAATATCAAGAAAGTATTTATACTTAGAAAAGCCACTTTTTCCTCAATTTTTTACAAAAAAAAAAGAAAAATACAATAAAATTAGATCAGTCTTTAATTCTTTAAAAACAATTTAAAAATTGTTTCCAGATAAAAGCAATATGTATTCCTTTTAAACATCAACTTTATCTAAAATTTATCTCTTTTATTGCCTTTATAATGGAAACTGAATTCTTACAACTGAATTCTTTAGTACGAGAAGTATATCAAACAACATTTGTAATTATATTTCATACTTATTCTTGCTTTTCCTCATTTTAAGACAAAATCGCGTCCAAAATATTCTATACAATCGTTAATAATAGGAAAATAATAATTTCATAATACAAAGTCAATTATCACAAAATTATTCATTTAATAATTTTATAGTAAGGCTATTTTCCTCCATCTATGATTTGTTTCATTTTTTACATGACCAAATTCAAATCTGATTCTAAGCTCACCAATTTTTGATATTGGTAATATATCTGGTATCCACTCAATTAAAAATGGTGTTGGTTCGACTTGATTAGGAGAAGTATTTCCTGTAAAATAAAGCAATAAATTTTGTTACATCTGAAAATAAATAAATATCCTCAATATTTACTTATTTGTACAGTAATAGCTCATCAAATATATACGGTTCTTACCAACTTTCAAATATGTTTTTAATTCTAGTGGCTTAATCAGTGCATTATTGTTAGTTTTCTTGTATCGATCTATTTCCGTTTCCTCTCGTTTATACAATTCATATGTACCATCTGCATTTTGTACAAAACTTCTTGTTATTTCTAAAGGTATAAGCGGTGTTTCAAAAATACTTTTGACATGTAGAATATTAGTTATTTGCCAGGTGTATTTGGTAAATGTACCCAATGGTACTCCATCTTTTCTGACAAACGCTGTCGTCGAATTTGGCAATCGTTTCTTTTTACCGCCACAAGATATCCTTTCACGTAAACAATCAAAAAATATTTGTGGTACATGAAATACTAGAGGATCGGGTTTCCCATCGAATTGGAAGTGCATAGTCTGATTTATTCTTTCAGTTATAGACGCCAACCATTTAATAAAAGACAAATTTATGTTGGCTTCATCTAAATCCTCACAAGGATTTTGATATTTTTTAACAATTTGCAATTTTGTTTTTGCTTTCCGAGGCTCTATCGAATTTAAGTTATTCAAACTTGTAGTATTTGTGCTTGTAGGTTTATCATCCCTCTTACGTTTCGTTGAAATAGGTTGCTGTATATTACTGCCTTCAGTATTTGATACACTACCAGTATCATACTGTATTAGTACATTTTTATTTAATACTTTCATATTTGTGGTGTTTGAAACTGTATTAGTATCAATTAATTTCATATTATTCACGTCTAAAATTGCATTTGTGTCGAGTACTTTTAAAGTTCCAGTATTTAATATTTTTATGTTATTATCGTTTAAGATATACTGACTATTGTTAAGCACGTTATATTTAGAGTCTATAGCCGTCTGATTTTCCAATATTTTCACTGTACTTCCTCCAATTTGGACATTGTTTTGATTAATTACTTCCAAATTGTGAACCTGTAAAATAAAACAAACCATTTTTATATTCCACTTTCTAAATAACATTGTATTTATTTACTCAAATACAAAAGTTTTACCTGTGGTATCATATTATTATCTTCTAATAAGGTACGATCACATTCTACTTCAATATTTTCAACAATACTATGTGGTAATATTGTAGAATCCAAATTCATTGAATCTAAATCCAATCTATTTCCATCTAAACTTTGCACTGTTAAAGTATCATCTCGAAATATCAAAAGATGTGTATCTGTATCATCAGTAGTCAACCCATCAAGATCTGTAATTTCAGACAATACAGATACTTCTTACATTAAACATAAAATTTAATTAGATTTAATTCTCTTACCAATACCAACTATTTTTTCTTGTTCACTATTTTGTAACATTGTTGTCAATGGTTTTGGTATACTTAAATCAGTCTGATCTAAATTTATGTAATAACTAAATTCCTCTGACAGTTTTTCATCACTAGCAAATGCACATATACATGCATAAAAATGTACACAACGTTTACTCTGTGAAGATGGTCCTAAATCTACCTTCTCTCCAGCTGTTTTTGCCACACCCTATTAATTTCAAACACCTTTAATGATATCCATTTCAGTATGCATTTCAAAATATAACACACTATTGGTTTTTTTCTACTTGCCTTAAAAGCGGAACAAGAACAAAAGTAACGATGTTCCATTCTATCTTTTAACTTTGTAACAAAGAGAGAAAAATGAAGATAACCCAATGGATGTTTTGGTGAAGCTTTACACTTCACAGCCATGATATTTTTAGAAACACGTTGCACTAAAGGTCCTGATGTTTCTGTAGCCAATAACCATATTTCTTGTTTCATTTCATTGTTTACATTTAAAGTTGATAAAATAGAATTCCTTAATGTTAATGGTTGTGCTTCCGCATAACACCTTAAAGCTGCCTGTATGTGTTGGCACGTAGAAACAGGCATGTCAGATGAATTTTTTTCCTGCAATGAAAGTTTCTTCAATTTTTGGTCATAATATAATTAAGGAGAACATACATTATTTGATAAACTTACATGACATTTAAGGACACTAGTATCAAAACTTCTTTCACAACTATCAACAAAACATAATGCTGTAGACTGTGAAATTAGGGTTGTCATTTCATTAGAAATGGTTGCATTTATTAATGGAAGTTGAACAAATCCACGATAATCTGGACCTTTATCACGCACTCGAACAGAAAAAACTTGAGCTGTTGTGCCTGTCATAAGTTTACATGCTTCTGTAGATAATTTCCTTTTTTCACCAGGTTCTTTAAACACTGCATCACAGTACTTATTTTTGCAACACAGGCCACGGGAACCATTATAAGTGCCACACTTTGGACATTTACGAACTCCACGTAATGTAGCTTTACCTAAATCTGATAAAAGCTTCCTTAAACGCTCTTCATTGGACATAGCTGTTGAAAGTTAGATATCAATTTATTAACATTTAAAATATTATCAATTATTATATAGCTGAACTATTTAATACCTAATACTATGTTCTACTAATTTAATATTATAAATGTATTATTTCTATAATTTTATTTATTTTTTTTAATCAGCTACTGAAAACATGTTTATAATAATATTAATATAAATTGCTGAACTACAATTATGTCTACTTCAAGAAGTCTATTTATAAACAGAAATACATAAGGTTCCAAAACAATAAATAAATTAAAAAAATTATAAAAAACAGAAGAAAATTTATTTGTTTATTTTTTTTAAGTATTAGTAAAACCCTATCTAAATGTCTAAATATTGTTTAATATGACACATTTTGTAAATGTTGAGCAATATAAAAGTTAAAAGTATTACGAAGTTTTAATTGTTTCTTACCTTTGCAGGATAATCAATAATTATAATACGTAAAAACTTTATGTACTTTTCACTAATAAATTATATTCCAGGATAGTTTGCTTCCGATAGTAAATAAATAAAGCTCATCTCAGTACTAAATTGCAAACATTTACGATAGAGGGCACTATTTCTTGAAACATTAATCCAAATTTACAAATCCAATACATATAGGTTGAAAAATGCATTTCTAACAGTATATGTAATAATTTATGAATATTTTCTTCGCGGTATTATATTCACATTGCTTTTATAATTGCATTCGTCAATATCATTTATTATAAAAGCTAAAAATATTATTTTAAAATCAAAGACAGAAGTTTAAATGATTTGCACCATAGAACAAGGTAATAGCATAGGTGGGAATGTCTTTTTTTTAGCCTCTGAGTAAAAATTAAATAAATGTATTAATAAATAGATTGAACAATATTTACATACTTTATTGAACAGCATACATTTGTATATACCTATTGCCGAATATTTACAAAAATATTCTATTTTTTAAATAGGTTTCAAATGCATTCATTGAAATATGATTTTCCATATCAAAAATTAATGAAAGTAACGATAGTTTCAATATTTTTTGAAGTAATTCTTTAATATGCTACTATCTTCATGTAAAATGTATAAAATTTGTTTATAAAAATGTCAAACAGAAGTGATTTTAGACAGATAAGCTTCTGTTTATGTTTACATTATCAGTTGTGTTGATATCAAATCACACAGCCATGTTTAGCATAGTGTAGTCAAGTATCAAATGTAAGGTATCAGTACGGACCAAATATTAAGTATTCAAAAAGACTGGTGTATATATCAGTAATGTTTATTATTGTTGAAAAATTGCAATATCAATGAACGTATTGTTACACATAGTGACTGTGAAATCTATCATCTTCTGTAACCTCCAAGAGCGACAATTTCATCAATTTTCCCAATACTTATTCAATGAAGTTTTTGGGCAGAACATTGAATGTGAATAGAATTCGTGCATAGTAATTTAACGGTATTTATTGAAACATTTTATTTAATTATAATCATCGATAATTTCATTAACCTTTGTTTTGTACGCTAATTCGAAATTCTATACTATGATAGTTAAGGTTACGTACGATTAATCCTTTAATGATGTTTCGTGGATTATATTTTATTTTCTATTACTTTTTAAATAATTCGCCAATAAACCATTGAAACAATAATATAATTTTCCTAAGGTGAATTTACAAAAGTAGTGATCTAAACTCGATAAATATGGCATCGGCAATTGAAATATTATGGAAACAAGCATTGAAAACATTCGACGGACGAAGGAACGTTGGATTTAAGCTTTGTCAAAAGAATTTTGATAAATTGTGGAATTTAATGAATAAAATCACAGCCGAAGATGTAAATTTAAACAAGCAAATTCTTGATTTTATACAAATACAGGCAGCACCAATGTGTGTTATTGATATATTTGAAAATAAAGATTTAACTATTTCAATTTTCATACTGAAACATGGAGTTACAATGCCAATGCATGATCACCCGGGAATGCATGGGTTTTTAAAGGTATGTGAATTAAATGTAAGCTGATATAAATACATATTATGTAAACCGATAGCTTCTAATTATATTATGTATATGTATGTATATCCAGGTAATTAGTGGTGCAGTTCAAGTGAACAGTTATACTTTGAAGACAAATGATGATCATATAATCAAATTAAATAAAGAAATAGCAGCATTTAGACATCGACCAATATCTTTACATAGTAATTCACCTGCTTGTGTCCTTACACCACAAGACAAAAATTTACATGAAATTTCATGCATTGAAGGTCCTGCTGCATTTTTAGATATTCTTAGTCCACCGTACGATGAGGATGATTCTGGAAATGGTCCAAGACCATGTACATTTTTCAAAACTATTAGTTCCAAATTATCTACTGATTTACCAGATATTATTGAAGAAGTCAAATTATTAGCTTTTGAAGGCCCACCTAACTTTGATTCTGAAAGTCTGAAATACACAGGACCACCTTTAATGTGACGTGAAACATCAAAACATGTCCTCTGTTCTATTTGTTAAAAATTTGTACATTTCCCAACAATGATTTACAACTCAAGAACAATTTGATTGTATTAAGAATTGTTATGATTATTTAACTTCTAACTGAATGTAAATTCTTATTGTTTATTTTGAATAAGGAACTCATTATAAGTTAGAAGTAAAGCATAAGTTTTATATGACAGAAGTTACTTTTTACTTTATGATGTTGTTTTCAATTTTATTTACTGATATTTTGAAATGTACCAAAATTGTTTCCTTTTTCTTATAAATCTCATGCATTTTGTTTTGCATTTTTATTTACCTATTAATTATTAAAAAAGTTATAACTAAGTAATTATATTAAATTTACTGATTCCTTGGCACACAAAACTGAAATGTAAACAAAAATGTATTATAGTACATACGATTGATGTGCAAAGCGCGGTAAAAAAATATACGCTAGTTATAGAAAAATGACAAAAATTCTATTTGTACAAAGGTAGATGCGTTAAGTACAACAGAATACATTCTTTATATGATGTAAAAATTATACCTTTTTTTTTTTAATTTAACTTCTTATGTGGTACTTATAAAAGAAAAAGGATACTTACAATGTTCAAAGATAATTAGGTAAAGTATTTTGCAAATAAGTATTGTACTTAATTTATTCATAACTTACATTATCGAAAAAGTAACATAATAATAAATATATTTATATATTATACAATTCTTTTTTAAGAAGTTCCCTTAGTATCTAAGTATTAATATTGTACATTAATTCTTTTTAAACAGGCATAACATTTCTGGAAGTAATTACTGTAAATATGCCTAAAATTTAAGTAAATTGATTAATGTTTAAAATGACATTATATTTATTCATGTATAGAAAAACAATACAATTTATTGATTTGCATCAATCTTCACTACCCTATGTAGGTCTACAGAAAATAAAACATTTACATAAAATAATGCTCCCTTTATAAAACTATACTGCATACAGTAATATATGATTTAATATCTGATCCATATGATCACATATATATGAATCATAAATCTGTTCTCTTTCTCCATAGCTGGAAACTTTTGAGTAATTTTTAAACAGTAAATTTAGGTACTTCTGAATATAGAAAAAATATGCGCATTTTAGATTTCAAAAAGTATAAAATTTTGGCATAGTAAATAATACTTCACCATTTTCTCAATTGTTAATTTTCATCTTTGCAAATACGATTATTTATAAAAATGTACTTCCCAATTGAACCATGGACATCCGTAATTGTGTAAAATGTTGCAGTGAATACATTTAGTTTGGAGCAATAAAAAAAAAACAGAATTGCACTAAAAATCATCATCAGTATAAGTCAATTTGTATTCCTTATTTACTATTCCAGGAAGAATGAACAGACATTGTTGTTCTACTAACACATTTAAGAGATATAACATTTCTTACAATTAATTGTTTCATGTCAGACACATATTATAATTTGCTTCTCAGAATTATGTATGTAATGACAGTTTCCCATTCTCATATGCAAATATATATATATATGTATTTATATATTCATGTATATAAATATATAAATATATGTATATATCTTACGTATTTGTTAAATTTGATCATAGTACCCATAAACTTACATTGTTACATAAAAGTTATACAGTGGACATTTGTTTTTACGATAAAAGTACACTAAGAAGTTTAAATCCTCTAAATCTGAGGAAGTAAATGTTTTTAGTATAGCATATTATTTTTGAACTTTATGTTTAACTTGTTTGATTGGTGTCGGAATTTTGTTGTCTTCTATATAATGCAATGTTGTCATCCGTATAATCCATTATACGACGCTGACATTGTTTTACATACTGCTGTTGTTTATGATATATTTTGAATGCGCCTTTTATTGTTATGAATGCTATACCACCCTGTAAAATTTCATGCAAGAATATTATTAACTATCAAGCAATTTACTAATAGTAAATCTGTATTTAACACGTACGAGTAACGTCCTTTGAAAATTGGAGTGTATGCTTTCAAAGAATATTTTGCCACATATGCTGGCAATGCTGGGTAGTAAAAGTGCACCACAAAGAATACGCGTCGCTGATACTGGATCGCTCATAGGTGGTATGTCTTCAAATTGAGCTCTATCATCACTAGAATAACTAAAGTAACAGGTATACATTAATTTAAAGTATTCAATATCTATTTAAAATATTCATAGTTATATCTGCACATACCTATTGGGTAGTAAATATCTCAGAATAGGAACCTTACATGCATGTCGTCTGAAAAGGCTAAGAGCTTGGTCTTCCCATCTTAGCATTTTACCCAATACCAATAATATTGGAATTGTTGGCAAACCAACTAATAACACTAAAGGATCAGCTTGTTCCATCATAGCTAATCCATCTTTATATCCAACTACTTGCATTACAGTTACTGCTCCATACGTTACGGCCGTCCAGTATATAGATGCTACAACTATACTGGCTGCTATGTATGGACAAATTCGGAAAATTACACCATCAATGTTATCCAACACAACTACTAACGGTCCTGAAATGTTATGATACATTTATTATAAATACCACTTAAATTAATGACGAATAAAACAAAATTGAATAATAACAAACCCATATTTGGATATACAATAATGTACTCTGTGTTACACTGTGGACATGCTACATTAGCGCCCGCATGTCCTTTCTGTTTTTCATCAACCCATCTTTGTATACAACCCTGATGAACCCATTTTGTTGTACCACGACAATGACATGGTTTTACCCATGAAGCAGTTGCATCATCTTCATCCGTTGCAAAGCATACCCAACAATATCTCCTGCTATATTGAATAAAAATTACTTATGCAATATAGGTATATTTAAATCTTTTTTCTTCAATGTTACATTTTACATTGATATAAAGTACTATACGTACTCATCATCTGAATTTGCTGCTGGTGCACTGACTTCTGGATGATTTGGCGAAGATGCTCCATCAGTTACATCACTTGCTGACTGTGTGCCATCTGTAAGTTCTCTTAATGGCTCTTCAGTAGGTACAACCTCCTCAGCTTGAGCATTGGGTACTTCTATTAATAATAAACAGTCATTAGTGACTTTATTAAACCCAAATTTTTATTTAATTGTATATACTCCTATTCTATTAAAACTATTAATAAATATATAAATAATAATTTTTACCATTACTCAATGCATTGGCTTGTCTCTCCGACCTTATATTAGAAAGATGTCTTATTAGAGTTACTTCTATGTTTGGAAGACCATTAGGCTCATTTATACGAAAATACCCTATGCTTATTACTCTCTCAGGCGGATCAAGCCCACGTGATTGATAAATGCGAAACAAATCGTTGTCTGACATTGTGTTTAAGAGTTTTTCAATACTTTGTTATCATTTTACACCTGTAAATGGAACATATGTTAAGACACTTGTTGTCTAATATTTTTTAAAACACCATGAATTAACAATATGTTTGATAGTACGTTAAAAGAAACCAATAAAATATTCAGAATACACATATATATCTATACAGTAACACAGTACTTTTACATATATGTATATACATATGTTATGATATCAGGTACTTGCATTAAATTGCAAGAATATTTCTTGATACTATGCACATACACTATATGGTTTTGCAGTATGTTAAAACATGTTTAATTTAAAGGTCATTTACCTTTTTGCATATTTTTATTCACCAGTAAATACATTGTTATTTTTATCACAAAATGGTGAAATTAAATTTAGAGGTTGATAGAGAAGGTACATTTAAACAAAATTACTGTAGCGTTAAACAATTGATTTTGCCACATCAAAGCACGATACGGGAATATTAAATACAGGATCACTTTTTTAACCAGCAATACGTTGTTAAAAAATTGCTTACCGACTGGTTAAACGCATGTCATTATAAACTACATTATAACGTATCGAAACGATTTGTTTATGACGAAGAAATTCTTCGATTGAGTATGTATTATTCTGTGTATAACTCAAAAATAAAATTAATAATACCGTAGGCCACTGACAATAAAAATATGTATCGAAATTAAAAAAAAACATTAATTTATACCTGAAGTAACATTCACATGTAATTCACTGTTGCACATTTACGACGAAATGACGAAATCATTGACATCATTGCAAAATAACAACGAGGAGTGACTGCATAACAATATAAAAAACTTGCATATATAGAAGGTTTTATTGATTTTTTACAATTCTGAAAAAATTGTTGTTTTTGAAATTCACCTTACAAATAGGTTCATCTCTTTTTTTTGTACTAATATTGGCAATGGTCAAAAGTTACGTGAATTGCTGTTCGTACTGCCAATATTTTAAAGCGAAAATTCGCTTTTGAAATAGATTGCCAAACTTCACATTGGTTTAAGCTCTTTTAATATGTATTATATAATTTTTACCGTGTATGAAAATAAGCATAACAGAATAATTTAATTCACTTTAGCTTTTCTGATAGTTAGTAACTCATGACTATATTATTTTTCTGCGTTACTTTAAAATTGGGTACTTCTAATTTGTAAAATTTAAATATCTTATTTTCTCTGTGATGATCTAATTTCATGCTATGTATTTTTAAAATTCCTTATCTCAAAAGCATATTAGGACAAATTTTTGTTAGTCACCACTGATTTCTTGTTACCTTATTTTGTATATCATACAATGTTTTCGAAACAATTTAATATGAATATAAAATATAATTACTAAAATTAGTGACTATTTAAATATAAATGAATATTGTATTAATCACGGTACTATGTTTAATTTAATAAAAATAATCAATTTCACAAAGTTTTTTAAATTATAGACATTAAAGTTACGAAATAGTCAAGAAAAAAATATTTAATTACTGTAATTTGATATGTTAATGTAAAAATATAAATGTTAAGGTATATTATTTAGAAATTATTGTAAAATGATTATCTACTAAATTCATTAATCAAATCTGACATGTGTGAAGGTAGCTGTAACCCAACACCTGCACTGACAGTGGCATATCATATTCACTTAGCATTTACTGATTTATGGGAACTGTAATTGTTTGCACTAAATTTTTAATAAATAGATTGGCATATATGTAATACTACATATTAAAGGAAAATATTAATCAAAAATCAATGAATAAATACATGAAATGACTTACGAATAATTCTGTGGAGTATAGAACAATAAGCTATGGAAAATAATATAGGATGACAGTTCAAACATAGTGAGATATTTACATATGCAATTAACGGCTGGATATAATTATTCCAGAGTATAAATGAGAGGTATAAAGGGAACAGAGTTAAGAATTGGAGTTTCATTTCTGCATTGACATTAGTAAATATGTGGCTGATTTTAAAAGCAGTACCAAGCATTTTGTAATTATAAAAGTGTATTTACTCCCGTTTTCACTTCTTTTCACAATCTAAATATGTTTTCTATGGTATTCGACTTAAGAAAAACTTTAGAGGATATTATAGGTAAAAATGTTATTTTACATATATTACTGAGAGACACATTGTTTTATAAATGTATACAGAACACAACACAAACATTAGAACTATTAGCAATAATATTATAGAGTGTGACATGCATGTTTAGATAATTCAATTCTATTAATGTTATTCATACATTTCATTTATCTATACATTTTACATTTTGTTATCACATTTCGTATTAATAATTAATGTATGAAATATTTCTAGTTGAATATATTGATCTGGATTTTACACTTTGGTTATCATGGCTTTTGATGCCACTTCTGATAACATTTTTACTACCACTTGTGATTGTTGTATTACTATACCTGACAGCATTGATCTTGTATGTATATAAGTTACATAGGTATGTATTTATTAATTCAAATGTGTTTAACGAATTAAAGGTTTAAACGTCTGCTTATGGTGTTTTATTTTAATAGAGGCACACTAAGAAATGCGTATGGAACTGATTGGAGAAATGCAGCTCGCAATGTGGTAGCTGCAGTTTGGGATGCTCATGGCTGGATATGGTATGGTATGTTATAAATTTAATGTTACTATTTAATGTTGCTATTCATGTATGTATTTATATATTCTAATATTTAAATTGTTTTTTAGGGTATGAAGTTGTTGGATTGGAGAATATACCAAAAGATGAACCAGTACTTTTTGTATATTACCATGGAGCAATCCCAATAGACCTTTATTATTTTATATCAAAAGTTTTACTTTTAAATTCAAAATTAATTCATACAGTAGCAGATAGATTTCTCTTTAAATGTCCTGGATGGTCCATAATTTCTGATGTACTAAAAGTCATTCCTGGTACTATACAAACATGTTCTAACATTTTAAAAGAAGGAAACATGCTTGCTATCTCACCAGGAGGTGTCTATGAAGCTCAGTTTGGAGACTCTTATTATGAATTGATGTGGAAGAAACGAGTAGGTTTTGCAAAAGTTGCACTAGACGCCAAAGTGGTATGGTATTTTATTTTATATTTCTTGTGTTTACTTGCACTGTGCTGAATCACTAACATTTTTGTAACAGTGCATTATACCTTTATTTACAAAAAATGTTAGAGAAGCATTTAGAACCATAAGTTTGGGTAGGAGAATGTGGTTGAGAATATACGCTGCAACAAGATTTCCTTTTGTACCTATTTACGGAGGATTTCCGGTTAAATTAACAACATATGTTGGCAAACCAATCCCGTATGACGCCAGTCTTACACCAGAGGAGTTACAGTTGAAGGTAATGAAAAAATGCAAACTCATTTGCAACTGATAGTTAATATGATGCAATAATGTATCATTATTTTCAGGTTGCTGATGCACTTAATGATTTAATAAAAGAACATCAGAGAATACCTGGAAATATATCACTGGCTTTGTTGGAAAGAATACGCGATGTAGATAAAAAGAAATCATAGATTCTTATTTACTTCAGTATTATCTCTCTAAGTTATACCATATGACGCGGAAATGCATTTAAAAATTGTTATACCATTTTTAAGGTTCCAAACTTTATATTTTTTAACTACGGTGCTAGCTAATCATTTTATATTAATTATCGATAACGTTCTGTTTTCATTTTAAGTTACGTTTGTATAGGCTACATGGTATTAACTTACACCGGTGAAATTGCGTAATACTTATTTTTAAAGTATAAGAATTTATTTATCTATTTAACTGTTAAATAGGTGTTTTACAAATTCTGCTTTAACTCATGATACAAAGTACTGGATTAATGTACTCGAATTTAGATCAATTTTGAACATATTGTAAGTAATATATACATATACATATATATTTATAATTTATAACTATATGATCCACGGGACCTTTTATAGAAATTTATTTATTTATTTCAAAAATGTTTTCTGTTGTTTACTTATGTGGTGAAGTTGTGATCTGTCTACAATTCCATACAATGTCGCATATTGTACTTAACTTAATTATACTTTTTATTAATTTTATACGATAAAACGATAATAAAACGTATAAAAATAAGTTTTGTAAACGTTCATTTAATTCATTTGTTGAAACAAGTAAGGTAGTTTCCCGAGAACTGTTTAAAGGGAGCAAAATAGAGCGTGAACAGAGGAACGCATTTTAAATTTGCCACAATCGGAAATATTGACATTGATCGCAGTATGTTAACCGGAAGTAATGAGACAGCAGAGAACCTACCGGCGGCTTTTTCAGTTAAAATTTCTTTCCCGAGGGTATCTGTGGATACATTGTTATATTCAACGAACAGCATTGGACTGGCATCGTTTTTTTACAGCCACAAGGACCACGTTTATGTGAATTCTACTTACCGGTACAAACCGCCCGGCTTTTCGTAACTAAATTTACTCGCCTCTTCACAGAGGAACTAATTTCAGTGGCAGAAAATACGTAATCATGGGCGTGGATGTAGAAGTTCTTTCTCCTGGGGACGGTAATTATTCTGTATTCGATATTCTACGTTTCTTCACTTTTCTTGTACGATTTTCATAGCATTTTGTTTTTCTTATACTTTCATTCATTTACCTCCTATTTTATTTCGATGAGATCTTTTTAAATCGCGGCTTGGTTAAAATATGCCGCAGTCACATCGACGCGGATTTATTTACAACCTGAAATTCTATGAAAAGCATGTCTCGTCTACAGTCTCTTCCAAATAAGGTGATTTCGAGCGTTTGTTAATATGCTCGACGACTGTATAAAATTTTAGTATTTAATACTTTTCATTTATAGTGTAAAATTTCTCAGAGCAATGTTTCATATGTACAGGCCAGACATATCCGAAAAAGGGACAGACTGTAGTTGTTCACTACACAGGTAGGTAAACGTGTTTATCAACTTCTTTATATTGCGTTATACGTTAAAAATAAACAGTAAAACTAATCAATATCTTTTTTTAATGTTCTGACGAATATTGAGAATGAAAATAAAATATTGAACTTCTCGTATAATATAGTTGTACAATTGCTTGTAAACAGGCAAGTCATGATTATAAGTGAAAATATAAAAAGTTATATAAATGTATATGTTATTTAACAGTAGAATTATGTATCATTGTTGCAAACCCATTACAAAAATGTGTAATCATATATTTGTTGCACGTTCAATAGGTACCCTTGACAATGGAAAAAAATTTGACTCTAGCAGGGACCGTGGGGTGCCGTTCAAGTTTAAAATAGGTAAAGGAGAAGTTATTAAAGGGTGGGACCAAGGAGTTGCTCAAATGTGTGTTGGAGAGCGTGCTAGGTTAACTTGCTCACCAGACTTTGCCTATGGTAGCCGAGGACATCCTGGAGTATATCCTTTAATATAAAGTAAATCTTTATAGTATTATTGGTACTGGTAATTTTTTTTAGATAGAAATAGCAACAAATTGACTGGTAATTTATTAGTAAATTTATATTCGTATTAATGTTTTCTGGTATTTGTCTCAGTATCATGGAAGACTTTTTGATTTATTTAATACGAAATATATTCTGTTATATTACCCTTGACAAAGGCACACTATTCCACCAAATGCTGTTCTTATCTTCGATGTGGAGTTACTGAAGGTGGAACCTTGAAGAGTTTATCAGGGTATACCAAATTGACTACACACATCAGAACCACTGATAATTAAACGCTTCAAATTGCATTACCTTAAGTAGTCATTGTACGAGTGGTATGTCTCACATACTAACCTTAATTCGATTGCTCATAAGAATGGAAAAAGTTTAAAACATTAATTCTATGTTCCACTATTGCACGATTATATAAGCTATAAATTACAATTATACACAAATGCCCAACAACCAGTTGATATGGAATGTATGAATACCTCTTGTATTCTTTTATATCTGGATAAAATTATCCTCAACTATATTACTCTGTTCGATGCTAACATAATAGCATTCTTATTATGAGTAATTGAATTAAATAAATCTTGAAACATTTGATATATATAATCTGACATCTGTGTTCATTCCAATAACTTAGTACTTGGTAAACAATCACCTGGATATTTTGTACAAAATCTTGCAATAATGCAAAGAAGAATAATTGTACTGATATTGTAATAGATGGACCTTTACACGCAAAAATTCAATAAATTGTCTTGTTTTGATTTGTGAATATGTTTATTAGTCCATAGTTAACATTTATCCTTCAAAAAGATCCAAATGGTTTTGCGCAAGCTTAATTCGTTTAAAATACAATTTATATGAGTATGTAACACTTTTGTGATAATGGTATGTTTTTATATACACACTCCCATTTCCTGTAATTTTGATGAAGCTGTATATAACTTACACAAGCAGTGTGCAACGATAAGCAAACTTTCCGATGAAACGATGTTTCAGTGTGTCGGTATTCATCTTATCAGTAATGTCAGAAATGCAGAAATATATCAGTAATATTATTTCACGCAAGTCACGTAAATAGAAATATGGTGCGAGTTACGCATCATTAATTATTTCATGTCGCAATTACATTCTCCCATTCGTTTGAAGTACTATTACAAATTATAATATAAAAATAATTGTTAACTCTTTCATAAATTAAAAATAAATATATACATTTATATTTTAATTGTGTGGATAATTTAAAGTTACTAAAATGTTCTATCCGTAAAAAATAAGAATCCTTTTATGTTCCTTCAATGTAAATATATAAATAACTTAATAAAATTATTATTAACGCGTAACAATTAGAATAATATATGACTTAATGCATTGCTGATCTAATAAACAAATAATTCTGGGAAATGTATTTCATAAGCTGGTGCTTGATTTGGTTTGGTATCCGTCGGTGGCCCGCCAGGTTGAGACGTATTACGCGGATCAACAGATAATGTGTTGAATATTTCTGACAATTTACTTTGGAGAACGTCATGCTGTGAAATTATTCGACATGTCAGACGCAGTTTACATATTTTATAAATAAAGCATTTCCTTATTATGCTAATCAAATGTATGCTTCCATACCTTTGGCTGTGTTTTCGATACCAAATCTTGAAATGGTGCATTTCTGAAGAAGTGTGACAACTGTATTCGTTTTTCTTCCTCCATGATGTGGTTATTATTATTCTCTGTCAGAATCCGCTTCATACTTTCGAAAGTTAACTCTTCACCTGGCAGTTTCTATAAGATACAAACATTAACGGAATCAATATAGAATTTAAAGTACGTTACAACTATAAATAAAAAGAACATACCTTTTGGACACCTGGAGATGAACCACCGCTGTCCAATTCTGTACCGCCGGAATTAATATCGGCCAACGAGTTCCGTCCAGCACTATCAACCCACGAATGTCTGAAAGTAATTAATTAATATGAATTTATAATAATAAATTTGAACGCCATAAGAAAATAGCCGGGATATTTAAAATTATTTGTACTACCGATGTTGAAGAGACGTGCTGCTATAACCAGATCCTTGTTGCAGTTTTCCGCTATCGAGACCAGCTCCTTTTAAGCATTCGCTTAAAATAGTTTGATCAACTAACAAAGCCGGTGCTACTCTAGATGACAAACCGGCATCGTATTGAGATTGTAAATCAGGCAAAAGATGTGGAGCTTCCTTTCGCCGTGCTTCTACAAGCTTAAAGTGTTAAAATAAAATCAAGTTATAATATATCAGCAAAATATATAATATGTGTTAAGTAAATAGTAACTCACTTTGTTCGCATAATCCATGAGTGATGTAATATTACAAACATAGGATATGAGTACCAATAAGCTGATGACAATGCTGTGCAAATTGAATTTGAGCGAAATACTGATTTGGCCACTCGTTAAAGCTAAATCTTGGAGACTCAATACCAGTCTTAACAGCTCTAATATCGTTTCTTCTGAAGCTAATTCTACAGCAAGTAATGCCAATGTTGTATATATAGATTCCACGTTCTCGACCATATTACTTGCCAATTCTAATGATTCATATAATGCTAAATAAATTTCTGGACCATGTTTTCGAATGAAGATCACGTCTGGTCTAGATGCTTTCTCAATGGTAAGATCAAGGGGTGCAACATTTATCCTGTTTAATAAGTATACGATAATTGAATGTTCATAAATATTCACATAAAATTGAATTGTAAATAATAAGCATTTTTTAAGGTACGTTAAGAGTGACTTACGTAGGTTTTGCAAGTTTCGGGCTATTTAAATGTCTATCAATTAATGTATGAAGGATCTTTTGTACCAAAAGTCGCATTTCAGCATCTGCTGCGAGTGACATTCTTAATAATGGTTCCAAGAAGCTAGGCGGGAATGTTGTATTTAAATGTATTGTTTGATATTTTGTGCCAACCTGGGAACAAATAAAATACACGTATTTAAACATGAACACTTATTACTTGGATGTATTACATTATGTGTGGATTACTTTTAAAAGAGATTTTAAAAGAATACTCTGCAGTAACACGTCTCCTTTCCCAACTGAGACTGCACGATCTGGTTGACTGTATGGAACTTTACTCATAATAAACATCATAATTTCTATCTTTTGATAATCTGGAAGGTGATTTGCGAATTCTCCCAAACCGTTAATGAGAGCTTCCTGATACAACTGTTCATCACAGCTGGATGACTGATTTCTTGTTACACTAATTCGAAGATGAGTTAGCAAAGAATTTATTATTTCCAAAACAGATGGACCTTGAAAAGAATTTATGCGTTAAGAAACATTTCTCTAATAGGCTAGAATACGTTTTGAATAATATATTCCTTTTTCTTCTATGCATTGATATTTACCAACGCTTTCACCAGCTGCAATTGAAATAATTTTGGATAAAGTATCTGCAATACTGGTTCGAATTTTCGGAGATGATTTAGAATGATCATCAAGATGAATCATTAGGGCTTCTACAACTGTGTAAGAATATTGAGACTAAAACAAATATATTAATGTTTTTATACATTGCTGAACATTGTATTTTATTCAATATATTTTTACTAACCTGAATGGAAAACATAATTATTCTGAATGTATGAATTGCAAAATAATTAGGAACCCATAATTGATGATTATCTAAATGTCTGTAAATAAGTTTTATTCCTTGAATATATACATAAGTAAGTTATTATCATGTTGAAAAGTAAATGACAATTTAAATTTTTGAAATAACCATCCACAAACCTTAATACAGGCCTAATAACACATCTAATGTGGCCGAATGATGCCCGCCCTACGAGTTCTCGCATACATGTTTCTGCAAATTGTGGTGGGTCGGATCGTTCTTCTGTTGGATTATCGGGGGTTGCATCTTCTTTATTAGAATATCTATTAGAAAAGATAGATATAGAATTATAGCATAAGAATAAAATGACATTATATACAACTCATGTTCTTTGAATATATTACCTGGAATTTTGCATATTATACAATAATGAAGGAACTATTTTATCCATATGAACAGGTTCCCAAATATTTTCTACCAAATCATCAGAAAGTGTTTTCCTAACAACGCCCTGTATAAAAAATGTTTAATAATCAATGAATTTTAAAATACAACCTATGTACCTAAATAGCATAGAAAATCATGCCTGTAAGCCTTGAATTCCGGCTAACTGTATTTGTTTCCTGATCGCAGGGTCATCATTATTGGAGTGGCACATTGCAGAGAACTTTGATACAAAGAAATCGTAACGTGTGTGATAAGACGGCGTATCTTGTTCGATGTTGGCAAATCTGACAAACTGGAAGAAGCCAGCACTTTGTTCAACTGAATTCAAAGATGTCGAAAATATAATTACTTTACAAATCAACAAAAGATAACAATACTACAACACATCAAAATGCATTTAATTTTAATGATCATAAATCAATCTTTATCATAATAAAAATTATAAAAATAACAACAACAATAATAATAACAAAAATAATAATAATTATTATTATAACAGTACTTATTTGAACTTACAGATTGTGTAGCTAATATTTGTAATTGTGGATCAGTAGATTCCAACAGCTTCTGTACCATTTTTAAGAAGCTTTCAACAAATAAGTTTAAAGTTTGGGCATGACATGCTAGTAAAAGAATATCCATTGCTTCCATAGCAATAACAACGAATCCATTTCTTCTCCTATTAGTAGATACAAACATATATTAATTGTATCGCTTAAATATGAAAGATACATATATCTTGATGGTAAATATACAGTTTCAAGATTGTAATATACAATTATTGTTATGACTTGCCCATAACAGAAACAAACAACTCACATTAATCACATGAGTATGCATGTTTTGTAATTATTGGCTCAATAATGCATGATTATCTATCATTTGGATCATTGTCATACCTGTAAATGTCTCTGGAAGCCCTTTGAAACAAGTACTCTCCAATCCTATCTAGTTTTTCAGGACTACTTAATGAATAAAAGGTCAATTTTTCCATGTTGTTCTTGACTAGTCCATCCTAGTTATAGAAGAATATTATATTATCTACTGTAGTGAACATTATTATAATTTAATATTTATAAATAGTAAATTTGAGAAAAATAAATATATATTACACCTATATAGGTAACACTCGAAGTTGACGGTCAACTTTACATTGCAAATTTACGATACAGCAATACTTATAAAGGCACATTAGTCACATAAATCACAAAGAAAAGTGTTTCTTTTCCAAATAACAAATGAATCAAAAAGATAGATATGTTATCATAAGTAGAGAAATAATTGTATTTACTAGTATGTGCTACAAATTTGCATAGAACTGTCAATTCTGTTGACATTAGTCTACTGTATATAGGTGATGAATTACATAACAATAAAACAATGTATTTATATCTTTAATTATTGAAAATTGTGCAACTATCGAGGAGTAGGTAAATAATAGTGAACTCTACCTGTGGATTCACTGGGAAAATATTGTCAACGAGTCTTTTGTATCGTGGACGTAAAGCAGAACAGCACCAGCAACAACCTAACAATATTTGAAAAAATATATAATTGACAGAAGATACAATTCAATGAACTGTACGAAACAGTCAACGAACAACAGTGAAACGTAACCAAGAAGATTACGTCACGAAAGAATTATGAATTTTAATGCAAAATTACAATATTTACCAAACATTTCAAGAGGATCGAATCGCTACACACACGCGAAAGGACTTCGATCGACTGATAATATCAATAGAGTGTAGTTTTCAACCAGTGAGAACGTGCCTTAAACTATTAATACTACATCCCTAATTAATTGAAGGAACATCAAGAAATTATTTACGAAGTCCTATTACTATTACGACGTTAATATATACAGCAGGTTTTGTATAATTAAATATTTCCCGAAATAATAGAAACATTAGAAGTAACCCATAGCGCTATCTACCACAAAAAACTGGAAACTATTTGTCAAACAGTTTCAAGCAACTCTTTATAGATGGCGTCATGAAACTATTATATTATGCCGCTATTCCACTTGCGTAAATATCTTCATGATAACTTTACAATATTTATATATTATTTTCATGCTAATATATTTAATGAATTATTCAGAACTTCAGATGTACTTAAATTGAAGACCTTAAACTAACATGGGTCAAATTTTAGTACCCATAAATATCTCCACGTGTATTCCCATGTCAGAGGTCACTTGGCGCCGGCGCCCTACTTGACCCTTTGACATCTGTAGGGTAAATTTCCCTCCCAGTTACTGTGAAGTTCAAGTTTATATGGGATTATGGTCAATACTCTGATATCTACGAGTTTCTGCATGTTTTCCCTCACATTAAAGATCATTCAGCATCAGTATCTCATCTGACCTTTTAGTATCTATAATGAAGACACTTTCTTGAATCTTTCAGGGGTAAAAAAAATGTCCCTTAGCATCTACAAGGGAGAGTCTTCCCCTCTAAGTTTTTCGATTGAAATCTATCTGGCATCAAAGTGAAAGCTATTGATACTCATTGATATTTCTTGATACCCATAGATATCCATTGACCTTCAGTGACCTTGACGTCCAGCGACATATGTACGCTATCATTGACTTTCACTGATATTTATCGACTTCCATCGAGTTCTACTGATGTGTACTAATATCTATACACATCTTTTTTAAATGAAGTTTTAATTAAAATCTAAATTACCCTGCTCAGTGGATAATTGTATCTCTAGCGTGTTCTTGTATGTTCACACTGATGGCGCCACCATTCACTTTTGTGTTTATGATTGTTAACATTTTTCGTTAAACTTTATTAGTTAATCTGATATCCATTAGATGCACTTTTAATTGCAAATTATTCCGAATCTTTCGTAACTTTTAGATGTCTAGCGTAGGATCGATAAAAACGAATTAAATATAAAGTTATTTTTAAAATTATCCAATCACGCTGCATGACACTGAACTGAAAGGGAAACAGTCTGAGAAGAATAAAGTAAATTTGACGTAACAGTATAGTGGGCGTACAGGAATAATTGAAAAAATCGTATAAATACCAGCATCCGTTCGTTTCTCTTTTATTCGTCGAAATATGCAACGAATGCCGAGTATAGTGTATCAGAAATTGTTCCCGTTGCGTGTTATACAATGTCCTGAAACACGAGTGGGTGGGATTGTATTTTCCCCGGTGTAATGTAACGTTCGCGACGTTCAATGGAACATTTCCAAGGGAACTGCGAGAACACCCGTCAGCCGAAGGAGTATAAGAAGGCAAGACATGCCGGATGTTGACACAGGGCTTCGGAAATCAATAATAACGGCCTGTTCGCAGAATCACACGTGGCGACGGCATAAATTCTATCTCGACATTATTCTCGCTCGCGTATAATTGATAATTCGAACCGATTGCAGCTACAATTTCACATCAAACATACAACTCTCTGAAAATCTTAAAGCAAGCACTGCTACTGTAGCATCAGCGCCAGCATCCGCAAAGTGACGTTCAGAAATTAAAGTTGATATGTCAATTCATACTTTCGCATTCTTGAGACAGATTCCGAAAGCATTTAGAACGGAACGATCCACTCCGGTTTCATTGATCGTGTATATTCTTGAACTAATGACAAATAATTCAGAACAGAGTCTACAGATGTTCGAATACATCCTTAGGAACGAACCAGAATAGAACGTACATGTCACTTAGACTTTTCACTCGACTTCGCGTTATACTTTAATTCTCAGAAGACATCTCATGCACTGCCAATCCAGCAATTACAATGAAATCTGACAATCACGTCCAAAGGCGTCACATGTGTCCAGTTTCAACGAATCGCGAGAAACACTGAGAAACGTCGCAAGACAGCTCTCGAAACGTTCACAAAACTTACAATAAGAAACTCGTAAAATCAGCAGCTTCCTCTACCATCGTCACGAATTCCCACTACCCCTAACACGATCGAGCAACAGTGACACCATAGAAAACCCCAGAGAATCGCGCGAGTCGACGTGTCGACGCGAAACCACCCCCGACCGTTCGATTGAACCGCGATTGGTACTCACAGCCAGGGTCAGTGCACTTCAGTATGACGGATTCGAAGACGTCCGGCACCTCCGCTTCGAAGCAGCATCTGATCATAGCCATGGCTCCGACTCCGCGCGTATCCCATGGGTGGTTTTGTCCGGTGGTAACACTGTCGCGGACGTATCACTGCTTTCCGTATGGAACCGACGAGACTCGTTCGCGCGGGGGCTTCCGGACGGGGGATGAAGCGTCCGGGAGATCGGTTCCGACAATGGAGGAGCGACGTCGACGCTCGGCGTCGGGACGTCTGTGCCCCACTAACCCGCATTCGGCGCACGAGGGCACCCTTGACAGTACTTTCCCTGACTACGTCACGGGGCGAGCGCGCGCCTGTGCGAAGGGTCGTCGGAGCGCGAAAAGGGCGAGAGGGCGAGAGGGTGGCCGAGATCATGGCGCCACTCTGCGAACGAGAACCGTCCCCACGGCCGCGGTCCGTCAGATCAATGCCAAAATGGGGTGGAACGCTCAGCCCCGCGCTAGATACCGAGCGCTTCATCTGGTTGAAAAGAATCGCAATCTGCGAGATCACGCAGTGGCCGATTCTAGGTCGAAAGATACTAAGATCGATTTCGAAGATTTGAGAGCTGTGAGATTGTTGATGTTAGAGATGGTTGAATGCGCGAGGAATGTTGAATGAATTCGTAAGCGACTCGTAAATGGAGATATGCGATAAAACATTCTAGCGTTTAACGCGTTAACGGTCTTTTTACGGTGTTTTTATGGTTGATAGAGCTTCTACGGTGGCTAGAGCTAATTAGCAACAAGTTGCTATTGGAAAGAAGAATGGTGTTATAGAACAATGGTCTATAGAAACTCTGAAAGTGTTTCTGTTTGGACTTCAATTGATTTACAATTGAATTTGCGTAGTGCTAAGTGAATTTAATAATTTCTCAGAGAAACGTTTACTTTTCTAATAATTGCAAGAAGACATCACATGGGTCATTTGACCCCTCTGGTAGTTTTAGTGTTAATAGGATGCTTGTGATAACTGAGATTTCTAGTTAATCAAAGAATCAACTAGTTATCGTTTCAACAACTGGTTTCGATTTGTTCGTTTCGCAGTTACTAATACCTTAAAAGCATCGAATGTTTGAAATGATCTTGGAAATAGTTTCACTCGAGTACTATGAATATCCAAAGAAACTGAAAATAATCTGTTACAATTTTTATAGAGATTACATATCAATCGTATTAAATGCTCGGTAGTTCTAGCGTTAATCTCAGCTAAAGAATTCGAGCATCGTCGTTTCGATTGGACGTCGGGCTTGAAATAATCGACGCTCGATGCAGATAGATTTTTATTCGGTCATTCGTACGTACGATATCGTAAATTCAGATATCGCGTGAGTCAATGAGCACGCGGTAGAGGTTCCGTAATGGGCACCGCAGACGAGTGGGCCCATCTGGCTGACCCACACGTTCTACCATACCAAAGACGGCGAGGACATTGGAACAGTATCGATTACGTCACCGCTCGCCGACGACAGTAATTAATCTGATTATATCGCCGTTGCCTCGGCCAGATCACGCAGTTAATTAAACCAATCCGTTGAAAGCCTTTCAGAATGTAATGCTTCGCGACAAATTGAAGTTTTTCTGCGCCATTATCGTTCGAACCGATAGCGAAGCATGTATTTATCATGAGAACGATGTCTATCGTGCATTGTTATTGTTTAACTGAAGTGCGTAACGGATCGATCTTTTTGTTTCCATTGTAGACGACCCACTTTCGCGAGCAATTTAACGAGGCGTTTCGTTTGCGTTTGATGCCCCCGTTATTTAACCAGCTGACTTATCGGTAAAATGTTTAGACGATGCTATCGGTGTTTGAACTGTATAAATTAGAGCTACGATGAGTTCAGCTCGTTAACGAGCCAATTTTTATGGAAACACTTGGACGCTCTTGAAATCTTGTAAAACCCCCTACCAATGATTCCCTGATATAAGATCGGAAGATTACAATTAAATTATAAGAATTACGAAACTTCCATTATGATTCATCAATTTTAATTTTAGTTTTAATTACAATTCCATCGCTGCGCGAATGAAATCGAGGGTGTCGTACACACTGGTGGACACGTCGGGCACGCCGCGCGCGCAAGGAATTCCACGGGACACCACGCCGACGATTTGATTGTTGTAAACAACCGGGCTGCCGCTGTCACCCTGTTAAACAGCAACAAAACGAGAATCATTATTTATTCTTAACGTTCAACCCCTTGTCCTGTGATCTCTTTCTGAACTCTGATCGATCTGACTACTTCGTTATTAACCCTTTGCACTCGAGAGGTGACTCTCACCACCTAATTTCACATTGCAAAACTATAAAATTTGATATTTAGTATTGTATAACGCATCAATTTGAGAAATATTGAAATAAAATAAATATAAATATAAATATAAATATAAATATAAAATAAAATAGGCTGAAGGACTGATCTCTCCGAAACATTGACTTAGGAACACCATAAGCTCAACGTTTCAATTGTTCAAAACTGAAATTTCTGCAAAATCGTGTCATTTCCGGTACTTACAGGACACAAGCCGATGCCGACGCCGTCAAACGTGCAGACCACTTTCCTCGACACATCGAGTTCATGGTAACGAGAACATTCCCCGTAGCTGATGACCATCAGGTACACGTAATGCAGCGTGTTGGGCAGAGGTCCGTACGGGGGTGGCGATGTCTCACCCCAAGCGGACACGACGACGTAGTTGCCGGCCGGTGGGTCGGCAGTGGGAAGGGGTATGCTTTGCTGCCACTCGTTGTAACTTATGGGTTCGGCTAGCTGTAAAGGTAAGAGTTTCTCAACACTATGCCAACCGAATGGGGAGATCTCCCACTTTTCACTTAGCAACGTGTTGCCTTTTATTCTGCTTATTTTTTCTTTTGTCGTTTAGTAAGTCTTGAAGTGGGATTATTTGCAATTCATCAAATACGGTTCTTGTTTTTACAAAATAAAGTTAAATAAAGTTAGGAAACTATAGAATTTGACTGTAAAATTATCGAATAATTCGATCGAATTCCATGAACATTAGAGAACAGAAGTGTCCACCTTGATCACACCGACGTCATTGTTCGGCTGACTGCCAGGGTTGTAACCTGGATGAGTAAACATGGCGGCCACACCATAGCTCTGGCCACCCTCGTGAAGGTAGATAGTGCCGGTAACGACAGAGACGTAGTTCGTGTAATCGACGAGGGCTTTCACGCAGTGCGCGGCGGTGAGAACATGGTACTGGCTAATAATTGCACCGCCGCACATGTGGTTGCCGTTTAAACGAAGCGACACCATGTAAGGAAATTGGCCCGGCTGCGCGTCGCTCGCTCCCAATAACTTTTCGGGGCTCTGCGCGGTCGCTGTGGCAACAGAATAATTCGACAGTTATTTATTTCATAACAGCATTCCTTTTTCTTCTATTAATTACGCGAGTGATGCATAATCGAATTTCATCTGCTGAAGGTTTTGAATACTTCAAAGAATCTTCGTTCATAAAGGGTTAAATCGATCGATGGAAAATGAATATTTAATTTCTCGTTAGTAGCTGTTCGTATAGAGGACTTGAAATATTTATGTAGTAGCTGTCAATAGTGATAGGTATAGTGCACTTACCAACGGCAACGCTGCCGAGTAACAAAAGAGTGAGGAAGTTGCGAGCCATGGTTGAGACTATCACGGAAAACCTATCACAACTGTGACGATGTGGACGGAAAGATAGGTCATTTATATAGTACTAGCATGTTTATTCTGAACCTTGAGTGGCAGATGGGATTGATAACATTATGCATGAGGCAGATAGCGAGACAAATGTTTTAGGCGAAACGACGAAATCACCAGGTGCGCGAAATCGAGGAAACCATGAGGCGAACCAATTAGTACATGCATACTGATTATTTATTTTTCACTACTCATTAATATGCGATAATTTCAAGGTGAGTACATTTGATCCAGATACCTCCTGCGACCTTGATATCTTTCCTAACTCATTGGGAAGTATATCAGTTTGACTAATTCGTCATTTAAATATGGTTGACACCAGTTTTTAGATAAACTTAAACATTAATTTATACAATCTTTATCAAGAACCTTGACTTCTTCATTTTAAGACAACTGTTCCGAGTGCAGAGAAGTGTTGACGAGTTTGGAATTTGTACCAATTTTTCACATTCGAAAATAATCAGAAATGATAATGAGGTATTTTGTTTCTGCATCGGAGATTCTTTAAACGATAACGCAACGATTGCTTCGAGAGGTTCCACTCTGGGGAATGTTTCAGATTTCAGCAGATATTCGATTTCTATTTATGTTTATTAACTGGAAATAATATCAACATCATTGAATCGTCATAATTTTTATTAAAAATGAAAGAACCGTCGATTTCTATTTATGTCTATTAACTAGAAATAACGTCGACATCATTGAATCGTCATAATTTCAATTAAAAATGAAAGAACCGTCGATTTCTAAAGCTCCACAGATTACGCGTTACAAAACTTCGAGCTCTGATTAGCAATATCTAAAATCCTCGATTCGACAAAAGAGATTTCCATCTGACATCTCGATTCGCAATTTATTTATAGCCACGAGTGTTTCGGATTTAGCAACGAGCTAACTGCCAACGGCGAAATATTTCCTTTATCTCGACAGTATGCGAAGTTTCCAAAACAAACAGCTTAGATACGATCGATCACGTAACTCCCGTTACGTCTTATCCGCCATTAACACGCACAGGGAGCACGATTAAATCGAACAATCGAAGCGGAGGCAAACATCTTAAGGTCAACGTTATATTTCACATATTTCCAGTACAATACAAAGGTTCGTCGTGTTCGCAGTGTCGTCGATTTCGTGATTGGTTCGAGGAGATCATTCGGACATCGCTTTGCGAATGTAGCCCATGCTGTCGGCGGTGCTGCTGAAAAGATCCGGATATCCTTTCGCGCAGGGTACCACGCGAGACGCCACGGCGACCACCTGATTGTTGTAGACCAATGGACTGCCACTGTCTCCCTGAAGAAAATAAGGTCGGACCGTTGATCGAGAGTGAAAATTGGAGTTATCAACCCTTTGCACTAGAGAGGTGACTCTCAGTCGCCATTTTGATTTGACGCGGTAAAACTAAACTCGAGTGCAGAAGGTTGAACCTCCATTATGGATTCTTTTGCAGCCACGTTTACCAAAACTACTTGAAAATTCATTGGAAAGGCAGCTATATTCATAGATCTATGTTTACTTCACCTAGTAGATGCTAGTAAGAAGGCAACGTTTCATTTCGATTGAAGAAACGTTAATGTTCATGTTCATTAAATTGAAAAGTCAAGAAATTCTTAGTAGTTTGACTCGATGTTACAAAGCTGAGTTCCTTGGGATGTGTACATGACGATGAAGCTTAAGTTTTTGATACTTACGAAGCATACGCCAACGTCCACTTTGAGGAACGTGCAGACCGCAGTAGTGATAGTTGGGAAGTAGAAACGGCATTTGCTGAACTTGATCACCTTAATGAACTGGTACTGCATATTGTCTGGGGGAGCAGGGGAGGGGTACGCCGTAAGGCCCCATCCGCTTACAGTGACGTATTTCCCTTCCGGTGGTCTCTCAGTGGCGATATCAATGGGTTTTTGGTTCTCGTTGAACGTGATCGGACGGGCGAGCTGCAACGAACGCGTTGGTTAGACACTTTGGGTTTGAGTAGCTTCGTAGAATTTTGCAAATGAATTATTGTAGGTTGAATTGTATTAATCGCTAAGCTGAATTCTCTTATAAATCATTCCGTTGAATTCTGTTGTGTTATTGACTTAAATTCAAAAGAGAACAATTGAGGAGTCAAATGACCCATGCCTGATGTCTTCTTTTTGCAATTATTAGAAAGGTAACAGATGTTTCTCTGAGAAATTATTAAATTCATTTAGCACTACGCAAACTGAATTGTGAATCAATTGAAGTCTGAAGAGACGCACTCTCGGAGTTTCTGTAGCGAAATTTTAAAGTCAATTGCAGTGCTCGGTAGTTTTAGTGTTAATCTTCTGAAATATTCTACAGTATATTCAGACGTTATAAAAGGAGCTTTCAAGTTTACGAAAATTTACATTGCAATGCATTTTGAAGCTACAACTGTCGCGATCTATAACGTACACGCGAGTAGTTCTCTAGGATCGATAGAATAATAAATTGTAGAGTGAACATCCGTAAATCTAGCGTGAAATGTGCGGACGTCTTTACCTTGATTATACCGACATCCTTGTCAAGGTCGTTCTTGTAGCCAGGGTCATAGGACATAGCCGTGACAGCGTGGACGTCACCGCCGCTGTTGAGATAGATAGTTCCGGTGACGATCGTCACCTCGCTGAGCTTCCCCCTATTGTTGGCAGCTTCCACGCAGTGCGCTGCAGTGAGGATGTAATTGGGGCTAACAATCGCGCCACCGCAGACATGCTTGTTTTTCACCCTCAGGGACGCCATGTAAGGGAACTGGCCAACCGAAGCATTCTTTCCGCCTACTATGCGCTGCCGGTCGTTGGCATCGGCTGGAAAAGAAACGAAGACACATCGAAATCCTTCGATATTTTCTGATTTTCCTATATATATCAAAATCTTTCGATATTTTCTGATTTTCCTATATTTCCATGGAAGAAATGATATTCTATCGTTGCAGAGTCTATTCTTTGAGAAACAGAGTTCCTTTAATAATATTTTTGCGCGTTTCAAAGTACGATACAATTAGAGCAAACAATTATGACGAGTTCTTGAAGACAAATGGTTTAAATGATTGTCTTTAATTTTCAATCTCCAGATGAATAGTGAAACTTACCAAACGCCACGAGCCCGAATAAAAATAGATGCACCCAGTAAGAGAACATGGCGGATATTGTCAGGCTTCTCGTACCGAACTCGATCGCTGTCAGTTTATATACTGCATTGGTACAGAAAGCAGAGATTGCGCGGTATCTGAGGATCGATTAACGATTAGATTGCTTTAGTTGTATCAGGAAAATCATGTTTTGATTACAACACTCAATATTCTGCATTCATATAAATAAACACGTTCGTCAGATTTCTGTCACAATCGCAATTCAGTTTCTCTTATTCCAATAGTTAATTTTTAGATTAAACTATGCACAAAGATTCATTTATTATGTACAGCATGTTATCTACGCTACTGTAATTACAATGTTCCCATGGATTCCGTATTAACGTTAGTTAATAATTAACCCTTCGCACTCCAAGAATTTTCTGCCAAAAATACCCAACACACTTTCTGCTGAGATATATAAAAAGACTGTTTTATCTAAATGTTTCACATATTAATGCATCGCGCAAAATTTAACATTACACATTACACCTCATAATTTTCTGTGCCAAATCGAATGGCGACTGAGAGGCGCCTATGGAGTTCAAAGGGTTAAATTGCTGTCGCTACAAAGTTGATTAACAACCACGTATCCCAATATTGGGGAAAATCGTACGAATTTTAACTGAGATACGCATGCAATTGAAATCAATCGATACGAAACGGATACAGAGAATTACAGATGCATTATCAGTACTTAGCATTCAAAATTAATTAAGCAGATTGCTCGTACACGTCCGTAGATGAAATCTTCGACCCTGTATTTCGGACTTATTATACGAACATTGGTAAAAACGTTTATTTCTGTTTTCAATGAACAAGCATGAATTTTCCTAGTAACAGCTAACGCAACTGTAGGTAGACACGTCGTTTAATTAGACTCGACGAATACGTTTCGCTTGAAAATCAATAAAATTTTAAGTTCCATCGAACAATATGCTATTTCAATCGACAATCTAGCACGTCTACCGTTATCAGTAACCATTTGCATCTCAAGGTTCAGCTTCACTATAATACTATATAAAGCTCTCACTGGTCATTTTCATTAACTGCGATCGCGCTTCTCGTTGACGCTATAGTCTGGCATTATGCTGATTACTTTTCTCTTGTATATCGTCTGCGGTACGTACTTTGCACCGAATATGTCTTATCCAAAAATGAAAATCATTTTAGGAACATCTCGAAGGCGAAACATATATTCCATCCGCGAATAATACAGAATTTTTCTGTAGTCTCATTATAAAAAACACAGATCTCTCATTTTATATTTCCAACCGTTAAATATACGATTATTTACAAATACAAATACAAATGTGCCTTGTGATAACGAATGAATCAATCAACGATTGATTAACCATTTTGAAGCATGATCTTCGACCCTTTGCACTCGGGAGTTTCTCACTAGAAATCCTTAACATTTTTTGACAAGGGGAAATCACCTCCCGAGTGCAAAGGGTTAATCAACCATTCTCTGTATTCAGTTTATCTTCCGTTCTGTCCTTTCCAGAAACATTTCACACCGTGTAATACGATATCCAAGGACAGGTCAGCTTCGAATACAGTTCAAATCGTAATAGGTCACGTTTGTAACAGTTTTACGAGTGATTTTTCAGTGAACGCGGGCGACACAAAGCCGAAGGACCCCGTGAACTCTCAGCTCGGCTGGTTCCCGTACGTGGTATCCGTCAGGGTGGACAACCAACATGTCTGCGGCGGTGCTATCCTCGACAGCACTCACGTACTCACTGCCGCGCACTGCCTGACGGAACACGTGAACAACCCCGGCAGCGTGGAAGTTGTCACTTCCGCTGTTCTCCTGGACCAGGGTGGCGAACTTCATCGCGCCTCTCGTTTCGTCGTTCCACCGGCTTACCCTAAAGTCGACGAACTGGACATAGCCGTGATCAAGGTGTGTCCTTCACGTATTTCGATGTTCGATCGTTGAATCGTTTCTGTAATCGAGTCGCTGGGAAGCCAATGCGATTGAGTAAGAAGGAATAATTGAGAGTGAATGGCTTTTGAAATGATTGTACGATGTATTTAGAAGATGCAAAGAAGGTAATCGAACATTGTTTCTATCGAAGGTAGACAGAGTTTGAAATAATGACGAAGAATTATCTAGATTAGTCGTATACTCTGAATTGAGTTTTCCACTTCTCAGAATGTTCGGCTCTTGAAATGATTATATAATGCATTTAGAAGATACACAGAGAAGATAATCGAACAATGTTTCTATCGAATGTAAAACCTTTTGAAATGTTCACTCAGAATTATTTAGTTTAGTCGTATATTCTGAATTCTTTCCACTTCTCCAATGACGAGTATGAAGTTAATTATAGAACATGTGCAAAATTCGATTGAGGAGATTAAACTGAGAGAGTAATTTTAAATTGAAATTTCAGGTGTCCTTCGGCACTTTCGATAGTAGTGTTAAATTTAGACGATAAACGTTTAAAAATAGTAGGTTACTGATATAAATGCTCTCTTATCTCAGCTGCAAGATCCTATCGTTGAGAATCAGTATCAGCACCGAATCGCACTCAGCCAGGTCAAGCCGCCGACGAACACTTACGCGTTATTGGTCGGATGGGGGGAAATTCCTAATTCCAAACCACCACGACTAACGAACGCACAGCAGTACGTGTACATTTGGATCATCGACACTGATAAATGCAACGCGTACTATCAGCGCGAGCATGGACAACATATCTGTACGTCGACTAGGTCGAATTACGGCGTTTGTCCAGTGAGTAAACGAAATCACCAATTCTTCGTGATTGTTATTTATATATCTTTTTATATCATTAAATTTACAGACCAGCGGCGTATGAAAGAAATTCTGTTTCGATTCACTTTGAGATTAACGCTAGAACTACCGAGCATTTAACCCTTTGCAAAGTTTTTCACAGATGAATTAATTCACAGATAATTCACAGATAAATTAAGCAACAAAGCTATTTTAATTAAATATTTCACATTGCAATACAAAGTTTAATTTAAAATGGCAAATATTCAACTTCATAGTTTTGCTTTGAGTGCAAAGGGTTAATACGATTAGCATGTAATACTCATAAAAATTGTAGCAATCGATTATGCTCAGTTTCTTTAGATATTCATTGCGGTATTCAAATGAAACTATTTACTTTCAAAATCATTTGGAACGTTCAATGCTTCTAAGATATCAATAATTGCGAAACAAACAAGAAACCGGTTGTTAAAATGATAACTAATTGATTCCTTGATTAACTAGAAATCTCTGTCATCCATACAATTTTGTGCCACATATGTAAAATTGTGAAAGTTTGTCACTAGTCAGTAACGATCTCATTCTAGTCTAAGAGATCGCGATTCATACTGAACCAACCGTAATCCGATGATCACCGATATCTAGACTCCATTTTATTTAATGTTGCTTTTATTTGTTCAACCAGGGCGACAGCGGGAGCCCACTGGTTCTCAACGACCAAGTCATTGGCGTAACATCGCGCGGTTTCTGCGAGAAAGGCCGGCCAGATCTTTTCGTACGCGTTTACGACAACCTGGCCTTTATCTACAACGCGCTGAAATCTTAACAGATACACGGCGATACGGATAATCGATATTTGCGACAGGATTTTAGGAACGTCGTTCAATGAACTATAGATTTACTTCATTCGTTTGAGTGCTCTTTTTATGCTCAATTATTTATAATACATAATTTAGTCCCTTAGAAGCCAATATAATTAAGTCCAGAAAGTAAAAATCATGAAAATTTATGGTTGCTTATCAAATGATTATACAACGTATTCGGAAGCGATAAGAGGGGTTTCCTGATCTAGAGAAAAACGAAGGTAAATCCTTGAACAATCGAAAAGAATTTTGTTTCCATGGAAACTGACGAAAATTAGAAAATATTAAGACTTAACCGCCTTGACTTCTGCGACTCAATTATTCGAAGAATTTGGGAAGATAGTAAAGATAACATGATTTTAAATGATACGAAGTTGTGATCAGTTATACTTTATTATGTAGAAAGTATTGTAAACTGGACGGTTGTATATGCGATGAGTACAGTATTTGGAAATAAATATTTAAATAGTGAATGAATCACGCGAATGATGCTGTCGTCGTTAATATGCCATTGCTGTTTGAATGAACTCGAGACTGTCGTAGACACTAGTGAAAATATCCGGTTGTCCACGGGCGCAGGGAACTCCTCTTGACGCGACACCAGCGACTGCATTGTTGTAAACAAATGGATCGCCACTGTCACCCTAAAATCAACAGAAACACAAGGATGAGCTAAATTTCATAATAAAAGTCTGCAGTATAGTTATAAGTAACATATTCTATCAGCGAAGCTTTAGAAGCCGAGATTGCGAGGATTTGTTCACACTTACGAGGCATGTACCGCTGTCGGGGCCGTTTAAAGTGCAGATCTCGCTAATGATGAAGCCAGAAGTTTGTTTGCAGACCATTGTGTCGATTACTTTGACGGACAGGTGTTGCTGGGAGCTCGACATCGCGGTTGGCGGGGAAGACGTGCCACCCCATCCGCTCACAGTGCCGTAAACGAACGCCGGCGTTCTGTCGCTGGGAAGCGCGATCGGCTGTTGATTCGCGTTGAAATTGATTGGCTCGGCAAGCTGTAACATTCGACGAGTTGTCAAAATTAAAAGAAATTGTTAACGACTGAATCAACGTAATCTGTTTCGAGCTTTCGTAGATGCACGTCCTATCAAATTCGGCGATTGCGTTTTCAGTTTCATTAGTCCCGAAGATTAACTTCGATTTTCTTGGAATTTGATGTGTAAAACGGATATTCGAACGAAAGATTCGTTTAGTAAAGGGTTGATCTGATATTGGAAAGCACGATAAATACCTTGATCACGCCGACATCTTTGTCGAGATAGTCAGGGTAGTAGGGATGAGGGTAAAGGCCAGCCACACGGTGAGTCTCGCCGCCCTGGTTCAGATGGATGGTTCCAGTCACCACTTCCACATCTTCCGTTTTATTGTTTGCATTCAATATACAATGCGCAGCGGTGATAACATGGTGATTGCCGATGATAGCACCACCGCAGAATGGTTTGCCCTTTAATTTCAGATACACGGTGTACGGAAACTGACCGGGTTGACTGTCTCTGCCACCGACCAGCTGCTCGCGACCGTCCGCGGTTACTGAAAAAGTTCAATTTTAATCATTAGAATCGATTGAACCTTTAGATATCCAATTTTTTTTTAACATTATTTAGGAAAGTTTAAGTTGATTTCAACTCGTGCAATTATACGAATAAGCATTGTAATACTCTGGCTTCGAAGCTACAATTTTCGCGATTTATATGAATAAATACGTAATTTCTTAGGAACAATATAATGAAGTGTGGATTAATCGTCTGTAAATCTAGCGTTAGATAGTCACAAAGAAAAATATAAAACAATGGTTAAAAGAAAAGTTCATATATCTTTTCTATATTTAATTAACTAACTTATTTTATACAAGTTTTTGTACATTTTATACTAAAATAATTAAAAATCGACTTGCGACACTCACCGAATACGACTAAGGTTAATAAAGAGAGAAGAGAATACATGGTTGTGATTAACACCGACTCTGTTAGTTTGATATTAAGTAATACTGACAAGAATCATGAAGGAAGTCTTTATATACTCCTTGTACGATTATAATATCATGAGAGAGGCGCATGGTTTCTAGTGATAACACCGGAAATATACCCTACTGGCCAGACGATTCATTGATGTCTGGCAAGTGATAGCCCCACCAACCACTTGTCTACGACAAAAGGAAATATTCCTTAAACCGCTAATAATATTTACGTATCATTCGTGAGCCATTGGGAACGAAGATTTCTTGAAATATACAAAACTCTCAGCAGAAAAGCTAACTTATAGATCAATTGCTTAAACAATAGAAAGAAACAGAAACTACACGCTCTCTTGCTGTTCGAGTAATTAAATCATTCGTTTGCAACTTCATTTCATCTCGCCGAAATGTCGATGTTCGTCTGTAAAGGATGAAGTCGTCAGATTGCTTTTTTAAATAGTTATCAGATTCCCGTGGCATGATTCATCTCATTGTTCAGGATGAAACGTGTCCGAGGCGTAAAAATGTCGATGATTCTCGAAAGGAATCGGACGTTAAACGCATTCGAATTCTTGTTTAAAATGCTCGACCGGGGGGAAATAATGATGCCGAGCACGATAGTTCGCGTGCGGTTGGCAATAGCCCAGATATACTTGCATAATCGTGGGAAGGAATGATTTAAGCCTATTCGTTTTACATGTTTCGCCGCTGATATCGTCCGCGGCCGCGGCGGTTCTTAAATTAATGATCCACTCGGTCCGCGTCCGTTGACAGACGCATTAACGATAAATCGACGCCGCGACTCTAGGTAAACACGTGGGAAAGCGGAGGGACGCGTATCCGTGTAGTACTGTTAATTTACGTGTCAATTGCGAAAGGTGTTCGGCTTGCGAGGCCGTAAAACGGTTGGCGCGAGTGCGTGTTAACGATAATAATATCAAATTAACGGAAGACGACTCATTCCGAGGGAACACGGTCTTCTTGTTCCGTCGATGTCGCGGCGAATTGAATTAAGAACGATGGGACATTATTTATGTAGAATCGAGTAGAAATATTTATTAACGCGTCAATTGCGAAAGGTGCGAGACCGCAAAATGGTTGACGCGAGTGCGTGTCGGCGATAACAGTGTCGAATGAACGGGAGATGACTCATTTAGGAGAGACACGATTTTTTTTCGCTTCGTTAGTGTCTTGCTTCATTGAATTCGGAACGACAGGATGTTGTTAATGTTGAGTTAAGTAGAAATAATTATTAACGTGTCAATTGCGAAAGGAAAATATTACTGACACAGTAACGATGAAATATAATAATATGTAATTTTCTGAGATATTATGGTTGTTCGGATAAATTGATAGATGTAATTGTTACGAATGATTTAATTAAGTGTTACAGATACAGGATAGGATTCGTTTAGTATCCTTATCCCATCGTTGATCCAGCGGGTGCACGGCTGGGACGCTAGATGGCACGCGTTACTTATATTCGGAAGGATAATAACTTCCGTCACAAATAGACTCAATCCTTGAAAAACCAAATCTCAAACATTTAAGAATAATAGATAAATTCTGGAAAGAAACCAACATCAAGATGTAACAAACAAAATAAAACCAAACTCCCCAAATAACGGCTGACAACTAAGAGAAACAAAACACCACTAAAAATAGTAAGCTAGTAATAAGATATTGTAACCATGTATACTGGACAATAGACCATAAAAGGTTCTAAGCCTCTTTTCAATAAAAAAAAAGGATAATAACTTTTCGATTAATAATAAATACTATTTCACATTATTCATTTTTTACAATTTTGTATCTACGACTAAGTATCTATGATTCATTACAGATTTATCCTCTTTCAAGTTGAATAGCTCGTTAATTGGAATTCTTATCTCAACGCCACAATTAACGGATAAGAAGATCGAGACGTGGGATTAATTTTCTCAAGTGTTTCTGTCTCGGCGGACATTTCCTCGATTTCCATTGGCACGTAAGTACAATGTTCACGAAACTGAGTCAAGTAAATACACGGTTCCTAGAAGGATAAGATTACGCAAAAAATAAAATGGCGGTTGTAACGGAACGCGCGTTTCTCGAGAAAATTTCGTGCGAAGCGTGCGAACGGTGTTCTCCGCGCGATACGTTACTTCAAAGTCACCGTGTACATTCATCGCGGGCAATCAATAGAACTCTCAATCCTCTAATGTTCTTCCGGATATGTGAAGATTGAACTTTATCTGAACAATTGCATCTAACACCCACTCGGCCAGGGAGAATCCATTACACGCGAGCAATTAGTAATATATCGCTGTCAAGAAATAGTGTTACGTTTCAATATATCGTGCACGCTGGGTTCATTAAATATCAATGCCTCCGCGGTAATTAATCACGCATCGATTCTCACAGATAATCGATTGGCAATATTGTTAGATACACAGAACGGTGGAGAACGGTGTCAGTCGCGGGCACGATCCAAACGCGGCCCCGTAAAATGGCCGGCGAACGAGAGGGACGCTGGGAACTCGATTAACCAGAGGAAAATCTATTTCGAAATGCATTTCGGCTCATTCCGTGACAGTGATTTAACAAACGAATTAGTTGAAGGATCTTTGTACTCCGTAGTACCACGAAATGAATGAAATCAGATCCGATTTATCAATGAAATCCTTATATAAGCTTTTACGCATCGCGCTCTTTCAGAAATTGGAGCTCATTGGCCAGTCATATCGCGAGGCATTGTGAATAATCTATAAATTAAAAGATAACAATGGTTGTTGTGTCCTCTATATTTATTAAGCGAAGTGCACAGCTGTTCACCCCAGAAAAACTCTCGTTTTTAACTAACTTTAACGATTTTCCTTATAAGGACCACGAAACAATGTATGGGAACTATTGAACCGAGCGTTTCGATCGGTTTAATTAAGTATAAAGCAGACGCGAACGATCATTCCTTCACGCAGGTTACCTTTCATTCAGCTGAACTTTCGATGACACACGCGCGGCACGCCGATCGGCCGTTAGCCTTATCTATCTTTGCATTCGGTTTTACGACAGTTCTTTTACACTGTTCCGCCAATGAGCACCAATCCCGCGGCGGATAAGGCATAGATTTTATAGCCACTCGTAGAAAGGAAGGTAACTCCTCCTTTAAGACAGGGAATATGCGCCGCGCCATAACAAAACCAAATATCGACGATTAGGTGGAGCAAACCGGAGGAAAACGTGCGAACGCACCCTACCCTCGCGCTTTTCGCTCTACTCGGCCCGCAAGCCTTACAGAATATCAGAGGAGCTTCGGTTATTCACCGCAGGAAGCCGACAGTTGATAATTGAAGTCAAAGTTCAAATCAAATAATCAAAGTTCAAACAATCAAATTCAAATGATGAAAATTCAAACAACCAAATTCAAACAATTAAAGTCCAAATAACCAAATTCGAATGATCGAAGTTCCATAATCAAATTCAAACGATCAAAGTTCAAAGTTCAAATCAGACGATCTGACCAACCACTAAGTTATCGTCGAAAGGCCGCCGAATTTCTTTCTGCACCTAACAGACGCGTTACAACGCAGCATTCGTTCGTTTTTAAACCCAGACGAGCAGCAATTGGGTAGCAAGCAGGAGCGTTCAGCTTGTAAAATTTCCTCGAAGCTGAATAAAGCGAACAGTCGTTCGGTCGGCGTAAACGCAGCATAACGCGAACGCCGCGGCAAGCCGGCGCGCGGGGCCAGTTCCATTCACAGTGGCCGGAGATGACAGAACGATGGACGGGCTCTATTGAGCCTTTACTAGGAAACGGTGCTCAAACATTTGGTTTGACGCGTCCGCGACGGCGCATAATGGCCGTTCGCTCATTAGGAGGACAGGTTGGAGCCCCGATGCCACCGTTCACGCGCGACCAGTGAAAAGCGTCCTTTCCGCGCGTCCACCCTCTAGACAAGGGCATTGTGGGCCCAACGGTCCGTCAAAGACTCGATTCTCCTCCGTCGCGGACCTATCTAGTCGCGGACGCGCGGTGTTACTGTTCCCGTAATTGAATAATCGCGGTCTACCTGGAATTGCTCGCGAGTGATTTGCTGACGCGCAGTGGAACATCCTGAATTTTCTATTCGCGGTTGAATGATAGCGCGTGACGCGGTGGAAATAGATGAATTTCAATTGGAAATTAACGCTGGAACTACCCAGGGTTTAGCGTGATTAACGTGTTATCCTTATAAACATTGTAGCGATGTTGTCTTCGAATTCTAGAGGTGTTTATGGTACTACTCGAGTGGAACTGGTTTTCGTTTCGGATACCGAACGCTTTTAACACTAGAACTACCGTTAAAAGCATTCAATAATTCAAATGATCTTGAAGATAAATAGTTTCATTTGAATAGTGTAATGAATGCCTAAAAGAACAGGCAATAATCTATTGCTATAATTTTTTTATGGATCACATATTAGTCGTATTAAATGCTCGGTAGTTCTAGTGTTAACGATTTCGACTGGTGCGATAGTTCTGTCTTGCACATCTTCCTACTTTGTTATGCAACCTCTAATCTCCCAAGGCTTCTTCAACTAAATCCCATTGTTCCATCGTTCGAAGACCAGTCAAACATATCGTACGTTGCAAGGAACCTGGCACTCTCTAAGTGGTCAGATTCGAAGGCGCACTCCGCGAATTTTCCAACCAAAAATTGTATTCTCGGAGCGACTGTATCCGCGGTATGACGTCACGAGTGCCAGATTCCCAGGAACTGACGGTAATTGTTCCGGGCTCACGATCGTCTCGAGCACAGCGCTACGCCAGGGGTGAGATAGGGCAACGGGTATATAGCGTTACTTCGACCGGGGCCTCTTATCTCTACCACCGGAATGGGGATTACTATGTTTCTATGGAGTACAACTTGTTAGCCGATAACTCCGCGCCGATAACCGGGGGGTTACGGACGGGCACTCGCGAACCGATTCGCGATAATCATTCATTAGGAAATACTCAAACCTTTCGCACCTCGCGCCAGCCGTGCGCGCGTGCGTGTGTCCTAGCGAGGCAGAGAGACCCACGGAAAAGGGAATAACGCGAGGTGCTTCGAGCAGAGTTACGGACCGTGTCGTTAATGACGCTCACCTTTAAGCCGACTGCGCCGTAACGAGTTTCCCCGTCGAATTTAATACGGCCGCGCCGCGCCGCGCCGGCCCGCTCTACGCGCGCGCGATCGAATTTTACACCTGTTTATCTGTACCGAGGTAAATCTGAAATCGACCGTGCGGCCCCGGTTACCGTTGCGCCTCTCTCCGCCGCCGTCGATTTACGATTATGCAACCTACCAGCGGAATCAGACGTGTTACCGACTTCCGGAGTCGGCCGAGCCGCGCTGGCCGACGGATACTTTATTCAATGAAGTCGGCGCGATGCGATGAACCCTCTTCCCCGGCCTACCAGAGCGAAGTGTGGGTATGCACCTAACAAGTATACCCGGCTACCCGCGCGTACCGCTAACCGGCAGGCGATCATTTCACACGAACCGAACCGGCGAAAAATGCCAAATGGAATTCTACGCGCGATGATTAGATTGCGGGTGATTGTGCGTTTATAGAGGTCGCCGCCGCGAAGAATTCTGGGCTGTTAAGCCTTTCGCGAAGCGTACGAGGGGATACTATGTGTTCGACGCCGAGATGCGAGGTGTGTTTATAATGGTAATCGGTTTGAATCGTATGGCGGGGTCGATGGAGGGAATACCTGTTTTCCGTGATGATTTTGAAGGTTTCTTTGAATTCTTTTGATTCTTTGAAATATAGAAAACGTTGGTGAAGTTGAATTATACGTGAATTGATTGAATAATAGGAAAACGGAATTTCGTACTGTTACTGTTCTAGTAATTCAATCGAACGTCGAGATTCTGCGAGTTAGATCTGTTGGGTCTCAGATTTGAGAAGCTCGAATCGTTATGAGAAATCTTTGTAGATTCCTTTCTGCTGAGAACATTGTTTCCACTGTATTTTGATGAGTGCTGATTCGCCAGTCAAGTCGTCAATTACTGTTAAATTAATTCTCTCGATGACGTGAAGTCGTTAGTATTGAAGTTTAGATCCGAGATTCGAGATGAAACGAACTATGGAAAATGACCTTCCATTTCACCGAGAAAATTTCCATATTTTGACGAGCGGCGATTCACCGGCGGACGTGTCAATTAATCCAGAAAGTAGGAGAAAAATTTAGCGTGCCCGAGGGGCTCGGGTACACGCCGGCATTGTGTCCAGTGAGGTGTGAACCGTGGGTGAATGAACTTGCACCAGTTCCAGCGAAGATAGCGCGCAACCTGCCGACCGTGGACCACCTATAGCGCCTCGGGCCTAAACACCGAGAACCGAGAGGTGGACTCATTCAGGCGGTCGTCGCGGCTGAAATTCCCGGTCGACGGTAATCTTCGCCGGGGACTCCTCTCCGTGGAATCCACGGGATTCCTGCAGAGGTTCGCGGTAACCGGCCATAAAAATCGGATTCTTTCGAAAGGCCAGAAAACGCAACCCCTTCCTGGACTGCTCTCGCGAGATCAATCAGCGATGACCTCTGACTGGACGCGTTGCGTTCCGAGAGACGAGTCGAGGTCGACTGTAAAACTATTCGAGCCATCTGACGGAACGATCTGATACTCGAACTAATTTATTAGCGAAGCTACTTTTCCGAATCTATTACCATCGTGATTACCAATTAGTACTGTCGAAACTACTTTTGATTCATTATTATCAGAATCACCTGTCCATTAATCGATTACCATGAACACTACTTATCGTTTACTTATCGTTTCACTTTCTACGCTCCAAACACCTTCGCTCTCAATTCCCGCTGTTGCAAAAAGAGAACAATAGTCCCATAAGATTTCCCATCGAAGAAAAGAACGGATCACGCGTCGAATTGAAAGTCGCTGCGGCGAGAGGCCAATTAACCGAGCGTCGAATCGGTGCTCGCTGAAAAATGAAGTTGAAGTCAAAGAAAGAAGCACCACCGCATCCTCGAGCCTTTAATACGCTCGCCGTACAAAATTGTGCATTAAGATACCGATCTTTACGAGAGGTTCTAAATAAAACTTCGATGTTTATCTCGGCGAGGAAGTTTTCCCCGGGACAGGCGCGCAGTTGGCAATTTGATCAAAGGAACGTCTTCCTAGGCGCAATTCCGGCTAACTGACGTCTTATTCAGGATTACTATTTTCGTAATGGCGCGATCATACACTCCGCCGTAAAAGATTCTCCTGTTTCCCTTCCAGTGTTTATGTCGTTCGCGGTTCGATCGGCGGCCGTCCCGAGGTGCCCGTTAAAATCGAATGGGATCGTTTTACACGAAACACGGCGCGCGATCGTCGCCGGGAACATCGAAAATTCGCGGGAACGGCCGCCGGATACTTTCAGCCGGGCCTGTACACCGACGATTCCTCACGACTTTCTTATCTGCGCGTTATAAAACGAGGAAGACGTATCGGTATATCTCCCGGCGAGAACACGTCTTCACTACTTAAAACGCGTGGCCGTTTAATACATGTATTTTCCGGAAAACGGCAACCTACCATCAACTCCCCTCCGCAACGGAACCTACCTACCGGCATCCTCTGTCGCGCCGAGTCGCGACGCGTCGGCATCTTTTTGAAGATTATCGCCTCCGCGACAGTTCATAAACACCGGCAATAAACGCGACGCATTACGCTCCATTCTCGTCGGCTTTCCCGAGCTTTCATTCACTGAACCGCTTCAAGGTTTCCGTGGTTTTCCAGCTGCGCGCCGCCGCGAAGGAGATCGCATCTCGCGCTGTTCTACGGAGGAATGCGGCAGACCTGCCATTTTGTCGCGAGAGACGCGCGGTCATTCGAACGCTGGGGACATTGACGGGTCAACTGAATTTAACGGGAGAACCACCGGACGGGTCAAAATCTGTTCTTGATTTCTTTTTTAAGAAATCTTCTTCGACGGTCAAGACGCTAAACCGTCGACATTGTCTCCGTTTCCACAAAGGAGCTGCCATCAGCGGCTAAATATGGACTCGCGAGTCGAATTTCGCGGAATTCGCCGTGACCGGTCATTGTGTGCCGATCCTAAACTGCATATATAAAGGATGATTAGCGTGTCCCGCCAAATTGAGTTTGACTGTAGCAAAGCAAACGGAGCGATGGCCGACGACTGTTTGCGATGGAATTCATTGTCGTCCGTAGTCCGAGGCGAAACGTGTCCGGATGTAAATACATGATGACCCGCGTCATTGGAGTACACTGTGCAACGCTAATGAAACACTCATCCAATCGCAACCAGACTTTCCATTTTCTCAAACACGACATAGAAAAATACGCTCGAGAAGGTCGAAGGTTTCGATTCTCTCCTGAGTTCTCCAATCAATTATCTGCATCAGCGATTTGCTCTGATTTCGACTTTGCTCTAATTCCATTCCAGCGTCATTTTTTCTCAAATAATCATTCCACTTAATTAATACTCACCTAAGACACCCAACGATCTCGATAAATCGCAGCTACAACGAACTCCAAAATATCGAAGGAACGAGTACCCAAAAGAACCGAGAGGAAGGAGGACAGCAGCCTAATAAATAATAATAGCGGCAGCATAGTAATAATGGCGGACTAATAAACAGCTCGAAAAGTGACTAGACGAGCCCTCGGAATTTATGGGGATTACTAAATCAATTAAGCCCGCGCCGGTCCGCGGCCAGCGAGCGTCCTGTCGGGGCTCACTCCGCGAAATTGATACGCGAGCTCCTCTATTTTTCCTCGGCGGTATTACAGCGAAATTTCTGGCATCGCTGATCGAAAGAATCTTACCTGTTCCGTGCGCGCCGCGGAAAAGAAACGCCGACGAGCGGCAGCTGATAGCCGCGCGGCGCGGGTTCCGATTATCGATATGCCCCGGGGCGGCTGAAATTAATAGTTTATGGGATCAACGAATTATCATTCATACACGGCAGCATGAGGGACGTGAGCTGAATAACCGCTCCTCTCCGCGCCGCGCGGGGCCGGTGCGTGATACGTTCGATGAGCGCGCGGCAATACGAAGCGATCCGATCGAATGGGATGGGAGAGATGCCCTAGCGGTGTGAAAGCGAGTCCGAGAACGGCCGCGCCGCGCCGCGCGATCAGCGTAATTACACCCGCGATCATCCGGCTCGGCTGCGAAACAACGAGCCGCGCCGGTGAGTGATCGATCGCCCGACCGGGACAAATCGGGTAGCTTCTTAAAGTCCAAGGTAACGATTAAATGTTGCACGAACGTCCGTTTGGGTAAGCCGGTGTAACCTGGATTAGCGGTGTACATGCCCGCGAGAATACAGGTTTTGTTCGCGGCCGATTTTTACCAACGCGAAAAATTATGTTCTTGCTCCTCGATAGCTCTGCCTAACCCTCTGCCACCCCTGCCCCGCCGCGTTAAGACCGCCTTCCGTAATAAACAACAAGATAATTGCTAATAACTACTGATAAAGAAGCTAGATTTCTATACACATCGTTCGCGCACGTTTGCACGCGGAGGATACGAATTCTAGGACGGCTGCGGAGGGAGCGGATACTTTCACCGGGAGTAAAACAACGCCTATTGTTGCCAGTGTTAAGCTTTTGTTGAACTTTCGGTTTAGTTTCGTCGAAATACGCGAGTAAAAGCTTTCGATAAACGCGATGGATATTCTGTAGCATCTATCGTAGAATCGTGTAGAATCGTTTGCCATGGGAACTAACGATTTCTTTCATTGATGTTGGTCATATGCCTCTTTTATGCTAAGTCCGTCATGTTCAATCGGTATGCTGGTTGTTCCAGTGTTGAGAAATGTACTCGTTTCGTGTCGTTTCGATTGGATTATTTCATGGTTGCTATTGAAGTATCTATAGAAAGTTCCCGTATTTCTTCCGAGATCGTCTTCTGAACAATGTTATCATTTACTACTTTAGTTGTTTCAGTTTCTTAGGTTTTATCAGTTATCTACAGTTGTCTTAGGAATATTTCTCTATCGAAGGATTCGCTCGAATCGGATCGATTTACGAGTAGCAACGCGATGACGCGAATTACCAGGCTACCTTCGTTCGCTAAACGGCAAGCTCGTCGATTGGAAAAATCGAAGGAGATGAATAATTCTTGAACGATTCTAGTCACGGGTCTGTTAACGACTATGCGGCCCGCGGCGCTCACAATAACGATTGTCATTGCTCACGGGTGTTGCCGGACAAGGCGCCAACCCAAATCGTGTCGTCGTAACAGCTTTAATACCAACATACCGGCCCGCGCACAATGTCATCATTATCATTGTTGCTATTCAACCTGATGCAAGGCCGGAGCCAATCGACCAGCAAGACTGTCCACGTCATTCCGCGCGGTGAATCGTATCATGCGCCAGCCACTTTCAGATCGAACAGAGGAAAAATGCCGGGGAAACACAAAGCAAGGTTGTTAAAAGCAACGATGAGTTGATAGTATTCTTTATTCCCCGGCGACGCGACTATCTCCCGGCTAATAGTCCCCGTTGAATCGTCATTGAATTCAGAGAATTCCGAAACGCTGTCGGCGCTCGTGAGCGGATGACGCGCGTCGAACAGATGCGTCCGGCAAACAATCGTGCGCGCAAGTTTGTTGTATTCTTTACACCGGAGCTTTCAAATACCTCGGATGCCTCGGATTTAGACGGGCTTATCGACATGGCGCTCGCCATTGCGGTTATCTTCGAATCGCTTGGAAACTTACAGCATGCAACGCGACTGTCAAATAGGAATGTTCAGAGTAACTAGGTAATGGAGATGAGAATCGTACCAAAGAATTATTAAACGACAGTAAGAATAAAAATATCAATCACGATATCTGAAAGCTACTAACAAGTAGAAATATTCCTATTCTAAATTGAAAACAGAAGGTTTTCGACAGGATTTCACCGAAAGCCAAAGGACAAGCCCTGTCGCGCGCGTGCGTCGCTTTAAATGGAAGCGGTGAGAATGTTGCACGGCTGTTTAGCGAGGCTGTTCACGGCGGGCAAGAGAACCGTATAAAGAAAAGCATACCTTCGAACGTTGTCCGTTGCATTGTCATTACAGTCTGGCAATTTGTGCGCGGCATTGATTGGCCGGCACTTCGCGCGAGGGTCGCGCGTCCTCCACCTTCGGAATATCCAGTTTACTCGTAAAAAATTGAGTAACACTGATTGGCCAGTGAATTGGTTGATTATCGCTGCGAGTATTCCCCGCGTTATTGTTTCTTTTTTCACTCTCTACCTCCCTCCGTCTCTGTTCCTCCTTTTCCGTCCGTTTCTCCGTCTCCGTCCCGCTTTTTTTCGTCCCTTTCCTTCCTCTCCTCTACCTTATTGCACGACTCCGCAGGATTACCGACGCTGGGGTCCGTCAGCGGCAGCGGCAGCGGCAGCGACGCAGCTGTTCCCGGCTGCTGCCGAAGCTACCGTCGGGTAATTAGCGTCGTATTAATATCTTAGATATAAACGAGCGACGTGCGGGCTTTTATTTCAGCCCGGACCACCCAACAAGGCCACACTAGCCACGCGTTAATTAACGATTTTCCTAGCGGACGGACGAGCGCCGGAGAGCGATCCCCGCTCGCCGCGCTATTATTCGGCTGGGGCACCGGTATTGATTGATGTCGCTTGATTAATGTCGCGTCACCCGCTCGACCGGAGAATTCTAATTAATTCATCCCGTTATTTATGGTTGCACCGGGCGAATATTTATTTGCGAATCCTCGTTAAGCCGTTCGTTGCCCGGTCTCTCTCCTCTCCTCCTCGAGACGCCGTCCCTGATGAGAGGGATCGAGGGTCGATCGAGGGGAACGCGAGAGAAATTTGTTAATAACGACGCCGCCGCGGAGGGATCGTTTTGTCTTGCGCGGAACCCGTTGTATCGACCGGTGCGAGTTTGGCGAACGTTCCGCCATTCGATTCGTAATTACGAATGTGAATTATTAAGCACGTCCTTCATGTTTAGCGTCCGTTCCGGATGCGGTGTTTATGGAATTATCTCCCGACACCGTGAAAAACCCGAGTTTTCTAGAATGCGCGATTGAGGGACTGTCCACAATGTGCAAACCAGTTTTCCAGGTGTTCGACCGCGGAATATGTACATCGAAAGGATGCGTACGCACAGGAGGATGTAAAACGAGAAACGCGCGCGTGATTAACTACACTCCGAATCTCCGTGGAAATTCAAATATTCTAGAACACGATCGGAAAAATAGAATTACTGTAGAATCTAGATTCCTCTGACGAACACTATAAAATCCACACGCGTCGCATGCGCAGTACTCTGAAATATCCCGTGAACACAGGAAAACCCGTCTATCGGCAACAATGTAGAAATAGAACGGCACGATGATGTACCATCGTAAAAGAAGCGATCGGAAAAGGTGATCCGTCTGGCTCGATGATTAGACGTTAGCCGGAACACAAAAGAGAAATAGATATCAACGGTTCGATGCACCGGCCGGGCCCGGCGGGAGTGGTATCTATCTCGAAGTTCGAGAAATGATCCACGATCGGCCCAGTCATGAAAGTGCTTTCGAATACCGTGGCCAACGTCGTTTGTTACACCGTGGATGGGTATCAATTACGCGAATACCGGCGATTGATTGTATATTGGCACCGTTCGAACGTAACGGAAGAAGAGCTGGATAGCGCCGGAGGAACGCGCGCCGTTCCGCTCGGGGGTGTCGATCAACGATGATTCAGGAACGTTCCCATGCTGTCTAAATAGAATCTCGACTCGTCGACGCGCGAGCGCGCGCGCGCCGTGCTGAAAAGAATCCACCGACGATGAAATTCAGTTCCCGCGCATCAATCTTCGCCCCGGATTCTACATCCGCGGCATGAACCAACGCTTTCCGATGTCTCCTTTATGCCGGTGAACCGGCTCGTTTAGATTCGTCCCTGAATAGTGGGGCTCGAACTTATTTCCACCGCGTGCACGGCAATTTACTCGATTCGCTGACATTTTTATTGGCGGAAACCAGCTTGATCAGTCGATTGAATGCCACTACGGAGTTTTATCGATTTGCGAGCTTCCATCGATAAATTCAGAGACTTGTTCGCCGTAATTCGATATTGTAGCGGGAATATTGCGTGGATCTTATTTTCGCTTGTTACCGAAGCGACGGCGATTCGAGTGTTTCTCGGAATCATTGCGTAATAGAATTGTCTCGAGTGCCGCGAGATTTCGATGAGACATCTCCGCGACGAGTATAAATAGAGTATCTTCGGTGATATCGGTATGGAGGTCAAAGTCGAAGCCACCGTTCAACTTTCGGCTGGACGAGGTAACGTCACCGAAATGATCGGCTCTGTAGATAGAAGTTTCACCGGTGATTGCGGGATGAGGCAGACAACTTGATCGATAACTGTGCAATACATTTGGCAGATGATAACGATCATCCGACTCGACATCTCTGAATTGAGTCGTTCGTTCAAATCGGTTAACTCCACTGAATTTTTCAAAATATCATTGTTAATGCGCTTCGGTAACTCTTAGACTTTACAAAGTTCATAAAAATAACAAACATTCCTTTAATGTACAACCGATGCGTCGCTTTTCTCTGCTCTCTGTTTTACGGAGCGAACCGATCTCCAGACTCGAATTTTCAACCGTTACTTCCAGGATTACAGGCGAATGTTTTTCGTCCCTCGTTAGTTCACGACCAATCCGCGCGCTGACAGCGTTAACGCGTTAAGGGAGCGTTAAGCGATCGCGTCCATCGATGCTAATTATTTCGTCATGCGCTATCATGATTGCCCGACGCCGGAGAAAGCTGTAGCGCTTCGGACGTTGTTATGATTCGAAAGGTGCTCGATATCGAAGATCGAGACGCGCGATTCTAATTGATCGATGTACACGGAAATCAGTGTCGCTTAATATTAGCTAAACCGTGCGAAGTGGTATGTACTTTCCAGGAATATCGTGTGCCGAACGCGGCCTTTCACTTTCTGCACGCGTTTTTATCGCTCGCGAGAATTATCAGACGTTGTTCTCGTAATACGCGAACTGAATTATAAATTAATCGAAATCTCGATAGGTGATACTTCTAGAGTTTCTAACAGAAATTAAAAGAAGGCACTTCGACTGCTCGGTAACTCTAGCATTAATGTCCGTAGACATCCGTGCCGATGAATCGTTTGAGGGTAATGAAGTGGGTCGCGGTATTCCGGAGGACACGAACGGCAGTGATTAAAGCGCACGGAATAAGCTAGAGTTAAAACTCGACGGGAATGTCGTCTCGGAAAATTACGCATAGATACTTTCCGATCGACGCTATGCATTTTCACTAACGACTCGTGTATGCCGGTTGGGATCTTTACGACGCGTCACGGTCGAGCTCAACGCTGTTCGACATCGGTCCCAGTAGCTTTGAATTGAATCCTGGTAAATGATAGGTTTGGTTTAACCCTCGGCTCCGTCGGTTTCACTTAGGAGACATCTGTCGTTGATATGATTACCTATAGTCGTCTCACAAGCAGAGGGCCAGACATAGAAGTAGTTCTTGAATGAAGCTTTACAAATAAAAACTCTAGAAATGGAACACCCTTGTGGCTTTCTTGACAATGGTCCTTCGTTTTCGAGGAAAATGGAAACTCATCAAACTTTCTTTCCCAAAGACGCGAAGATTTCCTATTCAGCGCTTTGATTTACCGAAAACTCGGTAGGTATTTGCATAATTTTTGGAAGACACATGGTCCGTTCTACGTTACAAATTTCCGAATAACCTCCACTAGCAGAAATTAAAGAGTTTCGACTTTTGCCGTGACTTCTGCAATTTTCTCTGCGAACCATGCTACACATGTTTCTTCGAAATTCGTTCCAATCCCGACAGAGAACTGCCGAGTACCTTTCCGCGCAGCTCTGCCATTCAGCGTGCTTGGCCCAGTGTCCACCGGGAACATCGATCAACGAGCGCAGGCGGAAAATAATAAAGGCGGAATAGAAGTCTGGAGAGTGAGCCGAAGCAGCAACGGCTGCCCAGAGGCGGCTGCCTTGTCGCCGGCTCGAATCAGACCGCCGCCCGCCATTTTTATGATAGACCGGGGCCCGCGTGTATACCGTGGGTGGTGGCGGCGACGGGCGAGGCAGCCCCCCGGACAAGCTGGCCATCCGGGAGACCATTTTATTTGATTCGTCTTGTAATGCCCGGCCGTAATCACCCCGCATTGTTGGCAATAAAGGCGTTTTTGCGGCTGGCCGCGTTCCGATGAATTTAAAAATCGCAAATTGGATACACGCAACCACCGCGGAATCGGAAAAATGATCCGACCGGGCAAAAAATCCGGCCGACGCGCACGCAGTCCTCGCTGCGCTGAGGAGTGCTCCTCTCGGCCGAGCGGCACTGCGCCGTTCGCGGATTCACGGTGCCCAGAATTTTGATAACGAGGGGACGAAGGTTTGCGTTTCGATGCGGGGCGAACCGGCAGTAGGATTCCATGGTTGGTAATCGACGGTCGGTCGTTGCTTGGGAATAATTGAGTCTCAACTGGCTTCGGAAGCGGTTCTATAAAGAAAAATCGGGAATAGGTGTTTTGGCTTGTGAATGATTGCACAACGGAAGCTGTAAGGGCTGTATGATCTGGAGAAAATGAAGAGTAGATTTGATAAGTAGAAAGAATAATATTTATTTGGTTAAAATTTAGGAAATTGGGAAATGTCAGGAAGTTAAGCGCATTGGCTTCTGAGCGACTCAGTTGTGATAAGATTGATGTCGAATGGAAATATTCAGTAAGGTAACTAGATAGGGTAACTAATACAGCTGTTACGATGGAGTTTTGAAAGTAAATATTGAAGTTTTTGTTAGGGAAGAATAGTAATAGGGACAAGTTTCCGGAGTGTTACTCGTCATTGTATGGTAAGGGATTGAAGCGGTAATTTCGAATCAATTGACTGTTCGTTTTGGTCTTCCCGTGAACGTCGTTCCCGAGGGGAATTCGGTTCGCCGTTTATTGGCGATTAAATGGTCCCCGCCGAGATTAATCGAACAATATAAAGTTCAGCGTAACAAGACGAACCGGAGTTGAAGCTTTGATTATTGTAATCAGGCTAATAGTTCAATTCCCCGCGAACTTGGGGGAAAGCCTTGATACAGCACTGCCCGGATAATGTCGTTTCATGCGTATAAAACGGAGTGCGCACGTGGGCGGGACAGGTTGCGCATGTGTTCATTACCGGCGATGCGTTGCCATCATTAATATTGAGAACGATGCCTTATACAGCGACTTTATACGCGATAGGCACACCGGGCGCACACACATTAAACGGAAATTTCAGTCTCGATCAATTGAATTAATGCCGTGGCTGGCTCGGGTCAGGTCGCCATTGCCGTCCACGACCTGTCCCTAATTAAATTAATCCATAATCTTCGAACGAACGATTTGTCCGAAAGCAATCGAACATTTTTTAATACCCGAATCACGCATCTGAGAGCATTAGAAGAATGATTGGTAAAACCCAAATTCTATCCATTGAAATATATAATATATCAGTGCGATGAGAATTCGGAACAATAAGACACCTATTAACATCACGCGTTCAAAGTTAAAGCTACGGTTTAGAATTTTCTAATATTCCGTTGGAGAAAGTAATCGAGTCGCTCAGAAACCAACGCAGTCGACTGGGGTAAATTTTAATAGAATAAATAACATTCCTGTCAGTTATTAAAGGATAACTCGTGTCTTCGTTTGATCTAGGTGAGAAAGCCCTTCATAGCTCCTGTTGTAGTCATTTCACAAGTCAAGACAGGAATCTTCCCAATTTGTGTTCTAGACTCAATCTGCATCAGGTTCTCAGCGACTCAATTCCAATTCGAAGGATCAATCGAGAATATCGAACATTCAATGACCAATAATCCCTTTCAACATCGTTCATCCCTATCACAAAGAAATAACCGGCGCGAAAGCGCCGAAGAGCCGAGCAGGCGAACAGTTAACGATCCGTACCAACACGACCGCTCCCCGAAACCATTGAAACGCAGCCTGGAACCCCACGAACCCTGCGGTCACGTCGCAGACGTGACCCAGAACTCGAAAACAAATTTTTCCGTCGAATATCGTCGGGATCGTGTGGGATGTCCGCGATCTGTACGCGGAGGAAGAGTACGGCGCAGCGGTAAGACAGGTCCGGCGAGTGCTCCGGGGGGAAAGTATCGTTGCATTTTGATCGCGGAAGATCGTTACTCCCGATCGAGGCTCGGGCTCGCCTCTACGGACATGCGCGCACGTGCACGGACACACGGAGAGCCGCGTTTGTGCCGGGTGTGCGCACGCGAGCGCGCTCACCGACGAATGTACACGTCGGCTCAAAGTTAATCTGGATTAACCGGTCTTGAATTTTCTGTGCGGGGAGAGAGGGTGGCGCACGATGCGCAACGTTCGCCGGCGAACCGAGGGTTCCTCGGCGAGGGATGCGGCGGGGGAGGAGGCGGAGGTGGGCAGGGTGGGAGGGAGAGTGGACAAAAATCGAGATCAAAGAATTATGCCCTCTGGAGAGGCGCACCGGTTGCGCAGCGCCTCGCGCGAGCCCCGAGATGCCGGTACAGCCTGGACGTGTATTGTGTGCGCCTATCCTCGCCGCACGGATTCTGTATGAGTTTCTTGTTTAGCTGGCGGAAGCGGGCCTCCACGGATACGTAACGATTGCATTTGTTTCGTCTTATTCAGCGGACCATGAATGGCTCTCGCCGCTCAGCCTTGGAGCCTCGATCTTTCCTCGCTTCGCGGCCAAGCGGCGATGATCGCGCCGGAAACGGGAGTGTTCTGTACCGATAGCACACCGAGGGACGAGTCGAAAATCTGGGCTACGGTTTTCTCGTCGGACGATCCGTTCGCGAGATAATCGACGATCACGGGCCGTTCGTATTGGTTTTAGACCTCAAGTGGAAACGGTGATTCACGGACGGACGGGACGGTTCTAGCTTCATCGGAGCGGATAGGTTTTCTGGGAATATGTCTCGACGGGATTATCTTAGGAACGATTCGGTGCGCGACGGATTTTATGGTATGTTTTCTGTCCGGCTTTTTGCGTGTGATTTTGACCTTGCTTTCTAGAATCAAGTTCGTTGCGTTAGGTCTTCGCGGATCGTTGAACGCGGAGAATTCTTCTGGATTGTCTAAGGAATTCGGGGTGTAAGGTATTTTTGTTAGCGGTTGAACGATTGTTAGAAGTTTCGGGGTGACTTGTGCTAGAGATAACAGTGTTATTATGATCATAGTTGAAGAGATTAAATATAACGAGTACCGTGAAACATTTGTACAAACCGATTCACGTTAAAAGAAACTCTCCCGAGTGGACACTCGAATAAGCTATCGTTACAGTTGCAAATAACGGTCGTTCCCGAGGTTTTATACGTTCCGTGGAAATTTCGTGCGTGAAAGTGCAACTTCGCGAACGAACTGGCTCTCTGATTTACCTCAATTAACGACGGGCGCGGACTGCGCGAGGGAATGACAGAGAGAACGAAAGAGAGACGAGACGCTCGGCTCGCGCGCGCGCGCGTGTTTCGCTCCCGTTGCTTTCGTTAATTCGCACAATATAATTATCTCGCCCGCCTCCTTTATCCGTCGCGATTTAATAAACGCTATCCGCGACGAAATAAATCACGAATTCCATTCATTGCTCAAGCCGTTATAGCGGTTCTCACGACGCGCGAGTCATACGCGCTGTCGCCGTTAATGAGTCCGGCCATTCAGGTTAATTTAACTGGCCTAATTAGGATTCGTTTGCGAGCGTGCGCGCACACGAGCGCGTGCACGCGTTGCAGTGTCACCGGTTACGCGGCCAAGTAACAAGTAGCCGGTGACTAACGTTCCGCGCTATCGACGAGTCGGTTCTTATATACCGATACGAGCATCGATTATGTAAAGATATCGCTATTGTTCGGCCCGACTTTCTCCGATGAGAGATCGCCGTTTTTACGGGGATTTTTTTTCACTTTTCTTGTTAACGAGTCGACCGACAACTGCGCTCATCGATTGCCAATAACGAATTGCTAAACGTTCAAATCTTCAGAAGCTATGAAGAGGCCTTTAGATACGATTTTTCATTGTTACGAGTTTCGTAAAGATCTAGAAAGACTCTAAGACATTTATTACAGATCCTAATTCAATATACAAATGACAATTCAGTAAAATCTTCACGTGATTCTGCATCAGAAGCGAAGAATCCCGTTGAATTCTCGAATAAACGAGACGTTCGAGTGAAATTTAACAAGCCGCGCCGATGTTGTGCACTTAAAAATTCATGCGTTGCGGTATCTAACAACGTGCGTCGGGGGACGAGCGTTCGAAGGTTTAAGGAAGGAAGGGGGGCAAAGAAACCACGGGGACTGCGCGTAAATTCTTTGATTAATTGACTCGAGCACGAACCGATGCATTAAATCGACGGAAATTAGGTGGAGACGGTGAGAAACAGAAACGTTTGAACAGCGCCGACGACAAAACAAATCGAACAGAGTCGTTTCGCGAATTTAATTGGTTCGATTAGAATTCGTTTGCGTGTACCAAGTCCGCGGAGCTTTTAATTCCGTTCGGTCGCTTTGAGAGCTGCCGTTTAATTTGCCGCCAATGATACTAAATCCGAGAAGAACGTCCGGTCGAATGTAAGAGGACGTCTTACATTCCTTACCGAAACTATCCCTCTTGCGTTTAACATTTTTCTCCGGCGAAACACGCCGGCGTACCTTCAATAGTGTGAATGCGCTCTATACGTAATACCCATCCGAGACCGCGGCGGTGCATCCACTCACGTGTGCATTAACGTTAGAACTACCGGACGAGTGAGAACGACCCATTCGAAAATTCGTGTTTTACAATCATTAAAATCGCCGGGATGCTTTTCTGAGGAATTATAAAATAAATTCTTCCACTTGCCGGGTTGCGACGCAACAATCACGGACGTTTCGAATCTCGAAAATCACAGTCCTCTGGTTTCTTACGGGAAATTATAAATAAGTTCGTCTAATTCCTTTGGTAGTTTCGATATTAAATCGAATAGCGTCAATGAACATTCTTTTCGAACTGCTTGCTACTTCGATTTTAAAGTACGAATTTTTATTGAGATTTCGATCGACTGGAAAGCTTCTTTGGCGTGTCAAAATATTAAAGGAACTACGAAACGTCACTTTCCAGTTGTCTAGTGGTTAAGGTGCTAATGCGAATAATTAGGACACAGGTTTATTTTTATAAATAATTTCTTCCTTGGCAAGAGTCCTATTTTCTTGTTTCGATGTTGACATACAATGAATTATAGTTTCCTGCACGGTACCGAGGAAAATTACAAGTTGGGAGCGACTGGAAATACTTTTCGTCTCAAATGGCTGGTAATTACGTTTCAGGGGCCAAGCGCGTCGAGTATGCGGCTATGTATGTTAAATATTCATAACGACACAGACTGGAAATGAAATTATAATCGTTCGTTCATGCGTCACTTCACCAAAATCGGTGGCTCCTCTGAGGCGCTTGCACAGTTTGTGGACGGAAGTGCCATTCGCGACTTTTGGCCGCAGGAAACGATTCAGCTGACAATGGTACGGACGTGCGTGGATATTCGTTGATATCGGCTGATGCACGTATACTTTAAATATCATTATTGCCAGTGGCATTCCTTCGGAGCGTCCTCGATGATAATTATCCGAGCATGATCCTCTTCAATGAAGGTCCCCGAAAATTATTTGCATATCTTGTTCACCGTCTTCCACCAAATTTAATCGTTTCTTTTAATCGATTATGCAGCTGCGCTCGCTTTGCCGTATGGGTATTGAGCGTTCGTTTCGAAACAGAATGCACCACGTCTGAAAAGGGTGTCAATGTTATTGAAAATACGAAAATGACGTTAACCCTTTGCCTCTCAGTTGCCACTCGATTTGATACAGCAAAATTATGAGCTTAGAAATTTGATGTTGACTCCTTCGTAAGGAGACATTTGTTATGTTAATATTCATTAATGTAATAATCTTATATCTGATCAGAAAATACTCCAGTGAACAACTGTTCGAGTGCAAAGGGTAAGTTCATTGGGACTACCGATCGATGCTCACAGGTTGTTAGGAGTGTTATCGCCGAATGGCACGTTCCTACCGCCATCGATCCTCTTCATTGTATCGCTATTGCACTCGTACGCCAGAAACGCGTTAGGATTCGTCAGACTCTCGGCGAATATCTTGGTGGACCTCTGGTGGCTGCAGACTTCTTGGAACGAAATTACACAACCGACTTAATCATTTAAGTTTGGATTTTTGTGAAAATATCTGTGCTTCTATCGTTTCAGAAACTGTTGACGCTTTCCAGTTTCCACGTAAAACGATTGTAAATAGTGCGATCGTTCGATCGTTCCGTTTCTAAGCAGACAATAGTAGAGGCAAAGACAGATATTACGAGGATGACGAATAAATAAACTTGATTCGATTCCACGAACCGATAGGCTGCCACTTTTAGACAGTACGCCGGCGAACCGCCATCGCGCCGGTCGGCTCTCGAACGGTTAAAAACGAGAATAACTCACGATCGATATGCACGCGGAGGGTTGCGTTTCCCAGCGAGCGTGACGCGTTACTTTTTGATTTAAGGAATAATTACAATCCACGAATACCCGGTACGCTAATTAACCGTTCGATAGCGACTCGATAAAAGTGTGAAATACGGAGCTCGCGACGCGACGCCTTTGAAAACGGCGCGTCAGCTCGTGACGAATAATAATCAGCAGTCCGTTCAAATATCTTAAATGAACGCTTTATGAATTACAAAGATGACCGGTTGTCACGTTATAAGTGGCATGCTCGGTGTCCATTAAAATTCGCTACATTTTATCCCCGCGGGAAAGCTGAACGTGTTAACGACGCGTATTATGATTTACCTCCGCCAATGATTACAGGGCAACCCGGCTGAGGACTGACTCCCTTGTTCGCATAAAAATCGACGGATCCCGTGTCGATAGGCGTACCATAAAACCCGGCGTCTGTGTGGAGGATAACCACGTTCTCCGCGTCGCTCGCTCTAACGTGACACGTGGAAGGGTAGAACAGGGGGAACGCGGGATCTAATCCTGTGGCAAACGATTTCATAAAATATTATGTATAATAACGATGATAATGATTTAGGTGAGCGTAACGTAATATTATTAACACTTAGGCGACCGCCTAAAAAGGATCTCCTTCGTTATCTTTAATTGAATTCATTAAATTAATTCAGTTAGGAACTACGTTTTGTAGAAACAAGAACCGTGTTTGACGAATTGCAAATAATCAGACTTCAAGACTTACTAAGCAACAAGAGAGAAAATTAATTAAATTCAATACTAAGTGAAAACTGAGAGATCTCCCCATTCGTTTGGCTAAGTGTTAAAATATAGTGTTTTAGGAGTAACAGGGTAAACTGTAGAATAAACCTCCGCGAGTCTAGCGTTAATTGGTTGATCCCTCGCCAACGATACTCACGTAAACAAACAATGCTAGATATTACCTATTATCCGGCCGAGGGTGGTGTTCACAAACCTTCCAATGTGGCCGGCTATGTGAGCGCCCAAGGAGTGCCCGACCACGTGCAGTTTCTGCAAATCAATAACATTAGAGAGTTTCTCCAAAGCGCCGGCGACCGCTTTCCCAATCACAACCACTTGCTCGGAAACGTAGATGTAATTGATGTTCATCGTCACTTCGCTCCAATCGAGCGCGATTACGTTCACGTCTCCCCGGTCCAAAAATCCTGCGAACGCGAAAGCAAACACGGGGCACCTTGATTTCCTGAGTAAAATTATTCTGCTCTTCGCGTTCGTTGCACGGTACCTTTAACTACTACCAGCACATTATCGAAAATCGTGTTTTCCATAAACCCGTGTATGTACAGCACGGAGTTTTTCTTGGGATCGATGTCCTTCGCGATTTTCTGTGGATTCATTAGCGTGGTCGAGGTGGCGGTGAAATTGGAGCTGTCACTGGAACGACAAGGATATCGTTATAACGTTAATCATTCCTGATAGTTCTCTACATATGCATAAACGATGTTACAAAGCTGCATAAATGCTGCTCGTTGCATTCGGAAAAAAGTGTATTATTCAAATTATGCACATATTCTGTTTCTCGAGCTGATATTCCGAGATAGATTGTTATATAAAGGACAACACCGTATGGGTAATTAAGAGCCTGAAGCAAATTTAGATAATTCCTCGTCGTTGCTCGTGAATACGTTACACACGCGTTCGCTGTTGATACACACGGAATCCACAGTTTACTCGATGAAGTTGAATACGAACCCCTTGTAAACTTTTAGCCGAACTTCCTTAAAGATGAAAGGTTTATTCTGTAAATCACCTGCACAATAAACGTCATTCTTGAACGATAATCCCCTCGTTTTACAAAGAAACGTCTGAAGAATATTTATTGTTATATTTCGAACGTACATACTCTCGCGTGGACGATACCCCCGCCGATCAAGCAGAGGAGCACGCACAAGCACGTGTGCAGCTTCACCATTGTTGTCCACTGTCAACGATCGTGAAATCGTGCACTACCGATTCGCTCCTGGGAATTTTCAACCGAACCCCTTTATGACCGTAGAGTTTTAACGTTATGAAATACATCGCGAGATCTTGTCAATATATAGAAACTTCCCACTCCATCATGCCGTCACGCAAGCAGGAAGAAACGTGAACGATAATAAGGTAATTGTGTGAATACGTTACGTCCGCGGTAGTAATTGCACCTGATAACAGGTGACAACAGAAAAACAAATAGCTGTCGAGCAATTAACCGACTCGATCGATTAAGCCATCGAATAATTTTTCTCTCCTAAGCAATGGACGTCTGTTCGCATAAACACGCTCTGCATATGAAACAGCCGACAGACGTGTGAATCGTTTAACGCCTTTTCGATATTCCTGATTTTCGAGAATTTTTGTGGAATCGGTAATATTCTGTTCAGTTAAAGGATTAACTTCTGAAGAGTTGAGGCTTTGAAACTTTGAAGCTTTGTTGTACAATCATTGCAGAAACTAATTAATTTCCACAATGTTTGTTTCCTGACTCGTACACAAAAAACTTGGATCAAATAGGCAAGTATAAATATTGTGTAATTCATGGTAATTTGTTGCTCCCATTGTGTCAGTAACAATGAACAGATTTCACGTGATGCATACGATGTCCTACGTGCACGATGAAATGAATATCGATGTATATTGATAAGAAATGGCAATAAATACTAAGTCGCTACTGGAACGAGGCTAGAGTATGATTCATCAACCCCTTTGAATGATTGTGTACTCCCTGAAAAGAAGGCAGTGGAGGGGTAAATTATATGGAACAACTGAAATGAAATTAGGGAATTAGAGCAGAAAGAAGCTAGACTGGTAAACCGCAGAGTTAATAAGGTACTTTACGGTAACGTTGTCCCTAACAAGAGCACAATTGGATTACGTATGTTGCATGTATTTTTCAGAGCGCGGCAGAATTTCGCATAACGCGGAAGAGAACTTACTATGCTCACGTAATCGTCCTTGAAGGTATTCAGCTGGATCGCGAACAACAAAATCGAAAGAAAAGCGAAAGAGAAGCTATCTGCAAGGGAAGTAATCGAACTCGGAAGTTTACGCATGGTGAAGCTTTGTCTATAAATAGAGTAGGTCAAGTCTAATACACTGCAATTTATTTACAAATGCAAATGGTGTTTTCGCGTCAATTATCTTCGGATAACCGGTAAAAGATTGTGTAAAGAGTTTCAGTAAAAAGTACGTATATGAAACTGCGCAATAAAATGTTTTTCTTAGACTTCGCTTACTCTAGGTATACACAAAGTTGCAATGTTTTTCGTGTTTCAGGGTCAATAACTTTCTTGTTTCGACAATTGAAACGGCAACGTTGTTTCTTCGTGACTTGTTGACGATTAACGTGCAACAGATGTTGTCGACTCGTTCGTGTCATCTGTGGCATTTATGTATAAACAGTTCAGGACGTGAGTTGATCACAGTGTCGCAAACGTGAGTGTTTACGTCGTTCCTTAGGATCTCGAGTATCAGGTAAACCGGTCGCAGACGGAAATAACGTTACGAGTGTGATTGTATTGGACATATCGGAGAAGTTGCTTCGAAGTTTTGAGTTCTGAAGTTCTGAAGCTCTGAAGCTTTGAAGTTTTGACTTCTGAAACTCTGGAATCCTAACTTCTAAAATTCCGAAATTCTGAAGCTCTGAAGCTTTGAAGTTTTGATTTTTGAAATTCTGCAGTCCTAACTTCTGAAATTCTGAAGTCCTGAAGTTCTGAACATTCAAACTCATATTACAAATTTATTGGGCATCACTTTACAAATTTACAAAGTGCAAAAAAAAGCCGTCGATTTACGTCTCCGGTCGTAAACGTGTTAATTGACTCTTCTGGGTCGGCCGATATTCGTCGGGCGAATGGAACGGTTCGCCCCCCGTGGGCGTTCGAAGATTAGAGCGACACGTGAATACCGACGAATACGTGCCAGCTCCGGCGCGAAACATCGACCATTAATAACGGCGTGTAACGAGTATAGTTTAAGCGCGGGTACCGGCATGTCTTCCTCCTACCAACTTATGCTCTCGTAGGTTTAAACATCTGCATCCCGATGTCGTGATATCACGCCAGCTTCGGTTCTATATACGGGGTGGTACGCCACGAACGGATTTCACTTACGTCTCCCCATATACCGAGATTATAGAACATTTCAAAAATTATTCTTAATTTTAGTCACTCTATTAAAAGTTCCAAAAGAAAATTAATCAACTAACAGCTGAATACACGCATCATCAAGGCTACGCGTTATGAAACAAACTCCGAATGTACCTTATGTAAGCCAGAGATCAAATAAAATAGGATTTCAAAATGTCTCTTCTATAATTCAATTTTCTATATTTATTAAACTGTCAGAATATTTGCAGAGTTCATACGTTCTATAATTGTTTGTTCTATAATTCACTCTCCGAAGCTTAAGGCTTCGAGCGATTCGAGATTCCAAATTTCGTAGGAGTCAAATAAATCTAGCAAAACGTGCATCGAGTCTGAAGCGATTAACCAACGATGCACTTCAACTTCATTCAGACTTCACCTATTGAATTATGGCGAGGCTCGAAATCGCAGTTTCCCAACAGGAAGTAAGTGTGGTTTTTTAACGAATTTTCATTTTCACCGGCGACCTACACTGGAACCAATTAATCCTTGTCGGAGTACAGTTTTCGTTTGAATGGAACAGTGGAAATTAAGGTGGCGCGCTTCTGGTGGACTGTGCAGCGTGAGCGCCTGCCTACGTGATAGGCGAGTGGGCCGGCGAGTAGGTCGTTTGTGTATTAAGCATAATACGTTCGCGGTTGCGACCCGATGAACAAATCATCGTCGCCGCTAGGAGCCGGCGAATTCCCTTTTCCTCCGAGAATTTCATCGCCTTCGAACTCCTCTTCCTTCCCTTTCATTCGCTTCGCTGTTACATGCGCAGGAAGTTGCGTGCGTCAGAGGCCAACAATAGGACCACGGAACAGGGCAGGTGTAACAACGAAGATAATAGTAACGTAATTCATTCGGAGAAGGTTAATCGAAGGTACCAAGCGGACTTCTTCCATAGAAAATCAATCTCGAAGATTAGTTGCGTGAAACTTGAACGAGTTCAATCATCCCCGGAAAGTGAACATTGAGATCTGAAAGTTTGCTAACCCCTTGTCTTACAAAATACTAATCCTACTAATTAAATTAGTAATACAATGATTTACTTGTTTCTATTATCAATCCTTGGAGTAAACATTCAAAATCCCTATCAATCTTCCGCCATTTTCGAATCGACTATTAACACGTTGACGCTCACTCTGAAGTCGATGACGGACAAAAGCTCTTTGTTTAATTAGTCGATTCTTGGGGAGTTCAATTAAGATTTCATATTGTCAGAATAAAATTCTTGTTTCATCTATAATACTAAGAATACGACAGCCATTTACATTCACGAGCATCGGACATCTACAGACATTTACGTTAACGAATGTCGTAAATCATGTGACGTAAATCATGATCCCTATAAGTTAGATTTTCTATTATATGCACTTTATAATGCTGTCCTTGAAATAATAAATTCTGCAATCTATATAAACGGAGTGCAAAGGGTTAAAACTTCGGTGAATTCCGTGCACGCCCGCGGTTTTCGAATTAGTGCGACCACTTCACAATAGGTGGCGCGCGCGTGGTTTCAACAAATGCGCGTACTTCGTCTAGTTCGCCATAGTTCGTGTGTTTCCTGTGGAAGAGTGGGCACGCTTGGCAGAATTCAATTGAAGCAAATGCAAACAGCAAGATTTCAGTGGTTGCGTGAGCCAGCATGAAATTGAAGAGCACAAGAACGAAGTCGCGGGCAACAGGTAGTATCTAATAATACAAATTCGCTGGGTGTTCCGCGGTTTAATAAACTCCGTGCCCTGAGCGTAAAGCAACGGCGGAGGGTCAAAAGGAAATAAAGGGCGGGAGTAAAGTAGCATCCGAGACGATCCCGGCGAGCCGGTACCGAGTAACACGTTACAACTTCTGCGAACGAGCGTATAATTCTAATCCCCGCGCGAATCAAATTCGCGGGAAGCCGCGCGGCGCGCGTAATTTTCGCCGTATCCGGCCGCGCGTTCGGCTAATCCTCTCGGCGACAAATCTCGGACGGCGTTCGTCGCGGTGCCCGCCGCAATAAAATTAGGCTACCACGTATAATGTGTCCCGACGCGACGCGCGCCGTGATTTCTCATCCCCCCGCGAATTATCTCTGGCAATTCTCGGCTACGCGCGACGCATTAGTCACGTCCACCGCGGCGGGGATTTGACTTATACTCATCCACGTAATCCTTCCCCGCGCGATCGGTGATCCCCTCGCCGCGGGCACGCCGGTGTCTAGCTCGCGGGAGAAAAACCGTTGGTAACAATAATTCCTTGACTTTCGTCGCGGTCGTATCAGAGAAATTCGATGGATGTTCTGTAACGGTTCGCTCGTGTGTATTGTGCCTTGATTGTTTAAGGCTTGGTTGGGTTTATGCTACTATGCTTTTGTAAAAAGATCTGCGTCTGTCTGTCTTTTAATGATAATATAGACAGGTTTTAAAGCGTAATAATTTTATTGGACAATATACATTACTTTGTTGAATTTGGACTATCTCATGATGTGACGTTCATTTATTTGTAGATATTATAGTGTGAACGTTAATGGTTTTTATTGCAAATTTTGGCGCCTTCGCCGAATTGGGGTTAAGTCGATTTTCTGATTTCTGTCAATTTTAATGGAATATATTCTTATTAGTTATTCAAGGATTTACTTCGTTCTTCGTTTTGCTCTAGGTCAGAAATTCCTTATAGCTTCTAAATCTTTATAAATAAAATTGAATGTTTGTTTGCTTGTCTCGTATGCGTTCCGAAATCAGTCATCTGATTGCAATGAACTAGCGAGTCGCGCACGCCCTGAATTAGTGCAACCATTTTACAATAGGTGGCGCGCGAGTCGTTTGAACAAATGAGTGTATTTCATCTAGCTTAGCGGCAGTTCATGTGTTACCGGTGCAAGAGTGCACGCTTTGCAGAATTAAATTAAATGAAATACAAACAGTGTGAAATATATTATCCTATTAAATTGAAGATCATGAAGAACGAAGTCGCAGGCAACAGCTAGTACGTTATATAACCATTTCGAAACATTAATTTCCTTAATATGTCTTCTCTACACTCAATCACATTAGCTTCCGAGCGACTCAATCCTTAACACGTTAATCGCCATGACAGTTACTGGTAACCGACACTTTTGAATTACTCGAAAACAATCGTAACATACAAGGTAACCGATGTGAAATGAAAATACTTAATAACGTAACTAAGTTGATAATACTGTAATGCAAAGATTCCAACGCCAAACAATGAACAATTGTCCCTGCCTTTCTTTGCTACGAAAGAATAACTCCAAGGAAAAATCGTCAAACTTTTCATGGCGCTTAACCCTTCGCACTCGAGAATATTTTTCTCAATAAATATTCATTACTTTCCGATGAAATGTCAATGATATTCTTTACAATTAACATAAAGAAATACCTTGTATAAACTAAGTGACAGAATCACTAGTGAACCTAGTGCTAATGAAATGAATTATAGTAACCCGACGTGGGTCACCGGTGACCCTCGTGACATTCAACCTGTCGCAATCGGTTCTCCAAAAAATACTGAATCTCTCTAACCGTACTGCCTTCCCAGTAACACAGAAATTCCAAAGTTACCCTTTGTTCGCAGCGGAACGTCGGAGCAGTCTCGTCGGTGTCGCCATCTGTTCCGCCGTCCCCGTCCGCGGTAATGACCGCGACCGGCGACGAAGGGAGAGCCGGCAGCCTCCGTTCGCGTTTCTTCTGACGTTCAAGTAACACAGAAACGATCCGTGCACTTCCGGCGCGGCGATTCACAACCTGGGAGGTGAGTACGGTTGAATTAACTTAAGCTAACGCCTCGTTTGCCCTCCGCCTCGGCCGCGGCGGGGTGGGGTGGGGCGCGCTGCGCCTGGAGATGGTAGCGGCGAACTCGAGGAACGGACCCTCACGGGCGAAGAGGATGGGGGGCCCCGATCGGGCCCGCGTGCACCACCAACGGCAATAAAGCAACAAGACAATGACGGTGATTTACGCGGTCCTACGGCGAATGGGCTTACCTAGATTTTTGCGCGAACAGCACGCGTCGGCGACGGCGAGCGCGGGAGGTGGGGCCAATTTATTAATCCCTCGCTGCCCCCCGTGCCCCGCCGCTCGCGACACGTACGCAGATACGATGAGACCAGGTGCCTCGCGCGTTATTTATTTAGTTTATAACACCCCGAGACCCACCGCCACGAATCGCCCCGGGCCCTCCCGATGTTTTCTCGCCGTTCTTACGTAATCGAGGCGGTCGTTTGCAATGCGACTCGCTTTTTCTCGGGGGGAACCGGGTGGCCGCTCAGGGGATCGTTCGGGATCGTTTGTATTTGGACTACGAATCTCCAGGTGTTCTCTTTTCGGAATTATCTCGCCGGGATTGGAGTCGGTTAGGCTTCAGACCGAGGGGAACGTTTATTTCCGAGATTAAAATGTTGATTGCGAGAACGGCGGGGCGGTTTGTAAGGTCCCAGTCGTTTCGAGGCGACCGTTAATGTTCGTTTTACTTTGTGTTGTAGGATTATAAGGTTTTATTGTATTCATGCCGATGCGAGGAATAGAATAAGTTTTTAGGAATGTCTACCTCGAACGTTCAGTATTCTTAGTGAGAAGCTTCAGTAGGAGCTCTTGCTGTAGAGGTCTTAATTGCATGGTGCAATTACCTTTTTCTAAACAGGGATCTAAACGAGTACAACCAACAGTTAAAACAAAGATAAACATCCAATTTTCCTTGATGACCAAAGAATTGTAAGTACTCCGGATATATGTTCGTCCAAGTAACGACGCCGTTTATACAACGAATCAACCATTCACTGCGTCGTCCGAGTAACACACCTTCGTGAATCGACGACTGTTGATCATAGGACAGCACGGTGAAGTCAGCAAGTCTACTGAGTTCCGCATTATACTCTATTTCTCGCCCAAGATTACGTACCGCGTCTCCAACCGCGAATCTTCTCACAGGATCCAACATCGCGCCCTCCTCCATCGATCCTGGAGCGTTTCCTGAAGATCGCCGATCTCCTGCGCCGAGGTACAGGCCAAGCAGCAAGATCCAGCGCGAACGCTCCGTCCCTATGACACAGAGAGCGCAGAATAACGGGCCGCCGCGTTGCATACGGATCCTCGTTGCACGGAGGCGCTCCGCGCGCTGTACCTCGCATAGCAATGAGCTGCTCGCCTCCTGCCTCCCCTATCGGCCGGCGATTTTTCCCCCGGGTCGGCCGGTGTTACATCAATGCATTGTCGTTTTTCGATCGGACACATTCTGACGGTTTACCCTCTGCGTCGTAAAAGGCCGTGACATCCTTACCGCGAGAGACAAACGAAGAAATAGCACCGACATGGTCCCGCGGTACACCGTTAACCCAACCCAACACTCGGTCCTCCCTCTCCGTTCCTCCGTGGCCACGCTGAGGAGCGATAGAGAGAGAGAGAGGAAGGTCGCGGACGATATCTACGACATGCCGATTCCGCATGAACGGGCAGAAAATACGATGCTGTATCGTTCCCCTCGGCCAACCCTTCTACGACCCCCTCCCAGCGCCCCTGGCCCGCGGAGCATATTTATTACCCAGGAAACAAAATGGCAAGTGCACGGTAGAGGCTCATTTGCAAGATCTACCTAAATCTGCCGGGACTGAGGGGGGGACGGGTGGCGCAACCACCGGTAGCCGGTCTTAATGGACGCCGATCGGGAAATATTTATCTTTGTTAGGCCTGGTTTCTTTACGCGGAACTGGACTGGACGTCGTTTCACGTGCGCCGCTGGAATGACACGCGGTGGTTGGTCTCCGCGTCTTACTGGTTCTGTTCCACTTTGACGAACGGTTCCACAGGAAGCACCGCGGCGATGGCTATTTTCGGCCGGGACCGATTTGCATCGGCGAGTCTAGGATCGCCGGGGATTGTTCGCGATGCGCGTATATATTCAGAAATGGAAATGAATGCGGAGGATCGGAGGCTGGTGATAAGGACTCTCCTGTGTGCGTTCGTGAAACGTTCGCGCGCTGAGCTGTGGGTTGCTAAGTCTAGGCGAGAAAGTAAAGGTGGAATTAGTCCTTCGCACCTGGGAGGCGACTATCGGTCGTTGATCGATTTAATTTACGTTCCTGTGTTTTCTCGTTAGTCGAAGGAGATATTATTGGACATAGAATTGGCAGTGGCAGGCATCTAGCGATTAGATCAAATGATCATTAATGATCAATTGTACTGGACACGGTTGGAAGTAGTACTTTACTCAGTAACTTGGGAACTTTAAATCTATTCTCGGTGACTGACAATTGTGCTGTAGTCAAACTGTTTCCGATACTTTCCTCAAATGAAGAAATCGTACTCGATGTTGGTAGAGTATAAGAGTCGAAGATATTTGTCTTGTGACGGTGACAGTGAACCGACTTCGAGAAAGTTGCTCGAAATCTTTCTCTCCTAGACAACAATTATACGGTGTCCATTTCGACGACAGTAACAGCGACCGTTTCTCCGGATGCTGGCCGCAGTTTAGGCCAGACGTAACGATCAACGCTCGGAAACGACACCTCGGCTTCGCTCTTGGACAGGTAGCAGCCCAAGCTCCTTGCTTTCGTTTGACGCGCGGCCACGCGGCGAGGACGGCAGCGAAGGTGCAATGCTCCGTTGAACGTCTTAACCGGTTGCCTTGGAAAAGCTTAGGAATAATGGCCACTCAAGATACCGCGCGATTACCGCTCCGCCGTGTCACACCCTCATATTCTTTCGACTGCTAGGCGCGCCGTTCCCGCAGCAATATCTTTTGTTCCAGGCAACGGGCTCGAAATAAAATGGACTCTCCGTTCGCCGGCTTGTTCCAGAAGCGCGATAAATCTCCCCGACGCCTTCGGGATCCTCTTTCACCCGCCTCGAGTCGAAAATGATTCGGCTGATCGTTTCAAATGCAGTAGAGAACGACGGTGTCGTTAACTCTGGAGACTCGAATATTTTTAACGCTACGCAGATTCATAGAAACGTCAATTTAGGGGACGTTATGTTCCATGAATATTGTTGGGGAAAATCTTGCGTTGATTCTGATTGTAGTAATTTCATGTCTCTTGATCCCTTTTGAATTGAAATTGTTCTATGGAAACTCGAACAGTGCTACTATTCAGATTTCAGAATCAATGTCTGAGAAGCTAATACATACTCTCGAATCTAAAGAAACGAATAAGGTTCGACAGAGATTCAACGGTGAACGCGTTATGGCTCACTTTGAAACCGATGATGGACTACACAAGCAATTTTTCTTTTTGTCAAGTGGTTCATTCTCGCTAGACCAGAAGCGTGTCACTTGTGACGCGATAAGGGCGGAGACTATCGCTACGAGAGATCCAATCGCGGGTCCGCGAACGACTGTTCGCGCCCTCTGTCTCGCTCCGCGATTGGCGGGCGCGATCGCGTCAGCCAATCAGGCGCGCGCGTTCAACTCCGACCACTCGGACGAGAGTGCCAGGTTCGCTGCAACGGACGGCAAGAGCTGCGCCCGTGGCCGGGCGGCATCCCCGAGAGCGTTCGCCGGTGGAACGCCGCGCCGGGCGAGAGACCCGGTGCACGCGTGTTCGCCGGCGGTCGCGCGCAGCCGGGGACCCGCCAGCGGAACCATAAACACGAGCAACGAGGCCAGAGAGCCCATGTGGGTGCGCCTTTCGCGTATGGTAAGGACGTTCAGTCGGTCGGTCGGGTGCCGCGGCGCAACGAGACCCGCCGCCGGAGAAAATGAAGGTGGATTGGCAGGGGGTTCGGCCCGAGAGCACGGGAAGAGAGAAAAGATGAACGAGGAAAGAGGGCCGTCAGATCGGCAATGAACGACCGACAGCGACAGAGAGAGAAAGGTGGAATGATAGAGCGCGAGGCGGAGACGAAGAGACAGTAAAGAGAGCGAGACAACTAGGAACGGCTGAGGGACGTAGGAGGGGCAGAAGCAGAGAAACAGCCAGCGAGCGAGAGAGAGAGAGAGAGAGAGAGAGACAGAGAGGAAGGCTGGCAGAGATAGCGAAAGAAAGATGGAAAGAGAGAGACAGGCCTGAAAAGAGGGAGAGAGTGATCCCGGGCAATAGTAGTAGTATTAGTAGTCAGGCTAGTAGTGGTAGCAGGGGAGCACTAGTAGTGGTAGCAGGAGAGCACTAGTAGTTGTAGTTGTGAGGTAGTAGGGTGTACCTTACTCCGGTGAGCGGAGGCCACTGTCAGTTCTCCCGAGACCATAGGCTCGAGCCATCCGCGAGATCTCTCCCTCTTGACGATTATCACTATCCACGACGATAGCGGCAGCAATCGGCCGACCTGACCCAACCCGACCCGTCCCGACCCGCTACTTTGGACGTCGCACGGACGCTGCCGGGTGATCCGCGCGGTTCCGACGCGCGGAGGTGTTCGTAATCCCGGGAGGTGGCAAACTGGCCCAAGGACGTGCGCAGGTGCTTTAACCCTTCCGCCGGACCAGTCGAAATTCTCGAAAGCCTTTCGAGTTTTCCGTCCCCTCCTTGAAGAGTACTCGAGCCTGTCTATCTTTCTCTTCCATCACTCTCTCTCTCTCTTTCTCTTTCTATCTCTCTGTTCGTCTCTCTCTCTCTCTCTCTCTATCTGTCTCTCTCTCTCTCTCGTTTTCTGTCTTTCTCTCTGACCGAGGACCAAATCGAATCTGCCGGGATCATCCGCGTTCGTTTGGTCGAGTTCTCGGTGGTCCGCGCGAGGGCGTCTCGCGTGTTTGTTATCGACCCGGTGTCCTTGCGCGGAGAGACACCGTGAACGCGCCGCGAGGACCGGGAACGCTTCTCGAGGCTGACGAGACGAGCACGTGGACGACGACAGTGTTTCTAGTGGGATTTCGCGTGCACGTGAACGGAAGTTGGTGACCACCGTACATACTTACGTGTTTCTGTGGACCAGTGAAGTGGTGGAAGGACCGCCTTCGGCTGGCTACCGGTTGGCTCGTGGTTCCGCTCGGGGAATAAGGTAGGGGCTGCGGTTCTACGCAACCGATTTCGTCTACTGGGAACCGTCCCGCTCCTGGCGACGCACAGTGCGGCCGCCTGTTGATAAAACACCGAAATTCGACCATTCACGCGATGACAATTGGAGGTTACCAATGCGTTCCTAAGCACTCCTTGCTATGCAAAATGATTTTCATTTGGAAGACAACAATGTCGTGCGAATAAATTATATGTCTCTGCTTATGTAACGTTGGAACTACGCAAAGTATCCATTGTTATTGAAACTCTTCATTATATTCCCCATAATGTAAACAGAATATAACCAATGTACGTTTAGCCTACGAACAACTTTTGTCCGAAGCGTACTTGTATCGCTCGTACTTTTTAAGTTATCGAGTTCTGCCCAGAAAACGGTCGTTTGGCCGCACTGTGCGACGTGTTCTTTCGCGGGATTTCGAGTTTGTTTCATTGCATATCGGTGATCAGTTGGTAATTGTTCTTATGGATTTAATAATGGTTATACTGATGGTTTAATTATATATCCGATGCCTAAACAATAGAGAAAAAGGAAACCATGTACCGATCACTTGCTGTTTGAATAATCAAATCAAGCGTAACTCAGTATTCCAAACACGAAAGTTCGATTCATTATATTCCCCACGCGTTATCAATCGAAAAACGATCTCCAGTATCCACCGACAACGAGACACTGCGAACAGAAACACAGATTTCAAGAACAGTTCCCACGAATGCTCGCGTGCAGGCGCCAATTAAATCATCATCGCAAAATCTCGTTACGAAAGTCGGCGGACGGATCCATCGATCTTCGTTACGAACGGATCGAATCCGCTCGTATGTCGTTCGGCGGACGAAAGCGAAAGTTCGAGCGTCGTCTTCCTCGGACCATCGCATCGCGAAAGTAACCGACGCGTCGATTAAACGAAACGCGGCACGGAGAGGAGACAGGCGCGCGCCACGAATACAGATGTAAATCAGGGAATACGTGAGCGGTTCTGTTTGCTAATTGTAAAAAGATCGGCTAATACCCGAGGCAAGCGTGCCGAGTATCTCAGGAATGACGAAGCACTACCTGACATTAAAGTTTACCGTCTCCCTCTCTTTCCCTCTCGTTCTCCCTACTCCTTCCACCTCATAACACACAGACAGTTAGCCAATAATTACACGGCAGTGGCCGGCGCTCGTGTGGGTGAGTGTTCCGCGGCAGAGAATGGCGATTTGTCAGTCAATTTCTTATCGGATTAGAGGCATTTAACGTATGATTATGCGTACACCCTTTCTTGGGCACAGGTGCAGGCGTTCCTAATCTCCCTTCATTTAACATGCTGCCCTTTGCCACATGCCATTCTACTAATAGTAAAGCCGATTCTTCCCGTCCCGGTCTCCCGCGGAACGATGTATTAGCATAGCTATCTCGGAGCCCGTGACAGCGGCTCCGATAACGCTCCGCGCGCCGGCTGACTTTTTCGACGCGATCCGGACCCGATAGCCGACGCCGGGGTCCCGGATAATGAATTCAGTGCACCTGACGCCGGGGCTGCCAGGCGATTTCGAATTCCGCGGAGGCTCGCGAACTCGGGCCGTGACCCGACGCTCGGTTTCACAGTGAACCCTTGTTCGAGCGTTGCCTCTACGCTTTCAAACCCGCGTCACTGTTGTGTACGACAGACCGTGGCGAATCCGAGCGGAATTCCCGGCCACGTTTATCTTATCTACGTTGGAGTTGATTAGAAAGTCGATTTTTGGGTATTTTCGGATTCTTGGGAATTTCCGTGGAATCAATATTCTATTTAGTATCTTGACGCAGGAATTAGTTGAAGAAGATTCGGGGGTTGTGATAGTATATTCGATATGTGTTTAATTGATTCTTTCCCGTGGCGATTATTCGAGAGTGTGAGAATTTCATCGTCGAAATGGTTTCTTTTGAAATTGAAAAGCGAGGAGAGGTGCGCGACGCTCGAATCGAAAAGGAACGATTAGTATCATGATAAATCCCCCGTTCATTGAGTCTCCGTTTTATTATGGGAAAGGGTACGGATCCCGCGGGAATTTTAATTCTTGTTGATGCGACAGTAAACGAGTTAAGTATTAAATCTGATAATCAGCGACGTCGCTTGAACAGTGTTTTATGCACGTAATTCCCGCGTTTACGTTCGGGCTTGCACAACCGTTTTACGGACCATTCGAACGGCGAGAAGATTTCAAAACCCACTCACGGCGAGGGAACAACAATTACCTATTATAATGGACTGTTTCGCGGTCCTCACCTGCCGACGATATGATTACGGTTAACGCGGTAATTGCGCCCGGTGTTACGCGGGCCGCGCGTTTAAGTGGGCAACCCGGTGACACGTTTGCCGCGTTATTGCCGCAATCTCGCCCCCCAATTTTTCATTGTGCGCGAGACCCGTGCCCGCGGATATTTGCGCAATCGGCTTCTGTCTTTCGCGGAAAGAACCTGGGATAAAATCGCGCTTATTCCAGAAGAATATCCTGTATTCCCTGTCGTTTCGAAGTACTCAGCCATTCGTCCATTCCGTTTTTTCTTACGCTTCGAATATTTCGAACAGTCGACTTTCGAATGTTTAGAATATTTGGGCGCGGAATATTTGGAATATTTACGTTTCGAATATTTCGAACGCTTGAAATGAGAACGAGACATTCCTCCATTCACTCATTCCGCTTTCCCGCGTGTTCCGAATATTTGAAATATTTACGTTAGGAACGTTCGAAGTACTCGAAAGGAGATCAGGATTTCCATAAAAAACTCTATACGCATCGTCCCGAGGTAAATATTCTTCCATTTGCCCATTCTCCTTTTTACTCGTCCGCGCATCGTCTGAAACTCGTTACTTGTCGTTTAGCTTCTCACGTCCGAGAATACGTTTACCACTTTCCGCGAAATTTACGAGCGTCGCGAGGATCGACGAATATTTCAAAGATCCGCGAACACAGGGGATCGATCTTCCGGCAAGATTCTCGTGGACTGTTTGCACGTAGTTAACACGTTAGGCCAATGAATGACAACAATTTACGGGCTGACCTTCATGCCGGCGCTGCATTGTAACACGTACACCGTTTAGCCAGGTGAACCAGCTCTACTGGTTTCTAAGTGCTGCCGCGCCGAGGAAAACCGACCCGTCTGTTCTAATCGGGTTTCCTCGCAGTCTCTTCTCTGCGCCTCGCGTGAGACACGTATCCACATTCCACATTCCGCCGATCGTCATCGCCGGTTTATTTTTCATTTTTCGCTCGCGGAATGATGTAAGACAGTGGTTCCCAAACTTTGCATTATTCGGTGCAACGATGTCGAGTGTACAATCATGCGTAAAATATAGAATATAAAAACATTAAACAGCAAAATTAATAATATAACACTAAACCTACCAGACGGCGCAAAACAGGTAGATGTTTCTGATTTAGCAATCCGCAAAATGAATTGTAAATCGATTTCTCGATAAATTAGAGTTGCTACAGAGGAATTTCGAAAAGTCTACGAGTCGCTTTAATTCATTTTAACTTAGTTTAATTACTCGCGCTTTGTCTTTTCGATAGGAGATATTTATGACTAAAATATGGAAATATAAGAAATGCTAACATTATTATAGAAACTGAATTGTTTATCCTTCGCGTGGAAGTGTACGAGAATATTCGACCGTTAATGTTTCATTATACCAGGTATTTTATTATAATACCTAGCAGGTGCGGTCGCTAAGTTTAACGCGCGCTGTCACTCGGTTTACACCGGCGCTTTCGCGAATAAGTGACTCGACCGGAGGACCGTGACTCCCCGAGCGACTGAGCAAACTCGGCGACTCGTTGTGGGTGCGTCTTTACGGTCGCTGATGATCGTAGACGTTCGAAGCAATAGAGATTTAGTACCTCCGCAAAAAGCTACAATGTACACTCTTAACCGTGTCGCATTCCTCCAGTGAGTCATCCTTCCTGTGTTTATCCCATTCTGCCGATAAAGTCCTTTCACTGGCGGGATTCATTAACCCCAGCGAGCCTGGAAGGACGAGCTATAAAATGTTAAAAACACGTTGCTCCTCCCCTCTATAATATTTCAAACAAAAACTCGCTTATCGCAGCGCTGTGTCTTTCACGTCGGCGTGGAAACATTGTTTTCGCTCTCGCGAGATTATTATTTCACCGGTATCACGCGTGTAGAAATATTTTTATGAAATATTCAAGTTCGAGGAACATCTTTTGCAACTGTAACTCATACTGAAACTTTGTTGCACTTCGGAATATACTTTCAGGATCATTAACCCTTTGCGAACGAAGATTGTTTGTGTAGAGAACCTGCAGAATCTGTGAAATTAGATACTGAGTGCTTAATTAATAGGGAATAAGGAAACTATGTACTGATTCTTTGCTGTTTGAGTAGTTGAATCATTCGTTTGCGACTCGGTATTACAAGCATGAAAGTTTGAGCTCGGCGAAGTGTCGACATTCGTTCGCAAAGGGTTAAAAGTATACAATAGTTCCTCGTGCGGTGAGAAACGAGTGACATAAGTCGTCATAGGTCAGACACGTCGTTCACTTTCCTTTTGGCATCGAAGGCCAGTATCATTCAGTCACGGATTATTTTCGAATTACCCTTTCTGCATTTTCAACTTCTCGGAACACGCGACAGGAATATTTCAATAACTCTTTGTACTGTTTTCTTTTGCCACTAACAATAAGCTTGTACGACTGTTTACTATCAACGATTCGCGAGGAACGCAAAGAAATTTCTATATCATTCTAGGTACTCTACTAACGTATAATGAATTGTCAGCAAAATAGTTTTCCAATAAGCAACGAACATGGATATTTACTAAATTAACACTAGAACCATACCAGACAAACCGACCGTTTCCATCTACTTGTTCCGCAATTATAATCTTCGAAGCATCGAATATTCGAAGCGATCTTGAGAGTAGTTTCACCCGAAGCTGAAAATAATCTATGATCACTCTAGAAATTACACACATCAATCGTATTAAAGGTAATTCTAGTGTGAATCGAGCAACCTTCATCCCTACTGTCGCTTGTCATCAGCGGCAAAGTGTTGACCGTCCCGTATAAGCGACGCGCGAGGACAACACAGAGACACACAGAGAAACAGCAGAAAAATCAAGTGGCCAAACGTGAAGACGATACAGAAAAATCACGTTCGCGATAAACAAAAATAATTTCTCCGACTGGTTTCGCGTCCCGCGTCTTTCATCCCCCCCGATTTCCACGTTGGACTGAATAAATAATCGAGCGGAGGCTGCCGAGAAAGTTGTCCGTGGCTCCTAAAGGCCGACGTTGCCGGCCGCGCGAGCCAGCGGCATCAGCGGCGGCACATTTAACTCGTTCTCTACACAGATGGTTGATTATTGAACCAGCCGGGGCCGGGTACCAGATAGGTGTAATCTCCCATCTCGTTGCGGAGAGCGGTTCTGCCAAATGGCGTGAGCATCGCGATCTGAAAATCGCGTCACATCGTCAAGCGGCGGCCGGCTTCCTGGAAACGGGGAATTCCACGGGGCTTAACGCGAACCTGTTCCCTCGAAAACGACCTTCCTACGCCGGGACAATGGGTGTAGGCAACCGGGCGTGGGTGATCGCCGAAGGATACCGGGAGAGCCGATCTGACCTTATACGATTCGGTGCCGCGCCGCGACGTGCCCGGTTTGAGGACACGGAACAGGGACAGGCTCGACCCGCGGATGACGTCTCCGCGCCGCTTTCGATCTATTTTAAGAAATTCTGCACCAGCCCCCTGGACGCCGCGCGTCGAACTTTCTCGAGTTTTCGAAAAAATCGGCTGCGACTGGCTGTCGCGTGTTCGACTTCTTTCGAAGCGCTCGGTAGTACTTTATCGTTGACCTCTGGGTTACTGTTCGCGTTTAAAGAGGATTTAAACATTTAGTTGGCTGTAAGATGTTGACAACAATTGCAGTAGTACTCCTTTGATTAACGTTCATTCAGATATTTCCTACCAGCACTTCTCCCCAAAAGCAGCGTCCACGATCCCCATCGTGAAATCCTGGAGGTCTCAGCTAAAAATCGTCAGCATTCTCCCCTAATTCCGCAGCGTAGCAGAACAAAGTCCGTCGATCCGGCCGGTCGGTAGCTTTGCACCGGGTTGCCGGGCGGTAAAGCACGTTTAATTAGAAGCGCGGAGAAGGTATCCGCGGCGGAGGCCGGCGTGTGTATCGCTTAGCGGAGGCCAGTCGTAATTTAGCGTCGCGTTAGGCTGATTTTACAGCCTGACAGAATGCTGCCCCGCCATCCCCTTTTTCCCAGTTGCGCTCCGCCGTCTGGAAACGGTCCACCGTTTTGCGGCCGGGGATCAGCGCGCGCGAACGTTCGCCCGGAGGTGCACCGGGCGCGCAAGCAAGGGTGGGGTCTCTCTCGCGGCCGGCCGGCCGGCCTGCGGAGAAAGAAGACGGGGGCAGGAATTAACAGGTTACCGTGTACGAGGGACTAGCGCACGTAATTACGTTCGTTACGTCGCGTTACGTACGTTTACTCTGGCCCCGAGGGGGAGCGGCGGTGTGCCGAGGGGGCCCCCGACATATCGTTAAGTCCCGGGCTGCCGGTCGAACGACGGAAAAAGAGCCGCGCGCCGGGGAACGCCGGCCAGGCCAGGCCAGGAGCGGCCGGGGAGGAAGAAAGGAAAGCGACCGCAGAAAACCCACGTACCTACCACTCGGTGTTCGAAGTAAGGAACGAACTGGAACATCCGCCGCTGTCTTCTGTATCGCCGCGTTCTTCAGGAATTTTTACGACTCCCGCCTGGGACGACCACTCTCCGGGGCCCTAGGATAGCCAAGGGAGCTTAGCTACCCACGGGCCCGGCTACCTATATACAGGAGGAAGCTACGGGCCCACTTGTGCCTTTACTACTTTCACGTTTAAGCGGCTATTAGCGGCGATTCTCGTGACGGTACACTCTTCCCTCCGATCCTCCCCTGTACTGTCTTCGTCCCTCTTTCTCCGTCTGTTCTCGTGCTCCGTTCTCCGCGAGCCCGTCTCCGTTTTCCTGCCGCGTTTCTCCCTCTCTGTTCTTCTTTTTCTTGCTCGATTCGTCTCTCTCTCTCTCTCTCTCTTTCCTGTATCGCTCTCTCTCGGTCTGTCTCTCTTTCTATCTATTTTTCGTTCCCTTCTTATTTCCCCGCGTTTCTCTTTCCTCGCTGTATCTGTCCGTTTTTGCGTCTAATCTACTGTTTCTTCTTCTGGCCCTCCATCCCGACACATGGATACACGCTGACAGCCGCCATCGGGATTATTATGTTCGTCAGATCCATCTGGCACCTTTGTTCGCGCGGCCTCCGCCGGTGTCCGTTGATACGCGATACTTTTAACCCTTCGCCGAGGAATGTCGACGGCTTGCGAGATCAGACTTTCTTGTTTGGAATACTAAGTTGGAATCGAGCGATTCAACTGTTCGGGCGACGAGAAATTTGGGCAGTTTCCTTGTTCTCTATTATTTAAGCATTCGATATAGAATTTGACAGAATTTGACAGTAAAGGGTTAATTTCGTCTACTCGATGCTAATGATTACGCTAATGATTCCTTCGATATTACGATTTCGGCGCACACGGTTGACAAAGTATCGAGTTCCCTTCTTTCTGTTTAGAAGTATTCCAATGTAGATTATAGCCAATCGTCGGTTTTCTGAATTTATTACGAATATCAAGCAGTTCTAACGTTCCCAGACACAACCAACGAACTCGTCCAGCGAAACAAGCGCTGCGCGTCACGAGGATCCGGCGATGCTTGCTCGCGCCGAATGAATTTGTCAGAAGTCCAATTTGTTCGCGGTCGAGCGTTCTGCTCGGAGCCGAGGCGCGGCCGCCACGGCTGGATGTTCGTTCGCGGTGCCTATCTGCCTTTTCAGCGTGTTTCGCAGTCTCGCGGCGCTATCATAATGCATCGGCAATAACAGGCAGACCGGGAGGAGCAGCGTAGATGGAAATGCAGTCGGTGCTAATTGCAAAACGCCTTTATTGGACCGAGTGGAATCTACCGTTTAGGTGGATTGCGATTGAACTCGGGGGAGTGGGAGCAGACCGGCGGCGAGATTGGAATTCCTTGACGCGCTGTCGTTTGTCTCTCGCCGGCCGGCGCAAGAAAAAACCCGACGAGGTGCAACCTGGCGCTTTGTCATTGTAAATAGACGCCGTACTGCTGCCACAAAGTCCGCGGATAATAAAATATTTACGAGTTTGGCCAAGCGGCTGTCTCGTAAATAAGAATATCTCTTCTTTGAAGATGAAACAGCTTCTCGAAGGAACTGTTGTAAAAAACGGACACGATGACTTGGTAATCTAACAATAACACGTTTAACGAGTTGCTACTACATCTGTTTTTTAATGAAACCCTATGCACGTTGATACATCTAGAAATGATACGTCACTTTAATTTACACTCCACTTATTCGTACGAGTCGATCTATTATCTTCTTCCGGTGTTCGAAAACTGCGACAATTCTTCCTATAGAAATTGTTTCACCCGAAAGAAATCCTTATTAATCATCGATCGCTTCAATCCCACTGCCCAGCTCCTCTCATCAGCGTGCATACGCCAACGTGAGACCGTCCGACGTGGTCCCCGTTTCCTTTTCTAACGGGAAATTTACGCAAACACGGAGCCTCCGGGCCCGCTCCCCTCGCAACGAAGATATTAATCTCCCGCGCCGTACCGGCGACAATATCCTCGTAAATTCGTGGCAAATCGAATTCAGATTTATTCCCGCCGCGCGCGGAGGCTTGTTTATGCGAGGTGCAAGGGTGACGCGAGGCGCGAGGCGGCATACAGGTGTCCGCTTTCGAATCGTTTCGGCCGCCACCTCGTTCGGACGCCGATCCGCCTGCGTCCCGGCCGCGCGGCACCCTTCAAGGAGAACTGCCGGATTTTTCGCGATTTTTATTCCGACGCGTACACGTTTTCTTCGACTGTTCGCTCGACGTCCGCGTTCCGCGCGGAATGGTCTCCGGGAAATGCTAATCCAGTGACGCACAACCGTTGCCTCGCGAATCTCGCGCGGGTTCGAATGTTTATGGAGCTTAACGAAAATTGACACAGTAACCTTGCGGAGCTCATTGTCCCCTGAAATATTGACCCTTTGCTCTTCGAGCACTGCAGCTTCCAAAGCGATAAAACGGTTTGCGAAATGATACTGCGATTACCGAGGCAATATCGTAATTTCCACTGTGGTACCATAGTTTCCGAGGCAGTACTGTAGTTTTTAAAGTGATACATCAGTTTTTAGAACGATACTACGATTATTGAGGCAATATTGCAATTTCTAAAAGGATACTATAGTTTTCAAGGTAATACTGTAGTTCCTAAATGCTTACTTATTACTTGTACATTCTATCTATTTTCCATACAATCTATAAATACATAAAACCTATAGCTTCTAAAGTGACCGTGCGATTCGCTCTTGGGAACAACAGTTCCCATCCATACCGAGCATGTTAGCAATTGTTCACGCGATTGGAGGCGGTGGGAATCCGACGCGTGATGGTGCACGCGGCACTTTACATGCGAAAGGTTGTGCATCACTGTGCTAATCGATGGCTGAACGCATCGAGACGCGAGGCGAGATTCCTTTCTTTCTCACGGGCGACAGCGGCGATCATTTGCAGCGATGATGAACGTTTCCCTTGGTATTTCGGTGCCTCGCGTCGCCGGAGAGGTTACCGATCGCCGTTGACGGCGTGAATGTTCCGCGGGAACCAATGAAATTGTAATGCCGGTTGTCGATCGTAACGTCGGGACACGACGGTCGCCCACTCGCTGCACAATGCACGGTTAAAGCCTTAGGACAGCTAAATTATTTTCTAATTGTTGGAACGTTTGTCCCGTCTGACAGCGGAACGTTTCACAATGGCGGCCGTCGATTAGAACGTCGCGTCTCGTCGATTCTTAGCCACTGTCAAAGGTGTTTTCAATATTTGCACCGTACGGCTTTGATTTCAAGGGATTTATCAATTACGTTTTATACTTTTATTTTTCATATTGATATCCCACAACGACGCGTTACATTAAGCGTAACATTAAGTATCGAACTTTATAATTCCGTTGCGCCGAATCGAGCGGCGACCGAGAGGCGCCTCCCGACCGAAACGGGTTAATAAACACTCGAACAATGATTTGTTCGGAACCCATCGGACGCGGAAACCGTGAATCTCGCTAATGCGAAGATATTAATATAGAAGCTACCATTATCGTGTCGAATTTAAGATGCTTAATCTCCGATTATCTGTTAATAGCTTGATCCAGCTATTCGCCCAGCTTCTTATGCGATAGCGGCGTTTAAACCGAGCGAATGGGTCGCCGTCATTTGTAATTACGCTCGAATCCATTGAAAATTATTAACAAGTTTCACGAAACAGGCTAATTATGGCGTAGGGCGGGGACGCCGGGGATCGTCGGCGCTCCGCCGCCGGAAAACAAGTATCTATAAGCGACGGACACGGTGTCGGCGACCTCCGTGCACGAATCGATTTTTAACCGTACTTTCTAATCGCCGATGATCGAGGGTAACGATATACACATCCTGCTGGTCGCGTGCACATGCAACCTGCACGTGCTCCCACTCCGCGGGACACGATGTTCCCACCCCGCTGCCGATGACCGGTTACGCGCGGAAATCCACTTTCGATTTTTAACAGCTACCTCCGCTGGCTCCCTGGAATGCCCCTTTCCATTTCGTTTCCCTGCTTTTCCCGCATAGCGAACCCTTTGCACTCCTCTCTATGAATCGACGTCGCGTTTAGTCGATAGTGTGCCTTGCCTCCCTGTCCGGAGAATTTTAACCCTTCGCGCACGAAGATTCTTTGAAAGGTACACACGATACTTTAACCCTTCAGCGTACCATTTAACCAGTTAACTATGTTTGACGAGTATGAATTCTTTAGTTTCTCACCTAAACATATAATTCTTCTTTGTTTCGCTTCGATCATTCATTAAAATATACTCTACGTGCGTTCGTCCTTCGACGAGCACACGCTCCATTTTTCGACTTTATTGCGCGCAGAACGATAGGTATTTCCAACTAAATGCCACAGTTAACTGGTTAACCGGATAAAATCCAGGCTATAATTATGGCGACCGATATCTCACTGTTGTCACCTCCAAACTTGTGATATTTATGGTCCAAAATTTGATCAATCAAACTGAGCAATCACATCATTTGTTTGCTTAGCCTTCCAAATATGAACATTTCATCTCGTCGAATGGTTTTCGTGGTTTCAATAGTTAAAGGTTTAAGGATATTGTTCCCACTGTATATGCGTTCTGACGAGCGTGTACTTGGCAGTCAAGGTGTTAAAGAGTGAACCGCGACGCACCCTCGGGGGCTAATCGGTATTCTTATAGCGCGGTGTTGCTCGAAGTATATCACGCGCTTTCGGGCGTTATGGCCGCGCGGATATTCTTAATCTCGCGTCGCGGAGGATTTGCTCGGCGCGCAACGCGCGTACGGCGCGGCCCGTGATTTAAGCGGACAGCTTCGGGAATTGTGAATCCGCCGAGTCGCGGGGAACGGTATTTATAAGGGACAGGGACGCGGCGACAATAGCCGAATTTCGTATGCTGCTCGACCACGCGCCGCGCCGTGTCCGCGGCGCAAAGGGAGTGCATTCGGGGCACGCGCATTTTCGTCGGCCGTCGGGCCCTCCGTTGAATTCCAGCTTCGCCCGTCGAGGTGTCGATTAATTCCGCTTCGAGCTTTTCTGCGCCGATCGTTGAAATATTCAATGCATTATGCTCGGACGGCCACGGCGCATTCTGATACGCGCGGTGTCCCGCGGCGACCGTTACGATGGAACCAATACGACTGGCGCTTGAAATTCGGATATGTAGAAGGACGCTTGATTCTGGAAAGTTTATTTATACTATATTTGACTGTGCTATTGGCACTGTTCGTGCTTACATTCGAAAAGCAGTTATATTATTTAGAATAATTTCTTATCGAATCCTTAGTAACAGCTTTGGTACTCGAGATCGAAAAACGAATGATCTGATTATTCAAGCAACGAGAGATTGATATGCGATTTCCTTATTCATTAATATTCAAGATTAACGATTGAGCAGTTTAGAAAATTCTCTGCGAAGTTAATGCACTTCGAATCCTCAGTCAAAACCAGCGACTCGGTTTTAACAAGCTTGCTCGTTTAGGAAGCATCTTGAGCCGACGCTCGCCTCGACATTCCAGTAGACCAAGCTAAAATTAGCCTCGAATCGTCATTTAGAAAAGTCAGAATAAAGCGGCGGTCTAATTAGAACAAAGAAACGAATGGGAGAAGCAAGAATCTAATAGGATCAGCCGAATGTCGGGTGAAAGATGCGAAGCGAAAAGAGAGAGCTGCCGGGGAGGGGGAGCGGAAAAAAAGGGTAAAAGGGAGTTCGGCCGAGAGCGAAGTCGGCGGGCGCCAGGCCTCTGATGTTTCGAAAGTCATCTCGCGGTGAGTTTTTGCTGCGCAGAGGTGTAGGCTATGTAAAGGTCGTTCTACGCCAGCGAATCAATGGCGACGACGCTGGAAAAAGGAGCAGGCCGAGGCACACCGGTCACTGTTGGCCAATTTGTGTGGTCCCCGCTGGTTACCCGATGTAGGTGTGACCGCAACGAACATCGTGAACAGGCAGTTCCGACCCTTCTGGGAAGGAGGAAGCCGTTTGGCAGGTCGCCGAAGGAAACGCGCGCGAAACCGTGCCCAGGCGTTTTCGGTTTCTCCTTCTCTCGCTCCGGGGCGTCCACGGTTAGATCACGACGTTAGCAACACTGTGCCGAGCGTTCACCGGGTTTCCAGTGATCGGTACGTGCCGGCGCTCGCGATTCGAATTGCGGGGAAAACGAGGAACTCGTGATTTACCGGGGTTCGGTTAACTGTAAAATGCAAATCGTTCCCGGCCGACTGGCTTTCTAGCGCTGGCTTTACACCCGTGGGAGGGGGAGCAATGAAATATTTCAGATTTATGGATTATCGTTGCGTGTTACCTGTTCTTACAGTCTCAACTGTTGGGTGGAGACCGTAAAGTACACCTGAGTGTCAGAGGTTTTGCGCGAGAATCGGTGCTATTGTTTTAATACAAATGGCACGAGCCTAAGCTTCAATTTATCTAGCAAACGTGTATCTCAATATCTTCAGCTGCTATCTGGATCTTCGCTTCAATCGATTAAATCGAGTCCATCCTTCTTCATTTAAATTGTTCAAATCGACTGCCTCCATCCTTCCTCGAAACTCAGAGTTCCCAAAACACTGTTCCCACAATCTCTCAATTTCTCTCCCGCTGTCGCGAGATTCCATAAATGAGGAGTCGCTGCTCCCGCATCCGCGAGGCGCTCGTTCGGCGGAGGATCGCGGACGTCGGAGTAACTGTACAGTGACCGGGCGAAGTGGCATTCCTCGTAGAAAGAGCACAATGGTGGAATCTAGGGTTTAATTGTCGAATCGTGTATCTCGCGGCCGGATCGCCGAGGGGGGGATCCATAAAGCAGCGAGGAGATCGCCGTGATGCGACGTCGGGGCTGATCAATCTCCGGCGAGGATCGCATCCTCCGCGGCGCGCGCGCGTAACGGATCGTGGGAAGGGCGGAGAAAAGGCAGCTCGGCTTCCGACGGCTTTCGTCGGCGAACGAAGCGCGGGGCAAAAAGCGGACGTCCGTTCAACTTTACAACTTTTGGATTCTTTACTAAGGCCCATCGATCGGTGGCGCATCTTCCCGTGGTCACGCTCGATTTCGCCGGGATCCCCTTTTCGTCCTTACATCCTCTTTCTCCACGCCCCGTCGTTCTGGCTTTCAGGTTTGGCCGGCTGCTCCTGGGTCCCCGGAGTTCCGCGTGCAACCGGAGTCGCCAATTAGGGTGGACGCACCGTTCGCGGTCGCCTTTACGATTTTTCCTGTGCCTCGGCGTTGCTTGTTCCGACTGCGAGAAGTCCGGCGGTTGCGATAGCTCGTGTAGCATCTGCGGTTGATTAGCTGTCTTCGCTGGAGAAGCGAGGTACTTATTTCATGCAGGAGAATCGTAAAGTTCGTTATTGAATAATTGAGCTTTGCGCACTGAGTGCGTTAATATGTGAGATTATTTTGGACAAATCCTCTTTAACCTTGATAGAATTTTGAAACTATGAAAATACTGAATTGAACTAAATTAAACCAATCAAAAATATTCTAGTGTCTAGTGTAAAACTTTCGAGTGCGAAGCGTTAATATACGATCGAGTTCACAGATATCGAAGCTTCACTGTTGTCCAAGGAAAATATTATATTTCCAGTGAAGCGTATTGAAACGATGTTCAAGAGATGAACCTCGGAACAGAGGCAAGAGGGATCGTGTTTTGTTTACGGTGTCCATCGACCACACGTAAACGTATCAACGAATAGCGAATTAATATCGAAAATGAGGCGAGAAAAGATGAAACCTAACCAATTAGACCCGCATTCCTTTCAAGGCTCATCTCCCGAGCAACTCGCGGTAACCGCTCGCTAAAGAAACGAGCGGGTGCTAAAAAAGTCACTCGTTTTTCCCAGGCAGGTATACGTTCTAGCCGACGGGGCCCCGTACAAACATATCGTCGCGATATAGGACAAATTGCTTTATTTCCGGAAGCGCTTATTGGTACTATTACCGCTAACGACGCGGCTCGGGTACGAACCATTACAATTTCCTGCGGTGTTTTTCAAGTTGGCCGGCCGCTCGAGCCCCGGCGCGCAAAGTTTTTCCGGAGTAAACATTTTAATGAACCTCCGCGCGGCCTCTCCCCCGACGAAACACTGTCGACGATTTATTGCCACTTTCTCTCTCGATAGTCCCTTTGTAGCGCGGCCCGCGCGGAGAAAGGGATTTCAATGCGTGGCGAACCTGTTACGCCGCGCCGCGCCGGCAAACATCCCGGTGAACGTGACCGATCGTCTTCGAACGCGCGGACCATTTATCGCGGACGCGGTGTAAGCCCCATTTTATGTCAGCGTTTCGATCCATTAAAAACCATTGACGAGGCTCGCCGAGTCGGATCGCGTTTACATAAATTTCAACACGTATAAATTCATTACGCCAGGATTTTTACGAGAGCCGGCGGAACCGCGGCGCGCGAATTTTCGCTTGCTCGCTTTTTCGATCATAAATGGGCTTACGCCAGTTTCGTAATAAATGGCCTGTATAATAGGCTGTATCCCCGCGTAAAATAAATTAGTATGTATTAAACATATTAGCGTGTATTTTACGCGGAGATACGGACTATTATATGGTTCGTTTATTACGGGACCCGCGTAAGAAGTGGAACTATCTGGCCTTTCGGATCTATGGCGATTGTAACGTTGTTGTAATCTTCCTCTCGAGTGTGGATGAGAGTTCGTTGCTACGCGAACGTGTAACGAAGCTGCGATCATGGTAGATTGTATATTCTTGTAATAATGTTTGTAACACTATTTGCATAGTCTTATTTGTACAGTAATGTTCTCGTTAGGAATATTCTACTAAGGGAACACACGTAGATTAAGAAGCCATTTTATTTCAGTATTTCATTAATGCATTCGCTCGGCAGTCAACGCATTAAATCTACCGAGCTGTTAAACTGACCATTCAAAATTCCTCTATAGAAACTCCAAGAACGCATACATCGAGACTTCGATCGATTCGCAATGCAGTCTGCGCATTAACTCAATTTCTTGAATACTTCCTCGGAGAAGCAACAAATTAGACATTGAATGATACAGAGAATAATGTACCGATTTCTTGTCATCCGAGTGAAATCATTGTGCAACTTGGTATTGCAAACACGACAGTTCGATCTCGGCAAGATACCAATATTCATCCATAAAGGGTTAATAATTGCAAAAAGGGGAAATCAGGAATGGGTTATTCCGACTCGTCTGGTGGTTTTAGCGTTAACGCGGTCTATTTTCGCGTGCGCGCGTGTAGCAAGAAAAGAAGCCGGTCCCCGTGAAACGGACAGAGTTGCTCGGTGCAAAAAGGAGGGTTCGAGGCGCGCGTCCCGCTAAACACCGGGGCAAATGAACAGGAATCGGCCGGAGTGAGAAACGATTTCCCCGTTGGTTGCGCTGTGTGGCCGAGAGAGGTCTGGCCGAGTCGAAATAACGATAACCGTAATGGCCGGCGAGGGCGAGGCGAGAGACGGGGAAAGGAACGACAAACGAGGACGACGGAGCCGCGCTCGGAATTATTAGTTAGGTTTCCCGGTATCGGGATAAGGCTCATGCCGGACCCTGGAACGAGAACGCCGTTCTCGAAGCCGTTCTCTCTCCCTTCGCTAATCACCGGTAGCTCTGGTACGCTGGTTACGTTAGATAGGTGGTCCAGATCCTTTCGAATACCACAAACGACAAGATTAGACGTTTGGAAATGAATTTTTCCCGATGAAGACGGTTCTGCCTTTCACGCATCCGCGTGAATACCAGAATTGGCGAAGCGACCGAGGAATTTGCTGAAAAATGATGAATCAGGGTAAGTTTGGGAAACAGTCCTTCGAGAAAACAGGGGCGTACGCGACGCCGCAGTTCCTTCCGGCCGAGGATCTTCCAAGAGGGAGCCGCTCGGACGCGCACGGGAAGGACAGTTCTCGAAACACAGCGGAAGGCTGTGACGAAGGCGTCGTCGACGAAGAAGAAGACAGCAACGGCAACAACGGGAACGACGACGGGCGTAAATTTCCGTATTTCTTTATGCCCGGCGGACGTTTAAAATCCACTTTAGCTTCTCCCGTCTCACAATGGGACCACCCAGCACTGGCCGGCCGACCATTCACGACCTTTTCCTCCTGGGTTCGATATTAAAACTGGACGTTATAACGACGACCGCCGACTTGTACGCTACGGGGGGAGGCATCGAAGCGCGACGCCGAGGGGTGATACTCCTCGCTCGGCCTCCGTAGAAGGGGAAACGTCCGAGCGAACGCCGGCCCCGGCGCACGGGGTGCGGCGGAAGGGTTCCGGCGTCGGCGGGTGGGGCGGGGGGGAACGATGAACGATATTAATTGGCCAGATCGGTTTATAAATAATGCGCTATTAAGTTTCGAGAGGAACGAGAGGGTGGAGAGAGGAGAGCCGTTCCTGAAATAGGCCTGGCGATTTGCGAAATTACCGGAAAGGGCGCGCGCACGCCGGTGCCCGCGTATCGACGCCCATAAAACTTCGTACTTAAGGGGGGTATATAGAGGCATTCGGATTGCATCGGCCTGGGCTTTTGCCTGTCCCGCGGTCATCGTGACAACGTGCACGCAGTAAATACGGATTTCTTGCGGATTTATAATCGGCGATGCCCTCCGGGGGCTGCCCGGTGACCTTGAGACGCGGCCCGATCGAGGGGCCCGATCCGGCGGCCGCGCCGGGAGAGGGCATCGTCGCAGCAACCCCGTCGCCGCGGCCCGACGGTCACACGGGGTGGGGATAACGTGATTTTAATGCGGCCGGGCAGCCGCGATCAAATCCTTCGTCACGTTTTACGGGTGTTCCTGTTAGGACTTTCTCTCTCCGTTGCTCTCTCCCTCTGCCCGCCGCTGTGTCTCCTCCACTTTTTCTTTCTGTCGCACTCTACATTTCTCTCTCTGCCCTTGTCTTTATGCTTCTTCCTTTGTGCCCGCTTTTTTCTTCCGGCTTCTGTATCTTTCGTTTCCATTTTTCCTTTGTCTCTGTTTCTGTCTATTCCTGATGTTGTTTCTCTGCTTTTCTGTTTCTGACTCTGCCTTCGATTGCTCCCACTTCTGTCCATTTTTCTTCCTGTTTCTATATCTCGTTCTGCCTTTTTCCTTTTTCCTTATCTCTATTTCTGTTCTTGTCTCTCTCAGTTCCTCTCTGTTTCCGTCCCTGTATTTCTCTATTCTTTCGTCTCTGCCTCGAGCTTCCTCCGATTCCTCGCGGCACTCTCTCGGTCTCACCGATTTTCCGTTTCCTTCTGGCCTCCTCTTTTTCCTGCTCTCCGTCCCTCTCACTCTCCCTTTCGCCGGCCGGTGGACCACTTGGAAGCCGCTGGCCGGTTTATCATACGATTATAATGCGACCTTAATTATCCGCATGACCCTCGTCTAATGAGGCGAACGAATCCTGACCACGGCGATATTCATCTTCGTTCCACCGTACCCGCGGAATCTCCTCCTCTTCTATTTCTCCGGGCCGTTTCATTCACGAGGGTCATTCATGTCGGCCACCGGCGTCCTTGATGCTCGACGATCGCTTAAAACTGTCTGGTAAACCCTTCGTCGATAGACGGTAGCTAACATTACAGGCGTGCGTTCCCCGTGCTCTTTCTTTAATCATTAACCCTTTATGCACTGAAGGGACTTTAACGTACCATTTTCGTTTAAATACTGCTGCGGGCCGAATGCGAGCCGGACTTTTATAATATTTTTTAATTCGGTTTAATGTCCTTTAAAGGACGGCTGCGTGCGTTTATACCCCGACGATCGCGGAACGTATTTATATTCAGCGTATGTGTTGTTTAAGTAGCCTTAAACTATTTCGAATAAAGATAGTAGTAAAAGGTGGAAACAGTAATTCAGGACGTAAGGGGTTAAGAAAGGTCCTCGACCCTTTTTTATGCGGCCGCGACTCGTTCGCGTGTTCGTACGGATTGTTAAGTGACGTCTCGCGAGATGCACGCGCGTACGATATATAATTCATGCCGCTCGAGACGTTACGGCAGTATTAGCGTCGAGAATTTGCTGGTAAATGCGTTAACAAACGAAATAGATATCACCGAACTGCAGAAGAATAAGTTCAACCAAGTTAATGATTTAAATTGACGGACATATCGGTGAAGTGAACAGATGCAATGATGTTTCAGTCAAAAATTTTCGTACTACAGATACTTCGAACATAATTGCCTTTTGATGAACCTCTACAGAAACTCCAAGACTCCACCTATTGCAACTAATCGATTTATAATTCAGTTTGCGCGTTGCTGAATCAATTTCTAATATGGTTTCTCAGAGAAACATCTGTTATCTTCTTAACAATAGCAAGGAGAAGAAACTCTGCTAGTTCAAGTGACGTTTCTAGATCAAACTCAGTTTCAAATCTTCGCCGCGACGCGGTCTCTCGAGACGAGGGGTAGAAGCTATTCGAACATTCCCGAGTACAGTGTAATTCTCAATTATCCGAAAGCAAAGTCGAAGACCGTGGCCAGCCGAGGACAAGCATACCCAATCAAGTTCTCCGAGGAGGCGGAAAAAACAAGGGAAAGGAAAGGAAGAGAAAAAGAGACGAAGAAAAGGAGAACCCGGCTTCAAGATTAACGTTGCTCGCTCGCCGAAAATGGCGCGACGCCGATACCGCCGGCCGGAAGTTGTGCGATTTCTCGATAAATAATCTGGAATATTCCGCGACACGCGAGCGCAATACTCCGCCTCCAAGGTCTCCGACTTCCGAGGCGATATTGCTGCAAGTGCCGTCATCCTCGGGACCGGCTGTCGCGAAAGGAGACTATCGCGGCCGCAAAACAGATCTGGCTAACCTTCGTCCACGATATTTTCGTGTTGCGTGGGTTTGGATACGTCACGGGCCATGTACTTACAAAGAGAAGGTGGAAATAGCGCGGGGAGGATCGATGAAGAAGAAAAAGGGGCACGCGGCGAGAGGAAGACGGATGTTCTTATCGAAAGGTCACCTGCTCGTGCATTTTCCTAATTGCGTCTATATCATGATCATACACAAAAATTCTACGTGAACAAGCATCTCGTTTTATCGAAGTTTGAACGATGAAAACCGTTGGAACAGTGACGATCGTCTTAGTTCTCCATCGAAACTGTTGGTATGGTAAATATTATAAAATCCTGATTATATGATTCTATTTTTTTGTCTGGACAAATGCTAGTTTGCATAACGATGGAAAGTGTTAGAGCCTATGCATCAGCATTGTTCCGTTAATTACAAAGAAACATGTCCATTTCATTGAACACTTCGCTGCAAACGCTACCAAATTGAAGAGAGTAAGCGTCTTTGACATACCGGTGGCTGAGTCCTCCTCGCGAAGGGCTACTTTACGAGTACCCTGAATAAGGGGTTAAAAATGGCTGACGACCTCTGCCCGTAAAGTCCGGGCGAAGTGTCCACGGTGCTTCATCCAGCAACGACGTCTTTGCACCTTCCCACACGGAAGATATTTTATTGGCTTGCAGCTTTCCGCCGCGCCCGTTATACTTTCGACCCAGGAACGACGTGCACCGTACGGCGTTATGGCTCGCCACCGATGCGCCCGGTCGCTCTACGAGCTCGTTCCCCGGGTGACCATGCCTATGACCGAGTGACGTCTACATCTCGTAATAAAGCAGTGGCTGTAATTTCGAATACGCGCGCGAACAATTGCGCCCGCCATAATGCCATAGGCGCCGTTCACGCTGACGATCGGTGCTTGAGGACTTTTCCGGCGAACTGCTCCGACACCTGTGGCCGGTTATTAAACGCGTCCGTTGTAATTGGGAACGATGTTGCAGCTAAGTAGCGACACGTCAGAATCCTTTACACTCGAGAGGTGAGTCAGTCACCATTTAATTTGATCTAGCAACATCATGATGTTGGATATTTAGCAGTGACTTTGCAAACACCATCGATACATGGAATCCTGAAATAAAATATCTTCATTTCTCAGTTTATGGTTTCTCTTTAAGTTAGTTTCAAAGATGTCTATGCCTCATCAGAAAACGGAGGTTTCTATTGAAAAATTTTCGTTGATATTTTTATTGATATCATATACAAGATTTATAGTTCTTCTATATGAAATTAAACGACGTATAGTCTCCACTGCAAAGTTTAATCGTCGCAATCTACACTGTCACCGAGCAAGCCCCCGAAAACTGGAAGGCCAGTCTTCAATCAGTACTGACTCAGCGCTCGGGGCGCGCTGAGAAAATGTAAAAACAGAAGATTCTCTCGTCGTGTCTTACAATCCAAACAGCCATAAAAGACAACTCGCAGTTCCATGAAATAGCCGGCGGAGTCCTTAGAACGTTCCCGGCCGGGAGAGCGTTCCGGCGGAACGCGGCGCGGCGTGGCGCGGCGCGGCGCGAGTGCACCGGTGGTCTCATATAAAAACTAAAGGCGTGTTTACATAGGTGAATAGACGGTGCCGGGTTTCGCCATAGAGCCGGGCAAACATTCTTTAGCGGTGTCGGACGAGAGCTCTTCTTGTTTGTTTCGCGAAAGCCAGAAGCGCGAAACATTACGCAACTCGACCACCGTGTCGCGGTGACGCTAGCCAGCTCGCGCGCGAGCGAGCGAGCGAGCGCGCGCGGGTTCTCCACTTGTATCCTGGAAGCGAGACGGTATTCATAGGCATTATATAGCGTCGCAAACTTATTGCATAGGGAAAAGAATCCCGGGCCCGTGTGCTCACTCGTTACCCATTTCCTAGGATCGTCGTGAGCTCATTTTACGACTGACGTAAGAAGGTACTTAGGCGGTGCGCATGTGCAGTTGATCGTGAACTCGCTTATACGCGTGCGCTGTCGTCCGGCGGTGCACCGGGGGCCCCGGCTGCACGCGTGCGTCCACTCAGGCCGGGCCCTGAACGGGGATTATTCATTATTTTACGACGTTACTTTCCTCCCGGCTTTGTGCTAGCTCCCGGGAAACGGAACGGCTAGATCCACACGCGACATTCTCCTAAGGGCAGATGCACACGAGCGATCCGCGGCCGAACGTCGCGGCGCCGATTCTTTCGGAGCGACCGGGAAACGGAGCTCCGAAGTCTCACGGAACACGGGGGAACTTCACGTTCCTGTTCTAACATCGCATGGCGTCACCGTGGCTGCGTCACGGTGGAATCGCTCGTGTGCATGCTGCTTAATACTGCCACCTATGAAGCTCCGTGCACACGGCGGAGCATGTTGCGAGTATACGTTGATATATCGTCGGTTTCATGAGATCTGCGTGATTTTCATTTGCCTTTCACTCTCTGATCTTGTGTTTCATGTTAGCTACAGTGTTAGATGATAGGATCACTGACATATAAAGAATTCGGAGAAGATGGTGGTCTGGACTACTCATACGTCCTCGCAAAGACGTGCCTCGCTACATGCTCCACGGTGTGACCAGTGCTTAACCCCTCCGCGACTCGACGGAGAAACCTTCTGAATCTATTTAACATATACTAAACAAGCTGCCACACGCGCAGAGATACATTGAGCACAATATTACCATGATCCGAACAGTAAAACTCGCGATAAAAGTAATATTCCTTACGCGGCTTCCGTAAATCAACCTATAATCCGCGCGCAGAACAATCAGGTTCGCCGTCGAGGCGCTTATAAAATCCGCAGATAACCGTTACGCGGTATCTCGCGAACGAAATTCCATTTTCAATTTGAAATTCGAACGCAGAAGCCGACCGAGTCCGACCGATCTCCCCGCGATTCCACGGCGGGAACGGAGGCGGCCGAAAAAAAGGGTAGTCCGGTTTATCGGCGCGGCGGGGACTGGGAAAACGGTGAAACGGGAATGCGGCGGGTCGGGAGGAAAGTGTGTTGCGTAAAGTCGCGCCGGAGACCTCGTAATTCGACCGTCTTATGTATTATCGAAAGAAACCCGGCTCGGATAAGATGACGTAAATTCGCCCCGATAAAATCGATCTTTGCCCGTTCCCGTTCCTCGGCCCCTTTTGCGCGGATTGGCCGCCGACGCCGCCGCCGCCGCCGCGAAAGATAATACGTATAGCGGGATTGTTCATCGGCGGCCGCCGCCGCGGCCCCGATTATTTGTCTCCGGGACGGCGCGGCGCGAGACGAGCGGAAGAATAGGGAAAGAGGAAAAAGGGAAAGCCCGCGACGCGATAAATTTCATTGTGGACGATAGTGGCCACCGATCGCCGGCTGACAATGCGTCGCGGCACGCATTGATCGCGGAATTGTGTCACCGGCGGCGTGTCCCGTCGACGCTTAACCTGCCCATTGTGCTCGCCGAGGACGAATAGCCAATAAAAATCTCCGTGACAGACGCGAACGATTTATGCCTGTTCACGTGCAGGTGCTGTACAAGTGTATTACCATGCGTGCGCACGCGTGCGAATATTGCCCGGCCCGTTGTCCACCGGACGTCGCTCCGGACAACGAGCTTTCGATCGTACCTCCTTCCGCCATTTTGGAGACGCCGATCGGTGTTCCGTCGAGCGCGGTGTGTCGGCCTCTTCGTGGAACAATGGAGCTACGCAATAACGATCATCCGGTTATTGAATTGCTCGTAGGATTTACTCTTCTTGTCGGCTTTGGACGTTCTAGCAGTCTGACGGGGGATTGGATGGATTTGTCTTGGTTATTGTTTCTTGATGTTTCAGTGTTTTGTGGACAGGTTTATCTGTTACTATTCTTCGACGTTCTGTCGTCTCGCAGATCGGTGAACTGGAAAGATTCACTTTCCTTGTTACTTTAGATTTATCGTTTGTCAAACTAGACAAGGGAAGTAGACTTAATATGTAGTTTAGACGTTCAGTGTGTTGAATTGAAGATTATCGATGGCTATTGAGACTATCTTAGTTTCAGATTCAACTTTTATCTCTATTATCTCCGGATCTCCAGTAACCATACATCGAAGTCACATCCTCCCCACTCTAAACATCGTGTACATTCCAACAGACTCGATAAAAGTACTTTAAGCTCGAAAAATCGAGCACAGCTAGGGAACCGCGGAGCAGAGGGAGCGGCTACATTTGTAGCGACAGTTTCCGAACACGAATCCGTTTGCTACCGGGTATCGTAAACCGATACGCGGCGTCTGGCGCGGTGAGTTATTCGCGGGGTGTCGCAAAGCGGCGCGAAATGTAGGTTGGCAATATTGTAGGAGCGGCGTGTACCCTTGTCCCGGTGTCAAAACAAATCGAGCACTTTTCCCGTGTCACGCACACGTTCGGAGGCATAACTTATTCCCGGATCGTGCGTTCCTCGGCCCCTGATTTGCACGATCGAATCGTCGTATACACGCCGGATAGATTTATTTCCAGCACGACCCGGCCGACTGTCGGTTCCTTGAATTATATCTTGATACGATTGCTCGTGTTCGGTCCGCGAACCGTGTTACACCGACACGAATATCGGTTTTCTCAGTTTCTTCATTCCACTGCGAGCCGTTTCGCAACAAATTGATCTATCCGACTTTCGAAAGAAGATCGCCGAAAATATTTCTGCATCGGTAACGTTTACGAAGTCGCAGGAAAGTAAATCGCCGATCAAAACGCAAGCTTGAAGCAACACAGATTTCGACGTGAAAAATATTGAATATTTAACTTTATCGGTGAAAGAAGAAAACGAAAATATCCGTAGAAGTTTACGAAGTTGTAAATTGGAAGTAAATAGCGGATGAAAGTCAGAGCTCGATGCAGCAGGAACTTCGAAGTATAAAGTATCCAATATATAACTTCAGTATCGGCGAAAGAAGACACGTTTCCGAAAACATTCGCGCAACGCTGAAATTTACGAAGTTGCGTTAAGAATCCGAGGGAACGCGAACGTCGAAGTACGTATTTTGCATGGATCGCGCAGTGTCATTACCGGCGAGCGTAGACAAGATGGCCGCCGATTGCCGAGCGGCCGCCGCCATTGGTGCCATCGCAGGCTCTAAAATGTTACATTGATGACTTAACTGGAAACTCTAAAACCAGTTCCCAATAAGTTTTTGCGGCATGACGGGCGCGACAAAGGGGCGCAGAAAAACGCGGGGCCGCGGCGGATAAAGCGGATCCCCGTGTTCGTCGCCGGCCGACGCGTGTTACTCAAATAAATCCATTGTCGACGCTAGTGGCTTCGCCAGGGGTTACAATCTTAGAGATGAAGATGTTCGCAAATATTTGCGCCCCGCGTTTGTGTGTGTAGAGAGAGAGAGAGCCGTGCGTTTCTTGTTTCGGTGCCTTTTAACATACCTCGCGTTCGCTGATCTAAGACCGGGAAAAGAAACACCGATCGGAAGGAAGTAATTTACGGCGTGAAAAAACACCGGACTGAAACGTTGTAGCGAAATAAAGTTTCAACCACTTTGCGGGCGGCGTAACTGCCGAAGAGCCCCCTCGGTTTTTCTGGCCTGGGTGAATGTTGAATCTCCGAGGCGGAGTGAAGTTTGTCAGCGGAGGGAAAGGTCACTTCTGGTTTCAAATTTATGGTGGAGACGTGGTCCCGGGGCTACGAGTGTGGTTAAATGTCGATTAACTTCGTACCGCTTCATTTAACCTGTGATCGTCTACTTCGTCAGGGAAGGTTATTCAATATTTACTACACGGCTCGCATTTAGTCGATGAAAAGTTGCCTCGACGTTTCTTCCTCGTCGGAGAACCCATCGTAATAACTAGACTACGGATCTTCGAGTAGATTCAAATTCTTAAGGACGTAGAAACAGAATTAGCCTAAAAAATAGAATTGATGGGTCATAGAAAAATATAATCGATGAGTAATAGAATTGTGTAGTTAGATGAATAGAAAGTGCACAATAGAATTGGAGAATAGCCCTTTCTGTAGCAATAATATTTGTAGTATCTATAGACAATAATTTGATAGTGATAACACATTATCTACAATATTCCTATCATTCATTAGCAACGGTAGGTCAAAGTGCATCGAGATATACGACTCGATGGTCACCGAATAAAGCGAAAGTTCGCCTCCGGAACTCCTCGAGCAACGCGGCTAGAAACTTCTTTCAACCCTGCGCATTATTAACGGACTGATCGCAACGCCATTACACCTTGTTGCCATTTTCGTGTGCTTCCGCGTGACGAAGGTTGTCGAAATCCGCGCAAAAACGCGGCGATCGTCGGCGTCGCGGATGTTCGGCCATACAGTGCGGCTGCCTGTGTACAAAACCCGAACATTCGACTACTCAGAAAACGAAGATTGAAGGTTACCAATGTGTTGCCAAGTAGTTCCTGCTATACAAAATGATTTTCATATGAAAAGTAACAATTTTGCGCAAATAAACTCCGTTTCTCTATACATACAACGTTGGAATCGAAACGCAAACTCTCCATTGTCGCTGAAAAAACTGCACAAGATCCCTATAATGTAACAAAAAGATGTAACCACCGTGTACTTGGCTTTATACCTTACAACTTTCGTCCGAAGCATTTCTTCGTAGCATTTCTACTTTTTAAGTTACTGAGTTTTGTTCGGAAAACGACGTTCGGTCGCACTTGCGGCGATCAGGAAGGAAAGAAGGAAATTTATAGCGTCGGAGGAGTCATCATTATGCACCGCCTAACACGACGGGCCGTTCAAGTGGAACGACATTGCAGCAATCCCGCATGCAAGTTACTTCGCGCGCAGAAGGTTGAAGGTCGGGCTTTTCAGAGAAAAGTAAACTGCGCGAGCGGCGCGCTGTCGTTTTCTAAAGCTGCACGGACGCCGGTGCTTTCAATGCTTTGCATAGGTCAAGGATCGCGGGCTCATCGAGGAACGTCCTCCGTTCCGAACGTGCAACCATGTTTGGCGCGTCGGTTTTCGAACGACCGCGAAAAAACGGGATAAAATTGAATTTTTAGCTATTCGCGAGGAGCTTCGTTAACGAACGATTTATTGAAAACGTTCAATAATGTAACAAAGTTGATAACAGTGCGATGCAAGGATTAACGTCAAATAATGATAAATTGTTCCTGTTTTTCTCTGCTACAAAGGAACAGCTGCACGTAAAAAACGGTCAAGATCTCCGCGGAACATGTTAATTACGACTGAAATTAAATCGGTTGCCAAACTTAGCTAGGAATATCATTAAACATTCGCAAGTCGGACGACCTTCGGTCGCGCGATTTCGTGTTCGCCAGATGGGACCGAGACAAATCATTTCTCGTGTAACTCCGAAAGGATCCGAGACGAGCGTTCTTTTTTCTGGAACGAGAAGAAACGAAATCCTCGCTCGGGGATGAGTAATGTGACAGATTATTGGAAACGAACGACCCGGCGGCCTTCGCGGATCGCCGGGATAGTAGTCAAGGCTGCCGAGTAGCCGAAAACTCGAAATATTAACATGTTAGCCGTTCCGCGGCGAGCGCGCGACATTTCGGAGGTATTTAGAATTCTGGTTACAGCCGATGCGATAAATTAGCGTGTTAATAACGGCTGGGATCTTTGGGCGCGCGTGTCCGTGTCCATAAAGTTATGAGTTTATAATGCCGAGCGCGGCGCTCGTGATATAGGATCTAATATATTACACGGCGTATTTAAATCGAAAATAATGAGACTGTTTCAAGTGGCTCTTTACTGGCCCGCTGATTTACGAATTATTATAAATCGTCTTCGGCGATCTCGCGGCTGGAAGATACTACGCGCGAACGACGTTCCCGTTAATTGGGTTGCACGTGAACTCTCGCGGTTTTTATCGCGCTCGTAAAGGAACGGGCCCGTTCTAATTTCTCGCAACAATTCGTTGATTCGCCGGAACCTGGAAACGACGTTATCACCTGAAATCTCTGTCACCGGTGAAAAAGAAGATCGAAATCGGAAAAATCAGCGTGGAATCGATCGAGGCGACAGTAACGGCGCCGAATAACTGGGAAAATTTAATTGCCGAGGAACGCGTGACGCGATAAAAATATCCAGCCACGGGAAAGTAAAATGTTACGCGCGTTAATCCGTGAACGTAACAGAGTAAATGGGAATACGAGGAGTCCCGCGAAGACACGTTGCGAAATCAATTACGTAAGAACGGGGTATAATGTTGTCTCGGTTTTCGAGCGCGGACCCCGTCCACGAGGAAAGTGCCGGGCACATAATTGATAAGCGGTTATGCATGTTTGGTTAAAGAGTCTGGCACCGGGTCAAGTATACACGCGAGGCCGCGGAGAGAAAGGGAGAAAGGGGGAAGAAGATTCCGCGGTGCAAAGTCATAGGTTAACCATTGTGGTGTGTACACATGGTAGAGACACGACTACTACGAGACCAAGGGTGAAAGTTTACCCCGCGAGTCGTTTCTCTCTCGCGCTAGGCCGTGTGATTCACCGTAACCGCAGATATAACTTTCCAAGGATGCACCTTTCGGAGGCTGCCAGTCCGATCTATCTTGTTTAAGATCGTTCGGAATAACGCGACTGTTATTCCATTGTTCCCGGACGAAATTGGAGATTGTCGATTTCCAGGGGGATCATTTCGACGATACGAAATTCGATTTTGAAGGATCTAATCACATAGGGAATAGGCGATCGCAGTATTCTATATTGTGCATCCAAGTTGATAATATTTATCAAATTCACCTGCAATTTAATTTCCTCTAAGATTCTTTTTTTCCAGTATGATACAAATGCTTTTCATTCAAAAATTCGTCATTAACACTGGACCTGAAGTCAAATTGACTTTTCCAAATGGTTCGATCAGATGAAATTTTCATATTTGGAATACTAAGTTGCAAACGAACGATTTAATTACTTGAATAGCAAGTGATCAGCGTATAGTTCCCTTTCCTATTGTTTAAGCACTCGACGTATAATTTAGCTTCATACGTTGCAAGCTTTGTACATTAAAAAGTCTTCGTACCTAAAGAGTTAAAGGATTTATACACTTCGTTTGTTCTGGAGAGCCCTTTTTATATCTTCCGAACGTACGTAATCATTCCAGAAGCCTAAACATTAGTTTTCTCTTTTGTGTTGCCGCAACCGCATCGGCTTCCGAGCGGCTGAAACATCGATGGAATCGCGTCCGTCCCGGCTCATCCAGATCGTGACTCCGCGCGGCGTCCGTCATAAAGCGGCGCCGCTTTCCCACAGCCGCCGAACTTTCCCAGAAGAATTCACCGGCAATCCCTCGATCGCTATCGATCCGCCGGATTGTAGGTACGCGATCTAATCACGTCCGCAATCAGAGGTCTCGCTCGCCGCGACAAGCGGAATGGCCGGGCGAGCGAACAGTCTGGTCGCGCGCACCTGCGCGCCTCGTCATTGTGTGGAAATGATTACGCGGAAGACACCTGGCATTCCTGCGTCATATAATGCGCGGCGGGCACCGCGGGACCGTACCTACGTGTCACGCGCACGTCCGCGGAATGTCGTTCCCGCGGCAACCCGATACACACCCCTCCGCCGAACAGTTTATCCGTTAATTACCCGAAGGTGCCTAATTAATTAAGTGCCATCCGTATACCGCTGCGGCGCATTTGCTTAATTGCGCGGCCCGATAGGCCGCTACCGCCACGGTTAACGAACGTTTCGTACACGCTTCTTTCCCTAATCACTCGACGGTCGCGGCCGACGCACGTGCACGATTCACGGTTGCGTCGATCGGCGTGTCCCGAGTATTGTCGCCAGCCTGCTGAACAGCAGCTCGTCACGGCTCTGAGAGGACCTTGGATTTTGTCGGCGGGTCTTTCTTGTGTTGCTTACTTGGTCAGAGTTTCTGTACAGAAGAGAAGCGAATAAACTCAGAATTTCCAGAGTCGCGATTAGACGATTTAGTTATGTAATATTTGAACTTAGCTTCTTAAAGAACGTCCGTGAATCTGTTAACCCTTTGCACTCAAAACTTTTTCACTGGAAACATTCTACATTTTTCGATATAGACAAAATTGTTCAGAACTAATTTAACGATAATTCACAGAAGTAAGCGACAAAGCTATTTTATTTCAATGTTCCCTATAGCAATACAAAGTTCAGTTTAAATTACTAAATATTCAACTTCATAGTTTTTCTGTATCAACTGGTGACTGAGAGTCACCTCTCGAGTGCAAGGGGTTAATTATAATTACCGAGCAAACCGACTATTCCAAGTTCCTTTATAAAAGCTGTAAGAGTGCATCTGAGATTGCGATCACAATTCCTCCTAAATCAATTATCAGAACTATTAATTTCTCTCAACACCTGTTATCTCTTCAACTTCAAACGGAGCTCAGGAATGAACCAATTCTTCGCAAGTTCTACATCGAACGAATTCGTGTAACAATTCCGCAAAAGTATCTCGTCGACGATAGAAAACAAGACACTGCTAATCGTCTTCGAACATTTTAAATCATCCGCTGCAGCGTCGATACCGATCGGCCGGTTGTTCTCGCGGGACTCCGGGTTGTGTGTATTCGAACGGACGCATCAGCGAGGTGGGCAAAAACGAGCAGAACGAAGAAACGGTCCGCGCGCTCTGGGATAGGAATACGCGCGCCGGCCACGGTTTTAATCTTACTTATACCGGGATTCGATGGAATTAATGGCCACGCCTCGCGCCGGCGCGATCCTCTCGATTTCCGGGACCACGGCCCCGGAAAGGATTCTTCCTACGTGTCGGAGGTAGGGCCGACGCACTCGTGACCACTGGATATATCCAGACTGGAATGTGGTAGGGAAGGCGAATACCAGATGGCGATCGCGAGCGTCCGCGCCGGCGAACGGGGAAGTGCTCTCGGGGTGGGAACGGATCACAGAAAAAGAGGGCCGGGAACGTTAACCCTCGACTGCTTATCTGAATTTCAATGCATCTGAATTTTTCTTTGCAACGTAGGATACTGTCGATGCTTTTTTACTTGCGATTTCGATCGTAGATTCATTGAACGTTGGAGTTAATTTGTCGTGCAGAATGCTTGCGTGTTTCTAAAATATCTAAACCATGAAAAATCTGAATTATAATATTAAATATTTTAAAGAATCTTAAAGAAACTACCCTAAAATTATTCCATTTTCCACACATCCAAATTTTGTACTAAGCAGGAAAATAAAAGAAATGTTAAGAGTGCAAAGGGTTGAGCCCTTTCGAATGAGACGATTTCTTCAATGATTGTATATAAAAGAAGAGATCCAATATTATTTCAGATTGTTCGATAGCTCTGGTGTTCACTCATGTGAAATAATGACATGATAGGCGTCGTGGTACAGATCCACGCGGATCGAAGCACCTGTGTACAAAATGCGCGGCGAAAATCCATCGAGCGGCGCAGCAGTCGAATAAATTTCGGCGGTCATGAATAGTTGCGCGTTCGCCGATAACCGTAAATCATGGTTCCGTATTAACGCATCGGTAGCCCCGGAGAAAGTTGGCGTTTCGAGAAAGCGGTCGTTTCAGTTTTCGATTGGAAGCGGGCGTTTTACGAGCGCCCAGGCCGCTCGCAGCTGTGTGCCCCTTCGTTACGGATTACTCTTGCATAACCGACGAATAAATTAATTACAATGATCGAGCGCGGCTCGATTTGTTCGCCGCGTGCGACCGAGAGGAGAGTGAATCGTGTCCGTCGCGAGGATGATGGATCAAGGGTATTAATCATCCGTCGGTGCATAAACTTTTGATATTTCCAAAGATCACCGTTCGACGGCCGCTTGTCTCTGTCGAGCGAGTCGGCGAAATATCAGTTACAAAATATCGGGTGACATTTTTACGGGCCGGTCGTACGCTACGCGTCGATCGGCCGTCCACCAGTTTCACTTGCTGTTACATCAGGAAGAGTTGCGGATAGCCGTGAACCGATAATAAACCCGTATCGGAACTGGTTTGATTAGTGAAAACGGTTTTCACTTGAAACGCTTCGCGCCCGACTCCCTTGAGTTTTGTAATTAATGGGATACCGTTGCTGAAACGTTGCCATCACGTGGGCCAGTTCGATTAGCGAACACTCGTTCGTTGCCAAGCGCGCGGAATACCGCGAGTAAACGCCGGCGATTAGAGCGAGTTAACGAACACTTCGTTTCGAGGAAGGAAACGCGCGTGATCATCGTCTGTTGCGGCGCTTTGTTCTAAAGCACTCCTAGCTTTATTTCTCGTTTGCTTCGTTAAATGATAACTGAACGAACTAAGACAACACTGGAAACGTTACTGGAAATGTAATTACTAAGAAGAATTCATGAAAATTGGCCACTTTTGTCGGTGTGGGGAAGTAATCTCTAGCTCTCAAATACGAAGCTGGCGTATGAAAAAGGGTACCCCGTGGGTACCGGATATCTATTGCGAGTTAACTCGATGTAAACAGTGAAGTCACGTTTAAATCTACATCTACGTAAATGCCTCACGCGCTGAAAAACGGTCGTTAATCGTTGAGAGGGCAATAAGAAACGACGTTATTAATACTGCGTTCTTGGAACGCGTCACTCCGATGCATACTGAATTTTCTAATCGTTGAGTCGCTGAGAAGCCAGTGTCGTTGTCTAGAAAACCAAAATTGAGAAAATCAGTGCTTTAGCTTCTGAAATGATTATACAACGTACTCAGAAGCTACAAAAGTAAGGGCTCTCTAACCTAAAAAAGCGAACAACCGAGTAACTTCTTTAACAACTGAAAGGAATACCATTCGATCCATTAAAATTCAATGAAATTCACGAAGGACACGAAATTTCGAATATTACACAATTCACAAGACATCGTTTCTCGATTCCGACGTCGGCCGCCGGAGACCGATCTAACCCGACGTTGCCTAAACCGAAAGTTCACTGTCGATCCCTAGGGACCTGCGGCGCAGTTTAACTTGCTTTCGCCCTGCTGTCAAAAACGATTTCAATCAGCCGGACCCGACTGCGCCGGAGAATTTCATTGTCCCTTTCGCGTGATCGTGTCGGTATCGATCGGGATCGTTACGTAACCCCGTGACGGCCCGGGCGCAACGATTCGAAGCCCCGGCGCGGCGCTCGTTCGAGGATACAGCTTTCTCTCCGTGTGAAATTATTGCTCGCAGCGGTTTAACGAGACCGCCGGCGCGAGGTGCTTTTGACTATCGAATGAACGAGGTGCGGCGGAACGCTTGTCACAGATACCTGTGATCTTTACGGCCCGCAGAAATCGGGATCGAGGTTCCCTTACGTCGATCTGCGCGAAATTCGAACGGAAGCGTCCTCCACTCGAATTCGAGAGCGAATGCGACTAGTCAACGTGAATGGCGTCGAATATCCTTGATATTTACGCGCACTGTCGCGAGATCAGGCGTTGAACCTGCTTTCCCATGGTCCTCCAGAAATACTTTAAAAAATATGCGATGTTGAAGACACGAAGTTGTCATGAATTCCTCAAAAATGAAGATGAACGTTCAATTTGTATTTCGTTATAGAATGTTAGCAAAGGTGAAATGACTATTTCTCGCGAATCTCGCGAAGCCTATGTCAGCTGATGATTAAGAGGGTTAAGTGAGGTCATCCTAGCGCGGATTGAACGAAGACGAAGAAGCTACTTTCGATTCAGGTTACTTTCGTATCAATTGAAACATCCGTCGATCAAGCTGCAACGGAGAACGCTCGCCACGGAAACGGTTAAAAGTCAGTCGAAGCGGCGCGCAGTGGCAGCGTTAATCGGAGTGAAGTCGACCGGGGAAGTCACCGTAATTATGTGATTAAGGACGGACGCGCGCGAGCCGGTGGAACGGTTTGTTATCCGAATCGTGTTCTTCCTTGCGCCTATGAGCGGCCGTGTAAGTAAGTGCCGGGGCGCGTACGCGCGGACCACCCTGCGTACCCTTCAGCATAAATCAATGGGAACGCCCTCTAAATCTCCGGAACATCTCCTCCGTATCGGAGGAAACCGTGGCAACGGCCGAGAAAAAGCCGCGCCTGGATAGGAAGACACTTAATCGCAATCAGACACCCGGAAGATGCGACCGTGCTCCGCAGCGCGTTGCTTTGAAAAGCGAAACAACCTGCTGCGTCGACTCTCGGCGCGCGGGCAGGCCGGGCACCTAAGTACGTTCTACATAAACCTGCCGCCGCCAGACGCTGCCCGGCCACCTGCGATACGCGTGACCGCGTGACGAAGCACGCGTGAAACCGCGTCGATCGCGAAATTATCGGAGGATGAAACGGTTCTCTTCCGGGTACCACGCGCCGCGCCGCGTGTACAGGCCTCCGAGCACACCTTCCGCCGACAGTCTGGATTTATTCGGAACGTACACGAGATGTTTTCGCCGCGGACGACCCGCGGGGTAGCCGGGATGCCTCGTTTCCTTTTAGGTCCAGCGCGGCCTTTTTGCGCTCGCGAGAGAGCTCCTCTCGCGCGGCCTGCGCGCTCGGGTACAGGTGTTCGAGGAAGTCCCGATTACTCGGACAAGCGCGCCTGTGTCTGCGCTACCGTGCCCGCCGCTGCTGTTCGCGGGTTCCTGCGCGCCTCGCGGGACGCTACCGGCAACAGTGCTTTCGGCTCGGCGTTTCGTTTGTAGTTTCGATTGGCCGCTTGCAACGATGAATAGCGAATTAGCGAAAATGGCCTGAGGATTGATCGGTTTGCGTTCCTCGATTTAGTGGTCTAGATATTGGTGATACTCTTTGGGTGACTGGGTGTCTTTGGGATGGTAGTTTTGATTATGCAGTGAAAAGTAATTTAGGTATTATTCTGACTTTAGCAACTGAATTCTAGTAACAGATTTCCATAGATCTATCCCTAATTAAAGAAACGAAACCAGTGACTCGTTTCTAATCCTTCAAAATTACTGCTAGTCAGTGACTAGTCGCATCACTAAGCTACTAACGAAAGATCAAAAACGCTGATCTTCCTCATTACCGCGCGAGGACTGCGGAATTAAGTTCGGCCGCGGAGATTCCGATCGGCGTTCCCCCGAATCGGTCTCACTCCGGAAGCGTTCACTTCCACGACGAACAATCGAGCGTCGCGGAACGAAATTATCCGGAGATAACGGCGCGCTGCTGCTTCCGCGTCGCGTCGATCGCGAGGATCGCTAATTACCGCGACAAACTGCAGCCTCGACGAAAAACGTACTCGCGATCGCAAAAACCGGCGCGTCTCGCTTCCGCGGATCATTAACGACGACAATATCGTGCCATACTTCCCACAAGAACATCGGTCGCCGCGCGGCCATCTTTTTTTCCATCGCGATCAATTATGGATCGGTGTTACGGTAGCGTACGCGCACTCTCGATCATACAGCCTGGGAATGTGAAACCTTGAGACGATTCCGTCGGATCGGCCGCGCGCGATCAGCGCGCGTCTACTCATCTGCCCGCGATGCGATAAATCACACTGGATAATTAACATCGAGGAAATAACCCGCGATTTACCCGAGCCCATTGCCGGGCGGCTGCGGCGCGCAAGGTTGCCCATCCGTATTAACATCCCGACAATCGCGGGATCGGTTCGCGAACTTTACGATCCAGACCTAGTCACCTACTTGGCCGATCGACTGGAATTAACTTTGACTCGCTTCGACAAATTCTTAATCCCCATCGTTTCCAGGCATCGGTGAACTTTTCATTGTTCTCTGTTTCTTCGAATTCGCGAGAGAGTTCTTGATCTTGAGTTGTATATTAATCGAATTGAATTTTGAAGTATAATTCAAAGATTTCAAAGTTCTAAGAATGCAACGTGCTGTCTGTTTTAGATAATGAGAATCGTTGAAGTTGATTAGAATTTCTATGAGAGTGGATCGAGTGCGAGACTCAGAGAAGAAATTATACGGGTTTATTAATCTTCATTATCCTCTTGCAGCTTCTGTAGCGATACGTTTCCCTTAATTTCAATGTAGAATTTGAGATTTCACACGCAGCCGCGGGCGATATAAATTACACGCTTTCGTGGGGAAATTTATGAGTCATTGGAGTGTTTCTCCGTTTAATTAACAGTTCGTAGAAAGCGTCTTCGACGGAAAGGCGAGAGAAGCGGTTTCCCGAGTGCGAACGGAGCGACGAAAAACGAGGAAATCCGCGAGCCGGTCGTAATGTTAGAATATTCGAGCGAAGGAACGAGCGAGTTCTACCGGCGGAACAATGCCGAGCGTTGCACCGTTAGTAATTTTCCCTGAGAGCCGCTTCTCTGAACTGTCCTTTGTCACTGGCGGTGCGCGATGAGATCTTTTATCGATTCCGCGAAGGCATCTCGGAGTGACCTTAATAGGCGCAAAAAGTGCGAAACTAATGCCGTGGTAATTACTGTGTCGGAGTGCGGTAGTCGGTCCGCGCAGCGATCCGATGTTTCTTTAAGATTCCATAATGACGGAATATACTGCTCCGCAAACACGCCTAACAGTTTGTATGAATCGTTTAACCGGTTGAACCCTTTCCGTGTGTATCGTGTTGAACTCGCGAAGATTTTCAATGGAATTCCAGAAATCTAAGTGTTTATTATCAATGTTCTTAATACGAGTGAAATATTAGTCGTCTGTTATCAATCTTTAAGAGTAAACATGGACATAGAATGAACATTAGATTCTTTTTTTCTATTAACCCTTAGCACTCCAGGTTGCTTTGTAATTTATCAGCAACTGTAATTAATTTTTATAGTATTCCTAGCGAAAATTAGAAATGCAACATTTCTTCGATCTTTTATGTTTCTTCAGAGTAGAAAATTTGAATGGAAAATCGAATAATTTTAGTGGTGCAATATTGGAGCCTATGGAGTTCAAAGGGTTAAATCATTAAGGATAAAGTAGTTTCATCAAGGACAGTCGTGAAAGGAATCAGGATGAGGGATTAATTTTATTCGACGAGTGTACAGTTCGTATTCAAATTCAAAACGATACGAATCTCTCGATAATTAATTATTCATTTAATTGTTTTTTACTTTCGATCGGTAAGGTGAACGGAGTTTTTTGGAGAGATCGGGACAGGTTTCCGAGGACAATTTCGGAAGGGAAAGTAAAAATTTAAATGAACCGTTTAATGAGTTCGGCTGAAAGGAGACCTTTCAGATATGGAGCGAGTTTTTAATGTTTAGAACGGCTCGAAATGTGCGAGGTATAGATTCGGAATACCATCGGCAACACTTATTTTTATACGGTCGCCTCGTACGTTCGCGAAACTGTTAATCGTTTACTGCAGCCCGACAAACAAGCCTGTCTCCATAAAGGTCTCGATTTATATAACGCACGTTCGTCCAGTTTCACGTTTATGCGCGCCAGTATAAAAATCAGGCGCGGATATTAAAATTTAATATAAAGGACAGACTTCCGATAGAATCGTTAAAATCTTGAAATCAATTCGATACTCGTTCCTCGCGTATCGCGGAATGCGACTCGAAAATTACGGTAGAAAAACCGGCAGAAGGACGCGAATCGCAATAATTAATTTCGAAGGCTGAAAGCGGTTTCCTGGAGAAATATCGGAGTCGAGTCTTCAAAATATTATTTAGTATCTATAAATAAAATTCTTTCTATTCGAATATAGGTAATTGACAGAACAAATTAAAAGACGCGAATCCATGTATACTTATAATCTTCTTTTTCTATACAAGCATCGGAATGATAATCACTTGTACGTGACAATGGCCGATAGCTGGCGAAAAGAAGTCACGTGTCAGCGGCTGGTAGTGTTAATAACATTGAAAATGACATAATATAATCTATTTGAAGAAACATAAAATAAACCGGACAATAAACCTCCGTGAACCTAGTGTTAAAAAGAATAAGTCTGCGATGCACCACGGTTTGGCCAGCTCTGTTCTAATAGAACCAACCGTTACACTGGTATCACCGTCGATACGTAATAATACGATCGGCATTCTGCTCGTCTCCGATCGAGAACTGACCGAGTCCCATCGATGGCCGCACACTTTGAACTTGATCCGGTACCGAGCGAGCTCCGGCAGGAATATTTCGTCCCCTCGTTGTCCGAGTTCCTCAAAAGGCATGGTATCAGTCGGCGAAGATCGTCCCCCGCGGAGAAAGACGTGCAGTCCGGGGCACGCCCAACGAGCGCGGGGCCCGGCCGCGACCGTCCCGATCGTTGATCACGGATAAATCCCCCTCCAACCCCCGCCCAGCGTACTACACCGGGGTATTTTACATGCGGAACTTGCGTTCTCACGGGCATGGTGGTCTCTTAGAGCTCGCGCTACAATTAATACTGCAGGAAGTCGTTTAGGAGAGAGAAAGAGAGGTAGAGAAGCGAACATACGCTACCATTCATAATTAATTCGATCGGTATCGATGTTCCATCCGTTTTCCACGTGGCTCCCCGATAAACTGTGCTCGAAGTTTTCTGGAATAATAATTAACCGTTTTCCGCTGATAGTTCTGTATTACGTGGAGTATAATGATATAGATCACGTTGCTTATTACAGATAGTTGTCGATAATATTCTTTGTGTCGATTGCTATTCTATAAATATCGATGCTCGAGCGTGGAAGTTACAATGCCGGAAAGTATTAATAGAGTCGTTACGCTGCTATCGTGCGCGTTAATGTGCAAAATGCAACAGTCGTAAACCATGCGGTTAAGAAAGTACTACAGGGTATTCGGAAGATGTAGAAAGAAGGGCACGATGATCTGGATAAATCGAAGAACCGAGCGAACGGATAGCTAAGAGCATCGTTTATTCCACTTGAATTCACGGAAATCAATATCGAGAAATCGACTTAACGTTCGCGAGCGACTCGTGTCTCGAGATCGCTTCGGATTTCCACTAATGTTGTAATACTCCGCTTTTTACAAATTCCCCCGAACGCAAGACTTATTAACTATTTTCTGATACAGTTATATACACAAAGAGACGCGAGCGAGCAGGCGTGTATGCAGGTTGGCGCGCACACCGCCCCGGGTAACTCCCGGACGAGCGTGTGTTTCAGATAACGAGCCTCATAACGCTTCAGCTCTATTTACATAAAGGCATTAATTAGAATATTATAGTTCCGATACGGCCGGCGCGCGGTCTATTGAAAACGAACGAATATAGAGGAGGCCGGTGTCGAGATCCGCGCGCAGATTTCAGCCGGCTCTCCGTTAAGTGCGGGTATAAAACGATCTTTCAGATGTTCCCAGAACGCGCGGGGTCGCCGATATGGTTTTGTTAGGCCGGTCGCGGTTTTATGGTGTCCTCTAGTTGTTGTCGTTGCCGTTGTTGTTGTTGTTGTTGTTGGCAAGCGTATCGCTCGGCGATCGTCGCGGCGGGGGCTTTTAGGCGTATTAGCGTTCGTTCCGGTGGTATAATGAAGTGCCGGCGTTCAATTTATATATCAGGTTTATTTCCTTACTCAATTAGTACAGTCCTTTTAATGGAAGCAGTAAACTGTACGGGCACGGGGAAGTTTTTAACGGCGGGAAAGGCCGTGAACGAACTAAAACTAAAACCCGATCGATACACCCGAAACGACCGTTTAGCCGGGTTGTTGATGTTTAGCTGTCGCCGTTTAATAATTTCCCCTATCGCACGGTAATTCATGCCGGCCGAAGTGGCGCGCGATTAAACACCGGTTTTATTTAATGAACGATTTTTCAAATCGTAATCGGCTGGCCGGCCGGCCGGCCGGCAACGCCGGCTTTATACGCCTCGTAGAATTAATAACGTCCTACTCGCCCTCGGTACCCGCGAGATCTTTATTTCCTTGTCAAATTCTCCGCCGACTCCCGATTCCCTCGAATCGGAAAATAAACGGGCCGTAATCGTTCGGGAAATAATGAATTGGAAAATAATAGTCCATAAAATAGGCGGCTGTTCCCATAAACATTTACCGGTTTGATAATCGCCCGGGTGTCGACGTAATTAGGGAAGAAGAACTAGAGCTCCGACGCGAATTTCTCTGTAATAAAAGCGGGTAGAATATATGGGGTAGGTCTCGGATAGTTCGACTACATTCTCATTATATCGCGGAGGCATTTGAAATTAAGTTTATTACCGAACTACGGGTTCGCGGTAATTTTCTGTGTATTTAATAGACCGATTCGGTTTTCTTTTGGTCGAACTGGATGTAGAGCGTTCGTGCTGTTCGGTTTGTTTTAATGTATCGAGTGCTCTATTGTGCTAGAGGGAGAAAGCTGACAGATGATTGGGTGAGATAGAAGTTGGGATTATCCCTGACGCGTTACCCTTAGACTAGGGGATGCTTTCCCTTAAGGAGCCACCGATTGTCGAAACGCAGGCTAGTGTTCGACTTTCCCTTCGTTTAGATTCTTTTATACTTCTGTGAGAAATTAGCGAAGGAATTGTTTTATGAAGTAGACTCAGTCATAAGTCATCAAAGTTGCAAAGTAAGCTCAATTATAAGTAATCAAAGTTACAAAGTAGATTCGATCTAGGTAATCAAAGTTACAAAGTAGATCCAATCAAAGCAATCAAAGTTACAAAGTAGATTCAATCTAAGTAATGAAAGTTACAAAGTAGATTCAATCTAAGTCATCGAAGTTACAAAGTAGATTAAATCTAAGTAATCAAAGTCACAAAGTAATCTGAATCATAAGTCATCAAAGCCTACAGTTGCACCCTTAGCGCCTCTACAGAAAAATTTAGAAAACTAAACTCTGTATTTCCAATCATTAAGACGAAATACTGCAATATTTTCGTTCGTTTGGCGTTGCTTCGGTACCTCAGACATTTCGAATATTTATCTTTGCACGATCGAGACGCGGGTCATGATCGACCCAGCCAGCGCACGGTGGGCGGCGGTTAAAGGATGGCCTCCTCGCGCGATCGTGACTGTATACGACGTACGACAACGAGGTCATTCCTTCGTGCCATTGTTCGCTTTCGTGGGATCGAATGGGTCCCGTATTTATAGGTTACGCCGCGGCACCGAACGCCTACAGGTGTCAAATATATATGGCCGTGTTCAGGTTTCAGCGGATACGATCGCGGATCGATCGGGACACACGAGACTTTGATAATAGACACTTGTTGGTCAATTTGGATTATATTCCGTGTTGCGTTCGGTTAACAATATCTTGCAGTGGCCATGGGATAATAACGAACAACGGCGGCCTCGACGTGGCTCCGATGTCAAATTCGTGCAATTCAATTGTGCATCCCGGAAAATTGCATTCGTCGTTCACCGTAAGCGGATAATCGATACACAAATGAGAAACGATGAATAACTTTGAATTTCGTGATTGTCTAAAGCAGGTAATATATAAATAATACCACGGAAATTATGCAAATGACATACAATTTGAATGAAATCTAGCTATTCAGTTTGCAGATTTTACAAATTGATCCATGAAAATTGATATTAATAGAATTTGAGGTCCTGAGGTGAAGATCCATCGAGATTCAATACTTTATTGATATCTTAAAAATGGCACCAGTTTTTAACACTTCCTGTAGCTTTTAACGAAATCAATAAAGTATTGAATTTTCAGTTGACAATAGAACACCCGAGTACGAACCCTATCGTTTAGCGCAGTGTTCCCGCACCGATAAACACCGACATTATCCCTCGAACAAATTTCTGCATTACCAGTTCCTCGGTCAGCGTATACAAAACGTAAACGTTCGTAACTGTCTTATTTAGATGTTAATTACATGAAGTTTTTTGCCGGGCTCGCGCCGCGCCGTATTGAAATGAACCGTTCACGTGGGAAAGAAACTGGTACCGTTTCCATCGCGTGCAAAAAGTCACGATACACCGTACCCGCGGTATCGTGCGGTAATTGTACTTCCTAACGAGATGTATAGCAGTCACAATTTCGTAATGCGCCCCGGAATAATAGAAAGCCGCATTCCTCCGACGGATCTCTGTTACCCCTTATCAATATGGAAAACCAAATTCCTCTATAGAAGCTTCATCTATCAAGACTTCAATCGATTTATAATTCAGTATATTTATAATTCGGAATAATAGAAAGCCGCATTCCTCCGATCTCTATGTTACCCCCTATCAATCTGAAAAACCAAATTCCTCCATAGAATCTTCAAGAGTACACTTATCAAGACTTCAATCAATTTATAATTCAGTTCGCGTATTGCTAAATCAATTCCACCAATTCCTCAGAGAAACATCTATTACTTTTCTAACAATTGCAAAACGAACCAGGAATAGTTCATTTCGACGTGTCCGCCAGTTCTATCGTCACCGTTCGCGTGAAGCTCAGTTCAGAAATCAGAAACGTCGAATCCCCCGCAACCCCTCGCATTTCACGTCGAGTTTCCGGCGACTTCATCGGAATATTCGTTCCCGTCCGCGACCGATCGTGCATCTTCCAGCATTCGCGCGGATAACGAGCTCGCGCGTTCATCATCGGCGCGCGCGCCCCGGATAAAACAGCGCAGCGCTGTGAAAGTGATTGTGGGCGCTCCCGCGGAATTTATACGACGCTTTCCCCGCGATGAGTTATTGGCTTTTGCAAAATGATCCTCGGCCCGACCCGGCGCGGCGCGGCGTGGCGCGGCGTCTCGATGTTCCGCGCGGTTCTGCGGTTTACGACGTGCCAGGTTTCAAGCCGGTGATACCTGTTCCGGCCGCGGAGGTTACGGGCCAACCGGCGATTTTTCCTCCGGGACCTTTTCAGTTCTAGCGAACGTAACCCCTCGCAACAGCACCCGTAACGGCTGCATTATGCGAGTAATACGCGAATGAAGATTCGAGAATGGGCAGGAGGCCCCTGTCCGCCTCTGTAGCGCCGTTACTGCTGTTGTTATCGTTGCCGCGAGCTGCAGCGCCTCCATCGCTCTTCGCTAGATGCGTTTCCTGGCTGACGGTTTTAACACTGGAACCAGCTGGCAGTGACGTTCGCTGGTTCTCGGAGCCGAGAAACCGAAAAGCGCGCTGGAGGATGATAAATGGATAAAGTGTGAAATATTAGGTTATTGTGAGAAATCGGTTATTCTGTCTTCTGTAGTTTCGGAAGATCGTTGAAGTCCTTTAACCCTTAGCGTATGTCGAGTCAGTTTTAAAAATTTTTTCTATATTTATTTGTAATATCACAATTGTACCAAAGGTAACATTTCAATGACTCCCAAATATTGAATAAATAAATAGACCGTCATGTTAAGCTGTAATTGAATGAACCGAGCATTTCGGGCTGCAAAGGGTTAATGCGTTTGTTAAGTTCTAGTTCGTAACTTTACGTAAACACTGAAGGAATGGTACTTTTGTTTGCAGGTTCGTACGCTGGAAAGCGAGAATGGCGGATGTCGTCGGAGATCGATACGATTAAGTGTTCCGGAGGTTCCCGTGTAAGTAACATTCCAGCACGGTAAGGCTGACGTCGCTGGTAAACGATCGGCTACTTCACATACGCGATTAATTACGGACCGAAGCGATCGGTTTATTAAGGCAAATTACACACGCCAAAAAAGTACACCGGAAAAACCGAGTAATCCGTATATCCTCTCAAAGTAAGCTGAGCAACGGTAATTACATGTCTATATAAACACATTTGCGAAGTCGCAAAAAGCGAGCAAGCCGATCGTTGAATTATCGATCAATTGGAATCGCGAGATGTCATCCGCTCCGTCGGATTACCATGCGCGTGCTCGCGTATGGCCGAGCACACTCGATCAAAATCGGTTAATGCCGCGATTTGCATTCGGGATTCGAGTTCGCGGGGCAGACGGGAGGGGAACGGGGGACGGGCGGGGCTGTCAATTAAAAACCGATAAGTTTCCAGCCGACGGATAATTAATGATGCCGCGCGGCAGATGACGTCGCGGCGTCGATTAAACGCGTGCAAATCGCGCGCGGCGGAATTATATATCTGCGCGCGGCGATCTATCGATAAAATAACTGGCCTGACCCAGAATCTCGAGTGTCACTGACAGATTGCTCGGTAAACATCGTGCGGATTCGACGGTTAATTATTATATGACCGATAATGATCGTATCACCCGTCTCGCCGGCGAATCGTTGGGAGTACTCGTCGATCGTATCGCGTTTCGCACTTGTCGGCGTGCGGAACGGTTCACGTGGCATAATTCAATCGAATTAGAGACTCGACGAAGGACAGATCCTCGAAACAGATGAATTAGCGAGTCATTCTTTACTCGACTCAGTTAATTGACGTGCGAACTCGCATTTCCTTTGCGATTTGCTTCGAGTATGATAGTCACGCGAGTGCTTTTCACTGAAAATTCTGCTCATCTTTAAAGGAAAATTCACTTTCCAAATTCTTCTGTAGAAACTCTAGACCACATTGATTAGAATATCGATGATTCAGTATACCGAATCAATTTCTCAAGCAACGATAAGTATCTCTTCAATAATTGAGTCGCCCGGAAGCGAACGCGGTCAGCCGTGGAGAGCAAAAATCGAGAGAACGAATGTTCCGGCTTCTAAAATGATTACACAGCGGATTCAGAAGCTGGAAAAAGGACCTCCCGGCTTAGGAAAAACGAGGAACCGAGTAAATCCTTCGATGACTAAGAAGAATATCGCGTGCCCGATTAAAATCCGGAAAACTTCGAAAACATCGAGAAATCGAGCGAACCGCGGCGGCGTCTAAGCGACTCGATCGCAAAAGAATCAAAGAGTGCGCCGTTCCGGGGAGTTAGTCGCAGCGTGAACGGACACGGGAACGATTGCCCGGAGATGCGTGCCAGAGATAAACGTGGCCAGTCTAAGCTGTAATTAGTTTAAGCGTTAAAAACCGATAGAATGCAGAAGAGTTGTAACATTATAATTCCGCGGCCGGGGCGCGGCGCGGCCGCATCGGTGTTTATAGGAAACCGCAAGAAGGGATTAGCGGCGGGACAAACTTATGCTAGTAGCCGATAAAAAGTTCCACCAAACTCGAGTGGAGGTTTCTTATCTCCGGCCGCGGCACGCGTAATTACATTGTATGACGCGGCGAGAGGGACAGAGAGCGGGCGGCGTGTTCCCCTCTCGCGCGCCTATTATTTCGCGGGCTCTAATTTACAGCTGGCCACCTAAGTAAACCCGTCTGTTAATTTAAATTCCGCGCCGAAGAAAGGGAGCACCATTAAGATTAACGATAAAAACGGGAAAGTAACTCGTTTAATGGTATCGGCCACTCTCGGCCGGAGTTGGACCCGCGGCCGGTCCCGGCCCACACAGCCCATAATCCCGGTAGTCCCGGGATTATTAAAAAAAGACTGAATAACTCCATTAGTTTCCACGCGTTGTCTATGATACAGAACTCGTTATTAACCAACGGGGCTAATTACTTTCAATTCCACGGCCGAGGGGGGAACCGAATCGATTAGCATTAATGACGGAAAAAACGGGAAAGTAATTTGCTTAAGCCACGCCGTCTAAGCAACGGCGCCCGGATTACGGCCGCGTTTTCAAAACCTAAACGGCCCGGCCGTGAGCCTCTCTCTTTCCCACGGGCGTTTTCCGGATCGTCACCGTGCGTCGTTTATCAAAGCTTCACGGGTCGCCGTGCTCTTTGTGAAACGAATGGACCGATTACACAACGGCGCGCGTTAACAGCAGGGAAATAAGAGGAAGCCACGCGGTGATCGGCTTATACACGGTTTTTCCCGAGTGTTAACATTTCGAGATTCCTCGAATCGAGGTGTTTGGAGAGTTCTAGGTTGGAGCGATAAAGTCGCTCGAGTCAAAGTCCAGGAAACTTGGTAATTAATGCTTTGGCTTCTGAAATTATTATACTATAGAAGGTAGAACTTTTCGAGCTAGACGAAGAGTTTCAATATTATTCCTGACTTCTTATCGCGAAGCTACAGCCACTTTTACGAAAAGATTCTCAAATGAGTTGTAGCGTCGCGTTAAAGTGTACGTTAATCTGAACGAACGTATCCTTATAGGTTCCCCGAAGTAATAAAAGCTACTCGATTCGCTGATTCGGTAGTTCCAGCGTGACGGGGTTCTATAAAACTCGGACACCGAACAACGGCGAGAAATCCGAAAAAACGTCCTCCGTATTCGAAGCAAATTACCTCGCGTTCTTTTATCTATCATTAACAAGGATGAAGTCACTCGAGAGTTCCCCGGAACGTCGCCCGTAGCGACCGAACAATGACGATTCCTGAAAGAAGAAACGCGATCTGCCGGTGTGCGGTCATCACGCCTCACGCGCGATCGGCTGCGCTGCGCAAACAACGCGTCAAAAATGCCCGTGTCCCCCCGTGTTTGATTTTGTGTGTTGCCTCGGTGAAAAAGGAGGCAGGGGACGGAGAGGAAAACAGAACGGGGAGAAAGAATCGCGTCGCCGAGGCGAGACGACACGGCGAGTACGTCGATATTCCATGGTTTATTTAGTCATTCGCGCTTATACCGAAATGAATAGAGGCAATTACCATGAGCGACGCCGGCCGGCCGCGTGGAACACGCGCAGTCATCGCAGCTGAGTTCATCCGTAAACTTAATACCATAAGATGACAGTGGAAACGATGCAATTTAGTGCATCGTCTCGGTGGCGAGCGCGATCGTTTTCGTCGCTTCAACGTTCGCGTCCGTGAATGTTAATTTAACGACCGTTAAAATAGTCGGCCGCGAACACGCCGTAATTCATATTAATATTTCTATTAAATTAACGGCACCCGCATTAATTGAAATTACCATCGGGCCCGGGGGGTGGAGGGCGGCAAGGGTGGAAGGCGACTTGTCAAAACGCCACCGCCATTAAAACCGGATTTTATGGATCATATCGGAGTGGCCGCTTTATTGGATGTTTATTATGGCGTCCGGCGTGTCCGGCGTTACGGCCCCTCTCGCGGATTTTTTCCGATCCGCTGATTTACACCAGGAAACTCTTCGCGGCCGGTGTACGCGCCGGATACCCAGCAGGAGCGGACGGACACGCCTCGCGTTCGATTTACGTCCGAACGCGATTAGGGATCGATAAAGGGACCGTGGCCTCCGCTTATCTCGCCGATCGACTGCCCCGATCCGTCTTTGTGTTTATCGCTCGTCCGCGACCATTCTCACGACAACCCTTGTTAACCCCCGACCAAGCGCGACGCGTGTTGCGCTAATCATTCGCTGGTTAGCTGGTTTCCGCGAGTTATCTCGTTACTAGGGAATTGCAAGGTTGCTTTGTTTCTTCGCCATCTGTACGGATATCTCTTCACCAAAATTACCTTACAGCTAATATTAAAACAAGTCAAAATCAAGCGGGTCTTTTAACCAGTTAACTGTGTTTGACGAGTATGGCGGCTGTTGTAATGAAGTTAAATAAAAATTAATTTCTTTATTTAACTTGAACGTACATAGTTTGCATGCGTTGTGCGTTCTCGTCGCTGGTTGGAGTATCTATGTCTTATGGTAAAAAGTCTGTATTAGGTGATTCAATGGTGTGTTTATCATTGGATTTAGGTTAATCGGTCGCGTTCTTGGAAATCCGGACATCGCGGAGAAATTAAAGGGAGAAATGTAATTTTGGTTTGCTCTGCGGTCGGTCTATTTTCGTCTCGGACATGTCGTTTTATTATGTCTCGCGTATTTATGGACGCTATAAAGACATAAGCATCAACAGTCCGTTTATGATCAACATATTCTACTTGGTTGTATATCCGATACTTTCTAATTATTTCTACTTACCTCTTCCTATAATATTTTATAGCTCGCTGACTAAACAGTCCACGCCGCTTTTTCTCCCTCTCCTCTCTCCTTCGATGTAGCAATTACTTTATGACACACGAATGAATTAAACTGCGAGAGTTATCGGTCAACCCGATGTTTCATTCCATCCCATCGTCTCCTATTAAGAAAGTGGTGCTTAGAAAGTACTCAATGTCCCTGTAATCGAGGAACTAATGAAAGTAATGCTCTCGACACTAAAACTACGGAACGGATCGGAATTTCCCGTTCCTGATTTCGTCTTGTTGCGATTATCAAATAGATGACAGATGATTCTACGAGAAATTATTCAAGAAATCGATCTAGCAATACGCAGATTGAATTTTAAATAAATTGAAGTCTCAATACATGCAGACATTATTTCCATCTTTCACGTCTGTCAAACAGGTTCAATGAAAATAGCTAACAAATAAAATGACTCCGTATTATACTACGCCACAGGACGATACATTTAGTCTCATCAAATACATCAAAATTCGACGCTGCATACTTCCTTTTTCGAACAATTGCGCAGAAAAGAAACGAACGAAACAAAGTCTCCATTGAACTTGACGTTCTTTGGAGAATTGCGCAGAAAAGAAACGAGCAAGACAAAGTCTCGACTCGACGTGATGCAGTGCATCGTGTGCCATTCCGCATCGCGCGTCATTGGACAATATATCCGGAACAGCTTACCCCTGGCTCGGTGTAGGACATTGTTCCAGGGTGTGTGCAAGCTGATGCGGTTGCAGCAGGATGTCATGCGATACGCGGTACGCGGTACGCTGGCCTCCGGCGACTCGTGCGGTAGCGGACGATGCATTTCCAGTTTGGTAGCTGTGCCGTACCAGCGACTCGTGCTCGAATAGGAGTACTATGACATTCTTCGTCCTTCCTTCTTCCATTAAGCCGTCCCTCCTTCGGTAAATTATTTTAAAATTCATATCTATTCCAAAAAGGTTCGCTCTCTTACGTGATAGAACAAGTTCGAGCATTATTAATACATGTACTTAACACTTTGGCTGTAAGATGTGAGATACTAGAAAGATAGTAGAGCAATCGTTACGAAGAATATTGACTTCTTAGTTTCAACGTTGTTAAGAAAATTGCGTACCGGATAATTTTTAGAAAACTGTATTGTGCGGATGGGAATTTTCACTGAGGTCAACTTATATCGCTATACATAGAGAAACTCAGATATATTGTTATGTAATATATTTTAAACGGATAGTCGATTCGAACTAGCGGAATTAGCACTGACTATGAAGAAAACGAGTTTCATTTCCGAGGGGCTTAAATAATCAACGCGTTCCACCGTGAAACTTGATTTTCCAGGGCGACTGTTCCCCGGCGACACAGGAGACATGAATTTCCACGATCACGCGCAACTGTGCCGATTTTTCCGAGCGGCGCAGAAGTATCGGTAAACCGTCAGGTACCTATTCATTGAGTCGACGGAATGCCATTGTGTTCCGGTGGTGCGTAAACGGCTTTGTCGCGAGCTACGGTAGACATATTGGCTACCATTGACGCGTTCTCCCGCACCGACGTATTTACGAGCACTTCGTCAAGGTTCGAGGTTTCCTAGACCGATCCTTGTTCATCCTCGGCGATCCCTTCTCCGTCGTCGACCGACAATCGCGCCGTGATTCCTCTTCGCTCGGCCCGGCCGGGGAGCTTGCGCGCCGCGGAAAAGAATTCACCTCGAAAGTAAAGGTTACCGACAATATATTCTTCTCGATTAATCACGGCTTTCAGCGTGAAAGGTATTTCGCCGTGACCGGACGCGCAGGCTTCATACGCCGCTCGGCGGGACGCGTGTTTTCGGGTCGCCAATAATGAACAACCGATGCCTGAATACTTCGAGGACGAATACCGTCGTTTCGACGGCATCGAGCTTATTTAGAATACAAAGTTGTGGACGAACAATGAATCTGTTCGTAAGAGATCACTCCATTGTTTCCTTTTCCTGCATTTCAGACTCTTCGGTGGGTGATTGAACTCCCATTGCAGGTTTTTGATACTTTAAGGAAATCCTCTACATATTGATCGTATTAAACGCTCGGTAGTTCTAGTGTTAAAATCATTATGGCAGCGTATGGTAGCAGGAAACTTACCCGAAATCGAGGTAAGATTAATCTGAGAGAGGAATCCAGGATCGATTCGATCCGCGTTCTTATCGCACGAAGATGAACACGATAAGCGAACGGAATCACGCGATGAAGATTGAAACCAGATTCGCAGGGAAGAATCGTCGAAATCGTTCTCCATTTCCTATCCCCGCCGCGGCGCGCCGCTTCATTCGCGGCGAAATGGTTTTTATGGTCGGATGCTTGTAATCTCCTTTAATTATTACTGTATTCCGATGACTTCCTGCGACGACAGCAGATGACGACATAACTGTACACGGGAGAGTCCCTCCGAGTGAACGGCCACTTGTCTGCGCCGATGGTTGTCTCGCTTCTTTTTTTTCTTTCCCTCTCTTTCCCGTCCTTCGCAACAGCCGCACGTAACCGTGCGTGCTCATAATTTCGTGAATCGTGCGCGGGACACGCAGGAAATGTCCGCGCTCGTGACGTACTATTAAGCCTGCCACGATTTCACTCGATGACCTGATGTAACCGACGCACAGTGCGGCCAAACGACCGTTTTCTGGACGAAACTCGATAACTTCGGAAGTACAACCGGTACAAAGAAATGTAACAGAGCTGAACATATGGTGGCAATATATTCGTAACGTTCAAAGTCAGTCTCCTATTATTTGAGTAATTTAATTGTCAATGGTACCTTCCGATCGCAGACGTGGAAGCTCGAAGTCGCCATTACCGCGACTTTCGACAGTAAGAGAACTGCGAGTGATCACTACTATAACAAAGTATTAACCCTTTGAACTCTGTAGACTCCAATATTGCAATATCAAATATTTCAATGAATCAAAGAAACCACCCTAAAATTATTAGATTTTCTACTATTAATTATTAGATTTCTATTAAAAGATCGAAGGTGTTATATCACTTTTCATTACCACTAAAGATACCGTAAAAATTAGTCGCATTTGCTGATAAATTACAGAACCATCTGAAGTGCTAAGGGTTAATAGTACGTATCGAATTTATTGAAATGTATTAACATTAATTTAATGATATATCCGATTGGAAAATTTCCAGTGACTTTTCGAGTGCAAGGGATCATTTCATTGGGACTACCAATTCTACTGATCCAGTCGCTCAGACAATAAGTGCAGAGAAAAATTGAGAAATGTCTCATCTGGAGTGCTTAAGCTGGAAATTCGATAATCGCGTAACGCTTTAGGAACACTGGGTCAATCTGTTGAACCGTTGGCCGAGGGTCAACTCGCGGATGCAGGATGTCGCGGAGAGGTTCGAGGAATGACGGGTATCGCCGGGGTGCTTCGCGAAAAGGGCAGAGCCGGGGATCGAAGAGGCGCGTACGGTGCGCGGAAAAAGAAGGAGCACGAGACGCAGAACCAGAAGAGGAATGCTGCCTCGGAGTACCCCGAGATCGAGACCAGCTCCTCAGCTGGATGTCGGACGTATTAATGCTAATCGACGCAAATACCCTTTGTACGGCCGGTTTATACCCGTGTTCTCGCGGCCGCGCCGCTGCTGGCACACAAATCGCCCGGCGACCAGTTTCCTCTCGGCACGATGAAAATTCTCTCTCCCCGCGAGAGAGTCTCCTCTCTCCGGTCAGCAGCGCTCAACGATTAAATCATGCAGGTCGTAATTAGTCACGCGTGAGCGGGGAATCCGTTCTTGCGCCATCTTCCTCTGCACCGACGACCGGCTATTTTACTGCTGTCTTCCGAATAGGTGAACGATAAACGTTTTAATTCAGATTTTAATTTAGTTCGTCGACGGAAGGCTTATACGAGTCAGAAGACAATGCGGCTAGGCGCGGAAAAGGGAAATTGAATAATTAGAAAGAGTATGATTGATTTTATGGAAATTTACGAAAGTTAAAGATCCAAAAATCGAATTATTCAAAAATAAATCATGATCCCTATAAGTTAGATTCTCTCTTATATGCACTTTACAATGTTGTCCCTGAAACAATAAATTCTGCGATCTATATAAACGAACGTATAGTGTTCTAACAACGATAGAATCAATTGCAGAATGAGTGTTGGTAGCGACAGATTCGATTTAAGTATAAAAATTGCAAGATCAACGAAGAGCTGACGCGTTCAGGTATTTTTATTCTATTAATTAATATTGAATTGCCCGTTTATCATCGCGTCCGTTGCGTCGCGGATGGACTATCAGGTTTCCAATGTTAGGGCACTGCTAAACAAAGGTTGCTCATCTCCGTTCCACAGCGTTCGACGCGCACGCGGCTGCGCGCGGGAAAACCTGTGCCATTGGCTTTCGCGTGTTCCGCTGACATTCACACCTGACATTACCCGAGGTAATAATCCCGGTGATTCCACGGTCATGAAGACGTACAGCCTATTAAGAGATCCCGCCTCTAATCAGCGTCCGCTCGAATCCTTCGACGCGAACGTTGTTATTGGAAGAATGTCAACTTTCTCGCGGCTTAACCTTTCTGCGGGTTACCTCGGGAGAGTCTTCGGCTACAGTGCTCGCGCGCTGGTCGAATCTCGCGAGGAAAAGCCTTTTGTCGGGAGGACGATCCTTTACAGAGGTAATTTCTTGGTTTATCGAGACGACTAGAGTCGGAGAATTCGAATCGTCGAGTCTTTTCGTCGTGGAAATGTGATTATTGGAGGACAACTCCTTTTCCAATGAAAAAGTCATCTCAGTATGTTGGATGAATCGATGCTCCTTGACTTTTTTCGCTTATAATACGAAGGATTTGAAGCTTTTTAATGATTTTTGTTACTGATACTCAAGCCGAATGTCTATTAATAAGAAATCTAGTAGAATCGTTAACAATTCTATGGAGAATAAAAGGAGTGCAAATTACACGTAATACGATCCTATTTATCAATCAACGTTCAAGTTCCCATATCCATTACTTTCTTTAACACTAAAACTATCGAGCAGTTCAATTGACTTTTGAAAATTTCGCTACAGAAACTCCAAGAGCGCATCTATTCAGACTTTAATCGATTTACAATTGAATTTGCACAGTGCTAAATGAATTTCTTTAATAATTTCCGAGAGAAATATTTGTTACCTTTCTAATAATTGCAAAAAGAAGACATCAGGCATGGGTTATTCGACCCCTCCGGTAGTTTCAGTGTTAATCGACGGAGTTCAACGCTCATCGCGTTGCACGTGAAACGCAAGGTCCGTCTCGCGTCCGTTAAAAGAACCCACGGTCGGATCCTTGATCCTGCCCCGGGGAGAGTCTCGTTCGACATCCACGTTTTCACTGTACGCATTCCGCGCGGACGCTTTCTCGTGCAGTGGACGGTTGCATAACGCGCGACGAATCGCGCAATCGTCTGTGTATAAAAGATATTGAAATATCGAGCGCGGAGCGAAACGACAGAGACATTGTAGACGGATTCGCATATAAATCGGTTGATTATTCAAATAACGGGGCCGTTCGGTTCGGTGCAAAGAATCCAGAGGAATCCGGTGAATTTAATTATAGAAAAAGCTTTCATAACGCTCCCTCCAGCAGCCGTATCCTGTCCATCCAATTTTCCATTAATCCCGTCGGTCTAATAACCGCTCGCCGTTAATCCCGTTTTTCTAATAGCCCCCTCGAATAATCCAGTTCCTCCGGCGAGCGATTTTCAGCTAATGCCATTTTTCCAATAACCATTCCCCCATCGATCCCATTCCTCTAATAGCCGTTTCCTATTAATCCCATTTTCCCGATCGCGGCCGAGAGCAATCCGATTAAATTCTGGCCAACACGGAATGCCCACGCCCTTCCGACAGGAACGATTTCCTATCGCGCATGCGGACTCCGGCTCGCAGCGTCTGTCAGCCGGCGGACAGGTTCCCGCAACAAGGAAGCGAACGTTATGATCGATCTTTCGGATCCGACAATGCTCGGAGATTATTTCCAATGACCGTGTCTCCCTCGGCTGTCTTCCGCATCTCACCCTCCGCCGATTCACCGGACCGTGACCGACGGTCGAGTGGCGGACCGCTGAAAAAGAACGGAAGAGAAAGAAACTAAATGGAAGGAAAAAGACCGCGATAACCCCGGCCGACGCGAAACTATGCGTCGCACGTCGTGTAACGCGCGACGACTATGTTAAACCGTGTCCCGAGACCTCTGATAAAGCACATTAAGCGATTATAATCGAGATTAATCGTGTAACGTTCCCTCGTCCGCCGATGCGCCGCAACGATACGCGGGAACCAGCGCAGCGAACCGTTTTGTTCGTCCGCTCGTTCGGAAGCATCGCGATTCGTCCCGCGATTTTCTTGTTGGAAAGCCTCGTTACCGTGAGACGAACACCGCGGAAATATGCAAAACGAACATTCGAGAGGAATAGTTGACGCGGCAACGAGGCCCGAGACCAATCGGACGCGATAACGGCCGCTCGGGGGAATCGCGATAGTTACGCGTTTTAAGAGACGCTCTTTGGACCTTTGTTTCGTGTCGTGTTGCTTCTGTTTCGTCGAATGAATATTGCGAGAAATATTATTAACCCCTAGCACTACAGGTTCTTTTGTAATCTATCAACTGCAACCAATTTTTATAGTATTCCTAGCGAAAATTAGAAATGCAACATTTCTTCGATCTTTTATTTTCCTTGTTAGTACAGAATTTGGAACTGTGAAAAATCGGATAATTTTAGGGTAATTTCTTTAATAATAATTACTATTATTATAAATACTGGAGCACACAGAATTCAAAGGGTTAAGATATAAACGAGCTATAGAAGAAATAGTTTCATCTAGTCTCTCCATCTCCGATTATGAATTCGAATAACAGTTATTAATTCTGAAATTTATATCATTACAGAAACTGGCGCTGCTAACGTCGTAAGACGTCACTTGCCTCTCCGTGTGCGATCCGATTGTTAAGCTTCTCAACGAATGATGATCGGAACCGATTCTAACCGATCAGAGAGCGCCTGCTTCAATTTTGAAGCAGTAACCTTCAATTTTGCAGAGAATCAGTCGAAGCTTCGTTTCGTCCGGCGACTGCCGCGGTGTACCGCAAGCGGAAGGAATCCGGGGAATTTTCGGCGCGTACGCCGAAACGCACGGTCGGACGCGTAATCGAGATCCCGGCTGTCGATAATCTCGTTGCCGCGGAGGTCTGACAGGAGCCGGTCCCGTCCGTGGGGCGTGTGCACAGTTATCGGGCGTATCCTCTCTCTCGGGGATGCTCGCTTCCTCGACGCGCCTCGCGTTGCATACGCGCGGCGTGCCTCGGACGAGAGTTACGTCAACCGCGTGCAGGAAGAGCAGCACGCGCTGTTACGCAACCAACGGAGCCCCGCCGGTGTCGGGGGAGGAGAGGACGAGGGACGCGGCGGAAAAACGGTCGCGGGTTCCATCGCGTACCGAGAAACGCGAGCGTAATTGTGCACGTACACGCCGTTCGGGCCCGTGTGCGTGGAACGCGTGCACGCTGCACCGGCGCGAGTAGATGCCACCGTATATGACCAATGCAACAGCGCAGAATGTAGGTACCTTTGTCTCTTTGTTTCCATTTTCGATCGTTTTGCCAGGGGAAACGGTGGATGGCGTGTCGTTCGTTTTTGGGATTTGAACCCTTTGCAGTTTCTCACCGGAAGTAGGCAATGTCGTTTGATATAGGGAACATTCTTTGAAAGTTAAGAAAACAAGTATACAAGGAACTAAAGTATTTGGAACAAAGCTTAATATTGAGTATTAAATTTGATCAGTTCGATGTATCAAATCGTATGGTGAGGAGCCTCTGAACTTTTCGCCCTCCAATGACTACAATGGACACTTGGTTCAATAGATAAGCAAGAATGAAATATTTGATAATTATTTTTGTTTGATACATCGATACGTGAAACGTAAAAATGAAATAGCTTTGTTCTACAATTGTTTTCAAATTGTTCTGTAGGCGCTCTAAGAATGCAGCTATCGAGACAATCGATCCATGATTCGGTTTGCTCATTAGTAAATCAATCTTAGTAATTCCTCGGTGGCATCTATCTTCTCAATTACGAAAGAATTTAGGAATGGATCAAGGTTAATCAGATCTGTTCGATAGTTCTAATGTTAAAGTCCTGCGATCTTAAACTTCGAAACAATCCCAGTTTCGAAGCATCTCCAAAAATCCGAAGAACCATCTCGAAGATTATCGGATACGACGGCCCTGCGCGCGAGCGTGTTGTCCTCGCGCGGGCGACACACGTGCGCGTAACGTGAGAACTTTGTCTTCTTTTCGATCTCACCTCCCGTTTTAGTCGCGGTTTCCATGGGTGGACGCCGCGTAACAGGACTTTCGGGGACAAGGTATTTACGACGCTGTCCGGTAATGTGTTGCATAAAATGAAACGAAACGCGCGGGGCTTCGCGTCGCCGCGCGCCGTCCGCTCCCTGTAACCCCGCGTATATGGGGGTAATTGTTTCGGATCGAATCGGCGGCCTGCTCCTCGAAAAAAGCATTGCTTAGAAACCACTCGCTTGTACCCTTATATGCGCGGCGGTTGCCACCGCTATGAGGCCGAACAGTTCGAGGAGGATGTTGTTTCGTAATATATAATACAACGTGTCTGCCAGCACAATGGCGACAGAGGGGGGGTTAGCTCCTTGTCCTAGGATTTATGTATTTCTCAGCTATGATCGATACAACTGCCTTGGCATTAATAATTTAGCGAAGAACAGACGAATTCTGGGCACATTCTGCGTGTATGTGTATTTTAACCCTTAGCACTTCAAGTTGTTTTGTAATCTATCAGCAGTTGCAACTAATTTTTATAGTATTCCCAAAATGAGAAAAGAAAAAATTCTCGACGCAGAATTTGGATGTGTGGAAGAACTAGATTAAGATTCATTAAAATATTTAATATTATAACTGGTGTAATATTGGAGCCTAGAGGGTTAAAGTATAGTATTTAATAGGAGAATATTTCATTTGAAGAGGAGAATATTTCTTGGAGATTTTAAGGAAAGGATCTGCTACCTACACTCGATGTGATCCTGAGATCATTTCGTAGAGTGACGTATTTCAAAACAACCTAGTATGTATAATACAAGACTATCAACGTACAAGATGCCATTAGCAATTCTAGATAGATTTAACCCTTTGCCCCGACATCGAGCAAACCCACGAACAAAACCGAGAAAACGCGAACACGTCTGCACTCATATCATAAAATTCCAGAAATCCCCGCTTCTGCATGGTTACCGATTTTATTAGAAGGCTTATACGGAGCTCCGGACGACAGTCAAGAAGGTCAGCCTCCGTATCATCCGCGGGAAGACAGAGAAACGATGACGAACGGATAACAGGGGGATCACGGCGAACAACGGGCGATCGGCGGATCGTGTAATTGTGGCTGCCGGTACAATCGCGGTTCGATTCGATTTAATACGTTCCGGCCGGAGAAGGCCGGACGCGCGGGAATTTTATAAAATTCAATAACGCGTATAAGAGGGGCATTTCATTGACCGGCGGTCCGACTGTCCCGCGAGTCCCCATTCCGCCATTACACGGGTACTGTCCTCAAAATTGATGGGCCGCGTAATTGCGGCCCGCGTTATTCTATATTTAGCGCGAGCGCGTTCGTCCGACGGACCGCCCGCCCGGCCGGCCGACCAGTTGAGATTTCAATCCTCGCCGGGGCGGTCGTCCCGGCGCCCCTTCTGCCTAACAAATATTCCAATCATACATACCTGTTCTGCATTCCGCTCCCATTACAATTTCACGATCCTTTAAGACAAATGGAGATATTTAGGTCGGTTCGCCGGGTTTAGCTGCACCCGAGCGGGATAGCCGAGTCCCTCTCTTTAGGCCGCGGGGCCGCCTAAAGGTTCGGTTAACGCGACCGTTCCGTCAAGGACGAGGTGGAAATGAGGTAGTTTGTATTCTTCGACAATCCCGTGTGTGCGTCAGGTACCCTTTCTCGAAACAAAACGACGAGGACCGTCAGCCTCGAGCGTCTCTCGGTCTTCCTTCCTTCGTTCCCCCCTCGCCCCGGCGATCTCCGCCTCGGCCAATGATGATAGCCCGTGGCCGGACGAAAATAAGATCGAAATCGTGTGTACGAGCCTTTTACGATTGTCCTCGCGACCTGTCCTCGGTCCCGGTCGATTTTTCTCCGACGCTAAAGGTCGGGATTCCTTCGGCTGTCACGATCCCGGCTCTCGGAAGTAGCCTTCCGACGACTCGTCCTTTTACCCGCCTCGCTTCTGCCGCGGACCGCTGGAAAGCCGATTGTCCGAGTTTTCGTCGGACGGCGAACGATCGCGAATGAGTCACCCGCCGTGTGGATGTGAATGTACAGAGCGGTGTTTACTGTTTCGAGCATTGTCCTTGATGTTAGACGTGGCCTACTTTAGTGTCTCCTTTGTGTTTGACCTTTTGAACGCGAGGGCTTTCCGAGTGCGGAACCTTCGGAGGAAGCTGAATTGTTCGCTTGGATGGTAGTGCGGTTTAGTTGATTTTTGGGGATTTTAACGCTGGAACTACCGTACCAGTGAAAATGACTGGTTTCGATTTGTTTGTTTAGCAATTATTGATATCTTCGAAGCATTGAATGTTCGAAATGATTTTGAAAATAAATAGTTTCACTAGAGTACTATAATGAGTGTCTAAAGTGAAAGTAATCTATTGTTACAATTTTTATAGGAATTGCGTATTAATCGTATTAAATCGGTAGTTCTAGTGTTAATGGAATGAATAATATTGTGTTGTAGAGTATACCATTTTAGAAGAGACTGTATATACTTTTCTGATCAACTTAATGAACCAACAGTTTTAGGTCTTTCAGAAGGTAATTTTAGTGTTAAGTATTCGAGAAGTTTTCGAGACGTTCGTTAGTCTGATCGTTTTCTACTTTTCTAAATTGGTTCGGATAATCGACGTGCTCATTGAAACCGCGCCGACGCACCGGAAATGTTGTAACGCGGGATGACGCCGATGGGTAACCTTGTTGGCGTCATTACGCCGGCGACTGCGCGATGTTTGTTCGGCCAGCCTCATTTCGCGTCCGTTCTCGCTGCCGCCTCAGAACTTGTACTTCGTTAAAATTCGATTTTCTAGAAAATAGATACTTCTCTTCAGAGAAGTTTCAATAATTTCCCAAGTTACCATTTATAGAATAGTATCATATATTCCATTCAAATTTATCAATCAGAAAATATCCAAAAATCCACTTAACCGCATTTATTTTCTGAGCGACTCGTATTACTTCTACATCAATTCGATTCAATCGCGAAGGATTATCTCTGTTCTAATACAACTCACAAGCGAAAGTTCGAGGGGAAATATATCCGAGAATAATCCAATTCCCAGAGTCGCCGCGCGAAGTTTTCAATTCTATTTAAGCTCCGCTCGGTTCACTGACTCGCCGTAATTACGCGTCCGCGATCCTAATTTAGCGCACTACCTGTCGCAACGTCGGGTGATCGAATCTAATCAAGTGGGCAGAATCTATGGTCTCGGCACGGTGAGACACAATAGATCAGTGGTACCCGGTCGACCGCAATCGGTGCAGTAATAATTCTGCCGACACACCTGACCCTCGTTAATGCGTTGCTCAATCGCCGTGTACCACGGCGGAACCCTTCACCTACTTCGCGTGTCGACCCACACATCGCCGCAGCTTCTCTTCTCTTCTCTTCCTCGCTCGTGCGCGCGCGCGCCGCGACAAGAAAGGAACAATCCTCGAATAACGAAAATACTTGATTCATACAAAGTTTCAACGCTCTCTCTGCAAGAAACAAACAAAAGACTTCTCAACTGTTCTCTGGCTAAATCAAACTAAGTAAAAAGACGTGTCCTTCCTACGTAATTAAAAAAGTCCTGGGGAACGTGGAATTAACTTTTCGTAATTTGTCGTAATCCTAAACAAACGATGTTAATCACCTTCAGTGTCTTGTTTTACTGTAAATCGTCAACTACGTATGATCAATCACAAGTTCCCTCGTTTCAAAGAATAATCAACTTCCACAAGTGTTGAATATAATTTCAGTAACAATTTCAAAATCCCCTTTGTCACACAACATACTAGTTCAAACAGCACAGAGTCTCTCTTTCCTAAAGCAACAAGCGTTCACTGTCATCGAATCTCTCAACTAATCAACTATTCCTGCTTTCACCTTAATTGGCTCGTCAGTTCACCCAAGAAACCCCAACCACCTGTCCCCTTTCAATCTACAAGCTTAAACCGAATTCTCCCGTTCATATCATCGAATGAAACGGCAAGCGAGGGTCGGTTCCACGGTGCAAATTGTTAATCATCGCGTTAGAAGACGAACCGTGTCGCTCGTGGGCAGAGCGGGGCGAGCGTGTTGTCGCGGAATGCGAGGTGTCGATCGGCCGGTGTAAAAGCGAAAGGGACGAGGCAGGAGGCGGCGGAGGCGGCGGCGACGGCGGCGGCGGAGGAACGAAAACGCAGGCCGAGACGAGGGTCCGTGTAACGAGATACCGTCCTCCGCGTTTCGCGCGTTTCGATGTAAACGTCCCCGGTTGACAAGAGCAGTCCGTTTCGCGGCCTCTAATCGGCGCGGTTACATGTTCTCAAAGTGGGCATTCCGATCCGCAGAATGCAGTCGCGGTTTAATCCGCCGGCCCTCGCGCCGCGTAAGTATGCGTGCGATCGGGCGTGCGTTAAACCGTAATTGCATCGCGTGCACCGCGCCACGCCGGGAAATGTGTATTAGGTACGAAGAAGCGGATCCGCGGCGTTGTCCGCCGGATATACAGGTGCCCCGCCGATCGGGGAACGATAACGCGCGAGCGCAACCGCCGCCCCTGTAAACCGGACGTTCACCGGGATTATTTAAACCGTTCGCGAACAAATTCATTAGGCGCGGGCCCGGCTGCGCGCTGCTCCGCGATTCATTTCAGCGGTCGAATGTTATCGCGACGGTGACTTCGACGTGTGAACTCGGCAACTGGAAATTAATCGATTCATCGTTTAGCTGATTCGAGACTGGCATGGTTTTTGTTGCCTTTGGTACGTGGGTTTTTCGTGGAGAATGTTGCAAGTTTAATACTACGAGGGGTGGAAATGGTTGATTTCAAGATTCTTACTTTGTTCATTAGGGTGATAGAGAGCTTTCGTGAGAAATTTCGAAATTCCTGCATTTCGAGTGCGGCAAGCTCTTTGAAGCTTAAGGACTATGCTTTAAGAGACGTGTCAAGGATTTTCAGTTCATAATAGAGGTCCGAGCGAATTATTCTCAAGATGAAATATTGGTAATGGCAAGATAATCTTCGGCTTTGAAATATGGGTAATAGCGAAATAATGGACACTCGACGAACATCGTGTCATCAAATCTAACAAGCGCAGTCAATCACGAAATTGAAGGAAGATTCGACGAACGGAAAGGTTTAGGTTTAGAAACGTTCGTGCGGCGATTGAATAGAATTTGCGTATTTACGGAGCGTAGGATCTTCGAGAGACCGTTTAATTTTCCGTTGGTGAAATTGTTTTTAAAGAGGAAGAAATGTGGGCGATGCTAGTCTTTAGCAACGACCCGGGGAAACTTCGATCGAACGTTATTCGCCGCTTATCGCTCGTGTCTCGATTATTACGTAGCTTCACGCTCGTAACCGGGACGATAACTGTTTAATTGGAAACTGAATTCACACGATTATCCGCATTACACGGTGTCGGCTTTGCGCCCGCGTGCGGGCAAAAGTATGGAAACCTTCCTTATACCACCGTACGCGCTTATCGGCGCGAGAAATGGCTCACCGGTTGCATCTGATCTCCTGCATTATGCATGCGCTCGCGTGTAGCGGACACGTAACGCGGTCACTGTATCGATCCTACGCGGTATTTCGTCCTTACGGCGTCGGACGGTCTTTCGGGAAATTTCGTAATTCCCGATCGAACTGCGGCACGGGAAACTTCGCGATCGCGACGCGTCATTGACCCTTTGCCTTCTAACGTTCTGTCAAACTCGAACAAATCTGGTGCAACGATTAAAAATGATTCGATTCCTTCGAGTTCAAATCGAATATTAGTAGCAAACAATAATTTGCAGTCATTCGCATCTATTTCTTGTTTACTGAGTTCTATGATCTATTTAAATTTATTCTAAAGCGTTATTCTGCTTGTTATTAAGTTCGCGTTAGAATAAATTTAAATAGGTCATAGAACTGTTGCTTTTCAATGGTATAACAAATATAAATATTCGATCCCTTCGAGTTGAAATATTAGTAGCAAGAATAATTTACTGGAGAAATGAAACAGTTCCATACTCTTTCTATACCTACATTGACTCCGAACTATACAAGTTAATAGTAAGCATAATTTGTAGGCTTTAGAATAAATTTAGACATCGATCGTACTTGTTGCTTCCTCTACGAAACAGCTAACGACACGCAGGCCTAACAAGCGCGACCGCGAAACTAAATCGCGAGGCGAGAGGTTAATTTTCATGGAAAACGGCCCGGCATCATGGCGGCCGTCCGCGTCCGCGTGTGTTAAGCGATCGTGTGATCAGCGCCTATAAAGGCAGCGGGCCGATAGAAAACGTTTAGATAACTGCACTGGTGCAGTATAACGGTACGGATCCACGCCACGGCGAATAATAATAATAAGCTTGTTTTATCGCGGCGATGCCCGGTAATGGTTACGACGAATTCGGAACGCGGATGGTGTCATCCACGCGTTCGCGGCCACGAATCAGCCGTAGGCCGATGAAAAATACGAAAATTATGCATTCTCCCGCGCGTACGCGTCGTAAAATGGGGTTCCGCGGGAGAGGGTCTTGAGAATAAGGTCAGCGGAGCCTTCCAGCCGATGGCTAGACTATTTATGTGTATTACACTTCGTCAGCGGTGTCACGGGGGAAGATGACCTTTGTTCGATGCCCACGCCTAGTAACGTAACACTGGTCTGGACAATTTCCTGTCACATTCACTGCCGTCCGAGTGACGTGGCCGAGAATTATCCCTCCGCCGAGCCAACAAGGATACGAACGAAACCACTGTTGTCGCCCGAATCGTTCGCACGGGGACATTTCCTGAATGCTTTTCATATTCAATCATTTCTCCTGTCTATTTACGAGCGCCGAGTCAACGGCTGGTGTCGCCAATGGCGTTACGTGTACTTTGCTTCTCTTCTTGTGGATTTGTGGTTAACCCTTTCTGGACGAACGTTTCGGTGAGATGAAATGTTTGTTTGGAAGACTGAGACGCAGATTTAATTGGTGGAACAGCGAGAGATTATATAGTTTTAGTTTATACATTGAATACTGGAGATCGAGGACACTTAGGATTGTTACAGTGGTTTCTTATAGGGAAAGTTTGTAGGACAGATGTACATGTTTGATATGGAATTGAGAATGTTTCATGACTGAGTTAGAATTTGGAGGAAGATTGAATTAGAAGTGGACATTTTGGTTTAATAGAGCGATTGGCTTGGAGAGGTTTTATCTGAGTTCAAAGTTTAAAGAATCGAATCAGAGTTTCAAGAATTGTATAGCGATGATGTTATGTTATGTGAATCATGTGAGGTTTCGAGGATCGCAATGCACTTTGGAGAGAAGATTAAAGTATCGATGAGAAAGGATCTTTTGGCTTACTTCTGCCGTTTAGGCGCGTTGCTCGCAATCGTCGGGAGAAGTTACGCGCGAGTTCGCGCCCATATTTAGAGCGAATGAATGGCGACACGATTCTCAGAGTTTTTGTTGACCTCGAGCAGAATGAAGCGCTTCGAGGCTAGTGTGTCGCAATTATTTCCATTTACTGCTTCCTCGGGCAAACAATCACGGACACTCTGATTTACAAGTGTTCCTCGAGGCACGCGGTACTCGCCGACGATATTTGAATACCAGTGACGCAACCGTGCTCGCGACATTTCCTCCGGAAACGGTCCAACAAAGACAAGAATCCGCGATATGCGGTTTTACATTGTTTACATCGATTCTAGGAACGAGACTCGGCAACTGTTCTCTGGCAAAGAATCTCGGTGTAAACCCTATTAATTACCATTGTTCGCCGAGGCTATTAATTACTCTTGCAGAAATGGATTAGTATGCTGTCGAGAAATGCGAGAGAACGATTGAACTTCCTGCTCGTTCGTTCTCGCATTGCGCGGCGCGGTGTCATTCAGCCGATGCATATCTCCGAAGAAATTATACCACGCTGCGTTTCTCGGAAACGTGTGTCACAGAAACTTCATCGAACACGCCGTCCTAGTTCCACTCGAAGGTGTGTTTACTCAATTTTTAACCGTTCACGGTAAAACTGTCTATTTGCTGAATCACTTCTCGAGTCGCGAATCACGGCGAAATCAAAATGGAAAAACATTTGCCACTCGTCCAACCAACTTTCGAAATCTTCGAAGAATAATAAAAATACAGTCACAATGACAACCAGCGCTCAGTATCCTATATATTCAAAATAGCCTTAACACGTTGAATGTCATGGGGGTCATCGGTGACCCCCAACCAAATCGAATTACTATATCATTATTTAAAAACATTTCTGTATTATAAATAATACTGCCTAATGCGATGACATTCAGCCAGATGAACGTGCAATAATAACAATGCAATTCAATTAAATGATTTAACATCACATTTTTTCATTTTGTGTGTTTCGTTCTATGAAATCGTGCGGCATGCAATGTGTTAAGGAAGAACGAAACAGTGTCAGTAGCAAGACGCGTGTCAAAGTAATTCCCAGACAAGCGTGTTACTGGGAAACCGCGAATCGCGGTAGTCGAATGAAAAATGCGGGTGTCGATTCGTGTGGAAGGTGTCACGCGCAGGCAAAGGCTTAAAAGGTTAGGATTCTCGTTATCGCTTGTTACATTAGCATCGCAACACGTGAGAAAACGCTGGCCGCGGCGGGACCAGTGTCACGCGATTCCGTCTGAAAGTGGCTACTGTTTACGAGTCCGTGTAACGAGCGTATAAGGCGAGGCGTGGAAAGAAGACACCGGGAGGAGAGGATCGTCGCGACCTCAAAACGAAGGTCAGGCCGTTTCTCTCCCCGTGAACCTGTGTGCGTCCGTTATGAATGCGTAACGCCGACTGTTCGCAGGCTGCACCTGTTCCCTTGACGTTTCCAATCAAGGCCCTCACCTTAATCACACGCATATCCTGTGGCCATCGACGCGATCCGATCGAAGGGAAACTCGTGTGAATTCCCAGTTTTATCCTCCCGAGCGGCTCCGTTCCCACATTTCCATCGAAGATCCGTCCTCTATCGAGTACCCTCGCCTCGTGCAATTTCACTCGTTCCGAGAACTGCTGCTCGACGCTCGGATGAATTTCTACCAACACTGGTTCGATTGACGTTCCGTCGTTTCCTTTATGGGAACCGTAACAGGAACTGTACTTTTTATTTTTCACATTCGCGCGATACCTAATCGACTAAACCTTCGCGGACTTCCTGAATTCAGAATGTTAGCAGAGGAACCCGAAGTGTAAACTTGTAAATGTCAGAGAAAAGCTCTCCAATGATCTATTTGAGTAATTCAATTTTCTGCAGCAATATACGCCAAAGATTAATCATTGTTTGAAAGCAACATCCGTCTTTTAATCAATCTGAAAGAAACCAGGATCTGCTAGTTCCATTAACTCACTTTCTTAATATTGATTAAGAAATCACTCGATCGCGCCGTATACGATTGCGATCAACGAAAGCAACTCTACTCGTTCCGAGGAAAAACGAATCCACAGGCTCGCAGTAATAGGATAATTTCCAGTTCTCTTCGTACGAAATCGTTAAAATTGAAACAACTAAAATTGGTCGCCGCATCGTGCATCCAAGCGATGTACGAGAGACTGTTAAGAATAGGAGTGACTCGATCAACCGAAAGGTTAATAAACCGTCGATCTTTGAAATACGACTGGAGCGTTTCTTCCGTCATGACCGGTTCACGTATAAATCTCTTTCCTTGAATTCTTCGGCATCGATGTGTACACTCGGTGCGCTCACCTTTGCCTCGAAATGTCGCGGTAAATCGATCGATCGTGGTCGGCGGGCGGATCTGGACTGTCTCGCGGATAAAGGGCGAAACGTCGAACAGGAAGCGGTGTACTTAACCTTCTGGGTCCGAGGCTGCGCCGGATCGAGAGCGCGCGCGTGTCCCTGATTACGGTGCAGAGACGTGGATCGCTCGCGTTTCACGGAATACCGCGTCCACGGAGCCTATTCTTGTGCTTTCTAGACGAGAAAGCGGTGCCGGCGTCCCAGGATTCCACGGAATCTTCCCGGAAACCGTCGAGTCGTGTTCCCCGCTCGAACGGGTCCATCCGGAAGCGGCGTCCCGGATCGATCGCGGGTAAAAAGACGATCCCGCCGGTCGATTACAATGAGACCGACCTCGTTTGCTCGCGCGTTTTATTTGTATCTCAGATCCGACTCCATTACTCGAGGCATTCGAGGATAACACGGCGATTCTCGGTATCGTCGGATAAATAGATTAAGGATCGACGGTATCGGATTTCGCGTTCGATTGAATAAAATCGCAGAGGAAATGGAGTCTGATTGGTTCGGAAACGATGGGATTACATTGGATTCCAGGTTCGTTCGATTCCGCCGCGGGAAATTGAATTTTTTCCAGCCGCCACTATGATTATTTTGTAGTTTATATGGTAACGAAGTTTTTCTGGGCGCCTGGACGCCAAGAGGTTCGTTAACATGCAAAGTACCGCGAGATATTAAGCGATATATCGTCCAGAGCAGTTAGCCGTCTTTCTCTATATTGGCGCGATCTTATCTTCCCGGCGAGACCTAGTAATTAACGCTGTCTGCCACGGGACGCGCCATCATTGACAAAATGTCTTCATCCATCTCGCCGGCTTCGTTCGCCGTGCTGTTTATTCGAACGGAAATATATTGTTCCCCGTTTGCACGGTTTCGAGTAGGAGGAATTATTCGAACGAAGACGAGCCGCGTATTTACAATGACCCGCTAACAAGCGCCGATAATTAGGGACCTTTCGCGTTAAGGCGGACCAGGGGTCAAGATTGGCCCGCTCCGAGCCAGTCTTCGGGATTATTAAATGGAACCTACGGTCCATCGCGAGATTTATAGGTCTACGTAGTTAATTCCGTGAGTTATGAAGCTACTTCTGGAAGCTAGCGCTGAAGTCTGCCGAAATGATGCATGCGTATCGTTCGGGAGAGGATTCCCGGCGACCGGGACATGTTCATTCCGCCGGGGATATCTGGCTCCGTGGACGGATTACAATTAACTGCTGAACGCTGGGATCCACGGATCCCCGGAATTTTCGGAAACGATTAAGACGATCGGATGGCCGGGACTTAATGGTGATCGATGTTTGCGTTTAGGGCGCTAACTCGACGGCCGGGACTAACGAGCCTGAGAGCCCTCCGGCGATAGCTGATCCACGAAATTGTCAGCTATCGTTCGCTAAACAATCGAAGCCTGGCCATCGGTTATTCAAAGGTTGTCCTCTTCGTCGATTTTAATCTCAAGGTAGCCTAATTCGATAATACATTAATCTCAGTGTTTCAAGTGTAGTTAAGAAAGATCTTTAGAGTCAGTTCTAGTAAATTCACCTATCGCCACTGAAGTTACATCTAATTCCCAATGGAGTCACGTGAATTCACAACCGATTCTAAGGAAGATCTAAGGAAGATCTCTATTAACTAGAGCTAACTCACTCAAAAGTAATTTAAGTGTTTCTAATTTAAGATAGCTTAAAGTCACGCTTAATTCTACAATCGTAATTTCAAATTCGTCGAAGACTCGAAGCATTATCGAGGAACCATCCCGAAAGCGGTCGCTCGAAGTCGAAGTCGATTCGAGACGCGAGATCACGCGTGAACGTCCCGTTCGGATGTTTTCGCGAGAAAACGTTAGTTACGGACGGTGCATTAATATCAACGGAATTTATAACAGCAATTCCGCGACCGACCAATCAGCTAATGTTCCCCATAAAAGCGTCTCGTAGCGGCGATTCCCTTTACACGGTCCCCTGGACTCGTAACGATGTTCCGCACGATCTAACGAGGGGGCCAAACATCCGAGTGGACGTTACGCCCCGGCCCCTAGACAAAAAAAGGTGCTCGGGAACCGCATCCCCTTATTGGCCGGGGCCCAGCTCGAATGTCTGAATTCCCTAATCTAGACCCCGGCCCCCGGGGACCTTTAAGTGGCGGCATAGGCGTATAACAGGGCCTGGCGTCCGGCCCTCCGGGCTACTTCTAGTTCTTCTCCTCTCCGTGAATACCGGCGACCAGACACGATAGATTCCACGGGTCCCCCCCCGGTATGTACACTGCCCACCATAAGTACGGTTAACCCTTCGATCGACATTTCGACAAGACGAAATTTTCATATTTGGAAGTCTACGTAAACAAATGATTTAGTTACTCGAACAGCAAGAGATCAGCACGTAGTTTTCTATTGTAAGTAATTGATAATTTAGCTTCATCTGTCGATGGTTTTCTATATTTCCGAGAATCTTCGTCCAAAGAACTCTTTGAGGTTAGGATTAGAAACTGTTCCACCCTTTGCTTAGCTCTCTACGTAGAAGTTATTCGTAGACTTCGCTTCGCAATTGTCGAAGCATCGAGTACTCGAAACGATGTTGAGAATAGTTTCACTGGAATACCGCAGCGAACGTCCGACGAAAGTAATCCATCGTTACAATTTTTACGGTTACATATCGATCGTTCGAAATGCTCGGCGGTTCTAGTGTTAATAAGTAATTATAATACCGTTTATCTTCTGCTTCTATTTATCTTCGCCGGGGAAAATGAAACGATAAACCGTTCGAGATTCATGCGCGAGTGAACGCGTTAACTCTATACGAACGAGGATTCATCAAACTGCAAAACACCGCGAGCGAATGGAGGTTATATATATGAGACGCTTAAATAATATTGAAAAAGGAAACTAAACACCGATCTCCTGCTGTTCGAGAAACGAAAGAACTCGTTCGCCGGTTCGTGTTTCAACCGGGAAAGGCTCGATTTTGCGAAAACATCGATATCCGCGAGGAAAGGGTCGATACTTCTGGACGGCAGTGTAAGCGTTTCGAGGCCCGGGCCGGAGCGTTTCGCAGGCCGAACCTCGTTTGAAATTCGCTATCCCACGCGGCGAGGCTAGACACCGGCCGATCAGGACTCGTTCCAAATTCGTTCCGAACTGCGCCGTTGCGATGCATCATTCCGCCTTCAAGTTCAAACGTTAATTGAATTCTCGAAGGATTTATGTGGTCCGTAAATATAGGAAGTTGATCATATATACGGTTCAGCGCATCGAGCGTGGAGAATCCTCGTGGATTGCCCCCTCTTTTCGATAATAAGGTCGCGGCAACATTAAAATGTAAATTCGTGGAACCTGTTCCGGCCCGTAATGGTGTGCAACCGTAGAAGCGCTATCTCGTGTTTTTATTATAAACAGATACGCATTAGTTACGGCGACGTTACTCTTTAACACTTCGCCGGAATCGCTGGATTTAATTATCGTAACCGACCCCGGCACAGCGAGAAGATCCCCGAGCGATAGTTATTTCAGGCATTCCCCCGTTCATTTCGCTTTCTTCGAACGCTCGCTGACAGACGTTCGAATACTATCGATTATTCTATCGAGTGTTCATTAAAGCGTACGCAGGTTGATTGGAATTTGCATTGCGTATCGTTCGGTTCGAAAAATTTCTGGCCGTACGAAAGAAGAAACCAAACGAGATTATCGAACATCGGTAAGGAGATTCACTTCGTTGCCTCTAAATGTCTTGTGTTTTTTAATGTATGCTAATTAAATACTGTTCAAATTAGCTCTTCGAGATGAAGGAGTTTTCAGATCTAAGAACTATTCAAAATCCTTCAAAGAACTTCGCCTCGTTGAATTTTCGTAAATATAGAAATTTCTAAAAAATATCTATAGAATTTAGATAATACAACTATTTCAAACATCTTCGCGTATAGAGTCTCTATTTAATAAAGGAGCAAACGTTTACCGTTATTCACTCGGACAATCCCTAACCGGTCACCTATCGGTGCTTTCGCCTTAATAATTTAGGTTTCGCGTATAAATCTCGCATGAATGAGTCTCGAATCGCGAAAGCTTGTCCCGCATCGTTTCTAGCAGGGAACAACGAAAGTGTCCCGCTAGTGGTTCGGTTATCGAGTGGTTTTTACGATTGGCGGAGCAGTCGTTCTTCACCGGCGCGAGTCCATTTAACGCGATGAATCGATTCGGATCCCGGATCGGGCCACGGGAGGTATATTATTTGGTTAACCCCGGGCACACGGGCCGCTTCTCGTAAATTCGGCCGAGTGGCCCGGTCGCCCTTAAATAATCCTGTCAAGTTTCGCACAATAACGGGTGGCGGAGCCGTGTCGTTAGTCGTGCCTCCGCATGGGGCACAAGTTTTCGGGCCCGGTCGAAAATAGTAGCCTATAAAACCGCCCCGTACCGTCGCTGACAAAAGATCGCCGATCTTTCCCTGATTCAGCGCGAGTAAACAGGGTATTTCTATGTTTTAAATTAGAACGACCGTGTCGGCCATCTTGTCGGGCCGTAAAGAACGTTCGCGCAGCTCGGCCGCCATCTTTCTTTTTTTCCTTACTCGAGACGCAACGCGAACGCATAAGCTTAGAGAATATTCTTGCATAAAAAGAACCGTTTTCGAGTTAAACTAACGTTTGCAACAGAAAATATTCGAATTTGATACTAGTGCTACTGAATGGTTCAAAATGAATTATAATTATTTTTCTAATTATTATATATTCGTAGATATGGTCGAATAAGTTGATGTAATGTATAAGTTGGAACACAAGTGAATTGAAATTTACTGGTCTTAGTGTTAACTCTCATGGTAGATTACTTTACGTAATCGTTATTCGAGTTTGAAATGTATATTTAAGCGGTACAGTTGTTGGAGGTATTAATTCGGTTGAGGCAAGAGGACCACCCTGCCGAGAGGAACACAATAGTGGCCGGCTAACGATGAATTTGGCCGAGGTAGGAAATAGGCCAGGGACTCGTTAAATTGGCTATCGTGGAGGCTCGAGACGCGAGATCATTAGAGATTCGGCGGACGAGAAGGTTAGAGATGTGTCCGGTAGATACGACAAATCCGAGCCGACCTATACATCACCGCACTGACCAATTAGAGGCGGCGGGGCGGGAGCGTCTAACGAAAAGAAACCATCGTAAACGGGGAAGGTGCCCCGCCGACAGACTCTATTGTCATAGAACAAAGGAAATCGGGAGCAACTTCTAGAACCAATAACGTTGCAAGGAATCACTCGAGGATTGCTTCACGTGGAACAGAAAACTCGTCTTTCTAGCCACAGTGAATTATCTAATTAGCGATGATATTAACATTGACGTGTTCCATTTTCACGTGAAACTTTTAAGTTTGCCAAACGATACGACTCGGCCGCAGAGAGTAACGAGTAATTATGAATTTAATGATATCTATACTGTTTGTTTACGTTTTACACGATTCCACAGATGTTTCGTTTAATAGACACTGCGATCTGTTTCGACATTCCACGATTCTTTTTCATACGCTGAACGTGTACGTTGCGCGGTGAAGTGTTACTCGATTTCGCGGTTAGCAATCAGGATCTAATACGCCGGTATAGGATGGCGTAGGGAAACAATAGATATAACCCACGTACTTAATACAACGAAAGACAATAACGCGTTGCAACGACGGCGAATCGACACCTGACACTCGTTACGTTGGCGAGAGCAAACAATAGGTCCACCTTCGCGAAGGACAAGCAACAATGACGGCTCGCTCGTCATCGATCTATTTACCATCGAAGACGTGCCCGATTAATCATCGCGGACGAGGAAGCTAGCGGAGCTGAAATTTATTATCAATTAGAGCGCCGATCGTTAGACCGCTAATTCATTTCTATTGTGGAGCACCCGTGAATTTCGGAGAACCTAACCATCCATTCAGACAGTCGTCTGTTCGTTTTTGTGTACGATGTGTTATTGTCTATAGTATTTATTATATACACACGCAAAAACAATGAAACAGTCGACGCGGTCTTACACTTTTATCATCCGATCGTCTATTACTCGTTATTATCATTGCCTCGCGTGCAGCAGAGAAAGCACAGTGACTTATAGAGTGCTTACTATGTTAATTTCATTTCCACAGGCTAACCTTTCAACTATATATTTTCAATCAACACTTTATACACTTCGATACTGCGCAGTTCGTATTAGTACGTCGCGGTTTGACGGAGTACGACTATTTATCGAGTGAACACGAGGATCCGTTGAGAAATGATACTGAACTTGGATGATGTATCAATCAGCTACTGCGATCTCTTTGAAAACTACTTTATTCTCGTATTTACGTATTCATATTTACAAATGGCTTCCCAAATTTTCATTCGAGTAAATAGCTACCGAACATTTAACGATTAATACGTAATCTTTCTAAAAATGTTAACGATAGACTATTTTCCGTTTCTTCAGACATCATAGTATTCAATACATATTGTCTTCTATATATTATTATTATATATTAGATATATTATCTTAGACAAATATTCCAAAGTATAAAGTTAAACATAGTGCTCACATTTTCTCACATTCTGGGATATTATGAAGTTTTTTGCTATTTGATTCCAACGTATTATAAACAGAAATCGAATTTAGTCGCGCAAAATCTCTATTTTCCAAACGGAAATCATTCCGTACAACGCAAACTACCTAGCGACACATTGGTAACCTTCGATTCTCGTTGCCGAACGGTCGAATTCGGCGATTTTGCCAACAAGAATACGTGGCAGAGGCGTGCGGCCGGCCGCACCGCGCGACATCGTGTCAACGTACGCGTAAATGTCCGTTCGCCAGTGCGGTCTGCAGTGGCCTTGGCTCAATGTCGCATACTCGCCGACCTGGACTCGGACCGGCGTGCACCGCTGTCTGCGGACCGACCTTTCGCGCTCGCGTATTCCCATCGTTATCTGTTTACCGTCTATTAATCCTTATCACTGGAGTGTGCGCCGCTCGAGTGTGAACAGTGTTCGACGTTCTGCTCCAAAAGGTGACGGTCGAGCAACGCCGGTATCGAGTGGTCCACTCCATCTACGCTTGTTCAGCAGTTTGTCGAGTATCCTTGACGATCTCGATGAATATTCGACGCATAAGGGACCGGTCACTTTTTATTTCCTCCCTTGGTCCCGGATGAAGATAGCGACAGGAATAATTTTGCAGTCGAAAGTTTCGATATAGCAGCGTTATTCGATTATTATAAATGGTAATATAAAAGTACGCGTATCAGCGAAAGTTAGCCTTGTGATCATTTCAGTTACTTTTACTTTTCAATGAATATTTAATACAGCTGTTTGCAATAAAATGGTTGATTTCTTACTGATTATTCGATGGTTTTATAAGTGAAATATATACGTAGAAAGAGTGAGCTTGATTTAAAAAGGTGAATTTGTAAATATTTAATACACCTGTTTGCAATCAAATGTTTGATATCTTACTAATTGATTATTCGATGGTTTTATAAGTGAAATATATGTAGAAAGAGTGAGCTTGATTTAAAAGGGTGAATTTCGATTGCAAAATCTATATCTCGATACTTTATCTCAAAACTATTTTATTCGAATATTTTATACATTGAATTATTCCACAAAGCACAGCATTAAACATAAAACTTCATAATTCTACCATAGCAAATCAGGTGACTGATTGCAAGTCACCTCCGTAGCGCGAAGGATTAAAAGTACAAAGACCGAACTTTCTATTCGAGCCGTATCCGCAGTTCCCGCGACAAATCGCCGCGAAAACGGTCGTTTCCAGCGATCGCGGTTGAGTCACGGTAGAGCGTTTCCCCGGCCGAAAATAGCGAGGCACGGTATCACCTGCGCAACAGAGGAAAGCGACTTCCGGTTCCCTTTTACGCGTATCAGCGCCCCGCCGTAACGTCAGGCGGCGTGTTCGCGGAAAGACAGACACGCCGGTTCGGTACTGGCACTTCCGCGTGGCCATTATTAATTACGGGCCTCGTTAACGGCACCGGGAGTGGCGTGCGTGTACGATTGTCTGTCTCCTCGCGGGAAGAATGGAAATCAGGTGAGCCGGGCGGCGTTGCGTCACGCGGCTCTCGCCGATACCCGAAACGTGAGAACTCGTCGAACGCGTCGGCGTTCTAGGATTGCGTGCGTTTCCAGCGGCTGAAATGAACCCTCTGCGGTCCTGCGTCGAGTCGGACTCGACGGTCGATTTTATTCCAGCACCTACCGATTCTAATAATCTTTCCGTACATTACCTGAGTCGCTAGGAAACCTGCGGTTGAGTTGATTGTTCGATATTCTGTGATTTTCGTGGATTTTCATGGGAGAAATAGATTTGCTTGGTTATTCGTATTTTCTAGGCGAGACAGTTCTTGATTTATAGCTTCTGAATATGTTGTATGATCATTTCAGACAGTGAGACATTTCTCAATTTTTCTGAGCGACTTGATTAGAATTGGTAGTCCTAATGAAATAATCCCTTGCACTCGAAAAGTCACTGGAAATTTTCCAATCGGATATATCATTAAATTAATGAATGTTGATACATTTCAATAAATCCTACATACTATTAACCCTTAGCACTCCGGATGGTTCTGTAATTTATCAGCAACAGCGACTAATTCTTATCTCTAGTGAAAATGAAAAATACTATAGCATCCCTTCGATCTTTGATTTTCTTTCTCAGTAGAAAATTTGGATGTGAAAATCTGATAATTTTAGGGTAGTCCCTTCGATTCGTTAAAATATTTGATATAACTGGTGCAATATTGGAGCCAGAGTTCAAAGGGTCAATCGTTGCCCACAGACTCGTCCCATTTCTCTCACTCCGCTAATTCGCCGTATCAGCGAGCAGTTAAATATCCAGCTAAAAAAGAGTTCGGCGAATCTAAGCACGGCCAGAGGAGATAACGCGCGCGCACGTCCCCAGGAAACCGGGTCGGATACGCGGAAAGGAGCGGCGCCCGATTATTTCCAGTCGAAAACGGTCCCGGCATTATCCTCCTCCGTGACAAGCCACGAATGTGGCAATATTTTCCCCGGCGAGGAATTCCTCCCCACCCCGCCCCTCCCCTGCCCGCCCCTCTAAAAACTGGTCCACTTGTCTTGGAGCGGTCGGATGTCGTAACCGCTTCTCACGATCGTGGATCTTTGAGCTTAGGAATTTCGCCTCGGCGCGTCCCGCGGCCGGATAAATAGGGAAAAAACGGTCGGCCGGCGGGGCGGGGGGGACGGATCGCGGATACCGATCGCGGATTTAGCAATAATTTCTGTTCAGCCGGTAATAATTCACCCGACGTTACGAATCTCCGCGGTTTCGCTCTCGTGTTCCATCGTAATCCGTTACCGCGCCGCGCCGCGCCGGAATCGCAACGATAACGTTTGCCAGGGGACCGTGACGACCGGCCTCTCTCTCCCTCTCTCTTTCTTCTCTCTTCTCTCTTTCTCTGTTACTCTGGAATGTGGAATGCGCTGCCCCCTCCCCGCGCCCTTCGAGCTCGATCTCTTTTAACCATTAATTAAATTAACGCTCGAGCAAGCAAGAGATGCAGGAAGCGAGCCGGCCTTTAGTCTTTTAGCCTGGTTCAATCGGAATCGACGCACGGAAGAATTTATCCCCGGGGGCGGGGGATTCGGGACGAGCAGCTAGTCGACAGAGGATTTTACTTTGGATTTACCTGTCGAGTTGCTTTCATTTTCATCGGGAATTTCGCTGTAAGTGTCGGTCTTCGGTTGCGAGAGCGGATAGTTGAGGCTCTGTACGAGATTGTTTCCGTTATGCTGTACCGATGCGTCCCGGAGAGTAGAGGTAGAAGCGGTTTCGAGGGAATTTTAAATATCTAAGACGGTTACCTTCAATGGTAATCGGCGAGGAAGAAGGAACTTAGGGAATCGTTCGGTATTGAACTACAGTCACGAAATAGATCCTTGACAAGCAAGGCGCCTAACTGCGAATCCAAGAATGCCATCGGTAACCAGAATCGGTTCCAAAGGATACAGAAACGATCTCCAAGTTTCACAACGAATTCGATTTCTCCCTAATTTGATAAACTAATCCTCCTGGAATAATTCTAAATCACACATCAAACTCTTAACCACCAGAAAGAAGCCCATTAATCTCCGGCGAAGGTTTCTATTCCAAGAACGAAAGTTCAATATTGCCGATCCACGGACATTCGTCCCGAAACGACTATCGCAGGTGCGTCCGGGATGCGCGTAAAAGCCGAGCGTCTCGCGGCTCGCCGAGGGAAAAGTATTCGGGATTCGCCGGAAGTTACGTAAGCGTCGGCCGATTATCGGCGAAGTTAAGCCGATGATGACTGGTACTGTCGATTGGCGCCAGGCGAAGTGAAAGTCGGTTACCATCCTCCGTCGTTCTCTCATTCCCCGCGTTTCTTTTCCACGGAGTGCGCCGGCTGGCCCGTCTGGTCCCGGGGCCTGCGTGCGAACGAATGCCTCCGCGTAGGCCGGCCATAGTTACGGCCCGATGAAACGCGATACCGCGCGCCGGCGCGGCGCAGCGCGGCGTTCCGTGGAACGCGAAAATCTCGGAAAAATAAAACAGCGCCGTCAGCCAGCCGATGCGCTGGGAAGCGGCATGCCGTGGGTAGGGCGCCGTACCAACACGATTCGCACGTTATTGTTTCGGGGAAACGTGTCAGCCTTGTCGCCGGCCGATCGCGATCGTTACGTCCGATCGGAAATCTCGTCGGCCGCGCTAGAATGGAAACAAGTTGTCTTTTAGGCTCGTTATCGGGAAGAAACTCGACACGCTTTCCGGAGTTGCGGAACGACATCGAAGTTCGTTTATCGCCCACCGTACACGAACCGAGTCGATCCTATTGCGCTCGTTGCCCGTGGCTAGTCGAATGTAACCGTTGCTCGTTTCTGTTGGACGGTAGATTCTTTTATCCCGGCCGTGTTATGGCTGTATCGCGTTTGCTCGACGTTCAGCGTTTTTCCTTGGGATCCTGGAACGACGAGGCTGTCGGTTATCGATGGTATTCGGTGATTACGGGGGGCGGATAATGGTTATCGAAGTTCGAGGGTAGCCGGAGTAGGTTAGGAGTCATAGGAAAGTTTTCTATCCGCGAGTGTAACTGTTTATTTAATTGTAATTTTTCGTACCGTTAAGGACATTAGGTTTATTAAGTGGTAATCGCTTTGGAAGTTTCAGGCGCATTAGGTTCGGCGTAAAAGGCAGCCGTCTGTGCCGCGAGATAGAATTTCTGGTTTACGTTCTCGTATAAGTGGAATCGTTAAAAACTGATATAGACGTTAATTTGTCGGACGGAATGGTTTCTCGGGGGAAAACAGATAATTGCTCGATTCACCGCGAACGCCGATAGATAATCCTGTTTCTGGCCACTTAAGGCGAATCTTTGGAGCCCGATAATAGATGTACCGTCTATATTTCGTTGGATTTAGTAATAGCCGGTGGACGTTAGCAACGACAGAAACTTAAGTAACGTTATTCCGAGATTTATCGCTCGACGCACTAAGACTGCTAATTAATTCATACAGCCACGGATATGGTCGGTTGAAATTCCGACTGTTCCGACGTTTCCACACCGCGACTGTTCTATTCGGCTACTATTCTCCGCTTCGGCCGCTCGTTAGTTATTAGTTAACACTTCGCCTATCGGTAATTGCTCGATGGCCCATTAAGGACCGACAATTAAAAGCCAAGGCTTCCATAATGAATTCTTCAATAGCCAGAGCGGCTCGAGTTACGAAGTCAGCTCGTTCGCGTGACGTCTACACATAGCAGTTATACCATATTCCCATAATTCCTTTCGAGATTATTATTCGAATACCGACCAGTTCCGTTATGCCTTCGCATTAGCGAATAACGCGCATTTCTGAACTCATGAAATATCTCTGCCTCCTAAACTTCTGCTGAGAATTTCAAACTGAACTCGACGAATCGGAGAGGCTACATTGGATCCGAAGGTTCGCTGGTCGAAATTCAGACCACCATTGTTAGCTCTCATTGCACTCTAATCTAACATAATTGCACAGTGGAAAATTCCACGATTCTCAAATCGCAGTGCTACCATATTTACCAAAGGGTTAAATGATTCGTTTCCAAATTAGTACTCCAAAGAAAGCTTGATCTCGCCAAAATGTCGACATCCGTCCGCAAAGGGTGAAACAAGTGGCATCCCGTAGCGAACTGAACCGAAGAACCATCGCGACCTTCGGTTACGTAAGGGAACTGGTCCGCATAATACGCGAGCGGGCCGAATTCTATTGATTTTCGAGTGAAAGCGTCGGCCGGCTAACATTAGGTAAAGGATATATCTCACAGCCTGGGTCCGGCCACGAGGATCAGCCAGCCACGACACGCTCGGCCCGAAGAGTCTCGTTTCTGCGCGCGGCTGGAACGCGGTAAGTGAATTGAGCCCGGTTGCACAACGTCCCCACCCCTCCAACCCCCTTTCTATCTGTGTCCCTCGCCCCGCGCGCCGCTCGGCCGCCCTCGCCGCATCGTCGCGAGGAGGATGCCACGGGAACACAACCTGCACTCCCGTCTAATGAATAGTTGGGTCAGACTCCTACCTCGGTAAATGCTGAGAATTAACCGCCTCCTTCTTGACATTTCGCTCGGAAGAGGATCTTCTCCTCTTGCCGGGCAGAGGCGAATCTCTCTCTTTCTCCCCGTTTCGCGCGCACAAACACACGTACACACACAGAAACACACAAATACATACACAATACACATACAGAGGCATGCAGGACACACGTATCCACTCTCTTCTCTTCTTCACCGTTTATCACGAGAGCCCACTAGATCGCCGGTGAAGATAGTCCGCTGCTCGAGCATAGGAGACAAAGTGTGGACCGCAGGAAATGGACGGATCAGCGCGCCGGTCGGAGACGCTGATCGCGCAGCGGCCGGCTAATTGCCGAAACTCCCTTTCCTCCGTAATGGACGAAACGTAGGCGCGATACGCGGGGACTGGAACTTTAAAAGCAGCGAGTCTAATTCGGGGAATCCGCGGCAAAGCGAGCAAACCGAGCGGAAACGGATTGCCGTGTTTCGACCGTTTGAGTGCCGGCCGGTGCGAGTTCCCTCCGACGATTCGCTGTCTCGAAGTGCTAGCTTGTCGGTTCGTTTCGAATGTAATTTATGCGTTTAGCCGATTGTTAACTGTTTATTTTTAGTCTCTTCGTCGCCTGTTTGGAAATAGACGCGCGAGCGTTTAGCATTGTTCTCTGGGAAATTAGAACCTGATTTACTGGCTTGCCACTTTTCGAGCGGAGTTTTTGCCTTACGACGTTGAATTAATACTTAAGAATGAACCTTTTGCGGACGGAGACTCTTTAGAGTATAAAGACTTGCAATGTATGAAGCTGAATTGTACATCGAATGATTAAACAATAGGAAGAAGGAAACTATGCACTGATCTCTTGCTATTCAATTAATCAAATCACTCGTTCGCAACTTAGTATTCCAAATATGACAATTCCATCCTATCAAACTCGTCCATTCGGTCACAAAGGATTAAGTAGCGTCTCCCTCGTTAAGTGTTGTGTCCGAAAGTTAAGATGAATACAGATGAATCGAAGATTTCTCTTTGTTTTCCAGCGACAGCGTTACTCTACCGAGTGTAGACACGAAAGAAATCATAGAACAAACAGGTTAAAGCGTACAAACTGAAACCCACAGCGTACAGCATCGCTCCCAGCGAGATACTCGAGCCTCCCCGCGTTTCGTTCGAGCGCAACACGCACGGTGAACCCTTGAACACCGAAACCCATCAGTCGCAGCGACGCCTGCGAGCTTCGGCGTGTCCGAGGGCCTTTAGCGACGCGAGAAGCGTTATCGCCGCGTTCCCCCCTTCCCCGCGCCGCGCTGTGTTTCTGGCTTAGCTTTCCGTGTCGTTTCTTTCGCCGCGAAATTCGCCCCGGTGTGATTTAACGCCATATCGGGCCGGCCCTCGAATTAGCATAGCCGGCTATGGAAACGCGCACGAAAATAAAGGAACCCGGTCCGCCGCGCCGGCCGGACCCGGTCGTGATCTAGCGCCGTTGGCATCTCGACCGGTCGACGATCGCGACCGTTGTTTGGACACGGTTTTCTGTGCCGGTAAACACAGTGGCGGCGGTATTTATGGAGTACCCGGTGTGCGATTGTTAATTAACCTTTTTCGTTCGGCTTGTTAGTCGAGCATAACGTTTAAGCAAAATCCTGTTCGCCACGTCTGTCCAAGGACTTCACCGTCCCCGTGTTTTGTCGGGGAAACAATCGTATCGAACCGTGGAATATAGATTCTAGATTGAGAAATAGATCTTGTTTCTTAGGAAACGGTTACCTAGTTTTTAGGAAGCTTTGTTTTCTTCCTAACCGCTCGAGAGGTGACTTCCAAACTTGATTTGATACATTTCTGGCTTTCGGGAGAGATCCGTGTCCACTAGGAATTTTTTTATTTTTAAAGGCACACTGATACTGATGTGTGCCGAGGAAGAGTCACCAATTATTTTAATTGGTCAGCTGAATAATTAAAAACGTTGGGAAAAAATTCCTAGTGGACACGGCTCTCTCCCGAAAGCCAGAAATGAATGTAAAACTCCAGGCCGTGAAAGCATCAAAACTACTTGATTTGATACAGCAAAGTTCAAAAGTTTTATACGTAACATCAACTATGCATTCGAGTGTCACTCTAGCTGTGTCACTGTCACTGAAATCTTCGAGTAAAGGGTTAAGCTTCGCACAGTTCATCGATATTCCGTATACCAGAATAAAGTAGCTGTTAATCTCTGTGCACTCTGATTAATTTGAGAGATCGTATCGAAAATTGTTAGATGTCTTTACTGAATCTTCGAGTACAAAGGGTTAAGGCAACAGAAGTCCCTCGATCGGCAGCAATAATACCGTGTAGCTGCGATCTTTTCGTTCGCAGCTGCGGCGAATTCCAGCCACCGCTGAGAGATACTTGTCGTCGGTCGGTAATTCGTACGTTCGGCGATCGGTGTAAAAACGCTGCGCGCTGTGGTCGATCGGTTAGGTGGTAGCCGCGTGCTCTGGATTTCGACAAAGGGAAAGGCGGTCATTACGATCAAACGTGGCGGAGCGGCGGCCGGGCCCGAATAAACCGATAACAAAAAGAAACACATCCCACACGCGCGCCATTAACCTTTTTAAAAGTTCGTCACGCTGACCGGCGTTTTGCAATTCGAGCCGGTTACCCCGTCCGGCAATTGATCGGGTGAAAGCGCCGTTTTGTCGCCGGATAATTCAATCGACAGTTTTGCTCGTTTATGCCGGCCGGCATACGCCCGGGGAGAGAAAGAAAAGAGAGCGGTCGCGCGTTGCCTGGCCGAAGGTGCAATCGGCTGCATGCGAGTCGCTCCAAAGCGAATGCGGTTAAGCCCGGGGAAGAAAAACTAAGGGAATTCATGTTTTGGCTTCTGAAGTGATTGTACAGTATATCCAGCAGCTGTAAGAAAGGCTTTCTAAACTGGAAAAAACGAAGAAACGAGGAAATCCTTCAACAAGTAAACAGAATATTACTTGTTCCATTGAAATTTTCACATTAGGTTTACGGAACGCGTCAAATTGACGAACATTCGATTTTAGAAATATTATTTTGTAAATGTTTACGCTGATTTTACTATCGAATCTCCAGTTTCCACAATCTAAATAAACGAGCATCGATTCTTTTAGGAACAATAGAATCAAGTGTACAATAAATGCCCCTAAACCTAGTGTTAATAGAACACTTGTTCGATTTTCGTTCGGCATTCAACACTGAGACAGAAAATATTCAAATAATAACTCCCGTAACAATCTAGGTTTTCCCCTGCTACCGAAGTATACCCAGTAATTACACTTATCAGTTCCATGGTACCCCAACGTTCCACGTGAATGTTAAGCACGTTCATCTGATAATGCGCCGATTAAAGGTCCCCTTCGAGAAAGAATATTAAACACACATATTTAAATTTAAACGATCACTAGTATCCAGTGTTGGCTTACCAATTACAGTTCCGTTTACTATTATCACTACCTTCATTACAACTACAAAAACAGTAAACTACATAGAAAATATGCAATGCTCGTCCATATTACCTCCGTATCCGAACTATATAAACAATCCCCAAAATCCCAATCAGCGGTGTCCAAATTCAATCGAGAGGCCCCAGCGACAGAAAAAGATCGAGCCAACGGCAATCTCTCCGAGCGTTCCCCTTTCTTCCCGGTGGCAGAGCGCGGCAGGCTGGCTTTCCACATGGGCGAACGTAGGAAACGCACCGGCGATTAAAGAAATCGCGCCCCGGCCATTAACGGGAGCGGAAACGGCCCCTGGAAACCCCGAAGTGGAACGGTCGAAAATATTAACGGCGATCCGGGCGGGAATTGAACGCGGCGGGCGCAATGTTATCCGGCGTAATACGTTACGCGGGCCGGCCGCGGCGGGCAATTATTATCGGAACGATAAGCCATAACCGCGGCACGACGGAAACGCCCCGGTCGTCGCGCGCCGCGCCGCCCGTCCCGATAGAACATAGTCACGCGTGATAAAGGGCGCACCGTGGAAGCCCGGCGTAACAACATAAAATCGCTCGCGGACGCTGGCCCGGCCGACGAACGGACGTTCCGTCGGGCCGCGTACATTCGTCCAATAATAAACTATACAAATAGCTCGCTATTAAATCTTTATTACTTGTATATCAAATCGGGGCCGCGGTAAATAATCTAGTTCGCCCGGTGCCGGGGCGAAAGAAGGCTCGGGGAAGAAAACTGCCGAGGGGATAAAGCAGCGTGCACATCGAGCCTATCATCGATCTCCGCGCTAAGAGTGTTTAAAATGACTTCGGTGGGAGCAGAGGTTGAACGCAGATATCGTAATATGTTAGTGTATCTCAGTAATCACGGATTTTAATGAGAATACATGTTGCGGGAGGTATACGATTCAACTTTTAACTTTGAGAGAGTGTTACTGTTCAGTTTTGTGTATCGATCTTATCGGCGATGGAAATGCAGGAAGTTACAGAGCATATCGGCTTCCATATCTCGATTCTCCATAGCTGTTACAGAAATCAATACCGATGTCACATCCGTTTCCACCTCGTGACCCCTCGGTGCCATTCAGTTTCCCATCGTCCCGTACGTCTTCGCCGTCTCCCGGTCGCCTCCACTCGCGGTTGATTTAAGACGGTTGTCCTGGCGCCCGGTTATTGCGATCGTTAATCGACATTTCGTAGCTTGGCGCAATTAAGTCGGACGTGCGCGCCAATCAGACGGCGGAGGCGGGCGGCGAGGACGGGAGCGGGTCCGGGGGCCGCGGCCGAGACGGTGTGGCGGCGTTGCGGCGTCGCGGCAGCAGGCAGGTCGCATTAACGCACGCGATGCACCGGCCGCGCATAATCGTCATAATTATCAATGATGACGGATCGTTCCGTCACACGCGCTAATTATTGCCGGCGAGGACGGCCACGGCCCCCGAGCTGCCGTAGGCGTAAATCGCTTGCTCGCGCCGAGCCTCTTTGCGCTTGTAACGAATTTTTAACGCGTGCCCCTCCCGCCTTCTAACGTAGCATTTATATCCCCGAGCGTCAGAGGAGGCCAAGCCGCCTCGATAAGCCCCGCGAACTTCCTCTCGCCCGTTGATACTGCGGAGAAGCCGGTGGAGTTCAACCGAAAATGACGTGAAAGAACAGCGAGGAAAATCCAGTGGCGTGAGGCAGCTTTTCGGCCGCCACAATACCACCCCACTCTCGCCGGGTCTCGGCCTCTCAGCGATTTTTCGAGGAATACATTAAACCCGGGGACGATTTAATTGGTGCGGGAACGCTCCGGAGTATCTGCAACCGCGATCGTTGCGCAACTACCTGTCGCGGGCCAGGTGCGCGTGTGAAACGATCGGCGTCGTTCCGACCTAACCAAGACCGTTACTGGGATCGATCGAGTGTGTTTCGGGTTATCCATATTTGCCAGGTTCTTTCGGATTTCGATGATTTCATTCGGATTGATTTTGCTGTATACTTTGTTTCTTAGGTACGATGCTTTGTCGTTAATCATTGGTTAAGAAAAGACGTTCACTTTAACCCTTTGTCCGAAGTGCTCTTGGTTTCCCGCTTTGAGGTTCACGTCGACTTCCCCGACGAAAAAATTGTTAAAATCAGTAGACTGACTCGACATAGGATTGCTAAGGGTTGAAGGTTAACGATTAGTAATAGGAAAGTGATATCTAATTTATATTTCAAAGATGTATACAGCACTTAGATTCCTCGATTTCAGCTTGAAAGTTTCACGGAGGTTACGGTCTATGAATAGCAATCAAGACTGCAAATTTTTTATGAAGAATTCCGGTCATTATCTAAATATAGACATCAAATGCGCGAAAATCGTATTCGAATTGGAAGATTGTCACACGCAGAGAAAAGCCTATAGAAACGCGCGAAACCGAGAGAGCAATGGTACACCGTGCCCGTTGAGTTACTATGAAAAACGAGCCAGCGGAGTACGTGTCTACCTGTTAAATTACCACGGCGAAATGTTCATTTAACTCGGCAATTAGCGCGCGCGTGTATCCAGGGGGCGCGGATCGCCTCGAGGCCGTTCGCCGGCGGTGTCACAAAGTTGAAAAATAGTGGAACGTTGTGACCGGGATGACAGTTAATCACCGCATTACGCACCATTATTCCAGTATGCAGACGTGATTACACGTAATGGCGGTATTCGACTTGTACCCTTCCTTTTTTTTCCTCCCCCCCCCCCCGTGTGTGTCGCGCGTTCGTGCTCGTTTTACGATTATTTTCGCGTTGCACGCGGCCGGAGGGGAGGGAGCATTGTTCGCATGGCGGCCGAGCAGCGCGTCGGACGGTGATCTGGCTCATCGACGCCGAGAAATTAAAAGATGACGGGGTTGTTTGCGTAGGGTGACGTATAATCATAATAATTATCTATGATGACGGGTCGTTCCCGTCGAGCGCGCGGCGATCAGTGATTATTTTCAGCAAAACTGCCACCGGCTGATGACGTTACCGCGATATCGAAAAATTACCTCGCCTATTCGTACACTCGGCGATCTTAATTACCAGGCTACTCCGTCGTTATACGCGGCATTAAATATTACGGAAAAATCCATTAGTCTCGTTCACCGAGAGAAATTCAGCGTAGAATCCGTGCGTGGCCCTTTTGCGGTCGAACGCCGTCGTAATGGCGGCTCCGTGCTTCCGTATCTAAAATCGAGAGCGAACGAAGGAAATCCGACAGACGTTATAATACAACGATTTACCGGATTCCACATTGTTTATTTTGATTGCAAGATCAGCCGCGGAGCTAAGTATAAGGCAACGAATCCTAATCTACGATCTTCGTTATAAAGATCCTTATCTTAACTGCTCAATGATTAGCGGTTCTTTCGAAGCTGACAAGGCTACCATTCGATCGTTCGTCGCGAACCGATCGGCGACCGCTCTCTCTCTCTCTCTGAACGATCCGTCGCCGAAAGTAATTCGGACAGTGTCGTAAAGATGAAGTATCCTGTATCTCGTACGAATAACAATTTATAATCGAGCTTGTAAACACGTCGCTCTTTATCTCGATTAGCTGCTGATTGAATTTCCGAGCTGTGATTCGATTCCCCGGCGAGGATCGAGCGTCCCGCCGACAGTGGGCGGTTAGTTCCGTTCTAGAGGAGACGCAGGTTTCGCCGAATCGAATCGAATCGAATCGAATCGAATCACATATCCAGATATAGGGGCTTTCGGGCCGATTTCGAGGTCCTTAACCTGTCGCTCGGCCGAGCGCTCGCGGAGATTGTCGTGTGACGTCATCCTGGATACAAGAAGATGACGCGATCGGCCGATCGTGTGGGTTAACCTGCTGAGTTAGCGCCGCTTTTCGATCGGTCATCTCGTTACCTGTACATATATGTATCTCTTCCTACCGGTCGTGTCTGGCTGAACACGCGTACACGCGAAATAGAAATAACACGTGTCGAATAATATATGTGCGGCGTCGCGACGGTTTCCGGTATGCAACAGAGAAGCCCGTCGGAATGAAAACAAATTACGCTGACGTCCGACAGCTTCGATATACGCGACAATCGATATCACGGTTGAATGCAACGTCCCGACGAGATTACGTATTTCGTTGTACAAGTGTCTCGATCGGGAAGTATCTGGCTCGTTTCTATCGGCGAGTCAGTATTATGGGAAAACTTTGATTATCAGTATTTTTACCCTTTGCACTCGGAAGTATTTCATTAGCAATACTCAACATTTCCTAACCAGACAAAGACGATGGATTTTTTAAAATGAATTCAAAGAAAAATCCCAGGTAAATTGAGAAACGATTCATTATACATAGTTCAATATTAAACATTAAATTTTCTAATTTTACCGCGTCAAATGAAACGGTGACTGAGAGTCACCTCTCGAGTGCAAAGGGGTTAAGTCACCGAGTTTCGTCCAGAAAATGGCGGTTTCCCGGCGCGCGGCTAGAGGTATGCGCAGGAGCGTGCACACGCGTGCGTGCCGGCCACATAGACGCGAAAATCGTGACGGTGTTTTAATGCGGGCCCGATCCTCGTGGCAGCCGAGCCCAACCTAAAGCGAACGCGCGCGTACCCGATGGGACTAAGTAGGTATCGGCGAATGAGGGATGCGTGGGAAGCCGGGTCCGGTGGTAGTGGTGGGCGATCTGCCTACGTCCCGCGGGATAATAAATCTGGACTGGGGGCCTAGGTTAGGCTCGGCACGATCTAAATACATACGTAGAGAACGCCGTTTACACGCGTATGCTACCTTCGCGCTAACTCTCCGAGAAATCTATCCCTCTTCCTGGTGCCTTAATTGGGCCCTCCTCCGCCTCTCGATATCCTCGTCCGAAGGGAACTATTAGCTTGTAACGTATGAAACGTCCGATTTTTAGGATTAGCCAGAAACGAACGGAAACTCTTAACCGATACTCTTCGGAATGATAATCATTCGATTCTACGTATTCTGTCTAACGAGTTTCTTTCTCAGTCGTTTTTTAGGAGAATCCGGTGATACAGTGTTATCCCTTTGCACTCGAGAGACGACTCTCACCGCTTGATTTCATACAGTGAAACTATGAAATTTGATATTTAATATTATATTTCCTACAATGCATCATTTTCAGAAAAGACGTTAAAATATTTCTAATGAGAAACTTCCGAGTGCAAAGAGTTAATCAATTCTTTAATAGCATCTTGAATGGTTGCTAGGTTACTGAAAGTTTTCTTTGAGAAAGCGACTGGAATTTTTAAAATAGTTTTTGCAAAATATAGGGCAGGTGAAGTTTTATAGTTTGTGTTCTACTTTCGGTGTTTGTGACACGTGGTCGAGCATTGTCATGGAAATTAGCTCCTTTCGATTGAACAAAGGCCTTTTGGAAATCAGATTCTTCCTTTTGCATGTCAAATCCACCCATTGATTTGATGAATTTGATGTGCAAAAGAATGTACTAGTTACCGCTTGTGCCAATATCGACGATCTTGGTTCAACCGTTTCCTCTATTCTTTTTCCGTCCGTTTTCATTCCAGTTTCCTTGATCTCCTCATTTTTCCGTACTCGATTCATCCATAACCATCTATTCGGATTTCCATTCGTTTTTCCGCACTTTCCATTTTTTTCTCCTCCCTGTACTCGAATTATCCAGAATTTATCTTTTCCTTTATTAGCATCGCCGTCAATGCTGCTTCGAGGATTCTCCGATTTTTTCCGTTCCCATACGATTTCCCTGCTACCTTCTGATTTTTATTTCTTCCCGTAGCACCCGACTCCGGAAGATCGTTTCAACCGGGACTATTTTTTCGACGATCGTCCCGGTAAGTCCTGGCGCGACGCTTTTTCTTCTGTTTCGAACGACTTCTCCCCGCCCTTTTCTCGTTTCCCGCCACTCTTACTGTTCCTGGTCTCGGAAGATCGAGATTCCAATTTTCCTTCGATCACGGGTTTTAATTAGAAAATTTCGTAATCCCTTGATAAACCGCATTCCGACCGGCGCGCTCGCTCGGTCGCTCGGCCAACAGAAATCCCGCAATTTACCGCAGTATCGTGCACGTTTTACGAGCACAATGCGTTTAATCTGTCGCGTTTGAAAATTTCGAAGCAACAACGCCCGGCGAGCCGATTCGGGTTAAGCGAGTCTATTCAACGGTATTAGGATGCGTCAACTATCCTCGTTCGCGCGTGGGCTCTTTTCGGAATTGCCGAAAGGCTTAACTGTAAACTTCCGAGTCGTTCTGCCCACTTGCCACTTCAATCATCTTTGACAAGATCGCGTATCGGCTCCGTTCCGAGCAGGTGTCCAATTATTTGTCAGCGACTTCCGCCTGAAGTTTTATTGCTTTATTTGTTTACACCAATCAAAACTACACATTAACTCTTCGAGGCACGCTTTAAAGAAAACAACTCGAGCTGCATAGAATTCTCTACACAATTCGCCAACATTAACACTGGGTTTAAGTATCATTAAGTAGCAACAGTATCAACAACTTATCAATGCGTTTTAATTTATATAAATTTCTATTTTCATTTCTTTACGCGTTCAACACTACTTCATAGCATCGTCGGCTGGATAAAAAACTTTAAATAAAATATTAACACGTTAATGCCAAAGTAGTTCACCGGAGACTCAAGCAAATCGAATTACGTTCACTCGATTAAACGATTGTTTGAAAACATTTCGAAGGGTGATAAGCTAAATCATCGAACTGTCGTGTTTCATAATAGATCTGTACAAATATTCGTCCGCTGAAAAATATTTGCAAGCGACGAATCACCCTTTAAATATTTAATATCCGTGAAACGACGGCATGTTTGCACGAAAAGTTTCTTTAGCAGATCTTCGTCGCGATCGACAGAGAGGTACACTAGCCTCGGCGATCCTGACGAACGCAAACATCGTTCCGCAGGCAAGGCACGCCGGGACACTGATAAAGAAATATGCTCCGAGCCGGAAATCATTCAGACGCACGAATTCTTTAGATTACGAGGATCCTCGGATTTCAAAGGAGAAGGGAATGCATTAAGCCACGTGTAAATTTTGTCTCGCCTTATCTCACACAATCTTGTCCGAAGTTCCCTCGCAGAGCAGTGCGATTCGAAGCCAGCCTTTGTTGGCCTCACGTTACAAACAGTATAACGTTACAAGTTATTTATTTTTCAACTCCGGAATTCACTCCGGAAGAATCGTATCCAACGCGGAAGTCATTTTCCGTCCGATCAGAAACTTTCGTTCTGATCGCCGGACCATGGACAACCATACGCTCGCGACGAGATATAATGAAACCGACATTCCTGATATCAATTTTTAACATTCCGAATATTTTCCATGCAATTATTCAATTCACGTGCACTCTGAAAGCTGACAATCGGAAGCATCGTTTTGGAAAATGAAAAACGATCGTTCCCTAATGAATCCTCCAAAACAAGATCAGCTTCTATAATCCTCTTTCCTGGAGCAGATATTTTATATCCTCTATATTTCTTCAAATAGATTATATTATGTCATTTTCAATATTATCAACACTTTATCGGCCGCTGTCACGTACAAGTGACTTCTTTTCGCCAGCTGCTATCGACCATTGTCACGTATGCGTGATTATCATTCCGATGCTTCTATAGGAATACATATCGATGCTATTTTTCGAGAAACAATTGCTTCCACTGTTCGCCTTTTGTTCAAATCATTTAAGCAGATGCTTCTTCTGTTAGTTCGAAACTGTCTTTTGCTACTCTCTACAAAACATCTACTATTTCAAATGCATTTCAAATAAAATATCGTAATAATACAGTTATCGAGAAGAAGGTGCAACAGAAGTTCGGAGTGCAAAGGGTTCAGACATTACATATTATAACATTGAGAAAACTCCGGTCTTCGAGCCGATATTTCGGCTCGTCCGTCAGCGGTGACGGTAGCGTCGGGCCTGAACGACAAGCAAGTCGGGCTGGGCAGTTAACGTGTTAATTAGGTGTTCCCTTGATAACGCCAAACCCCGTAGCGATACGAGCCCGCGGAACGCGGCGCGTTGGGCAACGGCCGCGCGCGGGCGCGCGACACCTTTCCCTTTCGGTAGCCAGGAGGCGTAAAGCGATTTTTACGCATCGCTGCCGCGCGAGCGCGCACCTCGAAACCCATGCACAATTAACCCACTTATCCAGAACTAATGGGCATTCCATTATGGTGTTCTCTCCCGGCCGGCGAGCGGTGCGCGACCGCCGCAAATATCACGGACACTTACCGCATGACGACGCCTGAAATTTATGAGGGGGAATTACCGAGATGAGAGGGACGATCCGAGAACGATATCGTTAAACGGGGGGCAACACAATGCGACGCCGCTTTAATGGAACTCGCGTTCCGCGAGATTTATTCGTTCGTTTGCGTGGTAATGGGGCCGGCCGATCCCGACGCGACGCGTCGAACAGCTGATCGCCCGCTTCGCTTCTGCAGTGTTGACGCTTTCACTCGCGGGCGAACACTCGTCGGAACTCCGATGCGGTCCGAACAGTTTTCTTCGTTAAGCAGAAACTGAGAAGTCAAGGTTCTTCGGGATAATTGCATCTTTCTTGTGTCTATTCTCGTGTCATAGATCCAATGGAATTCGGCTCGTTCGATGCGTCGCTAAGAAGATTAATGTTCATGTAACTTTATGTAATAACGTCACCCGAGTTTGGATGACGTGGTAATCAAAGCGTTAATTCGGAAGATGCGCTCTCCTCGGATCGGGCTGATTACTTTTTAAAGAGAGGTGATTACATTCGCCTCGTGGAGTAATCTGCGCGCGAAGCGTTGAGTGTACAGGGAATGAAGAAGAGTTTCTTTAACTCCTTGCTGCACAATGACGAGTGAGACTCGCGATCTCGGATCAAAGCAAACAACTATTTTGCTATTATCATTGTAGTATCTTAAAATAAAATTTCCACTTGAAGTAGAATAGAGAATTTTGTTGCATTTCCTCCAAATTGTCGATAGTAAAATGGTACACGAGCATAGTGGCGGAAGTAAATAGTACGCCAAGGGGTTAAGGCTGGAAGGGGTAGCAACCAATGGGAATTACAGTGTAGATAAGTCAACGAAATCATTTGAAGAACTCTTCTTTTATTTACCATAGAAAATTATGAGAAAGTTTAGCGTGGATACAATATTTTATTCACTCTTTCCGCGTGGAGAATCGAATCCGAAACGTGCGAATACTTTCATGGTTCCGGCGTGTTTTTCGGCGTCGGTTCACGGCCGTTCTACCGTCGAACGGTTTTCAGGGAATGAATCACTGCAAGAAATCAAGCGAACGCCGCGTGTCCCGTTTCAAACGACGCTTTAGCTCGAGGTACTCGGTAGTCGAGTTCGTTAACTTCTTACTTAACGAAACGCGCGAAGTATTTTCTTCCCGGACGTGTCTAAACACCTGCATCAGCCGCAACAACCGTGTTCCACGTTCGCCGCGGGTTATGTCATCACGCGAGGGCCTCTTATTGGCGATCGGCGACGAAGGACAACGCGCCTCGGCGTCGGAAACTAGCATTCGCATGCAAATACTGCGCCGGAGACAGTTGACGATAAACTTTTGTGAGAATTTGGCCTTTCGTCCGACCATTATCGCGTCGTCGCCGAGAAACAAGGAGCTTCCGAGAAACAGTGGCTACCGAGGGTCGTAACGGATTCAGCGTGGTTCCTTTTCACTTGTAGAAACGAGTGAATTCTTGAATAACTAAAAAGAATATTAATTATTCCGTCAAAATGTAGAAAGAACAGAGAATATCAAAAAATCGACTTAACCCTCTATGGGCTGACTTTTTGTTCGTGATTATAACAAAATCTATGCAGTGCAAAATTAATAAGTATCGAATAGTTTCAATAATTCCATTAAACATTTCATTAAACATTTATATTTTGTAACTTTCAAGCTGCAATGACATTGGACTGTCACGCCTGAGGGTATAAAAGTTCAAGTTAACTGATTACTTAACTTTGCTCACCACTTTGCCGTGCAACATGAAATAAATCAACAAGATGCCGCTATATTAACACATCGCGTACCGGTAACGAGAAATCTCGTTTATATATAAAGACACTTGGCTATGCAACTTCGCCAATTACCACAGCATTGAAGAAAATATAAAATTTAATTCGAATTGATTATCTATTTAAAATATATTACATAACAATATATCTGAGTTTCTCCATGTATAGTGACATAAGTTGACCTCAGTGAAAATTACCATCACAATTCAGTTTTCTGGAAATTAGCCGATGCAATGTGTTAATATGTGACTTCAAAGTTGCATGCGTCTACAGAGGGTTAACTTGCCTTATCGACTCAATTATCGAAATTAGGATAACTTAAGATTGAACTCTCTCTATAACGGTAGTTTCATTGCGCCCAGTGACGTAATCACGGTTAAACGAGTTAAAATACTGTTCCGGTAACGCTGGATCACGTCCAGGAAGGAAATGTCCGTTTCCATCGACGCGTTTCGTCCGGCGGAGAGAGGGTTACGCAACGGCGGCACCGGCCAGACGAAAGAAACGGACAAAAGGATAATTCGGTGGTGCGACCGGTACCGGCAGGAATGTTTTATGCAAATTCCCGCGGACGGAAAACGCGCGAACGACTTACATAAGCGCGGGCGCGGGCGCGCGCGTTCCCGCGACGATTGAAATCGGGGTATATAACGTGCGTAAACCGGTTTGCTTTTCAGCGGGAAAACACGACACGGCGCATAAATTAATGTTCGACGCCCGGCGAGCAGCTGGAAAGAAACGACGCCGAAACTTTCATATTTCACGGAATCGGCCGATATAACGACCGCGAGAAACGCTCGCCGCTCGCGGAATTCCTCCGATCGGATCCGTATTGTCCGCGCAAAAAGCGGCGGCGGCGCCGGTTCACACGGTTAATCGGCCCCAGTCGTAAATAATACGACGCTGCGCGCGCCGCGGCGGGACAATAAAATGGGAATATTAAACGGCCGCTTTTCGCGGCGCGCTATAAAGCGCGCGTGTATCTCAATCCCGACGGCGATTAGATATTAACGCATCGGTACACGGTAATGAATTTGATTAAAGTCATCGATACCCGCCGGGAAACCCGAGTATCGGAGCCTGTCGTCTTATTAAATACTTCGTAAATCGGTTGCCATTCATGGCCATTTACGGAGGACACTTTTATTAAATTACAGCCGATTCCTCGGGCTTCCTATCTCGATAAGCGGGGATAAATCGCGTTAAACAACCTTGCTGGGAGAGGGAGACGTCGGGTTTTCGATGTCTTGTAACTATTAGTTGATATGATAATTATCGAGTCGAAATTATACGGTTCTGAGACGTTCGCGATCGAAGGAGGAAACCGTTTCGATTCTTTAACTTTCCACACATCCAAATTTTCCACTGAGAAGGAAAATAAATCGAGGAAATGTTGCATTTCTAATTTTCGCTAGGAATACTATAAAAATTTGCAGTTGCTGATAGTTTAGAAAACAACCTAGTGCTAAGGGTTAAAGTATAACTCTAGCAGGAACAGCTGAATTCTCGAATGCTAGAATCATGTAAAAAATGGTAACCGTGTAATCTCTTCATCGAGTAATTATATTCGTTTACAACCTGCTGTTCCGAATACGAAAATTTCTCCAAAACGCCGACATTCATCACCAAAGGGGCCAAAATTCTTCAAATTCAGATGCTTCCAATAGATATAGCAATTGTCTAGTTCCATCCAAGTTCTCCCTAGAATCGACTGATAAGAATACACTCATAAATATTCGTGTGCGAAAATTCCCGGAGAAGACTGTTTACCGCAAGATGGCGGAGCATCGTCTCTCACTGTCCGTCTCCATCTCGGGTTTCTCCGTCAACGCGGAGGGAAAGGGACGGAAAAGGCGAATAAGAAGGAAAGTATACGGAGCCGTAAGATCGCCGGTCAATAATTATCGTTGCACGCACGGTTTGAGTAACCGGCCGCATTAGCGACCGACTCCGCAGCCGCGTCAATGATTAATCCGAACGGAAAGCGTCGATATCGACGTGCATGCTCGTTCCGTCCGCTATAATAATGTCCCTACCTTTCATCTTCTTGGCATCGCCGACGAAAACACGCCGCGCCGGATACTTGAGCAAACACGTAACCGTTGCTCGACTTCGCGGCCCATTACGCGTTTCCTTCGACCACCTGTACCGTCCGGGCCTCTCCGACTCGTACCATTACTGCACTTATCTCGCCTCGCGGCTACAGTCCCGCCGTTTTCGGTTTATGATTACGATCTCGCACGCCTCTAACTGCCTGCGAGGGGAGAGGTACCGATTTCCAATATTTCGTCGACGTTCGAACATCGGGGGAATGAATTTGTTGACGCGATCAGTGTTATAGGAATTCGCGTTTTACGTAGTTCTAATCTTTTTTATCTATTGGGAATCTTTATCTATTATTTCTATCGTTATCGGTATCATTTCCTTTTGCAATCGTTTTTAATTTTGAAACTTCGGTCGTGATCGCCGTAGTCAACGCGTTAACCATTTTGATGATTAATGTATACAATTCCCAAACGATTGATAATCTATGAAATAGAATCTTTGTTAATGAATATTATCCAGAGTTCCTGTATCGACAGCTTAATCTGCAAAGACCAGTAATCACGTAAGAGGAACGAACGTAAGACGGAGTAATGACACGTCAACGGCATTTTTCCTAATTTAGACCGTTCGTCAATGTCCCTGCTCGCTCGAGCAAGATAAAAAACGAGCGACTTCGGGCCAGGGACAAGATCGAAAGGACGTTTTCTCTTCCTGGATATTGTTCCCGGCGATTGTGTTATCTGCGCCGTGATGTCTTATTCCACGTCGCCTCGGAACTTTCACGTTAGAGCCGTTGGAGAGGACGTCGAAACCGTTGCCGGGTTTCCTTCTCGCAGTCGCGACGCGAACTATGACATTACGCTCACGTTAATTGTCGGTGACTGCATAAACATTGACGGACACCCGGGGGCCCGGCTCTCCTGTCCGTAGAAGTGCTTTCTCGAGGTCCGCTCGATGACTTGGAAGACTTTCACGGCGGCCGCGATAGTCACGCGGAAAACTGAAAGTCACATCGTGTCAACATTATAGAGTAATGATTATTCGTGTACACGCGGTACACGCTGCGCGCCTGATCGACGCTCGCGCGCAGTTCCTGTCCGGCGTCGATAAATATTTGCGCTGCCACGCTTTGTCGCTGCGTCGCCGTGCATTTCTCGGCGGCGGGGTTGTTCCAAGGTTTTATTACTTACAAATTAGTAATAACTCGCTTCTCCAACGGTGGTCCGACGTCTGTCGCGATCCAGAGGATCTCGAGAAATGGAAACGGAGATGATTTTACAGAAACGAACGAAAATCATGTCGTAACTTCGACAGGAATTTCAATCGAGCCTTTTGCAGAGATGAAGTTTCGAAGTTGACGTTGCGAACGTTGGAAGTTAAGGTTTAAAAATCGAAAACATAATTAACACTGTAGCCAATTCGCGAAAGTCCGAAAGCAAGAATACCCGAAAGGACCCGCGAGGAATGCCATCGGAGACCGTTCAATTAACGCGATCGTTAGAATCGCGTTCGGTTGACCCCGGCGGTCCCACGTGCGCCGGCGGGATTTTTCCTCGGCGAGGATGATTTACTCGCAGCTCGGCGATAACACGCCCCGGATAATACGGGTACAGGAAGAAAAGGTTAGGCGTGCCCGTTATTCCGACGCGGTCCCGAGGGTCCCGGGGAATAGAATGTAAATCACTGTCATTGATTAAACGATTTATCCCGTCCACCTCTTAATTGGACTGATGCGTTATAACATCGTCCAATTAAAGGCAAATGTTGTATCCGCGGCTGGCCACGAGTTAACGAACGGCGACGATACGAGCCGCGTCGGTCGCGACGTCGCTCGAGCTGGCGGGTGACGGACGGTCCGACGGTCCCCGCGCGACGCACGAAAATATTTCGCGGTCGTGTTATCCTCTAACGTCCTCTCTATTGGCGGCTCGCTGCCACGCGGCTGCGAAGTGGACCGGTTTCGTCCGCGGCCGACGTCCTACGCAACGTCGCCGGCTCGCGGATCGATTCCCGGTATTAAGAAACTCGAAAAAACGAACAGGCCGCCGAGGGACGGGGGGACAGGAAGACGGCGGACACGCGAGGGACGAGGAAAAGAAGAGGCGGGAGCGCGCAGATAACAGAAAAATCAGCCATCCGTGACGACGGAAAAAGCCGCGTGTACCCTCCGCGAGAGAACCACCACGTGGGTACCAACGCGCGCGTCCTCTTATCTGCCCGGCGGGGCTGAGCTTGTCGCGGCGCTTGAAACATTCGAGCCGGGGCTGCGAGATATAACGTACGGCCTATAGTGTCTGGATATAAGTTGGCGCTTGCCGCGGATAGGGATAGGTACATAGATCAAGAGAAAGGCTGAGGAGAACCAACGGACAAGGTCCACCTCCTCCTTCGTCTTCTTCTTCTTCTTCTTCTTCTTCTTCTTCTTCATCGTCTCCATTCCTCTGCATCGCCCTTTCCCGCTGTTCCTTCCACCCCTCTTCCACGGCGTCTATCTCTACCCTTCTCTTTATCCCCGTTCCTCGTAACCTCTTCGCGGTCCCCCGGTATCGTGGAAACGACGAGCGGCCCGGGCAGAAACGGAGGAGGCGGGGAGACCGCGCGAAAATTAATGGGCGTCTTCGCTGCCGCATGAATTGAGTGGAGACTCGTGTTAATTGGGATAAAGTCTCGTGTTTTTCATGAATGAATCAAGCACCGTGTCGTCTAGGCGACGCGCCTCGGGTACCGGTGGAGCTAGAACGGCCAGTGGCGCTCATGCCCGGGGGCGAGTACGCCTCGCTGCAGGAAGAGGATGAAACCAGCGTGGCTGCGTCGAGGCTCGTCTCCCACTCTGTCTCAGCGCTTCTCAAACCTACCCGCCTTCGTTTGACCGAGTGTTTTCGCTGGCATGGGTATGTGGGTATACGGACAGGGAATGCGGATTCGAATCTTAGCTGAGAAAGTGTGAGGAACCTTTTAAAGCAAACTTTTGCAGCGATTTTTGATCGTTGGGCGTTGAGAAAGTTGTTGGTTACTATGAAACCTCGGCGACTACTTTTAGTCACGCGATGAACTTTGAGGAACCCTGCGCTATTTTACCCCATCTGATTTTTTTTAACAATTTATTTCCTCGAATATTGCAGATACATAATACTAACAGCCTTAACCCAATAATTCTGCAAAGTATAAACTCAATTCCCTCTTCGCCACTGTATCTCAATTTTACTACCCTCGTACGTTTTGGGGTTCTGTTTCTGATTGGAACATCTATATTTCGGTAAAAAGCTACATGTAAATATACAAGGAAAATACCTTTACAATATCGCAACGTACCAGTCATCGAACTCGTTTTCCCTCATAGTTACGCTAAGGAAAGCTAACTTTCCATCTTCCTCGTCCCGTTTTCAACAGCAACTTGCTATTCGATGTAGTTACATCAGGGAAGCCTGTCCCTATCCCGCTAGTTTCCACGCGATAAATGGACGACACGCGATGTCACGTGACGGATGTAGTAGTGACAGAGGATAGGTTCCCTCTGTTCCTCCTATCCCGCTGGACCGGACAGATCCCCCAGGGGCCATGTGGCGATCATGGTATGGGAATTGGCGATCCCAGGGTCCTTAGCTAGGGTTGAACCAACCCTTGGTGTTGAGACACCTCGATATGGCAGGCACAGCTTATTCATGTATGCAGAAAGCCGAACAGGTCCTACCAACAGACCTGCGATTGGATTGGTACTACATTGGATTTGGTGTTGGATTCGTGGCAGTGGTTGAAGCCTACATGCTGGGCAGAGCGCGTCAGCAGCGTCCTACCTGCTCCTGGACCAGACAGGAAATCTGGTAGAGTTTTTGGGAAGGTAACTCGGCGCTACCAACAGTCCACTTCCACGAGACTCGTCATTCCCCGGAAGCAACGCTGGTAAGGCTACGGCCTCGGCCGACTGAACTTAACCCTTTCAAGTGATGGCAGTCACTTGTTGGTGAATCATAATTATATTAATGTTTCATTTCAACATCGAACTCAAAATAAAGCTAGCACTGGCATTAGGCAACACAGAAAATAACGTACACAATTTAGCGAACAGTGGGCGACAAAGTATGATCAGCCGCGCAGTCGCTAAAAGTGGCGAAGTATGGTATAGGTACGCCGTCGCGAAAGGGTTAACAGTTTCCTCCAGTTTCCACGATCTAAATAAACGAGCATCAATTCTTTTAGGAATAATACAACGAAGCGTACGATAAATGCCCGTAAAGCTAGTGTTAATCTCAGTCCCACGCCCATGGGGGCCCTCCGTGGTAGGCCTTCGTGGCAGGAACACTGGAGGATAAGCGGGATTCCCTCTGGACCGGACGGAGGCGACGGGAAGAGGAGAAAGGAGGCGAGACGGACCGGTTGGTTTCAGCCCGATCGCTCGCGCCCGGGTAGCCGCGAGTGGAGAGACGCTGCTCGCCCACGCTCCGGCTACATTCATTCACTTCTCCGTGGCCGATCCTGCCCCTCTCCCCTCCGGCGGGCATGCTCGCGGGCCATCGCGGGCTCGCTCCGCGCTGCCCGGCCCGTGTTCACCGTTCCTCGCGTGTGCGCTACGCTCTCGCTCGCTGACGTCATCCGATCCGCGCTCGCGCCCGCGAGTATGCACGGGTATATCCGCGGCCGTTTCCCTCTGCCAACCCCTCTGCCAACCCCCGTCACGCGAGTCGGCCATTAATAAAGTTTATTATGCGACCGAATACGAAGTGGCAAAGGTATTACCCGCGGGGTCGCGTGGCCGCCTGCCGCCGAGGCACCGCGCCGCGTTTCCCCTCGAAGCGGATTCGCCTCGTAGAAAGTGGAATCAGTGGCACTCTCGGACTGACGTGCAGGGCTACTAAAATAAAAACTAAGTCCGTAGTCAGGTTAAATGTATTTAGTACGCGATGTGGCTCTAACGAGGAACGCCGACTAACTGCTTTTCCTCGACGCTTTTCTAAGGAAAACTCTTCGGACGAGGGCGTGCGTGACCCAGGTCCTGGTGGTCCCCTTGGTCAGAAATTAGTCAATGGGCCTGGACTATCTCTCAGGCCCCGAAGTATTGACACGCAAAAGGGCGAACCGTCTACAGATGGATGCTGGAACTTGCGGATGCTTCATGGGATTCAGGGAGCTTTGGGAATATTAAGTTTTATAGTTTTACTACATGAAACTAGGTGGTGACTGATTTCAAACCAAATACTTCCGAGCAAAGGGTTAAGGGATAATTTTAGCTAATGCTTTGGGAGTAGAGGTGAGTTTAGTTCGATTGCTTATATCTTTAATTCGCGTGATTTTGAGATCTTGGGTAGTTTAATTAGGTGACGAAGAGACGAGCGAAGGATTGTTCTCTTGAGATTGGTTTTATTTGGAATATTAACCTTTGACCGAGCAATGTCATAGAAGCTGAGTAGTTTTACCTGCTGGTTCCGCTTTTATCATTTTGTCACTTATTCTTGTAATATTTACAATGAGCACGTCGAGCATTGTGCTAGGTCGTTCCTGTGAGTTTCCTTCCGCCTGTTATCTGCGTTACGGTATCTTTAGCGGCGAGTAAACTTGAAATGCTTCCGGCCCGCGAAGGGTTAAACGAACAGTTTCACAGCGTGCGCGTGATGGTGCAAGTTCAACGTTCTTCGGCCAAAAGAACGACGAAACGGTGCGCGCGTCCGTCGATGGGAGAAGAAAGAAGCGCGACCCGTTCCGACTGACGAATCCGTTCGCGCGGAGCCGCGCATTCGTCGCGTGTCGCCGCTGCCCAGGATTTATGGCGAGATCGTGCTATCGCGATTAGGAAACTGACGCCCTCGACACTTTCCACGATTCCGCGCGGGTTCAACGTACTTACGCGCGCGATCTTAACCTCTTAGCTGCGAGTGACGAGTATACTCGTCGCGAACAGCCGGCGGTCTCTCGTGCAACGAGTTTATTATGACGCCGGCGTTAATTCCTCCGAATTTCTGTCAGTTTATACCACTTACGTACCGACGAGTATACTCGTCATAATCGGACTTCGACGCAGACATTTCGAACGTTTACTTGTCTATTTTACTACCGAAGAACGTTACGTTATCTAAACAATGCGAAGATTCTATAAAAAGCAACTAGAGTTTGAAGAGTTTAACACTAGAACTACCGTACCAGTAAAAATGACTGGTGTCAATTCTTTTTGTCTAGCAATTATTGATATCTTGGGAGCATTGAATATTCGAAATGATTTCGAAAATAGTTTCACTAGAGTACTATAATGAATGTCTGAAGGAACTGAAAATAATCTGTTGCTACAATTTTTATAGGAATTGCATATTAATCGTATTAAATGCTCGGTAGTTCTAGTGTTCTAGTGTTAATATTCAATATTGAGATAAAAAGCTTTGTTTCTCAATTCACTTGCAACTTTTCTTTGAGTTAATTTAAAAAAACATCGTCTGTGTCTAGTTAGAAAATGTTAAATATTCCTCAAAATACTTCCGAGAGCAAAGGGTTAACAGTTTCCATCACTCGAGTGCAATAGAAATCTGCGTCGCTCGCAGTCTCTTGCGACACTGGTTAGAAAAGAACTGTAACGCAGGGAAAAAGGAATCATCCGTATGCGTGAAAGGAGAGATAGAGAGGAAGAGAATTAATGAAAGAGAGAAATGGAGGGACATCCAGAGAGTGAGAGAGTGAGAGAGGAAGAGAGAAAGAGAGAGCAAGGCGCTGGCCAATAACCCGGCTCTCCCCGAGCTCGGCAACGTCGCACGCACGTAGGTAGCTGGTTGGTTAATGATGCCCGCGCGAATCGATGATTCGTCAATGTCCGGCGCGGAATTGGAATTATCCGTCGAAAGAGTAGAATGTACACGGCTGCCCCTTGGTTCTAGTTGCGGCCCGCCATGTTGCGAGGGGAAACGCCGGAGTATTAAGTAATCACGCGCGCGGTGTGCCGTAAGAACCGCGCTGCAACGAAAGTTGCGTGTTTTCGAACGTGCTCGGATAATGGGTCTGCCCAGTGCTGGGTGTTTCCACTTTTAACGAATGCCCCTGCGCCGCTCCACGCTTTTTACCGATCTTATCGGCTTCCGTTTTATCCTCGACGACTCTGATACTCATTGGAATGACTATACCGATGCATCATAGTGACTCGAACTTAATAGGTTCGATTACAAATTACTTTATTGTCCGAATTTACGAGTGAAGTTGAAAAGCGATGGATTCTAAGCGACAGCTGCAGAGTTTGCAATGGAATGCTATAACATTTCTTCGATCTTTTATTTTCCTTCTTAGTGGAGAATTTGGATGTGTGGAAAATCTAATAATTTTAGGGTAGTTTCTTTAAGGATTCGGTCGCAGCTATTTTATTTGAATATTTCACGTAACGAGACAAAGTTGGTCGCAATGCTAGAATCACTATACCAAAGTGACTTTAAAACTTCTATCCTCATGGACTAATTTTTGTAAAGCATAGAGCAAACTCGTATCCAACAGGTACGACAAAATCTACTTCGAATCTCAAGGAGCGTATCTTTCCGATTTTTAGGAAAATTGTAAATAAGTCAGACTAATTGCTAAGTTCCAGCGTTGGTACGTCGGTCGGATTTTGCCCAAGTTTATACTGGACGATAGGCTTCGTAACAGCGTCCGTTCTCCCGGAGCGGTGTCGGCGGAGGCAGGGCAGCGAGCGTCCGGCGGTCGAGCGCTCGATTTCGATCACGATATGCGAACATTATCCCCAGGAGGAAGCGGACGGAGCGACGCGGAAACCGTGCGCCGCGTCCGTGAGCACACGTGGCTTAGCCCCGGAATCGTGACTTTTTCGCGAACACCTGTCTATCTTCCCCCGAATCGTGCACGTATCGGTCGCACGACCTGTCCCAGCCACGTAGGAGGAGATCATCTCTGTGATCAATGGTCTGCCACGGAGACTGCACGGGCTGCATGTGTCCCCGGGGCCATAACTGTATCCGCGGATACCACGTAAGATTATGGATGAACCGTTGCACAGTTGCGGAACAATGGCAACTTAATGGCAATGCGCGCGGGATCCTCGCGCCGCTGCCGCCACGCTGTGGTACCGACCGGCGCGCCGGTTTACGTCCTTAACCCTTCCGCTTGGTAGCCGGGAGATCCGTTTTTCTGCATTTTTCCGAGTAATTTGTTCTCGTGGGAATTAGTGTTGCGATACTGACGACTGGAGAATTAAAGGGATTCGGATTGATCGAGGGAATGTTAGTTTGGTCGGTGTCAGTGGGATGTCGAAATGCGCGGAAGTTGTGGGATTTGGGAAGGTTGGAATGTAGGGAGGTAGTGAGGTATGGGAAGATGTAAGGATATGGGAATGTGGAAATGTAGAAGTATGGAGGTAGAGAAATATAGAACGGTGGAGACATGGGAACATAGAAGTATGGAAGTATGAAATTGTACAAGTACAGAGGTGTAGAAGTATAGAAATATAAAATTGTAGAAGTATAGAGGTGTAGAAGTGTAGAGGTGTAGAAGTATAGAAATATGGAAACATACAAATATAGAAGTATAGAAATATGAAATTGTAGAAATATAGAGTTGTAGAAGTATAGAGCTGTAGAATTATAGAAATATTGAAATATAGAAACATAGGAGTACAGAAATGTATAACGATAGAAACATAGAAGCATAGAAGTATAGAAATATAAAATTCTAGAAGTATAGAGCTGTAGAAATACACAAATATAGAAATATAGAAGTATAGAAATATAGAAATATATAAATATACAGAAAAATTTCAAATCTACAACTAACCCAATTACCCACCGCCAAGCCACCAAAATTCCAACCCATCAGTCCCATCAATTAACCATAAGAAATGGTAGAACAGATGCCAGATCCAGTCGCAGCAGTGTAAACGTACCCCAACGCGATCACGTGCCCTCACGCTCACGTCCTCTTTGGCGGCAGGGTTACGACGTAACGTGGCCGTGCGTGCGCGCATCCCATTGTTGTAATAATGCACCTTCTTCCCGCTCTCCACGCCCGGTTGCCGGAGGCGTGTCGCGTTCCTAGGAAAGCTGCCCATCGATTTCACTACGATGGGTAATTTCCTAGCGCTTCACGCTGCATCACGTGCCCGCCGAGGGGACCGATCGGCCGCGTCAAACGCTCGCCGCGGTCAACCGCAAAGGGTATGGTTAGAGAGGGCCCCTCTTCGGTTGGCAGGGGCGAGATATTTTCGCCAAAATACGCGTTTTAGGATGACATGACCGCCATCAATGTCTCTCGGGCCAGACGGCCCTGTAATCTCCGCGGAATCAGCCGCCATCTTCTTGTCTGTCTCTTTATTAGCGCTAGACCAAGGAATTTATGCGTTCGCAGCCGGCACGATCGGGTTCAACATCTCGAGAACATAGATGAACCCTAACGAACTTTCTTTTCTCTTTTCGCATTCTCAAAGTTCAACGGTTCCGAACCTCTCGCATTCTTTCCAGAGATACTTCTGAACCCCGGTTAGTAGATATTGGAAATACTCCGTTTATCTTGTACCATTCGCTATTAATGACAAATTCGGATACCTAACATCAAATTCGTATAATACATTAATACGCGAAATATTGAAAAATAGTTTTGTTCGTCAATTTACGTATTTCTCTTTAAGTTAGCTTCCAAATGTATCTACAGCTCGTCAGGAAATGTTGAATATTTTCAACGAACTTTCGAGTTCAGATAACACTGAAACTACCGAGTATTAATACAATTAACTTCTAATCGCTATAAAAATGATAACAGATTATTTTCAGTTCAGCTAAACTAAAAATTGTAACCAGTCATTTTGACTGGTACAGTAGTTCTAGTGTTAGAGTTGAACTCTTCAGACTCTAGTTGCTTTTTATAGAATCTTCGCATTGTTTATATAACGTAACGTTCTTCGGCAGTAAAATAGATGAGTAAAATCCAAGTGAAACTGTTTTCATCACTTGGAACGTTCAACGCTTTCAACATACGAACAACCGCGAAACAAAGTCATCGAAACCAGCGATTCCAACTAGTACGGTAGCTCTAGCGTTAAGAATCTCCGAAGCATTCTCTAATAATGAATTCGGAAGTCTATTCGACTGCGCGCTGGCGGTGTCCTTCGCGCGCGACACACTTTATGAGTAGCGAGGATAACGGTGTCGTAAATATTTCTAATTGCGCATTATGGTGTGCAACAGGTAATTTTAGCAGCCGCCATTGGCACGCGCAGTGTAAACACCGCTATAGGCACGCCGCGGACGGACACCGCATGATACTGTAGCATGCATCACGCATAAACCAGTTGTAACACTTAAGTACATCCTGAGCAATCTGAAATCCTGACAAGCCGCGTTCAGCGAGGAATAAACTCATTTACGGATGCTTGATCGAGACGTAGAGCGTTCCATTTATTTCTTTCAAGGAAACGCTCTCCCTCGTGTCCATTTTTCTTTTTCGTCCTTTTCCCCCCGCCGGCCGCCGCGTTCCCTTGTAAACTATTACTCGCATTCCTCCGGTGAAAGGAAAGACGGGAAAACGAGGGGAGGCGAAGAGAAAGAAAAAAAAAACGAGAGAAGAAAAAACAACGGGAATTACAAGTGACAAGGCTGAAATTATGATTCCAAATACATTAACGCCGGTATTATTGCAACGGTTCCGCTGGCCGGTAATTACGTCCAACACTTAAACCATTTATTTAACGATCCACCGACGAGTGTTATGGTAATTGTACACGAAGGATTTAGAAGACTTTATTAACTGTATTCAGATTTAATTAGCTGAAACGGGACGCGCTGGGAATTCAATTGGATATTAACCGATCGATCCGCTTGACAATCGATTATAATTACTTCCGTTTTCTTCACATTCCACAGGCGAGGTGTTCCTTTGAATTAACCCTTTACAAGCCCGTGTAACTTTGAACTCACACATCGATAGACTAGGTTAAATTGATCTATTTAATTTTTTATTGCAAAACGACGGATGATATTACACGATTAATCAACTTGAACCTTTATACACAGGCGTTTACGTTCAACGTCATTGTAACTAAAGTTACAAAATATATTCGTTTTAATAAAACTATTAAAACTGAATACATTTTTAATTTGTGCGCATACGTTGATATTCATTAATTTCATACTGCGTAAATTTTATAATCACAATGTTCTATCGAACCACGAGCGAAATATTTTTGTGGCTGTCCTGTCCGAAAGGATACACTTTGTAACGCGAGCAAATCGAATTTCGACCTGCGACGAGGAAGATTCGTCTGCTGGCTGCTTTTTTGATATTCATTTTTCTTTTTTTCCTTTTCGTTTGTTCAGCACGGTTCAACTGGTACGCGAATAACAAGGATATTCATATTAGAACGATGTGTATAGTGAACAGTCATCTCGCCAGTTATCGAGGACGAGCTGAATTATTCGCGACGGTGTTCGTTGCGTGCCAATAAAACCGGGCACAATAAAACCGGGCGTGGAGAGGAGAATGAACCGATCGAACGCTTTGGCAGCCCGCGTCCGCGTCTATTATTGCCCGTTATCGCCAATCAATCGGCACGAAATTAATAAAGCGACTCGTCGGATGAATGGATGTCGGTCGCTCCAATTCGCAGTCACTTCTGTCCTATGACGCCGCGGAATTTCACAATGGTACCCTTCACGGTTTTCGAATAGACAGTTTCGTCGATCGCCGATGAACACGAGCGAGCAATTCAATTAAATCGCGTTATCGTCATCGATACACCTACCGAAACTAAATTAGAGTCTCGCGATCGCCGATTTGCAAAGTAGATCGACGGATTTTGCTCGTCGTTTATTCTTGGTCCAATTCGAACGAGTTCTAATTGAAATCTGATCAATATAAATGAAACCTTATCGCGAAAATAAATTCGCTAGCTAGCACAATACTTGACGCGTTAATTGTAAATATTACAACAGTGACAAAAATAACAAAATCATTTCTGCTGTTGTATAAATATTCAATTCGTTCAAATGCAGACTACATATTATTCCTCTGTCATCAATGACTATCTTGTAGCACACGTTGCCATAGAGTAAGACCGGAATTTTCTCTTCAATAAATTATTAAAAACAAAGTAGATCGATCGCAGTTCAGAAGGAAGTCATAGAGTAATAGGTCAAGGGTAAAATTTTCCTATTCTATCCTGCGATATTCTTCGATCTACATCTGAAAACGTTGACGAGTCGACGTCGCTTGCGGTTCGCAAATCACGCCGGCACTTCGCGCGACAGGTAATCCTGGCGGCCATAAATTCCACGAATCGAATCGGCGCGGTTCGCATGCCGATCACGTAATTCGGGAAACAATGTTAGGCGTCGATCGGCCGCGAAGATTTCGGCTGGCCGGTCACGTGGCTGAGGCAGACGGGACTGAAAGCCGAGACGGGACACGGTTCTTAGTATCCAGGATAGGCTTGGCTAATCGCTCGTAAATACGCAGCCGATGCCTCGCGCGCTGCCTCGCGTATTCGTAACCCATAAAGCGCGCTTGACTAGAATTTCAACCGGCCGCGTCGTCCCTCGACCTAATGTCGCAATCTTATCAGCCCACGGCCGAAGGGCCGTTTCCTAGTTCCTTATTAGAATCGCCGAATCCTCCGTTAACGCGTTAAGCGCCGTGTCACTCACTGGTGACTGACGCTTGTGAACGACTAAAAAACAATCGTAACGTACAAGACAACCGATGTGAAATAAAAATGTTTGATAAGGCAACTAAGTTGATAATAGTGTAACGCAAACGTTGCCATAATTCATAATTATTCTTACTTTTCATTGCTGCAGAAGACAAACTCTATGGGAAAACGCTTAAGATTTTCCAAGTAAGTTTTAACCCTTCGACTGAAGAATTTCGCGTCATCGTGCATTTCTAAGGGAGTAAACCGTGAAACTGGATCGAATTAAACGAAATCAGTCGAGAATAATCCCATGTATATAATATACGACTAACGGAAGATGTAATTGTTGAATTAGATTTCACCTACCCGAGATCTAAGCGAGTTTTGCCGCAATTATCGTTAATAACATTTGACGGGCAGCTGTGGGCGTGAACAGTGCACCGAGACGAAATTTCTCGAGCGCCAACGGTAGCGAAGGGGTTGTTTAATGTATCGCGAGATCGATTAATCGGAGAATCTTTTATAAAACTATCGATATTTCCGTTAATAACCTATTATTCTAGCGTCAGTACAGTACGAGCCTCTTACCAAAACAATATCGAATCGGTCGGAATGATCTCCACGGTCCGATTGAAACAAAATTCTCGCTCGGCGAGGCAGCTATCTCTCACTGCTATCCATTACAAATCTATCCGTTACGTCTGCAATATTTCTTTCGGCGTTACGCCGCGCGTTACATTATCCGGCACGTCCGATTCGCATTAATCTAGGCGTCTAAAAACCGGCCAAACAATTTCCGAGCGATTTTCCAACGATCCATCCCGTCCGCGTAATTATCGTTGACGTCCGAGGCTCGCATAACTCGCAACGAAACGCGAACCGATCCCGTCGGGTAGAATATTAACAGGTCGACGCCGGTGTACAATGAAATCGGCCGGTATCGGATCGCAGTTCCCGCGAGCGTCGCGCCGAAGGAAAGCGGCGTGGTTCTTCCTGGTGCGCTCGCCGGGCCCAGAAGGATGAGGTAGGTGTTGGCGGACGACAGTGAGCCGGTAAATACGTGGGCCGAGATCCAGGGCCTTTGCCAGTACCGGTCTTACTGGGAAACGCTGTTATCCGTGCCCCCGGGGCCCAAGGTGTACCGCAAGGACACCAAACTGCCGGTTTTTGTCCCTTCGCCCATTCTATCGTTCCACGGCCGGGACTTACCACCTTGACACGAGCTAAAAGCTCCCTTCCCCCTCCTCCCGCCCCGAACTAGCCCGCCGTATATTATTGCGCCGATAAACACGCCTACATCTTTGTCTCGCGGTGCTGCCAGGCGCCGTTTAGTCCTCCGCTGTCGCTTGAAATTAAGGGGCACGCGGATGAGAGCCTATGACGTCACGCCGCCGCGAGGCGCGTGACGAATGGCCATTTTAGCTGGACAACAATCCGAATATACGATTTTTCGTGTAAGCGCGTTAAGCCGATTTTCTGATATTTGAGGATTATTCGGAATTTTTGGGTAATAAGTGATGTTTGAGGTAGGACAGGATTTGTTTGGTTCTTGAGCCAGTGCTGAAATTAACCCTTTGCACTCGAATTTTTACTGGAGATATTCGAGATTTTCCGACGAGATACAGACGACGTTGCTTGAACCTGATCTAACGATAATCGTGACTGAGAGTCACTCTCGAGTGCAAAGTGTTACTTTAAAGAATCCATCAACGCTAGATCTCGTTTCCCATGAATCTCACCGGAACCTACATCTCGAGCATTTCGAGAAGCTGACGTCACAGGACACCACTCTGTTCCCAGTGTCGATGCGATCGGTACGCAAGCTCCTCGAATCATATAATCGGAACCGAGTCTGACCGATCAGACGAGAATGCCAGCTTCTCAACGCTCGACGCGTTACGCAGTCCAATTCCACACGCACGGCGGCCTACAAGCGTCCGTTCGCCAGAAGACGCGTCCAGCGGCCTATGACGCTAGCCTATTTTGACCGACTCGATATTCACGTTTCCGCGAGTTATCTGGGACGCGATCTGACGGCCGGCGTCGGGGAACACGGGCCCGGGGGCCCGTGGAAGTGGCGCGGACCGAGTGATGCATGGACGCGTACCAGTGTCCCCGCGCGCAGTATTCTTAAAGAGCGCTATTTATACCCCTGACTGCACCGGCTGAAAGAACGGCCGAAGGAGCGGGTTCCTCAATAAGGCAGCAGGTAGGCCGCGCAGTGATTCAGAGGCCGATTTTTCCAGCTGGACCAGACGACCGGTGGCTTCGCCCGCGGATCTCCGTCTCCGTTCCACCCCTCGGCCGGCTGTGACCCTTTCCCTCTCGCTCGCCTCCCCTCCCCTCCCCGGTCCCGCAACCTCGCCGTCCCCCCGCCTTTTTCCACGCATCCTTCGCGCCGCTAATCCCGAATCATGGATCTTGTTGTCACCTTGATCTCTCCCGGTTCGGAAGGGGATCCTTTAAAGGTGAACCGGGACAGGCCGAGACCGCGCGCGTGCGTGCACGATCGGGAGAAATTAAACCGCGCCCGATTAAGCCGCGTCGCCGCGTCCGACGCTGCCCGCCTGGCGCCCCGTTTTTGCTCGCCAAGGATTTTTGGCGCGGCGAGAGGAAGGTCGCTCGAGGACTGGCCACGCGGAACTCGGGCTCGCCGATCGGCAGTCCTTGGGATCCTCGACTACCGGGCGAGGCGGAATCGCCCGTTTTGGGCTTCTTCTTTTGGGATGGTGGAGGTGTAGCTTCTGCGAGAGGTTTGAGCATCGACCACTTCGATCGTATTTATCACCCTTTGACGCTGGAAGCTTGTTTTGGTAGTGTATTAATGGAGGATCAGTGGGTCTTTTCGTAACTGGTGCGAAATCGCGTTAGAATGTTGCTATCGGATGTCGAACTCTAAATTCGACGTTTATACAGTTGAAAATTTTTACTCACTCAGGTCTAGTGCTAAGTTGCTTACATGAAAAATAACCATCCATTGAGATACTACTAAATATAGTGTAATTCGTTAAGAAATTAGCGAGCACTTAACTGTATCGGTAGAACGTAGTGCTGAAGCTTCTTTATCTGATACTCCCAGTCGTCGCATCATTGCATCTATAATAATATATCTACCTCCACGTCACCATAAGAATAACGGTAAACAGAGCAAACGCGTTTCAAAAGCAAAACTCAGCGACGAGCAGCGCCGAATTTCAATATCCCCTTGGTATTTGTTGCAAGGTTCCGTGCAGCGGACACGGCAGGAGCAACGTCAGCAGCAAGAATTAGCGGAGTGTCTATTACCGTGTATCCCCGTTCCCGGATAACGAGTATGAACGTTCCCGTAAAATGCAATCGTTGCATAGTTTGCGCCGCGTTCTTAAAGGTTTCGCATTCCCGGCTAAAGCCGCGGAACGCCGTAAAGTGTTATCAAGTGCAGAGATTTCGCTCGGTGTACCGTTATCTCATTAGGCGAATTACCGAGGGAGCCTCGAACGTTTATCGGCGGCCCGATCGAGCTAATGATAGCCGATACCGACGACTGCTCGGCAAACCGAGAACACCTCGAGCGGCGTGGGCGTCGGGCACCTCAATTAACATCGGAATGGCATCGCCGTCGATTTCACGTGGGCGTCCGGTATCCGAGACACGTATCCTTTCGTACGTTTCACTGTCGTCGCCCGGCGCTGCAAGTGGCACCCGCGGCTCCCCCGATTTGTCCTCTCGCCGCGACCGAACCCTTCCGACCCGCGGATCCAGCGAAATCCGAGGAACGCCGGCGCAACCTCTGACCCAGTCGACGCTAGGACTGTTTCTCAACCCCATCAATGAAACGACGAACCTTGGCTGCACGTGCTTTCCACGTGAAAATTGATTCTGTTCGTTATTCGTAAGTGAATTCAAGATAATTATTTTAGTTGCTTCATGTCACTTCGTGTGCTTTCCACTTGAAAATTGATTCTGTACGTTATTTTGGAAACATGGCATGGAGTAACTAAAATAATTTTGTCTTCATAAGTGAATTTAATTGAACTTGTGATAGTACTATGTTCTTCATAACTGTATCTATAAAATTGCAAAAGTGTAAGCAGGAACGTCCGAGTCGAAGTAAAGTCGAAAAGTATTCTACTAGAAATGCTTAATGTTTCCTGATAAGATACACGCTTTGAAAGGAATTATCATTGATACTATATCTCTGAAGCTACAATTTCAGCGATGTATAATAAAGTTTTCTCGGAGCAATAGAGTGTAGATTAAACGTAAATCTAGCGTTAACACTGCAACTGCCGAGCAGTCGAATTGATCTTGTTTTCCCGTAGAAACTCGATCGAGATCTCGAGTGATTTGTAATTCAGTCAGCGGTGCAGTTTACATTATTTTCCGCGTCGGTTAATCTCGCCGCAACAACGAAACTATCGTACGAAGTAAATCCATTTGCGCATGCGTGATACTTCCTGCAGGGATTTTTGCCCGGCGAGGGGAACGGGAAAATAAAATTTCATCCTGCTCGCGCAATATTCAATCTCCCCTTGTATTTCGTTTTCTCCGTTTTCTCGTCTACCCGGCGCGCATAACCGAGAACGCAAAAGTATTTAATGAGCGGGTACAGGGTTTTCTGTTGTCAACTTCAAGCAAGTGTTGATACCGGTTACGAGGCTAATAATTGTAGGTTTTCATGACTGTTGATGGAAGAAAGGAGATGTTGCGTTTGCCTACTTCAATGTACTTCTTCATTAACAGTGTCTGCGCCGTCGCGGATCGGCCGCGGCTCGCTCGGTTTCGTTCGAAACTTCCTTTTTTGCCGCTTCCCTTATAACTTCTTGCCGTCCGACTGAAACGCACCGCCGAACGTTGCGCGAATTTCGTTCTCCCTCCGATAATCAGTTAGCTGCCGTTCAAGTTACTCCCTTATTATCGCAACTGTTACTGAAACGCCGGACAAATTAATACACACATAAAGAAGTGTTATTAAGTCTTTATTCCGATATTAACGCGAATTTATTCTGAAACGCGGACGATGCTTTGAACCTCTTTTAATTCCTTATTAGAATATAAATAACTCTTCACGCGACGGTGACTTCGTAACGGTATCAGACTCTATTCTCCGCTGTCCTCCTTCCTTTATACACCAGCGGATTAACATAAAATAGAAACTTCGCCCAAGTGTGTCCCTGACACATACGATGAAATTCGTGATACCTATAAACATTCTTAGTCGACGGTTCACGACCTGTTCGATATTCTCTGCTGCCGTTAGTGTTACCGTCACGCGACGAAATTAGCTGTTTTCCCTATGTTACTCCTACATTTCCCTTTACGTATAATAGTTGATTACAGAGGAATAACATTCATTTCGAATTCGAATTAATCAAGCAACACAGATATTTACTGAATCACATTGAAAATCTTCACGAGCCTCGTTATCGTAGGACAAGGGGTTAACCAAACCCCTAAGAACCTCGACGCAGTCCCCGTCACACACCCCCGAAAACCGGGGAACGATCACCGGTGCCCAGCGCGTTCGCGCGTTCCGAGAAGCCGAAGGTAGCGGCGAGCGCGGCGATTACCCGGTTCGCTGAATAGAAGGTAAGACCCGTGGCGTAGCGCGGAGTAGTGGTAGCCGGCGCGAGAGAGCGCCTTCCGTCCGGTCGCGCGGCGTCCAGGAAAAATCCGTGGGCTCGGGGTGGAGAGAGAGAGAGAGGATATCCGATCGTTCGCGGGATCGTTTGCAGACCGCTTACACCGACAGATGGGATTATCTGATCTTGAATCTAAGCCGGGACGGCTCGGCCGCGTATAATTGCCATCGCCGGCCGAACGAGCGCAGAGGAGAGCCCCGCTCGCTAGAGCCGCGAGAGTATAGCCCTTCTTTTTCTACCCACGGGTTCGTCGGCTGGCTTGGCCAGGCCAGGCCAGGCCTGGCTTCCACGGGCCCATCCGTTTACCCGGCCGGTTCGTTGGTCGGATCCGTTCGTTCCTCGGCGGCAGTCCTGTTGCTGCTGCCGCTGCTGCTGCTGCTGCTGCCCGGCCGTCGTCGGTTGCTGCCGGCGTTCGTTGCTGCCGCCTAGCCTGGCCAGGGCCCCCGGCCGACTGGCCGGCAGCCCGGCAGGCCGGCCTGGCTCGTTCCCCAGCCGGAGTCAAGGCTGTGAACTGGGAATGTGCGTGCAACTATGCTACCTAGACCTTTTATTCCTCGTGGTATCCGCCGCCTTCCCTCGCCGTGGCTTATACGCGTCGGCAACGGCCATCTAGTAGTGCGTCCGCATGAATCTACGCCTGGCTCTCGCCGCTACCCCCACCCCGTTCGCCTCCGTCCACGTTTCTTCCGTTCTCCACGCGGTTCCTCTCGTCCCTCCTTCGCTTTTCTCTGTCTCTTTCTGTGTCCTCGTTCGCTCTTTTTTCTTACTCGGATTCCTCGGAGTTTCCTCTTCTTTTCCATTCGGCTATCCTCTTGTTCTTCTTGCTTATCTTCGTCTTGCTCGTTTTCTTCCTATTGCTCGTCTTCTTCTTCTTCTTCTTCTTCTTCTTCTTCTTCTTCTTCTTCTTCTTCTTCTGCTTCTTCGATCGTTTGTCCCAGTCTCCTCCGTCCGTTTTCCCTCCACTCCGTCCGCTACCTCTTATTCACCCCTCCTCCTACTCTTCCTCGTTCCTACCGCTCTCATCCCTCTTGATAACGATCTTCCACCGGCCATGCCGCGCGCGGGACTTTTATAAACCCCCTGGCACCTGTCCACCCAAGTAGATAATAACGCTGCCGCGAATCCCGCGCCGCAGCCTGATTGCCTGACTGTTACCTTAGCTTGCCTACCTACCAACCTACCTACCTACCTACCTTCTTACCTACCTACCTATTTTCCTACCTTCCTACCTTCCAACCTTCTTGCTTTCCAACCTTCCTGCTTTCTTATCTTCTTACTCGCCGTATCCCCTTGTCCCCCTCTGTCGCGGGGATATCTCCTTTCGAGTATCCGCGCGACTCGACCCATTCCGCTCGTTTGATAGAGTCTTATTCCTCCTCACAATTTCGGACTGTCGAGCGTGATCGTCACTACTGACGCTCCGACTCGCAGTTTCACGTGGAAATGCTCACGCGAGCATCTATCGTCTTTCTACCTTTTCATCGTCACTTTTATTGACTGTGTAACGAAAAAGTTAACTCTAAGTTCGCCGGTCATTTTGACCCATTTCAAAGTTCACCAGGAAAATCACAGAAACCATTTATATTTCCTTCCTCCTCTTGAACTGTCTATCCGTACATCCCATAGTTTCATTAATAAGATCATCATATATACATTTTTAAAGTTTTTTTAAGAAAACGTGTGATATCCATAAGTCTGTTCATATAAGAAATTCAGAGCCAGTGTTAACCCCTTGAAAAATCTCGTCATTCTATCTATATCAAACTTCTATATCTAACCCTTCGTACTCCAGAAGTTTGTCATTAGAAATACTCAAGATTTTCTAATGAAATACCAACGACATTCTTTCAAACTGACTTAACGAGAAATCGCACTTAAATTAAAGAGGCTGTTTTATTTTAATATTAAATGTCAAACTCTAATTTTGCTGTGTCAAATCAATTGGCGACTGAGAGTCACCTCTCGAGTGCAAAGGGTTAAAACATAAAATTGCATGCAACCGATTTAATTACTCAAATAGCAAGAGATCACTATATAATTCCCTATATTATAATATTTCTGAGTTCAAAGTGCAATTTAGCTTGCCGTGCTGAAGGGTCCGATCACTTTAAAGACTCCCGACCGCGAAGGGTTAAAAACGGAAGAGCGCAGTTCGATTATCGAGCCCCGCATACTTTTCTATCAACGACAGCTACCATGATCGATAGTTTATCAGCTCCCCCGACACTTCGGCTCGATTTAATCGCCCCGTCGTTTTGTCTCTCGTCACGGTCCCTCCCGTTCGCCCCGTCTACCATCGGGAGATCGACGAGCTTACGGTGTTCGTTTTGTTTCTGTTTTCAGGTGAGCCTGGCTGACCGAGGAGCGGCGCGCACCGGACCGCGTGTCACCTGCGCGTTTTATGACCGCTTGTCATCGACGCGTGTGGCGCGCACCGCGTCGAATCCGTCGACGACCACCGGGAATCTTTGCCTCGCCCGCGCCGCCGCCGCGGAAAACTGTTCGATCGATCGAAAAACTCCTCGTCCCGATCCGTCGGAGCTTCTTTCGCGACGTTTCGACGCGCTGGAATTGCAGAGGTTAACAGTTTGTATGGACGATTCTTTCTTCCATCGCATTTCCCCTCGGAGATCTCGATCGAGCATAAATCTCATCGTACTAAAACTACCGAGTTAAATTGACTTTCTGAAATTCCCCTGTAAAAACTTCTACAGTGTATCTATCGAGATTCTAATTGATTTACGATTCAGTTTGCGTACTGCTGGATCAAATCCTTTAATTATCCTACAGAGAAACGTTTATCTATTTGATAATTGTACAAAATCGGGAATAGGTCATTTTGGCTCGTCTAGTAGTTTTAGGCGCCATTATAATTAATTTATTATCAACTTTTCAGAGAGAAGAAACCTGTATTCATTAGCGTAAAGGTTAAATTCAGTGAAATGTCAACACATTTCGATATATAGATAACTAAAGTAAACCATATGAATAATTTTCTCTAGGACATAAATTTCTCAAGTCAGATTCGACGGAAGATACGTCTAGAATTCTCGAGGCTCTTCGTAATTGCTCAATATTCGCTTTTTCACTGGTCGCCTTAATATGCATTTAGTGGTTCCGCAGGGAAGAATGCGGAGAACGGGCTTCGTTAGCAACAAAGGATCTCTTCGACGTTGGAAACGCTGCGCGTCCCAGTATCGCGCGCCGACGGTTGCCCATTAGATCGTTCCAGTTGCATGAAGAATGGCGGATTAGCCAGTTCCATCGGTTATTAGCGTTTAATGGAATCCGGTCGAAGCGTGCAGGATCGCGGGTCGTTACCGTTTATCGGTTATTTAATTGAATAAAGGGAACGGAAGCCGTGTCGGAGCCGGCGTTACGTTTCATCCTCGCCGTTCGGAATCGTCGGCGATCGATCCTGCCGTCGCGTAACATCGCGTCCAATCGTGTTTCTTAACGCGCGGTCGGAATGCCGCGTTAGCATGATCGATTATGCGATTAGGAAACCGTGGAATCGGACGCCGCGGATCCATTATATAAACCGTACGTTCGCGAACTGGGCCGCGGCTCGGTTGCGACGTCGGTGTCCCAGTTCCGCGGAACGCGATCGTCGATTCTAATTAATCGCTCGAATCACTTTCGATCTTATTCCGCGAACATTCCGCGGCGTCACTTTTACCGATAAACCTGTTCATTAACGATCGCGCTCCGCTCGCCTTTCTAGCCGACGCTCGATGACCGTGATAATTCAGAATTGAATTGAATTGCCCTGCCGGAGATTCATCTTGAATATTTGAAAAGGTTACCGCTCAAAAATATTTCGCCGCTTTTAGGTGGAACGAAATTGCGACACGTTCAACGCCGCTCCGTTGACATTTCAATTTCTGGCGTAAACGTGTCATTATACTTCACGCCGCACGAGGATTCCGCGTCCTTGTGGATCTGGAATCGAAGTGTAATTTGAATTATACTCGAGATGTTTGCTAAAAAATCTATGCAGTACAAAATTAATAGATCATAAATAAATTAATAGAATACAAGGGCCTACTAAGTCGCAAACAAATGATTTAATTAGCCAGATAGCAAGAAATCTTCACGCAGTTTCCTTTTTCCCATTAATCAAGCAATCGACATCTAATTTATCTTCATCTGCCGGTTTTGGTCATTTCAAAGAATCTTCATCCTCAAAGGGTTAACACAATCGGATTACGCTTGAACCGTGTCCAGAGCTCGTGAATCGCGGTGACATCACGCGAAGGAGAACGCGAGCGAGGCGAGTCGCGCCGGACAAAAGGTGTAACGACCACGGCGAAGAATGAAATCGTAATCGCGACAATGACGACGGCGGCGAAAAAAAGGATGGAACAAGGAAGGGGTGGGGGGATGGAGAAAAAGGAAAAGGATCAACGGCGGGAGGGTAGAGGAGGGGAGGGAGAGAGATTTTCAGTCTGGTAAAACGTAGCTCGTTAACGGTCATACACCCGTGGCCGATGGTTCTTGACGTTCGTAGAATTCCATGGAGACCTTGATGCTTTTTATCTTCGCTCACTTAGTCCTCCCTCTTACAAAGAGCGGCCACTTCACCGTTCCGCGGAACGTAAAAGATCGCGGCGTGCGATCACCGCGATATACCATTAAGGGTGTCCGAACGCACGTGGATTATATAGTTTCCGAGGACTCGCGTCCCACGTTCTGCGTTCCTCATTTTTCTGGCCGGGTCATTAACGTTCTTTAATCGTACACTCATTCAAGGACCCGTCAAATCGGATTTTTCTTGCCCGGCCCGCCGGTTAATTGTCTAGCCGCGCTCCGGGGACCCTCCTCTATCCGAATTGAACCCTCGCGGTACGGAGAGTTCGTTCACCCGCTCGTTTACTTTGTACCGCGGGCGAGCGTTAAGTAATTATTCCGTAATTACAGGGGACGATCGAGAGTGAAAGTGCGTAATCAGCGGTGTTCTACGAACGCGGGATTCAACCCCCGGCGAGTTCTTCGCTAGGAATATTTAACGTTTCATACGTTTTTCGTATTTTTCGAAATTGAGTAATTAGGAAGTATATATAAATTGGGATTTTCAAGAAAATGAAACTCATTCGGCAACCGAGTACAATTACCTTCAGTCTCCGCATAGAGGAATCCCATGTAAACCTGATCGATTCGATTTTTCCGTGAAACAATCCCCGCCATAAAAAAGCCGAACAGAAGAAAAAGGGAGAGACAAAAAGGAGAGTATTTACATCGATTTCCAGAGCCCGCTTACGACTCCAACGCCATTTTTCCCGGCAACATTAAATTTCCTAGCCGAGTGACACTAATTCCCGTCCCCCGGTAGATCTCGTCCCATAATTTCCAGCCGTTACTGTTCCGAACCTAATTTAACATCCCGATATCCCCCCTTATAAGCGGAAACCATACTTTTATTGAAAAGGTTCGATCGGGACGCCCGTAGGCTCCGCACTTTACGACGGCTGATCTAAATATCCAAATACATATCGACGGTTAGGGGTGCCCCATCGGCGACGTAACGACACCGCAATTCCCCGAGACGGAACGGTTCCAATCAGGCCAGGCGGACCGATCCAATTAGCGCCGGCCACGTCGAAACGTCTGTCCGCCGCTGAAATCTATTCGTCCATGTTACTTTCCCGGGCTCGGCCGGCCGTTCCAGGAATTTAGTATACGCGCGACGGTTCACCGTTAATTACGTTGCTCGAATTACGCCGCCCCGCGCGCGCTGACTTTGATCTGGGAAAGTTTCGCGTAGCGGCGCGCCACGCCGCCGCGTTTCCCTCTCCGCGGAATGCGGGCCCCGAGCCGGGAAGGACGCGCGGCCCTCTCGGAAACGGTTCTGGGAGGCTCGACCGGCCGATCGTTGTCGTTTCGAGCGACCGTATCGACACTGCGCTCACGGATCGCCTCGATTCCGTGCGTGTCCAACTTTTTCTAATGTTTCACGGACGTTCGACGATCGCCGCTTTTAACCCTTAACCCTTTGCGGTCCGAAGTGCTCTTGGTTTCTCGCTTTGAGACTCGCGTCGATGTTAGTTCATTCAATTACAGCTTAATGTGACGCATTTATTTATTCAAGAATATTTGGGAGTCATTGAAATGGTACAGTTGTGATACTACAAATAGAAAAAATTGTTAAAACAGGTAGAGGTTGCAAGGAAATAGAATGTCGAGTCTGACTCGACATAGGACTGCTAAGGGTTGAACGACCGGTGTTACCTCCTTGCCTTAAAATAATGAAGACTTTGAAGGGAAGTTGAGGAATATTACACGAGTCTTTGGAACTCGAATGGATTATTCTTTTGTCGATTGATATACTTCCGAGTGAACTTCGATATAGAACTTGCATAGAACGCCTTATTGGCGAAGGTAGATAAATATATAAATTATTTTACTTAGTCAAGTAAATCTTAACCTTGCTGATTATATAAGCGTGGCTAATCAGGTGTTGGTAATATTAAATATTCTAGATAATACATAACCTACGCGTCTACAGTGTCAATCCTCGCATCCCGAGTCCCGATTTTCAGTCGCGTCCGGCCACCCTATGCTATCCGTCTTCCACGCTCGTTGTGTAACCCCGCTCGCCGGGCACCCGGAAGGCAGACAGAGAGAGCGACAAGTCGCGAAGCGATGTGTGCACTTTCACTGTCGTTGCTCCCCTTTGTGAGCCGATCGGCGCGGATCCCTGTCCCCCGTGCACACTCGCTCGCTCGCTCGCTTGCTCGCCGTTCGCTTTTTCCTTCGACCGTCGATCCTCTCTGATCGATGAACCGTTGCCTTCCCCGCCTATCGCTTCCTCGGAGAAGTTTATTAGTCACGTCCGGGCGACAGGTGCACCACGGAAATGGATATCGATCGTAGTTTGCGATTTCTGTCTTTCACGGGAGGCGCTGCCGAGCTCGAAGCCCTTGAACGTGTTCGGTGCTCCTTCTATGGGGGTCGGGAGAGTTACTTTGTTCTTTTTATTGCGTTTTACCCCTTGTAACAACGTGTCGGTGACGATTTTAAACGGAATTTAATAAGCATATTACTCGATTCTCTTGAATTTGAATGAAATATTATTCTTGTCATTAATTATTATACTTTAGAGTAGACACGAATATGCTTAGAATTTTTGTCTTCATGTCCTTATTATTTTGTAAGTGTTTACGCCGATTTTGAAAGTGTTTTACGCCGAAGTGAAAAGTGGGAAATCTCTCCATTCGGTTGGCTAAACGTTAAGTTGCGGTTATGTTCACCGTGAAAGCGTTGTTCGAATCGCGAATTTTCGGTCGCCGGAACACAACACGAGACTTTATTCGCGAGTGTTTCAAGGGACATTGGACAGCCGGTATTCGTTTTCTCGTAATTTCACGCTCGACGGCGGCGTTCGCGTAATGAGGTTCTACACGGCCATAAGTGTTCGGCCGCTTTCGCATTGCTGGAAACGCGTAAGCATTAACGCCCAGGTCTACCGTCGTGCCTGTCAAAATGTCGGCCCCGGTATTCTCGTTTCGCAATTATTGTATTACATTTCCCTACGAATACCATTCCGTTTTCCCTTTACATGCTTCCTACGCGCGTAAGCGTCTCGGCGCGGTAATGCGCGTACAAGGTGGCGTCGCGGAAAAACAACAGGCGATTTCGCGTGTCCGTGACGCAACGGGCTTTCAGCGGGCTCGCCTGTTGCAATCGCTCTATCGGAATCGCCACCGGACAGCGAGACGAAAGTCGGCGCCTTGTCTCTTTTTCTTTCGCTTTTACATAACAGGGTTGTTACGGCCGGTCATGAATAATTCCCGCTAAACGAGCCGGCGAGAACGCGCGCACCCCGGTAAAAAACAGACGAAACTTCGCGTGACACGCTGCCCTCCTCTGCGACTCGCTCTGCCTCGAAGGGATCTTGGGAAACGCGGTCGCGCACGCTCCTCGTAAAAACACGGCTGCCCGTTCACCGCTTGACCCGCTCGGTGTCTTTAAAACACAGTCGCCAGCAGTCGAAAATTCTTTTCGATTTATATTGGACACTTTGAAAAATAATTCTTGTCTCGCGAGACCTTATTTCGAGGTGTAGAAATCAACTGGCACTCGTGACGTCATAGGGGCGGAGACAGTCGACTGAGTAATCCAATCGCGAGTCCGGAGACGGCTCGTCGCGCGGCTCGATTGGGCGCGAGCGCCTCAGCCAATCAGGCGCTTTGACTCCGACCATTCAGAGGAGAGTGCCAAGTTCGATGCAACGGATACTTCGTATGACAATTGTATGGTGTCAAGCAAGGAATACTAAATACCAAATTGCCCCGATCGAAGTTTATAAAAATCTTCATGCAATTCAACCAAATGATTTAATATCATATTTCTTCTATTTTGAGTATTTTTACCATGAAATCGTGCGGTATTCAACGTGTTAAGGTCAGAAAATAACTTGAAAACATTTCTATATTACTTATAATGCTAACTAACGCGATGACATTCAGCTAGATGAACCCGCAATAATAATGCAATTCAACCAAACGATTTAATATCATATTCTTTCCATTTCAAGTATTTTTACCACGAAATCGTGCGGAATTCAACGCGTTAAGATCAGAAAACACCCAGAAATCGCCTGAACGTTAGCTTCCGTTCGAATAATTCGCGTCAGCGATCCCGCGGGGGGCGCAAGGGACACGCGTGTGGCTTAATTCGAGCACGTTCCCATTGGCAGATAAATAATGCGCCGTCAACGGCGAAGAATTCTGCAGCCGGCGCGCGCTCGTTCTCTCTCGCGCGGGGGAACACGGTTTCAGGGATCGCGGTGAATTATAGCGTACGAGGGTAACACGGGAAAAAGCGTGGAACAAGGTGCAAGCTGTTGCACCTTGCGATCGACTCCTCTCGCGGGCGTCAAAGTGAATTAAGCGTCGACCGGCGGGGATTATCCTTGTAACGGCGGGGACGCGTAAGCCGGTGGATGAGCCTTTGTCGAAGGAAGACATTCCTGAAAAAGGGGGGTAGAACGAGGACGGAATAATCGAGACCGGCAAGAAGTCGTGACGAGCGCCGGAGAGAAAGGAGGATCCTACCGCGGGTAGAGACCTTTAAGATCGTAGAGCGGAGGCATATCCTCCGAGCGCACCTACAGGGTGTTTCAGAAACCTTACGTCTGCCGGACAGTTTTTTTTCCTTGGTTCCATTTTTTCGTTACTGGAACGTGCGAAACGTTTTGGTCGAGCAGTAAGCAGTACGTCTTGTCGCATTATGCTAAGTTGTTTTGAAATATGTCACTCTACGAAATGATCTCAGGATCAGTGTAACAGATCCTTTCCTTAAAATCTCGAAGATCTTAAGTAGAATCTAACACGAGTATTACTCAGTTTCTATAAATTCAAATGAAATATTATTCTGCTATTGAATATTATACTTTAACCCTTTGAACTCTGTAGGCTCCAATATTGCACCAGTAATATTAGATATTTCAACGAATCTTAAAGAAACTACCCTATGAGTATTAGATTTTTCACACATCCAAATTTTCCACTAAGAAGGGGAATGAAAGATCTAAGGAATGTTATAGCATTTTCCACTTTCGCTAGGGATACTATAAAAATTAGTCACAGATGATGATTAGTTACGAAAGACATTGGAATTTTTGAAGATGCTTGCTGTCTAACTTTAGATCTCACTTTCGAATAACAGTGCAAAAGCACTTAATCTCCCATGGAATAAACGTTTGTAAATCTAGCGTTGAATGAAAGGTTCTCTATCGCAGGCCATGGTGGTTGTGACACATATTTCTGGAACACCCTGTAGAGCCGCACCGTACAGACACGTCCCGCGGACGTAACACTTGTGTTCTCGAGCAACCAGCCTCGCTCAAGGAAGAACGCTCCGATGTTCGGCGAAGTATGTGCATACACGTGCTCGATAAGTGGACTGCGGATTTTTAAGCGAAATCATAATTTCTCCGAGTAATTTCGAGAAACAGGGGTTAAGCAGAAACTGATCCCTGGGGAATTTTAGCGAGCCGGATGCTACGTAATAGCGCTCTTAAGTGTATGCACTCACATGTTTGTCGTAACAGGGAACCAGTATCTTGATAAGGAAATGGAAAGCGTGATTAATAATTCGAGATATTTTTATCGTCGAGAAATTCGAATTCAAAGTTAAACGAGTCGCTCCATAACCGATGTAACTTGAGTCCAGAAAGAAAACTTAAGAAATTCATGTTTTGGCTTTTGAAGTGATTAAATAAGAGATTAAATAAGAAAAATTGAGCGAAGTCTTGGCTTTCGAAATGATTAAATGACGTAATCAGAAGCTATAAGAGAGGTCAAGTTAGGGTAAAGTCTCGAATTGTTAAGAAAAAGCGAAGGAAACATCGAGAAATGAATTCTTCAGAGTCGATAGACTTGTCTGTGCTTTTCCTTCGATGCGTTTGACGTTGACGTTGTCACAATGTAGTCTGGCTTCACAAAGAAAAGAGTCAGCTTTCGATTCGGTCGGACGATCGGTGGTCGCGTGTTAGTTTTACGAAGGCCGGAGACTGCGACGCGCATCGGGCAATTTTCCCGGCGGAATGATGCACGATATAGGCGGCGTGCTTGCACGAACTGGGTCAATTTGATTGACGGCAGAAATCTGCAGCGGCCGAGCGCGGGAATTCTGGACGCGAGCATCGGCGAGAGGGTCCACGGGTACGGACATCTCGTCACCCAAGGTAATTCACGACTCTTCGTGGTGGTGGCATTTTTTTCAGCTCCTCGAGCAATCTATTTTTCATCGAACAGAATAGTCGCCCCGGGAGGGAAGAGTTGAGTTATTAGACGTTGACGTGCGATGTCGTCGCGTAAACTTTCAACGAATATTTTAACAAGCATAAAAATGGTAACAATCGATTTTTGTATGGTTTTTCTATATATTAATTGTAGCATTGACCATTTACGAACGAATGTCGAGATTTTGGATAGACCTTTGGATGATGTGACCGATGTATATCAATCGCTTAATTAACCCTTTGCACTCGAGAGACTCTCAGTTACCATTTGACTTAATTTGCAAAATTATGAAGTCTTATGTATAATATTAAGCTTTGCATGATGCATCGATATATGGAATATTGAAATAAAACAACTTCACAGAAATAAAGTCACAAGCAAATGATTCAGATACTCAAACATCAAAAGATCAGCACATTTCCTTTCTATTAATTAAGCGATTGATACAATTTAGCTTCACCTAGCTTCGTATCAAAGAATCTTCTCCGCAAAGGGTTAAAGCGAACACTTCGAATCACTTCGAATCACTTTAGATACTCGATGTATTCAAGACACGAATAACTGAGAAATAAGAAAACTGAGACACGCGATTTTAAAGGGGACAGTTGTTCTAGTGTTAACGAGCTCTGAAAGATCTCCATCCTGTCCCTGTTCAGTACTCGAACAGTCGTTCGAACAGTATTCCAGTTCCGTCGAACACTCGGTATAAACACAATAATATACTACCGACTCCCTCGATCTCAGCGGAGCAGCCGAAGTAGAGTTTTCCCTCGAAATCAATTTGAGGAACGAATTCCGAGGCGGCCGGCGTCGACTCGCGGCGATCCGTGATCATCAGCGGCTCCCTTAACGCGGTCTCCCTTTCCGAGATTTCACGTCGCGAAATAAAGGAGACGAATTAAGATCACGCATCCCCGAGCCCGTCCTTATTTTAATACTCGTCCCAGCCGCCGCCGCCGCCGCGGTGGACTAATCGTCCGAACGTAACGACGGACCCGCGAAGTTCCTCGCTAATTTATAATAATTAGAGCCGCGTCTCCGCCGGCCCCGTCAGACCCCATCTAATTTCTCGTCGGTGAGCTACGCTAACTCGGTGATTATTTGCTTGCTCCGGGATCCCCTGTAATTTCGCCGAAGTGCCTCCACGCACGTAAGGGATCGTGCGGCCGCGGTTTTCCCTCGTCCGCGGGACCGGAACGATATCGCTCCCTCGAGCAGATTGAGAAAAAACCCTGATTTTCGAGCTGCTGAGAGTATTGTGAGCCTGCGTAAACTCCGAATAAATTGTGAGTACTCGTTCATTCGGAGGTGAGTGGACTGTATCTCTGCCGGTGTCGGAGTGTTGAATACGTGGAGATCCTAGTCAATCATTGAATGTAGTCGAGAGAAAATGTGTAATGAAAGAAAGTGTTGTTGAGTCTCTAAAGTCTCGTTGTTGACTGTCACTTGAGTCTCTAATATTCGGACATCGTGAGCTTTTGCAGAGGATTCTTTGAAATATAGGAAACCCTCAGATGGAGCTCAATTAAAGATTGATCGCTTAAACAACAGAAGAAATCGAATTCGCGTTTCGAAAATCTTAAAACTACCATAAACTCTAGATACTGCTTTAACATCAACGATAGAATGTTACACTATAATTGAAAGATATACCCTGCTCCAACATTACAAGTCCTACACGAAACTTCGGACGAGCCGAACTGTCAGCCGACAAATCAACCGTAGCCCTCGCGTACCACCGAATTCCACGTAAAATTCGCGTGATCCGGAAGCCCGCGACAACGGGAACGTACGTTTCACTCGCGACGACGCGATAGCCAGTAAATCTCGGCCTCGGCGCGAATTAAAGGCCGCGGCGCACGCGATGCGGCCCGCTCCCGTCTGCCCGGCCCGCCGAACGACATCGGATATCCCGGCCGGATAAAGCGTAGATCATCGGCAGAAATCTGCACACAAAGGCCGATTTCCTGTTCGCGAATAGATTCACGGCGCACTTTCACCGGTCTGCTGGCTTCTCTATCTCTCTCCGTTTCATCAGGTTAGCTGTATCTTGGTCTCCGTCGTTCGAACGGATCCTCTCTCATCGGGGCGGCCAACGAACGTCCCGCGGCGAGGGCACAAGTGTCCGGACAAATTAAGTGTTGCCCCGACAACGGGCCTGAAACACGCGTCCACGCTAGAATTACATCCACCGATACCGATCTACATCGGATTTGAATAATGCACCCGCCGGTTTCTTCCGAGCCCGGGAATAACCAGTCCCAGGGGCGGCGGCCGTTCCGTTTCGACGCGTTGCCGCGCGTTAACCCCCTGTCCTGTGATATCGTGTCGGCCCCGTGACGGAAATGGTCGGCTTTCGAGAAGTCCGAACGTTAGTCACTCCGTTCGAATGTAAATTAACCTTTCAGCTGCGGCTGGGATAGTTTAGAAGCTAATGTACGAGGTTCGGCGGTCTGTATATCGTAAACGGAGTGTCGCTATCAATTTGAGACTTTGGATTTCCCGGTAGGTTCTCGGTTCTTAGTATAGAAAAGGTAATCTTATTCTAAAGCATGAAATCTTGAACTCCTCGTGTACTAATTAACAAGAAATTGCTTCTTCAGCTATTCGAAGTGAACGTTAACGTATTAACACTGGAACTATCGAGCATTTCATACGATTGAAATGTAATCGCTATGAATATCGTAGCAATAGATTATTCTAGGTTTCTTCAGACGTTCGTTATAGTATTCAGGTGGAACTATTTATTTTCAAAGTCATTTTGAGTATTCAATGCTTCGAAGATATCAATAATTGCGAAACAGTGAAACTGAAACCAGTCATTTTGACTAGTAGTTCTAGTGTTAAAGTTCCATGGTCCACTGACTAGTAGTTCTAGTGTGAAACTTCCATCGTCCACTAACTAGTAATTCTAGCGTTAAACTTCCATCGTCCACTGACTAGTAGTTCCAGTGTCAAACTTCCATCGTCCACCGACTAGTAGTTCCAGCGTTAAACTTCCATCGTCCACCGATGTCACTCCATCATTTCCGGGACACGCGAGACTATTCGAATCCGCGAACACGGAGAGCCGGGGGATCGAGGATCCGCCGATGAGGGGCTAGCTGGGAATCGGGACGAGGTTCGAATACCTCGCCGCTAATGATCTCTCTCGCGGCGGGCACAGGAAACGCTGCCTCGCTGCGCGGTGAGAGATTTCAAAGTTCATTGCCACGCGCGCCTGGCATCGTTAGTCCCCGGCCAACCTTCACGGATTTAAAAGACGGTACATCACGCAGCCAGCGGGCCCACATCCGCCGCGGTTTGTCATATCTTTATTATTGCCCTCGCTTTAATGCGCTTCCGCGGCGTGTTCCGTTTTCTACGGAGCTCGCTGCTCTTTTTTTTCCGACCCGTTTCCAGCACGAGCGGCGGGATCGTCCTCGCGGACGTGAAATTTCTCGGCTTCCGGGCCATTATTACGGGGCCCGGCAAAAAACGCCGCAGATAACGTTCGCCGGGGACCGGTCGGGTTACTTTCGCGAACGATTCCCCGATATCCCTTGGGAACGGGGGAATAGTAATGGAGGATCCCTCGGAGACCGGGGGAAGCGTTGATGAACGTTTCTGTGTTAGGGACATGATACGCGAAGTTGAATTGTTTAACCCTCTGCACTCGAGAGGTGACTCTCAGTCACCATACAATTTGATATACCAAACTCATAAAGTTACATATAACATTAAGCTTCTTGCAATCCACGAATATTTGAAATATTGAAATAATAACTTTGCCTCTTAACTTATTTATCTTCTGTCATTCGATTCGTTTTAAAGGATGTCATCTAGAACTCATTGGAAACTGTTGAATATTTCTAGAGAGAAACTTCCGAGCGCAAAGGGTTAATAGGGTTTCACTGGTTTGTTTGCCTGTCGATGCTTGAATATACCGGGTCACTTTGTTGGATAACTATGTTTATGTTATAGTCGTATTCATCGTATCGAATTCACTCCTTTTCTCAACAATTCCGTTCTTTTTAGACACTAGCTCTTTGATTACCCCATCACAAGACTGACAAACGAACGTGTTAGGAACAGACTTTCTATTTCTTTCGTTTCGAGACAAAAACTCTGGTACATAATTGACTCGCTCAGACGCTGACGCGGTTAAGTCGACTTCTCGATATTTCCTGGTTTCCAATTTTAATGGAGTAAATATTCTTCTCAGTTATTCAAGGATTTACTCTCTTCGTTTCCGTTAGCTCAAAAATCCCTTCGTATAGCTTCTGAATATGAACAATCATTTCAGAAGTGGAAACATGAATTTTCTCAATTTTCCATCAACCACTGAGCGACTCAGTTACGATCGCGATCGATAGTTTTCCGTCGTTCGCGAAAATACTTGGTATTCTTTGGAGGGACGCTGGTAGTTGAAGTTCCTTGACCCGCGCGTCCTTCGCGAAACCGCGAAGGTATAAAGGAGTTCGGGAGTTAGTCGGTCAGGGGGTGAAGAAGAAGCGGAAGAAAAATGTAGCTTGAGGAGGCGGGATGGAAGAGGAGAAGGAAAGGAGATCGTCGAAAGACGACGGCCCGGTTTGACGAGGGGAAACGAGAAAGGGGGGCCGTTGGCCGTAACATTACAGAGGAGCCTGCTGAGTGAGATATTACCGCCGTCATAACCTCTAATAACTACACAGAGCCCTTTATAACGCCTCCCAGTGCCTCATTGTACCCACGGTGGTAGGCTTCCCTTGTCTCGCAGCGTAATGTAGGTAAGGCCACGGCCAGGCCTGTACTTTCAGATGGTGCCTATTACATGCTCTATGTACTCGCCACCATCGAAAGTCGCCGGGGACGATCGAAATGGGAAGTAGAGCGTGCCAGGATTCCTCGCCGCGGTTTCTCTGCTCGTTTTCAGATCGTTTGATGGCTAGGTTAAGAACTCTGCAGCTGACTGTCAGTTTTCGTCATTTGTCATCTTATTTTCGATGTGATTCGTTATTTGTTGATACTATTAGGTGCAACTGGTGAAAATTATTCACGAAACGGAAGATGTCAGCTTTCGAAAGTATTATTAGAGGATCGTTTGATGGCTAGTTTGAGAACTGTAGAGCTAACTGTCAGTTTTCGTCATTTGTCATCTTGTTTTCCATGTGATTCGTTATTTGTTGATACGGTTAGATGTACCTGGTGAGAATTACTTACGAAAGCCCTAACGGAACTTTCCAACAGTATTATTAAAGGATCACTCGATGGCTAGGTTAAGGAATGCGGACGTAACTGGTTAGTTTGCGTACTTTCCCATCTCGTTTTTAATCAATTTTCTATCGGACACGATCAGTTCGCGAGCAATTGCGAGAGTTGTGTCAGCAAATAATAAATTAGTTGTCCAATTGTATCAGTAAATAATAAATTAGCATTGCAAATGAGAGCAGAACTTACTAAACAGTCACGCGTTTCTCAGAGCAGCTATCCAGCGATATCGCGAAAGTATTTCACTTCTTTCGCACCAGATTCAATGTTACGAACCAGGAGTTTTCAGAGACCCAGCGCGAAATGATACCGCTCGCCGCGTTACCTGGAACCACCGACCGGTTGTTTTTAGAACCTGTTCATTGTTTTTTCGCGTGCGAACGCTGTTTCCGTACCCGGTCGTTAGATTGGGATAATCGTTTCGAGTGTATACACACGTAGGTATAATTTTAGCCGTTTCGACGTTAAGACGGAAACTCGTAATGCCGGCGAGCGCGAATACGAATTCGAGGATAACGTTCGGCGCGATCGCCGTGGTCGCGTCAGGGTATTAACCAGTTAACTGTGTTCGACGCGTATACGCGTCATCGTAAAGCTTGACGCGATACTACTTTTACCGATGAATTCTTGATTTTTTCGCATGAACATGTAATCCTTCTTTGTTTCGCTTCGATCTTTCATTAACCCCTTCGCCTATGATTTATTTCTCAACTCTGAATACGGCTACTTTGTCATTAATAATATACTTATATAATAAAAATAATATAATACACTTATATTTACAATTTCATACAAATAGTACACAATGTAGTCTATACTTCGACACGTCTTTTCTCGTCAATTAATTAATTACGCATTAATCTTAACACTGTTTGGTTCAACCATTTCCCACTCACTGGTCCCATTTCATTGAGAATACCTTAAATTCCAAAATGGTACAAGAAAAACCACTTACCGGACTACATATTTCTATTTCTCTAATAACATTTCAAACGCATAGACAAGATAAAGACCGTAGCGCAGTTAATTACTATAACTTTTCCACTCCAAGTTCACTGTTTTGCGGGTGAAGCACCTCCGCGTGTACGTTCTATTGAAAAAAGCACCAAACGTTAATTGGTTAGCAAGAAATCGACGCTTACGTTACCGGTAGGTGTACCGCATATTGATTTCATTGGGCAAAAGGGTGAGTTCGATTAGCAAAAGGATGAAGCTGATTTGCGAGAGGATGAACTTGATCCGCAAAACCTGCGAACGAACGGATCCCCCGGAAAACATCTTCCCGTTGCGCGAGCGGTGCTATCGGGAACAATGATAACCGAAAGAAACCGGGGGAAAAACGGATCGCCGGAGAGGAAGCGGATGAGTGTTAAACCCTAGGACGAGGCGGTAGGATCTCCTCGCGTTGCTGATTAATTATCCATAATTCTAATATCCTCTAAACGTCAGCGGGACGTGAGAGCGAATCCGTTCTTCACGCTATCCGGCGCATCTCGCGCGCGGAACGAGCAACAGAAACCCCGCGGAAATGAACGCTCGCTCGCTCGCTCGCTCGCCGTGGTATCAGTTTCACACCGCGGGCATGGCAAATGACGTAAAACGGATAAACGCTCGTGACGTTGCAGGATGCAACGCCGGGCTGCGAAAGTAGCGCCCCGGCCGAAAGTAAAACGGTCAAATAAACTAATGTAATACGAGAAACTGCCGGCCGGGAGGGGAGGGAAGCGTTCGCGGCGCGCGTATATCCTGCCGTTCTATCAGCTCGCTCGCTCGCGCACCTGTAGCGGCGCGGTTTGTGGAATCACGGACGGCTGTCACGGATCAAACGCTAATTAACCCTCTGTGGACCGAATTTTTCTTCGTGATTGTGACAAAATTTAGGTAGTATGAAATTAATAAATATATGAACACGAATTAACAGTGTATTCGATAGTTTCAATAGGTTTATTGAAACGAATATATTTTGTAACTTTGAAGTTACAATTTTGCTTCGCGATTATGACGAAATTTATGCAGTATGAATTTAATAAATATCAACGTTTGAACACAAATTAACAGTGTATTCGATAGTTTCAATAGTTTTATTGAAACGAGTATATTTTGTAACTTTGAAGTTACTTTAATCTAGGTTTATTCGTTGAGGGTTTTCTGTAGTTTGATGAATCTCCGATCGCGAAGGTTTAAATAATTGTTTCCTCTGTCGTTTGGTTGCGTTAGCAGGACTAAACGCGCGTTAATTCTCTCTTTGTCTTCATTTTCTATGGAGATTATTGGCTTATACAGAATTATAGCTACGTAGAAGCGGTGTTTAAGAATTTTTTCAACTTTTTGGAACTGGTCGTACGTGTATATCAGGGTGTTGCCACTTCAACCCCGTTATTTTAGCCTTACCTTTTTCCGCGTACGTTTATGCATTCGTGATTCCGGTTTCGGTTTATTACTATTTTGTTACAACTTACCAGCGTATATCATCGACAGCCCCGGCGCGCAGTGTAATTATATTTACGAGTATTAACTGCGACAGATCCGAACCCGGCGAGAGGCTCGTTACATTTATTTATCGATTTCCAACCGACCTCCGATTTCTATGGCGGTTTACCATGTTCGATGCGTCACATGCGACGGTCTGCTCGCCCAGTCCTACTCCTTTTCCCAGGCTATCGTGTGTCTTTTAAGCTGCGTACACACTTTCGAGCATATTGCGATGCATCGTTTCCTGTTTAACTATTCCTATGGTTATGGCAATACGAGGACAACCCTTACGAACAAATTTCCCGAATTTAGATACACCAAGCATTTATTCAATATGCCCTTACATGAGGACGCCACGAATGAAAGGGGTTAACTCGTTATCCATGTCAGTCATCGATGACTGATGCTCACTGCAAAGCAAAGATGGTAATAATCGTTGCTACTTTTATTTACTGAAAAGCGTAGCTACAGAAAACTGTCAAGATTTTCATCGCACCCCGTTGAAGTAAGCTCCTTCAGTGAATTATCTAACGAGAACCTACTAATATTCCCCAAAGCAACGCGATCTCGTTGCTCCCGGAACACGACGAAGGGTTGAACGTCGGCCGCCCTTTCAGGACACCCCGTCCGCTTCCGTCGAAGGGGTTCCGAACGCGGCAGCCCGTATCCCGGCCTACGGGTGTAATGATGTTATTTTCTTGTAGCAGTAAGTCCGCCGCGTCGCAAAAAGGGAGGCCTCCACGGCAGTTACACGTCTGTACCACTTCGCATACCTGGCTCGTTCGGCTCGAACCCCCTGCGCGTATGTACCCCGGTGCCCCGGGTATATACGCATTCCGTATTCTCCGGCGTGCCGTTACCGTAGTTACACACCTGGACGCCATTTGTAAACGGGGCCCCCCTCCTTTTATTTTTGCGTGGGTAGGCTAGATCGAAGCCACCGCGGAATCCTCCTCAAGGTAAGCCGACCAGCGTGCGAGAGTCTGCGAGCGAGCGAGCGAGCGAGCGGACAGATCCCTCCGACCCCCGTTCGTCGGCCGCGCTCGTTATTACGTCGCTCGGTTTGCGTAGCCTGCTTTTTTCGAGCCGCTGAAAGAGCCGATAATTAAAGACAGCCTGGAATGCGGTGCGCGAAGGGGACAGGCCGAGCTAGGCGGCTAACCCCTGAACGCACAGTTTTCTTGAAAAAAACCGGCCAAAAAAATCAATTTTGATATACTGCGCTTTTGCTCCATGGAAAAAGGCTGTATTTTATTCTTGAATAAATAAGCGTTACAGCTTACAATCCCATGTAAATGATAAATATCAATGAAACTGTTTTTTTCCTTTGCTTTCACATTGTTATTTTCACAGTTTGGCCTGCTTTGCGCGCTCGAATTAACTCGAGCGTGCAAGTTAAGGGGTTAAGCAAGTTTCGTTCGAGGTTTCGGTGGAGGATCCTTCGCGAGCACCAGCTGGCCAGTTGGGGGATCGTTCGGGGTGGATTTTATTGGAGATTGTTTTTTCGGTCCCGTTCAGAGCGGAGATGTGGAATTTTTGGTGGGGAACGGGTGGTTTGGTATTGTTGATGTGGGAATGGGGTTTGATGCTTTTGATTGGGATATAGTTTGAGGTTTTGTGTGTTGGTATAGGAGGGTTGAGATTTTGGAGGTTGGAGTAAGAGGTTCGGAATGTTAACACATTGAGCGCAATAATGCGGATTTCTGGATTTCCTTTTCTGGATATGACGAATATGCAATTAAAATGTACTATTTTACGAAAATGTCTAATATTTTGAATATTTTTTTTAGCTACTCTACTAAATGTCTCTTAAGTCGTCGGCGCACAGTGTGTTAAATGTAGAAATAGGTTTGGTGTAGCTGTAGAAGTGGTTCGAAATTGTAGACATTGAACGTTTAGCCTTCCCCCACGTGAAATTTGAAACTCTGCGACACGCGGAATGACTGGAATAAGGCAACCCGTTTGGGATAAAGAAATTTTCAACATCCTTACGATCCAATTATCTGCAATTACTCGAGAAAAATACGAAATTTTCAAGGTACTCGAAATATCAAGGGACAACGTAGACCGTTGACGTAAACACCGTGATCCGAATAGAGGAAAAACCACCCCTTTGAAAGTTCCATCCTCTCGGTGATAAAATCGTCGCGCCCAGCGACGCGCAGCCGGCAATCACACGGGAATTTGCATAAACTGGCTTGAATAAGATATAATTACATATTCAGACATGCTCGTACATACACGTTGCGTACATAGTCGGCCGACACTCTCGGCAGTGATACTCGGATGGAACAGGTTTCGTGAACCACCCCTTGGGCGGACGATTCTGCCCGATCGATATAGGTAAATATGTATACACGTGTACACATACGTCAGTAAAACCTGTCTATATACTGAAATATAGATCAGCAACAAAAACACCGCGACATTCACATTATTCAATACATTTTTCCTATTGAACTTTATCAAAGTTCACGTTTCAATACATTACGTTAAGAAAGTCTCAGTAATCATAGGTTGAAATTTCAACCGTTTTCAGACTAACTAAAAAGAGTATTATCTACTCCATTAAAATTGAGAAAAATCAGAAAACAAAGTCGACAACCGTATCGACTCCATGGTACATTGATAAATGAACCAGTAAGTCACAGTTCTATTCGAAACAGTTAAGCACTTACTCAACCCTCGATCACTAATTAAACCACGCTCTCATTCTACTTAACACTAGAACTACCGAGCATTTAGTACGATTAATACGCAATTCCCATAAAAATTGTAATAGATTATTTTCAATTTCTTCAGACAATCATTATAGTACTCAAATGAAACTATTTTCAAAATCATTTCGAAGATTCAATGCTTCGAATCAATAATTGCTAAACAAAAAAATCAAAATCATTCTGACTAGTACGGTATTTCTAGTGTTAAGACTTACTTCTCCAAATACAGCTGCAACGCTTCAAGAACTGAATCTACCGGCAACGAAAACGCTTTCGAGCCACGTGGACCGAAAACGTGACTCGCTCGACCCGGTGTCCGAAGCGCGAGCGGCGAAAGACGCGGGTAGAGGGCAGAATTTTTGCCGGTCGGGTCGCGAGACGGTCGTAAACCGCGTGCTCCGGCAGGGCCCGCGCAAAAACCGGGTGACGTGTGCTCGGTCCAGACATTGGTCTTACTTAAGCGGCGACTAACGTCACCTATTCGCCGGTAGCCGGCTCCGTTTAATTTCCATAAGAACAATTTCGCGGCGCATAATGAGCGTTCTGCTCGGCGGCCCACAGTTCACCGTTATTAAATTCTCGGTAGAAAGTGAACCGATACCGCGCGCCGGGGCCCACCGGTGCGCGCGTATCGGTACCGCATCGGTTTAACGATCCCTCTAGGATTAGGGCGCGAGCATTACCGTGAAATACACGTTATTAGCCTTTTGTCTGCGCTGGAAAGTTACATAGGTCTTGCATTGCAAATTCACCCTTTTACAGATTAGAACTCCCTTATACTGCGAATTCACCTGAGTAGCGAAATCCTGAAGCGAAAGAGTTTAGGTTTATTATATCTTCCTTGACCCATCATCGAAATTGTCTTAAAATATTTTAACCTCTCACACTGGAAATGAATTCGATTGTCTTGCAAGGAATTTTACTTTACTCGGAAATGATTTATTAATTCTTTACACTCCAGAAGTTTTTCATTTGAAATACTCAAGATTTTTTAATCAAATACCAACCAAATACCAAAGGTTAATGGTAAATAACAAAGTTTTTAATTTTTTTGAGTCGCCCCTCGAGTGCAAAGGGTTAATATGTTACATGTCGATGCATGGTACAAAGTTTAATATTAAATGTCAAACTCTACGATTTTGCTGTGTCAATTCAATTGGCGACTGAGAGGCGCCTAAGGTAATCACTTCGTATATGTCTTTGCAGCAAGGGGTTGAAAGAGAATTCTATTTCAGTAATTCCCTATCGGTTAGTCGTAGCATAAAAATACACTGTGCTAAGGGTAAACGAAAGCTCGACAGTCGGTTCTTTGTTCGCCAACCCTCGTCGCCCTCGCACGAGCGTATACGACAGGGGTAGACCGTCGTCGGGACCCTCGGAAACGAGACGGCCGCGCGCGCGTCTAGTATAGTGATTACCGGTAGGCGGTAAAACATACCGCGAGGCCACGATCCTATGGTGCATAATTTTAAGCGGAGCTTTTTGCGCCGATAGGCGAGGAACGGTTTGTTACGGCGAGCCCTCTTCCGAGCGGCCCGCCTCGCTCGTGTTTCCACTCGCAAATAACGCTGTCGGCTTTCTTATCCCGTCTCCTCTTGTTCCGCTCGCCTGTGCCTCGCTTTTAGGTATTCGGATCGCTGCTTTCGATGATCATTCCGTGAATATTCACTCGTTTATTCTTTGATACCATCGTATGATCTCCTTTGGATTGATTTTTCGGTAATATCGTCTGATTCTACCTTTGTTCTTATTCTTTCGTGATATCGTGCGTATTATCTGTTTCTTTTGGTTCTTTAACACTAGAACTATGTACTAGTCAAAATGACTGGTTTCGAGTTTGTTTCCTATTAACCCTTAGCACAGTAATAAATATTTAAAATGGAAAATCTTGTCGAGTGCAAAGGAACCCTTTGAAATCTGTAGACTCCGATATTGCACCAGTTGTAATATTGAATATTTTAATGAATCTCAAAGAAACTACCCTAAAATCATTAAATTTTCCACACATCCAAATTTTCTGCTAACAAGGAAAATAAAAGATCGAAGATATGTTGCATTTCTAATTTTCGCTAGGAATACTATAAAAATTAGTCGCGGTTGCTGATAGATTACACAAGAACCTGGAGTGCTAAGGGTTAATATTTCATTGAAAAAATCAGTACAGTTCACAAGCAATCACCGAAAATTTCCATGGCACGGAACGCGTTAATAATTTCCCTGATCGGCGTTACGTAACGCCGGTCCCGGCGTTACGTAACGCCGGTCCCCGATTTCTTGGTGTATTTCACGAAAACGCCCACGGGACGCTGCCAGGGTCGGCGTGTCGACACCCCGGTTTCTATACGAGCATCAATTAGCGGCGGATCGATCGATCGATCGGATGCAAATCGTCCCACCCACGGCATTGTTATCCGCGCGCCATCCGAATTCGCCGAACGAGCCGGACGAAATTGATTTATCGACCGTATAAATAACCGGATCCGAACGGGACTACAAGGGTCCGGTGGCGTAACGCGACGGTAACATCATCGCCGAAATCTATTCCTCCGAGACGAAACGGAAGGCAGATCGTTTAGTCGCGTCGATTCTCTTATAAAGCATCGAATATACTTCCACTCTCGTGTCCTTTAATGGTAATTTTATAATCCTGAATTAACACCAGAACTGCCGAGCATTTAAAGCGTCTTTAAAAATTCTTGACAAAAACTGGAACTGTGAATTTATTAAGATTTCAATTACCTTGTATTTTATTTTGAGCATTACTAACTCTTATCAGATAGGAGATGATTTATTTTAGAGATGATTCTCGATGGGTTACAGTTGATTTTGGTAAATATGCGATAAGTTTTTAGGATTATAAGAATAATATTTTTGTTGGATATTATATGCTTTTTCAGAGTATTATAAATATCTGAGTTTCAAGTGATTATTGATAATTTTTTAATGATACTTTCTTAACCCTTTGCATATTTTAACCCTTTTAATATTCAACTTCGTATAATGCATTAATATGAAATATCGAAAGAAAATTGTTTCCCTCAATGTATGCGCGACTTGTCAAATCAATTTTGGAAAATCTCATCTGCAGCTCATTATGAAATACTGAGTATTTCCAGTGAAAATTTGTAGAGTGCAAAGGGTTGAACAACGTGACACGACCGCAGCAAAGTACTGTTGTCACTCGAGGGGTGACACGATCGTTAAATCAGCTTCTTCAATCATTTCTTGAACAAGTGGCTGTACCTTTACAGTAATTCTAAAAGAAGCCGTTGTTATTTTGACTATTCATCGATAACAGCTTCACTATTTTCCAATAATATTTCAAACGTTCGGAGTTCCCTGCGAGGACCGCAGCAGGGTTAATTACAGGACCCGCTGCCTCCTTTTTTCGACCCGCCCAGGGAGCCTTTTAGGCTGTCAGTCGCCTCCCGGCTGACGGTCTGCACTCTAATACAAGCCGTCGAACCGTCGTCGTGCAACGATCGTGACTAAACGCATTTCGATAAAGGCACGATCCGAAAGCGAGATACTTTCGATTGGGCATCCGACATCGCGCACCGACTCCCACGGATTGAGACGCGAGACTGTGGTGGTAGCCGCAGGGGTGGACGCTAGGGTCAGGAGTCATCTCGGATGGAAAGACCGTGCGGCTCGAAAACAACGGACCTGTGAACCGTTCGATAAACGATTCCCCCGTTGGAGAATACTTACTCTGTCGTCCATGGTTTAATCGATGTTAACCGATTTTTCGAGTAGCTTTCCGAGCTTCAACCCCTTCGCGCGGATGAATTCTTCGGAGACTGTTTCGCATTCAATAATCTTAGTATTAACCCTTTGAACTCTCTAGGCTTAAAGAAACTACTCTACAATTATTCAATTTTTCACACATCCAAATCTTGCACTAGGAAGGAAAATAAAAGACCTAAGAAATTAGATATTTTAATGAATCTTGAAGAAACTACCCTACAATTCATTGTTGAACACAATTCGATTGAAAACTCCCAGAATGCTCCTACCGAAACATCGGTCGATCATCCAGAGATTTTCCGTACGTTTCAATTAGCGATGCAAATGGGTCGAAGGTGCCTCAGCGTCGGGTCTCGTAACAGTTTCCGCGACGCGGGTCGCACGTGACTCGATCAGAGAAAGCGCGCGCGAGCCACCCAAGAGATTTACTTCCATGTATGCCGGTTTTGTCGCTCGTTTGTTTTGAAATGCGGGTCCCCGGTCGTACACCTACCGGCCGTTGTAGTTAGTTTGTCCGAGGATTACTCGGATACCAGAGGGGTGGGGTGGGGGTTGCGATATTTATGCGGCAGGGATCCAGTCGAGCGCGCTTTAAAGGCCGGGTATTAAATCAGCGGGGCTTATTCTATAATCAGCGGACGGAATTGTTCGGGGCGGTTTTATCGGATTAGTTGATGGAACGAGGCACTGTCATTTCTGCTGTCGCGGAACAGCGCGTGTCGCCGCGGCGCGTTACTAAGTACGCGCCCGGTTCCGGAAAAATTGCAGATTTCGATCCGATCCGCGCGCGCGCGCGCGCGTTGCCAGGCTGATTCTATCTTGTACCGAGAACTCGCTCGATGAAAGAACTCCGAGTATTCGTATCGACGTGTTTTATGATCCGCTCGTCGAGGAGGCGTTCCTTTGTTTGCGCTGGGACTGATCCTCCGATAGCTACCTCGAAGATAAGTACAGTTTTCAATTATTCCGCAGGTGGGAAGTAGCGCGTTCTTCGCGTTCTGTACTCGGTGATTTTGCGAGGTTCATTCTTGAGCTCGCTGGTTCTGTTGTTGGTTGTTGCTTTGATTCGTACGAGTTCTGGCAGTATGGGGTTCTTTTTGTTTCGTTACTTTCGGTGCGATAGTTTCTTGAATCGTTATATTTGTTCTCTATTACTGCTTCTCATTCCAGAATAAAACGGAAATCCTTCAACCCTTAGCACTCCAGACGGTTTTGTAATTTATCAGCAACTAATTTCTATGGTATCTCTAGTGAAAATAAAAAATGCTATAACAGTCCTTCGATCCTATATTTTCCTTCTTAGTAGAAAATTTGGAAAATCGAATAATTTTAGGGTAGTGTCTTTGATTCATTGAAATATTTAATATTCTAACTGCTGCAATATTGGAGCCTACAGAGTTCAAAGGGTTAATCGCGACTGCAACTACTGAGACGGTCAAGCTTCCTCAAAAATTGCTCTAGTATCTCTTATATCCGATATATTGAAAATTCGGTTCATCCAGTGCGTTATCAAGAAAATATCTTCAAGAAAACCCATTCTTATCAGCCATATTTGAGTAACTCTGTCAAAGCGATCATTCGCAACTCTCATCCCCTAGACAAAGCCCAACTCGAAAGAACCTCTATTCCTCTGTTCACCTTAATGAAAAACTAAAACTCCCGCTGCGTTCGATAAATCAAATATTTCGGGACCAACGGTTCTCCACGGTCGCGCGAGCGCAAAAAGCCGTGGGTCAGGCCGTTCCGTGGCTCGCGGTGCGGTAATTAGTCATACGCGGCCGACGAAGTCGTAAAGTAAACCGTTTGACGGCAGGTTACCCTATAGATCTGTCACATCTGTCATACAGACGCATTGAGCTGACGCAACGAGGCATCGAACAATCGTACATAGAACACCCACTGCGCCGGCTCGGTTACATCACAGCCGTGGAGCCTGCCGGTCGACCCGCGAGCGCCTCGAACTTCAGCCACGTCGTTTTCCGCCGCGGCGAAACCGTCGTCCACGTTTACGCGCGAGCGCGCGACCGTGGGTTCCCCCGGTGTTGTTACGCTCGGGCCGGCCGACACGGTAGAAAGTGAAAATAACTTCTCCGTTTAAACGCGTACTCGGCTTTCCTCGTTCCAGAGGTGGTCCGTGGCGAGGCCAATTAGAGACGTCTGTCCACCGCGAGAGGACTCTCAGTCTGACTCTTCATTAGCGCCGAGAGAGCAGCCCCGGTAAGTTCAAGGCCGGCTCCATTCGGTGCCGCGACGAGGAGGAACGGAGAAACCGGCGAGCGGATACCGAAAGACGAACGGAGACGGCGGATCGGGATGGTTTATACGTACGCGGCCGTACGGCCGAGCCTAGTGCCTTTCCATTTCAGTCACCGTGCGTCGCTACCGCGCGGGTATCATCATCATTATCATCATCATTATCTCCAGCAGTTTAGTCGTCACCCATTTACGCACGCCAATCGCGTGCGAGCACTCTGGCCACGCGGTCCAAGCCGCCGCCGCCGCAGCCGCCGCTGCAGCGGCGCAGGACAGCAAAACTTTTGATCCCCTAAGTGTCCTGGGCACCAGCCTCGCCGCGAGGTAACGCGAACACCTTACGCCTGTCGTAAATCATGCCGCGCAGACCATTCCCGATGCTTCTTGCGACTCGCCGATCGATAAGTTTACTCGGGTGTCGCTCGTTGCGAGAATCGCGCTGTCGGAGTTTCAGGAGTCACTTGTCGAGGATTGTTGCTGGTGGCTGTGCCGCTACTTAGCGTATCGATGAGTCGACAGACGTGGTTCAGTCGGTTTTTTTGTATCTTTTGGTATGTCTAGTTGATAGTGGATTTACTCGGTCCGTCGCTTTTCCTGGATCAGAGAGCTCTTCTGTTTATAGCTTCTGGAAATATTTAAGCTAGTGTTTGCTTCGTGGACTCCATTGGTGTCTAAGCGACTCAATTATCAGTGATCTATTGAACACTTAATTTCACATTCCGAAATATTCTGCAATTCATCTCGCGACTCGGTTGATTGAGTCTCGCCTCCCTCGATCTAATTTCACCTAGCAAATCCTTCCACGAACGTCACATTACTATAATCTACCCGAACCACCCTTGATCATCATATTTAACGATCGAACCCAAGCACGTGGACTCTAGCAATCTCTTCGCCTCCATTTCGGCCGAAACCAAAAAGCCGACTATCGTTCGCAGAACTTCCGTCTCGTCGCGGTCGAAAAAACACCGATGCCAGGTATTTAACCGGCAATATTCCCCGGCGAACAACACCGAGACGGCCCATAATGGTCCCAGCGTCTGGCCATCATCGCGCGTCGCAATAACTCTCGCCCGTTACGTGGCGCGTCCGATGTGGATCAACCGTCCGCCCTTCATCAGCTAGATCCGCGGCACCCGTGGATCGGCTTTAAAGCTCAATTATTTATATATACCGACCGGTGTCTCGCTGATTCGCCCGTGCGATGATTACGCCAATCATAATACACGCGTACCGGTTGCTAAGAGCGCCGGGCATTGCGATTGGGCAGCGGCGTGCGCGCGCGCGAGCGAGCGCTCGACGATCGAGCCGTAACTACTTCGCGGCCGCGATCGAACAGGAAAAAATCGAAAGGACGCCGCGACGCGCCGATCCTCAATCACCTGTAATTGTACTCTGTCTGTCCTGTCGCGGCTACACCCTTGATACTTAGCGATGCACACAATTTCCACCTCTCCCGGCGCGTCCGCCGCTCTGCCACTGACGCGCGCGTCCGTTGCCTCGCGTTGACTTCGCTGGTTAGCCTCGCATGTACGCCGGTGTTTGTTGACATTGGATTTGCGTTTATCGTGCGGTCTATTATATCTATATCGTAGACCTTCGTATCGAGCAGTCGAGATGATTGTATTATCGCGTCGAACTTGAGGTGCACTTTTGTATTTAGCAAAATTCTGAATTAGGTTGTGTATACATGTAGTATTTAGAATTTAGCGTCGTTTTAGGGTATTTTTAGGAGTGAGCGGAATGGAAGAGGGATCTTAGTGGTTGAGGGAAAGTGCACAAGGTAGCCAAGGTTTTCCGTCACGCTTCGAAGGGATCTGAGTTTGCTGAGAGACTGTGGGGAATTTTCGAGTGCAAATGTCGAGTGTGTGTCAAGAGTCGTGTGTTGGCCTTCGTCGAAAGTCGAGTATCGCGAATAGCCTCCGTGGCAGTCGCGTTCTCAGTTGAGCATCGTTAATATATAGTTTCTTGTTTAGTAAAAGTTTAATAAACAAACATAGTTATTTCGTTCTCTATAATACTGTCTACACAATTCCGACCCACATATTCTACCGGCAATCAAGCTGCAGAAGAGTCGGTAGCTAGAGCATCAAATCAGCTCCTCGTTGAATCGAATTAATGGATCGTTAGCGAACGGATTCAGCGATCATCCATTGTATCAGCGGCGAGTGATACAATCTTTCCGCGAAATGGTATCTCCTCCGGATGATTTCCATTGATCTAAATGCAAATCCCGATCGGTTGCGTGTCGGGCTCATCCTTGGAATCGGGTACGTTCCGCTGAATGGAAAACGCGACTGGGCATTCCGCCGCGCAACTTTCTAGCGGCGAGGAGCCCACTCGCGGCCTATATTTTACAAACCGCGTCCTCGTCGCCCCGCGCGCCCCGCCTCCGGCATTTTCTCGGATCATCGCCTACCGCGGCCGATGTCTCAATCCGTGCGTGGACCGACGCGATCCGCGAAACGCCGGTCGAGCCGAGCGGCGTCCTTCGCGGCCACCTTCTCGGACGCGAGAGGATCTTCGCCACCCTCGCGCGTGTGGCGGCTAACCTCGCGCCAAGTATAGAGGTTCGTCCGTGGAATGGTCGACGGAATCGTCGGTCGGACACGTACGGAGTTGGGCGAAAGGTTCGGCCGTACACTGGCACAGACGATTAACGCGTCCGTTGCCAGCATTCTTGGGCAAGTCTTCGTAGTCACGAAGTGTGCTCTATGCTAATGATTGTATTCAATAGTAATGTTCGATGACGTGGAAAGGTAATCGATGCTCGACGGTATAATTACTCAGGTTGTAGTAGGTAAACGGTTAATACGAAAGACTATCCGATAATGCGATCAATCATTTAATGAAAGATTCGCTTCTTCCATCTCCATATTAGACAACGAATCCTCGAATCGTTAAACACGCTTTTCCAACCTGAGACGATAAATCCAAAAATGAATCTATATACGATGAACTCGACTCCAACTCTTCGAGGCACACGGTGTCAAAGAAATCAGCCCAAGCTGCGCAGAATTCACTCGATTCGCCCTTAAATGCGTACTCGTACAAATTTCCGATTCCCTAACCGTACCTCTATAAACATCTCCATCTGAACGCATACCCCATACACAACAATCCAAACAAACTATCACTTCCTAACCCAGCCAACGCGAGACTTAACACTATAACTACCAGATTCTCTCCAATGACTAAACACATAACACATCCTCCGCGGATCGAATAAATCAACACAGCGATCCTCAAACCGACTCGTAACTCACCTGAAACCTCAGTATCACTCTCAGACTTCGTATGTACAAATTTCGAAACGCAGATTCGACTGCCGGGTAGTTCCACCATTAAGAGCTCCAGCAATTCCGGTGGTTTTCGGTTGAGGGACCTTGACCGAGTGACGTCCGCTCGGCCGGCAGGAGCGAGGAGCAGCGTGCGCGCGGCACCGGGAGCAACGAGCACAGGTAACCCCCTAGCGTCGGCTTCCAACCGAGGCCCGTACCCTAAGATCGGCTCGCCGGACCTAACCGGCGTGTGTGTATCCCCGTTAAAGTCCTTACGCCTGTTGCTTCATCGTCCGTATTGCGTCCCAACTGATCCCAACCCGTTCCATTGCATCCCATTGCATCCCAACCCGTCCCGTCCCGTCCGGTCCCGACCCGTTCCGTCCGTCTATCCGTCCTTACGCCAGTCCGTCCGTCCGACCGTCCCGTCCCGTCCGTCCCGTCCCGTCCCGTCCGTCCGTCCGTGCATTCTCTCCTGCCTGTCTCTCTGTCGGGGCCCGGTCCGGTGTACGTCGGTGGGATAGGACGGTGCCGCGGTGGAAGGAGTAGTAAGCGGCCTACGCAGTATCAAGCTGGGTCCCAGCTTTTATTAGTTCTTCGGCGCTCGGCGGAGAACGGTGCGTGCCGGAGCGGTAGCCCCCTAAGTCGCGTCTCGCAGGTCCGGGATTACCTAACCATCGGCGGCCCCCCGTAATCGGTCTGCGAGGAAAAACGGGATCGTCTCGGTGACACGGTACGCAAACGCCAGACGACGATATTCAACGAGTACAGATCGATCAACGGTACGCGGCGCGCGAGTCGTCGAGATCGGCGATCACGAACACGACACGAACACGCGTGTGGCAGATCGGAGAAAAGTGAGCCCCCCCCACCCTGAGTGTTAGACGGTTCGGATAAGTTTCCACGTACGTCTCTGCCCGATCGGTTGTTTGCTTCTTTGCCCCGCGTTGTACGCGACCAGTGAAACGGCGACAGATCCGACGATCGACACAGTGAGCAAGAGGAAAAGGAAAGGCTCGGGAACGGGTAGTCTGGTTCCCGGCGGAGGAGGATCCGGAGGTGGATCCCCGGAGGTGGCGTTCTCGGTTCGATGATCGACGGTAATCGTCGCCGCGACGTCGCACCGCATCATCGGGATCTCGGGCCCGCAAGGTGTTCGTCTCGCCGGTCCCACGGGACGAGACACCCGGCCGCCCCGCGCGCCGGCAGTGACAGTTCGCTGTACGTGAGAGTGTTTTGTTCGGTTTAATATACCGCCAGCCGGGCCCTCTCTCTCCCGCCCTCTGCGATCCTCTTCTTTGCCGGGTCTCGCGGTGCGCTCGGCGAACCGCGCTCCTGCGGGACGGGGGATATATCCTTAAAGAGCACCACCGGAGGCACCGACGATCGGAATGCTACCGTGCCCAGCGAAGGTAAATTGAAACTCTGAAATTCGACCGGTCGGTCGAGCGATCGATCGCGGGACTCGCGCGCGTTCGCGCCGAAACCGACTCGGACGGGACATCTTCGACCGATTCCCTGCTGACGTTCCATCGTTCATCATCCATCTCGATAGGGGAGGATCCGGAGTTAGATCTAGCACTAGGATCGCGGACGAAGGACCGATGCTTTCGTCGGTGTCCGTAATAGGCGGACGTGTTGCGACGAGGCGACCGTTACGTCTCCGTTCTCGTCGATTCGCTGAATCGCTCCGGAATGGAGGAGACTATCGCGTGATCGTTGCGCGCTGGTATTCCCTCGGCTCTGAAAGGAGAAGTTACGTAATTTATTCGGATAACGGTGGACAAGGAAATTGCCGGGTCGCGAAGACGACAAAGTATATCCTGCTCCGAGAAAGAGGATGAAATTCGATACTCGACGCCTGGGAAACGGGGAAAGAAACTCGAAACGCGGATTCGAGCGGAGAAAATCGATCTACCTTCGGTGACGGCGAAAGTGTCGGGCAGGTGTCATTGTCTATGCACGAAAACGGAGCCGGCGATCGATTACGGCGCAGTAACGTTGATCAAGGCTGCCGGTGCGCCCGCTGCACCGCGGCGCAGGGAACGCTAACGACACTGCGTTACGTAAAACGTTTGTTTGTCGCGCTCGAGTGTACGTGACGTGTTCCTCGCGCGGCGGAATTCACTCGCTGGGACATTCGTTTCGTATTTTCCATGCTTCTTGCGAGCTGCGCGTGCGATCGGGCCGACTGCGGCTCGCTGCTACAATTATTCACTGCGCGGTTAAACGATCTCGCTGTGAAGTGCATAGATTTATACGCGTTTTCCTCGCATAGCTGTTGCCACGCGTTAATCTCGCTTCATCGGAGCACTTCGAATATTGCGTTCGGTACATGCAACCTCAAATTTTCAAGCATTCAGATCCCGAGCAACCGTTATTCTACTACACTCGCGAAACACGTGAAAGACGCAGCTCAACGCTCATCGGACAACCGATTTTTCGGCGACTTTCGCCGTTTCCTATCATTTCCCTCCACTCGTTGCGTTTCGTGTGACATAACAATGATACCTTTTATCCTCTTTGGACTAAACACATCGAATACCGCAGAGGTCGACCAAATTACTTCACTCGATTAAGCGACAATTATTGAGAAACGCGCTCGCGAGAAACCTGTTAAACAGGACAAACGATCTCAAGACAGACGCAATAATCGCGCAGCTCGATGCAATGATTGACCATATTTCGTCATTTCAAGTATTTCGCTGGAAACCGTCTATTCACCGAGTCAAAGCCAATCCTTCTTCGATACACATTCTTCTTCAAACGTTCGCGAGCTGCGCAAGTGTCAAGCCTTTCTACCTCCCTCTCTCCGTCTATGGTCCGTTTCGCGGAGTTTGACTGGCAAATCACGTTCATAATGAAATCACTGTAATTATCGCGGCGGGAGCAGATCTGACACGCGACGTTGCGTCGTCGAGCGGTCAGGTTAATCGAAAGGGAAACGACTTTTGTCGCGCATAGATTACAGAAGGTAAACCCCGGCTAGATTGGATCTCTCCCGTCGACGACAGGGGAACCGGGAATCCGATGGGGAGGGCGGCGTCCCGCTCGTCCGGGGATCAATTAACGCGCTTTAACCGACAGTTTAATCGACGACACGCTCGGACGTGGAGCGGACCGTTCGACTCGACTTATTCCGACGTCGCCGGGATTGGAATTTTCGTCGGGGACACGTGAGCCCCGGACAGTTGCCATTTACGTTCGAGATCACGGTGACAGGATCGAGCCGCGGAATCGATGCGGTTGCTTTTTTGCATCCCGCTAGCGAACGTTGCTGGTTCTTGCGTTTTCACCGATCCTGCTATTCACTTTATTTAGCTTTCATATCGACTTGATAATTAGCTTGCCTCGGCCCGTGGACTTATATATATATATATATGTACACGTATATAGGATCGCTTGGTCGAATGGAATTTAAATGTTTCTTTGGAATCGAACTGTTTGCTTGCTATAACTATACCGGCAGTCTTGAAGCTTTTACGTGTAATCTGAGAATTGTTCGGCTTAACGGTAGAACCGCGCGCTAGTGGCTATGACTGGTTTCAGTTCTTCTGTCTCACAGTTATCGGGATCGTAAGACTATTAGCTGTCCTAAATCATTCGAAAAATAAATAGTTTCGCTTGAATACCACGAGGAATGTCCGAGGAAACTGAAAGTTACCTATTATCGCAATTTTTATGGGGATTACGTATGAATCGTATTAAAAGCTCGGTGATTCTAGCGTTAACCCTTAGCAGTCTATGTCGAGCCAGACTCGATATTCTAGTTTATTGCAACCTCTACGTGTTTTAACAATTTTTTCTATATTTGTAGTATTACTATTGTACCATTCAAAGACATTTCAATGACTCCCAGATATTCTTTAATAAATAAATAGAGCGTCATATTAAGCTGTAATTGATCCATTACCCCCCCATTAACCCCTTGGCGTACTATTTACTCTCGCCACTAAGCTCACGTACCATTTTACTATCGACAATTTGGAAGAAATGCAACAAAATTGTCCATCCTACTTCAAGTGGAAATTTCATTTGAAGATAATACAATGATCATAGCAAAATCGTTTACTTTGATCTGTGGGTAATGGATAACATCGATTGTCGTTAAATTAGTCTAGAAATCTTCATCGCGAGTCTCACTCGTCAGTGTACGGCAAGGGGTTAAATTCATCGATTTTAATGAAACTTTACAGAAATCCTAAACAAAAATATTCGTATCGCCGAAACGTTCCAAGCTCTTGCTGATCCGTCGGAAAATCGATAGGAAACGTCCGATCAGAGAACCGTTGCGACGAGGAGCCGCAGACATTCAGCGGCGGACCATTTATAGGAGAATTTACTGGGGCTCGGTTTTACGTTTCGCGAAAAACGAGGAGCAAGAGGCGGAATGGAAATAAGGGGCCTCGGCGCGCGTTCGCGTTCGGCTCGGTCCGGATAAAAATTCGGGGCGATGTTGACGCGCAATAAAAGGGCCACGTGGAGCTTGACACAGTTACGAGGCACGTCGTCGTCCTGTTTCCAACGTCCTTCTCGACACGTCCCTCGTTAAGTCCAGAAATAGACGCCGCGGCGAGGGCTTATGAACAGCTCAATCCTTTTGCTTCTCTTTTCTCCCTTTCTTCTGCTCGCTCTTTTGTTTCGCCTGTCCGCTCGCAGCGAGCTTCGCGGAATGAAGATCGCGCCTCGATCTGACGTGCGAATCCCCGCGGCTCGCCCGTCACCGAATCCCCCACCCCCGCCCCCCACCTCCTCCGGGCTGCGCCGCCGCGGCCTTTTATCCGCGTCGCGTCGCCGCGAAAACTCCCGTGAATGAAGGATCAAGGGCCGATGAACGAGAATGGGCCGCGGGCCCTGCGGCCTTGCTCGGACTATTCTCAGCCTTCGACGCGAATGCTGCTGCTGGCACAAGCCAACAGTTTTTCGTCGGGTATCTCACCGACGACGAACGCAACGTAGCCATCGACAGTGAAATCGGAGGAGATGGAAGCTGATCGGTTAGACCTACATTCCTTTCGCTGCCACTCGGCGCGGGCCGAGTAACCCTTTGCGCAGGAATGTCGACACTTTGGCAGATGAAATTCTTAGTTTTCGAACGCCGAGTCGCGGATGAAGAATTTAAGTACTTACGTCTAGCGATTTTAAAGAAACTACCCTAAAATTCTTCGATTATCCACACATCAAAATTTTGTACACAGGAAAATAGAAGATCGAAGAAATGTTGCATTTCTCATTTTCGATAGGAATACTATAAAAATTGTTTAATTAAGATAATACGGCAAAAATACCTAGCTGTGCCAATTACTCGCGAACAACAGGCTTGAGAGCAACAATGAATTCATTCAATGAAAAATCATTTCAAGAGTACCTTCTAATGGAAGAAACATGAAAATCTCAAAAACAAGTCGAAGAAATCGACAGCGCAGTGTCCCAGTAGAAACGGTCAGCCATGCACAGACACTTTAACATTCTCGCATTGAAACTCTTCGAACACTTATCTCGAAATCACAGTGTCTAACGAAAAAAGTGAATCCTACACGTTTCATCCGTTTCATCATGCAGTATCGTGGTTCACGTGTACCCGGCAGAATATTTTATATTTCGCGCGAGGAACGCCGCGTTTCCGTGCGAAAGCGAAACTTTTATTTCCTTCGGAATTTTATTCGACATTATAAACTCGAGGGGGAACGTCCGAGCGCGTTCGCTCCGGGTTCAGATTCTTATTCGGTCCCCGCGCGCCTGTTCTCCCGGTAATTTAAGCAGCATTATCGCGAGCGCGTCGTAAACATTCAAAATTCACCGGCCGCGACGGCCGCGAGGCTCGCCCGCCGAATCTCCATACTCCGGCGACGCGTTTTCGTTGATTGCCACCGCGTAACGAGGATTTTTCGAGAGCGGTTACGACGTTTCCGTGAATTTATCGGCCGGCTCCGATATTACGCCGTGAAATGCGGGCACCGCTCCGCGCCGGAACGCCCCGGAGTAACGAGCGAAAAAACGAGTCCCGCCGAATCTTTATCGCGATCTTATTGTTCGCGGTCCCGTCGAATTAATTGCTAAAAATCGGTCGACTTCGCGCGAATCCTACTCGCGGATGCCCGTACGCGCGCGTATCCTTGAATCGCACCGGCGAAGGCCGTTCGAGAGAGTCGATTCACGCGCGTCGGCCGACACCTACTTTTTTCCTTCGTCGAGACTCGCTTCCGTTTCTTTTTGTAAATATAGATCGCGATCGGCGCGACCTTTAATCTAGAGTGAGCGACTTAAACCAGGCTTCACTCTTCTTCTTTTATTTCTACCTTTCATTTCCTTGCTGTGCGTGTTTCTGTATTCATATTCACCGATCATTATCAAATTAGACTCCAGAACTACCAGTCAGAATGTTTTGCTTCGCAATTATGGATACCTCAGACGTATTGAATATTCGACATTACGAGAATTCATTTCACTTGAATACAACGAATATCCGAGGAAACTGGGAATAATTTATTGTTAGAATTTTTATAGGAACCACATATGAATCATAATAAATACTCTCTAGTGTTAAAAACTACCGAAAAGTTAAACTGACTTTCTGAAATGCCTCTATAAAAACTCAAAAACTCATCGCTTCAATCGATTTACTATTCGGTTTGCGCATTGCTAAGTCAATTTTTTCCACAATTTCTCATCGAAGCGTCTGTTACCTTCTCAATAATTCCAAAATGAAGAAATTCCCTACGCCAACATTTCAAACGGAGCATCAAAATCTTCGAAGAGTTTTTAATTTCCTCCAACGACAGCGATCATTCGCCGTATAATTTTTCTGAAATGCAACGGGGAACAGCTGGTTTATCCGGGACAATCGTATTTCCTCTGGTCGTTCGTCGATTATTTTTTTCGTCCGGCATTTTTCCCGGCGATATGAAAGAAACAGGGAACGCGTCGCGACGGGGCAACGACGGGCTGCTCCAGGCGCGAACCCGCGATTTTATCATTGAATCATTGAATGGACGGGCCGCGGCGGCCCGGCGAACAATAAAACAGGCAGGGGAAGGTGCTAAATATTTACGGGGGACACGTGACTGTTTATTGCGGCGAAGTCGCGGCCGAAGAACGTTAGGGAATCATATCGTACATTCCGGTAACGCTGCCTTATCGGCGACGTTCTTGATTACCGCGCGGAGAACAGGCCGTTCCACGGTCCACGTATCACGGGAAATTCGCCTCGATCGCCGTGCTCCACAACAAATTGAAGAATTCGATTTCGTCGTCGTCGAAAGATATTAGTTTGGCCAACGAGTCCTGTCCTTTCGCTTCTCCCGTTTGGAAACCTCGCGCGAAATTTATTTCAACGACGCGTGTACTTGCGCGTAGAAGTTTAGCTAAGGATTTCGTTTTATTTCGAAAATGTGGCGTTTATTGTATAATGTACTGATATTATAAATAATCGAAGTAAGAAATTATTGAAAGCTCACGAATGCAATTGGCAACGCACAATTCAACGAAGTTTGAACGAAAAGAATCTTGACCTTTTAGTGTCTACTTTACTAAGAAAATGATTTTCACCGCATAGGTGTTCCGACGAGTGTTTATTTGGCAGTGAACGCGTTAAACTCCGTTGAAAATCGCCGACAAGCTTTTCGGCCGAGCTAACGGGTCCCCGAGCTATGATTCAGCCGGCACGAGTCCCGTATCAAAAATCCGCGTCTATGATTGAATTATTTATAAGGGAAAAAGGAAGATAATTGAACGAAGTCGCACGTTTTCTCTTCCTCGCAATTAATTCCGTCCCGATTTAGTAATTCTCGCGTCTGGCCTCGCGTTCAACTGAACCAGTTCGCGTTCGCAGGCACACGGATATTATAATCGCGCGATGACTTCATACGTTTCCGCAGAACGATTCTGTTTGCGCCGCTAACTGAAATGTTTGTCTTCGAAATCGCGCTCCCTCCGCTTCTCCTCGAGACGTTATCGATCGTTTGCGCGAACGGACGTCTCCCTAATCGCCCGAATAGGTGGCAGCGTCGGCCGCTGATGGAATCGCGTCATTAAATTAATTCCGCGATTAAGAGTTCCGACTCCCACGTGAAAAACACTCGCCGATGCCGAGAAATCGGCGGAATTCAAAGCGGCCGAACCGTCGCGCGCGCGCCATAAACTCGCTTCCTCTCGATTCTTTCGCGCCATTCGCGTCTCCGAATCACACTTTTTATTACCCGCGTGTCTGACGTCACCTGCGAGCCTTCGTCCACCTCCTCCGAAAAGAAACTTCGACGAGAAACAAAAAGGAACCGAAGAAACCCCGTGTTTATCGCCCAGAAAGAAGCCTTCAGCCTCGAGAGTCCTCTCGGGAGGATAGAAAAATTCCTCGGGGCCGTCTCGAACTCGCCCGCGCGTTTTCGCAACTAGCTCGCGCCGGGGGGATCGCCAATTCGAGCGGATCGAGGCGCGAGGACGTGGGACAGGTTCGAGGATCGCGGATTCGTCAGGTCGGAGAGAAAAAAAGCGCAGGGAAACCAGACGCATCGATTTTAGGCTGTATGCACACGGAGCGACTGCGATTTTGGGAGAATGAGGAGTAAATGAATAAACAAAGTTACATGTTAAGTGTTAACCCTTTGCGGACGAATGTCGACGTTTCGCCGAGATCAGACTTTCATATTTCGAACACCGAGTTGCGAAGGAGTGATTTAATAACTCAAATAGCAAGGGATCAGTGCATAGTTTCTGTTTTCTCTATTATTTAAGCATCCGTTGTGTAATTTGACCGAATCTGCTGAAGGTTTCGCGTTCTTTGAAGAATCTTCGTCCGCAGAGGGTTAAAGACGTGCCGTTTCCCGCCCTCCCAGCGAGACGGAAGAACCTCGGTTCGTTTCCTCGAGAAAAAATCGTGGTTGCGACAGTTCGAATCGCACGATCGTGTGCGGCTGGCCTTAGGGCGATCGGGGACCGCTCGGTCGTCGGACTGGAAGGTGGACCGCCCTCACCGGGCGACTCGTTCGCCAAATATGGCCGGCTGCGGACTTAGTCCCGCCGCGCGTGTAGGTATCTTAATCCCTGCCCCCTTCCGCGGCGGCGGCGGCGGCGGCGGCGGGTCGATCATGCGAATCGTCTCATTTGAAGTTGGCGCGCGCCGGAGCCGACGACCGGTGCCCTTCCGCCTAAGGGCTAATAAAGTTGTTGAGCGACGGGGCCTTACCCTTCCCGGCGCAGGGCAGTACGTGCTCGAAACGTGGGACGTGTCGCGCGCGATTAGATGGCCTTGAGAGATCGGCCGGGAGACGAGGTCAGTGCTGGGCCCGCGATCTCGAAGGGCGACCGAGATCCTTCGCGGATAGGTCGCGCGAGGGAAACGCGCGGTGAATCTCAAATCACGCGTGACGCGTTTGTTGATTCCATTTCTGCGACAGAGAGAGAGAGAAGTACTGTCGGTTGCTGGTAACATGGCACTCGTGACGGCATAGGGCGGAGACAGTCGCTTGAGAAATCCAATTGCGAAACTGGAAACGAGTATTCGCGTTGTTCGTCGCGCGACCCCATTGGTGGGCGCGATCGCCTTAGGATCCGACCAATTGGACGAGAGTGCCAAGTTAGCTGCAACGGACGGTGTCAGTTGCTGGCAGTCCAGCATTCTCGTCTGATCAGATTCAAAGACGTACACATGAATTTTCGGTTTTGGTATACGATTCTTTCTGGTGCTCATGCATACTAATCGAATCATGCTGCAAAGAGTGGAGAGATGTTTCCAGATGCGTAATTTGATTTTCTGAAACTAAAGGGTAAACGTCTATGACGTCACGATTGCCAAGTTCCCAGCAATGAAGGCATGCGTTGATAGAAAGAGTTGCAAGGAATGTTGGTCTAATCGTTTACTCTAGTGATAATATTATTCTATGGCAATGAGTTAACCCTTTGAACTCTGTAGGCTCCAATATTGCAGCAGTTATAATATTAAATATTTCAATGAATCTTAAAGAAACTACCCTAAAATCATTAAATTTTCCACACATCCAAATTTTGTACTGAGAAGGAAGATAAAAGATTTGATTTTCGCTAGGAATACTATAAAAATTAGTTGCAGTCGTGATAGATTACAAAACAACCTAGAGTGCCAAGGGTTAATTATATTTTCGACAAGTCAGTTAGCGATTCGCGAGTCTCCGTTGTAAACAAAAGACGCCAGGAAGGTTGCGTTACCAGTGGCAAGTCTCTATCAGCGCGAGGCAGCAGCTATCGGCGCAGAGTGCGCGGCTTCTCCGCGTCGCCGCATTCCGGAATGATAATCGGAAGTCGTGTGCCCGCGCGTTTCATTAAGGCAGGATCGCGATCCACGATTCCGAACGACGTCGCCGCCGCGCAGGCATTCACCGGGACGTTTTTATCGGACGCTCCGTCCCGTAAAACGGCCGACGCTACTTTCGATCGGGCGCACGCTAACGCTCGCAAGTATCGTTTAACGAAGCGTGTAAATTAGCGAAACACGGGACGGGCTAATGACTCCGGCCGCCTAAAATGTCTTCGTTATTTTTAGAGATACGGAACAAGTTTTTTCGCCGCTGCGAGCGGATCGGTGAACTCGGAGATTTTAGGATCGACCGGTCTTTCCGTTGAACGCGTGATCGTAACCGTGCATCGTCGACTGTGTCTAGATATCCGACGTTCCGTAAGGGTAATTAACAGCTTGCACTAGTTCGACGAGTCACGAGTGAAACTCGAAGTCCCAATTTCAGCGAACGTAAATGTCACGAGACATCGGTGGTTATAATTATGGTTGTGATTTCGTTTGGATAAATGATAGTGCGAGGGGTTAAATAATTGTAGTGAGAACGACAGGTGATGTTTGAAGCTTTCGACAACTTGTCAGGTGTAACGAGACGTCAATATTAGTTGTGCTTCTAATACTATAGAATTTTAGTTTCATATTAGAAGGCTCTTCGCTTCGTCGTTTCTTTAAGAATAGATGTTTCATAAGGAAACTAATCACGGCTTGTCCTTATATTAGTTTCTTATGCAAAAAGCACGTTAGAAGCTAAACTTTCTCGATGTAATCCGTGACTTGTTATCCACTAAATATTATATTTGTCTTTCTAGTATACTTGCATACTACATCTTTAGTTTTATTATTCAAAGTACGATTCACATGCGTTACAATATTCTTATTCCACGTACAATCCACGAATTCCTATGTTCAACAGCTAAAATACGCAACGTACGTACCTTTAGGAGATTATTATTATAAATTAAAGGATGAAGGCTAAATTGTAGACATCAACGCTCCCCGGCGAGACAGTCGTAACAATTATCTTCATAGAATCGGACAAACTCGAACAGGATCGCATTGTGCTCCCATTCAATTAAGAACCTTACAGCCGAGCGGATCGTTCCTTTTCATTACCGATCGCGGAAAAAAGCCGAGCGACCGTTCTGCTCGCGAAATAAATAGAATCGTCCCATTGTTCTTGATGAAAAGTCCGGCGGTACGTTCGGAACCGCAACGGACCGTGCAACGAGATCCTAGGAGGGTCGCGTTCCGATTAAAGGATCGATAAGAGGATGCACCGACGTCATGCACGGAATCCGAGATTATAGCTTTGCATGACGCTTTACGAAAGATGGGATAAAATAAGAAAATACGAGGTAGCTTATCGCACGATCACGAAGTCATTCTCACTGTTCCGCACCGTCATCGTCATCCCGGCGACTGTCAATAGACCGTTCGCACGTATCTCGAGCGCCTCATCGGGTTGCATGACGACAATGGGGACCATTATCACCCCGTCGCGTTCATCGCGATCATTGTCAAGGCGCATGCCCGCGCGCGCTGCCAGCGCAACGCGTTTTTACCGCGCGGAAAACCTCGGCCTTGCTGCGGTTCCGCGAGAATCGCTTTCGAGTCTGACTGCCACGTTTTCTGCTGCGAGTGAAAAATATTTCAATATTTCAATGTATGTAGACTTTAGATTACAAAGTTTGAAATTTCAAGTTTTAAATGTTGAATTGTAGAGTTTTAACCTTTGCACTCGAGAGGTGATAATCAGTCGCCACTTGATCTATTCTCTAGAATTAATAGGACAACCTGTAGAAACGCCCAAATCTAGCGTCGAGTTCTAAAGTTCCAAATTGCAAATTTCAAACGTCACATTTACGACCCAGATCTCAGATTCCAAATGTCAAAGGTCTAAATTTGAATTTCTCGAGGTATAAAATCAGAGAGACATAAAATAAAGAGAATATCCAAACGGAACGGTCGAAAATATTTCAGCAGATACAATCCTCGAGGAAACTTTCTCGAGTCAAACTTTATTCGAAGCAGAAACGTTTCGCTTATCTCTGCAGTATCGTTTCCTTCCACGTTTCCCAGAATAAAAGACCAATGAAGAAAGAGAGAGACTCTTTCCTCTTTTTAATTGTAACAGAGATCAGTCGAGTGGGTCGCGGAGCCGGTTTCTTTCCGACCGCGACATCCTTTTCTATTTTCGGTCGGCTGCTAAACAATAAAAGATAATCGGTCGGCTGTGTTCCCGACGGATGCAAAAACGTGGCTATCGGTCACCGGCGACCGCCCTGATGGAATGTATTCGACCGGCTCCCGGGACATTCTTTGTCTAGCTGAGAAAATTGCTGTTCCTGCAAACTGCGGGTCCGTGGCAAAACGCAGAACGAACGCTCCCTCCGTACTTTTACTTAGGATCGCAGGTGGCATTATCCTGGCTCGCCGCTGAATCGTCAGCGGACCGATTTCTCTAACCGCAGTAAGGACGGCCGCAAATAGAGCAACTCGCTCGCGACCTATCGCGTTCGCGTTTACGTGTGCATACATACGAACACACGTACACACGTGGGACCGACGAAAAAGGACCGAACGCTTTAAATTCAAACGTCTCTTTAACGAGTCCGCTCTCGTTCCTGCCGCTCTGAAAAATGTTCCGCTGAAAGTGAAATCCGTTGGCGCCGTTTTGAAAGCGGACACGTTTCAAAATAATTTACCGGTGGAAACTTTGTCGTATATTCTCGCGCGCGCGTTCTAAACACGTGATTCGCCGGCTCGAAACGTTCGATCGTTAAAGATACGAGCCAACTACCGGAATATTGAACGCGATAACGCTATATAGAACAGAAACAATACTTCTCGAACAAAAGAATGAAATATCTCGATTGTATCTTTCTCCGATCGATGGAAACCAAGGGAAAACCAGTTGCAAAACAAAGCGTTCGGTCCTTCTCGCGAGCACACTCGCTTCCAAGCTTACACACTCCCACGCGAAAGCGGAGACCGCTCGAGACCGTGACAGAACACGGGGCGTGCGAATCGCTCCCCGCGAAAATCCGGTCGCGGTGTACCGGAGACAACTAAGTGCACAGCTTTGCTTGGCTTACAGGTTGGTTGGTGATCGGGTCGGAAAAGAGGGAAGGCGAGGGGAGATAGGAAGCGAAAAGAGGGAGAAAGGGGGAAAGTGAGAGAGGAAGTGTGACGTACGAAGTTTGTCGGCCGGGGGTGCGAAGCACGGTTTGCTCGGGGCGGCGAGGCGAGGGATTGAGAGGAAGAGAACGAGGATAAACGAGAGAACAGAGAACATAAGACACGAGAGAGACGGAAATAGAGAACCGAGAGAAAAACGGGAAAGAGAAAGGAAAAGTCGGTGTTCCGGCCAGGTGTGTTATGGTCGGGAGCAAAAGGCCGGGAAGATGCTCGAGGTACAGCGCTCGGAGTTTTTAAGCGAGGAGGAACCCTCCAACGGCCCCGCCGCCGATTCACCGCCCCCCGAGCCGACCGGGGCTTCCGTCTCCGGTTGGAAGCCCGCCGAGCGAACCGTCTCCTTCAATCGAGACGTCCACGTCAAGAGGATCGGTGAGTCCAGGCAATCACACCATATCAGCAAAGAATATACCCGCAATGAGTAGAGAGTGCGTGCACGGGAGAGAAAGAGGGTGAAAATGTGGGGAGTGAGAGGAAGAGAGCGTGCCGGACCAGCCTTATTATCGTTGCTTGACTTTCGCGGTTCTTGCGCTCCGGCGACGCGACGCGGCGCGCGGCGCCGATCGCACGCAAATTGGACAGGGTCTCGTTCTTCGATTTTCACGGCCGTCCCGTCACGTTTCGCATTGCTCGCGTTTCGCGTTTCTTCGCCGACCTTTTTCCTCGCTGAAAAGTATAATATCACCTTTAGAGCACCCCCTTTTTCCTGTCCGTCGTTCCCTTTTTTTCCGAGGGAAGTGATTACGCGGAATTGAAACGCAGATGCGTTTTGGAACGTGGCTTCGCGGGGTGTTTAGCGCGGATTCGCGATTGTTCCGGGTTTTAGTGGATTTTTAATTGGAGATGTTTGTACTTGATAGATTTTAGTAGGATTTTGGGGTGTGTAACGTTTGTAATTTTTACGGGAGTTTTCGGAAGGATTCGTTTCGATTTTTCGTGAGCTTTTAATTGAAGATGTTTGTACTTGATAGATTTTAGTAGGATTTTGGGGTGAGTAGCGTTTGTGATTTTTGCGGGGGTCTTTGCAGGGATTCGTTGGGAGATTTCTTTGGGAATTTCGACGGTTTTCGAGGGAGTTCGTTAAGCCGGTGAATTTGAAATTCGTGTCTCGCTGTCGGGTGTCGTAACGTCTTTCCGCGGGCTGCATGGGAACGGAGCGACGGTTCGAGTGTCATACTTCAAACCGGCGACCTCTGGGGAGGAGAAAATGCGAGATTACGAGGGCGATTGCAACGAAGACCTCGTGTTCCAGAAAAAATATGGCCGGGCCCTAGAGCGATCGCAGATTGTGGAAATTATTTGTGCCGGGTCTTCTAGTTTCGCGCCGAGAATCTCGCACTGTCAGATCCGTTTCTGAGAAACTCGCGTCGTGAGGGACGTTCTGACAGACGTCTAGCGAGACCAAGTTCACGGGATTCATGTTGTTCGAAGAGTTCTTGCAGGGAACGCTGTGAACGCCGAATATGAAAGGAATTCTGTTTTATTCTTGTTTCGCGGTATATCATTCAAGTGTTGTTGATAATATTCAAAGATTATTCTGACTGAAAATATTTTAATAGTTCCATTGAAACTTTTGGTATCAGTATTTACAAATATTTCCTACATATGCTCTTCGATTTCGAAAAATCTCCATAAATTTACAAAATTCATTAATTCGAGTTCCATTGGATATTTGTTTTAATGAAAATTCTGTAAGCGTTCAATATTTAAGACTAGATTCACGGAGGTTTGTTCTACGGTTCCATAGATCGAGTGTTAAATACGAAACATCGCGTCGGGTGTATTAATTAAACGAATCCTCAATAGAAACTCGCAGGTGACCACCTGTCGAACCGCCAAGCGAAAAGTCAAGCAACGTCGCCGGTTCGCGACAGCGTTCAGCTTAACTCATACCTAACCGTTCCAAGCTCGAACTCCCGACGTCGACGTGTAACACATTTAACCCTTTGCGGCCGAGAATTGTTCAAATTACGAACACTTATCCACGAGACAGCTGAGTTACGTATCAAAGTCTTAAACACTAAAGCTACTTGAAATTCCTGTATAGAAACTCCAAGAGTACATCTATTAAAACTTTAATTAATTCAAAATTCACTTTACGCATTGCTAAATCAATTTCTGTAATAATCTCTCACATCTGTTATCTTTTTACTAATTGCAAGAAGAAGATACCAAGAATCGATCATCTTGATTCCTCTTTTAGTTTCAGTGTTAAACACTAGAAAAGAAGAAAACCACGTGTCTTCACAATAAAATGATCCGTTCGCAGCTTTCGTGTTCAGATGTCAATCTCGAAGTCGCCATTACGGCGACCTTCGACCGCAAAGGGTTAACCCAGGCCCTGCCGCTGACTAACGGCACGAAAACCATAACCGTTCGCGCTCTCTCTTGATCGACGGACGATCTTCTTCCCCCTGTTTGTGTGTAATCATTAATAATCAAAATCAATAATATCATTAACCAGTTGTCCGTTTAATATCCGCCGATATCTGGTTAACAACGACCGAAGAGACCTTGGTCGAACTATCGGCGACCTTGGAACGGACACTTTCTGTTCCCGCACAAGGCCGCGATACGCTCGGCCAACGAATTTTTCGTCGGAATTAATTGTGATCGTTCGCCTCGCCCTACTGTGCTGTTCTTTCGTTGTATCGTTTATTGGTATTGGTGTGTACGCGCTGGACTCAGCCATTCCTCTTTCACCACAAGCTTAATTATATTAATTACATTAATCGTCTGTCTCTTCTTACCCCGAGCTAAGCGTGTGCCACGTGTGCGTACGTCCGCTTCGACGTGTCGTCGTTTAACACGCGCATCGAACGTTAACACGCTCGCTATCAACGTCGCGGACGGTTTCCTCGCGGAGGAAGATCAATCTTTATGCGCCTCTAAACTTGTTAACGGTATAAACACTCGTTTACATCGACAACTTTCGATGATATCCTTTTTATTCGGTGTAGAGAACCGTTTAATCAACGAAATCAACTTTCTTTATTCCGGTACTTGCGAAACGGTCTAGTTAACGGAAATTCGCGTGAACTATACGTGTCAGTAGCAACTACATTCAGACCATCGAAAATTCTTCAATTTTGGAATATCTAAAATATTGTAATTAATATACTATAAACAATGGTAGCAATGGTAGCGAACGTGTTAAGCTCGATCGATCAACGCAGGATACGCAGTCGAATGATTTCGATACTCTGCTGATTCGTACACGCGAGTAATGTATATTTTCTAATATACTAGAATTTATGAAAATCCAATTGAACATTTATCGATGACGTTATACGCAACGGAGATGATCGTTATCATTCCCGTTGGCTCGCGAAGCAGCACAGTTTCCAGATTTATCTAATTCTCCCGGAGCCTGCGTATCCCGACGTCCTGCGGTCGGTCGGCGAATAACTTTACGAAAGTAAGTGGCATCTTAAACATATTTATACAGTTTCAGTCGAAGCCGCAGCTGCGTTACGTGGATTATAGACGTGCACGCTGCGTGGGAAAGTGAAAACTCTTGTAAATTAGACGAACAATGGCGACAGTAGCCTGTCACTCCCGGAAACATACCTGTTATTTTTCATCTCACGAACACTTCCTAGCTTTCATATTCCTGTGGAAGAGCGTTCCGTGTTTGCGCGTTGCCGTGGTTTTCCATGGCGACGTCGTAACTCGAAAATCGCGAGGCCCCGACGAGAATCGTTCGAAACGTACGCGTAAACGCTGGGACTTTCCCTTGGGACTGATAAAATCTCGTATTCAAATTAAACCGTTCGACAAACTGCGCACTTCGAGTTCCTCGTGACGCGTCGGGAAAATCAAATGCTCGTTTATTCCGATGCAGGAGGAAACGTCGGATGTTTGTTAATTTTCAAAACGAAAAACGCATCGAGGGGTCACGATCGATGTCAAAACGCGACGAAACTTCAGTAGTTCCTTTTGTCGAAGCATTGCTCTATCGCGGTTGACCTTCGGTGACCTTGAGCTGCCTCGAACCTTTGATGGATCGTTGGATGCATCTTGAAACAATCATTCAGTCAACATTCATTAGAAAAGGAATAGTCTTGTATTAAGCTCGATTCCAAATTTATTCGGGAATATTGGGGAACCAATGAAATTATACTGATTAGAGTATTCAAAGTAAATACGTCGAAAGTTTCGAAAGCACCGAGTAATATGAATGAAATCGAGTATCGACTCAACGCTAGATCCCTTTCAGTCAACATCGGCCCCACGCATTTGCTTCTCGTACAGTAGCGTTCAAAAGTTCCAAATCGTTTTTTAGCATTGCTTACGCAACACAAAGTTTCAAGAACAAATCAACACCATCTACTCTATGATTCCTTTAGAAATAGATAACGCAGCGTGTTCAAAGGTTTTCGACCGTTGTTTAAAAAAGAGAACAACTCTTCGAATTACACATCGAATGAACAATAGGAAGAAAGGAAACTATACATTGATCTCTGTTCGAGTAATCGCATCATTCGATTACGTAGTATTCCAAATACGAACATTTCACCTCGTCAAAATGACGTTCGTAAAAGGGTTGACAGCGTCGCATCGTAACGCGGATTCCGAAAACGATCCAACTGAGAACTTTTGAACGCCACTGTACGCATCCTGTTCGGCTGAAAAATCGGCAAAGCCCCGCGCATCCTGGAAAGCAGGCGGCAAAAGTGAATTCGATATCGATTAGCGCGGGGGCAGAAGTCGGATGGGAGCGTCGGGGCGCGGGGGACGTCAGCGGTCGGGGCCGGTCAGTGATACAGTGATGCAATAATATCTTGCGAGTACCGGCTTTGGAAAATTAATGGCCACTAAACTGAGGCAACTATCTGAAGGCCCGGCCCGGCGTTTGTATTACTTTATAGTTGGCATCCGCTGGGTTTACGAGCGTCAGCCAGCTTACGCGTGTTGGTGCGGCGCGCTCGTGGGCCAGCGCGCTCGCGCGATTGTTGGTTTCTCGAGGCTGGCCGAAGGGAACGGACCGGACGGCGGACGGCGAACGGCGCGCGGGGCCGGGAGCCAAAGACAAGGAAATTAGCGGGGATGAGAAATGAAGAGGCGGTTGTCCCCGACAGTTAGACCCCTAATGGGCATCGGCTAATAACGCGCCGCGGAGCGAACGGTTTTCGAACGAGAGTGCGGCATTGTCTGCCGCTTGATGGCTAGCGGGACGGCGAACGGGGAGGAGCGGACTCTCGCTATGCGTTTTGTTTATAGTCGTGGTTCGTTACGTGTCGCCGATGTTGGAAAAGTGATTACTGCGTTTGGAAGGCTGCAGCTGTGGCTGATAGTCTCGGGAGTTAGCGATTTTCGGGCTGAACTCTGCTGAGGCTGTCTTTAACCCCTTAACTTGCACGCTCGAGTTATGCTGCATAATTTTTCACACTATTCACTTTCGTTACTCGTCGTGTAATATTTTACTATCAATTTGTAAGAAATACAAAATTTTCCATTCTACTTCAGGCGGAAATTTCATCTGAAGATAACACATTGATAATAAAATAGTTTACTTTGATCCGTGGTAATGAACAATGATTCTTGTTAAATTAGTTTAGCTTCATCGCGAGTCTCGTCATTGTACGGCAAGGGTTAATCTGTCTGTTGCTATATGTTAATGATATTAGTTCAAGATGTTTGACAACAGACAGTTGAGTGCAAAGACATGAGTGTTAAACTTTGGCTCGTAGCTTTTAAAACTTCAAGGAAACTCGAGTGCTCGAAGACTTCGAGTGTCGTAAGCTTCGAGGACTAGCTTCCTACGACACTACGTGCAACGTTATTGACAAATCGCGAATTGGTATCGAAGGTAAACCGAGGAAAGGTGAAAACTGTCCACTCGGAGCCGCATTCCTCTGCCTAGACGTCGAGTGGCAGACGGACTGTATCGTTGTCTTCGTCCGTCTCCCGGGCGACTAGCCTGGCTGCTAGCCAAGCCAGGTTAGGCTTTTGTCTGTCCATTGACGCGAGGCCGTCGATTTTTTCATTATCGAGCCAAGGAGATTGTCAAGGTCGGATGTCAAGATTGCGAATGAATGGTCAGCGAACCCATCATCCATTCACTTTTTGCTCGTGACGCCGCGCACGATCTCTTGGCCGCGTCGATTCACCGCGGACCTTCCACCGTGGAGAGAGAGAAACAGCGACGCGGCGGCGGGGACGGGCAGGCGAAAAAAAAAATTGGCAATCCTCTCTACCGGAGAAAATCGCTTTGACATCGAGATAATCGAGCGGACACGCGTAATTAAATTCGTTAATCCGTCATCGAGCCCTGCGACTCGCTCTCTCGCGTTTGTCGCGCGATATAGGCTCGCGTTCTGTTCCGAATAATTACACATTTTGGAGACAATCCAGTGGATTTTTTCTATCAAATATTCCTCTCGTCTTAGACAGTTCCGAGAAAGTTTATAAACTATATTGGGAACAGTGAGATATTTAAATAAATATTCTCGGAATTGTCTAAGAAGAGGAATATTTGATTAGAAAGAAACCACTGGATTGTCTCCAAAATGTTTGTCTCCAAACTATTGTAACCATTTTCACTATCTTCTGCACAAAATTATCTCAATGATCCACAGCTGTTCTGAATTACAGTCATTCCAATTATTTAGACATCAAAACTACTTTAGTAAAGACTCGACAACAAATCCGCAAATTGAATTTACCCAATTCTCTGAAACATTTCAAGGTTCTTAACACTAGGTTTACGGAATTGCGTATCACAATTTAGTTATATTACATAACAATATGATATCTGAGTTTTTCTATGTACAGTGATATTTGACCTCAATGAAAATTGCCATCACAATTCAGTTCTCTGAAAATTAACCGGTACGCAATGTGTTAATAAAGTATAGAAGACTATACATTTCTCACCATGAACGTCTTCTATACAAAATTCCCTTGATCACCAATTCTTTTCGTTTGATCCAAAGGTATTCAGCTGCCTCGTTGCCGAGGATCGCGTCTCGCGAGTCGGTTCACCGAAAACGAGCGGTCATAATTCGAGTCCGCGAAGGGTTAACGACACCCGGCTAACCGACTGAACGCAACGCAGGCACCTTGTCTTCCGATCGAGCCGGCCTTTGAATCTCGCCAGCCGAGACTAACCTGGGCAAATTGAATATCGCGCTCTCCCCGCGCTGACAGCGATCGCTCTTTGCGGGTCTTCTCCTCGAACTTTAATGATATCCGTCGTCCGTGAGCCGCGATGTCTGTATTAATTCGTTTCCTCGTTGCGTCACGCCTGCGGTTCTTTAACCTCGCGTGCTCCTCGGAGAATTCGCGTCCCTTTTTTCTCTCTCGCCCTCCCCTTTCCCCCCACCTTTCGCTTGGGCATATTGTCGGGATGTCAGGTGCACGTTTTGAATACCCCTTTAAAAGAGGATCTCGAGGATGAAGGATCCGCAGCGGCCTTAATTAATGGCTCGCGCATTCGAGGTATACACGTACACCGTTGAAAAATATTTTAACAGTTAGAGCGATTACGTTTTAACCCTCTGACAGCGGACGTTTCCAACTCCGCGTGCACCGGCGTTTTCGACTGCTCGACTGCTTGCAGTATCGCGAAGGGAATCGAGTTTAATTAAAAATCAATTCTGATATTTGCTTAGGTATTTGGCAACGATCCTTTCGCTTAATCTCTTGGCTATTTTTGGTGCTTGAAAAATTTCGTTTCGTACTGGTGGAGACGTTGGATTCTAATTCAACAATTACACATTCCATTATTCATATATCGTAATGTGAATATTTCAGATTGCTTCAATTCAATTCAATTCAGAGTTCCCATTTCAATACACTTACTTAGAAACTAATAAATAACAAAAAATGTTATTCTTATAATCCTGAAAACTTATCGCATATTTACCAAAATCAACTGTGACCTATTAAGAATCATCTCTAAAAGGCTAGCATCTGATAAGACTTGGTAATCTTCATCATCTTCCAACTTCCTCGCAATCACCCAAAACCCCAACCCTCCCACAGTAACTCCCGAAACATCCCTCGCATCGTTCCCAATCCATTCCGTGGTAAACACGTCTGCCGCGTTCCGCGCATCCGCCGGAGCACCGGCCGCGGCAAAAACGAAACATCCGTACGTACACGGTCGCACCCGCGCGCACGTACACATTCCCATCCCGGTTGCTCCATAATCCGATTACGAAACTCGTCCACGTTCACCGTCGCGTTACATATCGGGTGCACCGGCTATCCGCGTCTCCTCCGGCGGGGTGGGGATTTATGCCCGGCCGCGATAGCGTGCACGCTGTTGCCGGGAGGGAAGAGAAGGTTGAAGGAGGCGCGGCAGGGAGGATGAGGTAGCTAGGAGCGCCGGGGACCGGGGGGGCGAGGAGGGGCGCGTCTTTTACGAAGGCGACTTTGCGCCGCGGTAAAAAGGTCCGGCGGGCTCGGACCGGTGCATTAGCGGCTGCACCGTATTTCTTATTATCCCGGAGCGAGGTGTATGCTCCCTAGAGCTGCCTCTCTCTCTCTCTCTTACTCTCTCCTTCTTTCTCCGAGTATCCCTTTCTCTTTCCGGCCGCCGCCCGGTCGGTCTAGGCGCGCGCTAGCGAGACACGAGCGGACGCGGTCCTCTCGTTCTCGTTCGAGGGGCCCGAGCGCGTCGTCAATGCGGGCGGTCCTGGCCAGTCAGGCCTAGTTGGCCGGTGCAGCATTGCGTTCGTGCATGCGCCTCGTCCAAGCTTGTTAAGGGGCCCCTTGTGTGTCGTCCGCATTATCCCGCCTGCCGGCGTTTCCTGGATCGTCGCGTGCTCCGGCCGCGGGCCGGCCTTAAAACCCCCGGTGCCCGGCCGGCGCGCGCATAACGGGGTGTAATATGCTCGTGGATCGCGGCCAGGATGTTCGTTACTTCGCCAATGAATGGGGAACGGGCACGGTTTCGACCGGCTCGATTAATACACGGGGCATTGAATAGCCTCGTTCGGTCACCCTTCCGAGGGGCCCGCTCGATTCAACGCTGCGAAATTAACCTTCCGCGTTCGCGGCGCGCTCGCGATTCTTTTCCGCGTGTCTTGCGTCAGATCGTTCATTCGTTTGGATTCGGGAGTTCTTTGAGGAAGAGGGTTTTGTTTCCAGAGGAGCGATTTTGGAGAGTTAACCTTTCAGCGAGAGTGACCTTTCAGCTAGATGTTTGATGCGGAATATCGCGGTTTATCGGTTCGGCGTATCGAATCGATGGGAGTCTGTTGTACGGGGATAACTTTCGCTTGTAGGTTTCTTGGTTCAATTGTTCTTGGATTGGATGTAGTTTTGAATACCGAAGACGAGGGAGCAGTTTCCGATGCTTCGATTGTAACTTTCGGTTCTGAACAAGCGACGCGCAGAATAAAACGGGAGAGGAGCGAGTGAGGGATTCGCGGAGATAAAGTTGACGGGTATTACACGAGTTCCATTCGACATTAAACGCCTACGATTAAGACCCCCGTAGATTCCGCGCGATCTGCTCGCAATAACATCCGTGTACGCAATTAATCCACGGTCTCGCAGCTACGAGCCCCGGCTGGAGTCGAGGCAGCGTATCGCGTCCGATTTTCGATCTCCCGGCGGAATCGTTATCGCGGGGGAAGCTCGAACGCGTTCGTAACTAATTGTTACGTAATCGCATCCGCGACGGGGACTTTCTCGACGGAATGGGACCGCGATCCCGACGCGATAGCGATATTCTCGTCGGCCTGTTTCTATTTATACACGCGTCGCGTCGCTCGGTGCTTTCTCCGGACCGATCGTAATATAAATATTGTCACATTGTCGGAACGCATCGGGCCCCGTTCCGTTCCGTGCTCGGCGCGGCGCGAACGCCGGGCCCCGTTGACGGAGGCCCGTGTAATAACAGGTTTTCGCGAAACGAACTGGTCGACCGGTAACCCGCGCGAAGAAGGCACAAGGAAGTACTCTCTTCTCGCGCTGAATGGGCCGATATCGCGAAGATCGCGTATCGAATAAACGGTCGGCCATTTATACGGCGGCAGCGTGGCTCGAGCGCGCGCGCACGCTTGCGTAGCGTCGCGTCGCGTCGCGTCCCGTACCACGCGTTTTCGTGGAAAAGAAATTGAAATCCGGCCGACTTTACTAGCTGTTTCGAATTTTAAGGCTGTCATACGTTCGCTTTTATGCATCCGACTTGGCAGTAAACTTAATCTTATTCGCGCCGCTAGGAAAGTATTCAGGCGTCTGATTCAATGAGAATTCCGCGCCTCGATATATACTTACGTATGTGTGTATATATATGTATGTATGTATATATAGATAGATATACGTATATATGTACGGTTACGGCGGCGAATCGAGGATAATTCAGATAGGCATCGCTCGATCGAAAAATCATCGGACTGGAAGCGTCTCGTTTCGATCCGCGGCGTGTAACGAGAATAATTGAACGATTCGCGACGCTTACCGCGCGCCGTGGCAACAAGTGGCTATTAACACGTTACTATCCGAATGCGGGGATCTGCCGTTTCTATCGGCGACGGGTTGTCTCTTGACTTCTTCGCTTTCTTTCCTTTTTACCGTTCCGTTTGTAGGAAAGTCGTGGGAAATAAAGCCGTCGCTATTGGATCGTTATTCCGAAACGTTCTCTATGCTTCGTGAGAATTTTCAATGGGGAATCGGATAGCAAACACCTTTATCTCTAAGGTACACAACCGGAGACAAGCTCGATCATTTATGAAACATCGATAGTAACGATCAAACAGTTGAATGGGAACTATTAACTAAGAACTAAGAATAAACTACGAAATTTCTCTATAACTCCAAGAGTGCATCTGTTGAGGCTTCAATTAACGATTCAGCTAATGACCAATGCTCGACGCGATTTATTAAGAAACAATCGCAACGTCCAAAGTAATCGAATAAAACCGTTTAACGCTATAAACTAGTTCACAGCGAGAATCGCCGGTCCAATTAATGAATGATCGTTTCCACGAACAGCAGAGCAAGCGACGCGTTAAACGGTCAACACTCTCGTGGGAGTCGGCGCGTTAACATCCTCTTTCCCGAGTGGCTCGGGAACGCTCGTGATCGGTAGCGCATTCGATCCTCTTTTTCCGCACGGTGGAAATCCCGGCGCGCGTCCTATCGGCGATTTTTCGCCTCTTCCGGCCGGCCTGTTCCCAATGGCTGATCCGCTTAGATCGGCATCCCCGGTTGCGTGCTGAGGGGTCTTAAGGTAGACCCCGATCAGCTGAAACGAGGAAGTGCCGGGTATCCAATGGATCGGTATCGTTCGAGCGGAGAACGTGGAGGTCGCGCGCGAGCATCGCTTTACCTCGTGCTCGTTCGAGGATGGAACGGGACGGGGCCGGGGCGCGGGGACGTCGTGTAAATGAGACGAATCATGAGAATAGGATTAGCGATCGCATCGGCCGAGCGTCACGTAAAACCGAGCTCCGAGCTGCAACGAGAACACGCTTCTTCCTTTGTCCGGCGGAGCTGCAAAAACTTTCCTCCTTTACGCGATATCTCAATCGCATTATCCTCGTTCGCCGGATATTTCCTTTCATCGCGCGGCTCCTCCGTACAGCTGTGAAAATAATGGATCGACCTCTTGTTCGGGAGTAACCGGTAGGAACGGAATGTAGAGCAGCTGTAGGACAAGTCGTTTCTTTTTTGTGTTTCTGTGGAATTCTTGGGAATCAGGTGTTTGCATTTTGTATTTAGTAGACAATATAAAATTATATAAAACTATATAAAACTATTTCAAACTATATAAAACACGAGGTACATATTTCTTTCCATTGAAAAATACAGAATTCAGTTTGATCAATCGAAAGATCGTTGTCAAGGATTCAATTATGTAGCTTTTACCACTGAATTAGCACACTTATAATACTTCTATCATTCTAAGGAGACTATGTTTGTTTATATAGATCGCAGGAATTACTGTTTATGAGCAGTATAAATTTTATTCTCATAGCATCAGTCAAAATTAATGTAAACTGTCACGAAATAGTGTTTGAAGCATCGAATATCCGTCGAATCGACTGGTTCCGTAAATCCAGCGTTAAGGAGTCATTTTAAAAGGATGAATAGGTGTATTCGAACGATGCACATTTATATTCGTTGCGTGACGCGTTACGTGCAGGTTACGACAGCCCATAAGCTCGAAACTTTTCCCTGGAAGTGTGCGGAGACCGACGAATCCGGCACGGTAGATTTTTCTTTCGATTCGGAGTTGCGTTACCGGTCAATTCATCATCGAGCCGCTGTCTATACCGGCGTTACGTGTTGTACCGTGCTCGTTACGTGTATCGCAATGGAACCGTGCGAGTCGGCGCACGATTTATCGTTACATAATCGCTATTTCGGCGAGGATTTATCCGGAGCAAATTGGGTTACCCGTGCCCGCGAGAAAAATCCCTCGAGACCCGCTCGATTCGTGCGTCCTGTTCGAGATTAATCTAACGGCTGCCATTTTGCGCTCGCGCCGAGGGTGAATAAAAGTGTAATGGCCGCCCGGCCCGATCGGTATCAAGGTTTTCCGTTATGACTGGCTTTTGCACGGTCAACCGATAATTTGAAATCAATGTAGATCGTTTTTCCGTGCAACGCGCACGTGCAAGAGTTATACCGCCGCTTTATCTTTCGCTTGTCAGGGATATAAACGTCCCGTTTCTGGGTCGCCGTTCGCTGGCGTGATACCGCAACTCGAAATTCAGCTTCGGGATCCTTAGGCATTCGATCGCTCCAGTATTCGCTGGATTGTTGAGAAAGTCTACGCGTTATTGGAGATCAACGGGCACCGGTCTTTTATCGCGATAGAGTTTCGCACGAAACTCCTGGAAGACGATTAACCCTTTGTCCTGAGATTGATTTCTTAACTACGATGAGACGACTTCACCATTGATAATTGAGGAAAGGAAAAAGTGGCATACGTCGTATTAGAAGTGTGAAGCGTTTCCAATGATAATGGATATTCCGCGTCTCGATTCCATCGTTATATAAATATAAAAACAGATTTGATTCGCATGAAATTCTTACTTTTCAAATGAAAATCATCTCGCATAGCAAGGACTAATTAGCGACACGTAATCTTCAATTTTCCTTATACAAATAGTCGAATTTCGTCGTTGTTTGAGGATATTTGCGATTCGCTCGACACCTTTCCGCAGTTGTAATCAGAGACCGCAAGCAGCCGCGACGATTCCGCGGCGAGGGGAGATACGGTAACGCATAAAGCAGCGCCGGAATGAATCCCGAAGGGGTTGGTTGTCCCCTCGACGCCGCCACGCACGGCGCTTGATTAAACTAAGTAGATACCGGCGTAAAAGTGCGCCCGGGGAAATTATCGGCGTTATCACCGCGCAACATCGCGTTGCATCCTGTTGCATTCCGATCTGTTACTTCCGAGGGACAGTTTTATTGGGGCGTAAATCTTGTTTTATTTTCTTAATTCCCGCGGTATTCATCCATTTTACGGCCACGCTGATAAACCTAACACCAATTAAACCCCATTCGCGTCGGTGGGGGGATAATAACGATATGATTTACATTGGGATTGTCCATTACCGGGTGGGTTTCCCGTGCAATTTTAATACCGGCCGTAACTCATCTAATCGAATTTAAACATGCAGAAACTATTTAACCGCTTCTTGTTGCGCGCCGGACAAAGTACCATTTTGCGAGTGTAATTGCCCCCGGGAATCCGCGAGCGACTCGCCGGATTGCTTTATTGGACTTTTTACGCGACGCGCCGTGAATCCTCGCCTCGCGGCCGCCGCCGCGCCGGACGGAGGTCTCGAATTAATTTGTAAGATCGTTCCGCGAGTAATGTCGCTTCCGATTTTACTTTGTAACGTATCTTTCAATGCCGTTTCCAGAGTTATACTCGCGCCGGGACTACCGGGCAGATCGCAACGACTCGTTCCCGGTTTCCTTCTTTTGCGATTATTAACGAGATAACAAATGTTCCTCCGAGGAACTATTACGGAAATTGATTTAGCGATACGCGAGTCGAACCGTAAATCAACCGAAGTCTCAACAAATACGCTGCTGGGTTCCTATTGGATTTCCAAAGTCAATTGAAAGTGTTGATAGATTCATCAAATAGGAAGATCCGAATAAAACTGTCGATACGTCGATTACAAGGATTACATTAGAAGCTATAAAAACATTATTCCCGTGACCTAATAAACTATCAACTCATTCACTCCAAGAACGATCAACCCTCCAACTGATCATCGAAAAAACGTTGAATCAAGAGATCCATCGCTATCAATCCCAATCAATTACAAGCAGAAATTCAAGCAGCGCAAAGTGAAGTACCCAACACACGGACGCCTCTATGATTTCCCGATCGGGCCGATCCGATGATCGTTTACCGGCGTTCCCGCTTGTACACAAATTTAAATCGTTCATAAATTTCGCGCCGCTGACGCTCGACAACGTTCCGAACGCGTTCGCAACACCGTTAAGCCTAATGAGACGTTCTACCAGTTTTCGAGGATGCACGCCTATTATAACGCAAGCGGATAGCACGCCTCGTAATTTACATTCATACTCGTACCAGTTATCGATCCGATCGAAGACGAGGGGGGTGGACGGGGGCGGGCGGGGAGGGCAGGTTGAAATTCATACGTGACCGGGCCCGGCGGTAACGATCAGATAACCGCGATATTAATTTATGCTCGTGATCGTCCGTGAAATTACCGTTCGCTCGGTTCGCGCGATGATCCGTGCCGTCGCTCGGGACCCGTGTGCAAGCGTTCGCAACGCTTGCAGCCCCTCGAAGCACTGGGTCAGCACCGCTGCGCGATCTTTGACCTGCCACGGCAAGACGCCACTTGCACTTCCGGCAATTCTTCCCTCCCCTCCCTCGCGAGGCCACGGCGTCCCGTTCGCACGGATCCACGGTGCACCTGCTGTCAAGCCTCGTTCTCGATCCTCCGTCCTTCCGCGATCGTATTGTTCCGAGATCTCCGGGCACTTTGGAATTTTCACGTTCCAGTGGAACACGGTTTGTCATGGTTTGTTGAAAAGATGTATTGTTAATACGTGCCGGACCATTTTTTTAAGATTTTCCCTTCAGGCTGTATGAGGCGTATACGACCTACATTTTTACAATCAATTAAATAACCGCAGTATACATGATATTAAAATACCTATCTTTGATTCTATAGTAAATTTTTAAAAAGTTCTTTGTTTTTCAATGAGAATTCATTTTCGGTCTGAAAACGTGTTAACAAGTACCTTGCAAAGATATTTGCCGCGAATATTCGATCACCCTTGCATCGCGACGACACGAACACATTGAAATCGAACAAACGACGCCGCTGATCAGCCCAGAATCCACCGGAGCCCGGTTCCCCGCGACACCGTTACGTCGGAGTCCGAAAGCACGTAAAGCAAACGACGTCTGCCGAACGTCAGTGCCACGGCGAGGGGTTAATATACTCGTAATCGCGAGTTATGAATGCCAGATGGCATGACAGAATGCCCGTTTCCGAGTAATAAAACCGGGGATCGGTAATAGGCATTCGCCGCGGTTCGTACGCGGATTATACGAGGTGGATTTTAAGAGGCCGACATTCTCACGTATCGTTATCTTTCGCGGGTTTCGCCGGATCCCCGTGGCACTGTCGCTTTTCTCACGGCACGCGGCGCGCCGCGGCCGCTCGCTTCCGTGTTCGGTGACAATTCAATGAAATCATCGGCTCCTCGCGTCGCGGTCGTACCCACCCACAGCTCTCTTAACGGTCCCTCGACAACCGGTGATCCCCCGGCCGAGGAATTCCCGATTAATCTTCCGATAGCGACGATTACAACTACCAGCCGGCGAGCGGGACGATCGTTACTTTCGGGAATGCTGGCCGGAAGAATATTATCGAACTTCTTTCCGATATTCGACGGTCACGGACCGTTCATTAACGAGCCTCTTGCACGGGAAAGCTCCAGCGCGCGGACTATTAGGAGAAAAACGAGGATTGAAACGTTCGAATTCTAGAATCAGCCTCCTTCGAGTATTCCCGAGGAAGATCATCGAATTTGTTTCTAACGTTCTGTGGTCACGGGTTCTCGTTGATGAGCCTTTTGCACGAGGAAGCTTGGAGGAAGTTGACAATTTAGAATTCTGGAATCTGAATATTCCCGTGCCAATGAAAAACGTATGTCTTGTGTCGCTTACCCCTTGGAAACTTCGAGGGTGGAGCTAATTCCCTTCTCCGACGTCAGCTCGATTTTTGGCAAGGGAGAAATCGTGAAATTTCTTTTCCTAGCCGCGCTGATAGTTGAATATTTTAAATGGGACATTGACTACCGATAATGAGGATAGATCGAGGCGAATCGGTTTAGATTGAGCAGAGAAAAATTCATAGTTCAACGTTTGATTGAGAGTCCTTGAATAACTAGAAACAGGATTGTTTGTTCCATTGAAGTTTGCAGAAAAAGAATAGGAAAAGATCGTTTTAATCGTCTTCTGAGCGACTCATATAAATTGATAATATAGAAGATATAATAGATAGATCAATAATATAATAAATACGCAACATAAGTCGAAGGCCACAGCAAGGTGAAATTACTCATCGTCCGGTACACGCAGATATTCGCTCGCGATTCGTTCGATCGGTGCAAACACGTAAACGCGCTACAAGACACGTGCGCGCGCGAATCCCCGTCCGGAGCGTCGCTGATGACGTTGTTTAGCATTACAAATTCATCGGACGCACGCGCGTCCCTCCTTCCGGTCGCGCGTAATTGCTAATGACGTGATAATTAAATCTATGTATGCTTTACGAGACATCTGCATGCTAATTACCCGACGAGGATACACTCGAACGCGAACGGTCTCGATATTCGAAGGCACTTACACGTGACTCGGATCCCGATCCGACGATTCTCGGTCATCGAGGCGATCGCCGTGCGCGGACGACGGAATTAAGGTGACCTTCACGGTTGACGGGTTAATTACCGTGATCGGTCGGACCGAGTCGCACCGGGTGTAACATTATTGCGCGAGCGCTCGGCTCTCCGAGCAACAATAGAGCTGATATCGGTAACCGATCGGCGGGCTCCATGAAACACGAGTTACGTAAATAGATCTTACGTTAGATGTTGATGCCTTCACCGCGGATGACTCGACGTCGCGTCGATTTTCTCTCGCGCGATTTACGAGCGAGCAATTCGAGAAAATTCTGCGATGCTCGTAGCCCGACAGATTTTTCTTTGAATTTATGGCACCGATTTAACGCGCGTAATAAAATCAGCCTCGATCGTCCGATTCCTCTGCGACTGTTTTTCTGGTTGACTCGGAGGAGCGATGGTAGTGTTTTTGTCGAGGTAACGATTCGTTATTGCTCTCGAAACATAGGTGACGATAACGTTTGGAAACACTTAAGAATTCCGAAATGTACTTTGGTTAAGCAACAGTTGGAAAGAACCGTTTCAATTAAGGAAAACAATGCTCGCGATAAATTGGAAATTCTTCGACGATTCCGTCGAGATAAATAGATCTGCTCTGCGGTATTCGGGGCAAGAAACGTCACACACTTCTAGTTTGCTACCTTACGAAGAACCACTCCGAACCGAACGTTTCTTTAGAAAAAACTCTCACGCTGATTAGCCAGATTTCCGTGCCAGTGACCCAGTACAATCGCTCGCGGAGCTCTCCAATCCTCTCGCCTCTAATTTCGCGTGGCCGCCGATCGCGCTCACGCGAAAATAGACGTCGGAGCGAGGAAACCGGCGCGACGAAAAACCGAGCGTCTGGTAAAGCTCGATTCACACCGGCGAGCAACTCTGCGGTCAGTCGCGTTCAACGACCAATCACCATTAAATTAGCTATTTCGCTGCCTTGATCGAGAAGGGAACAATGTTTATTAAGTATATCTTCATAAAAATTGTCAATTTTCGATGTCAATGTTGCACAAAGACGGATTTTTCAGTTTGTATCCTCGCTTACTCCTGATTTCGTGCAATTCCAACAATGAAATCGCACAGTTTGCTACTTCCTTTAACAAATTCTATTAATTACTCGTCAACCGTGATCCTCGCCGACCGCTAATCGTTGACAATTGCCAATTATAACAAAACCAGCAGAATTTACCACAATGATCGTCAACAAACCAACGGGAAGATCAACGAACTTTAATTACATTCGACCTAACCGTCTTTCATCGAACTACACACGTCGCATCATCAAGGATCATTAGAAGCCACGGTTCAAACCGATGGTACAGTCGACCGCAGCTGTGAATCAGGTTTAAATATAGAAAACCCCAAGACAAGTAGTCTGTTTTCTCCCGCGAGCGCGTTCTAAACGCGGCGGCGGCTATTAGGCACGAAAATGCGGGGAAGAACGAGCGCGAACGGTCGGTTGTTAGCGTTAAACAGAAGCTCATAAACGTTCGCAAGAACGGCCGCGGAGTGGATTCAGGTCCGCCATTTAACAACGATTTCCCACGAGAGAGAGACGCCGCCGCGCCGTGGAAATGGTGCACGCCGGCATTATGGCCGTCGCAGAAGTGGCACGGCCGCTTTTGTACGCGAACCGGGAACGCTAATCCCGACGTGACCCCGTTCCCGAGGTCCTCGTCGATGACCTCGACAAGATGCTCCCCCCTCGACGAGGTCGCGCGCGATGCAACCTCGATCCGCGCGGAATCGCCGCGACAATCGCGGTGTAAATCCGTCAACGGCCCCACCGCGCGCTGGATCATCGGCTTTATTCGCTCGATGCGCGAGTTCCGGTTCACTTGAACGACACCGTTTTGTTCGACGATTCGAGTGGTTTCGATGGTTATTCGTCGAGCCGTTAGAGCAGTATCTAATTATTTATAATTTCCTGCAACGATCGGACGATTCGAATTTTTTGAAATTTGGTGTAATCTGTGCAGTTGAAACAATGATTTTAATGAAGCTGGAGAGTCGAGATTTTTCTTATATATTATGCATGTAGGGAACTTCGGTTCGTAACGTTTGGTTAGTTCGTTAGTGTCACGCAACGGTTTGTTTAATAATAACCGCGAGATATGATTTTTGGAATGGGTTACTTTGGTCTTGGTAGTTCGGTACACGGGTTAAATACAGAATTCGGTTAGCTAACGATGATTATTGATATTGGTCGGATTGTAAGCAAAGATCGGATTGTTACTAGAGATTTCGTTAAAGTGGAAACGTATTCGCGCCGGGATAGTTCGATATCTTTCTGATCGCGCGGCCAGGGGAATCCGCGTGAATTGAAATTCAACGATGGTGTTTAAGATGTTCGTATCGTAACGCGAACGATAATAGAAGCGGAGGCCTACGTGACTCCGGATTTAATTAAGGGAAATTATAGAGGAGTGATTTTTTCCCCAGTTTTCCCCCCTCGGGTTTCGAAAGTTAATAAGTAATTTCTCGGCGGTCGTCCGATGTGTAAAATGGATTTCATAAAAATCCGCGGCGGTCGCTGGCACGTCAATTAATTTCTGCGGAGAAACGTGCGCCGGCCTGGTGTTTGTGGATGGTATACACTATTACGGAAAGGTCACTGGTACATGATATTTGTTGAGAGCATCGAGTGATTACCAGCGCCTCGCGCTGCACGCGAAGACGTAATATGAAGTGGAGATTAAATCAGACACGGTCTCTCTTCTCTTTAATTATTCCGCGGAAAATCGCCGCGGATCCGAAGGTGTTTAACAGGAATCCGCTTGGACAACCTTCAATTCCCACAATACCTCTCGTCCGGATCGTTCCAGTAACGAACCCCGCGCGATCCGCGAATAAAATGTTTACGACACTTTCCTCCAATCCCCCCGGAGATGTTGTAAAATACATTTATCAAAGTACAATCACTGAAAATCACGTTCCCATTCCTACATTCTTTCCGCGACCGCGATCGCGATCGCTTCACCTGAGTCTCGTAACGCTCGGAAATTTACAAAATAATTAATTTCTCGAATAGAACACAAAATTATTCCCGATCGCGCCTGAACGACGACGATCGTGATTCCGACGCTCTCGGTCGATATTATTCAACCGATTCGCGCAAGTCGAAACAGAAACGTTCGATATAGAAGTCGCGGCACGTATTACCTAAACGTGTATAATAATAAAACACGAAAATTATCGCGCGAAGCTGTTCCGCTCGGGATCCCGCCGCTCGAGCCGATTTCCCGTGGCTCGGCCGCGACCGGAGCGCGGCTCGCGAGGCGTGTGCACGCCGAAAAGGTCAAATTGCGTATTACGTCCGTGCACGAGGTGAATTTTAAATTGTGCCACGATTTCTATTATCCGTCCGGCAAAAGTGGCCGCCGCGCGAGCGAAAGTTGAGCGGTCGTAATCGGCATCGGATCGCGGTAATATGTGACGCGCGTTTCACCGGGCGCGACAGACCGTAAAAACCGTCGGGGGATTCCGAGCTAAAATCGAAGTGCCAAGGGGATCGGCCGAGCGGTTCTCACAGTTCGCGCAGCCGTAAATCATCGATTATTCGCGTCCACGTCGGGGCGTTCGCGTTTTTCCCCCCCGCGCGCACGGATGAGAATAATCTCGTGCGACCCGGCGCGGATCGAGAGACAAATGAGAATCGAAACGACACTCGATTCGACGCGAATGAATGAATAAACGAGCGCGCGGAGTACATAATAGGAAGAGAGCGGCGAGTTATTTACGACGGTGGGTAATGTTTTAATGGCGCTTCAGCCGCGAGTTTCCAGCGTCTGAAACGGGCCGAATGGGAATCATTAATGAAACCGAAAGTTACTGTCGCCGCCGCGCCGCGCAACGCCACGCCGCGCGGCGCGGAGCGATTTTTCCCTGCCCGCATTCTGTAATCAGCGATCGTTCGATCGTTTTAACAAGCTCGCGATCGTTTGACGGATTTACAGCTAGGACGGCGTCAATTACGTCCGGCTATGTCGGACGGCAATTAAACAAAGCAAACAAGGACTGTCCCGGTTTTAACGATCGATTGAGGAGATGCGTTTTCTTGTCGTTGCTGAATTATAGAGACGGCCGAGTCCGTGAGTCCGCGGCCGAGCTACCGGCAGCCGCCAGCGTCCGATTAAACACAGTGATTAAACAGTAACGACCCGGAGGCCGGTCGTGCTCACATAAATCGCTAATTTAGAAATCTAATAGCGCGCCCAATCTTCGCGGAATAATCCATTATCCGCGATAGAATTCGCCGCTCGGGATTATGTTCTACTAATGGCCGTCGTTTTCGTGCCGCGGACTGACCCGTCCAATTAAGATTCTGCGACTTCTGTGCTCGTTCGTTAACACCGACTACCGATCGCTCAGCTCCGGACGTCGCACGGCGCGGCCGCTTCGGGACGGAACCCGAAAATTCCACTGTTCAGATAACGAGAATCGGAGATTACCGATTCCTTCTAAGAATACGAGTTTTGTCCAAAGTCATTCCGTTCCTCTGTTTATAACGTTGGCATCGAAACGTAAGGTATCCGTTGCTATTGAAAAAACTTCATAACATCCCCATAATGTAAACAAAATGAGACCACCGTATGTTTAGCTCTATAAAACTTTTGTCCGAAGCATGTTTGTATCACTCGTACCGTTTCAATTATCGACGTTTGTCCAGAATACGGTCGTTCGACCTGTGCGTCAGTTCGTTAGTTAATTAGTCGCCGAGAGGTTCGCCGAATGTTCCGTTCGCTCGTTCCTTCCTCGATCTTCTTCGCGTTTCATGGGACTTTGGAATCGCGGCGACTCCCAGTTCCGCTTTTTTCTCTTGCTTCCGCTGCTTCGCTCGTCTCATCTATTCCTCCGCGCGTTTTTCTCGTCACCGCCCCCCCCCCCTCTTTTCTTATAGTTAATTAACCGGCTGCTTTGGACTACAATAAACGCTACTTCCGACGCTACTTGGCCGCTTCCGTTCGTTCGGCGTCCGTATCGCCGGCCTACGGGACGAACGGACGAGGCTGAAATTCGAGTAATATTAGTAGCGTTTAATCGATCGATCGTGTCAGATCAAATGAATGATAATTAGTTCTTTCCGAGCGCGGCGCGACTATAATCGCGCGGCAATTAGGGGGAAGCGGACTCGGAAATTACCGCAGGCCGCGGACGCGATAAAAAGGACAGCTAATGCGCGAACGATTTACTACGGGGATCAACGCGAGGGGAGAATTAACGGGCGGTGGGACTGCCGAGGGGTTGGGGGAGGGATGACACGCCGGTTTCTTCGCGTCCGGCGTTCCCTTGCCGCGATTCGCCGAGAAAACGTCCGCCTGATGCGGCGCGCGTGAAAAATGAGTCGCGTCGCGAGCAAAATCTTGCACCGCCCCGGGCGGCTAAGAAAATTTTCGAGCATGGAAGAATCCCGGTTGTTTTCTTCCTCGGTTGTAACGCGAGCGGGTTTCCTCGAGCACGCCTCCTCGCTCGCATGTTCCGAGGGCGAGCCGGAAAAAATGAGCCGCAGAATTTGTCGGACGTTTTATAGCGATTAGTAATTGCGGATTGTTTATCGCCGAACATTTCGATCGTGTTCCACGGTAAATTCGCTGGGTTCCGACTTTTATTGCTCCGAGTGTTATAAATTCCGCTTACGCAGCTTAATAATCTAATTATCCGGTTCCCATTACCCGCACGGTAGTCCATTATGCTAATTTCACGGTGTAGCGGTGCTTGCTTTCTACTTCGAGCCGAATTGAAACATTAATCATGGATAATTCATGAAGCACTCGCGAGGGAACTCCACCATTCGGCGGACGGCGTCAGGGGGAACGTGGCATATTGAATTACCACCAATTGATTTATTGCTAGCATTGTAACCGCTGTCTGTAACTACCGAGTCGCGCATATTTGGCTGCGAAAGAATCGCGTTCGACCTGGTGAACTTCCCTCGCGAGTGCCAGATGCGAGATGCATTCTCGAACGCGACTCTGGAAACGTAGACGCGAACGAGAATTCTTGAAATCCACTTGGGGAAAGATAACGAGACCAATATTTAACCGTTCGATCAAAAGAGACGAGAGGAAAAATTCTATTACCGTGAATCTAACCTAATGACGCGGCTGATCTGATTCTTCCGCGGAAGAACAACCCAACGCCCGCAAGCAAGCAAGCAACCGTTGAAAGCACGCGTCGCTCGATTTCTCTGTTGCAGGACGTGAAGCACCCCGCGTGACCGCGGCCCTCGTAGGCGATGGCGAGGGCAGGCTGATCGCCACCCCCGTGCACAAGGAGAGCATAGCGTCGCGCAGCAAGGAGGACCTAGCGCAGGAGGCAGCGCTGGTGCTGCAGCAAGCGGGCAGCCTGCACTGCGTCGCGCACGACAACCGTCGACTGCCCGGCCGATTCAGCACGCTACCGGCCCGCCGCAACAAGAAGCGCCCGGAACTGCCGCTCGATGTGAGACGCAGGAGCGAGGAGATCGGTGGTACGACCGCGGACACCGCGGACACGCCGCGGCTCAAGAAGAAGGCGCTGGAGAGGAGCTCGAGCGATGCGAGCGCGAAGAAGCTGAGGGGCACGCTGGCCAAATTCTTCTCGCCGAAGCCGGAACGGAAGAGGAACCCGGTGTCGAGGAGCGCGAGCGACGCGGCCGCGTCGTCCTCGCGATCACACCGCAAGCGGAGCGGCAGCGAGAGCGAGGGCTCCCACCTGAGCAGCAGCCGGGCGAAGAAGCAGCTGTCGCCGATCATCGAGGCGTCGCCGCACGTCGATCAGCAGCCGTTCCACTTCGGCGGGATCGATGTGACCGAGCCGGCCGGCAGCCGACCGGAAGCGAAGAAGTCCAGGCAGGAGGAGTCCGATGCCAGAAAGGTAACAGGCTCGGCGGGACAACGGCACGAACAGACGGAACCGAGCAACAGCAGCAGCAGCGCGCCGATATCGCCGCGCGGGGAGAGCAAGGCCACCGTGCGACGCATACCCATCGAACTAGAGGACGATAACGGCCGCCCGGTGGAAGGGGGACAAAGAACGAAGCCGACCACGGGCCGCGGGACCCCTTCACCGGCAAAGGACACCGGGCTCGACGAAGTAGACAAGGCCGCCGCGGGTAGCATGCTGCACAGCAGCCGATACGATCTCCAGCAGCGCGACGAAGAGTCCACGATACACAAGATGATCCACCGGTTGTCCAACGACCGCTCGCCGCCGCCCCAGCTGACCAGGACCATGGTGTCGCCCGGGCCCGGTTTCGGGCACAACAACAACCGGCCGTTCTCCTACACCAGACCGAACGAGTCCTGCAGCCCCCCGCCGCCCCAGAGCAACGTCATCTACGCGCAGGTGCAGACCGACAAGAAGAAGGCCCAGAGGAGCCACTCGGACAGCGACGAGGGCCTCGGGCTCGAACGGAAGGACTCGTCGCGGGAGAACAGCCCCGCCGAGAAGGAGTACCGCAGGACGGACTACTCGTACAACAGCGAGCTCAGGCGCAACAACGAGATCAACACGTTCAAGTCGAGGTTCGAGGAGGACAGGAAGAACGCGGCCGCGCACTTCTACGCCGCGCAGGATTACGCCGGCAGGGGCGCGGAAACGGCGAAACGGCACCACGAGTTCGATCAGATCGACCGCCGGTTGTACGACAAGCCCGAGAAGTACACGTCCACGGTGTTCGTCGACACTTCCGGCAGGGGCAGGGCCGACGGCACCGACGCCCGGCAACGGGACAGCACCGAGTATCATCCGAGGCAGCCGTCCACCCAGCCCGCCGGCATCATCTCGAACAAGACGTCCGAGCTGAGCGCGAGACGCGACCTGCTCGAGTCGCGGATCAAGTCGAGGCTCCTCGCGGACGAGATGTTCGCGAAGAGCGGCACCGCGAACGTGCCGGTGAAGAAGTCCGAGCACGAGATCATCGACAAGCCGATCGTGCCGTCGCCCGTCACGCCGAACCGAGTCGCGTCCCCGAAACGGTACATGGACACGTACATCACGGAGACGAGGACCAACAGCAACGGCGAGAAGTACATATTCGAGAAGGAGATACACGAGGACAACGGCAAGGTCTACGGCTACGAGAAGAAGATCACGAACAAGATCCCGCAGGACGTCGAGCCGAAGCCGAGGGACGGCTACACCGTCGAGACCAGGACGGACAAGTACGGGGACAAGTACATCGTCGAGACGAGGACGCACGAGGGCTACGCGGACGATTACAAGCCGTTCCTGGGCAACCGCAACAGGGCCAGCCCCGACGATCGGTTCCAGGGTATCAGGGGGTCGAGCAGCCCCTACAAGGTCTCCAGCTTCCACCAGGACGAGCATTTCCGCGAGTCCAAGGAGAACACCGCGCTCCCGTCGCCGATCCTCGCGAAGAAGTTCACCACGACCGAGAGGAAGTTCTCGAAGAGCGAGGACTTCTTAGACCGCGACGCCAGGCCCAGAGATCCCTACCTGCCGAAGAAGAAGAACTTCGAGTCGATACGCGGCATGAGCAAGTCCACCCAGCGGCTCGACGAGATCGGCGAGAACGCGAGGATGAGGGCGCTCAGGAGCGAGTACACGACCAGGTCCCACGAGAACCTGACCAGCAGCCACGCGGACTACGTGAACGCCAGGGACATGCGCCGGCCGCTTTTGGAGAGCCCGATGATCAACGGCCGCAAAGAGCGCTCGCCGTTCGCCAAGAGGCACTTGGACAGCCTCAGGGAGGGGCCGAACGACGACTACGACACGGACATCTCGCAGATGACGAACAGCCAGCTGGAGTCGAAGTACTACAAAGAGACGCGCACGACCCAGCGGTACACGAGCAGCAAGCACCCGCTCCACGACGATTACGACAGCTCCCCGCCGAGGATACGCACCGACCGCGGCGGCTACAATTCCAGCCGCTACGATTCCGACACGACCGCCAGGGACTCGATCCGCTGCGAGACCAGATACGACGAGAGCTCGAGGACCCTGCGCAAGGAGCACCGGAAGCTCGACGAGGACCCGAAGAAGCCGCTGCGCAGGTCGCGCAATCGGTTGGACTACTTCGACGACTCGGACGCCAGGGACAGTCCCCGGGTGAAGGCCTCGGTCGGCCGGCTGGAGCCTTTCGACGAGAGCCCGACCAGGCCCAACAGAGTCTTCCACGAGGGCGGCAAGTCCAGGCACGCGAGGCAGGAGGCCCGCTCGCACACCGAGCGCAGGCAGCGCGAGACACGGCTCAGCGACTGCGACCGGAAGGACCGTCTGGCCGATTCCGGGATCGAGAACGATTACAGGCGTGACTCGCAGGAGGTCGACCGGCGGGAGCAGATCGAGTCCGAGGACGAGGGATTCGTCACGAGGCAGTTCATCAAGCATGAACGCCGGCACACCGATCGGAACATGAACCTGACCGCGTCCGAGCAGCGGAAGTACGACAAGTACTCGAGCGAGATCGCGAAGCCCGGCGGGCCGCCGGTCACCGCGAAACCGCCGTCCGGCGCTGACAAGAAGTACGAGAAGAAGGCGGCGAAGAAGAGCGGAACGATGAGCAAAGTGAAGCAGCTGTTCAGCAAGAAGGAGAAGAAGGCGAAGGAGGAGAAGAACAAGAAGAGCGGCAGGCCCGCCGGCGGCGGCGGCGGCGGGGCCCTCACCGACGACGAGGTGACGATGAGGTACAGGGAGTACCGCGGCGATCAACTGAGGAGCGCGAAGAGCGCCAGGGATTTGGGCAGCGACATCAATCAGGTAAGTTTCTCTTTCTTCTCTCGCTGACGATGCGCGCGATTCGCTTGGAGAACCTGGAATGTTACGGTGAACCCTGGAACTGCCGGATCGAAACTGCTCGTTTCGCGTCGGGAATAATTGACTTCTGGGGAAATCGTTGGGTAAATTGCCACGCGTTGAATTTTCACGAAATCGTGCAATTTCTAAGCTGGGTGGTTCCAGTGTTCACCAAAATGGCGGAAATGTGATTAGAAACGATATACTTTCGTCGAATGAGACGAAATCGTGGAGCAAGTTCGTAGGACACAAACGATCCACGATGAAAAGATGATATCTACAATGGTCCCTTAGTATCCGATAAGGAACATTTCAGCGTCCACTTCCGAGGTGTTAATCGATAAGTACTAATCGAGTGACAATCATGACGAGCTTCTTTTATTTCCGATTTTTCGTTCGCCTCGCTCCAGCGAACCCGCGCACATGGTCCGACGCACTAATGGCGCGCGCGTGAGACGGCCGCCATCTTGCGCGCGCTTCTAACGTTAACACCGTAACAGGGGACGTCGGACGAGAAAGACACGGTGGCAACGATATTAAGCCTGGGAGTGCATAGAGCCGAGAGAAAAATTTGTTTACGACAAATGGTAGCTCGCCGCGGCTATCTTTTCATTCTTCACTTTGGAAGACGGAAATCACTATGTATCGGCCAAGATAGATAGCCCGTGACAGTCGTATAATCTGAAGCCTTATAAACTTCTTTTACAGCCGCGATCCGCGGGCTTATCCGATCGTCGTGGATCACCGCGGACGGTTTCTTACGATCTTCAAAGACCACTTCCGCAATAACACGTGGAATGACTTTAGTGGACAGGGCCGCATCTCCGGGCGTGCGGCCTTTGATGTTAACGTCATCGAGCCACGGGGCCCTCGGTGTCTTTAGAAATTATTCATCGTCCGTGTTCGAGCGGCGAAGAAATTTCATCGGCGGTTTATACACGCGACATTGTCTCGGCTCTTCTCCCCGGCGACGTCGGAGCTAAACGCTCGTTAATCGCATTGAAAGCTAATCATCGTTATTCGTGCGCCAACGTTGGAAGCGCTCTATCGGCTAAAAGCTTTAGACCCGGGGGCACGGCAGACAGAAACTTTTAACGTTGCCACTGACACCGGCATCGCGGAGATTCGAATCGCTACATGGAAATTCGATTTTTCCGAATAACACTCTCGAGATTTATTACTCTGACGCCGAATTCGAAGATCCTTTTCAAGCTGCGTTGCTCGAAGTGACTATACAAAATTACGAATACAATAGAGAGTCAACCTCGATAACTTCAGTTAGAATCATTGGAAAGATGCAGCTGACTGTTTACCCTTTGCACTCGACAATATTTTTCATTACAAATATTCGATACTTTCTCACTAAATATTAACGATATTTCTCGCGATTAACATGATTGCGTATCTTATATACAAATTAGGGGACAGAACTGTTTTATTTCTAATATCGAATTGAAAATTTTATAAGTTTGCTGCGTCGAATCAGGTAGCGACTGAAAGGCGCCTCTCGAGTGCAAAGGGTTAACACTTGCAAACAGTCAAATTCATAGATTCACTATACAAACTAAAATATAAGAGCCTAAGTAGAAAAATGTCAAACGATACGAACCAGTGAATTCGATTCGACAGTTGCTGCGTTAGTGGCTATAAGAATTCGCGTCTCCCGATTAGAGGGCGATTGCCGGTGAACAATGAGCACAGCGCGAGAGACAGCTTATCCGAGCGCGCGCGCGGAACGGACGCCTGGTATTCATCGCTCCGGGAACCGGAGAGCTAGGCGTTGTTCCACGTAAACTCCGGGACCCTTAGAAACCGGAAGCATTCGATAATTGGGATCTCATACCGTTCTCGTGGTGGCCGCGCGGTTGCGTCACGCCTAACTGTACACCAGACGGCGGAAAGTATCCGCGGCCGGCGGTGGACGCCGCGCAACCAGGATCGCGCTAACCCGCCCACGCGGCAGAAACGCTTTTCGGAGTATTTATCACGGCCGTGCGCGCTCGTGGAAACGAGCCGGCGTGTCTTACAGGCTCCCGAAGCTTCCTCGTGCCGTTCGAGACTTAAAGTGGACTGAAATTTAAGCTGCATGCACACTCGACGGAGGATACAGCGCGGGAGAACCAGAGAAATGGAATGAAAGTCGTTGAACGCTTAGTTTCTGAATTTTCATGAACGCACTCGTGTAATTTCTATGAGAAAAGTAGTTGAATTGCTGGGTGGTTGTAGTGTTGATTAGAATAATGGAAATTTTGAGTGGAAATTGTATACTTTCGCCGAATGAGACGTCGAATTTGTTGAACGCTTAGTTTCACAATTGACATTTCGTATGTTTCAAAGAATCTTCGTTCGCGGAGGGTTAATATCGAACAATCTTATAACATTTAACAAGCACGAACGTCTTTCCGTCCTACCAGCATTGAAAAATACCAGAAAAATATGGTTTATCGTCCCTAGGTGTACACTCGCGACGGAAAAGTCGCATTTTAATCGTCGGTCTGAATGCGTAATCAGATTACATTTCGCCGGAGCCCGGTTCACGTTGCGCCGGTAGTATACGCGCGGCCTTAAGGCCCCGTAACGGAGCTCTCTCGGTGTCCGCCGGTACGAAGAGTAATGATACGGCGTTTCAGACGATCATCGACGTAAAAGTCCGGCGCATTCTCTCGGAAAGTGTGCCCGACGTCCGAGATTTATCGGACGTAACATTTAACCCATATGATAAATAATTCTCCGTTTACGAGCCTGCCGGGGGAACCGTCCGTCTTCCACGATGGAAATTCGTCGCGCTTATTGGGCCTTCGGATCTCTTCCGTTAGGGTTCAGGATGAAGGTTCATCAAGGTCGGGGTACCTTGACGCGAGCGAGCGGGCTTCGCAGGCGAGTCGGTCGGGTAATACCATCTAAAATCGATTTATGCACGCTCACTTCGCAGCGGCGACGTGCTGAATAAATCGTCTACGGTTAATGAAGAGGTACCACGCGTTTTATGCGTCCGGACGCGCGCGCGGGGCACGGCTGCTCGCGTTTATAGGCGATATCGCGGGAGAAAGGGGAACAGAATCCGAAATATCCGCTCGCAACGGCCGTTCGGATCGTTCGAATTCTTATCGACGCGTTCGATCTGGAATTCCGAGGGATTCTACGGAGAATTCGCGGAGCGCTCCGTGTCTACGATAAAATTCGAGATATACGACACTCGAACGACGACTTCGACTCGTGTATCGGGGTGACACAATTTCTCAAGTTATTTGTTGAACAGTTGAAGCGCCATGTGCTCTTCCAGTATATTTTAATGAAATATTCGTAGGTCACGAAGCTCTTTCACAGCTTCTAATGTTCCCAATATTTTTCCTAAACTTAACCTCATTAGCTTCGAAGCGACTCATTCCGTTATGCAACGCCGAACACAGCCAAAAAGCGTCGACGCGCAAAATCCTCAAAGAAAACCGTGCCCAAAGAGCCCAGAGCCTCTCGTCGACGTTGCTCCGTTCACCCATTAACCGCGTTTCGCGCGGAAACTCGAAGAACAAAGGCCGCGGCGGACTAATGCAGGCCTCCGGGAAGCCGGTCGGCGCGCGGGCAATCTAATCGCGACGAGATGTCAGCCGCCAGCATTGATAATTACTTCGCGCCGCCTCGCGAGACCTTCGCCGGTGAAACCGATCGATCGTGATCGCCGCGGCACGCCTCGCGCGGGCGTTGGATGCGAGCGGTGCTCGATTTCGCGAGTCACGATACGTATCGACGCGTTCGCCCGTCGACGGAAAGATTAACGGACCCGAGCCGATCTGGAAACACCGATCGCGTCCGGCGCGGCGCTCGGACACGCGGCGGCCGGGGCCGGAGAGCGGCGAGTAACAATGGCAACGGCGTGAAGGAGACTCGTGAAATCCATTTGCATGGTCCCACGGTGGACGCAAAGATTGTTACGAAACCGCGCGTTCCGAACAGGTGGTTCTGTGTGGCGAATCGGACGCCTATTCGGATTCTCTACGGTGCCCCCGGTGCCGGCCGGGCAATTAATGATCTTGTTTTACGCGGCGCACGGCCGAGCCGCCACCTCCCGACTTTTATCGGCGGCCAGGCTTTACGCGGCCCGCGTAATGCGTTTTTCGTGTCCCCCGTTAATCCGCGTTTTAGACCGGATCCCCATTACCTGGTTTATTACGCATTGTATCGCCGCCGCGCCAGGTGCGGCCGCGGCGAGCTTGCGGTTGCGTAACAGCCGCCGATCGGGATTGTTAACGCGTCGCCGCGACGGCCGATTCTCGCGAGACAATCGCGAGTCGGACCCTGTGAACGATCGTCGCCTCTGTTTCGGATACTCGGACGGCGAACGTGTTGACCCTTTGCACTCGGGAGGTCACTCTCAGTCACCACTTGATTTCCTACGGTGAAGATAGAAAGTTTGATATTTAATATTATACTCCGTATAATGCATCGATCTGAGAACTGTTGACGTAAAATAGCCTTGTCCGTCAATTCGCGTGAATTTCGAGACGAGTTGGTTTTACAAAATATCGTCTTCATCTCATCAGAAAATGAAATATTTCCAGTGAAAAACTTCGGAGTGCAAAGGGTTAACCCACTGCTGACCCACGGTTACTCGACGCTTTTGCATTGAGATATCGTTTGTATCTTATTTGGAAACCGCTGAATGTCAGTGAAAATCTTTCGAGTGAAAAGGGTTAAGAATATTCCGTTACTCGGGAATTTTTGCAGAGTTGTCTCCACGGTGAAAGGGTTACTGATCCTTCAACAGATTTCGTCTTTCCCCATTATCCGATCAGCGAGTTGCTCAATAGCGATCGTTAGAAATACGTGTGTTCCAATCAGTTTCCTTTCTTATTTGCAATATCCATCCGCGTGTCGCAACGCCGCCAGCGAGGACAGACTTTTCGGCGACAGAAATACCTCTGCCGGTTCCCAGCGGTGAAAAACCGGCCGAAGCAGGGCTGACATTTCAGCGACATTTTGAATTTTTCAGTCGCGCGCGCGCGCGACGGGACCCGGCGTCCGTCGCGTCGCTTTGGCGAGCTAATAAAGTAACCTCGTGTGTCTCGCGATACATATTAACCTTTCGAGCGACCAGTCGACCGAAGAGATCCCCGCGTCGATAGTCTGGAAAGTTACATCCGCGGCGTGGCCGCGTGTCGATGAACGTCGCCGGGGAAAACGGGTGAGCGACGACGGTGAGGGGAAAAAAGCGAGCGCGGATACCTGCGCGTGCCGACGGATAACAGATACGCAACCGTCGCTAGACATTGACATTCGACGGGTTGCGCAATGCCGCTGGGAATACGTGTCGTGAGACTGCGATCTTGGCCGGTCTTGGAAAGAGGTTTCCCGAAGATCGAGAAAGGGAGAAGAAGCAGAAGAAGAAGAGGAAGAAGAGGAATAAGAAGAAGACGAAGTGGGAAAAAAAGGACAGAGACGGAGACTACCGGGAACACGGCCGACCGAGCGAAATCACTCAACAGTGGTGACCCGCGGGCACGGACATTCCGCGAAGCGAGCGGATTCCATGAAAACGGTTGGGCGCGGGCCGGCCGGCCGGCCAGCATCCGCGTGCACTCGCGCATGCATATGCAGGGCGTGTCTAATGCGGCTCGCGGCCTGTTACCCACGTTCAGAGAGATTCCTTGTTGAAAAATTATCGCTGCCGAGCGATCGCGGCAACAATTCCCCCGGCTGATGTGCCGCGATCTTTCCTCGCCGACGGGGGGAATTAACCTTGCGGCGATCGCGCAACTGATCGCGCGGACCCGCCAGCGCCGGATGGCGGAAAAGAATTCTATTGTCGGACCGTTTTATCGCGGATCGGGGATTATTCAATTCTCGAGGCGGATGATGTGCTCGAACACCGCGGCTCTAACGCGACGAACGCGGGACGATCGTCGGATCGTCGTCGATCGGCGCACTTGACCTCCGACGGTATTGTTTCGAGATATTACTGATGGTATATTAATCGGTGACTAATCGGTGTGTGAGATATTCTTCGAGTTACTAGACTGGAAGCCTTTTGTACTTGATAGTCTTTTGAAAGGTAGTACTTCGAGTAAGATTAGATACGCAAATAGTAACTTTTACGAATTCAATGATAATAAAGTAGTTCATCTTCCGTTAATAGCGTTCGTAACGGAAAGAGGATCACGTGCCTAGTAATACAACCCCCAACTCACGCATAGAACGTCGCGCGACGGATTAAGCGTGTAAACTCGTCGAAGGACGAAGATTCAATGCGATGATCCCCTTAGCGACGCTTGGCGACGTCTGCCGTAAAGATGGCGGACGGCGCGCGCGCCGAAATCGATCCCTAATCGCGTCGTGATACAGAACCGCGAACGGGGCCGTGATAGGTGAGCTAATAAATCGTAATAATCCCGACGTTGCACGTCGGCGCGGCAAATGCCATTAGTGTGAACTTTCGATGGAAACGGGATATACTGCCTACCCGGCCTCGCGGCGGCGCGCGCGTTCGGGTGTAGGTCAGCCGATGGGTGCAATGCTTGAGGAGGTGTGGGCTCTGCATACCGGAGATCTCCCCTCGAACGAGACTGATCCTTTCAGCGCTCTCCTCGAGCCAGCCTAGCCGACACGACCGCGCCGCGCGTGTGTTGCGAAGGGTGTGTCTGACGCAGCGCACTTGCTCCACATACCGGGATTCGTTGCATTAACAATAGACCTTTCGAACCGAACGAATCTGGTTATTTTATGACTTTCCTTATTCTTCGAGCATTTTCTCAACGAGATTAATCCCCCGTTTCGCAATCCACTCCGCGTCTCGGGTGTAACAATGGGAAACCAACTTGGCAGGAATTTGGAACAAACAACTTGGTACTTTGATACGAACCATTACCGATACGACCGGATCACGACGCGAATGTCTCTGGAACTTTATCATCTCGACTCGTACTGCATGTGTATATATATATAGACACTTAATTCCACTGAGCCTTGCTTACGATAAAGCTAATTCAAGCGTTCCCAAAGAGATTAGACCTCCTAAATCTCATTCGAATTAACTAGATCACTGAGCTGTCGGCAATCGCTTGTTCCACAGACATAAGTGTCTACGTTGACAAATTAGAGACCTAACTCTACGATACGAGCTCCAGAGTGAAAGACCGTGACGGGAATGATGTCTGTCAAACGTTCATCGTGGACGAACGGACGGTTCGGGAGTCAGGTCCGCGGTTCGTGGTAGGCGGATCATTCACACCTCCACTCGCGGAGGCCAAGCCGATTGTGGCCTGGGTTAAAGGAAAAGGAGTCGGTCGATCGGCCACGTAAGAATTGGATCGCATTCCCCGCTCTCCACGGGGCATAAAACCGTTGAGATAATATTGCCAGATAGGTTATTTATTGATATCTCGGGCCTGGGCAGCCCTCTTGGCCACGATGCACCGCGCCGCGCCGCGCCGCGCGCTCTACGCCATCACGGAAACCTTCCGCGAGATCGCATAATGATCCGGCGTTGTTGTACCGGTTGCCGGTCCGCGGTCCCTCTCGCTCGCGGCCGGTGTACGAAACCACCGGTGCAACATCCTGGCCACGGCGTGTACCGTTCGTAGCCCTAAAGGCTCGTTCACCGGCTACTCGCTGTTAAACGGTGCAGCGCATGAAAAGTTACGGTTCTGGATTGTTACGGTCGAACTTTCGAAATCACCGGAGACCGAGCGCTAACGAATACCAATGATCCCGATTGAAGGAACGCGACCGGATCGGTCCGCTCGCTTAATTTAATTAGTCGCCGGCGAGCAACGGGGGAAAACTTGTGAAAATTTAATGAAGCGGACTTGCCCGGTTAAACAGTTTTCAAGTTTTTAATTATTCGCGAGTGGATAATAATGTTTTAATGAACGGAGCAGGTTAGTACGTTGTTTGCCAACGGCCCGGCACTGAATCGGTGGACACGTTGGAGTGAACTTTAAGAAATGCGAACGAGATTCGTTACGCTCCGGCCTCGTCAACGGACATCGCAACGCTCTCTCCTCGGCCAGATTCTCGTGGGAGCCTGGGAAACTCGAATACCCAATTTCGTACACCTCTCCCGCCGCCCCGCTTCCTCGCAGCTCGTTTCGTCCAAAAGCTCAACCGGGTCATGAGAAACCTGCGCGAGAGACCGGCGAAGACCTTCATACTCTCCAACCGATGAATTAAGAAGGTCTTCGCGATCGAGGGCACACGGTTCCTTCCATGTTTCAGTTTCATTTCGCTGGTGTCCTCACGAGACAATGAAACAATATTGAGGCCTGTTAAAAGTTTATTAAGCTACGTGCAAAATCTAACGATCTTTTGAATAAGAACCAAGAAACCATAGAACAAAGATAGTTTCAAACAATCAACACTGCGCGTCACCCGAATCTAGGTGACACCATTGTTTCACATAAACATTAATCTTCTTGAATCCAACGAGCCGAATTCTGGATATATAATACATAAGAATATCAGAGTAATCATTATGAAGAATCTCCTTAGTGCCCGCTTCATTAACTGCGTTTTTATAGTATCCCTAACACAAATGAAAAATGTTATATTCTAACTTAGGTTCCTCTGTTTTCCTTAACACAAAATTTGGATGCATAGAAGATTCAATAATCTTAAGATAGTTCTAAATTTATTCATTAAAATATTGAATAGCACAAATGCCATATTGGAGTCTACAGAGTGCAAAGGGTTAAATCTCTCAATTGCATAGTTTCGACGAGTGTCTACTTAATCAAAGCGTTAAGAGTAATACGTTCTTCTGCAATCATTGGTCAACGAGCTTCATCGACAGTAAGTTCCACGCAGGATTAAACAATCAGAATTCATTCCAAAAGGGAGAGCCATTTCGAAAAGTTCCTAGGTCCGTGAACACGTGCGCCGAGTCCACGATCCCCGACACATTTGATACCCGTCGGATCATCAGAATTCAGGAATGTATTTTTCCCGGGCCGGTTCCGCATCTTATCCCCGTGACCCGAGCGCGCGCGCGAGCGAGATACGCCGGGACAAGGGCCCGGCGAAAGGAACGTGAGCGGCTTTCACGTGCTTGGAAGCTGTCGTCGTATCGCTCCCCGATATTCCGGGAGTAAAATTCCTGCAGCGGTTTCCCTACTTGTCCGACCGTCCGTCCGTCCGTCCGTTCTTCCATCCGTGCGCCCGTGTAGGTGTAGCACGTAGGCGACGTGCACTGTCTTGCGCGAGCGTTTCGACGTTTTCGCGTTGCTAGACACGCGTGAAAGTAACTCTGCGCGCGGAACGCTTCGATACAGCTTTGATGATGATATTAATTGTGACAGAGATATCGTGTTCGCATAATATCCGTAAGATTGAAGGTAAAGCGAAGATTTCTAATAAAATCACGGTAGATAGGGATCTAGGGAGTGCTACGTACATTCTCTAAAATTTCGATTACATTTTGATGACAGACAAATTATGGAGATCAATTTCATTTCACTTCTATCAGTGCATTTGCTGTGAATAGAATAATTGTAGAGATGCGAGCTGTAGATGCTTTAGAAATCTTAACACTAGAACTACCGTATCAGTGAAAATGACTGGTTTCGATTCTTTTGTTTAGCAATTATCGATATCTTCGAAGCATTGAATATTCGAAATGATTTTGAACATAAATAGCCTTATTTGAGTACTGTAACGAATGTCTGAAGAAACTGAAAATAATCTATTGTTAGAATTTTCATATGAATTGCATGTTAATCGTATTAAATGCTCGGTTCTAGTGTTAGGAACTCTAGAAAATCAGTATCGTCACAAGAAAATCTTTACCTCGAGAACATTCAACTCGAGTATCCACGAATCCGATGAAAAGTGCGTATCAGTGATAAGAAATGCTCGACAGTTCCATCGGCGAGGCGCTGACGTTTCGAAAAAAGGAGGTCCAACGAGCAGAACGGTAGACGGTAATCGGGCCGCGATTCGTAAATGGTCGGCGCCCGTGTCGCGTACGGTGTCCATCGATATTGGCCCGTATATAATTGACCCTAACTAGAGAGGATCGCGCGGGCAAGCGCCGGGCACGATGAAAGGAGCAATTAAGCGCGCCGCGTAACACACTTTCCGAATACGGCGCCGAAGGCCTCGTGCTCGGAATTGTTTACGCTGCGCCGGGCCGCCGCAAGGTTCCTGCCCATCTCGAGCCGCGCGTTGCATCAATGGACAGGATTTTATTTAGCCCGAGAGAGAGAACGAGGAGGACGGAAGAGGGAGAGGGCGAGAGGGAAACAGATCGCGATGGCCGAGTTAAGAAACCCGACGTGCCCGTATCTGCATTCGACGTGTGCCGCGATTTCGCGATTACTAATGAAACCACCGATTATCAATAGAACGCGATCGGTTTGACAATGCTTCTTTTGTAACGCGCTTCCACGGGGATTCTGGGACGTGACGCTGCATACGGCGTTGTCGCAGGTGCTTACGTGACGCGAGGTTCATTCCATTAACGCGTGTCTTTGCGATTCGTTCTCGAATTTGCATTTGTAATTTTACTCTCCGCTTTGAGCGGTTTCTAACTTCGCTAAACAGCTTCTCCGTGTTTGTAGTTGTAATTAATCTGCGGTTTCTCGTGACAACACTAGGTTTACGGAACCTCAAATTGACGCATATTGGATTTTAGAAATATTTTGTAAACGTTTACGCCGATTTTGATCGATGCGATCACACTGACGTGTACCCCAATTACTATCGAATCTCCAGTTTCCACGATCTAAATAAACGAGCATCTTTTAGGAATAATAGAATGAAGTGTACAATAAATGCCCGTAAACCTAGTGTTAATGAATATTAATCGAGAACCATCTTGAACGTTTCAAATAAACGAACACATCGAAACCAAATAAATCACGCGACTGTATATGTTGAAACGACAGAACGACGAAAAATCGGCAGCGTCGGGCCTTATCCGTCCCGGTGGTGCCGGCTACGTCACGTCCACCTGAAGTTGAGAAGGTCGCGACGACTGGTTACGTAATTAGCCGAGGGAACTGTTACGAGAACGCGCGGCGGCGATGTGTGGGTGGTCCGCGGGCCCTGTTGCCGGCAAACGGTGGCACAATACCAGTCGTATATGTTACATGCCGATACTGCGATCGACGGTAACCTATTACTCACCGGTGCCGTACACGCTTGTCCGTATTTCCTGTTCACGACCCGGCACGCTCGAAAAATTCCTCTCCCTCCTGCCGCCGAAACCCCGCGGGAGAGTATCGGATTCGAGGATACGGAACAGCCTGTTCGTGCCGCGATTTCGAGCCGTTTTTAGACACCGGCGTAACGTATATAAGTAGATACACGGGAATTAATGTAACGCGACGGGAAAAATTGTTTTTACAGCGGACCGTACTCTAACGGAAAGCTAATTTCCCGTCGAATGTCCGCACAGGCGAACGGTGCATTGCATTTTTCTCGTCTCGCGCGCACGTCGCGAATGTTCCGGCTGTTCCAATCGGAATCCAATGTCCGCGAGTAATATGTTAATGGTGTGCTCCATCCGAGGAACAGGATTGTGCGCAGGTAGCAGAGAGAAATAAATTTCCCGTCCTTAATTGAACAATTAATCTAGAAGAAACGAGAGAGATTCGGTGATTCTGTAGTATTAAGACGCAACACGTGTATCCTGCGAGTTACCGATGATTAAGTTACTAAGTGGAGTTCGTTTAAGATCTTTAAGATTATCCCCACCGGGAATTGTCGGATTCCCAACGTTAATTCGAGGAAAGTATCGCGAAAGGGATTCGTTTCACTACCGACGCGTGAATTCCGCTGGGAAGCGACGGAAAAAAGCTTCGCCGTGCGGGAAAGTATCCTGATCGGTTGATAAATGGTTCTCGCTCCCTGATTGGAGCTTTTGAGGCCGCGTCGACGCGGATCAGCCCGCCGAAAGGGACGGCAACGGGAAACGAGTCGAAACCGAGCGAACTGGCTCGTTACCTTTGCCATTCTGGCCACCGCTCGCCGGGTTTCGCAGAAGAGATTAACCCGCGCGCCGCGTATTTTGCATACTTCTCGGGGCCCCGTCGCTATCGATTATAACGATCAGGCGCTTAAAGCGTGTCCCGCAGCAAGGCCGCCGCGCGGACTTAAAACCCCGAGGACGCGCGAGGTTTATTAACTCGCGGCGCGGTTTCGCGCCGTGGCACTCCGTTGCCCGATCTGACAACGTAATCTCGCTACACGTTCGTTCGTTTTCGCGACCGGTAGTCCGCAAATAGATCGCTTATGTCGCTCAACCGCCGAACAACGTGTACGGTCGTCGCGGCGATACGGGGAGATTGCGAATCGAACTTCAAAGACGCGACGCTCTACGAACGCTGGCAGTCAATATAGCGAAGCTGTACGAAAATCGACGATCACGTTCACGATTCATATGTTAATCGGATTACGGTTTTGTTAATGTATCTGTCGCGCGGATCGAAACGTGTTCATTTTCACGTCCCGTCGAATTTACACGGCAAAACCTCGCGGCGTTTCGGTCGGAATCGCGCGCTTGGCCGCGGCGTCCGCCATTTTTACGGCCGCGAGACGGGCATGGCGGCCGTAATGGATCGCACGCGCGCCGTTGCCCGGGAAGCTCCGTAAAAACACGTTTACGCTCCTTTCCTCGCGCTGCTTTTTTCTTTTCTCTTTGTTTTCCGGTGTTTTTCTCCGGTGTTTTTTGTCTTGCCGCGCGATCAACTTTACGACCGCAAGTGCGCGCGTCGTTTCGCTTTTTTTCACCCGCGTCTCGTTTGTCCGCGAACGTGATCTCGGCGCAAACGCGTTTTATAAATACACGGGGATATTCTAATTTCATGCGTTCGGAGATCGAAGTTTCGCGATAATCTCCGTTTATTTATTTATTCATTTATTCCGCGCGCGGTTCGGAGGGTGTTTCTCTCTATTGTATCGCCTTTCGTCCCTCGCGCCTCTCGGCGACGATCGCCCGTAACGTCCGTGATCTCGACGCTCGCGTCACTCCGGGTTTAGTGTTCGACGTTTTTCCAACGTTTGATAATCGAATCGTAAAAATCGCGAGGGACACGCGTTACTCGAACGGTCGGGCGTTTGATGGCCTGGACCGGCGAGTCTTTACCCGCTTACGGTGTCCGGCTTCGGTGTACGTTTCTTGAAGTGCGCGTCGTTCAGGTGGTTTATGGACTGTCGCCGGGATCCTGTGCGATCGCGGAGATACGGCCCGGGCCGTTTTGTTCCGTATATGTTAAGTGTGTTACACGTAGATTATGCCCGGGCACGTTTGACTGAACATAATCGTCTCCTTCTCCGTTGCGCGACCCACTTCGCAAGGTCGTGGGATCAAGTATCCAGGAGGCAACCCGTAACCTGCCGTTGCTCATTGTGCGCCTCGGCGGTTTATCCTCGCGAATTTTCGGAATCTCGTCGTAACTTCCTTTTCTCCGGTGTAAAACATCGAAGTTCAAACATTATGTTCCGAATGAAATGAAACACGTCTTACTACTTTAATTGATGTTCACCCTCATTACCAACTTCTCGCAGGTAATTCTTTCCATTGCATTCGTGCAAAAGGAGTCTGGTTGCGATAGAAGGAGACACGACTCGACTGACCCGATCAATCTCGAATTTACATCTCATCCACGTTTCTCCGAATTAAGGTCGCCGGTTCGCTTGTTATTGTTCTGTTGCGATTGATTCTGATTCCGGAACGCTCCGCAATTACCTCCCAAGCAAATAGACCATTCTCATGATTCAGTTTCCAGATCACCGTAATTATCTTAAACAATATGTATATACCGAATACCCCAGTATACAGTTTCTCGCGAGCACAAAGGTATTTTCCCACGCATCAAGGCTCAGGATAGTTACCGGTAATTAACCTAAAACAGATCATCAACATTGGATACTAATCGTTTGTCGCTTTAGTGTCGAATAAATTGAATGAAACGTAACGAGAAGCTCGGAACAAACGCGACGGAAATGGGAATTGTTCGAGAAGCTTCTATTTTCGATGTATCGTCTAAGAAGTCAACTTTCTCGAGCGAACGAAGTCGGAGAATGTTCTTTGAAACGAACGAAGTCAGGGAATTCCCTTTTCCCGTGGCGCGATTGGGAAATCAGTTTTCCGCGCGGATAGACGCCAGTCCCCTGAAACGCAACGGACATTGAACGCAACAATGAAACCGCGATCGGCCGGTAAATCACTCCGCGTCCCATCGTAACGAAGCACAATGGAATATAACATCGCGCGGAATGGAACAGTGTCCGCGGGAACGCGTCACGATATCCCGTGGACCGAACGGTTCGTTCGCCGGCCGAGAATAGCGTCGGGTGCAACAGAAATTCCGCAACTGCGCGCAAGGACACCAGATGAGGACCACTCGAACGGGACAAGTACGGCGATTGCGACACGAGCAGCGTGGCTCTCCGTATTGGAAGTGGACTGAATAACTTTCAGGAGCCGAGAGCGCGATTGCGAAAGCCGAACAATCGCGATGGAGATAAAGAGATAAACGAAAGAGGAAGAGAAAGAGAAAGAGAGCGAGAGAGAGAGGGACGAGGAGAATTGACACAAGATCCACGAAGTGTTTGTATATACAATCTGTCTTACAAGATCGCGCTGACCGTATCTCAACGAAAGTTACTGCGTTAAATTAAAATTCGTAAAAAGCTGCAACGTGCATCGACAATGCATCTAGGACACTTCTGTTCGATAATACATTCAACCTTCGTCATCGATTATAGACAACGTTTCAACTTAATATCATAAATTGATCAAGTCACAAGTAAAACAAAGCGGTACTACGCTTGAGTACAATCTCTATTTCACAATTATTTAAAAATCAATATACACTGTAAATGTATAAAGTTCCACGGTTCTACTTACGGATCGTCGAGTCCCATAGAAACCGGCGGTACGCTCTCCGTGAACCGCAGGGAGAATAAATAAAGGCGCGGAGGGATCGACGTGGAAACCCGAGAACGCGATCGGACCCCGGAACAATGCCGGATCGGTCGCCGGCGAAAGAAATCGCGATCGGTATCGAAATTCGAGGCCGATCGGCCTCGGCGGAGGAAAGAAGTCGCGATTCGCGTGCGAATTTCTTGGAACCGGGAGCGTAGAAAGGCGGGAGCGAGCGTCGATCACGTGCCGCGCCACCCACTCGGCCTTTCGCAAAAATCGCTCTCCGCTCGCCGGCTCTCGTGCCGCTGAAAAATTACCGGGCCGGCGAAAAATCGGCGAGCGAGGGCCCGGCGATTATGAATAGCGGCCGGGCACCGGTTCTCGTGCGGAATGCGCGAGCTCTCGAAACACGGGGATCGACGCTTGCTTTCTCAGGCTTTTGTTCGGCGAGCCGCTCTCGGGAAAACGGTGAACGCTCGACGGATCGACTGCCATGAGAATTTTCAGCGTTTCGTCGAGTGTTGGCTGTTCCTTTGTGGCGAAGGTAAATGGTACTGCGAGGAGAGGGCCGGACGTAAAAATCGGTTTTTGAATGAAACTCTGTGATATGAATATCTAGAAACGAAAAACCTTGGTGGTTTGAAGTTTTTCGTAAAGAAATGAGTTTCGAGTTTCTAACGTTAATAAATATGCTTGATATCGATCTCGTAATCGCTTCTAATGCGATAACTCGTCGTCCTGTTAACGCATCAAGGCGTTAACTCTAGAATCACCGGACAAATTATCTATTTACCAAGTTCGATTAACATCTCGATTGACCCGGAATCGTTCGAACACGTCTCGTAGTGTTAACTCGTCACCGGTAAAAATAGACTTTATCCAAAAAGCATTGCTACGTTATCGTCGACACGTGACCGACAGAATCCACCTCATTATTAGTTCATCGACTTCCATAATTAGGCATGCATGTATTCGCGTCCAACAAGAGCAACCGATTCCTCCAGAACTCGTCTAGGCACGTGCAATCTGCGTCAAATTAATTTACATATTTCCGTTACGAGAGCGAAACGAGAAACGAGCGGTCTCGAGAGTCGGCAACAGCCTCCCCGGGCGTCCATCAATGTTCCGAGATAAGAAAGGTTCGAGAGGCACAAAGTTGCGAGATTGAGACAAGTCGATTGAAATGGAAGCTCCCGCAAAGTGGCATTAAGCTCGTCTATTTGCGTTCGACGCTCGATTAGCATAACCAGACCGCCACGTCCAGGGGTATCATTACGATGACGTGGAGGCGCGGGAATTTTTTCGCCCCCGGTCGATCTGGACGTCGCGCGGGGCCCTCGGACCGAACTCTCGCGGGGCCAGGGGTTTTTCATCCGGCGAGCGCGCGGTTTGCAAATTACAACACCGCCGCGCCCGTACGAAGAAACGACCCGCAATTATTTGCACAGCGTTAACGGTCCCGGCCTGCCGGCCGGCCGGCGAACGGAATCCGCGCGCATTTTTGCGCGTCCAACCGCGTATCAATCGGCGAACATCCATTACCCGCCCGTTCCCCGCGGCCCGCGCCGGGCTGCACCCTCCTGCTACCGACTGCGAGCAACTCCGAGCCAATTACGCCGCGTTTATCTGGAAACGCTCCTCGGAAAAATGTTTAACGAGAAACTCTTGTAGGTATATGCACACTCTTTGTCCGGCTCGCGGAGAAACCGTGGACGCGTACGATCCCGAGCGTTTAAGAGTAATCTCGGCAAATCGTCTTCGAATTGGCCCGATCGCCTTTGAATCCCGCCTCCTCGCAGTTTCTCCCGTTCCACGGGGAAACTGAATAATACGCAAGGAATAATTTCATTCCTGGAAGTACGTGTGTTGGTACCTTCGCGAGGACGCGGACGAGAGGAATGCCACTGAGTTGTCCGGAAACTTTTCGTTCTGTTAACGTAGGACACTTAGTTTTTATATATTATATATTATACACTATTGGTGGTATCTTAATTAGATTTTCCGTCGTCTACCTCTCCGGAAGTCTCGTAATTTCCGAAACTACGGCGAGGCGAAACGTCGCGAGGTAATTTGCTATTGGAAGGAAACTCGCGATACAATTTAACGCAGCCTAACGGGAAAACCACGAGCGAAATGAAGTATCAGTATGTTTTGTGTTACTGAAATCATCGACTCGCCGGTCGCCGCGTCGCGTTGCTCGTTTTCGCTTTTCCGTTTCCCGGCGCGGAGCCGACCGGACCCGCGGGACACGCGTTCCCAGCGTAACGGCGTCGCGTAAACAGGGTTTATTAAATTCATCGACGGGCAGGGGAGAAACACGCCGGGGAGAGCACGTCCGGTAACACGCGGCTTGTCCGGCAGCCGGGCTCGATAAATTACAATGCCGAGGGGCCGTCTCGCGCCGGCCATTACACGCCGACACGCGCGCTAATAGCCGGGGAGTGAACTCCTAGGACGGTTTCCTAGAAGCCGCTCGATATCGCCGCGATAAACCTTTATCGCCGTTAATTATATTCCCCGCCGTTTCGTAATCGTACCGCGGGATTCCGCAGTTTCATTGATTTCCACCGATAATCACGGGAAATCTGTTCCCCGAACCACCGCGCTCGCCGCAATCGCGATAAACACCGTCCCCGTCGAGCGTGCTGCCCGTGTGTGCCTTAACGCGTGGGGTCCGCGTTATACACGGGTAAGAAAACAATGAAACAAGTTCATCATAAACACATATTACAGCCGTTTTCGCGTATTCCATTATCCGAGATCGCTTCATGGAAACCATCGAGTGCCACCGGAGCCGACAAAATGGCCGCCCTTCACCGGCGGCCGCTCGCGATTATTGCGTCGCGGACCTTCGTGATTTTTCGGAATGCAATATCTGTTCCAGGCTATCTACAATGAGCATAACACGGTTAGTCGCACTCGTATTATTCGAAACCGTGTTACTGATTGAAGACAAGCATTCATACAGAAATTACGCCTATCCGAAACCTAGAACATCCTAAATAATAATCATTCCATCCATAAACAGCAGTATATCACTTGAATTTCAGCTACATTGTCGATGAATCTCTTTCATTCTACTCATTTCTTCACATTACTCCTTCGACTCCTGCTGGCTAAAGATGTTCAGAAAACTTATACCGTAAACGCCTAATAGTTCTTAAAAATCCTCCTCCCAAAGTCTCGCTATTTGATGTACGCGACTAAACTACGTCTGTCTCAAAGTCTGCGTAATCAATGGATCAACGATCGACATCGTCCACAGTCGAAACCAAGCTCCAAACGCTACCGATCCCTGCAACCCAACAAAATCCAATTTCTCCGTTTCCCATAACCTGTCCACTATTTCCACGTTTGACGCCCATTTCCGAATCCATCGCGACCGCGCCCGCGTCAGGTTCAGACAGGCGTGATCGATCGATCGTCCGTCGTCTCCGTCGCATTATCATAACCGGAAGGCGGCGGCCGCCTCGTCCGTGGCTTGTCACGCGTTGTTACAACGTTATGCAAACAGCGGCGCGGTGGTTCATTAAGCTATCCGCGCGGCGGCGGCGGCGGCGGGCCACGGGACGCAATTTACAAATTACAATGTCGCTCGGCGGCGAACGTCACTGCGCGCAACGCCGACGAACACCTGTGCCGTGCGCGATCGCCCGAGGCGCCAACGTCTACGCCGCGCTGCCGGGAACGGAGAAAGGGACCAGGGCGAGGGCGAGTGAGACGGAGAGAGAGGGAGAGAGAGAGGATACGCCGGCGAGAGAAAGACAGGTGGACACGCGGGGAGGGGAAAAGTGCAGCAGGGAACCGAGCCGAGAGGGTACGCGCTCTCTCTCGGTGCATCGAGCCGCGGCGCTGCACACCCACACCGACCTAGGACGCGGTGGTTCACTTTCCGTTTCGTTCTCCCTCCGACCGACCTTTTTCTTCCTCTTCCCCTCTCCCCGCCGCGGACCGATAGACACACCGGTGTCACTTTCGTTCCGTTTTCCCCTCCGTGATATAATATGTTACCGCGCAGAAGCGCTGCGACACGCGACGCGATCCGAGTGTTCGCGTATTCGATGGGAGACTGTCGTTGGCCACGATTAACCCCTTGGCCTGTGATTTCTTTATCAACTTTGATTGATACGGCTACTTTGTCGTTAACCCCTTGGCGTAGTATTTAATTTCGTTACTAAGCTTGCGTATTTTTCCATTCTTCAGGTGGGAATTTCATTTGAAATTCAAAGTTTGTACCGGGGTTTGCAACGAGAGTTTCGTCTCCGTTCCGACAGTTAGAAGACGATACCGAGATAATTAGATGTCATTGGGAATTTCAGAAAGCTTCACAGTTGATAGTAGAATCAAGCAGAAGGTAATCTAACAATCCGTGTACAGCGAAAGAATTTTGATTCCCAGCGCGGACTTAGCGGAATTTCTGGAACACCGAGCCGCGAGTTAGTCAAATTGCAATTTGTACGAAGCTAATTGCACGGTCGCGAGGTTACACAATGAAAACCGACATCTCGTTAGTTCGCACGATTAGCATGGCGAGGACAGGGCAGAGAGAAAGAGAACGGTTCTAGGAAAATGCATAATCCGTCGGAGTTCCGCGCGCGGAACATTCCGCGCGATACGGGAATGATTTAGTGAACGTCGAACGGAAAGCAGCACGGTCACCGAGGTGTAATTGAAATGTTATTAAATGTTAACTGTCCCTTCGGGTGATAGCGGCGCGGCCTGTAACGCGACTCGACGCCGGTTATAAATAATCATTACCGTGAAAATTTACGGCCGGCGTACCGCGCGCCGCGGCCGGCCGGCCGATTTTTCAGCAGCCCGCCTTTTAATATCGCAACCTTCGCCGTTCGCGCATAAACGCGGAGAACAATGCTAACCTCCAAGGGTTCAGCTGCCGTGGAAAGGCGGGCCCTGATCTATCACGCCTAGGTGGGAGCCGACCTTATCCGAAGCCGAGAAAAAATCCGCGTTTCATATCGCTTTGGGCGTGTTCCGTTCTGTTATTAAACAACCTGTTCCCTTTTCCTTTTTCCCGCGCGGCCGGTTATCGGCCGCTCGAAATCTCACGCGGGACCGAGCTTCGACAGCGGAACGCCTGCGCACCGTATTTCCGTATAATTAGATCCTTAAATTACAATTCCCGTGGAAGGGCGTTCTCGTTTCGCGCCGTATAAATAAATTCATCGGTTTATTTCCCTTCTCCGCGCGTTCGCAACTGACGCCACCGCTGAATTATCGGATAGAACCGTCCCGCGAGGATAATAACAAGTTACTTAACACGCTCGCTACCAGTGCTCGCAGACACTTCTAACGTTTTACCCGGAGCACGTGACGCACTGTCCCGGCGAAATACGAACACGAACTTTCGAAATATTACGTCATTCGCGGCGACTTTGGACGGAAAGGAAGATAAGCAGCTGGTAGAATCTCGTCCTCTGTCGAAGTAGTTCCTTGTTGACACTAGGTTTACTAACATTTTTAGGTCAATTTGACCTACGAACAAAATCACAGATTTTCAGTACAAGTAAAATTATTTTCCTGATGAAGTTCGAAATAAGTTGAAACGACTCTATCGAGTCTAGTGTTAAAAAATGAATAAGCGGAGTCAGGGACACGTGACGCTGGTAGCGAACGGTTTACAGGTTTCCAGAAACGCGTTGATTATTCAGCGCCCGATGATAACGCTCGCCCGCGACACGCCCGGGCACAATGGAGGGAGGATTTCGTTACGTCGGCGTCGATGAGGCATGCGTCACCTTCTCGGATTATAAATCCCGCGTGAAGCGATTCGCTCGGGCTCTCCGGCGGCGCGAAACGGCCGAGCGAACGGCTTAAAAATCGTTTTTCTCGTTCCGGATAAGAGAGGCCAGTTTATACTCCGACTAGGCGTGGTAGATCCCGACCGATGTAATTCACCGCGTCGCGACAACAAATCCCCTGAAACTCGTATTGTTCGTCGCGTCGCGCTGCCACGGGGATATACGGTGTATTAAAAGTTGTCGACATCGAACACCGTGTGTGTACACTGCGTAATAATTTCGCGAAGGTGCGCGCCGCGCCGTGACTCGCTTCGAGAATTGAACTCGGAATGGGAAACAAAGGATCTAATATTGTTAGGTTATGGACAGTGCTTTGCTGTTTCGTTGGGGAAATCGCTTTGATGAAAGGATGAAGGCTACTGAAGCCAAGATTCTACATCGAATGATACGAACGATTGTCAATGCCAGTTTGGTAATGAATATATTAGGTTCGAATAGATCTTCTGTACTAATCTCTGAAAGCTTCCAAAACCAAGGTTCTTCGTTTAATCACACGACAATCTCCTCAATATTAATTTGGCAATAAACTTAGGTCCAAATAAATCTTCTGTACTAATCTCTGAAAGCTACCAAACCCAAGGTTCTTCTAATCATATGAACAATCTTCTCAATATCAATTTGGTAACAAACTTAGATCCAAATAGATCTTCTGTAACCATCTCTGAAAGCTTCCAAAACCAAGGTTCTTCTTCTAATCATATGAACAATCTCCTCAATGCCAATTTCCAATAAACCTATATCCAAACAAGCTTCTCCAATCATCTCCGAAAGCTACCAAACCCAAGCGTCTCCCATTAAATCACAGATTCTCCCCAATAGCCCTATTAGATCGAAGCAGATCTCCCGCGATCGCCGACGAAAGCTACCAGAGCCGAGATCCGCTCGACAGAAGAACGCGCTCGAGAGGTCATCACGTGTTCCGTCTTTCTCCTTGAATTATAGGCGGCCGGTTCTCGATCTTCGCGCGGTATCTAGCCGAGAAGATAAATTTGTCTGGCCGGTGCGTTCCGCCGGGGACACAGCCCTCGAATGCCCACGGTTATTACAAGCGGGACGTGTTCCGCGCGAACCGGACACACGGTACACGTCCCGAAGTTGGTCCCGTAGGAGGTGGACGACGGCCGGACGTTTTCCGCGAGTCGCGCTCCCGGTGCATAAATCTAAATGAGCCCGTGTATTAGCGATACCCGCGGACTCTCTCCCAGATGAACGCCGCTGATACCGTCCGGAGAGATCCCGAACGCGTCCGCGCGGTATCCGTGTGTTTCGCGTTTCCCCTTCCCCCGCGCGCCGTGTAAGATCACGATCCGCCGCGAAGAAAGTCCTCGATGAGAGATAACAGGGACGCGCGTTTACGAAACAACCTCGAAGGACGCCGGCGAACGACGATCCGCCGGATGACCGTTCGACCGCTGACGAGCTTTCACGGTGGCTTTTGCCGGCTGCAAGCGTCGCTCTCTCTGCGAGACGCTCTTCCAGAGAAATCAGAGATGTCTGCACTCGATGGTGCTTCGAATACACCTGACAATCGATTTACTTGAAAATCCGTGCCACGGGTTCATTTTACGCGAATGAAAATTAGAATAGAGCCTGTCGTGAGCTGGTATATATTTAGAAATATATAGTTATTTTACATAGCTTGACAAAAGAAATTAACTATGTAGTGTTCCAATTTACCGCGTGAAAGAATTTTCAGTGTGGTTCGGGTATTTGGACATTTTGTGTGTAGGTTTAGGGTATATAGTATGGGATCATGCGTGTTTTCATTGAAATCCAGAAATGCATCGGAGATGGAGTAATTTTGTTAATGACTTCTTTTGTGCTTTAGATACTGGGGATTATTATGGAGGCTCGTAAGGATTATGTCGGTTGATTAATCGACAGAACTTATTTCTGTCGGAGTGTTTCTATTAGCGAAGCTTTCAGTTGATAATTGAGTTACTATCTACTGTATGCGAGGAATTCGAATTGCTTTCTCAACCGAAGGTTTTAATGATGGAAACTCGTCTGAACTGATCGACTTCTGAACCTTCGATACGTTGCTTATCGGGGAGAATTATTCCGCGTTCGAACGGGTAATATCCTAGCCGCAGGCGTGGCGCGCGAAAGCGGGTCGCAGGAGAGTTTCCTGAAACCGAATCGGGACGGTGATGTTTGCTGAGTCGTTTCCAACTCGCGGAACAGGTTCATTGTTGCGGGGGCGAGGTGAAATTCGGGGACTGGCGAGGCCCTTGAATCGATAGCTATCTCGTTTGATGCGGGAGAACTTTCGAATTTCAGGACATTTTGAGAGAATAGAAAATGCAATATATTTTTATATGTATTTTATATTATTATATATATATAATAATAATAATAATTAAAGATTATTGCTATCACAAAATATTAAGAAAGCGACAGCATATGGTTTTTTTATTATATAATTATACATATACATATAATAAAATCTATGTGCTGTCGCTTTTTTAATATTTTGTGCGATTGCAATGATCTTCCAATTGAAATGGTACCCTTAACCCTTATTTCATTTTGTCAGAGTTATTTACTTATTCGCTTGCTCGTTTATCTACATATTTATTTATTCAATGACTAATATACTTATTTATTTATTTGCACATTTATTTATTCACGACCAGATGTCCGATCTACAAGCACCTCGCTCGACTCCCTCCATTTTCCTCTTCGCCTACGTTCCGGCGGATCATTAAGATCGATCGGCGAACGTTTCTGCGTGTATTCCATATCGCCGGTGACAAGAACGTTTGAACGCAATACACGGGAATAACGCGCGCGTCGCCTAGCCGCGATAGAGGGTAAGATACTCGCATCTCCGCGGAGAAAACAGAGAAAAACGTGCGGTTACACGCGACATCGACGGCCAGCCTCGAAGGACAAGTTTGGAAATTAACCTGACGCCGTACAGGAAAATATCGTTGATCGTTCATCGATCGAGGCTCGGTGTCGGCGAGGGTCGTTCCCGACGGTCTCGCGACAGGTGATCATTTTCACTACACTTAACAGCTTTCGCCAAGCTCGCAACCTCGCGGATCTCTCGCGGAACCAACGATTTAGAACGATCTACGACGGACCATAAATAAGCTCCGATTTCCAATTCCAACCGACCGTTTCCGATTACCCATCAAAAGCAAAACTAACTCGGTATACGAAGGAAACTAAACGATGCTCATTGTCTTCAGCTTTCCATGCCAGTGACACGAAAGATCAAACGAAACTTAAAATAAAAAAGCCTTAACACTAGAACTACCGTACCAGTCAAAATGACTGGTTTCGATTCTTTTGTTTAGCAACTTAGAAGTATTGAATATTCAAAATGATTTTGAACATAAATAGCGTCATCTGAGTACTATAATGAATGTCTGAAGAAACTGAAAATAATCTATTGTTACAATTTTTATGGGAATTGAATATTAATCGTACTAAATGCTCGGTAGTTCTAATGTTAAAATACTTAGTATTTACATCTGCCAAGGGAAATCAGTTTCTACTTCATTTCTGGTCACTAGAAAAGTCACCAATATTGTTACCACGAGGAGAGATACTTCAAATACGATTGGAAGCACAGAATCCTCAAAATGGCCGAGTCAAAAATAGGAATACCGACTTTCAAACCGTTCAATACTCGAATTTGAGATTTCGTCCACAGACGAGCACATCGGAAAAAGTGTCTCGGGCCCGGATCGCGGATCGCCGAACGATCGACCCAGATGCGAGGAGCGAAAAGAGGCTGGGAAGTAAAAAGGAGCGGGAAGAGAGGAAGGGGATAAAGGAAGGGAAAAGAGAGAGCTCGCGCGAACGAAGGGGAATCGGCTGGATAATGCGTACGTGCAGGTACTCGGGGCATCGGGGAGAAACGGCTCTCACTTTCACGGAGTCGCCGTGACCGAGATAAAGATGGTGGCACCGCTTTACCATCACCATACGCTGCTGCGGCTGACCACTAACGTCTCTGCACCATATATGGCTACCGTGTACACAGCCTCGCGCTCGCGCGTACGCGTATCCGTCGTCGCACACGCACGCGAGCGACGCCGAGTGCCGGGCACAGGTAGCCGTCTCGCATGTCGACAGATCCGAAAGGATCGATAGATCAGTCATTTAATTACGACCCGTATATACCGCTTTACCCGGTCCCCAGGCACCGACTTCTTCGCTAGATCGAATCGCGGCGGTGCGTGGCATACGTGTCGCCTCTGATCGTTCCGACCCGCCGATGCTAATCGAGCCACCATGCCAATGGCCAGACCAATACCCTAATTGCATATTACTTTCAAACCTTGCCCTTTTTTTGCTGCGTATTTGCATTTGTTAAGGTAGAATCAGCGGATGATACGTTAGTATTCCGCGGTAGTTGAATCGATGCTGTTGCACGGAACTTCGTTCTTTGGATTATCTGTGATCATCGAAGTGAATTGTTATTTTGTAGCTTCTGATTGTTTTAGGAGTTTCTAAGTGCTGTGGTTCTCAAGGGAATAGTAATAGTATATTTTTCAAGGTGTTGATGAGTCTAAGGTAATATTGATGCGTTCGAGGCGACGGTAGTCACATTTTCTAAGCCGATGTTCTAGTTCTGTTAAGAATGAGCACGAAGTGTACTTTTAATGACTGCATCCACTGGTGCAGTCCTCTGTTTCGTGGACAGTTGTTTCTCCCGAGGACAGCCATCTTTTTATTGCACGCGCCGAGCGTCTTTTTTGTCTCTGGGCACTCAACGTGTTAATTGCATATTCGTCGAATCCGGAAATGGAAATCCAGAAGTCCGCGTTTTCACGGGGCCGACGCTCGACGTGTTAATATTTCCCTTTGGGACGGTCGAAGCGGATGGTAATAGAGTCGCGTGCTGCCTGGCCTCATCGGGGACCGTTGTATCCGCCGAGAGGCGCGTCGAACACGTTGTCGCCGGCGAGCGTTTCGGTTCCCGTACAAGCGCGGGTCTAATATTGATCGATATCTCGCCTGGAAACAATAGATCCTGATTTATAGGTCTGTCGCCATTCTGGTTACAGTTGCGAAGGTGTCGCCGATGGTATTTATTACTCGCGCCGCGGGATATAGAGGTTCCGCGCGCTTCAAACGGCGCCGGCGCGACGTCGCTCGCGCGCTCGTACGCTCGAATCGCTCGTCCGATTGCGGGGAACAGTCTCGCGTCGCCGGCGGGTTCCGAGAAAAATCGCTCGAACCCGCGGCGGGTGGGAGCTGCCGGAAATAATTAGGAAATAATTAGAAGACAGCGCCGTGCGCCCTTGAACTTCGGGAGGCGCGCGAGTCGAGCTGCTGGCGTGATATTAATTATACCGGCTTTCGTAACATTAACGAACTAGAACTGGCTATGATTTTTCTCTTATTCCGTCGGAGCCAACGCGTCTGATAATTGACGGTAATTACCTGCAGGCCATTCCTGTACTGATTACGTAAGTTCTGGCGATTCTTTAGAAACATCGCGTAACGCTCGCTCGTTCCGATGGAAATAATGTTTGTAAACTTCCCTCGTTGGAAGCGAACGTTGTGACGAATTTTTAGTGAACTCCATCTCTGATCAACGTAATTTCACCGTTTTCGAAGTGGATACGATGTAAGAAGATAGATCATCAAAGTGATTATCGTAGTACAGACTAAATGAGTCAGAGAGAACAAAAATTGAGGAAATTCATGTTTTTACCTCTGAAATGATTATACAATATATTCAGAAGCTGCACGAAGGACTTTCTGTCTTAGAAAAAAAACAAGTTAACCCTTTACACTCCAGTTTTTTACCGGAAACATTCAATATGGCTCTGGAGCGCAAAGGGTTAATCCCTGAATGCCTAAAAAGAATATTATTTATTCCATTCGAATCAGAATATCCAAAAATCGATGTAACCGCATCGGCTTCGGCGAATCGAACGTTTCCTGCATCATCGAGTTCCCATTCACCCCAGGAAATTGTCACGAGCGAGGAACACGTGGCCGCGGCGTTTCCGTCCGCTCCCTTCACTTTCCTCCCCGTTCCCGCGCGTTTTCGTCGTTTTCTATTCGCGCGCCGGTAGGATCCCGGCCGCTGCCTACGGCGGAAAATGAAAAATCGCGCATTGAAACCGCACGTGTGGACGTCCGCGGCGATTCAACGCGCGAGGAGCCCACGCAACTTTTCACGGCGCGAACCGCGACGGCTCTCGCCGCGCGGCGGCCTCCCTTTTTGGAATACAAGGGGACAAACGCGCATAGCAAAGGAGGACATAAAACAAAACGGGACGAAGGCATTATTTCAGATGGGGGGGAAATATGATTCCTACTGTGCTTAATAAAAGATGCGGAATTTCGTAATATCTCATCGGAGGGACGCGCACGCAGAAAGACGGTGTCCGCTTGCTCGCGCACAAAGAGACACCTTTCGCGGCTGCGGACCAACCTGTACACGGTGACGCCGAAATACGCTTGTATTTACGCTTCCCTCTGTAATTACTTTTTCTCCGAATGGAACAGGATATAAACCGAATCTCAGAGACTCCTTTGCGAAATATGAACGTCTGAACATTTCTGTTTAACACGTTAAACGCCATGGAGGTCACCTATGACCCCCAGCCAAATCGGATTACAATGGTTCGTGCAATTAAACAGCGATTATTTGAAACCATTTATATATTACGAACAATGCTACCTAATGCAGTGTTAATATTATATCTTTACCATTTTGTGTGTTTTGCTCTGTGAAATCGTGCGGCGTTGAACGTGTTAATCATTTAGAATTAAATCAGTTTCTCTTTTTTCGTAGACGAGTGAAGTTATTGGAATAAACTGTGCTCTGCAAAAATCAGTTCTTACTAAATGTTGCGTGATTTATTTGTAGGAAATGCGATTTGTCAATGAATATTTTAATCTGTGATAGATTAAGGATGAAACTAGTTATTTTTTAAGGGAGAGACTAGCGCGTAGACGAAGCGCGACCACGTTTCCCTGTCACCCGGTAGAAGAAACGAATGTGGCCCGTAAACAAGTCCCGTAGAAATTGAAAGTGGACTGTTAAGATTCGCCGAACTCGACGCAGCGGTCGTTGGGCCCGCTCCCGACCCCTAATATGGCCTCATCCATGAATCTATTCCCCGGCCGATCGTTATGATTCATCCTAGTCGCTTGAACCCGTCGCGAACAAAGGAAATCGTGAAAGTTTCCGCTTCGCGGCCACTTGTTTCGTCTCTCGTTACCATTTTTCTGCGTCGCGGTGAATCGTGCGAATCGTTACGACACACGGAACGAAAGTCGGCGGAACATTTTCGCGGCCGCTGGCGGATTTCACGGTGGGCGGACCCGCAAACACGCCGAGGCCCGTGGAACTCGAGCCGAGATATTAACACGTTGCTAATCCTGCGTGCATGTAACATTTTCGATATGTATAACACAAATCCGAAGTAAAATTTACAAAATCGAACTCCTTATTCTCTTCCGTAAGTTAGAAATTTTGTCTTAGTAGCTGAAATTTAGCCGGTGATCAATGTAACACGTTGACGCTCAGTTTGAAATCGGTGATGCACAGCAATTTGTTAATTGGTTGATCCTTGGAGATATCGATCGAGATTTCACGCGTTCAGAATAAAATTATTTATATTTATTTATAATACTCGGAATATAGTGTTCAAATATTAGTTTGTACTCGATTCACGTAATTGTTTCATTCGACGAATCTTAATTCCCTTCAAGCCTCCCGCGTGCATTTTCTAATAAAAAAGAAATCAGCGAAGCAAATAAACAAATAAAAATTTTGGCGAGAGTTTAGAAAACTGAATCGTTAACAAATCATTGAATTCGGCAAGAGATCGACGCGTTTCCTCTATTAGTTAAGCGACGTATAATTTAGCTTCATCCGCTGAAGGTTTCGTGTATTTCGAGGAATCTTCCGTAAAGGGTTGAATGATTTTTCACAGAGGAAAGAGAAGATGAATCAGAGATTCACAGGACGTCGCGAGTAATCAGTATTCCGAGTGGAGCGACACTTTTTTTGGAAACTTCCTCGGGCGTTTAGCGGATTCGAGTTTCGGCGATGTATCAAAAGTAGTCACGGCTATCCAGGGTCAGACAGGTGGAGAGGATTAACACTTAAAAGGCCTGTTTACTCGAGTCATTTGTCACGCGTCCTCTATGGACGCGCCAAGGACGCCGTTGATTTATGTATTTAGTGTTTTCTGTGTTGCTGTCCGCTCGTGGTTACTGTCCGATATTGCTGGAACGGACTTCAGGCTACTTTTATCGGACGACTCCGCCGGGCCGGCGTTTTCTATTTTCAAGAGAACGGAATTATCGTCGGCGTCGCGTGATTTGTAAGTTTACACGTTGCCCCGAGACTTATTTGGCTGTTTAATTTACACTCGAGATTTCCTGTTTTCAACGCGGAGATTATAATATTCATAAACGCGGAGAGGCGTAAGTCATTGCTACCGGACGACCGAGCGAGCACCACGAAACGCGGCAAAAAATTTCCAAGACGTTACGCGCGAGATACTTTATTCTATTTTCGATAATTGTTTGATGGCGTTTCATTATGCACCTTCAAACAGTAATAATGATTGGGAATGAACGCTGTGAAATATGATTTCATACTCGTTAAACATTGTGCTATTGGAACGATTATTCATCGTGATTTATTATTCTTTGTGGAATCATACTTAAACCGTCACTTTGTTGTTCCCAGACACATGAGTCATTCATTTGCCACAGTAATTAACACTGGAACTACCGAGCATTTCATATGATTAATATATAACCTCTATATATATTGCAACAGTTCTTCAGTTTCTTTAGACATTACACACAATAATTGCGAAACAAAAGAATCGAAGTCACTTCGACTGGAAAAATTCAAAGTACTCGAGATAACAAAAGAATGAAGTGTACGAAAAATGTGGACACATTCAAAATTGAAATTAACTATTTCACTTGTTAATTAATTAAGTTTTCCAGTTGAAGTATTCTATACTTTCCAATTAAATGTAGACAAGATTCTTTAAAATGCATTTATCAAGAAATCACACATAAATTAGGTACCAAAACTATTTTCTTTCAATATTTCACGTATCGATGCAGCATACAAAGTTCAACGGTAAACACAAAAGTTTATAATTTCACCGTATCGAATCATCTCGCGACTGAGTCGCCTCTCGAGTGCAAAGGGTTAAATGCTCGGCAGTTCTAGCGTTGATTCACGGGTCGGACGAGGGGATATTCGATCGGGACACCCGGTACGTGGTATAATGCTTAATAACCCGCGAGGTTTTTGCACCGCATAAATCAAGCTCAAGGCCCCGTATTCGCTTATCCGCGGCATAAAAGAGATAATGTCTGTTCGCGCATAATACGAGCACACGGTTCACGATCCCGCGGATGTTCGGCCCCGTGTAACTGAAAGTGGGACGTACCCGGCGCGCGGCGACACGGAATGTAGGTGAACGCGAAAGAAACGCGAAAACCGGTGGGCCGGCGCGGCCCGGTTAATTAACTGGAATTAATTCATTCGGTTTTTCACGGAGGCCGATGATGCATCGGCTCGAAGGGCCGATAAATTACATAAGAAATCTTATTCACGGCCTAATTAATTACTCAAACGGATTCACGCGACGCGATATCGCGCGAAACGAGCGACCCCATCCATTCGTGATTCACCTTCATTAATTTACATCTAAATATGCTGGAAGTTCGAGCAACCCCCCCAACGGCCGATGAATAATCGCGCCGTGTCGTTCGCCAGTTTTTCTCCAGCTGATCTTCGATAGCGAATTTACATCGCCGCTTCTTGTGCTACTATTATTTCCAGTCTCGTTTCGAGTATCGATACTGGGATACTTCTATTTTTCGATGGACGTTCGTTTTGGAAAAGACTCTCAAAGTTTGATTGCCATTAACACTTTCAACGTACGGTAGTCCGCACCACACGAAAATTTTCTTCTCTGTCGCCGGAACTTTTTACAAAGTTGTTGGTTAAAATGTACAAATATAAAATATAAAATTCATTACAACATAATAAACTTTGCTGCTTTTTATTAAATGATACGTTGAGGTCACCGGCAAATTTAACCCTTTGTGGAAGAATATCGACGTTTTGAGATGAAAGTTTCATATTTGGAATACTAACCCTTAACTAGCCAAGTCGCAAATGATTCGATTGGTCAAGCAGCAAGAGATCGGTACGTATTCTTACATCTTCCTTGTATTTGAGCAATCGATGATCGATGTATAATTTAGCTTCAGCTAAGGTTTTTTATATTTTAATGAATATTCGTGCAGAAAGTGTTGAAAATAGAGGATAAGACTCGGAGTATTCGATTCCTCGAGATTCTCGATTTTGACGCGGAGAGTTGACATCAGCCGAGGGGCGCGAGACAGAAATGATGGGACTCGGAGATTTCAACCTGCGGCTCGAGTTAATCCTGGTGTCGCTTGTCTACACTGGGCTCAACTAAGTATCTTTAATCCCTGTATCAAGCGAGTCCGGCCATCTTAGCGTGAGACGTTGCCCGTAAGCACCGTGTTGACACTCGCCCAGAGGATGTTGCATCGTAAATGCATAAAGATCGTGTTCTTCGCTTTTCCTTGATAGCGAAATTGTACGGTTCTCGTTAAAGGCTTCACACTCTTGGCAAAATGGCTCGTTCGTCTCGTACCAGCCTCGGCTGGACAAGATGCGGAGAGACAGTCGACACAGATATTCGTTATTATTGCCTACACTCATATTTAACCCCTGAAGGGTGAATTTAACACTAGCGCTACGGTACCGCTCGAAATAACCGGTTCCGATTTGTTTGCTGCTCAATTATTAATATCTCAGAAGCATTGAATATTCGAAATGATCTTGGAAATAAATGGGTTCACTTGAATATTACAATCAACGTTCAAACAAACCGAAAACAATATGTTACATATTAATCGTAAATGCTCGGTAATTCCAATATTAAATTTTCCATACATTATTCACCAACTTCTCTATTTCATCACTTCTTCACTTCTCAGTTTCTTCAGATATTCATTACAGTACTCAAATGAAGCTATTTATTTTCAAAATCATTCCGAATATTCACTTTGAAAATATCAATAATTGCTACACAAAAGAATCGAAACCATCCATTTTTCCTGGTACAGTAGTCAGTGTTAAAGTTCCTCGCATATACACGGAAACACCGCGCAGGATTTAGCTAGCAAACACCGTGAAGACCGTGAACCGGTCATCTCGCGATTCCAATCAACCGAGCGACGTCAGATGATTATTGAGCAACCCCGGTACGCCTATCTTTCCGTCTTTAATTTTACCTTCACCCGCGAGCGTGCTCGCGCGCGCGCGCGGGCGGGTGTATCTTATTCATCTCGCTGCACCTGCACGGACCAATCGAGATTTTCGTAACCGATCTCTCGGCGGCGCGCTATGCCGGCTACATTTACACCCCATGTGAAAAGTCGTTAGCGCGTAATGGCGGCCGCTGCCTTGCCTTGCCTTGCCTTGCCTTGCCTTGGCTTGGCGCGGCTCAGCTTGGCAGCGATCGAACCGCAGCAGGGATCGCGTATCCGAGCACTTGACTCGGCGACCGTTCACACGGTACAAATTCGCTGCAAACAAAACGGGACCGTACTTTCAATATTGCCTTCACCTGCGGTCTAACGCCGGCCCGCGGCTCCGCTCACTGACACCATAAACGGTGATAGCTGTACGCGCCGGCACGGATGCATACCGTTTATCGCGCGCGCGTTCCCGTCGACGAGCCACGTAATATCTGCTCCGCGATGCTCGCGAGCTGATCGCCGAGGATTAACCCCCTGCATCTTTTACCTGGGGATCCTGTGTGCGTGCAGGCGTCCAACCGCTGCTCGCTAGGAAGATTGTTGACTGAGCTGCGAAAGGTTGAACGAGGAAGGAACGATTCGACTAACAGTCGATCCTCGATCGGTTGTAAGGAAGATGAGCTCTTCGAGCTGAGGTTTAGCAAACAGAGTTTCACTTACTGCTCTTCTGAATGCGACTCGTTCATTGACTTATGGATCATCATAAGTGCATAAAGATAATTGATTGCGATTATAGAATATTTGATTTCGTAGTATCGAGGTTATAATTTCCTGAGTCGCTCAGAATGCGGTTGAGTCGATTTTCTGATTGTTCTGAATGTCAGTGGAACGACGCGAAGAAACGTAAAGAAATAATCAGAAAATATCCGAGAAGCGAAAGCTTGAATGCAACTGAATGCATCGGTGAAAAAATGAGTGCACTTTACAAGCAAGTTACAACCGAAATTTCCGGTGGCAGGGAATGCGTTAACGAGAAAGCCCGGATATCGTCGGAAACGAGTCGCGGCTGGTTTCTCGGGAACCGGACGTGAAACGGAAGCCGGCCGCGATTCCCCGTGTTCGGGAAACGGAAGATAAACACGCCGGGGATTAGCGCGCGAGCGGTCGTCGTAAATCCGCACCTTCGAGTTACACGTAATATAATCATGCTTCCGGCCGGGAGTTACCGTATCATCATCCTCTCTCTCTGGCGGCGGCAGGGTACGGGCAACGCGTAACGAACCCAACGGACACGAATTAATCGTTGCACGTGTGCACAAAGGATGCCTTCTTCCACGCGCTCGCGCGGGCGCAGGCGCGAGCCGCGTCACGGTGAAAACGAAACCGATATCTCCGCGGGATCTGCGCTGAGTGCAGGGGTCACCCGCGCGAGGGAATTGCTTTATTTAATAATCCGCGCTGGAAGGACGTTAATAAAACGGCCGGGGATAAATTACGTCGAAAGGCGAGCCGTTCACGTGTCGTTCGATCCGTGTACCTCCGCCGCGTCTCTTTCTGTTTTCCTCTTACTTTCTCTCTCTGTTTTCCGTTTCTCTTTATTTTCTTCCAATTTTCACGCGCTTATCTTTGTTCCCCTCTTTTCTTTCTGCTCTGCTCATCTCGATCTTCCGCTTGCTTCCTTTTTCCTTGTTCCTCTCTGTTGAAGAAACTCCTTTCCTTTGTTTGTTTAGCTCTGTTTCTTCCTTTTTCATCTTAGCTTCTCTTTTTCGCAGCTTTATAAGAGAACTTCCTTAGCCGCTTTAAGAGCGGATTTTCATATAGAGCAAAGATTACGTTAGTGTCGGTTTGACTAGCTTTCAAATTGATACAAACTGAACAATACGAAGACAGACGAAGATGTGAAAGTTATACGAAAGTGGAGCAAGCGCTCGTTTAAAGTCCAGATTTTCGTAACACCTGCTCTTCTCGTCTACTTTCATTCAGTCCATTCAGCGTACTATAAAAACCTCTTTCATCCTTACACTAAACAATCGACCGAATCCCAGTGACGACAATACTGAAACATTAAACAACTAGAATATTAAGATCGAAATTGGACAAGTTCGTCCAGCGAATTCGAAACAGAGAGCCCTCGGCGACGCGAAACAGTCGTTAACCCAGTGCACGCTCGGGATATGTCGCTCGGAACGCGCGACGCGGCCGGGACGATAGGAGCGGGAGATAGCTCGATCGAGTTCGGTGGGACGCGACGTTTGATACTCGCGTCGGAAACTCGCGAGTCACGCGGAGGCGTGTGTAAAGAGAGAGAGAGAGAGAGAGGAGCGGCGTGCACGCACGGGACGCGCGTCTTCGTGAATACGATGCACCGAGACCGTCGACGTAACGACCAATCCCGCCTACCGCCGGGGAATTTGTCGTTCTTAGTCCGCGAGCGTATGCGCGATAGCCGTGCCCGATTGTCCTCGTGGTCTGAAGTTCGGTGCCACGATTCCCGATGGAATTCCTCGCCGACATACTGGGTGTCTTCCACCGGAGATCGGTATGCGCGGCCGCGCGCCCGCCGTTATTATTAGCCGGCCGCGGACCTTTCTGCGAATCTTCGCTCTTGGCAGGCGATTGTTCGTTAACTGGACGAGCCCCTCGCGCTGGGAAGACGTACCCGTTGCAGCGAACCTGGCACTTTCGTCCGAGTGGTCGGATTCGAAGGCGCACGCCTTCCTCGCGTGAATTTTCGATTGTGGCGCACGGTTGGCTGAGGCGCGGAGAGCTGAAGGGAGAGTCGTTTCTACTCGCAGTTGGGTCTCTCTAGACTGGCTCCGCCTCTGTGACGTCACGAGTGACAAGTTCACTGCAACTGACGTGGCATGTCGAACGTTTGCGTGTACATTCTTAACCCATTTGCATCATAAGCGCATGTATGAGCGCCACCGTTGTGTAATTTGGATGTCACAAAAAAGGAAAGATGAATTTTATGAGTGCAATAATTGTGCGGCTATTTAGCTTTTTACTTTTTTATAGGCTCCGAACCAGTTTCATTTTGATGCAGTTGAAACGCTTGCGGTAATGAGGACCAATTTTTCACTTATGATGCAAATGGGTTAATGAGGTTTTATGATTACTGATATTGCTACACCGATTTCTTTGACAATTTCTCGGATCGTGCCTTTTCAGTGATTGCGGAAGAGTTTCAGTTTACGTGATATAATAATTTGTTCGATAAGTTGCACGTGGTTAATGTCGACATTTGATGAAATGTTCACGTTTCGAAGATTAAGTCGCAAACAAATGATTTAATTACTCAGACACCAAGAAATCAGCACATAGTTTCTGTCTTTCCTATCATTCAAGTAAGTGATATATAATTTAGCTTCGTCTGCTGAAGATTTCGTATATTTCAATGAATCTTCGTCCGCAAAGGGTTAATTCGCGTGTTGATAGTAATAATACTGTAGAATTAGAGGCAGTTTCGAAATTTCAGTCGAACGAAGGGAAAAACTGTGGACGACGGTGGTAAAGAGTATTCTTGTAAAATGCGAGGTCGCGTGTAGCATTGTCTCCGAGCCACCCATTGTAAGCGATGTTTAATTAAATACACGGTATCCGCGCTTCAGATTGTGTAGGACATCGCGTCGTTGCATCGCAATTAGAACGTGGGTTCGGCGTGGTTCTTGCCATCGGCATGGAACGCCGTCCCCGTAACTCGATTGACATGTAAGTCTCGTATAGTCTTCTCACAGGTCTCTACCGATCTCTATCGGTCAATATTCATTGAAAAATTTTCGAACGAATTAAGCCGTATTGACAGGAAAAGTACACAACAGCAGAGCTCGGAAAGTATTCCATTACCGTCGTGTCTCTCGCCTTCTATTATATTCGAATGATTAATATTCCCAAATAAGTGCATACCTAGACATTAACGGGAGATCATAATAATATAATAAATAATAACCATAATATAATAATATGGTAACGTCGATTGCTCATTGAAAATTCAATTTTATGACAGAAGTACGCGTAGAAGCTAAGAATGCAACTGGATTAAATAAAGGACATTCTATTATAGTGTTCGTACCGAAAATGACCGCAAAACCGTGATTAAATTTTCATGTATGAAAAACGTGTGCTTAAGGATAGACTCATCAACCGGGTCAAAATGGCCCATTCCTGGTGTCCTCTCTTTGCAGTGATTACAGAGACAACAGATATCTCTCTGACAAGTTATTAAAGAAATTGACTCACCAATACGTAGCGAATACGTCACAGATACTGAATTATGAATGAATTAATCTCTCGATACACCGTTCAAGTTGCTGTCCAGGAATTTCAAACAATCACTCTAACTGCCCAATTGTTTTATTGTTACAATCGTATGCAAATATGAATATAGAACAGTCCCGGATTTCCCCATCAGATTCCGCGCCCTTCTGTTCTGTATGAGGGCACCTTTACCTCGCACCGGAGCCGCGTATGAACCGAACGACCTACCGCGACCTCGCCCAACTCTGAATATCGCGTCCCGGAGAGAGTCGATGGCTTGTCTCGGCTCTACACCTACGTGATACGTTTCCCGCAAGGTTGTCCTGTTCGGAACGAAAAGAACGGTGCACCTTCGCCCGTTTGCTCCTTCGACAGTTCGCGAGGCATCGCTATTCGCGCGGATTTTCACTCTCTCGCGACGTGGTAACTGTTCACGAATGGAACAACCGTTTTCAGGAAAGATCGTGTACCGTTCGGAGACTGTATTCTGGTGGATCAGTTCCTTTCGTGTAAAATAGCACGTCGAACGGGAATCGTTGCGAACGGAGTGGTCGATATGAATGATTCGACGATCATTAATGATATTTTTCGAAGGCGTACGATTCTAACGCGGGATACGCCGCGTTGCATCCGAGCGTCTAATTACTCGATTCGCCTGAATTCGAATGTTTCAATCGATTCCTCTGGTAGTGTCCGTTTTATTTGGAACTGTGAAACGAGAGGAGCTCGAAATTGCAGTTGAAAATAAAGAAATCTTTGAACTTCGTCGTGTTGCGGCCGGCGATGCCGTCGCGTCGCCTCGAGCCGAATGTTCACCGTGACACGACGCCGGCGAACTTTCTATTATTATCTACGGCTGTCCGCCGCGTCGGGATTTAAAACAGAATAATAACCGAGCCCCATTGTTTACCATATTTATTTGTGTAACGGAGCGCGCGCGCGGACATAAACTCCGAAGGTGGCCCGGGGACACCGAAAGTTCAGCGGCGGAGGGAAGTTCACGCGAACACGCGTGTATCTCCTCGCTCGAGATCCTCCGGGCGTTCACGAGCCGAGCATTTACTCGGTGCGCTCGTTAGGCGCTTCCGGATGTAGATCACGGAACACAATAAAGCGAGACAGACACTTCACGTTTGCATTGAATTACAGCGTAATAGATCGCTGCAAACTTTCGGGAATCCTTCGACGGAATTTGTTATTTTAACCCTTAGCACTCCGGGTTGTTTTGTGATCTATCATCATTTTTCCTTGATTGAATTTTCATTTCTTAGAGATAATTTTATAATTGTCATTGAGAAAGTCGACAAGTCAATTCAGAATATACTAAACTTTGAAAGTAGTTTTAAGTAAAAATTTCAAAAGATCCTCTGATGCCTTCGGTAGTAATATTGAATACTTTAAAAAATAATAAAACCATTGTCAAACAATAGACTCAGACAACAAGATTTCTACGGAATCAACACCGTCAAATTACGTTTTTCCAGGTTAAAAGTTGCACAATCCTAGTTACCATTAAAAATTAGATAATCGGAGCATCCTCCGCAAGATCACCCAAGATCGTATAAACCGGTTTACAAAGATTATTCCAGAATATTACTCGAGAGACCAACGTTTCGTCCAGAAGTTTCGGAGAGCTGCATCTCACGTGGCTTTAAGAAATTATTTTCCACGTGATCCCCGATTCTTATCTGATACCGGAACGAGCGGAGCACGAGCCCGAGGAGCCCCGGAACGCGAAAGGGAATTCTTTTCTGCTACATAATTCCTCATATCCCCATTCTCCCGTAACGTTAATGAGCACCACCTGTTCCGAAGTTCCGCGAACTGGTTATACCGGTGGAATTATTATTTTCTCGTTTCGCGGTGGCGCATTGAGAGACACAGGGGGGTACCGGAGATACACGGGGGAACACGGAAGTCCCAATGAGTCCCCGTTGACCGGCCGTTCCTGGTTTCTGCTCGAAGGCACAAAGAAAGGGTCCCCTCTTTGGGAGCGTGGCGCGCCTCGCCTTATCTGCCCCGTGGCTCCGGCCGCCTGCTCGCTCGCTCGCGTTCGCGCGCGCGTATTTTCTATCGGTTTATCAAGCGCCTCTAATCGTTACGGGATAATAAACTCGGCGCTCATTAAAGGAACGATAATCCGGCCCCGTCCGGGACCCTTTCCGCCGCTCGTGATTCAAACGTCAAACTATTTTCAATCAGCCGGCCATCGGAGATTAATGGGAATCCGCGTCAGCGAGGAGCGGCTCCCCTTTTTCCAGCCGTTTTTCTCGCTTTTTCTTTATCCCGCTTCTTGCTCGTCGCTTTTCCGAAGTGGCGAATATAGATTCACGGATAGCGATCGTTCAATCTTCGGCGTCCGCCGTGGCGCAAGATAAATCGCGCGCCTCGCGATGGAAAAACGCTCGTCCGGTCGAGTTTCCGCGAACCGAGGCTGTTCTATCGGACAAACTCTGAAATATTATCGAGATAACCCGGGTACAATGATTAACAATAAGGTAGACGGACGTTAATTCTTCGCGGACGAAGATTCTTCGCGATATACGAACCTTGAGTGGACGAAGCTAAATTCTATAGCGATTGCTTGAATAATAAGGAGATTGCATGTTGGTCTTTTGTTGTTCGAGTAATTCATTTATTCGCCAGTGTTCCGAATATGAGCATTTCGAATGTCGACGTTTGTAAAGGATTAAGCGAAATTGTTGAGCCGTGTATCATTTCGTTCGCGAGCAGGCTCGCGATCGGAATTAATCGATCGTTGCCACGAGACTGTTCCTTTTTCTGGAATAGAAAGTATCGTATCGTTCGACAATCGATTTGTAGATATATTTCGAAAGCGAGCTACAAGAGAAGCGGAATGGAATGCGCAAGGTTTCCCATTAACGTGTGCAACATTGGGAATATATCACTCGACGGACAAATATCGAAGATACTAATGGCGGCGTCGGTGTACGCAACCGACAAGATGGCGGCCGTCCGCCGGCGTCCGGGAGCGCCGAGCGTTCAGTACGATTTTCATCGTTCATTCAATAAGGATAATTAATTCGAGCGGATTCATTGTAAATTACCGCGAACGGAACGAAAGGGGACGCATTAATTGGACTGTATAATTCACGCGATGGTTATCCGCGCGCGGGCGCACGGGAACGGGAGACAGATTTGAGGGGAGCGGGGGGCCATTTTAAATCCTCCAGCGAGAGCGACGCAACGATATACGCACTAATTATCGCGCAAACGCGCATTCACTTATCGGCGTTTCGTCATTCGGACAGCACTTTACGTTCAACTGGCGAATAATGGTTTAATTAAACACCACGTGTAGAACCGCAGCCGCCTTGTAAAGCTTCCGTCGATTGATTTACAGTGGCAATACTCGGTAGGCAACTCCGAGCGTGTACGCCGTGAAATAGCCCTCCGGAGAGTCCATTCTAGTAAGAACGCATATATTAGTCCGCGTACTCGCAATTAACCGTTGACATTTACTCCACTTCACCGAGGCCCCCTTTTTCCACGGCACGAGTCCTTCGATCCCTCTTCCACCGAGCCTACCCCCCTGCCCCGTCGCCGCGGACCTTTATGGATTCCCTCTATCTTCGCCTGCCTATCGATTCTCCTACCGCTCTACCTCATCTTCTCACCTGTGCCCATCTCGCCTTACTATATTTCCCACCCAGCGTTCCTTCTCTATCCAGATTTTTCGTTATTCGAAACGGCCACCTTCGTTTCCCTTCGCCAACACGTTCACTTTCGTTTCTGTGGCAGTCACCTGGTACTCTGTTTTCTTAAAAACTGTTTCTTTTCTATTGTCCTCTGTTTCCTTTCTTCTCTGTTCATGTCGGGTTTGTATAGATGTTACCGTTAACTTCTTGGTTTCGAGGTTCTCGAATTTTCAGATTTTCAAACTTCCTCGCCCTTCTCCGGACCGCTTTTCGCAACCATTTGTCTCCTGTCAACCTCCTCCATCGCCTTTGACTACCTTCCCTATCAACTTTGTTTATCGCTTATCCTCCTTCCGATCTTTCCCATTAACTTTTTTACACTTTGTCGTCCTTGCCGACCGTTTCGCCACTCATTCCACTACCCGCGATCCATTTCCCTCTCCAGCGACGCTCTAAAGCTCTCTGCACACGCTGGAACGTGCAGGCATGCACGCGTTGACTCCTGAGTTCTTCACCGTTTTCCATCAACAAAATTACATATATCCAATCAAAACCATAAACAAAATGCTCAGTGAAAGATCCTCCATACCTCTGTACTACCCCACTAAAAAAGAAACCATGTCACAATGGTACTTTCCATCGCGAAACGTTGCATTAGACGCACGCATCGAAACATGTTTGACGGTGTGTACGTGGCTTTAAGGTTGTCTAGCGACAGGGGTGCCGATGGCGACCGCAGAAGGCCGTTGCCGCCGCGTTCCACTGCGCAACGACAGGTCACAGCTAGACACGAATTACCTGTTCCGCGCAGTCACTGGAACTCCTTGAGAAGTTCAGTCGAGTTTTCACGTAACACGCCGCGCGGCGCGGCTCTTACGGTTTCAGACGTCACCGGGTCCGGTCAGCTGGAACGCTCGATTTTACCTCGGGACAACTTTTCCTTTCCGCCGCGTTATCCGCACGGAAAATCTGCTTGCGATCCCGCTGCCCAAACGTTGCGCAAACGCGGCCGCCTAACCAATTGCATCGTGACGAAGTGTAAGGGAGAAACATTTATCCCCGGAGAAATATTCCCCGCGATAAACATCGTGCGCGCGAGTATTCAAATTGGCATAGGGAACCGAATGTTTCATAATACGGCGCGATAAAAATGCGACGCGTGATAACGATGCTAATAGGATTCCTTGCAACGTTGTGCAATCTGGGTAAGGATATAATGCGATATCCGTAGTCCTTAACATTCCGATCGTTAGTGAAGTATAATACAGTGTGATTATCGATCAATGTTATAAAATAGTATACAACGTGCGTAATACAATATGAATATCGATAATACATTATTAACCCTTCTCCATCGACTGCTGCAATGATGTCATCCAGCCTCGAATACCTAAATTCAAAAGCAGACGACTACTTTAACCCTTAGATTATCTGAAGTATACAAATCTTTTACTGCGTCAGATCAAGTGGTGACTGAGAGTCACCTCCCGAGTGCAAAGGGTTAATTACTCGAATGAAGAATAGTAACCGTAGTAATCGTAACTCAGTCCTTTATGGAGACAATTTCTAGAAGCTCGGAAAATATCCCCGAAGGGTTATAGCGTCCCGCGCGATTTATGCGGAAGGACGATGACGAGAGGAACGGTGACCAGGGCCCAGCGTCCTGGGCGCGGGCCGCTCGATAAGAAACGATAACTCGTACAACGGCGACAGTGAGTTACGGCTACACGGCCCGCGACATAGTAATTCATACCGAGATGGCATGGCCGCGACACGATTAATTGCCACGATTAACGGTAATTAATAGCGCTGCGAGCCGGCCAGCGCGAGCAAGTGCTGCACCCTCGTTGATTGTTCGTTGGCGCTCGAGTTTTTCGCAAATCGACTGTGCGCAGGTGCCTCGATAAACAATCGGACTCGGCGCGACCCTCGTGTTCCAACAGACTCGAATTGTCACAGAAATGTCAGTTTTCCAAATCAATTTGAAGAATATCATAATATGCAGGATTATTAATAAGGAAATTTAGTATTTATACATGTGTAATTTTATCACCAGTTGATGCGTCTATATTCTCTTCTGGAACACGTCGAACTCCATGTGACGCTTCGCAGGGAGTTATTTAATTCTTTACACCGCAAGTGGTTAAATTTGATTGATTCGATGAACGTCACCGCATTAGGTAGTATCGTTTATAATATAGAAATGTTCGTGATGATTTAAATGATCAGCGTTTAATCGAGTTGACTGTAGCGATTCAACTACAGTCGATTCAAGTATAGTAATTGATTATAGTTAATTACAGTAATTGGTTAGCTGGGAATGATGGGTACACTCTGCGAGTCACGAAGGGTAGGCGACATTTTTGTGCAACGAGTGTATTACTGGTTCCCGAAAAAAAGCCGTTTCCTTATTTAATTTTATTCCACAGCAGCCGCATGCGCCGCGACGAGTACAATCGTCGTCGCGCGTCCGCGTCTCTCGCGAGCGAAGTGCCGTTTTATTCGATTCAGAACGCGCGATTACGGTTCCATTGGTCGCGCGGTTTATTCGCGCGAATAAATTCCGCGTGCGTGCGTGCGCGCGCGCGACACGACATCGTGTTAATTTTCCGGCGCGGCATTAAAAAGCTCGGGACGCGTAAATAAAAGCGCGCGCGCGCGTATCGCGTCCGGAGATCTAAGAGGAAAATGGAAGAAAAAGCCTTGAGGGAAACAGAAACGATCGGTCGGCTCGCCGATCGTCGAACGCGCTGAAATGAATCGCGCCGTAGACGAGAACTGGACAAATTAAACACCCCCGGAATGGTCTCATTATGACAACCGACGATCCACGGAACGGACGATACGCGGGGGCTTAATTAAATTACACGATATAATTTCCGCTGATCTTATTAAAGCCTGTTCCGATAATAGTCGATCGTACATTACGCCGGTTATCATCTACATAAATTAAACCTTTCGACGGGAGGCGAATTTGCATTCCCATAAAAGCATCCGACACGGGTTGATTACGACGTCAGCATCGATCCGCTCGGAAATTGATTGCGAGCGCGAGGCGGGCACGAATACGGTAAAAACGAATTGATATACTTATAAAATTGAGTCACGAGTAAAATCGTAATGTATAATACATACGTTCCGCCTTATTTATTTTCCGTAATAACGCTGCCCTCTCCCGCCCGCCGCCCCCCCGTCCCTCGAGCGCACGGCTCACGGCACGAACACTCGTCATCGCGGTAATTACGTTTCGCCGGAGCTATAATTACGAAAACGGTCTTGTTCCATGATCATTTTTCGCCGGCGCCGATACCGATACCGGTAATTACCCGGATCCTCCCGTTTTCGTGTCTTTTCTTCTGTTTCTTTCCGTTCCCCCGTCGTTTTTCCACCGCGGAACGATCTACCCCGCGGCGTCGCGCCTGGGAAAATCGTCGCCGTTTCCGCGGCTAATGCGATCTGCCATGGAAAAACGCTAGTCGGCCGCTCGCGGAAGTCCATAGGCGGCTCGGCGACTGCTATGGAAATCGAACGGGTTCGTTACGTCAGCCCGGGCGCAATGATCCGAGAATAACCGGCCGTTATTCTAATATAAGTGTCCAGCAATGCGCGAAACGGCTGAAATAATCGACTCCTATCGCGCGCCTCTTTCCCGGTTCCGTTCCCTCGAAATGTCACCCCCGTATCTCGTCCGTGCCCGGAGCTACTTGTGCCAACGCATCGATGACTTTGTAAATTCACGCCTATTTCTGAGATAACCGGCAGAATAACTGATTACAAAATCGAAGTAGACGAGTCGGATAGTCGATTTTTCTGAAATGGAAATAGGAGAAAAAATAATCGAGGAAGTAATTAATCCAATATTACTCCAGTTATACTATCAAACATTTTAATGAATCAAAGAAACTACCCAGAATTATTAGACTTTCTATTATTAATTATTAGATTCTTATTAAAAGATCGAAGGAATGTTTTTCATTTTCGCTAGAGATACCATAAAAATTACTTGCAGTTGCTGATAGATTACAAAACCATCTGGGTTAAACCGGTCACTTGACCGGTCGCGGTATGTTGAGCGACTATCTTGAAAAATCGGATCTCCGATATACGAACGCGACGCTCAGTCTCGCGGAGTCGGAATTACCGGTCGCTATCGATAACGTTCACGCGAATGTCGCTCGCGATTTTGTTCGGGACGCCGCGTTAGCCGGCCGATATAATGGTAAATCGTCGACAGCGTTCGGAAATTATTAGAACAAGATGCTCGGGGGTCGTGGGACTGCCCCCGCGGTAATGCCCGCGACAAGACGAACATTTCCGAGGGAAATCCACAAGTGCGTAGAACTCGATTCTGGACGGCGCAACGTTGCGAATGAATCCTGGGCTCCTTCGTTGCGTCGCAGGAAGTAAATGAATTTAATGGACTCGTAATCCGCGGCTCATACTTTACGCGCGCGTTTCGAAACGGTTTTCTTTAAACCTACATTTTATTAACCAATTAAGTCGGAACGACTCGGTCTCGCATGGGGAGTACGTAACTTGTAAGTACATTTATTTCGGGGCGCATGCCTTCTGAATAGTCGCCGGTATCTTTCGCAACGGAATTTTCTGTGAAGTTCCATTCGATTCCGTTCCGAGTACGTATTTGGCGATTTCTAGTAATCGTTCGTAATGCCACAATCGAATCATAGGCGAGAGGCTTCGTCCTAGAAGCTAAAAACTTAGGCAAGGAAACTAGAAAAGACGCCGAATGCAACGATAGAAAATAAAAATCAATGTTCCTTTCAATTCCCTTGATTCCCTGACTTTCTAGCTTTCAAGACAACCGAAGTCTCCTACGTCATACTATACAACATCATTTTCCAAACGTCTCCGACCGAATCACGAAATCGTCGCATCGAAATCAAATTGAGTCATCCACACGACTGTCAAAGCACAAACTCAGCGTCATCCGGTACCGCAAAGACAGGTCGACGTCCAGCATAAAATTAATGTAAGAAGTCATTTCCCGCTGGCAAAAGTCTATTCCTTATCACCGATTTTCGCGTCGACCGGCAACCATTAATTCCCCGAGCGAGAGACAGCGAGATCGGCGGTTCGGCTTGCAACATTATCGAGGATCGTTGTAAATCGTCGCTGACAGAAGAAAAAGCAACTCGGTGGAACTTATGTAGTAATCGTTGCCCGGTTGATAACCGTATCGGCCGGCATGTTCTCCGAGCGACGGGAGCCAGTTTCCGTCGCGCGAAAAATCGAGAATCGTTTAACGCGGACCGGCCACCGGCCGACGCGATTTTCCGACCGGCCGCGGGAGGGGGCGACTCTCGGCGGCGATGTTTATTTAATTAATCCGCGGAAATGCTCGGGCCCGTTGAATAATCGGTATCACGTGGCAAGGACGTCACGCAACCGGCCTGGTCCGCAATTAACAGAGATATCGGCGTTGCCGCGTGGCGCTACTCCTTTTCCGCCGTTGAGAAACTTATTACTTGTGTAATAGCTCGGCGATTTCCCATCGTTACGTCCCCCCCGCGCGGCGCGCGGCGCGGGACAGATGAATGCGCGCGCGATCGCGGCGAGGAGTCAGGCCCGCGCAATAATACGAGGCAATGAAGCGATCAATGAATTCGCATTCATTCTTCCCGCGTGAGAATGTATTCCTGGAAGCGTATCGTTCCACTCGGCCGCTGATAAATTACGCACACGGTTGCGAGGCATTGCTGCAATTACAAAACGCCGGCTGGTTTCCCGATCGCCCTTTTCCCTTCGGCCGGGATAAACGACAACTGGCCGCTGGTAATTGGAATATCGTTTCTAGAAATCGCCGATTAAAGCGGCGGGCTCGATGATTTCGGTATCGGAGACGGGTAATTTACAGGAGTATCGATCTGCCGGTCGTTCCTCGTATCGATCGTGCGCTTCGAAAACATCGCAACTTTGTCGATGGCGGATAAGACGAATCGGAGCAACGCGGTGTACTTCGACTTCTACCGGCGAAGCTTAGAACCTGGCTTCGAGGAAACAACTTCTATGCAATTACAGAGGAAATGGCGTACTTAATCATTGACGCGCCCGGTATAAATTGAACTTCGCGTCTACTTCGGTGAACGAAAGCTTCAATTTCAAATGAGCATTCATACGTATCGACGGACAAATGCGATACGTTGAATGCTTACCACACCCGTGCCTCGAGAATCAATCTTCGGGTACTAATTTTCGAAGCAACTCGAGGCTCGAGTAATTAAAGCTTCTTAGTATTCTCATGCAAGAAACAACGCCTGCAAGCAGCGGCGAGGATCGTTTCCAGTCGTTTTGCATACGAGTCGCGCACAGTCGGCACGAGAACCTTCGATCGTCCGGGATTTTTCCGTGGCTCGATTGATTTTCTTCCGGCGAACGATCTTCTAATTCGAAGAAACGGGAGGAGCTATCGGCGCGGGGCGATCGGCATCGCCGCGCCGGTAGGCGGCCTCTTAACGAGGAATAATCGAAAATCGGCCGATATTCCCTGTAATTTTCTGCGTCCTCGCGCCTCGTTCCGCGAGCAGTCCCTATCCGCTCGCCCCTATCGCGGCGTAAATCCTTGTAATTACAGGCCGCGCGGCTGAATTCGCCGGGGTTAATTCGCGCGCGGCCGATTCGACGCCGATGTAAATAACCAATAACGATTACCCGAGCGGCCGCGCGTTCCGCTCGGCCTCTGCGGCGCGCGGCATCCGCGGACGCGCCGCGTATTTGTGTCACGGCGGGCTTTCCGCCGGCGCACGCATAATTTCTCATTATGCAAATCGGCCGCGGAAAGTCCCGCGAGGGGACGCGCCGCGTTCACCCCGATCGGATCGGTTCCGATGGAACAACTACGAACACGCGAGTTTTCTGCTTTTCGTTTGGCAACGCGACGCTCGTACCCGAAGGGAACGCTGTTTATTTGCTACGCTAATTTGTTTCTTATTTATTGGAAGGTACGCGTGGGAAAATCGGAGAAATTCAGATTTGAAATTGCGCAGACTTTATGAAGACTTTATGAAGACTTGTGAAGAATTTATGTAGACTCTATGTAACTTTGATAATTACCACATTTAAGGAAATATGAAATTTGATTAGAACTAACTGTTCATTTAAAATATATTATATAATAATACGATACGATAGTAAATATTTCTAGTGAGAAACATCCGAGTGCAAAGGGTTAATAGAACAAGAATATTGTAGTATGGGTTAAGGGTAAATAAGGATTTCATACCATTCGCTTTTTTTTGTAACACAATTGTCGAAAGAACAAAGACAGCAAGTCGGAGGGAACACGGAGTTCCCGCAGGGTTTAGACATCGAATTCCACCGCTGATTTTCTGGTTGTCGCATCGACAGTATCGATGACAACATCCTGATACTGAGGTCGCAGCGATCCGAGGAATTCCGCGCGGGCCACGCCTCGATTTTCGAGCGGTCGCCGCGGAACGCGGGATCGTATGAACACGCGATACAGTCTCCGACATTTTTCCCCGATTTTTTTATGACATTTCAGTGGAATGCGTGGCGAAACCGTGAAAAGAAATTTCGTCTCGAAACAGTGCCCCTGCGTCTGGTCGCGAACTTTTTAACTTTCTACTGTTAATCACTTCTGAGCAGATCATTGATACATTCCTGTTAATCGTAAAAGAAAACATTCGAAACTGGTTACTGCGACACATCCGGTAGTTGATAATTCCTAAAATAGATCACTGCTATTTCTGCCGATCATAAAAGAAGAAATCCGAAAGTTGCTGTTTCACTTCGCTTGGCAGTTTCACTGTCAATGATCCCTATCACTCTCACTGTTAACAGTTTCTAAAATAGATCTCTGCTATCTTTCTAGCAATGACAAAAGAAGAAACCCGAAACTGGTTATCTTGTAATTCTAATATCAATGATCCTTACCACTCTCACTATTAACAATTTCTAAAAAAGATCTCTATCTTCCTAGCAATGACAAAAGAAGAAACTCTAAACTAGTTATCTTGTATTTCTAATATCAATGATCCCTACCACTCTCACTATTAACAATTTCTAAAAAAGATCTCTATCTTCCTAGCAATGACAAAAGAAGAAGCTCTAAACTGGTTATCTTGTATTTCTAGTATCAATGATCCCTACCACTCTCACTATTAACAATTTCTAAAAAAGATCTCTATCTCTCTAGCAACGACAAACGAAAAAACCCGAAACTGGTTATGTCGTATTTCCAATATCAACGATCCTTACCACTGTCAGTATAAATAATTCCTGAAAAAGACGATCGGTATCATTTTAGCAATGATAAAAGAAGAAATCCGAAACTGGTTGCCCCGATCCGTCTGGTAGTTGCAGCGTTAATGATCCACAATTCGATTACGGAGGTGTGTTGTCGTAATTCATCCGCGGTGGGGAACGTCGCTTTTAAAATCGTCGCGTGGTCCGGCTTCTATAGTTAGCATGTATAATCCGTCGCATTATGCAGCCTGTGCCGCGCATTATCCGATCTATGCGTCGTGTGGGCTCGATGACTTATCGCGGCACGGACGTGCCAATTAATCGCATTGTGCGTCTCACGCACGTAGGATTGGGATTCGCCCGAAATTATAGCCGGTACGCTGCTCGATGAAAACTTTCGCGCCGCGACGCATTGGAAAATCATTTAAACTCAGCCATTCCGCCGGCGACAGTGAATAATAGCGCGTTTTGTATGCGCTCGATGGAGATATTGCAGCGGCGCGTTCGAGGCAGCGATTCCGGTTGATAAACTGAGAAAATATTTATCGAACGACTCTCGCGCGATGAAATCGTATTGTAATCATAGAAGAGATTCCTTCTCGAAGTGTTCTACATATTCTTTGGACAAAATAAAGTCGAACGCCGGTATTTATTGATTAATAATTAACACATTGCGGACCGGTAACGAGAAATCTCGTTTCTATAAAGACACCTAGCTGTAACTTCGCTAATTACCAGTACTGAAAAAATATAAAATTTAATTCAAATCAAATATTACACCAGTTCTAATATTATTTTAATGAATTTTTAACTACCCTAAAATTACTCGATTTTCTATCCAAATTTTCTGCTGACAAGGGAAATAAAAGAAGAAATGTTGCATTTCTAATTTTCGCTAGGAATACTATAAAAATTGCATGGCGCTTAACGTGTTAACGAAGAAAACGAAAACATCTAAGCTTCTTCGGAGAATAGTTTTCACGTGGAACATGAATGGCAGAGAAACGAGAAGAAGCAGGGCACACGAGGTGTTCCGTTCTATGCATTCTGCTCGTTGCGAACCGTTTTTGCGCGTGGCTTGATGAGAATCCGAGGAATTGTTCGAATGACACGCGGCAAGGGATCCGCGTCGAATCGCGTGTTCCTGCGTGGCTCGAGGGAACCGTCACGTAATAGCGATTACACGATAACCGGAAATCGGCGAGACACGTAACGACGCGGAGCCCAACGGACTATGGAGAACACAATAGTTTAATAATTATCCGAGTTCTTTTCCCGTTGACGTTTCTACGGTTGTTCGAAGGGATTCGGCGACTATAAGAATTTCGTTCTTTTTTCTCTGTTACAGGTGAGTGAGAAAATGCCCTCCGGTTCAGGCGGTTCTCGGACAATGCTGTTGTTTCGGTGAGTGAGTGCCCTCAGCTGAAACCGCGTTTTCTCTCCGAGCACGCGTGGAGTATTCTTTTTGATTGATTTAAACGGGTCAGGCGGCTCATTCAACTTACGCGGAGCCGTTCGTCTTGCTATCCAAAACGCAAGCGTGCGTCTTTTGAAAGTTTCCCAGCGATCTACTTTAATGGTTACCATTTATACAGCATCTTAATTTTCAGATCGTGCTGCTTTCTATTCTTTCATCCGTACTTTCTAGTACACGCTGTAGTCGAGTGTTTAACACTAGAAGACTCAATCTTCGAAGCATTGAATCTTCGAAATGATTTTGAAAATAAATAGCTTCATTTCAGTACTATAATGAATGTCCGAAGAAATCGAAAATAATCTACTGCTACAATATTCATAGCGATTACTTCAATGGTATCAAGTGCTCGGTAGTTCTAGTGTTAAATCTAATGTTGAGTCTAACAGTTTCCACAGATTCGTTGCGTTCTCGTGTAACTTGGAAGACACAAGGTGAATCAAATCTAAAAAATTTAACCCTTTGCGAACGAAGATTCTCTGAAACATAGAAAACCTGCAGATTCCATCAAATTAGACATCGAGTTATGAACTATGCACCGATTTCGTGTTTGAGCAGTTGAATCAGTTATTTGCAACTTGGCATTCCAGACGTGAAGGTTTGATCTCGTCAGAATGTCGACATTCTTCCAAAGTTCGATTGCAAGAATCTTCGTGCACGCGAAAACTCGCAGCCAAGGACAGAAGCGAGAAGGTGCAGCGAAAATTTTCAAGTAGGTCGCATCTCGCCCGCGATTTCGATCGTAACACTTATCCCCATTGCTGGTTTCCCATCGCGTGCATTCGACAGCTGTTCGTATTTCGCTGCACGCATAAGTAAATACAAGGTGTCCGAAAAAGTACCCGACGTTCCATTGGAATTCTCTGTGACCATGGTTCAAACATTAATTCTACCAATGATACACTTAAATTGCATTCTTCTCATTACTAAGATGAAACATTCAGTTCTCGTCTCCAACAGCTTAATGTATCTTCACTTACAATACAACCAGCACACTCAAACACCTTCGAACTCGAATCCCCAATACTCAATAAATTAACATTCGAAAAATTAACACTAGAACTGCCGTACCAGTCAAAATGACTGGTTTCGATTCCTTTATTTAGCAATTTAGATATCTTCGAAGCATTGACTATTCGAAATGACTTTGAAAATAAATAGTTTCATTTGAGTACCATAGAGAATGCCTGAAGAAACTATTGTTACAATTTTTATAGGAATTGCATATTAATCGTATTAAATGCTCGGTAGTTCTAGTGTTAAGAAAGAAGTAGCAAAGATGTGCATTGAACAGTCCCAAGGAATTGGAAAGCGAAACGTCTCGGATTCGGCGTTCCCGAATCGCACAGGTTCGAGATTCAGTTTCAATTTCGGTTTCCAGTTTTAGATCAATCTCTAGACAAGAAAACAGAGTTCAATACAGTTCGCGAATCGTTAATTCCCGAGGAGAGTCAGTCACCGGCGCGCTGCCAGTCGCGGAGACGTCAACAGCGGTGCCCTTTCTCACGTGTTTCAAAGGTTATTTACAAATAAAGTGTTGGCTCGATTATTGAACACTCTGTATATACGTGGGCATCAACTTGTTGTCCGCCGGCTGACCGGGACTCCATCTTGAAAGGAATGTCGCTCTCGCGGGCGCGCGTGGGCAACACGAAATATATCGGTATACTTTTGCGTGCCCACGCTCTCCTTGTCGCGGCCACGGGAGCCTTTAAACGTTAAACACGTTGCGAAATCTGGTTGATTGGTTGCGCAACACGGGCCCCGTGCTCCTCCGCGTTTCACGAAACCAGCGGCGGGCCCGGGCCCGGTTGCGACACGCTCTGCCCCCCACCCGAAAATGTCAACCTGTTCGTTCCGCGCGGCGGCGGCAGCCTCGGAAAAGAAAGCGTTCCGATCGACGGATCCGAATCGGACGCTCGGGGAGGATCGTTGCTCAACCCTTTTTCGTGTTGATTGCACCTCGATGGAAACTGCTGGATAAGAAACTTTCTTATTTGCCGAATCACTAAACTGCGAGTCCGTCGATGTGTCGGTGAGAAATGAAGTAGTGGACGAGATTTCGATTGCATCTCGATGAAAACGAGTGGAAGAAACCTTATTTATGGAATTGCTGAATACCAGTCTGTCGAGTTCGATGTGTCAGTGAGGAATGAAATAGTGGCCGAGAAATCATTCGAATTGCGTCTGGATAAGTAGATAAGAAATCATCTATTTTTGGAGTTTCGAAAGAATTTTGAGAGGTCGGGTTATTGCAATTATTGCTCGATGCAGTGAATTATTAGGTTAATGTTCCTCGTCTGGCAGATTTTTATGGAATTATATAATTCATGGAATTTCTAGGATTATCGATAATACGGAAGCGATTTATGTATGGCTCCTGAAATCTGACGTTCCTAACGTGTTCCTCGGGAAGAATTTTAAGTAAGCTTCTTACTTGGTTAGATAAGGTCGTTGAAATATCAATTAAGAAAGAATCCTTCGGTGCATAAGAGCGTTTAAGAGCGCAGATACAATAGCGGCGGCGAAATTTTTTAACGCGCTCGCGTTCGATCCCATTCCAGGCGCAACAGAAGTTTATTACAAGTTCGCTTTCATCGGCAATAAAGATTTAACGTGTATAGGATACGATGTGATAAAATGCACGGATTGTTGAGTATAAAGCGATAAAAGGAACGGCAAAACACGCCGAGATGTGTATGTGCCCTCATTTAGACGGCCGAGGTATGACAGAATGCGTGTACACACGTGCTCCTCTGTAATTCTACGCGTGCACGCACGCTCGTGTGGGTAGACGCGGAATTTATAACCGACGTTCCGATGCTGCTTTATTTAGAAATGTAACAATTTTATCGTTAAGCCGATTTCGTTCGTTAAAAGAATACAGGGAATGCACACCTTAATTCCGAACACTTGCGAGTATCCTTTGCTTGTATAGAATAAGTCATCAATATTTTCAATCGAGACATTTCTATCAAACTGTATAAACTTCAATCTTCAATCAATATTAAACTATAGCTTAATCTAAATGATATGAACTTCATATGAGTATAATATACATATGAAAACAACCCTCATCAAAATTGCATACTCCAATTTCTCATACATTAATTACAGTCAAATGAAAATTTTCAAAATCATTTCATACATTCAACACACCGATAATTACGGAATAACTAAAATCACTCATTCACAGTGACTATTGGGTCGCGAAAGCGACTCCACATCCGGCCAGTTCCAGCAGCAATCATCGAAATATCCCCGGAGAAGCAGGTCGACTCGCTAATAAATCCCACGGGCTTGGGGGTGGCTTTTGTTTCGAGCGGCTTTCTTTTTCGAGGGTTTAATGCCGCAGTCACGAGGAACGGATCTACTCTCGGGCCGAGTATTAACGAGGCCCGGCCGACATAAATTCACATCTGGGTTAGAATCTTACCCCCGACCTAGCCGGCCACGGGACTCGAGGATAATTAGGGATCGTTAGACGATGCCCCGCGCGCTCGTCATTCACGGTCCGCCGGTATTATCGGGGCAAATTGCGTAACCTATTGATTATGCAACGATCGATCACTATTATTGCGCCCGAGCCGGCCATTACGGCGCGCTGTATCCTACGTGCAGCGCCGGGCCGGGTTTCCGTACGCGCGCGTTCCTCGGCGGCTCTCGGATTTCGTGATTTTCTTTATTGCTTTAAATTACACGGCGTATCCGCGCGCCCTGCGTGTCGCGAGCTACGTTGTCCGGCCGACGACTAGACGCCCTGGGATAAATCAATCGCGCGAGTGGACCGACGTTTACTGAATATTCCAGGAAACTTCAAAGAGATGGAAGGCAAAATTTACTCGGAATGATTTGCTCTCGAATAATTCGATGTCCATCGAACACAGTCGACCTATTTCCAAATCGAATCGACGAGTTCCGTCTGCGACTGAAATTGGAAGCAAGGGCCTGAACGAGTCCATTTTCGATGGAAAGACGAACGAGACGGTTTCGAGGCGAGCGCCGAGCGAGCGCGATGTCGAAAGCGACAGCGAACGCCTCGCAGAATTTTATTATAACACCTTTAATGAACGATCCTGTTAAAGCACGGTTCGCCGCGTTAATCTTTCCATTGCGCAACGATATTGAGGTTTCTAAATGCGTGTCCCGATATTAAAAGCCATCGGATCATTGAATTCGACCGTTACACCCGGACGCGTGTGTGCAGCGTTAACGACGCGAATTTCGCAGTTTTACGAAGTGTCAATTATCCAACGAGCGCGTTCCCGATATCGACGCAACGATTTCTCCGGGTCGCGTACTTCTTCGCGTCTCGTAAACCGGAGAATAGAACGACTTTATCGCCGGCAACAGTAATAAAGTAATAAAGACGAATCGAGCGCTGGCTTTCTCGACATCCGCTACCGCGCGTCCCGAAAATTCGGCGCGACGTTCCACGCGAACCCTAAACAAAGAATCTCCTTATCAAAATGAAAAGTCTCTTTAAACTGGAAACTTCACAATCGAAACCGAACCTCGTTAAACCCACAAGATCCAACACCGACGTTCTCCAATTCCGAGGAGAACCGTTCGAGGAATTTCGATAAGCGGCAGCGTTGCGCACGCGTTAACTCGCTCCTCGCGTTCCGGCGTTATCGTATTCGTACGGGGCAGCCCCGGTGTAATCGGTGTTCACGCGGTGAGCAAGAAACGCGGTCCCGATAAGCATCGAACATTATTAATTACGAGCAACGCGATGGTCGGCGGAAAAATGAAATCCAATAACCGCGCGAACACAATGGGCGCGGCGGCGCGTCCAATTAAAAGAAAGGGGAAAACGAGCGGGGACGAAGGGGAAGCAGAAGAAGAAGCAGAAGAAGGAGGTGAAGAAGAAGAAGAAGAAGAAGAAGAAGAAGAGGATCGCGAAGTGGAGGCGAAAGAGAGGGGAAAAAAAGAAAGGAAAGAATCAATTGTGCGGTTTATCTCATTAGTATATCCGATCGTATGGCAGGCTGCGTGCCTCGCGGAGAGTTCGCATGTATGATATTATTATCGTCGAAGTTACCTGTCCCGGCTTCCTGCAGCCGCCTCACGTCCGAGCGCGGCGATACTATAACACGGCCGTCGGTGTCTAGCCTCCCGAGCTCGCCGGCAACGTGTAGCGCACACGTGCGCGCGCGGGAGCAGCGCGCGCGGCCATCGGCGGCCGACGATTGCTGGCTTGTTATTAATCTTAATTGCCATCTAGAGGCTGCCAATTAACAACGCCTGTCACTTGTTTTTCCTCGGGTAAGCACTATCTTAGCAGAGGGTCTCTACGCCGACGTACCCGCCGCTGCTGGGCTGCGACTCCGCTTCGCGCAGACCCTCCCTCGCGATGCTTATGCCCTCGGCGATCGGGCCGATCGACGTCCCGAGATGACGCTTCGGATCAATCCGCGCGTTACCGTTGCTCTGGATTTCTAACTGCCACGGGAATTTCCAGCGCTTTGTTCAACGCTGAACGTATAGGTAGTTTGTGTCTATTATAGTAACCGGTATAATTAAAGGACAAATGGAATGATCAATTTTTCTTGGCGAAGGAAGGCAAGGAGAAACGAAGGACTAATTGGATAATATGAGAACCAATATTAAGGTGAACGAATGGAAGAAATGCAGAATTTTTAGCCAAACTTTAATGCGAGGGGTTGCGGGGGATTCGATGTTTCTAATTTCTGAAATGAGCTATTCCTGGTTTGTGTTTTGGAATTATTAGAAAGGTAATAGATGGTTTTCTGAGGGATTATTGGTGGAATTGATTTAGCAATACGCGAACTGAATTATAAATCCATTGAAGGCTTGATAGATGAAGCTTCTACAGAGGAATTTGTAATATCTACAATCACGTTGAGCCATTGTGCCTCACTTCTGTGAATTTCTTCTTATCTATATTCCAGTATTTCCCTCTGTAAGTGAACTCGAAGCACCGCCGGTCAAGGGTTAGTAATTACAGTTGAATAAATTTGTAGCACGAAAAATCCAAGAGCAGATTTACTTCTGGAAAAATCGGGAGAGCGTGACTCCCTCGATTATCCGTGCGAACATAATCCAGCGAAAAAGGAGGAATCGCTCGAGCGAGATACTACTAATATTGTTCCACGATAAAACGGAAGCCTTCAAAGAATCCCCGAGCACCGTAATAACCGAGGAAAGCAACACGTTTGCAAAGCGCATTACACGCGCATGTAATCGCCAGTAACGACGTGACTCGCCGGTATTTAAACGGCGAAAACGAAAGAAAAGGGGATGATAATTCGGCGACTCGGGCCATGATAATTTACATGCGCACGGTGGCTCTTCATACATCGCCGCACCGGTGGCGTACGTTTCGTTGCATCCGGTATTTCGTAATTATCGCCGCCCATGGGAAATACAATTATTAAGCAGTCGCTGCAGGACGGTGGCATGGGATAGATTATCGTCGCCGGCGATTCCGCGTGCCGCGCTCTTAATGGTATCGATTACGAGGCGATCACGCGAGGACGACGGAAAAATCGAGCGGCCGCTGTGACGGAAACGGTTCCACCGGACCGGAGAAAAATCGTAGCCGCGGATCGAACGGACGACGATCGTTCGTCGTCGATCCGGCCGCAACCAGCGTCGATGTTTATTTTAATTGCCGATTAACGCTCGCGCGCGCTCTCGCGGAAAACTGGTATATGCAAATACATCGATAAACGACGGGACAGATTGCCTGAGTTACTCGCTCGGAACCTCGATCGGCGGTGTCATGATTATTTCATTCGCCGGTCGGAGGACGCGGCCAATAATTATCGACACGCGGAGGTAATTCAATTAATAACACGGGAAACTCGCGTTCCTGTGATTCTTTATTTTCCTTATTGCCGTTTCATCGGAGGAACGTTTCCTTCGTTAACCGCAACACGATTGCACGACGGTTATTAATGTTCTTAGAACTTGCGTGGTTCCGCATTCGTCGGGAATGGATTCAGTGATACAGGATAACGACGCTTCTAATCGATCGAACGAACGACGCCTCGTTATCTTGCGAAACGGAAAGTGAAGAGTGATTCGGGCACGGAAGTGGAAGCAGCCATCCGGGAGACGCGCGAAGTGCTTTCGCAATGGCTCCACCGACGCTTCCTTGCCGATTGATTGCGTCAAGGTCGCCTTGTCACGCGTCGTTGGATTACGTCCACCTATGCTATTAACGAATGAACGTCCAGTGTCGTTCAAAGAGCATCGAATCGGCGATCTAACAGCTTCGCGAAGCGATTCCATGGAACGCGTTAATGGTATTCAATCGTTTTAGAATATTCTCGATTCGTCGATCGACGAGAAGCAAACGAAAGTAACGTAGAGTCTAGAGCGCTCGTTAGAATCAATCGGCATTCGCAGATCCTATGTCACCGGGTTGCCACAACAGCGCGTCACGCTCTAGTAACGAGAGCCAAGGCTTACCCGGCGCTATTCAAATTTTACGAGATCCCGCGGTATTATACCAGCATATTACGTACCGATCGAACCGCCGCGGAGAAGAAAAATCCTGTTAATCCCGACTGTTTAACAGGTTAGGCGTTTACGATTCGCGCGGCAGGTTGCAGAACAGCCTCTCGCGCAGCTCCGATCGGCGGACTTTCTAAACGCGGGCCGATCGAAAAGTAGAATCGCGCGGCGGCGGGCATGCCGACGTTAAAATTCTAATTTGCCGGGGCACTCTCGCCGGACAGCATTGCGCCGTCACGGGCCCGTGAACAATCGGGCCTAACATCATAATTTAACCGACTTTTTCGGCGATCGAGGAAGTGGACTTCGAACGCCGCCGCGCCACGTGACGCTCGACGCGAATTGATAATATTCGAGGCAGCCGTTCGCCCCCCGGCGCTCCGATCGGTCACGAAAAAGTGATTCAAACGCTGCACGTGGTTCCGATCTGATCGACGCGGCCGACCTTATTCCGGACGAGCGTTCCACGGAAAAACTGGACTCGCCGCGGAATTCGGGGCTCGACTTGGAACTGCGCAGCGATTTCATCGGTTGAAATGAGAAAAGTTTCATCGGAAACGCGTTGAGTTCGAATATATTTTAAGAATATTTTAATCTTTCGATTGTAATATTCTCACGTTAACATTTCGACCTATCGAATATTCAGAGTTTTCCACTGAGAAATGCCTTCGACCACACGCGGTTCCCATGAACATTCGTTCAACGTTAATCGCCGAGCATTCATCCAATTAACGTTGTTAATCGGCGAGGCCGGGAAAACCGAGGGAACTCTCGATGAAATTTAAGGCCCAGCGTGCAACCGGGGCCCGGGCACGATGCAATCGTTGAATAGAGTAACCGGTCCGCGGCGCGATCGGGGCAAGGCCGTTTCGCGATCGCTCGTGCGCGTCGGGGGCCGCGTGCACGCGCCCCACCGGGCCTCGTTCGCACCCGACTCTTGAAAATTCAACGCGAGCGAATTCCCTCGGCAAAATCGAGAGTGCCGCCGCCGTCGCCGGGTAACCGTAACCGTCATAACCGCGCGTGCAATTGCATAACGAGCTCTCGACGGAGCAGCCTCTCGCGCGATCCGCTCCGATCGACGCGCCTTTCTCTCGCGTACGCGGGGAATCGCTTTTCAAAGAGCGATATTGACTAATGGCCTGTGGCGTTGATGACTTGGTCACTCGTGACCTGTAAAACACGTTATGCAGTCACTTAGAAGTTCCTTTCGATTTATGGGACTATGAAAGTAGATTTCTATGCGTTCACCGTACTCGTTTCTCGACGATGGAATCGGAATTAAGATTGATTAGACGTTGCCGCATTCGGCGTTTCGAGGATAATTTCGTTTCCCTCTTTATTTCTATTAGACAGCTATTGCTAGTTCGCAATGTCCTCGTTTAAATTCCCTGATAGTGCAATCATCGCCATACGAACAGATTAAAGTGCCAACGCATTCCATTTTATCTATAATTCCATCAAATTTCCTCAGAATTCTCAAAGTTTACTATTGACACCTAAAGGCTTTTTAAAAATTTGGTTTTGGTGTTGGCCGTAAAATGTTATTAAGAATAATTAGGAAACCTCGCTTAGATCTATCGCAACCAAATCCTAATTCATCAATTACATCTCCCGATAGTCATATATCATCTAAATCTGATTCTCGTCTATTCCTTTAATTTAATTCTGTGATGAATGGAACCAAAACGTGTAGTCGGTTGTTCGATGCGTCAGCGAATAGTACAAGAAAATTCAAAAAATTCAATCCACTTCCTTACACAAAATTCTGTCGCAATCAAAGAGTCAACCCCTCAACTCCTACAAGCTCACCAAGTTCCCATTGCACAGGGAACACCCCAAACCATACGCGTCCAGGAATAAACGTAGCGACTCGACAGTACCGTACCAGCCAGCAGCTATCGCAGCATCACAATAACGCAAACGTTTTAATAAGATCGCGTCGACTGTCGAAACGCTGGTGCAAACGTCGGTGCGCGTAGCTTAGAGGAAACAGGATAAGTTACAGCGTGCGAAGGGCGTTGCGGAGGAGTGAGGAGGCAGACACAGGTGAACGGCGCAGGGGAGGCTGGCGAAGGGCAGCGGGAGGAGGACGAGGAGCAGGGGAGGAGGAGGAGAGGAGAGCCGGGTAAAAGGAAGGCGTGGATCGTTACGGAGCGCGCACGGTCGGAGCCGCAGGCCTCGTAATTATAAATGCAGAAAAAAAGGGTAGCTGTAAAGGCCCGATTACCGTGGTGTGCGAGAGAACGCGGATTCTAATTGACCACCTGCGATTGCACGGTGCCAGCCGCCGTTGCGCGCACATCTTCATTCCGCGAGGCCGGGCCGCCGCTGCTTATACGCGCCTTCGATCAAAACGCGCGGGGCCCTCTCGCGTGTACTGGTTCATGCGTGCGCGCTCGCGTGTGCACGGCTGAACGTGCAGGGCCAGCGGACGCTTACACGCGCGCGGCTAGGAGGGGCCGCGGAGAGAGCGCGCTCGCTGGCCGCGTTCACGAGAGCCAAGGGTTTTAGGGGCGCGGAGATGGGAGAGGAGAAAAGCCGCGGGGAGAGATGATCGCGGATCGGGCTTCAGATTCTGCGGATACCACACGTCATTTAACACTCTAAGGACTCTAAAGGCTGATCTAGCCGCCGATAAGCCGGGCCCCGCGGCTTTCTGTTATGCATCTTGGGAAAATGTCAGCGGACGATCGGTTCGCTGACTGGCTAATCGCTCGATCGAGATGCCGCCATGCCGCCGCGATCGACGCGGACGACCTTGGCGTTCGAGCGACCGAGCGCGCCGGTGCGCGGCTCTTCGCGCCCGAAATGCGCTTTTAGGGGAGATTCGCTGGTTTCGATCGAGTGTACAGACGTGTAGCGTTCAATGTCCATTCGTTGATCCAACATGTTCTACCGTGAATCACCGGTTACTAATCAACCCTTTAAACATTGCAAAGTTTCTCGTCCTCCATCGCAACTCTTACTCTACAGTACGGCAATGCTCGAAGTCTGCCATCGTCGAAGAGTTGAGAGAACTTAGCCATCTCCACGCTGTCCCATTGCTGGCACTTTCTTTCACTTTCTGGCACCCCTACAATTGGGCATCTCGATATCAAGAGACGCAGGAAATAGAACCAAGAGAAGATTCGATGAGAACTGTAAACCGAATCCCTCAGCTTAACCATCGAGTGATCCAGTAATCTTGACGAAAATCCACAGAATTCGATGAGAACTAAATCTCGACGAAAATCCACAGAAACCCATGGTGGCAGCCACCATGCAACATTGTCGAACGGTTTTCGATGCGGCCGGCGAGAACACGCCCGGCTCCATCTCCAGCTCGCACTTCCCGTTCCCCGAGCAGCTGCCCTAGCCGGCCGTTATTAATCTGAATCGCGTGTAGCTCTCGTTAGAAAGCCGGGCGAGGTGAGGCGGGCCGGGGCGTCCCGCGGGGGGATGAAGGAGCGTGTACCGGCGCGTTCACGTGGGGCAATTCCTTTCCGATTGGCGTGTTATTAGTTAAGACACGCGCGGGACACGAAGGAAATGGAGCCGTGCAACACGATACCGTACCGGAAACGATCAGCTTCCCGGGGAATCCGAGTTCGCGTGTCGACCGGCCCGGCTCCACGACGCCTGTGCCTCGAATCCATCTTCCCGCCGCGCGAGCTAATTTCCTGCTGAAGTATGTCCGTGTTCCGGTGCCGCCGTGCACGTGGCAGGAAATTCGAGCAATTCCCGTGGATTCGGCGCGCCCGTTAGGTCCCGCACCCGACGAAACGGCAGGACATCGCGCGACCGATCGTTTTTAGCTTTTCCCGACGAAAACTCTTCTTGCTCGATGAATCACCGGAACTTTACTTTGCACTCGAGAGATTCTCACTTTAAATATGTTGTACGTTCTAATAAGATGTAGACGAGATACTTTGAAGTGCCAACACGAACACCATCGTATCAAATCTACTAAATGCGTAGTTTTACGTGACCCACACTGCAGCGACAGACTACAAAAAACATAAAAGTAAAACGGTCGCTTTCTCGGGCGTTCTTTTTACGCTGGCCGATCTTTCATCTTTTTCATGCTAATTCCCTATGAGAGCAGAACGACCATTTTTCTGTCCGCCCACGTTGCTCTTGACACTACTTTCGACTCATTCTTTCTCCAATGGCTGGAGGTCGTATGTCGTTTCACTTTTTCATACTCTAGAAACGTTTACTGTAGAGTCTATTCTATCGTTCATAAGAGAATTGTTGTTCGTTCGTAGATTATGGAAGTTCCACGGATAAACGATTGTAATAATATAAAATAAAAATGTTTAATAAGGCAACTAAGTTAATAATAGTGTAACGCAAACGTTGCAACGCCAAACAATTCATAATTATTCCTACTTTTCTTTGCTACAGAAGACAAACTCTATGGGAAAACGCTTAAGATTTTCGTGGCGCTTAACGTGTTAATGACTCGTTTATCGTCCGAGCGATCCGATTCGCTTGGCCCACCCTGTATGTACCCGGTGGATAGGTTTCAAAGCACGATCGGGCGCGCGCGGGAGAAAGAGCGAGAGACCGCACTCTCGAGATTAGCAGCTGATGAAAAGGTGGAGCCTCGCGAGATGACGTTTTAAGTGCTGATGAAATTGTACAGCGATAAATGCAGCCTTCCAATACACCACCACTGCCACGTCGCTGCGCCACGGGGTTATACGCCGCGGCCTCCCATTTTACTCGTGGTAGGAGCTTGCACGCGCGCGCGTCGTCCACCTTTAAGCCCCGTGCACACGTTCAAACATGTTGCGATGCGTCGACGCCTGGGTTCCAGGAACACTATTATTATTCTTCGCGTTATCGATGCTTCGCGGTTTCTCTTGCTACCGAAGTCTGTGAAATAAACTCTGCTTAATCCGTCAATTTCACGCATACTGAATGTTTGAAACATTCTTTAGGAACAGTTTAAGTTTGATGATTCAATCTTGATTCTAGCTTCGAAGCTACAATTTTCGCGATCAATATAAACGAGCAGTTTCCTAGAATCAATGGAATAGTGTAGACTAAACGTCTGTAAGTCTAGTGTTAACAGAGATAACGATTGTCAATCAATCGGCCATGCATAGTCGACGAATGTTTCCTCGAGAATTCCTAATCTCTCCCTCGCCATAGAAAATGCTATAGAATTGCTATAGAATTGCTATTGCTATTAATCTGTTATCTCTTAGCTATACCTCTGTACAAGATTTGACGCGGTCTGTACATCATAAACATAGTACAGCGATTAGAGACAATACAATGTTCCACTACGCAATTACATTAAATTAAACTATAGTTCAGCTACTAAATAGCCATACCGTTCAAAAAGATACACAAAAACCAGTGGCATACACTAGCCACAAGATCAGAAGCTCTATTCAATCATCACCAATTAGATAAAAACACTGATCCTTCATACATCCCGGTGAACGATCACGCATCGCAAGATGTCTGGCGGTGTGCAGGCAGCTTAACCATAGTCCACCGGCTGCACGAACGTGGAACGAGGCGACGTTGCACACACGGTCCCGCTCCAGAATATAATGCCACTCGGTTCGTTCGGCCGCGGGCATGAGAACCGATTCGCCATGGGAAGAAGAGTTCGTATCGCGTATCGATTGGTCGCGAGGGACAGAGAGGAGACAGAGTCTTCCTCGCGGGGGGAGGGCGGGGCGGCGGGGACGCAGTGCGCCGGGAGGGCCACACTCGTGTGGCTAGGAGGAAATCCCCGAAGGAATGGATCTCCCTCCAGGTTTTATATGGGCCCTTTACGTGGATTTATCGCCGCGCGGCAGACGCGCCGCCGGGGTGGCGAACGAGAGGAAGGAGAGCAGCCGTCAGGGGGGAGCAAAGGGTGGAAGGGAATAAAAGGAGGAAAAAATACGACGGCGGCGGGAGGGAGAGGGGGAGAGGCAGAGATAGAGAGGGAGAGGAGTGGAAGACGAAGACACGCGCGTTGTAGTTCCCTACGTGGGATAAGATACTTCACGGGACGTTAACATAGAGCTGCCGCCGAGTGATCAAGGTGAAAAGGGTTCGGGGCAATTGTCGACTGTTACTCCGTTCGTAATAGACGTTCACCGAAAGCTTTTATACCGTTGAATAGCTTAGCGCGCTCTTTTGTCACCTGTATCGGCCGCCCGTAAATCACCCGCGGATCCCGTGCGCCACGGGATCTCTAATGGTCTCCGGGCGAAGTGATCGATGCGTCTTTCGGGGCGAAAGCTCGTCGTTTCGTTGATCCGTCGCCAGGACGGGGGTTTAATCTCGGCGCAGCGATTGAAAGCTTTCTGGAGGTCGGGTGGTTAACGCTTTGCGGACGAATGACATTTTGGTGAGCTGAAATCTGCGTGTTTGGGTGGCAAAGGAATGATTCGGTTACTTGAATAGCAGATCAGTGTAGTTTCCTCTTTTTCTGTTGCTGATATGAACAACTTGGAACTTGGCACTTGTGACGTCATAGAGGCGGAGCCAGTCGCCGCGAGAAGTCCAATCGCGAGTCAGAATACGTCAGGCGTGCGCGCCTTAGCCAATCAGGCGTGCGCCTTTGAATCCGACCACTCAGACGAGAGTGCCAAGTTCGCCGCAACGTAAGCGATGACGATGGCCTGCATTAGTATCATAATTAAAACGATAGAATAATTTAATTCCAAAAGTATGAAGCCTTGATCGAATCAAGCAATCGACAAAGGAGAATTGCTTTCGTCCGTCGGCGATTCCGAAGCGAGCGTGAACGTGTTAAGGGGCGAGCGGATCGTTCGGTTTCGCGAATTCCGGTGCGCGAGGTTTCCATCGCGGCGGCGCGGATGAATGGCAGGGAAATTCATAGCGAGGCCCTTCGGGAATTCTCGGCGAGATAGAAGCCCCCGGGTAACTCGGCGAGTACCGATAAAGCGGTCCCCGCACCTGCGTCCCTCTCTCGCGCGCGCGAGAGTGCCCGTCTCATCGGCGCGATGGAAGCGGCGGAGCGTAAGTAGATAAATACGCGGGCGGGAGGCGAACAGGGCGTAGACTCGCGCCAATAACGACGGCAGATATAAAGGTGCCGCCACCATATGGCCGGCACAGGCCGGAGCCGAGGGGCCCGGGAGAGCGTTGCATAATCTTCCGCGGCGCGTTCTCGCTCGCCGCGAATGCACACACGGTCCCGGGACGATAGGCAGACAGGCGTGTCACGCATCTGTCCGTGCCGCGGATTTCGCGGCGCGCAGCGTCGTTTACGTCGCGGCTTCGACGCCGCCGGAGAGGGCGTCGATCATAGCGTCGATAAACGCTGTTTAACCCTTCGCGGACGAAGATTCTTTGAAGTATAGAGATCCCTCCGCGGAATTACCTATCGAAGGCTTGAATCGCCGAGGATAAGGGAACTATGTACTGGTTTCCTGCTGCTTCAGTAGTTCAGTTATTCGTTACTTGGTATTTCAGAGATGAAGCTTCGATTGCAGAATGAAGATGTTCGTTCGAAATGGTTGGGACGCCGGTTTTCGGCGCGTTTAGAGCGAACCTGCGATAATCGCGTGGTTTCTGTTTGCGCACAGCAGATCTAACGAGCTTGGTAATTCGTTTCTCCGCGACCGGAGCGAACAAATGGAAAACTCGCTACTAACAACGCTTCGCTCAGCTTCGCGTCGTGTTTACGACAAACACCGTCGAAACCGGTTGCTCTTCGACGAAATTCAAATTTAAAGGAGCATTACTATAGGTAAATGAAGCGATTCTTAGGAACAGCTGCTCGTTAGGGGAACATTCATCAGTACGAATTGGAACATCTACTGAAACGCCAACACCAGAACCAAGTGATCGATCCGACTCGCAGTCTCCCATACAAATGAGATCCCCGTGCAAACATTCATTTTCCAAATACACCGTTCGGAAATCGAGCGGAACAATATCCCGAATTAGTCAACGAGCATAACGCAAATCTCCAACTCGCTCAATCAGTCCACGTTAATTAACTCGAATCATCCAGATCGTTGCAGTATAATCTCGCGTGATCCCTGACAAGAGCTTCGATTTCGCGAGATTCGACCTCGCGTCTCTGACATCCGAAGAGGACTCGGATCGGCGGGCGATTTTTCCGTCGCGAGGATGACTCGCGATCGGACACGGTCCCGCGGCCGCGGACAGCCGGTGACCGAGCGCTCGGGGAATTCGTGACTCGGCCGGCCGCGGCGCGGAATTAGGGTAAGGTCATTACCGGTGACCTCTGCGTGCCCTCGATCGGCGGGGCCGTCCCGGGAACGTCCTCCGCGGCTCCCGATATGGAATCGGTTTGCCCCAGTTGCGTCCAGCGTTATCCTTCGGCGTCCACCTTACATGGCGAGGCGGCCGCGCGCCGCGTCCCGCCGCTATTTATACACCATGATGAATAAGATCGGCCGAGGAAATGTACCGGAGCACCTTGAGAAGACCGCCCGACGAATCTCGAAAAATCCCCGGGTCTCTCTCTCTTGTTAAAAACAAGTTTTTCCTCCCTGTTATCTGTAACAGCGGGCGTTATGTTTTCGCCGGCGGACTCGGGGAGACGCGCGCGCCTGTGTACGCGCGCGCGCGTATAACGAATGCCGTTCGAACGCGGTTTTATTAACGGCGGAATTTATCGCGTCCCTTCCCCCCGCGGCCGCCGCGTGTTTATAGCGAGCGAAACGAATATTAGTCCGGCGTCCAGATGAGAACGGGCACCGAAAAACAATAAACGAACCGGTGGCGATTCCCTCGTAACGAGTCCCGGAGTTAATAAACTTGTTATTTCGCTCCGACTTTTCTCCTGCTACCATGGGAATGGCTCTGCGAGCATCGCCGCGGTATCGGCTCCGAATTCAGTCCGACGCAGATGCCGGATTCCTCTCGAGAGTCCACCTTTGAACTCGAGCATGGCGCGTTTTCTTTCCTGTCGCGCACGCTTGTCTCGCAACGCGTTCCAATGCAAATCCGTTCCACCTGTGCGTACGGAGAGACGAGGGACACTTGGATCTAGCAGAATCGCAGGACAATTCGAGATAAGACGCGAGTCTGCTGACACACCTTTGGAACCTAAGTAGGACTCTTGGATAACCAGTCCCTATTTGGATCGACTGAATCGAGTCGATTCCTACACAGTAACGCTTCTGATCACTCGAACTTTGCTCACTGAATCATCCAGCTGCCAGATACGGAAAACCTATCTGAATCATCTCTCCAATCTTATTTAGGCTTCTGCACGTTGAAACACTGTCGAGCAGTAACGCAAACTATTCTATACTCATAAAATCGATCATACATTCATCAATCTATTTCTTTCATTCCACTTTTCATTCCATTCCATTTCACCCCAGCGAAATCGCAATCTACCCTAGTCCATTACCACCGAGTACCCCATCGCAGCACAGTGTAGCACTTTCTCCGCTACCATATTACTCCATCCAATAAAGAGCGGACCCTGAATCCGCCGGGGCCCGGATGAAAACTGAAACGAGGAACTTTATATCTGCCGTTTACGGCGGGGAAAGCTGGCGGCCCGCGGCAATTTCACGCGCGCCGGCTGAATAGGAAATCGGGGCCCGGCCGCGAAGGAGCGAGCGGGGCGGACGCGTCAGGATTAGGCTCGTTCCTCGCCGTAGAAAGGTGTAAACGCTTCGCCGTGGGACCAAGGGACGCGCGGCATTCCACGGGGTATGCATAAACGGCCGGCGCGGTGCGCGGCTTCCCCCCTTCGAGAGGAGTAGTAAATTATCACCATAATAACCCCATGGAAGCGGATTGGATTTCTCACACAGTCTCTCTTCCGTTCCGCGGCCGGCCCGTCTCTATTTCTCATTCGGCGCCCTCCTACGCCCGCGCGTCGCGCCGGGCCCTCGCTTCCCCCCTCGGCGCGGCCGCAGCCACCGTTTACGCTATCCGCGGTGTTTACACGCGGCGGCGGTTTTATGGGAATGTTAATGGATGACATTCCACCCTCCCGTGCCGGGAACGCGGAGCGAACCGGCCCCACCCCTCCGCCGCGCGCCGCCGGCGAGCCGGCGCAACGGCAGCAACCCCGTCCGCCGCCGATGCCCGTCATTTCATGGCGAGTTTATTTCACGACCGACGCCGATTACGAGCCGGCCGCGACGACAGCGACCGCGATCGCGTCCGTTTTCGTAGAAACAGAGCCTGCCGCGGATCGATTCTCGCGGTGGGCAAATCTGCGCGCGACTGGTGCGTAGAGTTGTCGGTTGATTTCGTGTTTACCGAAATGCCGCAGGGTTTATTGTAGGTTTGATTAGAGGAGTAGGCAGTGTTTATAGGGGAAAGTGGAACAGGTATGTTTGTAATTGTTAACGCTAGAACTGCCGAGCATTTAACCCTCTGTAGGCCCATGTAACTTTGAAGTCACATGTCGGTATATCGGCGTCTTGTTGATTTATTTCATTCGGCACTCAGAGTGGTGAATAAAACTAAGTAATCGGTTAACTTAAACTTTAGATTTTATTGTAATCATGAACAAAAGTTCGGCCCGTAATATCAATAATTGCGAAACAGGAAATCTGAAAGCAGTTGTTTTGACTGATACGGTAGTTCTAGTGTTAATCAGCTGCTGCTCGGAGTGTTCTTGGTTTAACACTTCGAAACTTGGATCGGCTTCAGAGTGGAGCTGGATTCGTTCAGAAATCAATTATTGAATATTTGGCAGGATATTTGGCAAGTATTAAGATTGCACCTGTGCATTGTATATTTATGATATTCTGAATAATTATTGTGTCTTGTCGAAAGGAAGATTCCACATAACCTGAAAAATATTTCACGCGAACAGTCGGGATGTTCGAATGCGAAGAATAATGTTTAAAGGGGGGACGACGGTTATCCTTGTATGTCTCAAGAGAAAGGAAAATTATTTAATTCAATTTCATTTGACATTTTATTGGTCTGAGTCAGGCGGTCATATACTACTCGGAGCTCAGCTAACAAGTGTTTCCAGTCGGACTTCATTTCCCTGTATTTATTGAAACGCCTTAAAAAGGTACACATATAAAACCATAAAACATACAGAATTCAGGTTTCTTGCCGCATTCCCGGGTAATATTTATCCGAGAAACCTACCGCTGTAACGAAGCAGGAAATACTCGAATAAATACTACATAGTAGTCCACTTGGTCACTGTAGAAGTAGAATGTGACCGCCCGAGTCAGACTCGTGTACGCTTGTACCACACCTGCCACTTTTTACACGAACTTATCTAGATTTCTAACAAAACCAAAAATCCATTCAACCTTTATACACTACATTCATTACTAATTACTCACATTCCGTTACACTCATTACTTACTTCACCCAATCATCATCGAACCAAATTCCCATCGAACTCGAAAATCCATTCGATCTTCCTACACACTGCATTCATACTAATCACTATTCGATCCCATTTATCACTCATTCCTCCATAATAATCATCAAACCAAACGTGCAATCTCACACCTACACAAAGTTCGACAATCGAAATGTCTTGAAAATTCGAAATTGAAAATTAGAAGTGCGTTCGTCGCGCAGGAATGCAACGAATAAATCTTAGATCCGGCGACGATAAAACCGGCGTGATTTCGAGTCGGATTAAATAAGATCCAGGCCTGCAGGGGTTAACTCCCGGTCCGGCGGGAATGTTCCACATTTTTCGAAAGATCCCCTGCGCATACCGGAGAATCCATCCGCGTGAATGCGAACGGTGACTGTGAATTAGCTTGGCACGTTGGAACAGGCGATAAACTTCAATTAGACGACGCGGCCCCGGCTCTCCCTTTCCCTGTACCCTTTTCTACATTTCTATCTTGGCCTCTCTCCACGATGCATATCGACGCAGCCTCGGCCCGCGCTTGCGCGCGCGTAGAACGCGTGCTCGCGGATGCAGAACGGATTTAAGGGCCGTTCGCGGTCGGGGGGATCGCCTAGACTATGAAGCAATTATACGGTTCTACGAATTCTCTGCGCGATTGTCAACAACCTCGTAACTCCTTGTCAGGGCTGTTCGGCTTCCCGCTTCGCCCCGGAACTCTACTTCTCTCCCCCCCGGCCGAGAATGCCCGTTGATTATAGTTGAACCGTAAACATTCCCCCATCCACCATAAATTACAATCAATTTATATATTTCTTTTGGGAAACCCCGTATCACAATTAATGAAAATAAAATACACCGCGTGCGCGCGCGCGCTGCCTTTTGCTTTTTCAACGTTTCACCGAATAAACATATTTTCTAGGCGTACCGTGCACCGTTCGTTACTGAATAACACCGCTGTTATCGACGCCGCGTTTACACGTTCCCTATTTTAAATATAGGAATCCTATGGAATAAAGTGAACGGCGAGCGTCTGAGAAAATAGAAGGTTCGTTTCCTGAAACAGAAATTAATATATATCTGAAACAAATTAATTCCGTATTAACTCTTTGCACTCCGAAGTTTTAATATAAATATAATATAATATAAAATATCAAACTTTATAGCTCCAAGGAAATCAAGTGGTAACTGAGAGTCACCTCTCGAGTGCAAAGGGTTAATCTCTATTAATTACACATATTAACCCTAGAATTTCGGCTTCTCGAGAATGTTCCAGTTCCCCGAGAATCTCAATTATAAGGAATAGACTACAAATAATAACTAAACCTACACTATCAACATATATTTCATTCCCCATTTTCATCCAAGAAACCTCATTTCCCAATTCTCCGACAGCAATCTGCAAAATCCGCTTCTCCCAGAGAACTCGAACGCTTCCTCCTCTCCGAAGTGAATCAGATCTTCAAATTTTCCATCGGTACGCGCGATAAACAGCTCGCTGGAAACACGCTCGCGTTGCTCCACGCCTCTTCGCGCTTCTAGAATATTCCCTCTCGCGCACGGACGCGCGCGTCTGCCAGCAGTTCGCGGAATCGCGTGCGCGCGACGAAATTTTTCGCCGGGCCGCGAGATAAGGGGAATTGAATGCCTTATCAAGCGGAGATGGCTGCCGTGAGCGCGCTCGGACAGCGCGAGAGCTCGGGCCCGCGTCTGTTAGGCGGCGACGCCGTATCTCCTTCCATCTCGTTTCTTCCGTCGTTGTAATTGCGAACTCTCGCGGCCGCTCTCCCGAGGGCCGCGCCGCAGATGAGTTATACCGGCGGCGCGGGGACTCGCACGGTGGGCCCCGGTGATGGGCCCGGGGAACCGAGGTGAGACTGTTCACCGGTCCTGACACCTGACGGCCAGCGGCCAGAAAGGGATCGGTGCCGCGCGCGAGCGAGCGCGACCGCTAAGTGCGCATCGCTCGGGAACGGGGACCTCTGCCGAGTACAGTAGTGTTCGGATACATGGGTCGTCATGGGGACTCCAAGCGGGTGACTGATTAGGGATTGAACAATCGCTGACGAGTTGCGAACGAATGATTTAGTTACTTGAATGGTAGATCGGTGTAGTTTCCTCTTCTTCTATTGTTTGTCTCAGATCTGAAGTCTTTAACGAGTTTCAAAATGATTTCCACCGTTAACACGTTGACGTGAATGACGTCTATAGCTTTCGAATGTTCGTGAAGGTAGGCACCGTCGGTTGCTGGGAACCGGGCACTTGTCATGCCATAGGCGGAGGCAGTCGCTGCGAGAGGTCCAATTGCGAGTCAGGATACGTCAGGCGTGAGCGCCTCAACCAATCAGGCGTGCGCCTTTGAGTCTGACCAATTAAACGAGAGTGCCAGGTTCGATGCAACGGACTGTGTAAAATTTCTTTGTGAAACTAATGCAGTTATTCAGATTTGTTCGTAAGAATTAATTGTATTATATACGAAAGCTTGCTTAGATCTGACGTAAGTGAATTCTAATTCAACAATTACATCTTATGTTAGTCGTATAGTATATAAAGGTGGACATTTCAGATCGGTTTGATTTAGTTCAATTCAGTGTTTCGGTGATTCCAATGGATTTCCTTGGATATTCTGTCGCATCCAAGGGATGATAGCTATCAACAGCGTGTTGACTCCGTTCCACCGTCTCCATGTCCCCCGTGTTCTGGTAAACAGGAATTTCGTGGCCCCGTTCCCAACATTCGAATTTCTGCTTAGTTCACCGCGGCTGGCAACCGGCGCGCGGCAAAAGGAGCAAGCAGAACCGGCCTGGGAATAAGATTTTCCTTTCGACGAGACACGAGCGCGCGAGGTTCTATAACGATCGCGCGTACGATCCGACGGTTGAAAAGAGCCCGGGACCGCTTCGTCTTTATTACGAACAATGCCTCCGCGAGAGGTTTATTATCCTCGTTCGTTTGACGCGCGGAGAAACACGCACAGGCGTGCGCGAGGAGACGTGCCTCGGCCAGTGATTACTTTCGCAGAAAGTCCAGATAAGCGGATCAAGAACAACAAAAGGGGAAACGGCGGGCCGTATCGATAATCATTCGATTTCAATGCGGTGAGATACTCTCTCGCCCCCCCCCACCCGTCTCGCTTGGGGACCACGGTCGACGAGCACAAAGAGAGAGAGCGAGGACAAAGAGCGCTGTACACTCGGCGACGAATTGTAATCGAAGCTTCGAACCCTTTTTTTATTTATATTTATTCATAGTCTAACAGGGAGTTTACAAGTTGTTCGTTAGAGTTAACCTACATATGTAACATAGCTAATAATTTTAAGCTTCGAACCTTGTTTGTCGTTCAATTTACGAATCGATGGAACACGACTTTTTCCTGGAATTTCCAAGTTTCCGCGTTAACTCATCCGTTGAACTTTGTAAATGTCATTTAGTAAATATTCGTGTGATTTCTGAGATCTAAAGTGATTCTAGTCAAGCTTCTAGTATATGATTCTTATTTAACAAAGACTAATATTCCACGACTCGATGCAATGGAGGACTAGTTATCATGAGAACCGGCTATTAATTTAGCATAAAAGCTACTCGCCAGTTTCTTTATTCGTATTCAGTGTATGCTAAGATGACCTCGTTTAACGCTTTGTCTTCTAGGAACATATCTCGAGCGTTAATCGAGGCATTATTGTATGTTGGTCAAGTAGGAGAAGGTTCGAGCCGTAATGATCTAGCTTCGGCATCACCGTTCGCCCCCTTTGGCTAACTATGCGCTCGCTGCATAAATATTCATACAGCGTGCTTCAAGAACCCGCCGTCCCGCCGTTCCTGCTCTAAGGTAACAAGGACGCAGCGCCGCTTCGATCCGACTTCTTTCATTTGTTTATCCGAAGACTTTCTATTTTTCGAATCGCGTGTCGCTAAGCGAGGTTAGATGCAAGGGATAGAATCAACGTCCGTTCCGAGAATAATCCTGATAGCCGCATTCGTGTAGATACTATCGGTTTCACGTTTGCTGTTCTTAATCTCACGAGTTCCCGAGGAAAGCGAGAATGTGTGTCAAAGGAAAAGTGGATGCAACGCTAAACGTGCCGCGATATTCATTCGATCGGTCATTGAAAATCCTGTTCTCGTTTATTTAACTTTATTAACCCTTTGGACAAAATTACAAAGTGTTACATATAATATTAAGTTTTGTATAATGCAACAATCTGTGAGATACTTCTATAAAATGACTTTGTTTCTTAAGTTACATATGTTTTCTAATTAGTTCGTTTCAAATGGTGTCTGAATGTTTCTAGTGAAAAGCTTCCGAGTGCTAAGGGTTAACTTAGGCGTAATGCAAGATTACCAATGCGCGAAAGACATCATTGAGAATTTTTCGGTAGAAACGTCTCGTCTTTCCAGCGCAAGTGGTTAACGCACGGCAATTAGCCGACCCACTTATCTACAGTAAAAGCAACAATTTTCCCATTGCGATACGCGAATATCACAGCGAACGGACGCGCGACAGACGCTCGGAGTTTTCGGTGTAACCGCGAACAATAACGGGCGAAGTGGAAAACCCGCAGCGGCCCATCAAAATCCGCGTCAGGCTCGTAAAACACGAGCCCGGCGACGAACAGTAATTACGACTTTCACCAAAAGCCGAGGGTACCAATTAATCCTTCCTAGGAGGAATGTAGATGCGCAAGAACGAGCTACATATCATCTGATTTATAATGCCGCGCACTAAAAGGCATTCGCCCTAGGAAGCGCGTTCTAATTGGAGGTATGTTTTTCCCGATCGGGGTCGCCGATGTAACCGTGCGCCGTGCACACGTACCGTCGCGTACATGCGCACCGGAATTTATGCCCGGTTATGTCGTGTGTTTTAAGGGATCGTCGCTCGACCGTAATAATTTACGAGCGCTAAACCGGAAAAGATGGAATAACGCGCGTGTAACGTCGACGTCAGCGTCAGTCGTTGGTTTTCTGATTAACTGGGCCGCTGAACCCGTGCCGCGCCGCCTAAAGCGGACATCTGTATTTCTGTATTACCTCTGAACAGTGACCGGGACCCGAGCCCCGATCGCGTGTCCGCCAGTCAAGGATAAATCGATCCGCCAGTTCGCTCTTTCGGGTTACCTAGGTTAAAAACTGTCCTACCTTTTGCCTGGCTGTTCACTCGTGGCGAGGTACACGGCAACTTGAAAAATTGAAGTTACTAACAGTCGTAGAGTTTAATGTTTTGTAGGGATACTAAAATAAAAACTAAGTCCGTTCAGGTTAAATATATTTATTACGTGGCTCTAACGAGGAACGGCGACTGCTTTTCCTCACTGCTTTCCCAAGAAGGAAAGCTCCTCAGACGAGGGCGTACGTGACCCAGGTCATGGTGGTTCCCTAGGTCATCTCTCAGGCCCCCAAGTATCGACAAGCAAAAGGGCGAAGATTTTCAAGGAATCGGTGTTCGGAGTTCGGAATTTGAAGTTTGACACGTGAAACCGGGAACTTGAACGTGGAGGTTTATTTTTTAATAATTTTTGGCACCGATGTTGAAGCTGAATGTGTATCGAGAAGAGATCTACGGAAAAGAATACTGATTCTAGGTTCCAGCCGTTAGTTCTCCGCTGTTAAAGCTGAACCGAAGAATTTTCGGTGCGACCGACGCACGGCCGGGATCGGATTTTTCTCGATCGTTCGATCGATCTAGTCGACTCGGTCCAGTTACCTTTTCCAATCTAGATGGAATTCGATCCTTGGTTATAAATAGGACGACCGAGAGTGAAGGTATCCGTACACCGAGAGGCATACGCCGCCACCGTCGCTGCCACCGTCGCACGCGTGCGCGAGCGCGCGCGCTTCGCCAACCTGCGAGACAGCCGATACAACTCACACGCGGCGGTTTAACAACCGGGTCAGTGTTTTTCGCTCTAGTTGTGTTGATATGTATAATCTTGGTAATTATATACCACCACCGGTGAAGATTTACCCGACGGTACGGTTTACCCGGTTGGGAATACGGGCGAACGAGGTATCCACATTTTATTCCGTGCGCCAATCACAGCTGATTGGCACCGACTGTTATTTGTTCGGCACACCGTGTCTGCGGAGGAACAAGGAGGGCAAGAAAGTCCGGTAGGAAAAATCGATGGGAAAAAAGAGGGGAACGTTCCGTTCCGATAGTTTACTCCTACGTGTCCGCGGCGAAATAAATATGTTGTTCCGAGCGGCGGAATCGGCCGGCATTGTGGGTACTTGCTGCGCCGAAATAATTGTTCGGCCGATCCAGATCGATTATCGCACTCGTTACCCGACAAGCGAGTGTACGCGCAGAAATTGCGCCTCGTACGCGCCGACATTACCGAATGATAATACTTAATGATTCCGGCGTAGAGCATTTTCTGTAATTGTATCGTATTCTGCGCCCGATCTTCGTTCGTGACAAAGATGCGTGTTCGTTCCAGTCACGGGGCAATTATGAGAGAGAAAGTGATGGTTAGATGAAAATGGCAGAACGTGTATTCTAATGTAGACTTAACCGCGCTAATGTATGCGTCGTGTAATTAGAAATTACCCGTGGATACATTAACGCGTTACGTATTGCGAATAAGGAACGCTTTAACACGTTAAACGCCATGTCAGTCGCCGATGACTGACGCTTCTGAATTACTTGAAAACAGTCGTAACATGCAAGATCTGTGAACTGAGTGAACAGAATTTTGAAGAAAATCTAGGTGTGATAATTAAAAGGAGATTACAAAGGTCGTCTGGAAGGGTATCTTTGGATCACGAGATCTCGTTGAAAGAAGAGGGCTCGATCGTCACGCATTCTTAAGTCGAAAAGGAAGACGCGAGCGCGGAGCAGGGGTTAAAGAGGAGGGGATCTCCCGAAGCCAATGCAGTAAGATGTTATATAACCTGCGTACGCTCGTTAGGCCTGATTTTATATGACCGTAGCCGCGAGTGAAAGTCGGGCGGGTCGAAGAACCGTGGTAAAAAGCCAGCCGATTTCACGTGCCGCGAAAATCCTGTACACGCGCGATGCGGCGTGTCGATGTTTTCGTAAATTTGAACCCTAACGCCGAATCAGACGTCTAATCTATATTAATCTAATCTAATAAACGGAAATACTAAGGATAAAATGAAACAGATAACCTGAACTGAATCACGAAACTAGACTACTAACCCTTTGCAGTGTTTGAAACATGTTAAAAGACTAACTGATTCCGTTAACCAAGAGATAAACGACGCAAAAAAATGGAAGAATCACGCAGACAATTTTCAATTTAGAACTCTAATAAAGGATAACAGACGTTTCAAACCAATAAATAATGATTGAGTGCCAACGATTCCTTATTTCCCACGACTAGATCGTAAATAAAATAATAGAAAAGCGAAAAGTAGATGAAGAAGTGAAAGGTAACGCGTTTCAAAAAGAAATAAGTCCCCCAGTCGGTTAGCGGGGAGTCAAATATTCGAATAACTATCAGCGATCGTTCGAGAGCTATTGAAACACTTCCCGCTCGGTGGACTCGGGGTTACGAAAACCGTGTCCGACCCTTCAACGGAATCTCGGTTCCTTTGTTACCAAAGAATAACGCGCCGGAGGCAGAGCGCGAGGCTATTCCAGCCCTTGCGCCGCGTTCTAAAGAAAATCATCTTCGCGTTGTAACGGCAAGCGGCGCGAAAAGGGACGCGCCGAGAATAAATCAAAACGTCCCCGGTAATCCGCGGCCGGTCGACAACGCGGAGAAGAAAGGCTCGGGGTACATCAGGGTTTCACCCGGCATGAGAAATCGCCGATTTTCCCACGGGAAGCGCTCTCGCGGATGGAGCTACCGGGAGCGCGCCGCGGCGCGCGTTTTCTCTCCCCGGTGTAAGAGAATCGAATCGAACGATCGACAATTAGTTGTTCCTTTAACCCCTTAACGCACGGTTTTTTCGAAAAGAACCGGCGAAAAAAAATCAATTTTGATATACCGCGCTTTTGTTCTATGGGAAAAGGCTATATTTTATTCTTGAATAAATAAATGTTATAGCTTACAATCCCATGGAAATGATAAATATCAATAAAACTATTTTTTTTCTTTGCTTTCACGTTGATATTCTTTCATTTGGATTTTGGAAACTGTAGACGTAGAAATAGACAATCACGATTCATATTCAATTGGATCAACGAAAAGCAATTGAAACATTTCCAAATAATGTTTTTAAAATTCGATCTGCGCCAAATTGACGCGTTCAACCTAGTGTTAATCATTTATTAGGAAAAGAAACGTAGGCCGTGCGTGTATGCGCTAGGAATGAGTGCGGAACTGCCTGATGACGTGTTTGCGATGCGTCGGACGAATGTTTTAGAAATCAGCGAAGAGTGCGTTTCTTTCGAGTAAAGTATGTGCGTGAGAGAGTGCAGGACAAGATAAAGGACGAGTTTGATCCTACAGAAGGAATTTTGATGATTCCTCATCTACGTTTACAGCCCGGCTCGTTTTCCGCTTTAGAACCGTGTACCTCGAAGGGTTGGCTATTACGAAACTATTACAAAAAAGTGGATCGTCTCTTCGCAACTTAGCCAATCATGAAATCTGAAAGTGGGTACATCGCAACATGTTGTGCACCCAGGTATACGCCGCATGAGTTCCCTCGCGATGCTCGTGAACGCTGCCGTGCCTCGGCCCTTAGAGTCCCGCGCTCGTTCCGCGTTCATCAGTTTCCCTCCGTTCTATCGGAAATATAATTGGCGCTTTGCAAATCCATTAACCGGAGGCCGCGTGGCAGGTGGCGTTGCCGCGCGGCATCACCGCCGCCGGGCTTGTTCGCTACTAATTCATAGTTTCATGCTTTCCACTGCTTAAAGACTTAATGGGGGCCGCGCACGCACGCACGCTTTCCGAGCGCAACGCTACCGTCGCGTCGCCTTCCCTTGGAAAAGCTGCTTCCGTTCGGAGCGCGCCGAGGATCGTAACGTTTATACTGTAGGCTTTTTCCAAGTGACCGAATGTGGTATGAACGGTTTGTTGTGTGTACGTGCGGCCAGATCATACTGCGACGATGTTTGGTAAATAGTGTGACTGCGTTTGGAAAATCTTATGTGCGAAGAATGCGAGGAAGAGTGGGACCGAGCGACTGGATTGTGAGAAAAGTGTGTATGTGGCTGCGTGAATTTTGACCATTCGAAAGATGCGAGAAGGGGCGAGGGTGAGAAAGAGCGAATGGGGGTGTGCATGAAAAGTGAGTGGAAATGCGCGCTTCGAAACGATCACAAATTCTAATCGTTCCGCAAACTGCATTGCTCAGCGAAGAGACCAATCAAATAACGAATCAAGAGACACATGGAATGTCTCTGTATATCCCAAATCGTCCGATTCCTTGAAAACACAGTATCCATCGCGACTAACAAGCGAACCAACGCGTAACAATAAACTCTTCCCTTTTCCGTCGCGCGTTCCGCACGGGAGCGGCCAATACGGTCGTCAAGTTGCAAAAAGTTAATTGAAGGCAGGATAGGCGAGTGCTTAGAACGTCGAAGACCGTCAATGACTTACTAGCGATGATTCGTCAGTGTCGGCAACAAATGGCACTCGGTTAGAGCGTTATCGATGGCTCCACTTGAGTTATGAACGGCCGCGGCCGCGTCCGCGTCGGTGTCGAGATACCAGGCGGATAACGTTAAAACTATAATAATGTTTATGCGGATCCATGGAAATTGCGAACCGCGTAAGACGGCGAACGTCGGAACACAAGCGAAACGGATAAAGAGAGAGAGAGAGAGAGAGAGAGAGGGACAAAGAGAAAACAGAGAGAGAGGAGGAAAGAGAGATCTCTGCTCGTCCGCGGAGCCGATACAAAACCATGGGTTCAGTTAGATAGAGGATGCATTTGAAGCTACCATTAAGCCAGTGATTGATAATGCCCGCAGACCCGTTCTGCGCCATCGCGTCCGTCCGATCAAGGTCTTCCACGGGTACACCGATCGCGCAAAAAACGAAAAGCGCGTGTCGCGGCCGTGGCGCGCGCAACAACGCGAAATCCCCGTAAAAACCGAGCGAAGTGACGTCCACGGTGCGCGCTGTCACCGACATTCCTCGTACAACTCTATAGCCGCCGTCGGTCGAGGGAAAAAACGGTAATTAGCGGCGAATCTACGGCCGGCCGTTTTCGACCCCACATCCTGCGGCCTTTGCGTAACTATGAATGGTTCGCGAGGATCGGTTCTGGGTCATCTGATTTTCAACGTCTTCGGGCTGTCGATATCGTGGCTGACTACTAGGGTTTCAAGATTTCAAGCTTGAGGGTGAGTGAATGTCGACGCGATAAAGAAGTCAGTCGGGAAATGATAGAAAACTCAGTATAAAATTTGGATGCGTGGAGAATCGAATAATTCTAGCGTAGTTTCTTTAAGATTCATTAAAATATTTAACATTCTAACTGGTGCAACATTGGAGCCTACAAAGTTCAAAGGGTTAACTGCATAGGAGTTTCGGCGAGTGTTTATTCGTCGGTGAACGTTAATAGAAATATTCCGAAGCGCGAAACGAAGGACGGCGGCGCGTCGTTCCGGTTTTTCTCGGCTCGGCTCGGTTTTCTAACGAGGAGGGTAGCGTCCGTCCGCTCGCTCTCTCGCGTATACCATCAGAAATTGCATGATGGGTATTATAACCAGTGCCAAGTTTCGTGTGGCACGCGAGAGATTACTTTCTAGAGCTCTCCGGCATACCTTCTAGTTGGAGAAGGTTTCCTTCGGGTCTAGGAAACGTCCGGATATGATAATAAGCGATGCTCGCGCCGGCGTTGTACGTCGAGCACGATTCGAAGCCCGAGGGCTACGTACCGGGCTCGCATCAACAGCTCGAAGAACCAATCCACTTCCCTGAAGTCGCTGTCACGACCACCGGGAACATCTCTGTTCCCGCGGATCCTCTTTTAAATCCTGCTAGCACCTCTCCCGACAGTCACGCCTCTTCGATTTCGTTTCTTTCGGCGAGGGGAGCCACCGCAACGCTCACGACGCCCCGCCACGTTTTCAGCAAACTGCCAGGTTCTTCGCAACGGGACTTCCACATTTTTCCTCGTCCGCCAGACCGCGCGCGCGCGCAGCAACGATTTCGTGAAGCCTGATAGCGATTCCTTCCGTGTCGGTGATCCCAGCGGCTCGCGTTTTAGAAGACGATCGTTTTTCTTTCGATTAACCCTCGCTCTCCGGCGTTCATGCTTGTCAATCCCTGTTTCGTTGTTTATGACTCGCTGGGAAGAGAAACGCTTGTTCTTATCATGTTCGTGCGAAGAAGATTGATGATGGAATATTCAATTTGGTTTCAATGGAATCAAAGGACATTTGTGCTTGTTCCATTCGATTTAGTCTTCGAGTCTGACGATATCATAAGCAAATCAACGAGTTCCTGTCTCTCGTTTGTTTGAACTATTGTTACTATCATTCGGATCTAGATAAGCGAACAGTTCCCAAACAGCGACGGGGTTTGATTCCTCACTTTCCAGTTTGAGCAGTGTTGCGCCGATGGAAACGCGGGGCGAAGTAATAACGGATAATTGCGGGAGAATGATTCGCGTGTAGATTCACAGCCAGTTACGCGCCGCCTCTTAGCAGATACTTCGATACGATTGTCTCGCGTAATACCTCCGATCGCGCGGAATTGTTTACAGTCCCAGCTTTCTCCTAGCCAATCGTCCGTTAATTTATCAACTCATTGGCCACTTCATTGACGTTACGAGACCGGCGAGAGAGGCACAGTCGACGAGCAATCCAACGGGTTTGCGGACGATAATTTACAGAATCGCAAATAACTCGTCGCGACGTTGTTCGAACACGAGTATTCCCCCGATGCAAATTTAATCCTCGAACGGTGCGCGGAGATTTATTTATCGGCGGGGACGCGATTTTGTAAACGCTATTTATAGCGTGCGCCGCGCCGTGACGCGACGATTAGAGGAGCGACCATCTTGATTCACGGCGCGCGCGACGATAGGTGAATGAAAAGCCGGCGAGGTCCGCGTGCCGGCGTAATTAAACGAAAAAAAACCGCGATATCGCCGCGCGCACGCGCTAGAGAGAGAGACGGAGGGGGAGAGGAGGCGCAGGTGGTCACGAGCGCGTCTTCACGTAGCGAACTCTTCAATTGCGCAAATATCTCGGAGCCCCGATGGAAGAAATTAGCATAATGCCGGGAAGCATTAGGCTCGCGAGCGCAAATTGTGCGGCGTGCATCGGCTCAAAGAAACACACGCCGTGGAATACGAAAAGAAAGACTCGCCGTGTTACCGGCGGAGGGTGGATGAATAAGCGAGAGGAACACGGGGGTGCGAGGAGGGGGGAGGAATGCGCAAGCACCGTGGGTCCTTCGCACGGATTATGAAAGGTCGGGACAGTTGACACAGGACAAGGCCGCCTCGGAGTGCTGAGGATCGCGATAGCGTGAGCGATGCGCTTTACGCGCGATACGGTAAATAGATATTTGCGCTGGACGATACGATGATGTGCACTTAGAGAATTACGCGGCTTCCCTTTGTAAATTTGGATCATTTCCGAAGAGTATATAGCATTTCGATCGGTTTACTACGTGTTCGATTCGTTTGGAAATACCGTGTTTCGCGGAGATTGGACTGAGGGACTTTTGCAACGCTATGGTTAACCCGTTGCCGTACAATGACGAGTGAGACTCGATGAAGATTTCTAAACTAATTTAAGAAGAATCAGTGCTGTTCATTACCTACGGTTCAAAGAGTACACCCGAAGTAGAATGGAAAATTTTGTTGTATTTCTTACAAATCGTCGATAGTAAGATATTACGAGCTTAGTAACGAAAGTAAATAGTACGCCAAGGGGTTAATAAACTACCGAGCAGTGGGATCGACTTTTCGAAATTCCTCTGTGGAAACTGTGAGAATTCGAGACTTGTTGATTGAACATCCAGTTCGCGTGCTGAGTTTCTGTAATGATTTCTCGGAACAGGTGGTGTTTTTAATAATTTTATTAATCGACGGTAGCTGTGGTGTTAATTACGAGTCGAAATACCTGTTTAACGAGGCTTCCTCGGTAATTGAATTGATAATTGCAACAACCAAACACCGTCTTCTCACCGATCGAAAGATCTCTGCCGAGATCGCAATTCAGCAGAGGATTCACGCCTGTTTCGTTGCATTCAGAACAGTATGCTAACGTCTCAAAGTTCCGCGATTATTCTCACTCTATTAGTAGATTCCCGGCGCGCCGCGTTCGCGCGTACCGTAATTTTCTCGAGCACACGAAAGCCGGTATCCCGATCCGCTCGCGTGGACCGGCCGTCGTGCGGCAAAAAACGCGGGTTGCCCAGAAGAAGTCTAAAAATCGCTCTCTAAATAGAGCGGTCGTGCAATCCGGTCGATCTGCGCGTCATCGGTGATCAATAGAGAACCGTCCGCCGGTGGATCGTTAATTCCCCGGCTAATTGACGAACATATCCCATCGCCGAGCAAAAACCCGGCGAGCCGAGCCGGAACTTTTCGCCGGCCGCGTTACAAAGAATCCGTTGGGGGTGCGCGGAGGGTGTAGCGACGTGAAAATGAGCCCACTTATTTTAATAACGACGCTCGATCGAACACGGGGAGAGAGAAAGACGGGCGGAGAGAGAGAGTGCGAGTAAAAGGGGGGGGTAGGGGAGCGTGTTGGCGGGGAAACCGAGGCAGCTCGTTACGGGATGACGACACGTGGAGAAGGCCCCGTCGAAAGTCTATCCCTGCGCGTCCGTACGCGAAAGTGTTGCAAGAAAAGCGGGTTATTACAGGTAGTTACAGGTGGTTACAGGTAGTTTGAGGGCAGCCGTTGCTCGGGCTCTCTTTCGCACTTCCTAAAGGCCGTTCCCCGTCCGTCCTGCGAGCCTTTTAACGCTGCAACTACCAGACGGGTCAAAGTCACCGATTCAAGACTTCGTTTTTCACAATTGCTCGAAAGGTGACAAATGCTTCTCTGCAGAGTTACCGGAGGAATTATAAACTGAGTTATAAAGTCACTCGGAATCTCGATGGACGGTTTTGAAGAGAGGAAATTAGATGAAGTCGATTCGACTCGGAGTGATTTCAAGATTCTTATTGGAATTATGAAAATCAGAATCGAATCTTAAGGAATATATTCTGGTTTTCTGAAGAAATTACGAGTAATCTTATTCAAATCACCAGAGTTTGATGCGTGATTCCTTTCTGAGATTTAAGTTTTCGAGAAGACCTTTGAACCACAGTTCATCAAGTAGTATCAAACATTCTTGAATAAATAAATAGAGCGTCATATTAAGTCGCAATTGAATGAACTAACGTCGACGTGAACCTCAAAGTGAGAAACCAAGAGCACTTCGGACCGCAAAGGGTTAAAGGTTCGAAAAGCTCTCGTCCGTGAATAGTCAAAGATTCCAGATCGCGTCGTTCTCGCGTGACCTCCCTCCTTCCACCCCCGTGACGCAACCATCGGCGACCGGTCCGCGTGTTTCGCGGCAATTCCTGTGGTTCGGGCCCGGCCAATATCAACGGTAGGTGTACGTTTTCGTGGTGTAACTGACCTGTCCCGGAGAAACGTTAGTTGCGCCGAGTCCGCCGCGACCGCAGATACCTGTCCGTTTCGTCCCTTTTTCTCGTTTCTTTTCTCGTTTCGTTGCGTTCCCCTCCGCCGGCCCTTTCTCCGTCCACTCGTTCCCCTTCCAAGTCCCTATTCCCCGTTCGTTCCTCGGCGGCGCAATCGGAATGCCGGCCAACCAGCTGCAACGAAAGTAAATGCGCCGGGGAAGACATTGAATTAGCGCGATATATCGTGCACGGTTATCTCCGCGACTCCCCTGACCGCGCGGACAAATTCTTTGATGGACTGTACTCCCCTCGTACCCGGCCGACGCAACGCGCCGGCCACGTGAATACAATCGTGCTCGACCCATCGCTCGTGTATAATTAACCCTTTGCCGAGGATTTTTCGAACCTGTAGGAACACTTTCCATGCGAAATTTAATTATGTGACGAACTCTTGAATATCGGAAGGGAGAAGTATGTATCAATCTGTAATTATCTGAATAATTAACCCCTTTGGAGGAGGATTTTTCGAACATGCAGAAACACTTTCCCTGCGACATTTAATTATGTGACGAACTCTTGAATATCGGAAGGGAGAAGTATGTGTTAATCTGTAATTATCTGAGTAATTAACCCCTTGCGGAGGAGGATTTTCGGAACTTTTAAAAACTCTTTCCATGCAAAATTGAATTATTTATAAACGAGATTTGTATTCTTTGTTGCAGGTAAGAACAGGAGCATCTGAGGTTTCTTATTCGCAAGCTGTGCCGTCTTCGTGAGTAATCGGTGCAATAAGGACGCTTAACCCATCAAACAGATAACTTAGAAGAAAGACGAATATGTCGCGTGACTCTAATTTGATAAACGCTTTATTAACACTAAAACCATCGCGCAGTTCGAGTGGCTTACTTATAATTGTCCATAAAACTAGAGAGACCGTTTCCTTCGAGATTTAAAGCTACTGTTATCGTTGCGTTTATACGAACACACGAATCCGTTTCACAGTTTCCCACAGAGGCATCTTTAGAATTTCAGTGATTGTAAAATGAAGATTCTAAAGTCATTTTGAAGGCAGGTAGTTCTAGCGCTAATCGCGCGGCAACGGGCAAGAAGATAATTCCCGGGACAACCGAGAGTCCGCCGTGGCTCGACGCGATCGGCCACCGATCCGGACTTTCTCCCACGGTGGAAAAGGAACGAAATGAAAATCTCCTATTCCCGTCCCTCTTCTCGTGCCGATCTCAATAGAGCGTGACGCGATCCGTCCGGCGGATCGATCGGATCGTCATCGTCTGTTCGGTGGTCAGCTCCAAATTCACTGGATCGTGTCCGTGACTCACAAAGACCACGCACAGTGCTCTACATCGTCGCTTCGTAAGAAAGACATTCTGAACTCATTCTTTCGTTCGTCACAAATCACCTGGAAAGGCAAAAAATCGACGAATCGTATAGATTTCACAGCAGAGAAGGAAATGAAGAAACACTAGTTAGAAAAAATCCTCGAATAATCGAAGTTCAATTATTCTATTCTGTATCCATTTCGAAGCTCTAAATCGAACATAACCAAATCAAATCGTTCGTGTTTCTAGTCTTCGAATAGAATTTCAATTCAGAAACTTGGTACATTACTAATCTTTGCACTCGGAGGTTTTCTAGATATATTTGAACAGTTGACGAGATAAAGACGATATTTTGTGAATCTAACTCGAAGAGAAATCACACGTACATTGAGGAACAAAGCTATTGTTTCTCATTATTTCTCAAATCGATGCATTGTACGAAGTATAATATTAAATATAAAATTTTATAGATTTACTGTATGAAATTAAGTGGCGAGTGAGCGTCATTTCAGTGATGTATCTTACGATTAATCTGACGCTAGAGGTTATAGAATAAAGTTTCTCATTATTTGAGAAGTCTTTTACGTAATTATTATCAGTTTGTACAGTGCGCGAAGAAGTCGTTGGTATAGATGTTCTTGTATCTTTTACATTCAATTTTAGACGTTTTCCTTGCTAATTGTACGATCTGGCCCAGTCAGCTCGCGGCTCGCGCCGCGGCGAGGCTCGAGAATCACTCGGCGATCGGCCGATCACCGGTAAATCCGAATCCCTCCGTCGTTAGTCAAGGGGCGCGCGCGCGCGGGGAGCGGGAACGGCAATTATGGAAGCATGAATATTTATGGAAACTCGTGCACCGTGTAATCTTTATGAGACAACGGCCGCGGGACGTCGCCCAGGCACCGTGATACCTCACGGTTTACTTTGTCGGTGCGCGCTCGCCGAACTCAATTACCCCGGCCGAGCGGAGAACCACGGGGAGAGAAAGAGAGAGAGGAGAGAGGGAAAGATCTGCGGGTGAAACTACCGCAGTCGAAGAAGCGATCGATCCTTCGGTTAAGTGGCTACCTCAGCCAGATATCTATTCCGTTGACAAAAGGACGCGCGATCTACACACCGCCGAGAAAATACGATTTAGATTCTAGCCGGTGGGAGAAGGTACGCGTGGCTTCGTACCGTAATTAATGTTATGCTTAGAAGAGAGGTAAATGAGCTGGATTTTTTATTTCTTGGGTGTTGCAGTTGTCGAGATGCTTTTGTGGGGAGTTGTTGAGAAGTTTCAATGTTTGAGAGCTTCGAAGCTTCAATGCTTCAATGTTATAATGTTCGAAAGTTTCGAAGTTCCAAAATTTCAAAGTTTCAAAGTTTCAAAGTTCCAAAGTTTTTAAGTTTCCAAGTTTCCAAGTTCTAAAGTTCCAAAGTTCCAAAGTTCCAAAGCTTAAAATTTTAAGAGCTTCAAAGTTTAAGAGCTTCAAAGCTTCAAGGTTACGAGGCTCTAAAGTTTTGCAGTTCCACAGTGCCAAAGTTCTACAATTCCACAGTTCCAAAGTTCCAAAGTTCTAAAGTTCCAAAGTTTCAAAGTTCAAAAATTCTAAGATTCCAAGATTCCAAAGTTCCAAAGTTCCAGACCTTTAAACCTCGAAACCTCAGCATCACTGCCAAAACCGCGTGTCCGCGAAACTCCATTTTCCAGAACGACGGAGCACCATCGAGAAGGTCAACGACCGTCTCTTTGTTATCGTAAGAAACCAGCGCGCCGGTAACGTAATATCACTTTTCCTTGGAAATAAAACGTTACAAGTTATTGTTAACTGTAGCACGGGCACGCATGCCCCTCAATTACTTAGCGAGCCACGATTGCGATGTTATTGTTGCGCCCGCTTGTGCGCTAATTGGTGCAAACGTTACGTGATTCGTTTTACTAATTAGCAGACTACTGGCAGGCCGATCGACTAACCGCGATCTCGTTCGATAGAAATCGTTTGGAGCGAAGGAATGTTATCGATTTAATTTTCGTTTCGGGGTACTCCGCATCACGATGTAACATTCGCAAATTATTATGTATTAATTACTCGGATTTGGTTACGTAAACCTAACCTATTTCCAGTTCCAATACAAATTAACATTAAAACTACCAGATGTGCCAAACTCACTCATTTTCAACTTTTACAAATCTTCAAATTGATCAACTAATTCAACGCGTGAAGCAATATGCGAATCAATTAAAATTTCAATAGACATTTCAAATTTCTACAATAAAATTGCAGTCGACCTAACGATTTAGTAATTCTCGTAATTTGTATTCTCGCAAACTGATTCCTTCTGTCCGCGAAAGAGGCATCTTCTCTCGCGCGTTCGCAGTTCGCCGCTTCTCCAAATTCCAATCTCTCGCGAAGATGCGATTCAGAAGCGGATCTTGCGAAACGATTTCTGAGAAATGTTCGCAGGACAGTCGAGCAAGTCCCGCCTCTAATGCGCGTCTCGCATACGCAAATGCTTCTCCTCGTAAAATAAACTAGGACAACAGCTTAGCTGCGGTTACCGCGTGCGCGTCTTTGCACAGACGCTAAAGACCTACGAAAGATATTGTGAACGCACGACGTGCCATTACGCGGACTTCTCGCTTGGAAAGATTTATACCGTGATTTCGACACGAACAACTGCTCGGCTGACCGATGAACTGATTTTCAGTCGGACACGAAAAAGCGCGGGCACCGACTATTGTTTATGTTCGATCGGTTACGCGGGAATTTTTGCAATTCTTATCCACCCACTGAGTAACCTTTAATTGGAATCGGAATTTTTAAGCGAACATGAAACTCGAAAATGTACTCCCCGCGATTTTTCCGAGGCTAGGAATTCGGAGGCGTTCCGAGCAGCTGTTCTTACCACGCATTGAAATCACTGGAGCGTTGATACACCGTTCTCGATTTCATTACGGAAAAACCGAATCTTTGATCGCGAACGCTTTACCATTCGTTTTTCGCAATGGCCACATTCGAGTGGGATATCTTTATGAATCATCTGCTGAAAACTGTTGCTCAAAAACTGATTATCTGCTTGAGAAATAACGCTCCGATGCCTTTGGGAAATCGGTCTCAAAGACGAATATTCATTCCTAAATACTAAAACCAATCAAAATTTCGAATTATTATTCAATTCTATGGTTCGTTGTGTATAGAATTTGTTTATCCAAACCAATTAAAATATTTCCATTTGTTTCTTGCGATGATCGAAAAGATACAGGTGTTCCCCCGAAAACTCTTACTCTACAGTTAAATAGATACTCTTAAAAATTCTATGACAAAAAAAAAACATGCAGAACAATCAATTCCGTAGCATTAACTCTCGGAACGCCACTAGAAACTCGGCAAGCGAGCACGTTACACCCGGCGTACAAATACAGTGTCAAACAGGAACTCGTCGACGAACGTGTAGCCTATTATCGATTAGACGTGAATGATAATTTCGAATTATCCCCCTTTCGTTTCAGGAACGTGTACCTCGCACCTATCATCTCCGAGAGCTCTCTGTCTGCACGCCTTCAATGCGCTGAACGCGCTATAAGTTAGACGGCGCATTGTTCCCATGGCAGTGCATCGCACGTTCCGTCGGGTATCGATACGGGATACGCTTCACAGCCAATTATTATTGCCATTTAGATAAGGAACGCAGTTAGTTAAGCCTGGAGACCTCTCAGGATCATCGTGCGGTGCTTGCGGATTTTTCCGTGGCGACTATTCACCGATGCAGCGATGCGTTCGATACCTGCGCGCCCTTCGTACCCCGAGACCATTCTTTTTCCATCGAATCGAAACCGCATTTCACACGTTTTTCTTGATTCCTCGCACTCTTATCGATTCGAACGGTGGCAGCAAATTAACCTTTGCCCTCGAAGGTTTTCACTGGAAATATTCAACGTTGCCCGAAGGATACGCACGATATTTTATAAAACGAATTTAATGAGATGTCCTACAATTAAAACTATTCCATTTCAATATTTTACACGTCGATGCGTTGTACCAAGATTAACATTGTATATCAAATTAAGTGAGAGTCACCTCTCGAGTGCGAAAGGTTATAACACTACGAAATAAGTAGCTAAACTTCTCCCGGCAAAGATGATTAAAGATAAACGTCCAATTTCCCTGAATTTCCGAAAACTCCGAGCGTCGCCGAGCGCAAATGCTTTTTCCCCCCGTCGTTTATCCGGCGTGTTTCTCCGCCGCGTGCTGAAAAACTGTTAGCCAGCCCGTGGCCGCTGACCGTAGCACGGGCCCGTATCGTTCTTGGGGATCTGCGATACCGAGATGCAAATGGGCCGCGCGAGAGTAGTAACCGGGAGTCGGTCCGCTTCGAATCTTAATAAGAATTCGCTTTCTGGTCTCGTTGATTACGGGATTAACCGTGGATCGCGGACGAAAGTTTAGCGGTTTCTCACAGTAACCGGCCTCGGAACCGTGATCCGAAAGCGCACGAGGCAATCTCGCGGGGCTCGCGAGCGCGCAACCTAATTCAATCTAATCGCCGACACCTCTCCGCCGGTTGTTTCGCCATCGGAAACGTCGCCGCGTCGGGAGATGAGCATTCCGCGCGCCACCGTGAAGCGAATCCCTCCGCGGAGGAGATACATGTAATCAAGGGGAATCGTTACGCGATTCAACGGTTGCGAAACCGACCAGTTCCCCGGCGAACCGATCCTCAAAGATCTCCGGCCCGTATCGATCGGATCTCGCTTGCGCACGAGTCCGCGGAAAATCGTGTCTGCCCGGTGGGTACTGTTTTTCAAACACGTCGCTCGAGTGGCTGTGTTCGAGTGCCGATAGTTTCTTAATTTGATTTATACCGCGGCAATTCCGCTCGAACCTGGAAAGAGTACAGATCTTTGAGCTCGCTGGCTTCTGGACGCGACTTGTTCTACCCTGTAGAATGCTGGAAGCTTTCTTACCGCCGCTCGTGCCTTCGAGATTCTTAGGTTGTCTGTTATCATAGAGAACATCTTTTCATCATTATTATTTTTAATACGCACTTCGAGCGATAACTTAATGAATATCTCTGGTTGGCGCAAGTGATAACAGTTCATTCGAAATTCACTTCAATAACTAAAATTTGTAGGATACAGTTTGATGATTACTTGTCTGACTGCTTTGCGTTCTATTGGGAAGCTGAATGACTGACTGCGTCATCGGAGGTCTGTCGACCTATCGATGCAATGGGAATTAGGACCAGCTGCAGAAAGCGATTCAGATATTTCCAAGCTTACGAAATCTCTGCTTGCTTTATACTTGCTCTGCCCAAAGATTCCTTCAATCTACTTTATATATCTACTATATATCTACGGGAAACATATAGTTACGTTACGACGTAACAAAATGAACATCAGGAACGCGTCGCAGCCAATTAAACCGGTTAATTGTTTAAAACTGGAGAAAATCTTGAGTGAAGCGTTACATTCTACTCGTACGCGCGACTAACTGCATAGAATGATTCCATTTCGCTGTTGTTATTCATGGATATTATTATTAGAAGCGGCCGTGTCCTAACAGCGAGTGCAACCGATACAATCGCCGGCGGAGGCGAACCACGGAAACTATCGTCCCGTTCGTTCCTCTATTTCATTTTAATCCTCTTCCAGATGTCACGGCACACGTGACGCTGTCCGGCATCGCCGGGCCCCGTATATGGGAACATGATGTATTGTCAATTTGAGAAGAACGAAATGAATACTTAAGCGGCACACTGGATCACCCAGGATGGCTCGCGGGTTACTCGGATGGGACGGGGAGATATCATCTTAACGATCCGTATCCATCATTCGATGCCAATTCCAAAGCCGCGCTATCGCTGATTTCCTATCTGCCGGGAAAAAACCGAGTCTGAAATAAACCCACCCCGGCGATCCCACTTTTCCGATCGCGCTCGATCTGCTCGGGTCCGCCGGAGCGAGAGCGTTTCAATCAAGGAGACGCGTTGATCCAGGGAAGCTGGCACACGGGAAATCGATCAAAGCAACGTGAACGGACTCGCCGAGCATCGAACACTGTATTAAATCGGATAAAGGGATGAACGGTGATCTTCGAGCGAATTAACCCTGAGTCACCGATCTCGTGACGATCGCTGATTCGAACAAAGTTTAGCTATCTGGTATCAATATAGACGTCGAAGAACCTTTGCTCTTTGCTCGATGATTTTGGTTATAATAGATTAAACAGTTCAATTTCCTAGGTGTCAATTAACCTTTTAGGCTTGAGAGATGACTCTCAAGATTTGACATAGCAATATTATCTTACATACAACACTATGCTCTATATAACGCATCGATATGTGAAATATTCAAATGAAATAGCTTTGTTTTCCAGTTCACGTACATTTCGTCATTAGTTAGTTTCAAGGAATGTCGTTTATATCTTACTGGAGAATGTCGAGTGTTTCCAGTGCAGAACATTCAACGGTAAAGGGTTAATAAATAATCTAGATGTGATAAATGGAAAACCTTTCGCCACTGAGTGGGTGCAACGGTCTTGGACACACGGAACGCAGCTTTGATCTTTCCCCCCCACCCCTCGCCGTTTCTCTATTCGTTCTTCCTGCCTCCGCTGTCTCGCTGGATCCAGCACGTTTTCAATACTTAATGCACTGCGGATGAAGCCCCGTTCAATTACTCGCAACACGATACCACAGCTATTTATTGTGGTCTGCCGAAGCTCGGCAGTCCCTCTCCTTCCCACCCTCTAACCGTCTGCCTTGCCTACGCCGGATGGCCACCCTTCGTCTTCTTCCTCTTCTTGCGCTTCTTCTTGTGTCTACAACTCGGTTTCTACTGGGCTGTTTTCCCTTGACCTCGCCATCCAGAAACTGTTCCATTGTGCTCATGTCTCCAGCCAGCGTTCCTTGGAACTGAAGTTTCCATGGTGTCCCTTAGCTTTGCTCGATAAACTTCGTAGCTTTCGCAATCGTATCGGAACGTTACTGATGATACCAAGATGGTGATCCTTGGTAGCATTTACTATTAACCCTTAGTTATTGCAACCTCTACCTGTTTTAACAATTTTTTCTATATTTATTTGTAGCATCACAATTGTACCATTTGAAGGTAACGATTCAATGACACCCAAATATTCTTGAATAAATAAATAGAGCGTCATATTAAGCTGTAATTGAATGAAATAACGTCGGTCACTTCGGACCGCAAAGGGTTAAGATTCTTACAAAGCAAAGGAGAAATTCAACTTTAGAAAATTCTATTTGACATTCTCCAATGAGAATTCGTGAAATTTCGGTGATTTCAAATTCAAGCTTCCGATAATACAATCGGAAAGACAGGATTATGATATAAAATACTTTCCACTGATTTCTATTAGTTGTGAAAGAACATTACACTTTAAATATTCCAACTTCCCGTAGAACTCGCGTATTCCGTGCAATTTCGCGGCTGCAGTTCTTCAGGTGAACGCACGAAAGTCCGCGATCTAATTATCAGTTTCTTGCAATGTGTATCGCGTTTGCGAGCCGATATTCCGTGAATTTCCGGATCGGCCGAGCGCCTTCTTCACCGCGAGAAGATTACCGAGGGCAGATACCGAGAAAGGTTCGAGACCATCCCTCCGCGGCGGTGAAACGCCGGCGCAACATGGCGGGCGTAATGGACGATCGTTCACGAACGGCTTTCACACGATAAACAATCGATACCGACGTGCTGTTGTTAATCCGGAATTATCGTCCCGAGGCAGGGTGGAGGCTGTTATCGAGAAACCAGGAAGCAATTGGAAGCCCTTTCCCTCCGGAGAGCTATTCTTGACGCGGATCGCTATCGTTCCGCAAATTGTCAAGCCGTTCCATCACTTTTTTCGCGCGCGTGACGCGATTTCGGCCCATTAACGGCGGAAGTGATGCGTCTTCCTTAATCACGAATCCGTGAACAGCAACGTGGAACCTTATTAATTTCTTTAAATTAATAGAACCGTTTAGTTTCTTTGTAAGCCGAGGAGCTTTTACTAGGAATCGCGTGACAACCATTTTACATTCAACTGTGAAACCTACCTTAGAAAATTCGATAATTTAGATTTTTACGAGTGAAAAATATCTTACTATAAACGATTGAATTAAGGATCCTCAATAGATGTGAGAAATTCCTGAAATTTAGGTAATTTCTCCTATGCAATTGCTTAGAAAAATTCAAGTTTGGATCCGGTGAGAATAGATCGGTGTAAACTTCTTTCCTATTCGCGTTCTGTAGGATTCCTAGGAAACGGTCAGTTCACAAACGGTCCATTTCATGCAACGCTCCGCAATGGAATTACCTATCGATCGCGCGAAGCACGATTATTTTGCAATCGAGCCTCGCAAGCTGTCGCTGAAAAATCCCCGAGAACGATGAAGCAATCGGATCTCCAGTTAACGAGAATGTCCATCGGAAATTATCGCCCGCTAATGCGGGGTGTAGCGGACAAAGAGGAAAAAAGGGGGGAGCCGGCGGCCGATGAATAAGCGAGTCTGTCATTCGTTAAATAAACGATTCCGTTTCGCGTGATGGCTGAGGTGTCTTGCGGTGGCTGACGGTAACATCTATCCCGACGAGCGACCGCGACTTACGCCACTCTGTCTCGGCCGACATTGTAACGATCGCATCTGAATCCTCGGCTAACGTTACTCCTGCCTCGTGCCAGAAAGGTGGACGTTTCCACTCGATCGACGCGGGCCCGGCGATGGAGGGTACGTTCGACGTGATCCTTTCGAATCGGAAACGTTTCCTCGCTGATCCTGCTCGTCGAGCTCGCCAGCCCCAGGCTCTTCGCTCCTTGACAATGCCCGAGGGAAACCTTAACTCTTTCGGACGCACGGTTTCGACGAAGAGAACAAGCCGAGCACGGGATTCGCTACACGCGCGCAATTCGCCAACCTTAATCACGACAGTCTCGACAACTTACTAATGCGTATTGACTTGTATAAATCTTTTTCACTTATCTACGCGTTTATCGGTGGTTCAACTGGATGAGACACTATGACTTCAAATTCTCGTGTTGATTTCAAAGGAAATTATAGTGTCGCTTCTCTAAGAAATTTGGAAAGAAAGATGAACTTTTAGAACCTTTCCTTTCCTCGTCTAAAGAGTGAACCCAGTGTTCAAAGACGTGCAGTAGATTTCCCAGTACGAACGTTATTTTCCTTTGATATATCTACGCCTCTAACGATCCCTGTCTTCAGGAATTCCTCCTGCGCGTTAACACAGATTGTACGATCAATATTCAAAGTATTTCAATCAACGTCGTCTTCGGCGAATTTTTCCCCGGTCCCGAGAAGTTATCGTGTCGGCCGTTGAAAATATAGTCCAGTCCAGCGGCGATCGGAGTATAGTACGGGCCGCGAGGTTGGAATGGCTAGAACGCGGAAAAGAACGGCGCACGAGGAAATCCGTGTTCCCTAATGAGTCAGTAAAAACGAATTACAGTTTCGTTTTACTATGAAACCGGGCATGCCGCGTGCATAGTCTCGTTAGTACCGCAAAAGGTTGGCACTCGTATTCCTAGTCTCCTCCCACTGCTTCCCTCGCTTTCATTAACTGCCAGGCATCAGAATAATGGCGTTTTCCTTGCGCTCGTAAACGTGCGTGCATGGTTAATGAAGCGATTCATGCTAATCGTCCCTTTTTTCTTCGGTCCAATTGAAACGGTACAAAATACGTTACGGAAGACCTTAGGAGTTGCTCGCGTGAGATATGCGCCCGAGCGGGGCGACTCGGCAATTACTGTGGAAACTCTTTCGGCGTCTCGTCGTTTAACATTAACCTTTACTGCCACGATTCTTAAACGCGCAATCGTTCGGGCGATAAAAGATTCTTCGACGTCGCCGAACACAGGAGATGCACAAGACAATTCGCGGAACAAGTTCGCGTTGTTTCGCGTCATCGAAACCTTCGGGTGATTTGTTAGGAGGAAGTTAACAAAGATAACAGATTTCGAAAGAGACTCGAATCACGGGAATGTCGTAAAAGCGGACACGGAAGACGAAGATGTTTTACGACGAAGAAAACGATCCTTTTCGATGGCACCTGGCAGCGAAGGGGATCGGAATTAGCGCGCATTCTTCAAGACCGCGCTAATGTTAATGAATAAATCACCCGCGGTTCTGAAAGCGAACCACGGAATCTCGTTTGTTCCTAGAAACTAACTCCGCTTCTTGCGCCGGGCTGTATAGCCTGTACTTTGAAAGAAAACCCTCGAGGTCGAGCGTAACTAGTTCCCGACGGTGCCGCGCGCTCGTCGCGGTACGGCAACGTCGCGTAGCCTAATATCCTACCTCTGGACCGTTTCTTCAAAATCCGAATTATAAACCGGTGTTAATATCTCGCAATAAAAGAAACACATAAGTCCCTGTTCATTCAAATCAAACGCAGTCAGTTATACACCTCTCATCGACAATTCAGAACTATCTTAATCAAGCTTCAATATTCATCCCTACACTTGAATTCCATCGAACAAACCGTTACAAAAATGCCAAACCTCTAAAATCGTACAGAAACACAGTGGAACCATCTGAAACTCCACGACACGATCCCTTATCGCGTTTCCTCGGCGATCCCCATAGATCCCCGGTCGACACGCCGGAAAAACTCGAATAACCGTCCGTGTTCCTCGTCGTTTAGAGATAACGGCCGGTCCCGGTGGAAACCCGTCGCGATTTATAGCCAGGGGAAGATTATTACGTCCCCGGGAACGTGTACGAGCTGACCCGGTCTTATCCGGCGGCTTCGGGTATATAGATCGGCGGCCCACGCGCATGGAAAGCGGAAGGCATCAATGAGAACACCGGGTTGCGATTCCTGGAACGATCGGCGCCCGATAACTTTTCGCCCCGCAGACCTAAAACAATGCCGGATATTCGTATCACTCGGTGGATAGCGGATAGAGCGCCTCTCCGTCTCGCTCGCAGCCGCCGCCGCGCCGCGCGGTCCGCGTTCGGTCTGCTGTCTCCCTCCCAACCGGCACTATCGTCTCGCCACAAGGAGTTGCCGACAAGGCGGTCGTCGATTGCAATTTGCCGATACGATTCTACCTGCCGCGCCGCACCACCGTGTTTCCTCCTTTCCTCTCGCTCTGCTCCGCGGCCCGCCGACGTTCCCTTTCTACAACCACCCGTAGCCGCCGCCGCGCGTCTTCCTCTTTCCGTTCGAGCGAGACGGCCCGTTGAAAATCCCATCGGAGCTGCACGGTGGTTCTGTATCAGGTGGCACGGCCGGACGCGCCTCTTTCCCTCGGCGGACTATTCGTCCCCTTTCGGAAGATTGGTCACCGGCGCGTTGACTGGTCAATAGGCGCGGCGGGTCGCGCGTGCGAACACTTGTCGCGAGCTTGCAACTTAGTGCGGCCGGGCCCGATCGGACGATATATCAACCGGCCGCTGTGGTCCTCTCGCGGCGCCGCGGCGGGCCTTTTGTGCTGTTCTCGCTCGAAGACGAATCGCCGCGCACGCTGAACGGTGGTTCTCCCGTGTTTCATTTTTCTAACGTTAATGCCGTTGGTTTTCAGTCTTCGAATTATTCTCGGTTTCCCTCGTTCCGTTTGATCCTCGTGTTCTAGGTATGTAAATACAAGTAACAATGTCTTAATTGTCTTAGGTTCGAGGAGTTTATAGGGGAAATTGCGAGTATCTCGAAATTCCAAGGGGATTCGAAGCTTTCCGAGCTTCTCGAAATACTCAGTGTTTCCCGATGAGGTGTAGGCGAGATTGCTCGAGAGTAACTAATGAGGAAACACACGTGAATTACGAAACAATCGCGTTGCCTGTTCTCGCGTTGCGTCGTTTCACTTTGAGGCGTCCTGTGTGCGTCTATTGTGTCGGTCGTGGATTAGGATGCAGCTTGTCATTGTGGAAACCATACGGCGTGACGACTCACAATGGATCGTTTTCCTGGGGCCGATCGATGCCCGCGGCTTTTTATATTTCCGAGATACTTAACGACACACGGTGACGAGGGAACTTGGATCTCAACAATCGCGCCGTTTGTGCGCGGCGCTCGTCTGTATCGTGCGCGCGCTGCTGAGTTCGCGGCAGAGTTCTATAACTAATATGCACAACGAGACCCATGTATTCCCGCGTTTCTTCCTCTGTTCGGAATGCTCTTTCGCTCGAAACCGGAAATAGGATACCTCCCATTGTGTCGCGATCTCAGGAGAACCTGCTGCAGTGTCTCAAGATAAGACATGACCACCGCATTCTACAGCATCGATTCAAAACAATACAGTAAACAAGAATTTTCCCTCTCCTCAAGATCATAACATCGAATAGAAACTGTAGAATCGCACTCTGGTGGCATCTTATTCTACACATTTCGCACTTGAATCCTATCGTGCCTATTCGATTGCGTGAACAATCCGCGTCGCGAGTAAGAATCCACCGACAGTAGTCGGTTTCCCTTAAACACAGGGGATGGAAGTAGCTAATCGCAAGCTATTCGCAAGACCTGCAGGCGGTTTCCACCGAGAGCGGTCGTCACAATCGGAATAACTAATACTCATCGGCGGAGACAGCTGTCAACGCGATAATCGTCGGTCGAAGTTTCGCTCGCCGCCGTTCCCGGCTACCCTCTCCGTCGATCCTCCTTTTAACTCCCGCCTCTCCTTCCTTTTTCCCGCCTGCAGGTCTGTTTCCTCGCTTTTCAGCCTCACATTCCCGCAGTACCCATTCCCACGGACATCGCCGGGCGATCCCCAAAGGCGATATCACTTCGGTGTAGCGGACCGGACCGGACCGTCCCCGTCGCATTTTCTACCCCCGTGTCGTTTCATCAATTACAACCGGCCGATGGAGATATAATGCGAGCAGAGGCGCGCAGCGATCGAGAGAACACGCGTGCGCATCGATCGCGGCGAAAGGGAACACGCACGGACAGGGGGCCGTGGTGCCAACCCGTCCGTAGGCGTTACGGCCGATTCGCTCGGATAGTCATGAAATGATCCTCCGCCGACTCCTCGGCGGAGTTTCCCATGGCGCGGCCCGTATCCCCTATTGACAGGGCCGGGCCGAGTGTATCACGCCGGATCCCCGAGTATTGTTGCGCCGAAGAAAGTAAATCGCACCACTGAGCCGGCCGACCGGACGGGCTCTACAGGCCAGCCACCCACCCACCCATCCGCGTGGACCATCGATTATTAATGGCAGCGGTGGTGGTCGCTGGTCCGTGCAGCAACAGGCGCAAAAGTGTGCATCCGGTTTTCTACCGGCGTTCTCGGCTCCGCCAGCCTCCTAGAAACCTCGTGCGCCGGTATTACCGCCACGCTCTCGAGCCGACGACCTTGCCGACGAGAACCCTGCGACTGCGGCGTCGCGCTTCGACGGATCGATCTCCTCGCTTTTGGAAAACGAAACCGCGTTCGGTATTCATTAGCGATCCGTCTGCAGCTGGAGATGCAGGGATTCGAAGTAAAGTTGTTCGGGTTGCAAGTAGAGCATGTTGCAAGAACAAAGACGTGAATTCTTTTTTTATAAGACAGAAACTTTGTTTCAATGTTGCTTTGAAACAATCGGTCCTTAGTGCCTATTTTGACTACGTTTCGACGATAGAGGAACTTCGCAAATCGAAAACTTTTCCGTTTCTACGATGCTTTTCTAGATATCATCTCACTTTCAATCGTACACGCTAGAAAACCAACATTGCTATTGAAATCAACGTCGACGATACTCGTCTACCTTCCAGAAGAATCTCTAAATAAACTGCATGAATGATTCAGTAGTTCCAGCGTCTCTCAGAAAAATCCTCATTCAACCTACCAAACTTCCAGCGAACGCCGCGACCTTCAGCCGCGGAAGATCGCCCGTCGCTATCGCGGACGAACGGATCTCCGCGCGCGGCGCAGCTTTTTGCCGAGCTTCTTTCACTTTCCTCGGTGCGGATCGGCCGCGATCGGTTGCCGGGAGTTCCGTTTGACCGGCGATTACGCGGTTGCAGGCGTGTGTGGCGCAGGTGAACCGGCGCGGCGCAGGGGCACGACAGTGGCCCGATACCCCATTACGCGTGGCTCGTTTATTCTGCGGCTTTGCGCTTTACAGATCTCGCTGTAATATTCCTTTGTGCTTACAGCGGCCGGATCCCCTCTCATTACACTTTTTATCGCGCCGGTATTATACGGTGAGCGTCCTATTTCCCCTCCGCGGCTGTGTCTATCCCGTGTCCCGTTCCATCCAGCGCTTCTGCTCGCTTCCAATTCCTTTGAAACCCGCCCCTAGCCTGGCGTCCGCTCGATTTTACGACACCACCGCCAGTTCAACGAGAGAGAGAGAGAGAGAGAGAGAGAGAGCGGCTCCCCCAGCTAATTCCAAAAGAAAACTCGAGACCCGCAGGCAGATAGTTTCAATCTGCGTACATTCCATTTAAGATGAAGAGTTTTTTGCCGGCGTCGACGCGCGAGCGCTGCCCACCGGAAAGCGGCCGCGCAGGGAAAACAGGGTAGAAAAGATAAAAAGGGAACGCTCCACCAGGCAGCAGGGTGAACAGTTGGCCGGCGTACAAAGATGCTGATCGACTTCGTTAAAACAGCGCGAGCGCCTCCCCGGCTTCCGAGAGGTGAACGCCGTGCAGAGGGTGGGAAGGAGCTTAATTGGGAGAATTTACGCGGCGATTTCGAGCCCCACTTGGTTGCGTGTTATCGATGATGAGAATCTCGTAGATGTTAATGTCGATGTTGCCGTATTAATACGCGGCCGGTGCGCGATGCAACGTTCGGCCGCCGCTTTCCTTCGTGCTTTCGCGTAATTGCTGCCCCGGGAACGGAAGAAAAGAACGAGCGGCCGAGGAGTTTTATATTATGCCGGCAGCCGCGGAAGCCGAGTCCCCGCGAAAGTAATGGCTGACACTTCGCGTCGGCGATTATTCCTTTTGCGTTCGCGTGTCTCTGGCTTTCGCTGGTCCTTTTCGCCTTGAACTCGAGCTTTTTTCCCCGTGAAATTAGCTCCGGTCGTGATAACTTTCGCGTGATGCGTATCATAACTACAGGAAGAAGTTTTTGAGGGATTCGAGCGGATTACACTCTTTTCATCTCTTATCTCCGAGGATACGAGGGAAGCTGGAAATTTAGCCTCGAGACGTGTCGCTGACTGTTGTGGTTTCGGTTTGTAATAGTTGCTTCTAACTGTTAATTAAATATTGTCCGATATTATGTCTAGTATTATTTAATATTATACTATTACATGTAATATTAGCTAATGTTATACTATTAACTGATAGCTAATGTCAGTCAATTATTACATTACAGTGGAACTCGCAGATGATTTCCGAATAATTTCATCCGGAAAGACACGAGCGATTGGCGAGTTTATCGCGATTCATTAAAATCGAATTAATTGATCCCGGCGATCGCGAACGCTCGCCTCGCGGACGGTTTCCCCCGAGCTCGCGACGTTCTCCGTTAATGGGTTCCCCTTTCCCGCGAAAGAAACATTGTTAGACAAAGGAAGAGAAAATCCGCGAGGTTAAAAGGGGTGTCGGTTGACGTCGTAAATCGTCTCTCCCCTGAATTTATGCGTAATCTACGTTGACCTACGGCGGACGGTTTAATGTTGCAGAGTTATGCGCCGAGGATGAACAGGGCGAGCGTGCTCGGCGCGCGCGCACGCGTGCGCCTATTACGATACACGCTCGAATCTGCATACAGGACGTTCACACCGATATCAAACAGCAATTTGCCGGTAACTGAAAAACGAGTGGAGCACCGGCGTTTTACGTCGGATGATCTAAAACCGAGCGTTTCCAGTGTTGGGAGTAAATTACGAGCGTGGAAGGTGATCTTAATTCCCTTATCGGCAGGCCTGTAATTTTCTTCGCGTTCTATGAAAAAGCCCGGCGCTTATTGAAAACCGACTTAAATTACGAAGTTGCCTATCGTTGGCCTTGGAACCGAAGTCACCGGTAAATCCTTAAAAGTTCGAGAAGCATCGAATACTTCGATATTCTACGCGTGTCATGAAAATTATGGAACAACGTTGCGTGCAGCTTGCTGCAGTGTCGACCTTGCTACGAAGCATTCAAACAAAATTCGATAGACGTAACTTTCATCTATAGTCCTTTGTATTCGAGTCTATTTTTCTATTATCAATCTTTACTCGTTACCACAATAGTCACCAAATTAATCGAGGATAATCAAACTATTTCATAACGCAAACACTCTTACATCGAATCAAACGATCGACGATCAGTTAATCCTTTCAGAATAAGGACAACCAATATTAGTCACAATTTAAGACACCAATCGAGATACCAACATCCGTCTGCAAAGACTAAATAACCCAAATCCCCACCGACATCCGACAAAACCGTTCAAACACACCTCCACCGAAACCTCCATCGAAAGTCACACAAGGGCCCGGTCGCGGGCCCAACGCATCGAACACCCTGTAGAAGCTGCACGGTGGGGTCCGAAGTGGCGCAGAAGAGCAGATAGAAAGAGAGAGACGGAGAGGCAGCACGCGTGTGCACGCGCCCGACGGCGAGTCGGACGACGGCCGAGTTGCGGTTAGGAGCATAACCGACCTAGCCCAATCTCGACGGCCCACGCGAGTCCCAGCGAGGGAGTAGCCGCGCGCAGCGCGTTCCGTGGGCCCCGGCGAGAGCGCGGCGGAGAGGCCGACACGCGGGAGACGAGGGAAAAGAAGAATGAACCGGGAGAGGGAAAGAAAAGAGTAGAAGAGGAAGGCCGGTACCGGTGCGCTGTAAGAGTTAACAGGGCCGTGCGTGGGTCACAATGCCTCCGGGGTACAAAATCCTCGGTGTTTCTTCATCTCCTCCTCCTCCCTCTCTTTCCTCTTCATCATCGTCGTCTCCGTCCTCGTCGTCATCGCGGTCTCTCCCCTCCTTCCCTCGTTTTCTTCATTTTCTTCATCCTCGCCGTCATCGTCCTCGTCCTCTCATCCACGGTCGTCCTCGTCGTCGTCCTCTTCTTCGTCGTCTTCGTCGTCTTCGTCGTCTTCGTCGTCGTCGGGTACGTGCCACGACTCGTTATGGAAAGCATACCGAGGATATTGTTGCTCGTATATATGGAGAGTACGAGGGAAGCGCGCCGTGCTTGTACTATGCAGATGATTCCGTGATATGGGCTATTCATTGTGAGTCATTTAAGAGTTTATGCGGTGGGTACGGGCCCAGGGCCGCGCGTACGCGCGATATGTTATTATATTGCGTATCGAAAGGTCCGCCGGGTAACGCGTATACGCCGGCCGGCGAAACCTCTATTCCCGTGGATCGTAGCTCGCGGGTCCTTCGCGCGCCGCGCCGCGCCGCGCCGCCTGCGCGACGGGAACACACCGAGCGCGGGCCTTTCTGCGGCGAATATATAACGAGCGCAGGTGTATGCGCCTGCTGCTCGCCTGCGATAAACGTGTCTTTCGGAGTTTTCCTGGAAACCCGGCCAAAGGACCGGAGAGTTACGATTTGCGGTGTCCCTCGCCGCGGATAGAGTAACGACGCTCCGCACGGGGGGAGGAGATTTACTCCCAGGCGAAATTGAATTTTGAAATGCGGACGAGTTAATAGCGCTTAGTCTTGTGTGTAACAGCATTCTGGAACAAGTGGCTCCAGGAGTCTCGGTTAGCCGAGTGTGAATATTTCGAGAGGTTCTTACTGGTGTTACTTTGTAACGAATTGATCGATATATAATTTAGCTTCATCTTTGCATATTTTCACGTTTTGTATACTTCGAATTATCCTCTGTTCAAGCAATCGATATATAATCTCGATCCATCGGTTTTCTACTTCACAATCCGCGGGTGAATCCAACCGCGAGACGGAAACTCGCGAAAACACTTCGCGGCGCGGATCCCGCTCGCCGCGCGACTAAAATTACGTAATTCCAAGGACAATCGGATAGAATTTAACGAGGCCGAACGAGGAGACCGGCCGGTCGTATCGGTCCGTGCTTTTCCCCGGCGGGAATCGTACCCGGCCCGGCCGGGGCTAGCATTTTCTTAGAGGAACACGGATAGAGCACGCTAGATAGCCGCGGCGCGGTGCGGCGCGGCGCGCTGGCCCCGGTACGGGGCCTCTTTTGTGGAGTATCGATGAATAAACAGGCAGAGTTGCGATAAAACGCCCGGAGCGGCCTCTCTCCGGTACCGGGCGCGTTATGCATGCGAGAGTCCGAGGGTAAATGACGGAGGTGGCAGCGTTGATGATGGTGCTGATGCGAAACATGATAATAATAATGACGACGTAGACGTCGCCGGGAATGAAACGGACACGCGTCTGCCCCGCGTCCCGCGTTTCTCGGAGTTTTATGCGGCCCGGCACCGACGCGCTCGCCCCGCGATCTCGGCTAGCGGGATGAACACGCGATCACCGGGGGACCGCGGTGCCTTACCCCGCGGCTGGTCGCGGGAACCGCCATTATCTCTATCTAATTTCCCACCCCGCGACTTTCGCTGAGGGAATCATTGGGAGGAAAGAAACGAGGCGAGCCCTCCGGCTACCAGTGCTCGAATCTTTTCGTACCGATGATTGGGGTGAATGGTGCACCCCTATGGAGAATTTGTTGGATGCTTGGGTAAAATAAATTCTTCTTAAGAATCATTAATGTATCATCTATACTTGGGCACGGAAATGTATCTTTAGCTCTTATCGTTGACGCTTCTCGCTCGAGTGCCGTAATAATGGCGACTGAAGCTTCGATATCTATGAAATGGAAGCGAATAATTTGTTCGAGTAATGGGGATTTCCGTAGTAATGGCGACTCGAAGGTCTGCTATCTAGAATGGAAGTGAATGATTTGATTATACGAATAATGGGGACTGAAGCGTGGTAGCCATTGTTCTAGAATATTTAAGATTTCGGTGCGCAGATGTTCGTGGAAACAGTTTTAGAAGCTAGTAAAGGGTTAAAATCACCGTTTGAAAGAATCTGAATTAAGTTTGGCGGTGAGAGGCTTGTGATTGACGTAATTTTCCTGTCAACTTTCTGAAGTTCCCGCAGGCTAGCTCGGTATTTGATATTATTCCAGTAGTTGACTATTTTATCCATTTCTACTGTAATTACGTTGAACTGCTGTATTAAGCTACGATTTCTGAAGGAACTGCGAGGGGGCTTTCTATGCGAAGTTTATTGTGTAGTCAGTCGCGACGTGGGAAAACGGATGACATGTTTGTTGACTGGCAATTAGACTGTCGTGATTAAGTTAATACAATCGCAGTAAAATGCACGGTTTTCGATGTGTTCGCAGGAGGAGTACAGCCAACGCAGACGCCTATCCACTCCCAGCGGCAGTCCGAGTCCATCCAGACCGACGAGGCTGTCGAGATCTACGGGTACACTGACCAGAGACGAGGAGAGCTTTTGCGATTCGTCGAACACCCTCACCAGAGAAAACCAGGGCCAAGAAGCAGAGAGAAAGGGATGGTTCAAGTCTCTGTCCAGGAAAAATAAGTCTAACATCAAAGTAAGTCTCGATTTTCGTGGGGAATCGATACGAAAAATTCCCATTTCTCCTGTATCGGTTATAATCATTTTCATTGTTAACATCTAGCATGATTTTCATATATCTTTCACAGTTTGTAGTACGTACGCCTTCGATACAATCACGGCATTATTTATTATTTGATTATTATAAGAGAAAATTCATGCAAACGTTTAAAGAAACTGAACGGAAAGCATGAGAAACAGTTAAATATACTGTAAGTGTATCGAACGAGTGAACTCTACGTACAGAATTATCCCCGTAGACATCGCGAGGAGTATTTATTATGTATAAAACATTCGCCTAGTTTAGAATTGCAAAATGGTACGTGATGGGATTTTTAATAATGACGGCGGAGATAAATTATTCTCGCTCGTGACATCATTCATCCGGAACGGTTCTATAAAGTAATCAAATTCAGCGAACGTATGCGCGGGACTCGCTCCGAAATTGGTAAAGAGTGGGCGATGTTTTTGTAGAGAATGGACTCGGTGTATTTAAACTTTGTTGCATGCGTAATGCCGCGATAAACGCCTCCACAGTGCCGGGACGCGTTGCCGTGAAATTAGAGTCTTCCGCCAAAAATGGTTATTTCTAGCTCGGACGAATGAATTCGTTTGCGAAGCGGATTGTTTCTAAGAACGATTGAATATTCATACTCAAAACAATTTATTCGCGTTACCACCTGCCAAAACGCGATCGAAAGGAGATCCATAACCGTTCGAGTGCCAGTCTTTCCAAAAATCCGCTAGAAATCCGTTTCAGCTCAGAAACTGAACGACGCTCTTCACATAAAACAATTCTAAATACTACAATCGTTCTATTGTTCCATTTTTAAGAATGCAATAAGAGAAGTCAAGATAAATCATCGAATGAATAAACTTGATTCGATCGTACGAACCGATAGGCACTTTTAGGCAGCGTGCCAGAGAGGCGCGATCGCGGTGGTTGCCACTCGAACGGTTAATTCGGCTGCGATTCGGGCGAACATCGCGGGTCATCGCGCGCGGCCGCGGTCACGGCTCTACGCGAGCGCCGGGGCATCGAAACTGGAATGAACTCCGGCGAGCGGATCGATTTTTCCGAATCGCATCCGATAACGAGCGGGACGCCCGGGATCGTGGTTCCGGTTATCGGTGTACGCCGGCAGAGCCGAGCCGAGCCGAGCGAGAGGCCGAGGTTGCATTCATCAGTCAGAGCAGAGGGTCGCTACGGAGCGGAGCCATTAGGCCAGTACAACCTCCAATTACCAGTTTGATTAAATGCTTAACTAACTCCGCGCTCTGTGGTTTAATTTAATCGCGAGATTAAGTGCCGATCAGGGGGCTGCCTAGCTTAACCATCGGTCCGCGGAATAATCTCTGTCAGGGACCGATTCCGATCCTAGCCGTGCTCCGATAGGCCGTTCGGGATGATTGCGTGCGCGTGAATCTCGCTGTGGACGATGATCTATCGGATGAGCCGATGGCCCGAGAAAGAACCGAGCCAGGGGCTGGGGGGGCGAACAGGGGGAGGAGGAGGTCGGAGGAAGATCATGACTCATGAAGGCGCCACGGATAGAAACCAGCCGGGAAGCCGCCGATTTTTCTCCTTCCGCGCGAACAGCACACCTTTGTGCACGGCTTTATTGTATTTCGTGTACCCGCCGGGGAACTCTTCCTGCCCGCGGATCAAACCGCCGCGCTTTTTCCGCCGCGTCTCGCGTTTACCCACGATCACGCCGCCAAGATAGGGTAATACGGGTGAGCCGATCCTCCGTTGATCGGGCCCGATTTCATTTAGATCGTCGAACGTCTACATCATACTCGGACAGACTTTTCCTGAGAAGCGCGAATCCTCAGTTTGGGATTTCGAGAGGATTCGAATGTTCTAGTTATGTAACTTTGAAACTTGTGTATTTTCTATGTAGTTCATTTTGAGATACGTTTGCGTATGGTATAGGTAGTCGGAGATTTTTATTCTTTACTGGTAGATGAGTTGCGTATTAGGAATCTGGCAACTCGTGACGTATGAATAAGTCAACCCTTTGCACTCCGGAGCTTCTCGCTAGAAATATTTATTTTTTGACAAGGCGAAGACGATATTCTCTAACTCAAAGGGAAGTCACAAGTGCATTGAGGAACGCTATTTTGTTCCAATATTTCATGTATCGGGTCATTGTACAAAGTTAAACGTTACACATCAGATTTTATAGTTTTACCGTGTCAAATCGAGTGGTGTCACCACTGGAGTGCAAAGGGCTAAATGTTCATTCGTCATTCGAACATTTCTGGTAAACTAAATTGTAAAGAAACTTTGGATAGCCGAGTATTTATTTTCATCGGTATATATCTTTCGGTTTTCTGTTCATAAATGTATATTGTTCTGTTATTGATGACGCTCGTGATTGTCGTGTTTGGGAAAAAGTGGACCATTGTTCTCTGGCTTACCTTAGGGCTCCTCTTTCCGCGTGAACCTGTCCGGGGTCAGTCGATTCTTCCAGGGCCCGTTGACCGTTAACGGTCCGATAACCGATTTCGTTGTTCTAGGCGGTGGATAAGAAGCCCAGGATACCGGAGAGCGAGATCCTGACGACCGGCACCGAGGACGAGGAGGCCTCGTCCGCCCCCGAACGAGTCTCCGTGCAGAAGAACCTGCGTTTCTTCGGCGATACCGATCAGGAGTCCGTTTCGTCTAATAGAGATCGCAGGTGAGCCGAGCCAGGGTCTGCGTTTTAACGTTTCATCTGCTGGAAGCCAACACTTGACCACTGGTAGCCTGTTAACACGTCGACTGCAACGAGAATTTTCAGAGTTTCGTGTATCAACACCAGCAAAAGTATCTGCTGCACCTTGCGACAGTTTCAGTTACTTTTGCTTCGAGATAAACGTGTGATACACTGTTTGTAATCAAATTCTTGATCTCCTAGTAGCTATTTAATATTTGATGCTGTTTGACAGTAAAATATATATGTAGAAATACTTGATTCGCAACAGGATGAATTTTATATGAAAAACTTATGTCACTTATACCTTCGTAACGAAGGCAAGTGGTGCAAGTAGAACAGTTACCTGTTAGTTGACGTGTTATTTTTCGTTGATCGCTGCGCAACCGTTTCCGACGATCGATCGCTTTCCAGAAGCAAACGAGCCGACGACCATGCCTGCTCAGGGCGTGATGTTACGAACTCCAGCCGTCACAGCTTGGGAATCCTGTCGCCGCCACGGAAACCACCCCGACTCGCCGAGAGCGCGTTGTCTTCCGGCGAGAGCACGACAGGGGACAGCAGTCAGCAGAGCCAGAACTCCCAGAGATCGCAGAGATCCGTGGTCTACCTTCACGCTGCTACAGGTAGGCGCCTGGCGAGACTCGCGAAAGGCTCGTTGAAAAGGAGTTCTTAACGCGTTAAGCGCCACGAAAATCTTAAGCGCTTTCCCATAGAGTTTGTCTTTTGTAGCAAAGAAAAGTAGGAATACTTATGAATTGTTTGGCGTTGCAACGTTTGCGTTAATGACTTAGCATTGAATCGTAAACTCCGTGGAAAGGGAATCTCCAATGTTCTCGTGTTTCCAGTGGGTGAGATACCTGGCCCGAATGAGAGACGCAGAGCGGCGAGCAGGGAGGAACTGAATCGACCCCTACAATCGCACACGAGAACGGTATCGAGGAGCGTGAGCGTTCTCGCGCCCTGGAAGCCGAGACACTACAGGGAACCTTTTGAAATCAACTACGATCAGCAACTGCATCCGAAGTCAATGGCGACTATGAGACGCAGACAGAGAAGTCGTGAGACGCTGAGCCGCCGTGGGAAAGACCCGCGCCGAAGCAAAGACAATCTCTCGAAAACCGGTAAGCCGCGCTTGATTTTTCCGCTTTTCGATTCTGTCTCTTCCGCGATCCGCGAAGGAATTCCGACGGTTCAGCTGCCACGGAAAATGTTAAGCGTCCCGAGTACCTGACACTTGCGTTCTAACAAAGACAAATATGGGGAACAATGATTGATCGTTAACCCCTTGCCGTATTATTTACTTCTGCTACCAAGCTCGTGCGAAATGTTGCTACCAACAGTTTAGAAGAAACGCGAAGAAATTGTCCACTGCACTTTATGTAGAAATTTCCTTTCGAGACATCCATGCGCATTGAACAATATTCATGTTTATTAAACTAATCCCGAAATCTTCATCGCGAGTCAGGTAGTCTTCATTTAAAGTATCAGAAAAGTATCATGGTACTTCGCATTGTTTTAAATCGACGTCAATCGGATGTTATGTTGATCGTTTTCGAGGAATTCGGAAGAAACCGTTATCGGTATAATAGTAGTGAACGAGTTAAACTATTCACTGGTTCGATTGGTTTCGTTTGAAATAAGAAAGAACGTAGAAAAATAGTGAAAGATCGTCGACGCTCCTCGGGTTCCTTAACAGCGTGGCAGTTTTAGTTGTAAGCATTCGACGCACGTCGAACCTGAAACAGAGAACGTGACGTTTCCAGGCACAATCAATCGCAGCACGTTGAAATCGAAAGACAAGCAGAAGGTGGATAGAACCGTCTCCACGGAATCGTTGGCCACCAAGTCACGGAGCGTCAACTCGAAACCAGAACTAAGCAGGTCCACATCTGTTCCACGTGATCCGAACAAGAGCGCGGGATGGTTCAAGCTGAAGAGCAAGAAGTCCCGAGCCTGAGGGGGAGGCCATTGATCAATGCTAGTCTTGAGTTTCATTAAGTAATTCGTAATTGTTAAGAGTTTAACTGTAAACGTTTGCCGGCGATCCGGCGTCGTTCGCGGCGAGTAACCGTTAACGGAGCTATTATTACCATTTCTCTTTCTTTTTTTTTTTCTCTTTTTCTGTATTCCAATGTGCAATGCAAAGCGTCCAGGTGTGCGAAAGAATTAATTAATAATCTTATTAACCGAGGTTTTCACACAATGTTTTTCGAGAATTTTTAACGCGCGATTCTAACCGGGAGCAATGTAACGTGTGTTTCGATTGCGTCCGTGAACCGCTGAACCTTTCTTGTGTCCGACCGTTAACCAGTTAACTGTGTTCGACGACTATACGCGTCATCGCGAAGCTCGACGAGATACTAATTCTTTCGACGATGAATTCTTGATTTTTTTCTTTGATCTTTCTTTAAAATATACTCTGCGCGCATTCGTCCCGCGTTCGACGAGTACATTTTTCGATTTTATCGCGCGCAGAACCAGTGGTTTTTCCAACTGAACTCCACGGTTAACTGGCTAATCGGAAAAACGGATTACGACCACGTATACGCATTTGTAACGAAATGTAAAATCAACTGTACTGTATGCGAGAATGTTCTTTGTTTCTCTTTGATTAAAGTGATCCTTCCAGCAGGAGACAGGAAATACAATTGAATTCTGTGGAGAAATGTATCGTTACGATTGGATTTGTTGGAATTTCAATGAAATATATCAATTGTTTTACTTGAATCTTAACCCTTGAAGACAGGATCTCAAACCTTCAATGGAGCCTTCTCTCTACCAAATTTAGCCGATTAAATTTGTTGAGTGAGATGAGAACGCATTCGAGTTACACTCTGTTTGTTTTTTTCTTTCTCGTTACGAACATGTTCATTTGTCGTCTAATCGAGTTCGTGACTACATGATGCTAATCGATACTAAACAAGATATTAAAAAAAAAGGGGGAAAAAAAAGGTTGAAAAAAGATACATCCATGCATTCGTTCGTGTATCGAAAGAAACGTGAAGCGTGTGGTTTGCAAAAAACAGAGGAAATTACTTTATTTCACCGTGAATCAGAGTGCCATTTCCGTTCTATTAAGTGTACACACATTGTTCCAAGACAAATCAAAATTTCGAAACGTGCAAGGTATTTTAATCTACGAATGTAACAGGTAATGTGCATTAAGATAAGCTATAGCGTAATAGCGTGAAAATAAAAAGTTTTTTTGTTTGTTTTTTTTTCTTTTCAAATTGTGTTGCAACGATCACGTTGTACAAGTGGATAACTAGCGATTATGTGTAATTTTTAAATGTTTTATTGTGCATAGATCGACCTGATCTTACTTACATACACTAATTGTAAATATTTGTAATAATAATCCTTATTTCTAACTATCTTCACTTTGCTTTATTGTGTCTCCACTTAATCTCTTTTTTTTTCTCTTCGGTTATATCAGTAATCGCAAACCGCGTTTCTTCTCTGTTATGGTAAACGTTTATTTAATGAAAATACGATGTCGACACTGTCACCAACGAATAACGATTACTCAGAAGAACCACGAAATTCTATTTGTAATATATAGAATCATCTTTATGAGTCTATGGATTTTTTTGCAACGTGAATTGTCTGTTTGGTGCTACTTTGCGTTATATGTATATATGTGAACTATTACGGTTTGCATGTAAATATAATGGATATATTGACCATTTGTATTGATTCATTAATAAGTTTGTATTAACTATTAACATAGTTATTATTTCATCATATATGTAAGAGACGTGTTAAAATGCCTAAAGATGAAAGTATCAGAATAAACTATATTTTGTAACACAATAAATAATTTGAAATAAATAAATATGTAAGCACAGTGTACCTCATGTTACTCTGTGCTATGAACATAATGCAGAATATTTTCGACGCTAATAAAACATCGTAGTATTATAATTATATTCCGTTTATTTTGTAACAGCATGCAACTAGTGTTAACAAATAACATTAATTTGGGAATACCTTCCCTGTGTATTCATTGGATAACGTGTCTTTCCAGAACTGTGCATGTCTTTGTCTGATATATGTTAAATGTTGCTTTCTTATTTGATCAATTTTCTGATGTATCCTTGGGGAGGATTAATTCCAAACAGTTCAATCAACAAATTTATACTAAAATTGAAAGCTGATAGTATTCTCTTAAATCTGGATCATACATTTCATGGACTCACACTGTGTCAACCAACTTAATCTTAGTTTAAATATGATTTTATCTGGGAAATTTAAAGGTAATTTCAGTACTAACGATAGTTCAACATATACATATATGTCTTTATTATAGTCAATAAAGTATTAAATATAATTAAGATAATACAGTCTCCTCTACTTTATCACAACAACAAAGAATTGTTCCAACCAATACCAGTGTCATTCCAATATATGTATCTGGAAATAAAAGTGATTCAACATATAATCTTTATAACAAAATTATAATGGGTATCAGATGACATCAAACTATATGCACACTTTTGTGTATCTTTTCTTCGCCCAACATCCAGCCTGTTATTGCAGTTACTACAAAAGTAAGAGAATTGGTGACTGGAACAGCCAATGATAAATCTGTACCACCCAGCAGTAAAAAGTACAACACAGAACCAATTTGATTGATGACAAATGGTATAATGTACTAAAAATGTTAGAACAATATATAATTAAGTAAAAGCTAATGCATTAACATACAATGATAATGAAAAAATTAAGAAGACACCTTCAAATTCGTAAGTAGGAATGCAAGTTCTTTAAAAAACTGTTTGAACTTCGAAGATGCTTTCACATTCTCTAAACCTTCAGCTCCTTTCTTAATATATGGGTTGGTGGCACCCCATAAAAGTGCCACAAGAAAAAGATATGCAATTGAATCTAAAAAATAAAATAAAAATCCTGTATGAATCTTAAAACTTTGTCAATCTATTACGATTTAACTTTCTGATATCAAAAAGAACATTAAACATTGATATCACATTCTCTGAAATAAATACATCAGTATTAAATAAACAATTCATGTTTCTTTTTAAATATACAATTAAAACTTACCTATGGATACTGCCATTTTTGGTTAAGTGTTTATGTACCACAATTATTCACAAATGGAATTATTTACCTATATAAAGTAACACTTCTCTCAAGTTTCCATACAAAAGTAATTAAATAAAACACTAATAAGTTTTAAACTCAGATACTGTCACCGACAAAACGCTTCCTTCTTCATCACAAAACCATCTGTGACCATTATGACACAATTCCTTCAAATACACTTCAATCAGAATTGACACTTACCGCATTATATTCCCATAACAGTTAAATGGTAGTGTCACCTGGCGGTGAGATGTCTAAACTAAACACTAACCGCCACAGGTTTATACTTCAGGGGCAAGTTCACCTTTGAACCGTAGGTCGACATCAGCGAGAGTCTACCCTGCCTCCTGTCAGTAATGGTACCAAAATAAAAAAAAAGTCACACAACCAACAACAGATAATTTACATTGTCCACTTCATCATGCCTCTCGTGGTAGTCCATTCTACCGGAATAACTGTTGATACGAACGGTTCGTGCACTTGACCAACTAAGGTACCATTTCTCTATAAGTTTCAGCGTTTCGTCACGGATGGCGCTAGTCGTCTAACAGTTTCAGCGTTGCGCCACGGATGGCGCCACAATTAAACGTTGCCTTTTGAAAATTCAATTTAAAATTGAATATAACTCACCGTGTAGTTTTAACGAGTAATGTGCAGTGGTAGTGAGTAATATGCAATATTCGAATAAGAAGAAATACACTTATAGTTATTTTATTTTTACGATAAACGATCATGCAGCACAAACGTACCAGGGTGAACAAAGGAGACACCGCTTATGGCATATAAATTTGTTTATTATCATTATCTGTATAATATATTTGAAACAATATCATTCTACAACATTGCATAAAAATATACAAAGACATGACAAAATGTCTTGACTCTCGTTTGATAAAACATGTTCATGAATAATTTGATCGGCGTTGCACCGCCGTCAGTTCTAACGGAATTCAATCAATTGAAATAGGTCACTTTCGAAATTGCATCGTTTTGAACCGTCATTCTGCATTTCTCCCTTTCTCTCTCGCATTCTCTCAGCCTCCCATTCACTCTCACTCTCTCTCTCTCTCTCTCTTTCTATATTTTTCGTTTCTACCTCAGCATCTCCGCAAGCAACAGTTCGAACGAATCGATGAATACAGGTCGAAATGAAACGGAATCGCGGCGTGTCGTCGACGGGCCCCGTTCTCGCGTTCCTCGCGCGAACATCTTCCACGAAGATAAACGAAAAATGCTGATAGAAAAACGTTATTCCAAAGTCCTAATCCGATACACGTTGTCGTCGATTTTCCACTAAAATAAATCCCTCCGATTTCCTTTCGCTGTCCTCGAGGATCGCGCGCGATCGGTCGGCCCGCCCCCGACACGGACGAATGGCGTCTGCTTCCGGCCTCCGTGTTTACCTTCTTATGCAATGAAAGAATGCGCGATGTCCCGACACGCGAGGAAAAGAAAGAAAAAGGAACGCGTTACATTCTCTAATAAGGCGTACGCTTCCGCGTCTCTGGAGCCAGAGCCAGAGAGCCGCTCCAAGGACGAGGAGTCCGCGATAGGGGAAGAGGGAAACTCTCGAGGAGGAGGAATGGAAGAATGGGGAACGGGACGCGTGTAGAAATTCTCTTTTTCCCTTTTCTCGTTCTTCTGGAATGACCGCGTCGCTGCGAGGAGCGTCGAAGATGTCGCGCCGCTCGACACGCTCGAGGGGAAGAAGACGGAAAAGAAGAAAAAGGGAGAAGCAACGGTTAGGATCGGTGGACGAAGGATCTCCGATCTTCGAGCGCGTCGTTGAACGCGTCCGGAGAGTGGACAGAGCCGGAAACGAGGGAGACGAAAGAGAGGATAGACACCGGAAAAGAAACTGGAAGAACGATCGACAAAGAGGAATCCTGACGAACGAACCTGTGTGTGTGTGTGTGTTTGTGTGTGTGTGTGTGTATAGAAGGAAACGGTTTTCGGAACGACCAACGAAACGATTCGCGTGTGATCCGCGCGGTGGCCTCCGACGGGAATCGAAATCGGCGCGGATCGAGCAACACTCTCATCCGAACGCAATTACTATCTTTCTTTTGAGATCATTGGCCGAAGGATAACAATGATAATTAATTATAATATTAATAATGACAATAGTAATAAGTAATAATAATAATAATCATAATAATCATCGTCATTATTATCATCATCATATGACAATAATATTATAATAATAATAATAATAATAATAATAATATAATAATAGTGACTTAATAATAAAAATTAATAATAATCATAGTAGTAATAAAAATAACTATTCGTAAACTATCCTTTACCAACGGAGATATTTTACCCAATAGCTTATGTACATAAACTGCGCGTCCCTCCGTCTGTCCGTCTGTCCACCTCCATGTATTCTTTCGCGATATCTCTCTCTCTTCCGAACTGTTCTTTAATTATAATTCATTAATTATAATTCACTATCGAAACTTTCGTTCAACAACATAAATAATCGTAACGCAACACTATTCACCCAATTTACTTTCTCTCGCTCTCTTTCTCTCTCTGAAACATACAAAGATACATACACTTTCTCTCTCTCAAATGCGCATATTTACAATCAACGTATTCCTCGCACCTCGATTCAGCCACACTGAAGAACACTCTCTCGTTCTCTCCCTTACAGCCTGAAACATGCGCGCTCCGTCTCGATCATCCCCTACCTCTCCCGTCAGTGTCTCGTTCCCGCACGTTCATCCCGCCGAATGATCGGTGCCCCGTTCTCGCCCGCCGATCCGCCGTGAACAGAGCAAGAGACGTCGAGACGTTCGCTCCCGAAGGAACCGGCACGGATCCCCGAGCCGACTTTCAACGAGTCGAAGGGAACATCGGCGAGGATCGAAACGAGCCGGGACAACGCGCGCCGCCGTCCATTTCGATGGAATCTCCTCGGGACGCCAGGCGAACAACGGCGTTCCCCGTGCCCGTCGTTCGAGCCAGTTGCTAGGTCTACCGTTATCATTACAGCATTAACAATATATATATCACAATCGTTGAGAACGATAGCGCCGGGAGTGCATCGATCACGCGGCGATGGATCCGCGCGGCTGCGCGCCATCTCGTTCCTTCGGTTCCTTCATCCCCTTTCTAAAACTGGCTACTCGAGTCGCGAACGACGAATGGAAAGGAAAATAGGAGAATCGACGGGAATCTCGCTTCGAAGAATTTACTCTAGCTTTTCGTTTCGAGTACATCGAATACGCGAGGCGTGCCTATCGTAAGTTCACCGATTATCAACGAGAGCCTCTGTAAGATTCTTAACACTAGAACCAGCAGATGGATCGAAATCATCTGCTCTTATATTCTTTATCTCCAATTATTGAAAAGACAAGATGCTTCTTTAAGAGATTTCTGAAGTTCGTTCGGTAATAGACAAATTGGAATAGATCGAGTGTAATCTCGATAGATACCCTTGGAGATTCTGTAGGAAAATTTGAAGTCAGTTTTAGTGCTCGGTTGTTCTAGTGTTAATAGATAGTAGGATTTCCATGGAATTCCATGAAATGGATCTTACAAACGCAATTTCTCTTGGTTGTTTCTCGTTGTGCTTGCGAGAGGCACGCCAGATAGTTGTCGAAAAAAGTATCGACGTGTCGAGGAGTCGTCCGGTAAAAGAAATTCCAGCAAAGAAACTCGTTCTCCATTTATCCGTTAGCGAAACATAATCACGTGGAAACGAAACGGAGAAGCACAATTCAATCATGAAATTGGCGATGCAATTGCGAACTTCCGATGGAAGGGAAGATCCACCGTCACTGTCATCGATAGACCGCAGACGTTGCATTTATAAAATTCACCTACACGACGAGTACGATAAAGCAATACTGCCTTCGAGTTCGACGACGACGGAACTCGATCGCCCGAGCTCAATAGAGCCTAATCTCTAATTAGTTCATTCGTTCGTTCCTTCGTTTGTAAAACTCTCGGTACGAGGACTACGTTTCCCTTGAATTCTCGTGAGTGTAAATTGTTCTATAAAAATGTGAACTTGCTGAAACGTCCGCGGTCTACTTGCGCAGAGTGACGGTAGCAACGAAAAGAGAAAGGGAGAAAGAGAAAGAGAAAGAGAGAGAGTATAGCAGAGCAGTTTCACCCCCACCCAGTCGCTTCTTCCCCTGTCGCAACGGTAGACAGCTCGCTGGATCAGGAGGGAGGCTTCCATACCGACGTTCTCAGTCAAGAAACGAACCAAATCCAAGATGGCCTCCGTGAACGGCGCAAAACGTGTTCGTCACGGACTATATGTACGCTACGATCCTTTCGGATCGATTTCACGTCGAGAAGGGAGAGAAACGGCTTTCCTTTGCGTTCTCGATCTCTTCTCGAGCCACGATGCAAGAAGAAAACGCCATTTAGACTGCGTTCACCGATTCCCCGTGGCCCGTAAAAATGTCCGCCACGTGCCTCGCTCGCTTTTTCTTTTGACTACCCCGTCGCTAATAAATACTTGACCGTTTCACCACCCGCCTCATCATTTCCTTCGTGGCAACTACTGCTAGGACTTGTGGAGAATCATTCGCAAAAGGGCGAAGTGTCGGAAAGGACGTCACGTTCGTTACAAACGTGGATCCTTTTTAAAGGTTGAACATGAAAACTGGCAGACTGGTCTCTCGTTTCGATTCGCGAGCAACGAGCAACAGCGACGTTCGGCGAATTCATTTGGAAATCTTCGAGATTCAAGCTGCTAATATCAAATGAATCGGCAAACCCGGGTTAAACCGATCCCGATCCGAAGGGCGCTCGAACCGAGCGCCTCGTTAAGCCCGGTGATTTATTAATCCTACAGAATTCTGATACCGAATCATCGATTCTACCGGGAGTTCGAAGACCGGAATTCGAGCGCTAACGAGGACGCTAACCCCCGGCGCAACGAGGTTAGCCTGGCTACCAAAGATAACAACCGATACAAGTCGAAAATAGGAATTCCATCCGGATACCGAGGAGAGGTTTTTAATTTCGATTACAACCGGTGCATCGAATCATCCCGAGAATTAAAGTCAGCGTCCTGTATAAATAAATTTCTATCCCGGTTACAAGTTGAACCTCGAAATGAGATGCCCGACTGCTCTCCGCGTTCATCCGCGGAACCAGGGTTCTCGAGTTAACAAGAATCCTCGGGCAGCTCGCAGCCGCCTCGCTTTATCGCGCGAGCTGCGACAGTAAACCGGGGAACGTAAAAGTCCGGCGAGATCGGCCGACCCTCGTCACGATCGTAATTTCACGGGGAACGTCGAATTGACATTTTCGGAGTTTCCCAGCCCCGCGAGCACCGCCGCCGCCGCCGCCCCCGCCTCCCGCCGCGTAATCCTTATCTCTCATCGGTCCTGCTCTCGCTCCTATTCTCGGTCCGGTCTCTCCCTAACCGTGATATTGATCCTCCTCCCCTGTCCCCCGACGCGACGCGGCGTGGCGGCTACGCGTTAGGCTGCCGTTCGACCTAGTGTCAGGACGTCGCGCGGATGGAGATGCCACGAAATGATGCCTGCGGAACAAACATTGTTTTCTCGTTTTCCGCCCCTTCCGCTGATTCCTCGCTTCTCGTGGAAGATCGTTAACCCCTCGCTCTGCGAGCTTTCCGAGTAATTTTCTTCGTCGGGGTTCATCAGCTTTGATCATACCGGAAACAATGAGGGAAGAGTTTGATTTTTCTCGCGCTTCGAAGGTATTGTAGATGATAATTGAAACTCAAAATGATTCTAGATTTAAGTATCGAGTATGCATTCAGCCAAGTTATGTAATTTTTCATTCGACTTTTTCCGCTTTGACGTGTGCTAGGTGCATCTGCACTACGTTCGACGTGTATGCTAATTGAATGATACTATTATACGCGTCACGATGGATTTTTAAATGAAAATTCCATGGTTAACCGATTAGAGGATAGCAGAAAAAGAAATGTAATATCATGTTCGACGAGCGTGACTGTTTCTTTTTCTTTGATCGCGGATCCTTCGAGGGGCTTACAAGCTTCCCGATAATTCGACGAGCTTCCCGAACTTTCGCTTTTCCAAGAACTCGCCGGGAATTACGTCGCTAAAAATCGTTAAGGAGCACTCGGTTGTTGAACCACAGCTTCTAATCAACTTAAACGATCTTCTAATTTAACAAACTGCACTTTGCGTGCATTTTCGATTAGCTCCGAGCGAGCCGAGGGATATCCATGTTTAACAAATTGAATTTTAAATCAGGGCAAGGGGTTAATAATTCTGTTCGGTGAATTATTCAACGGCGAGAGGTGCAGCGGCCCACATCCGCGATTTGTTTTTCGCGTTTAACGGTCCGCGGTGATGCTCAACCGCGGGGAGCCCCGGCGTTCGGGTCACCGGTGACCCACGCGTTAACCTGCGCAACCCCGACACATGCAGGTTAATAGAGAGTTCGGTCGCGGGACCGAGGATTAGTTTCGAGCGCGGAGAATCCGCTTAGCAACAACGGCCTCGGAGGAATCGATAATGAGCGGAGGTTTTGTCGGGATCGACGTGCCAACGAACGGTTAAACTTTCCTCCGTGGTAAACAAAGCGCCGTGTAATCGCCGACGCAACCGCAGAAGACATCCGATACCCACGCGAACGGAAAAATCGAATCGGAGCAACGAAAAGCATCTTCCTCGAGTCGTTTTCGATCAGATCCATTTCCTTCGCGCCACTTTGTTCGTTTAATTTCTTTCTACTCGGTCGTGTTTTCGTTCGAACGATGGTACGGTTGCATTCGAGAATAATATAAGAACATTGTTGCCAGATCTTACGGTCTCACTTGTTAGATGATACCTCGAAACTGCAGATAAAGGGCCAATTGTGGAATTGCGAAAGAATTTCTCTAAAAACCTACACGTTTGTACGTGACGAGAAATGATGACAACGTTCGCTTCTCAAAGGACAATTCGGTTTTTCGAATGATTTGGATTTCCCGTTCGGATGTTTCCCCGAAGCAGTCTATTTTTACGTCGGCGAACCAGTTCCAAGGGAAGACTCCAACACCGATTGTTCCGCAGAGATTGACGGAGGGTTGAATTTTTCATCCGGCGGTCCTCTGTTCGAGGGAACCCGCTCGCCCGATCGCTGGATTCGACGGGAGCTTTCCGGGGGAAGTTGCGCAACCCCCGGCGCGCGGAGCGTTCGATCGAAGGAATCGAAGCGGCACGGTGGAAAGTTATTTACATATATATTAGAGGCGAAAAAGATAGAATGAATAAGTCAATTTCGGCTGGAATATTGCCGCGGCGCTAAACACTTTCGTTTATTTGGTAAATAAGGGACAGCCGGGGGTCGACGTCTCGACGGAAAAATACGCGGAAGCGTATCGTAGCGGAAAAACCTCGAACGTTCACTTTGAATGCCGGTCGACTCCCTTTCACCTAGCAGTACGTACACCTAAACAGTAACTAAACGATCTGAGTGCAGTAAAAATCAAGAAACATCCGAAATACGAATCATTCGAAGGACCGAATTCAGTAGAAACCGAGTTCAAATTCCAGCTGACGAGATCTTTTGTTAAAAACGAACAGCAAAATGTCGAAACATCGTCGGAGCGAAATAATTCTTTTCAGGGGTTGTACGCGAACGAGCGACGCGAGGGGAACGAGGGAAACGTGTCCAGGAGAATTCGCCGGGAATGAAAATGCCCGTCGCGTGTCCGTTACCTTCGCCGGTGGACGCGATTATTTTCAGCGCGTAAATAACCGATCGCCGGGATCCATTGAAACGCGGGGGCCATTCTGATTTGTTGCGGATTCGACGGGCGGCCGACAATTAGCGAAGCTACGGACCTCGGTAAATAGCGCGGGCAATTCGACGTTTACGGCCGGCCAGCGCGCGCGTTGTTTATTATCGCGCTGGCTGCAGGCGGAATTTCGCCGCGTTAAATAATATTTTCACCGCGCGCGGACGTTCCTTTCGCGTCCCTTTTATGTCCGACGCGAAAACGCACGAGCGGAGCGGCGCGCGTTGCGGCCCGTTGAACGGAGATTCAACCCCTCGGACGCGCGTCGAAGAGAGAACGGATGGATCGCCGCCGCACGGCCGGCGCTCGACGAAACCGGTATTCCACCGATTTCACGAACGCCGGGAATTCACATTGACCGGCGGATGCATTCCCGATGCTCGTTTTCACCCAACCGCCCACCGCGGATCGTATCGAACGATTGTTCCACCGGCGAGACGCGAATCCCCAGCGCGCGGCGATAATACGACAATCAGTAATTAAACAAACGAATTTTTGTAGGAACTCAACGCATTTTATTAATAACAGTTCGAGATTCAACATTGAACTTTTCCCTCCTTCGTGTCTCTCTGTTTCTCTCGCTCTACCTCTCGCTCTTTCAATCTTTCTCTCTTTCTCACTCTTTCTCTCCCTCACTTTCTCTCTCTCTCTCTCTCTCTCTCGTTTCGTTTCGTTTGTTCTTTTATCCTAACGCGAAATGCCCATGTAATATCATATATAAAGTTATAAATATTATAAATAATCGAGGTGCGTCCGTTCGAACCGTGGCGGCTCGACGAACCGACACACCAGGAGACCATTTTTTATTCTTTTCTTCGTTCATTCTTTTGTTCTTTTTTTTTTGTATTCTTTTCCTACTTTTCCCGTTTTGCGTCCAGTTTCATTGTATTTTATTGTTCGAGACCGACGTTCCTTTTTTTCCCCCCCTATCTAACCGTGATGATCGTGTTTCGCCGACAGCGCGAGAGAAAACAGCGCGCCTTGAAAGGCGTCCATCGTCCGCCATATTGTCGCTGCCTGCACGAGCCCAGCGAGCGTGCGCGCGTCTCGTTGCTCGGGAGTCGATTTTTGCCCTATTAATCGGTTGAACGTCGGTGATCGGTCACGATTGCGACTCGAGGCACTGCGATTACTTTCTCCGTGTTCTCTCTGTCCTTCTCCCCCTTATCTCTCTTCCTTTCACTCTTTCGCTCACTCTCCCGCTGTCTCTCCCTATCTCTTACCGCGTAGAAAAACAGAACGATCCACCGTGACGATCGACACCACCAGCAGCACGCTTGTTGCTCTCGTTTCGTGTTCCGTGTGTATGTGTACTTTTTACTTCTCAATGTTTTTCTTTTTTTTTCTTCGTTTTGTTCATTTGTTTCGTTGGTCCCTGATACTCTCTCCTCCGACAAACAATTTCTCGTCAATCTTCCCCTTTGTCACTTCCTCGTTCACACATCTTTCGCTCTCCCTTTCTCTCGTTCCCTATCATTCTTTCTCCGGTTACTTTCGCGTCTACTCGTCCGATACTTTCATCCGCGAAAATCGTTCGTTACGTGACAAAGAAACGAGAAGAAATCACTTCGGAAACCAAGAATACGTGAAGAAAACTAAAGGGCAACAACAAACGAAAAGGGAAACGGAACAACACACGGCGACCCCTCGTCTCTTCTCTTCGTCCTTGATCATTCTCTCTCTCTCTCTCTCTTTCAATTTTTGTTCCTGTACACGGTGCACTACGTTCAATCGACGCGAGAACTGGATCGATACACGCCTCCCAAAAGGTGACCGACGTTGCTCACAAGCTAGAATCACGCGAGAACAAAGAGAACTGTCAGCTCGCTTCATCTAATCTCCTCTAAGAAGATTTTTAATACATCGTAGCAGGGCCTCCATGTTCGCGGGATTCCCTGGGCACAAGGAAACCGCGGATATGGAATCTTACGCTAACGTCATCCTCCATCGTGAACTCCTCACTTCAACGCCTTTTGTTTCGGTTGCCATTCTTCGTGAGGCGCCTCGGTCGTCAACAAGAACTTGCCAGAACCGAGACGTCGAATGTCGCTGTTATTTATTTATTTATTACTCTTATTAATAATAAATACTCCATCGATTAATACTCGATCGAGTATCGCGAGTGGACGATTCGCATTGCCTCTGAGCAAATTTTAGTTTGTGTAGAGGTAGTCGACCATCTTTTTGGAAGCGTAGAGTAGCTGCATATCTCATAATTCTGCTCTATTTCACGCACACTTTCTCGCACACGGCTCTTACTCTTTCTCTCTCTCACTCTCTCTTTCTAGCAATCTCTCTTTCTCTCTCTCTCCCTCTCTCTCGCTCTCTCTCTCTCTCACACACACACACTGTGTCTCTCCCTCTTTTTTTGGTATTTTTTTTCTTCGTTTTTCATGTTTTAGATTATGTTTCGTGGCCCCAATATTTTACAAGACAATAATAAAACGCACCGCCCGATGTGAATTCAAGAAACAAGAAAGAAAAGAAACGAAACGATTAATTATACTCTCCTAATGTCGCGCGACACACCGCTGTTAGCCACGCCTCCCCGTCCCGCCACTCCCCCTGGCCCGCCCTGTAACTCCCACTCTCTCGCTTTCTCTTCCGCCGTCACCCTCCGTTTTCGAGCGCGAGTTAATTATCCTTAAATATACTTATGACAAGCGAAACTCCGAATCGGAATTGTTCGTGCACACTTTCGGCGAACGGTCAAGGATATCATTTTTCTATCTTTTAATCGTTTTCTTACGCTACTATCCTTCATTTCGTCACACGCCCCGCCCCCTTCCCCTACTGCGTGTCTCTGTACATTCGTTCGATCGGTCGTTCGACTGTCGCGGCCCCGTCAAACGTTCCCCCTCCGCTGTCTCCGCCACGCCCCATTCCAGCCACGCCCCTCATCCGCTTTTAGAAACGATATTTTTGATTAGACGAACCGTGGATTCCTCACTTCATTCCCTTCCTCTTCTTTTTTTCAGCTTTCTTTATCTATGGAATGTATCACTATTTGGAAGATTAGTCGCGGAGCCGACCGGCAACGACGAACCGCGTCCCTTTCACGTCACACGTCGTTCCTCACGCGAAATCTTGATCGAACGACAAGAACGAGTGATCGTTCAAGCTCGCCGCTGAGCCCCGTCCATCGTTTCCACCTCCCTCGGCGCGAGATCGTCAGCGCAAGCGCTCCGCCCTGGGGGCGTGCGCTTCGGCAACATGAAAGCTGGAGTGGGGAGAGACGACCTTGAACGACCAAACGACGTGGCGACTATAGAACAGTCTTCACCTTTCCCCGATGACTTGAAACGAAGATCGACGTCTTCCCTGACATTTCGCGCGGTAAACACCAGCTTAACGGTAAAGGAGATCGATTCGTCGCGCCGGAAACGGCGTCCACACCTGACCGTGATTATTTGTGTGCAAGTTCGCGCGACGCAGCACATCCCCGCGGAACTAAACTGAATAAATACGCTCGATCGGGGGAACATGTGCTCCGTCGCCTCTACACGACATCCACGTGTCCTCGCACTCACCCCCTCTATACTCGCTCGTCCATTCTCAATCCTCCCCTTTCCCGAACCTTATTCTCTGCACCTCTCTCTCTCTTTCTCTCTTTCTCTCGCGCTCTCTCTTTCTCTCCGCGATTCCCATTCGCTCGTCACGCGTATCGACCGTCTATCGTCAATTACTATTATCATTAATAATATTCACCTATACCATAGGGTCCTTAATCATATAATCGGCTAAACTTTGCGAGCTTATCGTCACGAAATTCCTCTCTCTAACTCGTGTATGCTTATGTACAGTCAAAGTATCCACCTTCTCTCTCCGTTTAACTCCGGGCATAGCAACGTTGACGCGTCCTCAGGAAGGGTTCTCTCTTGCACTCTCTCTCGCACACCCTCTCTCTCCCTCGTCCTCTCTCTCTCTTCCTCACTCTCTCTCCCACTCTCTCTCTCACTGTCACACTCCCGCTCTCACCCTCTCATTCACGCAGCAAACACGAACCCAACGCGAAGCGACCGATCGGATCGAGCCGAGGCCCGGCCAGGCCACGAGAAGAAGTCGATCGAATAATGTATCCTCATAATTGACTTTCTGTTTAATTGTAGAATAACGCCGTGTCGCGGCCGTCGTGAAATAACGCTACGCTCCCAGCCGTCTCGTCGCGACACCGTCGGATCGGAACACTGTCGTTCGAGCGCGGCGTGTCTGGAACGCGACCCCCCAAGTTTCGTCGCTCCATTCGTCGGGAGCTTGTTCGCAAGAGCGTCGCGCCGGGTCGCGTGAGAAATCAAGAGAACGGGTCTCCGCCGTCCCGCGGAGTGCCCGTCGAAGCCACCGAGCGCGCCGCCGGTGTCGTCGACGCGGGCACTCGTGTCGCGAGCGACCGGCCGGTCGACCGATCCTCCTCTCCCCGTTCTAGCTGGGGGAGGCGAAGGAAGACCGCGAAGGAAAGAAACGAGGGAACCGGAACGAGAAGAACCGAGGGCGAGAGAAAAAGAACTACTCGTACCGCGCCGCGGTCGTCGCCGCCGCCGCTGCCGGAAAGAAAAAGAAAACGGAACGCGAGCAGGGCTGTCCTCCCTCCCCGTCGAGTTCCGCCGCCTCTTGATTCGCCACGCGCTCGCGCGCGCTGTATCATCCTCCTCCTCGCCCCTGCCCGCCTGCGATCGTGTCCGATTATACCGTTAAGAGAATTCAATTGTTACCTAAAAAATGTGATTGCCTAGAAAGAAGAGGTCGCCAGCCGCGAAGCTTAGCTGCCGAAAATGCACTACTCGACGCGCGCGATCGTCGAACCGGGTGTTCCGCGCTTCTCTTCCTCCGACCACCCCCAAAACACACGGTCGGCCTTCGAGCGACGCGCGACGGACGAGACGACGACGGCGTGTTCAAACGGTGAACGATCGCCGAGGCGGAACTCGTTTCTCACGGGGTGGCTCGAGAGTTTTCTTTTGCTAGTCGATACTATATTACACGGGAAGCGCGCGGCCGGATCGCGCGAGCGTCACTCCGGCTCGACGGGCTCGCGCCGCGCGTCGAATCGGAAGCGTCGGGAAGGCGTTCCTCGGTTCGAGGCCCGTGATCGTCGCGGGGAAACGTGCTCTTATCTCGGTAAACAGCGGACCGCTTCGACACTAGAACGATCAGATGGAACTGTAAACTAGCTTCGGTCCTCTTTGCGACTCGCCGATGGAAGCGTTGAGTTCACGAAATTCCCTCCACCCTTTCGAGACGGCTTCTCAGTAGGCGAGTCGAAGTTGAAACTCGAAGCTTCCTCTATTAGAAGTACCGATCGAAAGTAACATCGCTAATGCTCATAACGGAACCTCGTTAAACTCCCGTTCCATTAAACTGCAAACGATACGATGCACGCGTGAGCCGTTTACAAAGCGATTCCAACTTCCCCACGCGTCGACCGCCGCGGTTCTCCATCTCTCGGAGGCGATCGCGGGAAGAAGACTCGCGCCGAATCGACACATTCGGTCGCGCAACTAAGATACCAAATCATCGGTAATCAATTCAAGCTTCTCGCGACGGTCGACGCGTTTGCCGAACGTAACAAGCATCCACCGACCGCCTCGAGAGGATCGGAACTCAACAGCTTCTACCGTTACGAGTGCCACCGGAAACGTAGAGAACGATGTTCGTATAATTTCTGTGAGAACCACGTGTCCTATAAATACTCGTTGATCCTAGTGTCAGAAGCGTCTCGCGTCGGATGTGCTTTCTCTAATTATTTCTACCAATCGCCGTGCTGCCTCCGTCGTCCCTGCTGTTTCCCGCTTCGCCCGCACGATCACGTTCCACGTCGCGTGTCGCCGTTCCCGAGGGACACGCGGGCAAGCGGATCGACGCGCGAATTGCGAAGGAATTCGGGGACGGTGCGCGGGAGGGGTGTGTCTGTTCGCATGGTCCCGCGCGTCCCCGCCGCAGACGCCGCCGCCGTCGCCGTCGCCGCCACCGCCACTGTCCCGACCGGCCCTGGTTAGATCCGATTTCCCGAATGGACCGCCCCACGTGGCGTGGCCTTACAGAATATCGAGGTTGAAGCTCGCCGTCGAGTCGAGCGAGTTCAGGAGCTCCTGGGCGCTGAAGTTCGACGTGTCACCGGTCGGCAGGTTCTCCAGGAACTCGAGGCTGAAGTCCGCCGCGGCCACCGACGGGTCCGTGGTGGTCGCCGGCGGTTGCGCGTGCTGTTGCTGCGGCAGGCTGCGCACACCCGGACTGCCCGCGCCGTATTGCTGGTGCGGGTGCAGCGGGGAACCTGGAAGACAAAGGGTTTTCCTCGGTTAGCGTCGGTTTCCTTCGTGCCACTCGATTCGTTGATCGGAGAGAGGTTAGTCTTGTGGGTCAAGTTCTCGATGTGCTCGAGTCTCTGATTTTGATGATTTTTGAAGATGTTGGGGATATGATCTTGAACAACTTGCGTTGTGTTATCAGAGGGCTTTAGTTTTTCTTGTGGTTCGTTTTATCGATAGTAGATGTAATTGACAGAAGATAGAGAATGTACGGATAAGTGAGAATACTGATCAAATTGGGTTTTAGGTGTAGCCTTAACTGGAGGAGATAATTATGAATGAATTTTTGAAAGTAAATCGAAAGTTGATCGCGAGTTGACTGACAGGGACTGTCATTGAATCTAGATTTATAACACTGATTTTTCTGTAAACGCTTTTCCCGTCGTGTCCCAGTTAAGAGGGATTAAGAGAAGTAATTAAATAGCAATGACGAAGTACGATTCCAACGATAGCGAAAGACGTTAACCATAATATTCCGCGATCTACCGGACGTTGGAAAGTAATTCGGATCCGCAATAAAACGTCCATAATAAACACGGTCTAATAATCGATTTGGAAACGTCGGATTTATTAATTCACGTCCGGACGGACGTTTACGCGCGCGTTTCGGCGCGCCTCTAATTTATCGGCCGCCGTTACGATATCGTGCACGAAATGGACATTAGTTACGTAAGCGTACGAAGATATCGCGTTATAAGCGAATAAACGATGTCACCGGGCATAAACGTATGAACTATAAAATTCGCAGAATGCCGGCGCGAGTAAGAGGGAAACGAGAAGGAATTTACGACGGTCTGAAGCCCCGATCGCCGGTCGACTAATTTGCTAATTTATTAGCGGAACCGCTCGATGAAACCGTGCTACACTGTGCATCCAGAAATATGAAACAACCGATCAATTTTTAAAATCGATCGATTCGTTGGAATAACTTCGATCAATAGCGACGTTTTGGGTCAGCGTTCCTACGGCTTCGTTTAATCGCCGAGCTTCCATCGGTTAATACCGTCACCGGATCTCTTTACCGGATGCAACAAATAACTCTGTCGACTTGTTCCAGAGATACTTCAAACATTCAAACCGGTATCGACTGTACATCCGTCAAAAGACTCTTTCCAACGGTTTGAAACGCAAAAACGAATATCTTTATATTACAAACAACTCCTGTTTCCAGTTAACGATATTTCTTCGTTCCAACTGCGTTAATTACTCTACTAATCCAGAAACAACGCAAAGAGTTACGGACGTGAAATTAATATAAACGTACAATACTTCGATGAATTCCCAAGCCAAACCACTCAACTCTCGAATATTTCGAATTTCCAGTGATGTAACACTTAATCAGCAGATCTGTTTCTCCTATTTTAATTCCGTTAGAGTTGACCACTTTGGCAAACGAGTGCCTCGTACAACGCGGAATCCCTCCGATCCGCCGCAACCGGACCGGAAGTGCCAACCGAACGGCCACGGGCCAAGACTCACCCGTGCCTGTACTGCTGACAGAGTTGACCGACGAGGACTGCGTCATTTGCATCTGCAGCGACATCTGATTATTACTCTGCTGCATCGCTAATGTCTGCTGCTGGTGTTGCTGCGACAGTAGCTGCTGCATCTGAGTGGTGTTGCCCATGCCGGAGCCAGCGATACCTCCGCTCTGGGAGCGAATCAACTGTTGATGCTGCATCTGTGCGGCGTTCATCTGCATTCCGCCTGTGCCGCCCATTCCGAATCCACCTGCAACACCGGCCGAAGCGGAACGGTTTCATTTCACTTAAATTCATCCCGGCCTGATTAGGATCGAGCGATCCTCCGCGCGAACGTTCAACGATCTCTTCAACGGCATTCCTGCTGCTTCCGTAGCGTGGTGTTAGAAGTTACTCGAAGTTGACTACTATTTATAAAGAAATGAAGAACACTCCATTGGGAGTGTTTTAGAAATGGCTTTGAATTTTTTTTTAATGATTCCCTGCTGAATACTCGCCAAAACTATGCGGTGAAACAGTTTTCTTAACACTAGAACTACCGAGCATTTAATACGATTAATATGCAATTCCTATAAAAATTGTAACAAAGATTCTTTTCAGTTTCTTCATTATAGTACTCAAATGAAACTATTTTCAAAATCATTTCGAATATTCAATGCTTCGAATCAATAGTTGCTAAACAAAAAAATCGAAACCAGTTTTGACTGGTACGGTAGTCCTAGTGTTAATTCCGCGGGAAATTAACAGTTAAGATTCTCCAGAGTAATTGCTCTACTATCTTCCTTACATCTCAGCCAACAAAATCTGATTCGATAGGACTCGTGGCAGTCAGTGTTAGTCAACGCGTTGAAAGTATTACAAGCATTACAACTCCTGAGAGCCGTTCCCACCTCCGCGGCGGTCCGCGGCGCTAGATCATCGGCGATCCAGGCGTCCGATCCTCCGAGCAGAAAAGTACTCGAAACGGACAACAGGTGTAGTCCGTAGTGGAAACGGGAAACGAAATTACGGGCAATTACGGGACAGAAATTCCTCGCGGCGGCGTTAACGCGGCAATAAGACGACACGGACGGAACGCGCGGCGGCCGTCGACAATGGCCGCGTGGCGCGCGGACTGTATCATTATCGCAATGTAGCGAAATTTAACGATCAGAGCCCCGCCCGTCGGGTGCACAATTACACGCACAACGCGAGGAGGCGCCGCGCGCGGAGCTGCGCAGGGGTCCCGGGGGCCGCCGCCGCCGCCGCTTACCTTGATGACCTTGCTGGTTGAATTGCGATCGCATCTGCGTCTGAAAGCCCTGCTGCTGCATCAGGACGTGTCGCCACTCCTGCTGGGCGCCGCGGCCGGCGATGCTATTCCCAAGGCCGTCGGGCGGGCCGACGCTGACGTTAGGCGGCCGTTGATTGTTGGTCCTAGGATAGCCGAGACGCTGGTGCATCTGGTGCATGCCGCCGATGGCGGCCATACCGCCGCCGCCCATGTACATGTTGCCACCGGCCGCGTGCAACGCCTGCTGCTGCTGCTGCGCCATTTGCGGCCTCATCATCGGACCTAGGGCGAGACGAGCCGGACCCGGCGATATTAATATTCCTTTTCGCGGAACTGCCGCGCCGGTTAATTACCGGTAATCCTCGCTGGATGGGTCTTTAGGCGGGACGACTTTTAACGCGTACTCTCTACGCGGCTAGGTGTGTACGCGGGTAGAGCAGCGTTTATCGCGATGTCTCGCGGCGACAATTTGTACGCTTATCGAGCGCGAACCGATGTAACGCGGTTAATGAGGCTCTGGTTGACGTTCCCGAGTCGAGCATGCTGGGCCAGGTGTGTCTCACCTGGTGGACGAGGTGTTTGGGATTGTTTTATTGGGCCAGGGACTCGAAGCGTTCTTGGGTTCAACTTTTAGCTACTGTGTGGCTTTTGTATGTTGACTTTTTCAACGGTGTCACGCTGTAGTGTTGTCTTTGTTGTCGATTGTGTACGTTGTTGATTAATGTAATTGAGTAGTGGGAGATTCTATTAGTCTGGAATCGCAGTGATATATTTATGATATGCAGACTGCGTCAAATCTTCGTAGAGGTAGCTTCGCTAGTCCCGCGGTAGCTAATGGTAACGATTGTTCCTTTGAGAGGTGTGAATGAATTACTGAGAGACAGTTGGAAATAGATTCTCGATTTCTGAGGAAAATGCGGTGAGAGATTACACTAGATTCAACTATAGAACATTGTCTTCATTCTACTTGAAGCGGAAGTTTCATTCGAAGATAATACATAGATAATAGCGAAATAGTTACGTGCTTCGATCCGTGGGTAACGAACAACATTGATTGTTGTCAAATTAGTCTAGAAATCTTCATCGTGATCACTCGTCATTGTGCGGCAAGGGGTTAAAATCAAAGGCACGCCGTCTGAAAGACGTCATCCGATCGTTCGCGTTTCATTCGAACGATCCAGATTTTTCGATCGCATAGAACCTCATGAAAGTAACTCCGACCACACCGACGCAGAAGCCTCGCGTCGTGTGTAAGCGTGTAACGATATTTACGAGCCTCCTCCCCTTCCACCCTTTCTCCTGTCCATCGTGCGCGTCCCGGTTTCGCATTCTTTCGTTCCGATCTAGAGCGGATCCGGCGAGAGATCGGGTTCATTTCCCTCGGATATGTAACTCGTCCGGTATCGGCGATTAAGAACCGTGTAAACATTCGAGCGGACTCGGGCACCGATGTTTTTCACGATTATAAAACGCCGGAGTTCCTTTTGCTCCCGTTCGGACCCGACGCGGCTCGGTTCGCCCGTATAATCGGGGTAATCCGATAATCACGGTTATCCTCGCGAAATACGCGCGTCCTTTTTCCTGCGCGATCCGCGCAAACACGTTCATTAGGGGACGACGTGCAAACGAACGCTTTGAATAGTGGAATTGGAATAAGCGATATTCCTGTTCTTCGCGTTTCGATATTACGAGCCTCTCGCGGGCCTTTATTAACTTCGGTTCTAGAGTATTTTCGAATTTCAGTGCCCCGCTTCTGTACGCGTTTATCAGACTGTTCCACTTTCTTCCCCTTTATTAAGTGTGTAATAGACATACAAGATTTTACGGTTCACGTTATGCAATTTATTATCGACTCTGATGCAGCGACTTCTGTTTTACTGGAAATTTAACGGTGCCATCTTCGGAAGTTCTATTTAAAGCCTGTCCTCGAAGAAGTCTATTAAAAGATTGTCCTCGGAGCGTAAAAGAAACTTATTACAATCTGACAGTTTCATCGAATTCTACTTCCCATCTTGTGTAGTTAATCACTTAGCAACCGATCGTGTATCGAAGATGGAAATATTAAAAGGGAATCGATATTCTTCAGTCGATAGTTTCGAAATATTGTCTTTAATTTCTCGTTACAGAATTGCAGTTTTCAAGGTAATGCATGAAAATGTAGAAAATCAGCTCGAACGAGTCAAATTTACGAAGTTTCCCGGGGAAAGGTGCCGAAGGATACTTTCGAAATCGAAATTGTCTTCCGCGATTCCATTTTTGATTAGCTCAAGTGCCTATTATCCCGAGTATCGTTTACCGATCGCCAGCTGCCGAAGGAAAGTCCGGGAAATCGGAGCAGCTATCGACAGACCGTGGAAACGTACGTTCCCCGATGGTGGACGAAAGAATCGATAGCACCGCGTCGGATTCTCATTAGCCGGAGTGCCTCCCGAGTTCGGTTAGCGCATATGAAAGTGACGGACCATCGGCGTTTCTAGCGCGGCGAGTGGAACAGTCGAACGGATCGCGGTTGATTTCCGCTTTTCGACGGAGCGAGTTAGCCCGTTTCGTTCTTTGCACCCGAATATCTGACTGCCTTGCTCCCAGCTGGAGTCTATTAACGACTGTGCAAATTATGTCCCGAATAATAAGGAAACTTCGACGACCTTTCGCTCGCAATTGTTTTCTCGAATTTCTCGAAAGGTTCAACGACGAGAGGGTGAAATCTGTCGATCGAGACGCGAAATGGTAATAGGAAGTTGTGATGATCAATTATGAAAAAATTATCTTGCTATCAAAGTTCGCGATGAAGGGTTAAAGGAGACTGGTTGGATCGATTGTCGATCGTGGTACCGACCTGAAGGTGGCATCGGTTGTTGCGTAACCCTGCGCATAGGCCCGGTATTGGGAAACCTCGCCTGCTGACCCATGCCGATACCATGCATCATTTGGGCCTGCGCCGCTGCTTTGTATTCCGGCGGCGGCGGTCTCACGCCTCCCATTCCGCCGGCCATGTGCTGTTGCTGTTGCATCACCTGGAAAAAGGGAAACAATGCATCTCGATTACGTGGAGTCCACTGTGTCAACTTTATTCTTTAATTTCTTGCGCTGGAAAAACGTTTCTCTTCCAAAATTGCCGACGACATGTAATAAACATCAACAGTCTGGTTGCATTAGACGTACATTGCATTCGAAACACAGGTTCTTTTCGTAAGAAAATATAAATAAGGATGTGTGAGTATGTGTGTGTGTGTGCGTTGTGTGTTCGAGGAGGGAGACTGCGATGCTCTCGAACGAACGAGAAAGAAAGGAAGATGCAAGAGCGTTTGTGCTGACGACAAAGTAAATTATTATTGACGAAATAGATCTTTATATTTTGAAACGTATCACTGTAGTGATTAATAAAAGATTAGCGTACTTATCCGCGTACAATGGGTAAAAGCGAAATTCTTCGCAGTTTTGTCAGGTCTCTGAATCAAATTCCAGCGCAAGAGGTTAACCTTTTGCAACGTAAAGTTCAATTTTATTGTAGTTAAGAATTTTCCTATTTCTACTGTGATTACTAACAATACCGTAATTACATTATACATTGCTAGAACTTCAATGCTTCCTGAGTACTAACTAATGATTGAACTACATACGAGCGTACGATTAAATAACGTCGAGGCAAGTTTCACCACGGGAAACCAAGAATACCTCGGACTGCAAAGGGTTGAACGGCTGGGATAGCCGAAGCAACGTATAAAACATTCACTCCGCCTTACCCTAGTTTCGCGACACGCAGACTAAGCTTTTTAATGGTTCGCCAGCCGAACGGGATCTCACCGATTCCGAGCAAATCGGTACATAAGTGGGGAACTTTCACTTCCCTTAGCAACGAGTTACTTCAAATTGTTTGCAATTGAGACTGATCATGAACTAAACTGCGAAAGGTTTGCACGCCGGCACAGTCGAACCTCGATAACTCGATTCCCGATAATACGATGGTCTACAACTTGAAATCCTCTGTAATCCGCCAATCACTCGCGATCGGTATATATTTCACCTGTACAATTTTAAATCCAAAGGAAACCAACCTCCACGAAGTAACACTTCCATCCGTGCATCATCCAAAACCTAGGAAAACCACCATGGATCAAATTTTCGTTTGCCAAACGATTCGCTGGTCGATCGCGGCGTGTCGAACAACCGAACACGGTATTCCCGATCGACACGGCATCGCCTAATCACGGAGACCGGTTTCCCTGTCCAATCACCGCGCGAATAAGCGCAGTTTTATCGCGCGGCGTAACCAGACCTCGATCGATTCCCGGCGAGAATCCAGGAATTTGATCACGTCTCGGGGTACGTGATCAAAAGGAGTATCCTTTCGCTCTCTAGCCGGCTATCAATGGGAAAAACGGCGCCGCGAAATTGCTACGTGTCGGTGCCGAGGATGGTCAGTTTCCTCCGTTCACCGCGGCGCGGGAGCAACAGGGCGACGGCGCGGGCGGTGGCGTTCGCCTAATCGCAGGTTGCGGCCTCGTACTCCTTGAGAATGGAAAAACACCTCGCTGCTCTCTCCCCTGGCCGATCTTTCTCGCATCTTTCGATCGGTCCGCGCGGCTGTGTCAACGTTTTCTTTCCTTCTTTTAACCCTTTGCACTCGGAAGGCTAGATGATTTGATACAAAATTATAAACCTTGTATATTGCATCAATACGTAAAACGTTGAAAGAAAATAGCTTTATACCTAATTCATGTATGATTTCTCGTTAAATCTATTTTACAGAACCTTGTCTACATCTAATTGGAAAGAATAGAATACTTCAAGTGAAAAACTTTCGAGTGCAAAGCACTCCAGATGGTTTTGTAATTTATCAGCAACTGCCGCTAGTTTTTATGGTATCTTTACTAGAAGTTAAGAATGCTGTAACATCCCTTCGATCTTTCATTTTCCTTCTCAGTAGAGAATTTGGATGCGTGGAAAATCGAACAATTTTAGGGTAGTTCCTTTGATTCGTTGAAATATTTGATATTATAACTGGTGCAATATTGGAGCCTACAGAGTGCAAAGGGCTATTACAATTTTTATAAACATTACATATCAATCGTATTAAGCTCGGTAGTTCTAAACATCGACAGTAGCCAAAGGATTAATCATTCAAAATTCACATTATCACGTTATTGAAGCGACTCGAAATTCGTTAGTTTTTTTATCGTCGATGAGAGTTCGGTATCCTATCGATATCTCGCGGCGAGAGAAGGGGGAGAGTGAGAGGCCCGGAGAAAATGCGAGAGAAGCGGTGAAGGTATCCGCTGGCAACGGGGAAAACGTTCGGCCGGCGTCCCGCTCGCTTTCCGTCGCCGTTGCCTTCATTGTCGTCGCGTTCCGCGGGCTTTCGTCGCGGCCGCGTAACACCAGGAAGTGGAAATGCAATACGCCGCGCGAGTAGGTGGCACGCGGGAGGAGAGGGAGGAGAGGGAGGAGAGGCAGCGCGAGGGAAGGCTTGTGCAACGCGCGGCGACGAGCTCTCGAAAACTTCCGCGGTCGACGGCAATGCCGGCCGCGAGACGAGTCATCGATGCATACCGTGACCAACGTCGCCGATTATTCCTTCGGAATCTGCCGGCCGGCTCTCTCGCGGCTTTCTAAACTCGCTCGCTATCATTGTCCGCGACTCGCCGACCGAATCCTGCTGTTACAGGCGAAACGCGTCGATGGAAAGGCTGGATGCGAGCGTTGATCTAACGCGAAGTCGCATTTTATGTTGCGTACTTGGCTAAACTGCGGCTCTGCTGCGTTTTCGATGCTGGGAATTCGTTTCTAGGTAGAGGTCGAGGTAGAATTAACCCTTTGCACTCGAAAGGTGCCTCTCAGTCACCTCTAGATTGGTGCATCAAAATTATAAAATTTCGTATTTAACATTAAATCTTGAGTGATCTGTCGATGCGTGAAATGTGGAAATAAAATACCCTTGTTCCCCTTATTTTGTGAATAGATTCCTATTAAATTAGTTTAAAGAAATGTCATCTATGTCTCTATGAAATAAATTGAATATTTCTAGTGACGAATTTTTCGAGTGCAAAGGGTTAACATACAGACGTTTTTTTAATGCTAATACATGATACATCGAAATTCTGAGTTTAGGATTTGTTTCGCAGCAATTTCCAGTGTATTGTTAATTGTTTAACATTGTTTTCCTGGGTTTCAATGGTGGATGTATTGATCATCGTTGTGCAAGATTTCTTATTTCAGTATCCATTTTTCGGTGCCATTTGTGAAATAGATTTCAACGGTATTTCGGGGAACGAGATATGAAACATTACTTGCGGGATGATTAAATATCGAGGTGGTATTTTATATTTGACTGAAATTGTATTTCTGATACGTTCGAATGCGATCGATCGATGGTAATAGGCGTACGTACTGGAAACCGACGTATTGAATTTGAATGGGCGCGTGGATCGGGTCGACGAATCGATGCCGAAGTTAAAATTCATCGATCGACCGATCGGAGAATTGTTTCTCGATGCGCGGCTGTTGTTTTCCTGTACGGAACGCGCGTTTCACCGAGGGAGGACGGGAAAGACGAAAAAAAAGAGAAACGAGGAGTGGAAGGTCGACGGTGACGAGGGATGACTAACCAATTGCGCGAAACCTACAATTAGTAACTGGAGCACGCTCAGCTTCGATACCTTAACGTTGTTAGCGCAATGGTTGTATGATAACTGAGTCATTCGTTAATAAATCGTGGTACAACGTGGTCGCGACGGGACGACGATAATGTCGATACGTTCAACGAGCTCGATATCGATCTTTGTCTGACCAATGCTCCGCCATTTTGTTGTCCTGGAAGCAGTCGGTACGTGGGAACGTTCTTGTCGGTTTGAATTAGTTTCTCGGGTCATTAGAGTTAATTTGTGGGATTTTTTGAGTTAACTTTTGGGATTCTGAGAATTTCTTAGATTTCTAGGACTAAGTTTTAGGATCTTTAAAATTAATTTCTAGGATTTTTGGAATTAACTTCCGGGGATTTCTAGGAATAATCTGTGAGATTCTTAGAATCAATTTCTAGGATCTTTGAGATTCATTTCTGAGATTTCTAGAATTAATTTCTGAGATCTTTAGGATTAAGCTGTAGGGTCCTCAGAATTAAGTTCTACAATTTTTAGAATTGATATTTTACAGACTTTCAGAATCTTCAATTATTTGGCTCCCGAAATAGAAAACTTCACAGGAATGTTGGAACATTCAATGGAGGAATCGACTGCATACTTCCTGAGAATTATATTCTCTCCTCTGAATTACTGAAACCTGCCGCGTACAGTCGACACGGATTGCCTTTATTTCGCCGATAATTCTTTACCTCGGTCTCGTCAGCTCAGGAACAGATTCACCGAGGACGGTTCGAATGGGCAATATTTCCTTCGAACGGAGCGGAGGAAATAACACGAGCCGGTGTATTGTTGCGTTTATGATAGGCGAAACCGTGCGACGTCCCATCGTTGGTTATTGTTGTAAATTAAACAGGAAGCGCGCGGCTCGTACGACTCGAATGATTCATACCCGGCATCGGGGCGTTTTCTAAATTCCCGGCGCATTCTGTTCGAAGAATGTTCAGCGACGCGGCCGCCGCTTATGAACTATAAATATGGGAGGATGCAACGGGAACACGCCGGCAGGCGCAGCGCGGACGACCGCTGTACAAACGATTAATCTTCTTTAATAAAATTGACCTGAAAATAACGTGGCCTCTTATGAAATCATCTTCCACCGCGCGTTGATTTCTCATCAACCACACGCGAAAGAATATTAACGAACGTATTAATAGAATCTATTCATTGAACCCCCGTTTCCTTCGGGGAATTCGCAGAGCAAATTGATAGAACGATTAATCGAACAAACGATCTCTGTTTCAATCTAGCTTCTATAAATTTATCGAAATTGATATTGCAATGAATTCGTTAACAATATATTTATTCATTGATAGTGTAAAAGAAATCGAGGTGAATCGAATTGAAATAATCCAATCCACATTTCTCAATGATATTTCTCCTTTCCATCAAAGAATTCCGAAATTCTTCTATGTTTTCAGGAAACTAACGAAACTGACTGTCTTGAGGAAAAGTGTAACGATTTCTCGACAGTTTTCCAGCGACGTTCGCAGCGCGAAAGGCGGATCGTTCGCGGCGATTCGTGGAAAAGGTGGCTTCGGTGTCAGTAATTGGGGCTCGCGGACACAGTTTCTTCGGATGCAAATCGGGAATGCATAAAAGATGAAGAATACCGGTGCCGGACAAGATGTAAATGACTGCATGCAAATGTCCGGCTGATTGCAAAGTTGCCAGGCGTCGCATTATACCCGGAGCAATCTGGAACGGCGCTCGGCGATACGAGGCGACGCCACGGGACAAAGGGCAACGAGTTTACGCGTCGATGAAAATTGCTAGCCCTAAACGGTGTCAGCCGACGCGGCGAAAAAAAGGGGCGGAGATAATGTGTGGGCGCACGCACGCGTCTGCGTCGGAAACAATGTGGGCGCCGGGGGAGAAGGACGAGAAACGTGTGCACGAAAATAATCGGGTTGCAAACGAGAGAACATCGGTGTCTGCGACGAAAAGAAGCGAAGAGAAAAATTGAAAATTTGTGAAAGATCTCTCATTAAAACATACTCTACGTGCATTCGTCCTGCGCGGAATGAGAGATTTTTCCAACTAAATTCCACAGTCAACTGGTTAAACAGTAAACACCCTAACCGACACGAAATAAACTTCAGAACTTCCCGCATCAGACGGAATAACGGCAGAAATCCTGCTCGCGATGCCAAAGGGTGAAACCCGGTGGGTCGCCGCGCGCAAAAACAAAGTGGGTAAGGGGCCAGCTCCGCGGAGGCATTATTCGTCGTCGCGTCATCCGGCGGAAGTGCACGCGAGCGCGGATTTCCCGGTTACAAGAAAAACTTTCCATTCATTGTTCCGGCGCGGCGCCGGCTGGAAGGAGCTCGCGTCCTGTTTGCGCCGGATTCTTTCGGCACACGGCGGAACAGAAGTTGCAAAGGAGCCGCGCGCGATACCTGTTGCACGCCGGTCCGCGGTGGGAGGGCGCGAGTCGGCGGCCGCGCGGCGCGGCCCGACGGAAAAGAGAGCGCGACGGACGCGGTGCTTAATGTTTCGGATAATACGTCGGACGGCGATATCGCGATCGCCCTTTCTGCCGTTTGATAATCGGCAGATAGGCGGCCGGCGAAGTTTCCCGGAATGCGGGGCCGTTTACGCGCGTCTCGGCTCCAACGAAGCGAGAACGAGTCCCGATCAATTCGTCCCGCAGACTCCGTCGTCTTACCGACCAAACGAATCGTGTAATCGTTACATCGCGGGTATGGGGGGCAGGGGGGACCTCGGTGGTCTTTGAAACCGTTAAATCGTGAAACGAGACGTTGCCGAGTCGGCGATGTCGTCGGTTTCTGGGGGGCCTCGCTGGGATGGCTGTTAGCGACAAGATGGCCGGCGTGACAGTTTTCCGCGTTCGAGGAGACGTTCCGTTTAGGTTTATTTGAAATGAAATTCTTAGTTTTGGATTGTTTCTTTTGATTGGACTATTTGTGTTTTTAATCTGTTCCGTGTTTAAACCTTTGTGACAATCGAAGGGTTGAGTTAAGGATTTCTGCTTTTGAGTTTTGACACCTTTAACTGAACAATTTCTAATTTTTTCTTATTTAATGTGTTAATATTGAGGTGTGTTAGTTTCTTTGTGAACTGGAGAGCAAGGAATTGAATGATCTAGGTCTTTTAAAGGTCAAAATAGGTACAGAAGGTATTCGAGAATGTTAAAAATCAGTGGAAGAGGTTCCTTAGAAACCTGCCTTATCGATTCGATAACGGAGTTATTGTAATAACGCGTTTAATCGAACATTCCGATCGACATAAAAACCAAGGTCGCTAAAAAGTCAGCGAAGAAGCACCATTCGCGCGGCTTCCGGCGAACGTTCCGACCGCGAACGCGGTAATCGCTCGGATTAAGCGCGTCCTACTGTTTCCCGGTATCGGTTAAGTACCATTTCTATCGGCAGTAGATAACGACCGTTCGCTGCTATTAGGTAATTGAACCATAAACCGAGCGTGTTCGCGCGTTGCGCCGTGGAAAGATGAACGTGGTTGCGCGGCTGGGATCGATATCGGGGGTGGTTTACTATAACGCTATATATTGCTATATATATATATATAGTCAACGCATCACTAGCAGAATGGGAATATTTCTCGTATCTCTGAGAATGAGTTGCTTTTCACCTTCTTTCTTAATTGTAACATCAATATCTAATTAATCTAAAAACATCCCACAAAATCTCTCGAACGCAAACATATTAGACTGTTATTCCTGTCCACCAATTTAACCAGTTAACTGTGGAATTTAGTTGGAAAAATCTCTCATTCTGCGCGCAATAAAATCGAAAAATGGAGCGTGTACTCGTTGAAGGACGAATGCACGTGGAGTATATTTTAATGAAAGATCGAAGCGAAACAAAGAACAATTACATGTTTACGTGAGAAAATAAAGAATTCATCGCTGAAAGAAGTAGTATCATGTGAAGCTTTATGACGTGTATACTCGTCGAACACAGTTAACCGGTTAAATGAAGGAACAAAGAAAGAAATAAGAAAGCCAGACGTACCTGCTGGGCGCGCATCAGTTGCTGCTGCTGGATGATCTTCGCGTGCTGATGTTGGTCCACTTGATTCGGCGGCACTTGCTGAGGATGGCTGCGTGCGCCGGCCGCCCCCGCAGGCTGGGGGACACCGCCCGCCGCCGCCGCTGCTCGTTGCCTCAGACTCTGTTGAGTGAAGTTGATGGTCTGGGACTGGGAGACCGAGCAATAGGTGTCGGTCTGGCCACCTGGTCCGGACTGGTTCGGCGTCTGCTGCTGGGTGAAGTACATGCCCTGCTGAGCCGCCACGGACACCTTCAGGTCTCCCGTTAGCTGCATATGCTGGCCCGCGGACACCTGTCAACGAGAACGGAGATGATTAATTGAGGTCGCCGAACGAACAGGATTTATAGGTTTATAAGTTACGCGAGATCGTCGGAGGAAATGAAGTTGACGGTAAAGTTTCACGTCGTTTGTCAAGCGTCTCTTTAGAAAATAATACAACTCCGTCATTCGAATCTCTTACCAAAAATACATAGATACATTCTTGATCTAATTATGAAGAGACATCTGGGATTCTTAACACCAGAACTACGTACCAGTCAAAATGACTGAAACATCTGAAATGATCTTGGAAATAGCTTCACTTGAACACTATAATGAATGTTCAAAGAAACCGAAAATAATTTATGGTTACAATTTTTATAATTTATTTGTTTTCTAGTGTTAAGGTATTTATCGTGTCACTGGATTTTTTCATATTTTCACATACGCTGAGTGTTGTTACTATACGCTGTGACCGATACATCATCGTTAATTATTGAGAAAGAAAAATTCGTATCCTATGTCTACGTTTACCCTACAATATAATCACTGGTAGCAGAAGATTAATATCTAATTAGAATTCAAAGTAATATTCGAAATCTCCACGAGTCTCAACTTATTGTATGTCAAGGGGTTAAAAAGGTTCAACGAGTGTTTCGATCATGTCGAACCGTCAGGAACGAACCGAGGGGACGGACGATCACGAGTATCTACACCGTACGAGGCGTACCGGCGCGGAGGGAATAAATTATGTCCTATTGCGGCGATCGTCGATCTACCGATCTACGTTCGCAGCATCGTATTCCGCACCCCCTGCGCCGGGCGCAGCCAACTGCCGCGCACGTTCGGCGTTCACGTTGCCGCCAATTGTCCGGCGTCCCCCGCGGCCCGGCGCGATATGATTCGCTCTGTTACGTATGATCCACGGCCGATGGTAGATCGGATCAGGCCGGGCGGCGCGCTTTTCATCGTGCGCCGCGCACCGGAACAACGCCGGCTCGCCGCGGGCGGCCTGGAATTCGGTTTCTCGCAAAAAATCGGCGGACAAGTGGCGACCATTGTCCTGTCGCCGCTCGTATCCTGCGCGACGATACAAAATGGCTACCGTTCGCCGATATCTCATGCGCCGAAACGATGGCGGGGGGCCGAAGGGCGGAAGGCACGACCTGCACGGTGCCCTGTACGGCTTCGCCGACCCTTGACCCTGGCAATTGAGCCGCGGTAATCTAGTCGGAGCTTCCGACTACCTTCGAACTCGCGACCCCTGCGCTCGCATTTGCAAGGCTGTTCCGGAATTTGTAATTTTGCGTCGTTCGCTTCGATCGTCCTCTAAATGCTCGGAGTATTTCTGAGGTGGAATCGGTGTGATTGATGTAGAAGGAATAAGAATGTGTAATCAGTTTCAAACTGTGATCGTAGTGAGTAAGGACAGATTGTCGGGACTGTGAAGCTTGACGTTTCAAATGAGACTTTATTCCAAGCCTAATCATTCCTTCCTCGAATACGATCATCGTGACTACCTTACCGTTAGTAATTCCTTCCAAGAAACGGAAGAAACCTTAGCATACTCTACATTCGCTCTGAATCACGGTAAGGAAGGACAAGAATATTCGAATCGCCACTGGTAAGTCGATTTTTTGATATTTCTGTCAATTCGCAGAGCCTACATTCCCTGATCCAATCACTAAACCAATTTTCAAAAGCTATATATCAAAGGACATCAACCCTTCGCGGATGTCGACATTTCGTCATGAAATTTTCATGTTTCCAGCACTGAGCGTGAACAAATGATCGAATTACTAAAACAGTAAGAGATCAACACGTAGTTTCTGTTTTTCCTATCATATAGCTTCATCTGCCGAAGGTTTTGTACATTTAAAAGAACCTTCGTCCGCAAAGGGTTAATTTCCGCGATGTTTCTTTCCATCGACTCGTTTGCTCTTCAATTCTCCGTTCATTGTATTCGATTAATCGCGAATCTACCGCGATATTACATAGGGGCTCGTCCTCTGGCAACGTTCGCGACGATCGGCCGCCGGTATTGTTTACAGCGTAATTCGTAGCCGACGAATCGCCGCGAGCAGACGCAGATTACCATCGAGTCACCGCCGAGACAAAGACCGTCCCGTTCACGAGGGCAAAGTGAATTTCTATCGCGGACCGTCGAATATTAAGAGCCCCTCCGCGTCGCCGCGTCGTTCCTCCTCGGCCTCGGACCACTTATTGGCCGTCTCCGGCAGTCCTTTGTTCGTGCGCAGCCGTATGGAGATTGCCGATCCTCCGGTGCACCTCGTCACCGCGTTATTACGGCGCACGACTTATGACCGGCGTCGGCGCTCTAAGTGTCACAAGGTCCCGCGAGCGAGCGCGTCGGCCACGCATAATCGAGCCAAGCCTCGATCGTCCCCTATAGATACGAAATTTTCAGTGCGTTCGGTTCTAAATATATCGGCGGACGGTCTCCTCTTCGAATATCAATGACGCAGCCTAGAGACTCGCGATACGCCTCGAGTTTACGACTATTCTTCTTCGGATTCGCAACGGAGTACGCATCCTTCTCTCGTTCTCTGTTCTTCGCTCTCGAAATAATACGCTGCGAACGGTGCTTCGCGATCGACCCCTCGCTCGAAACTTCCCGATTATCGATACAATAAAATATATAAACTCAATGGAATATTCGAGATTCTCTAATGAGGCGTAGACGATGTTCCTTGAAAGTAATTAATGAGAATATATATGCATATTGATTGCACGCTTAACCCTTTGCACTCGAAAGCTTCTGCCTGGAAATACTCAACACTTCCCAACGAGATATAGTCGACATCGTTTGGAACTAATTCAACGATAATTCACAGATAAATTAAGCAATAAAGCTATTTTATCTAGATATTTCACATGTCAAATCGAATGACTCAGAGTCACCTCTCGAATGCAAAGGGTTAACACTAGAACTTGTCTCGTTATTGATATCTCGAAGCATCCGATATTCGAAATGGTCTGGAAAGTAGATCAAATCAAGTCCGCTCGGAATCTCAATAAATCCAACTATACCCTCCAACAATCTCTATGCATCTCACCCTTCGTCGCGGTCAATCCTACAAAAACAAAGCGCCCCGAGCAAGGATCGCGCCGTGAAAACGTGGAAAACCCCATAATCCCAGCTACACGGCCAACCCTTCGTAAACCGGACGATCCACGTAACAAGACGATCCGGACACGGCGGCACGTAAAGCGCGCAGAGTGTGGCGGACGCGAGCGGGTCGCGTTACGTGTTTCGGCGGGTTGGGGTGTTTAGTTACGATGGCTGGCGGAGCCGGGGTTGGCCCGGTCGCGCATAATTAGCCTAAATCACGGCGGCGCGTCCCGCGGGGATCCTCCGGCCGCAACATCTGCATAGCACGTGTCTTGTTATCTGCGGCTCAAGAGGGCTGCCGTAAGTTTCGGCGAGGCAGCGCGGAGATAGCGCGAACCGAAAGAGGTTCTTCCCGCGTTCCGCGCCGCCATTCGGCCGGGAATACTAATATGGCGAGACGAACGTTGCCCGGTAGCCTTCTATGGGGACGGCTGGACACTTTAACGCCAGCCGAGACACCGTTCCCTGACGTTCACTTTATTCCCGTCTTGTTCCTCTCATTGTTGGCGTGGGAAGATCCCCGCGGTTAATGCGCGCGCCGCGTTCGATGCACTTATTCGCGGATAGGTGTACACGGGCCGGGGGATGTTCAACGGCGGACGCTTTCCAGCGGATTGCTAGGGGGCTTCTTCTCGCTGGGAAGATCTCGGAGATGCTGACGGAGATACGCGAAGACGTTTCGAGAGCGTTCGCTGTTCGGTGCACGTTCGCGGCGGGTGTTTTTCGTTGGAATTGTTGCATCGAATTGAAATGTTCCAGATTCGTGGGACTCGATGGGATTTTAGGTTGGATTGTTCGGAGTTTTGGTGTAGTTTGATAAAATTGAGATGCGGTATTATGCTTCGGTAAGTTTGACTTCTAGGGTAGATGAATGAATTTCTGTTGGGGCATCGTTGACGAAGTGTAGGTGAACGGAGAAGTTCCAGCTGGGATTCATCGGATTCGATGGGATGGGTTTCTAGGTTGGATTATTCGGAGGTTTGGTGTAGTTTGATAAAATTGAGGTGTGATTGTATTTGACTTCTAGGGTGTAGATGAATAGATTGCTGTTGTAGGGATAGTTGATGAGTGTAGGTGAAATGTAATTAGGGATAGTTTGTGAGAATTGTGACACTGAATTGCAAATCATTCTTTATGTCAATGTTACGAAGGAATGAGTGGTATTGTAAGAAACATGGGAAATTGTAGTCACTAAATCTTGAATAATTGAATCCTGGGAACGTCAGTTAATCAACTTTGACCTATATTAGTATTATCATCGTAATTCTCTCGTATCAATGCATCGTTCAATGCGCATTATTCAATAATATCCACGCGAAACAAATGAAAGGAAATATTCAAATCCGATTTCCTCGTTCCAACCGTCCCCTCGTCTCGCAAACTGTAAGATTTCCAGCGGCGACTCTCCGACTACCTGCTCGTTCCTCGCGATACGATCGAACACCGGCGACGCGCATTCCGCGTTTATTTCCTCGCGCGAACTTCGATGCGGCGGAGCGTTCACGCGTCGCGGTATCGTCGAACAAAAGGGCCACGGTATATCTCGGGGGCGAGCGGTTTTCACGGAATCGAGTATTTTCGAAGGGATTTCCAATCGCGATACAGCGCAATCAAGCGCCGTTAATGACGCGGCCGCCATTAACGATCCCTGCGCCCGTTCTTCGAACGATTCCGCCGCTCTGCGGGCGGACCTATCGATCCGCGCACGATCCGCACGCACGTAAGGCTGCGTTTACGTCGCAGCTCCGGTTCCAGCGAACGGGGCATCGATCATAGCGTCGACGGAAGCTATTCTAGACGGCCTGCTTCGGTGTCTTTATAGCGGAGCCGCGATAATCGCGCGGCTTCGGTCGTTCGATCCATTAGCAGGTCTAATGAATACTTTGATAATCCATTTTCCGTGTCCTACTGCACGTAATTCGTAACCGAAAGCGACTGGAACTGAGAAATAGGAGATACATTTGGATCGACGATCGTCGATTCGCTGCTTTAACCCCTTGGCGTACTATTTATATTCGTTACTGTAAAGTTGACAGGAAAATTACGTCAATCGCAAGCCTCTCACCGCCGAACTTTACGAGTTACTGAAAATATTTCCACGAACATCTACGCACCGAAATACTAAATATTCTGAAACTTCTAAAAATATTCTAAAAAATATTCTAAATATTCTAAATGGATAGAATAGAAATTATTACACAATACGTTCACAAGCTATAAAGACAAGGGCTCTAGGAAAAAAACGAAGGACCGAGTAAATCCTTGGATAATGAGGAAGAATACTATTTATTCCATTAAAAATTAGAATACTCAGAAAACACCAAGACTTAACCCTTTGCACTCGAAAGGTGCCTCTCACCACTAGATTAGTGCATCAAAATTGTAAAATTTGTTAGTTGAAAAAAATGTCATTTGTATCTCATAAAAATAAGTCGAACATTTCTAGTGACAAATTTTTGTAGTGCAAAGGATTAACTACATTGGTTTCCAGCGACACGTTTAATGCCCGTACGTGTCACGTGACCGTTTCCACGGCGAAACGACGGAACACGTATCCAGTGTTCGGCCCGCTCGACTATCGCAGCTGCGATGCAAACGCGGCCTAATCGACGCGTCTTCCACAAACTGCGGCCGCGGCGCAGCGTGGCCAGCGACAGCGCCGCCGGCGAACAGGTTACCGAACCTGTTACACGCCGACGTTTGCGGTGGCCGCGTTGAGTACGCGAAATTAGAGGTCGTGTCAGGTATTAATTATTAATTACACGGCCTGTTAGTGCCGTCCCGTGTAATTAATAATATCCAGTTGAACCTGTGATTGCGAGTCTCTGACAGAACCGCCCTATCGATCGCTCGAACCGAACGAAAGTGCTCGACGTTCGCTCTTTCGAACGACTCGCGACGAACGATAAACGTAGTCACTCGGTGTATACCTGGTACTTAGCGAAACTGGTGCTCACCACTGAGAGATAAGATAATAATAATGGTAACGATGAAATATTAATCCTCCGAAGATTCTGTGAAGTATACAAAACTTTCAGCGGATGAAGCTCGGTTATGTATCGATTGCTTGAATAATGGGGAGAGGAAATTACGATGATGTATTGGTATTTGAGTGGGTGAATTATTTGCTTGATAGTTGATAAAGGAAAGTATGATAGGCAGCGACGTGCGATCGGAATGTTGAGATGAGATATTGAGGTTCCAACGAGCAGTGTAATTAAATAAGAAGTAATGTAACATGTAATGGAATCGAATTGCGAACGGTTTCGTGGTGTTTGATGTTTGAGACGTTTAACTGGAGTCCCGACTTCATCCGAGTCGCCTTGTTAAACGTTTCGAGCACCGTATCGAATGTAAATAAGCCTTGGATGGTCAATAAAGAAATAAAGCCTCATCCGTTGGAAGATTTTTATTGATAACAACGTCGCAAACTGATTTATTCTTACCGATTTTCTTCGGGAAGTAGGCAAATTGAAGAACAGCTCGATACGTATGCAGAATACTTTTGAAATACGGTGCAACCACCGGGGCACGACGTCTGACCAAAACGCACTGCTTCTACTTCTTACGAATGCTACCGCGTGGACGAACTTCGGAAGTCGATTATCTCGCGAATAAAGAATCTTCCTTAGAATTCTTAAAACATCGCGTGGAATAAAATGAATTATACAAAAACTAGCGTCGAATATTCTGTCATTTATACACGTGATCAACGCAAAGTCGAGATTTCTAAAATACAAGAAAATTGAAGTTTCTATGGGAAACCGGTTTTCTCGTCGACTGTTCCTTCAAATCTTCGATTTCACAAAGTATTGATAGATATTCATTTTCTACTCAACACGTTAAAAATCATCTACTACTAAACTCCAGATTTTCATCTATGAGAAATTCCTAAGTACAAAGTTGCATAAATACTCGGAAGTTTTTCACTTAAAGAATCTTGTCTACATCTAATTAGAAAGTATAGAATACTTCATTGATTTAACAAGAAATCATACATAAATTAGATACCAAAGTTACTTTCTTTGAATATTTCACGTATTGATGCAATATACAAAGGTTAATGGTAAATACCAAAGTTTCTAATTTTGCCGTATCAAATCATCTGGGAGTCGCCTCTCGAGTGCAAAGGGTTAAACGGTAGATCATCCAAAGGCTACTTCCTGTTTCTCAAAAAAAACAACATTCTACAACAATTCTATTCCAGCACAATCTGAATTTCCATTAAGTCAGCAATCAACTCATTACTAAATCGATTCGACGAACGACTGCCTAGGAATCGTGACGATAACTATTGCAACGGAGGTCGGAGCAAGATCGTTTAACTGACATTTCCAACGTAACGGAGGACCGTCGCGATCGCGACGCAGAATGGCCAGCGCGGGTGTAAATCCATCGTCGCGCAGCGCGTTGCACAGAAGCGCGAGGCCGTGACTCACGAGGAATCGCGTCGCGGCTAATATCGCGATGCGGTAATCGCTAATCATAGCGCTCTCGGTGCTCCGCTCGAGCGTTCCGGCGACGGGAACGCGTTCGCCGAAAGATATACAGTAGACGGAGGATTTATACAGCCTATGGCGCAAGTTTCCGGTCTTCGACTCAGCGGAAAACGCTCGAAAGGGATGAACCTCTTGCGCTGGAAACGAATGCAGAGATTCGGCAGTCTCGAAGAATGTTGTTATCGATTTTACGTAAACGTGTACGCAAGTTTGGTTTATTAACCCTTCTGTCTGGGTATATAGAAAAATGAAAAAGAAGCTGGTTCTTATTACTTTATTTAAAAGAAAGATACGAGTAAAATAAGTCATCGATAGACAGAGTTTAAGGGACCGAACAGAGCATTTTCAAAACGAATGTCATATTGATGAATTCCTTGATTATCAGTCAAGTTTCTAGAATCTAGTGAGTGTACGCCACGAGAGTATCGATACGCGCGAGACATTACGCGGGCGAACGGAACGAATCCGCGCGATGCGCGCGTCGCGTGACCTTGAGATGGACACCTCGTGACGGAGGATCTCTCCCCTCCGCGGTTCCATGGCGAACGAGGATCCGGAGTGCATCACGTGCGTATGCCAGCGGTGATAGCGATCGCGCGGAGAGAGAAAGGAAGAGCGAGTAACGAGAACAGGTTGAAAAGAGGTTGAGGGCGAAACGGGGGGCAGAGGAAGGGAAAGAAAAGGAGAGGCAGGAAGAGGGAAAGGGAGGAAAATAGAGGGGAAAGCGGAGGAAGGAACGGAAAAAGAGAGGAAACAGAGGGAAACGGAGAGGGAGGAAAGCAACGGTCGAGTCTAAGCGAGCAGGACTCGCGTACGAGTCGCACGAGCCTCGGCGGCCGGTGACCTCCACCCTCGCCCCCACCACCCGCGTGCCACTACGTACACATCGGGCATATCCACCGTCGGCGCGACGCCAGTGACGAATCGCCGGGAACGGGATTAACGATATCTCCCTCGGACCGACGCGTCGCATCTTCGGGGATGATAGTCGATAAATGGCGTTCCAAACTTAACCGAAGATTAAGTTAAAGATTAAGTTCATTGCATAGTTGGATTTATAGTAGTAACGATTTAACAACAAAATTGAATGATTTAAACTTTCTAAGATTCTAATTTAATTGCTAGATTTCCAATACTAACGATACAATGCCATCGAAGTAAGGAAACTGATTGCATAGTTGGATTTATAGTAGTAACGATTTACTTGAAGACGATCGTAACATGCAAGATAACCGATGTCGAAGATGTTTAATAACGTAACAAAGTTAATAATAGTGCAAGGATTGCAATGTCAAATAATTAATAACCCTGCTTGTCTCTGTTGAAAAAGAATAACTCTACGAAACAAGGGCCAAGATTTTCGTGGCGCTTACCGTGTTAACATTGAATTGAAAATTTGAAAGTTCGCTGCGTCGATGGCGACTGTAAGGCGCAAGAGTGCAAAGGGTTAATAATCAGAGGCGCGACGAAGAACTGGACGTTTCCACGTGTATCTGGAAGAAGAATGAGGTATCCGAGCGCCGTTAATCTCGCCGAGGGAGAAGAGGATCGGTATTCCCATCCCTGAGGGCGGCGGCGGGTCCCAAAATGGCCGCTGGGTAACGGACAGGAAACTAGGAACATTGCGCTCGCAGTGGAATAATCCGGTCGAAAAGTTAACACTGTAGAACAATGGCGCGCTCCTCGCTGCCTCGTGTAATCTCCCCCTCTCTTCCTCCCGTTCTCTCGCTCTCCGTCTTTCTCTATCTAGACGTAGAGGCGCGCGAAGAGAGCCGGGGGAAAGAAAGGAGAAACGGCGCCGGGAGAATCCCTGATGCCCGGCTGCGACCGTGGAGGCTTCGCTCGGACTGCGCGAAAGGTGAACCCGGACGGTCGTTCCCTCGTAATGCGCTTCCCGTTTCGCCCGGCTCTTTCCTCTGTACAAATATGAACAACGCGTTATTAACATTTCGCGAAAGTTTTTCTCGCCGGAGGAAGGAAGCTCCAGCCGAAAACGAATCGTCGGATCTCCGCACTCTCGCGACTCGGTCTCGATTCCTTGAGCGATGCGAGCGGATTTCACTCGGAATGCGGTTAGGACCGAGGAAAAAATTGAGAATTTACGGTTCTGAAGGTATTTTTAGCTTGAGTGTTACAGGAGATTTAAATGAGTTAGATTTAGCTTCGCAATTATGATAATCGTGTGCTATTCTGTGAGATTCGATGAAGAGTATTTCGAGTATCGAAGTCTTCCCGAGGTGAATGTGTTGGAAACGTGAAGATTGTTTGTAGTGAATAATAGCGAATGGTACAGTGAACCCCATAAATCTGAACAGTAATGAACTGAGACATTAACGCTGAAACTACCAGAGAGGTCAAACGACCCATGATGTCTCCTTTTCGCAATTATCAGAAAGGTAACAAATGTTTCTCCGAGAAACTATTAAAATTCATTCAGCACTACGCGAATTGAATTGCAAATGAAAGTCTGAGCAGACGCACCAAGTTTCTATAGCGAAATTTTCAAAAGTCAATCGAAGCTCGGTAGTTTGCGTTAGAACACCGGTAAACGGTAAACACTAAAAACTACAACTACCGAGCAACAAAAACAGAGGGAACTCGTACAATCAGTCAAATCTAAGAACAGCCAGAAGACGAACCTAACTCGACCGAAGTTTACGGCGAAATTCACGGTGATTCGTCTGGCTGCCGGCAACTCCGTTCTCAGGCAGCGCGAAATCTCGTCACAGTGTTAACGGGGAAACGTGTTCCGCCGTGTCCCGTGGAACCGGTAACTAGCGGCCATTGGCGGCAAATAATTGAATTCGAAAAGTTAACCAGATAGGACAACGGCGCTCGCTGGCTGGGATACCTGGTAATCCGTTTCCCTCTGTCGCCCCCTCCCGGCGGTGGCCAAGGGGGAGAAAAGACGACGCCACCGTCTAGGGGACACCATCGCGCGAGCCGACGTGTATATACGTCCCCGCCGTGCCTTTTATTTCTTCCACTCCGCGGCATTACGTATTCGCATACCGCCGTCGAAGTAAATACGTAGTTTCCGCGGGAATTTACGGCTCCTCGCCTATCGGGAAGACTCGAATCGGGTACCGTAAGGGTTTCGAACACTCGCTTCGCCTACGTATCGACGGTTCCGATTATTTTTCGGTAACCGGTATCGAGTTGTACTCGTCTGGGTAAAGGACAGCTTCCTTTTAGGCTAATTGAGTCGCTCGGAAGCCAACGGTCGAGTGCAGGAAAGAAGTTTCTGGAAGTTTGGCTTATGAAATTAGTATAGGATGTTCAGAAGATTATTCAATTATTACATATTATCGTATTTTAATTATTCTACTGATCTGTCGCGTTCCTGGAAATGTCTAGGGGCCTGTATTTTACAACTACAGTAATTCCAATTCTTTCAACTGTTATACATCTAACACAATATCTCCAAATTTCACATCTGAAATCTATTAAAACATTTCATAAAGCATTCCTCTCCATGTTTCACCCGAACAATTCGATACACTCCCAAAGTATATGTCAAACCTTTAAAACATTCGAACCTAATCCGTTTCCTGAAAAATGGCGATTCATCAAGCGGATCTTAGACGATTCCATAAGATCGATTACGAAATCACTCGAAACGTCGATTGCTCGCGAAGCCCCGTAAAACTCGGGAACGAGGGAAGTTCGATCGGCGATACAAGTTCCGCTCCGGGGCTGTTATATTTTAAACATTCAACGGCGAGTTTTACGCAACATTACCCGGCGTCGACGGAACCAGTTAGAGATCACCGGCGAGAGGGGACGTGTACGTCCGGAATAATGGCGGGAATAAAACGAGGGGAAAAAGAGAACCAGACGGAAGAACGTTGAGCTGCGGCTCGCCGGAGAGCCATGGAATCGTTATTTCTCGCACCTAACCGGTCATCCGCGTTCCGCTTACAGCCGCTTGCCCCCCCGGTAGGAATGATTCCGCCTCCTCGGCCCGCCGCGAACGCCGCGCGCGACGACCGACTCGCTTCCCTTTGACGAATTTTCCACGCGCTTCCATAAATCTCCCTATAATTGCGACGACTCGGGCTGTAAATACCCGCCGCGACGGCCGCTGTAAATTCACCGGGCAATACCGATACCCGAACGATCGGATACGATAACGGCCACCGGGTATGCACGCGTTGACCCGTCGCGTTGAAAGTAACTGGAGTTCGTGGATGACAAGCTTCAGGGAAGCTTCAGAAAATTTGAATTAACACATTGAGCTCCGGCACAATTTTTAGTCTATCGTTTAGTCTATAGAAATCCAAAGTAAAATTGACAAGATCGAATTCCTTATCCTCTTCCGTAACTTAGAAATCTTGGTTTAATCGATGTTTAAAAATGTATCGATATAATCACCGACGCTTGCGTTTCTAGTAGCTGAAATTTAGGCGTTCAATGTAACTTTGATGGCATTGTATCGTTAGTAGTGGAAATCTAGAAATTAAATTAGAATCTTAGAAAGTTTAAATCATTCAATGTTGTTAAATCGTTACTACTATAAATCCAACTATCCAATTAACTTAGTTGCTACGTAGCCAAACTAATCAAACATACAACATTCATCGAATCTTCGAACTAACAGTGCCTCGAATCCAATTTGCCGTCGTTATTTAATATTTCCGTTCGAAGGAACAAAATCCTCGTAGAACTGTATCTCTTCGTTCTCGATCCCGTCGATCTCCGAGCACGGATCGCCGGCGCCGCGGCGCTCGGACAAGAGAACGCCCAGTTTTCAGTAGTACGACCGCGGCTATTGTCAGACACGACAGCCTTTCTCCTAACAGGGCCACTCGATAAGCCCGGCCCGATCCGCGGCTAACCGATCGAATTCGCTTTTGAAAGGAGCACCACTTTATTCGGGGTTTACAAACGAGAGCACGGTATTTAAGGCACACGGGAATCCCCGGCGCTTTCCGCTCGAGCCGTCCGGCCGGCCGCTCCGCTCGAACGAGCCGCTCGCAGAGAAGATAACGACGGTCTCGTCGGGATTCGATTGCTCTCGTGTCCCCGGAAGCGGGCCGCGCTTCCGCTCGCGTGTGACGAGGAAACTCCGCGAACGTCACGACGTCTTCAGAATCAGATTTTTATTGTTTCCACGGAGATTAGTTTGTTACACTCTTGGATTCAGTTTTTTACTAGAAGTTTGTAACAGAGATGTTACATTTTCTACAGTGGACGAATCGTGGAGTAATCTTTGTCTCTCTTCTTAAGATTATGATTGATTATGATGACAACACTAGAACTACGTACCAGTCTAAACGACTGGTTCCGATTAGTCTCGCAGTTATTAATACCTTAAAAGCATTGAATATTTGAAACGATTCTGGAAATAATTCCACTTCTATTACAATTTTTATAGAGATTACATATCAATCGTATCAAACGCTCGGTAGTTCTAGTGTTACTAATACCAACTTTCCGAAATAATTCAAATATCCTGCGAGCTAGTGAAGAATTAAATATCGCGAGCAAGCTAATCTATACTGTGTACTAACAACTAACCTCGCGGACATTGCTAATTGAACAGTGGGAGATCTCATTCGGTTGGCTAAGCGTTAAAAATCTTCATCACGAGTCGTAAGGGGTTAATGACGACACGTCGCCGTGCGCGGACTCCGTTGCAAAACCGATCTAGCCAGAACCTTTCGAACGGTACGTTGCATATTTCTATCCGGCATCAATCTTCGTACCGCAGTTCTCCCGCAATTCGAAAGCTCGGCTCATCAGCGGCACCGGTGGCAGTCAACGCGTCAACGATCCCCGCGGAGAGAGCGTCGGCGATCCGCTGGGCGAACGTTCCCGAACGTCCGCCTCGTTACAGGCCGGCGACAGATTTACTCGGTTCTCGAGTTCGAGCGTCGGCCCAATTTCCAACGGCTCGTTATCGCGCTCGCGAGCCGTCCGCCGGCGCGCGAACGTTCCCGCTGGAGCGACGAAACGCTCGCGCCGCGCCGCGACGTCGGGCGATAATTTTAATTTCTCCGGTGCCTCTCCTCGTCGCCGCATCTGCGCGCAGGAAACGAGCCAGTCGCGGGGAACAGGGAGGAGGAGGAGGAGGGGGAGGAGTAGGAGGGAAAACGGGAACGCATTATGCATTTACACCGCCGGCAAGAATGCGATTCATCGGGCGCACGCAGGCGCCAGCAGCGCGCGAGAAATGCACAGTCGGCGGGCGACGGTGCTTCGAGCAGCTAATTATCGCGCGGACGCGCTCGTACGCGGGGTAAAAAAGAGGGAGAGAGACGCAGGGGAGCGGAGGGATTGTCACCGTAAATAGACACTCGGCGCGATATTAAAAAATTATGAAAACTAATTGGGAAGCCCGTTTCGTTTCTTGCTTTCCGCCGGAACTTTTTCCTCGCCGCTAATTATTGTCTTCGCTGCTCGTTTCCTTTGCCGATGGTCGCGCGGTTTTCTGGTTTCTGGCTTCCGCGCGAAGCTTCGCGATGGTTTTCGAGGTTCCGACGCGCTGGATTTGTTAACGCGTTGAGCGCCGGCGACTTAACGCGTTAAGCGCCGTGTCAGTCACCGGTGACTAAGAAACAATCTGAATGACTAAGAAACAATCGTTACAAGACAACCGACGTGGAAGAAAAATTTTTAATAAGGCAACTAAGTTGACAATAGTGTAACGCAAACATTGCAACAATTCATAATTATTCCTACTTTTCTTTGCTGCAAAAGACAAACTATGGGAAAACGTTTCAGATCTTCGTGGCGCTTAACGCGTTAGACGTTTAAAGCCTGAGCGCCGGCAAGGAATCAGTCACTTAGCCCGAATGCCTTCATTCGCTTGTATCTAATCATACGCTAGTAATTGTGTATCTCGGATACGAAAGTTTGACGCCTCCAGAATACCGACATCCCTTCTTAAAGGGTTGAAGCTGTATCACGCAACATCGCATCGAGAAATCCACTAAACTATAGACGTTTATTCAAACGATATCAATTTCTATTTTTCCGTTGTCAACACAAACTTCGTTTTTTTTCTCAATATATCTTTCTTTTTTTTTCTTCGCGCTACACCCATACATATGCACGCACATCCATGAAGTTTACATCAATATTAACCTACACGTCTACGAAACGAAGGTTCGTTTCGTTATTTCGAAGCCTCGTCGGAACGAATCGAACATCCGAGCAGAGAAGGTCGTCACCGGTGCAAATGGCGATAGCGAGCGCGTTAAGCGTTCTCGCGGCGAGCCCATCACCGTGGACCGAGAAATATCGCGGTCGTTTCGCAACCGCGTTGCAGGAAGCGCGCAGCGTTCGCATGATGGAACGCCGGCGCGGCGCGTACGCGAAAGATTCCTCCCGGTAATCAGTTTAATTACCTTCCGCTCGAAACTCCCGGACAACGCGGGCCCGGCTAATGCACGACGACTAATTGACCGGTGTAAGGGTTCACGAGCGTGGCCATTTAACACGGCGATCGTGCGCGCCCGCGCGCTCTCGGCCCGTGAATCATAACCGCCGCGAACCAGCGCCGGGCGCAACGTTCAATCTTCGGGACACGCGCGTTCTCGAGCGCCGCTCGCTAGGGAATTCAATATCGCGGTATTTTATTTACTCTGCATCTGCATTCTCTGATCCGAACGTTAGAGCCGTTGACGCCATCTTTGAGAAGACCAGCGGGAAACAGGCGTACGTTAAAATGTACTATTTTATGAAAATGTATGTTTTGAATATTTTTTTTTGGCTACTCATTGATTAGATACAAGCGAAAATAGTAGATCAATGAACTCTCCTTTAGTTCTCTTTTTCTTTAGTATTCTGGGATTTGGTGCATAGTTTAACTTTCTCGTGATGTCATCGTGAACACGTTTATCTTTCCAAAAATCTCCACTGATCGTTTAATTTAGTATCCGCGTTAAGCCGAAAGGAACGCGAAAGATCATCTCAATAAGCATTATAAAATTCCACAAATCATCCCGAGAAACATAAAATCCCAAGCTGCGTCTAAATCGAAGGAACTCGAGCAACCTTACACCCCCTGAACTAAAAACAAACGAAACCCCCGTCAGCGGAGGATCAGTAAAATACTCGGCCGCGGATCATCGCTCGGAATTTTCGGGTAGAGGCGTCGAGTGTTCGCCGGCCGGACGGGCCGAGCAATTGAACGCGTGGCTAATGACTCGTGGAAAGGGTGAGCAAGAATGTAGCGAACCGAAGTGGTCGGGTTACATCGTGAAAGGGAAACGCTTGAATACGGTTGAAGCGCGCGCCACGCTCGCGGCCGGTAGTGGGGAGGGGTCGCGCGAGCGAGCAAACGCGCGTACAAGTTCACCGAAGAGGGTGACAAGCGTAATATTCTCGGTAAGGGACACCGCCGGTAGCGGCGGCAGCGCCGTTGCACGGGGCTTCCTGGTCGATAACGCGTTCTGCCGGTCGCTTAGGGTACGTTTGCAGCGGAGCTGCGACGAAACCGAAGAGAGCGTCGATTCGCCTCGATTCCCGGCGCCCGTGGCGGCGATCAATTAACCCCTTGTCTCGCGACATCGCGGGCCGCGCGACGAAAATCGGGGGTTAGCAAATAGAAATCTCATCGCGTCCGCCTCGGCTGGAATTGAATGGCGCCTCTTCGCGTTAACCCTTGGCACTCCGGATGGTTTTGTCATTTATCGGCAATTGCAATTTTTATGGTATCTCTAGTGAAAATGGAAAATGCAACATTCCTTCGATCTTTTAGGAAAACCTTAGTACGAAATTTGGATGTGTGGAGAATCTAATGATTTTGGGGTAGTTTCTTTGATTCGTTAAAATATTTGATATAACTAGCGCAATATTGGAGCGTGCAGAGTTCAGAGGGTTAATATAGAAACACAGTTCGAGTCTTAGACGTTGAATTCTTCAGCTGTTGCACTAGGTTTTCAAGCCTTTGCTCTTTTATGTCGAGGGTGACTCGTAAATTAGATAATAGTGCAACGTAAGCATTCCGATACCAAATGATAAGTAACTGTTCTTTATCTTTACAAAAGAATAAGCGAGACATAAAACTCTGAATTAACCCTTTGAACTCTGTAGGCTCCAATATTGCAGCAGTTAGAATATTAAATATTTCAATGAATCTTAAAGAAACTACCCTAGAATCATTAGATTCTCCACACACCCAAATTTTGTACTAAGGAAAATAAAAGATCGAATCAATGTTGCATTTCTAATTTTCGCTAGGAATACTATAAAAATTAATTGCAGTTGCTGATAGATTACTAAACAACCTGCGCTAAGGGTTAACTTCTAGCGCCAACTCCTTATATTCAGTGTTAACTGTTTACATTCGAGAGAAAGGTAGACGTTTAGCAAGTTCGATTGTTCGAAGAATAGAGACGTTCACTCATGCGTCTTATTACGAGACAAAGGAACATTGTTTGTCTATTATTCGAAACTAATCACCGCCGCAAATTTTTCGTGTGCGTTCGACGTGGAGGTACTGTTAAGTCGCGTTGCACGCTAGGCACCGGCAATCCTCCGTGCATGTCGCTTGACTCGATGATTAGTGCGGCTCCCAGACAAACCGGTGGCAAACGGCCCATTCACGGGCTTCGACCCACGCACGCGCGTCCATCGATCGGCTGCTCGGAAGCGGTCCTTTAACCCTTTTGGGCCATTGTTCCTTCGACGCGAGCAATATCTTTTTTTCTTTCTTACTGAACGGTGCTTGGTTAGGAGTTGGGGTTCTAATGTGTCTCTTTTGAGGATCAGAGTGGTGTTTGAGTCGCGAGATAGGTGGTTCTTTTAGAATACTGTTCTTTAGACTAGAATAGTATCTTTCTGTTCCTTGATCATTCGGTGATTAGCTGCTGAAAGTAATTCATTCACCGTTTTGATATTAACATCGATCTTTCTTGAATACTAAGTCTAATGTTGAGATAGATTCTTTTAGAGTACTGTTCTTTAGATGATAATAGTGTCTTTCTGGTCTTTGATCATTCGGTGATTAGTGGCTGAAAGTAATTCATTGACCGTTTTGCATGTTGATATCGATCTTTCTTGAAGACTAAGACTAATGTTGAGATAGATTCTTTTAGAGTACTGTTCTTTAGATGAGAATGGTATCTTTCTGTTCTTTGATCATTCGGTGATTAGCTGTTAAAAGTAATTCATTGATCGTTTTGCATATTGACATCGATCTTTCGAATACTGCAGTAGATAGTTCGTTTAGAGCAATAATTTCTCAGATACGTATCATATTTCGTGTTTCTACAGAACTTTGCATAATGAAGAGTCGAAAGTAATTCGAAAATGCCTTTTAGGACGGACGTTCTCTAATCGATAATACGATTATAAGAATCTCGAGATTGCCGAGAAATAGCAGAGGCTAGACAGTCGGTCGCTCGAGGGTTAAATATCGAGCCGACGCGTCGTGCGGCTAATTGGACCCTCGGATCGATCCTTCGTCTCATGATAAATGGACAAGATTGGAAAATTGCTGGCACTGGTATCATTAACCCTAAAATGACGGGTGTGGGCCTCCTCGAATCCAATTACAAAGCACTAACCTGTCACCTCTCTCGTCTACAATATTCCAATCGAATAAAAAAGCGAACGCACACGAACAAGTCGCTCGACAATTACGCGAGCACAGTTATTATCGCATTCGTCCAAACGGTTTCGATTCTGTCATCCCCTTATCTCTCCTCAGATAACTCGAATTCGAAGAAATCGCGTGAAAACGTTCCGCTTTCAAACGAACCGGCCAACTCGAAAAAACATTCGAAACGCGAAAACAAATCAGAGGTCGGTCAACGTCGAGCGAAACTCGAGCGATCGGAATTCACGGATCAACGCGCGGCCGTTACACTCCGGAAACGCGCGCGAATTCTCGAGAATCATTCGGGCCCGTAGGATGCCTCTCATTTTTCGTGATGCGGGCATTAATTATTCTCGAATTCCCCGGGCGGACGGTATGTTAAAATCATTTCGGGAATCGATGCGCGGGGAATTAACAATGACGGGAATTCGTCCGAGGATCATAAATAGTATCGGTTTACGGTCGCGCGGAAAACTGGCGACCGAGCGTGTGCGCGCGCGTACAATCGACGACAAAAGTCGAACAGCGCAGTAAGAAATTCAAACGAGAATAACCAAAAATATTCGAATGATTTAGCAGCGTGAAGGAATTGTTACGAGAATAATAAAATGAAAGCAATCTGACAAGTTAAAAGCACATTGTACACCGAATTCATTCATCGAAACGAGTTGCGATCGTGGTACACGTGTGCAACGAGATTGAAAACATTTTTACCAATGTGCGAGCAAATAAAAGAACATTCGTCGAGTCTAAATATGTACGATACGACGAGCGAATACTTTCGCCGCCGACTGTATGCGTGCACGGTCGCGCGAGCGCGCAACCGTTCAAAGGGATCGTAATCGGCGAGCTTTGAAACAGCATTAGTCCGGCAAATCGAATCCCCTGTGTACTTAACGAAATGGCCATGCGAAACGAGATCAACACCTCGCCCCGAAACGCACAAGTCCGACGGGGCGACTTCGAGACTCGTTTCATAACCGGGCCGCGATAATGAATTTCCACGTTGATCAATGGATTTTTATGCGATCCCGGCGCAGTTTCTTTGCTCCCGCTTTTTTCCCTCGGCCTCTCGCGCTCGGTTTTCCTTTGTTTCACGGGAACGCGCATAAATTTCCGAGCACGCCGGGAACCGCACTACTTCCGAGCCACCCCCGTTCGATACTAATTTAGTTTCGAAATTTTTCCCTCGCGGAAATTCGCGAAAGTTCCGGCGTTTTAATTAGAACCGTGCGTTTCCCTGCGAGCGCCGTTTAAAATCGCCGCGGAACCGGGATCTATTTACGCCCGCCGTGTTACCGAAGGGTTAATTAAATTTAATTATGTCATTGCGAGCGGCACGCGTCCACGCGGATGGCATTAGCCGCGCGGCAACGTTTCCCGCCCGGAATCGACAGCCGAAATTCACCGCTGTCCGCGAGCGAGCGAGCTGATAAACGGTCTTGTTATTAAAAAAAGGAAGCCGACGCTTCGATAAACCGCTCGCAATCGTTGCGCGTCGGATACGGTGTAATCGCAGGCTAAAAATGTATTTTGCTCGCCTCGTGGGACGGAGAATGCTCGAAGATTTGATATTTCGTTTAAAATTAAACGACGCTTGTCGGGTACAGTGGACTTTCCTCTTTCCGTGGAAGTTATGGGATTTGCGTGGATGAGTCTTCGCACGGCTCCATATCGATTTCCTTAGTTGAACTCAAGTTGTTTTACGTTACATCGAGTTCACGATCTTCAAGTTTAAAATCTTCAAGTTCTAACCATTCAAGTTCAAAACCCTAAATTTCCAAATCCCCAAGTTCCAAATCCTCAAGTTCCAAATCCCCAAGCTCCAAATCCCCAAGCTCCAAAATCCTCAAGTTCCAAATCCCCAAGCTCAAAAATCCTCAAGTTCTAAATCTTCAAGTTCCAAATCCCCAAGCTCCAGAATCCTCAAGCTTTAAACCTTCAAGTTCTAACCCTTCAAGTTCCATACCTTCAACTTCTAAACCTACAAGTTCCGAACCTTCCAGTCCCAAACCCTCAATTTCCAAATCCCCAAGCTGCAAAATCCCCAAGTTTCACCCCCTAATTTCCCAATCCTAAAGCCAAAAATCCTCAGAGCCAAACCTTTCAAATCCAAACACCCAAAAATTCCCCAAAGAACTCCAAGGATCCCCAGAAGAAAACTTCACCCCAGAACAGATACACTGTATCTCCCAATAGCAACATTCATCCGAAACAACACGCCGAAGCGCGACAATTCACGAAAGCTAGTCTTCCCGAGCGAAAAACAAGCGAAGCAGGAATCGTACGAAGGGCGCGAGAACCTGAAAGCTCGGCCCCTGCGATCCTGCAGGCACTCGGGCCGCGGAAACGCGCGCGCGCTCGCGCGCTTCCGCCTAGGACGCGTTTAAAAGCCAGCCAGTGTTCAAAGCATATTGCATTACGGTCTCGTTCGGTCTTTGCGTCGTTTAATGTAACGCGTCCGCTATTTTCCCTGTGACTTCGGTAGACCGAGCTTCAATCCCCCGCGCGCGACTTCCATCCTCTCCGCCCCGGCCGCCGCTGTTCGCGCGTACACGCGCGCTCCTTTCCCTCCGCCGGCCCCCCTCGCCGGTGTATTTTTTTGTTTCCGTGCACAGTGAACCCACCCCCGTTTCTTTTCCTCCTTCCAGCCCCCGCGGAGGCTCTCTTTGAGTCCCTTTCACGCACACACGCGGCCGCACGCCGGTGTTTTCAGCGGCAGGGAGGGTGAGAGCGAGGTCCGGGGTGGTTGCACCCGTTGATCGATACAGTTAACTAGCCGGTGTTTGCGAAGCCGGTCGTCGAACAATGCGCGCGCGTGATTTTGCGCGCACGCACACACGCACGCACGCACGACGACCGAGCGCGCTTCCGGTTTCTCGGCGTTCCCCGTCCTCGCCGAGTGTAAGTCGGGCTTTTTTTCGGATGAACGAGCTTCTACGGGGGATACGCGCTTCTTTGTTCGCGCTTGACGCGTTTGCAGTGCCGTCTGTGAGAACCCGAAATTCCACTACTCGAGTAAGATTGAAAGTTATTGTGTTGCTGAGTAGTCTATACAGAATGATTTTCATTTGAACATAAGAGTTTTGTGCGAGGACATTCTGTTTCTATGTATAATAGAATCGAAATGCAAAGTATTGTATATTTTGTTACTAGAAAGAATTCATGTCTCTGTAATGTAGCAAAAATAACTGCCACGTCTTTTGCTGTCTTACTACGTTAGTTCGAAGTATTCTGCAACGTTTATTTGGAGAATCGATTCTGCATCGTAATTCCGTTTTTCTAATTAGGAAATATATGGAGAATTAGCTCGAAGCTATTCGCTGTTGCAGGCAGCGAAAGTGATTTGAACTTCTTACAGGAACGGCAAGAATACTTCCGAGATTTCACTTTGTTGAAACTTTCGTCGAACACGCCCGGACAATTACGAAACGGAATATCCGAAATTACTAACTTCCATCGAACGCAATTTAGACGAGACTGAACGCAACGCGATACCTCCGCCACTCGACAACCCACTTCTCGCGAGCATCCCCTACAATGACCACTAAACGTACAATGGGCGGCCGAATGATCGGTTTTAAAATTGGTTAAACAGTCCCCATTTTCTGTCGTTCTTTCAACGTCGTGCCGCGTCTTGCATTATTCAGTTAGTCAACTTTCATTTGGCTGGTTGCGATAGATATAAGTACCCTACATAAAGTTTCTTCAACCAAGACCAAAATATCTCCCAACAGTACATACAATGATGTCCTTAAAAACGAATAAACACGAGTAATTAATAATGAATATATTAATTAATAATTCAATTTATTTTTACGAGATATAGATGACATTTTTTAAAACTAACTTGGTTAAGAAATTTTACAATTTTGATGCGCGTGGTGTTGAATGAGTGGTGACTGAGAGGCACCTTTGGAGCGCAAAGGGTTAACCGCATTAGCTTCCGAGCGACTCAATGATTACCAGCAACGCTACACAAGACAATCATTCTCATCCGAAATTCCACGGAACACCTCAGAAAAGCTTGCTCCGACAAATTCAAACACCGCACACGTTCACCCACCGAACTCACGATCCTCCGCGACGTTCTCCGCGGATAACGTCATCGTTATCGAAGCGGGGATCGATACGCCACGCGTGGAGGAAGAGAATCTCGGCCTCGGTTCGCCTCGGCGCAAGCCGGCGACAGCAGCGGAGGCAGGGGTTAGCGCGAGCAAGGCTCAGGAGGAGCGAGGCAAACGAGGCGGAAGAATCCGGCGTTGCAGGGGCTTGCGCGAAGGTAGCCTAACCCTTTGAAAAATTCCTGGCGTCGCGCCGCGGGAAACAAAAACGGGGAGAGCCGTGGCGGGGGTGGGACCTGCCGAAACCTGCTAGACGCGAGCAAGAAGAAGCAGAAGAAGAGGAAGAAGAAGACGAAAAAGAAGACGAAGAAGACGTAGAAGAAGAAGAGGACGAAGAAGAGGAGAGAGACGAAAGCGATAGCAGGAACGCGGTTGCCTCTTTAGGGGATGGCGAAGGTGGGACCTGCCGAAACCTGCTAGAGGGAGCAAGAAGAAGCAGAAGAAGAGGATGAAGAAGACGAAAAAGAAGACGAAGAAGACGTAGAAGAAGAAGAGGACGAAGAAAAGGAGAGAGCCGAAAGCGATAGCAGGAAAGTTGTCTTTTTAGGGAATGACGAGGGTGGGACCTGCCGAAACCTGCTACACGCGAGCAAGAGGAGGAAGAAGAAGACGAAGAAGAAGAGGAGGAGGGAGACGAAAGCGATAGCAGGAAAAGGGGATGGCGAGGGTGGGACCTGCCGAAGCCTGCTAGACGCGAGCAAGAAGAAGAAAACGAAGAAGAAGAAGAGGAGGAGGGAGACGAAAGCGATAGCAGGAAAAGGGGTTGCCTCTTTAGGGGATGGCGGTGATGGGCTGGGTTTAGGTGGAAGGAAAGTGAAAGAGGGGCTCGAAGGGGAGGTTTCGAGGGGGAGGTGGCGGATGGAAATGGGAGGGGAAAGGGGGGACAGGAAGAGTGGCTGCTGGCTGTGGCTCCCCGATATCGATTTCCGATAGCGGCATTTAGTGCTCTGTATATTCTGTCTACTCCCATACGTGCCTGATATGGGGACGTATAGGTACGGTACACCGTGATGAGCGGTGCCGTGATAGCGACAGAGAAAGAGGGGCGGCATGGCGAAGGGCGGAAGGCGGAGAGAGACGGCACACGGTAGTCCAGCTTTCAACCGCCGCAGTCAAGCGACGCTGGAAGGTGTCGCAAAGAGCGAATCGCAGCCGAGTTCGATATATTTTCGGTGGTTCGGCCGCGAGTTCCTTTGTGCGGGGACGGGAGACGTTGAAAGGCAAATGTGATTCGATGCAAAACTATCTGGAATTAGGAATGTAAAGTATCTATTGTCACTCAGAAGCTTTGTAATATGTAATATCGATATTTTGAAGGTTCTCTGATCGATGCCTGGCTTTTTTATTACGATTGAAGAGTTTAACAGGTACCAATAACGATTGAGAGTTTAATATTAGGTTCATAGAGGTTCTATGGTTTCTAATAACAAAGTTCCTTCGTTTAGATCTCGAAAAATCAAGTATCAGAAACTCTCCACTGTTTCAAACTCTCTAGTAACTGTTATAATCCTAAACGCTTCGAGACTGCTATCGAATAAAACACGATTACCAACCGATACCCAACCGCCCAGGTAAACGAGACAACTTATTCACACCGCGAGCAACAAGAAATCGATCGCACTCGGAATCCATCAGGCGAGTAATCAAGTCCCGACAGCCAGATTCCAGCGAGTTCAATTGTCCAAGAAACGCGGCAAGAACTCTGAGGAACTTGAACCGAGCCCGGTTCAAAGACGCGAGGCGTTGAACGTTACAAGACCCCCGAGATCACGTTCCGGGTCCATTTGCATCCTAGCCGTGTCGAGAGGGACGGGGCTCCGCGCGACCAGGACATAATTAGTCGGCACAATGGCGAAGAAGCCGGTAAACTCGTCATTAATCAAATCCCCGGGTTCCCGCAAGAAGCTCCGGGTTCCTCGGGGATGCCAGCCGCTCGTATTAATTATCGCCGGGCTCGCCTGTTCACCTTTGTTCGGCCGTTCCGCAGGCGAGAAACGAAGGCAGGCGCCGCTGCGAGCCAGCGATTTTTCAAAATATCGATTCAGGCCGATCGGGGGATCCCAGGCCGCGGATCCGTTGACCCGGTTCCGCTCCTTTAGACCCGTCCCCGCGTTCAGTATCGCTCCGAGCCAACCCTCTAACGACTCCTGACTCGATGGGCGGGTAAACTTGTCCCAGTTCTGAAGCCTGTCACCTCCAGCGCAACAATGAACTCACGGGACAAAGAGTATTTCTGCCGTTGCTCCGGGCGCAGGTGACTAGCGCCGCGGATTTCTGCTCCGACTCGAACGCGCCTTCGAACGGCCACTCGGTCGAATGTCGAATGACTTTCGGCACGTTTCGAAGTTCTTCTGCTATGAATGATTCGAAGGTTATCATATCGATGTAGAATTTGACTAACAGTGGAAAGAAACTTATGGTGCACGAGAGTTCAGTGAGGTTTAGTGCGCAGGGGACGCCGTTGAGGAAGCTTTAACGTTTTTGATGTTTGGACTTTTGAATGGTAAATGAAGTTACCATCATTCTACAGATCCTTCCAGAAGAGAATATTAAGAACAACCCTGATGATGCTCGAAGATCCACCATCCTCGATGAAACTTACAATTTTAACCCCTTGACCTTCCAAACTATCCGTCTCACAGCGATACATTTACGCTGTAACAGCATCGATGTACCCGAATGAATTCCACGATCAAGGTAAGAATCATTCGAGCATCCAACGATCTCTGGACACCTTCCAGCAGGCGATAATCGAGCAACCGACAATCTCGATCAATATTCCCGCGCGTCTTCCTCCGGCGTCGGAGTTATCTCGCGAGACGCCGTGCGCCGAGCGCGCACAATAAAAGCCGCGGATTGAAGGGGACCCAAGGATGCGATTTACGTAACCGGGGATATCCCGAGCTGGGAGAGCTTTCCATTTGCCGGACGGCTGCTCTAACCAATTGACCAGGCCACCCCGACCCACCCCTTCGACCGGCGAACCCGCGGCCCTCTCCCGATATTCGTAATACAGAAACGTCTGTTCATGAAACACATATTACGCAACGACGGAAAATCGATGGAACGAAAATCGTCCCTCTCCTGCCTGCCGACCACTCTCCTCCGCGGTGGCTCGTCTATCGCGAACGGAATCTGTCGCCCTGTTCGCGCTTCGTTTCTATGGATCCGTTGGTATTTAACCATTTGCACTCGAGAAGTGACTCTCAGTCACCGCTTGATTTGGTATATCAGAATTATGAAGTCTCACGCTTAATATTAACCCTTTGAACTTTGTAGGCTTCAATATTGCACCAGTAATAATATTAAATATTTGAATGAATCTGAAAGAAACTATCCCAAAATTATTCGATTTTCCACACATATTGAATATTGTAACAAATCTGTGAAGGAACTGAAAATAATCTGTTACAATTTTCGAAGGGATTACATACTGTACAGTCAGTAAAGTCTAGATTATTCTGCTAGGTTCTTCAGCTACAATTATTCAGTATTAAAAATATTCCACTGCAACTATTTTTCGAAGGGATTACATACTGTACAGTTAATAAAGTCTAGATCATTCTGCTAGATTCTTCAGTCACAATTATTCAGTATTGAAAATATTCTACTGCAACCATTACAAACACTCAACCAACATCAAGAACATCAAAATCGAATTACAATAAAAACCGTTCCAGTCACCATAAACACTACTAAATCAATTACAACTACAAAGAATCAAATAATCAAATAATCAAATAATCAAATAATCAAATAATCAAATAATCAAATAATCCGAAAACAGTAAGGAACCAAACCGATTCCGCGAGAAATCTGACATCCCTCCACAGTCGAAATAAACATTTAACCCCTCGAACTCTGACAAAGGAAAAGAAGACAATCCGCCCGCGACAGTCCATCTACGCCACAACCAACCAACCAACCAACCAACCAACCAACCAACCGACCGATCGACCGGCGTCGTTGGCTCGTCTTTCGGTAACGAGACCGGCACACGAGTAAATGGCACGTAGGCACGAGGAAGTCGAAAGGGCCGCATTATAGGCGGCCCCCGAGGTCTCCTCGAATATGCCAGGAGAGAAATTGAAGGGGGAGACCGCACGGCGGTGCATCGAGCCGGCGGAGAGCAACGGGAAGGAGGGCGGCGGAAAGAGGGAGGAAGGGGGACGCGGCGGGGTGGTCGGTCGGTAATCGATGCTCAGCGCCAATTAGTAAAACCACCCTGCGTCGAACTGCTTTAAACCGGTTCACGGAGCAACGCACGCCAGGAACCGAGAGAGCTCTCTCCGATCGATTCCCTGAGAGACTCCTTCGCCGAGAGAGCCTGATCCTGCTGCGATCCGCGCCGTTCATCCGCAGTCGAGGATTAGGGGACGGGCACCGAACCGATACGCCTCGTTCTCTCGCGTCTGCCGGGACGCGACGTTTACGGGTCGAGGACGAGAAGCAGGCTGGAAACCGGGGAAGAACCACGGAACGAAGAAGGAAAGGTGTGCTTCGTTCGGTAGGTAGAATCGGGAGAACGGAATCGATCGGCGAAACCGTCGGTGTAAAGTACTCCGATTGTCACGAGCACTTTTGAGTGTATGCTGAGTTTTTCGAAGGACCACCCAATGTTGGGACTAAACGACTGATTCACTGATAGCTCAGCTGATTCTAAACTGATTCTGATTGAAGCTGAGCTGATTCTCACCTACTTCTGACTTGAAAGAAAATAGTTCTCTTCCTCGATGCATGTGAGATTTCTTAATTCAATCTGAGAAAATGTCGTCTGTATTAGAAAATATTTCATATTCCCCGTGAAAAACTTCTGGAGTGCAAAGGGCTAAATTATATCGAACGCTACAGTTCTAGCTTTAAATCATTTCTCATTAGTTACACGACTAACAATATTGCATAACAGAATCCTCTTTATCTCATCAAAATTATTAGAAAAATTATTAAAAATAATCAACCGGATTAAGGGTTTCCCTGTGAGCGACAGTTTCGTCGTCTAGGCAGGTGCGCGAGCTGCGCAGGGCCGATCATGGCTGTTTAAAAATGTAACCGGTCTATTTGCTTAAAAGCGTGCCCCGGCCGCCTTTTTCATCCGTCGCCTGACTATTTCACGAGGCAATCCGCTTCCGCGCGAACCGATACTGGTTCAGACGCCGCGACTGCCTCTCTCTTTCCCTCCGTTTCTCACTCTCTCTCTGTCCCTGTCCCGCCGCCCCCGTGCCCCCAGGAGGATTAAATCGCGTCTCATCCACCGGCCCCGGTCGATATCCAACTCGGCTACCGATGGAAGAACGTTGACCAGGAGACGAAACTTCGCAAGGATACACTTTCCGCACGTATCCCTCCTGCGCGCGCACTCGCGCGACCCCTATATACGGGCGGACGGTTTAAGTAGGACAGCAGAACGACACTGGCCGCGAGCGGATCGAGAGTGGATGCTGCGCGCCACCCTCGCCGAAATCTGCCGCCGCGGTGCAGTTACATGGAACAAGCTCCGATCGTTAGACCACTGATGTACAGGCAGCTTTTACTTTTCGAAATTGTGCAAGGTGAATCGGGAAGTTATAGAGAAATATGGAATTCGCTTGGAATGTTGAATTTTGAGGGGTGGAATATAGTTTAGATGGTAGGCTTTGAAAGTTGAACTTGGAAGATTCAGGTGGAGTTTGGGAATTTAATTATATTTGAGATGTTAGGTTTGGAAAGTTGAACTTGGAAGATTCATGTAGATTTTGGGAATTTAATTATATTTTGGGGGTTGGGCTTGGAAAGTTGAACTTGGAAGATTGAAGTAGATTTTGGGAATTGAATTATATTTTGGACGTTAGGCTTGGAAAGTTCAACTTGGAAGATTGATGTAGATTTGAGAATTGACCTAAATTTAGGACGCTAAGCCTCGATACTCGAACTCAGAAAGCAGAAGTGAACTCTGCAAGTTCTGAAAGTTGAACTTCAGAATGAAATTTCGAAGTGAAACTTCTGAAAACATCCAAGTTTTAAAAGGAAACTTATTGTATTTACCACTTAGTTACTCGCGCCGAAGTGAGCGATTGCGCAACTTCTCGATCGCGAATTGCAACGCGTGATACAAGCGTTATATCTCGTTTAATTAAAGAAGAACGTAGAATCCGTATCGAACTCTCAACAGATTTCAGCGAAATTCATCCGGTATCGTTATGACGGGGAGATCGCGGGGAATTCTGCAGTTTCACAATGAAACCGTACAAAACGCGAAGCAACAGGCACGATTACGAGCAAACGTAAACAGACGGTCGAAGCTGGCGACGATAACGAAGAAGATAAATATTTATAAACAGTCGCCGCGCTCGTGGAATTCGTCCGGTGCCCGTCGACTCTGCCCGACGATCGCGCCGAGGAGATTAACTTCGATAACTGTCCGAGAAGTATCTCGGATGGAGTTCGGGCAACGCGTCCGTTCATTACCGGTTGTTTCTACTAGTTGCGGACACCGGAGGGAGGCCGCGGTGTTATCTGTTCTTCGACTCTGTTATTCTCCGCTATCGGTGCGAAAACAATGCCAATTACTAAAATTAATACCAACGGAACTGGTTACTTCGGACAAACGTGATCGAAATGGATCTGACAGCTCAGAGAATCGAAAAAAACGACTTTCAACGACTTTTAAATGAATTTAGAATTTCCCTTCAAAACATAATTCGTAACTGTTCTGCAATGAAGCGTGACTTAAGGATTCTACGATGGATAGACACGTTTATCAACTCTTCAACCTAATGGAAGACTACGTTGATCCTTGGAATCTCTCGACCGAATATTACAATTATAGAGTTATAATTAACCCCTTGGCTACGAGAGTTTCGTGTCAATCAGGAAAGCGTATTAAAACCATGAATTGAACTAAATATCTAAAATAATCAGATTTATGTAATATGACTAATAGATGTAATAGTTGAATTAGCTATGGGTGCTAGCAGTACGGAAACAATATTGACAGTAGCCAAGGGTTGAAGAATAATTAATTAACAAACTCCGTCGATAGAACTAAAATCAAACTTACAAATCGGCCGTCAATAATCAAAAACAACTTCCACCAACTTCAGTACGTCAATAACGGCTTCGCTCCCGAAATTCGCGTGATTTTAATCAAACGGTTATAACGCGAGGACACTCGTCCCCGATCGCGGCGTCCCAATCAGTCCCAGCTGATGCTGAAATCCGTCGATTCCAGCCGGGCGGCGTTCGTCGGCGGCGCCGTGCCTCGAATCTCTTCCGGGCTTCCTCGAGGAATAATCCTCTCAGGAATATTCGTATCGGGTGGCGGTCGTAGCCGGCGTCGTCGTTATCGCGGCACGGTAACGATCGTCGGCGTTAAAGTCGCTAGAGTGAAAAGGGCGAGGAACAGAGGAGAGAAACCGGAGAAAGAGCGCCGGGGCGAGAACTCGAGGGGCTGGACGAGGACGGAGACAGAGGAAACGGAGGAAAGCCGAGCGAGGAAGGGAGAGACGGCGGCCGCCGCGCGCGGAGGATCGGAATGCAAGAGGAAGACAGGGAACAGAGGGGCAGGAACTCTCGTCGAGAAAGAGAAAGGGCTGCTCTACACCCCCCCGTATATAGGTGTGTCTGGCAGAGACCTCTTCCGCGGGGGAATGTTAATTAATTAGCGTTGCGGCATCGATCACGCCCGTTACTTTGCACCGGTGCGCGCCCAACGTCGACGCCGGCAGAGAGCGTCGTCCTCGTCGTCCTCGCCGACACCGCCTGCCGCCTTCATTACCCGTCAACCCAGCCCCGGTAATGGCAGGCTACGCGGAGCCACTAACCCCGGCTACCCGAGTCCGCCTGGCGAAACCACTTGCCTTCCGCCATCGAAAGCGCCACTGGTCAACTACCTTCCACTGGAACACTCTGACACAGAGGTTCGCAAACTTGTTCGGCTTGTGTGCTCGTTTTTAGGAGATAGTGGGCAGCCTGGGATCTTTGGCACGGTGATCGGTTCATCTATGATTTGGGGACTGGGAGTTTGTTATATAGAGGGGTGATAACTTGTTTAGTGTCTTCTTATTTAGGAGAAGCTAGTAGGTAGCTTGGCAGCTTTGATACGTCGATCGGTTCATTAATGATTTGGATACTGGAAGCTTGTAATATAGAGGGTTGCTAACTTCTTTAGCTAGTCTTCTCTTTTAGGAAAAGAAGCTACTAGGCAGCTTTGACACGTTGATAAGGTCATCAATGATTTGAATACTGGAAGCTTGTAATATAGAAGGTTGCTAACTTGTTTAGCTAGCGTCTTCTTCTTTAGGAAAAGAAGCTACTAGGCAGCTTGGCGAGCTTTGTTACGTTGATAAAGTCATCAATAATTGGGATATTACCAGCTTGTAACATAGAGGCCTGGTAATTTTTGATACGTTGATCGGTTCACGAACGATTTGATAGTAGAAGCTTCTAATATAGAAGTTCACTAACTTATTCATCCTACCACCCTTAATTCAAGAAAAAGAAGTTACCAACAGTCCCCTTGCAACATCGAATAAAGTGAATAAACAGAACTGCTCCGTCATCGCTCCTTTGAGAACCACTGTTCTAATCCCATCGTCGTGGCTCTCTATTTCCTATCGACAAAACTGTCGATGGTGTCCCGGCGCGGCTGATGTTTCGGTGAATTTCTGGGACGGCAAGCACCGGCGGAATTTCAACTTTTCCGGGATGCCGGGGAAATCGGTCAGTGGACGAATCGATCGTGGAGCGTGGTAGGACCGATTTACGCTCGAGTCGATTAAAAAGTTCGGGACGAATTAGAAAACGAAAGAGGACGGTCAACAACGTTCTCCTGTACCGATGCCTGTGCGTCTATCCCGGTGGATACTGTTTCCCAATATCGACGATCCGACCGAAGTGAAAAGAAGGGAACGCTGTATTTGTCTTCGGCGAAGTTCCAAGGACCGTCGCGAAGAAGTCACGGCCGGGAGAAGTTCTTGCGAACAGCGAACGGGGCTGAGATATTAGCCCTCCGAGTCTCTTTGAATTACAGCGTGAGAAGCCCGAGGTCGGCGGACCGTTTTTTCCCCGTGAAGATTTGTGTCAGCCGGTAGCTGCCTCCGGTATCTGGGGCTCGGAACCACCCACCTCGATATCTTCGTCTCGTCCACCCACACGTGGAACACTCCCTTGGCATACACCGCCGACCAAAAATATCGAACCGGACGGATCGACGTCGCCTAGCCGTGAAACACTCGACGAATCCAGCGAACAATCGTTTTGGCGCGTTCCTGTGTAATAGTTATTCGAACAGTTAACCCTTTATGAACCGAATTTTTGTTTACGATTGTAACAAAATCTATGCAGTACAAAGTTACTTCGAAACGAACGGAAATTAGAATAAACTGTGCAAGCTCTCGTTCGAAAGTGCTCGATCGCGTTTGTAATCATTTGCAAGTTCCTTAGGTTCTTCGATAAGGACCATCGTTTAGAGGTGGATTAAGTTTTACGCGAACCTTCAAATTTCGTGTAATATGTATTGTATATTATGTAATGAATTGTAATATAAGAAATGTACGATTTTGGTTGATCAGTGGACGAAGGTTCTCAGGAATGTACAAAAGCTTCAACAGACGAAACTAAATGATTTATCAATCGCTTAATCAATAGAAAAAAGGAAACTGTGCAGATCTCTATATGTTCGAGTAATTAACTCGTTTGCCTGGTCTTCCAAATATGAACATTTCATCTCGCAGAATGTCGACAGTCGGCAAAGGGTTAAATTTTGTTTTAGAGATTGTAGCCTCTGCTTCGCACCTGGGATTCGTTTCACGGCTTGTCCCGGCTCGTCGCGACGAGTTGAATAAGAATTCAGATCAGCGAACCCCTTTTTCCAGAACGCGATTCGGGGATACTTAAACGGCCGGACGAATGTTTTATTCACGGGAGCCGAGCGGATCGCTTAGCCTTTTGACCTTCGCCGAGCGAATTAACGCGTTTTGTGCCGCGGGCATGTTCGAGTGTGTCTCGGACTCGCGTTGGGCCACGTTTATTGTACTCGTTGGAAACGTTCATAAAATATAGCTTACAACATTTGTAACAATTCGAAAACAATGGGAAAGACGACGAAGGGGTAATGTGTAATTATGAAAATTATATACTGTCAATCGGTCAGTTTCGCAATAAACGTAGACAGAATAAGCATCTGATCCTCTTCTTCTGATAGATGATTAACCCTTTGCACTCGGAAGGTTTTCACTAGAAATATTTTAACATTTTCTGATGAGATGAAAACGATATTTCGTAAAACTAACTCGCAGAGAAATCATAAGGTACATTGAGGAACAAAGCTATTTTATTTCAATATTTCTCAAATTGATGCGTCATATGAGGTATAATATTAAATATCAAATTTTATGGTTTTACTCTTTTTAATTCTTTGGGATTTTGATTTCTGGACGAGCTAGTTGCGAATATTTATCTTTTATCATGGAGATTTATGTTTCTTTATATCGATCGCGCGTATGAACGATTTCTATCGCTGTTCGGGAAAATTGATTTTCCGCTCTGAATATCTGTAACTTCTTTCTCGTTTCATATGGACGATTATCGGCGAAAGAAACACGTTTCGAGTAGATACCTACCCCAATTCCAGATGAATCCCATCGAAATCGCGTACGTGCTCGAAGCCTATCGCTGTTAATCAGAGACGCGGGAAAAGACGTCGATCTCGGGGTTTGTTTGGCCACGGTATTATTCGACCGGATGATATCAAACGCGTCGATATCGGCGAGCTCTAATTTGTAATCCCGTTAGTTTGTAATGTCGTTACCCGGGTACTAGATACGCTCGAGTCTATTCAAATATTGATCTCGATAGTTCGTAACCCGGGCGCGCGATGCTCGAACCCGAGTTCCGATGGCCGCGAGCGAGCGAACGAACGACGCGACAGTTCCGCCGTTGTTCTGACAGTTTACGTCAACATTGTTTCGCGGGTCTGTCGAAGAAAGTTACACAGGAATTTCTTCCCTCGGAAACTTTATTCCCGCCGCCTTTGGTAATCGCTCGCCGTTGGACGATCATTTTCATGCGACGACACTTCAACGCGTTAAGCGTCGTGTAAGTCCTTACTATGCGCTTCAATTTAATTTCACGAATAACCGGATCAATTGAATATCATTATATTACATCGTAATTCATCGATAATTCATCCCTTGTTCCATATTAACCCTCTGCACCCGAGGGGTGCCTCTCACTCAATTGATTTCATACAGTAAAACTATAAAATTTGATACTTAATATCAAACTTCGTACAACGCATCAATTTGAGAAATATTCAAACAAACTAGCTTTGTCCCTCGACGTACGTGTGATTTCTCTTCAAGCTAGTTTCACAAAATATCCTCTCCATCTCATCAGAAGTTAAAATACTTCTGAAAAACTTCCGAGTGCAAAGGGTTAAATTAGTACACATTTAAAACTCCATCTCAAACATTAAGCACCAACTTCCAAGCAATACCACAATCTCCAAACCGTTCCTGAAACCAACGTCCACAAGAGATCCCCTATCGCTGACCCATCATCGCACCTAAATCGAAGGTTCGCCAAGGTTCCTCGGCTCGGCACGTACAAGACGTCCTCCGCGACAAAACAGCACGACCGGTCCCGGGACGTCACCTCTGACCCAGATGAGCCTCGGCGCGCGCGGGCGAGCGCGAGGTTCACACGGACACGTAACACGAGGCACTAGACGACGGCGGACTACAGCTCGCGGCCCCGGTCGCATTAGCCGAGACGATATTCTGAATTATGCTTAGCGCTGGCCGCGGCAGCCTCGTTTATTAACGGCTCGCGGTGCTTCCTGATTGGCGAGACGTCCCGAGGAGGACGGGGCCGCGGCGACGGAGGAAACGACCAGCCGTTTTCTATCGTTTTTCAGCCCCCGGCTGAACCATAAGTTCGCCCGTATCGCGTCATGTTGCATTAGCGGGGCGACGATGTGGCACGCCGTCCTCGGGGCTTCTTCCTCCGTTTCGCGTCCTGGCATCCAACCCCCGACTCGACCCGTTTCCAACCACCCTTCGACCCCCGCGCCCCGCCCCGCACCGCGCTGGCCCGTCAAGCCGACTCGAATCGTCGCCTTCTCCCTGCGACATCCTCGGCCACCCCCTCTTCGCCGGCGCCCATGACATTACCGCTCGTTCCCACCCTTCATCGAGTCCCTGACTCGATATGCATGTCCTTCGTGCTACTTCTGTCACCGCGTTTCGCTCCGGTTCGCTCGAAGGCCTCGCCACCCCTTTTTCCTTCTCATCCTTAACGCTGGGTTCATGGAACCTCCTCGACGCTGGAACGCTCGAACTGACCTTTTAACACTTTGCGAGAGACATCGGTGTGTGGTCGAGGCTTTGGATTGCGTATCAATTTAGGTAGGAGTTTTGATGCTTTCACGGCCTGGGTTGTTGCGTTCATTTCTGGCTTTCTGGAGAGAGCCGTGTCCACTAGGAATTTTATCCCAACGTTTACAGTAAAGTGTTAATTGTTTCTTGAAGTGTCTGTATCTTCGTGATTGTAAGTGAAGCGATTGTAACGGTGTTACGGTGTAGCGAAGTTATTTGTGTATTATATACATAATACTATTTAACCCTTTGACGAAGATTCTTTGAAATATAGAAAACCGTCAGATGAAGCTGAATTGTATATCGATTGCTTAGACAACTGGAAAAAAACTATATATTCTGTTGTTTTAGTAATTAAATGCCGACATCCGCAAAGGGTTAATATTCGTTCATTACATACTCCGCAACTGATTACAATTACACCTCATACTTTCAGAAACATTCACGGCTGTTTTTCATTTTCCCGGATATAACGGTCGAATCACAAAGACACCGGTTCAGCGGCACGTACGGAAGGCACTATTCAACCCCCGAAGAATATCAATTCGGATGACACTCGGCTGGCCCGTGAGCCCCCGCGTCTCATATTTTTCCATCAGCCGTTATTCAATGGATTCCGCATCCAGCGGCCCCCGGCCGCCGGCGAGATGAATCGTTAAGTCGGAATCGGGGATAAACAGTCGGTCGGTCGACGGCGGGAGACGGGAAGAGAGGATAAACCGGGGACCTTAGGACGGCGTCGGCGATATTACGGAAGCGGCGGCGGTGTTACTGGCTGCGCCGCTGGTTATATTGGAGACCGTAGAATCGTGCATCTACCGGGAAGAGGGCGGAGATGGGAGGGCGGAGTAAAGAATTATGCTACGTGCCTCGAGTGTCAAGTCGCGGGGGTGGTTTATGGAAGAGCAGCGGAGGCGAGAGCGTCAGGAGCCGACTGCTGTCCCTCTCGCCCTCTTCCCTTCGGGTCCCCCTTTCTCTCCGGGCAACGGGAAATGCATCGATGGCCGCTGTACCAGCCAGCGTCCGAGCTTGCTGCGTTGGCAACTTGTTAGGCGATGGATCCTGGTACGCGAATGTCGACGATGTTTCCGCGGTTAACGATATTTCCATCGAAGCCAAAAGCGGTTTAGGATTCTGACTGGGAATGACTGAAGTTTAATCGTTTCAAGTTAAAATATTGGGTTCCTCTCGGCGTCGTGTAGAAATAGAGAAACAAGTGCTGGGAAGAGGTTGAAGGTAGGGTATGAACTTTACTTCTTCTGTGGTTATTAGTATTGTCGATTCTTTTGAGATTTCGTATTCATATTTTTAAGACATCTTTTTCTTTGGGAGGTATTTAATGAAATTAATCGATTGCGCGAGTAAGTCGACTAACAGTAAATTGGCGATCGAAAGTATCAGAAACCAACAGAAAACTGGCTGAGAACAAATGAAGATTGATCGAATTCCTCAGGCTCGACGTCGAAGGTCGTCTAATAGTATAATTAACCCTTCGAACTCTGTAGGCTCCTGCAGCAGTTACAATATTAAATACTTTAATGAATCTTAAAGAAACTACCCTAAGATTATTCGATTCTCCACACATCCAAATGTACTGAGAAGGAAAATAAAAGGAAGGAATGTTGCATTTCTAATTTTTGCTATGGATACTACAAAAATTAGTTGCAGTTGCTGATAGATTGCAAAACAGCTTGGAGTGCTAAGGGTTAATAAGACTGCCCGACAAAGCGAGGCGCGAATTACAGCGCTAACGCGTCGAAACGGCGAAGCTCTCGCCTTGGCCGACAAAATGGCTGGGAACGCGGGTAAAATATTTCGCGGCAAGTAGACCGCAAGAAATCTTAATTGAAGTCGCTGGAAGGGTCCCATCCGGGCCGTGTATTTTCGGGGTTGGACGCGGATCCGCGCGGCGTGAATGGCCGAGGCGCCTCGGCCGGATTCCGATCGGGAGGAGGAACGGCTGAGCGCGAGCGCGAGCGCGCCACGCTGAATTGGCTCGGAACAGAGAAATCTATTCTGACCGCGGGGCCCTCGCGATACGCTAATATAGTATGCTTCGCAGATGCTAAGAATGGCGCGAGGAGTGCCGACGCGCTCGCGCGCGTCTTCGTTTGCTCCCTTTCTTATGCGATCCGCTCTGAATTCAGCCGCGACGCGGACTTAATCTTCGCGTTAGCAATTTAGTGCTTGGTTACTCGATTTTCTGCGAGCTTCGCTTTCTATTTGCGTGGGCCTGAAATACTCTGGTGCATTAATAAAGTTTGTATTATCCGGGTTATACCGAAACGACGGTCATCCGGGTTAATTGTAGTTTTACATGAATCATCTCTAATAAGCAACAGGTCTTATTCCCTTCTAATAACATATCTGAAGAATAACATTCTACGCTTGCACCATATTTCATTCAAATTTCATTCAAATTCCCGCAACACCGTTTACTTCAACGTACACAGTGAGCGAACTTCAATCCCCGAATACAACTGCATCAGAATTTCACTGCGCAACAATGAATCTTCCGCATAAAATAAACCTCCGCGGCGAGTTAATCGAGAATACGTTATCGTCGAGACCGAGTCTGTAGCCGGTAGTTCCGGTCACACGACTCACCCTGTATATCGCGAGCGGAGAGCTGTCGCGGCGACAGGGAAACGTCGGGACGACGCGGGAAGAATATGCCTGGCGCAATGAGAATGGATGGGGAATTTTTGTAACGTGTGCACGCGGAACAAACACGCCGCGGTACATTTAAAAGGGCGCTGCTATTAGACGCGGAGATTCGAGTCCGCGTCCGCGAGAGTAATGGAAAGCTCCATAAAGCCCGGATGCGACGGGACGCGTGAAACAAAACCGGCAGGGGAAAAAAACAGGGGGCGGAGAAAAATGTCGCAGCCCGACAGGAAATTTCGGCGGACACGTGAACCGTGTTCACCGGGTTTACCGATTTTTCCGAAATCGTCACCCTTTATTTTTCATCGTCACGGCGTTGCGGTTTCCATCTGCTTGCCCCTCATTTCATTATTTAACACTGAAACCACCGAGCAGTTCGATCGACTTTTGAAAATTTTGTTATAGAAATTCTGAGAGTGCTACTGAAACTCTGAGAGTTATAGAAATTCTTGAGTACAACTCAATGCCACGGAGGCCAATAAGAATAATTGTAAATTAGAATAACTGTAAATAGAATTTGGAGATTTCAAATGATTTCAGATTCGATCGAATTGGATAGGTTATTCGCATAATTTCACACGACGGTAAGCGACACAAGACAATAATGTCCAATGTCGAATCGAGTAGCGCGAATGTGTCATCTCCCGAGTGCAAAGGGTTAGATGATTCCAGAGGGTGGCGTCTCGGTTTCCACGATGATCCGGGGAACCGAAGGACGCGCGGATATGGGTTATTCAGGAACGGCTGGGCTCGGCTGAACGTGACCCAAGGCTCGTGACCGTCATCCGCTGTCCCGAGACGATCATGAATCTATCAGAAGGTAATTCTCGCGGTCTCGGGAGCATTAGCTAAATGAGGACACGCTCGACGTGGCGGGGCCCCGGTTGCATTACCCTTCCGCGATCGAAAATTCTTCCGCGTTGCTAAAAGTTTAACCGACTCGCAGCCGGCGTTGCATATCGCCGATGCGTCGACCTACCTGCACGGTGAAGCTCTCAGCGTAAGTGCAAGCTAAAAGCGCACGGGAGTAAGAAGCAGCGATCGGAGAGCAATTTTTCGATTTATAACTGTATCGACTTGAGAAATGAATCTGTATAAGTCATGAGGCAGGATCTTGCTGCGCCCATCCGAGGGAAACTTGGATATCTTGGAGCTAATATCTGATTGAATAATTCGAAATATATTGTGAAAGAATTCTGTGAACACTGAAACTGTGCTTTTTGAGTAATAATTAGAATCTTGAGGGACGAATCGAGGGAAACTTAGATATCTTGGAGCTAATATCTAATTGAATATTTTGAAATATATTGTGAAAGAATTCTGTGAAAATGAAACTGTAGTTTTTGAGTAATAATTAGAATCTTAAGGAACGAATCGAGGGAAACATTCCGCAAAGGGATTCGAAACGGAAAGAATCCAACAAAGCTGATATCTAATCGAATATTTCGAAACAAAGGATCCTCGATTACTACTAGATCCACAGATCATTGTTACTCTATTCCTCCCCAACGTCTTACAAATCGCGAAAACGTCTTCAAAAGCATCGCAACGCGTACCTACTCGCGCGAGCCGAAATCCTGAAACTCCAAATACTCCTCGATTACCACTACATCCACAGACCACTGTCCTTACTCTATTCCTCTCGGAAGACGTCATACAAATCGCGAAAACGTCTTGAAAAGCATCGCAACGCGTATTACTCGCTCGAGCCGAAATCCTGAAACTCCAAATAACATTAAAAACATTGAATACCCATGAAATCGCGGTAAATCTAGGATCGCGAAAATCCTCCCAAGAAGAAATCCTCCCCTTTCATCAGCCAGGAGACATATCAAGCCGCTAATCCAAGGAAGACCGACGTGTCCCGACGCGAGGTCCGGTGCCGGGGAGAAAGGTCGCCGGCGCGGTACGCGTGGACAATGTTCGAGGACGGTAATAAAAAGCGTAGGCAACGGCGGGCGTCGACGTTACACTGGATGACAGGGGGCGTCGGGAGGAGGGTTGGCGCCGGACAAAAGGACGCGGCGAGGAAGACGGGAGAGAAGCGGATAAACGTGTGCGTGGCGGTTGGTTCGCGCGCGGCCGTTCGTCGTTGTGCACATAACGCGCGACGCCGACGCCGACGCCGACGCCGAGCGACGCCGACTGCTGCAATGCGGCGATGTCGGCATTTTAATTGAAAACCCTGGCTCTCTCTCTCTGTCTCTCTCTTTCTCTTTCCTCTCTTTCCTCTCTCTCTCTCTCTCTCTCTTACTCTCCTCTCTTGGTCTCTCGCGATATACTGCCTCTAACCACTTCTCGCTTCTTCGCTCATCCATTCGTGGTTTATTAACGAACGTTAATGTCGTAGGAGCGCGCCTCGTTCCTTTTAATTGCGTCCCTGAATTATTCACCGTGCACGCCGCTGCCTTATCGCGCGCGTCCTGGCCCCGAGCTTCGCTCCCGACGCTATCGACGGGATTCTGACCGACCGGAGATCTGGATGGATTGTTTTCTTAGTGTCTGAAATACGCGAAACCTTCGGCAGATTAAGCTAAATACTCCGATTGCTTAATTAACAGGATGGTATAGTTTGTTTGTCGATGAGTTTGATGATTATCCGAGGTTTTGATCAATTTTATAAATGTAGTTGATTATCGAAAGTGGACGAATGGTAACCGAATGACAGACAGAGTAAAAACACAGTGAACAGCATTACAGCAGGCTGCGTAGATCTGAAGGGTTGCTAGCAGGTGTTAAACCAATTACTGCGATGAGTGTGCTTTTAATTTGCCCGGGTATCGGTAGCATTCCAATTTGGCTACGGCAATTGAAGTTTCAATGTTTCGTATTTGAATTGCGATAATTAGAGGCCCGTGGGTTAACCGGTCAACGATTGACACTGTATCGACAGCTTATAAAATATCGTTTAGAACTCAATTATGTAGAACTCCCTTGTCTCCGAGTTTCAAATAAATATCATAGCGCACGCGTACCTGTTGCGGCCGATTTGAAATAGATGTTCGTATAATGTCTCGCAGTTAGCATGCAGTACAGTCCGTGGGGTGCTTACCTGAAACAGAAAAGAAGACTCGGTTATTCGATGTCGAGATTTTTAATGCTATAAATGCTTTTGTAACGAAACAAACTTTTGTACAGAGTGCAAAGGGTTAGTCGATATCCATCGATCAGTTAGCATCACTCTATTCCCTGCGACTGATCCAGAAAACCATCCCCAATTTTCATACATGTACACTGTCGATCTAACCCTCTAACCGATTAGCACAGAGCTGAGCTCTGAAGACAGCAACCGAGAATCAAGAGACAGAAGCGAAGTAACGCAAACGCGGCGAAAGACGGCAGAAAGAAAGACAGAATCAAGTCGCGAGTATAAAATCGTGTTTCATTAATAAAGAACAAATAGGTTAAACCTCTTAATCATTCGAAATCTCTACATACAACTACACAGATCACTGTAGACCAGTATCAACTAAAAACCGATACGTTCACTTTCAATTCCACAGAGAGACGTTTACAAGAATAAAGACGCAACAGAAACATTCTGATCTGAAGGCCTCTCGCTTCACGCACTTTCTAAAAGAACAGGAAGGAAGCCAATCTACAGCCAAGAAATCCACGGGAGGAGCAGGAAAAATTGCCGTGGAACCTAGAAGAATAAGCGTGTAGAAGTGTGCGCAACGCAAATAGCCGCTATCGGGCAGGGCGCAGATAAGATACACCGGGGCGACTTGCAAGAACGAAACGGCGAAGTGGAAACGCGGCAGAAATTGTTTTCAAACGTCTGTTGCCAGCGTCCGCGGGAATAATCGGCCCGGCGGTTTCATTAAATCCCCCGTATCGCTGGTCCGTCGCCGGGGGAACAGCAGATTAGGCGAAATTTTAATTATTAATTAACGCCGGCTCTCGCGGTGTCGATGATCTGCGGAACCGAGTCGCGTCGCGGCGCGCTTATCGTTGCCCGCGATAGCGGGGAGATTATTAACGCGTTCACTGCCACCGAGAATTTCGAGCGTTCCATGCAACGCTGAACGTTAACTCTTTGACTCCGGAGGCGCCTCTCAGTCGGCGATCGGCTTGACACAGGAAGATTGTCGAGTTTAACCCTTTGCGGTCAGAAGTGCTCTTGGTTTCTCACTTTGAGGTTCATGTCGAAGTTAGTTGATTCGATTGCAGGTTAATACGACGCTCTATTTATTTATTCAAGAATATTTGGGAGCCATTGAAATGTTACCTTTAACTGGTACAATTTTATTTTATTACAATTTTAATTTAAGGGTTAATATCAACCCTTAGCAGTCTTGTGTCGAGTCACGCTCGACATTCAATTTTATTGAAACAGCTGTACCATTCGAAGGTACCATTTCAGTGATTCCCAAGTATTCTTGAACAAATCATTAGAGTCCTAGCGATCATTAACACCAAACGCGATTATAACATCTGCTCTAGAACCCTGCGTTTCCTTTGTCTCGTTTCACTATATATCAATTCTTCTATCGTCCGATTAGTCTCTCCACTTCTGTTTCTACTAAGAGCAAAGGATCACCTGACTTCATTTCTATGTTATCAGTCATTCGACTGTTCAATTTAACCCTTTGCACTCGGAAGTTTTTCACTAGAAACATCCGACATTATCCTATGAGGCGTAGACGACATTTGAAACGAACTAATTATAACACACACGTAACTTGAGAAACAAAGCTATATTATAAATATTTCACATATTCATGCATTATACAAAACTTAATATTTTGTAATTTTGTCATATAAAATCAAATGGCGACTGAGTCACCTCTCGAGTGCAAAGGTTTAACAATGTATATGCACAAAGAACCAATACTATAATATTGGCGTCAAATATTTACGTAATAGGACGTCGCGTTTCAAAAAGCGGTCTCGAAAAATCCATCTGGACAGAGTTAAACCGTGCGATTCCGGAGCGAAGGGGGACAGAGAGCGATAATACGTATGCAGATGAGAAAGATAGAGACGTGGTAGGGGAGTACAGGCAGGAAAAGACCTGGCCGACGTCTGTGCGCGGTTCGGGGGTGGCTGGCGCGCAGAGGGTGGCCACCCCGCGAGCAGTGCCGTATCAAACGGAGCCGGAGCCCGGCTGAGATCGATGCGTCGCGCGGCTCATCACTTATTTACGCCTTCATTACTGTAAACAATGCGTCTCCCTTTGCGTCCGGCCTCTTTCCCCGTCCCTCCGCCACCCCCCGCAACGTGTGCACGCCTCTTTCTCCGTCGGTTTCATTCCCCCAAGCTCGTCCGCCTGGTCCACGATGCCCCGGTGGTTATATTCGCGACTGCGGCCGTCCATTTCCGAAAGTAACTTCTGCCGGAGCTGAGTTTTAAAAGCGTGGAATTTAAAAAGAGCTCGTCGCGCGGCTTCGGGCACCCCGTATCGATCATCCGCCGCGCGGTAACGGGTTTTTGTAGACGGAAGTTGTTAACGGAGATTGTTTTCCATTGTTTCGGGGACGTTGCTTCAGAATCTCGACGACTCTGTTCGGTCGCTCGGTTGATTGCGTATTTGGGGCTCGGTTCTTTAGAATTAGGGTGACTGGCTTCTTTGGGATCGAAGCGATAATGCGATTGAAGGGAGGTTCTTTGATTTTAATGGAAATTAGGGTGTAAGGGGAATTATGTAACTGAGCTACACTGTGCGAAGTATTGAACTATGCAACTGAGTACTGTACTATGAAGTTGAATCACTGCACTGTACAACTAAGATATTGCATTATGCAACTGAACTACTGCACAGTGCAACCAAAGTATTGAACTATGCAACTGAGTACTGTACTATGCAATTGAATCACTACACTTTGGAACTAAGATATTGCACTGTGCAACCGAAGTATTGAACTATGCGACTGAACTATTACTCTATACAACCAAAGTATTGAACTATGCAACTAAGATATTGCACTATGCACCCAAAGTACTGCACAATGCAATTGCAACACAGCACAGTACAAAGTATTGCACTCTGCAACCAAAACACTACACAACGCAAAGATAAAAATGTTCGCCCAAGTTATTCAATAGTCCCTCCATGTATCTTCCAACCTTCCCAGAGAAAAACTCAGTTCCATCAGCAAGTTCTAAGCCTCGGCTGGACTTGATTAGAAATTTCCAATGAATCGCGGCGCATGAGAAACACGGAGCACGATAAGCGGGCACGTGGCCCGATCCCGAGACCGCCATTATGCAATATCGGCGGCCGCACTTCGCGCGATAACGCGCCCGCCGACCTTGCCCGTGTATTTCTGAAACTCACGACAAACACGGGCGTCGGGTTTCGCATCAGCCCGGCCGGGCTGGTAACCTAATTATTCAAGAAGTGGGCTAATTCGGACAATCGCGACCGCGACCGCGCCGAGGAGCGCTAATTTTTCCCGGCCGAACGAGGAAGACCGCAATTACGCGTCCCGTTCGTCGTCGACCCCTTCGCTGCCGTGTGCACGCAGTAAAAAGTCATCTCCGCGGATCGATACGTGCAAAAACATTCGATTATACTCTGACATGACGGTCTGCCACTTATAAATTGATCGTTGTCAACATCTCTTCAACATTTACTTCCACTCTTTGGTGAGATCGAAGTCTCGGAATATTCAAGGTATCACATTAGACAGTGTTGGCTCATTAGACGGTGTGTAGTATCAAATACGTGGCTCGTCGAGAGGTTTGGTAATTAGAAAACATTGCCATACAGTTCAGAATTAATTTACTTATCGATCATTTCAATGTTTCTATCAATTTTGAGAATTCAAATGGGAAAGAGTGGAAATTACAGCGCCGGTGTGAATGTGTTAAATAAATTCATTTGATTGAACTCAATAAATCCGTCCAATGATCTTTTCATTGCGTCTAGTATTTACTTCGACACATAATCGTGGAAACCTGCTTCACTCGTTAATATCGGGAACAACCGCGCCATTTTCCTTTACTATTCATTACGAAATCCTCGTCGCATAAATTGTACTTCGACGATGATCAATCAATCCTTTCGTTTTCAACACGCCGATTCAAGTTCGCTTACGTAAGTCGCGACATTTATTGCACGGCGATAGGAATCATTCGGAAATATAAATAAACAACCGATCGACCGAACCAGTTCGTTTCCACCTTCGCGAGATAACGGCCTTATCTTCTGTTACGGAGAACGCGAATCGGATTCGTGTTAAACGCCACGCACGGACGATAAAAATTCCGTTACGGTTGTTGTCAGGATAGATCGTGTTTGACGGGACATCGTAAAAACGAAGTTCACTTAACATTTTTACATAGTTTTACTACGCGAACGTCTGCCGTAGACAAAGAGTTTGACAGGCAAAGGGTTGAAGCAGTAGAAAATCATCGAAGAAACCTAGGAGACACTCGGAGTGCAAAGGGTTAACGGCGCACAAAAGAAAATTTCGAAAAGTTCGATTACACCGGTGATGGTCGCCGATGTCACCTCCGATTATTTTGATTTCGTTCCACCGACCTCGGGCCAACATCGACAGTTTCGTGTCTCGCGGAATCCTGATTAGCAAACGAGGCGCTGCCGAGCGAAGCCTAGAACTATTCTCACGAGACAGACGCGAGGGAGACAACATTGAATCGCGCTTACGTCATCCTTTATACGGGAAGACGGGCACCGATATCATTGGGAGCATCACGCCGCCGCCACGCCTAATTATCATCCCCTACGCGCGCTGCCAGCGTTATCTACGAGCCACCCTGTTTTACTAGGTCACTCCATAAGTAATGTCGTTCTTTAACCAGTTAACCAATTAACCGTGTTCGACGAGTATACACGTCATCGTGAAGTTCGACACGATGCTAATTCTCTCAGCGATGAATTCTTGATTTTTTCACGTAAACCTGTAATTCTTCTTTCTTTCGCTTTGGTCTTTTATTAAAATATACTTTAGGTGCATTCGTCCTTCGACGAGTACACGCTCCATTTTCTTATTTTATTGCACGCAGAACCAGAGGTTTCTCCAAGTATATTCCACAGTTAACTGGTTAAATGCAAACTTCGAATTGTCGGAAACGGATACTTTTGACGGGTTTCGATTTTTTTGTTTAGCAATTATCGATATCTTCGGAGCATTGAATATTCGAAATGATTTTGAGAATAAATAGCTTCATTTCAGTACTATAATGAACGTCTGGAGAAACTGAAAATAATCTATTGTTACAATTTTTATGGGAATTGCATGTTAATCGTGTTAAATGCTCGGTAGTTCTAGTGTTAATTGTCAATGTATCGTTATTATCTTCTGTTGCGGTTACTGACACACAGAAATCAACCCAGTCTATTTTAAATATCTGACTACCGTTTTATACGATCATTACCCATTTCTCAATGAATTTTAGAACTCCTCAATTTTAATATTTAATTCTCTCCAATTAAACCACGAAAGACACGTTTATTCGACAAAGTAACATATTTATTCGAAACGGTTACCAACACAGAAATCGATTCAGTCTCATCTTTCCCGGAGCAAATATGTTATTGTCAACTTCACCGGCGATACGATAATAAAGCAAACTGCAAGCGAAGTAGCCCGGTTGTCGAATTAAATAACACAGGAAAGAATGGCGCAAACACAAACGAATTTGATTAATATATTTGTCGCGTCAAGTATCGCGGGAAGAATCGAGCAGCGATTTAAACGTAACGATTCCAGCGAACAAATCCGAGAGGCTTCGTTACGGCGTTTACTTTGGTTACACGTTTAAAACCCTCCGATTCCGTTATTCCCCGTCGCGTTAATGAAATAAAAGAAACGGTTAAAACCGACGGTTATTAAATGTAATTAACAGAACCGCGAACAATCGGGGAGCGCGCGGGGCTCGCGCCGGTGGAAAACGAATGAAGGTGAAATGGGAAACGAGAGGAGAGCCGGGGCACCGTAACAAATGTAACAAAGTAGTAGAAAATAAATGAAGAAGCCGTAGGTGGATACTATCGAAGAGTTTATCCGCTCAACGTGTTAACACGCTCGACGGTGTAACATTAGAACCTACCGAGCAGACAAATCGACGAGACTATACATTGTGCAATTTACAACGCCGTGTTTATTCGCGGTTTAAATTATATTACGGAATAACGGATTTTCTGTACGAACGAAATTGTACGATTTGCATTGAAATTTTAGAGAAATTTAGTACGATGGCAGACCGTTGGACATAAAGTGTTTTAATAATGTAGGACTACTCAGCTGTCGGTCATTCGAAACATAAACAAGTGACCGAAAGAGTGAGTCACCGAAAAATAAGTGTGAGGGATGCATGGGGAAAGGCGACTCTTGTTTCTTGCCTTTTGCCTTTTGTCCTTTGCCAGTTTGTGTTTTGTGTCGTGTGTGAGAATTGCGAGCTGGAGCGAACGAAGTAATAAAGAGAGTATTGAGAGAGTATTGCGAGTATTGCGAGTATTAATGCTCGGTAGTTCTAGTGTTAAGTAGGCGTTAAAATCAATTGTTACAATTGAGGTTCTGCTAAAACGGTGTCATCGTTGATTGATCTTCGAGACACCCCGCATTCGTCGATTCTCGGGAATGTAAGGAACCACCTGCTTTACGAGTGATAATGTAAACAGCTGAATATTTAAAAGTGATAACGTTGCGAAGTAAAAGGAAGTGAAACCCTCATTTGCAACTGAAATAACCGCACCTCCGCGGCCCTCTCTCTCTCTCTCTCTCTCTCTCGACCATCATTTGAACAGTTTACGCAGTGCAAACGGAAAGATAAGTGAAATTGGCTCAGCGTTTAGCGCGTTAATAAAGTAAATTCAGAAAAATGCTTGTTCGCCCGCGCAGTTAGACACGGAACGGTGAAATCGGATGAATATCCGAGGAATTCCGCGCTCGGACAATGAATCGACGATCGCTCGTGTCAAATAATACTGACGGATAATACCGTGCTTGGCGAAACTACTTTATCAATTGCGTTGCTGATTCAATGGATAAATAGAATTTAATGTTTAATCTATATCCACGATTATCCTGAACGATCGTTTGCAATTGATAGTAGAAAGACTTTCGATGTACGTTCAAAAAAGGTAGACAACCATAATAAGCAGACAACTTTACATAAATTATTTTAGTAACAAATACTTCAACCCTTTGAACTCTGTAGGTTCGCAGTTATTAATATCTCAAAAGCATTGAATATTTCAAATAATTTTGGAAATAAATATTTTTACTTGAGTACTACGACGAATATCCAAAGAAACTGAAAATAATCTATTGTTACAATTTTTATAGAGATCACATATCAATCGTATCAAATGCTCGGTAGTTCTAGTGTTATACACCAACTTTCCGAAATAATTCAAATATTCATCAATCTAATGAAGAATTAAATATCGCGAGCAGAAAATGTATGAGTCAAGACAGTCTAAAAGGTGCCAAGAACGATTCGGTAGACGATTTCGATCCGATCGTTCGATGAAACCCGCGCACCGACGATCGCTCGCCGATAGGTGAGAGGAACGAGTTCCGGAGGAAGGAGAGCGCGAGGACGCGGATGACACTGCGCTAAATTCGTGATTTACAAGTGGAGCGGAAGCGGCTATCGCACAAAGCCGTGCGCGCGGGCCTAATGCACTCGTGAACGAATTTTATTGTCGCGCGGTTGCGCAAACAAGCGGCCGAGCTGGCCGGCCCGGCGGAAAATAGAGCGATGCGTGGCGTGCCATCGTAGGCTCGGCGTGTATCGCCGATAGCTGGAATAATATTCTATCGAGCAGATATTCGAGTAACGTCCGCCGATCGGCCGTCGTTAACGCTGGAGCAGATGCGAACCGAACCGTTCCCGACTCCTTCGTGCAGAGTTATCGAAAAGAGAGGCTTTTTCGAGAAATTATTCACGAGGAATTATTGGTTATTGAGAAATTATGGATTAGGTGATATTATACGTTAGCATAGTGCTATGGCAGTGCTGTTCGAACGGCCGCCATTAACCGGCAGATGGGACGAACTGAGTCATCCTTGACTCCTTTTTGAGGAATTATTAATGAATTATTGATTACTCAGAATTGGTTACTGAGGAATTGATTAGGCACTGCGCGAACTAAACTACAATTGAAATTCTAATCTGAATAAGTTTGTTATTTCTGTAAGATTGGAAGGTCAAATTAACAGCTCGCTGGTTAACAAGCTGAGTTATTCATAACCGACGCTTCCGAATCGCTTGGGAACGATTACAATATGTAACTCTCGTTGAGTCATCTCGATGACTGTTCTACGAAAGAATTTATCTGAAACACTCGAGGTTCTCGTGGCGGTTGTACCAAGCGTTGTCTCCGAACCTCTCGCGCGTTCGAATTTCAACCTCTGCTTTACGTTCTATTATTCACCGGGAATCAGATTTCAATATAACCGACGCGAATTTTTCGCTTCTGAATCGAAATAACCAAATCGATTCGGGCAATCGTCTAAAATTTCGAAGAGTCGGGTAGTCTAGCGTCGAATCATTTCAATAGTAAGACAACGAGAACACTTGTAATAAATAACAATCAAGAATTTTTACACCTCTCTTCTCCAAATAAGACGAGGAGACGTAAGAGAGGAGGCTTCGCCGTTCGATTCGAGAAGCGTGTTTACAACTCCGAGGCATCGCGCGCCGGCCAGAAGCCGAGTTATTTGCAGTCGCGCGATTGCACGCGAACCACGGCCTGTTTTTGCGCCGAAGAGGAGAGACCAGAGCCACGGTTAAACGGCGCATCGAGGACAAGATTATCGTACACACTCGCGCGCTGGACGCTCCGCCGCTGGAGCGGCCGCGGTTTTCGCGAGGAAATCGTTCGATGATGAACGAACGATGCCCTCGCTAACACGTACACGAAGGAATAATTCTAAATCATCCTCCGTTACACGGGTCCTCTTACGAATCGCTGCGAACTGGAATTTCGAATTCACATTAACTTCCTACAACTATTGCAACGTCTATGAAAATATTTAACACACCGAAAGTATCGCTACTCAACCCTTTACGAACGACTGTCGTTCACGTCAACATTCGGCGAGATGAAATGTTCATATTCGCAAGAGTAAATCAGTTTAAATGACAATTAATCAAACAATAATCCAGTTTCCTTTCTTCCATTAACACTAGGTTTACGGAACGCAATTCGACGCATGTTGAATCTTATAAACATTACTCGGTAAACGCTTAACTCGGTTTTCGTCGATTTACGCGAACACGTATCCTAGCAGCCTATTCCTAAGCCCCTAATTTCCAAGTTCCGAACTAACGAATACCAATGATTCTAGGAACAACGGTGATGGCAATTTTCGAGGTCAACTTATATCACTATATACAGAGAAACTCGGATATCATATGTAATATATTTCAAACAGATAATCGATTCGAATGACATTTTATATTTCCTTCAATGGTAATCAGCGAAGTTGCATAGCCAAGTGTCTATATAAAAACGAGATTTCTCGGTACCGGTACGCAATGTGTTACTCCGCGCGCGCGCGACGTTGCGATTTAAATCAAATCAGAGAGTCACCTTCCGAGCGCAAAGGGTTAATCTGGCAGGCGGCCGAAAATCCGCGGATTCCAAATTTGTCGGCAAGTAGCCCGCGCAACTACGCGTATATTTTTGGTCCGGTCCTCCGCGGACCGCCGGCTAATAATGACTCGTTCGAGGAACTATCGGCCGCCTTCTGGAACTCATAACTATATATTTGATCCGGGCCAGATAAACATCGCTCTCGAAAATAGTAACCCGCGGCCCGTGGCTCGAGCCTCGCGATACGTCTTCGCACGGTCCCCGGTCTTCTTCTTCTCCGCTTCATCTTTTCCCCCGTGTGTCTCTTTTCTTTTCTTCCCTCTGTTTCTTTTTTTCCGTCGGCCTCTTTTCTTTCGCTGACGAATCGGTTAACGAGAGCGAAGAGGGAAAGAGGAGAGGAGCGATGGCTGCCCGCTCCGCGAGAAGAGAAGCGGCAGACGCGCTCATGCGCTCGAGATCTCTCATCTGCTCGTTCGATCTCTCGTACGTTTCTTTCCACGGCCAGAGATAGCTCGCCTCTAAAGATAGGCCGGTTGTTCTACACGCGTTTCGTATTATGCCGCCATTATCGATAAACCGACCGGCGGCTGGATATTTTTGGCCTCTAAAAGGCTCTTCGACTTCTTCTTCTGCTTCGCCGGTGTCCGGCCGATTTCGCTGCCGATCCGCTTCGACGTCGGTTGCCGTTGGAAAATTCGGTGGGAAGAATCGTGTAATATCTTAACCCTTTGCGGACGAATGTCGATGTTTCAGAGAGATCAAATGTTCGTGTTTGGAGGATTAGATCGCAGACAATGATTTAACACTGGAACTAACACTTAGATTCAGTTCTTGAAAATCCTCTATAGAAACTTCCAAGGGCGCATCGATTTGGGAAACTGCTGAAAATATTCGACACGAGAAAATACAATATTCTAGAGGAAAGGGTTAACAATAAGAACAGGATAATTAACCTTCAACGAACCGGTGGAGAACGATAGTCACGTCGAACAAGGTTCAAACTCGCGAATCCGGGATAAAAACACAGCTAAACAGCGCGGCGCGTGGATCTCGATCGGCAAACGGAATTACGGAAAGCGGAATCGATTGATAATTGTCGGGCGGATCTGCCGGAATTTCGTGCAGGAGCCATGGAAACGGGACCGCGGAAAAATGGACCGGTTAAAGGGCTGCGCGAGGGAGGAAACAATACTCGCGTCGGAAACGTTTCTGCTTATATCGGTCCGATTAAGTAGAATCGCCTTCCTCGCGGTCCAATGCCGATCGAATCGAATTTTCGCCGATCTATCGCGTCTCATGCTTTCAGCACGCTTATCAGCAACATTTCCCTCCACAATCAACCTTCCGAAAATTAAAACATTAATTCTCAAAAATATCAAAACCTCCAGTTCACTATTATCAAACTTTAAACAACATTATTACACTATCTAAACTAAATACTCAAAAATCCTTTGACTACTAACTCATTCTCATTTCCCAAGCATCACGTCGCATCCACAATGACTCGAATTTTCCCGAGATTCAACGTCCCAACGTAATCCAAGCTCGTTATGCTCGTTGAACGCGTAGTTTCTCCAACGTTACGACACACGGTAGAACGTGGGATTCGCGGAGGTTCGTTATCTCGAATATTCTTCGTATCGGCCGAGGAGGAGGCATGTTTTATTGAATAAAATATTGTAACCGGGACTGCTATCGAAACGAATGCTGGTAGCGAATGAGTTAAGCGTCGTACACGTATCGCGATAATTAGTCGACGGGTTTAATTAACTCGTCCCGACGCGACGACGGCGATCGCCGAGGTGCTCTCGCTCCGGCCGGCCGGTCCCGTTCCCCGCCGCTGGGCGTCCCTTTTTTTTCTCCGCTTTTCCCTCTCCCTGCCCCCTTTTTTCCTGTTTATCAGGCTGGAACCCGCCGGTCGAGCGGCACGAGACAATCGCGCGTACGAAACCGCGACGGTATGGTGCACTTGTGCGGTGTCATGGTCGAGTTAAAATTAGCAAGTCAACCGGATTCTCCTGTGCGACGCGAGCCGCCTGAACGGCGAATTCAACGCCGACTGCCGATCGAAGTCCGCGCGAATCTAGTTTTATGTCGCGCCCGCGAGCAGGTCGCCCCGGGAAATCGGAGCGAAGCTTTTACGGTTGACTCGTGTCACTCCGAACGGAGCAGCCTCCGGATTTTTCGTGGATTTCTATGGTAAACGAGGGAAGTTAACCGGTTAACTGGGTTTCACGAGTATACGCGTCATCTTGAAACTCTTAATGGTGCTAACTTTTTCTACGATGGATTATTTATTTTTTGAGACGAACATGTAATTCTTCTTCGTTTCGATTTGGTCTTTCGTTAAGATGTATTTTAAGTGCACTTCGCCTGCATTTGACGAGTATACACTTTATTATTTGATTTTATTGCACGTGCAATGAGAGATTTTTCAAACTAAATTACTCGCTTAACTGGTTACGGAAACGTTTCGATAAGAGTGTTAACGTATACATTAATCATCAACGCTAACTAAGATATTAGTTGTACCGAGATGATGATTGTATCGAAACTATATTGCTTTTCTATTCGGAGATATCAATAGTACCCAAAATTATATCGATTTCCACCCTAAGATTGATTCTACCGAAATTATATCATTTCTCTATCCCAGAATATCGATTGCAAATTTTTCTACCCTAAGATATCAACTGTACCGAGACGATACTGCAAACTTTCCACCCTGAGGCATCGATTCCACCGAAAGTAACCACGGAAAGGATACTCGAAAGGTTGTCAAGCCCGAACTGTCCGATTTCCGGAAGCGCGAACGCGAGGCGGCCCGTTAGGCGCGGACACTTTACTCTCGGTTAATATTTATGCTTTGCCCGCCGCGTCGACGGCCGTCCGTGTTTTACATGCAAATATTTCGGGGGGGAACCGAAAAAACTGCTGTCATTGCGCGGCAGAAAAAATGAAAGCGGCCCATGCGTGATTTATATCGCGCCGCATAAAACGGGTAATGAATGGCGGGCACGGGTGCGTGGCCCGGCCCCGCGTGTGCGCCACACGCGCGCGAAAACTCGCGCAATCGATACGGGCTTGAACCCCGCTGTAATCCCCGGTTCGGCTATATATCCCGAATAAAGTTGAGTAAAGCGCGACACGGATATCAGCGGCGATTTAGCTACGCGTTTCTCAAACACAGAAGTGTCATGGGACACGACACGTCGCAATTTTTCAGTTATTGTGCCCCGGCAACATCGGGAAACCCGACTCCACGGTTTACGCGTGTAAACTTTGATAAAGACCATTAGCGCTGAAGCCGCTAGATCATCGTTGCATTCGACAATTTCATTCGGGAGCATCTTAAATCAATAAACCGCGATTACAACCGGAGGAATCGTAAAACTAACGTCAGGCTTCAACGAATTATTATCGTAATTTCCGATTACTAATCCTCGATAGCTTTATAATTCGAAACACAGGAATTCGAGAAATTCGATCTAACATTAATGATTCCTTAACCCTTTGCGGTCCGAAGTTTTTCACTAGAAATATTTCATTTTCTGACGAGATGAAGACGATATTTCGTACAACCAACTCGACGAGAAATTCACGTGAATTGACGGACAAAGCTATTTTACGTGAATATTTCTCAGATCGATGCATTATATGAAGTGTAATATTAAATATCTAATACTATTCCTGGTGCAATATTGGAGCTTACAGGGTTCAAAGGGTTAAACACCGTAGAAAACCAGTGTACATCGATCCTCCGCATTCGAACGACTCAATTATTCACGAAGTTCGTATCTCGCGTACGAAAGCCGTCGCCGAAACGCCGACGTTCTACGCGGATTGCCACAAAACACGAGTCAACAAATAAAAACGGGACACGCAATCATCCATTAAAGTCACCGTCTAATTACCGATCGCGCGCGGCGTTGGGCGCAAAAACCTGCGAAAAGAGGGACCCGCTCACGCGAGCGTCCCCGCCGCGGCGATCAATACAAAGGAAAAACGTCGTCTGACTCGAAAAAAACAGGAGGAACCGGAACGGACGCGGGAGAGGGTTAAAAAACAAAGAACGGAGAGAAACAAACGATAGCGGCGAGCTTCCGGCCGGCGAGCGAGAGCGAGCGGTATCGCGTCCGAAATGGAAGCGGCGGCGGAATCAAAAATCGAATCCGCTCGTCCCGGCTGCGTCGGCGGCGGCCGATAACGGTGTGCACCTATATACACAGTGAACCGGATCGTCCGAGGAATGACGCGGCCGCAGACGGGCGAGACAATACGCGCGGCGGTTGATTTTTCGCGCGGACTGTACCGAACCGTGCAGACCGCGGCGATGTAGGTTACAAACAGAGGTAACATGGATATCGATTTCAGGCGCGGTATGCAGCACCGTTGCGGAATGCCCGTTCTAACGTTCCGTCGGGGACCGGTGCGTGCGGAAACCGCGCGCTGCGGGATAAGGCCCGCCTCGCCGTTCGAAAACAAAATCGATGTCGCCGGAACTGACGAGCAGTTGGAATTTTTCTACGGGAAGTCTGACAGTGCTATTGTGACTTTGATTGACTCGTGATTCTACTTGGCTAGTGGTAAATCAATTTAATAAGAAGTTTCTGTTATCTGTTTAATAATTGCATTATTAGAACTACCGTACCAGTCGAAATGACTGGTTCAATTCTTTTAGCAATTATTGATATTTTCAAAGCATTGAATATTCGAAATGATTTTGAAAATAAATAGTTCCACTTGAGTACTATAATGAATGTTCGAAGACACTGAAGATAATCTATTGTTACAATTTTTATAGGAATTCCATATTAATCGTATTAAATGCTCGGTAGTTCTAGTGTTAAGAAGGAAACCATGTTTTCTTATAACATGTGTGGAAAATCGAATAATTTTAGAGTAGTTTCTTTATGATTCACTAAAATATTTAGTATTATAACTGGTGCAATATTGGAGCCTACAGAGTTCAAAGGGTTAAATAGAGGAAGCTTGTCTAATCAAGGAATTCATCAATAACATTCCTTTTGAAAGTTTCTGTTCAGTCCTTTAAACTCTCTATCGATAATTGATTTTACTAGCACCTTTCTTTTAAATAAAGTAATAAGAACCAGCTTCTTTCCCTTTTTCTATATACCCAGCCTTGATAAGAGCAAAACGAAAGCTTCCCGATCGACGACAGGTTTATTCAATCCAGCAAACCTGGAAAATCCTGTTCTTGAATGTTCCGCGCGTTCCTAATATTACCCGTCGAATGTTCGTAAGATTAGAGAATCCTTTGAATCACGCCGATGGAGAATGTATTCCAACGGGGAAGCGGTCCGTAACTACGGAAAGATCGTCGTCGGCCACGAAAAGTCGGGCTTATTTCAATTTCAAATCCGTCCAATCTGGGAGAACGATCTCGAGGCGAGCACGAGGAACGCCGAGGCGAGACGCGTCTCGGCGCGCGCGTTTTTTTTTTCGACGGGATAGCTGACCGATTTCCAGCCGATGCGTGCCGCGTATCTAATTAATAGAAAAGAACAGGTCGACGGGTTGCACAAGAGGGGTCCGCCGCTGGTGCGCTGCCGCGAACGGTCGCGTTAATATCTGGACCACGCATCGCGGCGCTGGCCGGGACAAACGGTGGAACGGTTCTCTGCGGTTTCTGCGCGCGAAAGTCGCCTCGCCGAGTACTGTTTCATTATCGAATCACGTTTCAAGCGGCGCACCGTATTCACCTAGTTACACGCCGCCTCTATCTAACTCGGAAACTGTTCCAGCTATCTCGAGGAGCGCACCGGAGAGTCGTTCGACGGCAGACACCGATACCGACGATCGAAACCTGCTCCATACTGATTTTTCGCACGGTCTCATTGTCGGATGCCTAGGACCCGATTATTGACACGTTAAGCGCCACGAAAATCTTAATAATAGTGTAACGCAAACATTGCAACGTCAGATAATTAATAATTGTTCCCGCTTGTCTTTGTTACGAAAGTAAAACTCTACGGGAAAACGCTTAAGATTTTCGTGGCGCTTAACTTAGTCACGTTATTAAACATTTTCATTTCACATCGGTTGTCTTGTATGTTACGATTGTTTTCTAGTCATTCGGAAGCGTCGGTCACCGATGACTGACATGGCGCTTAACGTGTTAAAATCGTGCTTTCGATTTAAATAATATTATTTATTCCATGAAAATTTAGGAGAATTGAGGGATATCAAGATTTTAGAAATCTATCTGGTATAGGTCGTTACTTTTGCAGAATATAGATCGTAGAGTAAATGTTTCAGTCTTCGAATTTTTATTAGAACGAAGAATATCGCGATACCAGAATATAGTAGACACAGCAAAGTCAACGCGTGAATAATCGCGTTTAATCAATTATCTTGAAACATATTTTTACTGAAAAAGGTATTTTGTATTACAGCTTGAATGACTGAAATAATAGAAGCTTGAAAGCGCAGGAAAGCTTCTTTGATAAACGTTCAAAGTAGTCGATTCAGCGATACGCTGAAATGTGATTCAATTAAAATCTCAGCGAACGAGCTCTCGTAGTTGTAATAAAAGAATTAAGGAATCGGTTCCAGCGTGAATTCAGTATCTTCGAAGAACGATGTTTCACGGCCGACACGCCGCGCACGGTTCGCCTGCGGTGGAATTCAGCTCCGCCGAGGCTCCTCGTATCAGACGCGTCTAATTTCGCTGGAAGTTCGTCACAGGCCTCGATCCGCTGCGTAGATCAGCCGTGGAAGGCGGTAATGGCCGAAGTGGCGCGTCACGCGAATCTAAATGCAGAACGCGGCGAACGTTGAACCGCGCGAATCTTTGTTTACGCGTCACCTCCGGAAAAATGAATATTTATGGAATCGATGGATCGAATTTTCCCGCTCGCGTCCGACCGGAAAAGCGGGAATAGACTGCGCGCGGATTATCGGGCCGAGCCGATTTCGATTCGACTCCGCGAAACGTCGCGCGACGAGCAATCTATGGGAAAATTGGGAATAAATGGCGAAAGTCGTGCCGTCGAACGTTTCTTCCTTTTTTTATCTATTGAATAAATTTTTTTATGACTGTTCTACGATTCCTTGAACAGTCGTCGATACTATTCAACAAATTTGAATAATTTATTCAGAAAAATTCTGACTATATTCTGTATATCCACGTTTCTAAAGTAGAATAATTGGTAAGAATAATATTTAATTTGAACTCACGAATGAGCTCAGAAGCCCAGAAAGCAAAAGTTGAGGAAAATTTTCTTTCTAGAGTAGGAAGAACGAGTAAAGTCCTCTTCCAACCGAACCAACGCGATCAACGAGAACGAATAAAACGAGACTTTCCACTATCAATGAAATAACGGGAGAAAAGATTTCAATGCCAAGATCAAGCTGAAGATCACGGGAAGAGGAAACGCGTCGCGAGTATGTAGATCACGGAGGGCTCGATCGATAACCCTTCGACGAACAATCGAGACCGAAAGGAGCGGGTCGTATCTCGACGATCTCGTGCCGGCAGCGGACGCGACGAGGAAAACGCGCGCGCGACCGCGCTGGAAGGAAGTTCGAGCCGCGAGGCGCGTCTCGCATTATCATGCGAATGCGGCACCGAGCATTCCGAACGATTTGAATATTTCGTCAATTAAGCCGATGCCTGATTTGCATAGGTGAGAGACAGGGTCGGCAACCGGCGACTATTTATTTTCGTGCGTGGCGGTGGTCGACGGCGCCCGGATCGATACCGATTCTCGGCACCGAACAGATACGATCTGGCCGCGTCGCATCCCTTCGCTACACTCCGCAACCCTTCAACCCTCTGCACTTGAGAGGTGAGTCTTCGTTACCGTTTGATTCGATGTATGATTGTAAAATTGAAGATTCGGTTATTCAATTTTGAATTAGATGATGGGACACATAGGAATAAAATTTGTGATTTCATTTGTGCAAGATTTTAGGGTTCGAAGATATCAAAATTTTATCAAAATTAAATATTTTTGTGATCGCATTTGTACAATAGTTTTCTTTCTTTTTATATACCTTCATCGGAAGGTGGTGAATGCTTGTAATAGACGATATATTAGACTAACTAAGCAACCGAAGTGATTCAATTGCAAATGAATTTAGAATTTCCCTTCAAAACATAATTCGCGACTTCAATAATCACAGAATAACAATTTCGATTGATCACTTCGAGTTCGATATCCCTATCATCGTTGATACAACTCTTAATCAACTACCATGCAGTTCCTTCAACCCTTCGCGGACGAATGTCATTTTGCTGAGATCGAACTTCCATGTTCGGAATACCCAGTTGTGAAGTAATTTAACTGTTCGAACAGAAAATCAGTTTCCTTATTCTCCGATTTAAGCATTGTGTTTAATTTAGCAGAATTTGCAAAGGGTTAAAATATAATATTCCTAATTCATTACCATCACCGTATCAATCCGAGATATAAAACTTCAACGTAATATTCACGTTGCCACCGATAAATCGTATAACTCCGAAAAACCAGCATGAAACGCGCAGTGAAACGCGAGATAAGCATATCATTACGCGCTGCGTGCCGCGGTGGCCGAAAATAATGCCCGCCGAGGAACGAATGACCCGCAGAAATTCCTCCGCCGCTCCAGGGGTTAACCCCGATTTTTTTCGACCGCGGAAATTGCTTCGAGGGCGAACGGTCGGGGGTGGGAAGCGGGCGAGAGCATCCCCTCGAGCCGTGGATTCCCCGCGTGCCTAGCGACGCGAATAAAATTCTCGAGTTCCGCGGCCCGCGGTCCCCGTACGCGGCGCGCACGCAACTTTCACGCGCCCCTCCGAGCAAACGAGATCATCTTTCGATCCGCTCTCCCGGATTCAACGAATTTCGAAACGAATATCTCCCCTGGCAACGACCGCTGCACGGTTTCGTTTCATTTTTTTTCCCCCCTTCCTCTCGAAAATAAAGTGGTACGCGCGCGTTCCGCGGCGAATTTCGATTATTGATCAATCGACCGGAAGAACTCGGCGCAGCGGACGTCGAGCGAGTGCCTCCGGGGCTCGAACACTTTTCAAACGTCGGGAAATTGTTGAAAATGAAACATTAAATTGTACGCTCGAGTCTTATACGCTGGAAAATGAGGGAAGCGTGCGTCAGTCTTTGAATATTCGAGTAAACAAGTTCTGCGTTCGCAACTTTCGATTTGAAATAGTTTCCATTAGGATATTCGAACTGGAAGAGTCGAAATTTGGAAATTTTAGAATTTTGGGAGGGTTCTAAGATTTGCTGAAGCTGAAAAATCACGAAAACCGTGAGAAGCAATCGAGCTTAGAATTCAGTAGAACTACCAGACAGCTCAAACCAACTCATTCGCTCTGCCCAAGTCCTCTGTTTGCAATGATTAAAACAATAACAAACGTTTCCTTGAGAAACAATAGAAATCGGTAAATCGAGATCGAATGAGATGGAAACAATGGAGATCGGTAAATTCAGTAATCCAACTGAATCGTAAATCAAAGTCTCGATAGGTTCGATCTTCCGATTTCCACAGAGAAATTCCAAAAAGTCAAGCTAAGGATAGTTGTAGCGTAAAGACGCAGAACGATGCATAAAACGATACTATTTCCCAATCACGATCAGCCGAGAGCACTCGAAACGCACACGACCGAAGGGTTACGTAACTTTCGAAGCCGAACGGGAGGGCTGCCCGCGTGCACGGTCAATTTCCGGCAATACGCGCGTGTCCGTTTATTAACAGGCCCGGCGAGGAAAACACTCGTATCCGGATATTCCGATCCATTGCGGTTGGAATCGCTCCAAGAGGCCCGGGGAATCGTAACGGAGGAAAAACGTCGATGGCAACAACGCTCTCGCGATCCTCGCCGCTGGAAATGGCCGGCTCGCGCTCATAAGACGGCACGCTGCACGCTTTCATTCGGTCGGTTCAACGTCAACATCGCCGACGCTGATTTCCTGCCCATCTTTAACCTCTTGTCGAAGATACTAAATTAACACTAGAACTACCGAGCATTTAACACGATTAATATGGAATTCCTATAAAAATTGTAACAGTAGATTATCTTCAGTTTCTTCAGACATTCATTATAGTACTCAAGTGGAACTATTTATTTTCAAAATCATTTCGAATATTCAATGCTTGGAAAATATCAATAATTGCTAAAGAAAAAAATTGAACCGGTCATTTTGTCTGATACGGTAGTTCTAGTGTTAAGCGAGCGAATCGAAATGAATAATATCCGTGATCGTAATGTGTTTAAACAGATAACAGAAACTTATTAAATTTACCAGTAACCGAGTTGAATCACGAGTCAATCGAAATCACAATAGCACCGTCAGAGTTCCGGTAGAAAAATTCCAAGCAAGTTCGACTGCTCGGCAGTTCTAGCGACATCGATTTTACAATGAAACGCGTGAAAGTTCCTCGAAATTCGTCGGAACTCGAACTCGTCCGAGCGAGTGTCGCTGACCCAGATGTCCGAACCGTTTGCATTCCGTGCGTTACCCTCCGGATTCGATAACAATGCGCAGTCGTTGTAATTCCGACAGCTTTCCGCGCGAGGAAGACGAACCGGGACTCGAACGCTCGTTTCGGCGAGTCCTCGACTTCCGTCGCGGTATCGTCGCCGCATTAACGCCGACGGAAACGACGAGCGAAGAAAACTAACGTGGGAAAACGGGGGGCCATCCTCTTTTTTCGGGACGATATGCAAATCCGCCGGGAGATAACGTTCCTCCGGCTGGACGCGACTCGAAATTTTCGGGCCGGAAGTCGAGGAATACGGGCGAGAGGCAAGTGCTAGCGATAACTTCCTCCCGTTGACTTTATTTCTGGACTTTTAATTAGCTGATTACCGGCGACTTCTCTGCGGAATCGAAATCCTGGAGAAGTTCCTCGGAGATACACGTTGCTGTGTAATGAAGAATATGTGGAGATTGTTGGATCAATTTGACATTTAACGAAGCAACGCCACCATTATTTTATTACTTATATCACTGTTATTGTAAGATTTACAATTGTGAATTTCTTTTAGGGTTAACCTTTTCACAATCGATTCTAACGAAATATTGACGAATGTCGACATTTTCACATTCGGAAGACTAAATGGCAAACAAATGATTTAATTACTCGAACAGCGAGAGATCAGCACTTTTCCTTTTTTCCTATTATTTAAGCAATTGATATACAACGTAGCTTCATCTATCGAAGGTTTCGTACGTTTCCAAGGATCTCCGACCGCAAAGGGGTTAAAAATCTCCTGTTGCGAATCGCGCAAGAACTGCCGAAGAGCGAAAGTGTTTTCCCGGTGGGATTGTTCCCTTTGTCCCGGTGACACTGATACGGGCGTTTTTAACTGGGAGAGCCGAGGTGACGGATGAAAGCGCGGCGTGCCGGGGACGGCATAATCACGGCTCGAAGACGGGAAACGTCGAGGAAGGAGACGCTCCGTTCGTCGCGACGCATTCAGATGCAAATGCGGGCAGCGGCGGCTGGCGTGATTTACGAGGGACGGACGTGTCCGTGCCGCGATCAGGACGGGGGAGAGACATTTTCGGTGGCTCGGTGCCGTTCGGATAAGATCTCCCCGGAACGGCCACAATAGTCGCGGGGCTTTACGCGATTGGCCGGATCGATGGAACTCGGCCAGTTTCCTCTCGATCGGTCGCTTTCTTTTGCGTCTGACGATTTCCATGTCCTCCGGCGTCTTGTCCTTCGCCGGAGATCAACGGATTGTGCATTTTTATGTTAATCCCAACTTTTGGGAGTATAATCAGGAAAGCGGGTCGTGGCAGACGATACTCTGAAACGAACTGTGAGTACGTTCGCGACGAGGCTACGATCAAACGGCCGTTGGTTGATCAACCTTTAAATTACGGCGGGATTTAGATGGCTCGTACAAATTTCAACGTACACCGAAACTGTGTACTCTTGCTGTGACGTAAGAAATGTTGCTAGATGTTTACGAGAAACAAATGCGAAATGGAACGAACGGCGGCAGTTGGACGATATGTCATATGTTACTTGTTTAATACTTATGAAAAAATAATAATATTTCGCATACAGTGATACGTCACGATCTCATAAGTTGATCTCGTTGAAAAATCGGCCATTTTTCTAAGAATTAACCGGCACGCGATGTGTTAAGAGTTAATCCACAGACGATAGATTAATGGATCCGCGAGTGTCGGCGTTCGCGGTCGTTGGAAACGGACCGCAACTTTCGGAGTTGCCTGTTGTTATTGAAATTACCGAAAACTCCAGGAAGTTTCCTATCGACCCACCTGCGTTCGTACATGTGGTCGCTTACAGTGTTGATACAGTGAAAATTAGCAAAGAGCAGATCAACGTTACCATCTAATCATCTAATAAACTACAAATACTCAGTTTGAATGAATCTCCAAGCATCAACATAAAATCCATCATTCCAAAAGCGGAAACTTATTCCTCCATCTCTCTCTCACACCAGCTAGCAAATACCACAGCCCGCTGCATGCTCCTAAACCACCCCAAAAGCCACTGCTCCAGCTGAGAACGGCATCCGCGAAAAGAAACGTCGCCCGTTATTACAACGTCGCGTTACCGTTTCCAGCAGCGACGCTATAAATAAAGTGTCGCTCGAAAATAAATCGCGAGGACGGCGCGCCGCTCGCTTGCGTGCGTGCGTGAGTGCGTGAGTGCGTGCGTGCGTGCAGGTTGTCGCGAGTGCAGCCCCGCGACTACCGGCGTATTGACGCGGCGGATTGTAGGCGCAGGTTAAATCGAGCAGACGCTGGCTGCGCGACGTTCTCCTCTCATCTCGATCCCGTCCGTTCGTTTTCGTTCGTTCCGTCTCGGTTCCTCCTCGCGAACCCGTCGACGTCGGCGACGGAGGGGAACAGGCGGAGGGCCGACGGGGGGAAAACTTGGGGAGGAGGGAGGCCGACGGCAGGAGAAACGGAGGGAGGGCGCAGACTACTTGTTGCGCGTCGCGGCGCCCTCGTGACGCCAATATACACCCCCCGGTGGTCGGCCTCCCCCGGCCGCCCCCGCGGGACGCGAGAGCACGCGACGAGAGAGCGTCGATAGCGAGCCCCTTCGCTGGCGACGCCACCGGCGACGTCGTTACCACCACCCACCCGCTCGCTCGCCCGATGATACTACCACCACCGGCGCAGTCGTCGTCGTCGTCGCGGTCGTGGTCGCCGCCGTTGCCGCACCGCCGACGTCGACTCGTGACGCCGTCCCCGACAAAAATAGACGTGTCGTCGCGACGCAACAGATATCATTCGGCCTCGACGCGACGGTGACGCGACTCGCGCATGGAATTCGAGCTGATCTAACGGTGATCGGTTCTTTCGGTTCGTTCTCTTTGCAGGAGGATCAGAATGTTCTGGGCTGAATGTACTGGAGAATGGGAGCTTGGGTTATCCGAATAGTTGATGGAGTAGCTATAGTTACTCGTAATGTAATTGCTCTCGAATGTCCTCGAGTGGATGATCGGTGTATCGAAGTACGAGTTGAAGACTGAAGTTCCAAAGAACTCGCGCAGAGGGTTAACTGTAATCCTTTGCACTCCAGAAGTTTTTCACCGGAAATATTCAATATTTTCTAACGAGGTACAGACGACATTTTCTTAGATTGAATTAAGAAATCTATTTTCCTTCAATATTTTCTACTTAGAGGCGCCTCTGGAGTGCAAAGGGTTAAAAGGTCGAAAGGAAGTGAGCCACGATTGAGTGGACCGCGAGAGGGAAGCTCGAAGCGCGACATAGACTAGTACGCACTTACCTGAATCTGATGCCCGGGGTTGTTGATGTGTAGCTGCTGCGCCTGGTTGATCTGCAGGGACGAGGTGCCGGATCCCGAGGGAGGCCGCGGGGGTGTGGAGCTGGTGAAGGGTGCCTGGGATCCGGTCTGGTTGGGTCCGGCGCCCTGCGAGCCCCTGGGCGGCAGGGGGTAGCCGGGACTGCCGTGGTTGGGCATGGATCCCGGGCTGCCGCCGTAGGGCGAGTACTGCTGCTTGTACCCGCCGCTGGGTCCAATCATGCTGGGCTTGCCGCCGGCGGCAGGCTGCGGTCTCTTCATGTCCGCCAGTCCAGCGGCGAATTGCGTCTGCGAGCCGACGAACATGTCGGTCGTCTGCTGGCTCTGGAACGCCGTGGTCCCGTTGTTCTTGTGATAGGAGCCGGTGCCGGAGGTCGCCTGGGACTGGGCGCCGGGCGGGCCGGCGCTGCCGGGGCTGCCAAGGTAGTCCGAGGTGCCGCCGAACTGCGGGAACTCCGCGTAAGGGGACCGAGCGGTCGGGCCCCTGGCGGCGGCGGCCGCGGCCGCGCCGGGGTTGAAGCCGAGGCCCAGCTGCTGGCTCTTGTGCTGGTGCTGCTCGGCCATCTGCTTCAGCGTCTGAGCCGCGGGGCTCATCTCCGACTTGAAGTCCAAGCTGGAGTAAGGCAACCTGGCGGGCGAGTACTGCGCGGAGCCGAGAGCGCCGGGGCTGGAGTTAGCTGGCAGGGAGCTGCCGTTGTTGGTCGCGGTGCCGTTGTTCACGCTGTTGTTGTTCGCGTTCACGTGCTGCTGGTGCAGGGCGTCCTTGTCGTCCTCGATCTTGATCTGCCCGTTATTGGTCGCGATGCTGTTGTTGTTGTTGTTGTTGTTGGCCGCGGCCGCGGCGGCGGCCGCCACCGCCGCGTTCGTCGCGAGCGCCTCGACGGGTATCTTGTCCTCGAAGTCGAAGTCCTTCATGAACTCCGGGTGGAAGTCCGAGATCTCGGAGATCAGGTCCTTGAACGCGTCCGAGGTGATGATCTCGTCGCCCGTGTCGTCGCCCATGAAGTCGGAGAACCCGGGGAACCCTGCGCCGTTCGCGGCCGCGTCCTTCTCCAGCGCGGCGGCGCACTGCTCCAGGTCGACGAACTCGTTGTCCGGCTCCTGCTTGCACTCGACCAGGTTACCGATGTCCACGCAGCCGATACCGCCGGTCGCCGCTGGGCCACCGGTGCCACCGCCACCGCCGCCGGGCCCTCCGGCCCCGTTGCTGCCCGTCTGGGACCTCGAGGTGGCCGAGGCGGGCGTGTCCGGGCCGGACTTCGGCGACGAGGAGGCGTTCAGCAGGTCGCTCTTCACCGACGCGTTCGTCAGCGCCTTCACCGTCACGTTCGTCGAGATCTGTTGCGCCTGCGAGTTCGCCGCGGACGTCGTGAACTCCAGCTGCTGCACTATCTCCACCGAGAACTTGGTCAGCCCCTCGTTCCCGGCGTTCCCGCCGCCGTTCCCGGAACCGGCGTGCGTCGGGCCCGTCGAGTTCGCGCCGTTCCCGGCCGTATGCTGCCCGTGCCCGTGATGGGGCCCGCTCCCGCCGCCTCCGCCGCCACCGCCGCCCCCGCCGCCGCCAGGACCCTGCTGATGCTGGTGCTGCGCCTGCGTGCATTGCAGCTTCACCGGTGGCTCGCCGAAACCACCGTCCCCGGTACCGCCGCCGGCTGGCTCCAACTCCTCGGCCGTCCTCTTCACGAATTTTTGCTGCTGAAACGAGAACAACGAGATTAGCGTCGGATACCATGTGGAAGGATATCAAGGGTGAAGGACATTGTTTCCGGTTTCAAGTATTCAAGTATTGAAATGATCAATTCCTATTTCCTTCTGTTAAGCTTGATTTTATAAAGAAATGTTATCCCTTAGCGTTCCGGATGGTTTTGTAATCTATCAGCTACTGCAACTAATTTATATAGTATCCACAGCGAAAATTAGAAATGTTATAACATTTCTTAGATCTTCTATTATCCTTGTTAATACAAAATTTGGATGTGTAAAATCGAATAATTTTAGGGTAGTTTCTTTAAGATTCATTAAAATATCTAGTATTATTCCTCGTGCAATATTGGAGCCTACAGAGTTCAAAGAGTTAAAAAGGCGTTGGTGCTCGGTAGTTCTAGTTAACGTTGCTAAACTCGTAAAGAATCAGGCATCGCGACAGTAATTCGAAGAAAGCAAAATTAATCTGTCCCTAAACTAAACTGCAGCGCATAAGAATATAAACCCCCCAAAACACACGATTCATTGTAGCCAAACGCGTAATCCCCATGAAATAGCATCGAGCGAAAGCGAAGTCGCCATCCCGTATTCCGCGCGCGCCACCCGCGTGGAAATGCTCGCTCGACGTCCGGCGGCGAGGAAAAACAGGAGAAACGCGGTAATGGCTTCTAAATCCCGTAGTCACCCGCGTCGCCCATTTGAGGCGGACGACCGGTCGGCGGAAAAGAAGCTGCGAGCGAGCTCCGTGGGTCAAGGCGAATCTCGAGCGCGGAGTCCTTTAAACCCGCCGGGTTTTTCTGCGGCAGCCGCGCGGCCGGCAACCGGTAGCGCGGGATACCTCGCGTCGTAGAACGGGATGCCTCGTTCCGCCGGGCCGTTTCTTTCGCAATTAACCCGGCAATTTCTCACCGCGGCTGTCAATACCGAGGGACGGTTTTTCCCGGGCACGTCTTTGTGCCGGGACGCCTCGGCCGGCCTGCCCTCCCGCGCCCTCCGCCCTCGCGGACGCGCATAAATCGCGATCCACGCGCGAATCGGGCTCGCCCGACGGCCGAGCTTTTCTTTGCTCCTCTTGTTTCAGCGATTCCTCTAATTCCCGCTTCCAGGTGGTAACGCCTTTTTCGTCGGACGCGAGTGGCTGAGTTATAGGCGCAGCGACGGGGAAATTGGGATCGATAGATGCGAGGTGAATCGAGGTAGACAATGGTTCTCGAGGTAGGTACTATGGTTTGTAAAAGTGTGAAGGTAAGAATTGAATTTTCATTGTGGTGAATATGGGAGTTTTAGGGGAATGGTAATTGTGTTATATTTCGACCGTAGTTTATGCCGTAGTGCTGCTCTCCTTGGTTAGATAACGATCGCGCGTTTATCGTTCGTCGCGCTAGCGATGCTTTGATTTACTTACGCTTCGGCTATTTAATTTATAGGCTACGCCTGCGCTATCGCGGGTTCAACCGCTCGATTAATCGAGAATGATCGATGTGATATAGTTTCCTCGTGACGAGGGAAATTTGCACTCGTGTCAACGAAAAAGTCGATGTTTCAACGGGTGTGGAATCGTGAATCAGTGTAATTAATCATTGTCGATCTTCGGATTGCCGAATTTCCAGCCATCAACCGATCACCTTCAAACATTACACAACCTTGCTCTACTTATTCATGAAATTTATTCCTTCATTAACACACTTGCCCGTCGTACAAGCGTGGAACAAGAAAACCAGACCCGAGATTCAGCGTACGTGAGTCGTGATGGACGCGAGACGGGATCCAAGAGAGTAGTCCCACTCCCCGCGCGCCTTTAGCGGGGCAATTTCGCGGAGCGAAAAGTGCACCGGCCGCGCGCGCCGGATAACCGGAAGCCGGCAACTCTGCCTGCCTCGCTCTTTCTCCCTCGCGTCAATATCCAACCCCGTGGATCCTGCGCCGACCTCTTGATCCACTTTCCACTTTCCTTTCATCCGTCCATCAGCGGCTCCTGATGAAAAGTACTTTTCCCGGCGTTCCTCGCGTTTTCTCCTATGTATTTCCTACTTATTACATCTTCATAGATAATTCTATTTATCAGCTTCTCCTCTTATCATTTGTCTTCCATTCATTATTTTACCATATAACTCCTTTCTCGAAGCTTCCTACTTCCGACTCGGTAGCCTCATTTTCTCAGTATCGCCATTTGGTAGAAAATCATCAATGAAGATTCCTACTGTCCCACTAAATACTCAGAACCTGCGTCTAAACAGCGAATCGCACCAAGGTTCAATTAATTCTCGTTTAATCGCATCGCAGTGGGGAAAAAAGGATTCGAATCTCGTTTCCAGCTCGATATTCTCCGTGGAACGCGCATAGTTCAACGGTCCCCGGTTTAATTCGAACGGTTACGCGGCCAGCGAAATGTAACAGGCTCGGAGCGATCCTCTCTTCCATGTTTTTATCGAGAATCCGCAGGTGAAATATTCGGTCGCAGGAATTCCGACCGGAAACGCCGGCGCGCGGAAGTTTGCGTTTCGGATGGAACACTGTTGCAGAAAGATTCCTGGCTTCGGTATAGATTCGGCTGAGTCGACGCGCGTTCGCGAAAGTGTTCTCGAGCGACCGTTGGAACGGGGAATGGACTCCGAAGTTTCAACGACGGCTTCAAACTTCACGGCGCGGAGGGAGGGGGTCTCTTTAATCCGTGCGCCAAGAATTCGCAGAATCCGTTCACGTGACCGATCGATCGTTCGCACGCCGTCCCGTTCCTCCGATTCACTTCAACAGCTTTTAATTATCCACGCGATAAGATTCCCCCTCGAATTTCAGCTCCCCGCCGCTCGGAATTCTGAAATTGCCGAAAGATTTCGCTCGCACGTTCCGTCCGTAGATCTGACTTAATACATCGTTAAGAATCGATGGACAGATCTAACGCGCGGAATATTCGATCTGGGAGCTAATCGAATATTCAGGAAACTGTATCATTTGGAGACACTCCGTTCTCGCCGATAAGGATCCGTGATTTATCCCCAGTCTCGCGTTGCCAGTAAATTCACGGGGAACCTTTTCAACTAGCAGAAGCTGATTTTGAGGAAATTCATGCGAAATATCGTTCTGAAGGAAATTGCTTTAAATTGTTCAACTCAAAGTGAAAAATTTAGATTTCTTTTCTACACCCCCTAATGTCATTCTAAAAAATATATTTTCAACCCTCCATTTTAAGATCTTTTTATCCCTTCAAATTGGATGTTGACCGATAAGAAAATACGTGTCAAATATTTCCTTCAAACCTATATCTCGCATCAGTTTCATTAAAATCGGCGTATGCTTGAAAAGGTTCCCTCGACAATTTCAATTCGAAGCAACAATTCATCCTCTCAACTCCTAATTTCCGGTTCGAAGGAGAAACTATCCGGCTACATCGAACGAGCGAAATGCCGGGGATTCATTACGTCTTCGTAGCTGGAAGCCACGGCGATGCCGGTCGAACATGCGAGCAGACATTTTCGAGTAATTACCCCGGCGACGGTCACGGTGAAAAAGCTGAATCAGTCCTTATAAAATACTCCTGTTCCTAATAATAATTAAGAACGATTCTCGTTAAGGCCGGCGGTGCGCGAGAGAGGGCAACAAGGCGCGCGCGGCCGTCGATGCGAGCCGACGTCGTTCCCGCTCCGACGCGTCCAATCCGGTAACATTAATTTTACGCCGGCCCGTCAGTCGTTCGAATTTATCTCGGCTCGCGGGCAGGGTAACTTGTAAATCGCGTATCGCTCGCGGGATTTCATGAAACGCGGCCGGTTAATAACCGGGGATTCGTTAAAAATGCGCGCGTCTTCCCCGCGGAAATTAACGCCGCCGCGCGACGTTCATTAAACGCCGTACGTCGACAGTGGAGGACGCACGCGCGCCGGGATTAACCGCGGACCCATCCACCGGTGATTACGACGCGGCGTAATGCAGCTGTGATTCCCCCCCTTCGACGTGCGCGTCGATTTTCGCGAAAATATGCAAAGTTTCGATTAACCCTTAGCAGTCCTGTGTCGAGTCAGACTCGACGTTCTATTTTATTGCAACCTCTACATGTTTTAACAGTTTTTTCTATATTTATTTGTAGTATCACAATTGTATTTAAAGGTAACATTTCAATGACTTCCAGATATTCTTGAATAAATAAATAGAGCGTCATATTAAGTTGTAATTGAATGAACTAACGTCCATGTCCATCGTCATGTCCATCAAGGAAACCGAGAATTCTCAAATTGCTAGAAATAATCGCAACATCCAAGGTCTAACAAAAGAGAACTGCATAAAAAAGAAACTAGTCTCAAAAATCAACTCTAAAATCAACTCTAAAATCAACTCTATTCCATTACCAAATCCATATTCGTCTCTACCTATCAATCTATCCAAATTCAAACAACAGATCCATTCTACCATAAAATTCCATTCAAAGTCCATTCTACAGTGAAATTCAACGAATTCCAACTGCTCCGATGCATTTCGTAAAATGTCCATCAAGCCCGAAGATTGCGTAAAAATGATAAAACGCGTCGCGGAATCGCGTCGCGCGGAACGAAAGGGTTCACCGATTTTCCTCGCCGCCGCGGAGCGTAATGCTGTCGACGCCGATACCGCGAACGACGACGCAGTTATTAACGCGGACATAAATCTTCCCCGACTTTCATTCTCGTCCGGTTCAGTTTCATCAACTTCCCCCTTCGCTGGCAGCCCCTTCTTGCAATTTTTCTTCCCTCTCCCTCCCTCACTGCGCGCGTCTGGTGTTCGCTCCCTCTCCACTTGGCCGGTCACCGTCTCATTACTCCACCCCCTGACCGCGTCCAGCTCTTTATCACGCTCGAAGAATTCGCACGATCGATTAATCCCGGCGTTTAGCGATTGCGAATTAATAGGCGAGTGGCCCGGCACGAAACCGGCGCGATTTCAGGGCCCGCAACCCCCCGCGAAATTGGTCAACGACTCGCTCTCTCGCATCCCCGGGTTTACCGAACTTGGGGCCGACATTATGCCAGCTCGGCCGGAAGTAACGCGCCGGTATACGTCGCCGGGTGCACGCGCTTCGGACGACGCGTGTATCGACGTTCCGCGGGGCGCAGTTATTTTGAAACGCGACGCAGTGCGCTGGTCATCTAGAACGATGGAACTGTTCCTTCCTTTTCGTGGCGAACAGGCGAACGTAGTTTTATTGGCGATGGCGAACGGGCGAGCGTAGTTTCTACTTTTTTAGGGTTTAGCTTTTGGATATGTGGTATTAATGGTATTTTAAATGTTCTATTTTTAAAAAACAGGAATAGATAATTGAATAAAATAGAAATAAATAGATATAGCTCGCGGTGTACAGGTCTTTTCTCTTCTCAAGTCAACGCAACTCTCCTAAAATCTCTCTTAAAGTAACATATAAATGAAGATGGAGACCTCGAAGTTTCAATAGAATAGAATATTTATTTATAAATAGAATAGAAATTAGAAGTTAAATGTTCTGTTCTATTGAAACTTCGAGGTCTCCATTTTCATTTTTATGTTACTTCTAATTTCTATTCTATTTATAAATAAACTAACTTCAACAAGTCCAAGTATCGTCCACTGTTGATACAAATTATTTCATTAGACAGAACAAGATTCTATTCCGTTCCCAATAAATCGACAAAACAGTTTCATCGATCGCAGCGCAAGAAATCCTACAAGAAGTCAAAGAGCTACACAAGAACAAAGTGACTCGTCGGGACTCGTTGGGAAGAAATTCCCCTGGTCACACAAAACGAAATGCTGTCGGAGAACAGGAAAACGGAGTTCCGCGAAGACTCTCGGCCAACTTGCGGCGGCGGCGGCGGCGGCGGCGGCGGCGGCACGAGAAGATAAGGAGAAGCGTGTCAGTAACCTTGAGGCGCGCGAGCGTGCTCCCTCCTGCGTGGGAGGATACGCCGCTCTATTGAGCGTTACGTTTCGTTAACGACGCTCTCCGCTAGCGAGGCGACTGTTAACACGACCTAAATATCAGCCAGCGGGAGCCGACAGCGTCGTGCTTTTAATCCTCGAAGCACGTACGTGCGCCGCAGCGTCGCGCGTTTTTATCGGTTCCGTAGGAAAACGGCCACGTTGGAAAATACCATTTCTGTTTCGACACCGGGCAATGAGCAACGCAGATAACGGTATCGTCCAGTAATTAATCAATTCTAATTTCTGGTCATTTTCGTAGTTTCTATCCGTGGACGACGAAGACGAGATCGTCGAAATCGACTAACTATCGTGGTTCGTTCGAAACATCGCACATGAGATTATTTATATTCATTTTGATGAATTTGGGGATGTTCAACGGTAGAACTATCGAGAATTTTAGAGCATCGATGTGTAACTTTTGCAGAGATTGTATAGAAATAATGACATTAGTACCATAAGTAACAAGAAATTCACAGAAGTGATCTGGCACAATACTTGGTTAATTGTAAATGATATTAGATATTTTAGTGAATCTCGAAGAAACTACCCTACAATTATTAGATTTTTCCCACATCAAAATTCTGCACTAAGAAGGGAAATAAAGGATCTAAGAAATGTTGCATTTTTCATTTTCGCTAGAGATACTATGAAACTTAGTTGCAGCTGATAGATTACAAAACCATCTGGAGTGCTAATTAAAGTATCAACAACCACAAGATAGGGAAACGGTAATAAGAATATACACGTTCCGTCAACGTTTCCTATCAAGACTTCAAAGTGACCATTATTACAAGCGAATCGTACGAAAGACTAATGAACGGAGGATCCACTGGGTCAAACGCGACCCACCATAAGATTCGACAAGATTCTGAAATTCTCGGTAGCCAGAGGACTAATTGCAATGCTACTGCAAAGCTTCCAACGCGAGAAATAATAAACAGATTTCTATTTGCGGCACGTTCCCTAAAAATTAGCGTTTGCGTAAGCATCCAGCAGTCTGTCGACGATCGATTCCGGTTACGGACGTCGCTAACCGGATTACGCGTGTTTACGTGTTGTTATTGTCATCTGGTACGAAACGGAGCGGGGGGCCCGCGCTCACGTAACCCGGAGGGTGACGTTTTTCGAGGGATAAACAGTAAATAATAAACAGCGGGCGAGTGGCGCGTCTCATGTGGTCGCACGTGTCGCGATGGAACGCTATTTGCGGCCCGGGTATTTATAAAGCTGTTCTAATTTAGCCGCAGACGTATAAATATCAATTCAGCGCGGCCGATGCACCGGCGCAATTACCGTTTTATCGAGCCGCCCGCCTTTCCCTCGGACAGAAAAATTCTATTCGACGGAGAACTCCGTTGTTCGACGTGTCACGTGCGTTAACCATGAATAACTAACCCTAAATCAGCGCCACCCTGAAAACTAAACGTTCGATCCGTAAGCTACAAATTAGAAACATGTATGTTTTTATAATTAAGTAGCGAAACGTGAGGTATAGGTTATTAGTATTTAATTAGAAATTAGAAATCCGTTCGAAAGTAATGTTTGCTGAGTGTTCCCTTTGCACTTGGAATATTTCAACATTTGATGAGATACAGACGATATTTCGTGAGATGAAAGAACAAAGCTATTTCATTTCAATATCTCTCAAATTGATATTATACGTAGTATAATATTAAATATCAAATTTTATAGTTTTACTGTATGAAATCAAGTGGTAAGACCTCTGGAGTGCGAAAGGTTAAAAGTGCTTTCGAGTTCAAATTAGCGTGTGGTAAAGGTCAGTAAACTATTCTCCTAATATTTAGCATTATTTAACCACCAAGCATTTAATACTAATATGCAATTCCTATAGAAACTGTAACAACAGATTATTTTCAGTTTCTTCAGACATTCATTACAGTACTGAAATGAAACTATTTTCAAAATCATTTCGAATACTCAATGCTTCGAAGACATCAATAATTGCTAAACAAAGAAATCTAAACCAGTCATTTTCACTGGCAGAGTAGTTCTAGTGTTAGTTATCTAGGGTTATTTCAAACGTTACAATGTTTATCGTTCCGATTGTCCGCGTGTTATATTGACGAATCGCGTCGGAATCGAGATAAGTAACGAGAACTGACCAATCAGACTCATGTTGCTCCCAAGGATCGACTCCTGCGCTACGCTCGGTACGTATGTATTAGCTGTAACACGTTGGATCTCCCGGAGAGGCCGCGATGCCCTATCCAGCCTCTCCAAGGACTTTCGTAATGGAGTTGTATCAATAATATAAGGCCGTAATAACTTCGGAACCAGGGGCTGCCACACCCTATTAACCGCATCGCCTCCACCGCAATTACAGTACGGCGTCGCACACTCGTGGGCTTGGCGCGATATTACTAGGCACTGATAATAAAGTTAACACAGAGAGATAGTCAGGCGATAGCGGCCACGGTCTACCGTCCATCCCCCGTGCCCGCCGGCCACGGGGTAAATTGTTTGCTAATTATCGGCCCGGAAATCCTTCGTGACGCCGCGTCGACGCCGCCAGAAAGGTGAATGTTTTCGAGCCACCGAAAGCTCACTTTACGAAACTTGTACTATAAGAAATTTCCTACGAGTACGTTCTTCGATATTCTGATTTCATTGATTTGAGGTTGTTTATAGATAATCTGTTAGGATCGAGACATCGAGAATTTCGGGAAATTATGGATGACGCTCTGTAAATAAAGTGGACGCTTGGAGAATAATTTACAATCGATTACGATTGTTAGATATTTATTGTTATAGACTGTTACATGAGCCTTAGAAGCTAATGTGATTAAGCCTAGAAAAGAACAATTGAGAATATTCATGTTTTGGCTTGTGAAATGACACGACATATTTAGGAGCTAGAAGAGTTCCTGACCTAGGAACGAGTGAATCCTTGAATAACTAAAGAGAATATTATATATTCCATTCGAATTCACGAGAATCAGAAAATATAAGGAAGATTGCAACTGATTTTGAATCAAGAAGTTCATGATTAACGGAAAAGTTGTCGCTGAACATTTGACTCCTAGTTATCTGATTACTCACTTCAGACGACGGTCAATTAATAGAATTTCTTCGACAAAGCGTTATACTTGTTGAACACATATCGATATGTTGTACTTAACAGAATAGTTTTCCTTGATAAAAATCCTCGATCGTGGCTGATTACAGCGTGACCATGCGATCGACTGCTGCGATTTTATTCGATGGAGGATGCCACGAGGCTTCGAGCGCGTCGACAAGGGCCAACGTGCACGCAAATCCATATTTAGACTGGATATCGGTTCGCTTACTTTTAGACGAGCGGTTGGCGGCTCGACGTGGGCGGTTCGCGCGTGTTACCCATCGAAAATCTCGGTTATTCTCCAGTGAAACTCATTGTGCAGCGGATAATATCTTCGCGCGTATCTAGAACGCTCGCGAACGCAACAAATCTGATAAAGTCCAGTGCGAAAGTCGGTGGAACACAATAAGTGGTGCAAAGAGATCGAAACTAACGTTGGAACAGTCTTCGCTGTACACGTGCCGATCTTTTATCGATTCTCATGTTCCGGTTTACTTAGAGTCGGCATTAGACTGGGAACTTTGCTAATTTTAACGGTATTTAACCCTTTGACGAAGATTCTTACAAAACCTTCAACACATGAAGCTAAATTATACATCAATTACTCAATTAATAGAAACAAAGAAAACTACGTGATCTCTTGCTGTTCAACTAATTAGATTGTTTGTCCACCAGTCTTCCAAATCTGAACATTTCATCTCACCGAATCGCCGACATCCGCCAAAGGGTTAACGCTACAACTAGAGTTAAATCAACCCTCTGAAATTCCTCTATAGAAACCCCAAGAGTGCATCCATTGCGACTTCCGCATTGCTAAATCAATAGCCTTAATAATTCCTCGAAGAAACGTCTATTACCTTCTAATACCTGCACAAAGAAACCAGAAATGGCTCACTTTGACTCGTCTAATAATTTTACTATTAAATACAAATCATTTATCAGTTCCTCAGAAGAATCTGCTTAAATTCCCGGGTTGCCATCCAATGAACGCATACTTTTTGGAAAGCAACCACCGCGTTGCACAGGGGGTTACCCGTATTCCATTCCTCCGGCGCGGAAGAAACGCCGTTTTCGTGTCCAGGCCGGTTAGATGATATCGCGCGTCAACTATTACGAGCGCGCACGATAGATCCGCGTGTCACCATGCAAAGCGGCGAGCGCTGCTCGGCCGTAGACTTTCGTCGCATGATATGCAGATTCCAGTAATTACAATAACAAATCGCGCAGAGGCAGGCATAATGGGATCACGTGATCGTAACGTGCGTAAAACGGCACACACGTATGCATGCGCCGCGCACTCGGCCGGCGACGTACGTACCTGTGTACATCAGAAATCCTCTCGTAAATTCGTGACCTACGGAAGCACGGCCGCACTTTGTTCGCTCTCACGCTCGTCACCGTGGTTACGCCATGTTATTAGCCGTCGCGAGCCAATCGCCGCGCGCGGAATTGGTTCGGACGCAGCCGATTCTCGACGATAACGGCGAACTTTCGGATTTTCAATTTTGGGACTGAAGATTTTTGGTTTGAAAGATATCGTGCTGTTGGAGGAACCGTCTTTACGGGATTTCAACTGAAAATATAGTTTTCATGTTTTCCTTTTGTTCTCGACAGATTTTGTCCTTTCGAGACTTGGTAAATACTCGAATTTTTACTTTCATAGTTTCAATTGAAATTCTTTGCATTGAAAGAAATTATCCGAATCAACGCTCTCTGAACAGAAATCGAAAACGGGGGATGATTCGATGCTCTCTAAACCTAGCTGTAGAACCTTGAATCAACATAATTCTAAGAAAGTGTATTTAACCCGCGAAAACACTGGATTGAACAAAACAAAAGCAATCTAGATAATCGCATCAATATAATATAAGACTGACGGAACACGTGATTGAACTAAAATTCACTTACGTCAGATCTAAGCGAGATTCGCCGTAACAATCGCCGATAACATTTGACAAATTTGACAAACCGAAGAATTCAAAAGCTCCTTCGGACGCCAACGGTAGTCGAAGCTTCAAATCCGCCGGTATTCGGTTAACGCAAGATCAACCTTCAATACTGAGGTCCAACGAAAGCCGACTTTCCGTTGCATCGCGCCGCTGCAATTTCACGCCGATAACGGCTCGCCGGCGAGCGCATAAGAAACTGGTAGTAAACAGAGGCAAAAACTCGGGGACACCGGCAAAAACCGTTCGTCTGCATCGGATCTAAGTCAAAGCGTTGACCAATCGGGCGGTCGTCGCGACGCGAGAAGTTACACGTTCGCGTTGGCCTCTCCTGTTCATCGCCGATGCTAGCGCGCGTCGCCTCCATTGTGCCGGGCGAAGAGAGGGAGGCACGGGAAAAGAGGCAAAGAGGGAAAGAGGGAGAGAGACTGCGGTTAACGAACAGCCAGCGGCAAGGGAGACGGATAGACGGACAGATATATAGGCGGACAGGTGGGGAGGGGCAGAGGAAAGAGTTATGCAATCTCCATGTCACACTTGTCGGTAATTGGTTATTTACTGCCCTATCACGCCGGTGGTCCGACTTTTTCCCTTGCAACCGTCGGTTCTTGATTATGTTACCCTTCCCGAGAGCCTATTCTAATTTAATCGAGTTCGGGAGCAACAATCCTAGATGAATAAAACCAGAGTTGCTTAGGAATCCTCTTTACATTATAAATTAGGTGATAGAATACTCCAGTTATCATGGGTTTAACTGCTGCGCTCGAAAGTTTCAGAAATATCTGAAATGCTCTGATACAGATGATTCTTTAAAACTAGGTTGAAGAGAGATCACATGTAAATTAAAGAACAAAGCTGTTTGAAGTTCAGCTGAACAAAGTTCAATATTGAGCATCAGACATTATCCTACTCATCGAATCATCTTTCAACTGATAGACGCTTCTCGAATGCAAAGGGTTAAATTAGAATAAAGTCCAACCCAGAAACAACCTAGACAAAGGAAGTAGCAGAGGAATTTCAGAAAACCTACAAGCCAAATTCTCTATGTAGTAGACTCAGAACATCCGGTAGCTAAATCCTGCACATCATCCAAGTCAGCCACGTCCAAGTTCGCCAGTCGCACCTATGTACACAAGTCAGCCAGCGCGAGTATTAATAACAATTTACGTTCACCGACTCTTATTAGACCTAACCCCGACAAATCGGTCGGCTTCAGCCACCGCGAAGAGGACTCGAGACCACGCAGCGATTGATTTATCGAGGCGACTAATCTGTCGCCTGTTTGGAAAACGATGCCGCCGCGCCGATAGCGAAACGCTGGGAACGGAAGTGAGCCGCGAATTTATCGCGAGATTCGCCGGGAAGGCGCTGGAGTATCGGTAAGCTCCCAATTTTCCTTCGTCCGACCCCGGGGGACGTTTTTCTGTTCGAGGAACGCGGATTATATCGCGGGACGCGGTATTCCTGACGGATTGATTTATGGATCTTGTTACGTAAACGTAATGTGTAACGATCGTAACCGGAACGTACCGAGCGGCGACGTGTCTCCGGAGATCGCAGCCGTTTGTGGACGAAACCCTGAAGTTTGACTATTCGAATCACGAAAATCGGAGGCTAGCAATGTGTCGCTCAGTCCTTGCTATGCGAAATGATTCTTATTTCAAAAATAACTGAGCGAGTGAATTGAATTTCTCTATATATGTAACGTTGGAATCGAGACGCAATGTCCATTGTTGAACAAACTTCATATTCTCATAGTGTGATAAAAATATAACCAGCATATGTTCAGCTGTATAGCTAAAAAATGACTTTCGTCTGAAGAATTTGTTCATCATTCATACTTAGTTATCGAGTTCTGCCTGGAAAATGGCCGTCGACGATTCCACGCGTTAGGTCGCCATAAGTTCGCGCCGTTTATTTTTCCACCGTATAAAATAATATTTTGTTAACCCCCTCCTAGCCGAATTTTCAGCGTCCCAGGGCGCCAAGATCAATAGCAAACACGCTAAACTCGTGCGCTAAGTAGGAGGTATCTCGTAGTCGCCGGTGAATGGCTTAACCCTTTGCACTCGGAAGTTTCTCGCTAGAAATATTTAACATTCTTCGACGAGACAACAATGATATTCTTTGAAGTCCTCGCATCGATCTGTAGATTACAAAACGGAACGCGACGAGTATAAACGCAGTGCGGCGATCTTTCGCGTTTTTGCGTTCGGTAGCTGTGATTTCCAGCGGATCGCGTGTCCGCGCGATCGAACGGGAGAAACAGCTTCTGAGAAAGGATCTCCGGGAGGTTCGAGGTATGCTGATGATGGAGGAGGTTGGAGGATGGTCGAAGACACTCCGAAGAGGGTCAGAAACATTCATGAGGTTTACGGAAGCCTGCGCGGCAGTCTAAAAGTGTCTGGAGCGTGGAACACTGGGAAGATCTCGAGATGATTTGAAAGTTCCGAAGACGCGGAGAAGTTCGAGGAAGGCGAGAGATCATTGGGAGAGTCGGACTGACTGTGAGATCTCGGTAGCTGGACGGCGGACTGAAACGTTGGCAACACTGGAACCAAATGCGACAAAATGGCGCGTCGCTGATTCCTTCGCGATTATTGGAAATCTGAATGATTGCATGAGGGATTAGTTAATAAGTTGATTTCATACGCAAAGTGGAATAATTGATCATCGATGAGTACACTCGTGTCGGTTTTTTGAGAATATTTAGAGAAGACTGGTAGTTTTGTGTTGTCTCTCGAGAAATTGGGAGGAATTCTTAATTCGGTGAGGAGGACCGAAGAAATTTCGATGAACTCCGACCTCGAATGAACCGAGGACGGTTCGGGATCCCGAAGAGATCGAGATCCTGCGAGAACGGGGACCCGTCGGAAACTGAGAATTCGCTGCTCCACCACATCTATTTTAACCCTTTGATAGAGCCGGTGCGCATGACCGAGCTTTACTTTCAATACTGATTACGATATTCCGATGCCGCGTGCATAAATTCGAATGACCAGAAATCAACGTTTTCCTGATCGAAAAGGACATTTTTCCGTGTTTCGTAGCCGACGCGATGAACATCGCGAATTTAAACGGAGACTTAATTTAAAATACAATTGTACGATACAAGGAAATTCGAGTATAACTTGAAAATCAGCAGAGACAACTTGATCACTTCAAATACCAGTTCGATAATTAACTGTAGCGTGTTATCGACGATGATCGCAACGCGTCTGCAACGATCGGCGATCGTCTCGTTGGATTTTGCGAATGCGAATGTAAAAATGTCCCGAAAATCAGGCGCTCGCGAAAGGAAATCGCAACGTGATTCCGTTAAGTACCACTCTAGCCGCTCGCTATCTAGATCTACAACTGTGCACGGCTTATTATCCGCCGGTTCGTTGCGTGTTTACGGATATTTATCAAAAATCGCACGTAACGCGTCGCGGCCGGTTATAATGGCAACGTTGAAAACGGTTCAGAAGTGAGATGGACCGTGGATTTTTCGCAAACAAAGGAATCGATTATTGTAATAGAAAAAACGGACATGCTCATCGCTTTGTTCGAATGATTTGGAACATAGGTATAAAACTGTCATCGTACATCTGTCGAGCAATGACTGTTGAGACAGTGGAATAGATATTTCGCGAAAGAAATTATATCAATAATTGCTAAATAAAACAATCGAAACCAGTCATTTTAACTGGTACGGTAGTTCTAGTGTTAAAGATACGAGTAAATCGTTAAGTTACGATTTCTTGAATATAATCCTAACTACTTCCTTAACACTAAAACCACCGAGCGTATAATGCGATTAATGTATAATCCTAAGAATTGTATTGTTCGTACTCCAGAGGCGCCTTTCATTCGCCATTTAACTTAGTCCAGCAAGTTTACACAATTCAAAATCCAATATCACGTTCTGTATAAGCTACCAACCACATGGAACATCGAAATAAATTAGTCCTGCCCCTAAATTTACGCGAGACGCGTCTTTACTTACAGAATTTATTACTAATATGATACAATTCATCAGAAAATCAAGAATACTCGTTGAGAAAAGTATTCTCGAGTGTTAAATACAGATGCTATCGAGATTTTTGAGAAACACTCAAAAAATGACACTCCAAACAAGCAAGAAAAACGCAGTTTGCCATTTTTTCCTCCTAATCCGAGAATCTAGAGCGCCGCGCGACGTTCGGAGCACTCGGGCCGAGTCTACGGTAATGGACTATTATCGGCGACTGCCTTGACCCCGGGCACGCGGAACGAGGAAGGAAAAGGAAAACCGCGCGGCGCGCGTCTTTATTGCGATGCACATGCAAATTTTCGCGTCGGTTCTCGGGAATTCTGCGCGCGGAAACGGGGTGCGCGCAGTTTCCCGGTGGAAGACCTGTCGACCGACTGCGACGAGTTTATTCGTCGTTCACGTTTCAATTGCAGCTCGTTCATCCGGCTCGTTTCCGCTGATCTCTCGTTCGAGTAATTAAATCATTCGTTCGAAACTTAGTCCTCCGAATAGAAAAATCTCATCTCGCCAAAATGCCGACATTCGTCCCCTGGTTAACCCTTTGCACTCGAGAGGTGACTCTCGCTCATCACTTGATTTCACACAGTGAAACTATAAAATTTGATATTTAATATTACACCTCGTGTAACGCACCAATTTGGAAATACTGAAATAAAATAGCTTTGCTCCTCGATGTACGTGTGATTCCTCATCGAGTTAGTTTCACGGAATATCGTCTTTACCTCGTCAGAAAATGTTCAAATATCTCTAGTGAAAAACTTCCGAGGGCAAAGGGTTAATAACTGGATAAACGATAAGGGAAGGAGTTAATTTCTGACAATGTCACGCAACGTCCGTGCTGTGCAGCACGCCGGATATCAGAGAGACTTCGATTCTCGAGTCATTCGATGGGGACGAGGGTATTCTACGGTCTGACGCGAATTTTTATTAATACGACGCGCTCGTGACCGGTTGGACAGTGTCGGACGCGCCGATCGGCTCGCTTGTGTCGATCGGAGATAAAATGGAATCGTGTTCCAGGGATAAACGACGATCATCGCGAACGTAAAGTCTGAATTGAGTTGCATCGGGTCTAGTGACTGCTTCTAAATCTTCGAAAATAACTCCGGAATCTGATTCGTCGAAAGTTCCATTGGAAAGGGATCGTCGGACTCGTTCTATTATTACAAATTCAACTTTTCTCTTTCGAAGAACAATGACCTTAACTTTGCCCATAGATCCTCGATGCAGTTCGGAACGTAATTCCAATAGAGAAAATATGTTTACCTGTAACCGGTACACCGAGAACGACGGAACTTCTCGTTAGCTGTGCATTTCCGAGAAAGTATATTCACACAGTCGAAACACTGAACTCCACTGCATTAAAACAATATTATTTGTTTCTCTGCATTCCGCGTTAAAAGTTTAACACTGACGTTAATGTTTTCCTCGTGATATACCTGATAATCTGATACAGCAATATTTTCAACCCCTCGCACTCCGAATTTCCTTTACATTTTCTCCTCGATACCCCTGTGTCATTACTTCATTTGAAATGCATTTGAAACAATAGTTTGTAATCTGAACGTCACTCGATCCCTTTGAATTCAAGTTTAACCCTTTGCACTCGGAAGTTTCTCGCTAGAAATATTTAACATTTTTTCTTCGAAACTGACTCGAAGGGAAATCACAAGTGCATTGAAGAACGAAGCTATTTTATTCCAATATTTCACGTATCGATATATACAAAGTTCAAAATTAAACATCACATTCTATAGTTTCCATGTGTCGAATCAAGTGGTGACTGAGAGTCACCTTCCAAGCGCAAGTGGTTAATACGAAAACACCGAGGAAAGCGAAGGCGACGTAAGGGCCGGCCAATGAACAGCCGAATAAGAAGATTAGACCGAAAGATTCGGGTGTTCGAGCGCTGTCGCCCCTGCCCACGAGTCGCGCACACTTATCGTTCCATCACCGATCGATCGAATCTCTCCCCCATTCCCGTCTGCCCCCTTCACCCGGCTCTTTCTCGTTCTCTCGCCCGTGTTCCCTGGAATCGAACGGAGGCAACGCGGAGTAATTTTTGGAGGCGACAAGGAGAGACGAGGAGGGAGGGGCGAGGAACGCAGGGCAGAAAACGCAGATCGATCGGGCCGCCGCCGGTGCAACGCCGGTGCACGGCTGCAGGCTGGTCCGCTTTTCGACGCGAGCGACGATAAATTCCGAAGCCTTTGCGAAAGAGCCAGTAAAGAGAGAGAGACAGACAGACAGAGGGAGAGAAAGAGAGAGAAAGAGTGAGAGGCTCTCGGAGAGCGCGGGTGTGTTACCTTACCGCGTGCGCCCGTTTCCCTGCAAAATATTTCAGCGTCTTGGCACCGCTCCCATCGGGGCGTCGAATTGATTATCGAACAAACAGCGAGATATACTCGACAACTCGCGACTGCGGGCACGGCGTCAATTATACGGGACGATTGGAAACGAGGTGTGGTTCCGAATGTCGCGTTTTTCGGCGATCGAGTTAGACGGCTCGAGCCGAGGCTCGGCTGGTGTCTTCGACCGCTGGAGAAGTGCGTGTCGATGAACGAGTACTCTATAGTTTCTGTACGGTATACTGCGCTTGGAGCATGATGCTCGAATGTTTCACTTGTGTACGGACAGTGTGGATAGAGAGAAGTTATTAGAGGTTTGACAGATGGTTCAATGCGTAGAATTTGTGTAACCGGTTTGCAGCGATAAAAATCGGGAATATTGGTTAAGTGAAAGTGGAATATAGAGATGGAATGTAGGGAGATAAATCAATGGTGATTGATTTCTTGAGGAATTGGGAATCTATCGTGAAGTCGCACTAGTTCAGATGGATGATGCTTTTATTGAACCGTTTATTCCTTGAAATGTATGAAAGCTTCAGCAGATGAAGCTGAATTGCCTATCGAATGCTTAATTAACCCCTTGGCGTACTATTTACTTTCGTTACTAAGCTCGTGTAATATTTTACTATCGATAGTTTCTAAGAAATACAACAAAATTTTCCATTCTACTTCTTAACGCTAGAACTACCGAGCATTTGATACGATTAATATGCAATTCCTATAAGAATTGTAACGATAGATTATTTTCAGTTTCTTCAGACATTCATTATAGTTCTGAAATGAAGCTATTTTTAAAATCATTTCGAATATTCAATGCTTCTAACATATGAATAATTGCAATATAAAACAATCGAAACCAGTCATTTTGACTGGTAGTTCTAGTGTTAAACGTATTACACACCGATGTAAAGAAATAAAGTGCAATTAACCCTTTGCACTCGAAAGATGCCTCACCATTGGTGCATCAAAATCGTAAAATTTCGTATTTAACATTGCCTTGACTAATCTATCGATACGTGAAATGTGGAAATAAAACACCATTGTTCTTATTTCGTGAATAGATTCCTCCTGAAGTTAGTTGAAAAAAGTGTCATTTATATTTCACAAAAATAAATTGAACGTTTCTAGCGAAATTTTTCGAGTGCAAAGGGTTAAATATATAACACCAGTATTATTTAAATAGCCAAATTGCCATGCTTGGGAACGAACCAGGAAACAAAGAGGACGAGGGGGTGGGACGAGGGATGAACGGGACTTCCGGAAATTTATAACTGACCAATATAGCTAGAGACTTCGAGCTCCAACGAGGACGCAATTTACAGCTGTTCTTATTATGCCGGTATCCCAGCCCGTGCTGTCGCGGGGGTTGCTCCCATCCCCCGGAGGATCGAGGGCTCGAACGGAGGAACCGGACCGGCCAGAGCCACTGTGCCTCTGATAATAACTTCGAGAACTTCGGGCGAATTCTGCTCTGATCGATCGTGTGCAGCGGTTACTGGATTTTCTATGTTAATTTCTTGGGTATCCTAACAACCCCTTCTTCGTCGACTCGTACAACCGAAGTTGCTGATGGTTTACCGGCGAATATTGGGCAAATGAAAACGAAACGAGACACCGAGTCCTTAAACACAATGTCGTAGCTTGGAACTTTAATGCTGGAGTTACGGAAACTGTATATTTGACGGATATTGAATTCTTTCAACGTTTAGCAGCAGCTTACGATTTTAATTCGTGAATTATGCGATGTTTTGAAATTTTCGAGATTTAGACGAACTGTTTTCTAGAGTAGAATAGGATAAAGTGTAGAATAAACGTACGTGAATCCGTTAAATAGTATCTAGTAGGATTAATTTCATTTTTGTTGTGTAAAATATAGGACTGCAACCGTAAGTATGTGAGCGAAGCATTGACACGTTGACGTAAATGACAACGTCCTATGGTCTTATTATAAGTAAAGAATATAATGATCTTATTCTGAAATAAATAAAAATAAAAAAATATAATTTTATTCTGAAACTATGAAATCTTGATCGAACTCCCCAACGATCAACTCATTAACAAAAACTAAAGAACTGCTGTCGTTCATCGCCGATTTCAAAGTGATTTCAAACTAATTTTCAGAAAACTGGATTGTGCAATTTTCACTGAGGTCCACTCATATCACTACACACAGAAAAACTCAGATATCATATTGTCATGTAATATATTTTAAACGGATAATCAATTCGAATCAAATTTTATATTTCTTTCAATGCTCTGGTAATTAGCAAAGTTGCACAGTTAAGTGTCTTTATATAAAAAATAATTCACTCAATTAAACTTAAGATTATTCCCGAACACTTCTCTATTATAAACAATGCTACCCATTGCGGTGACGTTCAGTTTGACGAACGTGCAGTGGTAATAATCTAATTCAATCAAACAATTTAATATCGTATTTTTTCCATTTTGTGTACTTTGCTCTACGTTCGTTCAACGTGTTAATTATATTCCGAGCATCTAGCCTAAAATTCGAATTTCAATGACGCACGGGTCGCGTCGAATTAACACGTTGACTGTTTTCTTAATAGAACGGAAACCAGAAAGTCAAGATTCTTCGTGACAATCGTACTACCGTCACTTCTATATCTCTTACATCCAACAAAATTCGATTCATGGTAAGCGCCGATTGCCGAAACAAAACTATTTTTTTTTAATTCTCTCGTAATGAAATTAGACCATTTATAACGTATCATAAATTTATTTCGAGATAGAGTTCTCCTGCAAAGCGAATAGCAAAGCGATACAAGGCGCGGGCCGATATATCGGCTCTGGCAGTTCTCGCCGGTGCATCGAGAGCCGATATATCGGCCTCCGGCGCTAAAAGGGTTAAACGACGCAAGTTGCTCGGAACGAGCGGACGGTGTCCTTCCGAGAGGAAGTTTGCTGGGTGACAAACCCTTCGCTCGCCGGCCGGTATTTAATTTCCCGACGCGAGCGACGCGTTCCAACGGATCGGATAAATATTCATTAGGGCCGCGTGTCCAGCGCACGCTCGCCAGGATTATTCCTAGTTATCATTTATTCATCTGTGTCATCATGCGGCCGGGACAGAGGAGGACGTTTAATTAAAAAAGATACCCGTCCGGCCTCTCGGCCGCGAATTTCTGCGCTCGGTACACGCCGCGCGGAAACCAGTGTAATTTAACCGTCCGTCCGACGAACGGCCCAACCCGAAGGGCCTGGTTATTCGAGCCGCGGAATTAGCGGTCGTCTTATCTAACGGTGAATTCGATTCGCGGAGCAGGGGATTAGTCGAGAGTTCTTATTGAAATGAGCAGTCACTTTAATGGAATGGAGCTGACAAATAAAATGATGTAGGCAGCTACTTGAGGAAAATGGAGTAGACAGATAAAGTAAAGTGCTGTCCTTCAAATCAAATGGAATAAAGAAATAAAATAAAATAGACAGCTTTTTAAACAGAATAAAATAAAATAGGCAGCCCTTCAACTAAAATAAAATAGACAGCTTTTTAAATAAAATAGGCTTTCAAATGAAAGATAATGAGCAAATAAAATAAAATAGACAGCCTTTCAAATGAAATATAATAAGCAAATAAAATAGGCGACGGTTCAAAAGAGAAACATTAAAATTACCAAGCGACAATTTTCCTTCGCATTCGACGATTCTCAGATAAAAATTTAATGACTTTCACATGAAAATTTCACTACATACTCTCGAAACATAAGTGAACATGCTCTGAATTTACTTTACTGCTACCTAATCCAATCGCAATATCGAAACTCCGCCGAGAATTATGAATTTCCCTCGAGATCTACTCGCACGTCACTTAAAAATACTTTTACATTCGAGAAGCACGAGTGCAATAAAATCGTTGCCAATATCCACGGTACACCTCCTCGGACGTTACTCCGAGGCGGACGGAGGACCGCGGCAGGGGGTTAATCCGAAACGAAACACAGGAACCGAATCCGACCGTTCGACTCCGCGTCGATATCCGTTCGATCCGATGGACGGCCGAGATACGCGCGCCGCGTCTTACTTACTCCGATACTTTTGACACCGTGATATAGCGCCGCGGTGTGCGAGTTTACTCCGCGAAAGTTCGCCGAACGGGAACTTCCGAGTTCCAGTTGAAGCTAAATAAGGAATGGAAGGATGTTGAGGTTGCTTCGACGCGCGGATCCCGCGGGGACCGGGCTCTGTCGCGAATATTTATGCGACAGTCCGTTTCTGTTGCGCGTACGTGACCTACCGTTATAATCGCGTTCGTACGCACATTACAGCGTGTTAGATCGACGCCGCGCCGACCTGTTACCCTACAAGTTCGGAAGAAGTACTATTTGTACCGGGTAGGAGAGGAACAGTGAAATTTTTTTAGAATTCACTGTTTGATTGAGATATAGAAAAGGTTGAGCAGATGAAGCTAAATTATTTATCAGTTGCTTGGTTAACGGAAGAAAGGAAACTGCTGGTTTTTTGTTGTTTGATTGATTGTGTCGTTTGATCTGATTTAGTCTTGCGAATATGAACATTTCATCTCGCCGAAATGTTGACAAATTTTCCCTGTTTAATATCATTCAATCACAAAAGGAAACATGAGATCATAGCGAAACGATTGAAACTCTTCCGATCAAAATGGTAACATCCACTAGAAATTAAACAAATCACTTCAAACACAGAAATGAACAGTCCAAGCTACCTATTCACATCTTCATTTACTTAAACTCGATGTTACGAAGAGAATCAGGCACAAAATCGATCCGTCCGCGTCGCAATTGCCCCGCGCGAGATCGAAATCGGCGGGAAGCGTCGCCGTTTAAAATTCGTGTCGCGTCGCGGCGAACAGAGACGCCGTCGACTGGGCGCAGAGTTTTTAGCAGCCCGTGGGGTTAAACGACTGGGCCAACGGTCCGATTTTCGTGCCGCCGACGAATATCGATTCCGTTCGACCTCTTTCACCCTCCGGCCGCCTCCGAGCTGCGTCTCGCCAACTTTCGGGGATCGTTCTCGTACGCGTAAGTATCTCGCCACTCGATTAACCCTTCGCGATTAACACATGAAGCTAAATTATATATCAATATCAATTAGATCATCTGTCCAAGACTTAGACTTCCAAATCTGAACGTTTCATTTCACCGAAATGTCGCAAAGAGTTAACCCTTTGCACTCGAAAGTTCTTCACTAGAATACTCGATATTCTCCGACGAGATACAGACGATGTCCTTCGAAACTAATTAAGGAGAAAACATATATAAATTAACCCTTTGACGAAGATTCTTCGAAACGTACAAAACCTTCAACACATGAAGCTAAATTATATATCAATATCTTATATATCTATGACTAATATCTTCGTTAGAAAATCGGGTACAATCATTCCCGCGATCCTTTGCTCTAATTTCAACGCGCAATACAGTCGTTAGGGTTTCGTTCCCGCGGAGTATAAATTCGTCATCGACCTAATCCGAACTTCGTTCCGCCGAAACCTAATAAATACGTGAAAAGTGTCAAATACTTGCGCACGGTGGTGCACGGAAGTCGGCGTACCTGCGCGCGCTGTATTGGAACGGATGCGGAGGGTAGGAAGAGGAAGGATCGAGAGAGAGAGAGGGTGAAAGGGGGTTGAAACGAACGATCGAGAAGCAGAGCGACCGAGCGAGAGAGAGAACGGAGTCGGGCGGAGGTGGAAAGGGGACGGAGCCGCGAGTGCCGGCACAGTCTCGTGAACTTTAGCCACGAGGGGCAACTTCCGGTCGGCGACTTCTCCTTAAGTCTTCGCGGAAACTTTCTCGACGGCGAAGACCAAACCCAGAGACAATGTTTTGACTTGGCCGCGTCTTCTGTGTACCGGGGCGCGCTAACGGAAGAAATTGAAACTGCGACGGCCGTTCCGCGCGCGGATGAATCGCGAATTGTTGGTAATTAGCGCCGGTCGACGTTAGAATAAATGAATTATACGAAATGAAAGATTTTTTAGAATGAGGATGCTGTTTGATATAACTAAGGAGTACTTGAATCGATTTTTAGATGTTTTATAGAAACTAGAAGTTTGTTGAGATATCGGTTGAGTTGTGTTTTAACCAGTTAACTGTTTGACTTATTGCGACAATGAGAGATTTTTCAAACTAAATTCCACATTTAACTGGTTAATTGGTATATGGATAAATCAACTGTTTTAATCGTTTCTCGAAGTTAGCATGTTTTCGATAATTGTGATGTAAACATATGTTGATTGTTCAATATTGATTAGAGTTCGCGTTATTATATTTGATTAGAAACGAGTTGACCTTACGAGGTCGATCGACTCGAGGAAGTGAAAGATACTCGAGCTTACTCACGAGACTGCCATTAAGAGATCCACCTGGACACTTACCTGTAACAGAGAATCGAAACAGTTTGATTAGACGATTAGCAATAATAATAATTCAATACTATAATTCTGTATTACTATGATTTGCCTTAATTGATAGCATGGTTGTAACGTAATTCAATTTGGTAACCTTCGTTTAATAAATATCTACCGACAAATCAGAAAAAGACCCGCTGCATCGACGGAGACGTCGAAACCGGGGTTCAGAGGTCGAGCTCGCGGAAAGGAGCGACGAACGGTGATACGGGATCGGCGGGCAGCAACAGCGACGACAGCACGGGTCCGGATGGATTTTAACACTTCGACGGCCCCGCACGTTTATCGCGGCGCGCGCGCTCTCACGATCCGCCGACGCGTCGAACGTAAATCTTGCAGCAACGCTGCCGGCGATTTTCGCGCAATACCGAAAGTGATTGCCCTGCAGCCGTCGTTTAACCCGTGCAACATTTTAGAACGCAACGACTTTTATCCTTAATGAGGAGCAAATATCGGATCGCTTGTAACAATATACGATGATCGTCGAATTTTAGAGTGTACGGATACTCTAGAAGTTTGACTAGAATTTTTTTCTATGGACTTGGAGATGAATTTTTTGGACGATTATTTTGCAGTGACTATGAGGAGTGATACATACGTGATTAGAAATAATTGTTAATGGTTTGATACTAGGGTTTCTAAGTTTAGTATTATTTAGGTATGTCTATTAAATACTAGCAGATATGAAATACTAGATATTTCATACTAAAGATTATTAAATACTAGTAATCTTTCTATTGTACCTGTCCTCATGCTGTTCTCAATATTACAACAATTCTTTCTACAACCCCTATTAACCCCTTGACCTGCGATACCCCGTCCTAGCGAAAATTTCCAACTAAATTCGAGAAATCCATTGATTTTCTTTAAATACAAATGAAACATCTCTCCCCTAGATCGTTAACCTTTGAACTAAACACAGTAAGCATCAAAATTTTCCCCGATCAATCATCATCGAGTACTCACATCGATCACAGTTAACAATGCACCAGTTAAATTCAAAAGAAAAGAAACCACGTAATAATCCCGCGTAAACAATCAACCTATCGATTCGCAGCCTCAACAATCTCCACTCTCGATGCCAGATACCAGCGTTCGCGCCATTACAGCGACGCGCAACTTCAGCGCAAAAATCAGCGTTGCACACGCCGTGGAAAATTTCAGCGTCGGTCACCTCCGCCGTGGAAAGGGTTAATAAAGCCGGCGCGCTGGAAGGCCAGGGTCGTCTCCGATCGGTCGTGACGCGAGTTCCCTGAGTCCTCTCGAATTTCTTGGCCGTCGGAAGGACGGGGCAGAATATACGGGCGAGCGAGCGAGCGAGCGAGCGTTCGGTGTGCCTGCGTTAGCCGAGTGTCCGACCGAGCTTTATTAACCGTTCGTGATTTACAGCGACCCTCGCGGCTGATATGTTTCCCTTCGAAATGAGCGCGCGCGCGATTTAATTGCGAAAGAGTACGCCGGGATGATTTACGGCTGTTCCGTTACGGCGTCGTTCCCGATACGGCTCGTTACAAATCTTCCGTTACGCGAAACGTAACGCGAGCGAGAGAGAGAGCGACGGCACCACGAGGAAAAAGATAAATCGCGCGCTGGCCCGGCTCGATCCTCCCCCTGCGCGATCGCCGATCGATCCTAAAGCCGGAAACCATTCGCCGCGCACCGCTCCCTTCCACCGCGGCCGCTTCCTCCTTTCCGCCGGCCCTCCGGCCCCTTTCGCGATCCGCCGTCAGCAATGTTTACTTCGAAACTAACTTTCCAGTCGGTGGAAACTCCGGTTTTAATACTAATATGACCTTCGCGGTCGTTTACGCGGACAGGACGTTCCTCTTTCGATCGCCGATCGGGGGATCGTGCTCTTTTCTGGCGCCCTTTGCTTTTTCGACGTCTCGACGCTCTGTTTAATGAATTTTTATAAGTTGAATGGTGCCTGGTCGTTTAGCCCTTTGCACTCTAGAAGTTCTTCCCCGGAAATATTCAATACTTTCTAATGAGACACAGATGATGGTTTCTTAGATTGAATTAAGGAATCTCACAAACATCGAGGGAGAGAACTATTTTGTTTTAACTATTTAATATTAACCCTCTTAATATTATTCCTCTATCATTACACTTTGTAGCAAAGATTCATATAGAATATGCCTTTCGATCTGTTCTTGTTCTCAATAAATTAATTACAAAGTAGTTGCATCGATCATAGTCGATCAATAAATTATAAGACAAGGGGTTAATCGTCTTTCCGCCCAGTGTCGCAAGCGCAAGTTTCCAAGTTTCCAAGCTTCAGGTGGCAACAGTAGTCAAATGGTTAACCCCTTGCACTCGACTATGCAAGGTTTAATATTGAATTGAAAATTTTATAAGTTTCCTGCGTCAAAGGGTTAAATATCAAAGTTTACAGTTTTCCTGTGTCAAATCATTTGTTGACCTAGAGGCGCCTCTGGAGTGCAACGGGTTAAAGATTGCGGATGTACACTTGATATTCGACGCAGTTTTGGGTTAGGAAAAGAAAAGTCTCGTGGTATTTGGATTGAATGATCCATTTATGACTTTCTTTAGACGTCGATGGAATCGTTATAGCACGCGATCGTAAAGAGTTTTCAGTCTTCGATCACTCGGTTCTTATTTTATTTAGAATTCCTGCGGGTTTACGATGACGCAAGAAAACCGTGAACCGTATAGGATAATAATACAGTGACGTTTGAAGTGTGTCTATGCTCTATAAGTTCTCTAGACGACTTGCATGAAGAAACACGCGTGACACAAATAAATAAATTCGAGCGAAGCGATCGCCTGGCGTCGCAAGATACCCAGGATCGATCGGCGATTAATCGTACCGCGGCTATCGCGTTCGGTTCGCTGCTCGTTCGATCGTAGCGAACGACGACCACCGGGATACGCCCGGCGATTTCGAAAAAAATTATTTACGCGCCGGTCTGCCCGAAAAACCGGGTCCGTCCCGCCGCTTTGCATACGAATCACCGGATATACATATTAATTCGCGATGGACCGCGCGATTGCTTCCGGAGAACGGGCCCGAGTGCACTTCGGCTGTTCCGCGATCGTTACACGCTGTTCCCCGTTCGGCGTTTCACCGTTGAATTATTGATCAGACGTTGTTAATACGCGGCGCCGTTGTATCACCGTGAGCCACGATTGTGCCGGAACGTAGGAAACACCGTTTCCTGGGGTGACTCTCGCCGTTACGCGGCCTCTCGACACTTATCGCCGAGCGGAATCGGGATAACTCGATCGGGAATTCGAATCCGCCGTCGTGTTTGCTTACTTTCACGCCTTGGTGTGTTTAAGGCTCCGATTAACGGCAGAAAAACCGAACGACGAGCTGCTCCGCTTATAAAATATTCCAAATAAAATCGCTTAATCGGCGCGTTGGAAAGAAATTATTTACGATCCGCCGAGATTGATGTCGAGCGACGTTTTTTCTACCTTCGCGCGGATAAAGTTCCTCGGTGCGTGTTCCTCGCGGGAAAGAAACGCGGATAAGTTGCTTAACGTATCCGAGGCTCGTTCCTCCCGGGATTAGGAGTTTAATTACGCAAAGGAAACGTATCCTGCCGCGACCGTATCGTAATTTCGGTCTAATCCTCCCGATTCCACCGGCGGTGCTTTTTCTTTTTGCCCGTGTCGCGCGGCCGATAGTTTTATCGCGGCGGATTTTATTGGTCGCGCGACGCCGATAATTAAGAATACTCATCGTGATGTATCTGACAGGTCTGCCCGCGTTCCGCGCACGGATACGGCTTCCGGTAATACTTGATCGATAACGCTGCATTCGCGGCGCGCTGCGGGGAACGCTGCTCTCTATCGCCACGTGCTCTTTATTTCCGCGACACGGTACGCGCTCGGATTCTCGAGTCCGATGGATACGTTGAATATCGAAGTACGGGAAGGAAGAGAATGGGTTTGATCTTGCGAACGTTCGACTCTTGTTCGAAGTTTGGTGTATTCGTTTATGATTCGTTCGTCTTGTTCGAGAGAATGTTGCAACGAAGTTTGTTGAATTTCTTAACACCGGTGACCCCCAATCAAATCGACTTACTTTAGTTCGCTTAATTAGACGACGATTATTCGAAAATATTTCTATATTATAAATGCCACCTACTGCGGTGACGGACATGATAGATGGACGTGCAATTATAATAATGCAATTCTATCGAATGATTTAATATTTGATTTTTTCCATTTTGTGTATTTTGCGGCGTCAAATCGTACGGCATTCAACGTGTTAATATACTTCGGTGAACAGGATATTTTATATTTGACACTGCCATTGGTTGTCTCATTATTTTACAGAATGTAATGTTCGAAATAGATTAACACTTTGCACTCGAGAGGTGACTCTCAGTCACCACTTGATTTGATGTTCAACATTGAACTATGTGTAATGCACTGACGTGTGAAATATTGGGATAATAAAGCTTTGTTTCTCAATTCGCTTGCGATTTCTCTTTAAGTTAATGTTAAAATGTCGTCTGTGTCTAGTTAGAAAATGTTAAGTATTTCTAACGGAACACTTCCGAGTGCAAGGGGTTAATCATTGCAAAGAGATGCTTCGTCGAAATTAATTCGCTGCGAATTATTCGACGTTTATCATCGAAGGAGATCCGAAATTTTCAAATCTCGACGGCATATTTTCTAAGTTATCTCAAGTACTGGATTCCTCAGGTTTCATTGATCTATTTTATAAATTCGAAAGTTTCGAGGAAATGGAAGTACAAGAGACTGTACATTTCCAAGCTTTCGGTCAGCTTAGAGAGGCGTTACGGAAGCGTTATTGGCTGCTTCTCGCCGGTTTCTTCGGCTGAGCGCGGGATATAAGGAGGGTCAACCGTGGCGCGACGTAACGGGGGTGCGAGTTTGATAGAGAGGGTTGAAGGTGGCCGAGAAACGTTCACGCTCTACCCCGACGTTCGCTTTTCCTCGCGGGGACTCTAACGCGAAAGCGGAGTGATAGAGGTGGATAGACCGAGTGAGAGACGGAGAGGGATCGAGCGAGGGTCGACGAGCTTGCGGAGGGTGGAGGACGCGTAAAACCTCCGGCCGCAGATCGATAGGAAGGTCGGAGGTGTGTCGTGTCTGTTAGACTTTGGCCAGAACTCGCGATTACGTAGGCAGCGTTCTCGTTCCTCGGTTCCTTGGGCCTCGCGTACGGCTGACGAGATATCTCGTCTTTGCAAGCCGAACGTTGTGGCCGGCCGACGAGATATCTCGTTTTCAGGTTTCTTCGACTCAATCGATGATTTAAGGAAGTAAAAATAGATATTCTTGTAGTATCTAGAATTATTTAGCGTAAGTTAAAGTATTGTAAAAATTAAGTAATACCAAATGCGAATTAGAAAAGTGCATATATGCATATGTATAACGCAGAGCGCCGTACGCAATGTGTTAAGAGACCGCTTGAAGGGTAGGCTGCGAAATGCAACGCTGATTGGTCAGTTTCCGTCGTTTCTCGGCTCTTTATCGATACTGGTTTGCCATCAGTACGATTACGAATGAATTGGAAAGTAGAAGCGAAAGCTCGAAGATGCATCTTGCCTTTGTGTCATCCTCTTAGACGTCGAAACATTTCTCAGCGATATTGTTAAGAGATCATTTGAAGGCTGGACTGAGGAATACAGGTTTAATTGGTCAGTTTCTGTCATTTTTCAACGCTTTATCGATACTGGTTTGCTATCAGTTAATATGATTACGAATGAATTGAAAAGTAGAAGCGAAACCTCGATCGAAGATGCATCTTGCCTTTGTGTCATCCTCTTAGACATCGAGACATTTTCCAACGATATTGTTAAAAGATCATTTGGCTGGACTGAGGAATACAGGTATAATTGGTCAGCTTTTGTCATTTCTCAGCTCTTCATCGATACTGATTTGCTATAACTCAGTATGATTACGAACGAATTGAAAATTCCGAAACACCGAGCCAAAGACACCTCGTGACTTCGTCACCTTGCTTCGCACCGAGTCATCTCGCAACGGTAGCGAGCTCGTATTGTTGATCAGAGTCACGCGCATTCGCAGTGAGTCATGCCTGAATTCTTGGAGTCGTGGTAAACTTACCGAAATTATTTCTACTCTGACGTAACGGAACAAGATCATCTCTCTAATCCAACTGCTAACCCTTTGCCGTCGAAAAAACGGAAGATTAGATTTCTACCGGCATTCGTCGCACCGTGGAAGCGAGATTATTAACTTTACGAATAATCTGGAAGTTCGACGGTTTTATAGTATCGCCGATTGCGAAACAGGGGGCGTTGAATTCGCGTCGTTTCGCACACACCGGCGTGATGCGACGAGAACGAATCGAGAAGCTCGATCCAGGAGTGGACTCGCGATATTTCTGGGCGCAGGCATCGCGAGGATTCACGGTCGGGGAATGACTTTTCGTCACGCTGGAAATTAGCTGAGAAACACGGTGGTTTATCGCGTCGTAAAACGCGGTCGCGGGCCGAGGGAACGTCCGCGAGAGCGCGCAAACACCACGACCGGCCGGTTAACAGCGCGTCGAGAGCACGCGGAGAAAGAGATCGAGATGCGCTTCGCAGCGTCGATATCGGTCTGCGCTGCAGACAGTCGCTCGGACCCTTGCGTCGGCGACTGGAATATCTCAGTGCAATTCAATCTTGGTCTTAGTCCGTTGACTTGTATCAGACTCTTCACGATTTCAAATATTATTTAACAAATGCGATTATTTGAACCCTTGAGTTGGCAACTGGAATATCTCAGTGCAATTCAGTCTTAGTATTCTATATAATCTCAGACTCTTGACGAAGATTTCAAATGTTATTCAACAAATGCGATTATTTGAACCCTTGCGTTGGCAACTGGAATATCTCACTGCAATTCAATCTTAGTCTTAGTCGGTTGACTTATGTTAGACTCTTCACGAAGATTTCAAATATTATTCAAGAAATACGAATATCACTCAGTTCAATGGAAACAATTGTTCAGAGTAAACCTAGACATAGAAAGAGCATGGAATTCTTTGTTCTACGCAAGTAGCACTCTTTTAACTCCATTACATAGAACTACAAACATAGGTTGTAGACGCGAAGGCGTTCAGAAAACGAAGAGATGTCTTTCCATGAAAACAACAAACGTAGGAAAGATTCTTTTAAAGCTTCTTTCGCGCGTGAAAGAATATTCCAAGCAAAGCGGTTAAATCTTTGACAGTAAAAGAAATGAATGTTGAAATCCTTCTACTGTGAATAAGAAGCAAGGAACGACAACTGTGATCAACGATACAAGGAATATACCGAATTTCTATGTCGATCCGATACAATGTTAAATCTTTGACACTAACCAACTGAAAACGCTCAAAGGTTAACAAGAAAACAATGGAAAAGAATGTTGAAGAAGTAAAGAACGACAAATGTGATCAATGATACAACGAATTTTACTGAATTCCTATTCCGATCCGATTCACCCAATCGAATTCGACTCGATAAGTCGTACACCGGATTCTCGCGATGTCCGAACTTCTTTCCAGCGATGAAGTATCGTAACGGACGCGAGTGTAACTTCGGCTAGCGGCGGATTGGTGAAACTAGTCGCTATTAATAAACGGCATTATCTATCCGGTCGGCTATCTCTTTTCGAGTCGGATCGCGGCTCTGCATCCATCCGCGATACCCCGCCACGGAGCTAAATATATCTGCCCAGACACGGGGGCAATCGACGGAACGGCAAGACGCTGAAATCTTCGCTTAAAGCGTAGCCTAATAACGCGGCAAGGTCGCCGCGGCGTATTTCGGTGCTTCGAATCGAGAGTTACGGGGACTCCGCCGCGTGCGCCGGGGGAATTAATAGTCCTCCGAGTGGGCTGCTAATTACGTCGGGCCGTGACGCCACCGGAGAGACAACGGGAAAGGTGAGCCACCGAGATCGATCGCGCGGATCGCGATTCTTCTCTGGTTAACGCTAGAACTACCGTACCAGTCAGAATGATTCTTTTGTTTAGCAATTATTGGTATCTCCGAAGCATTGAATATTCGAAATGATTTTGAAAATAGTTTCATTTGAGTACTATAATGAATATCTGAAGAAACTGAGAATAATCTATTGTTACAGTTTTTATAGGAACTGCATATTAATCGTATTAAATTCTCGGTTTAGTTATTTTTCTTGTATTGAATTTTCGACATTTGCTACAGTCAATGATATAATTATTCTTGGAACAGTCGAAAATTCAATTGAAAAATGAGACTAAGCTAGGAGAATAATTTCCAATTAAAATTTAGCGAGATTCCTCTGGTTTATCACCTGGGATGAAGTGATTTTTGTGATTCTCTCGGGAGATTCAAACGTGAATTTTGTTTTATGGTTATGGGGATAGAGAAATGTGTTATATTAGTGAAAATACGAATAGAGTAACATTTCGTGGATCAAACCTGCGACCCACACGTGAATCGATGACGTCAAAGCGTATATTTCAGCGACGAGTTTCGAACATACGCGATAATCTCGTATCATTCAATTTAATTAGAGTTCACGCTTCTTTCGTCTCTGCTCGTGTTATCAATGGCCGCTTACTCACTGTCAAGCTTCATCCGTCTCTTGGTCTGTGGCGTTTCTTTCGCATGTCACAATATACATGGTGTATCACAAATTTGTTATATATGTAACAATATACACTATTACATGAAAATCGAATTTCTTTTGAAACCTCGGAAGAATCTCGAGACTGTCTGTAAATCGCAGAATTTCGCCTCGAACTAATAATCTCCATCTTCTCATAAATAAATAAACGAATTTATGATAAATAAATAATAGATAAATAAACAAACGAATTTAATCTACGAGAGTAACATCTAATTCGACCGTGAAACAAATTTCCAGAGTCGCGCTCATTGGCGGCGTAAGTAGAAACGGTGCGCGATGAACAGACAACGCGTTAGCCTGTAATCCAGTAGCGAATAATTCTAACGAAACTCGCCTCGATATCGGACCGCAACGAGTTAACCCCTTACCATAGAATTTTTACACGGTGCTCGCTTCAGCAGTGCAAATCATCGTTATCGAGATTTTACGTTTTAATGCAACAAGATGTTCGAAATCTCCATGCTAGAAATTCTCTTTTTCCCCATTTTCCTTTGTTTTCCATTAAATTACACTTTCTAGATAACTGATATTTTATTATTATAACTGAAAATCATTCTTTATAGCAGAGACTATTTCGCAACACATCGATCTTCAATTTTCGTTACCCGAATACTTGAACTTTGTGGTTTTTGTTATCGAGATTTTACTTTTTAGTCAACTGCAACGAGGTGTTCGAAATTTCCATGCTTGGAATTCTCTTTTTTCCCCATTTTCCTTTAAGTTATACTCTCTAGATAACTTATATTTTATTATTATTACTGAAAACCATCGTTTATAGCAGAGACTATTCAGCAACCCACCGATCTTCAATTTTCGTTACTCGAATACCCGAACCCGGTTTTCTCAGGCTCGACCCGATTTTCACGTTCCCGTCCATTTCCAACGATCGCCGCGTTTCTTCCTCTCTGTCCTTCCTCGTTAGCCCGACGCGCGTCGACATCGCGGAAGCGGGCAAAGTATGCCGGATTCACCGCATCGATGCTCGATAGAGAACGATGCGCGCGCGATACGCCGCGATCGCCGGCGAGCCTCGCCGGAGAGCTGCTCGGTTTCGGTCGTTTCCGGCGCGGCTCGGCTCCGAGCAACGCGTGTAATCAAGTGGTATAAATAATTCCGACGCGCAGCCATGAGTCGGCCACCCGAGCGGAGCTCATTCCCCTGTTATGACACGCCGGAATCGGGACGCCTGGCATCGGCGACCACGATACCGGCGCAACCCCTTTCTTTAATGCTACAACCATCGATGTTGCTCCCACGGACAAAAAAAAAATATTTACCAATGGAATATCACTCGAAGAAACTAACGGATAACGAATCTAATTGGAATAAACATCGTTTACCTGTCCTACCGATCTAATTGATAATTGATAATTGATAATAAATCTTTTTCGAAAGAATTTATTGTTTCGTGATGAATGATTTCATGGAGAACAATGGTTGTAGTTTCATTTAGATAAATGTTGACACTGGATTTAGGAGTGTTTATTATATACTTTACTGCATTGTTAGAAGACAGGATAATTATGTAGAAACTAGAGCTTCGAGGAAAGAGGATTAAGATAATAATTTATCCTCAGCGAAAAGCGATATTTCGAAGGTACTGAATATTCCTAATTCTAATACATTCTAATTAGATGTAGACAAGATTCTTTAAAATGAATGTAACAAGAAATCACACATAAATCAGAGAACAAAGCTATTTTCAATATTTCACGCATTGATGTATACAAAGGTTAATGGTAAATACCAAAGTTTATAATTTTGCAAAGGGTTAAATTTGAAACTTTCGTCGATTATCTGACGATGTTACGAGGTAAAGCTAGAGCACAAAGAGCACAATAAGATTACCTTCCTAAGAGCAACAGTTTTATAAAGCATCACTCAATCCGACCGATATCGGTGGCAACGGAATCGGATTAGAAACGTCCGTGAAGAATCCGACATTAGAAAGCGGGAGGTCGATGCAGAAAATCAGCGTCGAAGAGTGCTCGCGTCCAGAAAACGCGGCAGCATTCGCTCGAGGAACGGAGCGACGCGAAACGACCGCGGCTTGCCGATTCCCGACTAACGCCCCGGTCGTTAGTGCAACGGAACCGGTGCGCCTGGGACAGAGAAACGCGGAATGTCCACGAGCTCGCGCTGGATGCCCCTATTATCGGCCGTCCCGACCGCCAGAATGCCGTTAGACGACGGCCAATCTATTGTTCTACGTGTGTGCATGCGATCTCGACGCTCCTCGGACGCCGGGAGCGCGGAGCCAACGGCCTAACCGGGAGCAAATCGATAGCGTTCTCCCGCTTCTCGTCATTTTTCCTATTCCCGTAGCGCACGAACGCGCCCATCCTGTTATCCGGCTTCCACGTTCCACAGGACAGCGCACCCGACCTTCTCTACCGTCTTTCCGCTGCGACTTTTTCTGCGCGTCTGCTCTCTCGCGTTTCGGCTCGGAACTTCGAGAGGAATTCCTGCCGTTTTTAGGGTTTGCTGTGTTCGTTGGGGAGCTTTCGTTGTTGGAGAGCTTGGAAATTTAGTGTCTGTTTCGTAGTTTTATTATTGAGTTTTTATTATTGAGAAGATATTTGGCATTGAGTGCCTTGTGTTTTGTAGTTCTATCAGTGAGTATTTAGTACTGAGTTTTTGTTATTGAGAAGATATTTGGCATTGGGTTTATTATTGAGTACTTATTATTGAGTTTTCCTTATTGAGAAGATATTTAGCATTGGGCAGGTACTTATTATTATTTCTTATCGAGTAGATATTACTATCTTCCGTTCTGTATTTCTATCGTTGACTATTCATTAATAAGAACTTTCTATTTCCTACTATCGTTCAGTATCTAATACGATCCCTATCAAAACGACAACTTCCCCAAGTTCCCAAATTAAAAAAATACTTAACACTCCTATGGCATCAATTGCGAAAAGACTAGTCATCCCGACTGGCACTTAACGAAATATTCTAATATTCCCTGCGAAACACACAATGGACATTCAGAAAATCCGTCGTCCTGGAAAAGCATTTAGACGAAACAGTACTTAAGCACGGCGACTGGATCCGCTCGATCTCCGGGAACCATTGCACCGGTACCAGAAGACACCGGGTTCGCGTTATGCTCGGCGAGGCACGCATCGCGATTTCAATACAAACAGCCGCGGCGCGGCGTGGCGCGTATGGCGCAATACAGTTACGACGCTCGGACGTTTCCGGTTTCTTTGAATCTTCGAGAGGCCGCGGACGCGTGTCCGAGGGACGAGAACGGATTCCGCAACTCCAGCCTCGGAGGAAACGTGATCCGATTGCGTGGACCATTCATTTTGAAAGCGCTGCAACTTCGTTTTTCCCGTTTAAATTTAGAAAACGAGAAACTTCACGCTCAATACCGGACAGGTCGACGCGAGCCACTCCTATGGAGTCGGTTTTCGCTATTTCCTCATTTTTGTGAATTTTAATGGAACAAATAGTGTTCTTTTTAATTGTTCAAGGATTCTAGGGCAAGAACTTCAGAAGCCGAAGCATTCATTTTCTCAATTTTTGTTTTCTAAACTTAACCTCATAGCTTCTCAGACAAATAATTTCTACACTTTAGACCTTAAAGCTGCAATATCTGTTGCAATGAGACATAATGTAGCTTCTGAGACAGAAATAATTATATCTTAGACCTTAAAAGCTGCAGTATCTCTTAACGATGTCATCTACTGCGCACAATTCCAATGACAAACGTAACTTTCCTCACAACTGACACAATTCCATCGTTTCTCTATAATTTACATATTCTCTTCTATATCGCAATTCAAATTCGTCAGATCCACTGAAATTCCGTTGCTAAATACAACTGTACTGATCTATTTCGAAAGTAATATCACGATCGATCGAAAAATGAATTTCGGTTTCCACAGAATCATCCCTAGAAAACGAAGACTGAATCGAAACCACAAACTCAACTTCCGATTAGATAACCAGCTGTTCGCAATTACCGATTAGAAAGCACGGCGTCCAAATTGCGATTACAGGTCAGCAACGCGTAGCCTAATTTGCAATCGATACGTCGTGTCTCGTTCCGGTTATTGTTAGTAACGCTTTGTCAGATTACGCTCCGGCCAACTGCGCGCGAACGAAAATAAATCTCGCCGTAGTTTTCACCGGGATTCCGCGGGGCCGTGGATAATTTTTATCGGGCCGAAGCTTCCGTTATCTGGCCGGCGCGCGAAGTCACCGACAGCCGGGCCGCAGATAAAAAAAGAAAAACATTCGCGAATCAATACCCTTCGTCCGCGTAAACTGCGATCGGGGGGATGGAAACCTGCTCGCCGAATTTTCGCCGGCGATCCCGGTAACGACGCGCGCGCGAAAAACGAGCGGAAGAACCGGGACGCCGGGGAAACAAGAAAAACCGTCGTCCCCCGTCGAAAAGCTCGCGATTTCTTGCGAGTTTCGTTTCTCGTCGCGTCGAGGAATTTTCGAATCGAAACGCGCGGGCGTTTCGGTTTGTTTCGCGTGAAATTTAGACTCTCGCCCGTTGTCCGCGGTTTCCTGAATGGATGTTCGTAGAATTAAATTTAGAGCAGGCGGTATAGCTACGCCGTCGACGGAGCGGAGTCGTCGCGAACGTTCCGAACGGAAACCGATAAAGGTCAACCGTACTCGTTCGCAAAAATGGCAAAATAAGACGCCCTCCGGTGATGAATATTTCACAGCGAAACCACCGGGAACATTGATTTTTCCCCGGCTTTTTATAGGACTGTGCTTATTGACAGGTTGATCGACTTATATTTCAGTTCGATCGTCACAATGTCAAACCACCCGGAACTCTCCGAGAACCTCTCGCGTCCGCCGTAATCGCGATCGGTGTAGTCTAAATGGGTCCGATCTATTCCTTCGAGAATCAATTTAGACTTACAGCAAAACACCTGTAACTTAACAACCAGTTTCCCTGTACACCGCCGTTACACGGTTCATTGCGCATTATTTAACCACGCATTCCGAGGAGTCCTCCGATTGACTCGAACAAACGTAACCGTGTAACCGGATCGGTATTCCTCGAGCTAGATCCCCTAACAGTACTGTTAGGAGATGACGACGCGGAGCAAGAAAGATCTTTCGTGGAGAGTTTCGTTGCCGGTTTCAATTGCTCGCGTGTAACCGTATCAAAGAACACGAAATGGGCATCGAAAAGGAGCCGAGAAACGCGACTCGATCGATCAGTCCGGCATTCTTCAGGATGGTCGTCGAAACGATCCGCCAGCAGTGAATACGCGGAAACTGCGCTCTCCCGGATGGGCCGGCGCGCGCGCGCGCGGCCGAGGAAAACAAACTATGACACGGATAGATAAGAAGATTGTTTTTATGGACACTTACCATCATTCCAGGCAGTCTAATGGAGCACGGAGCGGCACGATAGCGCGAGAAGATTTCCTTTTTACAGGGGGGCCACCCGGGCCTGTGGCCCTGGTTGGTGGGGGCCCACCATGCCCCTCGTCCGGTCACTTCTTCGCGCCACTATAATATCCGCACCAACACACTGCCCGCGACACGACGACTCCTTCCTCCGGGAAGGGACTCGCCAGGAGAAGAGAGCGAGAGAGAGAGAGAGAGAGTGAGGGAGAGAGAGTGTGAGCGACACGCGCGCGCGCGCACACTCCCGGCTACAGAACCATGTTTTCCCTCCGTGCGAAGGCGATTCCGAATGGGAGGATTCTCTCAGCGAAACTCGAAGGTCATTTTCTCGCGGGCGAGCGCGCGCTGGCCGCCGCGACACGCGATCCACGAGCGGCAGCGAACGGATCGGCCGCGAGTAACCGTGCAAACGAGAGAAACGAACAGGAATCGCGCACTTTCGTCCCTTCCTCGCGTCCCTCGGCTCTCTGGGACCGGGCACCACTCGCGGAACTTCCCTTTGAAAATTCGAAGCTCGCCTCGGAACGGAGGAAACTTGCGAAAGATCAAGGGAGTTCCGTTACACGCGCGTTTGATCGTCGACGCCGATCGCGGAGTTCTGGTGTCCTAACTACTCGCGTCGCGAAATCGACGAAATCCTCGTTGCGACGCTCTCCTCGGAGACTCGTGTCGAACGACTCGTAGAAACGTCGCTGTCACTGCCCGAGGAACGATAGGTTATTGTAAGTTTCACACTGGCGCGAGCGGTCCGCGCGTAATGCCCTTTATCCGATCACTTTGACTAGCCAATACTCGGGCGAGGACTCCCTCGGAGATCCTCGATCCCCGATCGACGGACGAACGAGAGGACAAAGATGCCGGGAATAGAAACCGCGGTGGTCGATCGGCATATCACAGCCACGCGCTCGCTCCGCTCCCGCGGATTGGTCGCGCGTCTACGGCCGACGCGAGCGCGCCCCGATCCGGCGACGCGGGCCAAAATTCTCGGCTCGTCGAGACGAGTTTGCGTGCCGCATATCGGTGGCCACGGTTCCCGTGACCCGCGACCCCTCTTCTCTCCTTTCCCGGTCTTTCTGGTCTGTCGTCTTCTCTGTCCTCCTCTCACTCGTTCCTCCTCGTGTCCCGTGTCACTGGCGATGCGAGCGGCCGATAAAGCGCCCGGCCAACAACGTCTCGATAACGCTCGCCCCGAAAAACAGTGCGCCGGCACGCATACTCAACACCGACTTCCTCCGAGGACTGGCCCCGGGTAATTCGCATCTCAATGGAAGACGAACCGTCCGCGCGACACTTCCGTCGACGCGATCCGCCGCGCGATCGCAGATTCGCTCGAGTTCTACTTATCCTCCTGGAACCGATCGTTCACCACCGTTCCATCCCTCGTTCAACGTCCGCACTGGCACACGCGCGTTCCCGGCGGCTGGCCGCGGAAAATTACGGCGCCGTCGATTTTCCCTCGTAAACCGTGCCGTCAACAGGTGGTTCTCGGGGAACGTCGGCTCGGACGACACGCGTGCCGAGGACGAGAGGCGCGCTCCCGTGCGAACTGGCCGCCGCGGAGTATCGTTCTTCCGGCGGGTGCACGCGACGAACGATCCCGTCCCCCAGCTGATCGGCGTGCGTGCGTGCGTGCGTGCGTGCGTGCGTGCGTGCGTGCGGGCGCGCGCGCTCGCGCGAGCGACCTCGCAACCGTTTTCGGCCGGCGAGCGAACGCCGACCGCGTTCCCGTCGATTCGTCCGCGAAACTGATCCCGAAGAGGTTGCCGCCGCGGATCCCGCCGTGCGAGGCGGAGGATCGGCGCGTGTATTTTCGTCGGTGAGCGAGAGATAGATCTCGATCGTCCGGTCGCGTGCGCGCACACGGACGGAGAGAACACGGGGAGCACCGCGACGCGCGCGAACGAGAACAGGCACCGCGGCGAACGCGCGACGAGCCGAGAGTCGCTGCACCGAACCACTGCACTCTCGGAGCGGAGGGGCCGCGCGTCACACGTGCCCGCCTGCGCGTGTGTGTACGTGTGTTACGATAACTTTATTCCTCCTGTCCGAGCGTCGCCGGTGTCACTGTCGCTGTCGCCGCCACCGCCGCCGTCGTCTTCTTCTTCGTCGTCGTCGTCGTCTTGTTCGCGTCCCTCGTCGTCGTCGTCGTCGCCGCCGCAGCCGCCACCGCCGCCGCCGCTACCGCTGTCATCCTTCTTCCCCCCGCGTTCTCATTCCATCTTTCCTCCCCCTCGGACCCCGTTCTTTCTCCGCCGCGGCGACTACTCGACTATTTTTGTTGCGATGGAAGTAACGGCGGTAGTAGCACGCGTCGATCCCCCACTCCGGCCGACGCACGATCGTTCGCTTTCCTTCCTCCTTCCCGCGTTCTACCCTTTCCCGCGCGCCGGCTCTTCCTTCACGCCGCCGTCGTTCCCGTTTCACTCGGCCGCGGTACTCGTCGCCGGCTCGCCGGTGATCCCCGGTGCGCCGAGGGCCGTCGATGCGACGCACCCGCCGGTGACAGCCTCGCCGTCGATCGTCCTCCTCGTCGTCGTCGTCGTCGTCGTCGTCGTCGTCTTGGCCGCGGTCCGCCCTCTGCTCCTTCAGCCTACTGCGCGACACGCAGGATCTCCACGCGCGTCGGCCCCCTGGCAGCGGACGTACGCCGGAAACAAGAGGAGGAAGAGGCGGAGGAGGACGACCGGGTCTTTTCATACGCGAACATCGGCCGGAAACGTTCCCTCGGCCACGCTGCCCGACTCGGTCGGCTCTCTGTGCACAACTTCCCGCGCCTACCGACTCATTCGCCTCTCGCGTCTTTCACCGCACGCGGGGACACCCTATCCGTCATCTAGAAACTGTTCCGCGCACACACATGGAACTCTCCGCCGGAGGCTGTCGGTCGGTCTCCTGTCGCGGCTCCGATCATCGGCAAACGGAATCCGAAGGTTAGCGACTGCTCCACCGTGCGGGGGGTTGCTTGCGAGACCGTACGAAACGGGGCGGAAGGGAGGAGACGGGGACCGGAGACCGGTGAGAGACGCGGTACGCAAATAAACGGGACCGCTCCGAAGAGAAGGGAGGAGAGGACAGGCGCCCCGGAGGATCCGAGAGAGGAGGTGCTCGTCCTATCGAAGTCCGCGAGCGATTGACTCCCGCGCGCGGCGCGCGTCCCGGTCTCTCTCTCTCTCTCTCTCTCTCTCTCTCCAGCTCGCTCTCTCCGTCGGTGCACCGTGTGCCGCACACGCGTGTGAGGGGAACACCGGGAGGGGATTCCCGCGGGAGGAGTGCGGGCCCGAGAGAGCCCCCGCGCGGGGAGGGACGCGCCTCTCTCCTTCTCTCGCGCGGCCGAGCGACAGGGAGGGGCTCTATCCGCACACGGGGGTGAGAGGCAAGAGAATCGGCGGCCGCGCTAGAGCCAGGAGGCAACACGAAAGACTCGCCGAGAGGAGGGGCAGGGGGCAACGTCCACGACGGAGGGGGGTGGGTATGGCGCGTGCCACTACACGCTGGCAGGTGGAGTGCGCGTGCCCAGAAATCTTCTCTCGTCGCTCTCCCTCGGTCTCCGTACCCTTGCTCTCGTTCCTCTCTCCTTTCTTCGCGCGTTCTCTTTCCGGCCGCTGCGCCTCTTCGTTCGTCGCCGAGCCTCCTCCTTCCACGCGCTCTTGCCTCTTCGCTCTATCCGTCGTCCGCTTATCCGTCGTCCTCCCGGCCACCCTTCGCCCCGCCGATAACGCGCGACGACGGCCACCGTCTACGATCCCTCGGAGTCGAGACTCTGCGCTGATCTCGGCTTCTGGAGTACCCAGATGGAGCTCGGCTTTCGCACTGTCTTGCTTCTAGCTGCTGGTACCTCTGCCGAGGATTAAAGGGGATGATTCGACGTTAGACTCTGTTTGGGTTTCTTGCGTCGATGTGCTCGAGTCGGTGCGAACGACGTTCACTGCCACTTTTGCTCGCCGGTGCGACGGACACCGGAGTTGTAGATAGAAAGCGTGGTACGCGTCCGGCTAAGTTGCGGACTCCCGCATCAGTGGTGTTTACGTACACGCGGTCAGGTTTATTCTCGCGTAGCCCAGATAAGAGTTGCTAACGAAAGTCCCGGCTGCGATAACCGCAGTCGAGGGCACGTAGCCGGCGGTCGTGACGAATTCGGGAACGCGCACCGATCGCCGCTTATCGGCTGGTCCGTGATCCAACAAGTAGCATCGCGCACGGCGCTCGCAATGGGGACTCGAGTCAACGAGATCGCACCGGAGATCGAGTGCGAAGTCCCACCTCCGGTTCAGCTGATCGAGGATCGGCTTTCTTGTCAAACTCTGGACACTCGACACTGCGACACTCTCGGAACGCTTGTGCAACGGTCGCGACGAATATGCGGAAACAGTCGGATGCGACGGTTCGAGGGATCCTCGTCACCGATCGGAAACTCCGGTCGCGATCCGCGGACGAGCGCAGCCGTGAGCTAGCGCCGACGCCTCTTCGCAAGCTGTCACGTTGCGCACGTGGCGCGAGGGGAGCGCGAAACGACAACAAGCCCCACACAGAGAACCTGACGCCCCGAGGAGTCGCCAGCCACTGACTCTCTTCTCGCTGCGAGTCGATTCGGCTCGGCTCGGCTCGACTGGCCTCGCCTCGCTTCGCCTGTCGTGTCTCACCTCGCCTCGCGCCGTCCCGCCAAGACTCGTGTCGCGTCGTCTCGTCTCGTACCGTGTCGCGTCGAACCGAACCGACCCGACCCGACCCGACCCGACCCGATACGACCCGCCGTGCACCCGCCGTGCGCCGGTACGATACTCCGTTCGGCCGCGTTCGTGTGCCCTACGATACTCGGCTCGGTCACGCTCGCGCTCCGTACCCGAAGCGCTCCAAACCGACGCGTCGCGACTACGACCACTCGGATTCCCGCTCCGTTCGCTGCTCCCCTCGGTCGTCTGCATAGTGCGGCATACACTACTGCACTCGGCACGCGGGACCTGTATTTCGCCATCGGAATTGGGTCTTTTCGGTTTTCCGCGGGTTACTCTGTAACCTGCTCGCCGATGGAGAAGCGTCGTGTATCGGAGCTTCGGAGGAAGCTTCGAGCATCAGGGAATGCGAAGATTGTCGAGGGGTTTAGAAGTATGGGAAGTGTTTCGGGAAATAGATGCGGAGATTCGTATGTTTCGGAGAAGTTAAGCATTTAAGAAGTTTCGGAAATTAGAAAATACGGGGAGTCGTATATTTGCAAAGTTTGGAGTATCGAAATGGATTTCGGAGATTATATAGGGATATATAGGGTAATCAGAACATTTGGAGATTAAAGAGATGTTGAAGATATTGAGCATTCGAAGTTTCGGAAATTAGAAAATACGAGGAGTCATGTACCTGTAAAGTTTGGAGCATCGAAAGGGATTTCGGAGATTATATGTGGTTACATAGGGTAATCAGAACACTTGGAGCATAAAACAGATGTTGAAGATGTTAAGCATTCGAAGTTTCGGAAATTATAAAATACGAGGAGTCGCGTATTTATAAAGTTTGGAGCATCGAAATGGATTTCGGAGATTGTATAGAGTTATATAGGGTAATCAGAATATTTGGAGATTAAACAGATACTGAAGATTGAATGATATAGAAGTTCGTATATCCGAGAAAAAGGTGTGACGATCATGGAACGCAAAGATTCTCGTATTCGTCAGATTGATCGCCTCGAAGGGAGCTTCGTCGGTCTTCCGATGACTAATTCTACCGGGCAGCATGGAATCCTCAACGATCCGGACACGCGTCAGTACGGCAAACCGTCTGTCGTGCGTAGTTTCGATTGGTCCTATGCACCGTGCGCGTCAGTGCGGCGTCGAGCGAACGGAGGTCGAGTCGATACGGATGCACCCGTGAACTGTGAGAACGGAAAGCCGGTCGCGTCGATGATCGACGTTCAGACGTTGTTGTCCTGCGTCAACGCGTACCGGCGCTCTTTGTGCAGTCCTCGAGCGGCGTCGGCGCTATAAGTAACGGAGTCGACGATCGAAGCGGTTGGATCCTGAATCTCCGAAAATCATTTAAAAGATACGAGAAAATGAAAGACCAAAGAAAACGTTGATCAAAACAAGTTCAGAGAAACAAGACTACCTTCGATCGTACATCAAATCATTGATGTTTTAACACGTTGACTGGCAAATAAACACTGAAACTCTCATACAAGCGGAACAGTTTTCTTAACGGAACGGAAACCAAAAAGTCAAGATCCTTCGTAACAATCATACTACCGTCACTTCTATATTTATTACATCTAAAAAATTCCCCCGATACGCCACCGAGAAAATTCATTGTCAAGTCGATGTATAAAACGCTATCGCCCGAATTCGGGTGACGTAGTCAAAGTGTTAAACAAATGGAAGCCTGAGAACTGCGCCTTGAAACTCAACAAACTGAGAGACCTCCCTTCGACGACCCAATAACCAAGTTCCAAGCTCGATCGCGTCCACCCAAGAATTCCCATACAAACGCGAACGAACCACCCCCGTGCAACGTTCGATATCCAATCCCTTCCTCGGACAACCGCGAATCGACAATAATTCGTACACCCCCGAAATATTCATGATCGCCGAATAATTGACCGAAACAGCCCCGTGAACTATTTAATGTAACCCGGTCGATCGTTTCCCATTGGAAAAAAAAGCCAAGTTCAATGTCCACCCGGCGAACGATCGAACGTTCCGTCGCGGCGACGGCGCGCGGGTGCAAGGTGAAGGTGTCGCGGCCGAAACTTTCTCCGCGGAGGATCGTTCGCACCTACGCCGGAGTCGCGAGCGCGGCTTAAAGCGGCTACCGTGCAGCTGGCGGAGCGCGGACCGCTTTTACACAGGCGCGTTCGCGACACCCGACCACCACCAACGCTCCGCCGTTGCGTCATCACGGTTTCACGGTACGCCGGGATTCGACGCGACGATAGGGAACGAGAGAGAGCGAGCGAGAGCGAACGGGACCGGCGCGAGCGACGCATCTGTACCGCTCCGCTTGCACTTATTACAAATCCGCCAGTGATACTCAACCGAATTGGCTCGCGACGGCTCATTTCCAGAAAATTACTCGCCGCTCGCCGGAGCGGACGGCGGACGTCGATATCATCGAAACGCCGGCGCGATCTCGCCGCGAAACGGCGAGTCCGTTTTCGGGGATTCGGTTCGCTTTGCGCTGGGAAGCTTGGGACGAAAACGATGTATTCGCGGGTTTCGAGGTTTAACCCTTGCCAGTCCTATGTCAGAGTCGACTTTTTATATAATTGCCTCTACCTGTTTAACCCTTTGCACTCGAGAGATTCTCACTTGAAATATTATGAAATATCTCACTTGAAATATTACGCCGATTTTGATTGGTGCCACAATTACCTACTATCGAATCTCCAGTTTCTACAATTTAAATAAACGAGTATCAATTCTTTTGGGAATAATAGAATGAAGTGAAGAATAAATGCCCGTAAACCTAGTGTTAAGAAATCACATATGGATTAGGGAACTAAAGCTATTTTCTTTCAATATTTTACGTATCGATGCAGCATACAGAGGGTAATGGTAAATATTAAAGTTTATAATGTTGCTCTATCAAATCATTTGGCGACTAGGAGTCTTTCGAGCGCAAAGAGTTAAAGAAGAAGGTAGTAGTTGACGAAGGTAAATTATGAGATAGATCGAAATGTAACGTTCGCGATGCTTAAGTATCGTATCGGTGGAATGCTAATTAGCCGAATAGCATCGTGTAAATCGTATTCAACTGTAGCCGATCGTGTGATCGTTAAACAAAACGTACGATCGCGTTCGAGGAATACACTAGGGTCTAGGGTAACACGAACAACTGGCCACGGGATAGGAACATGTTGCAATCCGAAGAATTCTGTTATGACTCACCGCGAACGCGCGTAATCGTGATTTACCGCGATGTTATAGGCAGGCTAATTACTGGGATTTCAAAATCGCGAGTGATACTTATTGCGTGCGGAACATGTGCGGTTAAGGAGGGAACGTTCATTATTGTTAACGACTGTTATTCTGCGCGATTAGTCGCGCGAGATGATAAAACAGGCTAACTTATACGATACACATTTCAATGAGTCGACGAATAATATTTTAGATTTCGATGTTCCCTAACTTTCAAGGTTTCACGAAAAATACAAAGAATTTTGTGTTGAACTCGAGTTGACGTTAGAAATCGGAGGCTCCGAAAGCCAAGCGTTCGAACGATATCCGCGGCGGACGTTTTCGGTTTGCGCGAGTCGTTTGAGCCTCGAGCAAGCTTTGCAAGTCGGTCCAGCACGGTAAACGCGTTAAATATACACGGCGTTTAATTACTGCGCCCGTAATTGGGCCGGTTAACGCGCCGCGCGGCGATCGGTGGCCAGAATCTGATCGGCGACGCGGCGATATCCATCTCCGCGACGAGCAACAGCGATATTAACAGCTCGGATGTCGCGTGCAGATGTCGCGGGGATATCGGGCGGGTCCGGAGCCACGTTTCTAATTAAATGTCCGGACGCACGGTATCATGAAGGCGATTCGTGTGACCGACACTCTACGAGCGAGCGAGCGAATGCGCCGAGCGCAATTGATGACCGTCCGGCGGGCATTCTTTGCATAGCGGAGGCCGCGTGTCGCGTTTCAATTAATACGGCACGCTGCGCTAGCGGCAATTTTCTGGACAAACGATCCACGGTCCTCTGGCGTCGGTGTTTAGCGGTTGGTAGCAAGCTGCGACGCGTCCAGAGGTTTTCTTGGTATTGACTGCTTAGGACCTGGATTCAGCTCCGGGCGATGGCGACTGAACGACTCAACCCTTGCGTTGGCAACCAAGATGTCTACGTTCGTTCAAACTTCGTAATGATGGTGATTTCAATAAATATTCCTCCGGTTTTAAAATGTTCAGCGATTGGCGACGAATTGCGATGCAAGTTATTAATCTTGTCGTCTAGAGTCGATCCTCTAAGACTTAGCTTAAGGCTTGAGGCTAGGCTAGCTAAGCTTCACAAACACGGTGATTTACAAATATTCCTCCGGTTTTAAAATATTTAGCGATTGGTGACGAATTGTGGAGCATTGAGTTATTAATCGTATCTAGAGTCGATCCTCTAAGATTTAGCCTAAGCCTTGAACCATAACACAATATGTCAGTGAATTTTATCAAGTTTCCACGAGACCGTGTCTAATTGCGTACAAGACACCAGAAAAACGAATGCACCTAGGTTAGTAGGTAGCCCACAATCCGCCCAACAAAACTCCCTTGTTCTCGAGCCAGATGAAGAGCAAGGATCGCGGAGAACAAAGCAGCAAACAGTCCGAATCTACTCGATCTTCCGCCAGCAGTCTCAGCGGAGCGGTACACGTCAAGCTCGATTCCTCGCGATCCAGCGCGGAGCGAGGCGAGAGTCGGCGTTTACCCCGATCCGATCGCCGCGGGTCGAGCACCGGTAAATCCAATTAACGACACCCGACCGCTGAGACGGCGGGAACAGGGAAAGAGGCGGAAAAGGCAGAGCTCATCGGCGGGTTATTAAAAGTTGCCGGCGCCGGTGGACGGTCGCGTGATCGAACGAAACGCCGCCGATGGAACCGTTCGCGATTCCCGGCCCGACACGAACACGTTGTTCCCGCCTGCGATTCGACGTGCCCGCATATTTTTAGATTAGACTATTTTCGAAAATGCACCGACGCGGAGTGGGGAGCGCGCGCGCGGCGAGCGAGAAAGAGAGAGAGAAGCGGCCGACCGAGGAACAGAGAAAGAAAGGAGGGAATACCGATCGTTTCTCGGCATCTCTCTTTTTTCTTCTTTCCCTCTGTTGGTATCTCCCGGCTCGTTTACGCCCACGGTCACGGTAAAAGCAGCCAGCACCGGTAATATCCGCACAATGCACACACAGAAGAAAGGATTCCGCGGGAGGAACGAGCGGCGAAAGAGGGAGAAAAAGGGACCAGAGGGAAACCTGGTGCAAGGAAGACGGAGGGAGGCGAGGTCGATGCCGCCTTCTACTGATTTGCGAGATCACTCTCTCTTTCTGTCGCTCTCGTTCCCTCTTCCTATCTGCATCGCTCCCTCCCTCTCTTTCTCTATCTCTCTCTCTCCCTCTCTCTGTCTCCGTCTCTCCGACTCTGTTCCTCTTTTCCCGCAATCCACCTTCCCTCCCGCTTTTTCTCTGAACGTAACTTGTCACCCTGCCAGTCCCTCCCGTTTCTGGGTTCGCTGTTCATCGGAATGCGAGGGACAGAGAGAGGACACAGTTCTCCATCGTGCTCCTCTGCAACGCGGCCAGAGAAACCGACTGATTATCTGTCCCATTGCCTCCGTCGCGGCCCTATTTATCGTTACAATTACGGTGCCCGGCGTGCTCCTCCGCGATACCGGACTACGCTCGCTCGCTCTTCGACGGCCGATCGAGTGTATCGCGGTCTTAGCCGGTTTTCGTCGACACTAGTCAATTTGGAGTTTGGAATTCACAAAAGTGCAACGAGAAACTAGGAAATAGATAAGGAAAATTGAGAGGGATGTGATTTTTGAAGGATGAAGTTCGTTATCGATGCTACGACACGAAATTGAAGGGTTTTCCTTGGGAAATAATCGGGAATGGTATCTATTACTTTTGGAGAATTGAAGCGAGACGCGAATAACGCGCAGACTGGGTAGGTTGACTCGCTGGGAAGCACCTTCGAGAAAGAAAGCCGCGGACGCGTCCAAAATAACGCGTGACGAGAAACATTTTTATATCCCCGCGTCCGGGCGAGCCTCGAGGATGACAAATTTCAATTACTCGCGCGCCTCGTTCCCCGTCGGCTCGGTTCTCCGAGTTATCTCGGGGCGTGCGAGTAATCGCGCGATTCCAGCGAAACCTGTCGTCAGCGGATTCCTATTCTGCGCGGCTGGTTCGAGCCTAACTTCATCGCGGCGAACGGGAACCGTGCAGTACCTCGAATTGAATATTTCAAACACCGCGCACTTCGGTGATACTAACGATCTCTAATTTTTTAAAAACAAAGGGAAAAGATTTCCAATGTAGACCTACGAATCGAACATTCCCTTCCATCTCTGAATTAACTCCATAACTCTTAAGAAGATCCTCGGCTACTAGTCAATTTAACGTAACTAAATCACGAAGCCAGGAACATCGCATCGAGAAATATTGACATGAAGTAGCTTTGTCTAATTTACGCGTACCCCTAATTGGAAGTTCCCAAGGAACGCCGGCTGCAAGCAATACTCGCCGAGGTGTATCTCGATATATTTCGATTGCAAAGGATTAACAAAACGATACCGGTCGAGTGGCAAATAAAAGGCCGCGAAGCTCCGAGCGCGGATCGAACCACGGAGTTCGAGCGGCGACTATTCGCGAGGAGTATTCGGAACGCGGCTCGACGACCGCGGTGCGGCGCGACGTTCATCTCGTAACTCTGAATTACCGGTTAATAATATTTCCTCCGGCCGCGGCCGGCACCGTCCTTACCAGCCCCGCCGAGTTTCCCGTTAATTGGCAGGTACCCGCGCGCGTCGATGGCAATTTAGCGTCGGATTCATTCGCCGATCAGACGTGCCGTCCCCGGCTAATTACACGCCTCGCGCGAATATTAATGAGAATCACTGCCACGGAACGACGTCCACTGCCTACTTGCCTTCATTAGAGCCTTAGAAGCGCGCGCGAGGAGCCGGCCGCGGCCGCGGGGAGCGGCCGGCTCATCGCCGGCGCGTACCGCGGCGTCCGCGTAACTGAATCACAACCGTCGCCCTCGCTAAACCGATCCGATCCGTTCCTGGTAAACGAGATTCCGTGGAAGCGGAGTCTTGACCGTGAACGTCGTTCCTTCCATCTTAACGCATCGAACGCCGGCTGAACTTCGGCTGGTAAACACGCGAGCGTCGGTGATTGTATCGATACATTTTTAACCTTTAGCACTGCAGGTTGTTTTGTAATCTATCGGCGACTGCGGATAATTTTTGTAGTATTCCTAGCGAAAATTGGAAATGCTATAACATTTCTTCCATCTTTTATTTTTCTTAGTACAAAATTTGGATGTGCGGAGAATCGAATTATTTTACTAAGACTTCAATTAACTTATAACTCAGTTTGCGTGTTCCTAAATTTCTTTAATTTCTCAGAGATTTCTCAGAGAAACGTCTGTTATCTCTAATAATTAAAAAATGAAGAAATCAGGGTCGTTATGAACCGTCTGACAGTTTCAGCGTCGAACATCGAAGTTTTCGACGCTACGAAAGGAACGAACGACGTGTCAATCTCCCGTTATTCGAACGATTGAACTGCTCATCTGCAGCTTTCAATTGTAGATATCAAGGAGAAAGCAGCGGTAGGATCGAACTGCAGGAAAGCTCGGCGAAGGAAGAAGGTTGCGACGAGCAACAGTGTTTACTCTCGAGGACGCCGTTCCCGATCCGAAGAAACCAGGCCACGGAGATCTCTCTTTCCCTTTCGTCGATACGACGTTTTCCTCCGACGATCCGACTCGAGACGACGTCGCATCGAATTCTATTAGTTATAATATCTCCAACAGTTATCCTTCAACAATACTCAGTCTTATCGTCCTTCGCCAAAGTTATCTAACGAAACTGGATGACTAAGTAATTCAAGTCTATAACATACCACTCATCTCCGAACATCAACGATCAACGCTACCACGAAACATCAGTAAACAACCCATACCATCATCTCCCTTCACCTCTCTCGAAACATTGAACGAATCGAACGTCCGTCGAAAGCGACGCAATTCACGGAACTGTCGCACTCGGCCCTAGAAATGCAGAATCTGAAAACAAGCCTCGCGTCATTCGATCTTCGATCCCGTCCGACTTGACCGACAGCCGACGCGAGGCGAGCCGCTCGCGTCCGCCTCGGTTCGATTTATCGGCGGCGAAGGGATGAATCGGCCGGCGGGGTGTAGGCCGGGGCTGCGGGCGGGGGAGGCGCGTAAACGGGCAGGAGGGCGACGCTTGCATAAAGTGGTGGAAAATTCGGGTTGAAACCTGTGAAAGCGGGGAAAGAAGATCAATAAAGTGGTATGCCACACTGTCGGTGCCGCCGGTGGTGTGCTGTGTTGTAGTAGCGGGTGGCTGGCTGGTGTGTATTATTAAGCGGAGGTGTGGAGCCGGGCGAGGAGGAGGAGGAGGAGGAGCAGCGCTCCCGGCGGGGCCGCGGCGCGCGCGCGGGGGGGAGGAGCAGCGAAGATAAAGGGGGACGGATGGAGTGACGATAGATGAGAGAGGCGAACGCCGCGGCGGGGGATGAACGCGGATAAAGCGCGATACCGGCGACACTGGGGCGAGCGAGAGGCGAGACCATCTCGAGATACCGGCGACGAGAGGGACGGAGAGGAGCGGAGAAGTGCCGAGAGAGAGAGACGGGGATCGACGGAATCGAAGGAGCGACGCGGGGACGAGGGCGGCGGGACGGGGACGGGGGATGGAGAGGGCCTCGGCACGGAAGAGGGCGAGCGGAAAATATGGAACAAGCGTAATAAAAACTCGCGGAGGAGGAAGAAGCCTCGGTTAGGCAACCCGAGAAACCGCGCTGCGCTTCGATGGACTTTCAACCCTTCCCGTATCGCCGCCGCCGCCGCCTTTCCCTTAACCGCTTCGTACCGGAATTTTGTTTGGCTTAACTTCTCATCTACAACGAAGTCGTTTTTTCTGGGGAGTCAGGTACGGGGTTCTTGGATGTTAGAGAATGAGATGGCGTTGCTAGATGAGTTTCGCTGGGGAGAGATTTGAGAGATGCGATGGGGAAACGAATTTTGCTGGAGCTATGGGATGTGTGTAGTTAAGTAATTCGGTTTCAACCGTTTGTGGAAGGTTTTTAGAATTGTGTACAAGCTTCGATAGACGAAGCTAAATTATCTGCCGCTTAATTAGTAGAAAAGGGAACTACGTGCTGATCTGTAGCAGTTCTAGTAATTAACCCTTTGGAAATATTCAACGTTTTCTGACGAGATACAGGTTGTATTGTTTGAAAATAATTTAACGATAATTCATAGATAAATTAAGCGACAGAGGTGTTTTATTTAAATATTTCATGTAGCAGTGCAAACTTCTGTTTGAAATGTTAAATATTCGACTTAGTTTTGTTGTATCGAATCATGTGGTGACTGAGAGTCACCTCTCGAGTGCAAAGGGTTAAGATATGTATAATGGATCGAGATAGGGGGTATTGTATTAAAACAGAGATGTTCCTTAATTCGACTGTAATTTTTCTCTAGGTCAGTCGAAGCAAATATCATTGTTTCTCTCTTCCTTAATTCGACTAATTTCTCTTTAGGTCAGTTAAAACAAATATCTTTGTTCCTTTGTTCCTCGATTCCACTGTAATTTCTCTTTAGGTCAGTTAAAACAAATATCTTTGTTTCTTTGTTCCTTGATTCAACTGTAATTTCTCTTTAAATCGTTTGAAACAAATATCTTTATACCTTAATCCTTCTTCATATTTACTTCTTACATCGCATTAGCTCGAGCACACCTCACAAATACACTCCAGTCTAATAAACCGATGAAAATGCAAAGGGTTAATTCAACAGTGACTTTTCTTTAGGTCAGTTGAAAGAAACATCTTTATACCTTAATCCTTCTTCATCTTTCCTTCTTACATCGCATTAGCTCAAACACATCTGATAAATCCACTCGAATCCACTAATAAACGGATGAAAATTCCCATCAGTTCGCCAGCACGAAATTCCGCGAGGCCTCGAATTGTCGTCGGCCGCGGCGACCGTCGAGGACGCGGGCCGGGGCGAGCCGATTTAGTGGAGCGGCAAGACGAAAAGCGTGCGCGGTGCACCGTCCGCGGCACGGTCTACTTAGCAACGCAGTTTTCCGCATGGTTTACACGCGGAGTGGACGACGCGCGATGGGAAGAGGCGAATTAGAAATCCGTTCTACATACTTACGCCGCTGTAAAGGCCCCGCGTCGTTCCTGCGAGTGTGTCTCGACCTCTCCGCCGCCGCCGATCCGGGCGAGATCGTTTTTTCTATTGGGAGCATCGTTAATTAAGCGAGCTCGCGGGCCGAGCTAACTGTAAACGAAATTAACGCGCGCACCGTGTCCGTTCGGATCGGGAGAAATCGCCGATGATTTTCCGTCGATGCACCGTCCGCAGTGACACCGGGGATCGAGCCTGCGCGCGCGCGCGCTGTTCGAGGGAAACGGGTTAATTACGGCCGATCCGCGATCAAAGCTACCCGTAAACGGCGGAAACCGCTGGGCTCGCGAACGTGATAATTCCGCGGCTCGCGAATCGAAGAACGAACGTGACCGAGTACGATACCGGCGCTCTCTCTCCTCCGACGCGCGGCAGCGTATGACGATCCCGTGCCGCGCGGAACGCGACAAATGTAACGCTGGATTGTTCCAGTCGGGTTATTATCGCTGCATGTTTGTCCTGATGAATGTCGCCCTTTTGTGGCGCGCTGTTCGGCGTGTAGCGGAGTTAAATAATCGTTAGCCGAGTCAATTGAAGTAGTTTGATTTAGTTATGCGAAGCGTCAACCCTTAGCGGTCCTATGTCAGACTCGATGTTCTGTTTTACTGCAACTCCTACCTGTTTTAACAATTTTCCTGTATTTATTTGTAGTATCACAATTGTATTTAAAGGTAACATCTCAATGACTCACTGAGGTCAACTTATATCATTGTACATAGAAGAACTTAGATATATTATTATGTAATATATTTTAAATAGATAATCAATTCGAATTAAATTGAAATTTTTTCAATGCTGTGGTAATTAGAGAAATTGCATAGCTAAGTGTCTTTATAGAAAAACGAGATTTCACGTTACCGGTACGCAACGTGTTAAGAGAGCGAGCTGCGACACGCGAGAAAGCGTTGCACGATTGTAGTCGTTACAGGATTAATTCGACTGTTCTCGATTGTCAAATAAACTCTCTCTCTCTCTCTCTCTCTCTCTCTCTCCCGTCGGTGTATTTTTCACGTTGGCGAACGCTCCGGCCAGCCGGGCTTTTGCCGGATCACCGGGGAAATCGGAGATCGAGATGCAAATCGGGAAACAGATGATCGACCGCGGGAAACGAATAGGTTTCGGGGAATAGGTTGCGGGGAATATTCGCTGCGGATTCCGGCTGTCGCGGTGCGGCGCGTCGGAGAAATGAAGAGATAAGGCGGAGAGGAGCGTGACTGTTAAGGCGCCTTTACACGGCGGAACGTGCGGCGACGCATCGCTGCGAGCGATGGGCTCGAGTCTTCCGAGGCTTCGCGATGCGCGCTGCATTCGATCGGAAAGTGCTAAAGGCTCGATAGAGGCGCGCGAGAACGAAAACGTCAGGTTCGGCGTTTCCCTTTGGGTTCACGAAATGTGTAGATTTATATGGATGGAATGACATAAGTAAGTATATAACAAGAATATGCGATATAATGTAATATGGTGATAATTACTCGATAGAAAGGATATATAATATAATACACAATAACCCATTGAGCTTCTACTTAACACTAGAACTACTAGTCAAAATGACTGGTTTCGATTTTTTTCTCTAGGAATTATTGATATCTTCGAAGCATTGAATATTCGAAATGAAAATAGTTTCATTTGAGTACTATAATGAATATCTGAAGAAACTGAAAATAATCTATCGTTACAATTTTTGTAGGAATTGCATATTAATCGAATTAATGCTCGGCAGTTCTAGCGTTAATAAAGGAGTTTGTTATTCACGCGATCTTTTTAACTGGTAAACTACTGCCTTCACCTTATTACTGTTTTACTCGCGCGAACTCGCGCGATTGCTGCGAGAAGCGACGAAAGTCTCCTACCCGGAAACCGTTCGACAAAAGAAAGGGTCGGCATTCGATGGAAAGTCGGAGAAATAGTAAAACTAAAGCACGGCTTCGCGGCTGCGAGGGTGAAAGGGCGACGGAAGATGCTCGCAGGCGGATGCTCGCGAGGCAAAGCGAGCGGAGGCGGAGGGTAAGCCGAGAGAGCAGCCCTCGAACGCTTGAACGTTCAAGAGGGCGTAGGAAAACGCGAAGTCGATTGCGTGCGTCGGTCGCTCGGGGCTCGCTCGTGTTTCGATTGCCGCGGCGAACACTCCCGGATGATTTTAAGAAGCGGAATCTCGCCGTATGAACGACTGCGAGCGAAACGCGAGCGAATGTTCCATCGCGGAACGTTCCATCCAACCGCGATCTTTCGCTGGGCGGAACAAACTGCGCGAGCAGATTGTCCACAGGATTGTGCCGTTTATTTTTTCACTGCATAAAACAATTAACCCCTTGGCTGTTAGTGCCCACAGGCGCTCGAAACGTTCGGTTTCGACTGTTGGCGCTCGAGGCGATAGTGTTATCGACAATAACTGCGGCAAAGCTCGCCGAGATCTGACGTAAGAGAATTTTAATTCGATGATTACACGTTCCGTTAGTCGTATATTTAGCGAACGCGATTATCTTAGATTGGCTTAGTTCAACCTAAGCCAGTGTTCTCGTTTCAATGGACTATTCGAAACACGTTGAAATTCTAGCCGAAGGGTCAAACATAAAATTTGTACAACTCTACCTGTCGCTCTGGGGTACACTGATTAAACGAAGCTCGAACTATCGCTCTGCAGTTACAGAAGTAGCGAGACAATTTCCCGGTTTCGTTCTGAAAAATTCGAGTCTAAAGCTCCGACGGTCCAATCGGCGTACTTGAAACGGGGTGCAGGTTCTATCCATCTTGCCGCATCTCCGGATCCCTCAACCGTTCGAGGGGTTGTCAAAGGGAGGGAAAAAACCGCGGCAACCCCGTCACTTCGACGGGACCCGACGGCAGCGGCGACGCTTTCCGTCGATCACGTTCTCGCGCGAAGATCAACCACCCTCCGAACCCTTGGCAGTCGCCACTCGTCGAGCGAAATCCCCCCTAACACCGGCTAGAACTCTTTCGCCCGCTCGCTCGCTCGGTTCTTTCCTTTCCGCCCCCACTATCCGACGACGGGTGATGGCCACGCGACCAATGGTGGGAGGAGAAAGGGAATACATCTCTCGGCGAGCAGCTTTCCGGTTTTTTCCTTCGACACCGCCGGCTCGTTTCCGGACTGCTCACCGCTCTCTCCGGGCAGAGCCGCAAGGAAATCCATACTCAGGGTGCGCCGCGCGTACGTGTTTTCTCGGGGGACGAGTCCTCCACCAATTCGGTTAATAGCCGTGTCTGATTTATCGGGCCCCGTCGCTGGCAACCGATCCTCTCCTCTTGTCTTCCTCGCGGACGGACCTCGCCGCCCTGGCACGCGGAGCTCGGCGAGAATGGAAAATTGATCGACCAGCGGAATTCGATGGGGATACTCGGTGTTTATGGGATTGATGCGGTTGTTAATGCGAAATACAAGCTACTTATTGTCAATCTCTAATGATTGGTTTCTATATGCTAAGTTTTGGGAATAGAATTAGAATAGAATTGGTAGACGACTCTTTGTAATGAATGCAATGAAGAGTATTGCACTCTGAGCAATTTGTGTCTTTTCGTATTCTGTGCGTTTTCTGCGAGATTGTCTCAGGTTTCTAGGCGAAACTAGATCGTTTCCAGTGATCAAGGAGAATAGAAAATTGATCGATTCGAGGAAGCAAATGACCAGAGGATATTTATTCCGAGCAGAATATTCCAATGAAAGAGGACTTCCGACGATTCTTTCGTATATTAACTATCGACGGATATGTGACGCGATGCTAGAATAGACGACGGAATATAATTCCAGCAGCGATAAAGCGTTTGTCCCCATGCTCGACGGTGCAGGGAATAATTTCCAGCGATCGTCCTTCGGCAGCGAGATGTGGAATTATTCGCGTATCAATCGAACGATGAGATTCACGCTCGGAATGCACTCGGTCAGGTGATATATCCATCTAATCTCGCGGGAAAAACGTATCCGCGGAGTAACGGAACAGCGGTTCCGAACACCTCCGCCGTAAATTATCCCTCCAATGCGCGTGGATTTAACGGCGACCATATACCCGAGCATTATTACTTTCTTTTCAGCCCGCCTCGCCTACAGTCTCGGAGCAGCGCCTCTTCGAATTCTTCGGGAAACGATTTCCTTCGCTCGGACATCGCACTTCGGAAGACAATTTCGCTCGCGGAAGTTCGGGATAATTGAAATCAACTCGTGGATAGTTCTAGTAACGACTACAAAAGCATCCGGTATTAGCTTAGCAAGAGAAACTGCCAACGAATGCGTAAAGAGCAACAGTTGAACCTTATTTACATATTTTATCTTTCGAAATTCAAAACTGCGGTTCGCTTTTCCTGTGTAAATGAAAAGCTATTGTTAAGGATAAGGATGCACTTTTGCAGTCGAGAGACTTTCGGTCAACCGGTTAAAAGTTGAACATTAAACTTTGTAATATATCTATTACATGTATCTATGAAACTACACATCTTCAATGTTCAATGTTAAAACTACTACTGACTCCTCGATTCTGCAATGACACTAGAACTACCGAGCATTTAACCCTTTGCACTCGAAAGTTTTCCACTTGAAATATTCTATAGTTTCTAATTAGATACAGACGAGATTCTTTAAAATGAATTTAACGAGAAATCATACATAAATTAGGTAACAAAACTATTTTCCTGTAATATTTCTTGAGTACATTCATCATAGTACTCAAACGAGGCTATTTATTTTCAGAATCATTTCGATTTTGAAAAAAAAAACAATTGAAACCGTCATTTTGACTGGTACAGTAGTTCTAGTGTTAAGACAATGGACATTCCTCGGAATCATCAAAGAAACCCTCGTAGCAAGGAAAACCAAATCGGGCGACAGTATTTTATACATCAACTTAACAATGAATTTTCTCGGTGGCGTATCGGAGGAACCGAATTCTGTTAGATGAGATAAATACAGAAGTGACAGTAGTATAATTGTTACGAAGAGTCTCAACCTTTTGCTTTCCGTTCTATTAATAAAACTGTTCCGCTCGCATGACAGTTTCAGTGAGTGTTTACTTGTCAATCAACGTGTTAAATGCCAATATTCTTGCTCATTAATTTTACCATCAACATTCCACACAACAGTTCCACTCTACAAAACCGAGTGTTCGTAGTCGCCTCTCGACGGCGAAGGGCCAAGAAGTAAACTTCATCGGAAGAAAGTTCCAACACCGTTCCCCGCCGAGAGATCCCCTCTCTCGATCGAAGATCGCTACCGATCGCCGGCGAGATCGACTGCGGCGTCCGGTTAATCCGAAAAGCGTTGCGGCCGTTTCTCGCCCTGGGGGTTAGCCGGTCGGTCGTTCCGGCACTCCGGCGTCGTCGGTTCTTTCGTTGGCCGCGTCGGGTGGTTGGATAGGTGGTTGGGCAGGCGAGTCGCGGTGGTAGGTAGAGAGAGCGTAGGCGGCGGGTGGGAAAGGCAGTAGGTGCCTTCCATGTTATGCAGCCCCACCACCGCCGCTGTCCTGACCAACCGGCTGTTTACTGTTTGGCCTCCCGGGATATCGATCCCAGTGGCGTAGGAACCGGCAACCTAGGGCCACCCCGACACGCCGGGAGCGAGGAGGGATGAGGCAGAGCGAGAGGGAGAAAGAGACAGAGAGAGAAAGAGAGAGAGAGAGAGGGAGAAGTACGCACGCACCACCGAGAACAGCCACCGCAGCTTTCGGCCGTGGGCGGTTGGCAACCGAGAGAGGGCTTGTTGATACGGCACGGATCCGACACAGTACTTACTTCGGGACTTCCATCCCCCACCCTCTATTTTTCGAGCGACGCCGCGGCCACTCAAACAAATTGACTCGAACGGAGCGGCGCGCGGCTCGCCGGCCTTTAATTGGAGATACACCCGGAATCGCGCGACGGAAAAGAAAGACGCACCGCGGGGGTGGGACCACCGGGTACTTGACCCGCGAATCGATTCGCCCTCTTCGACGCGCTGCATTATTTTTTCCGCCTCTCCTCTTCCCCGCTCCGGCCTGCCTCGCTGTAAGTGAACTCCTTTTTTCGTACGCGTGCGTGCTTGTGCTTGTGTGCACGTGTATGTGTGTGTGTGTGTTTTTCTCAAGTAAGCAGAGGCGTATCGTCGATTCGAGTCCGTTCGCCAGATGGCCTGCACCGGACAACCGAGAAATTAGATACGCCGGGCGAGGTTTCGAGGAGACCAGACACGATCGAACCGAGTTTGACGATCGGTTCGCCGGCCGATCGGGGTGAACGTTCCGTGGGATAGTTATTCCCGCGACGCGGTTGTTGGGAAAGTTTCCTGGGAAGTCGGCGGGCGCGCTGCCGGCCGGTTTGCAGACCCTTCCCTCGAAATTCCGGGAAACGACGTATTATAATCGCTACGGGGGAGTTCGATGGGTGATTCTTTGTTTCTTCGGTTTCGGGGTTCTTGCGATCGAGGCTCTGATCGATAGCTTCTTTAGGATTGATCCCTAGAATCGAGGATCTCGATAGAAACTGCAGTATCTTCATCGGTAAAGAATGAAACTAACGTCGCGTACTTAAAACAAAATCTTGCGATCGATCGAGGCTCTGATCTAGCTTCTTTAGGATTGATCCCTAGAATCGAGGATCTCGATAGAAACTGTAGTATCTTCATCGGTAAAGAATAAAACAAACGTCGCGTACTTAAAACAAAATCATTGATTATTGTACCTCTACTATATCCTAATCAACGATCGTTTAATTCACCAGCGACGAGCAATTACAATACACCGATAAGCGAAGTCGCGTCCCGAATAAACACCGTAAAACCCGCGTTCGCCCTACAGAAACGGACCCAGTGGGAAGGGGAGGGAGGAAAAAAGGGAAGAAAATTGCTCGTGAGTCACGCGGTTCCGTCGAATCGCGATAAAACGGTGTCCAAGTTACGGAGCCGTTAATTAAACCGTGTAATCAGCGCGGCGGGGGAAGACAGGCGTCCGTTTATCGGCGGGGCGGATAGGTGGCTGCGCTCGTGAACGGAAGCGGGGGCGGCCATTGTTCGCCGGGAGCGGGAACGGGGGCTCGAGGAATGAATCTCGCGCGCGGAATGGATTTCGGCCGGGGGGTTAAGCCGCCCCACTTTCGATTCCGTTCGATGGCGCCGCGACTTATTGTGCCCGGGTCGTTTCGATAAACGCTCGCCGCGACCGCCGAGCGGATTTCGAGACGGCTAGAGGGGACGCGACGGGTTCTTCGACGAAAACCGCGCGTTTCCCGGCAGAAAGAGACGCGAGAGCCTAGATTCCGTGAAAGTCGGGTAAAAATGCCGGTGCGCCTCTCCTCGCGGCTCCGCCGCGTTTCACCCATTGTCCGCGCGAATTTCTAATCGCCCGCTTTCATTGACGGACCGGACCGAGGCGGGATTCGAGAGCGGAGAAACGCGCCGGACGCGAGCTCTTCTGTCACGACGCGACGAGCTTTGTGCGTTCCGCGTGGAGCGGACCGATGAAAGGGAAATCGAGATGCGGAGTTGATTTCAGTTGCGATAGGTTTTGCGATCGTGAGCAAATTGTTATAATGAAGATAGAAGTGTAATCATCGTTCTAAACAGTCGAATCCAAGTGATGGTTCTTCGTAAATCTTGTCTATCGTATATATCTAAGTTACATTTCACCGTTTTATTTCACTATCACCGTTATCGAGACGATGACTTCGCAGGAGATCAAGTTCACGTTGCCATTTAACATCAATCTGACGGATATTGAAAGCTGCAATGAATATTTGGTAACAGTTTACCTCAATTTATCGATGCAACCACGCAAACACACGTTGCAACTCTTCTCGAGACTCTAACTTCCGTATACAGTTTATCTACATAAACAACCATTCTTCTGAAAATGATAGAACAAAGCGTAGAATGAATCTCCTTAAATCAAGTGTTAACTCCGCAAGACGCCACGGTAATTTAGTAGTTTCATTTCGGTGGCACTAGCGTCCCGTCTTATCGCTTCTTACGTGGCGGCGACTCTAGCCGAGACGCACCGCTCGTAACGGCGCGATCCGTTTTCCGTTGAACGCGAGCGCGAGCCGCGCATGCCCGACGGGGCTCCCTATGCGGGTGTATCCGCGCCCTGGCTCTCGCGTGTCGGAACACGTGTCCCGTATCGTGTCGGACACGCGGTATCGCCGATCCAATCTTTCGACTCGCCGATCCGCGCCCAATCTGCCCGCTCCCTTGGCCAACGCTCCGACACGGCGACGGTGTCGCGGACAGCCGCGATTATCGTCTCGCAGGAACGAGTACAGACGGACGCTGCGGACGTAACCTAGAGGAAACGGTCGCTCGCTGGAGAATTTATACGGAGCGACTCTGAAACTGTATCTCCGCGACAGTGGTTCTATGAGCAGATTTTGGCGACGCGAGATTCTGTCGTGGAAGTCTCGTTTCTGAGGAAATTCGTGATTACGGTCCAGCAATCAGTCGAAAATCCTAGATATTCTTGGCGTCTGATTGTTGAAAGCTAAGTTCTTTGAAATTTCGTGTTAACCCTTTGCGGACGAACGTCGACATTTCGAGACGAAGTGGAATAGGTCACAGATAAATGACAATGACTTGGACAGTGAGGGATATGTATAGTTTCCCTTTTCCTATTGTTTAACACTTTGACTGCCACGTCAGCCGAATACGGGTGACGCCATTTTTAGCGTAATCTTGAACATTCATTTCCTTGGTGACGTATCGAATTAAGTTCTATTGGTATGAGAAAGAAAGATAGTGTAATCGTTACGAAGAATCTCTGTAGTTTCTGGTTTATTAAGAAATTAAGTTTCGATGAGTTTCCTTGGCAGTCAAAGTGTTAAGCAATGGATACAGAATTTGGCTTCACCTTTCGTATTTTCCAAAGCTACGTTGTCTACGAAGGATTAAATCTACGGTCAATCCTTCCAGCAGCAACTCTGCGCCAGATCTCGCGTTAGAAGCTTCCGTTCCTCGCGAAATAAAGAACACGAGAAGGAGAAGGCAGGGAACCGAGGAAATCGGGAGAATCGACGTTTGAAGCACCGTTTGAGCGGCGCGAAGCTTGGAATTACGTGATTAAGCGCGCGGAGGGAATGGATGTTGGCGAGCGGACACCCGCGGCGGTCAGTTGGCATCGGCTCAATGTCGCCGGTTACGAGAGGAATTCTATGCAGTCGGCTTCGTTACTTTCTCACGGTTCGCGCGTTGTCGGGTGAATTTTCCATTTCGGCGTGGATCGGGTAGAACGCTCGGGGAAGCCGCGACGTGTTCGATACGTTTGTCCCGGCGCGAAGAAAAGGCCGTGGAAGGGAGGCCGCATGAAAACTGGCGCAGCCGATCCCAAGAAAACCAACATCGATCTGAGGAAAAGTAGAGGGAGTATATAGAGCTCTGCAGGGTTCTTGAAAAACGCTCCTGGCGGAGCCGCGGAAGTGGGTCACTCGACCATCAAACGACATGACTGCTTAACTCGACGCGAACGCTCGCCGAGCATGAAGGCAATTACGGGGACGCGGATTTTTCGAGTCCTCGCCTCGACGTGTGTGTCCTCGCCAGCTCCTGCTGGATTCTCTTCGGGAATATGCGCTGGGATCATCGGTAGAGGCGTCTGGAAGAGCATTGAATCCTGGGGACAAAGTTATCCTCTACAATGGAGAAACTGAAGAATCATGTAGCTGTGTAATTAGAATTGCGGTGCCTTTGACAGTAGGAAGGACGTTTGTTCCTTTGAAATGTACGGAATCGGCAGTAGAAGTTAAATTGTATCAATTGATTGATAGAGAGGTAAGTAAATAGTACGCTAAGAGATTAATAAACCACCGAAACTGAAATTTCCCGAGACTCTAAGATCAATAGTTAGCTCGATTCTGCGACGAGAAGCCTCCTAAAGAGTCACCAGCGAGAATCCTTTCTTCCAGCGTGGCAGCCGGGAGTAGCTAACTTTCCTCGGACGTCCATTCGTTTTCATAGTTCGCAAGTCGAACTAACGAACGCTTTTGAGATCCTTGGAAAATTCATACTAGGTTTACGGAACGCGTCAAACTGACGCATACTGAATTTTAGAAATATTATTTTCTAAATATTTACACCGATTTCGATCGATGCGATCGCACTGACATGTACCCCAATTACTATCGAATCTCCAGTCTCCACAATCTAAACAAACGAGCATCGATTCTTTTAGGAATAATAGAAGTGTACGATAAATGCCGTAAACATAGTGTTAACTGAAACATTTCGTCGGTCCTTGACGCAATTTACTTTTCACTTCCAATCGATCCTTCCGAGTTATTCGAACGACAAGTGACATACACGCGCTGAAAGCGATCGACGAAGCACCGAAAGCGGGATAACGATAAAAGGGTAAAGGCCGGCGCAGCGAACGTTAGCGTCTTCGGGTTACGAAAGTTTGTCGCAACGCTCGCCGAGAACAATCGGAAAGAAACGTAATACAAAGTAGCGAACGGGTGTCTCGTCGGATTCGCGAGGCGTGCGCTCGTTGGGCAACCCGCTTGAGCGCAGTTGCACGCGAGATCACGTGACCCCCGGGCATGCACACGTAGAGAGAGGCGTGTACGCGAGCGCTCATCCTCGTTTATTATTCATATACACCGGCGTATATCACCGCTGGTGCGCATTAAAGCGACGCGGCCCGCCACTCTCGGGCCTCTCCCTGCTTCTTCGGAGTCGGTCGCGTAGTCTCGTTTCGTAATGAGAAAGCCTAGGCCTGTGTGCATGTGCATGTACGCGCGCGTGTGCGTGCATGCGCGCGGTCAACGATAATGCATCGTTGCGGCTGCCGAGAGAACCAGAGATAGAGTGAGAGAGGGAGTGAGAGAGAGGGAGGAAGATTGATAGGAGAGACAGGGAGAGAACAGGCGGAATTAAAAACGACAGGGAAGGAGAGAGCGCGAGGAAAACGCCGGAAGAGGACGGAAAGGGTTGCGAGAGGACGAGTCGAACGCACTTGGAAATCGTCACCGCTGGGGAACGCGGTGTCATCTGCATAGGCGGCGCTGCGGTCGTTACCACGGACGGTTTGGCCTCTCGCGATCTGGAAGTTTGATAATCGCAAGCGTCTTCAGTGCTGACGATGTGACTGAGTATTGGCTTTCATGTGTTGCGTCTATAACGTGGTCGTTAGAGGGATTTATCATCGAGGAGCTGTTTGGTACTAGGACTATCGGATGACTTTTCTTTTTTTCTGGTTATTTGAGAGATGGGTGATTCTTTGATGTTGCTAGAGGAATTGAGCTGTTAATGCAGAAACTTGCGAATCAGTTGAAGTCTCAATGAGATGTTTAGTTTCTATAGAGGAATTTATTGAAGGAAGGTGTTAGAAGCAGTTTTGCACACTTGAAGTGATCTGTTCCTGGTTCCTTCATTTTGGAATTATTAAAGACAACAGATGCTTCTCTGGGAAATCGTTAACTTTTAGCAGTCCAGGTTGTTTTGTAACCTATCAGCAACTGCAACTAATTTTTATAGTATTCCTATCGAAAATTAGAAATGCAACATTCCTTCGATCTATTTTCCTTCTTAGTACAAAATTCGGATGCGTGGGAAATTTACTAATTTTAGGGTAGTTTGATGAACTGAACTTGAAATCGTTTGAAACTCGAATACTCTTGTAGTTTCTACAGAGAAATCTCAGGAAGTCTATCTCGATAGTTCTAACGTCAACGATTATTTTCAAAGCAATTTACCTATTCGATAAAAGCCATCGCCAACAATTCCAGCGGCGAGCGTGTCGCGGAACACGTGTTCCATCGAGAAGTCGCAGTCGAAGCCAGGAAAATGGATTCCTCGGAGGAGTGCAAGGATCGAAGGAAGCCGCGCGGGGTTTGGGAAAGAAGCCTCTATTACGCGACGCGGGGGGACAAATGGGCGTGCAATCTGTCGGCTAAGCCGCTTCTTATTGCTTCGCCCAGCATCAACGACTACCGGCGCGCCGCGGAATCCGCGTGAAAACGTATATCTTCGTTCCACGCACGCAGCGCGACCCGTCACGGGGCCCGGATCGCCGGCTAACGGCTGTAACCTGTTCCCTCGGCGTGTCGCGGCTATCCTAGACGCGCTTTCATGCCGCGCGTATCAGCCCCGGCGTGCGCGCGTTCACAATGCACACGCTCGAACGGTCCATGCCACCCACGAGCGAGCGGCGCGCCGTGACTTTCCTCCTTGGAATCGCGTGAGTCGTTTCTCCGCGTACAGGTGCACGTAAATGGAAGCCGGGAAGCTAGTCGGAACGTCGCTACCTAACTTTGTGCGTGGAACATGTTGCTCGAAGCGTGTTCAAGACGGCGGTACTAGAGATCTGGACGAGCGTGCAGGATACACGTTAAGGGCGCACTTTTCAGTCGTCCCCCGCGTGTTTTCGAGTGTCTGTATCTTAACCCTTTGGAATCGGATGTTTCTTACTGGAAATATTTAACATTTCTTTACGAGGCGAAGATGATCTTTGAGACTGATTCGAAAATCACCGGTACATTGAGGAACAGCTGTTTTATTTCAGTGTTTCACGTATCGAGGCGTTATACAAAGTTTAACCCTTGCACTCCGTTGTCGCCCGTTCATTTTTAGTCAAACATAACTTTAAAGTGTACAGGCACTTTTTTAATGACAAAGCAGGGTCTTGAATCTTTTACAGAGGCACGCTCGTAGCTGATAGCTCATATTAAAATTGATTCGGAGTTGCTGAAAGGTCATATTAAAAATTGCTCGTGCAAAGGGTTAACATTAAATATCACGTTCTATAGTTTTACTGCGTCGAATCAAGTGGTCACCTCTCGAGTTCAAAGGGTTAATACTGAAACTACCGGTAAAATTGATTGTTCAGCATTTTCTTATAGAACTTATGAAAATACGTTTGTCGAGTTTTCAATTTCCTTATATTCTAGTTCGTATTGCTCGAAAAAAGCAGAGGATCTAAATAGGAAGCTCGGTTTTCTCGCAGTGTTCGATTCCCGAAAGGGAAAGCCAGACCCGCCGCGAGACGCGAGCAAGCGCGAAATCGTAGAACGAAAGCTCGCCTATGCAAATGCGCATCCGGCACGAGAAATCGATGAAGAAGGTCGAAACCTGGTCGCTTTCACTCGCGGCGACGCAAAATTTCCATTGTTACGTCAGCGTTGACAATCGCGCGGCGGCGTCGATCGCTCCGGCCGGCGCGCTGTTTTTTCGAAGCGTCAACGAAACACGATAGCATCAATTATATTACAGATAACATCCTGTTGCGTTCGTCAATTCATTCGCTCGAACCTACTACAAACGTAAAAACACACCGGCAACTTCCTTTCATGTCCATCAGATTCCAAGAATCCTCGAAAACCGTGATCGGATAGAGAAAGTCGCAGCATTGCCGACAAAACGAAACGGTAGCTCGAAAAAATCTGAAAACAGAGATTCCGATCTAGGATACCGGAACGTCTGCTTCTATTGCATCGAAATTTAATCCCGAACGCGCAGATTTTCCAAGGGAAAATATTCCTGCTCATGGAATACTTAAGTTAACTGTGTTTGACGAGTATACACGTCATCTTAAAACTCTTAATGCTAACTTTTTCAACGATGGATTATTTATTCTTTGAGACAACACGTAATTCTTATTCGTTTCGCTTTAGTTTCTCGTTAGGATATATTTTAAGTGCATTTCACCTGCACTTAACGAGTATACACTTCATTATTCGATTTTATTACGCGCACAATGAGAGATTTTTCGAACTAAATTCCACACTTAACTGGTTAAAACCGAAATTGAGTATTACTTCTCTACTAACAATCGGTAACCTTCGAAATAGAACGAGCATTAACCCTTTGCACTCGAAAGGTGCCTCTCAAATTGATTTCACACAGTAAAACCATATATATCGTTTTCAAACGAAGTTCCACACTTAACTGGTTATGAACTCGAATTTTCTGATCGTCGAATTATTAGACGCCGATCGCGAGTTCCTACGTGGTTCAAAAGCGAGCGGACGGACCGAGGGAACGAGGAATCGCGTGCAAACGGTCGGAGAGTCGAGGAATCGATTCTCCGCGGGTCCCGATAGCAGCCTCCGCGATCGGCGATGCTCCCGATATTATCGGTGAGCGGTGCGGATTAATAGGGGCCCGATAGGCCGATCGCTCGTACGAAACGTACGGATTTCCGATCGGCCGTTCGCCCGGCGCGCGATCGTCATGGTCAGTCGGCTAGCCGGCTGACGTCTGACAAACGAGAATTCCACGGGAAGATCACTGATACCGCCTCTGTGCTGGGACTCCTCCGTCGACCGGTTTCCGGGTACACGGGGATAGGAATTTCTTCTCGTTCCTCAATGTGTCTTACGCGGATTCCACGGTGCCGTGGCCCCCGTCTCGCGGAGGGACGCGCGGCAACCCCGCCACCCACGAAACTCCCTTTTTCTTCGGCACTTCCGACTAGATTTTTCGCGAGCTTCTTCGGTTCTTCGGAGGATCCGATCGCGTCCCCTGTAACGTTTCGCGCTGGGAATTCAGAGATTTGGCAGTGAAGGATTTTGGTTTTCCTTGTTTGATGAATCGCGAAGATGCGGTTAAGGGGAGGAAAACATTGAGGTATAGGTTTGGTTTTGGAATTATTATATATTCGGAAGCTATAGACGGCGTTTCTGAGTTAAATGAAAAGAGGAAATGTCTGAGTAACTGGGAATATTATTTATTCCATTAGGATTTACAAAAATTAGAGAATATTAAGGAATGGAGTTAGATTCATTGGTTTATGCGACTTATATGTAACCATCTAATCTGATTTGGTTTGTTAATCATTTTGTATAGAGTGATGTATTCTATAACAATCTAGTATTGTAATATAATGAACAAAGGGATACTATAATATGATAAAAATACTGTAATATAATAAACAAAGGAAAATTTTTATCTCGAATTTTTGTAGAACTGTTAGAAAGGACTGTTCAGGTTTCGAGTGTCACGACTATGCTCTAGATTGCTTCATACGAGTCGGAACAAAAGAAAGAATGCTCCGAGGCAGAAATAAAATGGCAGAATCATCGACGTCCGTCGATGCAAGAAGCGGAGGACTGTCGAACAGATGAGAAATCCCGGTGCGCGATAATAAATCCCGAACGGTCGCGCCTAATTTCGGTTCATTAACGCGGACAGTCTTCCGAGTGTCTACAATTAAACCATAATCCACGGTGCTCTGGGCGCGTTACCGTCCAATGAAGGCCGGAGCTCAAGGAGACACAAGTCGGTCACGGAACGATCGTCCAACCGCAAATTAACGAGATCGGTAAACTGTATTTAAACCTTCAAACCCGTTGTCCACGATTACGAGATCGTGTCATCCTACAAATCTCAGCTCTTCGTTGCGCAATGTTTAATTAGAGTCGGGGGACACCTCGCGCGACACCGATAGAACCGGAAGTACGCGTGATACCCGAAGATCCACGCGAAACGGCCGAGGAGAAGCTTCGGAGAAGCTAATTCAATTCTATTTATAGCTTGAACTACTTACACACTAAAGAACAGCAAACCAGCGTCAGAACAAAACCGAAAACTGACTAATTATATTAATTTAAAAAATAATTATCCTAATGACGACTGACTAATTCAATGAGCCCCAAGTTCCTCAGCCTAGCTGTCAATCGATCCTAGAATACGCTATATAATCGGTACAAGGAATCGTCATCGAACCGATTCCAGTGTCTTTACTCCAGCATCCGACACGTCCGTGGAATCGATATTCCTGATTATCGAATGGTAATTCCATTCGCGGCGGGGCCAGGAGATAGCGGGTCGTAGTGTCGCCTGTATCGTCGGGCGGAACGCGAGGAGGAACGGGCGCGAACCTCTGAAAAAAACGAGAACCGAGTCGAACGTGGAATCAATAGGAGGTCGATGCACTTATTACCTGGGCCGGAGAGCGTGTCCATCTATCCGCGAATCTGGAGCCGCAGCGGAGGACCTCTCTTCGACCCCGTTGTCGATAAATCACCGGCGGCCGTTATTAAAGGACCTCGAGGCCCGGAGACAAAAGGACGAGGAGGAACGAAGCTGGCAGGGACGAGCAGGCCGGTGCGAAAGTGAACGAGGATCGGACAATGGGAGCGGCCAACATGATTTTCCATTTAATCCCGGCTAGAATATTTATCGTCGTCGCGGGTGGGGTGGGCGGGGGGAGGAGGAGGAGGAGGAGAGGCGTAATTTTTTAATCCGGGAATTCCCGCTGTCGAATTCCCGCGGCCGCTTTTGTCCCGAATAATGGAGCCAACGGCGAAACGAACCCGGAATCGAAGGGACTGTGAAAGGACTCGCGCACGTCCTGTCGCTGGAACACGGCCGAAAACGATTTCACGTCGCGTCTTGTCAAGTTTCGCGCTGGAACCACCGGATGCCCGGGAATTAACTATTCCTGATTTTTCGGGAATTGTTGGAGAGCTGCGGATGCTTTTTCGAGGGAAGATTTAACGGTACAACTATTCCGCGATGATTAACTTTTAACGAATTGGAGGTATTTGAAGTTGACTTACTGAAAATTGGGTAATATAATCTATATTATATACTTCGGTTGTCTAGCTTATCTAACGGAAAGAAATTCGAAGTGAGCTAGTATAATACTTAACGTGTTGGTTGTAAATATTAGAATATTAACCCTTTGCACTCGAGAGGTGACTCAGTCACAACTTGATTCGACACAGCAAAACTGAAGTTGAATATCTAGTATTCTAAACAAAACTTTGTATCGCTATATTAAACACTTAGATAAAATAGCTTCGTTGCTTGATTTATCTGTGAATTACCGTTAAATTACTTTCAAAAAATTCCTATACGTCGGAAAGCGTTGAATATTTCCAGTGAAAAACTTCCGAGTAAGGGTTGAGGCGTCCAGCGTATCCGAGGATCTGCGTCGAACGACTATCTTTTCCTCGGGCCGCGATGACGATCCTTATCTCGCGAGTAAGGAAATCGAGCTTTCGCCTCGGCGGGGGTCAGCGATGCAGCGGTGTGCGCCGCGTCGTCTTTGTGACCCGGGGCGAAGATGGCGACCGGGCCGAGAGGGAGGGAGCTCGTCTCGCGATAGCTCGCCGCGACGATACGATCTCTCATCAGCAACATGAAGCTAACAAAGCTCGACTCCGGCCACGGCAACCGATAACGCGAAGCGTCGAGCACACCCGGACCCTTTGCTACTTTCACCGTGCGAACCTGCGCCCTTGCTCCCCCGGTCAAAGGCAACGATCCCGCGCCGCTTTGCTTCCCGGTTCCTACCGGTTCCGGGCGACGCGATCGTTTGCCAGTCGCCGCTTGGAACGTTTTCATTTCATCCGATCCGCGTAACGCGCCACTGAATTCCCGCGTCATTGGCTGTCAACGTCTGGGCACGATACGGCGACTACGACGAAGCTGGACTGTCTAGGCCCTGCTCAATGAACTATGTTTGCGGACGTCCATCGCGTAGTTACTTTGGAGTCCACGTTGCCGATAGTTTGACACACGATCCGAGCTTTGATTAACCTGCGCGCAGTCACGGGATACTGCGAGGTAGCCTCGAGGATAAGCCGGCTATTTGGTAGCAAAATTTGGCTGGTCACTGGAGCTGGAATTCAGTGATCTTCTCTGAAGCGATGGTTGATCGTGGTAGTGGAGATTCGTGGTATTGGGGATTTGCTGCTATCGATGAATCGACGAATCCCTGATCATTGATTTTCAGAAGGTATTGACGAGTAAATGCTAAACGATTTTAAGGGGGGAAATTCATGGAATGAAGAGAATATGGTGTATCGAGTCACTGGCAATCATCGATTGCGAGTTAACCCTTTGCACTCCAGTTTTTCTCCGGAAATATGAAATATTCTCTAATGAGATACAGTCGATAATTTCTCAGAGGAAGATAACTACTTTCTTTCGATATTTCGTACATCGATGCATTATGCGAAGTTTAATATTAAATATCAAAGTTTACAGTTCTGCTGCGTCGAATCATTTGGTCACTTGGAGCCTGATGACTTCTCAAACCTTTGAGGACTATTCGTCAAAGACTGAACTATGTAAAAATCTTAAATACCAGAAAGCGAACCTCGTATCTCTCATTATTCGAATAGTTCAATTATCTGAAGCTTTGGATTTCGGATATGAAAGCTTGAAGTCGTCACGAGTTAAATATCAGGCTACTGTATTACAGACGACCGAAGAAGATAATTATACAGATTCCAAAGTGTCTCGAGGCTGCTCGATCGGAACAGCGTAGAACAAGTATCTAAACGGCGGATATTTTCGGCCTCTCTTCCGGAGAAATCGCGGTTAATTCTGGTACACGGCCGAGTCATTGGGCCCAGAAAAGACAAAGAGGTCAGTTCGGCAGGCGGGAAAAGAACGCGGGAGATGATTCATCGAGGGCCGCGAGCGAGCGCGCGCGCCTTTTCAGCCGCGCGATTGTTGTCGATTTCGGGCTCTCCGTTAGGTGTGGTAACAATAAACGAGGCTCGTGCAACGAATACATAAAACGCATCCACTCGTCGTTTCTTTCGCTCGTAAACTACTGTGCGGCCACCAACGGAGAGGCTCCTGCGCGTGTGTACGCGCGTGTAGGTACCCGCATGTGTGCGTCCGTGTCCGCGAGCGAGGAACGCTGAATAGCGAGAAACTTCTCGGAACGGTGCGCGATTAACTCCTTTGCCTTAGAATTTCCCTCCTGATCGGAGTCGGGACCGTTGCTTCGTAAATAAGAATCTCTCGATGGAAAAAATTCAACGGCGTTTTCGTCGTGGGAAGCAGTTGCGAGTCGTTTAGTGGAAATATTGTTTACAATGGAATACTCCGTTTCTATTGCGTAATTATATTATGTATGATGATATTTAGATTTTAAAAATTCAACGGCGTTTTCATCGTGAGGAGTTTAGTGGAAATATTGTTTAAAATGAAATATTCCGTTTCTCTTGCGTGATTATATTATGTATGATGATGTTTATATTTACCGAATGAAAGTTTTGACTTTGAAGTTTTAGGTACGGGTTTAACTCAATATTATAAGGCGGGGGTTGTATGTATGGTTCCGAGAAGACGCGTAGGTCGCCATTGACTACGCCCGGCCGAAAATAACGTAACTTTCCCTGTCGGAACAGGCTATGCATACAAAACGGCACCGGCCAATAATCGCTTTCCGGCAGAAATGCTGATGGTTTCGCGGGACGTCTTCTGACTAATCTGTAATCAGTTTCCTGGCCCTGAATATCCTCTGACTGGGATAATAAATAATAATAAACGCTATATGTTACGAAAATAACGAATATCCGTTGAGAAAAATATTCTCGAGTGCAAAGGGTCGAGCATTCTACATCTAATTTGTCAGAATCAGCAGAAGATTCTCTACAGTTCAAACAATCTTCCACAAAGGGTTAAGACGATGACCGGCGATCTCCGAGATTTATACCTTGCTCTTCCCTTTTCGTTTCTTATCGGGCGGATCGAAAAAAAAAGCGGTCCCCCGGGGACTGCAGGTAAAGCACGGATCACGTCGCCGCGGTGTAATTAAGTCGGAAGACGGGGCCTCTCGTGGGCAGATCAATTATTGTATACGTTCGCGAATTAATGCGATACCCGGCCGAACAATGGAAACGATTTCTCGCGTGGGCGGCTAAATATGAAGATACGTCTTTCGCCTCGATATATCGGAAACGTTGTCGTCACCTAGCCAGCGTGGGCGTGGATACAAGCACGCGAAGCTTTGATGCCCGACGCGCGCAATAAACCGACGACATTACAACCGCAGAACCCGCGCGCGCTACATTTTCGACCGCGCGCCGCTTCTACGGGGTGTTTCCTTTTCAAACATTGTTACACCGGCCTGCTGAGATTTCTCGGCGGCTCGAGCACGTGATGAAATAACATTCGAGGAATGAAGAAGAATACTTCTCGATTCTTCGGGTAAGATTAACACTTTGCAATCGAGAAATACAATCTCACCACTTGATTCGATGTAAGAGAATTATCAAATCTTATGTGTAATATTAACCCTTTGCACTCGAGTCGACGCAGCAAAGTCAGGAAGTAATGCATATCTTTAATGAAAAATATTGACGAGTGCAAAGGGTTAAACTTTGTATAATCGATACACGAAATATCCAAAGAAATTTTCTTATTAACTCATGTACGTTTCCTCGTTACTCAGTTTCAAGTGTCGTCTATGAAAACCTAATGAATTTCGAAAACTACTGCAGAAATATTACAACATTGCTCGAGAATAATACATTTCAGATCTCCAAACTACAAACTATGCACCCACAAAATTCCAAACGCTCCACGAAAATATAAACAATTCAATACTCATTTCCATTACACGCTTCCCACACTCAAACACATATTTCCCGTGTAACTACAATAGTCCTATTCTCTAGATTCACCCAACATTCCATTGTCCCGCGAATAAAATCGCGAAAGACGCGTCACCCAAGAATGAACCCTTCAAAAACCATCTTCTACCATCTCTTCATCTAAAAACCCTGAAAATGTCCAAACGGCACCGGCCAATGCCTGGAAGGTAGCAAGCGGAGGGGAATCGAACAGAAAACTCGTTCTCATCGTCCAGGCGCGTGTTCCACGCGCGCACGATCCCGTGTAGGCCGCCGCCAGTCATTACTCTCGAATAAAACGGGCCGCGAGTGGGTGGCGATTTAATAATCCGGTAATTACTCGTCCCCGTCCGTCTAAAACCCTAATCACGGGGCCGCGATCAATTCGAGTTTTTTTATTTCGGTCGGAGACAGAGGGAAAGAGGGCGCACGAAGACGAACGGAGGGGCGGAGAGGGGCGAGGAGCGCGCGGCAGCCAAGGAAGCCGCCAATAATCTTAATAACGGTAATAACAATGGAGGGAACGACGCGTGCGCCTTGTCTATGAAACGCGCGCGAGAACGGCGATGTGTCTTTACTGGCGAGCGAGCGGGCCGGGAATAGACCGTTGCATCAGTGGCCGACAACGACAGCCGCCTATTAACCGTTCGCTAAATTAACGGACTCCTCCGTGTGTCGTTAGGCCGGTAATTTTCATTTTCGCGTGTCCGCGGAACGGGCTGCGCAACGGACGCCGCCGCGCGGCGCGGTGTGAATCAGCCACCCGGTATGGGGAGACAATCGGGACGGGCTCGGATGCTAAACGAGCGTGAAAGTTCCGTTCGATCGGTTCTGGCCGCGAACTACGGGAAAACCGGCGACTTCGCGAGCGAGCGCCTCGCTGCGAATGGAACACGCGCTCGAGGATGAGTCGTCGAATGGAATTTTGATCGGTGCAGACGACGCGATTGGAACGTTTCGAGGAAATGGAAGGTCTACAAAGAAGTTTTTTGGTAGTTTGTTATTGTTTTCAGCTTGGTTGAGTTGGAATAGCTGTGGAAATGTTGAAAGGATTGCTGTATGAAATGACGCTTGGAAGGTAATGGGGTTAAGCCGATTTTTGGAGGTTTTCTGGTTTCTGTGAATTTTAAGGGAATAAATTTTTAGTTATTCCAGGATTTATTCGGTTTTTCTAGGTCGGGAAGACTTTTTATAGCTTCTGAATATGTTGTATGATTATTTCAGAAGCTGGAACATTAATTTCTCGATTTGTTTTCTGGACACAGCGTTCTAAGCGAGTCAAATGTCGAACGATTTGAATTAATCAGAGCAGCTAATTTGTCGACAGATTTTCGAAAGATCTGTAACGGAGAGGAAGTCGACAGAGACCACGGATTAGTTGCGTTCCCAAAGGATCAAAGGATCAAACGAGCATTCGAAATGATGATTAACGTTCTGCGAACTATTTTCATGATTGAGTAACGCTGCAATTATGCGAGTACTCGACGTATTATCTAATTCGCGATTCCAGCGTACGCTAGGCGTTACTACGACCGGCGAGCGAGCGAATCGACTTCTCGATCCGACATTTTCTCGCCGGTCGGCATTGCGTAAGCACGTGAACCCATTGACATCGTTCGGCCGTCGTGCCAGCATTATTCTAACACCTCGATCGACGAAGTACAATAGCCGAGAGCGGTTGCCGGCCGTTCCGCGTATTTATTGAACAAACGAGGCCTCCCGTGTGCCGCGTATCCCCGACCCGCAGACGCGCTCGCGCGGCGAAAGTCACGGTTCCCCGTTATGCGACTTCCGGAGCCTCGATCTCGCGTCCCGAAATTCCCTGCGTCGACAATCGTTATCGCGGAATATATAGTAAACGTGCATGGTGCGCCTTCTTTCAAACTGTACCGATTTCATTGTTGTATCTCGACTCGCGTTGCATCGTAGGGTTGATCGACGAATGAGAAGCCCGTGTGGTTAAGCCGATTTTTTGATATTTTCCGACTTTTGTGAATCTTAAGGGAATATTTAATGTTATTTTTAATTATTCAAGGATTTACTCGTATTTTCTGGGTCAGAGAACCCTTGTAGCTTTCGAATGTGTCATTTCAGACGCTGAAACATTAATTTTGCAATTTTCCTTTTCTGGACCTATATATTGGCTTTCAAGCGATTCAAATGGAAATGTGAAAATGGAGAACTTTCCCATCTATAGACAAATTTGTAAAGATTCTAAGAATATTGTAGAGTATAGATAGAATACTATTCTTGAAAATTTTTTCCTTCGACTGATATGCTTGCCAAACGTAAAATCTTCAAGTTAAACAATCTCATTTCTTGCAGAAGTATCATTAACCTTAGACTATCTTCCTATTTCACGTTTAAAGGGCTCCGAAAGAATTCTACATCCTTAAAGAAAACTCCGTCACGAAACGTGAACGATTTCGCCCGGCGGCTGTCCGCCATCTTGTCGCGAGGTTCGCCCGTGCGTTATGACACGGTCGCCGGATCGAAAAGAAAAACGAGACTTTCCGGCCGACCCAATGTTCGTTCTGCGAGTGTTGCGCAATGCTCGTTACGATTACATAAACGCTGGATACCGAGCGAATTTATTAAACATTACCGATCCCGCTGCGCGGCGGCTCGTCGGTGCGCGCGGCCGATATCCTAAGCCGGCGTCACGTGTCCGCCGGCCGCAGTCTATAATCATTTTCGTTCCAGAAACTGAACCGATTATACTAATCAACGAAATCGGTCCCCCTATACGGTGCGCGGCCTAATACGCCGGCCGGATTACCGCAGACCGCACATTGTACGTACATTGATACGAGTGTGAATATTTCAGGTCGCGGGAGAGGATCGATTCATTGAAACCTAGCATTACCGCCGGTCACGGCGTGTACAGGCCACGCGGAAATCGACGAAACCAGCGATCCCAACGTGAATTTTCCGCGAGATTCCGCCGCGCGTCTTCCATTCTCGTCGGGATTGTTACCTTCGCGCCGATCGAATCGCGGTTTCCGTTGAACCCGAGTTTCACTCGGCTCGGTGAAATCAAAATCGAGGCTGTTTTATAGAGAAGTATGCTCTGTATTCGTTAGCAGAAGAATTCTAGAGTAACTGTTTTTATCTATTGTACGTCAATCATCTAGAGAGTACGCAGAAAAATAATATTTGCCCTTTGCACTCGGAAGTTTTTTATTAGAAATATTTTAACGTCTTCTGATGAGATAGAGAGGAAACTAACTCGACGAGAAATCACTTACATCGAGGGATAAATCTATTTTATTTGAATATTTCTCAAATCGATGCATTGTACGAAGTTTAATATTAAAAGGGTTAACCCTTTGCTGATGAGAACTTCTCAAACTTTTGAAAACTCTATCAGACGTTGAATTATGTATTGAAATCTTAAATACCAGAAGAAAGTATCTATGTAATACCTCGTATCTATCTCTCATTGTTTGAATTGTTAGATTATGTATTTGAAGCTTTCGATCTTGGATATGAAAGCTCGAAGTCGTTACATTGAAGTGATAAGGATCAAGGTGTGTAATTGAAATTAGATGTAATTAACCCTTTACACTCGAGTGACTTTCGGTTGATTTGTATTTGATACGAAATTCGTTTCAGAAACTATCAAACGTAAAAGGGTTGGAATACATTCGAGTATCACGATTTTGGAGTTAGATAGTTCGAACGTAAAATTGCTGTGAAAATGATGAGTTTATTACATAGAGGAACATTCTACGAGGATTCTAATTGCTCCGATTAAAAGGAGACCGACGGAACGCGAGATCTTAACCGGAAAAAAATGGAGCATGGAGGCCGAGTGTTGCGGATACCTCGAAATTCATATCGGGTAGGAAAATCGATCGAACCGTGGCCCGGCGGCCAGAGATTCGCGCGAGTGTATCTCCTCTAACGAAGAGAACGTCGATCGAGCGGACGAGTTATCGCATCGACGCGAACAGAAACGAAATATAGGCGTTTCCCGGGGTTGTCGCCGGCCGTTTGACGCACGATTCCCCGACGGCCGCGCCAATGGTTGACACGTCCGCAGCGGAGGATATGAAAATATCGGCAGACACCATCCGCCATTCCTGAAATGGATTTCCCGAATGCCGTAACCCATCGATTAGCGGTCGGCGCGAGCCTCCCGTTAACGCACCATCCCCTGTTCCTCTGCCAACGTTTCGCGTATCCTCGATCCGCGTCCGCGTACCTTCGTCGCTTGAAAAATCCGTGTTTCGTTCGAAAATCTAGAAAGTATTCGCAACAATACTTTCGAGTTCGATGTCTTATGAAATTGGTAACTGTGAATTGTAATTATTAGCTTATTTATTGTTGGAGTTGGATGCGAGCTACCCTTTGCACTCGAAAGTTTTCGATGAGACTGAAATGACTGATAAGATGAATGATAAGATGATTCAACAAATATATATAGTCAGTTCATTCGAATTCAAAGTAAATATTATTCCTTTAGGTATAACGTATGATTAGAATTTTTCTCTTTTCCCAATAAATTATTAACGACAAAGTAGCCGTATTCAGAGTTGAGAAATCATAGGCCAAGGGGTTAATAGATCCTCTTGCAGTTTTTATAGAGAAATTGTCAAGAGTCAGTTTAACTGTAGTTCTAGTGTTAAGGAACTAAAAATCGTTTTGTTTGAATATTTCACGTTGTAGTAAGCGAAACTTAATCTCGAACGTGAAACTTTATGGTTTCGGTGCGTGCAATCGATTGGGTCTTTCGAGTGCCAAGGGTTAAATTTCAATGAAAATATTGAAAGACAGTTGGACGCAGGATTTCAAGAGTATGCCAGCGTCGAGAATATCCCGGACGGTTGTTCGGCTTCCAAGTAACTGGCAAGTAACACCGCGAGATGCGACAACTCAGAGAAACCCGGCGATGCTTTCCGATTTTTCGAGTAGAGGGGGAACCTATCCGAGATAAAATGCAGATACCGCGGATTCGACTTGGAGCGTTCGTTTCTTGAAACCGCCTCGTCTTCGAAGTTTAATCCGGACCGCCTTGGATCAGCAGAATTTTTCGTCTGTCTTCCGAGTTCCGGGGAAATGATTAAGGGGATGAAGAATATTTTTGAGTAAACATCCTTTCTTCCGGTATCTTAGTGCTAATATCTTGCAGATCTGTCGACAGCTTCCTGCTTTCTTTCGCTACAAAGAATAATCCTACAGAAAAACGCTCCGGACTTTCGCTTGACACGCTAAGTATTGTGCTAGGTCACTTCTATGAATTTCTTTCTGCTTACCAATATCACTAATAAACCTTGAACTATTCCAGTCCATTAAGGATTAATTTGAGTAATAAATTTTCAATAAATCTCTCAATTTTCCGCCATCAATCAAATCAATCAAATCAAAATCCTATTGCAATTTCGATTGTACGCAAGAAAACGCGATGAAGTCGCCACATTGCTTCCAAACTGATTAGAAATCGCGTGTCTCGAGTGTCTGTCCCTGCTATATATAGCAATTAGCGCGTGAAGCCAGTCAGACGACGGAGATTTAAGAATCTTAGCAAAGTAGCCGGCCGCGTAGATTCGAGCGTGGCTCGCAGGGCGTTCACGGCCGATCGGCCCGCACCCTTTTCCCTGGAATTCCATCTGGAATTCCTGTCCACCGGAGAAAGTGAAATGCCGTTTTGTGCCACGGGACGAAATAACGCGACGCGGGGAGAACGGACGGGGCCGGGCGGAGAGGAGAGGCGGGAGGGGGCGCCGAGCAACGACAATGGGCCACGGTGTTTCGACTCGCCGTTTCGATACGCCCTCGAAAAACAGGAGATAAACATCGGATCCCGGAAATCTTACGAGCTTGCCTACCTGACACGAGTTTTTACGCTGTCCGTCCGTCACGACGGATGCTGAGCGCAATTGATTTATAAAGGGGAAGCGAAACTTTCGATTGCTCGAGAATGGAGGAAATGGATCGGGAATTCGGTCGTTGCCGATAACCCTTTGAACTAAGATTCTCGTTAGAGGTATTCGATATTTTCTGGTGAGATGTGGATGATGATGTTTGAAACTAATGAATGAGGGATACATGAATTAACCCTTTGCAGAAGAAGTGAGAACAGATAGTCTAGAAACAATTTTCTTATGCTATTTCTCGATTCACCTTCAAGAAAATATGGCAAATTCGAACATTGGAGATGCCATTTTCACTTCTCGAAGCGTTCACGTTCGAACATCCTTTTGTTCTATTACTTAACTCTAGAACTACCGAGCATTTAAAATGATTAATATGCAATTCCTCTAAAAATTGTAACAATAGACTATTTTCAGTTTCTTCAGACATTCATCAAAATACTGAAATGGAACTATTTATTTCCAAAATCATTTCAAATATTCAATGCTTTTAAGATATTAATAACTGCGACACAAAAAACACAAAACCAGTCATTTTTGACAGCTTCGGTAGAAATAGCGTTAGCATTAGAACTACCGAGCATATAAAGCGATTAATATGCAACTCCTATAAAAATTGTAACAATGGATTATTTTCAGTTTCTTCAGACATTCATCACAGTACTGAAATAAAACTATTTCCAAAATCGTTTCAAATATTCAATGCTTTGAAAATATCAATAACTGTGACACAAAAAAATCGAAACCAGTCAGTTTGAGCATTTGATACGATTGACATGTAATCGCTATGAATATTGTAGTAACAGATTATTTTCGGTTTCTTTGGATACTCATCATAGTATTCGAGTGAAACTCATCTCTAGATACATAATACTCTAACATCCACACGGTTTCATTCGAAAACAGACTTTTATCCGGTCGTCTCGTTAACGTCGCGTATGCCCGAAAAGATGGCACCCATTGGAGCGAGTGACGAGATGAAAGGCGGTCACCGTCGTGTTACAATCGAAATTTCTTCCTCCCGAGACGGGAACCGCGCAGGCCAAAGTTTCACTTTCAGCCGAAGCCCCGGCCGCGGCGCGCGCCGTTCGTTCCCGGCTCATTTTGCAATGGGACTCGACGACGGGGCTCCGTCTCACTTTCTTTCACCGCGGCCGGAAGTGAAAGATCACCGAGTCATGCTCAAACAAACGCCGAGTGGTGTTCCTTTATTTCCACGAACGGACTCTCGGCCCGTCTTCGCGCGATAACGAATCGCCGGGGAAAGTCGGAATCGAAGCTCGTCCCGACATCATCGACATTTCCCCTAAAATTCAACGAACATCCTCAATTTTCGCGAGACAAATCGGTTACCGAGGAATCTGTGTCGATCCCAAGCTAATCCAAACATTCCGACGTGTCACACGTTGCGATCTAATGGTTCAATATAGAAAATCAATCGACGATTACTTTTATTTTTACCGAGATCGTTCGACTGCATTCTTGCATGCTCCGCAAACGTTTCATGTTTCGGATAATCATCGTACCAGTTCTTTAAAGTACCCACGACGATAATTACATGCTATCGTAGAACTCGTAACGCGATTAAATAATTCATGAAAAATAATAATACCAGCAGAGGAAGAAGTTGTACTAACATCGGAACGCACAGGCTGTAATTTAATTAATTAAGGGGTGATATTGTGCCTGTTTCTAGTCGTTTCGCCAAAAAATTCAAGAACATTCTAAACAGCTGTATCGTTTCCTCCGAACCAGCATCGTTAAATTTCGTCCCAGAAATATTAAAAAAAAAAACAAAAAAATCCTTTGTACAATAAATAATTCATACACACTATCATACATACAAATCTGTTCAAATATTCTCCTAGAATTCATCATCGAAATCTCTAAACAACACAGAACGAAAACTATTCGAAACAGAATTTCCGCGAAACGCGTACTCGCGGTGAAATGTTGCCAATAAATGGAAAAAACGAGTCGGCCTCCATTTTTTACACGCCGGCGAGGAACGCGTTAATCGAGAAACCGATTCGCCGGACGAAGGATCTCCGGCGAAGCCTCGTACGATCCCGACGGCGATTCGATCCGCGACGTTCGGGCGTCGATGCGCGTCTATCGATATTAATAGACGCGCCGGTGCCGTTTCGTTTCTACGATTAGAATCCGCGATTGAGGCCCGCGATCCGAAACCTGTTTCCGCGGTGGAACGCTCGCCGCGCGTTACTCACTCGCGTGATTTTATGCAAGATACACCTGTCCGGTTGGCAACGCTCCGTTCCCGCCGGTTTTTACGTTACCCTGGAAACTTTCAGCCGCCCGCCGGCCGCTCCGTTACGGACGAAGGCGGAAGAAACTGCGATTGGTCCGGCGGGCAGGGTGAAAGTGTCGTAAACGGACAATGAAGCGGCTAGAAAAGAATGCGCCTCGGCTGACAATCGCTCGAAACTTTAATTATTTCGCGCGCCCCGTCGGCATTATCGTGCCGGCAATGCGACGCCGCTGTTCCCGATAGACAATGCTCGCGGGAGGAGGCGAGGGAAGAACGGAGAGCAACGTTAATTACGATTCCTGGTAATTACTAATTGCCGACCGCCGATATCGAGCGTGACGCGACAGAAGAAGTACGTTTCAAAATGTAACTCTCGTAATTGTGGGGACGCGGCTGCGATCTTGAAGCATTCCTCGCGATCCCGTGATTTTTGCAAAGAGGAATGAGGACTGAAGAGTAGAAATGAAAAGAAAGTCGAACAGGATCTCTTGTTTTTCAAGAAAGTTTAAATCTCGTTGACTAAGAGACTTCGTTGAATCAACCTTCGCTTTGTTCAATTGTCTATTGTCTTTTAACTTGCGTAGAACGGTTTGTTGTAATGTGAACAGAATTGAAGAACAATAAGACACTTTAGTCGATGTAGATCGGCTACTGTAGATTTTCGACGAGTGTCTATACGTTTCGTCGGCCGAGGTCTTAATCGAACGGAATCGTGCGAATTAAAAATGGATGGGGAACCCTCCGCGACCGGTCTCCAAGTTTCCCGCTTTATTTTTAGCCGGTTCCGGAATTGTCTCCGGTGGCACCGGCCAGTAATCGATACTAATTTCCAGCGGTACCAGCCGTCGGGTTCCAATCGAGCCGCCCGACGTTGCTCTTCTCGCCTGTCGCGGCGAGCCGGCGGAAAAAGAGGAGGAACGGAGGAAAGGTCATCGTGGAACCGTTTGGTCATTTCTGCGTAAAAGTCGAAGGATCTTTTGTAGAATGAAGACAGAGCGATGAACCTTTTCCTTAATTAAACCTGAAGTGACGTGGAACAAGGAAAAATGGAACAGGAATCAATTTTGACCTTGTGATTGATTAAAATTGATATTTCTCAGAAACAAGATTTAATAGCAATCACATTAAGATTGAACATAATTAAATGGAATTTTAATGGCAAACGTAAACTATTCATTGAATCGTTCATTTAGACAGAATTCTTATTATCTTCAGAAAATTCGAAACGTAAAATCTTGTTCAATCTTTCAGTTGCTTCTTAAGAAATCGACTGTAACCGATTCTCAAGGCAAAACTTATTCCTCATAGATTATGCATATCTCTCCAATTTCACTATCTTTCGGCTGTAATTTAGAAAAATGATTCGCAACACTGTGTCGATTCCATCGAAAGTTCCGTCGTTTTGACGGAAGAGCGACCAAAGCGCGCAGGTCACGGTGCCCCTGCGCGCCGGCGAATCATCTGCTTCGGCAGACCGTTTCGTGCGTCCGGGCGATTGCTCGTGCGTGCCGAACAACTTTCGCAATAGTGAGAGGCGTGTGCCGTTGCACGCACCTTTTGATCTCGGTGCAGCGGCAGGTCTTGCGCCTCGTGTCACCGTTTCGTGGCCGCTCCGAGGAGCCTCGCCGCGCATTCGCGATGCGGTCCTCGCGAAACGCCGCCGTTTTAAACGACACTTCGTCCGCTGCAGCCTTGGGCGAAGTTTCATTCCGATAACCGGTGAAAGATAAATGCTATCGCGTCGTCGGCCAATGGGAAGATCTGCCACTGCTCTTCGCAACTTGTTGTCTTTCGACTTCGCTTTCCTTTCTCTATACCGTTTTACATTGAAATTATATGAAACGGAAATCGAGATCGCTAAGCGTCTTCCGTGGTTGGCGAGAGTTTCGATTCGAAGACGAAAAATGGAGATGAACCGGTGTTCGATGGAATAAGCTACTTTTCGACCCTCTTCTCGAGATTACCTTTTTGCACGTGCAACTTTGTCGAAGCTAGCTGCGATTAGAACGAGCAAGATTCCAGATGGCAAAGTTATTTCGGACGTCCAGCAGACGGTCGATTCCGAATGCAACTTCCAAGGGTTTTATTAATCTTCTTTCCGTTGATAATCCTACCAGCAAGCTATTAAGGAAATGGATTTCGAGACAACCCGGTGTGTCCGTCTAAAACGATCCGATCGGTCGCGGCGGACGTTTATCAGAAATTTTATGTTCCCTATATTTAGTCCATGGCCACGAAGGACGCAGGAGGCTACGGTGCAGCTGCTGTCGATTGAATTTTAAAAAGAGGAAAGCGATCGATTCGGCCATTCGCAGACTCGCGAATGCGTTCTCTTCGGACTTACCCGACCGGCGCCGGCTCGCGTGAGCGCGATAAATTTGTAGCTGATTCGGACACTTACCTGTAACAGAACAGAAAAAATTTCATTAGCTGGGAGGTGCGGAATTCTATCGATCGTGTCGGATAACGAAAGTACGGTGTTGCGTTCGCGAAGATAACGCGATCGGCGAGAAGCGAGCCTTGTTATTCAATTCGACTTCTTCTGCGGCGGTTTTTAAGCGCAGCGGCGGTCGTCGTGGAATGTAGACATTTAGAAACCACGATGAAAAAGCGTTACGTAAACGCTCGCCGGGGACGGTAATCTTTTTCGAGGTTGAAAACTGTGTTTACAGCGCGGAGAGGATCGACCGCTCGCGCACAAAAGTCTCGGCGTCATAATGAGCCTGATACTTTATAAGCGGTAACACAGACATCGGTAATTTCTCCAAAAGAACTTTCACCCGGGACAATCGCCGCGTTCTTACGACTGTACAGGATGATTCAACCCGTTCACCGGCATTATTTTCACCGCTCAATGAAATCTTTCGTGCTCCCCCCCTTCGACGCTAGCTTCACCATTTTTATGCACCTATCTACCGACGCGAGTTCACGTTGCGCGTTTCCTCGAACACTAAAACCATCGAGCAGAATTATTTCAAGTTTTTCTGTGGAAACTGAAGGAGTTCGTCTATCGAGACTTTGATTTGCAATTCAGTTTGCGTATTGATTAATTTCTTGAATAATGTCTCGGAGAAACAGTTATCTTCTCAGTGATCGCGAAAGAAGAAATCAGGAATCATTCACCCCAGATCTCCGAGCAAACTTTCGATTCGAAAGAACGAAAGATACTCTCGCGCTGGAAAGACCACGTGTTTTCGTTCCAAAATCGCCAATGACGTCTGCCACGTATCAATACTCCCGTCGCCCGACGCGTGCCAGATCGTCGAGAAACGTATCGCTCCATGCGAAACGATCGACAGAGTACAGCGCACATATCCGGGTGAAACAGGTAAAAGCAAATTTCACGCGAGTGATCTGCGAATTTCAGAATTAATTTCCAGCGTGAGAGGTTCGGAACTCGTTTCGTCCCACGAGAATCCTAGCAAGCTAAAAATAAAATCGTCCCGCGACTCCTCCGGAGCGTCCGCCATTTTGTATTTCGCGCAGAGCCCGGAGTCATCGTCGCGGCGCAGAGAAGTCCCGCGGAGGATCGTTTCCGAGGGAATTTCATTCGCGAGGAAAATAACGGAAACGGACCGTTCGGCTGCGCCGGCCTGTGGAGCGAGCCCGAGGCGAGAAAATCGTGTCCCCGCGATCGATCGAGACCGTTTCCGGAACCGGGCGAAGAACGTACCTTCGCGGCGGCGCCCGTATAAACCGGCGATCGTTCTTTTCCTGTTGTTCACGGGTGATGTAATCCGGCCGTGTTCGAACCGCGCTCTCTAATCGACTTATCGTCTTAGCGTAATCGATCCGTGCGATCCGGATCCTCCCGCGTCCGCGTCCCGGCGCGGCGATCGGGTCAGTTCGGTAACGCGGACGAGAAAGAGCCGCCGGTCCCGCTAACGTAATCGTTTAATCGGCGAACGAGGAAGCTGACGAAACTCGTAGAAACGACCGACTCGCGTCTGTGCACCGAGAAACGTGGAATACAACGTTGCCCGGTCGGCAGTCGCGTTTTTCACCGATCGGTTTCGTTTCGTTGCGCACTGTGTCACAGCAGAGGTGCCACACGGTAAATCTGAGTTGATCGATTGATGAAATTTCGATGAATCGGGACGCGAGAATCTTTTCACGTAACACTTTAGCAAAGATTAATGGGAGCACTCGTTAATTACTTCGCATCGGAATCTTTGTATTAGACTATCATCGACTTACGTTATTAACCCTTTGCACTCTGTAGGCTCCAATATACCATTTATACTATTAAATATTTTAATGAATAAATTTAGAACTGTCCTAAGATTATTGGATCTTCTATACATCGAAATTTTGTATTAACCTCTTAGGCACGACGCACTATAGTGGTTCCGTCGCTACCAATATGCCATATATTACACCCAATTGTATTACTAATTATTATTCTAAACTGTTGGAAAAATGATAATTTAATCAACAAAAACTTCATTCCAATGTACTCGCGTAGAGAACCGACATCGCGCTCAACGTGTTAACGTCGAGTGGATAATCGAAGCGCGATCATCGCGAGAAAGAATCGGAAATTCGACCACCTCGTGTTTCGCGGGTTCGCAAGAAAGTTCCACCGAATGTTAAAAGTTAAGGCAATCGCATTGGCAGCCACTTCCGCGTTTCCATTAACGTCGCGCTGCATCCTCCTCAAAGAACGTTAAGTACCGAGGCAACCGTGAATCAATCCTCCGCGAGGAGCGCTTCCTCGAAGTGAAGCCGGCGTTTCACGCGCTCGCGTTCGGACCGTTATTACAGGTATCGGGCTCGGCTGCGGCGGCGTTCGATCGAGGTTCGCCCGACAACATTTTACAGCGTCGAATTTTCTTATCCGGTGTGTTTCGAGCGTCGGCGAAGAGGTCCTAAAGCATTGGACAAGCTCGTTTCCCGTGGAACGAGAGGATAAAGCACCGGGTCCGTTCGTTATCGCGGCGGGCACGGTCCGAGGAAATCGCTGGCGCAGCCGGGGAAAGCTCGGAGCTTTGGATTTTCCGCTAGCTCCCTCTCTCTCTTCTTCTCTCTCCCTCTCACTCCGTCCCTCTGTCGTTCTCTTTCTCTTTCCTTCGTATTCCGGCGGCTTCTAGAGCCGAGCCAGCCGGCTGTTTCCTCGCGCTCGTACGCGGCCGGTATGCATGTGCCCGCCGCTCTGGCACAGAATCGCACCAGCCAGTTTCCAGGCGACCCGGAGAGAGATGCAGAGGCTCTGGCTCTCTGGCTGGCTGCGTTTCTAGCATCTATCGATCCTATCGGCGAAGCTTAGGCGACGTCGACGGCCACGCCGAATACATTTTCACGCTCGCCGCCGACGAAAACGTCTGTACCCGGTGGAAAATTTAAAGGCACTGCAGTCGAACGCTAACCCCCGGCACCGCAGAGGCTCTCGGGGTGCCGGGGACCACCATGGGGAGATCGATTTCTCGCTTACAACCACGCGGTTTTCGAACGCTGCTCGGAACGAGAGCGACGCTGATCAACCGAGACACCGTCGGCTGAGTATATTCCTCGTCCCTTTCGAATTGCTCATCGGAGTAGTTGCTTTGGACTTGGAATTTTTGCTTAAAGGTGTGTACACATCGGAGAGCGACTAAAGAGGTTCGAGTGTTTCGTCGCGGAGCGGCTTTTATTTTTGATTATATTTGATTAGGTGCAGAATATGCGAAGTGAGAAAAGGACAATATTAAATGATTGCATTGAATTGCGTTGTTATTATCACAGGTTTGTTTCGCTGAGTCTCACCGCATTAGGTAGCGTTATTAACGATAGAGGAATGTTTGATCAATCTGGTTCTTATAAATGAAGGTCACTGAAATATTCGATCTAGATACTACGAGGACTGTTAATGTAATTTTCAGCGATCACTGGTGAAGAGACGTTTTGAGAAAATTAATTTTCAGTGAATAAGATTCGTGAATTATTTGTTCCACTTATTGTTAATGAATCGTTTTGAAGGGGAGGTATTTAAACGATAATCGAAACGTTGGACGTCGAAGCTCTGGAGCTCGCGTCGCGTTGCACCGTATCGAATCGTGAGATGTATCAGGCTTTCGAGACGATACCAGCAACCCTCTCGAAGATACAACTCGATTCGGAATCGAACACACAGGGTACGCGTGTAAGAAACATCCGCGGCATCCGTCGGTATGCGGCAAGAATCCTGACCCGATGGGATACAATCGTGATCTAGAATGCGGAAGCGGTGAATTACATGCTGGCAACCAATTAATTAACGGGTACGTACGTCAATCGAAATTCTCCGCTTAATCGATGCCGGCTGGAAGCTCTAATCCTCGCCTGCACCTACGTGCACTCGGATCATCCCCTCCACCAGCCTCTGAATGCAACGAAGAAACTTTTCTAGGCGATCTGGAGACGCAACGGGTCTCTTGTTAACCGGTCAATAGGGAAATAAACGAATTCAGAATCTACCCTTCGCGTTCATTCGACGCAGGCTTGAATGAATCGAGAGAATTGATCGCAGTTAGTTGAAAATTGATCAAGTTAGTTGAAAAAAATGTCATACTATTTCTAGTGACAAATTTTTCGAGTGCAAAGGGTTAAACATTCAATATCTAGTTTAGCAGAATCTGCAGGTCTTGTATACTCTAACTTTCACCCGCAAGGGGTTACACAATCTCGATGCAAATCAAGAGAGCCAAGAACACCGGAGCACAGAGGGTCAATAAAGAAACGCAGACCTAAATATAAACTCTCGAAACTCACGAAACGCCCCAATAACCTCGCAGCAACTGTCATCCGTAACGAAACTCCACGGAAAAATCGAATGCGAGCCTTCCCATCGATAACACCCGAAACAGCCGGGCACGAGCAGCAGCCGCGGACGTCGGCAACGCTAAAACCCGTCCGCGTATTTCAGCGGAACTTTCATATGCACAAACTTCGGGGAAAAGGAAAAAGAGGAGCCCTTCCGGCAACGGTATCCTCGGTACCTGGCGAGGTATTCGGCGCGCGCCCGAAAATCTGTCCACATATATCAGCCCGACTTTCATATGCGCTAACCCGGACGAGCGGGTCAAGTGAGCAGCAATTTCGTCGTCGGCGGAGAGGATCCAGGCTCCGGGGGTTCGTCGAACGAAGGAAAAATCGGTGTCGGTGCGGTCGGTCGAGAGACAGAGAACGGCGGGGGAGGGGGGAGGGAGAAAAAGAAAGGGACAAATGAAAAAAGGAAAAACGAGAACGCCCGGCGGTCTTTGCCGCGTCGGCGTTGTATTATTTCGTGCGAGCGGGAAAATTACCATGACAAAGCCGAAATTGGCCAGGCTCGGGGCAGCCCTAAGCAACGTTCCCGGCTCCGTGTGTAGTGGCGCGTTGTTGCGCGGCGACCGTCCGCCTAATTGCAGGTGACGGCCACTGGAAATCCGCCCTTCGGTTCGGGGCGTGCGCTTCCACGGAGCCGAGCTCGGTTCGCCACGGTTCGGATCGGATCGGACCGAGCGCAGCCGAGTTGGCGGCCTCCGGAACGAGAATTGCCACGTTGTCGCTGGGAATACGATCCGACTATTAGCGCGGCCGTCTCGCAAACAGGCTTCGCTCGCGCGTTTAACTGCGCCGCGCGTTGTTTCGCTATTTTGCTTCCGTTACGGTCACCTTTTTGTGTTCGTAGATTTCGACTTGTTCCGTTTAGATTTTGGTAGCGTTTGTAGATTTCGATTTATTCCGTTTAGATTTTGGTAGCGTTCGTAAAGATGAATTGTTTGTTGAATTGTTTAGGTACCAGGAGGAAAAGAAGCTACCGTCGAGTGCCGGGAAGCTGGCACTCTCGTCTGATTGGTTAGATTTGCCTCTGGTGGTACGATTCGCTGAGGCGCTCGCGCACAGCAATCGGGTCGCGCAACAAATAGCGTGGAGTGATGTCCTATGACGTCACGAGTGCCAGCTGCCCAGCACTTGACGGTAGGTAACTGATGATCTTTACAACTGGAGAGAATAGAGGATCGTTGAAACCGACCGAAACCGTAATGAACGAGGATACGAGCTTTTAGGCGACACGCGATCCACGATGAACGAGTTTGCACTGCGAGCTTCACGCCGCTTTTCCGATTCCACTGCCAGGTGTTTGGAATTTCGCGATGTTTGCCGGGGTAGTAATGGGCGGATTTATGGAGCGCGGGTCGCGGCCCGGCCGATCGAGAATGGCTCGCATCATTTCGCTTTGTATTATACCATTTTTCACTGGCTGCCTCGAGAATACCCGGTAATATCGCGCCGAATACGGCTGAATCCAACGTCGACGGAGATCGACTAACTAAAACGCTTGGGTAGTCAACAGAGTAGATGATCAAACATTATCAATACAATATAAATACACTAACCTACAATCTTAAGAACTTACTAACAATAATCTCCAATTTTCTCTAATTCCTCTACAAAATTCTCTTCTCCAATGAACCGACAAACAATTCTATCCTCCGCCAATAAACACCAACGATCTCCATGCAAACTGAGACCATCAAGAACAAATCAGAAACCTATTTTCCCAAAAACACACTCAATATTCCGCTTTCCACATTAAAGACATTTCACGCAATGTTCCGCTTCCCAAGCTCCCATAAACGGAAATCCCTGTTAAACGAAAGCTTCGAAGACAGTTGCAATACCATGTACCGTCGCAGCGAACCTGGCACTCTCGTCCGACTGGTCAGATTCGAGGGCGCACGCCTGATTGGCTAAGGCGCTCACGCCCACCAATCGGTTCGCGCGGCGAGGAGTGGGGAGAGTGGTTTCCCGAATCGCGACTGGATCGTCGGAGCGACAGTATCCGCCTCCGTGACGTCACGAGCGCCAGGATCCCAGCAACCGGTACCCATCGCGCTCAGGCGATGCGTCGTCCGTGACGCTGGGATCGCGGAACGCCTTGCTCGTTGTCGCCTTGGGCGAAGATCAATCGGATCCGTATTAGCCTATCTCCCGCGGATCGGCTGATAAATCTTCCGGCGCGGATTCCGCGCGCATTAACGATCCGGCCGCGCGGTTACGTGCATATCCTCCCTCGGCGCGCGAGTGTCTCCGCCAGGACGCGGGTTACGCCGCTTTCCTCGTTCCGCCCTCGCCGGAATAATTTCCACTCTGTACCGGCTCGGCTCGGCTCGGCGGCGGCGGCGGCGGCGGCCTCGCGAAGGTAGGTTGCTCGGAAGGTGGATGTATATTGCCACCCGTATGTACGCGCTTACATACGAGGCCATGTACGCGCGGTAGGTACTCCGAACGAGGGCTTCCACTATTCTCAAGTTGGCGGCGCGCCTCGAACCACGATTGGGTACAGCGAGCGACACTGATTCTCGCTCGCCGGAGCGGTGCCTGGAGCCGCGTGCACACGCGAGAACTCGACTACGGAGTCTCGCTGATCGTTCTGAGGGGATAACTGCGATTTTATCGCGCAGACGGCTCGCCCTTTTGCGCGTCGATACTCGCGGGCCTGAGAGATGGTCCAGGCCCATCGAGAAATTTATGACTAATGGGACCACCGTGACCTGGGTCACGTACGAAGTCCACTGATGAGTTTTCCTTTTTGGAAAAGCGGTTGAGGAGCAGTTAGTCGCCGGTCCTCGTTAGAGCCGCGTCGCGTAATGAATATATTTAACCTGACTACGGACTTAGTTTTTATTTTAGCCCTACGATCGTGTAATGACGCTGAGATCTGGGACTCGTGTGATGTATGAATGGTTTTTTTTAAGATTTAGGGTTTATTCGTGTTGTGTGGGGGTTTAGTCTGATGGCGACAAGGTTTAGGCGTTTGAGAGTTGCAGTTGTAGAGATACTCATTGTTTGAAATTTTTAGATGGATCCGTTGTAACGAGAGAATGGATCAAGATGTTCGCAATGAGTATTTGACGTGGTTAATCTTCGGGTATTGAGAGGAATAGTAACGTGTTTAACACTAGAAATCAAAATGCCTGGTTTCGATTTGTGTTTAGCAATTATTGATATCTTCGAAGCATTGAATATTCGAAATGATTTTGAAAATAGTTTCATTTCAGTGCTATAATGAATATCTGAAGAAACTGAAAATAATCTATTCTTACAATTTTTATAGGAATTGCGTATTAATCGTATTAAATGCTCGGTAGCTCTAGTGTTAATCATCGGAAGTGTTCCACGAGTATTTTCTAGAATCTTGCAAGGTTATTAAGATACATTAAAACTGAGATCCAGTGAACCGAGTGTGAGAATTTCTGTATAAAGCTGCCTCCGTTAAGTTACAAGTAGGATTATTCGATGCGAAATCGACTTAACAGAACTATTTATAACCGAACAGCCTTTGAGCCGAAGAAACTCACGATAAACGTGAACGTCTAACGGTAGCGGAACGAGGAGACCGTTCTGTTCTAGAAAACTCGGTGGCATTCTCGCCGGGAATCTCTTCCGGCCGGTGTACGCGTCCAGATACGATCTGAATGCGGTATACGTGTCTCCGCGCGCGGCCGTCGAGTGTGCTGCAGACGTCTCCTCTCTCGCGTTGCCCCACATCGAAAATTCCGAATCCCCCGGGAAAGTCGATCGTCGTCCGGCTGTTCCGCGATCGGCCCACGCGCGCCGCGCCGGTTATGTCATACGATAAAACGATTACGCGCCGCCGCGGCGAGATTTAATCGACCTTCGCGCGGGCAACTGTTGCGACAGCTCCTCTCCGGCTCCTCGCGCTATTTCTGCCTGTCGCCGGTTTTCCGTGGAAATCGGCCACGAGTAGCGCGACGTTGCGCTCTCCGATCGATCTATCGCCGCCGATTCCCCGGCACGATAGCACACAGACACGAGCGTTATTTAGTTTTTCGCCGGTATTATTCGATTCGGCACGCGGCGCACGCTTTAACGCGAACCAGGACGCTCGACGTCTCATTAAAATGGAAATGCCGCCTGGGGAAGCGAGTCGAAGAGATTTATGGGGACGTCTTGCAGATCAATACGCGCGAAAACAGGGAATTATAATAAGGGAGATCCGAACGATGAGGTGGCAATTCGAAAATTAGATACAGAAGCTTTCGTTGCTGACGAAGAGAGATTTTTAACCCTTTGCGGACAAACATCGACATTTCGACGAGACGTTCATATTCCGAAGACTAAGTCGCAGACAAATGATTTAATTACTCGAACAGCAAGAGATTAGTAGTTTCCCTTTTTTCTGTTGATTAAGCAACTGACACATAATTTATCTTTATCTCTTGAAGGTTTTGTACATTTCGAATTTTCGTCCGCAGAGTTAACACGATGAAGAGTAGACTTTTGGCGAGGATTCTTTTCGGATCGAATTGTTTCGTTGTTACCGATGCTGATGATCGTTGGTTTATTCGATTCCGCGGAGAGGATTTACCGGAGAGAAGGCAACGAATGTGTAACAACGTCTAGAGGTTCGATACTCCGCGAGGTTCTAGCTCTACGCGAGGTTTCGCCTCGGCGTAATTTGCTCTCGACTTTCACGGAGATCGGCGAAGAAAGTGCACCGAAGAAATGGGAGCGCAAAAGGCGTCGCCCGGGAGGATCTAAGTGGCAAGTTTCTCGAATAATCGAGAACCTTTCGAGGCTGCTCTCTCGCCGTGTTGATTCGCCGCGGCGATGAAACCGTAGTTAAACATTAAACCGGGGAGCGCCCGTTCCGCGGTACCCTTAAAAACAGGAGCGATACAGATGGAATGTCGCGATCGTTGGGATCAATACTTTCGGCGAGTATCGATTACGATATCGTGTCAATTTTGAACTTAACGATCCATCATCCATATGTCGATCTCTTAAAATCGAAATTGAGTATTACTTTTCTAACAATCGGTAACTTTCGAAATAGAATGAGTACTAACATAATATTAATTATGAGTATATTTACAGTAAAACTATAAAATTTGATACTTGATATTAAACTTCGTACAACGCATCAATTCGAAAAATATTCAAACAAAATAGTCCCTCGATGTAAGTGTGATTTCTCGTAGTTTCACAAAATATCCTCTCTATCTCATTAGAAGACGTTAAAATATTTCTAATGAAGAACTTCCGAGTGCAAAGGATTAAATACTCTTCATATTATAATTATTACAAATTTCATCGTGCAGTGAAAGGAATCAGATCAAGGAATTTCTTAATCGCGCTTCCGCCTAACAAATTTAGAAAACAATACCCAATTACAACGATAACAAAGACAAACGTACATCCCCTAAAACCTAAAGGAATCATCCACCATTTATATCCTCCGCAAACCTCATCGAATCCCACAACCTCATCCTCGGCAACGATCATCGAATCCCATTCTCCAGATTCCAAAACATTCGCGAAACGGCGAGCGAAAAAAGGGGGAACCCCCGATCGGAACCGAACGCGATGGCGGCGGCGGCGGCGGTGGAAAATCGAGGGGCGAAGCGGAGGCCGGCCAGAAACAAATCGCGGTAATGAAAATTGAACGGCAGATTACACCGAAACCGGCCGCCCGCTCGTGCTGGACAAACAGCGCGGCTCCGCAACAATTCAGCGGTGAAATTGGCCACGGTTTTCCGTCTTGCCCACCTCTGTCTGTTTTCCTTTTTCCCCGCCCCTCGGGCCGGTATTTTTTGTCTTTTTCGTAGACGTGCACCACCTCCATTCTTCCGCACGTTCCGAGCGTCGCAGTCGAAACTGTCCTTTTTTCTTGCCTCGCTCCGCTCTGCGTTCCGTTGCGCACCCCTTTCCTGGTCGATGCTCTTTTTCCCTCGCAGCCCGCGAGCGAGCGCGGCGGGCCGGAGAGGGGCAGAGGGGCAGGGGGAAGACCGCGCGCAAGCTCTTGGATTTGCGTGCCGCCTCTGCCCACGCTCGGATGATGCTCGTCGCTCAGGAACAGCGACTGGAAATGTTCACGTCAGAAAAAACCGCTTCCTTCTTCTCCCCCCGGGGGTAAAAGCGTAACCTCCCGCTCGAAAATTCGTGCGGGAAACGATGTTACCGGGTTCCTGCCGCCGCGCGGATCGACCGCCGTGAAAGCACGGCCGGCATCAATCTTTCCAGCGATTTTTGCGCTTCGCTCTGCATTGTCCCGGCCGCGCGGGAAGCGCTAAAAGCGCCCTGAAATTCGGCGGCTCTAATGGCCCCTCGATACCGAGCCATCGACCCGGCCCGGCGCGCTTAATAATTACTCCCCGTTAACGGTGACACCTGTCTTCCGCGCCCGCCGCCCGCCCGCGACCTACATTCCCGCGGTGTAACGTTTTATAATATTTTACCGGGAACGTCGAGCTGTCCCGCGACGTTCCGAATAGAAACGGATGAACAACGAGATTATCTCCTTACCCGAGCGAAGGAGAATGCTGCTCTATTTCTCCGGGATGGAGGTTTTACGTTTTGTTTAAGAATTCCGGCTGTCACGGTGCCGTTTACGCGAGGTTACGTAACAATAGCTGGATACGTAGAATCTTGGTTTGGAACGTAGTATTATTAGAGTTTAGAGAAATAGTCCACAAAGCATCGTTATATTGAGACGTACTTAACAGTTTGCCAACCGAATGAGATCTTTTCAGTTAGCAATGTGTTGCCTTTTATTCTGTTTATCTTTTCTTTGCTTGAAGTCTTGAAGTGTGATTATTTACAAAACAGTTTCTAACCGAATTCACTGAACGAGTTGATGATCGAGTTCAATTAAAGATAACGGAGGAGGTTGTGGTTATAGTTCTTTTCAGGCGGTTTAAGTGTTAACCCTTTGCACTCGAAAGTTTCTCGATTATCTCGAAATTAACAGAGGTGTTTTATTTAAATATTTAACGTAGCAATGCAAAGTTTAATTTGAAACATTAAATATTCAACTTCACAGTTTTGTTATATCGAATCACGCGGTGACTGAGAGTCACCTCTCGTATTAACCTCTTAAAGTATTAACCCTTTGCACTCGGAAGTTTTCCACTAGAAATATTTCGAGATTTCCTAATGAGATAAAGACATTTTATGAAACTCGAAGAGAAATCACACGTACATCGAGGAACGAAGCTATTTCATTTCAATATCTCTCAAATCGATGCCTTATACAGGGTACAATATTAAATAACAAATTTCATAGTTACTTTATGAAATCAGTAAAACTGATTTTCTGATGTTTCAGTCAAACATAACTTTAAAATGTACACGCACTTTTTTAAAGACAAAGCAGGGTCTTAAATCTTTTACAGAGCTGACAGCTCATATTAAAATTGATTCGAAGTTGCTGAAAGCTCCTACTAAAAATTGCTCGAAGTGCAAAGGGTTAACATTAAATATCACATTCTACAGCTTTACTGTGTCGAATCAAGTGGTGACTGACAATCACCTGTCGAGTGGAAAGCGTTAATACTATAACAAGCAACAAAGAACGTTCGCGCACCGACTATTTCTGGCTATTCGAGCCGGATTGTCCGCGCTCGAGCACGTAACGAGCAGTTTCCCGTTTCGTTTTCGGCGCCGCGCCGACCCAGCTACACCCGCGATCGCACGGCTGATATTTAGTGTGGGACGAGGATCAATTAAACACCCACCGCACCGACGCTACCCTTTCGCCGCGGAATGGGATCCAGCCCGCTGGAAAGAGAGACCGTTGAAATGTCAGGCTATTTTTAATGACCCCGAGTGGGAGACCGGCCGAGCTGCGCCCGTGGGTAGCGTCTTCTCTCAAGGATCCGCGATCAAAAGCGGAAGACTCGATCCGACCGGCGAATAAATTCCGCCGCGACCCGGCCGCTCGCTCGCCGGGAACAATTCCTAACCTCTTTGAGCGCGGCGCAGCTCCTTTTTTCGCCGAGGTAAAGCGGGAATGAAGCTGAATTCCGGGGATATTTATTGTAATAGCCGCATACGAAGCCGTAACCGCGGAACGTTCTGGAACTGGTTACTCGCAGGCAGGGTCGCGACGCTCGGAGCGGTTGAACTTGTTGACCGAAGCCCTTGAAGATCTTGACCGACAATGAGCGACTTGAACTGTATTATTTCTTCGGCCGCTTCGCCTTTCTCCCCTGAAAATATTATTCGCGTCCGTTTCGTGGCTCGAGCGCCGCGTAACTTTGTTCGATAATTACGCCGAGGATTGTTCAACCGTGGATGTAAGTAGAGATTTCGATAAACGACACGGTCGTTCGTTTCGTTGTAACGAACGAAAGAAAGTAACGGGAACTAGTGCCGTTTCAACGGTGGAAACTACAATACTGGAGCCTACGAAGTTCAAAGGGTTAATATTTTAGCTTCTGAAATTATTATAGGATACTCAGAAGCTGTACGAAAGGTTTCTCGAGCTAGAAAAAACGAGTATCCTCTTTTCCAAGACTCGATGATTTGAAAGACGACAGATGCTATTATAAGAAATTGTCGAAGGAATTGACTCATCGATACACAAGGTATATTACAAATCGCTTGAAGTCTCGATAGTTGCGTTCCCAGTTTCCATAAGGAAGTTAGAACGGATCAACTCGATCGGTAATTCTACCGTTAATTGAATCGTACGTTTCGCGAAAAGGTGATCAATCATGGAATAACGAGTAGGATTTTCCTTCCCGTTAATCGTCTGGGGATTCGTGCGATTGGCTCGTTACCAGCATCCCGGAAACCCCGGCGTTCCGCGGCAGATCCTAGAAGGGCGTCGCCGAAACAAGGGTTAAAAGGAGGTAGAGGTCACGGGTCAAGGGAAGCGTACGATACGTTCCGTCCGTCCACCTGCCGGACCGCGTCTTAATTGCGCCGTCGGGAAGTTCTCGTTAGCGTCCGGCGGCGGCTGCGCGCGGATATTTTAACGAGCGGCGGTCCGCGCGATAACGATTCCACGGAAACGACGCTCGGACTGACATCGATGACACGGGACCCGCCGTTTAACCCTTCGCGGTCGAACGGCGACGCGGTAGAAACTTTCCATTTCGAAAATCGAATAATCCAAATAAATAATATTAACCTCTTGGCGTACTATTTACTTTCACCGCTAAGCTCGTGTACTATTTTACTATCGACGATTTGGAAGAAATGTAACAAAATTGTCCATTCTACTTCAAGTGGAAATTTTATTTGGAGATAGTACAATGGTAATAGCAAAATGGTTGTTTGAGCAGTAGGTAATGAATGACATCGATTGTTGTTAAATTCTAGAAATTATCATTACCTGGTATCAGTAGTTGACCATTTTTCAGAAGGCGAAAAATAACGATTTCGAAAGTATAAATTAACAGGATTATTCAGATAGACTCGACAACAAATTTTCAATTGCTCCGTTATTCCTATCACGGAAATCTATGCCCTATAAACATTCTCCACGGTGCAATTATGTTATATTAGACTATAATATGCACAACTATCGACAAACAAAATTAAGCTATAGTGTACCGTCCAAAAAGATACACGAAAGCCACTATACTAACGTACATATATTAACTACGAAATTAAAAGCACCTAATCTACTAATCTACTAATCCACTAATATACAAATCTACTAATCTACTAATCTACCAATCTACCAATCTACCAATCTACCAATTTACCAATCTACTAATCTACTAATCTACTAATCTACTAATTGGAAGAAGATCCAACTGGATCGAGCATCGAGAACGATCGACGCGGCTCGCTCCCGGAATAATCGGCGACCGGTAAGCCACGCAGGAATCGTCGCTGACGCTCGTTCTTATAATGATTCCTCTGTATTAATATCGTCACCGGCGTCGTCGGCTCGTTGCACCTGCATTATCAGATTACACGTGCAGCTGCCCCCGAGATCGCGGTACACTTTACGAGCAGTTTACGCGCAACGCACCGTGGCGCCGCCGCCCGCCCGCCACTATATTACGTCTAAGACGGGACGGGGTTTCGATTCGTATCGCCGGGGCGTTGGGACGCGAGTGATTTGTGTCGCCGGGGCTCGGCCGACCCGTGAACTTGCCCCACGAACTTCGACGGGCTAACGAATTCAACGGAGAGGCACACGATCGGCCCCGCGACCACCGGTGATACATAAATTTAAGAGATATTCCCCGGGAACCGCTCGACGACGCTTGTTATCCGTGATTAATCCTCGCCCGATGAACTCCGGGTGCTTTTCGATGCTTCGCACTTTGTCCGGTGAAAACGAAACTGCGAAAGTGAATCTCGAAAGAACTCCGAAGCGTGCAGGATTGTTAGAGAATTATTGTATCGTAAACATCGCTGGTACGAATGAGAACAGATTTATGGAAAGAGTTCCTCAGAGTAACGCAGAGGTAGATTTTTTGCTAGTTCCTGATTTTTGTAATTTTCAGGGAATGGAGATAAGGCTTGATACACTTTCCTGGTAAATTAGAAACGGAGAGTTTTGAAAATTAAGGTATTGAAAACAGAGCACGTAGTTTGTTTTCCTATTATTTAACAGTAGAACTACCGAGCATTTAATACGATTAATATGCAATTCCTATAAAAACTGTAACAATAGATTATTTTCAGTTTCTTCAGACGTTCATTATAGTACTGAAAAGAAACTATTTATTTTCAAAATCATTTCGAATATTCAATGCTTCGAAGATATCGATAATTGCTAAACAAAAAAATCGAAACCAAACCAAAGGATAGATGCTTCGAGGAGTTACTAGAGAAACTGATTTAGCAATAGGTAAATAAAATCGTGAGTCGATTGAAATCTTGATGGACACACTCTTAAAATTGTTATAGACAAATTTGGAAAAGATTTGACTGGGTAGTTCTGGTGTTGTTTGAACTGGTAGCTCTTGAAAGGAGATTATTGTTCATTTTCATTACGGATTGTACTCAGGTTATTAAGCAATTGTATAATTTAGCTTCATCTGCTGAAGGTTTGTCTATTTCAAAGCATCATCGTCCGCAAGGGTTACGAAACATGGTTTCCTCAATGGTTCTTTTCCTCATTTACCCGCATCGGCTTCTGTGACTCATAATTGAATACACTGCAGCTAATTGAACATACCGATGTTTGGCAATCCAACATCCAGCCATCTCCAGAATCACTCTACAGTATCGAATGAACAGAAACAATCATCGAAAATCAACGAGAAAGCAGTCCGAGCGCTGATGGACTGAAGAAACTTGATCTAGCAGGTAGATCATTGATGTTAGACAGCAAAATATCAGTCGTGCAGTCGATCGTTTGAAGATTGCTACACGTTGGAAGAAAGATGATTGATTTTGATCATCTAGGCAGCAACTAGAGAGTGTTCCAGAGGCATGGGAAGCTTCCTGGCTCACGAAGGAGCATCGCAACCGTGAAATTCGCGGCTGGCCAACGGAAAACGCACGGGCGACACCATAAAATATCTAACGAACGGTGGATCATAGTGCTCGTAGCTCAGCGACGAGACCAGCGCGCGAACCGCATTATGAAAATGCATCCTTCAAGCCTGATATTTCATGAATGATACCGTGGCCGCTCGCGCGACGCTGAAACTTACGATCCACCATAAACCGGGAACCCGAGGCGTTACCTGTTCTCCCGAGCACTATCGCGGATACGTTCCCCGGGACACGCTGAAATTCCCCGGAATGGAAATTGCGATTTAAGATCGGCAAAATAAGATTCCGCGAGAGCTCGCTTTTATGCGGAATCGATCGCGACTGTACTGTTCGGTTACTCGAACGCCGCGAGATTCGAGCTATCGAGCGTTTAACAGTAAAACTACTGGATACCTAGAAATGGCCGACTCCTGGTTCCTTCTGTTTGCAATTGTTAGAAACACTGCAGATGTTTCTTTGGGAAATTATTCAAATTCATTTAACACTCGAATATCAGTTGCACCATAAAAATCTTCTCTTCTGTAAGTTCCTCGCTCCCTTACTCCAAAAAAACGTTCATTATCATCGATGTAACGGAGATTTGAAAGGTTCAGTTAAAACTCGTTCAAAAGGAATCCTTCTATATCCTTGCAAAGCAGATTACATCGAAGCTCGCTAAGTCCCCGTCGACGGGTCGGTTCGAAGAAGATGCTGTCTGGAAACCAGCCCCGAAATCTTCGAGCGTTGAGGCAGCCTCGATTTTTGCTCGGCCGCGATCCAGGTCACGAATCTCGCGTTACGTCCGGAGGCAAGTCCTATCATCGACATCGCGCTCCTGTCGATACGAGGCGAGGCGAGACGAGGCGGGATTCGGAAATACTGTTTCGCACTTTCCTGCGAGAAGAAAGTTATTTCCGTTCCCTTCCCCGACGTTCATCCGCGGGACGCGTCGCTGGGGATATTCCATTAAACCTGCGCGCGCGACGATGATTAAGGGCAACTTCCGCGCGCGCGCGTGTAAGGGATGAGCGTCGATTCCAGTTAACGCGTCGAATGTCGCGCGATTTCGTGCTGCGAAATCTAGAGAATGAAAACGATGAAGAGCTGTTTTATGGAGTTTTAGTTCTCTTGTATTGAAATCATTTATATTCTTAAAGAATTCAATATCTGAAGTGATTCTTAGCATACAGCTTCACTGAGATAGAAACTATAATTATTGGAATTATACATCGACCTCAATGCACGGTAGTTCTAGTATTAACACACTGCATTTTTAAACATCAATCAAGCCAAAATGTCTAACTCACGAAAAAGAACAAGGAATTCGATTTTGTAATTTCACTGTGGATTTGTGTTACGTATATCTAAAATACTACATGAACGTAGGATTAGCAATTAAACGATAGATTAAAAATCCCGCATTATCGCGGGGCCGGCACGCAACGTGTTAAGGTAACAATATCGCGATCGCCATAGATACGCGAAACCGGTAGGCGAGGCGCGTTGAAACGGAATCACGCGAGACGCGATTTTTCGCGGCGCGGCGCGTAAAAGTCTGAAAAACGAAATTGAAACGATACACGGAATCGTATTAAATTTGTTATAAAATATTCATTGCTATTTAGAGCGCGCGTGCATTACACGTACCGCGGGAGGAGATCGATCCGAAATTATGAAAATGTACGCACGGCGGCGGCGGCGGCGGCGGCGGGTCGGCTTCGTAAATTAATTTGCGTTTAACACGACGTTACGGTGCAGTAAAACACGCCTACAGCGGCACGGGGGAATCGTTAAAATCGTTATGCATAATATCGCCGAAAATTCCGCGTAATCCAGCCGGCGACCCGTTAAATCACCGCGCGCCGGAAGTATCGGCCGTTCGGCGAGCGGCTTTTTTCGGCCACTCGGCACCGCCGCCTTCTTTCCGTTCCTTTCCTCCGTTTCCCTTTTCGAGAACCGCCAGCGAGCGTTGCCTCAGCGGCCAGGATGTTGCGACAAAATCGCCGGAGACCGAGGCTTCTTTCTCAAGAGCCTTTCCACCGTGTCGTCGATTGCGAACGGGGTCAATGTTTACGGCGAAGACCGCGAAGGCGCGGTTACGGCGCTGACCCGCGCGGAAAAATACGCCGCTCGGAACGGAATCGCGAAAGACGGGTCCGCGCCGTTTCTGGTTCCAGGAGATTTATTCTCGATCCCACCGAAAACCGCAGATGTTGCTCGGTTTCTTTGGAACTGATTTTTAGTTTCACTCGGAGCTCTTGGACTTTGTATTCTTGATTGTTTGACAAATAGAAGTGACGTGTTCGTCATTCGGCAACTGTGATAGTATTAAACAGGTCAACGTTTCGATTTTATTTCAGTTTCAATGAGAATCACAGATAATTTGTAGTTAATGAACGAATCGAATTTCTTTGGCTGAGAGATGAGAAGATTAAGGTAACTAGAGGAAAGTTTGATTTACCGATTGCCACTTTGACAATAGCAAAAGAAATCTAATATGGAATCGAAATGTGTAGTAATGTAACTAATAGTGTAACTTGAGAACTTGCAGAATTAATGTCTAATTCTAACAGCGTATGCCTTATAAATATAATCCAAAGTCTTCTAATTCTCTAAGACTCCCTAAAATCCGAATTATAGATTCTCGTAGCAGTGAACCCATCGAGAAACCGATTTCAGCCGTACATAATTTCCATAAGAATTCATTCGTGTTAATTGGAAGCAGAAATTCTGCATTCTGCGGCGATCGATTCGACCGCGATCGCCTGTGACGCGCTGGAACCGTTTCGGAATGGCGGAGCGGAAGTCGGACAGGCTCCGGGTTATCTTCCGCGTCAAGTAGAAAGCTCGATGAATGTTCGGCCGGCGACAACGCGCGGACAGGACAGGGATCGCGACAAATCTGCGAGGGATCGGGCTCGATCGGTCCCCGGCGTTCGTCCGTTCGTCCGTTTGTTCGTCCGCTTCGACAGGCCTTTGAATTCACGAGACAGCTCGCGACGAAAATAAAATAATTGCGGCACGCTCGTCGCGGGATTCGACGCGCAACTGTGCCGCGCCCGCGTGCGGCGGCTCCGTCCGTCGTTTCCACCCGTTTTCCCGGCCCGTTCCCTTGTCAAAGAGAAGGGAGAAGCACGACAAATGCCCGCGACATCGGCCGCGGACGTGGAACCACGGGGAGCCATGAATAAAAGTTCGCGCGGGATGTTTCGACGTCGGCCGGCTCGGTTTTCGCTTCGACTCGGGGGAAAAGGATTAAGTATCGCGCGTTAAACCGCGACTGCATCGAGAAAATGCGGGATACGTTCGCAGTATTTGGTTAATCTTTGGAATTGTTATTGGTATTGTTTGGTTAGGTTGTAATTATGCGTCTATGAGTCGATCCGGTGCATTTCTGAATATTTTTATGATTATCGAAAGAGTAACAGATGTTTCGAGGAATTAAGAGAAATTGATTTGGTAATGGGTATATGGAATTGTGAGTCGATTGAAATCTTGATGGACACTTAGAATTGTTATAGACAAATTTGGAGATTATTGTTTATTTTCATTAGCGATTGTACTAAGATTATTAACACGTTGAACACAGAACGATTTCATAGAACAAAATGCAGAAAATGGAGAAACTATAATATTAAATCATTTGATTGAATCGCGTTATTATTATTGCACGCTGACCTAGCTCAATGTGATCGCATTCGATAGTATTGTTTATGATATAGAAATATTCTCAAATAATCGTCTTTCCATTGAACGAACTATTGTAATTCGATTTGATTGGGGGCCACCGGTGACCCCCATGGCATTCAACGTGTTAAATGTTTGGAAAGTTGTTCATTTGCGAACAAATGAACGGTTAAGTAGATTTGTTAACGGTAGGATTTTATTAAACACGGCTGAATCGTCGCGGAGATGGAATATCCCGAAAATCACACACGGTTACGCAGATACGTTCATCCCTATCCGGTTAATTACGCCGGAATGATCGATCCTTAAATACGAGGGGCCAATTGGCGAACGGCGCATACGCTATTAGGCGCGCAGCATGAAAATGGCAGTTTGTAAAATAGGTAAAGCATAAATATTCACCGTTCGCCGCGGCGGTGGGGGTGAAACAACGTTATTGGGCACACTCCCAATAGCCGAATATCGGGCTATAATTAAGCTCTATTCTTTGCGAGAATTAACTCCTGCCGCGGCACGTAGACACGCCGGAAATTCGAGTAGACGTTCCGGGTATTAGTGATTTCCGATAATCGAGCGTGTTCGATAAATAATCCCGTGAATTATACTTTTCAGCCTGATGTTTTCAATCTTGTCTACCGATCCGGATATGATGCTTAACTTAACCGTTGATTGTATATCAGCAATAACATAATTAAACCTTTCGGGAGCCAAAACAGAAATGTTACAATAATTTCGAACTACCCTCCGAGTAGCGTTGAAGGACCCGCGCACGCGCCGCAGAATGGCCCTCTATTTACGCGCGTCTTACGATCGCGCGATGAAAGATAAGTATTGTATCAACTACTAAACAAAGACTTCGAAATAGTACAAAGATTCAGTACAATAAAAAATTCCAGAATACTACAGACCTAAACCAGAAACTTGTCAGTTTCTAACTACAGAAACTGACCCCACTAAACGAACATCTACAACTAACCCCTCAAGAACGGACATTGTCATACAGACACCAAGAACATCTACAATACAAAATTTCAAACAAATTACTCAATTATCCAAGCAAAGAGCTCGGTACATGTACATAATTCCTTTCTTCCCAGCATTTAACCAGTTAACTGTGGAATGTAATGAAAGATCAAAGCGAAACAAAGAAGAATTACATGTCTATGTGAAAAAATCAAGAATTCATCGCTGAAAGAATTAGTATTATGTCAAGCTTTAATGACGTGTATACTCGTCAAACACAGTTAACCGGTTAATCGCCCAACGTACAATCTCCCCTGCCGAAGGCTCCCAACCGACCATCCCCCTCCGCGAAGGGTAAAATCTACAATCCAGTCCCCGAGAAACCGCCGAGACTCCATCAACAATAACCATTCGAGCAATCCCATGAAACCGCGAGGATCCCGAGAGCCGGCGAACAAGGCGATCCCGGAAATCCGAAAACTCTCTCGCGGAGAGAGACACGGCCGACGAAGAAAAGCGGCTCGCGTTGCCCGAAAATATCAATATGCACGGAGCGGCTCTCGGGCCGCGATACAGGAAGCTGACTCACACACGGTCCCAGCGGCGTATCGCTGGTCGGCGCGCCATCGGGCTCTCGCGAGCGCGTCTGACGGTATTGCACAAGCATTTACACGTTCACGGTTCCCCTACCCGCGCGCGGTTCGAGCAATCCGAGCGATACTCCCCTGCAACCCCTTCGGAATCCCCACCGCGCAGCGCCAACCCCCTCTAGCCGGCAGCGAGCATCAGCTATTGCACCCCTCTCGCGTTGGACTCCCTCCACGGCGTGCCCCCACCAGGGCACGCGTCTCCCTTCGTCGCTCCCCCTTTTCGACTGTCCCACCTGCGGTGAACAACACGGAGTCCTTGTCTATGAACTCGCGAGTTCGTCGACAGGGAAGGACCGGCTGGGTGGGGGAAGGGAAGGGCGAGACGAAGGGCGAAGAGGACGCGGCGGGGAGGAGGGACGAAAGGGGAACGAGGGACGTCGGGAGGGAGGGAGGTAACACGAAGCAGAGAGAGAGAGGAGTGTATGCAGAGTGTTCGCGTCGGAGAACCTACCGCTACCTTTCCGCATATCCTTTCTCCGCGCAGCGGGCGTACAGTCCGCGCCGATTTACCGGGGAGGAAGCCTGGCCGGCCTATCTCGCGGAGTACCTTACTCTCCGGCCACGGCCGGCTGTACTTATCGCGTTGTTACGCCGCTGCCGGCGACGAGGGAACGCCGAGGTGTACTGTCCTAAGCAAAAGCCTGCAGGCATTCCTCTCTCGCCGTGGCGTGGCTCGAGTTGGCTTGGCTTGGCTTGCCTCGGCTCCGCTCGGCTCGGCTTGGCTCGGCTTGGCTTGGCTTGGGTTGGCTTGGCTTTGGGTTCAATCGTTCCTTCGTACACCTCTCGCGCGCCGCTGGGAACACACGCCGAGGAAATTGCCCCGGCGAAATTCCCTCCCGAGTTCACGGGAGATCGTTACTCCGTTCGGCTATTATAATATGGGTTTTATTGAACCCGGCCTGATGATCATTGATTTTTATCGGCCGGTACGTGATTTCGTGCCACTCGCTTTCTTCCTCTTTCTTTCTGCGGTTCTGCTTTTCCTCTCTTTCCCCAGGGCGGCCTCTCTTTCCTCCTCGCTCGCGCTGTGTAACCGGGATTCGTTTGGTCTCTTTGTAGAGAGGAACGGCCGGGGCTCGAGTAATTCCGATTGGTCTATGATTAAACGATAATTGGAACACCGGTGGATCGGAGAATTCGATTTTTCCCTCCTGCCCGCCCTGTCTCACGCTCCCTCGCTCTCTCGCGCGCCCTCGCGCCCTCTGTCTCTCTCTTTCTGCTCTCCCACCCGCCGCCTTTCGTTTTAATTGGACGCGCCTGGGCGCCGAGAGTTTCGTTAGCGCGGAAGATTGTGTTCCGAGGATGAAGGGATAATCCTTCGGTAGCGTGAAATAGGTATGGGTTATGCAGATGTTATCGGAGTACGGAATGCCGGTCATTTCGATCGCGCGATTCCCACGACGGACCCCGCGGATTTCTTATATCGCGCGGGGTACATTCTTACGCGGTTTGTCACTTAACCGGGGCCATTCGGATGATCCGCTCGGTCTATCCTCTTGATCTCCCCGCTGCGTTCAACTTGGTACCTCGTTCTTCGAGCGTTTTCTTCGCTACGTGATTACGAGACAGTCGAGTAGGTTAACCTTTTAACCTATGGTATTGTGACTCTCGATGAAGGTTTTCAAGTGAATCCGACAAATCTAAATGGTACTTCTTTTGAATGAGGAAACGTACATGAGTTAACCCTTTGCACTCGAGAGGCGACTCTCAGTCACCACTTGATTTGACACAGTAAAAGTGTAGAATGATATTTAATGTTAAACTTTGTATAATGCCTCGATAAGTGAAACATTGGAAAACAGCTTTTTCCTCAATGTAGTGATTTCTAAAGAAATGTTAAATATTTCTAGTAAGAAACATCTAAGTGCAAAGGGTTAATATGTAATTCCTACAGAAATTGTAACAATAGATCAGTTTCAGCTTCTTCAGACATTCGTTATAGTATTCCAATGAATCTATTATCAAAAAGCTACTTTGTTCCAATACGTCACATATTGGCGCATTATACAAAACTGAATATTATACATAAGATCTTGTGATTTTGTTATATCAAATCAAGTGGCGAGTCTCTCTCAAGAGTCTCTCTCAAAGGGTCAGAATCGAGATCGCGACGAAGTAGCGCGGATCGCGAGAAATAAGAAGTCACTCCCGCTGGAAGTCGTTAAAACAAGCGAGTTCGCGTCGGAACATTCTGGTAAAGCGTTAACGAAACGAACAGCGTCGAATTTGATTAACTTCTCGCTTTATAGTTCCCTCGCCGACTAATATAGAAACTGCTGTACTGTTCCCAATAATTTTTTACGTAACACAGAACACCGCGTTCGTTGCCGATCGATCCGCGGCCGCTCGAAACGTTAAACGCCTATATCGCGGATGAATTAAAAACACCGTCAGCGTCGCCCCTAATTATTGGCCTGCGTTCCCCGTGAAAAAATGAACGATAATCCCGCACGCTACGGTCCACGGGGATCATAATCGTCGAGGGGATTAACAAAAACGCGAGCCGCGGCATAATAATTTATCCCGATCGACGCGTTCCCAGAGCCATTGATTCGTGCTTAAGGAAATCTCGGCGGATCACGAAATCCACATTCCTCCGGCGGAAAAATCGCCGGTCGGCGAAGTTACTGGCGGTAATACGCGTCCATCGATCGATGCTCTTTTTATCAATTAAGAGATTATCGACGCGAGAAGGCGGAGTGGTCGCGCGGCGCTCCGGAGTGGGCTGTCTTAAAGCCCCGTGCACGCGTGGAGACATGTTGCGGTGCATCGATTTCTGAGCTTCCGGCGATACACGTTACAATGCACCGTTAACTCTTGAATAACGATAACCCTTCAGGCGTTAGCTTTGTACAGATGAGTCTCGCTGAGTTGCGGTTGTTCTCGAAAGATGCGAAAAATGTTCTGTATTGCGAGAACACTTTGCTACAAACGATTCATGAAGGACTATCACAAACGTACGAGTTTCGAATTCTTCGTAAGCTTTCAATGTATGATACTTGAAATGATCTTCAACGCAAAGGAATGTCGCACGTTTCACAGAATGTACTGACATGTCAACGATAATCTCGTCACTAGAATCAAAATCACTTTCAGAATCGCCTTGGTTCCATATTACATGAAGTTAAGGGTTACAAATTATACAAATGACCTCGTGATTTCGTTTTGTCACTGAAAACCCCGTTTCTATACACTCTGAATTCATACGTAGAAGAAACCATGCAATGGATGCATCGCATAACGAAGTTAACACTAGAACTACCGAGCATTTAATACGATTAACATGCAATTCCTATAAAAATTAACAGATTATTTTCAGTTTCTTCAGACATTCATTATAGTACTGAAATGAAACTATTTTCAAAATCATTTCGAATATTCAATGCTTCGAAGACATCGATAATTGCTAAACAAAACAATCGAAATCGGTCATTTTAAGAATATCCCTGTCGTTGATCAGTCCAGCATCAGAAACGATTACCGTGAAATGATGAAACGAAATAAAGAAGTATCGGTTACGCGAGTCGATGCAGGTTTCGCGAAAGCTAGGATGCCCCGGAACACGTTCCAACGTGTGCAGGCAGCTTAACGGTGCACACCTACTCGTAGCCGAGGAGAAGAGGAAAAAATGAACGGAGATACGGGTAATGGTTAGCTACTGGGGCATCACCCAGTTTTTCGCAGTACTGCCTTCTGATTTCTGTAATCCCCGCTAATCACTGCCCCCAACAATCGCACGAACTTTTATGTAAATAACGTAATGCCGGAGCGGAGAGGCCGGCTCCGCGAGCACGCCCCCGGCGACAGCCGGCGAAAAATGCCGCGAGGCCTCTCCTTTGCAGTCGCCGAACTGAAAAATAACCGCGAGACATGGCGGACTCCAATGTTGCAGGCAGCCGATACCATCGCCGCTGCGTGTCCCCGCTCAACTTTGTCCCTTCGCTGAACATCCCGCAACATGCAGCTCGAAATTGTTGCCGCGAGCCGGGACCGCGTCGACCCAACGCAGAATTTCCTCCGCTGGCTCGTTTCCTGGAGATTTACGGTAGGTAGCGAGGCATCGAGGAAATATAGAAAGAAGTTCCTCTGTTTTCTTCGAATAAACTGCGAAGTGAGACGAGGAAGTGGGTATAGATTCTTTGAAATAATCCTAACGGAAGCTACACGGCGTGGAACACCTTTTCTAGACAGTACGCTTCCAAAACGAGAATTCGACCGTACGGAATATGAAACGAGAAAGTTGCTTCAGTTGCTTAATTATACCCGAGGACTCGCAGATTCTCGCTTAGAAACAGAAACTAGTAAATCACGAGGGATTAGCGTCGAAGCCCGATTTTCAAAGTCCCGTTGAAAACTAAACCGACAAAGGGACAGCGTCGGTGACAGCGAAGAATTATTCGAGCGATTATTCTTCGGAAAGCGCAGATTCCGAAGCGTAGATCCGACACTCGTTACCCGAGGAATCCTGCTGGCAGGCCGGAGACGCGTCCGTCAGCGCGGATTATCCGGCTGCCGTCGGCGGTGTCCTTGATCGATAAAACGCGAATAATTTGTTTAGGGGATGCTCCGCCGGCGAGTGCTCGCCGGAGGACGCTGCTCGAAGGAGAAGCGTCGTTTCCTCGGGTTTCTGGAACGCGGCCGTCCGCCGCGGACGCCCGGCGAGCTGGAAGGCAAGAGAAGGTGGGTGGCTGCAGGCTGCGGGAGAAGGTCGATTCGTTGTTATTACGTGACACCGTTACGCAACGGCTCGCCACCGTTTCTGGAGCTAAACTATCTCGGCGGCGCGCGCGCGCGCGCGAGCGGACCGTCGAAAACAGCGAGGAGCGGCGTGCGTCCGCCATCTATCTGAAAGCCGCGCGGCGGCGAACCGGTCCTTCCCTTTGACGCACCGGTATCGCGTTCGGGCCGACCGTTTGTTGTAAATTCCTGATTTTACGCTTTGGTAAACGGGCTGATATTGTAACGGGCGACGGCCGAGCCGCCGCTCGACTTTCCAAACGATAATTCAGCCCGATTACGCCTCGGATAGATCCTTGCTCCACTTGCTCTCGGGTCGGATGCAATCGGGCCACCGGTTCTCGGCTCGGGGCTTCTCGCCTCCGACTTTCCTCCGGTTCCAACGAATTTCTTCGGTGCGCCGGTTGTTCGTTAAGCCGAGCGATGAACTTCGAACGAACGACGCGAGTCCCAGCCTCCTTTCGGCCGGTGAATCGCAAGACTGCGAAACGTACGTAACCGTGCAGCTCCGATTGTGCCGGCGGACTACGCGACTTTCATTCGCGCGAAACGAGTCCGCGCGAGGAATGGTAAACGGAGCAACGGCGGTGATTGCATGAGGAAAACTCCCAAATCCTCGTTCCCTGTGTTCCGAACACAGTAATCCCAGGACAACCGACATCGACTCGGGAATATCGAAAGTAAACGGATCGCGCGATCGGCCGCCGTTTCCACACCCCGACGCTCCGGTCCCATTTTCGCGCAACGACCGAGGCTCTACCGCACTCCGTCCGAGTACGTTCACCGTCGGCGAATCCCGGGGCGGCGGGCCGCGGGGGCAGAGGCGCGTGCAAGAGAACAAGGGGAGGTCGCGCGAGAGGGAGAGAGAAGGCGAGAGATTTGCGGAGGAAATCGGTGTCAGAGGAAGGGGTGTCGTAAAACGAAGGAGCTAGACGTCCGAAGGAAGGCAGCAGCCGAGAGAACACGGACGGAGAGAGGTGGCCGGCGAGCGAGCGAGACGATAAAGGAGGCGGGGAGGAGGGGCCGTCGCGTATAGACGTGCTCGAGCGACGGAGAGAGCGGATAGAGTGAAAGACGGAGCGGAGGAGCGGGCGGAGGGGCCAGAGGGGGAGGAAATAATAGAAGGAGGGCGCGGCGGTCGGTCACTTGTTGCGATCCTGTTAGTTCACCTCTTCGCGGCCGTCTCGTCGTCTCGTCGTCTTCCTTCGGGGTTCTGGCTGTCCTGCTCTCGCACCGGGACACACGGTATCGCGCGGCGCGCTGCCGGACGAGAGGACGGGAGAGGATCCGGCCGCCGAGCGGGAGGGACGGAGGGAAACCTATTTCGCAGGGTGCGCCGACACTCGAGAGACTACCTATGAGGCCATCCTCGAGCGGCGACGAGGAGCTCTTCCCGTTTCAGCCCGAGACTCTCTCTCTCCTCCGCCTCCTCCTCGTCCCTCTTTCTTCGCCTGTCTTCCTCTCTATGCACTCCGCCTCGCCTCGATCCTTCTAGAATCCGGATAATTCGTATGCATTCGGTGCACGCCGCTGTACGCGCGACTCTATTTTTCTCGGGCGCGTCAGCCACGGCTCCTCCGGCGGCTCCTCGGGGGCGGGAACGCCTCGCGACCCGACGACGCTCCGTTCAATGAGACATTTTTCCGGCGATGAATGAACCGTAGGAGTATCGTCGGGATTCGTTGATTATCGCTCGAGGATTTAGCGGGACTGTGGGTTGATTTGTTGCTGCTCCGGGATTCGTTGAACTTCGCTGCGAGTTGGCTTCGGGGAATCTCCGGTGGTTAGGGGTTGGTGGAGGAGGTTTTTGAGGAACTTGGAGCTCGCGGTAGGTTGTTAGGGTAGAATACCGAAATGTAGCATATTTGATGAGATGATTTTTTAGGAATGCGAGAGATTGTTTGGAGAGTTTTCTATTTGGAGTAATGATTCGAATGTAAGAGTGGATTCGACGTAGGAACCCGATGTTTCGCGATCTAATTCGGAGGCTTAGCACATTTCATGAGATGCTTCTTTAGGAAAGTTTAGGAAGTTTTCTATGTTTTGGAGTAACGATGATTTGAATGTGAGAGTGGATTCGACGTAGGAACCCGATGTTTCGCGAGGAACTAATTCGGAGGCTCAGCGACAGCAGGGAATAAAATTAGCTGGTATTACCCTGAACGACTGTATCTAGACGGGGAGCTTTGAAAATATCGTCGCGTTCATTTACATGAGCCTATGGCGGCGGCCTGGTTCAGGAAGCCTACGGTGTCCCAACACGTATTGTATAACAAGCGCGGCGTACGAGGCACATATACTCACTATAATCGGTTACCGAGATAGGCGGCAGCGATGGTGTACCGTTATGCTCAGACTTACCTGAAACAAAAAGGAATGCGTGCATTAGAGACGAGCGCCGCGGCAACTATACTGAAAAATCTCGTTTCGTTCCGCGGTTGAAGAAAGAACGGATCGCCTTACGGACGCAAAATACCGTGCGTTAAGTGTGTGGGTTAACGGGACGGCGGTGAATTCACGGAAACCTGATTGGCCGGCGAGCTCGAAATCGTTCAATTTCATCATTTCTGCCGCGTGACGGATCGCCGCTGCGCGCAGTGCGGCTACTTGCGGACAAAACCCCGAAATTCGACTACTCACACGATGACTTAAAGATTGCCGATATATTGCTGAGTAGTTCTTACTCTACGAAATGATTATCATTTGGAAAATAACAATTTTCTGCGAATAAATCCCGTTTCTCTGTTTATGTGACGTTGGAATCGAAACGCAAAATGTCCACTGTCGTTGAAGAAACTTCATAATATCCTCGAAATGTGAAAAAAATGTAACCACCATGTCTGATGCGTTTGTTTGTATCACTTAGAGTTTTTGAGTTATTGAGTTTTAAATAGAAATTTGTAGAGTATGAGGAAAGATGATTATATCTGTTGGTTAATTGTTTTCTACGTGGCTTGGGCGTGTAAGGATGAAAAGAAGCGAAGTAAAATGACATGAATTCGAAGGAGAATCAAGATACAAAAGTGTTAGTATCAGGAAAATGAAATACGAGAAGATTTCACCGATAATTCGTCAAGTCGATGAAACTAAAAGCGAAAGTGTTGAACGGACGAGCTCGAAGTTGACTTTCCAGCAGGAATGCTCGCGAACGCGTGGAATTGTTATTTACAATTTCGCGTTACAGATAAATCCGACGGAGCACCATTAGAAATTCTAATTTATCACTTTTTCTGTTACTTCCCGCGAAGTTAATACGTTATTTATCGGCGCACCGACGATACGCCGGACGACTTGAAACGTTAAACAGATACCCGATGCAATAAATATCGCCGGCTGGTTCGAATAAACTCAACAATTTTATCGAAACTGTCGGATCGTCGGAAGGGGAGGACTGGGAATAATTCGAGTCCTTTTTCTTCTATTTCCAAGGAACATCGAGCGATATGTTACCTGTGTATTCATACTTTCTTCCTTGCTCGGAATTGTAAAATAGCAATGCTTCAAAACAGACGAAAAGGTACATTAGTCTTTCATTAAAAATATTCAAGAAATCAAGGAAACGTATTCGTTGCTAGATTACGAACACTGGAACTACTAAACGTGTCAAAATGTCCCAGAAATGCAACATTTCTTCGATCTTTTATTTTCCTTCTCAATTCAAAATTTGGATGTATGGAAAATCGAACAATTTCAGAGTAGTTTCTTTAAGATTCATTAAAATGTTTAATATTAATTGGTGCAATATTGGAGCCTACAGAGTTCAAAATATTAAAACTCTGACGAGCAACCATATTCCACTCCATTTCCAAAAAACCAGTATACTGCCATCATTTCACTCGAAATAATTCATTACTACTACGGCATTCACAGTCTACTTTTAAATACGTGAATACAATTCCATGCAAAAATCTGATCTGAAGTTAGACTGTTCGGTAATGGCAGTGTCAACGACGAACGACAGCGAGCGCAGTCGCGGAACGAAAGGCGAGGTGTCGGTTACGGGACAATGAATTTCGGTCGGCGAAAAATCGCCGGCTCGGACGTGTAATTAAGTAATCTCATTATGAGGCGACGGTATCGCGCGGCGAACGACGCGAAGAGGCTGATACGCGTGACGGGTATTACCGGCGTGACGCAGTTATATGCGCACGCGGCACGTGATAACCGTCCCCGCGAATGAAGACGCGCGCCCGCGCGGACGGTAAGTTCCCGTAACAATATCGTAACTGTGTTCGGAACCGTCTGATAAGAGCGCGCGCCACCTGCTCGACCCGAGATTACGGACGATCGATACGAGGACGCGATCGTAAAGAGCCAGATCCGATCTAAGAGGCCGGTGTCCTTCCACCTAGGATCAACCCCCGAATCGCGCAGCGGATTAACTCGTCGACCGGATGTTTGTGCTCGAGTCGTTTTATTTACAGGAATCTAAATGAACAATGGAATGGTGTGTGCTGAGTGCGATCCGTTGCAGTGAACTTGGCGTTCTCGTCTGATTGGTCAGATTCGAAGGCGCACGCCTTCCTCACACGAATTCTCGGTTCTGACGTGTGATTGGCTGAGGCAGTGCCGCACACTGATCGGGTCGCGCGACGAAGAGTGGGGAGAGCCGTTTCCGGACTTGCAATTGGATCTCGGAGCGATTGTCTCCGCCCCTATGACGTCACGAGTGCCACGTTCACTGCAACGCACGGTGCAGTTTTAACACTTATTAAAACTCCTGAGCAGTCGAACTGGTTTTCTTAATAAAACAGAAAGTGGAGTCGATGCGTCGCTAAGAGAATCAATTTTGATGTAAACAATGGTGTTATTAGGATTTAGGTGATGGTAGACGAAGTATTAAAGGAAAATTCTTTTAATGGTTTTGGGAAGCTATTGATCATAGTAGGATTTGAGAAATGTGTAACTATTAGTGATGTTTGAAAAGATGTTTTAGATTAAGGAACTGCCGAAGAATTGGGGTAAAGGAGAAGTTGATTCGGTCGATTAAACATGGCGCTTTATGAGAAAAACGAGGTAGAAATGTGCACTGGAATTGGCTAACGTCCCTCGCGACGAGAGGACGATGACGAGTTCGCTTGATGAAGGAAGTTTGCTCGAAGAGTAAATTTGCGTAGATCAATAGGCTTTCGGTACAATGTATCGCCGGAAAGCAATGTACCGTATTTCTAATGATTTCGACATCTTCTCTGGATAATGACGACACCGTATATACTCAGCGCCGGCGAACGGAGTTTTCCTTGTTTTTCCTGTTCCACGTCGCCGTCGAACGCGGGGATACCGTGCGAAATTAACATTAAGAGGTGATTTATTCCCGAATGAGAAATTATCCTCATTTCCTTTATCGAATAAATCGAAGTGCCAAGAATAATCGTGTCGGTCCTCGTCGTTTATTTGGAAGAAATCGCGACAAGAAACTCGAGCGCGGATAGTTTTCGTCCCGCTTTCACGGAACACAGTGTTTCCCATTTGGAAACGTGAGTTATTGAGATTAGCCCCCCGCGCCGGCACGATAGCGCGAGCCGGTCGCGAGTCTTTTATGTAAAGCGTATGCGTCGACGCGAGGAAAACTTGTCAGGAAAACGGGATTTATACGTCTGGACACGATTATCTGTCAGAAAATTCCAATGAAAGGGGTAAACAACGGCCATTATCGCGATCGAACAGGAACTTTTGCGTCTCGCAATTATTTGCACAGCGCTACGTCCGCGGAGGGACGATACCGAGCGCCGATGACGTACAGTTACGTTTCAGCAAATCAAACATTAGCACTCGGTGACGCGATCCCAGCGATTAGATAAAATTTGCAGGCGGCAAACATGTTCCATTCCGAGTAACGTGATTCCGCGCGAGCGTTTCAATCTATTTTAAGGCTTAACGAACTTCAACGGAAATTTTCCCTCGACACATTCGCTAATGAATTACTGGCGAGCAACGGTGCACCGATTCTACCGAATCAAACGCGGCTAATCAAAACAACCGCATTATTTACACAGTTAACGTCCTGTGGGCAGTCCTGAACATAAGTATACCAGGAATCTTGATATGAATTCGAATCTTCAAAAAACAATTAGCAAACCAGAAATTCGAAAACGTGTTTCTAAAGGAACACTATAAAAGCGATAACTTTCTCCGCTCCTCGACAATAGATACAATACTAGTAACAGCAATAATATAAATAACAATTATAATAGTAATATTAACGATAATACCAACAATAAAGACTATCATAGTGACGATCATAATATTAACGATATTATCTACGAACGAGAGACACCAGAATGTAACAGCCACGCAATTTCACGCGTTCGAACTTCCCGCGTAGCAGAAAAATCCGCAGTGCAGTTACGAGCAATATTCTAAGCGCACAAAAGAAAATCGACAAAAGACTCGGCCGAATAGATTGAGACGAGTCCCGCTCGTCTCGATCGCCGAGCAAGAGGGTGTCCCAGGCGAGTCAACGCGAACACAAAGTTATTGACAGCGCGTAAACGGTGAGCGCGCGTGAAAGGAAGACTCGGGCCGGTGTGGTCGATCGGCCATCGGCGAGCATCGCATCGCGCGCGTAGGAACGCGCGTTCGCTCGTTCACCCCGAGCCGAAGCGAGCGAGCGAGCGAGCGAGCGGACGCGTTTTCCGTTGGCTCGGCCGCGAAACTATAGTCTGACCCGGCGCGTTCGATAGCGGCGCGGCCGATAACGCGGCCACGGTCAATTCATACGCGACGCGACGCGACTATGAACTATTGACACGGCCGGGGCGGCACTGTTATTGGCCCCGCCGAGATCCGTCCGCCCCGCGGAGTGCCGGACAATAAATTCACCGGCGACGTGCCGGCCGCCGCCGCCGCGACGTCGTAGTCTAGGGGATCTAATGCAGCCCGTATAATTATTGCGTAATTAGCAAATTTGAGCACCACGGGCTGGATCGATAATCGTAAATTATTGGGATTGGTCAGCCGAAGCTGATGCATTGCTTACGGCGATGCGCGCTCACCCGGCAGCCCGCGACGTTCTCTCTCGACGCGGCGCGGCGCGACGCACGCGTGCGCGTACCCTTCGCGATTCATTCGATTCCCGGTGTTCCCCTCGATTTCCGATCGATCCGCCGCGTCGGATTCGCGCGGAACAGATTTGATTTCCGAGGAACCGGGGGCCGATTCGGCGAAATTGCCGCGGAGCGACGAGAGGGACCGATTTACGTCGGATGTGGGGATCGTTGGAAATGAACGAGGTGTTTGTTCACCTTGCGAAGGTGGATTCTTTGAAATACAGCACCTTCGGCGGATGAATTATATATAGATTCGTTACATAATAGAAGCTACGTACCGATATCTTGCTGTGTGATCAATTAAATCATTTGTTTGCGACTTATTCCAAATATGAATATTTAGGCAACCCATCGAAGGAAACTCCTTCGAGAAAGATCAGTCTAAGAGCACTTTCCACCCTCCCACTCTGTTATATCCTTTATATATTCCTGATATATTCGAGATACACGGAAATATCGAAACTCGCGTCACGAGAAACCGAGCGATCGAAGAAGCGACTTGAAAAGCCTGAAACGATCGATTCGAAAGGAGTTAACGACAGCCAGCAGCGCAATCAGGAAATTGAAACGTTCCATATTCGGAGAGACTTCGATCCGCGTCGAAATCGTCCGATAATGAAATCCGCGGGGCCAAAAGGATTTTATTTCCTCCCCGGGCGGCGAGGAAACGACGACGACGACGCGGATCACCGCCGACCGCCACCCCCTTCGGCAGCGGAAGATAACGCGTCGCCGGCAAGAAGGGAAAATTTCGATTCGACGCGGACAGGGGAGGCGAGACGGTGGCGAAGTTGCGGGTGTATTGTGCCCGGTGAAATTAAACCGGATTTCACGGGGGATTAAATGGCATTTCACGTGCCGCGGGGGTGTGTGCGCGCGGCCGGAGCCCGCTCGCCGCCCCCCTGTTTTGAATTTGGGCGTGAATGTGACAGTTGGTTTATACGATTTTCGGATTGATGGGCTCGCCGCGCGCGCGGAATGCCAGGAAATGACGAAAATAATTATTATCCGCGGAGCAGCACTCGGGGAAGCCTGTCCGCTGTTGTTCGCCGAGGGTTTACGCGGTCGCGTTCCGCACACGAGCATCGGCTCGCGCGCGCCCGTCCGATCGCGGATATTAACTGGACGCGGAATCATTGCCCCGTGCCGCGCCGCGTGCCCGTTCGTGGTCAGCGAATCGACGGAACCCCGAATTCACTTGTTTCGCCGATAAAAATCCGTCCGAGGACAACATCGGCCGAACGATATCCAACGCCGCGCGTCTAAAGTGTTGCATGATTTCGCGTCTCGCTTTTCCGCGATGTGCTCCTTTCTACGACGCGTCCGTTTGCTTTATTCCTTTGTTTTTTGAGCTTCGTTGCAGGAATCGAGGACGTGTTCGCGAGGATTCGGAAAATGCTGGATGTTGAAGGAATTCTAGATATACAGTGTTCAGAAGTTCCCGAAGATTGTTTTTGGAAGTTTTCTTACGTAGGCTCCAAGAAGTTTTTGTTACTATGAAGTTTCCTCTTTCCCATTATTAAATTCATCTATAATTTAGCTTCATCCGAAGGATCTCCATACTTCAAAGAGTCTTCGTGCAGAAATGGTTAAAAATACCTTCGTCCCGATCGCCTTAAGGTGGATCCCAGTGATTCCATCGCATGCACACTCGATCGTATCGCAACAAGTTATCTGATTATTACTCGAGCGCTTCCGGACGTTCGATACCGGTCTTCTAGAGTTCATTTCCGATACTTCCGTTCTTCGACTTATCGACAGCCGTGGTCGGCCATCGACGCGCCGCGGTCGAGGCCGGTGGAGGGGACACGTTACCGTCCGAACCCCATGTTTGCTTATGCTAACGTCCAACAAGCACTGATATTAAGCCGCGAAGTGGATCCCGTGAATCAAACCGTGGTGTATAGCCGGCGCGCCATCAGTCTGGCTCCGATATTGGAAATCCACCATGAGAATGCCCGTCCTCTGGACGTGGCATCTCTGGACGCGAGGGCTAAATAGACAGAGACCACCTCCGCGCCCCCGCGATATATTTCATCCCTTCCTTTTCCTTGTTTTTTCGCCCGTTCGCCTCGGTCCAGCGTGTGCGTGCGTGCGTGCGCGCCCGTTCGATAATACGTCAAATAAATACGCGACGGTGTCGTCGCAACGAACTCGGCTTTCCCCGTCGCCGGTACAAAAAGAGGATCGACATTGTCGGACAATAGCGATCGCACTTACAGTTAGTCGAAACACCCTCTTTTCCGCGCGATTCGAGCTCGATCGACTCTCGAACGCTAGAAGATTCTATACGCGATATGGAGTATCGGGGAATATTCATCGCAATATCGTGGAAGTGTTATTATCGAAGTATATGGAAGATGCTGGGTTGTTGATAATTTAACCCCGTACAGTGGAGTAATTACTGAGACCTGGGGAGAACGTGAGTCGAAGCGAGGAACTACTTTGCTATTTTCAATGTTTGCAACATTTCTTCATATTTCTTGCTATTGGTAGTTCAATTTATTCAAGCTTCATAAATAGAACAATTAGACGATAAAAGGTTACAGTACCGAAGAAAGTGATTAGTTTCCTTATCTAGGGATCATTGATCTCTCAGAAGCGTTAACTGATTTTACAATACTTTCACTTCGATACAGTAATCTATATACGAAGAAACGTTAAGAGAATCTGTTGTTACAATGTTTAGAAGGATTATATATCAATCATGTTAAATGCCCGGTTACTTAGTGTTAACGCAGCTCGTAATATCGTTGAGTTCGAGAAGATTAATGGATCGTACGGAACAGATGATTCCCCGAAAGCGAGAAGGTCGACTATTCCAACGACGAAACAGTAGGTGAAACACGTGAAAATAGGATATTCATGCCCGCGAGCGACTTCGCAATATGCACGATTTAAATGTTAAAAGATTCCCGCCACCTTGACCCCCGGCTCGCTTTCAGGAGCATACCGGGCGCGTCTTTTTATAGCCCGCGCTTCCTCCCGCCGCGCGCACGTTACCCGTACGAAACGATCGAGCGGTTGTCCGCGATCCGATCCGAAGACAAGAAACGCAAGCGTCTTATCAAACGGGGAACGCGCTCGTTGCTCCTGCTCTGAGTTGTAATTATGTTTAACGGCCTACTGCAATTAGACGGTGAACGTTAGAAAATGCAGGCGACCTAGGGTGGCCGCGTGATCATGCTCGAAAAGGAAACTCGGAGGAAAATGGCGTCGGGGATCGCTGTTAATTCAAAGGAATTTAACACGCGTTGTTCTGACGAAATATTGGATTTTTTAAACATTAAATAAGAGTTTGCGTTGATTTTGATTGATACAGTTATACGAATGCGTGTTTTAACCCTTGAGACCGGAAGTATTTCAAGTTGACAGAAATTCACAGGAGTGACCTAGCACAATACTTCATTAATAGTGAAGATTACAAGAATAGTAGTGATAGAAATAATTAAACGACTTCTGTCGCAGTATTTTACCACGAAAAGTGCCATGTCGCTTAAGCGTTAACTCCGTGGATTAACACTGCGTTCCCGAGGCTCCACTAAAATCTATGCGAAGAAAAGTGATTCCGTCTAGGGATAATAGAAGAAAATGCGCAACAAAAGTCCTGGAAGCCAGCGTTAAAGTCCCTACGCGTCCGCGACGGATCGGTAAACATTAATCGAGCGAGCGGCGGATTGTAAACAGCGTCGCGCAGCGATACCGCCACTTAAAAATAACTCGGGCTATCTTAATGGTCCTTAACTCTGGTAATTATGTGTCGCTGCCAGGTCGCTATCAATCGCGTGAATATTCGCGAAATACCGCGGCGGGTAAACACTCTCGCTTCTCCCTCGTGTCCCCGCGAAACGGAGCGGTGTGCGACGTCTCTCGTGTACGTGTGTGCGTCTTTGACTGCGATTCGGCTGTCCACTTCGCGCTGCTCGCAAACAGTTCGCGCTACATGTGTAAGTAAACCACGGAGCACCGGCTGAAGAGACCGGAGTTCAAACACGGCTAGGACATTTCAAATGAATTGGTCTCGATCGCAACTGGAATAACTTCAGACCTACTGAATAACTTTCGGAGGGTTGCACACCGGGTGTCCCGAATGCAACCGACCTGAATTCCTTAAACCAGCTGACAACTTTCGTCTACACTCTGATACCGTTCCGAGGACAAAGAACATCATTCGAAGATCTTACAGAGAATCGTCTACCGATTCTACGATATTTCAAGGACTACCGTAAGACATCTACAGCGGACGTTCGAAGGGCTACTCGTCGATCGTTTCTAGGTTTCTAGGTAATCTCCAGGTACACGTGCCAGCTCGATGAGTACCGCAAGAGGATCTCGCGAGGACCCGCGTCAAAGAAGACAGCGCGAGTGTTCAATCCATCCGACGATTCGGTGACCTCAGAACGCAAACGAAGGCGGCGGTGCACCGCGCGTTCGCAACGGCGCGACAGTATTGCGCAGAGCGACGCGACGGAACGAGACGAGACGAGGAGGGTCGAGTCGGGACGCGTCGCCGGCTAGCGCGCGTATCGTCTAACGAAGACAGACAGATCAAGTAGGTGAATGAGCGCGAGGAGGAGAGTCGGACGGAACCGGCGCGCCGGTAGTGGAGTGTAGGAGGAAGGCGGTAGGGGAAGCGTCGGATTTGCGACGTTGCCGGTGTGCGCACGCTGCCGGCGACAGGTCAATCCCGTGTAATCGTAATCGTAATTGCAATTGTATCCGTGCCTGCTCCGGGAGCCAAACGAACGACTAGCCGCTGGGTCCTCCTCTCCTCGCGGTGGGCAGCGGATGAGACGCGGCGACGGAAACGGGACGAGAGATGGGCCAACTTTTCGTGGGTCGGACGACGAGGGGCGGGACGGCGGAGGGCCGCGAGAGGGCCGACGGAAGGCCAATCGAGGGCAGAGGCGTTACACTTCGCGACGCGTCGCACACCTGCGCTGACGCGGTCCGCCGTTCGTCGATCGGAGATCGCGGACACCTGCGGGACGACTCCCGGGGAGACCGGTACCTTCGCCGCGAGACTCGTCGATTTCTCGGTTCCGATTCCGCCGGACAACTCTCCAGCAACTGGGACCTGACCTAACCAAAGATTCTCGAATGTTGCGTTCGGTCGAGCTGCGAATGTAGGCGACGGGTGAGTAAACCCAGTAGAGAAGACGGAAAGGGGAGTGCGAAGTGTAAGGGCACCGCCCCCGATGTGTCATTCGCTGTCGCATGATTTTTGGACGTTAAGAGGCACGGCGTTTTCGTAAAAACCGGCGAAAGAGGACTGCAGGGACAGATTCGGCGGATAGTCGGCAGGGAGGTGGAAGGGTTGCGAAGATCAGGAGGAAGGCGACGGTAGGTGGAGAGGGTGGCGTTGCGGCGCGTTACACCTGCACGAATGCGGTGTCCGCCTCTATATTGGATCGTGTGGGCGCGGTGGTGTCATCTCTCGGCGATCTCTCGAGTGACCTCCTCCGTCTCTGTCCCGCTCGCGCGTTCGGGCCGGTTCCGTTCTTCGGAGGCACGTCTAACCTAAGCTAACCTAACCTCGACGCGTCCGCCCTCCCTCGCTTCGCCGCTCTCTTCGCCTACGCTCCCCACCCTACTGCCCCCCTTTCTTTTCCCACCGGCGTGCCCGGTGTGTCTACGATATACCGCGAGCTTCCCCTCCGAGCACGCTCGACCCCCACCGTCGGTTCACCTAGTGTCCACTTCGCTCGTCGGTGGGAAACGATGGGTGGGGTAGGCGCAGGAGAAACACACCGAGGTATGGGGAGGAGGCAGAGGGCGAGGACAGAGATACTGCTCCACAACGCTGTCTTGCTTTCCTGCCTCTTCGTTCACGGTCACATCCGCCGTGACTCTCAACCCGCGGGGAGGAGCGTGTCGGTAGCGGGTAACGCGAGACGCGCGAATTTCTCGGCAAGATTCGCATCGCGCTCCGTGATTGATAACCCTCGGAACTCCATCGTGAACCGGGGAGGAGTGCTGCATAGTTAAGTTATCTTACTCCAAGCTACGGTACCCAACTCGCAATCTCGACTGACCGTTTGCACCGTCGAATCACGAGCTCGACAAAAGTACTCCGATTTCAAGCTTGTACTCCCCTCTCCTATACGAACGCTACTGGAAAAGAACTTCGGTAGTTCTTTGCTCTCGATCATCCATCATACAGTTCCTCCATACCCTAAGAAAAATCGTGCTCCCAACTCCGAGTCCTAGAGAGGACAACCCAGTGACGGGAGCCGCGAGTTGAGAGCCACTGAGGGTACAGTATCAGACCGGCTCCACCTAGCATAGGGTGAACGGGTCGGAGGCCGCTGGTTCCTCATAGAGTTGCTCTCTTCTTATTATTATTACACGAACGCGCGCGCACCAGCGCACACGACCACGCTCGGCTCGCACCAGCGCACACGGGCTGCGCTCGCACGCACGCATCGGTTCAACGCATGCGCGAGCTCCGTCTGTTCCTCGGTGGGGGTGGCCAGAGGTGGGGACGAAAACGGAGCGGAGGGGCGAGGAAGAGCGTCGCGGCACGTGGTGGGGTGGAAAACAGGTTGAATCGCGGGCGAGGCAGCGTGCTGACCGAACCTGCCCAGTGGAAGTCCGGGGGGCGGGGAACGAGGGGCAGACAGCGTCGCGCTGCGGTGGGGGCAAATCACAACCGTATCGAGGCGAAGAGAGGGGAAACGGCGGAGTCCGCCGGAGGGGGCAGAGAGAGAGAGAGAGAGAAAGACAGAGGGGGGCAGCGAGGAGGTTGCCGCACTTACTCCTCGTCTTACCGCGGATTACCATTATCATTATTCCTGCTTGTCGGGCGCCACTGACAGCTACGTGTCAGAGCGACCGTTACGATCGGGGATATTATGTATACGCGCGTTATCATTGCTGTTCTCGGACTATCAGCGCCGAAATTCCCCGAGCTCCGTACCGATTCTCTTTGTTCCCGCTGCGATCTTATATTCATTCCCTTCCTCCTCCTCTTCCGTTGATCGTTTCCCCGTTCTCATCGGTGTAAACAAGCGCGTTCTGGAAACAAAAGATCTGGCGGGACGGTATCGGCGGAGCTCGGTTGACGCGTTCGTATCGCTGCGATGTTTGTTTTCTTTTTTAAGTAGTTTACTGTGACGGCTACACGCGTTATTTTAGAATTCAGATTAATGTTAATCGCTGGAGCGATTGATTGTTTTCGAAATGTGTAACAGTTGTTCACTTTTAGGTTTTTACTTCGATGTGCACAACCGTCGTCGGTTGATTTTATTGCATACTCTGGGAGAGATGTTCGGAGAATTAACTGGTTAATTGATTTTCTATCTTCCGTAGGGGAAATGAAAATGGCATATAGTGCAGAGCGCAGGAAATAGAGATTTCTCTGTTAAACTTCATTTGCGTTGCACGAAAACGGTTCGTTCGCATGTAATAAAATACTGCAATCACGAAGATTGCTTTTAGGACAAACGACGATCGCGTGCCCGCGCGAAGTACGTTTTGTCGAACGGTGGAAGTCCTGCTCGACTTCTGGTAAACAGTCCTGGAAACTGTACACGGCCCACGCGAGCGCTTCCTCTTTCTCGGCCGCGGCGCTGTAACTTTCCTTTCTTTCTTGTTATTCATCTCCCGGCACGCCGACATTATCGCGTGATTTTTCTCGCGGCCGGTCGCGAGGCACGTCCGTCGCCTCGCGCAGACCCGCTTGAATTATTATTAGACGTAGGCCTGATAACGGGCCCTGATGACGTTTTGACGAATAGCCCCGCGACTGGGAGACGGACTCTCGCCGTCCGCACTCTCGCGCGCGCGCGCTCGTCGCGGCCATTCAAGAAATGTAGGGAAACTACGAACGATAAGCGCGGCGAGTCTCGCGGAGGAGCGATCGCTCTTCGCCGAACTTTGGTTCCCTCGAGCCCGGAAATCTTATCGTCGCGGATTTTTCTATGGATCAAAGGCGAACGGGATTCTCGCGATAATTTCGACGACCCGGGAACTCTGTTACGATGAACACGATTAACGGTGGAAGTATCAAATAGGTCAGAACCACCCATTCCGGGTTTACTTTGTAACTACTGGAACGATACGAATAATCTGGAGAATTATTAAATGATTTTGTACACTAAAGTATCAGTGAATCGTGATCTGAACAAACCCACTGTCTAGCCCTTCCCAATATGAACTTTTTGTGAAGCTTGATTCGTCATTGTCAGTTCTATGAAAACCTTCCATAACAAATAACACTTTACCCAAATCGTCGTATCATCAGACAACAAATATTAAGAAGAGTACGAAGAAACGAGACTTTCGACAAACGGAGGAACGCATTGATGTCCCCTAAACGAACGTGCCAAGAGAACAGAAGCAAGGAGGAACGTAGACGACTCGGCAAACAGAAATTCACGGTGGAACGTTCGCGTTAAAGAATACCGTTTCATCCTCGGACTCTTCTCCTGGGACCATTCAGACGTATTTCCGTGCGCGCGCAGTACTCGCGAATCCGCATTCAAAGAAAGATACCCACTTTGCTGGCCAGCTGAGAAGACTTCTGTTTCAACCGGTAATGACTTTCGTCGGTAGGAAACGTGGACGTTGCACCCAGCAACATCAAGGGAGGGTCAGCCGGGAGGGTTGTCGGCCAAGAAGAAGATCCAAATTGAAAGGTGGCGGATCAGAGGAGGCAGCGGATAGTTAGAGGGTGCAACCGCTGATGAAGCTGAGGTTGATTGGATCGCATGCTCCAAGTCGAAGCAGCTATCAATCGGACCCACGGTTACATTCGGACTGGAGACGTTGAATAAACCGTGGATAGGCTGTAATTTAAGGGTTGCTCTTCAACCTGCAATGGCTTGGAGTCCTCTGATCAACCACATTTTATGAATCGAATCGCTGCCGTCCGCCACGCCTCGAAACGAAAGCGGACATCACGGCTATCGACTACTTTAGAAAACACCTACACGTAAGATAGTTGCTTTGGTTACGACACTCCGATTCCAATGGACATCGAGCAACCGATTGACCGATCGATCCGCTATCAGGGAGGATTAAACCTGACGACCGAGGACCGCGTGCACAGCGAATAAAGTCCGAGCTCCTCGAATAATCTATTTCGCCGGAGAAAATGGCGAACGGGCCTCGGGCGTACGACAGAAATATTACGAATGCCAGGGTCGTTGCGGTACGCCGCGCACTGGGGAAGATCGCAAGCTTGTCGGCGAAGAGTCTGTAACGTTCGAGTGAACGAAGGCGAGCTGGTTTTCTGGTGGCAATGAAAACTTCAGCTATTCCACGGAAAAATAATTGTCGTGTACAGGACTACCAACACGATTCACTCTGAATGTTTATTATCTGGCAGCTCAGTAAAAATGACTCGGTGTTGCTGAAAGATCGTATATCCCTTGCGGAAGGTTCTTTGAAATACACATCTTCAGCAGATGAAGCTAAATTAGAGCTATAAACTGCACGCTGATCTCTTGCTGTTCGACTAATTAAACCATTTGTTCCCTGCCTAGTCTCCGAAGCATAAAAACTCCGTCTCGAAATGTCGACGTTCGCCCGCGAAGGGGTAAACAAGCCATTCCACCTCCCGAAGAGCCCCGAAAGCTTCATTCGGCCCGAGGAACGTCTTCCCGTCGCGCGCTGGCGTCCCGAAAGGACGCGTGCTACGCCGGCTACGTCGTAAACGGGCTTATTTACGCGGTGGCGCGATAACGCGCGGATCCCGCGGCCCGGAGGAATCTATCGCGCCTCCCCCGCGGCGGGTTCGGGCCGGGCCGGGCGAAAGGGGGTCGCGGCTTGGTTCGCGGCGGTCACGGCCGGCAACGGGGGAAACTAATCCCGTGAATCAAGGGGAGGGCTCGTTCGCGGGTAATTTAAGAAATACGCCGCGCGGTTTATAAAAAGCGCGCCCATTAGGTGTACGCAGACGGGCGCACACGGACGCGGGCACAGTGGCCGCATGCTAAGAGATTTTATTGCCCGGCCGGGGCCGGCCTACGCGCGCGCGAACTCGCCGACTTTAAATAACGGCCGTAAGTCAGCGGTCCGCCTCGTAAGTCAACGGCGGCGCGTCTCTCGGCGTGCCAAACCGAACAAAGTGGATTTACGCAGTTGGGGTGTATTTATCGACTGGTCCTCAATGGCCGGCCCCCGTGCCATTAGTATTAGCCGGTGGTCGATTATACTCCCCGGGGGGAATCCGTGGTTCCGTCGCGGGACGGAGCGAACGAGGACAACGCGCCGCGCGCGGAGGAGAAAGAAGCCGGAATAAAGGGGCGAGAGCGGGGGTGTGGAGCCGGTGGAACGTTCGCCGCGAACGACTTCTCGGTGGAACCACCGCGCCGATAGGAATGCCGGATGCCATATTCGTTAAATCATTCGTGGCCGGTCATATAGAACGAACGCAAGCGCGCAATTACCGTCCATTCTGAACGAGAGCCGTCTTCCGAACGAACGCTCTTCGCTCCCGTCCGCTCCTCGCTATCTCTCTCCTCCCTCCTCCGCTGCCGCCGCCGCCGCCACCGCCGCGCGCCATCGAGACGCTGCTCGACCTTCGAAGAATTCGACCTTGAGCCACCGGACCGCCCGAACGCAGCGGACGCACCTTCGAGCGGCGACCTAGACGATGATCGCGCCCCCCTCGCGCCTCAACACGCACGCACGCACGCCTCCGCCGCAACACGAGCCGGCGCGGCAGTCGAAATTTCAATTAGGCCGAGTCTAATTGCCAATCGCCACCGACGCGTAGCCGTCGGCCCGGTCCGGCCCGGACCGGCCGGTCGCCCTCTCGAGGCCCCGATGACTCGATCGAGGATAACCGTCGTCGGAGAACGGTCTCTAACGGGGAACATTCGATACGTTGCGTCAGCGAAAGTGGATCACTGGATTCGGGCGACTTTGGTGGAACCTAATGATGTTTCCTGTAGGTTCAACTGCGGAAGGGGAGGTTTTCCTGAAGGTTGAAGTGTAGCTGAGGGCGTAAAGCGAGCGTCGTCGAAGCGTATCGCAGTAGTTTCGCGAATAATTTCTTGCGATACACAATAAAGCATATACCGATTAAAGTATGCTATTCATTTGAAAAGATCGCATGCACGGAATATTCATTTACAGTTTATTCCGCCTTAGACGGAGATCTCTTTGACACGACGTTCTTACTTGGCATCTAAATGAGTCTGATTGGTGTTCCTTGTCTGTAGGATCACATGGTCAGCTCCCCGGCTCCAGATGCTCTCAGTTTAACCCCTCGCGTTCAGCCGGGCAAAATCCGGGTTATAATTGTGGTGGACGAGCGGATCAAAGTGACAGGCGAGAGGTAGAGAAATGGTAGGGAAAGATGCTCGCGAGCCACGAGTCTCACTCTTGACATTCACGTTTGGCCTGAAATTGTGACCTCGAGTCTCACCCGGGGCGCTCGCGTGCGCTCCGAAACTGTGACTCGTCAAAGTAACTCGACGGGTTAATCGGTCTCCGTTTCGTTGACTTTTCAACCGGAGAACTTCCAGCGGACGATGTACTGTCCGTTGCAGCGAACCTGGCACTCTCGTCCGAGTGGTCAGTCTCATGCACACTAATCGAGTCGCGCGGCGAAGAGTGGGGAGATCCGTTTCCGGACTCGCAATTGGACTTCCCCGAGCGATCGTATCCGCCCCTGCAACGCCAGGAACGCCAAGTTCGCTGCAATGGGCGCTAAGTGCCAGAGCAAAGAAACATTAACGTTTACAGTGGAACCTGCACTCGAAGTCGAACAGCGATTTCATTCCGGGCGACTGCCGAAGCGAACTTCCAGTGTAAATACGACAATGATCGGAGGATAGTCGAAACAGCCCGGGGCTGTGTGCAGCGTCCGGCGGGTAGGAGCCGAGTAAACGACCGCGATTAAGGGCGATCACGCGAACGGCGAAGTATTCGGTGGCCGCGGCCCGTAGTTTGCGTAACAGACGATAAACAGGGTAATGAGATTGACGTAAGTCGGCCCGCGCCGCGAAAGCGGAAGGATTAATAGAGTTAATTGGAGCGGATCGGAGAGAAGTCCCAGCGACGAATGCTGCGCGCGCGACTCCGTTCTCTGGCGAACGTTCGCCCGATACACGCTATCGGTCCATTCTCGGTCGCTTCGAAATTCTTTCGTTTTATAGATTCATAGTGCGAACACGTGCGTTATGAGTAACTGAAGAACTATTTAGCTTGATACAGTTTTAGCTTTATGCAGTCTCCTTGTGATTCTTTTTTAGTGATAGACTTTCGGTTTTCTTTGGCTCTGAAAGAACCATTTGATCACCGAGGAGTTCCTTCACCTAATACCATTCGCCTTTGTTGTGAGAGTCGAGTGAGACGATTAGTGAGATAATTATGCTCTTCTATTATCGCATAGACAAACTGTCAGTGCGCGATCGCTCGAGTCTTTCACTTCTAACGAGGCAACAAACGGATAAGCAGTTGAAAGTGAAAGAAATCCATAAACTGAATTCGATTGTGCGACAGACGCTTTCGAGCGATGCAGAATAAGGTAGAAGCACGATCGCGCCGTTCGGCGTTCGGACGGTTAATGGGCGCGTGTACGAGCGATTACGTATTTATATATGTATGTAATACGCGACGTAACAATCGGCGACACCGATTTTCCATCGGCGGCGCGGGCCGAGTGAGAAAATCGCGCGAATTCGGGCGAGGGGCGGGCGGGGGGCGGCGAGCAACCGGTTCGTGGCAGCGTTTCATCGAGCACTGTCGCTTTTTAATTACACCCGTATCGCGGCTGACACTGAGCAATCGCGAAGAATGCGTCGGAGCCGTTGGACAGGTTGCCAACGAGCCTCTAGCTTTCTCCGCGACGTAAAAACTCGGATTTCGTCAGCGACGCGGGCGCGCGCAGGGAGACGAATCGAATTAAACTTCTTCGATCCTCGCGGGGAACCGGATATCTCGTTATCGAAGCCCGGCCGAAGTTCAGCGAGAAGCTGCGAATAATTCCCATTCTTGTTCATTTCATTCCTCGCGTGTTATACACCGGGGAAGATCGAGAATCGGTTCGTCCTTCGGTATGAAAGTTCGAGGATCGAGCAACTCTCGCTATTTCCTTTGCAATTACCGGCATCGTGCGAGATAGATTGAACCGCGTTCTCGATAGAATTGGAAGCAGAATTAGATTAGGAATAGAATACAATAGAAAACCGTTTGCACTCCAAGGTCTCGCGGTGGGAGTACTCAACGCTTTCCTCTGGGATATGGACGACGTTCTTTGAATCTAATCGAAATATGCATGTAAACCGAGAAACGGCGCTTTTGTGTTTCGATATTTTACAGATCGACGCATCGTAGAAGAGTTAATATTATATAACTATCATTTTCCTATATCAAAGAATCTCTCCTGTATAAAGAATCAAAACGATCAAAAGATGATAATCATAAGAGTCATCCCAAAGTTGTATCATTCCATTAGGTTTTTAATTTTTAATAATTTTCCTACTAATTTTGAAGCTGGATAACTTATGGATTCTGGATTCTATCTATAAGAAATTTATGAACGAAATTACTCGTCCTCGGCTTTAGCTATTAGTTTCTGTCAAATCTGAACCGATCCGATTCGCCTCGGTCCAGCCTATCAGATTTCGGCGACTCCTCGAGTAACCCAGAGCACAATGATACAGTTTTCATCCGCGGAAGCGATTGCTACCAGTTCAACGGTTCGACGTTGAGTTTAGAAAGTTTCGCAGGAAAGTGTCGAGGATCGACGATAAGCAACATCGGCGCACCGAGCATCACCGTGCGTCACCGGTTCACAGGTGAGTCCACCTAGCCGTGGAATTCCACTCGGCCGGTACTTTCGGTCGCACACGTGAAATTAAGCGGCATTACGCGACCCGTCCGCGATTACCTAGAAACGCTTGCTCGCTGCGTTACCAACAGGTACGCTCGATATCGCCGCGGTTATCCCGCGGCTGCACGCCGCGCCCGCGGATAATTGCCACTTAACCGTGGATTGTGTATAAGACGCGACGAGAACCACGGTAAAGCCCTTTGTCCTGCGGTTTCTTTCGTGACTGCGCCGTTAATAACTTACCGAAAACAAAGGACAATCGGCAATTCATCTGTGCCCACCTGTACTTCGGCATATAATGATTACTAATAAAACGAATGGCATTCAATCTGAACCATTAACCTTTTGCACTCGAGAGAGGTGATCAGTCATCGTTCGATTTGATGTACTGAGATCATAAAATCATACACACAATATTAAGCTTCGTATAATCGATAAATACGTGGGATATTGAAGCAACTTCGTTTAACTTATGTATACTCGGTTCGTCTCAAAGAATGTCAACTCATTAAAATCTTGAATATCTCTAGTGAAAGACCGAGTGCAAAGGGTTAACCCTTCAAGGACGAAGATTCTTTGAAATATAAGAAACCTTCAGCAGATGAAGCTAAATTACATATCGATTGCTTAATTAATAGGAAAAAAGGAGCTACGCACTGATCTCTTGCTGTTTGGGTAACTGCAATTATACTAAAACACAGAGACAAAACACAGATGACAAACGGAAAGAAATTCACATAAGTGACCTAGCACAATACTTAACCTGTTAAGGATCAATTCTTCGCAATATTACGATAATCGACACACGTTTGAAGAATTCCAGCTAGCTCGAGCGATTTGCTGTTGCTCAATCTTTCGGCGCTCGCGGAAATCGATTCCGCGGAAGTCCTCGAAGATCATCCGTCCTCGAGAATGATGTTAACTGGCACAGCTGGCAAACAGCGACGACTCCAGTCCTCCGGACAACCGTGAAAATTGAGGAGACCTTTTTTGCCGGACGATGAACGGCGCAGCGCGATAGGTGCGATCGCAATTTGAAATTCCGCGGAACGACTGGTTCACGGTGTTTATTAACCCCGGCAATTGGCGAGCTGCTTCGGGCTGATTCACGACGCGCTCCGCGAGGAACGAGCCTGGATCGGTTTTATTCTTTGTTTACCTAGAACGCCGCTCTCTCCCTTTTCCTAGCCGCGAAGCCGGCAATTTCTGGAAGGAGCGAAAGTAATTTCTGTGTAGGCTCCGGCGGAGTTTCCTATAGCGTGATTGAATCAAATTTCAATCGTGTCGATCCTGGCCCAGGGGTTAATACAAAGGGAGGTACGGAAGTGTTGTCGGACAACGGAGTGGTCAATATTCCCTGCGAACTTTGATCCCGAACGAAGATCCACGGGACTAACGATATTGTTCAAACACTTCGTTTGATTCGAAGAAACTCTCATTGAAAATCTTCGAATAGTATTAAGTTTGTTGAAACTATTGCTAACTATTTACGTAACAAACGTATACACGAACACAATGGCAGCACACCATTGAATAAAGTAGCTACTATCAAAGCGGAGGAAAATAGGTTAAACGATAACCCGTTGAACGCCGTAGAAAATAGTCTCGATTAAAGATCCGTTTCGAAATACTGAAACCCATCATCAGCAGTTGATTTTCGACCGGCAATTCACGCATCCTATTCCTAAGGAATCAGCGGCGATCCGTTAATGATCCCGCGGAATGAATCCGTGCCGCGGGACCGTGAGCCGTCGAACGATCACCGCGCCCACAGTTTGCGCGCGAGAGATCGTGTACCTTTTACCTGTCATCCGCGAGTAATAATCTTGTAAAGGTACGCTGCGCCGCGGCCAGGTTATGGGAGCAAGCGGAAAGGGAAGGGGGAGACGCTCGAGGAGGAGGCGGAGGATTCAGCGGTAGAGAAGAACCAAGGAAAATGTGGCAATGCTGAGAAGGATGAAGAAGACGCAGCAGAAGCAGAACAAGAAGACGAAGCAGAAGAAGAAGAAGAAGAAGAAGAAGAAGAAGCAGCAGAAGAAGAAGCAGAAGAAGAAGAAGAAGAAGAAGAAAGGATCAACAACCTGCGGGCACTCCTCTGCGCCGAAGGAGGAATCCTCCTCCGGCGAAAGCAATGAGCTATCCTGACAACGGCAGATCTATCCGCGCCTCGTCGCCGCGCGGCTACACGCTTACCTTACGCCTATAAAACGCGTATCCACCGAGCTTCCATACCTAACGGTCGCAAGAAACTTCGGCCATTATTGCGGTGATTGCCGGGTACCTGTTAACGCGTAGCCGCGCGGAGATATTCAACGGACTCGCCGATCCCCGGCAAGGTCAATGCCACCGGCAGACGATCGAACGAGGCATCGAATCCTAGTTATCGGCCACACCCAATTTCTGCGAGCCGAGTTCCGCGGCAAGATATTAAACCGTACGACCGCGAATTGTTCACCCGAGCGGCGAGCAATTTTCCCTCGGACTCGCACGGACTTCTATTTCGAGAAGCTACTTACTTGATCGCCGATCGAGTCTTCTCGCGCGGCTTTCGGGGAAACGGATGTTCGAGCTGGAAGATCGAGGATCGTTTAGGGCCGAGGTTCTTTTTGGAATCGTTGATTCGATGATCGCGCGGTGCGCTGGTAATGCCTTTCCGAAGGATTGCACGCTGCTGCGAGTGCCGGTGTCTCGTAAATAGACTTTTTCTGCGGATAGCTCAGTTCTTAGACGCGTTTTTTCTTTGATTCCTGCGATGTTGGGAGATCGTCTTTTTTGGAATTAAAGGGGCGTAAAAAAGGGCAAGGTGTAGGTATTCAACAGCTTTCGTGCTGAGTATAGATCTGAAGTAGTTAGGAAACTTATTTAGACGAAGCTCTGGAATCTTTGGTAAATGTAGACATCTTATTCCTTTGTTTTACTTTTTATTTTGAAATTGTGAACGATGGGACTGCTTTATCGTTAATAATTCAACAGAAAGATAAAAAATAATTCAATTCTAAGATAATTCAATTCTAACCCTTTGCACTCCGTAGGTGCCTCTCAGTCGCCAATTGACGATTTCTCGTTAAGTCAGTTTGACAGAATGTCGTTGGTATTTCATTAAAAAATCTTGAGTATTTCTAATGAGAAACTTCTGCAGTGCAAAGGGTTGAAATAATTCTAATCAGTAGGAAGGTAAAAAATACTTTAGAGTTTAAGATTGATCATAGAAGAGTGATGTCGCATTCGTATGAAAGATAAATAAACGACGTTTAGATCTGTCTAATTCGCTTGAAAATTTCCATAATGGTCCGACTAAGCTGAATGTTTAAGGAGAGCGTCAAGGATCGAGGTTCTGAAGGAACGCAGGGGATTACGGGTTCTCGGAGCTTTCGTAACGCGTTGTTCCACCGCGAAGCGCTCGATATCGTCGTCATCCTGTCGTCGTTCTGATTCAGAGCTTCGAAGCTGGGGCAACCCAGGCGACGGCACAGAAATAATCGTTTTTCTGCCGATCCGCATGCCCATTCTTTCGCGGTGTGACTCGCGCGAGCTGCGAAACCGATTATTCACCGACTAATATTAGATTCGTAATGTTCACCGAGAAAGTCGAACCTACGGGGAGCGGAGCCTTTAGCGGAAGGGACGAGCGGGGACGCGTGACTTCCAGCAGACGCTCGACGACAATCGAGTCGCCGTTTTCGAGGCTTCGGTTACTCGGATCCTCGTGAAAAAGAATTCTATTTCCGTGTATCCACAGTCAGAAAACAATGAAAATAAACGGAGAATATACTGCACACTAATACTCGAATTAATTCACCGAACTTTCAATCCTTTAGTCACTCGAATTTTCTTGAGAAGAATTCTATTTCTATATATCCACAATAAGGAAACAATGTAAATTAAAAATACATAAAGACAATTATACTGTGAATTAATATTGAAACCAGTTTAAACTAAACTACCAAACATCAAAATTGCCTACATTTCACAATGACTAAAATCGCATTTTCCCCAAAGAATCCTCGGATTCTCTATTAACAAGATAATAAATGTCGAGTCCCATGCTTCTATAATTTATATAAGAAATTAGAAATGAATCTACTACAGGTATTTACCTAGTATTTACCAGCCTCGAATGCGATAATCAAGAGAAGAATGGATCGTTCTGAGAATAATCTGAAAAATTGAGAACCCCTGCGGATGGAGGGTGCATAACTTCGAGACCATATTACACGGTACGTCCGTATGGGTTCCTACACCGAGAGAGACAGAGACGAAGAGAGAGAAAGAGAAAGAAAGAAGGAGAGAAGGAGAGAGAGGTTTGTCTCCGCACGGGACCAGCACAGCTGTTTCGAATCCTTCTCTTTTCCTCGGTCGCCCTCCCTCCGTCCGTCTCTCTTTCTCTCCGCTTTCATCCCCTGCATCAATCTGTCCCCTTCTATTTCATCTCGCGCGCCATCGACCCTTCCTGCGTAAACGCAAATCCTACGAACCCCCCTCCGCCCCCCGGGCGTCCCTGAAATAGGAAAAGCGTGAAACGCACCGCTCGGAATTCGTGTTCAAGGTTGCATCCAGTTGTTGAAACAACTCCGCATACCTACTCTCGCCGAGGACGGAATCAGTCGGGAGTTCGAAATCGCGCGCGGACGTGGACCCACACTGATTCCTCGAGCAGAGATTAACCCTTGATCCTTGTGTTAGCGGCCGGCTACCTATTTTCATGCTTTCAACGCTTTGGCTCTTTGAGGGCGAGGATTCTTTGGAATATAGACAGTTCTCGGCGGATGAAGCTGTATCGTATAATTATCGTATAATCATTATGTGATTAATTATACGAAGAAACTCCCTTTTCGCCTATTTCACCCGGGTATCTATTTATTTTCTCTAGAGTGATGCATTTCAAAGGAATCATTGAAAATTCCTGCGCAAGAGGTTGATACTTTGTACAATGCATCGATGCATAAAATATCGAAAACAAAATAGCGTTAACTCGCGTGTGACGCCTCGTTAAGTCAATTTCAAAGAACACCACCTGTCTCATCGGGAAACATCGAATATCCCGGCGAAAAACTGGCGAGTGGAAGGGGTTAATAAAACGCGACAGGATCCACGGGCTGTCCCCGTAAGAATGCGTTGCGATTTCCGGCCTGCTTGTTCTCGCGCGACCCCCGCGCGCCGTCGAATCACTATCATTCGCAACTTAAACAATTCATCCGAGCGTGGACGTCGCGAGCGTGCCGGATACGGGGCGCGGCCGTGTAATTTCGCGAAATCTGCCCCTCGGAGGGCCGCAGCCGCTCACCTTGCACGACGCGCGGTTGCGGTTCCGCGCGTCGTCTTTCGCAGGCTTCTCGAAACGAGGAGGAACGAAGGATAACGTCGATTTCGCGCTACACAGTAACCGGGTAAAGCGGAAACGTGTCCAACGAAACCGCCGCTGCATTTTGCAGTTGTATATTCAGAGAACCGGCGATTAAAAGTGACTCGAAGTGCCTTCGAACCGCGTCACGGTTTTCCGAATGCTCAGATAGCTGCGAGAACTGTTTTCTACATTATATTACAATTTAGAGAGACAAAGGTAGGCAACGCTCGGATCAGGTGAATCATGAGACTATGCAACAGTCATTCCGAACAACAGCGTTGCTACATTGAACTTTCATATCTAGGATACAAAGTTGCGAGCGAATAACTTAAATATTCAAACGGGAGACCGGCACTTCCCTTTCTCTAGCGTTCAAGAGTTGTAACTAACTCCCGTCTATTCTAAGTTCCTTTAACGAATCCTCTTCCGTTAACGAACGCGTCTTTCCGTTCCATACTTTCGTTACTAAGCTCGTGTAATATTTTCCTATCGATTTGTAGGAAATACAACAAAATTCTCCATTCTACTTCAGCTGGAAACTTCATTTGAAGATAATGCATTGATAATAGCAAAATAGTTCGCTTTGATCCGTGGTAATGAACAACACTGATTCTTGTTAAATTAGTTTAGAAATCTTCATCGCGAGAACAATATTTCATCGTGTCACTGAATTATCCACGATCCGGTCTGATCTTCTTCCTCCGACTTTCCGGAAGCCTGATTTTCCGAGCTGTCGTTTGAAAACTCGCCGGACAAAGCGAAAGAAACTCATGGGACAACCTAATATTCCGTGCGCGCAACCATCGTCTTACCGCCGCGCACCCGCGAACGTGTAATTCAGTTAATAGCCGTCTCTCTTTCACTCGCTCGCCGGTCGCCCACCCCCTGCCTCCCGGCCTGTCCTCTCTCCTCATCCTCTCGCGCGTTTCTTTTTCCCTTCTCCGCTCGCGAGCGCAACGACTAATTACCTGTTACACACTCCGCAGAGTAGAAAATGTCAGTTTCTAATTCCCGCGAGCACGCAGCTCGGCGACGGAAGCTAAGCCGGCTCGCGTGAACGCTGCGCCCACGGGAACCGGACAATCCTAGGACACGTCGATTTTCGACGAGAAACTGAACCCATGTGTTCAGCATCTTCAGAATTTCCATGGGAAATGGGGAATAGAAAAGACGACTGGATTTTGTGTCCATTTTCGATTGTAGAAGACAATCTTCTATAGTCGTGTCTTCTCAGGGGCCATGTAAGAAATATCTGCGTGAAATATTGAATATTCTACGTTATAGAGAAACTAAATGCGAGATTGACCAAGTCTGAATCATCCCAATCGTCGCTCTTATTGTCAATCGAACGCGAAATTCCCTTGCATTTCTCTCAAAGAACTCAAATTTCACCGAGAACCCATACTGTACAAAGCTTCCAAATCTACTCCGAACATCCACAATTATGCATAGAGAGCTCGCTGCTATCCTCAATAGAACGATCAGCAACAGACCTGCATTGTTCACTGAACAGTTAAACTAAGCGTACACTGACTTCATAGCTGAACTCAGGAATCAGGACCAAATCGATCCATTTCCCCATCCCATTAACGATACACATTCCCAATCATCGGTACGTATACGAGTACTCGACCGAATGCGAAATTCCCTTGCATTTCTCTCAAAGAAACTCAAATTTCACCGAGAACCCATAGTGTACACAGCTCCCAAATCTGCTCCGAACATCCACAATTATGCAAATCCATAGAGCTCGCTGCTATCTTCAATGGAACGATCAGCAACAGACTTGCACTGTTCACCAAACAGTTAAATTAAGCGTATACTTCATAACTGAACTCAGGAATCAGGACCAAATCGATCCATTTCCCCATCCCATTAACGATACAAGTTCCCAATCATCGATACGTATACGAGTACCCGATCGAAGCTACGAACAAAACACTCAGGAAAGACCTCTTATCCCTGTGTCATCTCGCCGGAGACCAAAGCGTCTCGCAGCGGCACACGTGCGCTCGAGTGCGAGCGGAATCGCCGCGGGATGAGCGCCACTGGGCACAGGAAACGTTTGTAGCGTGATTAGTACGGAGAGGCGTGTACTACCTCGATCGCGTACGTTCGCTGTCAGCTGTCGGTGAAGAGGGTCCAGAGCATCAGTGAGCGAGCGAGCGAGCGAGCGAGCGAGCGCGGCGACCTTGCCGACCAGTTGTCTTCGCTCGAACCGACTAATTAATGCCGTAACGTCGGGCCGCGGCGTGTCACGCCACCGGCGCTGATAATACACCGCCGAAACGCCGGCTTATCGCGGCCCACCGTGCCGATCACCCGCGCCGCGTCGTTTTCGAGTCCTCCCGGCCGCGACTCGTTGACTCAGCCCGCGCGCGCGCGGGCGCGGATGCAATTACAGGCCGGGATTCGCTCGATCGAGATTCGCCCCGTAATTTAATCGACGTAATCTAAATTCATTTGGATTAATTGTCCCGGCATCTAATCGTTCCTGCGATTCGATTGCGGCCGACAACGCTGAATCGGCCGCCGGTCGTCTCCGTCCGCCGATTTCTGCGGGTTCAAGTGGATCGATACCGTGACAAGCGCGTCGGTGTCTGTTCCGTGTTCGGTACCTCTGTTCGTGTTCGTCGAACGAGTGCGAACTAATCCCTTCGAGAGCCTATCGAACTGATTATCTGAAATAATTGGCAATGCCGGGTCGTTGGAGGTTGTGGTGGGGCTAGGATTCGAGTAGAATGTATTCTAAAGTATGCAGGTAGATGCATTGGTTTTTGAACTTTGACACTTGAACTGCTACTCGAGTTACATTTTTCAAGGGAACTGAAGCATTCTTGTATCGAACGAACCGAATATCGAATGTGCGAGATGTACGAAAGATACTACAGCAATCGTTACAAAGAATCTTTGCTTCTTCATTTCTGCTTTATTAAGGATTCCGACTGAGTAGAAGTTCTGACGCGTGTTTGCTTGACAAAGTGTTAATCAGTATCATTCCTAGTCCTGACAATACATGATAAATTGTAATAAAACGGAAGCATTCATTCTCTGATTTGTTATTCTCCTCTCTATAGACCTAACCAAGACCTCAGTCATCTTAATCCTTTGCACTCGAGAGGTGTCTCTCACACCAATTGATTTCATACAGTAAAACTATAAAATTTAACACTTAATATACATGGTACTATGTAATAAACTTCGTACAACGCATCAATTTGAGAAATATTCGAACAAAACAGCTTTGTCCCTCGAAGTGTGATTTCTCGTCAAGTTAGTTTCACAAAATGTCCTCTCTATCTCATCAGAAGACGTTAAAATATTTCTAACGAGAAACTTCCGAGTGCAAAGGGTTAATAACTAAAACCATTCTTCGCAGCTCATCTCGGAAGACCTAACATACCACCATCACACAGTATCCCCGATGGACCGTGTATATTCCTCGCGATCGTAGCTCGATAAAGGCGCGATTACAGTTCAAAGTTCCGCTCGCCTCGCCCGACCGTCATCGTTGGAACAGCCGGTACCAAAGAACGGTACTGGAACGGGAACCAGCATAGACCGGCGAGTGTCGCACGGTTCACGTCCGTTTCATGGGTACCGCTAAAAGCAATCCTTCCGCGTTCGTTGTAACCATTAGTGGACTATTTTCACCGTCTACGGTGAAAGTGTCGGCTTGTCCACGAGGAGAGGACAGGAAGCGTCAATTTCTCCGAGAGGTCGTGAACGGGCCCCGGGTCACTCGCACGCCTAGCTGTTATCACGAGGCGATCGGCTCCTCTCGTTTTCGCCCTGCTTTCTAGCGGGCATCCTCGCTCCTCCTCGCCCGTACGTCCGTCCGTCCGTTCCGGTCGCTTTCGTGCGCACGGTGTGCCTCTCACGTAAAAAGCAAACCGGGAACATCTGGCGTCGATCCCGATCGACGTGTCTCGAAGGCGCCCGGTAACCCTCCGCAGGCATTACTCAAAGTCGAACGCGGATTACTCAAACATCCGGAGGAACCGGGGCTCCCCGCATTAAGTCGGCCCCGTTGAATGCGTTTATTGCGCCGCCGGGGTATCTGGGTTAAGTCCCGGCCGTACACGTTCAAGTTCAACGACGATCTCGGGGCGGATTCGAGCGCCCGGCGAAATCGGAATATTCGGCAGATAAAGCGAACAGCGTCGCGATGGCCATCAGATCGCGGCTGTCGAATACATTTACGGACACTTTTCTGGAAGCTTGCGTTTACACGTTCGGACCGGAATTTCGTTTCATCGAGACGTGGGTAAACAGTTTCCTGTTGCTTGGAATGGAGTTTTTCGTTGAATTTTTATCAGTGGTTTCATACCTTGGATTAGTAACGGTTAGTATTTAATGATAGTAATGTTGAATGTCGAAATTCGAGCAAAGGTCGCGTGGAGAATGTTGGAATTGATGTTTAAATGTTAGATGAAATGTTAGGAACAAAGGAATATCGAGTACAGTTGAGACCACTTCGGAATTCGATGCGCGAAAGTTCAGTTTCCGAAGAGGTGATCTTTGCCACCGGTTTTTTAGGCAGCTCGTAGACAGTGAGGCTCGCTACGGTATCGGCAGCGTCTCGTCGCGAATTGCCAGCCACGCGCGTTCGATGTTCCTCTCGTTTCGTTCGGCCTGGACCAGTCCTGCCCTCTCCCCTCTACACTCTTGTTCTTTCATTGCCGCGAATCAGCCGCTGGAAGAGTCTCGGTCGTCGAGACGGCTAATTCAAGGTGGCAGACGGTCAATGAAGACACGGGTATCCTTGAAGCGGACCGAAATTAGGTGCTCGCCCGTCGATACTCCTCCTCCGACGCTTCCTATACGGCAGCAGTGTTTTCGTGGCCGTCGGAATTCGCCAAAATCGAATTCCCTCGCGTGCTTTCGAGTTTACGCTTGGCTTCAATATTTTCTGCGAGACATCGACTCGTCTCTTCGCTCGATCCTTTAGTCGGATCCGTTCGACACTTAATCGTATCGAAATGCCAGATGAGACGAATCTGCCAGAGGCGACAGAACATTTACGAAATAAAAATCATACAAAGTAACGAACAACTGACTTTATGTTAAAAGCATCGACGCGATATTCCACGACCAACGCAGATTGATTAGCTCAATAGCCAATGCAGTCAAAATTTCAATGGAATACTATTCTCTTCAGTTGTTAAAGGATTTACAAGTTTCTTCGTTTTCCTAGGTCAGCGACCCCTCTTATAGCTTCTGAATATGTAGTATAATAATTTCACAAGCCGAAACATGAGTTTCCTCAATATTTGCCTGCTGCGCTTATCTCCTTTTAACACTACAACTACCGAGCATTTGATACGATTGACATGTAATCGCTATGAATATTTCTTCAGGCATTCATTATAGTACTCAAATGAATCTATTCATTTTCAAGATCATTTCGAATATTCAATGCTTCGAAGATATCAATACTTACTAAACAAAGAAATCGAAACCGGTCATTTCGACTGGTACGGTAGTTCTAGAGTTAAAGTATTTCTTTGCTTCTCCGTTTCTTTATTTATCAGAAAGCCCTTAGCTCTGAATATCCTATAATCATTTCAGAAGCCATAACACTAATGATAAAAATCATTTCGACTGGTACGGTGGTTCCAGTGTTAAGCGACTCGCGTGGCGATCGCGGAACGACGAGGAATAAGATTCAGTGGCAAAGCCGGGCAACGAGGTTCGCAGGTTTAGCGAGTCCACGATGATATCCACCGGTTCTGCATATTAATACGAGGACTCGGCGTTACGCAATTCGTAGGTTACTCGGTTACTTTCTACCCGATCGACGGGTCTCTCCCTCCAGCGCGGCTCTCTCGTCCGCCGATTCCCCGTCCGCGGCTCGGTGCAGACGCAAGGTTACTCCGTCTGCCCGTCGACGGCGACAACGGCGACACCGGTAATCACCGCACCTGTGATTCGATAACGAGCGGCCGATTCTATCCGCCTCTGTGGAAAGGATAAAGGTCTACGCGAACGAGAAAGTGAATCGACGCCAATAAAACTGGCCCCCGATCGATCCCTCGATAAAAACGGCTATTTTCATCGTATTAAGGTCCATTTACACGAGACCGTGTGCCTCCGTCGTGCCTCGGATGCGAATCGGTTACCGTGGCTTTGTATGCAACTGTTTATACGCGATCCACGCCGTGTCCGTCACTGTCCGCGGCCTGGCCGCTTCTGACAGCGTCCAATATTTTTCGCGAAAAGCCACTGCCACGGGACGAGCGTACAGTGGCGTTCAAAAGTCACCGGGCAGATCGGTTTTGGGAGTGTCCAAGGCTTTAGCTTTGCTCGTTGGAGAAAGATACAGATGTTTAACAATAACCACCAGATGGGTCAAAATGAGTCAGGATTTGTAGTTTTTACAATGATTATAAATATGACAGATCTCTGAATTGTTAAAGAATTTGATTTAGCAGTATGTAAACTGAATTGTGAAACAATTGAAGTCTCGATAGATGCGTTTTTGGAGTTTCTATAGAGGAATTTCAGAGAGTCAATTTAATTGATCATTCTTGAAGAGATGGGTGTTATGACACTGTAATAGGTGACGCAGTCGAGTATAATTGAAAAAGCCATAGGAATTAGGAGATTTAGACTACAATGACATAACTGGTTCAAGGATTTAAGTAATTGACCGTGATTTAATTAGATTTTAATTCTATTAGCGATTCTTAGCGTATCGTCCTCGAAATGAGCTACGAATCATTTCGCTGGACGCGTCGGTTGAATCTAGAACTGTAAGATTGATTGCATCGAGCAACGAGACGAAGACTGCGAAAGGAATATTATAATAATCAAGCAGTCCGCTTGTTTCATAGCTAATTAGTCAATCGCGTCGCGTTTCACAATAACGATCCCCTGATGATAATACCCACGTGCTCCGAGGGAAACAAAAGCCAACCGAGCCGACGCCGAAGGTCGCCAATAATATTTCTCCAACGCAATACTATCGCTATGAGTCACAATAGTAATTCCCCGACAATAAGGCTCAAACAGAGTCCCTAGAGGGCCATTCTGTTCGACAAATGAATGGGACGAATTTAATTGTCATTGATCGCCGCGAAACGATTTTTCCCATGGCCGGCGGTTCGCGGCGAGACTGAACGCGACTGTCGCGTCCGGAATTACCATCGACAGCTCCCGTCGTTCAAAATTTCAAAATGGATCAATCTCCTAAAACAAGTCCCTAAAAATGTCCAAAAATGTCCGATAAAAACCACTCGAACTCCCGCGATCAATATTCTTCCACGATCGTCTCCAGTCTACGAAAACCACAAACTCAGCACGATCTCTCTCGCACATTTGAAAATCGTGCCGCTCGTATCGTCAAAATTATTTCTAACGTACACTGCTCCGTAAGAAATCAATTCCTGGAGAAACCGTCCGCCGGGAAGCGAACTCTCGATCGACGCAAATTCGAGGAATCATTATCCCCGCGGATCGTTCGCCGGCAGCTCCCGGTAGACAAAAGGAAACTGCTCCATATCCGTGGGTAAATTAAAAAAGTTTTTAGGACGTTAGAAAACGGAGTTGGCCGGGGCCGACGTTCCAGACGCGATCGGGAAAAGGTTTCATTGTCGAGTGGCAGGAAGTGTAGGTGCAGGTAGTTTATAGGTTTAGATGCAAGCAGCGCGACGACGACGAGCCGGCAGAGGGAGAAAGGACGAGAGGGGTGGAGAAGGTGCAAGGGAGAGAATGCGAGATGGAGAGAGGGCCAGCGAGAAAGGGAAAGAGAAGAGAGGCCCACCAGCGTGCCGCTGCTCGAGTCTACACTGTCGTCCTGCAATAACCGTTCGCTCTTTGTCCGCTCAGCTGCCTGCTGCCCGCCAGTGGTTCTCAATCGGGTCCCTCGGCATCTCCGCGCGCTCGGCCGGCCAGGGGCCTTTCCAATGCAACCTACATCGGCTTTATCGATAAAGAAGCCAGCCAGCCAGCCAGCCAGGCCTGCCGCGGCAGAGTCAACGACAGAGTTGGACGAAATGTAATCCGACCGCGCGTTACGCTACCAACTGAAATGTTCGCGTGTTTGAAAGTTTTTCAATGGAAATCGTCGGTTCACGATCAAACGTAGACATTTTCGGAACTTATCGAAATCAGGAGTACACTGGAAGATATACTTTCTTTCAATGTTGAATGTCAAAGTTATCGATTTGCTGTATTAGATGACCGAGTCACCTATCGTGTGTGAAGGGTTGAGATTAGATGCAAAACGCAAAATGGATCAGAAGAGAACTTTCCCAAACTCTTACATCGGTAGTACCTTTATCGAACGTTTCACATTGCCAAGGTTGCAATCTATAGTACCACGAATTTATGAAACTTGAGTCTAACGATGATCCTACTGTATATTTTCAATTTTTCATGTGAATATTCTAGTCCGAAGATGCACGTTGCATCCACTCTTGATAAATCCTCATTGTTTCATCGTTAGACGGAGTAAATCGCAGGTAATGCAAAGTTGCAAGTGAATTATAACAGGAGATATAAATTGCAACCAGCAGGAAGAGCAACGAGAGAGTGAGCGAGGGAGAGAAAGGGAGAGAGTATGAGACAGTATACACTCGGTAGGTGTGAGGTGGTCAGTATCGAGCGACCTGCCTCTGATGCACCATCCCCTGGCTCTCCTTCTGGTTTCTGAACCCTTCCTCCTCCTCCTCCTTCTCCTCCTTCTCCTCATCATCATCATCATCATCAACGTTATAATCCCGTCGAGCACCTTATAATATAATTACTCTCCGCCGCGAATGGCCGTTATTAGTAAACTAGCAATAAGTAATTACCAGGGTGAGTGGGTTGTATGCAAGCGAAATTAGTGGGCAATTGTGGGCCACGGCAAGAAAAATACATATTCAGCAAAGATGAAAAACGTAATCGAACAACGACGGAGAAAAAGACGAGGCCGAACGAGAGAAAAAAGGCCGAGCTGGTATTACTCCGATACCGGAATCTTCTAGAAATACTTTTTAACGATAATTCACTTAACCGCAGAACATAACTCTCGGAGAACGTATAATTTTGTCGATCACTTTATTCAAATTATTCGAACTAAAATGAGACTTCTCGCTCTCAGAGATTAAGCAGCCATCGTTGATCCCATCGACGACAATCTGATATCATATTCTAAAGGATATAATATTCCGAGGCGACTTTCTTCTGCACAATATTATTCGACTTTCACACTTTCCCAAACGAACTTATATTACAAACACCTCTGTACAACCTATATAGACAACAACACTGTACACACAATGAATTCCATGTATATCACACGTCAACCCTTCGCGAATATTTCAAACCTTTGATAAGATTTCGGAAAGTTATTCATCGACTTAAATACTAGAAAAAAAACCAGATATCAATCTCTCGTTAAGTACTTAAATTATTCACTCGCAGCGTTCGAATTTAAATATCGATGTTCGAGGTCTCCATTGTGACACCGGAAACGGTCGAAAAAGAATTCACTGGGCTAACAGATTGATCGATACTCCAGTTCCTAATTTTTGCAACGCTACGAATTTTCCGTGTCAACGTAACGTCGCGCACGTCGGAACAACAGCACTGACTTCGGTAAACAGCTGCCCGCTAATTGCCCGCGAGTGACGCATGCTCCCTGAAAATAGCGTATTCGGCAAAATATTATAGTTGGTCCCGGCGTTGCCGCGCGAATTCCGCGTCCTAGTCCCGTGAACCGTAAACAGTCCCAGTGTGTACGCGTTCCGGCTAATTATCCCCGACTGTTAATAATTATTCCGGCCAAGGCGAGCGGAGACATTGCACCGCCTTCGGCCAATAAATAATCTCTCCGTTGCTAATTAACGCATAAATCAACTGTGCGGGAGGCGGCCGGGCGCGCGCTTGACAGAAATCTGGCCGCGCGATTACCGCGATACAATTCACGGTAATTTGTAGCCGGTTGCGAATAATCTACGATCCTGCACGCGGGATCTAGCCGAAACTCGAATCGGTCTGTCGATCATTCGACGGCTCGTCGCGTTTGTCTCTCGTCAACGTTTCGCGCTTCGACGGCTGCTCTCGGTGACCAGTTGATTCGACGCGTAATTATAAAATTTAACCAGGAAACTGTGTTCGACGAGTATACATGCGTCATCTAATTGTTTCAGCGATGAATTCTTGATTTTTCCACATAAACATATAATTCTTTGTTTCGCTTTGATCTTTCGTTGGAATATACTTTACGTGCATTCGTCCCGCGTTCGATGAGTAGACGCTCCATTTTTTGATTTTATTGCGCGCAGAACGAGAGATTTTTCCAACTAAATTCCACAGTCAACTGGTTAATATTTGATATTGAGCTTCGTTGATATTAGCATGTGAAATATTAAAACTTGACAAACATTCACACAAATTAAGGAACAAAGCTATTCTATCTCTATATTTCACGCAGCGATATTAACAGAGTTTAGTATCGAATATTAAACATTTTCTGATGAGGTACGAACGACATCTCTTAAAACTGTATAATTACAGTTTGCACAACATTGTTCGTCGAATTTGACACTCTCGGTACTGAACGCGTTAACCGGATAAAATTCACTGCTTCACAGTGGAACCGCAACGGGTGGTTCAATTACGGATAAGCGTTAATTGATTGCTCGCCACCTGTTTATCGGTTCGGGAACAATGGATTATTATGTTGCTAAGGCTGCCAGCCTCGGAAGAGCCGCTTATTGTCTACGAACAAGCCATGATACACGCGCGGGGAGTCGAGTCGCAGGTATACTCGATGCTAAGGAACTTATTCGTACCACTACAGTCGCGCGGTAATCACAGGGTACTTTACTGGTTTCCTATTGGCGGTACGTGCTTCGCCATTCTGATCTCCTCGATCGGAAATCGAAATCCAACCTTCAGAAGTCCTTCGTTCTGCTGCGTCAATGAGAACCGAGGGACGTTTCGATTGCAGAAATCGCAGGGTTCGGATTAGTGCGACGAATTTGGGCCCACCGGTGAACACTAAACCGGGGTGCGTATGATTCTTGTTTTAAAAGTCGCAGCAAGTCTAATAACGACACTGTATCAACCTCTATAGACAAAAATCGTGTCTCCGCTTTGCATGTTTTACAAGTTTAGAGTCTTCGGCGTAATTAAAAAAATTCTTCTATTCGAGATATTTCTCCTACCATTCGTCGAGTGGAAGAACGATGTAATGAACATCTAGTTCAACGGTGAACTCGACAGGCTGGATTTTTGTAGAAGTTTGGAACCGGCGATCGAGCTCTCGCAAGTGGACCGAGCGCATGTTTTGAACGCGTGTTCCACTGTTCCACGACAATGCGATCATCCCGGCCGCCTCCAACCCTATCAACCCTGTATCGGCCCTCTCCCAGCGAGCCAGCCCTCTACCCGGTTCTAGAGTTACATCACAGTGCCTAACTGCGGGCACACAGCCACCATTGAATCAATAAATACCCTACCTGGCCACATCGAGGACACTTGGCAGCTGTACTCGATCCTTCGTCGCTCAAAGGTGCACCGCACAACGAGATTTTCGAAAGTCCTGCTTACAGAGCCAGCCACCTGCCCGGCCGACGCGCCTTTTTCGAAGAGGATTCGCTAATAAAAGTAGACAAGACCGGAACCGTGCACGGGAAACTCGAAAAACCTTGATCGCCATTTTTCGAGGAAATAACATCATCAGACTATAACATATTTCAGGATAGAAAGATTCTATACCCTATTTCTGATGCAACTGTTCCAAAAACGTGTACAATTCTACGAAGAGTTCTTTACATAAATAATACCGTGCTTCAAAAATATGCTCAACGCATTTCCAATCAAGTTTTCTCCATTCAGTGAAAGTTTAAGTCTGAACAGCCGCGATCCTTTTTACTTGCATTACCAGTAATTTCATCGAGTACGTAAAACTGGATACCGTGATTCCAGGAAATAGTCGTGGAGCGTTAGAAACGATCGGTCGCAGAATTTTTATACGATGCCCCGGACGAGTTTTGTATCCCCACGGTTCCAGTGAATTTCTCTCGATAAGGATCTCGTGTTCGGTGAATAAGTCGAGCCTCGAAGGATCGCTCGGCACGTGCAAAGTTGAAAATTTGAGCGTCGCTGTCGGGCTTCCAGTTCTCCTGCGCCGAAGCCTCGCCGCCGCTCCTCTCCTCGGCCATCCCCTCGTTTACTACCTTTTCCATAGACAGGATGCTATGGGGTCGAAGCAGCTCGCTCGCTACCATGTGGACCATGCACACATCGCCGCGCAACCCTTCCCGACGCATAAAACATTACCACAGACACCATATGGTTGTAAATGTAGCTTTCTACGGTGGCTTAACCTCGTTGCACCGGTAACGCCGAGCATCGGGACCTCGGACTGTTGTAATCCATCGACACTCGACGCACCGATAAATCTACTTGCGAATTATTCTGCGAAAATTTTCAACACGCGCTCGAAGTTAAACGATTCCGCGAATGAAATTCGAATGGCAGTGACTCGGGGAAATATCTTGTTCTCCGGTGGTTCGAATTCATTCTCTGAGATGATTTCGAGTCGATTCATTTTCCGTTGGAATGAAATTAACACTTTAAAGGAGAACTTTCGAGTATATCGCGGATAATGTTCCGGGAAGGCGACACGTGCTGTTTACGAGTGGTTCATGCACGTGTACCCGGATTTTTGTGCAATAGCGAAAGGAATAAAAAGCGGATTAATATCAACGTGCACACGCGGATCCCCTTTTTTCCAGGCGCGGAACGCCGCCGGAGGTTCCGCAATCTTTCCTTTTTTTACACGTTTCTCACAAGCACAATGCGAGAGCAACGGGCGCGGTTACGCAACCCGTTACTGGATCATGTAAATCGTACACACAATACAGAAACATTGTGAAATCGTTCATTACGCTCCGCCACGGACTCCGGGCCGGTCCGAGCAGATCTCTTTGCGCATTGTCGCAATAGTAACGCGCCACGGTTGTCCTCTTCTTTGACTCTCGTATAATTCAGCGCCGACAAAAAGCCTCGGCGTCGCTGGAACGAGGAAAAAATTCCTCGATCGCGTTCACCGAGATCGGACTCGAGAGACACGGATTTCGCAACGGCGTTCTTCTGAATTCGAGACCTTCACGAAATCGAGGAAACAATTTTACGTCTCGACTCCATGCCCAACGCACGGGGAACAACGAGCGTTGCTCTAGAATATCTTAGAAATACTCGCTCAACTAGCATCGCCGAAGCAACAGGCTGAACTTGCACTCTACTGCTATCTCCAACCGAATCTAGAAACCATTTCGAATCTGAGGCGAGGTCGTTTCCGAGCCGCCGCGATCACAGAGTACAAACCACTAAACCGTCCCCCGAACGTTTAACCCTTCCTCGGAAGCTTTCCGCTAAAAACATTCATCTTCCAGTGAGCCACGAGCAACAGTTAGAAGCTCGAAGGCCCCGCATAAATTAAGAGACGAATCTATATTCTCCCAACAACTCGGTAATACATCGTACAAAGCCTACCGAACATCAAACTCCGCAATTTCCCAGTGCCAAACCAGCACCCAAGGATCGCCTCTCGATTACAAAGGACCAGCATCCCCCAGAAGGTCGCAACCCCCTCAGAATCCTGCATCCCCAAGGCAAAAGCATCAGAAGTCTCGCGAAACGAGACCGATCCGGCGAAAAGGAAAAGGAGCCGCAACGTGGCTCTCCGCGCGCCGACTCCACTGCATCGGCCCGGGATGAGAGCCACTGGGCCACGCTCAGCTGGAGCTCCGCCGCGTGGTAGGGAAGGTGAGGAGAAGAGAGGCGAGGAGGTGGCAACAGCGCGGCGCTCGACGGACGGGTGGCACTGGTTCGTGCATAGGCGCAAGCGCGCGCCTTCCGACGGAAAAAGAGAGGAAGAACAAGACACCGTCGAGGGGATACGGGCCGGGGGCGGCGGAGAGGGGCGCGGAGAGACGGAAGAGAAACGCACGGGGCGCGTTCGAACGACGAACCGTGCGTGCATGCGTGCATGCGTGCGTTCGGACCGTGTGCATCGCGTGAAATGCACCGCGGTCCACCGTGAGGCACGTTTCTTCTTCTGACGCGCGCGTGCACCGATCGCGAGGCCACCGCTCCTCCCTGACCCCCCCGCAGGCCGCGCCAATGTTTTTACGCACACGCACCACCGCGACTCTGTACCAATTGGTAAACCATCCGACACGACACCTACGAGTCGCATCTGGCCCGAGAGATCGTGCCGCTTTTACCGTACACCCCCACCGGTGCTTCTCTCTCTCGGAAAGAGAGAGCGAGCGAGAGAGTGAGACAGACAGAGAGAGAGAGAGAGAGAGAGAAGCAAGCGTGCAAGCGTGCACACAGGCGCACGAGTGCATGGAGACGAGCACAACAGGATGCTTCTGCGATGCATCCTCTAGCAGCGCGGCGCCGAAACGGCCCGGCTTATTTGGAAAGACGACGGATGGATAATTAGCGCCGCGTTACCGCGATAAGCGGCTTTGGGAGTGGCACGGACACGGTTCTTCGCGGGGGAAGTGCTGGAATCGTTTCTTGAGGATCATGGCAGTTTTGGGAATTCGGAATCGGAGCTACAGCTTTGTTTAGGGATCGATGCTGGGTTGGGCTGCAAGTTTGTTTTGGTTTGTTAGGCGAGGCTTAGAAGCTAATGCGGTTATGCAGAGAAGAAATGGGGAAATTAGTAGTTTGGAGTTTGGAATTATTGTAGTACTCGGAAGATGTAGAAGGGATTTCTGACCTAGAGAAACGATTCGCTTCTGAGTTATATAATGCATGCTCGGTACTTGATGTTTTCTGTTTTGTTATTAGGTTGAGTTTCGTTTATTCTGATCTGTTGGTTTCTATTGGGCTTTTGGCGGCTGTGTGATGCTTTTTGTAGCTTCTGGTAAAGTGGATATTACGGAGTGAAAGGAACTTGTGGAAGAACGTAATACATAATGGTACCTACGTTCCTTTTGTTTACTGTACTAAATTTTTTTCGATTGTACGAAGATATTGGATGAACGAGTCGAGAAACGATGAAATGTTCTTTCATGAATTTCGATTTCTCATTGCATGCGATTGTACGATCGAAGGATAATCGACTATAATTATGAATGAGTAGAGCTGTTCTTCGTCTTGTTTCTCTGTGAACGGTAAGCGAATTCACAAGTATGGCGGGGACTGGACTATTTCCGAACGATAGCGCGAAACACGTAAAATACGCAGTCGACGGGACAACGAGTCAGCACGTAAGTCCTGTTCGAAGACGAAAATTCGCCACGCTCCGAGTGACATTTATGCGAAGGCGTCGTGTTCGCGGCACAACCAAATTATGTCGGACGGAGAAAGTTTCTCGAGCGTGTCATACAGAAACTAGTGGGAGTCTAAAGACGACGCGGTTGCCTGTGTGCAAACGGCACGCGTTGGGCAACATCCGTTTCGCCGGGGCCCATTGTGAAGGGAAAGGTAATCGTGACTAACAGATTCTTGCCGAAGGTATCGGCGCTGGTATCTACCGTTATCCCAAATTTTCGGCGCGACGACAGTTTCACGTAGGCATTCTTTCTTAGGTATCACTCCAGAGAAAACATTATCATATAATACTAAATTATCATAATAAAATCGATTACTTATAATTTCCATAGAAAAATCAGATCAAAGAATATTCCAAGTGTAGCATAATTTCACAATTCTCCAGTAGGTATTACACAAAAAAATATCATATAATAGTAAATTGTAGCAATAAAATTTCAAAAGTTGAAATGTAACAGAAAAATGAAAATCGAAGCAGCTTCCAATTTCCCTTCAACGTAAACTGGGAAAGATCGAATCGAAAAATATGCCAAGCATCTATTGTAACAACAATTCCACGATTTTCCTCGGTATTATATGCACAAGGAAATGCAAACATGTTCGAGGTGCAACGGAATCGCAAGAATCCCGCGACAGAGGAACGTCGAACGCGGGATCGAGGAAGGAAGGAACGGTATTTTTATCGAAGGGGTGACTAAGTCACACCCAAACGTAACGGAGACCCGATGACTTCATCGGCTCCCCTCGCGTTTTCATTCCATTAATCATAACACTGCACGGGGTTACTCGTGCGTCGTTGCACACCGCGAGAGAGATCGATAATTTATCCGCGCGCGCCGATTAACCCAGAACGGAAGCGAGCGGCGTCGCGTTCTACCAGAAGTGGCCCACAAAAAAACTAACACAGGGTCGGCCGTATTTATTATTCAAACCGTTCGGTTTGTAACCGCCTAGTATTCGCCTATCCACCGACACGCATGCGAAATTATTAACATCGTTGATAAATGTCCGGACGCGGACGTGAGCGTGCCGGCTAGCTCGCTCGCTGGCGCGCGCGCGCGCGCGATAATTTCTATCTAGCACCGGGACCGGACCGATCGGAGAGAGCCACCATCTAAATAGGAATAAATAGCCCATTGTCGTAATGAACGTATTCTGCGTTACGTCAATATGCCGGAATACATTACGGGCTCGGGATAGACAAGATGGCGGCCGGGCCGAGCGTCAACTGACCAGGCTGCATTGTTAAACAGCCCGATCGGGACGATTAGCTTCGAACGCGGCCGTATTTTCGGCGGTGACGCAAGAAATTCGATCGATCGCTTGCGAACGAACGCGTGAACACGCCGGAATATCAGGAAGCCTTCGTTACAACACAGGCATCCCGTTTTCATCCCCCATAGAACCGCGGGGGAAACTTGCGGAGATTTCTGGCTCGCTTTAATGGAAATCGATGTTGTTTACACCGGCCGGAAAAACTGTTTTGTTATTCATCGATACTTCCAACTAAACGTAGTTTGCGATGGACACTGAATTTTGTCTTTGGAAATAATTAACCCTTAACGGAGCAATACCGCAGTATAATCGTGGCAGATTTATCACTATTATCGTAATATTTACAATTAACACGAAGTATTATACTAGGTCACTTCTAATTTCTTTCCCCTTATCTACATTACAGCATCTTTTGACAGTAAACTAGAAATACTTCCATTGAAGATTAATAGTAAAGTAACATCGAGAATAGATATACTTGGCTTACTCTATTGATTAATCCTCTATCTTATTTACGTAACAGATTTCTCCTGAACACACATGAAAAAGGAATGATTCAATTGCAGATTAAACCGTGACGCTTTCGAAAGTCTTGTTCACATTAAAATCTCATTAGGGGTTGAACGTGTAGTTCCATAAATTAGAAGAACAAAGGAGATTATTAACGCGATTCTTTCTAATGAGTCGTTTATGTAGTATCATTTTTAGGGGGACGTTTTAAGCACCCTGTACAGTCGGAAGCGAGTCTCGGGTTACGAAGTGGCGCATTAGGGGTTGAATGGGTACAGGCAACACGTTGCAAGCCTGGCAGTTTATAAATGACGGACGCCGCGCGCCGGAGGAACGTATTCGGCATTCGGCACGACAATTGCATTATTATTCCGACAGTAATCCCCACAATGGCCGATACTCTTCCTTCCTTTCTTCGATTCTGCCACGGGCTCGCCGGTGGCACGCGCGACAAAGAGCTCACGCGGAGCACCTCCGACTCGGCCGCCCCGTCGTTGGTTAACTCAGCTTTTCTAACGGAGAACGGGAATCGACCCGTAAAACCTAACCTCGGTCAACCGTCCTAGTCGCCCGTTGTTTGCCCGATACTTCAAATCTCGATAGCTCGCGCGCGGTAATCGTTTAAAAAGTTTTATTCGCTCTCCGCCCGACTCCGTCCGGGGGTTGAATTCAATCAACTGCAAATTATTCGTTACACTAGCTACCAACGTGGAATTCCAATCGAGTAACTACAGTGAGACCTAATTAACAGTTGCAGGAAACAACCTGCAGTCGATCCCGAAGTTAGATTTCAACGGTACAACTGCCGGTCGACTCTAAACGAACCATTCTTCCGTTGAAGAATGACACGTGATCGTGCTTCTTTCAATTCAGATATTAAATAACGCTCTATTATTAATTACTCGACAGTCCTATCCAATAATCTCGTTCGACGATCCCCGAAAAATCAGACTCCCTATACGAACTACCATAATTACTGCTCCCAGAATTTCCCGGAGCCCACGTAACAAGCCATCGACGTTACCCGTTAAAGGAGCAAACACGCTCGTCGGTCGGCGTATCGCGGCGTGATCTCGATTGCGACACGCCGCGGCGTGTCCATATATTCGGAACAATAAGCGAGCGGGCCGAGCGAGAAGAGCAACTTTTCCGGGCCCAGCGTGTCCGCCGGCGCGCGGGCCATCTAACTGAAACGTGACCGGTGACTAAAATGTCGCTGATTACGGCACAGGCTCCGAAAGCGGGCGATACGTGTCCGTGAGGAGGCGAGGCGATTGGGATCTGCTCGCGGGAGACGGATGCCGCTCGTTCGAAGAAGAAACGCGACGCTAAGGGAAGAAAAGAGCTGATCACAATCGGCCTCTGCTCGCTGGACTTTCACGGGCATAATCTTTCCGAGTTACGCTCCCATTAAAAAGCGACCGAGAGGTTGCTCCGGTTCGCGTCCGCGTCAACGACACCGCTGCTAGCCCGTTAACGCGCCGAGAGACTTATACCGGCGCGCGTATGCACGCACGTAGACAAATTTCGCGGCGGGCCCGACGAAAGTGTTCCTCCTCGTAATTGGAACGCGTCGCCCGGCCGCTTCCTCGACGCTGTTACAATATTTTCTGTGGACAACGGCCCGGGCAACGCGATATCGTGTTCGTCGATCTCGACGCGGTGGAATCGTTTTTGGTTCTCTCGGTGTGGCAGTCGGTTATCGTCTATGGTTTGTTTAGCGAGAGACGGCGGATAAACAACGTTTACGAGGTAAGCAGCTACCGCGGCTATACATTTTTGTTTACGTTTGCTGCCGAGGCTCGTTGAATTGATCGTGGTTGTGTATAATTCATTACGCACGGTTGTATTCTGGTTGACACTAGAACTACCGAGCTGGAATAACTTGCACTCACTTTGTAAAGTTTCTTTGTAGAGCTGCATTTATGAAGACTGGAACTACGGAGCGCTTATTCAGGATTTCTCTTTGAAAGCGGTAAGCGTGAATTTATCGAGACTTCGATTGGTTTGTATTTCAGTGTGTCGCTAAATCAACTACTTTAATCATTTCGTACAGTAGCTGTACCTTTGCAGCAATTAGGAATTGGTCATTCCGACCTGGTAAACCCTCTAACAAAAAGAATATTACCATTAAAATTCACAGAAATCAGAAAATATAAAAAAATCGGTCACTAGTAGCTAATAAAGTAGCTTAGTTTTCCTCTACCGAGTGATCACGTCATTCTCGATCAGCAGGCGCGCTGCGTGCGATTGAACCTCTTAGGTGCATACTGCGTCGCACACCGGGTGTATAATTCGTCTGGAACGGGTTAACGGCACGCGGCAGATCCGTCAGAGATTCTTATTGAACTCCGAGGCGCAGGCCTCGCTGGGACCAGGGAAAAGGAATCGTGGCGCGAGTTCGTGGCGTGCGTCATACGTCCGGAATGTAACACCCTGCGTCTCGTCGGAGTGCAACCGCAAAGGGAACAACGTCTGGAGCATTTCGAAGTGAAACTCCGAGCATTCGAGGCCGCGATGCAGCGTCGACGGAAGGGCCGTCGAGCGTCTATTGGCTCGAAGAGGAGTGACGTTCGAGTGGCTCGCGCGTCATAGATCGTTCGTTCCCGCATCGGGCGATCCACGGCGAACCTCCGCGCGCTGGCCGCGAAAAAAAAACTGACGGAAAACCCGAAAGAACACCCTGTCGAGCTGCCCCATTCACTTCCCCGATAGAAATGAATCGACGGAACACGCGTAACGTGATCTTCCGAGCGTTCGAGTGCCAGACGACGCATCGCGCTTCTCCGGTTGCCCGGCTGGAAGTGCCGGCTTATCGGTTCGTAGAGTCAAATTAAGTTTACGTGTTAATTGAACGTAAAATGGAGTTAATAATGGAATAATCTGTCGGCGTTTATGGACCACCGTGCGGCGAACACGGTCTTTTTGTGTACCTTCTATTTTTAGGGATTGAGGTATTTGTGACTATGATTATTGAACCGGACGAAGGCTCTGTAGAGTGTACAAAATGTTTGATAGAAGTTGAATTGTATATTAATTGCTTAAGTAGTAGGAAACAAGGAGCTACGTGCTCTCTTGCTGTTTGAGTAATTAAATCGTTTGAAATGTCGGCATTCGTTCGCAAAGGTTTAAAATGAAATGAAATTAATTGTTATATCATTGAAACTAAGAGAATTTACTTCTGTCGTCATTATCAGCCGCTTGGAAATAGAAAAGTGCCACGATCGTTACGTTCAACATTCTTACACGCGCAATTAGATAAACGTAATTCGGTTTTCGAGCTGAAACGAAGGAACTCGCCGCGCTTCAATCGAATTTTCGCGGAGATTCATGGCACTCGAACATTGGAATACAGTTCGAAACGTTGGATCCACGAAAGATCCTGGAACTCCGTGAAATCCGTAGGTTTCGCGTGACCATATACCTCAGACTCTTCTGATACTTTCTAGAGGTATCTGAAACGGCCTATGAAATAATTGATCTTTCGCTTTCACTTCGGGTACACGATTGTAGAACCTGAAAATGACTGCCACGTTGCTCAGCCACCCAGGAGTCGGGCGCAGCCTGGTTTATCGCGGCGCGTTAGCCGATCAATGTTCAGAATCAATTCTGTCGATGTGAAATATCAGCGTCGATTTGTCTATTTAATTTAGCGCGACGCGAAAAATCCGCGCGATCTTAAATCATCCCGATCGGCCGGGGCCCCGGTTTGTTTATCGCGGTCGCGAACCATCATAGACCGGGCGGCAGCTGTATCAATCTTGATTATTGATTCGCACAATCGACCCGGGAAACCGGTATACCCGTGATTCTTGCGAGTAAAACTCTGTCCTCGCGCGGTTCTCGGCCAGCGTGGAACGTTCGCGTGAAAGCCGTCTATTACGCCGGCGATATTCGTAATTAATCAGTCGTCGGTGATAAACCGCCATTCATCAGCGGCTTGGGCGTATCGAGATCGCGGAATCTCGTTTACATAATCCCGACACCGGGCCCGTTCCTACGCGTCTAATCGTTCTCATCCTAGAACCGAAGGTTTTCTGTCGAAGAGACTCAAATAGAAATACTTTCGATTTTTCTCAACCTGGAACCATCCTAATGCAGTGATTCGAGCAAGGTCCAAGATGCATGATTAATTGTATTCCATTGTCGATCCTCAATTTTTCTTTCGTTCAGTTTAGGTGGATTTAACCCTTTGCACTCGAGAGGTGACTCTCAGTCACCGCTTGATTCGATGCAGTAGAACTATAAAATTTGATATTTAATATTGAACCATGTTCGATTTCTATAAGAAGGTTCATTGAATAATAGTGTTTTTTCTCAATATAAACTAAACGTTACCTATTTACTATCAATCGTTAATCTTCAGAATAAACGTAAACGTAGAATAATCATCAGATTTGCTTCTTTCCCTAATAAATGATTGATAAAGTAGTTGCATCGATCAGTTACAAAACGAATCACAAGAGGCTGAACATCTAAAACGAGATCCACATTCGACCGACCGGTAATAGAAGAATCAATGTCGTTCTAGGAGCAGGCACGATCCCACGATTACTCGCGGATCCGAAAACCGGGTCCGGCCGGCCGATTACTCGTCCTTGGTCCGAAACGGCCGGTCTTCTTGTCGGAAGATGTACTCCGGTGTTTATTATACACGGCGAGAGGTCGGGCCGGGCCGGGCCAGGCCCGGCGAAGGTCGGGTATCTCGGGCGGCGACGATCGGGCCGCACGAAAACCCACGGAGAACTCGTGCACGCTCGGGGGCCCCGGCGCGGCCGGTCCCTCACCCACATACGGCCCGTTCCACGCGCGTCGCACGCACCCGCCGCCGCCACGGCGCGGCGCGGCGCGGAGCGGAGCAGGCAGACACGGGTCCCTCGGAGCGCGCGCGACCCACCCGTTTATTGGGATCCCGGGACGGCCACGGCTGCGCCGGGGTGAGACGGCCGGGGGCCGTTCCTGGAACCCTGGGTGCATTTCGAGGCTTTTGTTGCCACGGACGGCAACGGGGACCGATATACGCGCCGCGCTGGGATCGCGTATCGCCGGAGAAAGAGGCCGCGAAGAGAGTCCGGGCGACTTTCGGGGATCATACGAAACGACCTTCGACAGAGGCGACCGAGGGACCAGACACCGGACGAGGATTTATGTTCGGTTGAACCGTGACGGTGCGCTACCACTAGTTCCCCGCTGCAGCCGGATGGGAGGCAGCGGCTCGAGATGTTCATGTTGGGAGATCGTTCGATGGGTAGGAATGCGGTCTAATTGGTTAGATTTTCGTTGATACGCTTGTACGGAAGGAATTGAGGCTACGGGGAAAACGGTGGGAGTGTTTCTGCTGGTTGAATAGCAAGTCACCTCCTAATGGCACGCTTCCGGTGGACGCCGCGTTATCCGGTGTTTTGAATATTTTGAATATTCTGAATATTTTGTCGCGTGGATTTGTAGGGGTTAAGTTTTCTTACGTTGTGTTTCTGCTTTAAAGAGATATATGTTTGTTTGATTCGAAGCTTGTACGAAGCGACGACAAGGAGCACAAGCCGAGGTTAATTGAACGGAGCGTCTGTAGAGATTCCGTGGATCACGGCAGCTTAACTGGGGGACGTATTAATATACATTAACTCGCTCTCAAAAATACTGGACAGTCTCCGTCGGAAGGCAGAAACGCGATCGCCGGGGAAAGAAGCGTGAAATCGGCTCCAACCTGCGCTGCCTCCGACCGGTGACCGTCGATTCCGTGTCGCATATTGTACCATTATGCTGTGTGACGAGCGTGCAGTGTCCAGATAAGAGGACCGCTAATAGGAAGTACACGGTTTTATGCGGTCAATTATAGGTGCTCCGCATCGAATCGGGACATTGTATCTTTGATATCATCTTCGCTCGGCCCAGTCCCCTTTCTCGTTTATGACGGACGCGTCGATAAACTTTATTATAAATGCACTGGCGAACGGCTCGTAAACATAATCGAGCCGGCGCGAGAGAGAAAGAGAAAGAGAGGGAGAGGGAGAGAGAGAGAGAGAGATGCGGAGAGAGAAGAAGAAAGAGAGAGGGAAAGAGAGAAAGATGGAGGCACAGAGGCACGCAACGATTTAAACGCGCAACCCGTTCGGGACGTGGCGTACTCGGTGAAGCTCCTTGGGTGGCCAGGACATAGCAAATTCCAACCCTTCGGAATTCCGAGAAGGACCGTTACATATATCGCTACGCGACGGCCCGGCCGCGTTGCACATTCTCGCCACTTTGCCGGGCAAAACGCCTCCGATACCTTTTACGATCGTCATCAAAGTCAGAAAAATCATTCCCATTAACCGCGGAAAATGACGGACGGTCTCCCCGCGAGCGAAAACTTCGATCCCGTGGCGGGGGGCAATTAAACCGCGTTACTCTCTCATCTCCGGATCGTAAATACAAGTTTCTATAATTCTCGCCATCATTTGCGCCGTTCCACGAAACCGTACGTCTCCCGCGATACTATTTCCACCCCGGCGCGCGGCTATCGCTAGCTAATGGTCGCCTCTAAACATCATCCCCCCCCACTCGTAAACCGTCCGTCGGCCTTCTTTTTCTGTTTTCATTAAAATTATCGGAACTTTTGCCTCGTTAAACCGCGCGGCGCCATTACGAAATGATCCGGGGCGGTAAAAAACGGAATTTCGATGATTATATTCTTATTGCGCGCTCCATCTCGCGCTATTAGCGCGAGCTTTCAACCGAGCCAAGGACGAATAGGAGCGTCGCCGTTGAACGTTGCAGCGAAATGGAAAAACGCGAGTCCGCTTGACGATTATTCGGTGGAACACGCTGCTCTTATCAACCACGCCGCCAGGCGGGTCGCGATTGTCACGCGGGTTTCTCGCAGGAAAACCGAGGGTAGTTGACGCGAAACGTGTCAGCGGAGAGAACTCGCGGCGGCCGAGGATCGCTCGCCGCGATCCAGCCTTGAGATTCTGCGAATTGAACACAAGGCAATCTGCATTTCACGAAGATAACACCTTCCACCGGCCGCGAATATCGTCGCCGTTCCGCCGACGTTGATACCGGGGAGCTCCCGATCGCGGACATTGTTGCTCGTTTCATATTCAGACGGGACGGCGAACGGCCGAGCCACGGGATCGCCTGGATCTCGCAATCTCGCGGGAATTCTCGCCGACACTCGGACGAAGGAGGCTCGGAAAGGTGTTCCGATCGACTCGGACGTATCGTTCCGATAAATCGGAGCCGCTTCTTTCACGCGTGACGGCGGTTTAGCGGCTCGCTCCCTTACGCGCCGTCGCCGGTATTTACATACAAATGGAAAGTCGTTGCCGAGACGGGAATCGGGTCGGGGATCGTTCGTAGGAAACTTTGTTTCTATGTCAGGGCTGTCGTGCACGAAACGATCGCTTTAATTCTGATCCCCGGTTGAACGCGTTGCAATTTTCGGGAATGCTGCTTCAAGTCGTGTTTCCTTCTTGTCTTTTCAATCGTCGATTTGGCGGACGTCCCTTACAAATTTGTATGTTGTCTCAAATGACTATACTACACATGTTCTACGAGCAACTTAGATTAACCCCTCGCACTCGGAAGCGTTTCGCTAGGAATATTCAATATCTTTCAAACATGAACTGGAAACCTGTTCAATTTCAATGTTTCGCGTATAAATGCATTGTACGACACTTAATAACATATATGAGATTGTGCCACATATGTGTAAGTTAAGATTGGATCATTCCTTGACTGCAAAAGGTCAAAAGATCAAAGGAAATCGTTCCAGCAGTCGGCAGATGAATTCCAAAGAAATTTCGGCCGCATTGAAGCGTCGGTTCGGCAGGATCGAATGAGAACCCCTAGCCGATCCGGCCAATCGGTGGACCTGGTGCGTGACACGTGATGCAAATCATGCACATAGAAAGACGCGTCAACCTCTACTCCCTCCTGCGGTCCAGTATCCTTCTGCCTTTTCTCTCCGTGTCCTGTCAACTTGTCGTCCAAGGTGAGCAAACCTATTTGGCGGAGGTGCTTCAGTCACGACCAGACGAGAGCTCGTAGGTGGAACAGAGCCCAGACTGGCCTCCTTCTCCCCTCCACCGACGCCTCTCGCTTCTACTGTTTCTTCTTCATTGTTGCCCGTCACACCGATGCGCGCCGCTGGGAAGGGGGATGGTGGGCACACCAGACTCGTTCCCAAGTCATTCTCAGGGGAACCGAATCGATCGCTCGCTCGGAAGAATTGAAACTGGCCGATCAATGTCAACAGCGCTTCGCCTAACGGCGCCGATTTCAATGGCCCAAAATCAACCATTTTCGAGCGGTCCACGACATTCCTACGCGGACGTCTCGTCAAACATGGGGACGCCTGCTCAAGAGGAACTTCGACCCGAGATTACCATTGTACGACGCTCACTTTGAAATCGATGGACAACAAAATCAGTTTCTTCTCACTCGAAAGATTCGTTGGATTTGAAAAATATTGCTGAGCAAAAACAAATGTTTCCTATCGAACGTGTTAATTTGCAGATGAGAACCTCATACACTTGGAATTCTTTCAATTTCGTCTACTAACGCGACGTTTCGCTCGATTCAAACGGAACCGAGAGCAACGGTCAGAGGAGACGAGCGACGTCGTTCCATCAGAAGACATAAAACTGTCAACGATAGCGTAATAAGAAGCAATTCCTGACAACGTCCCCTTGCTCCATAACCAATCGAGAACCCGGCTCGCTCGTTACGGTGTTGTCATTACAATGGCCCGACAACTCTTATTACAATCTATTAGTCAAACGCCCACGGGCAATTTGTAGCGGTCGGTATCGGTCGCCTCCGCTGGTGGCTGCGGCCGCCTCCCCAGCCCCGAAAAATCGAATATCGGCCGGCATTCGATCCCGACTCGCTCGTCGCGATCGTTCCGGTCGCCTGGACTAGCGGTAGCGGCCGCAGCACGCCGGGGCCTGACCTTTCGCACTCGAGATAGTCTCAAGGATATCTTGTGTCCGACTCCTGGGCTCGTACACGTAGCACGCCGTTGCCTCGCTCGGCGATCGGCCCGATTCTGAATGAATATTCGGCCCGCCCGTGTATATACACCCACCGAAACAGATCTCGGGGGCGAGTCTCGTTTCTAATGCAAATTTTATTTATCGCCCGGCGATCGGTGGACCAAGATCGGGCCCTTCCGAGCTCGAATCTTCGGGGGGCGTGTCCCTCGCTTTTTCACGTTCACTGGCCCCGCTCGGGACTTTTCACTTTGGACCGTTAGGGTGAACGAGATCGTTAGTTTTCTCAGTCAGATTTTCGTCAGAAGAGAAGGGAATGACACAAGTTTTGTAGGAAGGAGTCGAAAGTAGTTCTGAAGTTTGAATAGAAATGTTGCAAAGTAGAAATGTGTGCTCCAGTTTTCCAGTGTTGTCGCATTTAGAAATATTGCTAACGAAATGAGAAGGCGAATGTTTTCAGGGAATGTTCAGGGAAATTCATTGTACTATATTCTTAAGAAACAAACAGATTAGGGTTTAGGGAATGAAAACGTGATTAGATCAGATAGAATCGAAAAAAACAGGAAGATTGATTGTTGGAGTAATCCGTGGAAGTGTACGATTGTCCGGGAACACCCGGTATAGATCGTACGTGGCTCGAGTACCACTGCGACTGATCCCGTCAGTCTCGGCGTTCAACATTCAGCAAGTGAGTCACTCCCGAGGTTGCGTCGGATAAGAATGAACGCGAACAAATAACCTCGAATCCTTCTCGCGTTACCGGCTCCGAGGACTCGAGATCTCTCTCTCCCTCTCTCGCTCCCTTTCTCTTTCTCTTTCTCTCTCCGCCGAACGTTCAGCGGCGCTCGCCGGTTGAGCACCGCTGCCGCGCGCCGATCCAACCAAACTTATTCCTCGGGAAGACGCTTTACGTGACACGTGTCACTCCCGTTGCTAGACGAGCTCGATTCACAATGAACGCGGACAAATAACAGCAACGAAATATCAATATTTATATTCCGCAAATATATGCCTGTTCACGTAAATCGGACGTGTTCGAGCCGCAGGAAGTGAAGACCGTTTAACACGCGCAGATCGGCCTATGTATCATCCCTCGCTATTCCAACAAATCCCCCATTTTGTGAATACAAATTTTGAATTCTCGTGTAATCTCGCGGTCGTTGAAAATGCTTCGGAATAACGAATATTATGAAATACTTGGTTTCCTCTGTGAAACACACGTGAAACCGTTGTTCCATTGATCGACACGTAGGCCCAACCATAGTCCTTATCGCGTAGCGAACGCGATCTTACGAGTTTCAAGATTATTCCAGGGACAAAGTAGCTTTTACACGTTTAACTGAATATTAGTTTCTCGTTGGAATATTAGAAAATAGGAATCGGTATACTTTCTTCGTTTAACAGCCTAGAAACCCAGAAGATAAACTTGATAGCTGATTCCGAATTAGCTCGATAGATCTGTTGTGTCTCCGTTGGATCGTTTCGGACCCTGTTCAATAGTGAATCGATGAAACCAGGTGACGGAATCCGTCGTCGAACGGTCGAACCGTGAACATGTGGCCGTGGACAACGTGTTCAGTGCTAAAGTCGAAGAAGACGCGGAGGAATCTGGTTCACCGTAGTCGGGTTGCCAGCGGAAATCGCGATTCCCACAGCTTTCCCCGTGTTGTGGTCTACGAGTACGGGGCTCATTGTTCGTAGTGAGCAGCCGCGTCGCCATGATTATGAATGAACGAAACGAATACTACGTCGTTACATATAATCTGCTACTGTGCACACGCGACCCGGTCTATTGTGTGCGCGGCTGCGCGCGGAATGTCGGCCGCGTATATCGTTATTGGCGGTTTCTTCTGCGCGTTTCCCGCTTTTCCTCCGCGTTTTCCTCACTTCTACCTCGTTCCAGGCGTACCGTCGGTATTTTTCACTCGACCGAAACTTGTCCGAGGAAATCGTTTTATCAAGGCGACATTAACACCGCGTGAAACTTCGATAAAACAACTTCGAGGACTTCGAGCGTTTTCGCGTATTGTTTATGCAGATTTTGATCCGTATTTATGGGCCATTCAGCGTGAACTTTAAGAACTCCGATAGAAATTACGATCGATACGATGCATTCAAGTTTAACGATTCACCGACGCGATGGAACGTTTTCAATGTCTTACGCTTTTATGGCGGACGCGTTTCTTTTTATATAATCGATAATTGACGTGTTGCTAAGTAGTCTTTAAACGCCTGGAATGGAAACAGTGGGAATGCGAGGAGAATGCGTGTAACGCGTGAGACACTGAAACAAAATTCCGGGAGTAGCGATGAAAACGAGGCTCGCAGCGCTGCCGAAGGATCGAAGATCGTTCGAAGACACCTCCGCCGCTTCGGAAAAGAGAGGACGGTCGCGGGATCTTTATTAATAGACCCAGAGATATTTCGATCGGGGATAATACGTTCAGCGAAAGCGGAAGATGGATATTAATGAGACAGAAACCGGCAGGAATGTGACACGAAACGCGCAACGATAATCCGGCCGCGATAAAAGGATGATTAATTTCACCTGAAAATCGCAGTCCATCGGCAGATAACGCGGGACCATCGTGATCGACGCTAAGGTGAATTATCGATACGATTGCGACTGTACACAGACCGTCCACCGCATTCCCGATATATTTTTACACCGCTTTGCCGAAGCGAACGGAATTCTATATTAATAACTACGTTGCCTCGTCTGAATCGAAATTGGAATTAACTCGTTACTTTACATGCTGTTCGAGGCCTCAAATCGAGATTAAACGGAGCACTCAATTCCGGCTTTGAAGCCGAGAACGAGACGAGCAAGAGAAACGAAGGTAAAAGAAGAAATCGAGAAGACACGAAGAAGAAGATAAAGAACTGGTCTTTATTCTTCGCTCGGCCGAAGTGTTGAAAGTATTTCGAATAATAACGCGAGCCTGATGCTCGGGGAATCATCGAGTAGCATGTAACGAAGCAGGAATCATTTATATCATTCCGAGAAACGAAATTTTCATGTGATTGCGCTCCAATTATCGAACGAAGCTTTCCACGGAGCTCACAAAATCCCTGCGATTCTTCGTGTGAAGTAGTTTCACTTACTAATATTCCTAACCCTTTGCAGTCGAATGTTTTTCAGTAGATATGTTCAACATTTTCAATAAAATATAGACGACATACTGTCAAACTAAGTAATAAAACATACGTAAGTTAGTAAGAAAGCTATTTTGTTCCGATATTTCGCGTATCGATGCGTCATACGAAATTGAATATTATATATAAAATTGTATAATTTTGTATATCGAATTAAGCGGTGAGCGAGAGTCTCCCCTCGAGTGCAAAGGGTTAATATCACGAGCAAGGAATTAATTTTCCACGCGAGTAAAGAAAGGATAACCGGCACTCTGTGACGTTACATCGACGCGTGTGCGACAGATACATTTATCGCTTATCGGTTCTGTAAATAGCGCATCAATGCATTATTCCTACAGCCACGCTGCTGTATCGGGAGGCAAGCCGAGCTAGTCGCAACGCAGTTTCTTGTGACGAAGTTAGCCTAGAAAGAACAATTCCTCTATAATCATTCCCTCTCGATACTATTTACAACACACAACACTTCCATTAAATAATATTCAATCCTCCAATCGTGAACAATGAAAAACCAATTTCTTCGGAACATCCTACCAGGAATAAACAAAACGTTTCCAACATCTCCAATATTCAATTTACAACGTTTAACCCTAGAACCTCCAAACGATTCAAAATGGCCGACAATACCATTCCGCCACTATTAAGACAAAGTTGCTTTCGCGAGAAATTCCAAATTCTGCATTTCAAAAACAATAAGCTCTTCGAATCTCAAGAAATCTGCTTTCCCCAACAACTTTCTCCCGAAGCATTTTTAATCTATCATTAAGTGATCGAGTTTCGCCCGGAAAACGTCCGTTCGCCGGCCGCGAAAATTCCGGTCGCCGTAGCTCCGCCGTAACGATCGTCCGTGTAATTCCGCGTAATTCCCCGACGTGCAACGAGCCACCCTGAGCTCCACTGCAACGGATAAAAAAGAAATCCGCGTGGGCGTATCAGGGCAGCGACTAAAAAGGAGCGTGCGGAGAATTCACACCCCGTTGCGGCAAAGGTTGTCAGCGAGCGTTCACGAAGGTCGGAATAAACGCATCGCGTAGAAGTTCGTGACAATGACGTTACACGTACCGCCGCGGAACGCCCCTGCATTGACGTAAATCCAAGGTTAATATGGAACGTCTCGAATCGAACGCCTACGGGTAACCCGACGTAGGCAGAGCCTACGGCCCCGACGAGGCCTCCTCCGCCCCAATGGCTTCGCGCATCCACCTGTTTCACCTTCCTTTATAGACGACGGTAACGCTCGCGCCCGGCAACAATGACGAAAACATTCGCCGCTCCCCGCGAGGAAACACCACCATACGAGCCGTGCATTGTTCGAGCGGAATCGATCAACTCCGGTTTTCGTGTTCCGCGAGATTTCGCCGTCTAGAACTACCGGACGGATCAACGCGAGTTCTGATTTCTTCTTTTCGCAATTATTAATCTTATTAGCTTCGTTTAACTCTTATTATCTTCGTTCAACTCGTTCGCCGAGAACATTCTGAGACGCGTCGCTAAGAGCTCCTTTCTACCGGTATCTTTCAGCGAGAGCTAACACTGATTTACCGTTTTCTATCTTTGATAATCTACATTTTTCTTCTTTTAAAGCAATCTTGCGAACATTGAAATTGTGTTTGATCGGTGTATCGGCAGCTGTTAATTATGGAACGTTCGAATAGTTTCCGCGATACGCGTTCCAGGCATCGATCCGATCTCCTTTTTAAGATAAGAGTATTCGAAACGGAAGAAATTTGAATTCAGATGCAAAACAAGTTCGGACCAAGTTCTAACGGATGTGCCGAGGCTCTCGAAACCGGTCTCTTTTGGAGCTACTGCTAGCACAGCCGACTACTGTCCCCCGTTCAAGGTTTCTAAATCATTTTTTATACAATCAGCTCCGACCGGCGACTGTTTGCACAACAAATAGCGTCGCTCGGCAGTGTCGCGTATCCACGATTTTGATAACGTTCCATCCACTGTTCTCCTGAGGTCACGTAAATAAGGAATTTTATCCTTGCGAATAATCAAAACTCGCGCGTCGATTATCACGGACAGCGGAGAGACATCGTTAAACTTTAAACGAACTTCAACAGATAATCTGTGCGACGTCGAATCGAAATGAAAACAAAGAAGCGGGAGATTAATCGAAATTTCCAGCGGAACGATACGCTGGCGCGCAACCGAGAAAACCTGCTTGTTATTCGAAACGGGCCAAGGAAAATTTTAACATAATCGTGTTTTCGTTCGGCTCTCGTCCGCGCAATCGCGGCGGAATAAGAATCCCGAAAAAAATGTCGTCGCGACGCGAACGTTCGTCGTTCCGAGTCCGCTCTCTCCCATTTCGCGGAGGAAAACGGTGAAATTAAAAGTCCCGATAAGATAGAGAAAATCATCGATAACGCGGCAATCTCGGGAAAGAATCTCGGAGAAGCCACCGGCATAGAAAATATTCCAGTTATCTATTGTCCCATTATATAAACCGATTCGCGGCGGCAATTCTAAATGCGTTGATCCGGGAATTAGCGACGGTTCGGACGAGGCGAAACTTGCGAGGCTAAATCGGAACGCGTCATCCTCGGTCGATCGTTTCTGTTTTCCTCGAAAGAATTTCGACTTCGACTTCGATTTCGAAAGGAAGACTGTTGCGAAACAGCTGATGCGAGCCGTGTTATCATCGACTAATGGTTTATTTTTGTATTCTCGGCTCGATGTATCCAGCTCGAGTTGATATTTTCAACGAACTCGCCTCGGCAGAAATGTTTTCTGTTGTTACGCGGACAGATAGCGCCTCGAGAAAATTCGGGGCTCGTTATCAGGCGGCGATACCGCGTTTCGATCGTTTGCAAATGGCGGTACGATAGGTGTAAAGAGCGTGGTATTTCATTACGCCCGCGCTTCGATTCCGAACCTGTGTAGTAGAGTCTTGACCCGGCAAGTTGCCGAGTGCCGCTTACTCGGTGTACGCTATGGCTTAGATGTTCTCAATCGCGTGATACCAGGCAGTTTCGTTTCTGGATCGCGTTCGCCGCGACTCGACCTTCGAAACAGAAACGTCTGTTATCCGGCCGGATCCGACCGAACTTCAAAATGCCCTTAGGATTCTTATCGCCGATACCTTTCAACGTTTTAAACGAACTCCTTTTTGAGACTAAAATGTAGCATAAAAATGGAAATTGCGTTTCTGGTGTATCAGCCGTTAATTATGGAATGTTTGAATATTTTCTGTTATACGGATTTGAGGCTTCTGATCTTTTTAAGATAAGAGCACTCGAAACGGAAGAAATCTGAATTCAACGCAACCAGCAAAATATGGAATATGTTACTATAGGGGCTGTTTCTGGAACTTTGTTTTCTGAACTAACATGGTGAGTCTTTGAGAGCTACGTCTAGACCCAGTTATTAACAATGCCAGGGTGAAACCAGTTTCAAAGAACATAGTTAAACTGCCTTGCAAGATTCAATTGAAAACATTCGCAGTTAAGTTGAATGCCGCAGAATTTAATACTACAAAATACTCGGAATGGAGAAAAACATTAAATCACTTGATTGAATTGCTGTTATTATTGCATGTTCATCTAGCTAAATGTCTCCACATTAGCTAGCATCATTTACTATTCAAATGTTTTCAACTAATCATCGTTTAATTGAGTGAACCATAGTAATTCTTTCTGCTTGTGGGTCACTGGTGACCTTACGGCATTGAACGCGTTAACCCTTAGCACTCCAGGTTGTTAATCTATCAGCAACTGCAACTAATTGTTATAGTATTCCTAGCAAAAATGAGAAATTCTATAACGTTCCTTCGATCTTTCGTTTTCCTTCTCAGTGGAAAATCGAATAATTTTAGGGTAGTTTCTGTAAGATCCATTAAAATCTTTAATATTATTCCTGGTGCAATATCGTAGCCTACATCGTTCAAAGGGTTAAAATCGAATTTCAAGTAACAATTGCAACGGTCCCAGCGCCGCGGTCAAAGGGGTGGTTCACGCTCGCAGCGCAAGAGAGTAAGGGGGCGACAAAAGTTCCGCGAGGAGGTTGACGACCGGCGCGCGGCAGCACCGACGTCCAGTGCCCGGCGCGAACCGTACCGAACCGAACCGAACAGTACCGAACGGAAGAAAACGAAGCCCAGACGACGAGAGGCTCAGCAGGGAAAACTAACAAATGACTCACCACGTGAACGCTGGATAGTCCGACCGGGTCGTTCTGCTTCTTATCAGTCTTCTTCGCCTGCCGTTTCGCTTTGCTCTCGAGGAATCGTTGCTTCAGCACCAGGGTGTCCTGTATGTTCTGCTCGCAGAGCCCGTTGAAGCTCTGATCGAACCTCGGTATGCAATCGGTCTGTCTGCGACGGTAATTCTCGATCCTCCTACGGAGACGATCGACGACCGCCTGTCTCTTGGGGGTGAGCACCTCACCCATACCAGGTGCCTGACCCATTTGTTGCTGCAGCTGCAGCTGTTGTTGACCGGTCACGTTCAACTGGCCGGCCGCGTTCAGATCGTGGATCCCGCCGGCCGATTGGCCGATAACGTTGCCGGTATTGTTGTTGCCGGTGTTCGGCGGTGCCTGGCCCACGCAGACCGAGATCTGACCAGGCGCTGTGCCGGGGGGGCCTTGCGGGGGCTGGCGGGGCAGGAGCCCCCCGGCCTCCATACAGCCCCCTAAATCCACCGCAGGGTAAGCCAGCTCAGTGAGAACCCCTGCTATCGAAGCGCCTGACGCGCGCTACTGCTACTGCTGCGACCTCGTCTCCCGCCGCTGCCCTCGAGCCGAGCATCCTCTGCCACCCTGCCAATGCGACGATCCTCAACTTCCGGTCAAGACGCATTTGGAATATGTCGCGTTCGTCGTACACCTCTCTCACTCTCACTCTCTCTTTCTCTCGCTCTCTCGCTCGCACACAGTCGCTCTCTCACTCATACTCTCTCGCTCTCCGTGTTGTTCTCTTTCATTCTCTCGTTCGCTCGCTCGTTCGCTCGCTGTTCTATATATCTCTTTTCTGTTTCTCTCACTCACTCTTGTACTCGTGTTCTTCTCTCGCTCTTCCCTGTTGCGCACGAACCACACGACGGACGAACACACGATTCGCAATCTCCTCTAACGGCTCGAAACGGGCGTCGATCAGTTCACGGAGCCGGTCGGGTCCCAGTGTGCGTATATGTATATACGTAGTGGAATAGGTGTGCGTACGTGTACATGTATATTAATTCGAGCACGCACACGCGTCCGTCGCACCACTGTCGCGCACGATGTTCACGTGGATCGCGTTTGTTGCATTCACTGTCCGATTCGACCGACGACCACCGGTTTCGAATTTTCGAAAGTTCGCACGATAGACCGCGGCGAATCGCGGAACGAAAGGAACCCGTGGGGAGAGATAACGAATTGGGAATTAGAAACGAGAAGAGGGAACGGTGCCGAACGGACGGCGCGCGGGTCGACTGTAAACAAAGTTCGTGACCGTTTGCGCGCACCTACGGCCACGCGACGGTTTCGCGGTTCAGGCGGTGTGTCCGACGTCTTCTCCTCCGCGCCCGGTTGTTGACATCGCCGATAGAGAGATACTGTTCACCGCGTTTTATTCCCGATGCCACGTGACCGTGCGCGGCTATACCGTGAAGTCCGTGTCGCTCGGCGGACGAGCCAGTCACCGCCAGTTCAGCCTCCACGCGAACGCGCCTCGCGCGATATCGCCACGGTGTTTCGCGGTTTCGTTACTGTGCACGGGACACGTTAACGAGGCCCGCGACGCACGCGTGCCACCGCCCCGTTGACAATCTAACGATGCCCGCGGCACCAGCGATACCATTTGTCTTCCGGGTAAAAGAGATTTTCGAACTGTCACTCTCGGACGGGACGCGCGCGAAGATTCGACGGTAGGACGGAACGTTCACCGCGCGCGACTAAGTTCAGGGCCTGGAAACTCCGTGTATACAAGAGGCGGTCGATTCAACGCGACATCTGACGGCGAGCGCAGCTACTACGCGCCATTGGCGCCACGTATGAATTTCTGCTCGAATTAAAACGCGTTCGCCGACGAGAATGCTGTGGCATTCATTTTCATTGCGAGGCAATCACGTGAATGTTATAACATTGAAATTTATAAGTCACGTTGTTATGAATTTAATTTTATGTAGCCTGAACTTTTTGAAATTATTATGCACTTTAACCATTGGAGCACGGCATTTGCATTTTTCCTATTTTACGACTCAGTGAAATTTGTACCGGTCGCGAATAGCTAACGCGTTGAGTGCTGTGGAGGTCACCGGTGACCCCCGACCAAATCGAACTATAGTTAATAAATTATAGTTATGAATTATAACCGACTACGGTTCACTCATAGTGAGTGTACGTTCGTTTTAAAAGTTCGAATGATAATAAAGTTTCTTTAGCTCGTGAAATTTGGAAGAGAAATTTTGGTTAAGTTCGATACTTTGAATGGAGAGATGCAATTGTATCGAATTTGTTTTTTGCTAATTGTATAATGATGTAGATTTGCATGGAATCTATAGGTTGCTTGGAATTTTAAGATTGTAGAGAGTATATCTCTTTTCTAAATATTCTCTCATGATTTACTAATTCTGTGCATTTCGTTTGTCGTTTAATATTTGAACTAGTTCTCGAAAAGACGACATATTGGATTTTTGAACATCGTTAACGGTCATATACGCTAACCTATACCCGAGCAATTGAAAATAATAAAAATACCAACCGCTAATCGGTTAAAACCATTCAGCCTACAAATCGTGTACCAAAATATTTGCTCGTTACTTACTAAGTTCGTTACCAGTTTTCTTTACATTTCAAGCGAACCTTCTTGAAGCAGGCTTGAGCAAACAGGACAGCCGAAATCTTGAAGTTCAATCATCTAGTCTCCAATACAGAAAACCTATCCCGCAAATAAAAGAGAAAAACAACAACAACATTACAAACGCACATTTACCTAACAATTGTTCAACTGAAAAACAATGTCCAACCCGGATACCTTCTCAGAAAAGTATCTCGATTTATCAGCGTCGCGATCCATGCTCCTAGGGTATCGGACTTCGGGAGAATCAATATTGTCCTGGAGTAAGATCTGAAATGTGTTTGGAATGCCCTCTTTCGTTGCTGAAGTCTAACTAAAACTTCTCTAGAGTCTCCCTCCCCCTCGCTCTGTCGCGTCGCTGCGAGGGGAAGAGAGACGGTAAACGAGCGGATAGTGGGAGTGTGCGACAAGTCTTTCGCGGCTTAACATCGAGTCTGGCTCATGGATCTGGCACACGCTTCGCCAACGGAAGACTTTCTTGCGCGCGGAGACGGCGTACGACCGCAGAGGAAGGGCACATACGTACGCTGGGTACACACGGTGAACAGCGGCGCACGGATCGCGCGCTGAATCTTTTCGATTGTCCCGAGTGCGTCGTCCAGTGCGCGTTGAACGTCACAACAGGTAGTTGAGCGAGGGCAGCGTGCTCCCGCTTCGTCTGTGGAAAGAAAGGAAAAGACCGCGCGAGGAAGCGAGAGGCCCGATAGACGGCACGAGTATGCTGGAAAGAGAGAGGGGACGACGCATCCGCGCGCGGTAGGGGAAATGAGGGGAGAATCTGAAGGAAGACGGTCGAGCGGAATATGCTAGAAGGGGAGAAAGATGGGATAGTAACAGGGAGGGGTTCCAGTGTTTGGCCGGATACCTCCGCGCCGTGCCTTTGCACAACTGCCCGTGCCACGGAGCTTCGAATCTAACATGCACGAGACGGGTTACTCACGCGTCCTCCCCTCTTCTTCCCCTTTTTCTCTCTCGGACCCACGTATTTCACTCCCCTTCTCCAGCTCGTCGTGATCTCTAGCAGAAGGACGCGTTTCCGTGGTCTGGCGTCGAGTAGTTTTCAAAATTAATATTTCAGATCCTTCGGAATTAATGCGAATGATAATTTATTCGAAGTTTTTTTTTTTTTTATTGGAATATCTTTTTTTTATGATTTCTTGGTTTCATTGGTTTCTGTAGTTTTTATTGTGCGTGTACATTATGTAGATTGAGTAGAAAGTATTTATAGTTCTCGCATGTAATTAATGTCGGAGAAACATGTGTTTATTGTTCGTAATAATGAGATGAATCGATTAGCGGTTTTATTTGTAGTTTTTGTGGGAATTTCAGATGAAATGGTTTGTAAATGTGATTATGAAATTAGGTGAATAATTGATACGGATAATTTGAATATCGTTTCAGTTGTCGTTTTGTTCGTTCAAAGAATAATCTACTTACGTACGTTTCCGTAAAATAATTGAATGATGGATGAAGTACATGTACATAGGGAATGTCTATTAGATAACGGCTGAAGTGTAATTGCATATAGTGATATGTGTGCGGCGTGCATAATGCATTCTAACAGAAGCCTTACAAACTGTGGAAAGCGTCAGCCCCAGATTGCAACAGTGTATCGGTAGCGCCACCTCTGAATGAGTGACTGTAATTCAAAGTTATAATACAATCGATAAACTACACATTATGTTACAGAATTATATTAATTTAATATAATATCATATCATTGTTCTACTGATTTGAAATTCCATTTTACATTGATGTCGTTCATATATTTTATTAAAATATATTAAAATATACTGACGTGTCATATGATTGTTGTAAACATAACCTATAATTGTAAATGATGTTTGTAGTGGCACGTGAAAGAAACTTTAAACGTAGGTAATTTTTAATTTTTTTAGATAACTTTATCGAATGTAAGTAATACTACTGTTCTATTATTTTTTTAAGTAAATATTAATCTAATATTATTAATTCAACTTTTTTTTTTAAGTATGTAACAAGTAAAACTCCAAAAGAAAATTTTATATCACCACATTCAGCGTTTTAATATAAGTATTTAAAATGGATTTGAGTACCATAAAGGGAAGTAAATTTCCTTTCATACCAGGGACAAAACCTTCTATCAAAAATTCACAGTTACTTATCTCGTCCGGAATTCCTTCTTTGGATCATATAATAGGAGGTGGATTGCCTATTGGTTCTTTAATGGTCATTGGTATGTAATAATTATGTTAGATTTCTTATAGATATCGTTGTTTCATGTAAATTTTGTATTATGTATAAAATTCAGAGGATGATCGATATAGCACTTATGCCAAAGTTATGTTGGAGTACTTCATAGCTGAAGGTGTGGTCACTAATCAGCCAGTACTAATAGCATCCAAAGACTTAGAAACATCGCAGTTTATATCAGAGTTGCCAGCTGTTATAACAGATAATGGGCCAAGCGAACAGATACATCATTCTGATGATCAAATGAAAATTGCTTGGAGGTATCAGAATATGAAGGTCGTTGATTCATCCCCGAGTGGAGGGCAATCTTTTGGTCACTTTTATGACCTTAAGAAAACAATGGATAAAGAAACCATAGACAAAGCAGATATAACACATTGGTATGACAACAGTTGTCCCACAAAAGATAATACATTTGAGAACTCTGCTTATTCAAAACTGTTACAATCCATTCAAGAAACAATCACAAAAGGGCAATATTCGGTATCAGAAACACCAGCAAAGAGACAAGTTCTAAGAATTGCGATTCACTCATTAGGATCAAGATTATGGTTCACTGATTCTGAAGAGAATTCAAATCAAGATTTACTAAAATTTTTATATCTCCTTAGAGTACTCTTAAGATATTCTTACACAGTTGCAGTAATAACAATACCCATAGATTGTTTAAATAATTCGGTGAGTCTTACTTTTCATATCTCTTTAATTTATCTTCTTAAAAAAAAAAATCGTATACAACGATTTTCTAGAGTGATGTCGTACAACGCATTGAACACTTGTCGGATGTCAGCATTGGATTAGAATCGTTTATGGGCTCGCAGAAAGAAACCAATCCGATATTCAAGGACTACCACGGATTATTGCACCTAAAAAAATTACCCGCCTTGAATACAATAGCCAATCATGTTCCAGATTCACGAGATCTCGTGTTCAAGTTGCGCCGCAGAAAATTTGTCATCGAGGTAGCTAAACTCTTACACGTATTTTACATTGAACACGGTTAATTCTTTATTCATCCCATCGTTTAGGTTTTACATTTACCACCTGAACTGGGAGACACTACGCAAAGGGAACAAGACGAAGTTCCGTCGAACGCTGGCTGCGGCGGGCAGTTGCGCAAAAATTTTGATTTTTAATGAAACGAATGTCGCACGTTCGACAACTGTAAATACATTTTCCATACGGACGTATTTAATAAAAATCTTTGTACACACGTTGCATACTCTTCGAAATATATAGCTACCCTTCCGCTCACATTACACGTGGCTTTGTTCTAGCACTGCCCGCGCTATTTTACCCAGAGTGCCCACTGTGATGCGTGAATTAATGCAGACGGGAGGAGATAGGCTTCGTGCACACTTACAATAATACACGTAACACATTTACCTGTACTGTAATTTTCACCGTAGATATCATTCTGTCAATGCATAGAGACACGTACAGAACGTGAAACCTACATCACCCATGATGACTAAAACTGCGCAGATAATGCAAGTTATACAGTCTCTTAAAGAATTTAATTAAATTAAATTCATTAAATACTAATTTCGTTTGCATTGACGTAAAATAATCAAATGAAATCACTGGAAAAATTTAATATTTCGTTTCCAGTGATATCATCCCCTATTCTCTACTATGGAATTTATTTTTTGATGTTTACAATATTAATCAATTATCTCTGCACGTTATCATTAATTAACGATCTTCAAACAATTCTTTTACAATGTTCTATCTGATTAATACATGTTGTATTCGTTGTGTTCAAGTAGGAAGGGGGTGAACGGCTTCCCCCGCAGCGATTGCCTTGAAATTCGGTGCTCCCCCATGTGAAATCCATCGAACACGACACGTATCTGTAACAATCGCACAAGGTATGTGCATATGGACATTTCACCCCCTCCAGTTTTTTGTCCGGTGCCTTTCTATTTCCTTCCGGTTCCATCTGGTCGGTCGCGCATGAGGGCTCGCAACGCAAGCGCACCTACAGATGCTAGTGTTCGTACTGCACCGCGGAACCATGTATCACGCGCGAGGTTTTTAGTTCTCCGGTCAACGCGAGCACGTACGCTTCGAAATTCTTGCTGGAAGTAACGCCCGGGAAAGCAATCGGACCGTACAGAGAACATTTCGTATGAACTCCGACGTAGCCGGTTAACAGGATTTCACGCGATTAATGGAGTGTCATCGCGAGGGATTAACGTGACTGATTGTCACCGGTGTTTAGAAACCGGGGGAAAAAGGAGAACCTCGAGAGATCCATGTAACTTTGAAATGCAGAGTGTGAAAATGGAATCGAAAAGTTTTGCGTTGTCGCGGATCTTCGTTTGTTGCGCGAACGTCGTCTTCTTGGTGAGTCGCCGAAGAAACGGTATCCAACGTTTCGGCGTTCCATCGGGGATGGAACACGTCTGCCGAAGGTCGCAGAGCTCGAGGCGGTGTTAAAGTTCGTTCTCTCAATTTTCAGATATCGGGTTTCGCGCTGATGTCGCTGGGCGCTTTGTTATTAGCGGACGACAAACGGATTTTGCTGTCGCGTCTGCTGGGGCCAGGCGACATCCACCCCGAACAGCCGCTCTTCTATTATTTGGCGTTCGCGATCGTCGGACTGGGATTTTTAATCACGCTGACGGGATTGCTGGGATGCTGGGCGACTTGCCTCTACAATCGATGCGTTACAATCTCTGTGAGACACCCCTTGTTACAAAAAAATCATCGCGTACACGTTCAATCTAGGCCGCAGAATTGGACAAGTCCTTGGCTCTTTGTCTCTCAAACTATTTCACCCTGACACGCGTGCACCACGATAGTCAAGGTTATATTCCATCCGACGCGATCGTGGAAACACAAATTCGCGTCAATCTTTAGTTACACCGTAACGTATGAGATTTCTTTCGAAGCTTGAATATCGCGTTGTTAAAGATTAAATGTCCTTCGAGTCTGGATTCACATGAGAGACTATTACGGATGAAATTCATACAGGGAACTGTAGCAGGACTGGCATTATGACATAGACCCTGAGGTAGCGCGTTTCCATAATAAGAGACAATAGCAGATAGCATTATCTCGCGGTGTCCGCGCGCTCGAGAAGTCACCGTAGCGAGCCCTCGGTTTTAATCGCTGGAAACCAAGGTCTCGGCGACGGTTCTTCGACGGACCCTGACGATGAGTTTGCTCGGCGGACCCAGGTAAAACCAGATTTCCCGCTTTGCCGGTGTACGGTCACGCGTCGCTGCCCGGAAACGGATCTACATAAATCCAGGCACGCGTGCCCGCGGAAGGAGGGCGAGCCCGTGTAACATATAAAAACAGCAATTATTCAGGAGCCACTTATTACAGGAACGAACGCGTGCAGAGCTCGCGGGCGCGTTTCATCGTGCGCTCGACGCATCGCATCGCGATATGAAATTCGGTCGGATAAGTTACAATTGTAGATGATCAATTTAGCCGCAGCTACGGCCGTTCATTAGCGTCAGTCGAATTGATTAACGTTAAAGTAAACGCGCAGGCTATAATCTCAAGGAATAGCGAATAAAATAGAGTGATTCGTTTCAGCTTTGAAAGCTGCTAATCGGTGCTGACACGTGTTTATCGTTACTCTTCAACGCTTTCTCTTCTGTTTTCTCCTCTGTCTCTTTTTCTCTTAGTTTACATAAGTTTCCACTTTTGATCGAGCGTCATTAGAAATCCCTGTTGCATCGTGTTTGCAGTACCTGATCACGATCGTCCTGCTGTTGATCGGCGAGTGCGTCGTCTGCGTCCTGGTCGTCTTTTGGCCTTACGTTCTGGGCATCGACGTGAGGCCGGCGCGATTGATACGAGCCTTGCAGCGCAGCTACGCCGTTCCAGGTCGGGAACAATTCACGGCAGCCCTGGATCTCGCGCAGACCACGGTAGGTTCGAGTCGCCCGGAGGTAATACGCTCGACGACAAGATCAATTCGTCAACCCACGTACAAATCGCTTTCTATCAATCTCCGAGGACCATTCGTTCGTTACCTTGCACTCTACTGTAAGGTAGCTAACAAGCTACACCAGTTTGCAATTCATATCAGTCCCCCGGTCTCTGTAACTTGAACCAGTTCCAGCCGGAGAATCGTTGATCTACATTAGAGTCTTCTCTCTTTAGACGTTCCACTGCTCGGAGTTTGAAAACCTTCACGAATCCCGAGTGTAGCTACGTTGAGCATTTCGGACGAGCACTCTGCTAAACGATTAGGCATCCTCTTAGTCATCATAAAATTCCCAATTCCAATTGAATCCGCTTATAAAATACGAAACTCTCATTCGTGTCAAAATCGCGATTTCCTCCGAACGATCGGCGTCGAAAAGCGGGCAGGCAGCCTCGTGAATAGACAAGGAGGAAGCAACAGGCGATCCGCTCGACCGAAGGGAGGAGTGTCCCGCGTCCTCCCGAAACGCGCATTCGCGGTTCACGTGTCGTAGAAAGCAATTACGCGCACACCCCGACCGGTATCGAATACCGTAAATTGCGCCGACCTTTTCAGTTTGCTTGCTGCGGCATAAACGGAAGCAGCAATTACGGTACCTCCTGGTGGCGGCTGCAGGAAGTGGGAAGAAGAGAATTAGTGGTGCCTCTCAGTTGCTGCACCCTGAACAACACCAACGAGACGGACTCCTTCCTCAACCCCGAACCTGCCAATCTTACTCTCTGCCAGGCTTTGAACCCCGCCGAACACCAATACGCCCGACACACCACGGTACGTATCGTAATGAGGAAATGGTTAAACGAAAAGGACCGGGCCAGCGCGAACACCGTGACGGGTGTCCGCGCGAATATTGAATGTCACTTTTAACTATCGCCAAGGACCTATTAAAGCAAATGTCTCGCCGAGAATAGTGTACCTGTACAATGGACTCTTTGCACTAAAATTAACCCTCTGCGCTTGATGGAAATATTCTCTGAAATCAGACGATACACGTAAATCAGGAAACGAAGCTACTTTAGTTTGATGTTTCACAAATATTCTTAAATCATGCATTACAAAGCTTAACCCTTAGATGAAGATTCTTTGAAACATACAAAACCCTCAGCAGACGAAGCTAAATTATACACCAATTGCTTAAATAATAGAGAAACCAGAAACTACGTGCTGATCTCTTGTTGAATAATTAAATCATTTGTTGGCAACTTAGTCTTCGAAACAACATTTCATCCCGAAATGTCGACGTTCGTCCGCAAAGGGTTAATATTACATGTAACGCTTTACTGAATCAAAGATCGCCTCTCGAGAGCTAAGGGTTAACATCGATAACACAAAAATCAAAGGAGACACGCAACAGATGAAATCGCATGATCCGAATCTTTGTCATTCCGATCGTGCCATTCCGAATTCCTGCGCGGTGCTACGAGTTTCACTGCACATTGTCATTCGAATGGCGACGGAGTCGACAGGAACGATGAAACGCGATCGCCGATACACATTACGCGGCATGCACACGCTCAATAATGACCCGCATGTAAAACGCCGCTGCCTAAGGGAAATCCAATCGGATGCGGGTTGCGCAAAAGCGCGTCGAGTGTATCGTTTCGAATCGTGCGTCGTATCTGGAAACGGGAACGTCGCGGGGACGGTGTGCGGTTCGTTGGGGAAAAACAAAAAAAAAAGGAAGGGAGGACAAAAAGAAAAGATGACACGAATGCGCGCGCGCTCTTTCGCCAAGTGAACAGCGTATCGCGAGGAGAAAGTTCTCTCATCTTTTGTGCCGCGCCTGTATTAAATTTCACGCGTCCGCGCGGCAATCGAATATAGATTGAAACGTCATCGCGTTCGCGGGACAAAAGCCTCGGCACGCGGGATTGTGCGGCGCGATGCTTTCGCCGGTTATATGGGACGATCAGTTTTAATCTATAATTGAATACACTTCGACATGGTAAAATTGAATGTGAGAGGAGCGACGGAAAGCGCACCTAACGCGATCCCCTAAACGACGCGATCAATAGGCTGAAACCGCTTCGATGGAATTCAGGATTTACGCGTCGCATTTGAATAGGTCGCTCCGTTACGAAGGAAACGAAACTTTGTTCGACCTCAAACGTGTCGAGCGAGCCTCGAAGCATCGGAATGAAAGTTGAGAATCTTTGAGAATTGTCGCTGCTATCAGAGTCTTGGATAGCTTCGGAAACTTAGGGGACATCTTTAGTGTCTATACTTTTTGCCCAGTTTCTGCAGGTGTAAACAGACGTTGCACTCAGGTTCGTAGTCCCGGACAGAAATTGAGCGGAAAAGGTTTGCGTTTTACAGGGATGTTTAGACATGCTCGAGAAGTGGACGCAGGACCAGGCGTTGATACTGCTGTCGGTCGGGCTGGCCGTGATTTTCGTGGAGGTGGGCGCTTTGCTGAGCACGTTCTTCGCCTGTTCGCGGGGCGGCAGGAGGGCCAAGTCCCGAGCGTCGACGTTTACGTCCACGCAAACGTTGAGCCCGTTCAGCGAGAGCGATCACGATTTCGGTAAGAACTTTCGGCCCCGTTTGTCCCGATTCCCTCGGCAGACGTTCGATCTGTCCTTCTACGAGAGTGTCGTTGCATTATTCATAGGCATGGGGATTGAGAATCGGATGCACGCGACGGGGACGACGTTCGGCGCCAAGTCTTGAAGGTGGCTAGAGGGCAGTGAGGGTAAATCGCCGGTCGAGGTCAAGAATACAGACACGAGAACCGTAACCAATTTATCTAGGCTGAACGACGTGTCGCGATTCAACCGGAGCATAATCGAGGAATGGAAGAACCCCGGGAAGTTCACCGACGTGCTGCGGAGCGACCAGCTGTACGAAGAGCGCGCGATCGACGTGCCCAACCATCCTTCCCACCGGAACCACGCGAAGAAAGAGGATAACGGCAACGAGGACAAGAAGAGCACGATCAAGTCGAAGACCCAGAACAACGCTACTGTCAGGAGTATCCCGATCAAGCACTATCAGGCTTCGATCGCGCACAACATCGGCACGCTGAGAAGGTCCGAGGCGCCGCAGTTGCAGTTCGAGTCCTCAACCTCGGAGACCGAGAGGAATCACTGCGTCCCGAAGTACAAGACCGCTTCCACGAACGACGTGTCCTGCGCCAGGAACGAGGCCGATTTCCAAGTCCCGCGGCCGATTCACTTCTCGAAACACGCGGACCCCGCGAACCCGATACGCAGGTCTTGCCACTCTTGCGACTACCAGCGCGAGACGCAGACCGGGAACAAGAGAGTCGCCTCCAAGTTGAAGACGCTCGATCGGAGGATAGTCAGGAGCGAGCACAACATCTCGAGTCGGGACGACGAGGACGTCGGCAACTTCGACGAGTACTTTCACAAGACTGGCTCTCGAGCGACGATCGCTGGACGCCCGAAATCGTACGACGCGAGGTCCAGGCAGCAATGCTGGGACGAGGCGGAGGAAGATGGAGGGAACAGCCATTCGAGGGACGAGGAGGGCCGTTCGTCTAGGAAATGGGGGACGATCGATCTCGAACGCGGCCACGTTGGCCAGAAGATATCGGCGTACGAGGAAAACGCGCGGCGAAGTGGTCGCAACTGGGACTTCAGCGACCGGTACCAGATACTTCCGGACATCAAGAAGCACAGGACCATAGGGGTGCCATTGGTAGGTATGCACAACGCGTGCGGCTTGCCAGTGGTAGCCTCGTGGCCCAATCACGAGCTGTTGGAGCCGCTGAGGGTGCGGAGCAGAGTCATAGGAACGCTGAGGCCGATCTTCAAGAGTCCTCGGACATCCGAGGTTCTCCATCGAACGCATCCCAAGAGGAGGGTACCGCAGTCGAGTCAAACCTTGTCCAGGAGGAAGCGTGTTCCGGATGTGAAGGATACCGAGAGGCAGGTCGACTGTCCGTCGGTGAAGTCGTTAGTTTCGTTGGGCGCCGGAAGCTGCGAAGCACGCAGGAGAAGGAGGAGGCGACCTTCGTTCAAGGCGAAGAAGATTGGGACGTTTTCGTCGAAGAACTCCATGAGGCACACTTGCAAATCGCACATAAAAAGGAACAAGGAAAATTCTGTACCTGGTAGGAACCGTAGGAAATCGCTCGACGCTGAGAACGCGAAGAGGCAAACCTTGTACGCGAGGGACGACGGCGACGACGCTGTGCAGGTCCTGAAGAATCTGTGCTTGAATCCTTTAGCTCGTACCAAGTCGGAAACTGATATGATCTGGTGATACATGAAAGGTATTATTTCCATTCGAATGATCTATAGATGCATATATATATAATTCCTGAATTATTCTGTAAACCTTAATCAGAGTGGACCGGTAATGTTTCATTTGAAGCAAAGACTGTTTCGCTGTGCGTTAATCATGAAAGAACGTAAAATGCACACACACGGTTTTACTGTATTCATGTGTGGCTATTGAATGCTTTGTAAATATGCTTAACCGATGTATCGATGTATTGTATTCTTGAGTGTCGAAGTAAAAGAAGCCCTTGCTACCCTCATTACAGGGATCGAAGTATGCGGTAGTTATATATGATTTAACGCGTTAAATGAGCGTATTCTGAAATCAAGTATTATGAATCTGTAATGTTGTTATGTTATGAATATTATTAAAGTAATACAAAGTAGGTATCACAATGGTTTATTGAACTCCCTCGAAACTTCGAAGAAACTTTGTCTGTATCTAGTATCCTTGAAAATAAACAATTTTTATTAATATCAGACAGTTATCACTGATAAATTTATCGAAAAATCTGATGTACTATTTTATTTGAAAATAGCAGGTGAGTAGTGGCGAACAGTCACGAACAGTACCGAACATTGGCAAATTATGGCGAGCAACGATGATGGATGCGATTTTTAATGGTTCTCATGATTCTTTTTTATCCTGATGAAAAATGCTTCATTTATATAAACTGTTAACTGTATAGACCAATCACACATTCTTTAAAACACTGACAAGAATATATTATTTGATTACATGTGTGCGCCATTTGCATAACCTATAATGTGGAAACGAAAATGTTTCACTTAACTGACGTTTAGCATATATTTCGTACAATAATCTATTATATATGTATATATAAATATGGCACCTTTATAATTAATATTTGATTAATATTTAATAAATGTTAAATTTCCAATCAGAATAGTCCAATTAGATACTTATGAGAAACAATTGTTTTTGTTTCAATTTTTAAAAATGCTACAAGAATATTGTATCGTGAAATTAAGTAGTAATAGTGGTTAATAAGTATTTTACAATGATTTTTGACTATTAATTATTTATTTTATACTTTTTAATCAATATACGTATCTTTAGTAGAATTACTTGTACATATTTACATTAATTTTTAAACTAGATGGTAAATAAGTCAGCAAAATGTAATTAATTACTTAAGAATACGAGGAAAAGTGAAATTGTACAAACTGATTTGTGTGAATATAATATGTATTGCAGCTCTGCTTGTATACATAGTATTTACGCAACAGTTAGTGTTTGCGATGGAGCAACGAATTTCTTAGTGGTTTGAGTCGCTCAGTTTTTTTTTTATTTTTTGTATATTTTTACATGTTTTAACTGGATATACATAAAATCAGGAGCATCGCAAAATACAATATTATAATTAAAATAATGAATTCGGTAGTGATGTCAAATCTTCATGGATTGACATTGTTTGTGTGGATCGTATCTATTCTAACCTCATCTATCAGCGATGAACTTGAAACAGATGGTACAACACGATTATTGACAAATAAAAGTTTCAACAATGTATCGCCCGAAAACAACCATCAGGCTTTATCGTCTGATAAGCCTGTTTTCGAACCTAATAACTCAGCTCAAATATACAGAGTAAGAACTCTTTAAGTCTTTCATATGTTCACATTAACAAGTAAACAGAGTTTCTTACATTAATACTTTGTTAATATTAGTTATAAACTATTTTATTTAAATTGTTGTATATCTATTCATATTCGTACCATATGAATATTTTTTTACTTGAACAAAAAGGTATCAGGAAGTATTTTATTGCTTAATGAATAATTGCTACCAATGTATTTAAAATATTTGGTAGAATACTCTATACAGTAATTACAATTAAATATAAAGTTTAAATTTATATAAATGTTATTTCAGAGACATAATGACACCTCTTCATTAATGATGGGAGAAGGTGGTCCAATTTCAGTTGGTTATACAACACAGCTTGCATCTTCAACTGCTTTATATTCAACCAGCAATTTTGACAATCGAAACATAAGAAATAATTTCTCAGCAGAGAAAGATGCTGTCGTAAAAGTTTCAGAAAGAAATATTACTTCTAAGATAGTGCCAAGAAAAGGAGCAACTGAAACATTAAACACAGAAAAAGAAAATATTGCCATTGAGAAATCAATAATTAACAATATAAACTCAACAGTTGAATCTTCTACAGCAACTATTAGCTATAGTAATGACAAACATACAGATAATAATTTGAATCATTCTAAATTAGTTATTTCTGACAAAGAGAAAAATCTTTTAAATATTACTGCAAACAACACATTGCAACCAAATGTAAATACAACATTACAACGAGAAGTAACAGCCAATACAACTATGACAACAACTCTATTTAAGGAACATAAAGCAAAGCCAACTGTAACAGTAGGCGAACGTAATAACGATAAGAGACCACTTATTTCACCAACAAGGCAACGTTTGGGATTGCCAAAAAGAATAGATTATGTTTTCCAAGTTATTATTGCTCTTATAGCTTTGCCAGCATTAGGTGCTATTCTTTTTATAGTGTATAAGCAGGGTAGAGATTGTTGGGATAAAAGACACTATCGCAGAATGGATTTTCTTATTGATGGAATGTATAATGATTAACATTTACAAATGTAATATCTTTCAGGAATTTGGATCATAAGATTACTTCCATTTGTGCAATATATTATATATAGAATATGTTTCCAATGTCCATATGAAATTATACACACAGAAGTGTTTGTAACATCCTGTAATTACAGTTTAATATGTATGTATTGGAGACACTCTATATATAAAATTCTGATATACTATTTTGCCACTATAACTTTGATGAAGCGAACCATCTATATTTAGAATTGCAGATATATATTACGCCGCAGCTTATTCTATATACAATATTATTTTATTGTACTACTGCCTTATGAGATTTATTATTTTATATATTTTATGAACATGTTTGCATACACATTGTTTATATTGAATTTCAAAATTCGTATGCATGTAATTTTAAATGAATGGTATACGCGGAAGACAATATAAAAATAACAACAAATTAGATAAGAAAATTATAAAAACAAAGGTATTCAATAAAGCCTACAAGCATAGAACTTTAAAAAAGTATTGTTTTCAGGGCGAGTAAAGTTATATTTGTTTACATTATGTACATCATTATAACTCTTGAGATTATTTTTCATAAGTATAAAATATAATGGCAAAATAATTTATAGATAATTCGTTTTAGACTAATATAATGTTGAAGATCTTGAAATTTAGAATTTAATAACAGGGTTAATGTTATTGTTGAATTAATATCTTCTTATTTTCCAAGCCTTTCTAAGAAGATTTCTCATAACAGTAATGTTTCTGATTTTTCTCACTAAAATTTTATTATGTTATTCAAGTTTCGTACAATATATTTTGTGTTATTTTACAAATTATAAGCTAATATCTATCCCACCAAAGAAGCGTTTGATTTATGTAACAACAATTTTATAATTGCTTGTAAGGACTGCCTTTTGTCAGTGCATTTCTTTTTTTCTTTTAATTATTATTATTGTTAAGGTAGATTCTCCTACATAATCCATAAGAGTTGCGATATGCATTTTAAACGGAGAGTGAGCAATATTCATAGAAGTCTCATACTGTTGCAAATACAAGGAATAATTTGTGCAATTATACCGTATTATAACATTTTCGCGATTGTTATTTATAAGGAGGAAATTCTGTGCGGAAATTCCTTTTTGTTTACTGTTCGTAAAATTTCTATTTTGTCTAAATGTGATAAAGCAATAACAGCTATTTTTATATATGTATGTAAAAAAAATCATATTGTTATAAAATATAAACACATACAATTAAAATTGTTTAATTTCTTTACGTATACAAAACAAAAATGTCACCACACTCGATTATAAAATTTTATTAATAAACACGTTGTGCGAATATGTACATAAAATCAGCAGTGTTGTAATCTCATATAAATTGCAAACTTCGTATTGTTAATTGAAGAAACGTTGTCGTTTAATACAATAACTAATGAATAGTAGAGCATCGATTTACGTTTATTGTTTAGATGAATCTTTCTCTCTTCATACGAGGAAAAAAAGTGTCGGAGGAAGTTAATTCTACGATTTCGCCAACACACACTTTTCGTACAGACAACATAAAATTTACAAAAATACGATTGTTTGTATCGATGTCTCTAAATTTCACTTAATTTATTTTATAAATTTAAAGCTTCAGAAGTGCATAATCATCGATGACACATTACAATACCATAATCATAATTTCACCTTAGATTAAATTTGTGTTGAGTTATTGCTTTTATTATGGAACTGAATATAAAAATAGTAATTGTCATAAACAGTTTCGTCGCAATATCGTAATTCCAATACAAACATAACTTGTCAAGTAAACGCTTTCAGAATATTGCTATATTATGTGAATATATATATATATATATATATTATACATATATATTTTAATAAGTTAATATCCAGATGAAGTACATGTTACAATTCTAAGTTTCCCAACAGTGTATTTTGTCGTAAAAAAGATATTTCAATAATCTAAATTTCGTTCTTTAAAATTCTTACAGCATTCCATGTATATTTGTATAAAGAGTTAAAGCTTGCTTTAGTCGACCAAGACGTTCGAATCTCCGATCCACTAGAGCATACAGAACTCAAAGAGAACAATCAGTTCTTACAACAGAAGATCAGAGACTTAATTGACGAACCGAATGAACATTTAATTGAGATTGCAGTTATGCATGAAACAGCGGAATCAGCTGAACAAGACAGGGAAAAGATTCAGGCTAACATGCTGAAGATATTAAACGACTGTAAAGAGATTTTAGATGACTGTGATAAAAATCCCGATTCACACATTGAACGTCGTGCAAAAATAGAAGCTTTACTCAAAAATTCAGCAAGCAACAACGAAGCAAACAACATTATGCAAAGGAATCCGAGTAAAATAATCTGGAAACGTATGAAATGCTGCAAACGAAGGTGGCAGAATACATAGAAAAAAATAAAACTACCAACCACATTCCAGAAACTGAAGAGAAAAAGAATTTGAAGTTCAGACAAGAATCAGAGCATTATAAAGAAAAGCGTCAACACAAGGTAAACGAGAGTCGTAGAATTAATTGATGAAAATACATTTCCCGAGTCAGACGACAGTAACATTTACGATGACGTTGAAAGAGATCCAGATTGGACACCACTTTACAATCGAATACAAACATTTCTGAGCACAACGAAACATACATCCTCTGAGCAGTGATCTAGTCCCAAACGATCATCGGACGGAGAAATAAAATGTCGCTGTAAAACAAACTGTCCAACTCGACTTTCATGTTGCAAGAATAAAGAATTGTTAACTGCAGTTGCAACTCAAGAACTTTGTCGAAACAAAGATCCGAAGAATCTGCGGTAAAACTGTGTTCGACTTTAAAAACTCCAAAGGACTGCCAAGTATTTGCGTGAGTCCTCGATAAGAACAGAAAGAGAATGCACATAATACTATTACAACTTTCAAACGATTGCTCTTAGACGTTAGGATACTAATCAATAATACCTTCGATACAATTATACTTAATACGACGCGTCACGTAAGAAAAATCGTAAAATTTAGCGGTCGTGTGCTTAATCAGAAAATTACCATCGCACCATTGTAGTGTTCAGAACGAACCGAAACTGACGGAAATAAATCTAAATACGCAGTGTCTACGTAGGAGAAGCGAAATTGATCGTTGAATCGGGCAACCGCGGGAAAAATATTATCAGCTCGGAATGCAGGTCGCTGATCATATTTCTCTGGTCAGTTATTCTCGATCGGAAACAATGAAAAGGAAATTACTTTAAGTCACGAAGTATCTTCTACTACATCTTCAGAATAACTTTATATGAACTTTCATATTTATCATGACGTTCATCGGAAACCCTTTATTTAGATTTATATTTAACTTCATCTGGGAATGCTTCTCTTGGCGGTACCAAGCTGAGCATCATTACATGACGCTGGTAAGCCCTAGAATTACGGAACTGGGTGTCCGTTCCGTGGATACGATCCAACACCCCCAGGACTCCGAAGCATTGGTTGAATCTGAAACAATATAAAAATCATTGCTATCCAGTTTAAGTCGTACTCTGAAATTTACACTGTGTATTTTATGTACAAATCGTGTCATCGGAACTCTAGTCTAATGGTGTAAACGTTTTCTTCGACTCGATTCCACTACATCTAGTTGACAGTGTTTTACGTTTACTAAGATTCTAGTGGGCAGCGCATTTTCTATGAGAAACAAAGAACAAAAGAATTCTCCTTGTCGATTTTAAACTAAACATCATCGAGAAGCCCATTGTTTTCTCACTGCAAGGATTCTTCCACGTTCATCACTATATTGACTCCGCGAATGCAGAGTAAGTAACGCGACAATCGATACGCGATACCCAGTGATACGAAAGTTACAATCATTTCTGCCCCGACGTTCGCTAGTATAAATTATACTTACTTTAAGTGATGGAAATCATGAGCTTCTGGGGATGGGAAGAATGGTAAATGGTAACCGGAGTGAGCATTCAATGTAGAGAGAATAGCAAGCGAGAACCAAAGCCAAGCGGTAGCCACGTGAGAACCTACGATGAATACTCCCAAAAACGGTGGCAACAGATTCGAGCCAATGTGTTCTAAGGGGTGGCAATATAACGACGTTACAGCTATTGGGGCCGTCCATTCGTGGTGTTGTTTGTGTATGTACTTATACAAATAGCGGCTATGGAGGAATCTGAAATACAATTGCATTACATTACTGTTTTACTTCTACCTAATAACTCGTACAATATTAAACATGAATATCACTCAATTCTTTTGAACTCAAAATTGAATATCATTCTATTAACAATTATACTATGTGGCAAGTGTAGGCATACGCCTAGAATTTTTCCCTGTTTTTCAATTATTACCGATAAAATAGTGCAGATCATAGTTAAGGAAGAAATCATAGGGCAAGGGGTCAATTATATAATCAATATGATGTACAGCGTGTTTTACAATCAGCGAAACGCTCTGCACGATTATAGTACCGCAAAGACACTACAGGAAAGAATACTGTTTCTGTTCATTTAAAAAAAACAGGTAGAGGTAGGAGAAACACTGAAATACCTGTGCGAGTAATAAAATCCAATTTCCTCGCATAATATGTGAATTGCGATTTCAACGAGTACCCAGTGGAAGGTCGGCAACTCGCGCACAGGGGGGTAGCCGCGCCATTCCATAAATTGATAACTGACGTACGCCAGAGGAACTCCGACAATGATCTGATTGAACACTACTTGAGCGATCACTTTGCACAATTCCTTTCTGTTGACGGGTTCGTTCGTTCCAGGTTGTATTTTGTATCTTCGCAGCGCGACTGGCCGGTTAGTCAGGTCCAACAGCGTATAGATACCGCCGAAGAACCAATAAACGAAAAACGTCAGCCCCAACGACCCTGAAATAGTGGAAATATTTATTTCTTGTGCAGTGACCAAAAAAATCAGTTATTCGGTGAACATTTAACGTTATTTGCAGGCAATTGAAAAGATTGTATAAAACAGTCTACAAAAAGTGAATTAAAATTATCTTTTATACAAATCTTTATGTCCATACCTCAGGATAATTACTAATTTTACACGAGACTTTGAGATAAATTTTAATGCAGCCTACGTTTTGAGTAGGTACTACCTGTGTCTGACTATTGCCCACCATTTCTACTTATACTAAACAATAGAAGCGTTAACACGTTGAGTAATGTAGCATCAACTCGTGTAATTGAATTACGTTATTATTGCAGGTTTATCTCGTCGAACGTCACTGCATTACGTGGTACTACTCACGATACAGAAAAGTTTTCAAATAATCATTTAATCGAATGAATTATAGTAATTCGATTCGGTTGAGGTCACCGGTGACCCCCGTGGTACGCAACGTGTTAAGTGTTATTGCTTTCGACAGCAGCGTAATTTCTAATTTAAATCGTTCGCCGCGCGGTAATCGCGACAGCCGCGATCGTGTTAACATTCCCCGGGATTTCTTTATCGTGTACCATGCACCCAGAGTGTCACAGGATCGTCGCCCAGTTTGTTTAGGATTTTGTCCCATTGCGCCTGCCAGAAATCACCGGATGCTCCCCAGAACCGCTGCAAATGCCTGGCGGAGAAAATGAACTTGTGTTTGCGATTAGATTGACAAGAAACGAAGAGACGCGCGATATATTCGGGCACACCGGACGATTCTTCGTTCGATCAGCATACGAGAACGGAAAAACGATCGTTGTACATCCGATCCGATGAAATTTACCATGTTAGTGAGTTGCAGAAAGCGGCGAATCCGATCACCACGGTTCCGATTACGAAGAGCACGCTCCTCAAACTTGACAGAAGCGTCGGAGGAGTTTGATTCTTACAGCCGTCGCCGCTCACAGGCGTCACTGGGGACAAAACAACGTGAGAGTCTCTGAATCCGTACGACTGTAAAGAATTTGAGAATTAAATACACTCGTCGACTGTAATTTCTCGATTCAACCATTAAATTACCAACGAATAGACTAAAGATTTTCAATTGGTGAGATAATACTCAAACATTTTCTGACGAGACACAGATGACATTGTTTGAAATTAATTTGATAATTCACAGATACATTAAGCAAAGCTATTTTATTCGAATAGTCCACGTAGCAATACGAAGTTTAATTTAAAATACTAAATATTCAACTTCATAGTGCGAAGAGTTATAACTGTACATTTACAATCGCATCTACTGACGATATAGGAACAAACGAATACAGTATAAGTATAACAAATTCAGTATATTCGTGAAACTCCATTGATTCTATCAAAAAATAATTTCAACCCTTTAAGGACGAATATCATATTTGGAATACTACGTTGTAAACAAACGATTTAATTAGTAACAGCAAAAGACCAGCGTATAGTTTCTTTTCCTCTATTATGTAAGCATTCGATAGACGATTTTTCGTCCGTAAAGGGTTAATCGGTCGCTCAACTAAATTCCCATCTTATTTAGCGCGTAGTCGCCATTCTAAACGTTCCCCATCCCGCTGTCGATCATCTCGTTCAGTAAGTGTTGCATAACTTGAAAATCCTCGTGTTTGAACACTCGCCTCTCGACTAATTAATTGGATGATAGCGGTTACCATTCTCGTTTTTTGTTCTCGGAGCCGCGGGCGTGCTCGCGTCGACAACTTACCGCTACAGCGCTTCGAGCTTCGATTTCTAGAATTTTGAATAATCATCGCCGTGTCATCGCGTCGGCATGGAAAAACATCGAGAAGAAAAAAGAGGAGCGAACCATCGACTAGCAATAACAGAAGTTATATTCGTTCCCGCTGACGCATATTAGCGAGTCCAGGCGCAAGAAGTTTCGCGGTTGCTGAACAAATGAAGGCAGCAAAGTGGAATAAAGAAACAAACCGTTTGCACAACAGGACGTTGCACAAGACAACCCGGATTCGATCGACAATGCGCTGCACGGCCGCTCGACCTTTCAGCCCTTTCAGACAGGTGATTACGCGCAATTACCGCTCTCAGAGTGGCCGAATTGCAGAGGTGTACTGTAAAACTGCTGCACAAGCGAGAGCAGTTACTGGATCTAACTCGAGTTTACATTGTGGTCGACGAGAACGACAGATCATCGATTGTTATTCTCGATGCTTGATGTAAATCATCTGGGGAACTTGTTGCGTTCGTTGAATATCGCGGAAACGGGGTACGGTTAACGGTACGTTTCATTCGCTTTAATCTTACCGATCGGTTGATTATACTCTCGTAGCTGTATTACAGGGCGCAATATTGTTTAATTAACTCGAATAAATTAATTATGCCGCGAGCGTACATTATTGGTTTCGGCTGGCAATCAGCGTGCACGATTCGGCCGATAGTTTCTCGCGGCTATTCTCTCTCGCTCGCTCCAATTGTACCAGGAAAACGTGACGTTTCCTGACTGACACTTGTTAGTGGAGGATACGTATATCGAATCGAGTTTGCACGGGCTGATTAGTTCGTCGATTTCTAGCAATTGATTGAAAATTGACTCGAGTAGTGGCAATGAAAGTATCGTTGACTAGAATTACTTGTATATCAGACGATCAGTTTTATTGTATCGATACATTGTGACAGTGGAGATCATTTATGTAAATATGCAACGTATAAGGGATCAATTAAATCCATGTGAAAGATTCATCTCATCGCTTGATTTAGTTTATACAGATTTCGCTGTTTTTGAGTAATAACGCGAAAATTCAGATGAATTAGAGAATTCAACAACCTTTTACTAATTTAATCGGATAATCGCGCTGTGGTAAAGTTAATCGAAATGAAATGCTTAGGTGAAAGTTCATCGTTCGCAATTACCATTTCGTCGGTCGTTCTTGGAAAGCATCCGCCGAACGCTCGCGTCAATGTTTAATCCGCGATAGTAGAGAAGATAATTTCAAAACAGAGGTTACAGATCTAAGCAAAATTTATCTCCGTTGACGTACCTCCAACATAAACAAGCGATACGTTTGACTGACCTAAGTAACTCTGACAGTGCCGTTATTGTTCTGTCCAATGGCCTTTCCATTTCCTCGGTCAATTCATTAAAAAAATCTCCGATACTATACACCGTGTATTGCAACTTTGATACTGTACATCTCAATAAATGAAATCCTAAGAAGGTTTCCATTAACGAAGCACTTACGTCACTGGCAAAACATTTTACGCGAACATCTTCGCGCTCCGATACGGTTAAAGTGTTCCGCAATGAAACACGCGATGTATACACCTCCGCTGAGGAAATATTCTGCTCACAATATGAAACATAATCCCGTAACAAAGGAAAATTATTCTTCTTCGGTCAAACGTGCCATTTCAAATACAATCATTCACAAACGTATCGCTCGTATTAATTTACCAAAGAAATCACAAACTAAACAACAATTATACATCGAATTTTCTAACTGTGGAATTTCACTTAAGAAATCTCACATTGTACGCGTAACGAAATCAAACGACTGACCAGAAGACTGAAGTAAAACGAAGTAACACGTTTATCTGAAGAAATAAAGGTACTTATTGTATTATGACTACTTCTGTCTCAACTAAAGATCGCACTCAATCGTCTGAGTTAGTATTTAATATTGTAATATATTTAATTATATTTAACACTATAATACTATATATTCTTTTATTATATGGAATAGTGCAATATTTTATTTCATTTCTGAAAACAAAGGTAGTCCATGCAACAAGTAAGTACCGAGACGAATAATTGACCGTTGAAAGGATTAGTGCCATTCTGAATTTAAGCTGACGCGTATACTCGTCGAACGCAGTTAACTGGTTAAAACGGTCCGGCCGATCGGGGCCGCGCGTTCAACTTTCGCGGACCGTTTCCAGGTTCGGCGGACCGTTCCCGGCAGTCATTCTCGAAACGTACCTTTCCTTCGCCATACCGTTTCGAACAACGTCATTACAAGAGACTGGTCGCAGCGGGTCGTGTAGGAACGTGCGTTTCGAGATTCACGCTGGTTCGGCTACGAACAGCATCGCACCGTTAAGTGTCACCTACTGACCGTAGCCGTCGTGTTTCATTGCCGACTACGCTTCAGATAATAATCGCCCCTCCACTATCCTCCTTTGTGTTCGTAACACTTACTTTTTCTGTTGGTTTATGCAAATATTAGAGCGTCAGAAAATTTCTGACTGTGTACAAACGAGAAACGGGAATACGATGTTCAGGGAATCCCCCTACCATCGGCCGAATCGCGTGCGGTGAGTACCACTTGGAATAATCTTGGTGTTTGCAAAATTCTCCTTAATGAATTCACTCTGTTAATGCATTTCGCGCGTTCCATAAAATAGAAATAAATGGAACGTGCATGGAATGGCACGGTTATCAGAGGAGCACAGCTAATTGAGTCGCTCCGAAGCCAATGTTAACCCTCTATGGGCCGAATTTTCCAATAGTTTCCATAATTTCATCAAACGAACATATTTCGTGACTTTCAAGTTACAATGACGATAAACTTTCACGCCAGGGCATGTCAAAGTTGCAGTTAACACGTGAAGCGCCATGTCAGTCATTGGTGACGGACACTTCTGAATGACTAAAAAACAATCGTAACGTACAAGACAACCGATGCGAAATGAAAATGTTTAGTAAGGCAACTAAGTTGATAATAGTGTAACGCAAACGTTGCAACGCCAAACAATTCATAATTATTCCTACTTTTCTCTGCTACAAAAGACAAACTCCATGGGAAAACGCTTAAGATTTTCGTGGCGCTTAACGTGTTAACCGATTACCTCATTTCATTTACCACTTTGAGTGCAGAATTAAATAACTCGAGAAGATGCCAATATACTGATATGTGACTTCAAAGTTACATGGGCCCACAGAGGGTTGAGTCCAGAGAAGAAAAATTGGGAGAATTAATGGTTCGGCTTCTGGAATGATTATAGAATATAATCAGGAGATATAGAAAGGACTCGCTGACCTAAAAAAAGGAACAAACGAGTATAATCCTTGAATAACCGAAAAGATTCGTTTCATTAGAATTTAGAATCAGAAAATTCAAAAGATGGAGTTAACCGCATTGGCTTCTGAGCGACTCGATTGTATATTTGCAACGCATTTGTCGGCTTTGTTGTAATGTTTTGTAATCCTTTTTCTTCGGTTGTTGTTTCTCGTGTTCACGTGTTTGCCGATAAACATTGAATTTCTGGTACGGTTAGTCGGAATGGATCCCTGTGTTATTTTACGCACGGAACTGAAAAAGATTATTAACGTGTTAATAGGCAGTTAAAAAATACAAACGCACTGGTTCGGTATGATTAATTCGATCTTATAATTAAATTCGTCGCTGAAAAGAATAAGTGAAGGTGAGATTAATATGGGTGGACAATATTTTAATTCTCCACTTAATTAATAAAATGAAATTCGATCTGAAAATAACCGCAGGGTTTCCTGAAAATCCAACGAAATCCGATCAAATTTTACGGCGATTTGTCAGCACTTTAAATGCGTTATCAAGAAACTGAAATGCAAATTTCACCGAGTTCCCGCGCTTTAAATATAACTGACTAATACGTCTGCCTAATGTTTGCTGTTTCTACTTAAGCGAAGTGGGATACTACTTGGGTAACACGATACGCTATTTTCAATCAATTTTTCAACTTTGCTCGTGGGAACGTGATTAGTCGATTGCATATAAATACGCAATAAACAATTTGTAGATATAAACCCATTGATTTCCTTTGAAAACGAAATTATTAAAAATGTCCACGTACGGATATGAGGTATCTGTAAAAATGACTCTTCGAATTTCTTAAAATAAATTTTAAAAAATAAATACACCACAGGCAACTTTGATTCTGCCATTGATACAATTCGACAGTGACCATTAATCTCGGTGCGTATTATCGTTTGAATCGCATAAAAGCTCAGACGCTGTCACAACTTACCATCACAGTCATGCACAGGCCGATACATGGCGTCACGTTAATGTCTCAATGAAAACAGCAATTTTATTGATTAACTTTACATCGTTCATTTTTTTCCTTCTCCCTTTCTTCCTCTTTTTTTGTCACGATAGTCAACATTCAACAGAATCCAAACAAAAGTTTCGTTTCTACGGATGCAACGATATTCAAGCAATGACAATGAACAACTCAATGCGCCCGGAGCAAAAAAGAAAAAAAACAGCGAATAGTTCGACTCGATCAATTAACAGACGTTTATTTACAGTTTCGCTGGCCACTTTCTTCCCTCCAAAAGTGAATGCCCAATAGGCAAGCGTCTGTCAATAGGTTCCGACGCCAGGATCCCATCCCGTGAGAAGGAAACAATAAAAGAATGCACAACGGGGGAAACGAGTGCAATCAACTCTCTCCCGATGAATCGTGCAGAAAACGAAAACACACGGTTCAACGAATTCCGTGGCTGCTCCTCGGGAGCAACTGTCAAAAGTGGCCGTCTTGGTTTCGTTCGTGTCGCCCGAGCGTGATTTCAATCGTGGGTGAACAGGGGGGAACCCGAAATGTCCTTTCCTACCTTTGTACTGGCTCTGCACGTCCATCATGATTGACGATGGCAACGTTTACGAGAAAATCACGTAAATTCTTGTATCTGGAGCCAATGGATCGCATTTGCCACAGCACACACAATAGTCGATAAACGCAGACCGTTGATACTGGCAAGTGCGCCGTAGCGCCAAACCCGTACTTCGCAGCTCCACTATACATATATATGTATCCATGTTTTCATATGTGCTGTACGTACACAAGATTGTTTATACCGCCCGTTCGTTTCATTCAGCTTTTTCTCTAATAAGGCCAATATGATTTTTTCACGTTTCGAATACATATGAAACGAGCTTTACCTTTCTACGAATAAAATGTTATCTTTTCTTAATACGAAATGGTGAATTAGCGTGAGCGACTTCGTGAGACTCTTCGATGCGAAGTCTTTGTGTTAAATTTTTTAAAAATAATTCTCAAATGTTTTCCTTGGATATATTGTTTAGAATAATTGTTTATGGAAATGACATATTCTATGGTGTGTTGTATATGAATTCGGTGCTTGTAATCTGTTTATTAGGTTAGGATTATATGTAATAATAGTTAAGGGTATCGTTGATAATAAATAGTTTAATGAAATGAGAGCTTGTTATAATAAAGGTTATATTATTTTGTGTTCTTTTGTATTTACCTCTTTTGATTTGTGGATTTTTTAAAAATTGTTAGTAAGTTATCTAGGACGGAATTAAATGTTTCCCTTTATTTGTGCATGTGAAAGTTATTTGTCTAATAAAAAAGTAACCTACTTTACCATACAGAATCTATAGGGTGACAGTTTGTTTTGCGTTATACAAGAATCAGCTGTTATCACCTGTTGTGTCGCGGTGTATATTCATAGATGTACCGCAAGCTACAATGAGATTATTTTCTATACCGTCCAGGTGTATTTACTTAAGTACGTTTTCATTTTGGAGTATAACCGTTAGTTTGATTAAATTGTATAAATAGTTGAATGTAACCAGCGACATTCAATAAATATCAAAGTGAACATTAACATTTGAACTTAAATAAATGAATAACAATTTTCTTGCATGTCGAAATAAGTAACTGTTATAACAAAAAGAGGGATGCAAAGAGGTTGTTGTGAAATTTGTTCACTTCATTGATAAATGCTCTTTGTTTAATGAAATTGACTTTGAAGAAACGAAAAATAGTTTAATTTGAAGTTTAAATTTTGTTCAAGAACATGTGAAAATTGCTGACTAGCTACAGACCTCTGGCGACAAGTCGTGGAAGCATCATCACATTTAGAATGTCCAACTGTTTCCGGCTGTAAAAGGAGTGATGTAGACTTTACATTTCGAAGTGTAAAGCAACGAATTGCACAATATTTATGTACAATAATTTATAAAGTTCTTTTGATTATTGTAAAATTGAAGCTAAATAGGAACATGTATGCATTTACAGTGGATTATAAAGAAATGTAAGTGGTGAAAGCTCTTTAGCAAACTATGTGCACGAATTGTGACGTGTTTCCATCTTGACAATTCCTGGAATATAAATAAAGGTAAATGAACTTTGAATAATACTTCTTTTTCTGAAATTTTGCATTTCTACCATATCATCGTAGAAGTTGGCTCGGTTTCATGCGATGTTCAGTTTCCGATGGTATAAATTCATAAAATCTATTTTTTCCACAATGCGAATTACGTCATTTCGCTACGTGTTCAAAATTGTTTCTCAAGTTTTATGTGTTTTTTCGATTCTGTTAATTTACTTCTTGATTTAAATGTAATACACGTCCCTTGTGACGGGGTCAAAACATTTTGAGGTTAACTTTATTACATTGTCAATATAATATTGTTACCAATGTTATTTTTTAAATTAATTCCAATTTATTGATGATAGGATTATGTTGTTGATAATAGTGATAATAATAATAACGATGATATTTGATAATAGTATTGTCAGGATATCTATAATATAAAATATTCTTAATTTAGCATATAAAAAAAATTCTTATAGTGTGTAAATAAAACTGTTTCAGTTAAAACTCACTATTATATGAAATATATAGAGTTTTGTATTTTTTTAAGTAAATGAAATAAAATTCCTTTTACTTAATATGCTTTATATGTTCTTGATAAAGTACAAGGTTCTTGCTTACACCTTATTTTATAAGAATTAAACCTGCCACAAGGTAAAGTATATATATGTATATTGTTACAATATGTATACACAAGGGTAATATAATTAGTTTACCTCAGTCAAGCTTTCATCCAATTAGTCTATGAAAATGAGAGCAGTGGGTGACACACTGTCTGATCACTTTATAAAAACTTTCACTGCCATTGACTTCATAATTTCTTATTCACTGAAGTTTATTGTCTATTTTTATGTAATATAAATTATAATGAAGTGGCTTCTGTTGATATTAATTATACAGTTAACAATGTGGGACTCATCGGGAGAACCACCAGGAGAGGAAGAAGGGAAGTCATCTGATTCTGTGATGCAAACGAAAGAGAAATTGGAAGAAGAAAAGTGTCAAGCAGAGTCTCTTGAAGACATTGTGTTAAAACCCAAGTCAAGTTCAAAGAAACAAGAGGAGGTCCAGGTATCTGTAGTTCCCTTATAAGCATTTAGTGAAAAACTTTGAAATATTCTCTACAACTGTGAATCTGATTTAGGAATATGCTAGGCGGCTTTCTAAACTTAAATCTAGAGCTAAATTGTTACGTAAAAACAAAGAAGGAAAATTTCCATCTAAAGATAAATCACATACATCCGATGCAACTGTGGCTGATACTTCTGAACAAACTATTGATGACATCAGTCAGGCAAAAACTGCAAAAGCAAAGTCTACTTTACTCCAAAAGAAGTTAGCTGAGGACAGAAAAGTATTTGAACAGCGCAACAAAGAGAGAACTGAAACTAAACGAGCGGTGGAAGAGAAGGTAGAGGCTATCAGGCAACAGCTAGAAGAAAAAGATGTATCTAACACAGACTTAGCATTAATAAATGTACAAAAAGATCAACCACCTATCACAAGCATAAAACCAGTTGTGATCACATCAGAGGTTAGTGATGGAGAACTTATTTTCCTTGCAGATGATACATTTTTTATTAAATGTTTTGTTTTAATATTTAAAATTTTCATTGTAGGTAATGTCACCAATACAAATTGAAAGCATTCGAGAAAAAGAATCCAAAATTTCGGAACTTAGTAATAAAATTCTAGAATTGGAAGCAACTATTATAGATCTGCAAGAAAATTTAAAAGAGAAAGACTCTGTTATTGAATCTAAAACAAAAGCAGTTACACTTATGTCTGCAGATCTTTCTTTGAAAGGTAAAACAACATTGGACACTCTCGAAGATACAAAAGATGAGATGCGAACAATGCAGGAACATTTTGTACTTTTGGAGACATCGTTAAAAAGTAAAAATGAAAATCTTCTATCACAATTACAAGAAAGGGATAATAAAATAACAGAATTAGAAGAATCGGTTAAACGGTAATATAATAAATTTGTTCTTAAAAATAATTTTACCCTTACTGAAGAAGCATATGTTGATAATTAATAACTTTTTTATTTGTGTATAGGTTTGAAGAAGAAGTTGATAAACAAAAGTTAGCTGAATCGGCGAGTGCTGATTTCTCTCGTTCCACAATGGATACGTTGGTAGAGACTAAAGAAGCAATGAAATCAATGCAAGAAAATTTTGTACTTATAGAATCTTCACTGAAAACAAAAAACGATAGCCTCCTTCAACAACTACAAGATTATGAATTAAAATTGGCGGAAGCTAACGAACGAGTATTTAAACTGGAATCCGGTATTGGAATACAAAGAGATCCATCGGTTGATGATCTGCAATTTAAATTAGAAAAATTGGAGCACAGTAACAAAAAATTACAAGATGAGAAATATGACCTACAAAAAAGTATTGTTGAGCTGCAAGACAAAATTGTGAACTTGTCTGGCCATGGTAATAGCACCTTGGTAGAAAAAGACAATAGAATAGTTGAACTTGAAAATTTAGTAGAAGAATTAAAACAATCTAATAAACTTCTTGAAGAAGAATCTAAGGAAGAATTGCAAAAACTAGTAGCTGACTTGACATTGAAAAATGAAGAATTTGTAAATAAAATTACAGACCTTAGAAATTTGGTACATAAACTTGAAAAAGAAAACAGTGATATTGCGGCTAAATTACCAGATGAGAATGCAGTTAGCGAAGACGAAAAAGTAGCGAAACTTACAAAAGAATTAGAAGATTTGAATAAGACCATGATAAAAATAAAAGCACAACATAAAACTAAAGTAAAGAATTTGCAAAAGCAATTGGAAGGTTTCAAAATGGTGAGCTATTTTTTTCTTTAATTGTTTACATTTACGTAATCTTTCAATATTTTAAACGAGATGAATATCTAAATGGATGTATAAATAACAAGCGAATAAAGTATTTTTCATTTGAGAATATTTTGATTTAGGTATCAGACACAAATGCGGAACTTGTTAGATTGGCGAATCAAGTGGCATTGCTAGAGGAGGAGAAAGGTAACCTTCAGCTGAATCTGGTAGACTTTGACGAGCTTAAAGGTAGGAACCAGGACAGAACTTCTGTCATTGCTGTTTCCATTGTTCTAGTTTTGTAACCAATTGTACGTGCAATGCATTACCCGTTTATATTATTCTCAAAGCAATTTGTTATCCATAGCCCTATTATCCTTACTGCAGAAAAATTCCAGTCTCTATGTATATATTTTGGATAATACATACAAAGTACTTTTATTATATTATTTAAAAATTAAGTTGAAATTACATAGTTTGGAATACACTGTTTATATTTTTATTTCGGGATGCTTATTCTTTCAAAGGAATATTGATATTGAAACAGATAGAAATATGCCAATTTCTGGTGATGGAATCTTCTTATATAATTAGATATTTACTAAATTTTTTAAATCTTTGTTCAAGATACTAATCGATTATAGTACATGAATTACATTTTAATATTTTAATGTAACATGGTACCTACTTTACTTGTCAAAGTTTGCTATACTCTGATTTTGTAGAAATAGACTTACTTCTTAGAACATAACATTACAAGTTTTTACAATTCATATTATTATTTCATCATTAGTATAATGAACTTACTTGCATGAACAATGCATTAAATCATTTTTCATTTTCTTAAAACCATTCACCCGATATTATTATATTATTTATATATTACAGTATCATATGAAATAATCATCTGCTATAGGACAAAATGTCATTAATGCAGTGCAACATTAACAAATGACATAACAGATTTTTATTTGCTTTAAATAATCGTGTAATTGTCTGAATTATGGTTTTAAAGCTAATCATCATGCTTACTGCGAAATAAGAGAACTACTAATCCTTTAAAAATAATTAACATACGTCGAATTGTGGTTTTAAAATTTCTAGTTTTATATGTTTTCAAGTTGCTTGCTTTGCACTTACTATTCGTTAATATTTATTATGTATAATGTCAATTATACGCATCATTGGCATGTTATACAATTTGCACAGCCTCAGCAGGAGACTGGCAAGAACAGATCGTTTACCTCGAAAGTAAAGTTTCCGATCAGTCAAAAGAAATTCAAATGCAAATTGAGGCCATTGCCGCGTTAGAGAATCAAAAATTGGATCTCATGCAAGGTAATTGATTATATCATGCACTTGGTATCACTTCTTAGATTAATCGATATATTGCATATGAAATTATGAATTTTGAATAATAAATACGTCAAATTAATTACTCTCAGATGCGTGTTTAATATATATTACAGAACTTCACATGGCAAAGCAAGAAATTTCATCTTTAGAGGCAGAAAATGCAGAATCTGAAAATCTTAGGGTGACCGCAGAAATGAAAGTTGTCGAATTTGAGGAACAGTTGGAAGCTATGCAAAAATTGGAGAACGATAACAAATCTTCGCAGGAAGAAAGTCACGCAAAATTAATAAGACAGATAGAAGATTTAACGCAGGAAAATACTGAACTGCACAGTAGGATAGGCAAGATGGAAGAGAAGGGAGCTTACGATTCCGGTTCTACTGAGTCGTTTGAAGCAATACAAGAATTAGACAGAAGCGACTTGTTGAAGAAAGTTGAGGATCTGTTACAGAAAAATAACGAATTGACTAATAAATTAAGCAAGCTTCACGAGAAAGGAAATTCACATGCAGGATCTACAGAATCGTTTGAAACCATACACGATACAGACAAGAATGAACTATTAAAGAAAATCGATCAATTGACTCAAGAGAATTCTGACTTGACAATGAAGTTGAGTCGACTGGAAGAAAAAGGATCGTCCGATACGGGTTCAACGGAATCTTTTGAACGTATCCCAGAGCACAACGAGAGTGTAACGAAAATTGATCTCCTTACACAAGAAAATAGCGAGTTGGTAATTAAACTTACAAAACTGGAAGAACAGTTGGAACACCTAGAGTCTAGTCGGAAGGAATCTAAATCGGACATCGATGTAAAATCAAAAGTTGATAGTTTATTGGAAGAAAATAATAATCAGTTCGTAGAATTGTCTAATCTTAGAGCACAATTATTAGAGGTCACAATAGAGAATACTAATTTGCAGAAACAAGTTGAAAATTTAACTGCAGAAATGTCAGTTACTCAATCGGAGGATTCTTCTGACAGATTAAAGAGGGACATTGATTTTACAACACAGATCGATGAATTATTAGAAGAGAAAGTTCACCTTGAAAAGGAGATAAAAGAACTGCGCAATGAGTTGGAAAAATCGCGCGAGGTCACCGTTCAGGATCACGAAACAAATAATTTGAAATCGAGGATAGAGAACTTATTAAAAGAAAACGAGCAAATACTTTTGAGAATGTCGGAACTTGAAACATTTAACGAGAAATTGAAAGGCGATCTGACAACTGTAAATTCAGAGAAGGATGAATTATACATAGAAATCAATCAAATGTTGCCCGAAGAGCCTGTCAATGATAAATCAGGCTTCCTTGAGAAATTAGGAAAATTGCTCAAAGAGAAACAACAACTGAATGAACAAGTAGAAATTCTTCTCGAAAAATCTGCTAAAGAGTCTGAAAATCGGGCGGCGGACGAGTTTGAAAATAAACTTGAAAATCAAGAAAGGGAGTTAGAAGAAAAAGACAAGCAGGTCAGCGATTATCAAGCGTTTGAACTGAAAATAGAGAGCCTCGAGAGTGAATTGAAGGAGATGCAAGAGAAAGTGAACAGATTGTTGATAGAAAAAGCCTCCATTGAAGAGGAGTTTAATAGATTGGAGAAAGAGAGTAGCGTATTGATCGAAGAGAAAAAGATGAAAGACGAGGAGAATAATTTGTTGAAGCAACAATTGCAAGACACCGTTAGTTCGTACGAGTTACAAATTCAAGAGAAGCTGGCAGCAATATCTGAAAAAGAGAGAGAAATTGTTAACTTGAAAGAAGTCATTGAAGAGAAAGATCAGGAGTTACACGCCAAATACACAGAACTACAAAATAAAATGATTGCAATAGACAGTTTACAAGACGAATTAAATAATTTTAAAACGTTAGTTCAAGAGAAAGCCGCTTTGTTGTCGTCATCGTCCGAGGAAATTCTGGATCTTAACAATGCAGTAAGGAATAAAGACGAAGAACTATTTGCCCTGAGGAAAGATGTTATCGAATTAAATAATAAGATGGAGGAATATAAACCTTTGAAGGACTATAACGAATTATTGGAACAATTAAAAAATAAGGATATGATACTCGACGAAGCTCAATATAGAATTAATGCTATCGCGAAAGAAAACGATAACTTATTACAGGAAGTGAAGAAATGGACTCAACAGAACGACGACATTGAACAACGATTGAACGAAAAGCAACAAGAATGTTCGCAGCTATTGGTAACGAAGGAACGCTTGGACGCAGAGATCGCAGATCTTAAGAACGCTAAAGAACAAGACGAAAAGCGTATTTGGGAGATACAGAACATTATAGACCTCAATGCAAACTTTGTCGACGACTTGCAAGCCGAATTAAGGGGCGCGTACAAGCAGATAGAACAGTTGAAGCTGAAGCACACAGAGGATATGCAACTGCAGAACCAAAGAATCGAAAACTTAATTAAGGATCTACAATCCAAGACACAAGAGTGCGAAATGCTGAACAGCGAACTGCTAGAGAAGCAGAGATTGGTAGGGCAAAACGTAACAGAGGAAATCAAAGTCGCCTTGGAGGTTAAAGTTGCTGAGTTGGAGCAGAAGTTGAAAGACTCAGAGGATAAAATACAGATGCAGCTGGAGAAAATGAAGAAAATAGCAGCGAACCTCAAGAAAAAATCAGCGGTGTGCCAAGAGCTCGAGACCAGGGTCACAGAGCTCGAGGAGAAGTGGACAACCGAGAAGGATGAGAAAGAAGCGAAAAACAAGCAGATTCAGGACGTAGAGATTTCGATGCGCGAGAAGGACAATCAAATAGCGGACTTGGAGAAGAAGTTAATTCAGGCGAGGAGCGACAGTGCGGAAGCTTTCGCGAACGTCGACAAGCTCACCAGTGATTTGTCCAATTCGAAGGAGAAAATGTCGTTGCTCGCGCAACAGTTCACTGAGATGGAGGAGGAGATCGTAAAGTTGCGGGCTGACTTGGATTCCTCGGCGAGCGAGCTCGCCGCCGAGAGGAATATGAAGCAGGATGTAACCTTGGAGTACGAGGGCTACAGGGAGCAGATTGCAAAGGAGAACGAGCACAAGCAAGTGGAGCTGGACGAGGTGAAGGAAAAGGCTAGGGAGCTCAGCGTGCGAATGCAGGTGATGGAAGCGGAGTACGTTGAGCAGCTTGCCTTGATAAAGAATCTGATAGCCGAGAACGCTTTACTGTCGTCGAAGCAAACTCAGATTAGCGAGAAGCTGGAGAACGTGGAGAAGGAATCGGAACAGCGGAGAGTGTTGCTGGAACAGATGCAGAGGGAAGCAGTCAGTTCCGTGACGGCCACCACTCAAACGGTCGACGAAGAAGCCGTCGAGGAGGACGCGAAAATTTCCGACTCGCAGCACTGCAATCATTGCGAGCAATGTCAGACCGTGGTGCAAGCGTTGGAGGCGAAACTGCAGGAGCGAGAAGCGGAGATCGAGAACTTGGACAACGAGTTGGCTAACTCAATTGGTAATTTCGTGCAAATGCGAGAGTCGCTCAGGTACAACGACATGATGAATCAAACCGCTATGCGGAACAGGTCGTTGGAGGATCCGTACAACGATCTCTTGTTCCAATATAATGCCCTAGTGTCGAGCAACGAGGAGGTCAAAGTGAAATTGGAAGAAGCTTCGAAACAGAACAAAGACTTAGCAGAGGCGATCGAAGGTTTGCAATCCGCGAAGACTTCGTTAGAGGAGAAGATAATGGCGGCGGAGCAGGCCTTGCAGGAGACTAGATTGAACACGGAGAAGCTGGAGAACGTTGATTCGTTGAACTCCGATTTACTGAAGAAATGCGAGGACAGTGAAGCGAAGTTGTTGAACGTTCACCAAGAGATGCAGGCTGTTCGAGAGCGCGCCGATCTGCTGGAAGAGCAGTTAAGCTCTCAGACTGCGTTACTGATGTCCGAAGGGGAGCAGCGAATACAAGCGGAGAAACAGCTGGAAGACATGAAGAGCAACGTCGAGCAGGAAATAGAGTCCTTGAAGGCTGACAAGGCTGCGTGCGAGAGGACAATAGAGGACCTAAAGATCGAGTTGGAGACTTATCAGAATCAAAGTGAACGGTTTGAGAAATCGACGATTAAGAAGGAATCCCCGACTTTCGATTTCCCTACCAACGAAGCCGACAACGCGCCTCAGTTGTTCGACGCGTCGAAAATCTTCGGTGCGGCGTCCTCCTTTGGTCCCAGTCCTCTGGACGACTCGGAAGTGCTGAAACTCCAAGCGTTGTTGAACGAGAAGGAGGCGCAATGCTCGAACCTCACGCAAGAGATCAACGATCTGCAGAAGCAGATGATAGAGGAGAGGGAAACCTCGAGGAAGGAGTTGCACGTGGCGCAGACGAATCATGAGAGAGCGGAAGAATTTCTGACCGAGTCGAAGAGGGAGGTGGAGTCGTTGAACGACGAGATGCAGAATTATATGTTGCAGATAAGACAAGCGATGGGGTCTATAGAGAAGTTGTCCTCGGAACGCGACCAGCAGACCGCTTTATTGGAATCGTACAAGCTCCGGATGGCCGACTTGGAAGGGCAATTAGGAAATTCGACTGATTCGGAACTGATACAAGACTTGGAAGCCCGCGTCTCGAACATCACCAAGGAGAGGGACTTGCTGCAGTTGCAGATGAGCGACTTGTCCAGGTCGCTGGAGGAGCTGAAGGACGCCAACGAAATTGGGAAACGTCTGCAGGCGGAGATCGAGAGAACGGCGCGCGAGAGGGACGAGGCGAAAGAACTAGCGGCTAATTTGACGCGAGCTTTGGAAGACGCTCGCGAAACCGCGGCCAGAACGACCGCCGTTGCCGACTCGTTCGCCAAAGAGTCGGCGTTCGCAGAGGAGTCCTTGGCAACTCGCGCGGATTCGGATACTTCGAAGACGACCACCGACAATCTTAAAGAAACGACCCCCTCCGACACTTGGGACACTGGATCCACCGAGAAGCTGAACGTCGACGAGGAGACCTGGGGCTGGAACCCGGAAGACGCGGAATTGGCCGGCGAGCAGCAGGTCACCGCTCTAATTCCCAGCACGGAGATCCAATTGCAGGCGAAGATGGAGGATCTCGAGGATCGGATCAAGGACTTGGAGAAGGAGAGGGACAAGCTGACGGAGGAGAACAAGCATGTCCAGCTGCGGAGCGGCAAGATGATAAAGAAGCTGAAGGAGTACAAAGTGCAGGTGGAGAATCTTCAGCAGCAGTTGAAGATCCAGAAGTCGACGAGCGACTTCTACGAGCTCGACTCCGCCATAGAGGAGGAGCTGAAGTCTCAGATCAGCAGGCTGGAGAAAGCGTTGAACGAGAACAGGGAGGAGCAGAAGAGCATGGCCGCGGAGAAGGAGGCGCTGACGAAACGTCTGGACGTCGTGCTGTCGGCGAACGAGCGGTACATGGAGATGAAGGAGCGGCAGGACATGGACATGGAGGTGCTGCGTATACGGAACAAGGAGCTGTCGGACAAGGTCGAGACGCTGGACAGGCGGTTGCAGGAGGGCGCAGCCGTCGTCGAAGAGAGCGACGCTTCCCGAAACGAGGGCAGCGTTGCTCCGCTGGAAGAGGCTAAACCGGTCGATCGGCCGAAGAGATCCGTGGACGGCGAGGACTTGGAGGCCCGGTGCAAGAAGTACAAAGACGAGGTCGACGACCTCAAGGACGAGATGGAAGCGCTGGCGACGGAGAACGAACAGCTGCAGCAGGTTTTGGGCGAACTGAAGAACAAGCTGTCCGCCTTGGAGTCGAAACGGACGGCGGACGAGAACGAATCCATTCAGATCGTGGACGACCTGAACAAGAAGATCTCGGAGCTGCAGGGCATGCTGAGCAAGACTCGGGAGGAGTACGAGTTACTGAGGAAGCAGTACGAGCAAAGCTTAATGGACGCTAACGATCAGGTCTCGGTGATGAGGCAGAACGCCGATTTTCTAAAGGAGGAGACGTTCGAGAAGATCAGCAACCTGGAAGCGAAGATCGCCGATCTCCTCCGACAGATCGAAGCGTCCGAAGCGAACGGGAACAGCTTGCAGCAGAGCTTGGAGGAAGCTCTTAAGGAGAAAGCGAGGCTGGAAGATCATTGCTCCGCTTTAGTGGCCTCTTCGGAGAAGCAACTGTCCGGTATGAGCGCGTCGATGGCGGAAGTGACTGAACTGCTGAACGTCAGGATACAGGAGGTGGCGGATTTGAAACAGGAACTGCAGAGACAGTACGTGGACCACGAGGGCGTGAAAATGCAGCTGCAGGATTCGATGCAGCAGTTGAACTTGGAGCTTGCCGAGAAGAGGCAGCAAGTGGAGAGCTTGAAGAAATCCTTGCTCGACAAGGAGAACGAGGTCGTCCAACAGCAGAGCGTGGAGATGGTCAGCGCTCTGGTGAGTCAGGCCACCCAGGAGCTGGTGCAGAAGCACGCGATCGAGATCGAGAAGAAAGAGAAAGAGGTCCGTCAGCTTACCGAGAGGATATCCGCATTGGAGGCGACAGCGAACAACTGTTTGCTGGAGAAGGAGAGCAGTACTGGCCAGTTCGAGGCTCAGAGGCAGGAACTGGAACGTCTGAGGAGCGAGTTAGCGGAGAAGGAATCGATCCAAGAATCTCTTCAGCAGAGTCTGACTTCGTTGAAGGAACAATTGTCCGTTAAAGAGTCACAGGTGTCCGAGAACGAGGAGACGGTTCGAGTGCTCTCCGTTCAGAACAAAGAGTACATGGAAGCTGTCGGAGACTTGCAGAAGCGTTTGAACGAGACTGAAGCGTTGTCCAGTAGCGTGCAAGATTACGTTTCGCGTGTCCAAAGTTTAGAGCACGATCTTGAGGTGACGAAAGCTTCTCTGGTCGAGACGGAGACAGCGCTCAGAAATTCCACCCAGGAAACTGCGACGTGTATGGCGAGTTTGGAGAAGGACAGAGCAGAGATGAACGAACTTCGCGCAGAAGTGCAAAAGGCTGACGCGTTGAGAAACGAGCTGCTGCAGAAAACCGAGCAGATTAATCATTTGAGTTTGGAATTAGAGGCTGCCAACGACACTTTGAACGAAGCTAGGCAGAGCTTGAACGACACGGTGTCTTCACTGGAGGCGAGCAATCGAGCACTGGCTGAGAAGCAAATGGAACTGGAGAGGCTGTCAGCTGCACCCCGTCAGAGTCCGTCTGAGATAGACGGTTTGCCCGTGTTCAGGATGGCCGACGACACTCAAAGTCTGCAGCGCACAATCGACGCTATGCAAGCCGAGCTGGATAGAAAGCAGGGCGAAATCGACAATCTGAAGCACATTTTAGACGAGAATACGTATCCCAGTATACTACAAGAGATGCAAGACAAGATGAACGTCCTGTACAACGAAAGAGCTGAACTGGAGGCTGCTCTAAGAACGGCGGAGCTGCGAATCGCGGAGAAGGACAAACAACTCGATGCTCTGACGCAACGAATGGAGGCACCGTGTCGGGAGGAATTAGTGTCCAAAGAGGAGGCGAGCATGTCCGCGAAAAGTCGGAGGTCCGCGGAGGACCAGGAGGAGATCGTGAGGCTGCAGAACGAGTTGCACACCAAAGAGCAAGAGATCAACGAGCTGAAGTACGTAATAGCCGAGAAGGACTCGCAGTTGTCCTTGCAGGCCAGCATGGAGCCGCAGTCCGACGACTTCGAGCTACGCGAGATGGTGCAGAGGCTGACCGCAGAACTGTACGCCAAGGAGCAGGAGATTCAGCATCTTAAAACGATCATCATCGGACTGGAGCAGGAAGTGTCTCAGCTGCGGGAGCTCGAGAGGCTGTCGGAGGAGACCAGGAACGCCATAGAGAAGCTGAGCGTGGAGAAGGAGCAGGTGCGAGTGCAGGCGCAAGAATTCCTAGAGCAGAAGCTGAGAGAGAAGGAGATGGAGATCAACGAGGTAAAGGAAAGGCTGTCCATCGAGAACAGAAACATTCTGAGCGAGTTGCAGTTGAGAGACAGAGACATCGAGAACCTGAGGAAGCAGCTGGAGGACTCGTCCACGGTGGGACAGAGATTAACGGACGATCTACACCAGAAAGAGGAGCTGATCGTACAGGTGAACGCGGACCTGGCGGAGAAGGAGCGCAGATTGGCCGAGCTGAGCATCACCAAAGACGCGGAGCTTCATAACTTGAAGGTGCAGATCCACGAGAAAGAAGTGCGCATCGAGGAGCTCTCGGCCCTCTTCGACGAAGAACAGAAGCAGCTGAGGGACCTGAAGAACACGCTGGAGGCCAGGGAGACTGAAATAAATTCGCTGAAGACACTCCTGGAAGATAAAGTGAAGGAGTACGAGATGATCCAGAACGTGCTGAAGAAAGACGTTTCCATCATGGACACTTCCGCGGTGCGGAACCCAGAGGCTTCGAGCGAACAGAACAGTACGTCGACCTCGCAGGAACTGGATCTTGCTCTGTACATGCTCCACCAACGAGACGTTAGATGCGAGGAGCTGACGCACGAGTTGATGCAGCTGCTGGAAGAAAGGGACACCCTGCAGCTGCGCCTGTCGAACGCTATCAGGGTGAACGAGGAGCTGAGGAAAGGAAGCAATCCCGATTTGAGTCTCACGCAAGAACCTTCTATCTCTGGAACAACTGAACCGCATGTGGAACATCCCTCGCCTTCGAAGTCCGAAGGACCAGTCGAGATTGCCAAAGAAGCCATCGATGCTCCGATTGGAGAAGACAAGGAGACTCTTGCTCTGAAGTACGTATTCTTCGTGTTCCGGTTAACTTGTCATCAGAATCTCGAGTCCAGATTATTTTCGAGGTTGTTCCTTTCACTCATTCCTCTATAAACAACTGTTTTCTATAAATGAAATTCCAGTCATTGTGAAACATTGAATTCTGTTTGTAAAATGGTACTCTGTAGCTTTCCACGTTGCACTGTTTAAAGACTACTTAATATCCGAATTTGCTTAGTATGTAGGAGACCACGAAACAAGCTTTACCAGTTGATCCATCCTCTACTCCGTAAACCCACATGTTTTACAAACACTCGAAGCTCCGGCAGAATTTCCCCAAGATGTAAATGTTTCAGTTAGAACAAAATTTTGGAGTTCCGTCCTGAATTTTACAGGCACAGAGGTTTGGTATATATGTATATATGTTTTAATATGTGCGAATCAATTTTTCCTTTAGATTTGTTTGCTTGTATCATATGAATAGATTCAATTTAACACGTTCACGTTGGCAAGAACATTTGATTCTTTTTCTGTTTCCATTGTCTTCCATTTTGATCCACTGATAAACCGGTATTACTTATGAAAAGTGAAGTGTTTAAAGTTAAAACTCGGTGCAACAGAAAAATCAGCAAATTGTCGTTAAAGGAACGTGTTAATGTTTGACCAGTAGCGCACACGCCCCTAGTTTTACTGTAAAAGCTAGTTTGCTCTCTAGGCTGTCACAGTTGCACACGGTGAGCCATGCGAAAGACGTGCGATTGAGGGATGAACGAGAATTGAGGCACACGCAGCAAATGTCTTTGCTAGCGCACAAAGACGTCCTAAGTACTTTGCCCCCAGAAGCAGCTGCCAGGCTCGTCAATGCGAATTATACACTATGTATGTATCATCAAACGTTAAACACGATGTTCTATCAATATCTTTATTTTCCGTACATTTTTCTGTGAATACTCTTTGATTTTTGCTTTTTACCTAGGTGATATCTCTAGTGCCTATCCCTCTTTTAGTTAAGACGTATTTCCATTTTTTTGGAACATGCAAATTATTAATATTTAGCTTAACTTTAAGGAAGAAGAGAAATGATTCTAACGTAAAATAAATCTGCTTACAGCTAGGGATGTTCAGAGTCAATCGAGTGTTTTACTGAACTGGCTGTGGGGAAAAAGGTGAGTCTAATTTGAATGTTATTCAACTTGAAAGACTTTTGTTTCACGTGTCCTATGGTTTTCTTATAGCACGCCAAAGGTGGTACACATGTGATGGGCTTCTGACATCGGTGAAGTGGACATCCTCCTTGCCTTCTGGATACATTCCTGCCAAGTGCCAACTGCCAAGACAATTCCTGTAATTAGACTAGGCCGGACATGATAAATGCATTTGCTGTGTAGCAACGTCTTGGTCGAGTTTATCGTTGCGGGTGGCCATACTTGCGTCGAGTTACGCTCGCCCCGCCGAAGGGGATTGAAAAAGTATTTGTATTTTCGCCGTGACATTTCCGAGCGATGGTAACGGAGTCCTGCTTTCCTAGGCATCTAAACCGGAAGTCTCTCCTCTTCGGGTCAGAAGAGAGTGCCGAGGAGACGACTTCATTTGTATCATAATCGTTGTATAGCCATCGTTTTTAGGTGCACTGAACGAAGAATTGCCTTGGAGAAAACTGTATATTTCAGTTATTTTATTAGCTACGAGTACTGTTAATATTGTAAGATGTTTCCCGGGTATCGGACCGATACCCAGGAGGTGTGTTTGCTCCGATGATTACTCTTTCACGTTCTCGTAATCGTTGCGTTGCAATCTGTTCGCGTAAAATTGTGTTTCTGCGACTTGGCCGTCTTCCGATGGTTTTCCATTGGAAAGGGAAACGAGAGCTGTTCGAGAGGAACTCTGTCTCGTCGCAACAACTGATACAGTATGTTCACTGTAGCAACTTTGTCCATCGATGGTGGTGCCGTAATTGTCCGTTATTCTTTGACCATATTGATTCGAACTTTCTATTTCCACGAAATTTTGTACAGAGAAAAGTAAGCGTCGGCGAATAAATAAATTATAAGACGAAATATTTCTTCATCGGACGTGTTCTTTTATTGTCAAACTGATTCTCTCTCCTTTCCGATTTTCGGAACAGTCCGAAGAGGTTGATTCAGTACACACAACGTCCTATACTTTATTGATCGAACCTTGCGCGAGTACAACAAACTTAGCTAAGCAAGCGGTACTTCCTGGTCATCATTCTTCATCCTATTTCAGTTATCCTGGCAATAGTATAACTTCGTAGTATACCACGAGGATAGCCTGTTATCATAAATGAAACGAGATAACACGAGGTTGAAGTCGTAGAAAAATAAATCCAGTTTATCGATTACTCTATTTTCCTTAGCTCATCGTGAATTGTAACGTCCCATAGAACCTTTCGGCTATCAAAAGAGGCATGATCAGGACCTCCGAGTCCACGTTCGGTTACTATAATAAATCTTTACAACGATTACCACGGATTCCGACCTCGCGCATCCCGCTGCATAATGTCAGTTTATTTCATTGCGTTTAACTATGTAAGCTGGTTTGGTCTCCAGCAGCCTCTGCGGCGTAAACGACTGTACGTGTCCACTTGTACTCGCGGTCATCTCGTAATCGCAATCAACATTCTCAATCCTCGATGATCCAAGCCTCCTATACCTCGCAATTAGCAATGTCAGCACACCGAGGATGAACAGACTAACGATTATGGACATCAAGGTGACCGCTGACGACGGATACAATTTAAATCCATCCGTGTTCCTGTAGCTCAGTGCCAAGGGATTGGGTTCGTCCCAGCTGGTCCACGTGTTGTTCCACAGTGCCGGATCTGCTCTGGGGTCACCGTCCAAGTTGCTGGGAGGCACAACGGTGAGTCTGTTCTTCATCACGATTTTCTCTAGTATCGCCAGAATTAACGGTCGCTTTTCAGCGAGGTTCACCATTTCGCAGGGATCTCTGGCTATGTTGAAGAGACAGGGCGCTCTTAGAGGATCGCAAGGGATCTACGGAGCAACAACGCGAAATTCAAACTTCGTTCGCTTCCATTGTAACTTCGTGTCACTCACCTTCTCTTCGTCTTTGACGTTGCACTCGAGTCGAGCACTCCGTCGTAACTGCAGTATCTCATCGGCGGTGAGTATCTTCTCCTGGAAGTTCGTCCTCAAGATCGCATCGTCCAGATTCCGTTTTCTCCTTTCTCTCAGTTCCATCGCTTGTCTGGCCGTTATGATTCCGGAAATCGCGACGCCTGCTTTGCTGTGCAACACCTTGTCAGGGTCGTAGACGGGAGGGACACCTTCGGCCGGGCTCCCAGACGCGCCGACCCAGTTGCTGCCGGTTTCCGTTTGACCGATCACATATTTGAAGTCGCCCCGTCTGATTGCTGTGTAATTATCGACGTCGTTGATGTTGAGCACTATCTCCGCCCTGGAGCTGGGTTTGTTCGACACCAGTGCTGGCCAAAGATTGAAGCTATCGAGGTGATTAAAGTGTTTCTCGTGCACACCTAGCGAAGATCGAGGGAGGAGAAATAAGAGGAAATTAGTTGAAGATATCACCTCAATATTAAGTAATACTCGGTTGGCTAGAAAGTTTCTCCTGCTTTTTAATCCGGCATTAAGTGGCTTCAGTGCATTTAAGTAGTACAGTGTATAATTTACTTAGTGGATATTTAATGAGGAAGGTTTAAATTCAACAGCTAAACAAACCAGTTGTAATCGATACTAGTAGCTTACTAGTAGCTTTAAAAAGAAATTTATTTGAAAAGCAAGAAGACTTGGTCCATATTCCCACAATTCGTTGACTCACCTGCAGCGGCCAGCAACGTAGGAAACCAATCCGCCACGAACATCATTTGATTCGATACTCTCTTCGACTGTTGGATCAGTGGGCTCCAAATAGCTGCGACTCCGCGTGTTCCTCCTTCCCAGGGGCTGTCTTTCATCTGCAAAATAATCGAACATTTAGCTCCAAACCCTGTACACGAAGTTTCTCACACGAATATCTATAAAGAAACAATTTACGCCTCGGAGCGGATAATTGCTGCCTTGATTACTCAGGAAACCTTCGGTTGGCGCGCCGTTGTCGCTCATGAATAACACTATACTGTTTTCCAGCATTCCACGGGTCCTCAGAGCGTCCATCACGTCGCCGACGCTTTGGTCCAATTTCGATACGACAGCTGTGAACAGGTGAACAATACGAATTTTAAAAGATTCCGCAAAGATCACCGACGGTACAAGACTTGCAGCTGATTAAAAATCTTATAATTTCGAGGAAGAAGCGGTTTACCAGCTTGAATTCTTCTTTCAGGGTCCACGATGTACGCGAACTTCGCGATTTCCTCGTCAGGAGCTCGCAGCAGTTGATTCTGGTTGCCTTTGTGAGGCGCCAGGTGAGCCAGATAGAGGAACATCGGCTGATTCGCGTCGTGTTCTCTGATCAATCTCACTGCTTCGTTGGTGAAGAGGTCGGTGGAGTACTGGCCACTGGTGTCCCAAGCGACAGAAAGGTTCCGTCGCATGTCGAAGCCACGGAAGTTCGAAAACTCTCCCATCTGCGAAACATTCGGACGCTTAATTGCAATAATCTATTCGGAGGCTGTTCGGCGAAACTCGCGAAACGAAATGAAAACGGCAATCTGAACGGTCTCGACGGCGTTTCAAGATGGCGGAACAGTAACGGTTCGTTTCGTTTACATTCGGAGTTTCTCCGGGCGAAGCGTGTTAAAAGCGTCGCTGGTAAAATGATCTGATCGAGTAATTACTGGTTCTTGGGTGATATGCGTGTAATAATCTTGCAGACCGTTCCAGTAGCCGAAATGGGAATCGAAACCGCGGTACGTGGGAGTGTACGCTTTCCTGTGGAAGCCTAGGTGCCACTTGCCGACCGCGTGGGTCTTGTAGCCTGCTCCTTTCAAGTACTGTAACATCAAATTTGAATATCAGTCTCATCACTTCTGTGTCAACGTTGATACTACGCTGGTCGACGTTAGTTTCAACGCAGTGGAGAGTAGCAACGTGATGCGTGAATATAAATGGTAAATGAAATTGATTATTCGAACTTTAAACGACTGTGATACAATAATAGTTTTATTTAACATGAACATCAAGTTTTATACTAGAAATATAAATAGATATAACGATCAACGTAGAATAGAAATTCTGTTCTAGAAATAAGTCTACAGTCAGATTCGGAATGGCATTAATATACTGCGATATATCCCAAGCGTAAACGTTTGTTTGACGATCTACCTGAGGCAACAGTTTCTCGGTTAACGGCAGCCCTCGCGGCTCAGCGGGGAGGATAACAGAATGTTGCATGCCTAGGTGAATCGGGTTCTTTCCAGTCATTAGAGCAGTTCTGCTTGGTGTGCATAATGCTGGGACGTAATGGTTATTCAAGATGATCCCGTTGTACGCGAGAGCATCGATGTTCGGCGTCGGTATTTGATCGGACCCGTGAAAGCTCACATCGTTCCAACCCTAGAGTTATAAGTTAATGTTCGAATGTTATCGATGATTAATCGAAGATCAGGTATTCTTAACGAAGCTTAGAATAATTATGTTAATCGTGCCCACCATGTCGTCGGCGAGAATGATGATGATATGAGGCTTCTGTTTCTTCGTCTGATGACGACGACACTCGTCATCGAAGTCAAATTCTTCGTCTGTCACTTTCACTGCCAACGGAATGCTCGTCTCCGCCGTCAGCCTCGACAGAAGCGACGAGAAGAAGAACGCGACCGCGCTCGTTACCAGGAGATCCGACAGCACCATCAGGATCAACAGCTTCCATGCGAACGTGACGGTCATCTCGAAAGCGACTGCAATAATAAAAACACACGTTGGATGGAAGAATCAGTAGAAAATTCATAGACAGAATAAACAAGATTTCTATTAACACTAGAACTGCCGTAACAGTCAAAATGACTTTTATTGCTATCTTCGAAGCATTGAATATTCGAAATGACTTTGAAAATAAATAGTTTCCTTTCAGTGTTATAATGAATAGACTCATTACTGGATAGACTCGTTTCTGGATAGACTCGTGGCACTCAAACGATACCGTGTTCAACTAGTATACTCGTCAGTAATACTAATTTTCTCAACAATCATTTATTGATTCATTTATTCAAATAACCATGTAACTCTTTTTCATCCCGCGTTATTTATCCCAATACACAGATCCATTTGCCTTAATGTACTCATTCTTCGATTCACCCGCAACAGATTTTCCAAATTCATTTCCACAGTTAACCGCCTTCTCCTCATTTCACAAAGAGCAATCCTCTAACCGAACGCATCACTTTTCCCACTTCGTACGAAACATCTCAAAACAGAAACAAATGTCTCTAACGAAATCCACGGCGGCGCGAAGGAAATCTTTCGCGCGGTGATCGTCGAGCAACGGGCAAGTCCAACGGAAGTTCTTTTCCCATGGAAACGAAAGTTTCTCTTACGTTGCCGGCAAAAGGCATGGAGGACCGTCGACGGCGAAAGGTATCCTGTTATTAGCAGGAAGACGTCCATTTTTTGCGTTTGCGCCAGTCGAGCATCTTCCCGGGTGAACAGGACGAAGGAGATCAGTTGTCCGGCTCGTCTTTTGCAACACGAGAACCAACTGGCTGTGGAAACTCGAGATGTCTTGGTTTATTATCACTTCGGATTTTCTGCACGGGAGGGGCGGCAGGAAGGGGGAAAGCGCGGCGTAAGGGGAGGATCTGGAGCATAACGAAAGTATTCCTCCGGGGGAGGAAAAACGAGGCGGCGCCGCCGGGTGGAAAAACTTCGCGCGGTTTCAGCGGTTTCCAGTGACGTTCACCGAAAGAAATGATCCTCTGTAGATCTCGAATCGGTAAACATTCCTATCCACCGCGTGACAAACGTGTTTCCGGTGAAATCGCTGCTTTACGCGCTCGATCGACGGAGGATCGAAATTTCGAGTCTTCGTCGCGCGTCCGGGTTTTTGGGGAATTCTTGCAATGATCAATCAATGATTCGCGACTAGAAATGTTCGTAGATCCTTTGTAGCTCTACTTTAGGTTACTCTACTCGCAATGATTGCATCCCGATGATCATTAATTTTGAAAAGGGAATAGGTTGTGTATTTTTAGTTGCGAGATGTTTAAAGGTTTGAATAGATTGGAGGACAGTTTTATACTGTTTGATGACGTATTTTGAAAAGTGTTTAGTCATGTCTTTGTGTGTAATTTTAGGAAATGATTTTTGATGATCATGACTCGGACGGTTTTCATAGTTAGGGGCACGATTGTTCAGTTTTCTCGAAAGCAAGATGAAACGAAGATTCGATCGGAAATGTGTCTTTATTGGAAGGAAGACGTAACTTGGAAGAATTGTATAAATTAGCAATGACGTCTGCGCTATGGAAGAAAAGGACTAAATTAAAGCTACCTCGCCGACAGAAAAGCGTGACTTTAACAGGGAAAGTTACGTCGAAGGAAGCACCGTGTAATGCTGTCGTTCGCTGGTAAATTGTACAGGAATTGCTGGAACGTTTCGAACCAATTACGTGTGCCCGGTGAATTATCATAAATGTTTTTCACCGTTTCAGGAAGCAACGGGAAAGGTGAAATGTTTCTTGGACGGTGACGTTCACCGCGGGGGAATATTCAACGTAATAATTTACGTCGCCGAGCCGAACGGGTCTCGGCTGTTTGCCAAATATGATGTGAATAATTAGATGGGAACGTAAATAAAATTTGCGCGTCAGTCAATCCCGCGGCGGTCAATTAAATTTCCAATCGCGGTGATGTCGCGGATAGCCGCGGACGCGTCCGCTCCCGAAAATCGGCTCGCTAATTGGCTCTGATTCCCTCGATTTGCTCCGATTATCCTGGTTCCCTTGTACGATTTCGCTACATTGTCCCCGGCGGCGTTTCATATGTTCAACATACATCGCGTGACGAATGGGAATGCTAACAGTTACGATAATCCTGTGATTTTCAATGACTAGCTCGTCGTTGCCTCCTGGAAGCTAAATCTTAACAGTTCGACTGTAAAGTGAACGCTCGTCGAAACTCCCATGTGCTCGAAACAGTTTCCTTCCTTAAGTAAAAACTAAACGGTCAAGATTCTTCGTAATAATTGCTCTATCTCTGTTATATCTCATCATCCAACGAAATTCGGTTCGTTCGGTACGTTACCAAGAAAATTAATATTCAAATTTACGTGAAAAATAGTGTCCAAATTTGGGTGACGCGGCAGCAAAGCGTTAATTATGCAACGAACCTTTCACACGTGCGAACGGTGACAACAGCGGCCAAAATTCGAACTTTTACCAGTAAAATTAAGGTCACGAGGATATTCGAAGCTAAAACACGCGAGATTGTTAGAGATTCAATAATTCCTGTTAATCGCATCTCTCCAGATATTTTTTTAACATAAAGTTCTTTGTTACGCGCAACAGATCGTTAGAAGATTGATACTCCGACAGAAATATTCTAATTCTCGTCTCCGTTTGAACGCGAGAAGCTCGCAGCAATTAGCTCAAGATTCTCTTCATTTTCACCGAAATGAGTACGTTAGGGGGCGAAAAATTTGCCGGACGCGAGCACGTTAATGTAATATTCCAACTGTGAGAAAATGGCGGCGGCGGCGAGCGTGTTAATAAACCGCGAGAGGAATCTCCTTCGTCGTGACATTTAGGGAAAGATTGCGCTTTAAATGGCACCGTTATCAGCAGCTGAGCGGAAAAAGAAACCGGGGGAAAATTTCTCATACATTTTCCCCTGGAATTACGGAGACGACTGCGTACACCGGTGATTTGCAAGGTGGTTTCCACGGCGCATTAAGCGCGCAGAACCGTTGCGCGGCGTTGGTCCAAGAAATTCGTGAGCCAGCCGTGGATGCAGGCTCCTCATTAAGCGGTTACGTTAATAGAAAAACCGTATGATGATTAGCTAGCAGGTTATCGCGCATCGTGCTCCAGCTAATGACTCTGTTAATTAGTAACTATTTATTAAGTCGTTTGTAAACTTCGTACCCGTATCGCGATCGCAGATAACATCGTGAATATTTCGAAGCGTTTCCTGGTTGCTAACAGCCTTCGAGCGATCGGGAAAATGGATATAGTTGATGTAAAACGAGTTTGTAGTATATAGTTTAGATAAACATTAAGAAAAACAGTAGAATCGATAACTTCAAAGTTATTCGTACGTTATTGGCACTGAACATGTGACTGGTCGAATAACTGCTTTCAAAGTACCATTTTGAGTTTTGCGTTCTCTTTCGTTCGTTCAACTTTATATTAGATCATATATTTTCATATTAATCAGTTTTCAAATTGTTACCCGTCGCTTCAGTTTCCGACAAGAAAGATTTACGTTTTGCTTTGTTTATTTCGCGATTGGTGATCTTAAAAGCATCGAATATGCGAAACGATCTTGAAAATAGCTTCGCTTGAATACGATGATTGTCTGAAGAAACCGGAAATAGTCCGTTGCTACATTCTTCGTAGGGATTGCATATTAATCGTGGTAAATGCTCGGTAGTTCTGTTAATAACTAATACCAAACGAACGCGTCATGCCAATCTTTTTGCTGGAATTCCTTCGGTGTGCGTGTTATACCGTAATACCGTTCGTAACATTAACAGGCTACTAAGGAAAAAGACGTGATAAATAGCGATTACAGATCACAGCTATCACAGATTACAATCCTCCGCAGTTCTTTTTCATGATTTCTCTTACTCGTTACCGTTATTTACATCCTGCTAGGTGATAGCAGGTGATGCTTCTCATAGCTTAATCCTAACCAATCACTTTGTATATACTTATTCCTAACTAGTTAAATCACTGTCTACAGAAGGAAGGTAAGAGATATTAGATGATACATTTTTCTTGGAGAGAGAAATGAAAGGAAAGACGAAAATTGAGAAACTGAGCAATCAAGCAATATAAAAATAAAAGGGAACGCAGGATTTTCAATAAAATGTTGAAACTGGTTAGTGTTGATGCACTCGGAAAGTTTGTTCAAACAGATTTACCGTGGTTATAAAAAGATACGATAAAATGATGTTCCACGCGTTATTCCATTATATTCGGAACTCGAGCCGCGGGAATAAAGTAAATTGTACACTGGACTGGCAATGTTGAAGCACCGCTGCGCCCGCCGCCATTTTCAATTCATCCCGTACAGTTACGCGTTCACTGAAATACGATTATTTCACGCGTAATTCACGCGCGTTCTGGCTTTCCCTCTCTCCGAATCAATCTCTCATTTTCATCTGACCGACATTCCTCGCGCAAAAACACCGCGATGCGATTAAATCTCATTGTCCGCGCGTCGGGAACACCGGGTTATACCGTCGGCCGTTTACTTTTACTTTCCGCGAAACGAAAATATCCGTTTGCAACGGCGGAATAATCGAACGCGACCCTTTTTGTTCGACAGTGCGGTCGTCTCTGGAAAACACCAAAATTTTACTACTTACACAACGAAAATCGGAAGTTGCCAATGCGCTGCTAAGATTTTCATTACAAAAACAACGATTTTCTGCGAATCAAACTCATTTCTCTATTCATGTAACGTTGGAATCGAAACGTAAATTATCCATTGTCATCGAACAAACGTCACAATATCCCCGTAATGTAAAAAATAACATTACCACCATATACTCAGCTCTATACCTTACAACTTTTGTCTGAAGTATTCGTTGCTATCGCTCATACTTTTGAAGTTATCGAGGTTCAAGCTATTGCTCTCGTCACGGTTTTTGTCGCAACGGCGTTTCATTATCGAATGAAAACCCAGTTTAACTGTTGTCAGCTGCCAGTGTTCTCATAGCACGAAACTATAGTGTTCGTATTAGTACTCGATTATAGTACTCTCGTCACAGTACTCGTCAGAAATAGGTAACTGCTTAATTCCTATGCTCAGCGAGTCGTTCGGGACTGAAGTAACCAGAGCCGAGGAAGAAATTCGAATTACATAAAGGAAAATTTCACTTTCCGCGTTATGGTGAATCTTTCGCGTGAAACGTGCGTATTTATTTATATAATATATTCATTTCGTATCACTTTCGTTATCCTTTAACACTAGAACCGAGGTCTTAAACCGTTCTACTCGATACTTGTGACTATTGCCAGTAATTCTACGAGAAGTACGTGTAACGATCGATTCCCTAATGCAAGTTCTTTTTCAAATTCCAATCCAGAAGACACTAACGCGTCGACGGATTGATTTATTTTTAGTCTGATTCACCGTACCCTCACTTTCACCACGAATTTCCTCGCACCTCGCGTACACTCTCCTCGCATCGCTATGTACATAATACAGTTTTTAACGGAACCTTTTATTCGTTCGCCGGAATTATCCGTTCTCGTGTGAAGGTATTAGTTTGTCTATAATACATGATTATATCAAGATGCGTCTTATCTGAATTGAAAAATGGCACCTGCGACGAATGTGTTTCGGCCGATGTTTAATTAGAGGATCGGTTACGGCACGAATATTTACGGAATGAGGGCTCACCTCGAAACACAATGCTGCAAACTTTCTTGTTCACCAGTTCGTAGGAGACTGCGATTCGTCTAATTCACGCTTAAACGGCTTGCTCGCACAACCTCGACAACAGTTTTTGTATTTCAGCCGTCATCGATTACGGTGTGGAAGATATAATCGAATGCACAGATGAAGCATGGGAAGATAACGGCGTATAAATAGCGAATTTTATTTATGTCTAGCAGAAAAAGTCCCATGTGGGTCTAGACGTCGCGATGTTATTAAGAAAAACACTGTTCTTCGCGCGAGAAAAGTGGATAATGGGAAAATCGTGGATCGGATCTGAGGATTCCTTATTTATTTAGGAATTAAGGTTTCGATTGTTTTGTTCAGCAATTATCGATATCTTCGAAGCATTGAATATTCGAAACGATTTTGGAAATAAATAGTTTCATTTCAATACTATAATGAATGTCTGAAGAAACTGAAGATAATCTACTGTTACAATTTTTATAGGAATCGCATATTAATCGTATTAAACGCTCGGTAGTTCCAGCGTTAAATACATAGAAACGAGAGGCAAGAGGAACATTGAAGTATTGAAGCTGAAGAAATATAATTGAAAACTTCCATCGGATCTCTAATGAAGAAACATAGCTCCCTAAGCAAATAAGAATCGTGTTGTACCGTTATTTCTGGATCGGAGCCAGGCTGCCCGAAAAGTCGCACTTTACGGTCTCCCTTCCGGACGTATAAAGCGAACGAAATGAAATAATGATTTCACGCTTCCTTTTGTCCCGCGACGGAAATGAAATAAAGCATACACTGGATTATGGCCAACGACCTCGCCCAAAATCCAGGCTCACCGATATTCGCGTCCACCCGCGAGGCGAGTCGTAGAAATCGTCCGCATTAAATCACGAAAAATCGCCGGGAACCTGTAATCTTCGGATTAACCTAATGCATTAAAATAATAGATTTTCTTGCGCGAATTTTTATCCGCATAAGGATACACGGTGTGCACGGAATTTCCAATTTTCTCAATTGCACGGACTGTAACAGATTCGTCTGGATACACGCCAACGACCACCGGCTGCGAAACCACCTTGAATGTTAATCACGATCTCCATTCCTGGTGGTTTCTTTTTTCATCGATTTTCTACTGGACCCGCGAACAGCGTGAATGATTCTTGCACGTTTCCATTTGCAGACTTTGATATTCGTCGGATGTAAATATCAGCGAACGAGATTTTCAGAGGTTTCGTAAGATCATAGAAGATTCACGTTTGAACAGCGAAACGAAGACAGAAGACACGCGTCGGATATTAATATTAATTATATTACGAAGCAATGAACTCGATTAAAGTAGATGAGATAATTTTCAGGATTTAGATTTAATACACTGTCAAGAAGTAATGGCAATTCGGAAACGCTACCGTTTTCTCCAGATTCCGCAAACATTGTAACAGTTGCTCGTTTGCCAATTAGACGCTTCGCGTTTCGAATCATCGCCGCGGAAGATTCGAGTAATTACCTAAGTCTGTCTTACGGAAGATCCAACAGCTGACATGGTTCTACGCGACACGTGGCGCGACTGTTAAACGTTTCATTGCGAGACTATTTTCGCGCTCGTTTTCGGTAACTTCCCAGGGAAGTTTTCTAATTATTAGAATAATACGGTAACTTCTCGGACTGTCGACGTTCGTATTCAATGTGTTAATGCATGAGCAACAAAATGGCGTGTTGTTCGATGAGAATTTCGTTTGAAACAATTCCGTGGGTTGTTTCGATGACACGCCAGATTCGGGTATCGATGGAGGGAACGCGAGCAATGGCTGCAACAGGCGTCTTGCAGGTAAACAACCACTGCCTCCCCGCCATCTTGTTAGCATTCATCGTGAACCAGTTTGCACCGAAGTGTCGAGATAGTGCGATACCTACACAAATTATTTTCCGCGCATTCGTTTAAATTTCTTAACAGGGGAAACAGTGCGATCAATATTGAAATGTATTCCGTCCGGCGAACGGCGGACGTCCGCAACAATTTTTCATCATTTCGCTTGAATAATTTTGAATATTTTTTAACGCGCACCGAGCGTTCGTGCTTAAATGCTCGACCATTTGTCTGAATATCTGAATATTCGTTCGAGACAGCTTATACTGAACGATCCCCCGGATTCGCGCGGACCGAAAGTCTCGAACAACAATGCTATTCTCTCAGAAAGTTTGTACACTTTCGTATCCACCAAGATTCGAAGTGTTCTTATAGTTGTCGATTAACTATTGTATTAGTAGATATTAAATGCTAACACGAATTTCGTGGTAACGCGATTAATAAGGTTTTAATTCATTTCAGATCGCTGATGGATGACAAGGTATCGCATGAATCCGTCTGTTGAGCTTCTCAATGGTGAGTTTTATAATTTATATTTGCTGATATAAAGTGTATATTAATCAAATCTTTTTATACTTATAAGGAAAATCATGATTCCAACAAATAACGACTTGTTGCCTAAATATCGATTTTATTCGTTCTTTTCGAGATTTCTGCCGAAGGTCTTCATATTATTATTAATTCATAAATAATAATGATATTTCGTTTTGTATTATAATGTAAGGTTCGAAGTATCAATTTTCAGTACTCGAACTACTTGCACATGAATCAAAGAATCAAGAGGCAAGAATCGAATGATCTCGAACGCCATCGTCGATAGTCGAGTTCGTGGAAGATGATTGCACGGACTCGGTCAGTCCTAGATTCCCAGATGGTTTACTGTCGCTCGTAATCCCTTCGGTGTCCCCATGCACAATGTTCCTTTCCGTGAAACACTGGTCAGCCTTAACGAGCGGTTTTTTGCATCCTCGTCCCGCCATAATTACATTTTAACTGTGTCCACAAACAATGAGAGAACGAGAACTATGATCATCCTAGACTTGGTCGCAAACAGAAATGAAATATTCGACACAGTTACGTAACAGTTGATCCATTTGCTTCGTACGACAGGATGAAAGATATTTTGTTACCGGTAAATTAGTATTCTTCGTTAAGAACGATTAACCCTTTGCACTCCATAGGCTCCAATATTGCACCAGGAATAACATTAGATATTTTAATGAATCCTAAAGAAACTACAATTATTAGATTTTCACACATCCAAATTTTGCACTAAGGAAAATGAAAGATCTAAGAAATGTTATAGCATTGTTCATTTTCGCTAGGGGTACTATAAAAATTAGTTGCAGTTGCTGATAGATTACAAAACCATCTGGAGTGCTACGGGTTAAATCGCAATATGGAATCGTAATAACATGGTAATTAATTAGAACAATACGAAGTATGGTTAATACTGATCGTCTATTAATTGAAACTCCAATTAAACAATGCGAATGCTTTAACTAAAATTATACAGAACGAATCAACTGAATCCGATCGTATTCGAACGATAGATTCCACTGTTATCAGATTCCGCGTCGTTCCCAGATCTTCGTGAATTATCTTTCGAGCCGCGTTTCGTCAGAATCAGAGCCAATTAACCGTCCAAGATATGAAGAATCGATGCGGAACTAATTTGCAGACAACAACGGGTTCCCCGGGCTCCGTGTTTAATTACACGTGATAAATAGACGTCCTTTAATCGCGACGCTGCCCCCTGCCCGGGAACTTAAACCAATTACACTTTTGCTTGTCGGAGAGTTACAAAGCGATTCGACGTTCTGTTAGAATCCCTCGTCGTTCCCCGTTCTTCCTTCGATCTTACCCCGTGAATACGTTAAGATGACCCCGATCGGCTCGCAGAATCGAACAGATACGAATGCACCGAGTGTCCTGGAAAACGGTTCCATTCGTCCGTCGATTCGTTCAACTATCGGTCAAAATTGACCCCTCGCGCACGGGAGTTTTCTAGAGGGAATCGTCAACGTTTCGCTCTCATGGGAAACTAAGTAATGAGAATTTTGTTATTAGGAAGTAACCGACGAGACGAATTTTCGTGGAAACTAATGAGAAAACTCTTCTGATTAGAAACTAGTTAAGGAGAAAATGCTTATCGCTAGAAACTAATGAGAAGACTCATTAGAAACTAACTTAATTAAGCATATACAAATGAAACGAAGCTACTTCGTCTGAATATTTCCTGCATCGATGCATTACACGATTATTAATTAACACTAGAACTACCAGTCAGAATGACTGGTTTTGATCTGTTTGTTTCGCAATTAATATCTTAAAAGCATTCAATAATTTCAATGATCTTGAAAATAAATAGTTTCATTTCAATACTATAAGGAATGTCTAAAAAAACTGACAATAATGAAACTGACAAAAATGCTCGGTAGTTCTAGTGTTAATTTCATATCGAATCGAGTCGCTCAGAATCACCTCTCGTCTAAAATGTTAAATTAAGAATATACTTAAAAGTTTCCATGATGCAACCGATTATTATCGTATCTTCAAAATTTCAGTAGTACGTAACGCGAGAATTAATTATTCATATCGACGCATGAAATTGTATCGTTAATATTGGTGACTCGTCAAATACTGTGCGATTGTTCACTTCGATCGCCATTTGAATCCAACATTGTCTTTAATAAGGAACAACCTGTCGTTGCGCGATAAGATCAGTGACACAGCTGTCCCTCCAGAATTCAACGAATTTCGAACAGCCCGTCGCTGACCCGTGGCCCCTGTACGTCCAGTTCTCGAATCTCTTTATTGCGCGTACACCCCGTACGTTGCGCAAGCAGCTCGCTACGTGAGTAAAGTGGCGAATGGGATGTAACGAATAAATACCGTAAAATACATTATTTATTTTGCGAACGGGAACGCTTGTCTCCGAAGAAAGGAGAGCTTATGTAAATTGAATTTCTTCGTGAGCCGGGTCTTAATTGCTCTAATTGAGCTACGTGATCGCGCGTTTTTACGCTGACCGCAGCTCGCTTACACGCGATCGGTGGGTCTGATCAAATTCTCGGAACAGATTGCACTGCCACGATAGATCTCATAATATATTCGTAGTAACGCGCTTTCGATTTTCATTTAATTGCACTGGAAAGCTGAGGTTTCGTAAGAAAATCAAGTGTAATTATAAAGAACGTTGCGATGGAATTATCAGATAAAAGAAAAACGGCGACTTTTATCGACTACTCTAATCTGCGGATTACACGATCGTTTGTTATCGATATAGAGTCTGTCATTTTTCGATGACTGGCATGTTCGTAGGAATCTCACGGATATTTTATTATTCTTATCTTATAAATATCTTACACTCAATACTCCTGCAGTTGAGATAAAATTAGTCAGCAATTTATGTTACATAAATCGATGAAATAGTTTCATTCTAACTATGAAAATCTAAATTTCCATGGAGATCGATGTGGTAATTAAGCTACATCTTCTCTGTTCTATAATACTTCGTTATATTTAAATTACAAACGAACATTCGTACAAAACACTCGAACAACCATTAATCTGCTTGAACAGTCTCACAATCTCATAGAACGATCGTGCACTTTACTTCTTCTGCGGGGATTTCTGCATAGCTTGCATCTGAAAACGAAAATCGAATGTTATTTCAATATTTCCAACATTTCGAGGAATTCGTAAGTTCAGCTCTCCTTACTATATTCAGGGTGTCTGCGCCTATGTTCTGCGGCACGATGAAAAGTTCCTGGACCTGAAAGCAATATTGATTTTTATATAAACGCATCGATACGCGAAATAATAATAATAATAAAACAGCCCTTTCAGAATGTCTTCATGGAGCAAACCCCACAAAATGGAAAAAATACAATATCAAATCATTCGACTGAATTATTATCACTGCACGTTCATCGAACTGAATGTCACCGCAATGGATAGCATTATTTATAATATAGAAATGTTCGCGAATAATCATCGTTTAATTCAGTGTATCATAGTAATTCGATTTGCTTGGGTCAGCGGTAACCCCCATGGCATTCAACGTGTCAACTTCGAAGAATATCGTTTCGATCTCATCGGAAACCGTCGAGTATTTCCCGGCGAGGAACTTCCGGCTGCAAAGGATTAATTAAAATTCGAATCGCGGAGATTGACTTGCTCGCGAGGCAGGACTTAAAACTTTAATCGATCTCGAAACAATGAGCCGAACAATCTCGATGAACGCGGAACAGGTTCCTGCGATCGACAGCTCCCCGTTCGCCGTCTTCATACTTCGGACAATCGATAGTTCGCAGGAAGTCGAATTACCGTGCACGATTACTCACCTCCACGCCTTGCGGTGTGCCCAACGCGTATATCACTGCATCGGCGACGTCCTTGTCGCTCAATTTCGGTATTTTGTCGATGATTTCTTGCACCTTAATCGCATCCCTCAGCAAATCCGTTAACACCGCTCCAGGACTGATACTCTGTGTGACGCGTAACAAGAGAATAATTCAAATCGTAATTAGTACAGTGTGAAATTCGAATGAAGCAGTTGAGACGAATCGTAGTCTCGATTTTGAATTTATGTTAACCCTTTGCACTCCGTAGGCTCTCAGTCGCCACTCGATTTGGCGCAGAAAAATTATGGAGTACAATATTTAATGTTAAATTTCGCGTGGTGCATTAATATGTGAAATATTGAAATAAAACAGCCTCTTTCAATTTATGTACGGTTTCTCGTGAAGCCAATTTCAAGAAGTAACTATATTTCATCGGAAAGTGTTGGGTACTTTTGGAAAACTCTGAGTGCAAAGGGTTAACTGTAGACACTGATCACCGGTTTCTGCTTGGAAACAACTCTAAGACATTAAATATTGAATACCAATATTTAGAAATTAATAAACTACAGCAACGTTAGAGACGATGATTAATCACTTCATCTCACAGTTCTTACGATAGCGAGTTTCTTAGAACTGTTTTCGAGGAAGTCGGAACGTAAGTGCTATTAGAAGTAATTAGGAAGTATTAATAACTTCATCTCGCAGTTCTTACGTTGTACCGTCATTATCTTCGGTAAATATCGCAGATACCTCGAGATTCTCGTGACACTGAACGTGTTGAATATTGCAAAGCTCGAACTTGTTTGATCGAACGATTCTTACCGTTACTTTGATGTCCAAGCCGGTCTCCTTGATTTCGTGGCGAAGTTCAATGGTCAATGCGTTCAGCGCGTATTTACTGGCACCGTACATGCCAATTGGTATCTGTATTAACTCCGCGAAGTGACCCGCCATGCTGGAAATTACGAATTTTCGTGAATATTCGTGTATATAATTTGCATGGCAATTGAATGTAAAGTTTTGTACGACAACTTCTATTGGGATCATCGGATGCTTCCGAATATTTGGATCACAGCGTCTTTACCTGTTGATGTTGACTAGGTGGCCGACTGCTTTACGTTTCTTGATCGATTGCACGAATTCTCGTGCGCAAACTGCTGGGGCCACGACATTGGTCTCCAATGTCTTGCGATAGTCATCCGCGCTCATTTCTGTAACAGAACATTGACACTGCATTTACGGAACTCGCGAATTTCACGGGTATTGGATTTTTGAAACATTAGCAACGGTTTCAGTCGATTTTGATTCGACGAGGAACACGTATAATTTTCGCGATTTATATAGACGAACGCGTAGTTTTCTGGGAACAATACAATAAAGTGTAAATCAGTTTGAAAAATTTTTCGTAGGATATAGGATAAAATCAAGCAATGACTAGTATACACGTCGAACATAGAAAAAATCTCAATAAAATATATTAAAGTAATGAACTTAAAGAAAAATTGAGAAAGAATTGCACATTTATTTGGAAAAGTAAGTAATTGATCGTTGAAAGGTTGGTATTGTTTAACTGATTAACTTATAATTTGAGAAAGAATCTGGTCGATGTTTAAACGACAGTTAAATCTTGTAAACTTGAAAAATAAAATAATAGTACTTTGCGAAATCTGTACGTTGAAAATGTATTTACAAAAGTATGTTTACGAAAGACAGATGTTTCCTCATTGTTGCGAGTTCATTATTCCCGACGGTGTTGACAGAGTTCAGACTGGATTCGAAAGTTTACAGCGATAACGTGTATCTCCGAGTTGAAATGAAGGTCGCCATATAACGGTTAATGACCGTGAAAAAGAGAACTTGTTTGGAGGTGCACTGGCCTCTGCTCTGACTGTGTTCATGTACAGGGTGTCCTTATATCGAACAATCGAACTTTATGTATTTGTTGCATGGGAAACGATAGTTTAGAAAGATCTATCTAAATATCAGTTTAGATCAAACTACGTCATTTTCATAAATGATAACGTACAATTATTGAATTTCTATAAAAACCCTGAATTCGAATATTCACTCAACGCGATAACTCCCGACATATCAACTATTCATTTACTGTAACAATAAAGCATATAATTGGCAAGAAATGTGTGCTTCCAGGTCAAATTTAGAACGGTTTAGTCACGGTTCCATCCTACCGGTGAAAATTTCGTTGTATCACGTTGAAGAAGATAAATTAACCGTTTGCCTATAATTACCTCGCTAAACTATGCACACTAAGGTATTCAACTGCTTTCTAGCAAACCCAATTTACTGTCTTACTTTTAGTCTCTACTTCTCTTATCCACCCTAGTTTTCTAATCTTTAATTTTAACATCATTTCACAAACATTCATACATCTGCAATCATCATGAACAGAAGGAACCGTTTACCAATGATTTTCGACATCTCAGCGACAGCGGCGTTGTTCACGAGAATGTCAGCGCCGCCGAGTTTCTCCTCGATCCATTTGAACGCTTTCAGAACGTCCTCTTCGTTCCTGATGTCGCATTCGACCGGGTAAAATTTATCCTTGCCGAGTTCCGCGGCTAGTTCGTCGAGCTTGTCCTTCCTCCTCGCGAGACCGACCACTCTGACGGAATCGTTAACCAAGAACCTCGCGGTCGCCGCGCCGATCCCGGCGCTCGCGCCGGTCACGATCGCCAGTTTTCCGTGCCAACGTTTCATCGTTCGCGATATCTTCTCGCTGACTGAACGGCTGCTCCGCTCTTCGCAGCATTTTAAATCCCGCACACTGGAGATACGTTGCAGCCGGGCTGCCAACCAGCGTCGAGCTCGCGGATACGCCGTCAGATTATTCGGCGTTCTTCGAACGTAAACGAGCCGTTATTACATAAATGACAGTGCCGGTTCGTCGTCGAAGGGTGGACCGAGCTGACGATTGAATACGTCAAGCGCCACGAAAATCTTAAGCGTCTTCCTATAGAGTTTGTCTTTCGTAGCAAAGAAAAGTAGGAATACTTGTGAATTGTTTGGCGTTGCAACGTTCGCGTTACGCTATTATCAACTTAGTTGCATTAAACATTTTTATTTCACGTCGGTTGTCTTGTGTGTTACGATTGTTTTTTAGTCATTCAGAAGCGTCAGTCACAGTGGCTGACATGGCGCTTAACGTGTTAAGGGCATCTCGGATCACGGTCAGACGCGAGATTCAATTTTCATTGAACGCGCACACGTGGGAAGTGTCGGTTGTTCGAGCGATTAATCGACACTTTGCGTACTAATTAACACTAGGTTTACGGAACGCGTCAAATCTCCAGTTTCCACAATCTAAATAAACGAGCATCGATTCTTTTAGGAATAATAGAATGAAGTGTACGATAAATGCCCGTGAACTTAGTGTTAAGTAACTTCTCTATAATTGTAGCCATAAAATATATTATTTCATCGCATTATGATGTTTAAATATATCGTCACAAATTCCAGGGATGAGTATGCATTATTAGTAATCTGTATTATATTTTCTAATGTATCGTAAGTAACTGTAAGAGGTAAATAGATTGCGATATAAAAGTAAAAACGTAGAAATCTCAATGAAATTTTAATTGATTAATTGAGTAAACACTTTCGTGTTCATGGTGTTTATATAATTATAATTACATAGTTAACTTGAAACCGTTGGATTTTCTTTATTACGTGTACTGGTAGAAAGATAATCTGATCAGGAAATGGAAGAAAATGTTTGTTACCAACTATGTGCAAACGGTGATACTAGAAAGAAACGAGTTTCAATTGCATGGTCATCATGTAATCTACACTAATGCAGCTATAAATAGGACGGGACACAATATGGTACACAGAGGCGTTATTCTATAATCTTTTATTCGTTCTATCGTACAACTTTACTGCGTCAAAACTGGCGTCCCTCGTTTAGGGAGCTTATTTGACGAAAAGGACTTAATAAACATGACTACTGAATGGTACAAATTACACAACGTTGCAACAGCACGACTGAACTTTTACCAGCTTGTCCAACTTTGTCCATCTATTTACTCGCTATTGAAATTCCCATTAATGAGTTCTGCGGTACAATCGTGAGTTCGTAAACCTGGGAAACATAATCATAAATAAAATCCATACACTGGCGTTTGAATGAATAACGAATATTCCGTACCTCTGCGCCTTCTGGTGCTCCTATCGCGTAGATCACTCCATCGGCGATGTGCGAGTCGTACAACATTATGGCACCGTCAATGCCACTAGCGTTGAGTATCGATGTCAGTAAGTCCGTCGATACAGCGCCCGGACTAACACTCTGTGGAAATGTAAACAATCATCCAATTTACAACCGTGAATTTGTATTAAACGAAATATACTGTACATTGCGCGAGAACGTTTCGTATGTTCTTTCAGTGTCATTGTTATCATCGACTAGCCGTCTCGCATATAACGTTGACACGTTGACTGCCATGTCGGTGACGGACGCTTCAGAGTTGCTTGACAATTATATGTAAGATGTCTGAGTACCTTTGCTACGAGAGGATAAGTCTTACGTAAGACGCTTGAAATTTTTGTGACGGTTAACGTGTCAATGTTCATTGTTCATGCGAAACGAGAAGCCTTCCACGTGTAGAATGATGCGAACAACGATTTAATAAGACGCGGATGTGACACGGCAAGAAGTAAGTCTCTCGATATCGGTCCTGTAAGGTGAAAAGGTCAATGCGAAGTAACATCTTACCGTGACTCTTATGTTCAGCTTCGCTGCAATTATTTCGTGACGAAGTTCCGCGCTCAGTGCCGTCAAACCGTATTTACTCGCGCAGTACATGCCGAGTGGCATCGTAAGAGTTTCCGCGTAATGCCCGGCTATGCTGCAAATTCGAACAGACCATTTTGTTTCATATACGGTGTCAATAGTTAAGTAATTTATCAGTTTCATGTAATTAGTAGTTCATCGATTTTGTCAATTTTATATAGTTCACGAAATTCTACTATGATTATTCGTTTGATTATTCACTCGAAATGATTGAAGCCTCGTAATGAAGTACTCTTATCTTAAGGAAGTCGTTCTTATCTCAAGGAAGGACGCGCGACTGTATTTATCAAAACTCATTTTCCACCTTGCATTAAGTTATGAAATACGCGAAGATTACAGACACTAACGGTATCAGCAGTTTGTGTTGTAGATACTAGTGTCTACCGTGACTAGTCGAACAACTGATTACAAGATAGTGGACAAGTTAGACGGCGAATTCCTCTTAGCGCGAACAGAGATGAAGAAAAAGGGGAAAATTGAAAAGCTAATTAATCCGATGATCTTAATAATCCAAGAAACGCGGAATATTAAATCACGTTTCGAAACCGATCTTATATCATTATATAACAATTGAAATCTCAGCTTCTTTAAAGAAATAAGACACTGTTTGTCTCATTGGAACGTTGCGCAGTTTTACGAGCAAAGATTAAGTAACATGTGCATTAAATCTGCGTAAATTTAGGACGGTGCTTACCTGTTAATATTGACTATATGGCCGCGCGAGTTACGTCGCTTGACCGATTTCACAAATTCCCTGGCGCATATCGCGGGGGCTATTAGATTAAGGTCTAATACCTTCCGGTATTCTTCGGTAGGCGAATCTGCAAGAACCGTGATGATATTAAAACGTACCACTACAGGCAAAAAATGAACGCATTCGTGTAGTATGCAGATAGTTCAAAGAATCGTTCAGTATAGTTCAAAGGTTCATCTTTAGACATTAACCCTTTGCGGACGAAAATTGTTGGAAACATACAAAACCTTCAACACATGAAAATTATATATCAATTGCTTAATCAATAGAAAAAAATTACGTGCTGATCTCTTGCTGTTTGACTAGATCATTTGTCCATGACTTGGTCTTTCAAATCTGAACGTTTCATCTCTCCGAAATGACGACGTCCGTTCGCAGAGTTAACACTTATGTAACTCCAGCTTCATTATCATGTCCAAATGTTCACTCTTTAACATCTACACACGGCGCTTTAAACATTCCCAATTTCCAATCACTAAATTAGAAGCTCAACATACAAATGTAACGGAAAAGGAACAGATACTAGAATATAAGTGTTAGAATTATCTAGTATTAATTAATCACTGGTGTTACTAGCGTAGTGTTAAAGTAATGTAGTAACTAGTATTAATTAATCACTGCCGAGTATACAGTCCAACACAAGGCGAGTATAGTCCAAAAAATCGGCGTAGACATTTACAAAATGATATTTCTAAGATCCAATATGCGTCTATTTGCATTTCGTAAACCTAGTGTTAAATATTTCTCCATCGAGCTCGAATTCGCTGATTCTTACCGATGATCGGTGCGGCGCACACTACCCCCGCGTTGTTCACCAGAATATCAGCGCCGCCCAGTTTCTCGTTCACCCACTTGAAAGCGTTCAGGATGTCCTCTTCCTTGGTGGCGTCGCATCGCACGGGGAAGAACTTGTCCTTGCCGAATTTCTGGGCCAATTCCTGCAGCTTGTCCTTCCTCCTCGCCAGGCCGACCACTTTGATGCTGTGATCGATCAGGGATTTCGCGATCGCGGTGCCGATCCCGGCACTAGCGCCGGTCACAATCGCAACTTTGCCAGCCCAGGTATTCATAGCTAATGCTGTCGCAACATTCATGCTGTCCAGTTGCACTCGGCTACTTTATATACGGGATCTAGCTACTTTTTTGCAGCCGGATACAACATGCGCTTGACCTTCTCCGTGAAGGTCATCGGGATTAGCCGAGTCTGTACGCTCGTTGATTGTCATACGGAATGCGGATAATGATAACAATAAACGCGGAATCTACGGGGATAATGCAGTGTCCTAGTTTTAACGCTAGAATTACTGTAGCAGACAAGATAACTGGTTTCAGTTCTTCTGTTTCGCAATTATTGATACCTTCACAGCATTGAATATTGTTACAATTTTTATAGAGGTTGCATATAGAGTTGCGTTGACCTGAGAAGAGAAAAGACCTGCACACTGCGAGCTACATCGTTTCTATTCATTTCTATTTCATTCAATTATCTATTCCTACGTTTCTTTAAAATAAAAATATTTAAATTCCATTAATACTACACTAAGTTCATGGGTTTATCTAAAAAATTCCTGTATCCCGTTTAAACGAACTATCTTATCTCGAGCTGTTACGTCGCCGCATTGTGAACACTGGCAATGAGCACAGTCTCACATCAAGGAACTGTCTAGTCATGGCAGAATGAAATGGCAAGAATGGATCTCTCAATGTAACAATGTGCAACAATGAATAAGTGATTCCCAGATCACTGCTAAAAAGGCGACACTCGTTCCGATCAATTCAAATCACTTTGTACGAGTTCGCCAACTTTATTACCTCACCGTGTCGTAGTTTCTGCGGGCAGAGTTGGTAACAGAGGTGCAATATGCTAAGTAGCATAGGAAACGCGAAGCGCGCGCCTTTCGGTTTCGAAAGAATTCGCAGAATCACCAAACGTTGATCCAAATCAGGATCGTCGAACATTGTGCTCCAAAATTTCGGTAATGTTCGTCTTATCTCTATGTTTACGGATGTTTATTCTATTGTTCAAGGAAGAATTCATGATCTTGGAGCTTTAACGCTAGGTTCATGGACGTTCAGTGTACAGTTTATTTTATTTATCCAGGAAAGATTCACGTTCCGTTTAAATCTAGACAATTAGGGATTTAACACTAGAACTTAATAGGTCAAAGTGATCTGTTCCTGAACGATTACAATCTTATGTTTACAATCGTTGAAAGGATGACAGATGATTCTCTGAGAAAATTGAGTAATGACTCGGGACATGCTGAATCAACGCCAGACGGAGCGAGATTCGGTGTTCACGGTCACGTGGGAAGTATAGTTTGTTCGAGCGATTAGCTCTAACTGCACCGTCACTTTGTGTTAATTCCTGTCGTAACCAATCGAATAATGGATTAGGGTACACAAGGAAACGAAGTGGAGGATACAATTATATTTATTTATGCATTTATTCCGATTACATAATTAACTTGAAACCGCTGACTTAGTATCGTCTACGCCGATGGAAAGATTATCCGATCAGAAGCTCTTGTCGCCGACTATACACAAACGATGATACTAAACAGAAACGAGTTTCAATTGCACGCTTGTTACGTAACCTACGCTGATGTAGCTATAAATGGGATGACACGTAATACGCTGCAATGTGGTGTTATTCCATCGCGTTTTATTTATTCTCTCGTAGAACTTTGTTGTGATACAATTGGCGTTTCCCGGTGTTCAGGCTAACGCTAACTTAATGAATATTAATAATGAATGACATAAATTACAGAACGTCGCAGTAATACGAATGAACTTTTTGTACTAGTGTGTACTCTAATTATATTCATTTCTGACGCGAAATCTTCTGTAACATTTGTCGTTTGTCCTCGATGGGAAACGCGAAATCCATCAATCGAATTTCGGGGCGCCGACCGGTGCGTTCTGCGGTATAATTGTGAGCTCGTAAACCTGCGAAAGATACGTTAATTATGAGTGCGATCTGCATATACGAAATTTGAATGAATAACGAATGTTTATTTACCTCCGCGCCTTCTGGTGCTCCTATCGCGTAGATCACTGCTTCGGCGATGTTCGAGTCGTACAATATCGGAACGCCACTGGGTATGTTATCAGCCTTCAGTACTGCTTTCATCAAGTCCGTCAACACGGCACCTGGACTGATACTCTGCGGAGACGTGAACATTTATAATTTCACATTTGCAACCGTGGATTTGTGTTTCTTAACCCTTTGCGGACGAATGTCGGCATTTCGACGAGATGAAGTGTTCGTATTAACGCTAGAACTACCGTAACAGTCGAAATAACTGGTTTCAGTTTTTCTGTTTCGCGATTATTGATATCTTCGAAGCATTGAATATTCGAAATGGCTTTAAAAATAAATTGTTTCACTTGAATACTATAATGATTGTCTGAAGAAATCGAAAATAATCTATTACTACAATATTCATAGCGATTACATGTCAATCGTATCAAATGACTGGTTTCGATTGTTTTGTTTAGCAATTATTGATATCTTCGAAGCACTGAATATTCGAAATGGCTTTGAAAATAAATAATGATTTAATAAGACGCGGATGTGACACGGCAAGAAGCAAGTAGATGTCTCTCGATATCGGTCCTGCAAAGTAAAAAAGTCAATGCGAAGTAACATCTTACCGTGACTCTTATGTTCAGCTTCGCTGCAATTATTTCGTGACGAAGTTCCGTGCCCAGTGCAGTCAAACCGTATTTACTCGCGCAGTACATGCCCAGTGGTATCGGAAGAGTTTCCGCGTAATGCCCGGCCACGCTGCAAATTCGAACAGACCATTTTGTTTCATATACAGTGCTAATAGTCGAGTAGTTTATCAGTTTCATGTAATTAGTAGTTCATCGATTTCGTCAATTTTATATAGTTAGTAGTTCACGAAATTCTAGTATGATTATTCGTTTGATTATTATCTCGAAATGATTCAAGCCTCGTAACAGACTACTCTTGTCTCAAGGAAGTGGTTCTTATCTTAACAGTTGACGGACGGGTCGAATCCACCCTGTCTTTCCCAGTTTCCGGGTGTATTTAGGGTATATTTAGTTACCTATATTTTAGGTATATTTAAAACGTGGTCCGTCCTAGGAAGTCACAATGGAAAAACGTAAATTTACGTGGCCCGTCCGTTAAGTGTTAACGAAGGAGTTGCAACTGTGCTTATCAAAATTTATTTTGCACCTTGCACTTGAGTTATGAAACACGCGAAGATTAGACTGACACTAAACGCTCCAACAATTCATATCTAGACACTAATTGCTACCTTAACCAGTCGAACAGCTATTTAGAAGATAAAAGTGAATAAGTTAGACGGTGAGTTTCTGTTGGCGCATACAGAAACGAAGAAAAAGGCGAAAATTGAAGAGCTGATTACTCCAATAATATCAACAATTAAAGGAAATTTTCAATCACGTTTTGATACCGATCATTCGACCTTATGCGTGTATTATAGAATAATTGAAATGTCAGTTTCTTTAAAGAAATAGGACAGTATTTTTCTCATTGCAACGTTGCACAGTTTTACGAGCGAAGATTAAGTAACATGTGCATTAAATCTGCGTAAATTTAGGACGGTGCTCACCTGTTAATATTGACTATATGGCCGCGCGAGTTGCGTTGCTTGATCGATTTCACAAATTCCCTGGCGCATATCGCGGGAGCTATTAGATTAAGGTCTAATACCTTCCGGTATTCTTCGGTAGTCGAATCTGCAAGAACCGTGATGATATTAAAACGTACCACTAGAGGCAAAAAATGAATGCATTCGTGTATCATGCAGATCTACGTTCAATATCATTCAAAGACTCATCTTACGAGATCAAACCCTTACGTATCTCCTTATATTCATTAACACTAGTACTACCGAGCATTTAATACGATTGATATGTAATCTCTATAAAAATTGTAACAATAGATTATTTTCAGTTTCTTTGGATATTCATAGTACTCGAGTGAAACCATTTATTTCCAAAATCATTTCAAATATTCAATGCTTTTGTTAATAATTCTGACTGGTACGGTAGTTCTAGTGTCAATAAATACACGGAACTTTAAACATTTTAATTTCCAATCACTAAATTAAAAGCTCAAACTCAAAAGAAACCGTCACTGATATTTTTAACTGATACAACCCTCAAATACGGAAAACAAACAAATATTAGAACACTAGAACAAATGAATCAATGACGAGCGTACAGTAACTAAAATAAATAGCAAACTGAAAACGAAGATGTGCATTCGGAAAACTGAATAATTAACCTTTGCACTCGGAAGTTTCTTACTAGAAATATTTAACATCTTTTAACTAGGCAAAGACGATACTCTTTGAGATTAACTCGAAGAGAAATCGCCAATATATCGAGGAACAAAGCTATTTTATTCTAATATTTCACGTATCAAGGCACTATACAAAGTTCCCCATTAAATATCAGATTCTACAGTTTTACTGTATCAAATCAATGGTGACTGAGTCACCTCCCGAGTGCAAAAGGTAAATTGTCGGAAAAATAATTATTTTGAGTTCCGTATACGTCAAACACTGCTAACTACTTAATGTTCCTCTAACGAAAATAGTCTATCCAACAAATATTCCATTCGCACTGAACTGTTCCGTTAACACTAGGTTTCCGGGCATTTATCGTACACTTCATTCTATCATTCCTAAAAGAATTGATGAAGAACATTTACAAAATGATATTTCTAAAATCCAATATGCGTCAATTTCCGTAAACCTAGTGTTAAATATTTCTCCGTCGAGCTCGAATTCGCCGATTCTCACCGATGATCGCCGTGCTGCTTCCTACCCCCGCGTTGTTCACCAGAATATCAGCGCCGCCCAGTTTCTCGTTCACCCACTTGAAAGCGTTCAGGATGTCCTCTTCCTTGGAGGCGTCGCATTGCACGGGGAAGAACTTGTCCTTGCCGAATTTCTGGGCGAGCTCCTGCAGCTTGTCCTTCCTCCTCGCCAGGCCGACCACTTTGATGCTGTGGTCGATCAGGGATTTCGCGATCGCGGTGCCGATCCCGGCACTGGCGCCGGTCACAATAGCAACTTTTCCAGCCCAAGTATCCATGGCTAACGCTGTAGAAACACTGATGCCACTCTGCTGCTCGCGGCGACTTTATACAGGAAACTTACTCGGGGTTGTGCAATCGTGCGTCACTTGTGCGTAGTGTCCTTCGTGGTGGCCATCCGGATTGGTTGAGTCTATTCCTACTCGGACTATCACACGGAGTGCAGTGGACGATAAGTTTCGAACGCGGAAACCGCAGCGATAAGTTCGTTAGTTTATCTGAAAAATTCCTGTATCCTGTTCAAACGAACTATCGCATCTCTAGCTGCGACGCCGCTGCATCGTGGACACGTGGCAATAACGATCTTGTTGCAAGGAATTGGCTAGTCACGGCAGAATGAAGCGGCAGGAATGGATCTCTTGTTGCAACAATGTGCAACGATGAATAAGTGATTCACAGATCGCTGCCGAGGAAACGACACTCGTTCCGATCAATTCAAATCAGTCGCTGCGAGTTTGCCGACTTTATTACCTCACCGCGTCGTAATTTCGGGCAGCGTCGGTGGCAGAGGCGCAGTATGCTAAGTAGCATAGCAAGCTACGCGAAGCACGCGTCTTTCCGGGTCGAAAGAATTTATAGAAGTGCCGAGGGTTGATAACCTAGATCGGCGTTGTTGAAGCTTCTCACGTACCAAAAATTCGCGGTAATGTCCGCCGACCTGCCGAGCTTTAACGCTGCGTTCGTGGACGTTATTGTGCGGTTTATTTGATTTGTCTGGTAAAGATTCGCGTTCTTCCTTTCAGATCTTGGAATGTCTCGTTTTTGAATCGTTGATCTATGATTATTTATAAAATAATAGATGATTTTCCGGGAAACTTTTAACGCTGGGTTCGTGGACGTTATTGTGCAGTTTATTTTATTTGTCTGGGAAAGATTCACGTTCTTCCTTTCAGATGTTGGAAATTGGGGATTTAACTCTAGAACCTAGTGAGTCGAAATTTCTCGTTTCTGAATCGTTCGTCTAGGATTATTAAAAAAATAATAGATGATTTTCCAGGAAACTTTTAATGGTAGGTTCGTAAAGAATGCACAAATTATAAAAGAATATCCTATAATTATCTATCTTATGCCTCTGTCGCAAGAAATCCAGTTATTTTCGTTTTCGTATCGCTTTATTTACCGTTCAATTAAAGGGAACAAGTCTCACTCGAGTGAACGACGAACCTACTTTTTTCTCCGTACTATGAACAGTTCACGATATTCGGTCTCCATTCAGAATCAAATCCCGCTTGGTATCGAGAGTCCCATGTACACGTGGCGAGGTATAACTGTTATTTCGAAGATCTGAAACGAATAATTCCCATGTTCCTCGCATGAGAAAGAAATGCATGGGATCTTACCTCTGCACTGTCTGCAGCGGACAGTGCCTGTATCACAGTATCTGCGACATCTTTGTCGTGCAACATCGGGATCTTTTTGTCAAATTCATCTACCTTCAGTGTGTTCCGCGACATCTCTGTATAGACGAGTCCTGGGCTGATGCTCTGTTGAAATTTGAACTGGTCTTAACACTTTAAAAGTTACTTATGACTTTATCCTTTGCAAATCTTTTGTTCGTCACAGGCATTGTTACGATAAAGTATTTATTGCTCGTTACGTTTGACTTATCTCGTGTACTTTATCTGTTAAACATTATGAAATATCATGGAATCAACCGTGAATGTCTATGTTAGGTTCTAAGATTACACAAGAGTGCATGATAGATGATTATCTATAGAATGACTCGACAAACTAGTATGGAACGAGTTTTCACCGTTACTTTCACGTTGAGAGTGCTCTGAATCATCTCGTGACGAAGTTCCGTGCGCAACGCGATGAGTCCTGCTTTACTAATGGCGTACATATTGAAAATTTTGGGAACCGTTTCCGTGTAACGACCGAGTATGCTGTAAATCGTATAGTTTCGTCATGATTCCGCTGATTTCATTTATATCAACCCTTCGAGGACGAACGACGTCGTATAAACGACGTCAAGCTTTCGTGTTGAGAATGTAGAATTACAGGCGAATAATTGAATTATTCAAATGACCAATGCTCGATACGTGGTTTCCTTTTTTCTCGAGTACTCAAGAGGTCAATGGATCATTGACCTTCCTCTGCTGAAGGTTTCGAAGACTTTGGAAAGTCGTCCTCGAAGGGTTAAACCTCTGCACTCGAGAGGCGACTCAGTCGACATTCGATTCGAGATAATAAAATTACTAAGTGTTATGTACGATATTAACCCTTAGCACTCCAGGTTGTCAATCTATCAGCAACTGCAATTTTTATAGTATTCCTAGCGAAAGTGAGAAATATAACATTTCGATCTTTTGTTTTCCTTAGTGCAAAATTTGGATGTATGGAACATTTAATAATTTTAGGGTAGTTTCTTTAAGATTCATTAAAATATTTAATATTATAAGTGGTGCAATATCGGAGCTTACAGAGTTCAAAGGGTTAAGTTCCCTAGAATTCATCAATATATGAGATATTTATATGAAACAGCTTTGTTCCTTGATTTATGTATACTTTTCTTATCGGAAAGTGTTAAATATTTCCAATGAGAAACCTTGGAGTGCAAAGAGTTAGCAATTCTTATTTACCCATTTAATTGTCATTTCTTCCTTCAGAAGATACCCGATTTTCACGGTTAAAGTCCTCGCGCTATAAAAAACACTGGGCTGCACTTTATTAAAACGAAAGCGTGCTTAATCCTTTGCACACGAAAGTTTTTCACTGGAAATATTCAACATTTTTCGACGAGATACAGACGACACTCTTTGAAAATTTAACGATAATTCATAGATAAATCAAGCGACAAAGTAATTTTATTTAAATATTTCCCATAGCAATAGAAAATTCTATTTCAAATACTAAATTATTTTATAGTTTTGCTGTATCGAATCAAGTGGTGACTGAGAGTCAATAAAGAATATTTTTCTTGATAAATATTCATTATTTTCTGATTAAATATCAATGATATGTTTTGCAACTGACATAAAGAAATACCTTGTATAAATTAAGTGACAGAACTAGTTTATTTCGATGTTCCGTGTGTCGATACATTATACAAAAATTTGATTATTTTGTTCGGTCGAGTCAAACGGCGATTGAGAGTCACCTCTCGAGTGCAAAGGGTTAAACAGAAGAACTGCTCACCTATCGATATTTATTATATGACCGCACGCATTGCGTTTCCTAATGGATTTAGCGAATTCCCTCGCACATATCGCCGGCGCTATTAAGTTAACGTCGAGAATCCTTCGGTACTCCTCGGTTGGCGTTTCTGAAGCACAAGTCAAATTTGAGGAATATATTCTTCCAGTGTAAAACTACTGTGCATAAATTACTCCATAGAAATTCAAACGAACAGTAGCACGATGATCATGCTAAAAAGCTGCTGCCTCATCGAATAATTGGGACTCCGATTGGATGTTTTAAGCGAGACTCTAACCTTGCTGTAATTATCGAGCACAGTGTATCACTTTCAAACAAAACCTTAGTATCTTGCTGCAGCGAAGAACAAGAATGTCGGTATTATCGCCGTGAATCATCACAAATGACCGGCAATTATTGTTACCGATATAATTCTGCAAGATCATGGAAAATATAGCAAGTAATACGCTTCCTACCTACATAACGTGCCCGCACGATTCACCAGGCTATAATTAACTCGTAATTTATTGAACACTAGATTTACCGAAGTTTATTCCACGCTTCATTCCTGGAAAACTATACGTTCGCTCGTATAGATCGCGTGATTGCGATCGAAATCGATACACTCTTAGCAAATAATGTTTAACCCCTTGCCGTACAATGACGAGCGAGACTCGTGATGAAGATTTCTAGGCTAATTCAACAACAATCGATATTATTCATTACCCACGGATCAAAGGAAACGACTATTTTCCTATTATCATTGTATTATCTTCAAATGAAATTTCCAGCTGAAGTAGGAAAATTTTGTTGTATTTCTTACAAATTGATAGTAAAATATTAGGGGTTAAAGAATTCAATATCCGTCAAACTGACGCGTTCTGTAAACCTAGCGTTAAGAAGAATTACTTTGCTCGACCAGTTGCGGTAGGACCGGGAATTTTTGAAACTCTGAAACTGTTTCAATGAGAAACTCTGCGAGTCTCGAGTATTGGAATAGGAAGCTAAAATATCAATGTCTCGTTCTATGGACAATTAGTCATTGACAGCTTCAATGACAGTGTTAAAAATGGTGTCACTCGTATTCGAGTAACGTGGCAGTCAAAGTGCTAATACAGTATCAAAACGGTCTAAGCTATTCGTCAATCATCTCCGAATATCGAAGACAGTGTTACCGATGATCATAGTCGCGCTGACGACGCCAGCGTTGTTGATCAATATATCAACGCCTCCCAGGTTGTCTTCGACCCAGCCGAAAGCCTTCAAAATGTCCTCTTCCTTGGAGAGATCGCATTGAATAGGGACAAATTTGTCTCTACCGAGTTGCTTGGTCAGTTCCTCGAGCCTCTGCTTCCTCCTCGCGAGACCCACCACCTTGACGCCGTGTCCGGCGAGGAGCTTCGCGCACGCGGAGCCGATCCCGGAGCTCGCGCCGGTCACGATCGCCACTTTTCCAGCCCAACGATGCATCGTTCGCGATGTGCGCCGACGAAACTGATCAAAATGCAGCGAGCCGCGACTTTATAAAGAGCTAATTACTGTTTATCGTGTCGCTGTCAATTAATGTCGACAATAAACGTGTTACTTTGAAAAAATGGTAAAATGGTCCTTCGCGATGTCACTCCCCAGCGACGCGTTCGTTCGGTCAGTTGACGAGGTGCTCGATAACGACGATACAAAGGTTTCCGACGACCTCGAGAGTCTCGTGGAATTTAGAATCGAGAACGTGGGAAGGGCTCGTTGACCGGTTGTCCCTCGGTTTCGAAAGGGACGGCTCTCGAGCGGCGTTGCTTGCGACCTACGCGTTAGAGGAACCTTGGAGTCGCTTCGGTTTTCAGCTTCTAGGGACTCGTGTTTCGAAAGTGAAGAAGTTCGGGGAAACAATGTCACACGGTATGGAGAAGGCCGAGCTGAATCAGGAAATGGTAATCTGGTTTTTTGTATGTTTCTCAATTTTTGTTTCTTGAGGGAAGGAGATTTTGGATTCTTTTGTTATTAACCCTTTGCACTCGAGAGGCGACTTCCAGTCAGATGATTTGATACAGCAAAATTATAAACTTTGGTGTTTACCATTAACACTAGGTTTACAGGCATTTATTGTAGTTTATTCTATTGTTCCTGGAACAGTTGACATTCGCCTATTTAGATTTTGAAAATTATAAATTTATAAATAGACGATTAGAATATATATTCGTGTAAATTGACGCGCTCCGTAAACTTAGTGTTAACTTTCGTGTACTGCATCGATACGTGAAATATTGAAAGAAAATAACTTTGGTAATTTATGTATGATTTCTTGTTAAATTCGTTTCAAAGAATGTTGCCTACATCTAGTTAGAAAGTATAGAATACTTCAAGTGAGAAACTTTCGAGTGCAAAGGGTTAAGGCGAGTGTTCTTGTCTCGTTATGAAGAAATTCTTCGGAGGGTTAATTATAAATGACGATGGAAAAGTTCTGGCTTCTCGTTTTACGATATAATTATAATTCTTTTGGTGTTATTTCGGAAATCGTTAAACTGAGGGACTAATTGATAGATTTCGAAGAGGTGAATGATTAAAGGAGAATCTGACAGGCAATGAGTAACGATGACGGTGCACCTGAATCGAATCTCGAATTCGGGACACGTGTTTCTTAAAGGGGAAGTTTACCCAGAAAGATCGTGCAAATGGCGGTCGTGTCGCTGGACCATTCCGGGCGATCTGTCAAAACGAATCGCGTTTATTCGTCACGGGGAATCCCTGCAATTTATCGGCGAGACGTTTCAATAATCTCGAGACGCGGCAATGATCTCTCGCGGACTTACGTCTGCGTTACCCGAAAAGGAAGTGTGATAAATTCCTTAACAAAAATTACTCGTTCCTGATCTCTTCTTTTTACAATCGTTAACCCTTTGCACTCGAGAGGTGACTCTCAGACATCAATTTGATTTAAAATTATAAAGTTTTACATATAATATTAAGCTTCGTATGATGCATCAATATATGGAATATTGAAATAAAATGACTTTCCTTCTGAATTTATATGCTTTCTCATTAATTAGTTTCATAACGTGTTTCTCAGAGAAATTATTAAGAAAATTGATTTAGCAATACGCAAACTAAATTGTAAGTCAATTAAAGTCTCAATAGACTCACTCTTCGAGTTTCTATAGACATTTCAAAAATTTAATTTAAAGTTAAAGAGATAACACGTTTCAGAGAAATCATTAAAGAAATTGATTCATCAATACGCAAACGAAATTCTAAATCAATTAAAGTCTCAATAGACTCTTCGAGTTTCTACAGAGACATTTCAAAAAGTTAATGTAACTATCCGGTAATTAGCGTTAAAACCCTGACGTCTTATAAAATCATCGACCGCCGAGGATTAATAACTGTCGTTAAGGTGACTTCGAAATACGGGTAACGACGGGATGCATTGTAAAAGGCATTCTGCGACATCCTCCTGCGTGTAACAAGGCTGTTTCCTGGATTCCTGCCAGAATCAAGGCTGTCGAACGAGAATCGACTTCAGGAACTCGAGGGGATCCTGCCCCACCTGCAATGACGTTTCACATCATATCTCCGTTGATGCAGCTCGCAATTTCCGGGACTTCCGGAAAGGACACTTCCACCCAGAAATCAACTCGACGTCGCGGGACGTAGCTGGAAGTAATGAGAGAATTATTTCGCGTGCCTCCGGAATATTCAATTTATTCGATCCCCGGCGCCGGAAAAAAATCTACCGAAACTTCGTAATTGCCTCGCAATCATTAATGTAACACTAGCTTTACGGAACGCGTCAATTTGACGCAGATTGTATTTTATAAACGTTATTTGGTAAACGTTTCAATCGGTTCTCGTTGATTCGATTATACGAACATGAATCCTGATTGTCTATTTCTACGTCTATGATTTCCAAAATCTAAATGAACGAATATCAACTTCTCCAGGAACAATAGAATAAACTGTGATAATTTAATCTTCGCGTTCTACTACCGTATTAACGGTTACGCCGAGCTTTCCTCCGTGAAACCGCACTGAAAAATTCAAGAGCTCGTTAACCGTCCGCGATAACTGGTAATTACAGTCGAATATGGATAAAATTGATCGTTCGAAACTCGTTAGTACTGATTGAATATTTTTCTGTGTTACAATGTTCACTGCATCGTCCTGCTGATCGTGATAATTATTGATAGCTTAACCCTTTACTCCGAAGTTTTTCACTAGAAATATTTCAACATTTTCTGATGAGACGATATTTTGTAAAACCAACTCGACGAGAAATTCACATGAATCGGCGGAAAAAGTTATTTTACAGTCAAATCAAATGGCGACTGACGTTGAACTTTCATGCCTGAGCGTATGAAAGTTGAAGTTAACTGATTACTTAATTTTATTCACCACTTCGAGTGCAGAATGAAATAAATCAACAAGATGCCAATGTACTGATATGTGACTTTAAAGTTACAGAATTCTTTATTATAGAAATCAAGTGGTGAGTGAGTCACCTCTCGAGTGCAAAGGGTTAATAGCGTTGGATACCTGAAAAGATTCGAAGAATTCGTTCAGTACTGTAGTAAATATGCGAGGAAACTGATAAACTGATAAAGAGTCTATTGTTAGAAGTTCGATAAGAATTGCATGTTAATCGCGTTAACTGTTTGGCAGTTCTAGCGTCAGCGTGCAAATTGAACGAACAATCGAATGTAGAAGCAGCTTCAAAGTTTCTTTTCGAAGAGGAATTAGAAAGTCTAATTAACTGATATAACTTAAACCAATACTCGCCGTTTAAAAGTTTAAAGTGTCCTGCATGTGCAGAACAATGTGCTGAGTGGTTAATGAAAATATTTTTCAAAGCTTCGCGGCGTGTTTCCCGTTTTCTTCTTTGTTTTCCGACGAAAGTAAAACAGGGGATGAAGAAGCGGACGCCAAGGTCGGCGTCGGAAATTCTCGAACGCGTCTCGCGATCAATCCCCGCAGAATTATCTCTGTTTCGCTAGACTGCATTCTCGACTTACGATCGCGGAACGTGTGTCTAAGGTGGAGCGGACCACCTGCCAGATAAACGTAAGGAAGCGGCGGAAGAAAAGTAGAGATATAAGGGAGGAAAGTATAAAAATCTCGAGGCGAATTCTTGCTTTCTGTTATCTTGAGGGTGAGAGGTTATCAAATATAATAGAAATATACGTTTCGTTTGTTGTGCAGCATGGTGAGTCGGTATGTTAGATAAACGAGTCGCTCAGAGGCTAATGGGGTTAAGTGCAGACGAGAAAAATTGAGGAAATTAATGTTTTGGTTTTTGAAACGATTATATAATTTAGAAGCTATTAAAAGAAGAGTATTCTGATGTAGGAAAAACGAAAAGTAAAGTGTCGATGTCCTAGTAGTTTTTTCGAAATATTCTCCATTCTTCCATAATCCATCCTAATTATTTACTTCTGGATTACTTACTCATAGATCGATGGCAAATCACCTCAATTATCAAGAAAAAAGAAAAGAAATTTCGATATTCCCATAGTTTCTTCGAAGTATCCTCCATTCCACGGTAATCCATCCTAATTACTTTGCCCGTTGATTTGTTTCGCGATCTGTAAGTGCAACGTGTTGCACCGTCGCGTTTAAATGCATGGCGGGCACAGTTTGCGGAGCCAGTTTTATGTCAAACGTTCACGGATTCATTTCGCCAGATGATGAAGCAACCCGGGATTGAGAGTTTCCAGGAAAGTAGAAGACTTTCGTGAGCATCGTGGGCCAAGCAAACATGGAATATTGCAAATTAAACTCGGCTTCGTGTGCGGCCTGGCTATACCTTTTTCTTGTCCCTCGCGAGTGCGAAGCCTTTATTTGTGCAGCCAGTTGCCACTGCACTTTCTCGCAGCGCCATTCTTTCGAGGGTTGTTATACGCTGCGAATTGTTCCACTGTTGCGGAAAGTTGTATCAAAAATTCTCAATGTAATATTCCTCCCTGAAATCCTCGCATATGATCCTTGCAATCAGTCCACTTAATTTATTCAACGCTAAACCTACCGGACAGGTCAAAATTACCCATTTCTGATTCATTTGCTTTGCAATTATCCAAAAGATTTATCAATACGCAAATTCTCAATATCATATTTCTCTCTAAAATCCTCGCATATGATCTTTACACTCAGTCTACTTAATTTATTCAACACTAACAATACCGGACAGTTAAAAATTACTCATTTCTGATTCCTTCGTTTTGCAATTATCCAAAAGATTTATCAAACAGAATTGTAAATCAATTATAGTCTCAACAGATGCATTCGAGCTATAAAGGAATTTCAGAGTCAATTCAACTGCTCGATAGTTAGTGTCAAAATCTTCGAGTTAACGTTGACTGCAAGAATCCAGAATACTTCGTACATCACGTATTCTCTATTAATAAAGATATAAAAACTAAACAATTCTCTTCAATAATCTCCAAGCAATTCGAAACTGTCAATGACGACACCTCAATCGCAAGCCCATATCATCCAAACCGATCAAAACACGAAAAACCTCTTACCACCTTCCAATCTCAAGCACATAGGTACACACCATCAACCTTTCCGCGTCAACTGTTCAACTCCAAACTACACCAAACCAACGCTTATCTGCACTTTCAAAAGCTATCTGCCGTCGATCGTTTACACGATCCTCAACACAACACGGATTCCTCCGAACCAGTGTCCCTTATCTAGCCGAATCCCGCTACGGAATCGCCTGAAAACAAAATTTCCCAAGCGATTCGTTGATCTCGATAGATATCTCCGCGAACCCGTGAAACCTCATAGAACTCGTAACGAGGACGATCCGCGCGCGGGTGGGCGCGCGAGTGGCAGGGTAAACACGCGCGATCGAGAGCGCTGAAAAGATGAATTTTCATCGATAAAATTGTTCGCCGGGGATAGTTACTGCACGGTTACAGCCGACGTTGCCGGACGGCGGACGGGGAGGAGGCAAGGGGTTGGAGAGGGATATCCGAAGGGAATTCCGAAGAAATTTCCAAGTTGATTCGCCGCGGACGGAAATCAACGACTGCCGTTACTACGCGCCGGTTAAGAGAGAAATTCTTTCCTTGAAGTTCCGCGGCTCCGCCGTCGAATATAGGTTATCGGGGATGTAAGGCGAAAGAGGGTGGCTGCGTTGGAGGTCGAAGTCAAAGCGTTGACGGGGCAGGAGGGGGGCACGGGGACAGGGAAGAGGTAAAAATCGGAAAGGGAGAACCCGGGGGGAAGGGAAAGAGATAGCGGGGGGGACAGAGGGGGGTAGGAAGTGGCGTGGCGTGGCGTGGCGGCCGCGACGGTGGAGGGGGAGGACGGTAGGACAAAGAAGATCCTGAATATTGCTGACGGTGCCATCTTGGAGTACACTTCATGCGGAGTTTCTCCGTTTAACTCGCCGCTCCCCACCCCCGTCATCCTTGTTTTTCATCATCCATCTTTTATCGCGGTTCCCCCGGCTTTCATAACCGATTCGATCGGCGGCGGAGGTGTCGTCGTCGCGGAGGACACGCAGGTGATCGGACACGAGCTCGCTAACGTCCCCCGCGGTGGCCATCGCCGGACGTAAATAGCTGCGATCGGTTTTACGGCTCTTTTACGGTTACAGTCGATTTAACGCGCACCTGGCCATCGTCTGGTGTACCCGATCGACGCGAGTTTCGAGCTGTGGCGAATCGAGCGCGGTTCTCGATCGGCTCGAGCGGATGCGAAAATCGATGTTTCAGAGTGGTGTGTGGAATCGGATTTACCTTGTCGAATCCACGCTTTTGCAGTAGAGCTCATTTTTTTGTAAATTAAGTTCACCTTTGTGGGTGAAATTCAGCTTTCTGCGCTGAAACTCACCCTTTTGCGAATCAAATGCACCTTTCTGCGTCTCGAATTGACGCTATTGCACTAGAACTCATTCTTTTGTAAATCAAATTCATCAATGTTTCCTTTAGCTTTTTTCAAAGTAGACAAATCTCCGAGCACAAACGCTAGTGAAATTAATAATTAAATACCCAGTGGATTTCGTCTTTTCCCAAACGGCTGCGAGCAAATTGAAAACTCACGCGATCGTGCAAATTACTGGATTGAGAGTCCGATGAAGTTACCCGAGACGTGACGAAATCCTAAATTACGTCTTGCGGTTTCGCAGTTAAATCTACCATTAAGTTACCAGCGAAGAGGAAAATAAGACGAAAGTAGATCAGGGTTCCATTTCTTCGGGAACGATCACGAGATACAAGAACGGCACAGACGTAACGTGGATCTCCGGATTCAACTACCGATTCCTCGAGACCTCGTTTAGCACGTTCAATGGTAACAACATAAATATCAAGAAATTCGACGGGAAAAAGGTACTATTAAATTGTACTGCAACTTTAACTCATTCCAAAAATAATTCTGAAATAAATAGATTCTAAATTAAATTGTACTGTAACTTTAACTCGATCGAAAAATAATTCTGAAATAGAAAATACATTCTGCAAATCGATCGATGAATAGACAATGAATAATACAATCGTTGATGAACTCGTTAATAAATTTATTAATCGATCTCGAGCGGTTCAATTTTGTTCAGTGAACAAATACCAGTACAAAGGAACGCTTTCCGAGGATATTTAACAATTTGAGCGGAGCGATGTAAAAGTGGGCGTCACAAGAGGGTAATGATAAGGGGGCTATAAAGAAAAGCAGAGAAAAAGGATATCAGCGATTTTAGTAGACGATAACCACGCCATCAATGAACTATCGAACGCTGGGGTGTACCTCTGGCTCGACAATTAGCTTTTAATGTCCTCGTAGGAGTTTCCTAAGAGAAAGCAGTTTGGAAATTCGGTTCTTAATATATTTTCCGGCGAGTGAGAAAGTCACGTTCAGAGTAATTAAATCTCCCGTCTTAATCAGGCACGATGATCTCTATAAAAACGAAGTTCGACGACGCGAATGCTCGAAATAATCGAACGATACAACGCGTACTAACATCAGAAAATACTCACAAACCAAAGTTCATTAGTTTTCTTAAAATTCATTGAAATATATAATATTAGAACTGGTGCAATATTGGAGCCTACAGAGTTCAAAGGGTTAATCATTCTAACTTCTAGATTTAGTGTTAACTTACGAGTTCCCAATTTAATGTCCCAATAACTTGCTACTCGAAGAACATCGTCCACGTCTCGTTCATTTAACAGAACGTTAAACATTTCCATTAAAATGTCGCCTGATGAGTGAAACAAAGCTATTCCGTCAATCTTCCCAACTACGAAACCTGCTGCGTTTCTGCATGGCAACCGGTAAGACACCCGATATAAACAGAGAACACCCATAGCCCGATGGAGAACGTTCAGACGAAGGTTCCGTCGAACAACCGTAGGATGCGGATGACAGGAATCCCGATAATGAGGGATCTTTGGCGAACCTAAGATTTATATGACGAGAGCGTACCTTACCGACGGATCGAGCCATAATGAAAGCGAATGAAGGGGGCCGGTTAGAGTGGTCGGGAACCGATTTTCAGTTGACGACCTCGAGAGTCGCCGATTGTTTTCCTTGCTTTTCCTCCCCTCCCTGTATTTTATTTATTCCCCGCGATCCTCACTTCCGGCGGGGGTTCGTTCGATTCTAATAACTTCCGTTCAAGGCCCGGTATCGATAATCCCATTGTCGAGTGGGTATCGAGAAAACTCCGAGCGCTGAATGGAGTGCCGCGCCACCGCGGGAGACTGCTAATGCACTGTCAACAATGGATCTCTCCGCAGGAAATCTCTTCCCCTCCGTCCCCCCGTTCCCGATGAATTCAAGCTGTACTGACTTCGATTACTTTGCCCCCGGATATCATGACACTTTCGCGCCGGGCAACCGCGATTTTTTAATCAAATTCCCCGCGGCACGGCCCGGTCGTTCGTCAGATTTATCAACGAATAATCCACCGTTTCGTCTCGTCCGCCGACGCTGGACAAATTACCCGGTACTCCTTTTCGCTGGATGTCTAAGGGTATATCCAGTCGCTGGAGGAAATATTTTTTCGGCCGCGAAAAGTCAATATACGCGGCGAAACGGCGGGAACGTTTCGTGGATGATTCGAGGGTTGCTGTATGATAGGGTGTATTTGAGATTGAAGGATCGAACGTTTAGCATGGATCCGATCGGTTTTCTCGATTGCTTCGCTCTGGTAATTCATGTCGATGTTTTCTAGCTTAACTTCTGTCTGTTGTAATTATAGAATTTCATTTATTGAAAGACGAATGGAAACGAGAGCGGAGGACAAGGTTGATTGTTCGATTTTCTGATTTTTGAGCCTACCCTTTGGAAAAATACTTTACTTTTCTAATTAATAAACCAATGTGTTAACACATTAAGTTTCTGAATTTCTGTTTTTTGCGCTCAACCGAATTGGCTTTGGGTAACTCACCAAACAACCTTATTTCTTAACACGTTCCGTGCCACGTGTACCACATTTATACGCCAATGTTTGTAATAAAATATTTTCAATGGATATATCACGGTCGGTATACGTTACAAAGCAGTGAAAACAAAGAAACAATATCAAAATATATAAAAATGACCAGAAACTAGAATATAACTTAATATTTAATTGAAAAACTCAATGCAGTTCATAAGCAAAATATAACCGAAGTTTCCACGCCACGGAACGTGTTAATTTACCTATACATTAAATTTAATTAACGTCTCCCTAAGAAACATCAATCCCTAAAAATCTTCCAAGCTCAAAGCGCTAAACACTTCCACCTCACATTAACCCTCTCAAAAACCAGCCACCAATCCAACCGCGAGATTTGAATCTCGAAAATCAAAACAGCCGAGAAACAAGACGCTCGTTCGACGAATGATTGCCAATTACCCCATAATCTCCAGCGAAACTTCTCCGCGCCACGGGCCCGTTCGTTAAGGGAGGAAGATAAATCTGAAAAGTTCCCGGCGCGGGGCGGAAGTCGGCCGCTTATGGCCCGTGAGAAACGTTTAACAGTTCCCTTATCAGTTAACCGGCCGGACAGAAATAGTTCTGGATGAAATATGTGTTTGATTAACTCCCGAAAAAGCGGGGCTCGCCCGCGGCCGGAGAGCGAGAGAGAGAGAGCGAGGGGGTGGGGTGGAGGCGAGAGCGCGAAGAAGAGGATCAAGGTTCGGGAGAAAGAGGGAAAGCGCAGGGTGGCAAGTGCGGAGTTGCCACCCTTCGTCAGCTGTCCTGTACGAGGCAGTCAGTACGCGTCGTGGCTTCGCCACGTGCTTCTCGTGTTCTTCGGCGAGTTTCCAGTCGGTGTGGACGCGACAGTTTTCCGGTGTTATCGCTCGGCTAGCCGGTGCCCGATCATTTTCCACCCCTCGTTCGAGCCGCTCCTTTCTCTCTCTCTCTCTCTCTCGGTCTCTGTGACACCACGATGCGGCTGATCGAGGGACTGCCAATCTCCACGGCGTTCGCGATATTCTTCTCGTGACGAACGCGCCGTTCGAGCGTCAATGGGAACTCGAATGCATCAGGATCAAGCGTAATCGGTGAGTTTATTCATTTCAATCGCGTACCAGCCTCGAACGGCGAACCGACGGAGTTTCGAGTTTAACCGGGTTCACTGGTGATTTTTCATAGGACTACTGTTACGATTCGTGTGGAATTGTTGTGACGTTTAGAGTAATCGGTTAAGAATCTGCGTTCGTCGCGAGTGAAACTTAGAATGACGGGTGACGGTCTTGCGATGTCGACGAGGGAATTTGAGGTTCGCGTTGCGATTTAGTGTAGAATGTGTTTTTTTCATTTATTTGCAGTGGTGTTGATTTTTGTTGAAGTTGACACGTTGGAGGATTTAAGAATTTTATGGTTTTTATTGTTTGGGAGGAGTGGGATTGGTTTTTGAGATTGATGAGATTGAATAATGACGAATGAATTGAATAACGAATAATGTGATTGTAAATGATTAAGTAAATTGTAAGTGATTAAGACACTTTGGAAGTGATCGATTATTTATGCAGAGACGCGAAGCGGATTGTTCGATATCGCTCGTTGAACGTCGGATTCCGCGTGTGTTTCGGAAAGGTGTTTCCAACGATGTACGTAAATTCGTTCGCGAGGCGCGTTAATGTTCGCGGCGACTGGAAACAAAGGTCGCGGCAGACGGCGAAAGTTGAATCGACGCTAATTAGAGAATAACATAACGAACTGATCGATTCCGCGATCATTGTTCCGTGTAATAATGTCGGCGAGCTCGATAATGACTGGATGGAATTTAATTACCAATTGTTCTCGACGGCAAGAAGCTTCAAAGAGCCAGAACGTTACCTTTTTTTTCTCTCTCTCTCTCTCTTAATCCACTGTTTGATTTGTAAATTACTTGGAAACGAAGCCAATCGTTTTTGTTTCCCTTTCGTGCGAGGCTTTTCGAATCCCGCGGGATCCTGTCGGCGGAACTTCCGAAGATTAATGAAATTTTTTGTTTCCGAAGTCGTTGAAACTGTTTGCGATTCTCGACGCCGCGAGGAGCCTTTTAAATTTCCAAATACATTTGCTAATGAAATTCCCGAAATCTCGCGCACCGTTCCCGCCCCGTCGAACGCCGCGCAGAGAAAAACTGATAAAATCTTGCCGGCAAAGGGGAAACTTTAATCCTCGATTTCGAGCATTTCGAAAAGCTTTAATTGTCCCACGTTTTCGGCGTGCAAACAGTTCGCCGCGCGGATTGTGCGTCGCGCGCGGACGAAGCGCGGAATGTCGCAACTTCCATTAAAGTATGAAGCTATTTCCGGTGCGCGATGGCTTGATTCAAGTTGGATTAACTGCGCCGCGTTTGATCCACGCGCGGATACCTTCGCTACCTGTTTCCTCAAAAACAATTAGGAATACCGATGGAATTCTTCGGTGTACGTTCCATGAATCATTAACGAACACTTGCAACTTAGTTGCAAAGCAGGAAATTTTTCTTTGTCCGAGAAATAAATCTCTGAAACGACAGCTGTAAAGTTCCCTTGAATTGTATTTCGCATTATTTAAAAGAATTCGCAGAAGAAAAATATTCCAGCAAGCGCACAAACTTAATGTCTTTGATACGTCAGTCGCGAGACGATGAAAGCGGTTGAAGTCTCCTGAATGCTTGAGCGTTCCGCCCGCCATCTTGAATTTGAAGTCTCAAAGCTTCATACTTAAGGAATTCGCACAGTCACGATGAATAGCGCCGAACGGTTTGAATCGCCGCGTTTAATTGAAACACATTTGCTCCGTCCAACTGTGAATGCGGCGCTAACTTCGACAATTTTCCATTTAAGCGTTTCTTTATCCGCGAACTAGTAGATGTTATAAGTTGCGTGAACATTCGTGGCTCGCGAATAGTTTCTCGATGCGAAGCATCTAACGTTTCCTGCTGAAAATCTTCTTCCATCGAATCTTAATCGGAATAGGATCTCATTCGTGCACGTATCATCCACTGACGCAAAAACTGCAAGAAAAGCTGTGTTTCGTCGTTATTCTACTGCAAACCTTAATGATAATTTGATTTTACACATGTTTTCGTAAGCTTGGAGGAACAGAGATTCCATGCATGGCCGCCGTCTAAATATTTCTTAATTGCTACCCGAAACACGAAATTCTACGTGCTTGGTGTAACAACGAAGAATTCCTCTATTTTATTTGATGAAAATTGAAGTGTGCAAAATCTTCCCGCGACTAGATGCACTAGGATAATGCTAGAACTACTAGATAAATCAAAACCTATTCCTGACTCCTGTTTACAATTGTTCAAGATAACAGATGTTTCGCTGGGAAATTAATTTCGCACAGAAATTGATACAGTGTTTAAGTGATTCATTGATTCAGTTGATTATATGACGACTATATCCGTCATGGAGATATGCCAGAATTTTGCGTCACGACGATTATATCCGTCATGCGTAAAATTCTGTTACAATTTGATACTTAAATTGTAATTCTGTGGAAAACTGAATTATACTCGTAAATTTTAGTATGTTTAGAATGTTTGAGGTCAAGACGAAATGAAACGAACAAATGAAAATTATAAATAATTTGAGTTGGATTCATAACTTCCTGGGAGCTAACTCGTGACGACTATACCCATCCTCGCTTGATTATCGCGACAGACAGTGGCGCTTTGCAAAGAGATCCACGGTTAGCTGGTTAACCCCCGAATAGACGCGTCGTCGGAGTGTCTACAGAGGAATTCCAAAAAGTCGATTTAACTGCTCGGTAGTTTTAGCGTTAATGACAGCGGCACGTCGACGCGGCGCTGAGTCGATTCGAAAACCGATCTGGCCGGGCACTTTTGAGCGCCGCTGCTGTACACGCCAATGAAAATCTCAATAAACACGCCGTTCTCGCGTCCCCGGAAGAATAAAAGGAAGCCGACTCGGCTGCTGGGTGGTTTTAGTGTTGCGAACGAATGGGAATTCGATGGAAGCGGGATAATGCTCGTCGATAGCCTTAATAGATGGGACGTTCACGGCGGTGCAACGAGACGCGGGACAAACGCGCTGTTTAGCTGGTTGTAAACCGGCGCTGATTTATCGCGCCAGCAGCGGGGACGTTTCGTTACGCGAAAAAAAGTGCCACTTAGGTGCCGCCGAGGAATTCCGGAGGAAGGACTTATCGTCCTTCGACGCGGTGACAGTAACTCGCCGGGGGGAGATAAATTCGCGCATCTTCTCGCGTTACACACCGTAGCCGTCGGCGATGGGAGAAAAAATATGGAAGAATGATGGACGACAAGCGACATATTTTATTAAATTGACACGGTGCCTTTTACAGCGCGCGTTTACTGCCGTCTCGCGTTCGGCCGAAGCGGGTCGTTTCTGGAAACGGGACATTCTTTAGGAATTTATCTATTGGTTGTATAACTTCTGGAGCGCAAAGGGTTAATTGATTTACAATTCGGTTTGAGCATTGGTAAATCAATTTCTGTAATAATTTCTCGGCGGAGTAGGTGTTGTCTTTTTAATAATGGCGAAAAAGGAATTAAGAATTGGTGATTTTGATCTATCTGCTAGTTTTAGTGTTAATATACAGTACTTTTGACGAATTCTTGCTTTGATAAATGTAGGTCTATGAGATACAAGGAAAATGTGACTTTGTTCAATGCTTGGAACGTGGATCTTATTGTTTTGCACTGAATATTTGTTCTCTGTGTCAGGAGTTCGCGTTGTATGATATTTTTCGAGGCCTAATAAGGTTACCTTTGCACACGAATCCGACTTTCGGTGAATCGACGCTACGAGCTGCACTCGGACAGGATAATTAGAAAGTTTTATTATAAAAGTTGCATTCAACGTTGCTGGATCTTTTCCTGTATTGTCAAGAATTAGGTCGGTGCGCGCCTTGCTCTCGGCCCCTTCGGCGATCAGTTTTAAAGCGCACTTTTCGCTCGCGATACACCGACGTTACTTACTCGAACTTTCGGTTTCCGTGCAGTTCAATTAAACGACATCGGGAACACCCTTCCAGCATTGTCAGATTTCTCCGCAGATGAATCCCGTTTAATGGAGAAAGTTTCGAGTATCGGACTGAAATAAACATTCGCCTGTTACTTTTCTATGGAGCAGAAGCCCGTGTAACGCGATTGAAAAGTTCCGCGTTACAGCGATCTCGCGTCTGCGAATCTCGCGTTCACCCCGTGTAATTTTCCTCGCGACAGTTGGTGTAGTAAATTTTATTATCGATAATCCATACGTGAACACACGAATTCTCTAATCATTGTAAACAGAAGTCTACTTCGAAGATGAGAACACTAAGAGTAGCGAATTAACATTTATTATACAGCAAGAATCTCATTTTTACAGTAATTTTCCAATAATTCTTTAATCAATATTGAAAGTTCTACGGTACATTATCGATCCTGCTTTCTCGAAAATCATTCCCAAAATTCCAAAGGAATCGCTTTGAAATCAGATCACGAATATTTAGTTACATGAAGAATTAGCTAGTCAAGTATTATTCTAAACCTTATTTATTTATACGAACAGTGTACGTCAAAGCAAATCGAAAACAGTTGTTAGCTTTCCAAACCTGGGAAGAATTTTCTTATTAAGCACAGCGACGTGTGCGATACTACGAATGGACTAATTGAGACCAGACGAAATAGTTGAGAAGTCCTCTCGGAACGAACGCGCGCCGATGATTTCGAATCTTCTTCGTTTCGTCACGGACCGTGGAACAAGCGTCGCGGAAACACAAAGCCACTCCGACGTCGCGGCAAGCCGTTTTTCGGGAAACGCGAAGAAAGTCGGCGTCATTATTTACAGCGGCAGAGGGGCCAAGAGATCTTGTCAGCGACGGTAGATTTCGTTTTCTGGAGGATCGTTGCGGCCAAACGATGCATCTTGTGTTCACAAGCGTGCAATGCAATTTCTCGTTGACCCACCTGAGATGTTGTTTCAGTTTGCGGAATTAAAGGGAACGGTGCGCGGACGCGCGGCACGCGAATGCGCGGCTGGTCTCGTCGAACGTCGTTCGCGCGATGTTCTCGTCGCGTTTCTTCATGTAGTGTCTTATGTATCTATTAAGTACTTGTGTATCTAATAAGTAGTTCAGATTTTAACACTAGAACCACCGAGCAATCGAATACAACAGCTTTATTCCATATTTATGGGCGACTTCTCAAGTTACTTTAAAAAACTCGCCTGTCTTACTGGAGAATGTTGAATGTTTCTAGTGAAAAATTGTTGAAATGCAAATGGTTAACACGTTGAGTAGCACAGTAATTAGTCGATAAGAATTATAATAGAAAGATCGATGAAATTATCTGAAGCTACAACGTAAGAACCGCGATACCAAAGCATTAACGCTCGAACTACCGCGCCCGACAAAATGGCGGGTCTCGGTTTCCTTAGGTCGCCGTTGTCGACATCTTAAAGGCATAGAACTTCCGAAATGATTTAAATAATGAATTCCGCTTGGATACTACAATAAATATGAAGGAAAAGCAAATCTATCGTTGCAATTTTCACAGGAAATACATATTAATCATATTAAACGTTCGATAGTTAGTGTTAATAAACACTGTTCCGTCTCCAATTGCTCCAGTAGCTCACCTCGTTAGCCAAACATTTCATTAGCCCGTTTCCCACGTATTTTCGTATAATTATCACCCCGCATCGGAACGAATCTTCCCTCGAGATTGTTCCCGAACCGTGGCCATTTTTAATCCGGTAATGCGCGGCTGTTTACCATCCCAGAAAACGTTAAACTGGCCGTCTTTGACCCGAATGCGAGACCGTAACGTTTTTTAATCTCTCGAAAACCATTCCGCCCGCATTCGCGTCGGTTCAAGTTTCATTTGCGTCGATGTCCAAGTGTTTGGTTTATGTTTTTTTTCGAAAAGAATCACGAGTCTCGGGTTGAATGCTGGGATAATAGGGAGGCGAGGCGCGAAGTTGGATTTAATCTTTTTAGCCGGGAACCGTTTAAAAATGAATGGGGACGAGGGCGTCACGGTTCCGACGAAGGCTCCAGACTTTAATTCAACGAGCGTCTCCGGCGACGTCTACGCGATTTCTTAATTTTGAATGAAATAAAGCCACCGTCGCGGAGGCGCGCGCGCGGGCGCGTTGGTTTCCAGCGGATTTCACGGTGCCGTGGACACCGCTGTTGCGACGCGACCGCTGCCAAGTAACAAAAACGTTACAGCGTGTCCTTTTTTTTCCCCAGAGACAACGTGGCATGAATTTCGGGCCATCCGTAACGAGATTTTTATTGGCCACTTTGCAACTCCTCGAGAAACTTCATGTTTAATTCCTCCGTTTAAGGACGCTCCGGCCAAGAAACTCTTTCCTGATATTTAATGCGTCCTCCGGTATCACTGAGAGCGTTTGTAAAGATAGTAATTATGCTAAACTCCTTTCTCGTTGTTATGCTTGACATTAGGACCACCGAGTAATCGAGTCTAATACGTGTTTATCAAGAGTTAGATAGATTTATAGTTTAGAATACGAATAAACCGAGTTGCCAAAACATTTCTTTCAAATCTGTTCTCGAAAGTTGTAACAATGGGAATTTAAGAGCTAGATTAACCGCTCGTCGATGAAGTTGTACCAACAACTCACTTATTTCCACAGAAACTCGAGCCACTTGGAGAATAACACTTAAACGGAATGATAAATGGGGTTTCCACGTAAAATTCCCTCCTCCATTGAAATATCGTCCCCGCGTCCATTCTCATTCGCGCGGGGGCGAAGTTATTCAGTCCACCCTTAGTATTTCATCTACCAAAGGAAACCATTTCCACGCTCTATGAATAATTTTTACATTGTACTTATATTTCGTTCGATTAAGTAGCTTCTGCAAATATTTAACGTCCGAATCAATAACTGAAAACAAGAGATACCTCATACACACGTAACACATCGATCAACACCGGGTCAGAAGGGTTGAAATCAGACCTCCGACCGAAAAAACCCGGAATCCACCGTTCGAAACCAGAAATTCCCAAGCTGCGCAATCCGATTGGCGCCTCCTTTGCCTCGCGCGCTCCCAAAAGGGATGTGCTACTTTCGAAGATGTTTAACCAGCGTCTTCGGGTAAAATGGAAACGAAAAATAACCGGAATCGGAGCGAACGCGCGAAAGTCGCGGGACAGAGAGGAGAAGGAAGAAAGAAAGGAAGAAAAGCGGCGAAGCTGTGTTGATCAACAAATAAAGGAAGTCTGCGACGGTCGGGGGCGGAAAGGGGGGCGGCGGCGGCGGCGGTTGCGATATTCTCATCTCGCGCGGGGCGAGCCGGTCGGTAATGGTCCACCGGGTTGCAATAGCTCTTCGTTTCCCGGTCTCCCTCCCTTTTTCCCCGTGTACACAATCCAACGCGGCGGAAAAATTACGCTCGTTGGAACCGGGATTATCATAGAGCAATTTTTCCGACACTTGCGCCGCCCGCGGTTTTATTTCGCGTGTCGAACAATGGGCTTCGGTATTTCCGGGGCCCGCGATATTATAATGGCGGGGAATTTTTCGGCCGAACAATCACAGGCGAGCTCGCGAGCCCGGGGATCGCGAGCCTCGAGGAATTGTGTTATTCCGAACACGCTCATCGAATAATGCGCGCCGCGGGGCGGGGCGGGCCGGGGCGCTTGGGGGTGGAAGTTGAAGTACTTCCGTTGCTTTCGGTGCGTTGATTGCGCTGAAGGAACTTCGAGCACTTCCGTTGCTTTCGGTGCGTCGATTGCGATTAACGCGGAATCGTTCGCAACCGCTTCTAATTCCGAGTGTTTTAACCCTTTGCGCTCGAGAATATTTTTCTCGATAAATATTCATTGTTTTCTGAATGTTAATGATATTTCTTGCAGCTAACGCGAAGAACTGTTTTATTTTCATGTTCCGTGTGTTGATAAGTTATAGGAAATTTAATATTGAATTTTAAATTTTGTCATTTCGTTCGGTCAAGTTAGAGATTCGGCACGGTTGGAAAATTGTTTTGGATGCTGGGAGAGAATGACGTTGAAACGCTGTCGTTGTGGAAGTTTGGCTTGATTTGCTGGTGTTTGCGACTTAGCTAATATTGAGCGATTGCTCTGAGTTTCTCCAACACTTTGACACCATTTTCAACGTAATCTTGACTATTCGTTTTCTTGGTGACGCATCGAACGAAAGTTTCGTTGAATGTGTGAGATATAAGGAAAGAATCTTGCCCCTTTAGTTTTTGTTATTAAGAGAACTGTTTCGATTGCATGGGAATTTTGATGGTTATTTAATTGGCAAAGTGCTAATGTCTTATCTTCTTATTTCTCAAATTTCTCATTCCCTCGTTCCCCAAATTCCTTATTTCCTTATTTCTCAAATTTCTCATCTTATTCCCCCATTTCTCGAATTTCTTATCTTACTCCCCTGTATCTCGAATTTATCTCCTTATTTCCCAAATCCCTCGTATCGCCAACGACCAATCAATTTAAACTCCAGCATTGATTTCAACGCCGAGAACCGTCGTCCGAGAGAGAAATAGACGATTCCCACCGCGCGTTCCTGCGCCCTCCGCGCGAGATAAGTGCGCGAGCCGAGAAATCATCGGATATGCATTCCCCGATGTTAGATTATAGCTGTCGTAAAAGTTATCCGCGGAGCCGACGTGAAATACGCGCGGAAAGAACGCGACGGACGCGAGAGGAGAAGTTTCGCCCGGCGAGGCGGCAACGCCATTGGCTAAACCGATAAACACCGGAAAGCTTTAGCCGTCCGGCTACGTTGAAAAATATTTTGCTTCGAGGCTTCCGGCGGACTACGGTTAGAAAAATCCTCGCGAGGGACGGTTTCCGCGGTTCGCTCCTCGCCGCGGGCGAAAATCGCGGCTCGCGCCGCCGAAAAACAGTTTCCTTGTTCCATTCGTCTTACCCGCGATGCACCGCGCGCGCTTTCTTCGCGCCGTACTTTCCGCCATTTTTTATCGATCATCTCGCGACATTCGTCGTTAGGCTCGTCGATCATTCTTCGGCTTTACGAGCGCCCCGCGCGACATCGGGTCAACGTGTTTTCTTTCGTATTTGATGGAAGACATCTTTTCAACCCGCGCTGCCTAACTTGGCCTGTGTTCGACGCGAACGGTTCGTCATTTTCATAGCGACAACTTTGTTCAGTCTGTCTCGAGATGACTGGATCCTCATTCTGCTTGTGACATCTGGAATTTGGAAATTACACGAGAAACTTCTTAGATTAGCTCTTATTTTGAATTTCTTTCGATTCGATCTCCTTCGAGCAAATCGCACCGTTTCGTCCATAACGACTCAAATTCAGAAACATTACGAAAAATTCGTCGACAGACCGGCTGGCCGTATTTCCCAGTAACATTTCGACTACGCAGATCAACGGGGGATCGCGTTCAAACGATTTTCGCAAGCGCGACGGACCTTTTTCAGAGACACACGGGGAAACTCGTTGCCGGTGATAATATTTGTGTAACGTATGCCACGAACGATCGTTCCGCGCATCAACAAGTGTCATCCGCACGGTTGCGTATTATTTCGATTCGCGAGTATGTAATTACGGTTTAGCGACGGGCGGCAACGATCAATTGTTGTTGCGATTATTTTCGGGAATACACGCCGCGCAACGGTTCGTCGTTATCCGGAGCTTAAGAGGGTCGACCGATCCGCGAGAGCGAATGCGGCGCGAATTATCATCGCGTCCGCGATAATACGAAGGTACAAACAAGATAATACACTGGTCACTGGTATAATTACGTAATCGACGAGTGGATATCGTGCACAGGGAAAAATGATCGATGCCACAAAGTTTAATGACACACAGTCGCGGAAGGACGATCAATTTTAACCGGGAATTATCACGAATTTCCGACGTGCGGGGACGATAAATTTCATAAAGTGCTGCCGCTCGCGCTGTTATCGGGCTCGTGGTGGTTCTCCATCTCCTGCTCAGGCAAATCGTTCCGATCGACGCTCCTGCGGCCATCGGTGTCTGATTTACCGCGCTTCGCATCCTCGCGCGATCGTTTTTGCTGCGGCTGCTGAGATTGTTGCCTCTGCGGGCTTCGATTGCGGGAACGCGATCTGCCCCTCGACTTCGCTGCCTCGGTTTGCTTGTACTTATGCAGCGACGCCCTTTTCACTGGAACGTGTACGACTTGTTAGGGTGCTGCTGAGAATGGTACTTACTTTTATCCTTTGCCGATTGATAATTTGCGTATTGGAACTACCGATCGTTTAACGTGACTAATATATAATTCTTATGAAAATTTTGATAATTAATTACGCTGCAACTACCAGTGAAAGTAATCAAATGAAAAAAATAACAAAACGGAAAATCCACGCGTCCCCCAGATAGAAATTTCATTGGAAACTCATCTCGATAGCTGAACAACCCTCGAGAAAGTAAGAACGCTCGTCGAGAGCACAGTGATCAGGTGGCGAAAGGTTCGATCGCAGTTATGTGCAAAAGAGCCGCGGTTATTTAGTTAGCAAATTTATAGTAGTATCTGAAATATGATAGAAATATTTATAATGAAAGTCACCCTCGCCATGAAGGCGTGATGTCGAACATTTTTTGAAAATAAACGCTTTACCTTTAGGCTTTCTGTCCTCGTAGTCGGTGTCCGAGAGATCGGAACGGCATTCCTCGCCTCTCGGCGCGGCCTTAGCCCGCTTGCGACTCGAGCGGGGCGCCGCGTTCCCGATATCGGCGTTCGCGTTCCCGTCGGAGATCCTCCGGCGCGGTGACCGGTCCCTTTGTTCGTTGTCTTTGTGCCTGTACTTCCGCGGCGTCGCCGCGTCCTCCGCGGGGCTGTCGGTGTCGCTGGATTTGCTTCGGTTCCTCCGCCTCCGCTGGCGGCTCCTGCCGCCCTTGCGATTCCTCTCGCGCCGCTGCTTCTTCTTCCTACCCCTGGACAACCGACACATGTATCTTTACTATACTTCGTTGACAGTAGAACTATCCGGTAGAAAGATCGACTGTCTCGTGTAGTTGCGACATTTGTACGAGGTTCTGCAGGTGAAACGAAATGGAAACTTGGAATATACGCATGACTTTCGATTTGTCAAGATTTTGCGTGGAGGGTACATTGTATTTATGAGAAATGAGAAGAGAGAATATGAGGTTATCTAAATGTGTTTGATAAAGTAGAATAATACGTTCGAGCACTTCCAGGATCATTTGTTTCAATAGCTTTGATAGAAACCTGGAATCGGTCGTTTTGAACTATTGTACTTCTATTGTCACGTTGACTGCTATGATCACCGACTAATCATTTCTAACCAAATCATCTGTTCTATCAATTCCGAAGGTACTTGAAATTTCGACCTATCATTGTAACTAGCGTCGCATCGACTGAAAGCTTCCAATCACAATTATAATCTAAATCTAACTTCATCAACTCTGGCAAAGTCAAAAGGAACTCACAATAAAACACATACATACCACAACGAATTGGCATTCACTTAAAATTATCAATGAAATCGAAGGAAACACGTGATCGAAATCTAACATCACCAACTCTATCAAAGCCAACAGGAACTCACAATAAAACACATACCGCAACGAATTGAATCATTCATCTAAACATATCAATGAAATCGAAGGAGACACGTGATCGAAATCGAATAAATATCCTCGCCCCGAGTGTCCAATTTTCTAATAGGAGCATGTTGAAGTATTAACCTCGTTCTCAAGGGTAACGTCGCTTTAAGTGGACGCGAACTCGCGTAACCGTATTACCCGGAGGATATTAATTGGATCGTAGTTTCGCGTCGCGTGTAAAGTTTCCGGATGCGTTCCTGCTTAATTGAACGGTGAGCGGCGGGTATCGGTACCTGGTGGTGTTCTTGTCCCTGCGATCCGAGCTGCTGACCTTCCTCGGCGGCTGCTCCGCGTCGAAAGCCGCCGGTCCCTCGACCGATTTCTTATCGTTAGTCTCATTCACCGGCTGCTTAACCAGCGCCGGATTCAACGTGAACAACGCCTTGTAACGACCGCTTCTCTGCCGCAGCAGTCCGGCGTTCACCGCGTGCTTCAGCGCTCGGTGAACCTGAAAAACGTTCGTCTCTTCTTAAACGTGCTTCTCGAGCTTGCCGGAACTTACTCTATGTTAACCCTTTCGGTTCTGGGTGGAAGCTTTTGGGGAAAATGCATTTGTTCTCGTGATACACGTTAAACCTATTAACTCTTTTCGCTCGTCGCTTGATTTCATACAGTAACACTATAGATTTTGATATTAACCCTTTGAACTCGAGGGCTCCGGAGCAGACATTTAAAATTTATTATTACAAACTGTGAAACTTTGTTATTAAGTATGTTATAACATTTATATGTATAATCGATGGAAACAATGAAATGTATCTGACTTTTCTTTTCATACGCGTATCGTTTATTTATATGTTAATATGCTTTTTCTATTGGAATTGCTTGGAATTGCTGGTAATACCAATGAGAAAAAGTTTCGAGAGCAAAGGGTTAACCATTGTTATTTGTGAATTTAAGTTAAACTTAAACTTTGCGCGAAGAATGTCGTTTTTAGGAGGAAATTCTTGAATAACTAGTAAGAATATTGTTCATTCCATTGAAATTTAGAGGGATGAGGAAATAGTGTAAATATTCGTACATCACTTTCGTGTCAATAATATTTGTTGAAGCTAACAGGAAGAACAAAACACTTCAACAATATATTCAACAAAATAATAATTTTTGTGATATCAAGTAGACATTTTCTAAGAGGTATATTTGTTATTCATATATTCGATTAAGATTCCTAATGTCTACGACTTAAACACAGACTAGCATCTTCGCGAATAACAGTTGAGAATTGAAAGACGCCAATTAGAGTGTACAATCAACAATGCGTTATTACCGAAGCTGCTAATGGGGTTCCGAGTATCTTACCTGCTGTTTCTATTATTAATAATAAAGTTCTGCAATAAAGTTTCGCAGTTTAATTATCATTTTCCGGAAGAGGTGCAGTTTAATTATCATTTTCCGGAAGAGATGGAGTTTAATTATTACTTTCCCGACGAGATACAGTTTAATTATTATCCCGAAGCCGGAATACTTCCCGCGAGCGCGGGCCGTGTATCGAAATGTTCGCAAGAAAGAGAATGTACGAAAAGCCTGCGCCAAGAATGCCAACCGCGCCGCTCGGTTCCATCGATCACTAAATCGTTCGCGAGTTCCCCGAATACTTGGGATACTTTGACAACTATCCGCAACCTTGAAACGGCGGATCCTGCGTTCGCCGATCGATTTCTGGATACTTTCGGCGCGCGTTTGATAAACTGTTAATCGCGCTGCTAATTGATAATTCTAGTTTAGTTTTAATTTAATATAGAGAATGAATAACATAGTTAACATTGAAAATTCACCTGCATCGTGAGATTCCTCTGCGTGCTTTTCGACGAGTGCCGCAGGAAATCGAGGATGTCTCGAGCGGTGGATCCTTTGCCATCGCCCAGGTGCACCACCGCGTCTAACACGCGATTCATTAATCGCGGATTCGATGGATTAGCCATGTTGATTCGACGTTGCTGAATTTTTCAACCAATTGAATTTAATTCTTCTGATCTGTGTTAGCTGCGAGGAAATCGAAGATGTTCTCAATATAGATAAACAGTAGTTCAGACAATGAGATTCTTTGATGTATCTGCTATTTTGAATTGCATATAAATATTATTATATCTATGAAGAACACGGTGTAAATAAAAGTGTGATCAGAATATTATCTATAACGAACATATGTAAATTAGCACTCCATGATTTTGTAATCTATCATCAACTGCGACTAATTTTTATAGTATCCCTAGCGAAAATGAGACATAACATTTTTTCGTTCTTTTATTTTCCTTAGTACAAAATTTGGATATGTGGAAAATCTAATAATTTTAGGGTAGTTTCTTTAAGATTCATTATAATATCTAATATTATTCCTGGTGCAATATTGGAGCCTACGGAGTTCAAAGGGTTATCTCTGTGAATATCACGGTAGAAGTACAAATATTAACAAAATATTATCATCTCTATAAAGAACACGATACAGAGAGTTCCTCGCTCGCGAACAAATTAATCCGAAGTTTCATTAATCCGACATTTCCTTATAGCGAGCTTCAGCTTCGAAACTATCCAGAAATGTCGCATAACGATAATTACCTGCGGCTATCCAAAGGAATCAGGCGAAAGTCCGAACAAAAACCGTGAATCTGGGAATCAGGTGGTTCTCATTACTAAATGTAGAATTTCCCAAGAAGACGCGGCGTGCGGTGAATATCAGGATCCCCGGGAACCTCGAATTTAATCAGAACATATTGGATTCGATCGAAAAATTGACGTGTAATGTAATGCGTTGCCTGGCATCTCCTCTGTCTTCTTTTTTTTCCGTTCAATCTCGATTTACGAGATGAAATTCTCCAACTTCGTTACGTTGGTACTTCGTTACCGGAAATAATCCTCGGTATTACGAACGTAAGCGACGTTCGTCTCGTCGGAATTCTTTAATTCTTCGATCCCGCGCGTTCCGATTCCGACGATCTGACCGACGAAGGGTCCGTCGCGATGAATTACGAAACACGCGATTGAAACGTCGAGGAATGACTGTCAAAGTGAGATTTTGATTCAAAACTGATTCCTTCTTTTTCAATTATTATAAAGAAAGACGCTTCTCAGAAGATTTAAAGAAACTGTAGCAACACGCAAACTGAATCGTAAATCGATTGAAGTCTCGATAGAAGCACTCTTCGAGTTTCTATGGAGAAATCTCGGGAAGTTAATGACGCTCGGTTTTAGTGCTAATACAAATTACTCCATTCGATACAACCGTATAAAATGGGAATTTCCAACGTTAAAACTACCAAACGAGTCAAAACGACTCATTCCTAATTCCTTCTTTAGCAATTATTATAAAGAAACACGCGATTGAAATAACTATCAAAGTGAATAACTATAAACTGAAAATTTCCATTGAAATTCGTAAACGTTAGATATTCTAACTACGTCGTAGAATGTTCTGTTACGAATAAAAAGTTTGACAAACCTCCCTCCTTATTTCTCGATAACTGATCGTTAATCCTTCTCGCCGCGTTGACGGCGAGCGCGACGGCGAATCGCGAGTTTCTCGAAGCGAGACAGGAACATCGTGCTGAACAGAATGTGGAAAATGTAAATCATATTTCGATCCGTTCCATAAATCGCACGGAAAACGCGGCCGGCTCGCGATCCTCAGTTTTTCGTCGAGTGGGAACACGATGATGCCGCTCCGAGTGAATCTTGAATTTCGAGGGTCTCTTCCCGTGTACGTTCGGGAGCAATTTATCTCGTCGGAGCTAGCCAACCGTTTACCGCGCGTGCTCGTCTGCTGCACGTAATTAAAGAAAAAATATGAGATGATTTTTAATCGGAAGTATTACATGTACACGCGTAGAGAAACGAACGGACGGGGCCACTAGAACTCGTCAAAGTGAAATTTCCAACCCCTGGCCGTATGATCTCTTTCGTAACCTCGCCGAGATAATTGTCCTTATACGATTTGCCGAGAAATGGGGGAACGTTTCCGGTCTATCTGTATCCAGCTTCACTGCGGAACATACGGCGCTCGAAAGTTTCCAGATCGTTTTCGGTACTTAATGAAGACTTTAAAGACTTTATGTTATTAGGACGCAGGAATATGTTCGATGAGAGGATACTGAGAAAATCAACACCATCTGTTTGTACATATTTCTTTGGAAATGAACAATTTATCAGTATGTCTGAAGCTAGGCGTAGGAAATGAACAATTCAGATTTCTCACATTCGTTTCAGATTTCTCACAAACGTTAAACAAACGTTTCTTAAGGAAATATGGTGTTTATAATATATCTGAAACTAGGACCAGGAAGAAATGAAATATTTCACTTCGCGACTTTAATTTCATACCCTACAAACCATATTCCCAACCCTCAATCCGAAATAATGCTCTCACCCTTTGAAATTAGCCAATAACAAAAAACACCTATCAAACATTTTCTTCGCAACAATGTCTCACGCAACTTCCATGAAAATCAGCGTACGCCAGTTAAAAAGCTTCCCTCATCAATCCAAAACATACAACCCCAATCAGACTCAGTCGCGTTCCTTACCCAGAAACCTTTCTAACAGTCTCCCGCTATCTAGTTCCCCGCAACTTATCTAACGAAACAGCTATCCAAGGAAACCATACGCAGAAACCTGCAGATACACGCAGCCCCATCCCTGTAAAGTCTGATTGCGCGACAGGGGTTGGTCCCGGCTCGACGCGGCGAAATTTCGGGGTCCGCGTTTAACGAAGAACGCTTAGCGGCGGGGGTGTGTCGGGGGATGAAAGCGGCCTGATTATCGCCCGTGAACCGCGGCCGAATTAAATTGCAAGTCAAACGTATCCGTCGGAAGTGCGCTTCTCGCGGGCAGGTTTTGCGTGCGCGTGCGCGGGCGGCCGCGGTGTTTAGGTGTTTGCCAGGCCGACTTGTTTGCCGGAATTGCGGCCTGCGCTCGTCGTTTCAACGTCGACGCCCGCCGCTCTGGCTGCGCCGGGCAACCGGCAGCCGGGAATAAGCGACGTTTTGTGTCCCGTCGAACGACACCGGCCAGTTTCCCGGGAAACTGCCGGTTTCCACGGCGCGGCCGGCGGCGGGGGGTACAAAGGAACAGCCATCACGAACGAATTACTCCGCTAATTCGATTCCTTTCTGCGGAGCTCGATGGGACGGACGCGTGCGGCCGGTGCGCGTCCGTCGAACCACGCTCATAAAATGCTATTAATTATCGTCGATCTGCTGCGTAATTGAAGCGCTCCCGTCACGCGAACGGAAACCGTGTTTCCGCCGCCACGGGATTGATGATGCTCGCTCGGAAGCCGATACTTTTGTTAGTTTTTAGATGCACGTGGTTTTTTCGAATATTCTTTGCAAGTTGGTTCACTCATGTGTGTTCCAAAGTGAAAATCAATCTGAATTTTCAGGAATATTCGCGACTTCTATGAGAAATTTGTGTATTAGACAAGATTTGATTGCGTATTCCAGTGTTAAATGAGTCAGGAAGCCAATACTTTTGACAGTTTTTAGATGCACGTGGTTTTTTCGAATATTCGGCCACATTGATTTACTGATGTGTGTTCTCGAGTGAAAATCAATCGGAATTTTGATGAATATTTGCAGCTTGTATGGGAAATTTGCGTTTTAGACGCGATTCGATTGCGCAATTCCAGAGTTAAATGAGTCGGGAAGCCAATACTTTCGTCATTTTTTAGATGCACGTGGTTTTTTCGAATATTCTTTGGCAAATTGGTTCACTTATATGTGTTCCAAAGTGAAAATCAATCGGAATTTTAATGAATATTTGCGGCTTGTGTGGGAGATTTGCGTGTTAGACGAGATTCGATTGCGTAGTTCCAGTGTTACGTCGCTCGGAAGCCAATATTAAAATATCGATATTTTGATACTTCCTGATCCTCCTGAACCCTAACAGAATCAATGATATTCTCTTTATTTACCCAAAGATTTACTTTCCCTTCGTTCTTTTCTAGGTCAGAAGGCACTTCTTTCCATAAGTTTCAGACAGGGATTTTATTAGGTAAACCGAAGAAGCGCCGTCTCGAATAGACCTCAAGCAAGAAGGTGATTACTCGAGTAAATAAAAAGTTTCTTATTTCAATGAAACCTCTTGTACGCGTTCGATTATTGTTCAGAAAATCCGCGGCGGATTTCAGTCGCTAAACGTTACCGAATAACAATCTCGCGAACGTTTACGCGCGGGATCGGACAAAGGTGAAATTCGAATTCTTCGAATTCAATTATCGTTTCAACTATATATTTTTTTTTAAAGAGTCGTTAGCATGTTCGCTCGGATAAACACCGAGACGCCGCGATTTTTTAATGGCACGGTGTATAATTTTCTCCGAGCGGAGCACGTAACCCGATTCCGGTGCCGCGCGATGCACTGTTCTATTTACTCCTTTCGCGCCGGAGCGTTTACTTTATTAGTTGTCGCTTGAGAACTCATCGGGCCATCAGCATATCATTCATCGGGCCGCTAACGAACTTTCGATCTGTGTGTTTCGTGCTCCCCTTTTTTTTCTCTCTCTCCTCTCCTCCCCCGCCGGGGTTCTTGCGCGCATCGTTCGCCACGAAATTTCGAGTGGAATTTCGACCTACATTTTTGCCCGTCGATATGAATCATCATTGATGACCGGACAAAACGAAATTTTTATCGCTCGTATTGTACTCTAAATAACGGACGACAATCGGGACGTGACGTACATGTAGCGTGCCGGAATCCTGGGAAATCCTCGCGCAATTACAATATTATTCAGACATATTTTTAATCGTCGAACTCGACGTACCGGAAATAACGATCGGATGGCCGCGGCGTGAAACGTTTCGTCGATGGATCGTCGATGAGACGATATTCCTGTGTTTAGGCTCTGATCGAACTTGATAATAATTGTACCAACAAATTGTGTTTGATTAATGATACAAATTAAATGCTAAATTTAACAATAATACTACCAGAGGGGTCAAATTTTGCGGTGTCTTTTTTTTGCAATTATTAGTAACAAATGTTTCTCTGAGAAATTATTAAAGAAATTCATTTACTACGCAAATTCAATTGTAGATCAATTAAAGTCTGAATAGATGCACTGTTGGAGTTTCTCTGAAATTTTCAAAAGTCAATTGAACTGCTCGGTAGTTTTAGTGTTAATGATAGCTAACGTTAACTCCCTGCTACTTGCACGTGAACACGTGGTACAAGTCCCAATGATTGTTATACCGAATAAGATGGTAAACAGTTGCCAGAGAAAATTCGATACATATTCATCCAACTGTTACCTTTGACAATCTCCGAGTAAATTGCTCCCGGGAGAGTATTTATTAAACACTTCTCTTCCGTTCCGATGAATATTACATACCGTTAATGTTTATTTCTGCCCTCCCGGACACTCGGAGCAAAGATAACACGTGATCTCATAATACCGAACTCGACATCTGCATGTCCGCGGCCGGACAAATCTAAAACCGCCGGATTTTCTGTTCCAGAAGCAGAAACTGCCGCGACGCTCGGCGTTTGAAGCGAATTGATGAACGAACCGGGACACGTTCCAGGGGAGGATCAATCCCAGGACATCATGAAGCAGCGAGTCCTACTGGCCCTCGCCAATTTGATCACTTCTTATGCGTCCTTCCTGTAAGCGAACGTTAATGCAATTCTACTCGTTCGTCCCAATAATCCATGCGCCACTTGCCACCGATGTTTCATAGTTTAAATCCAGTCGACGAAAATGCAGTGACATTCATCTGGATGAACGCGCAATAATTCAATCGAATGATTTAACGTTATATTTTTTTCTAAGTATTTCGCTCTATAGAATCGTGCAGCAGTCAACGTGTTAAAGCGTCTTGCATCGATATCGAGATGTATTGGTATTATTTCGAGTCTCGTTTCCGAGCCCTATTTATAGAATCGTCATTAAAGTCAGAATTAAAGTCGCGGAGCATCCTTCCGCGTCCGTCCCTCGTAAAATTGCGCCATGAAATCGTACGCCGAAAGAGGCTGCGCCCTCATTGATTTGCCATCAGCTCTCGGTAAAGTTCTCCGTATAAAAATATCGAGAGCAACAAAATCTTGCCCGTAGTTCTTGAACGACGGAAGCACCCACTTGGGAAGTTGCATCGTGCCCGCTATAGTATCCACTCTTAAACTCCCCTTTTTGCTTTCCGCACATTAATCTCTTCGCGAGAAGTGAGGCCGGCCAATTTCTATGAATAATAAAACAGCAGTGCAAAGTGAACGATATAAATAAATTAACGTTCGCGCGGCGGCTCGGTTAATCGGACGGGAAACGGAAATTATTGGTCGCTCTCGGTGTCTTTGTTTCACGGGAATTTCTGGATATGCGTGGCACGTGGAAATAAAATCAGTGATATTCGATGAGCTAGTCAGCTGCTAGAAAAGAAATTGATTGTTCAGCCGGTTTAACACTAGAAATGGTTTAACTAGAAAATTACTGGTTTCGATTTGTTTGCTTCGCAGTTGTTAATAGAAGCATTGAATATTTGAAATGATTTTGGAAATAGTTTCACTTGAGTACTACGATGAATATCCAAAGAAACTGAAGACAATCTATTGTTACAATTTTTATAAAGATTGCATATCAATTATATTAAATGCTTGGTAGTTCTAGTGTTAAACCTTGAATTAAAGAATTCAAAATTCAAAGGTGATATTGAACTAAAATTAAATTAAATAATTAAACATACAAAGGTCATATTAAATTGAAAATTAAATTAAGGAATTAATTATTCAAAGGTTACACTGAGTTGAGAATTAAAACATCCAAAATTCAGAAGTCACATTGAGTTAAGAATTAAATTAAAAAATTCTAAATTCAGTCACATCGAATGAAAAATTGAATTACAGGATTAACCAGTCAAAGATCACATTAGGAATTGAATTAAAAAGTTCAGAAGTCAACAAACGGGAAGCTCTTCCTTCCAGATCGATTAACTCGCACAGCCCGCTACACGAAATTCTCCGAGTAAAATGCAGCCGAACGCAAATTCTTGTTCTTTCGTTGAGGAACCATGGAACTCGCCCATGGAAATATTCGGTTGAAGTGCAAACGCTCTCGCGCAGATCGTCGGAACCCGGTTTGATTCGAACCCTCTCGTCACACAATTAACCCAATTCGAATTGGCCGCTGAACAACCCTTCCTTCTTTGCTGTTCCTGTCATAATTGTTGATTTTCCTGCGGCGCCGCCCCGGCAGGCATAATTGAGGGCTTTGAAACGACAAAAACAATCGCACGGCCGGCTTGCTCTCAAAATGACTTACACGAGAACACAAAAACCGGCGTTTACATCTTGTTTCACGGAGTCAACGGGAGTATTCTGTAATTAACACGTTTGAAACTGACGACGTGGGCCTACGTCATTTTTAATTTCGTTGGAACACTGCTTGGAATCATCTTGAAATTTCTAAGGTTGTTTATAATTTTGATATAATTTATATATTTTAACCCTTTGCACTTCAGAAGTTCATTAGAAGTACTCAACATTTTTTAATCAAATACCAACGTCTTTCAAACTGACTTGAATCGCACATAAATTAAAGAAAGAGGCTGTTTTATTTTAACATTTTACACGTCGATGCATTGTACAAAGTTTAATATTAAATATCAAACTCTATAATTTCGTTGTGTCGAATCAATTGGCGACTAAGAGGCGCCTATGGAGTGAAGGGTTAAAAGTTCTTACTAAAATCAAATTCTTCATACGAGACTTTACCAAATGTTTGACAGAATTTCCAGCGCGAGTTTAATTTCTAACAAACTCGGAATTTATTGTATTTCATCTAGGATATCAATTCATTACATCGAAGCGTCTAGCAACCAATTCCGAATGCCCGGAACGCCGAGAACGATCCGACGTTTCCTTAACGAAGCGTCTTCGGGCTCCCAATTTCCTCGGGAACGGAAGATTGAAATTCAAATGTAACGGAGTACTTATTGTTACGCTTAATAGAGAACTTCCCCCGGCCCCGCGGGTACTAATGAAGTCGTTTAAGCGTCTAAAGGACCAATTAAAAATGGAAGGAAACCAATCAGCCGGCTGAAAAGACGGAGAAACCTCTCGCGGCGAGCAGGTCAACTGGCTTCTAATAAGCGCCATATTGTCGCCGCGTAAAGTATCTGTCCGCCGGCCGCTACGTAGCGGCCGAAGGAACTATCGGACTATCCGTTCGGTGAAAGGGACGCGGCGAAGAATCGAAAAGATCGAAAGCTACCGTTGTCAGCAAACAAAAGCCACGACGATATAGGCGCGTCGGGAAAATAGACTAGGCAGCGGCCAGACAACGTGGCCGATCAAGCAGCTGTTTTCATCGTGACCTAAAACCACCGGTCGCCGTTAAAACACCGCTTTATTTCACTTGAAAAACAAAAAAGGGAGACAGAGGGAAAGAGACGGAGTGACAGAGAGAGAGAGAGAAAGTGAGAGAAAGAGAGGGAATGACGAAAAAGCAGAAGAAGGAGGGGAGGAAAAAGGAAAAATAGTATCCCTGCCGCAATTTTCGTTCCCCCGTCGAAATTCTCTGGCTGTTCCAATTTCCAGGCCGGCCGAGTGTGCACTCCAGCACGTGTACACATCATACTTGTGCCGCGAAACATAAATAAAACAGCGTCGAATGTGCCGCTGAAAAACAATGACGGGAAAAAGGGAGAAAGTAGCGGGGGAAAAAAACCACTGCCGGCTTTAGCGTTCAAACGAAAGCGCTCTCTGGCCGCTTCGATTTGCAAAAGTACGAATCTTTTCGGCCGCGCCGACTGTTCGACGGGCGAGAGAGGAAAAGGTCATCAAGGCGAACTGTGCTGCGTGCATTTCCCGTTGAAATGGCGACGGGAGGCGAGAAAATTCGCGGCGCTCGAGCGTCTTTGCACTTCTCAGCGCGAGAAACCGTTGGCGTTGCTATGAATTCATGGAAGTCTGAATTGTTCGTCGATGCCTCGAATGCTGGGAAAGATGAAATTGTTGCTGGTTGTAGGAATAATTGAATTAAAGCGCGGTCGCAGCTCTCGATTTTAGACGGTGAAGACCGGAGCCGCCATTACGGCGGCACTCGTCTGAAAAGGTTTAAATGGACGACTGAAGAACTTCGGAATCTATCGAAGTTCCTCGATCGAACGCTTTTGTTTTGTAGTAGATATTGTTACTGTTATTATCGTTATTGTTATTTATTTCTGAAACATTTCTAAATGATCATCGGAATTATTCGAGACTAGATCGTTCCAATTTACACTTAGTATGTTCCGTCGAGCTTGGAAATTAGATTAGGTGAATTATTATGTTTTTTTCAAATGTTAAGGAGATTCTTTTGATTTTCTTGACATCAGTCAGCTGATAAATCAACTGTACAATTCACTGAGAACGAATATTCGCGATTGTTTCGATCCAATTACAATTATCCGTTGATTCTCGTCTGTTGCAACGGTATAATAATGACGATGGCAGCGTATCGCGTGAACTCATGAATGTAAATACGTGTTCGTACATCGCGTGCACGGATAGTACGGTTCTCTAAACGACACGCTAAATGGGAGTAAACCTTGTCTCGGGGATCGGGCCGGTTTACACAGGCATACAACGGTAGGGAATCGTGCAAATGGATCGAAGGCGTATGACATACCAAGGATACGAGTATCCGAACAACGATCAGCAGCTGCTGGTTCTCCGTACATTGAAATTGACCCGTGAAATCGGACCACCTTGAACGGTTAACCATAATTGACGATCAGAAGGTACAACGTCGGAAGCGTCGCGTCGCCCTTTATTTCTAATAACCGAGAAGACGATCGAAATTCTTTATTCAGATGTGGGATGAAAAATGCAAATTTTCTAATACTATATTTGTATCGGTGTATTGACGACCATAACTCTGTAACTATGTAACTGTAACTGTAACTGTGTAATTGTGTAATTGTACATCTATAGAACTGTAGAACTATAGAATTACGAAACTATGGATCTATAGAACTATAAACCTACAAAACCAATCAACTATAAACACGTCCCTAAAACTCAGCTCAAAATTTATTACAAAATCTCCTTATTTTCACACAACATTTATCTTTAAATGACGAATCAACTAATACTATTCTCAATGTTCATTATTTCAATTGATCGTACATTCACCCTCCAAAGCACCACTAATGCGCCTCGGTATCACTGTAGATGTACCACCCTCGTCTATGTTCCAGAGCAGCCACAGGGGCAAAAACCTCCACAAGACAGAGAACGCAAAGCAACAATCACAGCAACATCAGCGAACTGCTGGACAATCTGCTTCGCGGTTACGACAACAGCGTCAGGCCAGACTTCGGTGGACCACCGGCCACCGTTGAGGTCGACATCATGGTGCGCAGCATGGGTCCGATCTCAGAAGTCGATATGGTTCGTATTTCCATCGCTCGATTTTGTTCGCTTCGCAGAATGCACGGCGCGCGGCGTCCAATTCAACGACCGGCTCAAGATTCCGCATCCAGCTCGCTTATCTTATCAAACGGATCCCAGAATTCCCCTCTGATCTCCCAGCTTTATTTATTTGCTGCTTTTCATACGCCCGCCGCTTCCTGATTCGCCTGCATCTTCCGCCATTCGCCGCTGGTCCTTAACACCGGAACGACCCATTCCCGATTCCTTCATTTCGCAGTTATTAACCTTTGCACTCGGAAGTTTTTCATTAGAAATATTTTAACGCCTCCTGATGAGATAGAGAAGATATTTTGTGAAAGTGACTCGACGAGAAATCACACTTAAATCGAGGGACAAAGCTGTTTTCAGTCACCATTTGATCTGACGCAGTGAAATTAGCAAATTTAATATTTAATATTGAACTATGTACAGTGCATCGGTGCGCGAAATATTGAGATAAAAAAGCTTCGTTTCTCAATTTACCTGTGATTTCTCTTAGAATTCAATTTAAAAAAACCATCGTCTTTGTGTAGTTAGAAAATGTTAAGTATTGCTAACGAAATACTCCCGAGTGCAAAGGGTTAATATTAACCCTAGTTAATTGTTAACGAACTGGAATTATTTCAAATTTACTTATCGCGAAAATACTATAAAATAGATAACAAGCGGAAATAAATTCACAAGAACGTGTTAATTTGTAAATATTACAATAACAGTGATAAAAATAAAATCATTTCTGCCGCCATTATACGCATTGGAGTCAGTAGGCAAAGGTGTTATGCTTATTATGCATTACGGTTAATTAAAATATAGTAGATGTTTCTCCGAGAAATGATTAAAGAAATCGATTCACCGATACGAAAACTGAATGACAAATCGGTTAGAGTCTCAATGGACACGTCGAATTTTCATCCAATCCCGTTCAGCGCTGTTGGCAGAGTACCTAGGGATCACGGGAATGGGATGAACGAAGAGTTCCGCGGGAATTGAGAGGGAGAGAGGGAGCCGATGCGAAAAACGGGCGAATTTCGGCACGGTCGGCGTGTCGGTCTGTAATCGATTGTAACGAGGCCGGCTAATAGCAGTGACGTTTCTTCTGTAGACTTACTCGATGGACTGCTACTTCCGTCAGTCTTGGGTGGACAGACGTCTGGCCTTTCAAGGCGGCAAGGAGACGCTCGCGCTCAGCATATCGATGCTGGCCAGGATCTGGAAACCGGATACGTACTTCTATAACGGCAAGCACAGCTACCTGCACACCATAACCAGTCCCAATAAATTCGTCAGGCTCTATCAGGATGGCAGGGTCCTCTACAGTTCTAGGTAAGTAGATCGCTTAATGGTTGCGCTGAGGAACGCGACTGATCGATCAGTCTCTTCTCGTCCAATTTTCTAGTAGTTTTGTTTATTAGGTCACTAATTTGATGTTTTTCCTAGGATCACTAATTTGATGGTTGTCCTAGGTTCTATTGATCCTATAAAATTATAGAATAGAAAGACACCCCTTGTTACAACTGTACTTGAGACATAGATGATTGGACTGATTAGACAATCTTCGTCTCTTCTCGTCCAATTTTCTATTAGTTTTGTTTATTAGATCACTAATTTGATATTTGTCCTAGGATCACTAATTTGACATTTGTCCTAAGATCACTAATTTGCTATTTGTCCTAGGTCCTATTGATCCTATAAAATTATAAAATAGAAACATCCCTCTTATTCCAACTACACTCAAGAAACCAGATGATTCTACTAATTAGACAATCTTCATCTTCTCACACAATATTATCAGTCTCACTCCCTAATTACTAACACTTTCGATCACTAATTTCCTATTCCTCGATACAGCCACAAGTAACCAATCAAAACTGCAAAATTCCAAACTAGGTGACACGACATCGCCTCGAAACTAAGCACAAACGCTCGTTTCAACGTTCAGAAGCGATCGTATTGAAAAATTACCGAGCAGATAAAACGCCGGAGACCCAGATCCCTAACATTCGAAATCCGCGCGTAAAGTTGGAATCGTCTCGGCAATAAATTCAAGAAACTCGCCGCGTTAGAAGGGTTTCTTACTCGGGTCTCCCGTTTTATCGCTGCTCCGGACAATCGCGTTACGGTCGGCTTGCGTCTCATCGTGCATGACGATGCATGACGCCGCTTTCAGCTCGCGTTTTACGTTTGGCCAGCTTGTCCAGTCCGACCTGGGGAGAGACGTTAATTGTCATCAGCGAATGATTAATTCGTTCTCCGTATATACATTGTTCTTGGACAGCGTACGACGAACGTGTTGCGCTTAGTCACGCGAATTGGCACGCGATTTGTCCGCAGTCCTTTCGGAATGATCGATTTCTTGTATCTTATGGATGCTGTTTGATGCTGGGACCACGCGTTTAACGCTGGAACACTGGCACTAGGTCAGTAAATGATTTAATTACTCGAACAGCAGGAGATCAGCGTGTTTTCTTCCATTGTTTCAGCAGTCAGTACATAATTCAGCTTCATCTGAAGGTTTTATATACTTCAAAGAACCCTCGTCTACAAAGAATGAACGAAACTTCCTTGAAACTCATCCTATCCAAGAATTCCAAAAACGATCTGGAACTTTCCCCGGTATAGAATGTTTAACAAAAAACTTACTCTCGATTCCGCTGCGAGAGATGAACGCAACAACCGTGAAATTCCTCGCGAACAAGACTCGCGAAAGAAAGTAATACCGATTGTCGGCCCAATGTAAATGAATAGCCCAGCAACCGCGGCAACTAGTCAACGCAGAAGTTCGAAGTTCGTAACCGCTGGAGCTGGAATAATTGAATAAGTGACCGAATTAATCTTTGCTACCTCATTATGCCGACTTTCATTGTCCCTTAAGAAGCCTTCGCGTTTCCGCGTGAAAAAACGTTTCAACGGGAAACGTGTCGCGCGACAGCATCGCGAGACTAGAGCCTGCGTTTGTAACAATTGAAAACGATGATCTAAGTCCGAGGAGAGCTCTCGAATAATCTATTATTACCGGTTTTTGTGGAACTCGGAACAGCGTTTCCGCGATCCCCATCGAATGAATGAAAACGAGTGTTTGCGTTCCACCAACTTTGATTGTACGAGGTCTTTGTGTTCCTTTTACGCTTCCAAGCGCGGAAGCGGATCCGAAAATGAAGGGAAACCCAGCTCCGCGAAATGGCAATTTAACTCTGCTAATCCACTAAAATAATTTGCAACCTGAAATCAATGCGATTTCGAAACCGTCTTGTAGATTGCAGTGTTATACAAAGGTTCTCGTAATTTTCTTATCGTGTTAGAAACCTTGTAGATTGCAGTGTTATACAAAGGTTCTCACGATTTTCTTATCGTGTTAGAAACCTTGTAGATTGTAGTGTTATACAAAGGTTCTCGCGATTTTCTTATCGTGTTCGAGCGAAACTGTGTTGTAAGATCATCGGTTTCAATCGAAACGAATCAAACGAATATACTAGTTGAATGCCGTCTTCTATAAGGGTGGAGTGACAACCCCAACTTCCCAACGGATTTATCCAAAAATCGAAAAATGCCAATCTACAGAATTCCCAGTACAAAGCCGAATCGGCAAAGTCAATAGCCACGTTCTTCCTTCTTCACTGCCTATGCAAAACCTACATTATCCCGATCCACATATTCTCCAGAATATCCGAAATATTACAAACACCAAAGAGTCCTGAAACAGCTAATTCCAGCTCACCACTTCCCCATTAACAGAAGACTCCAAGAATCGCAATTCGAAGCAAACCGCTACGATCGCAGAATAAAGCTAAGGCAAACACAGAGTTTCCTCCGGTAACACTCGCAACGTCCGTTGCTCGCGATAACGTCGCTACCGGCCGTCTCGTCGGTTACTTTTCGCCAAAGGCGGCGGCGAGGTGGAATTCAAATATTCCCAGCGTTCGCGTCGCAACGGTCGGCCTACCTGTAAACGAGTTCGCCGTGTTCCAGCGGACGGCACAAAGGGCAGCGCTGTCGTCGACGCTTGACAGCCGAATTCCTCAGGTTCGCCGAAAGGTTCCGGCGATTCCTGTGTTCCGGATTGTCCGACAAGACAAATAGAAATACACCGGCCACGCGCGCGCGGGCTCGAGCGATGTACGTTTCCCCTTTGTTAAGCCATTCCCTTTCTCTTGACCTAGTCTACTGGATCGGCTCCATTGTGCGCGCCAGAATTAACCCTTGAGCTCAAGGTGGCTTCTATACACGCGCACCTCTGCCGCGGTCTTATTAAGAATCATGTGTCCGACACGAATCGTTCTTCAAGAACTACGCCCCGCCGGGCTCCACACAGCGAGCCGGCGATAAAACCCTGCGGAAGTACGCCGCCCCTGTTCGCCGGCCTGTGCGAAGACACATTTTTACATGCCACTGTGGCGGGGGAATCATTATTATTACAGCGTTACTGTATTATAGATAACGAAAGAGTGGATCTTGAGTAATCGAGAGCTAGGAATAAATATATGTATTTAACGCTGGGTTTACGGGCATTTATTGAAAGTCGAGTTCATGTATATTTCAGCTGTTTATTTCTTGAGTGGCTTAAGTCCATCTTTCGGGAAAATCAGGTTAATGGTTACAATTCTGAATAATATTCTCATTTTTTAATGATTTCTCTACCTAGGCCTCTAGGCTTCCCACTTCACACATGCGAATACCCTAAAACTGCGCTAAATTCTAGATACTGCAGTATCTGTTGTAACAGATTATTATTATGATACAACACTTCTATATTTTCATCATCTATTATAATCTAATAGTTTCATATTCTCAATATCTCTCATTATACTACACTTTTATACTTTCAATATGAATTATGGAGAAAGCGCAGCTGATTTCCGGTGAATCATGAAATAAATTGATTCGCGTGAACCCAAGCTGGTACTCTTTCTTCGAAACCAGCCGCGAAACGTATAATCGCCGGCAATCCCCTTGGACTGATCGGGAAAATCGAATTTCTGTGGAAACTCGCCCGGCACTCACCCGCGGCCGATTGGTAACTATTAAATGGCGATCACGTCGCACTATTTACACAGCACTTTATTAGCTGCTAGTACAGCCCTCCGCAAATATTGATCCAAGCAGCTTCTATTTACTTTGCAGAGATTCAACATAGTTAAGTATTTTTCCTGCCGGCGAGATCTTTCGACGGATCGTCGCGTAATTAATTCGCTCGCCGCGGGTGTGTCTTGAGAAACCAGTGCGAAAATGAACTTAACCCTTAAGAACTTAACCCTTTGCACTGGAGGGTTGACTCTCGGACACCATACGATTCGATGTACCAAAATAAAGTAAAAAATATGACTCTCAGACAGCAAATGCTCGGTAGTTCTAGTGTCAAGTGAAATTAAGATCGCAGGAGAATGATCTAAAATGAATTTTTCAGTGATTTGTTTGACTATTATTGAAATAAGGAATAAATGTAAATGACAGGGTCAACTCTTCGCAGTTTGTAATGATTTTTGCGTCTGTTTGCGATGGTTCGATTACCATTGAGTGATTTTGTTACGTCAAATGACTGTTGGTTTCTTGTGAGGACACATTTATCTCTTATTTCAATCAGTTTCAATCACTCGTATGTTTATTTTATAATATTTTGCGTGTATCTCTAGAAACGATTGCACCATGTTCCTTTGAATTGATATTCTAATTGAGAAGGGTTGAAGCAGCATCGAAATCATCGAAATTACTTCCACCCTAAGTATCCTAGGAAATTAATACTCTTAATTCCCAATGAATATTATTGCCATAAGAATAATATTGAAGTTAGACGCTTTGAAACGCGGCAACGTATTTGGCATCGGTCCCGTGCATTAAGTTTCAATATTCATAATGAGATGCATCGCCCGGGAAAATCTGCGCGGCCGCTTCGCGCCGGACATCCAATTAATTTCGTAATCTATAGGATCTCGTATGACCGGCGTCAGGTAGAAAATTCTTAATTAATATCGCCGAGCGATGCACTTTATTGTGAAACTTCGGAAGTTGTTTTAAGTAGGCCACCTGAAAAGTTACGGGGATCGGAGGATCGGCGGAGGCGCTCTCGCCGCGGCGAAACTATTTATTCCATTTCCTCGAGGACGTGTCTGTTGCGGCGCGGAATCGCGGCGTTTCGCGTCTCGATACTTTTCGGATAAATTAATAGGGTGTCGCTATCTGAACGTTACAGAAACTTTCGTTATTATCGATTGAATTTACCGCGAGATTAATTGTTATCTGATGTAATGACGAAAGGTTTGTTATTATTCGGTGCAACGGTAATAAGGGATTAATTATTATTCAGCGGAACGGTAATAAGAGATTAATCGTTATTCGGTATCGCGACGATAAAAGATTAATTATCGTTCGGTGTGACGGTAATAAAATATTAATTATCATTGAGTATCACAAAAATAAAAGATTATCATTCAGTATCACAATAATGAAAGATTGATTATCGTTCAGTGTAACGGTAATAAAAGTTTAATTATCGTTCAGTGTAACGGTAATAAAATATTAATTATCATTCAGTATCACAAAAATAAAAGATTAATTATCATTCAGTATCGCAATAATGAAAGATTAATTGTCGTTCAGTGTAACGGTAATAAAAGTTTAATTATCGTTCAGTGTAACGGTAATAAAATATTAATTATCATTGAGTATCACAAAAATAAAAGATTAACTATCATTCAGTATCGCAATAATGAAAGATTAATTGTCGTTCAGTGCAACAGTAATAAAAGATTAATTATCGTTCAGTGTAACGGTAATAAAATATTAATTATCATTCGGTATCACAATAATAAAAGATTACTAATTACTACATCAGAACTTGCGAAGATCCACGCGAAATGTTCGCGATCATTCGATTTCCACCGTCGAATCCACTTTCCGATGCCGCTCTGCATCCGCTCACGTCAATAAGGCCGCGAGTGTGCGTAATCGCGCACGCTTATCAAACGCGACACTGAAAGGTACTCGTTACGTTTCATAAAAACGCAATGGAGAGGCGGTTGCGTAAACATTCTCGCCTGATAAACGCAGGAATGGGTCCTCGGTCGGTGTCTGACGGAGCCGTAGTTTACAGCTGAAAGATGGTCGACCCATTTGCGCATCGATGCCACAGCCGCGCGTTCGAGTGGCCGGCAAGGTCGATCCACGTATGATCAGGAATGCGTCGAATCCATAAAAAAACAAGAGCGCAATAAACTTTTACGTTCGTGACTTTATCACGAGCGCAGGACCGTCCCTCTTATGTCGATTTGTTCTGCCGAATGATTTCAAACTCGCGGGGGAGAAACACTTTTTATGGGTCCTCGTGGGACGGAACGGTTCGTTCTGACGTTGCACTGCAATTAGACGGGAGATCTGTAACGATGGAACTCCGATGGATCGATTTTATAGTGGATAGATGATGTAAGGAGTCATTTAACCCTTTACAGACGAGTGTCGATGTTGGGATGAAATGTTCATGTTTGGAAGACTGAATAGTCGACGAATGATTTAACGCTAGAACTACCGAGCAATTCCCATAAAAATTGTAACTACTGATTATTTTCAGTTTCTTCAGACATTCATTATAGTACTCGAATGAAGCTATTTATTTTCAAAATCATTCCGAAGATTCAGTGCTTCGAAGATATCAATAATTGCTAAACAAAAAGATCGAAACCAGTCATTTTCTGATACGGTAGTTCTAGTGTTAATCAACCAGTTAACTGTGTTTGACGAGTATAGACGTCACCTTAAAACTCTCAATGGCGCCAACTTTCTCAACGGTGGATCATTTATTTTTTACAAACATGTAATTCTTCGTTTCGCTTTAGTGTTTCGTTACGATATGTTTCAAGTGCATTCGGCCTGCATTTAACGAGTACACGCTTCATTATTTCATTTTATTGCGCGCAATGAGAGATTCTTCAAACTCCACACTTAACTGGTTAAAAGTCTCCTAAAACCGCGCTGAACTTTAGATACCACGGTACATCCCCGGCGAACGGTTTCGCGCGTCGATAACAATCCGATGCGACGTTCGCGACGGCGTAAACGTAATTTCGCGTATTAGCCGTGCTCGTAGGAGCATTGTGCAGGAAACACCTGCCGGATTTTGATCGGTCGCGCGACGAGCTCGCGGAATCACGGCGCGATTTCACGGGTCGCCGGGTAAGTAGTCGGATGTGCCCTTGGTGGTAGGGCGGTATCCGCTCATTTCCAGACGGAATAGACCTAAAACGCGCCGCTATCCGTCACAGATAATCTGCCGCGCTCCCCGGGATCCGGCCGACCCCGAGGATTCGCCCTGGAAAATCCATGATTTTAGATTCCGCCGACGTGGTACGGGGAGGGCGTACGTGAACCGGCGCTGGCCAAAGTAGTTTTAGGATTTCATCGTGTCTGTATGCTAATCGGGTTCGTTATTTTCATGCAAACGAGAGGCCGGCCGCGAAACCGCCTAAAGAATACGTCGTAATAAACGCGACCTAACAATAGGATCTTCCCTTCCTAGCCCGATGTGCGCCGAGGATAGTTCGCTCGTGTCACGTGCTTCAGAGGATCTTTCGTCTCGATGGATGCTTACTGTGGTGGAGAATGATCGGCCGGGAGATATTTGATCGGTTTGAGATTGATGCGTATAGTTCTTATTTGAACTTGATTCTAGACTGATATGGGAAGTGAGATGGAGAGTTATTAGGTAATTAGAAGAGGGAAAGTAATGAAACAGAGAATCAAATCCGAAGCTTTCCAAATTAATTTTGCGTAGGTGTTTCGATTGAAACTTCTATTGTTACTTCGATTCTTCTACTCGTCTTCCCATAAAATAACTGAAAAAGCTTCAAGAATAGCAAAAAGAAATTTTGCTAGGTACTTTAGCAATCATAGAGCTTCCGAATGAAATAGTTCACTCGAAATCAAGTACAGAACTTTTATTAATGATTCCTCTCTTCTCAAGACAACTGAGAATAATACATTAGAAAATCAAATTTAAACCTCTCGTCGATCCAAAGCATTAATGCGTTAACTCAGTGTCATTAATGATTCCTCTCTGTTCAAGACAACTAAGAAAAATACAGTAAATCAAATTTAAACCTCTCGTCGATCCAAAGCATTAACTTAGCGTCATTAGCGCGGTCCGTGCCACGGAAATTTCGGTCATATTTTGCTTATGAACTGCATTCATTTTTTAAATAAAATATTCTTCTATCCTCCTGTACACATTACAATATACTTAAAATTCCCATTAGCATATTCCAGTTCACACCAATCTACCCAATCATCTCACAAACTCCCCACCGATCATAACGCAAGAAACCAAAAGTCAAACTGCCCCATCTTCCTTCTTTCCACAATCGAAAAGACAGATGATTCTCCTCAAACTTATCGAAAGCACTGATTCAGCGTCGTCCAGAATCATAAACGAAATCTCGATGGATGCTCTCTTCGGAGTTTCCACAGTAAAATCCTCGAAAGTCAAATCTGCTCGCCGGCTGGAGAACCGGCCCAAGCGGCGCGCGCCAATCGAATCGGCCGAACTCCGATTTAGTTGAGTAAATGCGGCCGTAAGTTCAGGTAACCCGAATAATCGTCAGAATAAACATCGGGGCAGGTCAGACGGGCGGCGATATTGGAAACTGTCTGCTTGGCACGGGAATCCGAGCCCGTTGTACGCACGGACGAGGGAACCGCGAGCGAGCTAGCGCGCGCGCCGCAGCAACCCCGGCATTTTGAGATTCCCGATTCCGTCCAAGAGGGTATAAATCATCTCGAGCGTGAAGTGTACACATGCTCCGCGTTACGGAGCCCCTTCACATTTGCCAACCTCCTTCTGGATAGCCGGAGAATTCGCCGGGCTTCGTTCTGCTACCTCGGGCGCGCCCGCTATTTGCGAACTCGTCCCTGCCGCGGCTCAAAGGAAAATTTCCGCCCATCACCTACTTTTTGGGAATTGCCGCGCGAATCGCGCCCTCGCCTGATCCCTTTAAGGACGGGGGAAACTTCCTCGAGGCATCCGGAACCCGTGAATCACGCGGGGATTCTGCCTCGCGCGTTAATGCTCGCGGATTTGGATCGACGGGAGGTTTAAGTTTGATTTGCGGAGGGATGTCGACGTTTCGGATTGGGTGTTTGTGTTTGGAAGACTGAGTCGCGAACAATGATTTAATTAGATGGCAAGAGATCTGTATGTAGTTTCCTTTTCTCCTATTAATTAAGCAATCGGTGTATAATTTAACTTCTGAGGAAGGTTTTCTACGTTTCAAAGAATCTTCGTGCGCAAAGGGTTAAATTCGATTTTCTGATGTATTCTTCTTAGTTGCCTTGGTAAGAGAGGATTCATTAGTGACACTGAGTTAACGCATTAATGCTTTGGATCGACGGGAGGTCTAAGTTTGATTTTCCGATGTATTCTTCTTAGTTGCCTTGGTAAGAGAGGAATCATCCAGCAGTTCCACTAGAAACACAAGATCAGTTTTCTTAGCTTCCACCGCAGCTCCGTTGTAAACGTTCCTTTGCTCGTTGGATAAACTCTTGAACTCCGACCAGATTCCTCTAGTACACAGTGAACTCTGTAAAACACGAGGCATTTGCGATAGACGCGAACGAAGAGCTTGCAACGTTGGATGAGTTTAGGGTATCTATGCGTTTTATTGCTAATCTTTTGGAAAGTACCTCGTCAATGAAAAATATCCTCGTCGTATAACGTCCCTTTCACTGTTCGAACATCGGGAAAAACGTGTTCGCGATGTCTGCTCGCTAAAATCTCGCAATTAATTACAACGCTCCGCGCACGGATGAGGAACTGCGGTCAGATTCAATTTCAAACGATCCAGCTGATATACCTGTTGGGTTGGGCGGATACGTCGGACTCTCCACTTCACCCTTGTATATGCGCTTGTCTTGTCGGCTAATACGAGTTGATTTGCGACTGAAGAGATGGACGTTAACCCCGTTACATTCCGAATTAGCCGCGCGCGCTTCCGGAACAAAAATGATAGCCACCGAACGATGAGAACGGGCTTCGTTAAATCGACGAAAAATTCAATGGGATATTTTCTTCTGAATGATATCGATCTCTTATTTGGAATATTGTGGAACAAAACGAATGATAAAATTAGACGTGTACATTCGAAAAGGTACGTTTTTAACCGTTTGAACTCTGTAGGTCAAAATATTGCATCACTTCTAATATTAAATATTCGAATGAAAGAACCCCTAAGCTTATTAGATTTTCCACAAGTCCAAATTTTGTAAGAAGGAAAATAGAGGGTGTAAGTGTTATAATATTGTTAATTTTATAATGGGTACTATAAAAAGTGACTGAAGTTGCTAGGTTACGAAACCATCTGGAGTGATAAGGGTTGATATAAAGTAGTCGAAACGGGTCGTCTTCTGTTTGATATTAAAAAAAGACACTTGAATGTTAACAACAGGAAATGGAAAAGAACATTTTAATTTCTCTTTTGCGAATAAGCAATGAGAGGTATAATTTGCGGTCCCGCTTACGTTCGATGGACCCGTATTAACCCTTTAAACTCGAGAGACGACTCTCAGACACTCGATTCAGCGAAGCGTGACTATACAATCGAAACTTCAACGTTAAATTTCGAATAATGCGTCAACATACAAAACACGCGAATAAAATACTTCTATCCTTTCCTTCGCATTATGAGGATATTTTTTGTTTGTTTCTATTATTTAAAGTCGCATCGACCACTTATATAGGTTACTAGCGACTCGTAAGATAAATTTACAGTTTGTTATATAACTTCGTTTCTTTTTGATACTGTAGTAGGTTTAGACTCGATTCTTTGTCTTTTAGGTTGTCTTTCAGAGTTGGTCTTATATTGTTGGTAGTGTATTTTTTGCAGTGGATGATGACGTAATCCACTGTCAGTTGTGTCCTATTATAATTCTTGAAATTGCAACTTGGTCATTATGGGGATATTGTATTTCTAATGAATACTTCGCGTTTCGATCGCAACGTGATACAGAGAAACTCAATTCATACAAAATGTTTATCTTCGAGATAAAAATCATTTTGTAGACTACTCAGCAACGCGTTGATCTTCAACGTTCGTTATCGTAGTCGAATTTGGTTCGCTTCCGATATGCACTTTCGAAGCACGCGTCTCGCAGCGATATTTTCCCATAGTCTCGGCTTTTTTCCAGAGGCGTTCGCGAACGAATAATTCTCGGCGCGTGTTGCAGCGCGATTTAAACGTGACGCTCTCCCCTTCAGCCGCGCGTACGGTCAACAATGAAATCTATTCTGATGAACGATGAAAATTATTTCCGCCTCGCGCCGCGCGTCGCCTATTTGCGAAGCAACGCGACGCGTCGCGCGCCCTCGACACGGGCATCGATCTTTGCAGCTCGCTTTCTTTATTTAATAAAATACCGGCGCGACTAACCGGCGCCGTTTTGGTAAATATTTCGATTGGTTCGACGTTGACGTTTGCCGTCGATATGAAACGCGTCTTGATTGATAACACTGTGCAACGGAATTCTTGATTTGCAGTAGCAACTAGGTGATGTTTGTAGAGCACCTTGCTCTTGACGTGATTTTCTTCAACTGTTTGGAAGATGAACCGTTCTCATGGTTTCTATGGGAGGTTTACTCTTCGAAAATGTCTGCAGAATCTAATACTGCATAGGAAATTTGCGCTGGCCGACGTACTTTTCGTAGAAATGTAACAGAAGTGAGTACAAAGTGCGTATCTACAAAGTATCTACTGCTTTTTAAACTTTGATTGTTATTTACAAGTATTTTACGATGCGGAATGTTCAAAATTTTTGTAGCTACATATTCGGCGACTCTTCTATATGTTTTATGGTGAATTTGAACTGCCTGTCTTTTATAGTTTTCACGTGACATTTGTTTCTTCCAAGAATTCGACCGTTCGAAAACCTAGAGCGACACAGCAATTTGGCTATTACAAAACATTAGGAATAAACAAATGAACAAAAACCAATCTCATTCGTCCAGGAATCCCATAAATTCCTAACACTTTCAAATATTGAGATGTCAATCTACCATCAGAGAAATCGTGAAGCAAACTTGCAACAGATCTTAACATCAGCGACCGACGAACAAGAAACAACAGTCTCTCGACGAACAGCTCCGGCGTTCCTCGATGTTCGATGTTCACGATGTTTTCAGAGATTCTTCCGAGTGTGCGTATTTAAGAGGACCCGGTGAAATTTTCCCGCGAAATGGCTCGAACGCGGAAACACGGAAACCTCGTCGGGGGAGTCGACAAAGAAAATGCCGTTCTTCCAGCCTCGCGGCCTGCTGAACAAGGTGTCACGTTGCTTTTGATGTCCCAGCCGAGCCGTTCCAACTTCGAAAACGCTTGCCGGTTTCCGGCGCAGCAATTAAGGCGAAAGTTCACCGCTATAAACGCCGTTTAATCTTACGCCAGACGGCGCGAGGCACGTTTGTAACCGGCACCGGATTCACCGCGCGAACTTTCGGCCCGCTGACAATACGCAGTTAACGCTGGAACTACCGTGTGTTTGATACGATTAACATGTAATCCCCGTAAAAATTGTAACAATAGATTATTTTCAGTTTATTCGAACGTTCATTATAGTAGTCGAGTGAAACTGTTGGTTTTCGAGATAATTTTGAGTATTCAATGCCTTTAAGATATCAATAATTACCAATAATTGTAATGTTAAACAAACCTGTTCTGCGCTGGTCGATTGCGCAGCTGATTCGTAATGGAAACGGTGACCGTTTCTTTAATAATCGGCGTCTTTACCGAACCATCTTGTTCCCACGGCATTGACCCTCCGAATACCGTATTAATGGCGGCTTCAAGCTCCGATGGCCGCGACGCAGAAAGCTACGACTGAATAATTCAATTATTCGAGTAACGAGGGTTGAAATATGGTTCATTGTTTTGTAATGTTCGATATCTTGATGCATAGTTTTCCATGGAAAGACTCTCAAGAACTCGACAGAGTTTTGTCTAGAAAGAATTAAAAGAATAAACGTTCTTCGTGCCAGTTCACGTGCTAAACAATGCTCGCGGTTACTTTATCGGTAATAATTCACTAGGAAACGAAACAGTTTTAATTTATTCTATATTTACAATTACGATTGATGATAGAGAAGTAATATGTAATTTATATTTCAAAATAATAGATGACAGATATCTCAAGTTCAGTTGAAAATTCACGAGTCTGACATTGTAGGTCAAGAGGTTAAGTGTACTCGTTATTTCGATCATTTTCATTAACTTTCAAGTATGAAGCTATGTTGCCACAGTACAGAACATTCCAGAAAAATAGGATAGAATCTTGTACGGATCTAGATCTAAGTTTTTGTTTTATCGAGTCTGTTCAACGAGCACTGATGACGTCGCGAGGAAACAGTGCGAGCAGACTGTGTCGTTAATTAAATCGTGCCGTGTGTAATACCGGGTCTAATGAAATATCCAGTGAGTTATAAAGGTCTGCGACTGATTCCTCGAACGATACCCGTTTCATTTTGTTTCGCTACGTATCGGGTAGAGTATCGCGGCGGTAATCCTTCCACATTGCAAAATGTCTATCCCCTCGAATAAGATATCGACTGGCATCGTATTAAGAATGAATCGGGATGGAACTCGAAGCTAATGTCTGCTCCGGAGCCGCATCAGTTCTAACATGCCGCGATCACAATCTTGGCTTTCCTTCTGAAACGTAAGCAGTTTAGCCTGGGATTATCTTTCGTGCAAACTGTTAAGACCTTTAACCGTTTACGGACGCGCGTTCTTGATCATTCGAACGGTGTATTTTCTTCCTGGCCCGAACGATCGGAGGATCGTGACATTGGGGATGATTTATACGTTGAACCTATCTTGCACTGTCTTCTAATAGAAGTAATTGTAGATTCAGTTCGATAACATTTGTTAGTCGTTCCTCTAAGAAACGTATCTTCGATTGTAAAACGAGAAATCCGGAACAGCCGATTTCGACTGTTCACGATCGGAAGATCGCGAAATTGGGGATGATTTATACATTGAACATATCTTGTACCATCTAATAGAAGTAATTGTAGATTGAGTTCGATAAAATTTGTTAGTCGTTCCTCTAAGAAACGTATCTTCGATTGCAAAACGAGAAATCCGGAACAGCCGATTTCGACCTCTCCGGCGGCTGTATCGTTGAATCGTACTCGAAAATGTTCTATTCATCGGGCGACGCGAAAGCACTCAGCGAACGTAACATTCTTACGAATCGAACGTTCAAAAATGCATTTCGGTGAACGTAATTCGGCGGAACACGTGCTCCATCTTCTGAAAAATACATCGATAAATCTTCCGGGCGGCCGGGGAACGTAGGTAATCCGGCGCCGCGGTGAAAACAGCCCGTTCAGCGGATTTCGAAGTTAATCTGCGCCGTGATACGGCTGCCAGCGAATGCAACGGGTGTGTCTATGCTACAAATTGACCGATCGAGAGTGTCAGAATGATGGATCCGATTAGCCACGGATCGTCTCGTGTTTCGCGGCCCCTTAACTCGCCGGAGTTGTAGCCAATGGCGGCGGCGGCGGCGCGTTAACTCGGCCGGACTTGAGCTGATTTTCGCGTCCTTCGGCTGTGAAAGGGGTGAAAGCGACGCGGCGGTCACCCCGGGGATATATTCGAGTGCCGCGAAAGTTGACAGTTGACGGCTATATTTCATGGGCGCCGCGCGAACGGGGAAGGCGAAGGTGTCGCCATTTGTTTGACTGCTCTTGTTACGTTTCCCTTTGTTCGCCCTCGCCCTTCTTCACGCTTTAACAACTTCCTGTGCCGCCGTGGGCCGACGTAAAGGTCCGTGCACAAGTTGCGACGTGCGGCGAGATGAGGCGTCCCTGCGAGCGATGGGTTCGAACGGTTTTCGACGGTTCAGAGCGACGTGTCGTGGGAATTTAATATTAGAACTACTAGATGAATCAGAATGACCCATTCTCTTGTCTTCTTTTATGATTATTGAAAAGACAGATGCTTGTCTGAGAAATTATTAAGGAAACTGATTTAATAGCTAAATTGGTATGTAAGTCAATTGAATTCTTGAGAACACAGTGGTATTCACAAGGAAATTTTAAAGTCAGTAAAGTCAGTACTGGGTAGTTCTAGTGTTAACTCCTTGCTTTGTGAATTATTTTAGAACTACTTCGTTATTAAGAATTTATTGGGAAAAGAGAAAAATCTTGGGAATATCTGTCTGTGTTTGCTCTGAAGTACAAGTGATGACAGAAGAATATTTCTATATATTTATATTAATATTTCTATACTTCTATATATTATTGCTGGAAGTACTCTCGGCAGTTTGCATAAAAATTGATCGAACTACCTATTCGTTACACCGTGTTCAGTAAGAAAGGACACGTGTCCCCCAACGGTCCGCCATTTCAATCGACGATGGAAGGGTTAAAATGAACAGTCGTATCTGTTAAAGCTCCGCAATAAGCTGAAACTACCAGAAAATAAAAGCAACAAAGCCTATCCCGTATCGTATCGAAATTCGTGGCCAACATCCGGCCGCCGCGTCGGCGGAACAATAGCCGAGTCCGATTCCTCATCCCCTAAATATAGGGTAGCGAATTCAGCGCGAAAGGAGGCAGCCCGAATAAATTCGGAGCGAACAAGGGAGACGATAGCGATGCCTTCTTTTCTAAAAACAACACGATGGCGACAGATAACAGTTGAAACGAGGGAGCCGTGAAATCGATCCATCGCGGTTCTAGTGTTACAGTTCTCCCGTCTAATTGCAGCGACCTAACCGAGACCTAACCCCTGCGAACGATCGCGCGACAAAAATCCACGTCTCGGCGAAGACGCGAATCCCGGAAATCGAGGTGATTAATTGGACATCGCTCGGAAGTTCGATGGTAATTTTATCGCGCCTTATCAGCGGGTACGTCGGCTAACAAGGGAAAATCCGGGGGCGGACTCGCGGGAGCGTGTAACTCGCGAACTCGCCGAGGTATCCGGCGAAGTGGAATTTCGTGTACCGTGAACAAACATTATTATCCCGGCTACCGATCCCGTACAAGTGAGAATGAAGATTTGCCGAGCGCTTAAGATAGCGGCTTCGATTGTCGCAGCGTCGCCCGTAAGTTTCGAGTTTTCAAGGTGTCGAGGGAACGCCGGCGGATCGTTGCGCGGGGAGAACTTCGCTTGATTGGATTCACTTTGCTTTATTCTGTAAAACTTGTTACACGAGCGGACAGGGGATCACTCGGGTATCGCCGGTTTCGAAACGATCGAAGGGCCCTTGTCTTTTTTATCGGGACCTGATCGGTGGTAACTCGAAGAAGATAAAGAATTGCCTCGAGTATCCCGTAAAATGTTGAAACAGAATGTAAGACATTAAGTAACTGTGAAGTTACGTTGACACCAAGATTGACTCGAGAGGTTGCAGGGAAATTTTAAAGATTACTCTTGCAGTTTTTCTTGGTATTTAACACTAGAACTACGGATTAACTAAAAACGACAAGCAATGGGTCCCTGGGCTTTGCTGCTAGGATAGGCTCGCGAAAGGGTTTTTTATATCTAAATGCCTACATAATATTTATGTTGAATTCTGTTTAAAATCTTCGCCACGAGTCTGACACGGTATTGGCAAGGGGTTAAGTGCTCGGTAGTTTCAGTGTTAAAGAGATGTTGCATAGAGCTAGAGGAAGAGGGGAAGGTTTGTAATGCGTGAAACGAATGAAAACGAAAGAATTAGAAAGGGGATGCGCAAAGACACGCAACGCGACAAAGGGAACGTCGGATTGGCGCCGCGAGGACACGAAAAGCTGCCTGCGGTCGCCGAGGAGAAGGCCAGGAGCATTCCCGAGTGATTCGAGGAAAATCCATTGACCTTTCCACGAGATCCCGGGAAGAAATCTTTGATCCGCTTGTCCGCGAACCCTGGCGAGGCTCGCCGTACCTAACTTTAAGTCCCGCCTCAAAGCGGTCATTAGGACGGAGGGTGATCACTTCGAGGAGTTTCCACTACGGTGTCTCGACGATTGTTCTTCGTGCCGCGCCACTTGTTTCCCGTTCTTCCCCTTCATTAAAAACTTATAAATAAACCGCCGAACTTCGCGCAGTCGCAGACATTCGCGTTAGCTATCCGATTAACACTAGAACTACCGTAATACCGTTCATTCTATTATTCCTAAAAGAATTGTTGCTCGTTTATTTAGATTGTGGAAACTGGAGATTTGATAGTAAGTAATTGGGGTACACGTCAGTGTGATCGCATCAATAAAAATCGGCGTAAATATTTACAAAATAATATTTCTGAAATCCAATATGCGTCAATTTCACGCGTTCCGTGAACCTAGTGTAAAAAAACGAACGAAAGAACGACGTCGAATCTCTTTTAGCGTGTTTATCGAGGTTTTTCAGATGTTCGTATTCTACAGGATGACGAGCTGTACGTCCACTGTGGTATTCGATGATTGATTTCATTGGGCAACGTCTATTTTCGGTTAAATTGAATTTCGTTCGCGCTAATTCCGCGCTGAACAGTTGCAGCTCCGCAGGGCAACGGTCATCGGGCGATGTTGATATTATAATGATTCCCGAAATGATCGTGTACAGCACGTATCCGTCATTAGACCGACCCTCAAACACCGTCGGCGAACAGTAGATGTCAATCGGCACCGTTGGAGGACTGCGTCGGGCAAATGGCGGATGAGCCTAATGAACGCGCGATCGATTTCGACGCGGAACTGCCACGGCGAATCGATATTCCAACGAGAAATTAATCAAATTGAAGCCGCGTGTTTGCCGATTTTATTAACGCGAATAAATTGCTGGTGTTTGCCGGAAATCGCGGCCGATGTTTATATCGGCAAACATTTCCGCCCGGGGATGATTACACGGGCAGCCGATTTTTGCGCGGCTGGAAATTACGATCGAATTATTGCTAATCATTCCATTTGCACTTGATTACAGGCTTACCATCAAGGCTGGATGTCCGATGAACCTTGAAAACTTCCCGATGGACACGCAGAGGTGCCCGTTACAATTCGGCAGCTGTAAGTTTATCTTGAAAAATCATTGCATCGTTTGAAATCCAATTTCTAGAAGAATTTTCATTTTATATATATAGTTCATTTGAAGTTTAAATATATTTCAAAGAATCTTCGTTATCCCCTTGGCCTATGATTTCTTTCTCAACTCCGATCGATATAGCTACGTTATCATTAATGATTTATTGGAAAAAGAGAGAAATTCTAAGCATATGTTACGCCTACATTTCCTTTTAAGTATAATAGTTGATTACAGAGGAATAATATTTACTTTGAATTCGAATTAACTAAGTAATTAGTTAATTGGAATTCAACGCCGAACAATTCATAATTATTCCTACTTTTCTTTGCTACGAAAGACAAACTCTATGGGAAAACGCTTAAGATTTTCGTGGCGCTTAACGTGTTAAAAAATGTTGAGTATCTCTAACGAAAAACTTCTGGAGTGCAAAGAGTTGAAATAGATCATTATCGTAACACTCATTGGCGAACGAACGCGGCGTGTTTCACGGCTCCTCAGCGACAGCCGAGCAAGAAATATTCTCTTGATTGCAGTCGGTTACACGAAGCGGGACGTGATCTACAAATGGAACAGCGCGCGACAAGTAGCAATCGCGGAGGACATGAAATTATCCCAATTCGATTTAGTTGCCAATCCGACTGCGAATTATTCTGCATCGCCGACCCTTCCTCAAGGTAAGTTCGGTGACTCGACTTCCCCGGATCGACAAGTTCGCGACTTGCCGGCGGGGTGTCCACGCGACCGAGTTTCCGCCAATCCGCGCGTTTGTCATCCTTATTTCACGCTTCCCGCGCCGCCGAGCGTGTACACAGGTTAAATAAATCGCGGAAAATTTCGAGCCAGCGGGACGCAGTCGATCGGGGGAACATGAATATTTCACTTCGCGTTCCGGGAACGTGGATACATATTCATCGGTCGCGCGTCTCGCGGAAGCAAGATTAATGTCCGTTCTTCAAATGCGCCGGAGCCGAATGACGTTTACGATCGCATTGTAATCGCGACGACGCCCGCCGTTGCATGCCGATTATGTTTTCCTTTGATCGCGGCGAATCGCTGCTCGGAATCCGATACGTTCGTAACGATGTTCGTTTTTAGTCTGAAATTTTGGTTGGTTACATTGCGTACTGGTAATGAGAAATCTCGTTTTTATATAGACTCTTGGCTATATAACTTTGCTAATTACCACAGCATTTAAGGAAATATTTGATTAGAACTAAGCGTCAATTTAAAATATATTACATAACAATATGATACTTAAGCTTTTTTTTATAGATAGTGATATAAGTGGATCTCACTGAATGGCACAATTTAATTTTCTGATAATTAGTCGGTACGCAATGTCAACCCTTTGCACTCGAGACTCTCAGTCACCGACAAGATCTAGCAAAGCTATGAAGTTGAATAATTAATATTTCAAATTAAACCTTGCATTGCTACGTGGAATATTTACTTAATTTATCTACGAATTATCGTTAAGTTTCAAACAATACCGCCTGTATCTCGTCAGAAAGTGTTGAACACATCCATTGAAAAACTCTCGAGTGCAAAGGGTTAATTGTCCATGCGATCACAGGCGAATCTGATTCATCCGCGATGTCCGTTTTACGGTGTTCCAAACGAAGCTTCGGTTAATTAATCGCCACCGCTACGATTACGACCGAGTTGAATTTATACGGGCACGTCTGATGGAAAGTAATTAAGTACGCCACCTTCGAGGGAAAAACCAATGAAAATGGAGACAGGCGAATGGTAGTGGACGCCATCCGGAGGACAAATTGAAGACGCGCTACGTGAGGGAACTTCTGATACTTCGCGCGAGCGTAAAAAGAGTATACAATTGTTATTCCACGAACGTCCCTTACACTCATAATAGTAATTACCTTATGGTAAAGATTCCGCGTTCGATGGAACCAGAATTTCACTGGAATATACATACAAAGCTTCAATATCAAACAAAATATATACGAAAACACGAAAAATGTCAGAAACTCTCAAGCAAAAACTCAGTAAAATATTCAAAATGAACTCTTGGCCACGTCGAGGACGTTCCAAGCGCGAACCAGTCGAATCGAAGATGAAATTAAAACATCGCGACGCGGCGAGAGGTGCCAAGAACGGCGAGTGCGACGCGAAAAATCGTTTGAGACAAAGGGCGAGGATAAGGGCTGGTTCGGATGAGGGAAACGGGGCGCGCGAGGAGGGAGAGATTATCCTATAACGATCGCAAAGAGAGTCGGCCCGAAAGTTTCGGAGATTCCACGGGCAGGAATATCGGCGCGAGGATTGACGCAGGCCGTGAAGGCAGCCGGGAACGGGGCTGAAGGGGCCCGGAAGTGGCGCGGAGGATTGAAGCCGCGAGGAAACGAGAGCCACGAAGAAACGAGGCGGGTTTCCTGCGCTGAATGCTGCCAGCGAGCGAAACGGACGACTAATTGCAGCATCCTTCGCCGGAGAACCTGTTCCACTTGCATCCCCATTGTAGACCCGCCCTATCCGTCGATGCCGGAGAAAACGTTCGGTCGCAGTGACTTCGACTTTTTAATTGGATTAGCATCGATTAACACTCCGGCAAACAAGTGTCGCGTCGACCAATTCCGATCGCACCCGCGGAGAGGAGAAAAAGTCTTCTTGCTCGCCGCGATGAGGGCTGTATCTTTTTACGGGATGTAAGTACACGGGGGTGCACTTCATCGCGTTCCTTGGAGAGGAAGAAGTATCAAGGATTGCGAGAGCTTTTGATTTGTCGGGATTTGTGAACGTCTTTTTGATTGGATCAGTTGTTGAATGTTCTTGACGGTGTTAATGTTGTTTATTGAAGGTGTTCGAGGAAGGTGGACTGTAAGAAGCAGGTGCTGGGTAAATTTGAGATTTCCTCTGATTTTAGCCGACTACTCGATGCTGCTGGTGTATTTTCACCTGCAAAGGCACATGGGTAATTTCCTTATACAAGTGTACGGGCCGTGCGTTTTGCTGGTGGTCCTCTCGTGGGTGTCGTTTTGGCTGAACCGGGAAGCCACCGCCGATCGCGTGTCGCTCGGTAAGTCGAAAATCGGCGAGGTGTAATTAATGGATTTCAATAAGAATTGTGTGTTCACGTTATTTGCACGTGGGAAACAGTTTCCGATCTATTGTTGAACGTTCCGTCGATACTAGCTATCGTATTTTGAGATACGACATGTCGACGATATGCCGCCGTTCCGAGGAACCGCATAAAATAGAGCTGTCCGCGTTTTGTTTAAGGAATAACGACCGTGTTGACGATGACATTTTTGGGATTGGAGGCACGAACCGATCTGCCGAAAGTTCCTTACCCCACTGCCCTAGATTTCTTCGTTTTCCTTTCGTTCGCTTTCATATTCGCCACTATTATACAATTCGCGGTGGTCCATTACTTTACGAAGTACGGCTCCGGAGAGTGTTATTTCAGCTCCGATCTAATCGAAAGCGAGAGTTCCAGCGAGGAGGAGGAGGAGGAGGAGGAAGAGGAAGATGCGCAACCACTTGGGAAGGAACAGGTAACTTTTATTCTCGATTTAATATCGATCAGACTACGGCGGTCTGCTCGGCGAACACTTTAAACCCCTCGCGCTGGAAATTGATTAAAAAATTTCCTAAACTCTCGCCAGAAGAATTTTCTTTTTACCGATTTCACGCGGACGTGTAAGCTGATTTCGTTTGTTAACCCCTTGCCCTATAATGTCGAGTCGGATTCGCGATGAATATATTTCGACGAAACTAAATTCATTTGTTTTTCAGACTAATGAAACGTTATTTCGCTGTTATCGATCTTTAGCCTTTAGAATGCACGTAGAATAAACAACGAATTTTCTTTTACTATTATTAATGATAATGTAGATTTATTAAGTAGAGTCGCGAAAGAAATCATAGGAGAGTTTAATAATTTTGTTTAAAGTGATATATTTCGAAACAATTTAATACGTGTAATGCAAGATCGTCGATGCGTAGAAGCAATTTCTGGACCGAAAACATGGCGCGCGTGGTACGTCTTTCCAGCGCAAGTCGATCGCGTGACATTTATCGACGTAACTCGTACATCTATTTAGCATCCTGTTAAATGTAAAAACGTGCATATCGTAAAATGCCGTATGGCCGCAGCGACGGTTTCGATTCTTCGAAATTCTAATGGAAATCAAGCTCGCCGATAAGACTGTGGAACGATGCCAAGATAGGGGGCGGGGGTGGTCTTGCGTAAATCCTTAAGAAGCACGTCTTCAACGATTCGAGTAGAGCTTCCCGAGTGCGACTTTGAAATATAGGGTGAGCCACTGAAATTACAAAATTAGGACGGCTTTGCTTCCCTACCCCATTTCTTCGGGACGATATCTGCTCGATGATCGCGGCCGTATTGAATGTTCTCCGAAAATTCTCGACCTTGCGTTCTCTGGTACAAATCGAAGATATTCCACGGAATTTCATTAACATTAGAACTACCGTACCAGTCAAAATGACTGGTTTCGATTCTTTTGTCTAGCAATTATTGATATCGAAGCACTGAATATTCGAAACGATTTTGAAAATAAATAGCTTCACTTCGATTCTTTGAAATTAACTCGAAAGGAAATCGCAAGTATCGAGAAACAAACCTATTTCATTCCAATATTTCACGTGTCGAGGCATTATACAAAGTTCAACTTCAACCCTTTGCGTGCAAAGATCTTTTGAAATATGCGAAATATTCAGCAAACGAAGCTAAATTATACATCAATCACTTAAATGATAGGAAAAACAGAAACTACGTGCTGATCTCTTGTTTAAGCAATTAAATTATTTGTCTGCGACTTAATCTTCGAAACATGAAAACTTCATCTCGAAATGTCGACATTCGTCCGCAAAGGGTTAAATATCTTTTATACTTCTACTACGTCAAATCAAGTAATGACTGAGAGTCACCTCCCGAGTGAGGTAAATCTGTAAATCCTCGCGAGTCTCGCCGTTACAGATCATGGGATGAAATGACCTAATATAACAAAGAATAACAGAAACAACAGAAACGTCAGAGAAAGCGCGATGTTTCAGTTGCAGGCGTCGCAGGTCCACGCGAAAGGTTCGAGCAACTCGGCGGGCAGAGTGCATTCGAATCGAAACTTCACGATGAACGAGGACGGTATGATCGAGGTGATACCTCTGTCGGCGATCCCGCATCCGAACAGGGACGCGGGGGTCGGCAATTGGCAGATGTCCTGCGTGGCGTGCAGCCCGCCGCCGAGGCCGCCGCCACCCGCCCGGAAGACTTCCGGCAGAAGACGACGCAGGAGGACGCCGAGGTACAACTCGGTCTCGAAGATCGACCGCGCGAGCCGCGTCGTCTTCCCCCTGTTCTTCTTGGCGATCAACGTCTTCTACTGGTGCGCCTATCTGTCGCGGAGCGAACGCATAAACTATTACAACGCGAACTCGAACGGCTCGTGAGACTAGCAGTGATCGAACGGGAACGGCAAGCGTTCGGTTTCCGCCGGGAGGGGAACGTCCGTCGTCGGGGTCGACCAATCTACAGTACTTTAAGCGAGCATGTATATACGTAATCCGAATTATTCCATCAGCACGCCGGGAGAACGACGAACGCGGGGGATGATATCTTATGCGAGGACGAGCGTGGAAGGTAACGATGCAACGAGGCAAATCCAGAAGCTTCTTCCGCCGATCCAGTTAAGAAAACTTCTTGGAATTTAACCCCTTGGCGTACTGTTTAGGTACCTGCGTTCTATTCGGTATTCGATGATAATTTATGGAAAATGTTTATTACGGAAGCTTCCATTGAGAAGAGGTTGTTTAATTAACACTGGAACTACCGTACCAGAGAATGACTGGTTTCGATTCTTTCGTTTAGCAATTATTGGTATCTTCGAAGCATTGAAATGATTTTGAAAATAGTTTCATTTGAGTATAATGAATGTCTGGAGAAATTGAAAATAATCTATTACAATTTTTATGGGAATTGCATATTAATCCTATTAAATGCTCGATAGTTCTAGTGCTGAACTCGAGTACTTTACTATCGACAGTTTCGAACGCAAAATTGTCTGCTCGAAGTGGAAATTTCATTTGAAGATTGATGATGAAATAGTTGTTCGCTTCCGTGGGTAATAACATTAATCGTTAAATTGATTTCGAAATATTCGTCATTATCTCGTTCATCATTGTACGGCAAGGGGTTAAGCGATTTGAAGAATCGCTGAATCGTGAAACTTGACAGGGTCTAGCGACATTTAATAGTGAGAGCTAAGGATTGGTGTCCATCTGTGTCAGTCTGTGGAATGGATAGAGTATGGATGTAGTTCGAAGCGTGTCACGAGGACAATGAGGGCCGATTGATAATGATCAAGGGATTTTATGAGAAAGTTACATGTTGTCGAGCAAGTTGACTGTAGAATGTAGATTGTGGATGTTTCACGCTGGCCGAGGTGTCAGTTCCTTACTGCCATGGTCTTCTTTATTGTCCGCCGGAACCTAAACCTCGGTGAACCCCTATTTCCGGTTCTGTCTTGTTCATCTCGCTGTATCGTTGCCATCTAACGAGTTTATCCGATAAGGGCGCAAGAGGTGGAATTTTTACCCAGATCGTGGTACTGTAAACATTCTGAATACTTTTTCGGAAGATTACCTGCGTTCTATTCGGTATTCGATGATAATTTATGAAAAATTTTTACTAAGCTTCCATTGAAAAGAGGTTGTTTAACCAGTTAAGTGTGGAATCTAGTTTGAAAAATCTCTCATTGCGCGCAATAAAGTCAAATAATGAAGTGTGTACTCGTTAAATGCAGGCCAAATTAGTTCTAGTGTTAAGTGAAATTAAGATTGCAGGAGAATGATCTGAAATGAATTTTTCAGTGACTTCATTTGATTGAATAATTTCGAAATTACTGATCACGCTCTTACTAAACGAACTGTATTTGGAATTGTATAGTGTCAGTGTAAATGGGATAATTGTAATGATTGTCAAAGGAATTTTGCACTTTGAAATTTGTCGAGTAACATGTCGATGGAGAGTTTTATGGGAGAAATGTAACTGCGTTAAAACGGGCATTGTTAAGAAACATAACATTTATTGTTACAGTAATTTCTGTTAAACGAAATGATGTCCAAGCCTGTTCTATTTATTTCCACGCGAAATATTCGTGACTGTTTGAAAGTATTATATTAGGGTACACGAGCGTCGACTGCTGTTCTTAAGTTATTATTCTGTGATTAATATCATTAAGGTAGTTGATTCCATAGTTTCGGTTAATTAGGTCTTCCTGGCATTAGTATCATCCCTCGCTATGTAAATACAGTGTTCAAGTTAGTCGACTATTTTTCAAATGAATTCGATTTCAATGTTTTCTTGGAGCATTCTGTTGTAACGAGCTTTGAGTAAAAGATCAAACGGTTGCGTTCTGTCGAGCGTTGTTACGAGAGATTGGATATATTTCGAAAATTCAACGCTCCCCACGTGTGTGCTTGTGAAAGATGTTTAAAGTACAAATGATGTAATGTGTATGATAAAAATATTATTAGCCGTTTTAACACTAGTAGGACCAACGTTATCGTTTACATCATTTCGGGAAGTATTTAAATCGTTTTATCTTACGCGATTATGTATGAATAAATATTTATTTTCGGTTCAGTTCATGAAATTCTTTGAGAAGAAATAAATACGGCTAAGAAAGTCTACAATAATATCATACGTTCTCAAGAACGAAAATAATAAAGTTACAGATAGAACATTCCGAACCGATCGTCCTCCTAGAGTTAAATCCATGTTTAATTGAAACACGAATAAATGAAAGATATTCAATGACGAGAAAAGAATGTAATTATATTTCGATGAAAGTCATCAGCGAAAGGTGCGGAATATGTTTTAATCTATAGTGAAGTAATTAGCAAATTACCGATAGAAGGTAATGCGTATTAGGTGCGACAATAAAAATCAATTGCAAAAACAAAACTTTGTTATTTATTGTTGCACGTGAACATGTGTGTAACGTGCATTCAGAAAAAGATAATGAAATCCTCGTGTCATTTATACATTTAACGAAATTATTTTGTTTCCTTTCGTTTTTGCATTGCAAACAATATTGAATGGATCATATTTATCTTTATTGACCTAAACATTGATTTATATCGTGAATTACATCATGTTTATTAGTGTACAATGTCGTCAGAATACTATAACACTTATTCGCATAAGGTGTCCATATAATAAGTTTAGTTTTAACAACAGACAATCATGTACAGCTACTCTTTGGCAAATCTTTATAACTTTCACATAGTATTACAAAAATAGAAAAGCAGAAACGTAGAGTTAAAACATTTTTTTCGTGTATTTGTACTATATCACTACCTTTTTCTTCAAAAAAAAAAGGTAAACATTCATGTTTCTATATTTATTCATATGTCTATGTTAATTAATAGAGAAACATAATTTCATCCAGTATTAAGACAAAGAAACAATTTTTTTCTATGAATGTATACTATTAAATTTTGGTATTAAGCAACTTATATCGTCTATAATAAATACGTAACTATAGTAAATTATTAGATCAAACATATAATATTGCCAATTCAATAATAGAAACAATACAGACAAACAAAATTCTTGAATACATTACAACATCTTTGATAATTATTTACCAAATATATCGTTGAATAATACTATAACTTTCGAAATCGGCGCAATTATCAAGATGAATTGATCATTGTTAATACATCACTTAACTGATCCGCATAATAATCCGGAACAATTATATCTTTAGCATTCGCAGCAGTTGCATTAATAGCGTCTACATCGCTTTGCGTTGTAATTCCCGTTAATACAAGTAAAGTTTTAAATCCGCAACGTTTTCCAAGAAGGATATCAGTGTCACGACTGAAATAACATAATTATTAAATATTGAATAAATAAATAAATAACATAGATTCGTATAATATGTAATATTTACTTGTCACCAATCATCAAAGTCCTTTGAGGATTCAAATTGTATTTCTTGACTATATATTCAATCAAGAAAGGTTCCGGTTTCCCAAGAAGAACTGCCTTTCTGTTAGATGCTGATTCTATTGTTTGTATGAAGCAGCCAGTTCCTGTATAATATAATACATACATATTAAAATTCATATAGTTAATTACAATATAATTTTCTAACTTCTCAAGGAATTGAATTTTTTCACCTGGAAATCTATTAGTATTTGGTGAAGGTCTCTCTGTATCACAATTTGTTCCTATAAAGTGAACATTTGGATCTGCCAAATAAGTAGCAGCTTTCATAAGCTTCGGAAAACTAAAATGTTTATCGAAGCCTACAATCACAGCTCCCACTTCTGGATCAGGTTTAAAGTTCTTTACCATCTCTACTTCATCACCATCCATGATATCAGGCTGTTACAACAAAATGTAAATATTGTTTTCTATTAATAATATATTAATAATTAATAATAAAAATCTTGTTTTGGAAACTTACTCCAATGCCACAATGTTTTATCCCCTCAGTTTCCAGCTCTTTGGTAATACCCACACTCCCAACCACATAAGCCTTTTTAGCAAATTTTTGTTCCTTAAGATAAACTGCAGCCAGAAAGGAGGTGCACACTATTTCTTCCTAAAATCATACACATTAAAGAAATACCTTAAATACTCAGTAATTGTTTAAATTTTGATATCAGAATATAAATTTTATTTACCATTGTGGCATCGTATTTAAGCTCTTTACATTTCTCTACAAACTCGGGTCTGGTTTTGGTGTTGTTGTTTGTTATGTAGAAGAACTTCTTACCTAACTGTTTAAATTTGTTTACAGTTTCAGGTGACCCTTCTATCACTTCGGTTTCTTTCCATAGTACGCCTAAGGTTTACTGAGATTAAAACACCATTTATAGCATTACATCCAGAATCATACAATTTTTTAATGTTCATTTTTTATTAACTACATTCTTGATGCAAGAACGATATAAAATAGAAAAAAATTGCATTTTATTCGAATCATAAACATTATATTTAAAACACTCACCATCACAGTCTGATAAAACTACGTCAAAAGATTCAAGGAATTGTTTAAATTCGTCTTTCGATAATGATGTTATCTTTTTCGTTGTCATTTTGTAATTGTCTGTGAATTAGTCTTCTTAAAACGAAGTCTGCTATCCAGGCACGATATCTTCTTTATCAGTAATCCACTGACACAACTCGAAAGATGATCTTCGACAGAGTGTGTTCCTGGCTGATAGCCACGCATTTGCAACGTGACCTTGCTCGTCTATTACATAATACGGGGGTATAAATTGTACACTTACTTCATTCACAACTACCAATAGGTACAATTGATGACAACGTAATGTGTTACTTAATATGATAGCAAGAACAACAATATTTTTTATTCTTTTCGATATCTATATTTCCGATTGTAACTATTTATTATATACTTTTAATACATATTTACAACAAAATAACCTATGAAACACATAGTTAAATAAAATATTTAGGAATGCAAATTTATGTTATGAAATGTATGAAACTTCATGAAATCATAACTTTTAAAGAAACAAAATAAGGTTAGATAAAACTTTAGATTCTATATAATCACAATTGAAATCAATGGTACATAAATAACTATAATTGTAATATACATTTCAATATACCTGTAACTATTATATATATATTACATTCAATGAATATATTTACTATCTAAAGACATTTTGTTTCAATTAGATTATACAGTTGCAAAATATTTTCATAGAAAATAATATTGTATTTTATGTATACTACATTGCACATTTATTCTTAAATTTTTGTAAGTAAGGTAAAAGATCTCCAATTTCATTAATATAATAATCAGGAATAAAGTCTTTCTCTTCTACACACTCCGATTGTTTCCACCTATTTACATCCTCAGAAGTGGTAATTCCTGTTAAGACTAGCAATGTTTTAAATCCACATCTAGTTCCTAGTAGTATATCTGTGTTATGCCGATCACCAATCATTAAGGTACGTTTAGGATTAACTTTAAATCTTTTTATTAATATATCTGCTATATAAGGCTCTGGTTTACCCATTACAGTAGCTTTCCTTTCTGAACAACTTTCTATGCACCGTACCAAACTTCCAGTACCTGATACAAAGATTTGAATTTTAATCCTTAAATACGTACGTTCATGTTATATTATAAAACATATTAAATTATAAATACCAGGTATGACAACATTGTTAGCAACAGGAAACCTTTCATCTGTATTTGTGCCAATAAAATATACATTGGGATCACTTAAATATGAAGCTGCTTTTACCATTTTGGGATAACTAAAGTGTTCATCGAAACCAACTATAACTGCACCCACTTCAGGATCCTTTACAAAAGTATTATAAGGTACATTTTTATTAACAGGATCTGGTCCTACACCAGTACTTGAAATTCCAACTTCATGCAATTCCTTTGCAATAGCTGTAGCACCAATTATTAGAAGGATATAATATATAACATAATATACAGTACTTAGTAATAATGTTAAAGTGATATAATAAAAATGTGACCCTTGCCTTCTGAACCTATAATATAAGTTTTTCTATTAAAACCCAGATCTTGTAAATAACAAGCAGATAAATTTGCAGTACATAAAATATCTTCTTTTGATGCTTTAAAATTTAGTATTTTACATTTCTCAACAAATTCTTCCCTAGTCTTTGTACTATTATTAGTAACATAAAAAACTCTTTTTCCAGCAGACATAAAAGAACTAATTACTTCTGCAGCACGTGGTAAAGGGGTCATATACATCCAAAGTACACCTAAAATAATATTAATATGATTATTTACATTATTATTTTTCATATACATTAATTAAATAAAATTGGTTACTTACCATCACAGTCAGTAAGCACAGTATCAAAAGAGTTAAAAAATTCAGTAACTTCATCATTATTTAGTGTTTTAAAATTTATTGCAGCCATGCTAAGAAACAATTTAACACCTCTGCTTAAAATTTATTATAACAAAACAAAAGTTAATTTACATATTTCTTACAAAAATTATTGTAGTCAATGCAATTAAAAGATGTAAATAAATGACAAGAATCTGTATGTATTAGTACAGTGGTAAATGAAATTTCAAATTTTACATGAACAAAATCCGGAAATGAACTAATTTCCGATTAAATCATCCCTAACAGGGGTGCCATTATTAATATTGAAAAAAATATACTGTTATATTATTTTATAATTATTACGTTCTTATATAAATTGTTCATTTAATTTGAAAAAATGAAATTAATACGTAATCATTAATGATACAGCATGGACCGACTATAGGTTATATTCACATGAATGGTTGTAAATGCAGTTTCACATTTATATTTTTCTTATAAATTACAATAACGTTAGTATAAATAGTCAATATCAACATATTATTTTATACACAAAACTCACATGTTTATTTAAGTTGAATTTGCTGTTTGCACTAGACTTGTAAATCTTTTTTTCTTACTTTGTCAGCACCGTTTACTTACGTAAATTTGAATTACAAAGTTTTAGGTTTTCAAGAAATATCCGTATTTCGCAATTTAATCGATTCCTCGAACGATACAAGCTTCGAAGATTAGTAAAATTTAAAGTTAAGTGAAACATGAAAAGTAAGAAAACATGTAAAATTTATGACATGACGTCTAAATAGTTGAACATACGATCATGAAAAAGTGATCATTCATAATTTGAATAATTATAAATCTGATCAACGTCATTACCAATTACGTAAACCGAAAACCAATTTCTTTATCTAATCAAAATGTAGATCATAAAATAACTTCACGAACCAAGAAAAAAAATAATTGAAATGAAAAATTTATATTTCATTGAATGTTTATGTATTTATACGAAATTGACCATAAAACGAGATCATAAAATTTTCAAAAAATTTATTATAAAATATACCTTAGTTAAGTACATATTCAACCCTACATGTGTGAACAATGTTTACATACAACAACTACAATGCGATCAGCCTCTACCCTGAGAGCTGATCACGAAATAAAAAGGGGTTTGAACAACAATGAAAAGTACAAAATAAATCATGTTCCTTTCGTAACGAACGATAGACTTAAATCATTATGAATATTATCGTTATTAACTTAGAAATCAGCTAAATTTTTTTTAGTAAGATAGCAGCGTGTGCACACTAAAAGTTTGAGCGTAGTCATATATACATTCTGAAATCACATAAAAATTCGGAGGTCATACGTAGATTGAAACGAGCACATACTCATGACACATTTCAAATGTGTTTATATATATATATATATATATCTATATCTATATTATAACCCTTATAATTTAACCCTTTGCGAATATTTAACCCGTATACGAAATTATATAAGCGTCCATTGAAACCTATCGACGGAACGATAATGATTATTTATTAATAGAAATAAATATTCTACGTGTCTTGTCATGGGTTTGATGAACGTATTTCTAATCATTAACGCAGTAGCTGTTCCGGCTATACAAATTGTTTACTATTGAACCGCAACTGCTTTGCAAAGGGTTAAGACTAAGACATTCATTTTGTCTTTTCTGCACTGTCATACAATTAACATGTTATTTAGCCCATTTAATTAGACATCACAACCTTAAACATAAAGTTCATCAGAACTGGTGTCAGTGTATCCCCGACGAAAACACATTAAAAATATACACACAACTGATTATCAGTTTCTTAATGCATGTTGATTGATAACACAAGTATAATGCTTTCATGTTCCATGTATTAATCATTACGTAATAAGAGAGTTATAATTAAAATATGAAGCTCTGGTGTTGCATATAACATCAACACTAAGAATTCTCTCAATACCAATTCATAACCGACTTTTACTGCCGGGTACGATGTACTTACATTTTTCCTTAAAATGTTTGTAATTTGGATTGAAATGGCCCTAAGATATCAGTCTTTTAGTTAAAATTTTGTTAATTTGATTAAAAATAGTTGAGCATAACTGTATGAAGTTCGACAAGGTCTGCGGTTGAATAAAAGATTTTAACCATTCAAAACTACCTGTTGACTGCCTCCTTTGAATCATATATAATTACGTCTCGATGACACCAGAGGAATGAAAATGACATGAGAGGTAATCTTGAATGGTCGAAAATCTATTGCTATAATAAAAACATACAAATTACGTTCCACAGCCGATGACTTCTAAAACGCTATTATATATCATTATTCGCAGAGCATTTTGTTCGAATAATATTACACAATCTTGTTACAATATCATTTCATTTGCTGGTAATAATTGTTTAATACATAAATATTGATACAACATTAAATTTCAAACGACAAAAATGGACAATTAGTAGAAGGTAATAAATAAATGAATTAGAATAGGATGTGGACTATATTTTAAAAAAATAAAAATCTCTAATTGTATGAAATTTCTTTTACATGCTCTGCACGCTATTTGCATAAATAGCATTTCACATATTACTCGAACAAAACACTCGTAATTATCGGACCAGTAACTACATGTCGCTTTCAAGTGAACATCAACGGGATTCTTATATTAAATATGCTACTTTACGACATATATGCAAACATAACTTGTATGTACTTATACTACGTTCTCATGATGATGATGATAATGATGATGAAAATAATAATAATAATAATAATAATAATAATAATAATAATAATAATAATAATAATAATGATAATAAAATAATAATAATCTTAATCTTAAGACATATTACAAATACATTTAGGGCGTTTGATTATTGAATTATCTACACGCATCGTGGTTACTGATTATCAATATCATCTACAATCCTATATTTTCAGAAATGGACCTCGTACACCTTTGAAATTCAATTGAAATTAAGTAAATGTTCATACTTTCGTTATTGAAAGACAATCAATTTACCAATGAAATAAATAGGATCCAGCCTATAAGTCGCGAATAAAACGGAAATAGTACAGATAGAGAATAATCACTGATTAAAGTTATCAGAAGTATGGCAGTTGAGGCCAACGTGTAAAGTGTTAAAATAAAAGTATACTACTTCCATATAGCTACTACATTATATTAGATAATTAAAGAAAAAAAGACAAACTAAATCATTACTCTTCTTTTCTTCGCATAAGCCACTTTCACTATATTCACAGTTTCCATTAGGAGGGTATCCAATATAGCCACTGTAAGACCATTTTTTACAGCAAGTTCGTCATGATGAAATTTGGTCCATTCATCTTCTTCGGCTTGCGCCTCTCTAGCCAATAATTCGTCGACCCTGTCTCTTCGTTTCCTACTCCAACGCATCACCATATTTTCTCTTTGCAATTTCGTCTTGAAACCGAACAATGTAGCCACCTCTTTGTTGACGTACTCGTTAAGTTCTTCTATAGTTTTCGGAATTTTCATGGTAGGTTTTGTCTTTACATTTGGTTTCGTCCAACTGGGACCGGGTTTCTCGTATTCAGCTTGGTAAACCTCAGCGATTGTTTCTTTGCATAGATCGAAGAGGAATGTATTGTAAATTCTTCTATCCTTCTTTACAGTCTCATCATTCTCTTTGGTTAGCTCATAAATCTCCGGAGGAGCTTCTAAACTCATTATATCGTCCCCTGCTTCTTTAGCTCGGAATATTAATGCTGTTGCCTTCTCGGTAAACGCGGTGAGTTCTTCTATGTTCGAGGGAATCACAGCTGGCGGAGGAGAAGGTGATCCAAGCGATGTTGAAATTCTGGTACCACCACCTGGTGGGGTGTACGGTGGTGGTGGTTTGTTAGGTATCTCTCTCACATAATAAGATACCTCCTCTGCTTCTAACTTTTTAATCTGTACAACAGTAATAGACATGTCACAAAATGATGTTTTTTGTATTAAAAATAATTATAATTATAAATTAATGGTTTTACCTCTAATTCAATTTGAAGCTGTTGAATGCGTAATACTTTTGCTTCCAATTCTGAAACTTCCAGGCCGGGTTGTTCCAGTGATGCTGTATAAATAAAAATATGAAATAATATGAATCTAATAAAATCTTTTGTCGACAAATTGTCCAGGAAAAGCAACACGAATCTTTACATTACAATATGTATTCGTTGTATTACTTTGATTAGGTGCTTTGAGGATTAAAACAAAAATTCAAATGTAGATAAAGAATATTCTTTCAATGCATTAATAAAAATATTATAAAGCTGTGATGAAAATGAACATTCCAAGTAAAATTTATACATAATGAAAGTTCCTTTTCTCAAAAACTTGGAGGAAATAAAAGATAAAGTATTTTACACATGTGTTGTGTAGTACAATATTTACAGGCTTTTCTTGTGCACAGACATTAATAATCAAAGGTCAAGCACACATGCGACACTGATTTGTACAGAAAAACAAGTCAATGTTCATTTCATTCAAAGTTTCGTGTTGTGTTACCTTTAAGTAATTATTATCTCGATTTTGCTTTTCTGAAAATAAACAATATTTGGCTATACGAGGCAATGCTTTGCGCAAAAATACACGGCCATTATAAAAATTAGTACATGTCTCTGTAATGTTTATAATATATAGTATATATATGTATATATATGTATATATTTACACGCAATGTAATTGCTAGTTCAAAAAATATAAGTAATATAAAATTAAATTAAACTCAATCAATTGCATTTGACGGAATTTATGCCTTTAAATATCTATCTCTTAACACTGAACAATAACATTATTTAAAAACCGATGACTTCATGATCATAAATTTACACATACACATTAAAAATGAGGGCTTTTTATATATTTACAATATATAAAGAAATCGCCTATTAAATTATAAAAATAGATATGTAAAAATATACGTGATTCAAACTTAAAAATGAATTATATTCAAATGGTATGCCGACAACTTAAATTTTATAAGGCGAGGAATGTTAATATTTTACGTAAATTAACAATGTACCTTTTAACTTATCAATCATGACCTCTATATCCTTCTCAGATGTAGCAACGATTGGTGTAGCGTGATATGTATTCTTAGAATCCCCATTTTCACTTTTGGTACTAACATTGTTCATCAAATCATCGTTTAATGCATCAATGTATAATCTTGAATCATTAGCATCTCTTGGAGAATCCATCTCGATTTCCGATACACCTTTCGGTGTATCCTTATCCTCACTTGATTCAGACAATGCATCTTGTTCTTGGTTTTCCTTATCTTCTGCATCATTCGAGCCAATTATTAATTGTAACGATCGATTTTCATCCTCTGCTACTGCTGTTACGGACATCTGATTCTCCAAATTGCTACTTCCAAACAATTGCTCGTTTTGGTTACCAATATCCTGATCAGCTTGATCATCAGCTTTCGAAAGTAAAATATCATCTTTCATGGAAATATTGTCTTCCATTTTTATATCAGTTTCTGAAATTTCTTCGTGATTCTGAAGCTGTTCCTCGTCATGATTAGAACTAGGTGAAGATTTTTGAGTGATTTCGTCAAGTATTCTCAATACCTCTTCCGATTTCTGTACCACTTCATACCTTTCTGGTATTGGATACGATTTCTGTACAGAAACAGATTTCTGAACTTCACTTTTATCAAAGATTTCAGAAACCTCGAGGCTTTCTTCTGAAATATCTTCATATTCTGGGTCTTTCAGAATATTGAATGTTTTATTTATTAACTCCACAGGTACATTAGATACGTTCACTTCAGCACAGTCAGTTATCAGACTGTACACAGCTGCAGAACTGTCCTTATTCTCCTGGCTGCATATTTTACATTCTTGGGACTTACTAAGTTGCAATTTTGTCACGTCGGGTGATATTTCTTCTGTTTCAGAAACAGAAGGCTGTTTCTCTATAGTAGCCAATCCACTTTCAGCTACTTCTATCAAGTTATCAAGTTGTTCCCCATCAGAACTTTCTAATTCTGCCGTAGCATCCAATAATTTTTCCTCTTGTATTTCTTGGATTTCTACTTTGTCTTCGCATTTATTTGTTTCTAGCTGTTCCTCTTCTGCAAATTCTATTTTAGCATCGATTTCAAGATCCGATAAAGTGTCATCTTCCGTGCTTCCAGGTTCCAGTTCTGTTATTACAATCTCTTGAGCTTTACATTCAATGAGATGTGCATCTTCATCATTTTTATTTTCTTTGCTTACGTTGTAATCAAGAACAGATTCGCTATGGTCTTCGATTTCTAATATTTTACCTTCCTCCACATCATTATTATTATCCAGTACATCTTTAATTACATTAAACTCGTTTTCGGACTTGTTCTGTGATTCGGAAGTATGTGACACAAATTTAGATTCTTCAATTACAGTTGCTTTCGCTTCAGTTCTATTTTCACTGATATGGGAATGATTCTCAATTTTTTCTTTTATCGAATTATTGTCTATACTATTTTCAACTTTATCCAATATTTTAGTCACAGACTCATAAATAGCATTTTGGAAATCATCGGTTTCTATAGTATGTACAGTTTCGTCCTGTATTTGATCCGCATCGTTATCCTTACCAATGATGTAAAATATATCGTCAATATTATTACTAGCTTTATTAATATCTGAAACCGGTATTGTTTCATCAAATTTGACTCCGTACGCATCGATATTCGTAGATTCACCTTTGGGAACAAATAAGGATAAATTCTCAACATCACTTTCTATTCTCTCTTCAAAGTTTTCAATTTCAATATCAGCTGATTGAGACGTATCCTTTGTATGTACTAACTCGCTTGAATCATCGTTGAATTTTGAGTTTTGACTTTGAGATTTCTCCCATTCCGAATTGGTGACATCCTGTTGAATATCAAAGGAATCAGATATTGTCCAATCATCTTTGTCAAGAGAAGTTTTATCTATGGGTTTTGCCTTTATCTGACTCTCATCTTTGCTAATTTCTTTGTTAATAAAGCTGACACTGTGGTCAGATACATTTGCCTTAGGTGTTTTAACGGACTTTGAAGAATTCCCTTCAAATCCTACTTCTTCGTTTGTTACAAGTAAATTAGTTTCATCTTTGCGCTTGTCCGACATCGATTTGAAACTATCTGCTTTTGAAACTGAACATACACTATTTGTATCTTGACGTTCCTCATCTTTCGCATAATCTATTACTTTCTCAATTACTTCAGTCTTCTGAATTGTATGTACAGATTGCGGAGAACTTGATTTGGTCAATAATATAGTTGCAGATTTTACAGTTGTTACCGGCTGTATAACATTCCGAGGAGATTTTTCAGAACATACACTGACATTGCGTTCCGAATGACTTTCTGTGGTAACAGTACCGTGCACTGAGATACTATGATCGGCATCTGTATGCAAAATCGATGATTTATCTTTCAAAAGTAGATTAGATTTTTCCGATGGTGTCACAGATTTTGGCGATGTCGAATCCTTATTTGATTCGAGCAACTGCAAACTTTTTAAGTTATACGACTCGTCTAAACTTTTTTCAGTGTGTGTTCTTTTCTCGCTAGGGTATGCTATTTCAGAAGCACTTTCTACGGTATTTATACTATTTTTATCCTGCGTTACTTTTAAGTATTCCTCGGATAAAGATTTCATGTAACTCTCAGAAGAAGTATTATGCGATATTTTTTCATTTATCTCATATGTACTTAATTTGTTGTTCTCAGCTAACACATTCGAGCGATTTGCATCGTCATCGGTAGCCTTAATACGCTCCGATATTATAGATTTTTCAATTTCATTTAAAATTTCTTTACTTCTTGCTTTATAATCAATTTCATGGTGGGAGTTAGGAAGAGATGTATCAGTTTGTGGCATTATCACAGACATTACATTATCAACTTCTTCTACTATGTTTTTATTGTCATTGAAAGCACTTGTTGAATTCAATTTTGTAGTATTAGTTAAGTACTCTGAAATACGTGGGCTGGCTTCTGTTTGATCCAACTCGACGCTTTTACTTTCACCATTTTTGGTAGTCTCTACAGTCGGAATTTCGTTGCTTTTATCAGACTTCAGAAGCATATCTGATATATCCTTCGAAGTACTTTTCTCTTCAATATTCTTCGAGTCCTCGTTTGATCTTTTACTGAAACGCGACATCATTTCTGAAAGAATTTTCAGTTCATTTTCAAGGGAGTTTATATCCTCGTACAAATTCTTGTTATTCAAACACGAGAAGTCCAATTTTCGAGAAGAGTCGACTTTTTCATTGGCAGTCTCAGTGCATATTTCTTTACTAGAATTTTTTGCATTAGATTTTTCTAAAGGAATCTCAGAGTATTCCGAACTACATACTTTATTACTATCAGATTGCAAGGAGGTACATTTTGCTTGAGAATGCTCAGACACCGTATGGAAATCCGATTTGTATTCTCCCAAATCAGAATGAATTGTAACTTCATCTTTAGAAAGTTTAGCTTCCGACTGCGTGACTATGTCGTCTTCCGACTTTGCCGCATTAACTTCGGTTTGAATGTCCTCTGAAATACTGCTCTTCTTCCCCGCTATCGAAATTCGTTTACTTTGCGTTTCATCCATGTACGTTTTGTTTTCGTAAGAAGTGTTTCTGTCGGAACAAACGTCATCGGAAGTAACCGATGATGCCGAACCGAGCTTGTCAGACTCGATGTGCTCCGATATACTTTCGTCGAGAACAGATTGAACACTTTGATGAACAGTGTTCACTTTCGAGGAACTCAATTGTTCCGATGATCGTACGCTTCTGAAGGATGTAGTTACCTTTTCCGAATTATTCTTATTGTATTCAATTTCGATGCTTTCATTCCTCAGTAGATTAGTATTTTTTACGTGCTCCGCAATTGGCTTCTTGGTACACAATAAATCAGATTCTGATCTTGATCTTAATAAGTCGCTATTCTTAAATATATCTTGTATTCTCTTCAGAGGAATCTCAGGTACTTTAAAATCTGCTAACGATTTGGACTCTATCGCTAATTTATCACTGTCCTTACTTGTTCCCTTTTTCGATTCCAGCTTTTTACGCATCTCATGAATAGTTGTGTCATATTTCTATATACGAAAAGAGAAACGTTTAACTCTATATTATTGAAATATTATTTCAATGATACTAAGATAGAATGCTTTTACTGACCTTTATCTGATTTAATAAATTAGCTTCTAAAGCTCTTAATTTCTGTTTCGTCTGTTTCCTGGCTTCCCTTTTTAAACGTGACATTTCCACCCGCCGTTCTGCCAATTTTTCAGTAAGTAATTCTATCCTTCCTTCTATGTCACTAGTATCGGATGAAACAGTTGTGTCCATAAAGGGACACACACTCCTCTCTATCAGTTATCGGAATCAAATGTATAAATTATCCGACTATCAAAGATCAAGTGTATAAACACAAATATTATGAGCAACATTGAATCTACCTTGTTGAGAGAAAACATTGGATGTTGCAGTGACAAGTTTAAGGGCGGCTTGTTCCATTCGTGCAACGCGCTCTTCTTCAGTCCTTAATTTCGCGTGCCAGGCCATCCACTCTTCCACACAATTCTTCCGCGACGTAAGGGCGGCTTCGCGTGCATTCAAAATTCTGAAAAACGTAATCGTATCCGATAATATAGATGCACTGTTCATAACAACCGAGCACTTAGAAAGAAACGAAGCTAACGATCGTGACAATTTGAAATCGCCCCAGAACCCTTCTTAATCGCAGGAACAGAACCGAATGCTCTTCACTACAGTGAAATACCGCAATAACACTGGAATGCTGATCGCCGGTGCAGAGTCTATTTTTACAATGCTTCACTTCATGGTATGAATACGCAGTTTATTATTAGACTTTTTCCACGCGTGTGTAGTGATTCGCAATGTTATTAATATTAACTTTTCGAATTGGTAAATTTATCTCGGTGAATAATTTAAGATATAACATAAACATGCGGCACGTGTTCTATTTATACACTTACTGTTCAAGTTTCCTCGAAGTTTTCATATTATGATCCTGCGATCTAATGACCACGGATTTAGAATAATTTCTATCGCTCTCCCCGCAACCATGCTGAGAAACAGTGAAATTACTGATCTCGGATTTCACCGGTGCACCATCCAAATGCTGCGTGCTTTTGTCTTCGCTATAAAACGAATTCTCATAAGCTTCCACGTTCTTGTCGAATACTTTCTGACATAATATATTCTCTTTACTCTCGTAATCGTCTATTCTATCGTTCAATAATTTAAAATGCTTATCCTTCGAAGGTTTGGAATGTCTGATCAGAGTCTGTTGAGAGCTCAGACTTTCATCGTGATCCGTGCAATCTAGAATTGCATTTTCATCATTTTTATCGGACTGAGTGCATTCCTTTTCCATCTTCGTCCGTTTATTATGATGCTTGATAAATTCTTCGGACACTTGGGAATTCGATTTAGATCGCTGCACATTTTCAGTAAGTATACTAGACGATGATTTACTTTTTTGGCATTTTGAACTTCGACGTTTCACATTTGGCTTCGACTCGGAATTATATTGAGATTTTTTGGATGTATCGGTCGGAGTTGTCTTGTTACTTTTTTTAGAAGTCTTCGAATGCGATTGTAAGAGGTCTTCAGAAATTTGGGATGATTTTGATATCTTCGATACCACATCTTGGCTGATAGAACTTATTTCCTCCGGTACGATTTCGCTATTTATGGTCGTGACTTTCGACAAAGATTCTCTCTCTCTTGGGGAGACTAGACTTTGAAAATGATTATCCGTCAGCTGAGAAGATTTCGTCTTTTTTGACAACTCCTCCACGAGGGTATCAGACTCCGATTTGGCGTGCTCGGAAACAGAATTATTTAAATTGCTTTGCAACAATTCTGAAACGTCCGGAGATTTATCAGCTTCAAAGAGATACTTCCCAGATGTACTGATGGAATGACCCGCTACCAATTTTGGATCAATAGAGTGTTGATATAATTTCAGTCTTAAAATATCCGCCCTAGGCATCTTCTCTTCAAATTTCCTCGACTTTATCTCATATTTTGTCTTGTTCCCATCTTTAAATTGTTTATAAGGACACTTTTCTTGAGATATGTTGCCTTGAATTATTTCATTAGGTTTATCAAATTTTAAAAATGAAACGTTAGATTCCTCGATGAAGTTCGTAAATTTATTACTCTTTGGTAAATCAAGTTTAGAGAAGTGTAATTCGCTTTCCGATATTTGCATGCGCGCATCGATCTGAGATCGATCGTGTTGAGACTTATCAGAATCAACCAATGAACTCATAGAACTGTTGCTCCTTATATCGTAACCTTTCATTGGGCCGGACAATCTTCGCGGAGATTGACTGTCCGCGCTTCTCTTCAATTTCGTTAAAATATTCTTCGTAGACATTTGAGGATTGAACATATTTCTTTGTTTTTGTAACATAAGTTTACGCTCTTGACTTGCGATTTTGTGGAGTTCTTTTAATCTGGAAAAAAGAAAACAGTTACACCAGAGGATCATAATAATTTTTTTATTAATCACATACCTGTTCATCTCATCTTTTTCTTGCTGCAATTTCAAAAGTAAAGCTCTTTGCTTCTTTTTTACAGAACTAACACGACTATCCTGACCAGTATCTCTTAATGCACGTTTCTGTTCCTCTAGTTTCACTAATTTCTTTGTTCGATCATTTAAGGTTTTTTCACGGGACTTGAACAGCATCTCGATTTTATCGTATCTTTGTTTTTCATCTTTTATCAATTGTGCAATCTGTAAGCGCATAATATATTGACTTTTCTGGAATATGTTATTATCAATATAGCAATATCGATTATTTTATTATACTCACTTCTAGATCTAAATACTTGTTAAAGGAACAAGTTATATCTCTAGTTGAAATACTAATTTCTGTTCCAGTCTCTGTTCGTATAGACGACGTAGTTTCGTGCAAACTAATCTCCGACATTGTCCTTAATTTACTAGGTAATGATATTTCTTCTATTTGATCTAAATCTTCGAATTGTTCTGCCGAATCCAATGAAAGCTGTGGAACTTCACTATCTCCAACAAATCCCCTTTCATATGGAATACCACACATCTCTGAACATCTACTTTGTACATTCCGTCGCGTTGGACGTATCTCGGTTTGCGTTGCCATGTCATTTACCGTCTGCGTTTGTACTTCTACTGCTTTCACTGCTGGTTTATTTATCTTATTTTGGTTGTCGAAATCATTCGTCATAGTCTGAGTTGTCGTATAATGCACTAAAATTGAAAATAATATTTCAGTGTTAATAATTTTCGGATTGGTCCCTTATTATATTTGAATTAATTGGTTCCATACTTTTGTCGGTCGCAACGTGTTTGTGTAGTTTGCTAATTTCTATACAATGCTCCATGTCATCGATACTTCTTTCACCTGTTGCTTTAAAATAATGCGATTTTGATTGTTCACTTGGTTGATTATGCTGTACTGGTAACTCTTTCTCTTGATCCTGCTTAACATTATATAAACACTTCTCAACATCCATAACTTGTCGCAATGATTCATTAAAAGAATCAAGGAGATGCAACTCAGCTTGAAACTGCATATGCAAGGCGGTAGGATGCAACTATAATTGTGAAGGAAATGTTATATTTATAAAATAAATTAAGACTGTACAGGTATGCACTTACCAATGGCATGCCTTCTTGCTCTGTATCTGTTTTAATTGCATTATGTTTTAAACACTTAGAATCATTGTCTATATTAGTATTTTGTATAAGTTGTCTTTTCCGTTTAGACCTAGATACAAGATTCATATCTGGTGTTATTAAATCACAAAATTCTTCTTGTTGCGAACGACTCTCATCTCTAAAAGAAATTCTTCTTGGATCAAGCAAAGCATCCGACAAAACACTATCATTTAAATTAGATTCACTACTATTACTTGTTTGTTTGGTAGTGGTAGTAATGCTTTGCATATATGATTCCTCTTCTTTCTTTGTATTCGCGCTAATACATTGTTGTAAAGAAATGTCTGTATATTTTACATCTTCTGTAGTTTTATTCGATTTAATATTTTGTATAATTCTTTCGCAATCTTTGTTTTTAATTTGTTGCATAGAAGTTGTATTTGGACTTCGAGTTCTAACACTCATATTGGAATCTATTATACTTCCTATGTCTTCGAATTCTTTCGAATTCATAGCATAAATTTTGCTATCTATTTTACTTGTGGAAGGTTTCACTTTTTCGGATACCCTCTTTAGTTGATCTTTAAACAGTATATTTCCTGCTTTTCCTTGACTCTGACATGTTACTTTATGTTGCTTTATTTGCCTGTTCTCTGATGACAATATATGCTTCTGATCATCAGCTTGTTTTAATGAATATAAATCATCTTTGTATCGATAATCAAAGTTTTCCAGCATATTTCTTGACTCTCTTACTGTAACTTTGTCTGTCAACTTTGCAGACCGTTCAGAAAGTGATTCATTACTACAAGTTCTATTCTTTGATTCCAAAGAAGAATCCCTGGACTTTAAAGACCGTACATTAAGAGATTTGTGCCTTTTGTCATTATCCTTTTTAGCAGTAGATGTGGCAAAATTTTTTGTTTTTGGTTTTGTAGAAACAAAATCACTTTCTCTTGGCATGTGCAATGGTAATCTATCATTTTTTAATTTTGTAATTGATGCAGATTCACTTATGTTGTCAGAAGAATCTTTCCTAGAGACATGTCGTGGACTTCTAGATCTTTTTAAAAATTCTTGTCCCATTTCATCCTGCTTTATGAACATAGAATCATCTTTTCTAATTCTCTTAGATCTATTTTCTTTTTCTCTAGAATTTTCTCTAATGTATTCCTTTTTCTTTGATAAATTTGAAGATATAGAAATATTTGGTACTTTCAGCGGCTCTATTTCACTTGCTATTGTAGAAGAAACATCTGATGTTGAAAAGTCTAATTTTCTTTGAACACGTTCAAAACTTTTTGGAGGTTTGTCTATCCTCTCATGAAGAAGTTCTTTGGAAGGTGCTTCAAATTTGGATGACATTAATTCTTTTGATACACAGTTTTCTCTAGTGGCAAAATCCAATTTCTTAGCAGAGATTTTCAAATCAGGAACTTTTAATGGTCGTATGAAATCCATTTTTTGTACAATTTCATGTAAATTGTGAACACTATTAGACTTTAATACTGTTACAGCTGGTTCAGCTGCATTTTTATCGTTTGTATTGTGTACCTGTTTACAGATCTCAGTAGTATCTTCTAAAGCAAGTTTTCGTTTTACAGCACTTATAAATGTAAATGGATATGGTTGTACAGGGTGGTACGACAATAAATTCTCTAAACCTTTTAAGTCAAATTCAGTTGACAAATAAGATGGCTTTCCTTTAGATATTTGCTGTTGATAAAGATCAAGATTGTGTTTAACTTCAGCCGCCTGAAATTATGCATTTTATACTTTATAATTCCAGTAATATTTAAAATATATTATTTATATTACTCTTGCATATTATCTTACATCAAAGAAAGATATTAATATATTTTACATGGAATATAAATGTGCAATATCAATTTACTTACTGATGCAGATGCTTTTGCACGTTGAACAATAACATCTGGATCAGAAAAAAAGACATATTTCTTTTTTACATGGGTGTCTTCTTTCTTAGAGCTATTTCTCATATTTTAATACTTGTATTAATAAATTTATATTTAACTGTTTTATATTTATCCATGCTTACACTTCCAATGCACCATTTAACTGAAAAGAAAATATTTATTCATTATTATTAATACATAAAAGAAGAAAAATTTATATAATTCTCAAGATAATTATATTTATATTCATACTGAAATTGGAATCTGTTAATACCAATGTAGTGAAACTTACGTTCATTTAGTAGAATTCGTAATTAACTGTTAAAAGTTCCCTGTATTTATAACCTAATTCAGAACGCCATACTCCACTAATAAATTGTGTAGAATCGATCTGTAAGCGTCAATATGAAACAATGTATGCATTCCAAAATATTTTTCAGTAACGTTCTCACACGTCATACATTATTCATGTATATATATATTTTCGTAACATAGAATACAATAACTCATCATAACGGTTATTTGTAAACGACAATCACGTGGTACTCTACAATTTGTTACTCGCACAAAATTGAAAACATGGCAACAACATGAATGATCGATAGACACTGTTACTATCGCAGATCGCAACACGTATGTCAATAACGGAATAACTATGTTTTCCCTTTTAAAAATGGGTACGGTATTATATGAATGTACAAATGTTGTATGCGAAACATTACGAAAGCAACGGAAAATATTAACGATAATAACAGTTCGTAGTACTAAACGGAAACATTATTGTCGCTCTACCTAAATAAAGTGTGCTTAAATTTTTGCAACTTCGTCAGTCCTGACAACATTGATTTCTTGCGCTATGAAGTTAGCCGTGAATAAAAACCGTGTCAATATTACGTTAAGATAGATACATACCTACTCACTATATTCATATATTTTAGTAAATACTAATCTCGTTCTCGCTTCTTGAAAGATAGTATGTAAAATGATATTCCCATCTATAATATGAGATTCTATGGTGCGAAGCACAAATACAATGTGCACATGTTAATCATAGCTATTCTTCAGTATATACTATTTTTGAATATGGAACTGTCGATTTAATGATAATTCTTCTTAATAATAAATGTAAACAATACATTAAAAGCGAAGTAAATTCCATTATTATTCATTTGTATTTCATGAATATTCTTTGTTTTATATTCACGTTAATATTATTATCAGTGTAAAGTCGAGGATATTTTATTATGTTTATGTACAAAGTAGATCAAAACTGGTGAAGAGTAAAACCGTGAATTTCTAATGTATAGAAGACAGTAAACTTTTTTCATAAGGCACTATATTGTACTTAGTAGTATATATACATATGTACTTATGTATATAATGTGTGTATATGGTTAACGTACATTTTGTTTCATAAAAAGATTTAATATTATAACGCGATGAGCAATTGCAAAGAGAATAAGATTTAACTGTTATTTCAATTAATAATATAATTGTTATTGCATTTAATTAATCAGTCATTAAATACCACATGTTTAATGGTTATAGGTTAGACAGTGATTATAAAAAGTTGGCAAAATAAATTTTTGATACCTGACATTGTTTATGAAGTAATGTTATATCTTACAAGATCTTCTCGTATAAACAATTTTTTTCGATGCTTAAAACTTCCAGTTGGTAAGATAATATACTAGTACTTTATAATAAAATTAGGAATGCTGGGTATAAAATGTAGAAATTTTTTAGTGATTCTTAATTTTAGATTTAATATGTGATAAAAATAATGAATCTAATTTAAAAGAGAGATTCATTATTTTTCAAATTAAAACAGTATTAGTTCTTTCTTGAAAGAATAATTATCATAATTGAATTTTAAATTTGCAGATAACTTTTGTCAAAACATGTCAGTTGTAATTAATGAAAGTAGTCATGATGACAGCAAGAAAGTTGAGGAAAGTAATAAAAGACATATAACCGATGAAGACCATGAAGTTGCAACAAAAATACAGAAGGTAGAAGCAACCGAACATGAAAAACTACCTAAAAGAAGTAACTTTGTATTAATGATGGGATATCTTGGTAAAGGTTATTTGGGTATGCAAAGAAATCCTGGTAGGAAAACAATAGAAGAAGATTTATTAACTGCTTTATTCAAATCTAACTTAATTAAAAAGCATCAGTTTGAAGATATTCGACAACTTCGTTTTCAAAGGGCTGCACGCACAGATAAAAATGTGTCAGCAGTTAGACAAATTGTTTCTCTTCAATTACGTAAGTCTCTTAAGAGTAATATGTCACTTTTTATGTTTAATATAGTATGTAATGTTTTAATATTAATTTTACACATACATGTATGTATTAACACATTCACAACCATTGTGTAATTTCAAATATCTTTATTATGGACCATGCCTTTCTTGAATTGTTTCACGTGATGTGTTATTCATATAACTTTTACACATTTAAAACATAGTAAATAAACCAAACAAAGCATTTTAGATAAATGTCATATGTGTGTGATATTTTGATACAGCCAAAGCAACAATAGGGTGTACTATATCCCAAATATATGTTAATATATCCCTGTATCACACATATGTGATACATAGTTGTGAATGTGTTAGAGTAATATGAAAACAGGTATATGATTATTAATGATATATATATAATGTGTTCATAAATTTGTAGAATCGAAATAGTTAAATAATTTTTTCTTTTTAGCGAGAGATGTAAATAAGGAGGTAATAAATGAACATCTTCCACAAGAAATTAGGATATTCGGTCTTACAAGAGTAACAAAGAATTTTAATTCCAAACAACAATGCGATGGAAGAACATATAGATATGTTATTCCTACATATGCTTTTGCTACAGAAGACACAAGTACTTTTAATAGTACGTCAGAAGAAGGAATAGATGCAGATGAACGCTTGAAACAAATTTCTATAATAGATGGAAAACCATACAATGAATATCGATTGTCTAAAGATAAGCTTGATATACTTAATGAAACTTTAAAATTATTTGAAGGCACACATAATTTTCATAATTTTACAATAAAAGTGTAAGTTATCCTAATTGGTTAAAATTTATTATCAGATATAGATTAACTCTAAAATTCTGTAAAATACTACTTTATAGACGACCAAACGATCCAAGCGCTCATAGATATATCATGAAGTTTCTCTGTGCTGAAGTATTTGTTGAAAATGACACAGAGTTTGCAGTATTGGAAATTATAGGACAAAGTTTTATGTTGCATCAAATTAGAAAAATGATATCTTTAGTGATAGGAATATGTAGAAATATTATTACAAAAGATATTATTAAAGATGCACTGTCACAAGAGAAAATGGATATTCCTATTGCACCAGGCCTTGGATTAACTCTACACCATGTATGTTACCTAAAATTTAAGTAACATTCTTGGATTAATATTTACGTTTAAAATTTATATTTTTCTTAGGTACATTATACATATTACAATAAAAGGTATGGAAATGATGGAATTCATAAACCATTAAATTGGGAAGAATATGATAAAGAAGTGGCCCAGTTTTATAGGGATTTTATTTTAAAAGATATAATATGTACAGAAGTTGAAGAAAAGATGTATCCTTTTTTACAATTATTTAGTTCTTCAATAACTAATATAATGTATTTGCCTTAATTAATATGAAATAGAACACTAAACTGGTTAGCTACTTATCTTACACCGAACAGGTTTAAATTCATAGAGAGAATTTACGAAAATGGTGATGATTAATATTGTATTTTGTACACATGAAATACATTTTCTGACAACTGTAACTATTTGACTTCTAAATTGATCTGTTATTAATTACACAATGTTTGTATAATTTACCAAATAAGATATGAAACTAATATCTATATTTTACTTATTTTAAACATATTTCATCTTTAAAACATAACTTAACATTTCTATCATAATTATCACAAAAAGATAACCATTCACCTTTTTTCTTCCTCTGTCTCAATGGTTAAAATATGCGTCATATATTATTTACTTCTCTTTCACGCGCAATCTTTGAAGAATATATTTTGTATGTGTGTTGTGTTTCCCCTCACGACTACACTCACATAACAGATGAGACTCTACTTGGAAATTACGTTTGCCTGAATCCGGTAATTCCAGATTGATTCAAGATTGGTACACGGCTATAACTGCGGGTACCGGCTACAGTGGTGAACCGTGATTACAGCAGTTTACTCCAGTATTATGAGAAATATTGTAATTACACTCTTTTTAACAGTCAGTTATAGTAAGTATCGATATTTTCATTTAATTTTTTAATTGTTTAAATAGAATTACAAAATTTGATATGTTTTAGATAAATAAACATTTGAAATTTTTTTTCATCTTATGAAAATTAAAATTTTATTATATAATGTACTGTGAATCTTAAAATTCCTTTAATACATGTCTTAATAATTCCAACACAGCAGTAAAATAAAAAAAAGCAAACATAAGTTTTAGAAGCCAGTTTACTCATGACCTTGAACTTTAGAGAAGGCAGAAAACATTTATATCAGAATCACATAACAGTCATATTTAAAAATTCAAGTCAATATGGAGAATCATGAAATGATGTTCTAATTTTTATTTTATTTAGAATTCTATAAATTTTTTAATAATAAATAAATCAGTCTATGAAAATATTATTTCATATTTACAGGTATATTAGAAACTGGATATGGACAGAGAAAAAAGTGTGGGTAAGTTTGAATAGTTCAATATGCTTTGTTTATTTTATGTAATGTTGAATACGAAACAAATTATTACAAGATGTTCTAGTTATTGAGGATGATAATGTATTCATTTTTATTTTTCAATAGTGTGGAAAAATTTCAATGTAAAAATGGAGAATGCATAGCAAGTGTATTGTTATGTGATGGACGACCAGACTGCAAAGATGAATCTGATGAAACATTCGCAGAATGTACTAAACCATATATCATATGTCCTCATTATGCATTTCGATGTGCATATGGTGCTTGCGTAGATGGAGATGCAACTTGTAATGGAGTAAAAGATTGTATTGACAATAGTGACGAAACATTGTCTAGGTGTAATAGTTCAAATAATGCATCTACAGTGTGTCTAAAAAATCAATTTAAATGTAATAACGGGGAGTGCATCTCTAGAAACAATTTGTGTGATGGTAATGCGGATTGCACTGATAGCTCAGATGAAACATTTATTCAATGTGGAGCGCTTCCGTAAGTTGCAAAATGAAGACATGTACCAAGTTTGTGTACAATATTTATAATTATTATGTTACACCGTTTTCGATTATCTAAAGTTTAGTATAATTTTCGTAGCTGTGAACAATTCTTTTTCCGATGTCGTTACGGCGCCTGCATTGACATTGATTTAAAATGTAACGGAGTCATAAATTGTGTGGACGGTTCAGACGAAGATCCTAAATTATGTACGACAACGGTACGCCCGACAACACGTCCAGTAACACCTCCTGTAACGTATCCAGTAACACCACCCACTTCCAAACCAAAAGTATCTTGTATAGCACCGGCACAGCCACAAAATGGTTTCTGGAAATTGCATAAATCACAGTGCTCCACTGGAGAGGATTGTAATGTTGAACAAGGCGTTCGATTCGATCCAGGAGCATATTTAATATATAGTTGCAATCGCGGTTATAAAATTGAAGGCAGGCCTGATGTTATTTGTGGCTTAGGGGGTGAATGGTTATATATTCCTCGGTGTATAGGTAAGAAAATGTTGAAGCTCAATATGAGAGTGTGTAATAATAGAAAACTTAATTTAATCAGTTAATATTTTCTATAATTTAGAGGTACGCTGTAAAAATCTAAATTCGGCTGCAGTATCGGCTGAATATTCGTATTTTGGATCTAGTGTTGTGTCATATGATTCACCTAAGCCTAATACAGTAGCAACATTAAAATGTCGTAACAGTTATCGTGAGGACCAAAGATTTTCATCGTCTGCAAGCGTTACATGTAATGAAAATGGACAATGGGAACCAGAACCAATGAGATGCCTCGCAGGTCCGCCAATAAATATTTATATTAATAGTTCCTCTCTTTCATTGGAAATCAATATAAAAGAGAATAATCTGACTTTGATAGAAACACTAGGTGATAAAATCATTATATACACAAATAAAGATCAAGAAAATAACCCAGACATTGACATTAGAATTATGAATAATGATAGATATGCATAGACATATTATTACAGAATTTTGTAATTGAAAATAACAAAATTATCATCAAGAAAAAATGTATTTCCTACATGTTGAGATAATTCACATGTATAACAGTGTATTATAAGATTTTATTTATTTCAACAGACTGGTTTGACATTATATTTATATGATCAATAAATACATGATGCATTTAATTACCTTCAAATTTGTTATTCATTTCTATAAGATGTTTATATGTTTTAAAAATAAATGTGAATCATCTCTTTTCATTTATATATAATTAATTATAATATTTAACTATTATAATTACTAAATTTGATTTTATTTATTTACTTATAAACATTGGAAACGTTACACAGTGTATTGTATTAACAATATTTTAGTCATTAATTATTAGATGTATGTACTTGACAGTTATATAATTCTTATATAATTGAATTGTAATGGTCAATAATTTAAATGCATGTTTCAGTGTGTGGTGTTGTTCCTGCAAATGTTAAACCACTTATAGTAAATGGAACTCAGGCAAATATTACTCAATTTCCATGGCATGCTACACTTTATAGAGCGCAAACAACAGACGCGCCTAAAGAATTTATTTGTGGTGCAACTATTATTCAGGATAGTTTGTTAGTTACTGCAGCTCATTGTGTTTCTGACGATTCCTGGAAATATTACGTAGCAGCTGGCAATATTTTTAGAGATTATGACTCTTCCTTCCATAATGCAAAGTATGTGAAGAAAGCCACGGTACGTACGTCTGTGCCAGATTATTTATTTAAAAGTTATGTTTAATATTTCGTTAATATACTTTGATTTCAGGTAGAAGAAGTCCATATTTCTTGCGACTATAATGGGATACTTGGGTCTTATGCAGCAGATATAGCTGTATTAAAGATCACTGAACCATTTGTATTCTCATCATTGTTGCAACCAATATGTTTAGATTTTTCTAATAACATTTTATTGGACCCCGAGATGTATGGCAGAGTAGCAGGATTTGGTAGAACTGCTACTGGTTCAAGCAGTTTCGTTTTACAGACACTTACATTACCATTTGTTCCTAAAAGAAAATGTACAGATGCGAGTGTTACATATGAGACCCAAAATTACATTACATACGATAAGCTCTGTGCAGGTTATACAAATGGTGAGTAAATTTAAATATGATATGTTTTTTGTATTCCTTGAAAGCTAATTAACAAACATAAATTACAGGATCGTCAGTTTGCGAGGGCGATAGTGGCGGTGGATTAATTTTCCAATGGGGTTCTTTATGGTATTTGAAGGGTATTGTCAGTGTTAGTCTTGGAACGAGAACAGTAGGAGGAACTAGGCAATGCGATAGTACCACGTATACTTTGTATACTGCTGTTTCTTTCCATATGTCATGGGTAGAACAGTTTCTCCATAGTATGGAGCTACTGAAACCATTACCTACTTGTAATGCAAAGCAATGAATACTCTAAACGTGTGATTTATAATATTGAACATTTAATGTGATAAAAACTTCAAAGAGTAAAGCCTTAATGAACAAAATACATCGAAGCCTTAATGACGAAAATCATTTTACATAGTTTACATTTTGCATTATCACACATTTTTTTGTACGGTATACATTTTATATAATAGAAATAACATGCTTCAGTGACAATAAATAATTATGTTAATTGTTACGAAATTATATAAATTAGATTAAAATTAAGAGAACTTACACGTGTAAGTATACATTTCTACAAATTACAAATATTGCATTTACATAGATAGTAAATTTTTGATGTTATTTTAATGTAAGTACCAGGGTTGTGTATATACACAAATAAAAGAATATACAATTATTCTTGCAAGAGTTTTTTTTAAGTATCACAGAGTCAAACTATTTGTATTTGTAAAGACAAGTTTAATATAAAAACCATTCTTTGTAATTTGTTGATATAATGTTTTATGCATATTCAGGTTCTGCTAATGCTTGCTTTTTTTTAACAGATGGTGATGTTGATTCCAATGAAGAGATATTGGATCCTATAGTATCTATGAAAAATGTATTGTTAGAAATATTATAATAATAGATATGAGTTATACTTGCATCATTATAAATATCTTACTTCCAAACTGTAATTTTTTTAATCTCTCCTCAATTTCATCAATATTGGTGCTTAATGAAGTACTTGGTACTGAAGGTAGAACATTCTCCTCAAGTTTTATTAATTCATCTAGTTCTTGTTCCAAATCAGTATATGAATCATCTTTAAAGGTCTCTGATAACATAGATTGAACTTCCTTCTGTTCTTCTAAAGCCTAAAATTTGACATTAAAATAATTTAATATTTCAAATGAAAAATAAATCACTTGCAATTAACGTTCTATTTACCTCTGATAAGTCATCCATAATATCTCTAACATTACTTTCTGATAAACCACTTTCATTCAATTTCTTTAACACATCAGACCCTGTTTTATATGCTGATAACACAGCCGTGTTTGTATGAGTATCTTGAATACGCAATATAAGAATTCGAATATTTTCAAGTGTTTGAGACCGTTTTACAATAGTGTTTTCCAATTCTAATTTTTTTCTTAAATGCGTTTTTGCCACTTGGCGTAAACCTTTATTCAAATAAGATTTAGCTTCATTTATAATATTGATTTTTCCTTCTTCCAAAAGTTCTATTTCTCTTACAAGTTCATTCTCTTGCTTTAGTAATTTGTATAAACCTTCCTCAATTTCTGTTACATTATCAGATGGATGAACAGGAATTTTTATCAGTAACTCATGTTTATCTGTACTATTTGTAAAAGTCACTCTTTTTTCACGTCTTAGCCAAATTAAAACTAACATTACTGTATTATCTGATATGTTTTGGTTTATTTCAGATTTACAACTTTTTACTATTTCAGTAAATGGTACAAGAATATGTTCTCTTTTAGTTTCCAAAAGGGAAAAAACTGTTTCTCCTAGATTTTTAACAATTTTTAAATGTATGTATCTGGTGTCTTTATCAATTTCATTATTTACAACATAACTTTTAACTTTTGAAAATGACCACACAAGTGGTCTCTTCACAAATATATCTATCGACCATGCTGTCCATGAATCACAAGGTTCTTTTAAAAATTCAGCCTCTGTAATTATTTCATTGTTCCTAAAAAATATTATGTACATTAATAACTACATAAAAATATCCTCCTCTTAAACAATATTAATGACTCTTGTATTTTGTCTTAATTATGGAACTTATATTACCGAAGGAGTTCCTCAACAACAGTTACTAAACAATGCGGTGTACATCCTTTCCTTTTAAAAGCAATATTTAAGTCTGAAATGGAAAAACTGATTTGCATTGTGTGATCCAACCATTCGTATATCAAATTTTGCCAAAACTTATATTTAGATGACCAGTCCAAAGGATTTGCAGATCTACTTCGAAAAGGAGAAAACAAAGCGTTCATTCTGTCTTCTTCGTTCCAACATTTTGGCATTTTATTAGACGGTAGAGGTGTATTATCCATCTTTTTGTTATGAAAAAATTGAATGTTTCTTTCAAATTATGTCTTATACGATACTAAGGCCTAAATATTTACCATTTGTACTTACTGTGAACAGTAATTTGTAAACAGTAAAACTTTAATTACACGTTAAATTAATGTTTCCTCAATTTATTGAGTATTAATAAAATGTTACATTCCATGAAAGAAATGAAAAAACGTTAAGTGCATTCTGTTAAGACATCAGTATCAAACATAAAAACAAACAGAATATTGTTTACACGTATGTACAATAAATTAAGACAAACAATATTTATACTTAATAATCAATTATTCAAAATATTAAGTCATGGTAAAAATCATAGTTTTTGCGTATATACGCGTGCACTGATGTTAATCAGCTGTTCGTCAACATTCATTATGGCACACTAACACTAAAATAAATGCACCTGTAGAATACACTACTGGTCAGCCATCTGTGATGACCTCAGGAACTACGTAGCGCATATCTTTTGTTTCCGAATCAAGTTACCATCGTAATTCTAATAATACCTCAATTTTTCATTTAATCGTTTTTTTATTTATCAAAGCTAAACCACAAGAATTATTATCCGAAATCAAATATTAACCTTCTATGTTTAAACATTTTTAACTACAATGTTATTATGTCAATGACCCTGATTAGTACTGATTAATTGTCTTATTATTATCTGCAAAACTTTTTATGTTTGAGTGTAATTCATCGATTGTTCAATAATATCTATGATCTGTCCCACCCTCGATTCTAATAATTTATTTCGTTCTTCGTAAGTCCCTTCGTTGTCCCGAGTAAGTCTCGTCGATAAGGGTGGCACAAATTCGTACACGCGTCGCGCCATCGTCGTTCTAATTTATTCCAGATAAGGAACTCGATGAAACCGTCGATTGCGACGCCCGCAGAATTGCAAACTGTGATTTACCGGCTAGCAAACGCGATCCGATACACCGGCGCGCAACACGGGGGATTATTAATTATTCGGCATTGCAGCTACAGCCTGGCCCATGCTCGGCTGCAATTAGCCCGGGGGTCTTAATTATAAATTAAAACAACCGCTCGACAATTCTTGGCATCAAAATGTTAATTCGCGCGCTCGTTCGCTGAGCCAAAGAGAATGGTCGAATTCGAGTCCTCCTTTTCGGTTTCGCTCGATACTGGCTTCCGTCATCGAATTACTTCCACCTCCGTGGATAGTCGTCATAATTGTAATTATTTCTCGTCGCTGACGATCGTACAATTTAATCCGTCGCGAAATGGTCCACGTAGCCTGCTTCCTGCTGCAAATAGGGCGACTCCAAGATGGCCGAGTCTTATTTCGATTGTCAGATGTTTGCGTTCTCAATTGTTTTTAGTACAATAAATTTTGATATTGTTTTCAGCTACTTTTTATATGTATTTCATAAATGCGTGTATTTTTGTTATCAATGATATCCGTGATGCAGCTGTTCTGTTGAGAAAAGTCGGCCATCTTAGCTTATATTTCAATTCCTAGTCCTACGTTAACACGAAAAAAAATTACAAAATCGAATTCCCTATTTTTTTTCACTGTCACGAAGAATGAACAGCTTCGAGAATACTTTTGTCATCCAAAGAAAAATTACAAAATCGAATTCCCTACCTTTTTTTCACTGTTACGAAGAATGAGCAACTTCGAGAATACCATTGTCATCGAAATTGTGCCGCGATTGAAATAATCTCGACTTTATTAGGGTTCGAAGTGTCGAGACACAGCGGTGCCTGAGGTTTGCTTCAGCAGACGGTGCCCAGGGACAGGAATGAAGCAACTAGAGAGCAGGCTGGATAATGGGTAGTTGATATAATACGATATAATGGAACCATATAATACGGGTGGGTGTAGGCGAGGCGTTATTTATGTATGGGAAACGCTCGGTCTACAGGGACCGTGGAATCAACAGCTGGACTAGATCTTTCGCAATCTTCTATTCGCCGTCTCTCCTCGATGCTGTTCCTACGAGCCAGCGGCTCTTCGATTAACTTGTTAACCAGCTGATCTTTCTTGGTCACGGATCCATCACTGTGGACCCGGCACAGCGAGGATCGTGACTCGGATCGATTTGTTCCATGGAAAATGAGAGTCTAAGACAGATTCGATTCTAATTGCATATTTTTCTGAGGAGCGAACAGCGCAGCGAACAGCGTGAAGTGATGTCCTATGACGTCGCAAGTGCCATCTTCCCAATTGTTCGAATGCATTGTGACATAAATTACACTTGGACATGATGTTATTCGAGTTTTATAGTATTCTTGAAAATTTCATAATTCAGACGTTGATCCTTTAGAACGAGAGTACTAGTGATCGATATGTTAGCAGTTGATGACTATCGTGAAAAATCGTACGCAAAATCAAAACCTATCGCCACTTTTAGTTTCAAAATCCTGCTCAGAAAGGTTTATTCAATGTTTCCTTTGATTCATTCAATTCACGAAAGACCGTCACACAAAAGCAAACAAACAAACTCATTACTACAATCCGTACGAAGGAGCAATAGCCGTCACTTGCGGCAACGGGTTAATTGGTAACACCGAAACGGCCGATTGTCCGCGGTGTAAAGGCGGGCGCGAAGGGTAGAACGAGAGGACGGCTCGGTTTGTGAATCGGCAGGCGAACGTATCGAAATTACCGGGGAGGGCTCTATTAGCGGACGGGCCTACCAAACAATCGGAGCGGCGGCATGATCATTGCGCGGCCGATTGTCGACGTGGTAACGAATCGTCGCGCGAGCGCCGGCTGTCGTCCGAGCAGATTGCGAGCACCTGTCCTGCAGAAAATATCCACCGGTGGCTACTCAACGGCGAGGCTGGCACGGCAGAAGGTTTGTCAGCTGCTGGCGCAGCTGAGGTAACCGATCGCCATCCATCGGATGAGATGACGCTATGTAGATCGAAAATGTTCGAGTCTTTCTCGATCGCGGCTCGGGCCCCCGGCCTCCTCTCCGGTTTCAACGGACCGGCTGGCTGCTCTCCGGCCGCGGTCCACAGATTTTTCAACCTGTCGATAGGCCGCATATCTTCTAGGGATAACGTTTCATCGCTGGAGAATCTTCTCTAGCCGGAACTAATGCGGCCAAATCAAGGACGACGGGACCGCGTCCAGCTGCGAGGCGTCCCTAGGAATTTTCGCCTCGCGACCTGGAATGCTTCGCTAGGAATCCATCGAGGCGTGCTATCGGGGGATTCAGGTGTAAGGGGAACTAGAGTTTCTATCGAAGGTTTCAACCCTTTGTGGATGATTGTTCTTTGTAGCGTGCGGAAGCTTTGGTAGATTAAATTATGTCGAATGCTTAGATGAAGAAAGAGACACTAGATACTGATCTTTTGTTTTAATTAGATCATTTTTTAATATAATATTCCAAATATGAATTTGATCTCGTCGAATGCTTAGATAAAGAAAGAAACTGGATACTGATCTTTTGTTTTAATTGAATCATTTGTTAACATAATATTCCAAATATGTTGAATGTTTTGATATTGATAATTTGATAATTTTCATTCCAGTATTGTGCTAGCTTCAATCGATGTTACGCGATTTTGGAGCACGAAGATTAGCGTTCGCGATAGGTAATTGTTCGTTGTCGCGACGTAGACCGCGACTATCGTCGAACAAAGTGGCTGAACGTATAAAGAACGACGTTGAACAGTGTCGCAGCGTGGACGGTGTAAGGTTCGGTGTCGCGTATACATCGTTGCGCGCACGATATAAATTTACGGCGCGTGTCGGGCTCGGGTTTCTGAAACACCTCTCCAAAAATCCATGCTTTTTTGCGAGCAGTGTGCAGGTTGGTCTCGTGTTGCCTGTCAGATCGCTCGGAAACGCTTTCGATACATCTCGCGTGACGCTCCGCGTTCACGAAAACACGACATTCCTCGAGCGATTAGACGGAACGAACTCGAATTCAGTGGAAAGTCCTGTAGGAACAGGCAGATCTTTGAATTCATTTCTAGCGCAAGTGGTTAAATCAATCTAGGAATCTCCATCACTCGTCATGGAGCTGCACAGGGTTAAACCTTTGCATTCGAAAGTATTTCGTTAGAAATATTTAACATTTTCCGACTAGACCCAGACGATACTTTTTCAAATTAACTCAAAGAAAAATTGCAAGTGAATTGAGAAACAAAGCTTTTTATCCCAATATTTCACACACCGATGCATTATATACAGTTGAATATTGTATATCAAATTTTATAGCTTTACTACATGAAATCAAGTGGTGACTGAGTCACCTCGAGTGCAAAGGGTTAATAAATAGTTTCAGAGAACACTATCCCCTAACTCAACAACAAACAGAACACCCTACACCAAACAGTAAACCCCATCGAGCAAAAAGGTAGCTAAAAACGCCGAATAAAAGACGATCAAGCCATAGAATCATCTCTGTTCCATCGGGTCAAACAGCGAATCAGCGACGCAGGTCATCGACCATCAAAAAAATCGCAAGGGTGCATTATTGCATCGGTCGCCGAAGCGATGAAAGACGATCAAGCCGTACAATCATCTCAGTTCCATCGGGTCAATCAGCGAATCAGCGACGCAGGTCATCGACCATCAAAAAAATCGCAAGGGTGCAGTATTGCATCGGTCGCCGAAGATCCTCGGGAGCGGGCGGCGGTGCGTGCGGTCGCCGGTGGGGGACGGCCACGTGACCGAGCGCGTGTTCCAACAATAACAGCTGCACTGTTGCACTTCCCTCAATTCACGTTCAGCCTCCACCGAAGCAGGATCTCCGGCGAGTCCTCCGAAACCCCTCGGACACTCTTCGTTCGTTCGTTCGTTCGTTGTTTCTTGACAGCCGACAGAGTATCCTCTGTCTGTTCGAGCTGCAAAGTCGAATTTACCCTTGCTACCAGTGCGAACCGCGCGGATCTAGATCGAAGGATCTGTCGGTCGATCCCAACCGATCGTGAATCGTAGCCCGGCGATCAACCGAGCCGCGCGTATGGATCGTGAGCCGCGAAGATTGGATTTTAAATGAACTATCGCGGCCGAGCTGATTTATTTCGGTGATTGAAAGTGCGCCGCTCGAACGGTTCGCGTGGGATGCTGTAAGAGAAAGAGCGGCCGATCGACGCTTCCAAGGAAATATCGAGGACAGAAAGGGAAGGAGAGGATGCCGTCGAAGATGATTGCGCGAGGATTAATCTTCGTCCTCGCCGCCTGCTTCTTGCTCGCTCTCGTCGAGGTAAGACGGTTCGCTCCTCGGATTTCAATGGACCCGCCGGTTAATCGATTTTCTTTTTAACCCTTTGCACTCGAAGCCTCTCCTAGGAATATTCAACGTCCGACGAGCTGCAGACGCTTCGGGAAATTGAATTAACCCTTTGCACTCGGATGTATGTTACTAGATTTTTACTATTTCTTTACGAGGAAGACGATGTTATGTGAGACTTACTCCCTGGTTTCATACGATAAATCTGTAAAATTCGATAATATTTTACCTTCTGTGATTGATCTGAGAAATATTGAAGAAGGTCCGAATGCAGAGGGTTGAAAATCGATTCGTTCGTAGCGAAGTAACGTAACAGTCGAAGCTTCAAGATTTAACAGTAATTGTTACAATCATCCTTAAAAATCGATTCGTTCATAACGATCCAAATAGCATAACAATCGAAGCTTCAGGATTTAACAGTAATTGTTACAATTATCATTAAAAAATCCATTTACGTCTCGTGGAAAACTGTCGAATGTTTCCAGTGAAAAGCTTCCGAGTGCAAAGGGTTGATAAATTAATTAAAGGGATTCTCAGTCACCATTTGATGCGATATATACAAAATCACAAAGTATTATAAATAATACTAAGCTTCGCATAATGCATCAATACGTGGAATATTTATATAAAACAGCTTTCTTCCTTCATTTACATACGTTTCTTCATTACTTTCAAATAATGTCATTTACGTCCCATCGAAAACTGTCGAATGTTCCCAGCGAAAATCTTCCGGGCAAAGGGTTAAGTCCCTCCGGTGTCCGATGTCTTATTTACGAAATCTCGCACCCCTCGTTTTCCGCCCTCCGCGCCGCGAATGGATTCCTCCCGCTAAGGAATAACGAATGAATCAATTTCTCACGGAACGGTACGCTTCGCGATCGTGTCGCATGCTGCGGAACGGATTCCGCAGCGGCGGTACATGCAGCCGAGCGGAGGGCCCATCGGAGAAGCGCGTAAATCTCCATCGAGCGCGTTTGTCCCTCGACGCTGGATTAGCAGTTGATTCTGATTTATCCGGTGCCGAGCGGACGCTGCGCAGGTGTGCTCGCTCGGCCGGCAAACCTCAACGGTCCGTAGAAAAGTTGTACGAACGCCGTTCGCGCGACAGGATCGCTCGTCGAAGTAAACAAACGAAAGCGAACAGCTTCGACATCGTCGCGAGAAGGTTCGCCGCGATCGGCGAGGCCGAAGCAGGATGAATTGCGTAAGGCGCGGTCTTGAACGCGAAGGAAGCGATAATTCTTGACAATTACAACCGCCGGTGAACATTTATGCGGGATACCGCTAAGAATGAAAACTTTGACGCTAAAACTAGCGGACGGGTTGGATTGAGCTGAGGATGTTCATTTTGTGAGTATCTTAACCCCTTGCTATTCGAGTAACTACATCATTCGTCTGCGACTTAGTCTTCCAAATATGAACATTTCATCTCAATGCGCATGGATCAAAGCAAAAAGCTATTTTGTTACTATCAACATTTTATCTTGAAAGAAAATTTCTACGTAAACTGCAGTGGACAATTTCTCCTTTTTTCTAAACTGCGGATAGAAACACTTTGCACGAGCTCAGTAGCAAAAGTAAATAATACAAGGGGTTAAAGACACGGGAGAAACGATCCCCATCCGACCGAGAGAATCCTCGCGAGCCGATCGCGGCGTGCGCTCCCCCAGTTCCAACCGGCTAATTATCCGCGCGGCGGGAACGATCGGGTACAGATAAAGCGGATTCGCGTGCTGGCCCGGTAACGACAATCGGAAGGACGAGAAAGGGCGCCGGGCCGGGGGAGCCCTTTATTTCGCGTCCGCGTCCGTGTGCGCGGCGCATGCATATATGCATCAGGATCCAGGCCGAAAGGTCGACGAACACCGGAGATAACTGTACGGCGGGGGAGGGCCGTCGCGGCGGAATTAACGAAAACCCGTGGAAACGCCGCCGCGATGAAAGGGGTAGCGGGAAAGTTGAAAGGAGGAGGAGGACGACGAGGAACACGGGGAAAAATGGAAGCGGAGGAGGACAGAGCTGAAATGGAACGGCGAACGCGGGACAGGGGTAAACCGAGTGGAACAACAGGAACGCGAGGGTGGCCGGCGGGACAAAAGGAGCCGCGGGGAACGGAATAGAACGTTAACGGTGAAAAACAGAGATAGGGGATGAAAGAGGGAGATGAAAAGATGGCGCAGAGGAACGGCCGGGCAAAAAGATACACGTGTAAACAGAATACAAAGGCCGGGGCACGGGGCTCGTGCCTCTCCTTGGATTTTATTCGGTGGCTTTTGCGCCTCCTTTTTCCCCTCGCCGCTCGGGGACGGGGGTGCGGCGGGGCGGGGCGATTCCACGGTCGTTTCCCGATGTATGACCCGTATTCCCCTAGACGTCGCGAAACGGCGGCTGCACCCGGGAAGCGGTTTTCCTCCTGTATTCCGTTTCCGCGCGCCGGCTGCGCTCGGGTTTCGCTTATTTATACCGCGGGAATACGGCAACGCGGAGGCCCCCGTGTAACGGAACGGGGATTGTTAAAGGGGAACGGTTTTTTGCGAAAATCGAGGAGAGAAAGGTGGAGAGAGTAAGGAACGAGTGCGCAGGGGAAGAGGAATCGGGACTGTAGGCTGCGGAGGAAGGTTTAACCCTTGCGGTTGGCGAACTGTGGAGGATGGAATTGTTTCGGTGCGCCGATCGCGGGGGGTAATCAACTATGGATAATTGAGCATTTGTTTAAGTAGGATTGTAATGGTTTGCGAGGTCGAAGGGTGGAGCTCGTTTTTAGAGGTGTAGAGATTAACGTTAGTTTTTTAGGTTTGATTGCTACTACTCAATTAGTTTCGTTAATTTCTCATAGAAGTGTCTGTACTATTTTAATAACTGTAACAGAAGAAATCAGAAGTAAGTCATTTTTACCCATCTGGTAGTTCTACTGTCAAATCATTTGTATACGGGACTACCAATCTACGAAAATTCTCCGAGATTATTACTCAATTAGTTTCCTTAATTTCTCGTAGAAGTGTCTGTACTTTCTTAATAACTATAACACAAGAAATCAGAAGTAAGTGATTTTGACCCATCTGGTAGTTCTATTGTCAGATCATTTGCATACAGGTGTACCAATTTACAAAATTTCCCGAGATTTTCAAAACATCTAGCACACTTCGTACGTGAGACTAAGACGAAAGCAGCGGGTTAATGCGGCATCGCATTAGCCTGGGCGGGGGTGGAAAAGGAGGAAGTTACACAGAGGTGGAGTCGGAAGGATCAGACGCGACGACGAGTCGGAGTCGCGAAGCCAGGAGCCGTGGGAGCTGACGAAAGGCTCGCCCGGCTAGGCCAGTGTCTGCTAACAAAGTGCGGAACACTGTCACGTCCACTTGCACGCGTAGCAAAGCCGAGGGGTGGGGTCGAACGCCGACGATCGCGGAAAGCGTTTTAACCTGTCGCTGTCTGAGAAGTTATTCCCATCGTAAATGAATTCTTACGTGGGAAAATCGGCGATAGGCATTGCTTTTAGTTAGTCGCTTCAGTTCGGCTTTTCCTCGGATTAGAGTAAGGTTCGGTGCGTCGGCTTTGCGATCTTCTAAGTTCTCTGATCGATTGAATATTCATCGATTTTTCATAATACAGTAGATCTCTCTGCAATGTGATTAGAATATTCCGTGTTACAGGGTTCCACGTTTACGAATTCCTCGTGAAATTCTCTTTTCGAACACCGGTTCAATTTATATTCATCGGTCTTGGTTACTTTTTGATGATCTATCGACCCTTTGCACTCGAGAGGAGACTCTCAGTCTTTTGATTTGATATAAAATTACAAAGTGTTGTGTATGATATTTATCCTTTGAACTCTAGGCTCTAATATTGCAGCAATTATAATGTTAAATATTTTAATGGATCAAAGAAACTACCCTAAAATTATTCGATTTTCCACACATCCAAATTTTGCATTGAGAATGAAAATAAAAGATCGAATTAATATTACAGCACTTCTAATTTTCGCTAGGAATACTATAAAAATTGCAGTTGATGATTGATTACAAAACAACCTGGAGTGCTAAGGGTTAAGTTTTCTATAATGCATCGATACGTGAAATACTGAAATAAAGCAGCCTTGTTTCATAACGGTTTTCTCTTTACTTTCAAAGAACGTTGTTTACATCTCATTGAGAAACTTTACACGTATCTAGTGAAGAACCGAATGCGAAGGGTTAATCATTTATAGAATGACACATTTGAAAACAATGTACGTGTAACGTACCATCGAACAAACATCGATTGCAGCCGAACGCTCCAAAGTAGAAGTTTCCAAAGACTCCCCTAAAAACATCAGTTCCAAAACACCAAACACGATTTTTCACGAAATGAATCCTCCCCCCAATTCTCTCATCAGCCAACCAGAAAGGTAACCTAGGCACATACCAACGCTAGTCGCAAAATCCGAACAAGAACGGAATCGAACGCAGCACGTCCCGATCGGATGAATAAACAAGGACACGGCCGAGCGGCGAGACGGCTTTCGCGAATTCCCGCGTCTCCCCGCTTGGCTTCGCCGGTAAATGGGTCGCCTTTCACGAGCACGTTCCTTGGACGAAATTCTCGCGAGTCCTATCGAATATTTAACGATTTTACCGTGGCGTATGCACAAAGCCGGCGCGGGAACGATACGCGCGGCGCCGCGCGGTGGAAATCGATTCGACCGGAGGATTTGAAAGGCCGCGCCGCGTAAATGGGGCGGTCGAGTGGGCGCGGGAGAAGAACCGGCCGATTAACAGGCGTCGCGGGGTTCCCCGGGTCGCGGGAATCCGGAGGAAAACGAAGGAAACGAGCGGGACCGTTAGAATTCCCGCGGACGCCCGCTCGCTCCAGACGGACGCTTCTTTCGGCTCGAGTTCCCAGCGAGCGCTTTTCAGAAAAGGAACGCCTCTGAGAGAATCCCGTCTCGACGGAAATTAACCACTCGCGAAGGAAAGTCTTCGGTCTGCTAATATCGAACTCCGACTGGAATAATAGAGTCGAGCTCGATGAATTGTAAGATACGTGTTCGGCATGGTTCATTTGGTTAAGATTTTCATTCGTGTTCATTTGAAGTTTAAATATATTTCGAAGAATTTTCGTTAACCCCTTGGCCTATGATTTCTTTCTCAACTCAAATCTTAAACAATAGAAAGTCAGATATTAGCTTGATTATTCCAATAACGAGAGATCCAAGAATCTTGTAGCATAGAAATCTATCAACAACTTAACCCCTGCATTACTAGGTAGCTAAAAACTAGGCCAGAATTGTAATTAATGTCTGCCTGAAATGCTAGCCTAGTGAACTGATCGAGAAGGATTTATTTCATCGTCAAAAGCCTCGCTAACTGCCCTCCGACCTTTCTATCTTCTCGCCTCATTCGTTTAACCCTTTGCGAAGATTCTTTGAAACGTCCAAAACCTTCGGCGGATGAAGTGAAATTACATATCGATCGTTTAATTAACAGGCAAACAGGAAACTACGTGATCTCTTGCTGTTCCACCAATTAAATCATTTGCTCGCGACTCAGTCTTCCAAATATGAAAATTCCATCTCGCCGGAATGTCGACGTTCGTCCGCAAAGGGTTAAAACATCGCAGCATCGCAGAGCAGCTCGAACACACAACACACGCACAAGACACTCAACACATCCTAACACGTTGCACATTTCACAATCTGAAATTGCGAGCGCAATTGTAGCTTCTAGTCACTGGCGACTACATTGCGATCGCGATCGATAGCGCGAGGGGTTGTCGCGCTGATAAAAATCCTCGTCCGCGAAGGGTTAATGAGTCGAGGCAACAGGCGGCCGCGTAACATCGGTTTCCATCGCAATTTCAATTCCCCTCGCGACGGGGAGCTTTGTCTCGGGAAAGTGAAATGGAACGTTCCCATTCTCGGAAGACGTTGGAAGGGAACGAGGGGTTAGAACGGGGGGGAAGGTAGCCGGAAGCCGGATATCCCCGAAGAAGCGCGCAGCGCCGGGATTCCTGCGTAGGCGGCTGGCTCCGTGGGCTGGCGAGACGCGTAGGTCGAGCGCAGGGTCGGCGCGGGATCGTGAAGACCGCCGGGGACTGGCGGATCTACCGGCTCCCGGTTCCCATGGCATGCTAATGAGCCCCGCGAACCACGAAATACCCCAGTGAACTGAATAGCGCGCTGACAACATCTAAACCCACGGCGGAACGCTCGCTCGGCGAACGCATCGAACCGATCTCCTACTGGCTTCGCGGCTGGTCTAGTTGCCGGTCGCGTTGCCGTTGCTGCCGATTATTCGCTCTCTTAACCATTTCGATCGTGGCGTCCTTATGTAAGAGTATACTATATACATTGGTGCATCTAAATTTGGGAATTTTATTGATTGTAACCCTTTCGATTATGTAAGAGTATACTAAATAAATTGGTGCATCTGAATTTGGGAGTTTGTTTGATTGTAACTATTTCGATCGTGGCGTCCCCGTGTAAGAGTACACTAAATAAATTGGTGCATCTAAATTCGGGAATTTAGCTGGTCTAGTTGCCGATCGCGTCGCCGTTGCATTATTCGCTCTCTTAACCCTTTCGATCGTGGCGTCCTTATGTAAGAGTAAACTATGTACATTGGTGCATCTATATTTGGGAATTTGATTGATTGTAACACTTTCGATCATGGCGTCCTCGTGTAAAAGTATACTAAATAAATTGGTGCATCTAAATTCGGGAATTTAGCTGGTCTAGTTGCCGGTCCCAGATGAGAAGTTTTGAGGAACACAGTTGTTTTCAGAATATATGTTGAGTTTACTTTTATGAAAGTATTTTCATTGTGAAGGAAAGCCGATTGGTATATCGATTTTATAGTGATTAGATCAGTGGTTCGTTATCGATATTGAATGTGTGGTTTCGAGATTGGAACTAAAGGGAACTAAAGGGTTGACGCTAGAAATCCAAGTTAAATTGGATTTGCGCACTGCCAAGTCGACATTGGTAATTACAAAACAAGAATTCAAGAGTTGATAATTTCGAGCTACTTGTTAGTTGTAGCGTTAGATTCCAAGTGAAACCGATGTACACGTTCGTTCCCTTCACCTCGAAGTTTAATCTTGATTATCTCGAGATAGTAATTGTCCGAATGAATGATTAGACGCCAGCCGTTATTGCTCACGCGTAATTGGCTCGCATTTAGCCTTACCCTAAGTAGGTTCCCGCCGGCTTCTTTCAGCTCCCGGCGTGCACGAGCGAGCGTTTCCGCGTCCGTCTTATTTTCGGGCCCCCCGGGAAATCTCATTTCGACGCGAAGAATAATTGCGACGAAAAGGGAGAAACGAGCGGAGTAAACCCCGGCCGGGTCGCGCGGGTCGGCGCCGGGAAAAGAATGCAGGAGACGGTGGCGCAAGAAATAGACAATTAAAAGGACGAGAGTCCGAGCTCGTTACTCCGTTAAGATGTACGAGCAAACGCGCTCCGCGGGACAGCAGCGAGAAAGTCACCGCTGAAAACTGTAACGGTGCTCGACGAGCCCTCTCCACCAACGGAACCTTTCCAGAGCCGCCTTTGCTCGGCCGTAACAATGGCCGTTAACCCTCTATGGGCCGAATTTTTGTTCATTTGTGAAATATTCTAATAAACTAGCTTTGTTGCTCAATGTATTTGTGACCTCCCTTAGAGTTAGTTCCAAAGAATATCGTCTTTGTGTTGTCAAAAAATGTTAAATACTTCTAGTGAGAAATTTCCGATTTCTTGCTGTTCGAATAGATAAATTATTTGTTCGCGACTCGGTATTCCAAAAATGGAAGATTCAAAAATTAATTATTCCGGTGACGGTTTCTTCAATTCTATTGTCTTCGATCCAATGAATCTAAAGAAAATATTAATGAAACTGAAACGAGTCTTCTCTTCAAATTAGTTTAGAAATCTTCATCGCGAGTCTCACTCGTCAAGGGGTTAATTTCATCATATAAAATACAGGATTACGACCGCCACAATATGACGCTATTGTCTTCCCTAGTTTCTAGGTTATTCCAACTCGTTCTCAGTTAATTGCATCGATCAAAAGCGACGAACACCGACTAGATAATGTTAACTAAATTACGAAACCCAATCTACGAAACTCGCGGTTGTTATTCTTATCGAGGCGCCCCGAGAATCTCCCGAAAACCGGCGTCGCGATCTCGTCCTCGAACGAAGACGACAAGGCTGTTCCGGCTAATTCATCTCCGCGCGGCGGGGAACGCTCGAACAGTTCCGCCGGAGAAGGCTCCGGGTCTTACCTGTTAGACGGAACAAAGATACCACCCTCGGCAGCGCAGTTAAACGAGTGGCTTTTTATGTCGCGAGCCGTTCAAGGGACAGAAGTATCCTAAACAACAATGACACTGTCGCGAGGATGGTCATGTCCCAGATCTCACGAGAGGGGTGGCTCGAAACACAAAAACCAGGGAGGCTTATCGAGCGGGGGAGGGGGCGTAGGTGCTCCGGAGAAGAGCATCTTTTTTATTCTCGCGCGAGCGCGCTCGAGAGAGCAGCCTGGAAGCGGAGAATATTTAACCGAGAACGGGCAATTTGTCAGGGCTGCTTTTACGCGCTCGTACATCGTGCTTCCGGTGGCAGCCACGTACTACCCTGCGAGAGCTACGTACGCCGCGGCGGTTGCTGCTCGAGGATATCGGTGGCAGCGCCGTCGAACGCGCGATGATGCGGGATTTTTAGTCTATCGTTTAACACTTTCGTAGCGAAGAAAAGTATTGTCGAGTGCAAAGGGTTAATAAACAGTAGATTACGAAATCAAATAAACAGTAGATTAGATTAGGAAATCATAGATTAGGAAATCGAAGATAACGAAGCGTGACACCCTGATTGCTACCATGTATAGTTGGGTGATCGCTTGATTTCTGGAACTGTATAGAGGCGAGAGTCTCCCTAGTGTTCAGTTATAGTTTTGATTGGTTGTAGCTTTATTACAGTAAATTATGAAATCAGGAAAGAAACTAGGAAACTAGAGAAATGGATCAGTAGAGTTCCTCAGCCTAGCCATCGAATGATCTAGTATGCTTATGAGCGTTGTTATAGGATCTTCTGACAATAAGCAAATAAAACGACTTAACAGAAAGGAATTAACAAATCTACCTCTGGCAAAGGAACAGAGGAACTCAGTTTACGATATAATAAATGTATCTTAGAATCTCCCCCGATCCAGCTGGGTCTACCCTACTAGAGGTTAGCTTCCAAACGGAGAACACCTGTACGCCGTAGCCATCTTCAATACTCGGTGCCCCGGGCTCATTCGAATGTTTAGTTACAGAGCGATACCGATTGAAGTTTAGCTGTCTAAGTTTAAACTATGGAATTTTGAATGGGAATTGGAGAAGTATATTCATCGCTTAACACTAGAACTACCAATCACTTAGACTTTTTCAAATTTCTTTAGAAAAACCATAAGCTTTATTAAGATCTCAATTGAGTTGTATTTCAACTTTGCTATTACTTAGATTCGTTAATTTCTCGTAGAAGTGTCTATACCACTTTAATAACTACAACAGAATCTGAAGTCATGTTGACCCATCTGGTAGCTCTACTGTCAAATCACTTATATAGAGTATAGCTCTACCAACGTAAAATCCTCCGAGATTATTACCCAATTAGTTCCATCTTCAATACCCGTTGCCCCGAGCTAATTCGAACGCGAGTTTCGCGTTCTAAAGCGGACATGTGATCAGGTCAATCTGCCGCGAACCCCTAGCGCACATCCTCCGCCCCCGGGTAGACGCGATGATTTAAAGGCTCCGGCGTGCACCGCTTGGGAACCGCCTCGCGATCGTTTCGGGTAACGACGGCATGCATAAGCGCACGGCCTCCTCGGCGCGGCTACTTCGGCCGCGATTCCCTCGCGCCACAATGCGCCGCCATATATCGTGCCCGGCGAGAAGAGGATCGAGACGCGGGCTGCGAACTTTCGGGCCTCCCGCCTTCTCGTTCCTCTCGATATCCTCACGGAGGAGCGCAGCTGCGTAGGTGCGCAGTCGATTCGAGCCGGGGCCCTCGGGCCCCAGAAAGCGAGTCCGCTCTAACTCCGTCGACGGGGAGGAGGAGGAGGAGGAGGAGGTGGCCGAAGGAACAATGGGGTGGCGGCGGGCAAAGATAATTATCGGAGTTGCCGGCGCAGCTGCGCCGATTCGTTTCACCCTCCGGGCGAGCGAGAGGCAGCGGGCCTTCCTGCTGGAAACAGGGCCCGACGCTGCCCGCCCTCCGCGCGTAAAAGTCGAAACCTATGGAGAAGAGTTCAGCGTGCCGTGACACCGCGCGCCGACCGCCGCGGCTTGTCCTGCCCGCCGCTCGAACACGTGCGCCAGCAACCCTTCGACCGCTACGGACCGTTGCACCCGCGCAACGAAATGCGAACGGACCCCTCTTGCACTTCCTTCGGAAGCGACAAAGCTTCCGAGACTTTCTCGCGTGTCGCTTCGAGACTGGCTTTAGGGTTTTCGTGTTCCGAGGTAGACACTCGATTCGATGTTAACGCATTGAACTCTGTAGGCTCCAATATTGCAGCAGTTATAATATTAGATGTAACAATAAAGCTATAATAATAAATAGAATCTTTCAAGTGAAGAACTGTCGAGTGCAAAGGGTTAAATATTTTAATGAATCTTAAAGAAACTACCCCAAGATCATTCGATTTTTCACGCATTCAAATTTTGTACCAGCAAATAAAATAAAAGATCGAAGAAATGTTGCATTTCTAATCTTCGCTAGGAATACTATAAAAATTGCAATTGCTGATAGATTACGAAACAACCTAGAGCTCTAAGGGTTAACCCTTTGATCTCTGTAGGCTCCAATATTGCACCAGTTATAATATTAAATATTTGAACGGATCTTAAAGAAACTACCCCAAGATCATTCGATTTTTCACGCATTCAAATTTTGTACCAGCAAATAAAATAAAAGATCGAAGAAATGTTGCATTTCTAATGCAACTGTTTTTGTTGATTAGTTGGCTCACAGGAAAATCGATCAGGACTTCGTATTTCCGGAATAAAATGATTATATTCTTTTACTTATAAGGATATAGAACGGCCATTGCCTTCTGCACCCACATTTACAAGCCACAGACGGCATCAACGCGTTAAACTGTGTTAGATTATACTTGATGCAGAGAGCGCAATTAGATTGAAAGACCGCGAAGCCTTTGAACCGCAAAGTGCTAACTTTTCACTTCTTCCCGGTAACTCCGTTCCTCACAATTCTCCGACTACCTTCCGTGTCCATCCCGCTGCCAAAGTTCGCACTGTTTCCTTTCCTACGTTCCCTCGGCGAACTCGGGAACAAACAGAGGTTAAAGTGCTCCAGAACTGAATGCGGGGAAAGCCTATTCAGCGGTTTTATGCATGTCGCATAGACCCGCACAGGAAGGCGAAGACAAAAGTCGGTTGGCTCGTTCGCCGCTGCACGCGCCGCTGAATAAACACAGTGGCCTGGGACACCGGGGATACCAATTTAGCAGACTGTCGAAATATCGAGTCCGCCGGTGGCAATAAGCGACGGTTGCGTTGCGTTTCTTTCGCTCGTGACGGCGACGCCACGCGGAAAAGTATCGGGACGTGTTCGCCTTCGAAATATTCAGCGGCGGCGAATTTTCGAGCGGAACACGCGACCTGCGAACGGAAAGCCACGTTGCCAACCGTTCCTAACACATTGAACGTCGGCTAAATTTCAGCTACTGAAAACGTGAACGTGGGTGACTATATTGATGTATTTTTTAACGTCGATTAGACCAAAATTTCTAACTTACGGAAGAGAATATGGGATTCGATTTTGTAAATTTTACTTTGGATTTGTTATACGTATCTAGAATGTTAAAAACTTTTTAAAGATTTTGTGACTAAAAATCTAGAACTACCGAGTGCTTAAGCTGACTTTTGGGAATTTTCTTGTGAGAACCACAAGTGTGTGATTATTGAGATTTCAAGTGGATTAGATGTCAATTTAGGTGCGAAATCAGATTTCGCAATAATTTCTGGAACAGATAATTGTGGAAGAAGACAAAGGAATGCGTCATTTTGAAGCTTTTCGCTAAGCAGGGGATGTCGGTGACCCTTGGTACCTGATGACTCGTTATAGATGACTAGCCCTGGATGAGACATTTGTGTATTTTACCTAGGATTTTGGACTTGTGGAAAACATGCTGATATTTTGGACGCGGCGGGTCTAGACGCTTATCCATGGTGCGATATTAGGTTGGTCAGCCAACATGACGTTTACGAAGAATTACGGTAAAAATCGCTAAAGCGAGTCTGAATCATCTTCGAGATTTATATCACGATAAACTGCATTAAATATAAGCGTTATCATCTGTATCATTGGTCGATTATCAAAGGTTCTACGATTCAACTTCATTTCGCTTTCGTTTCCGACGCGATCGAAGAATATAGAATGATACAGAAGATATTCAGACGCCGAACGTGAATCAGCGATCAGCGAAGGCAACAGAATCGGAGGAGAGAGGAGGAAATAAAATGGGAGTGATTTACAGGCGTTCGTGGATCTACAATAACGACGGAAGTAACGGTGCTGGTAGTGACGCGTGTGAATAGGACTTCCGGCAGGACAGGCGAACCGGAAGCGGTAATTGCGACGGCTTTTGTGTCTTTCCTTTTTCCCCCTGCCGCGCCGGCGTGTATCGTCGCGCCGATAAATTCCGATCGAAAATCGTGTCTTTCCTGATGCACGCGTACGCGCGTCCAATAGAAATTTCCCTCTTCACCATTGTTTCTTCCGTTACGGACGACGCGTCTGTTCCTCTATGGGATCAGGCGATTGGGTGTTCCACAAGGTGTCGGGAACGAATGTTTCTCTAATAAGATCGGCGATGTCGAAACGCCTCGGAGAGCCAGAGGCTGACGCGAAATTTCGTTGCTATATTTAGCGACGACGATACTCGAGTATCGAAGCGGATTCAGCACTTAGCGGAAAACACCGCTCGTTTTAATGGGGCTGCGATCTGCCGCGTTCGCGTAACGACGCGTGCAACGCGAGCGTCGGGTTAAAGGGTTAGTCTCGTTTTCAACTTTGGGAAGATCGATGCGTTCTCTTGCGTTTTCGTCGAGCGTGTGTTTCTTGGAATATCCGTGGCGAAGGATGAGGTGGGATTTTTAGAAATAAAGTTGTAGGTAGTTGAGGGTTTTATAATTTTTGTAAGATATCAACAAAACTATCGTGCAGATTTTCCAAAAGGAATCATCTATATATACATGTATAGATATATCACATGTATATATAGGAATCCTCATTTTCAGCTTAGATGATTCTTTTTGAGAAATTTGCACGATAGTTTTGTTGATTTCTTACACATATATTTACAAAATTCAAGCTATATATATAGAGCTATATATAGTTTCAATATATATATATAGAGCTACATATAGCTTGGATTTTTTAAATATATACCTAAGAAATCAACAAAACTATCGTGCAAATTTTTCAAAAAGAATCATCTGAGCTAAAAATAAATACGTTGAAACGCCGAAATATAATTATTATTAACGAATCGGACTTCGCGTCATTCACCCGGATCCCAAGAGTCATTCGCGAGCCGATTCGCTGCAGGTTTTTCGTCGTTTCCGGCGTCTTGGAGCCGTTTAGAAGGCGGACGAAAGTTGAGGGGAAGAGGATCTTCGCTGGCAGTGTCGGCGAGGCTGCAGTTATCCTCGGATAAACGATCGGAAATTGTTAAGGCCCGTTTCCAAGCGGCGCGGAGGCTCGCCCTGCAAGGGCGTCGTCGGTTGCGGCTCCTTCCGAGGACGCAATTTCCTTGTTTCCCGTCTGCGAACCCCTTTCGTCGTTGATTGAAGCTAAGAACCACGCTTGGACCACAATTTGACTATTCGACGAAAATTGAGGGGATGATTTTCATTTGGAAAATAATTTTCTGTGAATAATTCCCGTTTCTGTTTATGTAACATTCACATCGAAACGCGAAGTATCTATTGTCATTTATCTATATATATATATATATATATATATATATATATATATCTATTGTCGCGGAGCGTCACGCGAGATATTTCCAAATGATGTCGTCTAAGTTTCATCAAAAAGTCTCGAGTGTTTCCAACGAAAAACTTCCGAGTGCAACGGGTTAATATCGAGTTTCGTCGAGAAAACCGGCGTTCGGCCTCGCCGCGCGGTTCTTTCGAGTGCCGGGACGTCACCGGTAACCGGAACCGAAGAAGAAAATGATTTCTCGGTTCCCTCCGAGCCGGTCGTCCGGACAATTCCACGGCGAAAACGTAATGCGCGAGCGATTCCGGCGGCAGCTAGCTGTAACCGTTCCTCGGAAGCGATTACGCAAAGATCGTCGCGGCAACGGCGAGATAAATTCTCCGCGTCGAGCGCCGCTCGCGACGTTAACTGCTCCTATTCGTCTCGGCGAGGGCCTGCCTCTATTCTCTACTGCACAATGATAAAAGATTCCGACCCGATGGTCTTTTATAAGCGCGACAAAGCGGAGGCAACTGCCCGCTTCGCGCCACACCGCGACAGGCTACTTTAGCTGACTATTCTTTAACCCTTTGAACTCTGTAGGCTTCAATATTGCAGCAGTTATAATATTAAATATTCGAATGAATCTTAAAGAAACTACCCTAAGATTATTGGATTCTTCCATCCAAATTTTGCATTGAGAAGGAAAATAAAAGATCGAAGAAATGTTGTGTTTCTAATTTGTCGCTAGGAATACTATAGAAATTAGTTGCAGTTGCTGATGGGTTAAGGGTTAAACGCCGCTGACACTTCCGGAGACCCTCGTTGCACGCTTCGCGAGAAACAGCTTAGCCGTCGAACCATTCGGACGTAGAATGCCATTAATCGGCCCGAAAAAAGCAATGAGGAAATTATCATCGGGGGTTGCGCTCACCCGCTGCATCGGATCTTTATATGGCATTTGCGCGACGGGTTTCCTTTCCGTGGCGCGTGACCGGGTTACCGCGGCGAGTTTCGTCGGCCTAAAGAAATCGAAGCAAGAAAGAGCGCGAGCTGATGTTGCCGATCGCAGAACGGATGCAGCTTACCGTGGCTGTCTCATTAACCTTAATCGGACCGCGATGCGACTTTGGGTCGCGTTTGAACTTTTTACTTAAATTTCTTTGAGTTCAAGGTTTACTCGAGCTTCTCAAATTTCGGCTCTATGAACAAAAACAATAGCATTCTAATCATTCCTTTCGTTTCATTTCTTTAGAGAAATTAACAACGTATTCAATAGTTCCAATAATTCCATCGAACGAATATATTTTGTAACTTTCAAGTTACAGTGACAAACTTTCACGCCTCCGCGTATGAAAGTTGAAGTTAACCGATTGCTTAATTTTATTCGACACTTCGAGTGCAGAATGAAATAAATCAACAAGATGCCAATATACTGATACGTGACTTTAAAGTTACACGGGCCTACAGAGGGTTAAAGCTATCTTCGTCCGTTCGAAGTCGAAGAGGAGCAAGGCTGACTCGCTCGCCGCAATATCCGAACGACGAATTCCCGTCGCCCGATGGAATATGTGTTAAGGGAGTGGCATATGTCGTACGTGCGCGGTCGGAGTACCGTTGTGTAATTTGTCCGGCGGGGGGACGGGGGGTCAGCTATTATTAACCCTTTTCACCAGCCTCGTTTCACCGGCAAATTGACAGGGTGCATCCTTACGTGAGGAGCGTGGCTCGTGTTACGCGACCGATAAGATGACACTCTTTCGCCTGTTCGAGCTCCTCCCTCGCGTCCGTGCATCACGGTGCCGCTCGCGTGAATTACCCGACGTACTTGTACGTGCTCCGTTCGGGCCCATTCTGCCGGTGCCCGACCGCTTTTTTCATTACCGAAAATGTACACTTTGTCGGCCGCTTTAACGTACGCGTGACTTCTTTTTCGCCAGCTGCGATGCTATGTTATTCCGATGTTTATGGGAATACGTATTGATGCTATTTATAGAGAGATGAATTTTCAAGTCCCAAACGGAACATCGATTTTTCTAGGAACAATAAACTGGACAATAAACGTGAACCTGGTGTTAAAATCTTTTAACCCTTTGCACTCTGGAGGTGACTCTCAGTTGACTATCAGTCGATTTGACAGAGTAAAATTATAAAATTTCATATGTAATGTTTAATTTTGTACAATAAACTATCTTTGTTGATCAATGTACTTGTGATTTCCCAGGGAGTTAGTTTCAGAGAATATCGTCTTCGTCTTGTCAAAAAATGTTAAATATTTCTAGTGAGAAACTCCCGAGTGCAAAGGGTTAACACTATTTCAACCTTAGTCGTATACTCTGAACTGACCTTCGACTTTACCAATGATTATAACATTAACTACGGGAAATGTTCAAAATTCAATGGGGGAAAAATTGTTAAACTGAGAAAAGAATTGTAAGTTAAAATTTCAGAAAGTGTCTTTTGACACCTAGAAATAGTGTTAAGCGGATGATTCTGTTCGTTTGAAACTGTCTTCCACTGCCTTCGAATCTCGAGAGTCTAGATCTGTTGCAGAGTTATAGAATATCCTTGAAACTGCATTAGAATCTAACCAAAGTGTTAAGAATCCTTCCTCGACGCGGTTCGCGATGTCGTTTTTGCTGCAGAACTCGGCGATGAAATTCTATATTCCATTCTCGAGCGGATCCTGGCGGCGTAATCCTCTTTCTAATGCTATTTTCCGTGAGATTAATCGAGATCGAAGTGAAATCGATTGGCTGCCGGAAGCTACGTGTTCCCCGGTCGCCTCCTCTCTCTCTCTCTCTCTCTCTCGCGAGGTTCCTCGGCGAGGAGATAAATCCCGTCCGGCGCGGCTCGATCGGGCAATTTTATCTTCATAAAGAGAGCCGCCGACCGGATGGTAGGGGTTGATGGATCGCGAGGTCCGAAAGTTCGAGATTCCCCGGAGCCCTTCGCGCGACGGTAAGTCCCACGGTCGCGCTATCGTAGGGAGAACCGAGCGGCCGTCCGTGATTAAGAAGAGAAAACGAAAGCGGCGAAAGGGAAGAAAAAGATCGACAGTTTCACAAACCCAGGGCCCGGTGCAATGATGCACCTGATGCCTGAATGACCGTCGGCGCGTGCTGGCAGCCGGCTGCTGCCAGCTGCGACCGATCCGTGGACCCGATCCGTGTTTTCAATGCGAATTGCAATCTGTATAAGAGATGTTGGGGACAACGCGCGTTTTGCGAACGGCGAACGTTTGCGAACGACGAAGAATCGAGGACGTTGGAATTTCAGTTTCGAGAATGATCTCGTTGGAGCTGGTCATGTATTAGGATCAGTGTTTTATAGGGATTTTGTAGAGCGAAATACACAAAAAATATATAACTAAATCGTTTGATTGAATTGAATATTATTACACGTTAATTTAGATGAACGTCACGAAATTAGGTAGCATTATAATATAGAGACGGTTTCAAATCATCGTTTAACGCTAGAACTACGTACCAGTCAGAATGACTGGTTTCGATTGTTTTGTTTCACAATTATTGATATCTTAGAAGCATTGAATATTCGAATTATCTTGAAAATAAATAGCTTTGATTTGAATACTATAACGAATGTCTGAAGAAACCGAAAATAATCTATTGTTAGAATTTTTATGGGGATTACATATCAGTCGTATTAAATCCTCGGTAGTTCTAGTTAATTGAAGGAACAGTAATTTGATTTGGTTGGTCACCGGTGACCCATATGACTTTCAACGTGTTAACCCTTTGCACTCGAGAGGCGCCTTTCACTCGCCATTTGATTAAACCCAACGAAATTACAAACTTTGAAATTCAATATTAAATTTTCTATAATCTACCAACACATGGAACATCGAAATAAAATAGTTTCGTCACTTTCGTGTGTATCATCTTTTTGAATACGTCGCCATAGTGACTCAGTAGTTTCTCTGTCATCGATGACTGTGCACGTCATCGTCTAACATAATTACATAGTGAAGGATTTTGTCAGTCTCAAATCGCAGCGACACACTTATGATATACAGACCGTGCCAAACCTTGCTATACAGAGATATAGATTAGACTCGCAATTAAAGGGTTGAATGATAGTAATATTGCAACGTCACAATCGTATCGACGAATGACGTTATCGGTTCTTAATCATCTGCAGACTTCATATAAATGAATTTCAACTGCGAATCGATGCGACTCCTCCGAAGCTAACTGTACACTGTACTTCAACTAAATTCAGAAACCTAAGACACCCGAGCAATCGCATTAGAATATTAATTAGTTCATACCGCAGAGAAAACGCTCGTACAGTTCTAGTCCGATATCCCTCGATCCGCGATCGGTTGCCAGCTAAAGGAATGGAAATGAGGCGCGCTCGGTTCGTGGGACCGCGGCACGCACGGCAGCGTAATAAGGAAACCGAGAAATTCTAATTTACATCTCGGCCAGGCGAGTCTCATCTTGATCGCGGCGCGTCGCCGACGAAAGAAAGGCGCAAGGTGTTCCGGGAGTCAGGTGGTTTCACCCTTCGACACCTGTTTCCCGGCGTTACGCAGTAAATTTAGATGAAAAGGGATGCGAGAATTCCCTCTCCCTAAGCAACCGTTCGATCGACGGACCTCCGCGAGCCGATCTACATGGGAATCGTTACGATTACGAAGCGAACGGTTCCGATCGCAATGAGAAAAAGTAACGAGGATAATATTCGAAGGGGAACGTTCCGTGAACATTCCTTCCTGTATGGCTTTCGACTCTCGAGCCCCTTCTGTAAATTGGACAGTTCCCATTGCTACCCGGCCTTGCTTTAATTCCACGCTATTCCGCGCAACGATCGCGCTAATTGATCCACAGAGCCCACCGAATAACCAGTTCCTCGAAAGAGCCCGTTAAGCGAGGCCGGGCCCCTAGTCCGAACCGTCTAACCGTGTGCATCTGCCGGGTGTTCCAGGTGAGCGAAGCCAGGCCGCGCATCAGGCACCAAAAAGGAGGCACCCATTGCAGCAGATGCGGTCCAGGCTGGGGCGTGGTGAACCGATGCGTCCGTGGCCGCGACACCGAGTGCGGCAAATGCGCGCCGGGCACCTACAGCCCGCACCACAGCGTCCAGCCCTGCTGGATCTGCTCGAGATGCGGGCCGGGCCTCTACGAGGCGCATCCTTGCACCTCCAAGAGCGACACCGTCTGCGACTCCTGCCACAGGCCGGCCCCGGGCAACCCGGACTACCAGCGGAAGTGCAAGGGACGGGCGAACCTCTTCCTGGCGCCAGAAGACGCGCAGGACACCGGCGAGGAGAGCGTTCTGGTGAACGAGCCCGTTGGCCAGGACCGGCTCGACGATGGGAAAGACATCCTTGAGAAGGACGCCGAGGCGGCTATCATCGAAGGCGAGCTGAACTTCTTGGAGGGTCACTAGAGTCGCGACAGATCGGTTCTTGCTTTCCTTGGTAGGAAGACAGGGGAGAAGGTTCGTAGTGTCGCACGTGGTTCGATGGGAAGGAGGTTCTCTGAAGGATGTCGAAGTGATCATCGGAGAGCTAGACCTTTGGAGGATTAGAGTCGCGATACTCTTGGTTCCTTTGATAGGGGATCAGGGAAAGAAGAAGATAGAAGGTTCCTAGAGTGTCGCACGCGTTTCTTCAATAGACAGTGATGATGGAAGAGAGGTTCTTCAGAAGGATGCCGAAGTGATTCGAAGAGCTGGACTTTTTGGAGGATTAGAGTCGCGATAGATGTACTCTTGGATTCTTTGATAAGGAAACGGGGAAACAAGAAGATAGAAGGTTCCTAGAGTGTCGCACGCGTTTCTTCAATAAACAATGATGATGGAAGAGAGGTCCTCGAGAAGGATGTTGAAGCTGCGATCATCAAAGACAAGCTGATCTTTTTAGAGGATCACTAGAATCGCGACAGATGGATGTCTTGGTTTCCTTGATAGGAAAACAGAAGGTTCCTAGAGTCTCACGCGCATTTCTTCAATGAGCAATGGAAGAGAGGTCCTTGAGAAGGATGTCTAAGCTGCGATCATCAAAGGCAAGCTGAACTTCTTAGAGGATCGTTAGAATCGCGACAGATGGATATCCTCTTGGTTTCCTTGATAGGAAAACAGGAAAACAGAAGGTTCCTCATGCGCCGCACGCGTTTCTTCAACGGACAGCAAGCATCTCTATCTACAAGGGTAGCCAACTCTTCCTCCCGTTGATGATCCCGTCTGATTCCCGAAAAATTGATGAAGCCGTGGGACACCGGCCTCCTCCGGGAATTCGTGCGAGCTGGCGGACCCTTTCGGGTCACACCCGGAATTCGGAGAATCCGCGGCGATCAGCGCGACCGATCGCCTTCTCGGATTCCAGTGCCGCGTTATCCTGACGCGGCGAACGGGATTGGCGAATTTTTGAATCGCCGGCGGAACGGCGGATCCTTTCAAGAATTCATGGCGCCGACGCGGGATGGGAACGGCGGGATGGAATCGGTCCGCGTATTAACATTTCAACGGGGAAGAAGATTGGACCATCCCCGGCGCGTTCTCTTGGATTCATGGAGTTCCCGTATCGAGGATAATTGTTCGGAAACGCGTGTTTGATTATTGTCCCGGGCCGGCTCGGGGAGTCGGTTAACCGGTTGCCTGTGGGATTTCGGTTGAAAATTCTCTCGCAGAGCGCGCGATGAGATCCATCAACGACGAGTGTTTCGTTCCGAGCGCGGAACAGATGAAGCTGATACGCATTGAAACGAAAAACTCGGGCGAAACGGAAGAGAATCACGTTCCTTTGAAAAAGTGAACGATCAATTGTTGAGAATATTAACGCTAGAACTACCAGACCGGTGAAGATTAGATTTCAAGCTTCCTATTCCGTTATGAAGCTGACAAAGGTGCTCTCGTGAGTTTCATTCTACATTCCTGCACTGCTGCAAGTGCAGCAATATGAATCTCAAGAAATCTGCTTTCTTAATTTTCATGACTTATAAACAATTGCTCGGTAGTTCCAGTGTCAATATTATAGACCGGCGAATCCGAAACAAGAATTCAGTCTACACTACGCGAAGCATATCTTCCCATTTCTCCTCTGCGAAGGACACGTTTAACAATTCTTTTTCACGTCTCATTATGAATACTTAAGTATTCTCATTCTTCCACGTTCAAGCGGAAGACGATCCACCTCGCCTCGGTGTGCCCATTATTTTCTGTTTCAACGTAGCTATAAAAACACGGTTGACCGGTTAATTATTCCTCCGAGCTTCCCCTAATCGTCGTCGAATTAAGGCGCTTCGAGAAAGATTTCACCGGGAACACCTGGGATTCCCCGAGTCGGTGTGCGCGTTCTTCGATCGTACCGCGATCGGTTGTAACCGGATCGGCTCAAGCCTCCCTAGAACTACTCGTTAACTCTGGTGCTCGTTCTTCAGCGTATACGCGCGTAATCTTCCCTTCCGCGGGGAGGAAAATCTCCGAAAAGAGGATCGATCCAGCGGCGTCCGCCGTCCATCGATCCTCGATTGCTAGTCAGTTAGCCGATAAGTAGTCGTTACGGTGTAATATAAGACACGACCGATCCTCGGGATCGCGGCGATCGAACCGGGGAGTGTGTACGCGCGTTTCGTATTGCGGAATCGTGGCAGTTCGAATCATCGAAGTTCAAATCGGATCGATCGGACGAAGATTCTACGATAACGCGGTACGATGTAGTCTGTATTGATATAAACGCGACAGAGTAGGGCGCAGGTATCATTAGCGAGCGAAAGAAAATGGCGGCCAGCCCGGATCCACTTTCGGAATCGTAATACGATTATAGATCTCTGTAGAATGTAAGTACACTTCCGATGCGAGCACGGTTGGGAGATGACTCGATGTCAGACAAGCAAGAGATGTCATAGTTCATAGAAAATAAAGATAACAGAAGACCGATCGATCGTCATCTTCAACGTAGACATCGAGTGATCTCCTAGCAGTATGTTCACGTGTCGTCCAAAGATCTCTTCGGTAGTCTCGAAACGCGTTTTCCTTCGGAGAAGAGTAAGTTCGAGAGGAGTCGTTTTTCGCGGAGATCCCATCTGCGGACAAAACCCTTAAATTCGACTATTCGCGTAAAGAATGCTATGCAAACTGCTATACAAACTAATTTTCCCTTGAAAACTAACGATTTCTTGCAGATCAATTTCGTTAACGTCGGAATCGAAATGCAGAGTATCCTTTGCCATCGAAAAACTTCATCCCCGTGACGTAACAAAAATATAGCCGTAACTTTTGTCTGAAGTATTTGTGTGTATCACTCGTACTCCTTAAGTTATCGAGTTTCCTCCGAGAAACGGCCGCACTGCGCGATGGGAAAACCCGCGAGCGTCCTCGAGGGAAATCCTTTAAAAATCGGCCGGAGGACTGGAAGATTCAGTTGCTCTTCTCCGAAGCGGATTCCGCGTGCGCCCAGAGACCGCCGAGCACTGTTGCTCCACTCCTCTCGCTTGCTCCGGAGAGATTCTCTTTTCTTTGTCGGGGAAAGTGCTCCATTGCGTTCGGATAACCGGGAGCACGCGAGCCCCGTGCAAGCGTCCGTGTAAATAAATACACTTCTGTACATATGTGTACGTAGAAACGACAGCGAACGCGGTTCAAGCACGTAACATCCGATCGACCAAGACTGGAACAGAATCGGGGGATTTCCGTTTTCCGCTCCAGGAGCCGCTGGTTTTGTAAAAACTGCGAAACGCCGGTGCACAGAGCACGCCTGCTAACGCGACTACCGTTCGTTCTATTCGCGTTTGACCTCTTGCGCTGGAATTCAGAGATTTGACGGAGTTCTGGAAGATTGCTGCTTTTATCTGTTTCACGCGGATGTGTACGCTAATTCGATTAATCGGTTTGTTTGGAGTGATATGTTTCTGAACAACATACTTAACGCAATTTGATTGTCGATGTTTATAAGTGGTTCGTAATTTTGGAACATAAATTTGGTACGTCTTTCCAGCGCGAGAGGTTAATGTATTTAATGCTGGAACTATTGGATAAATCGAAGTAATTTTCTGATCTTTTCTTTTGAAAAGGCGTGATCTATATCACTTCGATCAGTGATATAGATACATAGAAATAAAATTGTCTGTTGAAATCTTGAACTTCGACGATTTCTACGAGGTAATGACAATTTATCGATAAGTGCATATCAATGGTTTCTCCGAGAAACATAACTTATCAATAATTATAATGAGTTTGAGAAACAATTTACGCACAAATGCACTTCCACGATTTCTACGAGATGAAGATTCATCGAACTGCTCAATAGTTCCAGCGTTAAATAGCGTTCCTCCGCTGCGGTTCCTCCGAAAAACCGGATGTTCGCGTCGAAACCCACAGTTTTCCGTGAAAGCGAACGAGGGACCGCATTCTCGAACGATTCTCCTCCTCGGAGGCCGCCTCGGCGAATTTATAATACGCGAGGACGTCAGACGCAGTCGCGTGACGCGGATGGAAATTCACCAAAGTATATATATATATATATATACATACATATACGCGCAGTTGTGTTATCATTTTATTCGTTTTTATTTATTCGCGTCATCACGTTCGTTCCGTCGATGAACGTATCCGCGACAGACGCCTACTATAGACACAATAAAGTATACAGACATAATAATCTATGTTCCGTTTATTACAACCCCTTCCTTGATCACGCGCGAAACGATAGAAAGAGAATATACTCTATTACGGTCCAGTGTTCGATGCACATGTACACGCTCGCGTGGCTACCGTCGCCGGATTTTCAGCTATTGTCGCGTCTCTTCGCGGAGCACATAAATTACATTCGTTATATTCAGGTAGCGACGTGATTCGTCAGGCATTCGTCGATATATGGAATCGTTTATACACGATTATGCGCTACGATACAAATGTCGGTGAATATTGTCGGAGAAAAATATATTAAACGGATGCACGTAACTTTCATCCCTTCTTGTCTAACCTTCCTCTCGAGTAAGTTCCACTTGCCCGTTGCACGAGAGTTGGCACTGATTCACCAGTTTTTCTCCTCCCATCTGATTTTCAAGCAGCAATTTACTATTCATCGATACAATGGCATACAACTATGATCGAGATATGAACGAAGCACACAACGAAACCCTTCTAGCATCTGCATCAACCCACGCGCCAACTCTCGTTCAACGGGCGTTATTCCCAACCAATGATATAGGCATTCGATACGAAATTAAAGGAGAGAACGAACCGGCACACGATGATCTCGCGGTGTGTGCGACGTTAAATTCGATTCGATGTTTTCACTGCTACCCCGAAACGCTGACGGCCATCGCGAAGTCCCTCGACAACTGTTCGTCTGATCCCGCGGAAATAGAAAACCGATAAGTATAAAACTCGCAGATTACTCGAACAATTTCCCCTCTCCTCTTTTTATACGCGTTTCTGCAATTTTATCTGAGTTCCTTCCTTCTCATCCCCCGTAGCAGTGAAAACGCGGTTGCGCCACGGTCGAACCCGGTGGTGAACCGACGATCGCTGCCCCGACGATACAGTGACGACGATATAACGCTCTATAAATGATCTGAAACAACGTCGATATACTCTCGCACCGTAAAACCTAACTATAAAAATAAGGCGCTGTAAAACATGCCGTGACAGGATAAACACGATTAAAGACGATCCTCGCAATTTCGCATCCATTCAACTGTATTAATTATCCTCTACGCGGTAAAGGTAACCTCGGCTAAATGTGTCCTCTATCATTCTAAGGAACTTTGAGAGTAGATATAAAACGCTCGCCGTTCGGCTAACAGGTTCAGCTTGAAAAACGTTTAAAGTCACTGTGTATTTGTGTCTGTATGTATGTAAGTATGTGTCTGTGTGTACGTTCCTCGTCGTGTTCTATATCGAAGAACGCGTCGACTTTCGAAACTGTACTGTACGTAAGTCGTATTACGAAAGCGGTATGTATTGCGGTAACTGCACGATTATTGAACGTAACGTATATACATGCACACGCATACATCTGCATTTGTCGCGACATCTACACGGTTACCGTCGGACAGGGGTTGCACCGATCGGAAAACGTTTCCAAAAAAGAGGGACTGTGCACACGGGCGACGCGAACCTCGAGTGATGCTGCGTGATTTTGAAAAAACGACGTAAAGTTCTCTTACTTCCGGACGAGCGTTTTCTCCGTTGAAATATAAACTATGAGTCGCTCAGAAGCCAATGTTAAGTCTATTTCTGATATTCCTGATGTTTGTACATTTGAATCTAAACAATGTTCTTTCTAGTTAAAGAATTTACTCGTGTCTTTGGTAGAAAGCTCTTCTTACAGCTACTGAATATGTTGTATAATTTCAATCTTCGTTTTCTAGACTTAACCGCATTAGCTTTTAAGCGACTCATAGTTCAATTGACTACGAACGTTCAACAGCGTGTGAGCCAAAATTCCATGTCAGCGAAGAAAACGTACGTGCAAGTACTTGAGTCCATTGCAGCGAACTTGGCACTCTCGTCTGAGTGGTCAAATTCATAAAATGGGGAGAGCCGTTTCCAGACTCGCGATTGGGTCTCTCGAAGCGACTGTACCCACCCCTACGCCGTCGCGAGTGCCAGGATCGCTGTAACGGTATCTAGTCCAGGTTTTATCCTTTTTTCGTGAGACACAGGATCTCTGTTTCTCTGTTACCCCAAAAGAATCGTTGCGGCAGCGCAGCGGGGTCGCGTCGCTCGTGTGCATCGGCCCGAAGGGGGTAGTTTCGGTTGCCGCGCGCTCGCGAGAAAAAAGGGACGACGCCGCGACGCGGAACCGCGTGTTCCAGGACGTTCGTTAGGTTAGGCGAATCTCGCGCGACGCTCCTCCTACGCGGCGTCGCCGCGCGATTCATGGACCCCGTGGTGTTTCACGTACTTTCAAATGTCGTAGACGAGACTGTGACGTTCACGCTTTGGCACTAAACGAACGAGGTGTGACGCGGAATCGTCGGAGCCGCGCGTTCTATTAGGTTGTAACACATGAAACGTTCGATTTTGGATTTGTCGTGCGCGTAACTGCGAAGGGATCAACTGGCTTGACGAACCTAATTGCAATTTAAAGTGAATCCATCGGAGTTTCTTCTATATGGAACTCGAAAATATTTTTGGGACCGGCTGAATGTCACTTGGCTAGTACGGGAGCTGAAAAACGAAGACGGAGATGCTTACAGACGATACAGATTAAATTACACGGTGCTCGGAGTGAACTCTAGACTCGACGCTAATTCGGTGTAATTCGTTTCGATCGCGCGGGACGAATGTCTCGGGCGAAATGGCTACGAAAAAGGCTTCGGTGTTCATCGAGAAAGGGCCCACGCTCGCAGAGCTGTCACCGCTCCGATTTAAATCGTGACCTCCGCTCGCCGTCGCGTCCCTGTCGAATTTTTACATTAACCCTGTTGCACGCAGGTGTGAGAAAGCAACGAAGGCATACGACAAAGGATTTACCGGAATAAATCTCTGCAGCGCCGCAACAAACGCGTCTCATTTGCATGTCGCGATCGACGCTCGATCTAGGACACCGCAACACAATTTTAACAATCGCGCGTGCGTGTTGCCACGCGTGTCCAATATTTTTCGATAATTCATATATATATATATATATATATATATATATATATATATATATATATAATATATATAATATATATATTTTTTTATATGAATTATATATGCTTTATTTATATGTATATACGCATCCACGCACGTCTGTATACAAGGCAAATCACCTGACACTGGATTCGCGGACAGTTCCGCGGTTCCTAGCGCTGTGAACGATTCAACGTGGAAAAAACGAGTTTCTCTGAGTATCTTGCAGTATCGAATTTGACATTTTCCTTTTTAGAATGTCCGCCGCGCGTCTGGAAGCGAGGAACGTTCGCGATTCCAGGTTTAGACGATCGGTTATGCTTGCAAGGTGCACAGAGGGTGTCCGACAATTTTTCGAGCTTTAATAGTGTTTTCTACGCCCGAGTGGAGGATGGTGTCGTGCAGACGTTGAAATAAGTCAAAACAATCGTGATTCGAGGGATGATGTTGAAGTCCTGAATTCCAAAACAGTACGAATCCACTTTTTAACGTTATCCACGCGAGTTACCGATTTAACTGTTGGACTACTCGGATCTATATGGTAATATTAAAAATGGCGCACGTAACGGAAACGTATGACCGATGCTTGCAGAGAATCAGTAAAATAGATAATGAACGAAGATGAAAAGGAAGATTGATTTTCCCGGAACGTTGATTAGTCGAGTGGTGCTGTTTTGGAAGGAATGACTTCAATCGCGCGAGACACAGTGAAAAGTTAAATCAAGGCCACTACGTTTACATCCGCTGTGCTTCTTCCATCGTCCCGTCTATTTTCGTGATAGAACACTCTGCTAAAGTTTGGTTCGGAAATTGTCGAATTTCCTGTATATATGTATATGTATATGTATACGTGTATATATATACATACATATGCGAGTCACTCGAGTGTGAGTATAATCGGGCGAACAACATGATTCACGTTTCCGTAATGATAAACACGGTACATAGAGACACGTGCGATAGTAGTGGAATAAACATGAACCTCGTCAGCCATTCCGAAACATAAATCGCATTAACAAATCCATGACTGGGGCGGTTCATTGTGTCCGAGGAGCCTTGCACACACGTTATATTTACAATTAGCGTTCTCTGCACGGAGTTTCCTCGTGTACGTGTGTGTGTGTGTGTGTGTGTGTGTGTTGGAAAACCAAGATCGTATAGATTTTTCTCTAGAGATATATGTACAAAAAGAAATGAAAAATCCGAGAGCGAAGCAATCCTTGGGAAAACGTGTTCATTGATAGAAAAAAGATACAGGGGGACTTAACATTAACATAAAAGACTTAATTTCGAAATGATCGTCTTAAATAATAATTGAGCCTGTACAGATATATACGATTTAAACGAACAAGCTTGAAAAATCACCCGACCGACTTACAAAATATACTTCTATGGCTATCGGATTTCTTTGCTCGCGCTCTGTTCGAATGTCAGGAATGTTTTCTCTTCTCTTTTGCTCTTTTCCGTCGAGGTAAACACGGATTAAAACGTATCGAACAAGCGTTACTTAAAGCATAGCCACTTCGATCGTATAACTTGTGTAGCACGTGCACGCATGCATGCATCCTGTGAATCGTTTCGTTGCCCGGTATCAACGCGTGTCCGCGATGATACTTCGTTTCTCAGATTGAACGTTCGGCAGATCGAAAGATGCGTGTTTCATGAGAGGAATCGATTAAAAAGAACGACGAGAACACTTTCTTAGCTGCAACGGGTCGAATAAAAGGAAGAATGTTGAGCACAGGAAACAGCGGAGGCTCGTTTAATCGTGTTATTTTTTTTCCTTTTATTCGATCGACGAGTGATCTCGATCAAGGATATCCCATAATTTCGAATATGAAACCGATACCTCGGATCACGAAACCTTTGGCGTTCCCTGCGACTCGATCGTTAAACGATCGTTGAAATACATCGGCACATGTAAAATCTTTCGATTCGGTTACAAAGGAGACTTCAATGTGAGAGACACTAGTGTTCTTAACAACGCGATTCATACACAAATCTCTGCGGTCATGCTGATGCAAATGACAACACGCTCTATAGGTATATATATATATATATATATATATATATATATACGTATGTACGTAAACAAAGAAAATAACAGGTGAAATTACAGGTGGAATAAGGAGAGGGGGATTTCCAATATAAATTTATGCTATACGAACATAGAAAACAGAAGAAAAAATATACATCTCGTGTTCGCGTGACAAAGAAATACAAATGAAACAGCAGGAAGAGACGATATTGTAGATCCTCGTGCCAGCAAACACCTGGACTCGTGTGTCTCGTGCAATGGCTTCTTATCAGCACATTTAATCAATGGATTTCTTATGTACAATTCAATTAGAGCTTTACAATTTTCATAACAAAGATAGACAGGAGATAATCGAAGCGTGGGAGTCGCGAGATGCAAACGCGGTTCAAGCGTCACTCAGAGCTGCTCTATTCTTTTCCTTTCTTTTCTTTTCTTTTCTTTTCTTTTTTGTTTCCTTTCTTTTCCTTTCCTTCGTTAGCGCTAACGGGAACATAATTAACGTTGAACGCATCCGCAAATATCATCTGTACAAGATATACTACTGAAATATACATCTCACACAAGACTCGTTAATAGACGATTAGAAAAAGTTACTTCTAAGACAATTCTTGGTTCGTTCATGCTTCGCCTGAACTCAATCGCTTCCCTTCTGCGAGCCAAATAACGTGACCAGCCATGGATTTTTTTTTTTTTTTATACACCAACCGCTGAGGTAAAAGAAGATCTCTAGGGGAAGAAGCGGAATAGGGGACGGGGGGATGGGGAGGGGGGGCAGGAGCGATGATATCGAACCCTACTAATTACAAGAGAAATTTTGAGCTCCGTTAAATATAAAGAAATCTACGATAAACAACTAATATCATACAGCTACTGTCATCGTGCCCAAATTTACTCTCGCTCACGCAACAGTAATAATAATAATAATAGTAATAATAATAATAATAGAGTAATAATATTAATAATCTCAAAAAATCGAAATCGGTACGAAACAAAAGGGATCGTACGCGCAATAAGAGCTAAGGAGGCATAGATGAAAGAGCGCCACGAGAACGCAACGGATCGATAATACGGAATTCCTATTTTTAAAAAAATACTATTCAGTACGATAAACTGATTAAAAAAACGCGCAGCGGAAAAAAGTTCCTGGCTATAAATCTCTTGTAAAAAAATGTATGTCAATGATCGGATTACGATACTGTCCCCATACGTATTTTGCTAATACTCGTGGCAATAAACATCTATAATTCCATTAGATAAATTACGAATCATGATTTTTGCTAAAGATGCGTTAGATCAAACCAAAAAAAAAAAAAACAAGAGAGAAGAGGAGAAAAGGACAAAGGTAATCATTATGCTCGTTACCTTCGCTCATGGACTAATATTGTCCGTTATGGTCATTGCATACGATGTTTGGTTTTAGACTTTTTTTTTCGTTTGTTTTTCATGCACGTAATTATATGCGATAATTATACACGATAACGTTGATTGTGTGTTCCGGCAATCCTATGCCTTGCATTTTTTTTTTCAGGATTATACGTGGTAACAACGCTCCGTCTACACAAGGGTTCAGTTCTCACGACCGCGCTGTGAGCGTAAGCTTGGGTACAACGAATATCTCTTAACAAATAATCATCAGTATCTTTCTGAACGTCGAGAGACGACATCCTTTTATAATCACGATATGTCTTCCCACGGCGTTTTTAATGCATCTTAGATTAATTTCACGCCTGCTAGGCCGTTTTAAAATTGGTCCACCAGCAGGTCGCAGATCTCTACTGACATTGATTCCTTACTCGAACGTACCGTCAAACGGAACATCTGTAAATATAGTATCATTAATAATTGACAAAGCGAGATATTGTACTCCTCGTGCAAAGGTTACCTGCGCTTGTTTATTAGGTTCCAAACGTAACAAACATCCTACTTGTTGTGCCCTCATGTGTACTATACCCGCGCAGACAAAATTATCAGGATTCGGATCGATACCGTCCAGTAACTGCATTCCAAATCCTTGCAATTTCGTGCGAACCTGCGATAGATCTATTGGTTGTTGAGCTTTGAATATTTTCTGCGAACGCTGCTGGTTCGCTCTGGAAAGACATTCGCTTTTACATATAAAAAATAATTGGAACATTTTAGGGCATATTTTTGTGGTCCACGTACCCTCCAAGATTTTTCCATCTCGCGAAGAAGGATTCTCCGTTCATCTCCGTCGGCTCGAAGAATTTGTTGATCGTCAATGGTAATTTCATCGTTATCTTTTGTGGCACGTTATTGTAAACGAAAGATATGAGCATACTCGGCGCATCTGTACAGACGAAAACAATTTAATAGCAGCTCGGTAACTGTCAATTGTGTGTTGCATCTAGTTGGTGTTTCTTGGAATATTATGTAACATGTTTTCCTTTACCGCTATAGTCATCAATGCATTCCGCGTTGATCATTTGTTGAATCTGAGCACCGTCTTCCAGCACAGGATCGACTAGCTTCACTTGTACGGCTAATTTTGCTTGATTCTCCTCTGTCCAAGAAAGTTGAGTTTGAAAACTACGAAGAGCGTATTGAGTCTTATTTCCGTAGAACAAACCAACACGCCCCAAATTTTGTCTAAATTCCGATTTCACTCCGATTTGAATTAAATCATTTTCGAATAGTACACCGTTGTTTTTACAAACGAATCTAGAAAAGACAGTATCTCGATGTTAAAAGACAGCGTGTCGCGAAGACTCTGTGTCGATGTCTTTAAGAGTATTCGTAGCTTTAAAGCTGTCTTACTTCTTAGGATTATACGTATTTTGGGCACCATTTGTAGCACCGACTTTGTTTGATATATTATAAATATCTCCCAGCACGTCGAGGAGTACTCCTGTATTGCTGGTCGGTTGAGAAGACGGTGGCGTAGAAAGACCCAATAAATCTGCTGATGTATTATTAACCGCTCCTGCTGCGGCCGCAGGCGCCTCTGCATGATGATTAGCATTCGGCGCAGGACTTTTACTGTCTCTGGTTTCATTCTCAGGCACTCTACCAGGCTTTTTCTTTTTCAGCACTGCAAGAATGGAGGATTCTCTCTCGGGGAACGCAGGCATCTCTTCCAAAACAGTTGCCTGTAAAACAGTTAAATCGAATAATTATTCACGGGACTATATATTCTATTTGATTATGGAAAATTACTTACAAGTACATCGCTGGATGCAATAATACTTAATTGGAGGTACTCGGAAGCTCTCTGTTGTAGCTCCGCATCTGCGCTACGTAAATTATTGTGTTGTCGAAAGACATCTTGTATCTGATGTCTCATTTCAGGGAACAAATTAACAAATTTAATATACGTCGATAATAACAATGCTCGAGTCATTGGGGAGCATAAGTGATACTAAAAGGAGAATATATTAACGTTAATACATTAAATGTAATTAATTGAAACGTATGTAACTCACTTTGGAATGTAATAATTGAAATTGCACAGCCGGTGACGAACGTTGATCACCAGCAATGAGATTTCCGAATTCGCCAAGTATATAGCCACCAACCTTCACCATATTTTCATGGCAAGCTGGTGCCTGCAAGGCCTAGTCAAGTAAAGATTAAAGTTATAAGAAATTTTCACGCTAAGACGTGTGTAAATCGATTAAATGTATATTAGTTACCTCAAACACAGTTTTCGCTGCGTATCCCTGCACGTCATCTCGATTGATGACTATCTGGATAACTCTGTACCAAACTTCCTCCGACACGTAATCACCAGCTATCCTAATGAGATTCAATATAACATCAACATACCAAGTGTAATCGGTAGCATACTTCTCAGCTAGGATCGCAACTTTTAGAACCATCTCTTCCCTAATCGAATAATCGGCCGTTTCAAGGTAATTTAACATTTCTTGTACTATTTCTTCTGCATTGCTCTTATCACATAAAGCGTATAGAAGGTCTACAGCTTGTTGCCTCACAGACACGTCTTTCTCCATCTTCATAGAAAGAATAACAACCTCTTGATGCTTTTTCACTGCCTCGTGCGATAGCTCAGATCTAGCTAAGTGACACATGGACTCCAGAGCCAAATAGCGAAGATTAGTTTCACGATTTGAAAGAAATTGGCCAAGTTGATTGCACGCTCTGACCGACAAAGGCAGTTCACTATCATTGTGAATAATTAAACTAATGGCCTCAAACAACACCGCATTTTTTGCATTAGAGTGTTGTACTTTCTTTGATTTTGGTGGTTCTTGAGCTTTGTTTAATATAGTTTCTAAACATTCGTTCAATCTGCCTCTTACACCTGGATCTTCAGCTGTTAAAGTTTTAGAATTAAAATTCAGTTGCTTTATAACTACAATCTGTAAGGACCTAAACAGAAAGTTACTAAAATCTGACACTTTTACGAGAGTAAAGGTTTGATTACTGTTAGGAAAATTTTTTAAATTAAAGTTTCATTATTTCCATTTCTGTTTAGGTGCTTAATTAAAAAAATGGAGTTGAAGTAATATACCAGGTGGAGTATAATTCTGTAGTAAACGCAGCAACTTAACAGACAACCATGGTGCTGGCACAAAATAATATGTATAGTCCTGTAGATCTGTGTAGCTTGATGTCACAATCTAATGAGATAGAGTAAATATCAAAGAAGTATCTTTCGACCATGGGCGAATTTAACAAATTATGCCATACCCTGCTCAATCTTGAAACTGCTAAGCTAACACACCCCTTGTATTCATCTGGATTTCTTTTTACAAGGGCATCTATCAGAGATGCTGCTGCAGTAACAACACCAAGATGTTGATCGTTTAACAGATGAACTATACGTGAAGTCCATTCTCCACCAGGAACAACATCTGGGGCAGTGCGCAATAATCTTAATAAGCACAATGCTGCACTTTGTTTTACTACATCCATGGTGTCTCTATACCATAACAAAATAATAAAAAATGTTAACAACCATTTTATAGTTTAATAAACCACGTTTAAACCTAATGAAATACTTATATAAACCTACCCAGAAACAAGTAATTTTGGTATCTCATTACCAAAAGCTTCAGCCATCTCTTTACTGCCAATATTGGCAATGCATTGAAGCGCAAGATTAACATGAACTGGATTACGGGACGCAAGATCATTTTTTATACTTTGAATTATCAACTTAATGAGATCACTATTCGTATTTACTAAAACTGATATGAAAAGGTATCCCTAAAATTAATAAAATATTTACACATTTAATTGTTTCTTTTTTAATTACAGACAATGTACTTGTGATGATAAATAAAAGCATATCATAAATAGCTCCTCACAGAATTAATACTTACAATTTGTTTTTCTGAATACTTGTTAGATGAAAGTAAATTGACAGCCTCCATATGTCCAAAGTCAATATCATGACCAAGCAGAAAAATAAAGAGGAGCTTGCAAACATATTTCTTTTTTTGGTAACCATCTAATGGTTTGTCTCCTTTAAATTTACTCCGAATATTTGCCAATTCTTTATTTATTCTCTTGATCTCCGCTTCTTTACTTTTGCCTGATAAGACCAACAGTCAGGTATTTATATAATACTTAAAAATATAATATAGTTTATGGGCAATATAATTTCTTAAATAAAATACTAATATATATAAAATATGTAAACATTCAACATATATATTTATATGTATATAGAAGTATACATTTGTTATAGATTTCACAAAAAACTATAATGGCTCTATGCCACTTGGACTGGTATCAAAGTTTGCTTGTATTGATTTGCTCTATATCTGTTAGCTTTTTTTATTCTATTTTACATATAATAATTTAATGTACTAATGCACATTTCATTATTATTTATTTTCATAAAATTCTCTTTAGGATATTCAAAGTGTTAGGTTCAATAAACATTTATTACATTATGCCAAGTATTACATATTGGTGTTTAAAAGACAAGCTATAATCAGAGAGATATGACTATATCAGAACTCCGCCCCCTGTCTCCTACTTTTGACTGCTTTAAATACATTGCGTGTTACATTAGTTTCAATGGCATCGTATCTCTGAATGGATAGAACGTGGGTCAAAATTTCAATGATCCAAATACTAACTTATATTCCATGTTATCTAACATTGTAATATTACAGATAAATACTATGATCGTATAATCAAGTACAATTTAATAGCTTATGAAGTTAATACATAAAATTGTAATATAATAATTATATGGTCAACTTCACTTACAATTTCTGATATCGGAAATGAACACAGCCAATCCTCGCATTCCATCTCCTCTAACAGCCGGCATTTTGTCTTCTTCTTCTTAAAAACCACCTGTGAAACATAGCACATTCAAAGGTACTTATGTATCTACACAAGAGTACTTCAATAATTCAAAGCTATATCTTTTCACAATTAAACGACTCCCCTCTTTCATAATGGCTCCAAAAATGTATTAGCCATAATTATATAGGCCGAATTAAAAAAAAGTCAGACGTATAAAAGTATCAAAATGATATTTCATAAGAATAAGCAACATAAAAATCATAGAATCAATTAAACGTCACATTATATTTAACTGAATTGTCTCTTGTACTAACAACTTGTTATACTTGTAATCTTTCAGAATTGAGAGTCAACACCCTGTATCTGTCACATATATAGGACACACTATTTTTTCAAAATTCGCAAATACAGCTCATGCAGTACTATCTACTTGGCAGTGGCAAAAATATTAAAAACTGTTCGGTATAATGCGGCGGTAATTTGTTTATTAAATTTTTTAACGAAGACGTTCGAACATATTTCGTCAGCCACTGTACACGGTCATTTAATGACACATGGCTGATGCACAGGGGAATGAAGCTTAAAAAAAAACGATCCGAACGTATTCGTTGATTAAGAGTACTCGAACAGGCAAGCCCTTCGGTCTGAAGAGGAACTTCGAAAAACGATTCGGTGTATCAAATTCGAGTATATAATATCATTGAGAAAAGCTAGCACAGCGGATGAAAGGGAGAGAAATCGAAAGGGCAGGCAGTGTGATGCAGAACAGAATATTAAGACGCTCGAAAGGAAAATCGAGCGATTAAGCCGGTACCGCGTCCTAGATTCCGCTGCCCAAACACTTTTTGACAGCAGTGCCGTGCAAACGCTGATAGTGGCACCCGTTACGTGAAAACTTTTTCGATTGTTCTCTTTGCGAATCGCGGTAACGCTCGCCGTAAGATTAGTCGAAGATCATGATGCATCGATCGAGCGGACAAAACGAATATTTCGAAGGGGAGAAACAGGTCGCAGAGTGACTTTTTATCTCCTTAAAAGAGCTGTCGTGTACAGGAGGAGAGTGCCACCAAGCGCGACTATGTTTTCTAAGGCAAAAGGTTATTCGCTGTGCGCGCCGATTATACGATCAGTTTCGAGTACATACCGATCTGAGTTAAGGTAACTTTCACGCACGGCTCGATCACGCAGCACTCGGTAGGCGTGAAACTATTCGCGAGTCGGTGCCAGAGATTTCGTGGCTGTCGCCATTTGCAACCGCTGACTAGCTGACGGCTGCCCGTCAAATGCCATTGCGCCTGCGCCTTGAGTGTTGCGCAGCCAAATTCATATTCGAATCGCGGAAAGTTTCATTGATTGTTTAATTTTTTTTTGCAATCATTATAATCGCCGTTGTCTATTTCGTATCCGAAAACGAAGAGTATCGTTCGTCATTTTAATAATCGCAGTTTGTGAGAATAACGAACACGACGTTGAATCGACGAACGACTTAATTTTATGGACATTTCAATTTTCGCGTGGCTTGGACGCTGTCTCGAGATGCAGCGAAGTTTGCTAAATTCACCAATTTTAAATTGGAATTTAATTTAACGCTTTCGTGAATGGTAATGTTCGAAGAAGTGGAAACCTATATCAAAATATGACTTATTTTTAAGAAACAAGGTACTTTATTGAAGATTCGTGTCAACATATGTACAGATATAAGAAACCAGGTGGGTAACCTTGCGTTGTACGCATCACATTCAAATATTTTACACCTGTTGCTGTATTTTCTCCAACAGCATTTCTAACCTGTCTTTCATTACAGGTTGACCCTTTTTCGTCTTTTTCGAAAGTCTCTTATACGTTTGCATTCTTTTCTCCTTGTACTTCTTAAGTGCCTCTTCTCGTTCAGATTTCACTCGCATAGCCTCCTCCCTTTTTTTCCTCTTCTCGTCCTTCTTTCGCAAGAACTCCTTTTTAGCTTTATGAAATGCACTTATCTTCGGCGGATGTGACCTATAAATAGTAAGTGCGGTTACATTAATCTTATCGTCACACCTTGAACGTAAACTGTCAGTTACATACTGCTGACTATTTCCATTCGGATCATCACTTTTCAATGAAACCGGTTGCTTCGGTCGTTGACATTCGCTCTTCTCACGTTCCTTGTAATAATCTCGTAGAATCGCTTTTTTCCTGCGCTCCTCCCATTGATTAACTGAAAAAATCATGCACGATAATCTCACGGCAACAAACATTCGGCCATGGAATCTAACCTATATGTACTCATGTTACTCTCACGGTCCCCGACGTACTTTTGTATTTGTTGCTGTACTTTTGCGCCCTGTACTTCTTTTTGTCGAACGGTTTCTTCGTGCTAGCCTGATTTTTCTCATCCCCCCGTCTCGGACGCCTATTCGAAGCATTTTCCACGGTTCCCTTCATGATCGTTGACAAACTTCGCCAAGACGTTAATTTAGTACCGTCGGTAAACGCAAGGGGGAGTTAAGAGCAATCAAGCAGCGCGACAAGTGACGGCAATTCAAACGGAATTTCTTCCCTCCCTTATTCAATATAAATATACCGACCATTATCATAGCATTTACTTCGGAGCTAAATAAATCACACCGCTGTCAGACATTTAAATATAATACAGCACAAAGTCTCGGTAACGGACGTTTACTCGCCCCTCCTTTTGGTTCATTGAAATTCATTTTGCAATGAAAACCATCGTCTATTTCAATAGAGAGCTACCTGCGTCGCGTGGTGCACGTTTATTTATAAACAATTTGTATTTCCTTGTTGGCAGTTCCGCTGACAATGTATGCACCGTGACGCTGTGTATCGAAGAAAGGAGGTTCATAAAATAATAACGGTTGCACAATCAGTTCAATTTACCACGGACGCTCGCGTTACGTATTCACGGTTTATTCGTGGCAGTGACATTGGCCACCGCCACATTAACTCGCGTGTAACGGCATTTTTTCACGCGTACTGAAGATAAAGGGTACAGCTGGTACCAGATATAACGGACGTCACGAAAACCGTGTTTACGATTTCGCAAACAACTCGGTTGTCTCGTATCGATACAACATTGTGCCCCGTTTATAAACACGATTCCCATTTTTATCGAGTAAGAAGAAATGACAGCGAATTCTTGAAAATTTCAGATCGAATTTAGAAGCGCACGGTTACCGTACTTAAAATGGCAACTGGCAGGAGACTCGAATTTACAAACAACGAAACACTGTTGCAGAGTTTACAGCGATGATTGCTTGCAAGGCGAATTAAAACATAATTCAACACCAGTTCGGACACCGAATGTTTATTCACGGTATTTTATTGGTAAGACGAACACAGGCGCGTACACAGGCACAGCATGCGGTTGCAACCAGATCGCATTGCAAACCCACGTACCGCGAATGTTTCTAACAAACCGGTTGTCGTCGGGTTTCATAGGTTTCCGGTAAAGTTGTTGCAAATCCGTTAACGAATTCGCGAGATCGTAAATCCGTTGGATTATTATTTCAACGCGGGAACGTTGTTGCATAAACCCGAGTATAATTTACAAAGTTAACGAGGACCGAACGCGAAGGCGACGCGCAGAAATTTCTTAATGACAAATTATGTAACCCGAAATCTGAGGCCAGTATTTTGGTCGAAGTTGAGAGCCAAAGTAGAAAGTGGACTCTATGATATCAGACAGTGACATCACGGCGCGTTAACCTCAAGCCCCATTTGCACTCAAGTCACCGATACCGATGCGAAGTCGTCGTACGACGACAACGACTCGTGCTCCTCAGTCAATCGCTCTAAGTAAGCCAAGTACAAATTACTATTAAGTGCTCATTGTCTGCTTGGTAGCGAAACATTGAATGAAATCGCCTTTTACGGCTGCAATGTATTACACCGACTATTTTCGTCTTCCCATAGCGAAACACGATATAAATTCCTATAAAAAACTTCGGTGCTTTATTATATTTTCTAAACAATCAAATTTCATGATGACCCTCTAGCCTATTCTTTTTAAAGAATCATCAGTTTTTTAGTTATCCCTGCATTTCAATTGTAATCATTGAAATACATTGACTGCGATAATTTAAAGAATAACAATCTCGGAAGATTTTTCACGGAACGAGCCAAGTCTCAGCGTGTCCATTGGAAACTTTAATTCTATCATCAACGTTCATCGGCAGAAACGACGAAACGGTTTTATTGTTCTCCGTTCGTCCGCGGTTGAAGGAAGTTGGCGCAGAGAGAGGTCACGAAGTCGTGTTACTTCGGGCCGTACCCTCGACATTGAATCGTTCAGGAATGACAGTCGAAAGGGTCGAATGGTTAAAGAATTCCTTCGTTCGAATCTGGCCTCGGATGCTATAGCTCTCTCGGACTTTGTTAGCTATTAATAGTCGGTGGCGTGTACCGAGCAGCTACTATCTTTTCAGCAGCTCTCCGTTTAGTTGTTTTCTACGGCATACCCCGTATACCACTTATAATTGCTCGGCCGAACAATCTCATTCCCGTCTTCAGCCTACGAAATGCGCATGACAACGTAATTACCGCGCTAATTACGTTCTACACGAAAGACACCCAGCTATTCGTAACTTCTTCGACTTCCTCGAGCGTCCCGCGCTGCAACCGGCGCTCGTGAAACGCGATTTTTAAACGCACCGGCTCGCGCGTATCATTTTCGCGCGACGCGAACGGTTGCACCTGCCGACGGTTGCCTTCTAAGTGCATTTCTAAACGGCACCCGAGATTCCTCGAAAAGGAATCCGGTCGGAGGAAAAGAAACGCACGTAGCGGGAACGCGCGACGTAATGAACGCGTGCCCGATCCATATTAGGGACCATTGTGACGCGTTTTATCGATCACTAAAACCCCCACGTAGGTGACGTCATGTTAGCCGCGTTCTCCCACGCAGAGTCGGGGCAGAAACTTAAGGATTCCGTGGTCGTTCGAGGAACACGGGGGACCAGAAGCGAATTCGTTCTCGGCTGGAGTTCGGGGCATTGTCTGGAGACTCGGAGCAGCTTGACATTGACACAGTTTATCGGCGGTCTCGATCGTTCCAATGATTCGCGTCCGACGGCAGGCGAAACTAGAACGAAATTTGTTGCTCGAGTACACGTTTCCCAGGACACTGATACATAAACACCTTTCGAGCGCGCGTCGCCGATAAGGTAAATCGCAGAGGGATGACCCACTTCTGAAGGTGCTATCGCATCGTAAATACCGTTAATACTTAACTGAAATGTATATGTAATCATGAAAGTCGGTTCTTCAGGGAGATCGCTCGAAGGCTAGCTTCGCTTCCTGACTCCTAATATTTTCGATCAATTGAGGCCTTTGCGCAAGATTCGGTGTACCGCTGAAAACAATGGAAGATATAGATATTCGATGATCTAAATAAGTTCGGGCGGTCTTACCCGCAGAGTCATCTCGTCCAGAATTACCCTACGCAGAAGAATGCAGATGACCATTGTTTCGAGAATCCTCGGCCGAGTTACGTGTCGAAATTGTCGGCGCGTGGCAGAGCAGAGAAGCCGCGGTACAGAGCGGTGATTGTTATTCATCCATTCCGAGCTGCAAGGGTGATTCAGCCCCTGCTGGCATCCGCCACCCCCGGTCGCGGTACGACGCGCGGAATGATTCCGCGCGGTTTGATTCACCGGAAATCATGGACGGACGCCGGGCGGCAGGACTATTTATGAACAATAAGGAGGCGGTCGTGACGCGGCGCTCCATTCAGTTCGGCGCGCGGTGACGCTGCAACCGTCGAAAATAGCGTCGGCATCATTTGCAGCTTGATTTAATGCGGCTGAACGAAAGGGAAAAAAAATGTTATGCGGCGTTACGAGCGGCCTTCGCGCTTCTTCGAACGCCGCGCCGAATTAGAACACCTGAAACGTTCGCGCCGATATTAACCCCTTGTCCTATAACATCGCGCCAGCCTCGCGGTGAGAATTTCAAATTGAATTCGGACTGATCTACGTGTCATCTGTTTCCTCCGAATGGAGATTGAATGGTACTTTTCTGTTGACCGTTCACCTTTAGGGTGAACGTAGAACAGGTATCGAATTCTTTTCGTTTCCTAGTGAATTATGAACGGTAGCTTTGCCGAGCAGAATTGAGGCAGAAATCGTGGGACAAAGAGTTAACGCTGAGGCTGGGCCATTTTCAGCTTTGAACGAAATCTTCGTATAGTTACGTCAAGCTGTTCGGAAGTGTACGCAAGCCTACGGGCATCCTAGATAAATAAGTGATCTCCGACGAGAAGAATTCGTGGGCGTACGTTGGTTACGATTTCGTAGGCACGAGGAAGCATTGTGCTTTGCGCGGGAGACGATGACTAATACGCCGCGCGATCATTTCCTTATTGATTGTCTCCCACGAAGATGAATACACGTATGCACCCGACATAGCCTGTTAGCCGTTGGAACCCTGAAAATGATCGAATTCGAATTAAAACGACGAAATTTCTCGCCGAAACGATCAACCCATTCGCTGCCAATTACAAGTAACACGTAGTTAGCGCTGTAAGTTTGGATTAACAGCTACTTTCCACGAACGACAATCTCAAGCGAAGAAATAAACGACGAGCAATTATTTATCATAAATAAAGAAGCAATTTGGCTTTCTTCGAAATTAACTTTTGGCGCTCGGGGCGAGACCTTCTTAATTTCCCCGGCAGCGAACGGATTGAACGATTAACGATTATCGTTACGGTGCCGATTTCAGTAAAATCATTCCCTCATCGTTGCCATTTTTCACGCTATTACCGTTAACAAGACTTAATCACGGGCAATCAAATTTCCACGATATCAATCGGTTAATTAGATTACACAGCGCATCAGGGGCTTTCTGGAGGCAGCAACGTCCGCGAAGAAAATGATTGGACCTGAATTACCGTGGTGACCCAGTTGCCGACGGAGATCTTCGTTATGTTTTATTACGATCTCCACAGATGCTACCCTCCATGCTTTCCTGTAAGGCGATAAATCATGAGTTCTTTTTATCAGGACTACGGTGTCCTTAATTCGTTAGCCGAGGAAGGCTAACTCGTTTATCCGTTTCGTTATATAAAGATATTTTCACCACCTGTTGTTTCACGTTAATTCCAATTAATCATCACTCGACCAACTACAGAACCATGCACGCCAAACCAAAAATACCAATCAAACCTTATGCAAGGGGTACACAGTCGTTAATTGATTATATATACCAGCGAAAAAGAAGATTCGAAATCCGAATACTCACGTTATTCGCGGGAGGTGCACGCACTCGTTCGCCGCGTTCGTCCAGCAAGTCAGAAATACATATTTAATTCCATGAAACAAAATTTCGCGCAGAGCCAACGAAACGCGGCTGAAGCGCCGGGGCCGGTTTGGACCGCGTGCACGGCCGCGAGGTTGCCCGAGGACGGCCGAGCGCCGGCGAACTCCCACGAGCCGTTCGACGATTGCGTCGGGACTATTTAAGGAGCAGCCGGTGAGCCGCGCTCATTCTTAGGCGAGGCATCGCGCAGTACGGTTCTATACGTGGCTTCAAGTATTTCGCTATCATAAGAAGCGATCGTTCGCGAAACAGGCAGCTAGATAGAGATAGAAGAGAACCAGGATAGAGAAGGGGAAGAGGAAAAGAGAGAGAGAGAGAGCAAGAGCGAGAGCAGTGCTTATTATTATACCTCTTTAGTGGCTTGGTGAAAGAGACACGAGTGCGGTCGAAGAGAAGAGAATCATGGCTGACAGTGGTATCAAGCGTAATATTCCCATCAAGCTCGGTGACTTCAGCGTGATCGACACCGAGTTTTCGAACATACGGGAACGGTTCGACGCCGAGATGAGAAAGATGGAGGACGAGATGTCACGGTTCCGTAGCGAGCTAATGAACCGTGAAAGCAACAACTTCTTTAAGAGCACCACCAGGTACGTTGCTACCGGCGTAACTGCCGAAACGCACCTAACCTTTTTACGCGCGCGCACGTACCCGCCACGATTACCCTTTCGACTTGCGTCGTAGACGTATCAAACGGACCACGCGAGATTTCGATTTTTAAATTATATTTTATTGGCTATTAAAATGCGTTAGCTATCAGAAATTCGTTGAGGCGTTTAGGTGCTATTGGTTCACCCTTTGCACTCGTGAAACTGAATTTGATGTTTAACCCTTTGCCTCGGAAGTTTCTCGCTAGAAATATTTTTTTGACGAGGCGAAGACTCCTTGAAATTAAATGGAGGGAAATCACAAGTAGGGAACAAGGTTATTTTATTCTAATATTTCACGTATTGAGACGTTGTACAAAGTTCAACATTAAATATCAGATTTTATAGTTTTACGTCAATTAAGTGGTAACTGAGAGTCACCTCCGAGTGCGAAGTATATGCAAATAATATTGAAATAAAATAGCTTTCCTCAATGCATAATTTCTCTTCCAGTTTCAAAATATCTTTATCTTGTCAATGTGAAAATATTTCTACTGCAAAACTTGCTAGTGCAGACGGTTAATTACCAATACAACGGCTTTTCGAAATCCTATAATGGCTTTTCGATTTCTAGTGCTTATCAACCGATAGCCTATCGAAATTACTCCGACAAAAAAGATTTCTACACGTAGATTCGAAAATTAAAGTTTTGAATTGATACACACATTCGAACGCGATAGCCATGTTTGGTTATTAGCAACGAATTAGCCACTTGAGTCTGCTGCTAGCGGGTAGCCAATCTTGATCGCGAATAATCGATAAAGTTTTAATTATTCTCTCGTCGGTCCTACCGAGATACTCGCTACGAAGTTGACTACGATTTATTTACGTTTTTTTAAATTTCACTCTGCGCATTTGGCCAAGGATACAGGGAAGAATGGGCAGAGGAAAGAACTCGGTGCGCGACCGTGTACTTGATTGGCTATCAACAAGCCCCGGGGCTCTTGGTGCGTGCCTCGCTTTATTGAAATTCCCGAACGGTTTGTTTACATGTACGCCGAGCGTTCGCCGGTTTCTTATGGGGCCGTTCGCGTCCCAGAACAGCTCGGGACGAAAATTCGTCTCTGACGCGAGCGAAAGGGAATCGGCGCGAGACGATATTTTAACGCTGCAAAACTAAGAAGCGCCTCTCTTGTGTTTTTTTTTCTCTTTTATCCTTGATTCTTATCTTCGGTCGTCTGTCTCGATGCTGACGCAATCTTTTACGTTTGATCGATACGGATTACAAAGAAACCGATCGATGCTGCGCTGCTGCGACGTAACGTCTGTTTACGTTTGTCCGCCATATTAGGATCGGTACCATTTCGATGAAATGTACAGGATCGTATTGGTCCAATTACATCGAACGTCCGTTTATCGGTATGTAAATCGATTGAAATGGAAAATATTTCGCTGATAAGTTTGATTATAATATCAGACAATCGAGAGGTGTATCTGAACCAATGATAGCACTGTTAGGTCAACGGCGAAAGGTCGGAGTCTTACTATGAACATTTCGTTTTTAATTAATCAGTTAACTTAAATTTTCATACACTCAGGCGTGAAAGTTTAACGTCAGAATAACTTAAAAGTTACAAAATATATTATTGAAAGTATTGAATACATTATTAATTTGTATTCATATATGGATATTTATTAATTTTGTACTGCATAGATTTTGTTAGTCACGAACAAAAATTCGGCCCATAGTGGGTTAACGGTTTTCCGAGAAATCGCTGAAGAAACTGATTCAGTGGTAAATTGAATTATTAGTCAATCGAGATGAAAATAGATCTATTTTCAGAGTCGCCATAGCAAAGTTTGAGTCAACTTGGCTTCTCGATAGCGTTACCGTTGAAGTCGTTCGGTAGAGCCAATCGATACCGCCGCCGGCCGAATAACTCTCAACTTGCAACATTAATTAGCACATAATCGAGCCTGGCCGCTCGAAAGTTTCATCTTATAACTTACGGGAACGTACTCTTACGTAAGCCAACCGTTGCCTGTCTCTCGCGGTGTTTTCCGGGTGGTCGTAAAAACGAAACGGACACGGACAGACCGTTATCGATCGTTTCAAATTAATTTTACAATTGCGCACACGTGTCACTAGGCCACGGAAAGTGCAAGCGATACGCGTAACTTACTTCTCGCGCGCCGGTTGCGCAACCGGCTGTTGATTTTTAACGGCAATTAGCATAATCGTCTGTCGGTCGGTAGGTGTAAACACCGCGCTCGTTCAACGGAGCCGGATCCGACCGAAATATTCGATCGTTATCGCGTCCGCCGGAGGAGAGATGAATTTCACCGGGTACTTAAGTCCGCTGCATTCTTCGAGCCTCCCTGACCCGATAACTTTCACATTTCTTTAGCGCCGCTTCGTTCGGTTAGCCTTTCTTCGCAGAATCTTGTCTTCGTTTCGTACAGGATCATTCGAATTCGAGAGTACTGTAAGAAGTTTATTACTATTCTACGCATTCCCATCGTTTTTTTAAACATTTGCCGTCGAATACCTCGATACTTCGTAGATTCGATATCTAAAACCAGAAATTGCAAATCGGTAATTTGAGTTATTTATTATTAGTTATTATTATTATTAGAGTTATTTAGCCCAGAAACCAAAAATTGAGAACATTAATGTCTGCCTTGTGAAATTATACAATATATTCAGGAGCTATAAAAAGAGCTTTCTGACCTAGAAAAGACGAAATCAGAAAGTTCTCTTGTTTTATACTACTTCACACTTCGTTACGTAACTCAGTTTTTCAAGAAACTATCGTCTACAAAGAGTTAATGATGTATCGAATGCACGGATAAATACAAGTAGCGACAGCGACACGGTGAAATCTTTTTCTCCGAGGTCCACCCCCGCGAGTTACGAAAGTGAATACGAATTCCAACGAACGTTCGCGCCTCGCGCTGAAATGCCGGAGGAATCGCGCGAAAAACTGTTCAGGCGGATTGTGGGAAACGCTTCGCGCGATCGCGAGCCGCCGCGGGGAAGAAAAAGCGCGACGCGGCACGCGAAACATTCGCGCGGGCGTGTTTATTGTCGTAAGGCAATGAAAATCGATCTCGAACCGGAGCCGAACGCGTGAATTAAGGTCGCGTTTCTGTCGATTACATTCCCTTTTTTCTTTCTTTCTCGCGCGTGCATGCGCGCGCCGTATTCGTTTCACGTATTTCAGCGACGTATCCGCTATTTATAGAGGCTTCGTCAGTGCGTTCGGTGCGAACTGCGCCAACCAGCCCCCTCGAACTTTTCTACGCTCCGGTCCTTGCCGGGGGGTGGACGAAAAACAAACGGCCGATGGAAATTCGCACCTACCGTCCTAGACCCTCGTACAGATACGGACAATGGACGATAAAAGACGGGAAATCTCTCGCGAGTAGAAGGGACGAGATAATTCGATTTGCCTCGAGGCGTAAAATATTCTCGTAATCTGCACTAGATTCATGGATATTCGCTGTACTTTGTTCTATCGTTCTTAGAAAGATTGATATTTCTTTATATTTTCTGATTTTATTGACTCGTATCGTTTAGATCTTGGGAATTAGAAGTTTAACGCTAAATTAGCATACATATTTCCGTAACTCAGTTAAAATCGGCATAAATCTAGTTAACGATTCGGAGCAGATCGTCGATGCACTTCGAATCTGTAAGGGTTGATCCCGCAGAGGATGACCAGAAATCCGGAGCAGAGATCACGCAGAAATTCGCGTCGAGCGAATTCGCCGAGTCCGACGAATGCGCGCCATGTGCCATGGTTTTTGCACGCCAACGCCGCTAAAACCCAACACTCGTGTTATTTTAATAGGTGGTCTGTTCGAACATGGATGATATCGTTGCTCGCCACCCCTCGGAACCACTAATTATAGAGTAGCGAGAGCTGTTCCACATTTATTGCTCGGTGATCTGGAAAGATCGAAGCTCGTCGTCACTCCCGCGAAGCGAGAAAAATCGAGCGAACGCGAGCGCGCCGAGTTCTTCATCGATTATCAATTTCGAAGAGTAGTTCGCCGAGCGGTTCGCCGCCTCTTTCGTTGAACTTTATGAACGCGATTTCGAGCGGTCTCAGCTTCGTCTTGGCAAGCGCGAATTCGGGACGCGCAGAATTTACGAGGTATTTCGTAGTTTCTGGGTCGGCCGCGGCTTTTCTCGAATCGAAAGTATACGTGGCGCTAACGACTCGCGTCCGGTTGTCTCGTTTCGTCGGGTAGGAAAGCGAGAGATATCCGATTCGCCCAGAATCCCGGTGTGAATCGGATATTTCTCGCTCTTCGGTTTGTCACAGCCTGTAGAACCGATGCACCGAATACCGGTTGTGACCTTGTTTCGGTTGTTTATAACTGTTTCGAGAACTGAAACCGATACAATTGTTTCCAACCCTCCCTTCTCGTCGGGACAGCTGACGGAGACTTTCAATGAAGGGAAAGACGGATCGGATAACGCGCGGAATCGACTCTAATTTCGGTGGCAGCGGTAGATTGCACGTTTCGCGTGGAGGGCACGTTAACGGTTCGGCCGACGTTAATAGAAAATTGCTCGGTGTAATTGCACGGCACCGAAACGAGTCGTTCATTCGATCATGGAACAGTTGATCGCGAGGCGAGCGATGGCGCGATCATTATGTAAATGCGCGACGCCCGTCGTACATCGGTCGAAACGATACATTGCATAATGGAGTGCCGTTTAACACGACTGGTCGCGCCGACAAAGGACACGCTTCTTCCTGCAATCTCGTTAGACGCATCGGAGTATCGCGTCATCGAACAGGAACAGTCGTCGAACGGGAGATTCTCTCACGGATAGGCTTCCGTGTGGTGATCGTTGTCGTCGGAGTCTCGGTCTCGAGAGGCTACAGGCAGAAGTACCTTCTCAGAGAAAAAGGGAAATCCGTGTTAACACTGAAACTACCGCAGTTAAATTGACTTTCAGACATTCCTCTGTAGAAACTCCAATAGCGCACCTGTCGAGACTTTGATTTACAGTTCAGTTTGCGTATTGGTAAATCTTCTTGAATTACTTCCAAGAGAATCTTTTCTATGAATCCAATTAGTTCGAAATTACATTAGTCTCGTAGTTATTCAATTTCCCTCGAAACCTACGTCGCGAGTCCCATACGATATTATAAGGCCAGAGGTGAACATTACATGAGTCACTCAGAAGCCAATGCAAGTCCAAGAAAGAAAAATCAAGAAAAATAAGAAAATACATCTTTTGGCCCCAGAAATGATCATAGCTATGGAAACAAGAGCTGCCCAACCTAGAAAAACCAAAGAAACGAGTAAACCATTGAACAACTAAAAACATTTATTCCATAAAAATTGCAAACCAGAGAATACGAAAAAGTAGATTTAACAGCATTGGCTTCTCACTCGTGTAAGGCTTCGTAATTTCGCGATATCCAATCAAGCGGCGACTGAGAGTCACCTCTCGTTCGGCAATGATCGCAATTCGTCGATGCCCAGCGGCGTAGAGATACGCAGTGAAGTCCACGGGCAACAGCTGCGCGCTAGAAAATCCGTTGAACGCCTGTTGCGTCAACGATTACATCCTTGACAGTGACTCGCGTCGGCCCCCACTCGGTGCCGTGCACTAAATTGCAATTGCACGCCGCGGAAAAGGTGAGGATGCCTGCGCCGCGTCGGATCCTGGCTCGTTTTGCGCAGTAATTTTCCCATCCCGTCGAAAGCGACACGGGACACGGTTGTCCGCTCTAGTCAGGCCTATCGCGTTCCGTGCGCTCGATCGGCTCGTCGATCGACCGAATTCTTCCCTTCTTCACGGATCGAGCGGCCGAGAAGCATGGCGAGCGTGTTCGTGGACCGGGACCTCTATCCAGCGGATCATAAAACGGTGATCAAGTTTCGGTAGGTGAGCACGCTCGATCGCAATCCTCGGATCTCCCGTATCGCTCTGGCCCAGCGCCAAGCTCCGCGTAAACGTCCGCGGACGATGACAAGTGCGCAGTCGGCGCGGTCCTCGAGAGGAATCGATCGGTTCGCGAAAAGAATCGATGACTTCATACGCCCGAAACGCTCCGGGCGAAGGAACCAATCGCAGATGTTCACGGGTCGCTTCGAGGAGCTGTTTACAACGGGACTTGATTACGCGTGCCGCGCGTCGTTTCGATGAGCATGCAGAGGAATGTGGGTAGAATTGATTAGATTTCATCTTTTCTCATCTCAGATAGCTTGCTATTGAATGTTTGCACTAGGCGATCAGAACTGTGACAAAGTTTTTAGAGCGAGATCCTCTTCCGTTTCGAGAATTGCATCCTAAGCAACTTGTAGCCTTCAGTTTTTTGTCTTGGTCATTGTTTTGCTATTGTTCCGCGTGATGCGTTACTCATGATCTGTACATATTTAAGATCTAGACCCAATTAAGACCGAAGAATGTTCGCTAGGTTTCGAAAGTCGGAATCCCTCGTTCCAAGGGCCATCCGCGAGGAGTGATTCGCAAGCTGCGCACGAGATTCTGTCTCGCAGGAACTCGTCTGTCAAGGTCTCGGTTGTGTAAACGCCGCGAATCGATCGGGCAACGTCTAGATCGGGATCTCGTTTTAGACAAGACCACCGGATCAGAAATAGTTGTTGCCCGGCGTCGAATCGACTCGAATCCAGGTGAAATTCGAGCCGGTATCGCGTTACCGCGAGTTAACGAGCGATTCGTTCCGGCCGGGTCTCGTCGACGGAGAAAAATCTGAAAACGGAGCTGGCGGTGGATCGCGTCCGAGCCGCGGCACTCCGAATTAACCCTTTGGCTACTGTCGGCGCCTGAAGGCGCTCGAAACGTTCGATTTCGGTGTACCGTTGCCGCCCGTACAGTCTTATTGACGATAATTGTGGCGAATCTCGAAATGACGCAAGTGAATTCTAATTAAACAATCGCATGTTCCGTTGGTCGTATATTATTCTCTTAGATCGGTTTAATGTAGTTCAATACAGCTTTCGTGGTTTCAATAGGCTTCCTTAGAAATACGCGGTGACGCGAAATTGTGCCGTAGCCAAAGGGTTAACGAGCAGCCGCGACGCGAGAGGAGAGGCAGGTGCTCTCGTAGTCGATCATGAATCGCCGGTTTACCCGTGGGAGGCGAATATGGACCATTACGAGGTCCGAGGACTCGCGTGGCGGTGACGCAATCCTCGCTCAGGGACGGCTCGCCGCAAATAGACAAGTATCGTTCGAAATAAATGCTCCGGCGAGCTTCTTTCGAAAATGTTTTCTAGTACGCGCTCTCCCGGATGACTCAGCCAGAAACGCCGCGAATTATTTCGAAGCCGCCCCGCCGTTCCGCCCCGCCGGTTTCTCGAGGGTTCGAAAGGAAACACGAGAAACGGGACGGGATTCTTCGGGAGTTTCGGCGAACGCTCCGCGGACGGGATCGAAACGCGATCCGATTTGAATCGGCGATAAAGGCTATCGCGTAAGGTTTCGTACCGGTGTATTTATAGCGATGATCGAGTCGATCCGAAGCGCGCCGCGCAACATGGAAACCGGCGATGCTACGCGGAGATAGCGAGACGCTAGACCGTCGGATGGAAATTAATCCCCGGCGAGTCGCGTGTTACACGTTGCACCCCGCGCGGCGAGAATCGATGCTCGAAACTTCGCAGCCGGCCGAGATTTATGCCCACTCGCGTTTAAAGGCTGCTTGGCGTGCGAGCGGATGATTAGCGCAGCGTTTCGCGCTCCGTGTGCATCGGGCCACGTGCGCCGCGTTCGCCTTTAAACGATTGATGCAGTCGTCGGGCGCGCATTCCTCGCGCGATCCGAGGGGAGACGTTTTCTCGAACGAGAGCGATGCAACGGAACGCTCGAGGTTCGTTGGTAATCGGCTCCGTGCTCGATTAACTCGTCAACCGAGACGAGTCGGGATTCTTTGATTTTAGACGAACGTGGAAGCGGCGTTGAGGCTAACGACGGTCAAATGGGTCAGAATGAATCATTCCTAAATTCATCTTTCGCGGCTGTTGAGGTAATAGATGCTTCTCCGAGGAATGAGTAACGAAATTGATTTAGTAGCGTGCGAATTGAATTAGTAACAGATTATAAATCCATTGAAATCTCGATGCAGTTTCTAAGGAAAACTTCGAGCTAACCAATTCGACTGCTCCGAAACAAGGAAGCCCCGAATTCTGCGAAACCGTCTCGTAAACCGAGATTTCGATCGCGTATCTATTTATCTAGGCTCGGCCATGCTCAGGGTAACCCGGAGCCGCGCCGTTTGACCTATTCCCGGTGATCGAGTTAAGCGATTGACTCTCCGTTAACCGTTCGCGACGCGTAACAAGAAAATACGCTCGCCGGCAATTGGTCCTCCGACGAGATCGCATCTGCATCGACTTTCCCCTCGGATTCCTCAGAAATAACGACCCCCGCGATCCGTCCATCACCGTTCGAGGTGTTGGCTTCGCTCGGTCGTTAATTGAAAGTTTGCGCGACAAGTTTGCGCGCCGGCGATCGAAGGGCGATCGTCTGTCAACCCGCTGTCGCGGCCGCACGCCGCCGGTATGTGTCAGTCATTGATTTTTCTCGCGTCGCGTTGTTTCTGGGTCAAGTACGCGTCGATGAACGACGCGTACGCGCGGCGGAGTTTATAAAATTATACATTGACGTGCTGCCAGAGATAAATTAGAAGTTCTCCGTCCTATCTTTACATTGGCGAAGGAAACATTCCGACTCGCGGCGGCTCGAGTCGAGGGCCTACTTCTGCCGTGCCGAGCCGGCGTCCGTCTCCCTCGAAATTTCGCTTATCCGTCGCCGCGACGGGACCTCTTCCAGTCACGGAAACGAACGGCACGAAACGTATCGCGTGCCCTTTCCAGCCCGGCAATCCCGTCCTCGGTAGATCCTGCTCGGCACGGTTGACCTCTTCTCCGCGAGACGCGAGTAGGACCTTTCTCCTGCCGAGAATAATTGTCTGCGGCGTTCCGCGGGCCGTCGCTCCCGCGACGACGCGACCGCTTCCTGCTCGTTTCGCCGTGAAAGACATTTTGACAGACATCGCGATCTCCTCGATACGGCTCGGCCTTTTGTGCCGTGTGAAAGGGGCCCCCTAAAGAGAAGAAGACCTCTTTTAATTTCTACCCGGCTCCCCACGCCTCTTTCCCCTTCGCCTTTCTCTCCCGGGCTGACCAATTGTGGCCACGATTGCCGTGCTGGCCTCTTCTCCTTCGTCTAGCCTCCTCTCCTGCTTCAGATTAAGCGGTTGTTTGCGGAAACACGTCCCCTTTTGTATCCTTTGTCCGGGTTCCTAAGTCGGCGCTGCTAGCTTTTCTCGTCGGAGCGCTACGGGGTCCACGCGCACGGACTCCGCGCCGTCCTGGGGACGCCATTGCTACGCTCTCGAAGCGCTCCCGGCATTTTTCGAGACATTTATTTATCCGGCGAACGTTGATAGGTTTCTACGGGCCGAGAAGCGATCTCGTTCCACGAGGAACCGTTCGCGGACCTAGTCTGCATGCCGAGGTAACTGTAACGGTCGTTTCTAGTCCCCTGTGATCGAAGAATGCAGCAGCGGCTCGTCCGCAGCCTGTCATCTCTCGATCTTCCTTTTCGCCCAGGGGAGGAACTGATTTCTTCCTGGCCCCGGTGAACAGCCTGCGTTCGATTTAGAAACCGTCCGATTTATAGTTGCCGAGGATTATTACTCCCTTTTTATTTATCGCGCGGTCCCTGTCATCGGCTTTCAGCCCGCCTATTCGCGTCCTTCTCTTTTTACGATCACCAGGGGTAGAATAAAGCGTACCGGCACGTTATTTCGCGTGACAGGATGCACGACGTTTTCCCGTCGAAATTGTCTCGTTTCGCGTAATTCCGATGGGAACGACGGAGACGCTCGTCGGCGGAGCGTTCAGCGGGAAATAATATCTGTGCCGCTCTCCCGTTTTATCGACAAATTGATCGACCTTTCCGTCGTTTACGACTGAACTGCGTGTTCGCCGTATATACGATTGTCTAATATCCGGCGTAGACAAGAAAGCGTTGACACAGTTCCCTTGTGTTTTATTCGGTGTTCAACGGGACTGTATTCTATTTCTGTTCGCGCTAATTGCTCCGATGAGCTAGACCGAGGTGAATCGGTTCTCTTTCACTTTGCCACTGGAGAAACGAAAATACTGGAATATTTACTGACACAAATCTAAAAGGAATTACATGGTAGAAGATCTGTAATTCTCAAGATCGAGGTAGAATTTTTAACTCTGATCCGATTTGCCTCGGTGTATCCTATGAATATTTTCAACAATTGATTATCTGCTTTCGTAAGCAAATGTAATTCTCACCCATTTTGCTCTAGTCTTTCATTTCAATTCATCCTGCGATTCGACTCGCTTCGGTCTCCCCCGATTCCTGTTCGAAAGAATCGTTTCTCTCCCTTCCGGAGAACGAACACGGGAATCCCTAGTTTCGGGGCCGCATTCGCCAGCAGCTGTTTGTTCGTGCACGAAGTAGGAATCGGGCACGAACGACAAAAGATTATCGAATCCCCGAAATAGACGGTTCGGCCCGTAAGGGACAGAAACGAGCCAGGGGGTTAATATCATCGAGCCATGACACCGCGCGTCGGCAGCTGGCGCACTATTTTCGTACCCTCCAGGTCGGCGGCCTCCCCGAAGAGGAGCCGCGACTTCCGGTTATCAGTTTTATGAAACCTGTACCGAGCCGGCACCTATAAATAACGCTGGGCGGCCTGGATCGGTGATAAATTAATTTACGGCGCGAGACGCGACGATCGCGACGGGCCGTTGATTAATCGGCGGAATAATTGGCGCAGCATCGATCGGCGTCCAACAAGTTGAACATTCGTTGCCGCACGGGAAACGAAGAGAGAGAGAGAACGGGCACGCCCGTTCTCGAATCAAGACGGTTTTGCTTTGATTAATCAGCATTCGTGTGTTTCGCAAGTTCGAAGACAAATCGACGTTCCTGGCTCGGAAAAAACATGCGAACAGGTATGATCGTTTTTAACCGTCGTTGTTTGGCTTACGCAATGACCGTAACGAGACTTTTATTTCAGTTTTATTCAGCGGTTAGTTTTCAGTTAATCGGTCGAACGGTGTACGTTGTTTCTTTTCTCTCGACGAATTTTTCTCGTCGACGATCCTACGCGAACGCTTTTGGTCTTCTTAAAGGCAGCGTTATCATATGCGTACCGACGAGATTTTTTCTTAATCAGACGTTTCATTTACATTTTCAGTAAGGTTGAAACAAATGCCCGTGACAATCGCGGCGATCTCCTTGTACGATAATTATTTGAACTCGAATCTCCGAGTACTTATCGAATTAATTCCCATGGCTGATTGGCACGATACGGATATACCCGGTTTCAGTCCGGCTAATTGTCGAGTTGCCGAGTGATGTAACGACGCGTAACACGGGATGACGTAAACGCGTCAACGAACGGCTTGCGTCAGCTGTCTCGTGCCGAATTCTTTCGTTGTTTGTCCATGAAAAAACAAAAACCAAGAGCTTTCTACTTAACGCTCGCGTCTCGTCCGGTTTTTACATCGCTCCGCAAATCGGCCGGTGAACGGAAGCACCGCGGAGGCTCGAAACGAAAACGCCGTGCATAACTTGTCGAACGTTCTTTTTCAAGCAATGTCGGCGACTCGAAGCTTCCGGTGCTACTTTACACACCTCTCTTACATGTAAATACGAAGGGAAACGTCTAATTTTACCCTGGGAATGGATCTTTTTTTCGAACGCCTCTTGTACGCAAAGTTTCTTGGCGATGGACTTCCGTGCTCGTCGACGACGGAGTTTCGAACGGTTTGCACTCGAAACTTCTCGGCCGCAAATTGTGCAGCCACGATATTGAACGGCTGCAACGAGAGAAAGAGAAATGCGTTTATCCTCGTTTAACACTGGATTTATGGAACACCTAAACATTGAACACCTAAAGATTGATTCAAATGAACATCAACTTCTTTAAAAAATAGAATCAACTATAAAACAAATGTCCGTGAAGCTGGTGTTAACGAGGTTCCACAAATGTTCGCAGAGATTAGTCGTCGATCGGTCGTCGATCGCCAAGGAACGTTAGAAATTTTCCGAAAGAGTGTTAGCGACTTTGCCGGTGTAACGTGGCCGCTGAAACGAAAATGAAAACGGAAGCGGCAGAAACGAAACTAACCAACCAGAAGTTAACAAAAATAATAATGTCCCCTGTTCCCCCCTGCTCGACTTCTGTCTCGCCTTCTGATTGGCTCTCTCTGCATTGGCACGTTGGTGACTAACTTGAAGTCGACATCACACGAGCTCCAGCGAACACCGTACGTCGACTACCTCGAAGACCGAAGGTTGGGACAAGGTCGACCCTGCAGCACCGCCAAAGCGGTCCGCATTCGACAGCTTCAAAAGGTGACGCCACTGTAAAACAAAAACCAAACAAAACAACAACAGCAACAACACTGTCGAAACGAACAATCACCGGAAAAACTGCCCGGGACGCCTTCATTCACGCCAGATCCTAATTAGAGACGCCTGCCATTTTGTTTATCATCCTAGCTCGTCTTGAAGCCACGTGGACGCGCATATTACTCGAAACCGATGCCACTCCGGGAACACGAGTCGCATGATCTTCTATTTTTCGAGAAAATTGCGAAGTTTCGAATGGAATGAATTCTCTGTTCGTTGTATTAATTGTTTCGAATTAGAAGTCAATTATTAACTCCTTTATATTATCGTGCGACTCGTAAGACTCGAAATAGTGACTCGAAGATTGCAAACAGAACTTCAACTTCAATGTCGATTACTTTGAATATTAACTGTCAATATCTGTACTGATATTTCCTCGACTGTTAATATTTAAACATAAGCATAGAACGCTCACTAGCAAATAATCGACGATAAAGCAGTTGCAACAAACCGAACTCAGAAATCCTAGAGATCGATTGGATCATCGAGATCGAAAACACGTCCCCCGAGTGGCATCGTTCGAATTAACCCCTAGCAGCGAGTGACGCGCGTCCACCGTGGCATTCTCGTCTCCTCCGTAGTCTCTGAATTTCTTTCTCTCACCGCTAACCGCAAAAGCACCATCAGAAAGTCTCGCACTGTGTAAGAGGTAATGGGGAACGCATTGTCCACGTCGATCGCCGACAAAGCAAACTAACACCACGTCCAACCGACTAGACCCTGTAACCAGCCCAGTAGTGAACGTAGTACCCAGAGCTTGGTGTGATTTTGTTTCCGCGTGTTTCTCGGCGAGCGAAATCGCCTGTCGTTTGAACCCAGCACAGCACGAGTCGGCAGTTTGACCCGTTGAGTAGACGTGCACGACTTTAGGCCTCCATTCGTGACCAGTTCTATCTCTCTGTGTTGTTCCCTGTCTATTGCATCATCACCGCCCTAGGTAAGAGCCTCTATCTCGAATTGCGCAGCCAGGTCAACCGTGGCCGAGCGAAACGTCTCCTCCTCATTCGTACCGATATTATCCCCGATATTTTATATACATATATATATATTTTTATATACCACGCAGTATCATCGTCTCACCGTCTCACCGTCTCACCGTCGTCGACGCATTCCGCCTGTTTTTTTTTTTCTTTTCGTTCATCGTTCGAGCGCACTTGTCCCGCCGATCGCGATTTGTACGATACCCCGAGCGAATTAGAACCGCCCCCGTTAATCGGCTCGTTGCACCTTTCAGCACGACCACACAGAGCACTCAGAACAGCAGTTCTCTGAGCCCGCAGCATGACTCCGCCTGGCTGGACGGACTCAACAGCCCTCTCATCCAGGACGAAGGCGACAACAAGATGCTGAAGCTCCGGTTCGACGTGTCGCAGTACACGCCGGAGGAGATCGTTGTCAAGACCGTGAACAACAAACTTCTGGTGAGTGACGGAGAGTCTTTTCCTATTGCCTTCGAGCCTTGTTCTGTCATTCGCTTCTGAATTATCAGTACGACTACCTCTATGCAAATTCGTCTTTCCAAGAATCTTGGTAAAATAGAACTATGACAGAACAAGTTGCTTTTTTAAATAAATACTAGTTCGTTGTCGATGTTTTCCATCGGACCGAGTTATCGAACAGATTCACGGGAAGAATCCGCAGCGTTATTTCCGTGGACGTGGAAACGGCTGCCAAGTGCGATACCCCGTTTCCAAGCGGGACGTTTCTATCGGCCGGCGTCACTTAATTAGAACGGAAAGACAATTGGCTCGCGACTTTCTTCTTCGGGACCGCGACGTTTCTGCCCGCATGCTATAAACGCGAAATTATTGCGCCTGACTCATTGGCCGCGCATTTCGCGGCGGACCGCCTTGTTGCGCAACTTGGCACCACCCGAATCTGGTCCACCTTTTTGCGTAATACTCGCCACGTCGACGCGCCCCCGTCGACGGTTTTTGCCTTATATTTTCGCGATCCTGACGTTCGAGAACTTAATCGTCGAACCACTCACGCGAAACTGCGATTTGATGATTGAAAAATACTCGACGCGCTCGAGATCGTTGAACCAATCTGTTGATCGCGTGAAATCTCGTATAAGTGTTGACTCGGTAATTAAGAGAATATTTCATATTACTAAAATTCTGTTCCTTCGATTCTAATATCTTTGTACTTGCTGTTGCAACAATACAAACTGCTGAGTCGATTTAGGACGTCTGAATTTCATTGAACTCTTCGAATCGAACTTCGGCTAATTGATTTGCAACGGATCTCGAGTGACTCGCGATTCCCGAAGCTGATCGACCGAGAACCGGCGAGCAGAAAGGCAGGCGTTCAAAATTTTCTGCCGCCTCGCCAGGACTCCGAGGCTCTCCGCGAACGATGTGGAACATTCTAATTGGTCTCGTTGCGTCACTTCCCGTCAGGAAGTCGGCTCCGCCGGCCGAAGCGGCGCGCGACTCGCGAAAGGGCAATTCTCGTTACTTAAGAGTAGCCGGCCGTCTTTCGTAATTAAGCGTGTCGCGGGATACACCGTCGCCAAGTGCCGCGCCTCGCGAGTCGCTTTCAGATTTTCGAGTAACGTCGCGAGCGGAATTCGCTTCGCGTGTAGTCGTCGCCAAGATGTAAGCGCTGCGCGGCCGTAAAGTCGGACGGGCGTTAAAGTAAACATGTTCCAAGCGACAGGGCGAACATCAATCGCTGCGCGTGCTGAGGAGTTTAGATTCAGCCTTAACGTTAGAACCACAGAACGGCCCATCTGGAAGTTCTTGTCTAGCGATCAATGAATCTGTGAAGATGCTTTGGCGAAAGATTGTAAAGTAGGGCTGCGTATTCGCACGAATACAACAATGCGAAACAGTTAATCAGTTTTTCTGGGACACCACGAAGTCGCTCTAATTGCTCGGCAGTTCCAGTGTTAAAGGTTCAACGCGTTCGCGAGCATTTGTCACGGCAACCTTCGTAGTTACGTTTCATTAAACGCAAATCGCCTGTACAAAATGCTCTTGAAAGATATTGTCAACTTCCTTCGTGCGTTAAGATTCCAGATCAAAACGCGTGAAAGTAATTCAATTGTCTTTACCCAGGATATGAAACGTTGAGCGTCACAGATTAAGTTCAGAGGAACTCGAATAGTCTCTAGTCCTGTCGACGGAAACGCGAGTCGCTTCGAAGGGCTGGAACTCGGTTAGCCGAGAGGCTGGCGCAGGAAGTCGCGGCCAGAATTTTCCCCGAAGAGTGCGAGCGTGCGTGCGTGCGCGCGTTCAGGTTTCTTCTCTGGCCGGCGTTCCCGTCGACGGAAATAACCCGCGCCGAAAATAAGTTCACGGCGCTCGTCACACCGCGACTGCTTAGAATAATGTTCGGCCATTGTGAAGCTCATAAACGCGAGACCAAAAGCTCGTCGCCTGTTCGAACTTCACCGAAGATCGGTTTGGGCGCCATAGATTCGGCCTGTCCGCCGGGAAACAAAATGGCGGCCGCTCGGCGCCGACACTTCCCAAACGAAGTTTACGTCCCGCCGCTTACGGGTTTCGATTTGACGCGAATTACGAGCGTTTTCGTGTAGTATTATTTATCTTTTCGTGACGAAGATGAATGATATTAGAGATAATTATCAGTACTAGAACCACCGAGCAAATTGTATTTCATTATCCTGAAACGAAACTAACAGAGTTAGACTCTAATGAAACTCTAAACGCGATAGAAGAAATCAGGAACCATTTTTATTCATTTGTTTGTTTTATCGTTAATGATTTGGTATCGCTCACACGTTACGCTGTTACATCATTGTCTAGTTGTTTACGTTACCAGATATTTCCATTCGATATCAAGTTCCTTGTTGCCATTGCTTTCAAGCGATTTGGAAGCTCTCGGTGGCCACCGTAGCCATCGAAGCGTTAACACCGTTTTCCCCGCTATTTCCGCGTTTCCCGTGGAAAAGCTTTGACCGAGCAAACACGTCGAGGATGGCGGTGGTTCCGACCCGGCGCGACACAAAAATCCCGCCCCGGCGTAGTGCTGAAGCGGGAGGGAAGGGCGAGGTCATTGCACCGCGATATAGTCTCCGTTAGCGTGATGGAGGAAAGATCAAAGCGGAGGAGGATCTTTGCACACCCACGAACAGGGACCGCTTTATCCCGATTTCCTCCGCCGAACCGTCCGGCACGCCGCTGATAAACTCCGCTGCTTTTTTCATCGCCCCAATCGCGTCGCGGCGACCTCGTCGCCGTGCAGAAGTCGTTTTTCTTTCCTCAGCGCTACTGGTATTGGCTCTTTACGTCTGCTTTCGAAAATACACCCGATTACTCGTATTCGCATCGTTACTTTCACATCATCCCCAGTCGAAACTACATCGAAACATAGATGATTTCAACCCCGATCCCAATCACAACAAAAATGGAAGATCTACAAATAAAAAAACTATCACTTCTCCAATTGTCCCTCGCGCCACATCACTCTGCCATCCATCTCAACGCTAAAACTGCTGTCAACTTCTTCAAACTTCTCCATAGAAGGTCTAAAACAGCTACCGAGACTTCAACCGATTGATCGTTTACATACTAAATCAATTTCCCCAGTAATATCTCACAGAATCATCTGTTACGTCGTTAGCGAACAGAACAGGAACTCAACAATGAATAAATCTGTCCCGCTCGTTAATTCTAGTGTTAACATCATCCACAATCTACGCGGATCTATCTCATTCCCTCCAAATCCAAACTCTCGACCCCATAGCTCTCCACTCGAATGCAGATCGCGTCGGGATAGCTCTGACTCGAGGTTCCCGTGGTTTTCTCGGTCGACCGGTGACGGCTGGTGTCTTTTTTCGGTGTCCGCGCGGTGAATCGTCACCGAGGCGGTCTTCCTTAACCGGTCCCGCGCGAACGGAATTTTAAAGAACGGCCGCTCGGGGAACAGGTTGGCCGGCGTGTATCGTGGTCAAGGTCCGGCGGGAATCGAGGTCGGGCTGGTAGCGTTTCGCTGGTCCTTAAAGGGCTCCGCCAAGGACGCGTTCCGAAGGATGAGCAGCGGACGGAGCGAGGAACGAGAGCTCCGCCGATCTCTTCTCGCCGGACACGCACGCACGCACGCACGCACGCACGCCATCGACGTCGCGTCGCGTCGCGTCGGTGACGTCACGCTCGCTCGATAAAGCACGCGGCCGGATAAATAGGAGCAGGGACCGGTTTGTTCAGCGGCTTTATTCAAACGAGCCGGCGCTTGGAGGGCATCGGTTGCGAAATCTCCCTCCCCCTCTTCCTCCCCCGTCGTTCTCTCGTTCGCTCGTTTCGGGCAACTGGGTCGCCTCCCCGCCGGAACGGCTCGAATCGATTTTTAATGGCCACCTCCGATAACGCCTGGCTCGATCCGCCGCGGCCACAGGTGTTTGTTGGCTCGCGCGTCCTAGAAAATGGACGCCGGCCGCGAAATGGTGTAACGTTCGGCGCGTCCCGCCGCTTCGCGTCGTTCCGGCGTTGTTTTCGAGAGGCGAACACGGTTCACGGGCACCTTGTTTGGCGTTGAAATTTAGGTCGCGGATGAAGTTGTTATGAAAACACCGGCCGTCGCGCGGGCTTTCCTTTTTCGGCCAAGGAGACTGCGCCATTAGACGGTCCGGGAAGGAGGCTCGCGTTACGCCGACGCTTTAATCGGGTTTCGAAAGCTCGAGCGATTCGCGGCACGTCCGGTTTACGACTTCGTCGAGAGCGGAGGCTCGAGCTGGACGCGAGATCGCGATATCTTCGCGAGATGTAGCGTTCATTGAAAAGTCTCTTGGAGCGATTCTGCGACGATAAGACGGTTGTTAACGACTGAATCGTAACGGCGGCAGCTTTTAGTCGCACGACCTTTGACCGAATCATCCGGGAGATATACCAAAGCAGAATGGAATCAGCGTAACCCTTATTCAAGCTGCGAATCGCGTTATCCAAGGAGCAATGGAAGCTAAACAGCGCGCCGGGCACGTTGCATATTCATTTCTCGGAGCACCGGCTTTCACTCCGTTTAGCCATTTCGTTGGTCTTAGCGTCGCGGAATCCACTTCCCGAATAGTAAACCTACATTAGAACTTCCTGGAGGCACGTAGCATCAGCGCTACAGAAGATTGAATACTAATTCGCTTAGCCTACGTTCTCGTTTAGCAACAGTATTTAACCCCTTGCGGTCCGAAGTGCCCTTGGTTTCTCACTTCGAGGTTCACGTTAGTTTATTCAATTACAGCTTAATATGACGCATTTATTTATTCAAGAATATCTGGGAGTCATTGAAATGTTACCTTTAAATGGTACAACTGTGATACTACAGATAAATATAGAAAAAATTGTTAAAACAGGTAGAGGTTGCAATAGAATAGAATAGGACTGCTAAGGGTTAAGCAAATCGATGCCTCCAGCTGAACAAGTTGCTCCAATTCGTCTTCCATGGATCCCAAATTGATCTGTTCGAGATCTAAGACTAAAATAAACCCCTAGCTACGTCCTCCAGCTAAACAGCATCAGTTCAACCCGAGCATCCAACGGTGGATTCGTTTTCGGTCGAAAACTATCGCGCCCAGGGAATTCCGATGCCATTGAAATTGATGATCGAGTGTCGTCGGAGCCGGTTCCACGGTTTTGCGTAATCCCCGCGGTCCGGTAAGACGATATCGAGGCGGAAAGCTTAGATCCGAGGCAGAGTTGAGTTACCGGTGGCAGAGTGTCGGGGCTAGTCCACCGTTGGTCCCCTTTGCTCCGCGATTTCCCTCCGTTTCCCCGTGTCTAGGGTTACCTGCGCCGCTGCTTCGGTTGCTTGCTCGCTCGCTCGCTCGCTCGCTCGCCCGCCCGCTCGCCTTTGGTCTTTTACGGGCAGCCCGATCGATATCGCGAGCACGCCAAGGAGCGGAGAGCACGCCGCGCCGCGCTTCCTCGACCGCCGCGAGAGCCAGACGCCCGAGAAATCCTCGTCGACGCTCTCCTCGTATCGATTCGCCTGGACACGCTCTCCTCCTCGACGAACAAAAGACACCCGAAGTCGTTGCCGACACTCGAGTCCCATCGATTCTCTAATGGACCTCGCTGCTGACGCGTTAACCCCTTCGAACAGCGTTGCACCCTAATTTTGACACGAGTGATTCTCAGTCGCCATTTGATTTCCTACAGTGAAACTATAAAGTTTGACATTTAATATTATACTTCATATAATGCATCAATCTGAGAAGTATTGACGTAAAATTGCTTTGTCCGTCAATTCACGTGAATTTCTCGTCGAGTTGGTTTTACAATATATCGTCTTCATCTCATCAGAAAATGTTGAAATATTTCTAGTGAAAAACTTCGGAGTGTAAAGAGTTAATCGCGCATGAAGATTCTATAAAGTATACAGATCTGTTAAATTATACATCGAATGCTTAGATACACTTTCTTGCTATTTCAATTCTGAAATCATTTGTAACGTGGTATCGCAAACGTGAAACTTTGATATCGACATTCTGTCGATATTCGTCCGAAAACGGACACCGCTCAGTTTATTCTAATCCCTAGAACAACTGACGTTCCTTCGAGTCTTGGAAATCAGGAGCTGAAAATAGACAGATTAATCAATGTTCAGAACTCGAAGTATAGTAATATTCAAAAATAGTGCAGTTCAACGTTCACAGGACGAACGCATCCTGTGAACCAACTCGAAGATCTAGCCTTCCGTTTCCGTTTCTCGGAGCAGCGAGCACCGTAACCGATTAAACGTTTCCGAACGGTAGCATCCGCCGAGCGTATCGGTCGCCGGAAGTGCCGCGCGAAAACAAGACGGGATCGCGTTAATCGGATCAGAACGTTCGAACGCGAGCGCCGCGAGCGAGCCGCGAGCGAGCCGCGACTACAGGATCATTTTAATGCGCCTCTTCCGCGTGGTCTCGTTAATCGAGAACTTTCCGGGACCGCGCTCGACTTTCACGGTGTTCCCCCTCGACCCGCCGCGGAAGAGCAACGGAGAGGAAAACCCGCGATGCGTCCCATTTACGTATCCCGTCTACTGCGTCGTTGCACGCGGCGCCTCTTCCGTTTCGTTTTCCTCTTTGGAGCGTAACGCGAGATCCTCCGCTCGAGAACGGGACGGCGAAACAGGTCCGCGACCTCTACACCGCAGGAGATGGACTTTCCTCCGGCCTCGCTCGAGCAGAAAACCAGCGTTTCTCCGGTTGCTTTGCTCCTCGCGCCCTGTTTAATCCTCTTCCTCGTGGGACGATGCTCGAAACTGGCGACTTTCGAATGATCGTAACGTTGGTGTGGGTATCGATTGAATTGTTGATGGAATCTTGAACGGCTTGTGTTCCTTCGTAGTCGAAGCACTTCTAATTATTAATATCAAGGAATATTAAGGAGAATGATTATTGAAACGTTGAATGCCGCACGATTTCACAGAGCAAAATAGCCAAATCGAAAAGATGTAATATTAGATAATTTGAATGAATTGCGTTATTATTGCATGTTCATCTAGCTGAATGTCACCGCGTTAGGCAGCATTATTTGTAATATAGAAATCTTTTCAAATAATCGCAGTTTAAATGAGCAAATTATAGTAATTCGATTCGATTGGATCACCGGTGACCCCCATGGCATTAGACGTGTTAATATCAAGGAATATTAAGAAGAATAATTATTGATATTAAGGAATATTAAGAAGAATAATTATTAATATCAAGGAATATTAAGAATACTTAGTCACTAAACGATTAAACATCTGAATTCCATATCAACGATACACATTGCAGTTTTCGACTCGCAAGACACCGACGACAGTGAACATAACACTAGATTTACAAACACTCACATACTTCACTTCAATCTATCAAATAATATTCATCAAATTTAATATCCGCCAAATCTACGGGTTCCGCAAGCCGTGCAATTAGTCCTGCCATCCTCCGTCTCTCGTACTCGCTCACCGTGTAATCAACGAACGTACAATTACCGCGTCCCGCTTCTTTCTCCGTAATTCCAAGCTCACGCGTGCAACGGCGATAAACGATCGACGAAACGCGGGGGGCGGGAGGGCGAGCGGACCGTGTCCGACGCGCCCAGAGGTTGCCGGCACACGCGTGAAAAAGCGGCGAGGGTGGGCGAGGCTGCCCGCCGCGCTAATTGCGTTACGCAAACGACGCTAATGAGAGCCGCGTTTCGGTGTCCTCGGGGAACCGAGCCGAGTCTAGGCGCGTCGCGTCGCGTGGCCGGCTGCGCTGCGCGAGGAATTCTCGTTCTTGGACCAATTCGTCCGACCTGTCCGCGCGAGCGTCGCTTGCCAACGAACCAAATAACCTGGCCTTCACCTTGCTAGAAGTCGCGGAACGTCTGCGAATCGAATGACAAGCGGATTGCGCAACGCGCGATCGATTTCCATTGATCGAGACGTGTACCGCCGCGGGCGACGAATGCTTCGTTAACCCTTTGCACTCCGGAGGTAACCCTCAGCTGATTTGATATGGTGAAGTTAACCCTTTGCACTCGAGAATATTTTTTTTAAGAAGTATTCGTTATTTTTTGATGAAATATCAAGATGTTTTACAACTAACATAAAGAAATACCTTGTATCAATTAACTCCTTGGATCAAAGTCATTACCCATTGTCATTACCCACGGATCAAAGCAAACAACTATTTTGCTATTGTCATTGTATTATCTTCAAATAAAATTTCCAATTGAAGTATTTTTATATATTTTGATAATTTTTTCTATATTTATTTGTGGTATCGCAGTCGTACCATTTAAATTACGATGACGTGTATAGTCGTCAAACACAGTTAACTGGTTAAGGTATTCGAGTTCCCATAAGCGTAAAAAAAATCAGTTCGGTACTCATTAACCCTTGGCACTCGATAGTTTTCTGCTAGAAATGCTCAACGCTCGTAACAGATGTTTTCCTGAGAAGCTATTAAAGAACTCATTCAGCAACACGCAAAGTGGATTATAAATCAATTAAAGTCTCAAGATGTACTCTTGAGGTTTCTGCGGAGGGATTTCAAGAAGTCAATTTAACTGATCGTTAATTTCAGTGTTAACCCTTTGCGCGTATCCATCGTGACTAGAAATCAGTTTTATTCACAGCTATGATTTTGTCAAGATATCTTTCAAATAGATTATATCATTATGTTATGTTCAATATTATCAGAATCGTTTACTGCTCTCTACAGACTATCTTTTCAAATGCATTTCAAATATCGTAATGATATAGAGTCATGGAAAAATGCAAAGGAAATTCCGAGTGCAAGTCAAAATGACTGGTTTCAGTTTTCCTTCGCAATTATTGATATCCTCAAAGCATCGAATATTCGAAATGATTTTTTGGCTTTTCCAACTGAATTCCACAGTTAACTGGTTACTTGGGAAGCTGTCAATGACTAATTGTCCATACAACGAGACATTGATATTTTAGCTTCCTATTCCAATACTCAAAACTCGCACAGTTTCCCATTGAAACAGTTTGAGTTTCAAAAATTCCCGGTCCTACCGCAACCGGTCGAGCAGCCAGCAAAGTAATCCTTCGGATTCCCAGCTCGTCGAGCTGGATGGAGAGTAGAGAGTTCCGTTGCTCGGCATTCGAAGCGTCCGAAGCGGTACTTCGCGAAATCGGACAGCACCTAGAGCACTCGCGCCTGCGGACGCATTAAAAATAGAGATTGCATCACGCGGCCGGCCAGCTTCGAGCCGCCATTCGATGCCATGCAAATATCGCCGCGCGGCACCGAGTCTTACGGGATTTCGTATAAATGAATCTCATTAGCGAGCGGGTTGCGTCACGGCGATTAGCAGGGACCGATCGCCGAGCAGCTGGTGTCATCGACGTATTTAGACGCCGCGTGGCCGAGCAGGTTATCGCGATTATCGGCGAACTATCTGCTCAATTGTGCCGCGCTTCTCCCTCGGCCGCGGCTCGCGATCGCGGAAGTCGGCGCTTCGACGAGCGTCACCTCTGCATCGCTAATCGACGAGACTGTCGCTAATTAACACGTCGACCGCCGCACGATTTTGCCGAGACAAATATAGGAAATGAAAATAATGCAGCATCAACTTCCGCCATTGAATTACGGTGTTATTATTACAGGTTTGAATCGTTGAATGTCAGTGCATTAAGTTGTATCACTTGTAATATAGAAAAGCGTTCTAATAATCATCGTTTAATCGAATGAATTGTAGTGAAATTCTTTTGTTTTTCCAGTGAATCGTTAATACTAAAAATGACCGGTTCGTTTGCTTCAAAGTTTATTGATGTCTTAGAAGCATCGAATATTCGAAATGATCTTGAATCTGTAATGAATGTCCGAGGAACGGAAATATAGGGATATCTCGTATCAACTGCTCGATAGTTCTAGTGCTAACAATAAAGTAATTAAAGGATTTGAAGGAATCATGATTTCACTCGCGCAAGGAAATTAGCGTTAAGCTCGAATTCAAAGAACGATCGGCGTTCGAAGAATCGAATGAAATCACCGCCAATTTTCCAACCCCGTATCCGGTAATCGGACTCGAGATCGTGCTGTAACTGATACATCTAGCTGCTAATATTCTGGGAATCGCAATCGATGCCGAAACTTTCTTGGCAGTGACACGTTTCCAAAGGTTTCTGGGTAAACAACGGTATCGACGTGTTTCTCGCGGAGCGGCGACAAAGTGGCGAACGCTAGAATCGCTGACGCGTATATTCTTATACAAAATCACGAGAATGCGTCTATGACAATTTCGATTGATGCGTGGTCCAGAATGCGCGTCGGTGAGCCAGTTTACCAAAATATTTCGCGGAGAAGCCAGTGCACCCGAAAATTGCAAGAGACGCAAGGCGGATCGTTTTGATCCGTTCGGTGGTTCTAGGGTTAACACTAGCAATTCCTATAAAAACTGTAACAATAGATTATTCTCAGTTTCTTCAGACATTCGTTATAGTACTCAAATGAAACTACTTTCAAAATCTTTTTGAATATTCAACGCTTCGAAGATATCGATAATTGCTACACAAAAAGATCGAAACCAGTCATTTTGACTGGTACGGTGGTTCTAGGGTTAAGAAACGCTCGCCCCGCTTCGGCCGGCGATTCGGAGCTCATGTATATTCGACTAGGGACCCTGTCCGCCGATCGTATCTGAAAACTGTTCCGCCGTGCGGAACGAGCAACACCGGAGTCGGGGATCACGCGAACCGCGGCGTTCCAGGAACACGGAACGCCGGACGATTGCTCGGCGATACGCAAATGAGCCGCAATTATGAAATATTCGGCCGCCAGACTCGCCCGAAAGTCGCTCGACTTTAGCGGAAGTTCTACCTAGAACCTGTATTCAGTGCACGAATCGACTTTGTAGAATTTCTGTATAGAAACTCGAAGGCTATTCACTCTTTGCACTCGAAAGCTTTTCACTTGATTCAATAGTTTGCAATTAGATGTGGTGAAGATTCTTTAAAATGAATTTATCAAGAAAACACGCACGAATTAGGGAACATTAATTTCAAAAATGTATCATCAGGAACCGTGTTTCATCCGCGTCAATAAAAGTCGACTTAAAAGTTTAGCAACTACTTTCTAAAATTCAGTATGAGACAAATTGGCATTGACCAGCGTTAAACGATATTACGGTAGCCGACGTAGCTGAAAGGACGAAGGAAAGCGCAACGAAGGGTGCATTCGAGGAAAATGGCGATCGATGGCACGACGAAGCGTACACGCGAGCAGATAAGAGTACCGGACGTTTCTAGGACGTTGGAATTTTACAGGCAACATGGAATCAGTGACGAATCGCCGTGGACGACGAAATAACAACGAAATTCTGAGTCGAACGAATACATTTGCATGCAAATGTATATCGGCCGAAGAAAACGGACCGAATGATTCATTCGATTTCGACGTCTACTGTCGATTTCGATCGACTATTTCGAACCAGAGTTATTATAGAAATCAGCCACCTGTTACGATTACTCGGCGGCGATCCGTTGCCCAAACGTTCGCATTCGCGGCGACCTCATCCTCGCTGCCAACTCGCCGTTTCGTCACCGAGTTGGCCGCCAGGCCAGAGAATCTTCTGCGCGTAGACGACACCCGATACCCGTGTAAATTTTCGAAATAATACCCGTCGATCGTTGTTTATCGGCGCTCGGATCATTGCCCGTTGATGACTGACGCGCGGCTATCAATGAGAATCGCGTCCTTTACAAGACTGAATAAACTAGACTCCTAAGAGAACTCGAAAGATTCGTAGCAGCTTTCGATGTAGCGATCTTGGAAAGTTATCCATATTTTGTATAATTGCTATGTTCACGGTCGTCTCGAAGACATATATATATGTTCACGTATACTATAGAATTAGCGTAGTGGTGGCAGGTTTTCGAGACTCAGAAAATATAAATTGGCAACATTGTCAGAGGAAGACTTTAGCATTTCTATGTTCGTCGATTGATTTCTTTATATCCGAAGCGACTATTCAATATTTGATCAGGTTCTCGTTAATTATTGATTAGAAGAATCTTTGCTTATTCTGTCTACTAATCCAAAGATTAAGGATCAGTAACAGAAAAGTAATTCAATTCACAACAAATAACACTTAGATTTCTCAAACGCAGTTTCAAATTTCCCTCTGACCCGGTGCTGTTAGATCAAGGGGTCAACGAAGGTCGAAGACTGAAAATTCCGTATCATTTGAAAAATAGTTTTATCCTGATTCGTTATCATTTTTCTATACAATTTGTACATAAAGTAGTGGACAATTTCTCTACGTTTTTTCTAAACTGCTGATAGAAACATTTTGCACGAGCTTAGCAGTAAAAGTAAATAATACGGCAAAGGGTCAAAGGTCGGTCGAGTGCCGGAAGAGGAAGCCCGAGTAAACGGAAGCGCTGCGACGAATTTTTCGGTTATCGATTCGGTTCGGGGTCGCCATGGGGGATGGCCGTTGTATACGTGGCGCCCTGCCGTCGCCATTTTCCTCCTTTCACCGTGTCATCCTTCTCTGTCTCTTTGCTTTCCGTCCACGTCCATCTCGCACGCCTTATCGTTCACCCGAACGACGCGATGGCTGCTCCGTTGAACGAGCCTCGTAAAACGCTCTCGGGTTGCGGGCATTATCGCCGCTTCCCCTAACCTAGTTTCCTAGGATGTTTGCGTCGTTTTACGAGCTGCTCATCCCTCTCCGCGCCTCTCTCGCGTCGATTCACCCCGTTTTCCGACAGCGTCGACAGACAGGCTGTCCGAGTTACATCGCGGCCAATTCCGTGTACCTTTAACCCTTTGCGCTCGGAAGTTTTTCCACTGAAAATATTTGAATGTTTTCTGATGAGATAAAATCGGTATTTCGTGAAACTAAGTCGACGAGAAATCACGCGTACATTGAGGAACAAAGCTATTTTATTCCAATATTCCTCAAACTGATGCATTATAGGAAATACAATATTAAATATCAAATTTTATAGTTTTACTGCATGAAATCATGTGGTGGGCTTTGAAACTTTTGGGCGCCTTTTGCATAAAGAAGTTCCATAAAGAACGATACTAGCAAAAAGGAAACTATGCGCCAAGCCCTTATTTGAATAATTGAATTATTCATTCGTTCTCGAATTTAGATATCGAAGCTCGGAATCTCAATTATGAGGAACGTAAGGGTTCCTTCGTGATCGAATGCGATATACACTTCTAGCGAAAAAATCAAATATTAAATCATTCGATTGAATTGCATTATTATAGTTGCATGTTCATCTGAACGTCACCGCAGTAGGTGGCATTATTTATAACTAAAGTAAGTCGATTTGATTGGGGTCACCGGTAACTCCCATGACACTCAACGTGTTAAAAAGAATTTCTTTCAAAACATTTGCCACTGAATTTTCTCCTATCTTAGAAGCGTGCTAAAGTTAAGGCTTCTGGCTCTACCGCGAACGGCACCCTCTTCCTTTTACAGTAGGGGGTGACTCATCGCCTACAGCCATTTGTCCAGAAAGTTGGGGTGGAGTTTCTATAAGAATATCGGTTGATCTCCCCACGGTCTACTTTCCACGTGCGACGACTCGGTTCTCGTGTCGCAGATTCGTGCCGTGATTGAATCGAGTTCGAACCTGCTGAACATTCAGGCTAACCTCGGAGTTGTGCTGCTTCGATGCTCGCAGGAATAGACGTTTGTTTTCCTAGCAAGAAATATTCTTGTTTACCGAGGTCGATGAGTATTCCGTCGGCGAGCCAGCGAAAATACAAATTCCCATTTGTCCGAGTAAAGTGCACCGTTAGGATCGACCTCGATACGTTATCGCGCCCCTTGACCAGGGCCGCGCCGGCCACGATCGACTCCCGGCGGTTGCGTGATCGCGGAAACGAGCCTGTCCCAGCTGATTTATTAATACGGGCACTTAATCGAACCCGCCGACCCAATTTCGCGGCCTCGTCCCGCGCCTTCTGCGCGGAAATCGCTGGATTTCCTTGGGAAACTTGCTCGTCGATAAGTCCGACGTTAAACCGGCCGTCTTCCGTGTTTCCGGGCACGGTTCCAAGGCTCGATCCGATCGATCGCGTCGATGAACGAGGGCTGGTTTGCACAACCGAATCCTTAACCACCGTTTCTTTGGTTTCCTTTGTATCTGCCCTCGCTGGGATAACTTCGGTCAGTAACTTAGCCAAACGGGGATTACCGATTCTTCCGCGTTCACTTCAACCCTTTGCGGACAAAGATTCTTTGAAGTATACAAAACCTGACTCTGCCGAGTTACACATTGGAAGCTTGGATAATAGAGGATAGGGGAACTGTGTACTGATTTCTTTGAGTAGTTAACCTATTATTATTCCAAACATGAAAACATTCATCTGCAAGGGGTTTAACTTACCAATTTTGATAGTAGTCCTACTGAAAATTAACAATGTTATAACACTTAGACCTTTAATTCCCTTCTCAGTGCAAACTGTATATTTGGAAGATCTAATTAATCTTAAGGTAGTTTTCTTAAAATTCACTGAAATATTTAATATTAGAACTGCTGCAATATTGGAGCCTATGGAGTTCAAAGGGTTAACCCTTTGCATTCGAGAGGTGATAATGAAAATTGAGAAGAATGATGATGAAATTTGATACTTAATATTACTTCGTACAATGCATCAGTTTGAGAAATATTCAAACAAACTAGCTTTGTCCCTCGATGTGATTTCTCGTCGAGCTTCACAAAATATCCTCTCTCATCAGACGTTAAAATATTTCTAACGAAAAACTTCCGGCAAATGTTTAATTGTTGTAATACTCTCGATTGTAGTCTCAGTCGTGTTTGTACCGCGAGAAGCTAATATTCTCTGTCGCTCTGTGCAGGTTCACGCCAAACACGAGGAGAAGACGGAGAGCAAATCGGTGTACAGGGAGTACAACCGCGAGTTCCTGCTGCCGAAGGGAGTCAACCCGGAGAGGATCAAGTCTTCGCTGAGCAAGGACGGCGTCCTGACCGTCGAGGCTCCGCTCCCGGCGATCGGCTCCGGCGAGAAGCTGATCCCCATCGCGCAGCAGTAAAACCGATCGCCGAAACGGACGAACGCGCGAGAACGACAGCGAAACGATACACCCCCGAAAGCTACCCCGACAATTCCATCATCCGTGCGTCCGTGCCAGATCGCTGACAAATTCCTGTCCCCCGTTCTTCGTGAATTCCCGTAAGTCCATTTTTCTTCTCTCTTTCTTTCTATCCGCAGCTTCCCATCGTCCCGTTTCCCGCGAGCATCCTCCCCGCCGCTCGTTTCCGGTCCACCTTCACGCCCTTCGTCTCCGTCGTTCCCTTCCGGTGATCACAAACACGGATCGTCCCATCTTCTCGGTCCCTCGTCGGAAAACAAGCGATTTCACGGACGACGCTCGAGAGACGAAGCCAACGAACGATTTTTCGGGAAAGAGGTTCGCCGAGGATCGATGCTCGAGTTCCAGCGATAACACCTGAAGGACCTGCGAACGATTGCGCCCCGCGGATCGAACGTCGATTCGTTTTTTACTCTTGTTTTTCGAGGACCACCGATCGTTGACCGGCTTCCTTTTCGACGACGATCCCGATCCCGGCCCGGTACGGGTCGGCCGAGCGATATAATCAAATTTTAGACGAGATAGGCGTTCGTTAAACGAACCGGATAATTTTTCTATGGAACTCGAACGTGCGAACGTTCGACGCGCTTTTCGTCGGGATCGAATCTCCGACAGGGAATCGAATGTTTCAACCATCCGCGGGGATCGCGATCGTTCGCGGCTCAGAACACGACGAAAGAATGGAGAGAAAGAAAGATAGAAACGAAACGAAACGAGTATAATTGTAAACGTTAAGGTGTACACGGCGCTTTGGACGTCGTCTAATCGTAGGAGAATGTTTGATAAATTATTCTTCCTTTTTGGTACGAGCAGCTTTTTTGACGCTTTGATATACTTCCTTTTTAGAAGTAACACGAACTTTTTCAGGAACACGCATTGCCTTTCAAAATGTATCTTAGATGTTGTTTCGTGGGAGACACGAAGAAAAAAAGCAAAATTACAGAGAGAGAGAGAGAGAGAGGGAGGGAGAGAGAGAGGGAGAGAGTGAGACGCGTTCGCGTGAACCCGCCGGGTTCAACGGAAACGAGAGAAGTTCTATCGGGCAATTCGAACGCGAACGGAAAGCGATCTTCTGTAAACGATAACTTATGTATGTGTTAGTTTTAGGTACTACGTTAAAAGACTATAACACGAGAATGCTTAGAGTATGTAAGCATCGTAACGATGATGATGAAGATTATGATGATGATGATGATGATGATGATATGATGATGAATATTATTATTATTTATGAATATTTTACTATTGTCGAGATACGTATAATGTTTAAAAGGTAATGCGAACAATATGGAAGTTTAAATAAAAATAAACCTTCAAGGTGCGTAGGTGTTCTTCCGCTCCGCCCAGTGTCCCTTCAGAGCTTCCATTAGCATTCTTCATTGAGTCCCTCTCGGTCTACCCATTGTCGAAGCATAATTAATCGCGTCGATTAATAAATTGTCCCTGTAGTACTTTAATCGGTAAGTTAGCGTCGCATTCACTCGGCCAATGATTCACAATGAAAGGGGATCCGCCTACGAGCAGCCGGAAGGTACAGTTCAGACTTGACGTCTAGCAGTACAGAGGCAAGATGTGTCTAGTCTATAATCCCATAGTTTCGATTAGTCAGTAACCTATCAACGAATAGTAAAGTAGACTATAGAAAATATCGTTGAGACTTGACGTCTAGCAGTACAGAGGCAAGATGTGTCTAGTCTATAATCCCATAGTTTCGATTAGCTTGTAACCTATCAACGAATAGTAGACAATAGAAAATATCAGGAATCAAGGAATAGCAAACAGGAAATTTAATAAGACGAAATCAGGACTGATTTACCAATGCTGCAGGAGTTAGCCTAGTTCCCAATAAATAGACCAACGCTCGTTCACGGGTTATCACAGTTTATTTATAATCGTTTATTAACAAAATATTCCATCATCTTATATACATATATCGATAATTCTTGTGAAACCATTATAAAATCGATGCACCGGACTCGGTTGCACACTTAATACAACATCGCGTCAACGCTTTGCGATCCGCGATTCGCGAGGGGGGGAACGAGATTTCCATGAAAGGTTATACCGCCAGAACTGCCGAACCGGAATGGCACCAGCAGCGAATCGCAGAGCGTTAACGGTTCACACAGCGAACAACGGTGTTGCGTCTGCGAGGAGCTTCGGAACGTTCCGTCGAGCCGTTCGCTCTGCGTCGCACCGTTGACGCGATTGAATTTTAATATGACGCGTTCGTCGATTGCACGGTAATAAATAAGCTTTCATCGAAGCGGTTAATATTCTCTGGAACAGTGCTCCTCGAAACGGCAGATTTTTTACTTCCTCCGTTCCGTTTTAAACGTGCCATTTGGGAACCACTGCGATTGACTATCGCGTATCTTCGAGCACCAAGTTTTTCGGAAATCATAAATAACCTTCAACCAATCCTCGCCGTACCGGTTCGCGATTGCTCTCGAGTATAAAAAATACGCGATGATAAGACGCAATGTACATTTTCAAATCAATTATATACACATAATGGTCACGCGAGGCTTGTTCCTCTGTGCTGACGGGGCGGCGGCACGTGTACGTTCTCAGAGCAAGGAGAAACAATAGTTTACGCAACTCACTCCGACATGCTAATCGTCCCGACGCCTGGACTCGAGTTGCAACATAAATACAATCGACGTGTCTATAGCTTAAACTACTCGTTTAATGTTTTGGTATACATTATACTGATCGGATATCATCGTGTCAAAAGGTGATAAAAAGCATCGACGCGATCGACCGTTAATAAATACGATATAAAACGACGCGAGGGCGGGGATCGAGCCGGTTCACGTCGAATCGGATACGAAATTATTTAAAAAAACAAAAACGAAAAGGAATACTCTTCTCCCGTGCGTTGGGTTCGTTTTGTGTACTGATTCCGGAGTAATATCACACGAATCCACTTGTTCGTTTCTCTGCAGGTTCCGTCGGCGAAAATATCCGTCCCCGAGTTCCCGTTAAAGTCTTGGCCTTCTCACCGCCGACCTTGTTTCAAATGAATTGTACAAAAATTCGTATCAAAGTGTTCCTCGCGCGGAAAGTCTATTGCCTAGGGAATCGAATCGCCGTCGTTCTATATGCTCGGGATCTCCGCGGAGAACAGGGGCGCGTCCGACGAGGTGAACGTCGGCGACTTGCCCTCCCTCGCGATGCGAAGCGCCTGGTGAACGGACACGGTGTCCAGCTCCTTTTGATTAGGTTTCTCGTTGTCCAGGCAAATGTCCGCCGCCCTCTTGCCGAACGGCTCCAACACTTTCACCCTGTAATCGACGATCGTCGACACCGGGTTGCCCGTCAGTCTCAGATTCTCCAGGCAGGGCAGGTGCCCGATGTTCTTCACCTCCTCGATCTTCTCGATGCGATTGCAGCTCACGTCCAGGCCCTCCAGCGAGTACAATTTCGAGAAGCTCGACAACGAAGTTAGCTTGTTCTGCGACAGGTCGATGTAGACTATGTAACCGAGTTTCGTATGCAAATCGCTCGGCAACGTTGTGAAGTTGTTCGACGCGAGATACAGTTGGGACAGTCTCGGTAACAAGGTGACGTTCGATATCTCGGACAGGAGATTATTGTTCAACGTTAGACACTCTATGTGCGGCAACAGCTTGATCGCCTCGTCGATCACCTCTATTCGATTATCGCTGAGATCCAGATGCGTCACCTTCAGCCAGACGTGCGAGTCGTTCGCGTTCTCGATGCCTTTGTGCACCTCCTCGCACATCGCGAACTCGACGATGTTTCTGAGCCTCGTGTTGTTCACCGCCAAATGCACCACCGTGTCCCGAAGGTTGCCCATGTGATAGATCTTCTCCACTGGATACTGGTCGATGTTCAGGTCCTCGATATTCCTGAAGCTCGACAGCTCAATGGGAAGGGTGTTCGTGTAGATGTTGCTGGTTCTGTAGGCCTCCGAACTGCTTTCGATTATCAGGCCAGTTAAATGGGAATTGAAGTCCAGAACATGACTGAAGTCGTATTTTATGTCGATCATCTCCATTGGTGGACAAGGTTGCTTCAATCTTTCACTGATCGCGTATAACTGAAAAGAAGTTGCTTGTGTAGGAGTTACATAATTGTTAATGGACTTCAGGAATTTCTAATCACCTGTATAGGGTTGAATTTGTAGGTTTTAGACTTCTGCAGCAGATTGTCGCCTTCAGTGAAAAATTCCAAAGCCATGCTCTGCAGTAGGAAAAATATATCGTACACATGCAGATCCAGGAACACAGCCAATTCTCTGGGCATTGCTTTTTTCAGGTAGTTGTAGACTATGCTCAGATACACCTCCAAGCTTAGCCTGCGTTTTTCCACGAAAGCTTCACACTTGTTGCCGATTAGTTTCTTTGGTGGCAGTATATCTTTCTCTACACAGTGCTCTGTCACAAGCTTGTCGTGTAGCTCCGCAAAATCATTGTACCTGTAACAGTCCATTAGAAGGGAGGTGTTAGCAGAGATACAATCGCATTAATGAACAAGTAAACCATGTAACAATAAATCCACCTCTGACCAAAAACTCAAGCAGGTACTATTCTTTAGAGGTCGAATGTGGAACGTCCGCAAGAAGTAAGTCATCATCCATTTGTTTGGGGAACAGTATATGCTCACCTGTGCTTCACAGTCCATTTAACTGAGGCAATCCCAACCTCTATGCAATAATAAGTGACACCGTCGACGGTGTCCGTGGAGGGAATTTTAATTTGAACGTTTTCCTGATTCAACAAAAGACACGCCATCCTTCAGAGGAGCGAGCTTGACGATCGTCGGTCTGGTACGTGGCAAGGAATGTCACTGTTGTTCGAACGGGCCGAGAGGTTATCCTGGATCCGAGCGAGAGCTGTCAATATCGGCTGTTTTGCATCAGAGGGAGGGACGAGTGTTATCCGTTCGGTGCATCGTACTCTCTTGTTTCTACGGTCGCGTCTTTTTCGCAGATCCTTCTCTCGCAACGTAACGCAATTTCATCCAAGCGAACATCTTTGACAGCGACTCATGATTCCGAAAACGTATACGGTGCCGCCACCTCGCGGTCGTATAGGCAACCGACGGAAACCGGAATCCGAATGTACATGTTTTAACGACTCTTGGTTCTTCGTTTTAATTTCCCGCTGGAATATAACAAAACACGTGTGCGTGCGAGGTGTTTATGAAAATCAAGAGAACACGATTTTATGATTCCTAATTATAATATCTGGAAGGGAGCAGTCGCTATTGAAGAATGCTACTTGTTGCGGTTAGTCGGATCGAGTTTCATTAAGATTTAATCGTGCTCGATAAGTCGATCAATATTCGTAACGCAAGCGCGAAATCGTTATAGAAGTTACGAAAGTTCGTTACAGTTAAAGGATTCCGTTAAATATGCCATTATCTGTTTTTACTCGGTACTTCGCTATCGTTCATTTGCCCCTGACTAATTATAACACTCCGTACACCCTTCGTATCAATGAGTAATTAGTCTTTATATAGAATTATGTCTTTACACTTATTTCTGGAAAGAAGTCAATAACGTTTTAGGTTAAGTCAACCGACTACACGTAAGGGCATTGTTTTATTTTCCGATTATTTTACGTTATCATCCTTTTTACGATGTATTGCAATCATTCTTTCAGCAGGCGATTAAATCGTATTTCCTGATAGAAGAACGTCGAAATGGAAAGCAGACTCTTATCAGGAGCAGAGAATTCAAATTTTCGCCGAACTTCCGGAACGTTCTCCAGAGGTACGTTAGCTTAAAGACTCCATTACTCTTCGCATTTTACATTGCAGGAATTAAACTATATTTACGGAATGAGTCAATGTGATTTATGTTGAATTTTATAAGCAGTATTTGCTAAATCTTTGAGTCGATTTTTATTAACGCAATTATGCAAATATGTGTCCTAATTGTTTATTCTTAACCCCTTGCACTCGATAGGTGACTCACCTGATTTCATGCAGTAAAACTATAAAATTTAATATTTAACCCTTTGCAGACGAAAACTCTTTAAAGTACACAAAGATTGTAACACATGAGGCTAAATTATACATTGAATGCTTAAACAATAGTAAAAAGGGAACTTGATCACTTGCTGTTCAAGTAATTAAATCATTCATTTGCAACTCAGTATTCCAAATGTGAAAATTTCATCTGGCAGAAATGTCGACATTCGTCCGCAAAGGGTTAATATTATACCTTGTATAACTCATCAATTTAAAAAATATTATAATAGTATAATGTCTCTTTCAATTAGTTTCACAAAATATCAATTCTCATTATCTCATCAGAAAATGGTTAAATATTTCTGATGAAAAACTTCCAAGTGCAAAGGGTTAAACTAATTCCTAAGATCTATATGACCGAATAACAATTGCTCTAAGAACAATAGAACAATCTGTACAGTAAGCGTCAGTAAATCTAGCGTTAAACTAGGATGACTGTACATTCGGAAGGTCGTTTTCTGAAATATTCAGAGGATAAACTTCCGGGTGTCTGACTAACGAGCGCCTCCATTACGGCCGCGTTCGTTGCGTTGTGCGAGCGAGATTAGACGCCGATCATTGCCGCCATTCATGCCGATCCGACGTCCTTCGATTATTCCCGGGAACGTGATTTGCACGGTCCTGTTCCGTGACTGGTTTGCAAATTCAAGTTTATTGGTCGCATTCGTGCGGCGCGAACGGTCGATTCGCAATTGGATTTACACAGAGATTCGTAGATTCAAAAGATCGGCCGGTCCGCCTGTGGCGGCGGGTCGCGCGCCGTCAAATGGAAGAACTCGCCCATTCACGGCGGCTCTCATTGGCGACAACCTGTTGCTGCAGTGGCGTAATCAGAATTTCGCCTCGCCGTAGAAAGAGTCGATCTCTGGCCTGTTCCGCCGGTCGTAAAACTGAACGTCGCGCATTATATCTTCCAAAAATGCAAGTCGACTATTCGACGAGGTCTCCGCAGTGGAATTGAACCGAACTAAGTTCTTAACACGCTGACATCGCACGATTTCACGTAGCCAAATGCGCAAAATGAAAACGATGTATCACATTATTTCTTTGAATCGTTTTATCTTTATTGCACGTTTATCTTGCCGATCGTCAATAGATAGCACTTGTAATATAAAAGTATTTGTAAATGATGATCGTTTAATTGACTGAACGATAATCGAACCAGTTAACCGTGTTCAACGAGTATGCTGATCTTAAAGCAAGGTAATACCGACTTTTCCGACATTCAATTATTTATTTTCACAAGGGAACTTGTTACTCTTTATTCTATTTTACTGTTTTATTTTAGTATATACCAGATGCACTGGATGCATACACCGGTCGCAGGTTTCCACCGTATACTCCAAGAGATTTTCAAGCCGAGCTCCACAGTTAACCGGTTAAGCGTCGAACAGTATCAAAACGAAACACAGAAAGACCATTGTGGCGGATACTTTCATTTCCCGTTAAACGCGCCTCACGGACCTTTTGTGCGCGGATAATGCTCGAGGCGAGGATCCCCGCGGTATCCGCAAAACGACCGAATAAAAGCTTTAATGGCTGCGTCAGCTGTAGCCCCGCGAAAGCGGCGCCGCCGATCGCCGGCGATCCGCGCAGATTTTTCGTATCCGCTTCGAATCGACTCGACTCGACTCGACTCTCCGGCGAGCCGAAAATATTCCCCGCGGGCGGCGTCTCTCTAGATCCTCCCGGAACGGTCCGCGCCATTGCGGATCGGCGGACGTTCCATCAAGAACAATGCCAGCTGTAGGTTACCTGTCCGCTCGGGCCCGATTCAGGCCGGGCTCAAATTCATTGAACGGAGCCGCACCTGCTTCTATTTATTTTACTCGCGCTCCTCGTTCCGCTCCGGCCATTTCGGGAATATTTCCCTCTCGAGAAAAATCGCTATCCTCCGAACCGAACCGCGCGAAGCGACGGAAACATCAAGCCTCCGATAAATTCTCCGCGAACCTCCGAACGTTTACGCCACTGCGGATCCGCGATAGCCTGCGATAACGAATAACGCCGTTTAAATCACGCGCAGGTACGAAATGCGAACGACAACTCGGATGCCATTCGAACAGTTTACTTTCCGTTTCGTCTGCATTGATTTCAGCTTTCGCAGCTTCTCTCGTTGCTTCTGATAATCCTTGTAATTATCTGAACATTCCTCGCGGACTAGGTTTCTGTCTAACACTTCTTCCGAAGCTAACCAAACGTTTACGCCACTGCGAGCCCGCGAATCCCGTAAAGATAACGAACGCTCCGCGTCGGATTGGACCCTCGAAACGGATCGTCCGCGTCGACGAGCGTTCAGCCGTGCCCTTGTTGCGCGGAGTCTTCCCGGGAAACATCGATAAGAAGGTGCATTATTATTTCCCGGAAAGCTGGCTGTCGGTGGTTACTCTTCCCGGATTGGAAGCCTTTGAGGATGCACGCGCGAGCCGCCGGGAAAGGAAACGAAGGGAAAGGAGGCGAAAGGAAAGGAGGCGAAATGAAACGAAGGGAAAGGAAACGGGTATAAATAATGTAAAGCGAATCGCAGCCGTAAAGAGAGCCCGTTGGAGGGGGGAGCGGCCGGCCGGTCGGTCGGTTCGCATCGGGACATATCGGCGTGCGCGCGTTTACGCCACTGCAAATCGGTGGATGCTGCGTCAGGAGCAATGGCGGCACTGGCTTACCTGGCCGGTACCTCCTATCCTCCGTCCCCCCTCCCGTCCGTGCCGTGGTCACGTTCCTCAGGGCAACCCGACGAACCTGTTGCCCGTTCTCATCCAGTGTCGTGTCGCTTTCACGGCGGTCGTGCGCGGTTCATCGCGGCGGCTGTTCCGCTTCGTACGATCCACCGGCAGCATCTCACGGAATCCGATCCGCGGAGCGTTCCTCGGCCCCTCCTTGCGCCGCCGAACCGCGGAAAACAGTGCTTTCCCGCGGATAGCTTCGTCTCGACGAGCCGATCGCGTACGGTCGGCCCAGGTGTTGTTCCCCGGTTCGCGAACAGTCCGCCGAGGGATCGCCGCGAATCGGCGACACGGAGAGCTGAAAGCGAGCCGCGAGTCGGGTTTCTCTTCCACTCGGTTGCGAGGTGATCTGTGTTTTTTCGAAAATGACCTCGCCGACTTGGAACCAGTCCCGGAGCCGCGACCGGATCGTTTCGTCGGCAGTGCCCGACCGTGCGCGCGGATCGAAGGGGACCCCGAGGATCGTGTCGTAATCCGATTCCGTCGCGAACGGTGCCCGAGCAGCGTCCCCGCCTCGCCGATCACGCTCTAGGATGCTAGATAGAAGAAGGAACTCGGCGACAGGTTTTCCCAGTTTCGGGTGGACGTTGCTCTCGACGTGCCGCGCGACGCGTCGGTCATGATCCCCTCGCCTCTTGAGCGGGACCGGATGTTCGCTCGATTGAAACCGAACGCCGCGCGGTGAATTCCGAGGCGGCGCGTTACGTGCAACGATCGCCGGGCATTTCCGTGGGAAACTGTTCCTCTCTCGAGCGATCGATCCTCGAACGATCTACCCGCGTCGCGTTAATCGGACGCCGGCCGTGCAACGTTGTCGGATTTTTCCTCGCGTTCCATTAGGAATTCCGCTTTTCCGCTCGCAATCGGGCGCGACGACGGCCGCTCGTTCGCGAGATTTTCAAGAAGGTCCGAACCGCCGGGAAATCGGGAATCGACCGGTTCCCTGCCAGCTGTCGCGTTTTCGCGGTGACGCGATCGCCGGACGTCCTCCGCGGAGGGACTGTTCCCGTACGAGTGGAATCTTGTTGTCGAGAGGCGGGCTCCTCGTGACTCGTCCGGTTTGTGTGTGCGAGGTGCAGTGAAGTAAAATCCAGTGAGTCGTGTGTACCGTTTCTGGACGTCCATTACGACCTCGCTTCGTCCTACGTGCGGCGATCCTGGGCTACGGTAAGCTTCGTACACGCAGCTCGTCGTGTCCTGTAATCGAATAGAACCGGCCGACGCAACTCGTGTCGGTTGTATCGATAAGAATTTGCGGAGGCCTGTCCAAATTTGGGCTCGCGTTTTTCATCGAAGGGTACTAACATGAGTAAACTTATAGCATTCGCGAGCGTTCGCTTTTCGAAACCTACTTTACGATTCTACGCCGCGCATACCACTTTCGATTGTCAACAAGCGTAACAGCCTAGTATCTAGCAAAGGTCACGTAAAGTCGAGATTAACGGAATGTTAAAAATCTCTTCGGCGCGACGCCCGCGAGAAGCGGATCGAATGGAAGACCGGCAGATACGTTTCCCTTTCACGAGGACACTCGAATTCTCTGAAATTTTTCTCCGAAACGCTGTCCCGTTCGTCTCGACCTTTCCACCCGAGGTCTCCGGACGCGTCGACCCCGAAACGGAAGATCCTAGGATGCTCGATCGGCTCGCCGGTCGATTCCCTCCTCGGCAGACGCGAATCAGCGGACAGGGTGATTAAGGAGAGAGGAACGCGTGACAAAATGTCGGGATATTCGGCAAAGCGTGCGCGACACGGCCTCGTGACTCATAACCTCGAGAGAACCGCACGGGCAGGTAGGCATTTCAGTGGTGGGCGGCCTCTCGAATTCTTGTCGTGTCGTTAGCACTCGGCCGCGTTCGCGAGCGCTCGCTCGCTCGTTGGCGCTCGCCCGCCTTGGGGAAACGATCGTTCCACCGTCGATTCAATGAAGAGGCGAACGCCTTTTTGCTCCCAGCGTCCTGCGCGCCGTCGTGGAAGGTATTTTCGGTGACTTTTACGGTCGCCCGGTTCCCCCGGATGAGGCTGATGAAGGAATTAGTCGCTTCCGATGATGTCTGTCGGGTGTTTAGCATGAATGAGACGGAAGGATCTAGCTTCGACAGCTACCCTTTGAAATTTATTGCTTTCCACGGTTTGTAATGGCTCGATGTAAACGTTCGTTGATTGGGAGCGGAGTGGAGTAACGAGTTAACCATAGATATTCTTCAAATGAATCGAGTTAATACGCTCAATGCCACGGAGGTCACTGGTGACCCCCAACCAAATCGAGTTATTTCTGTATTATAAATTATGCTACTGAACGTGCGGTCATAGTAATGCAATTCAATCGAATGATTTAATATATTTTTTCATTTTGTGTATTTTCGTCTAAGAAATACGGCGTTCAACGTGTTAAGGAAGGCCCACTTGTTTTGATAGAATTGTTAGAGGACGTTGATGCCTGGCAAGGGAAATATGTTTATGAAAGCAAATGAGATAGGAATAGTGGAATAGGCCTCTGCTAGATTCAGTGCGTGACTAAGAATAATTGAAGACGTTTGATAATTTAACCCAATTAAACAGTCCTAGACGATTACCATAGACATTAACAAAACTACCGACGTCGAATTGACCCATTCCAGAAACTTTTTGCGATCTAAATTCTAAATACGCTTTCCGAGAGACTTTCAAATTTATGTATTATCACAATACCAGAAAACCGATCGAATCTCGAGTGTTCTACTTCCGACAAAAACTTGAAATTAAGTCACTCCGATTGCTCGGTAGTTTAACTGTTAAACCAACGACAGCTCGCAGCGGGCGATCGCTCGGTCCACGAAACTCCGAGGAACCGTTACGATTAGCGGGAATTTCGGGATCGAGGGATCCGTTTCTAGGGTTGTCGATCTAATCCGAGGACGCTTTGTCGCAGGCCGGGAGGCTCCGATTACGCGTGCCCGCGCAGAAACCGGCGGGCGAGGCGATAAGAGAGGAGAAGAGCGGCGGACGGACGGGGAGGACGCGTCGCGAGGCCGGAGCGGAGGCAGAAGCTGAAACCGCAGCCAGAGGTGAGTGCCCGCTCTCTTCTTCTCGGAATGTTGCGTTTGCTCCCCGCATTCCCGCCGACGAATCGGGTTTATCGGTTTCGCGCGATCCTCCGGGGACCTGCTCCGCGGACCAGCTGCGAATTCGTGACCCGGCGATCGATCGATCCCGTTCACCGACTTTCCCGTGAGAAATATTAGCTTGTCGCAAATGTACCTTACGTTTTCCTGATACAATCGGCGCATAACATCGTATGCCTTACGTAACTTCGATCTATGCTTCCGATCACACCGATCTTACCTTTCCTTTTCCAAAAGCTTCGTCATCTTTTCATCATTTTTGCCGAACGAAGCATTATAACTGGATCACGAAAGAAATTTATAGGACAGTCTAACACTAGAACTACCAGTTAAAATGATTTGTTTGTTTCGCAGTTATTAATACCTTAAAAGCATTGGATATTTGAAATGATTTTGGAAATAGTTTCACTTGAGTACTATGATGAATATCCAGAGAAACTGAAAATAATCTATTGCTAGAATTTTTACATATTAATCGTATTAAATGCTCGGTAGTTCTAGTGCTAATATGTACTTGCTAATGTGCCAAAGTTGCCAAATGTCTCAATACATTCGATCAATTTGGAAGATGGCACTTATGACGTCAGAGGACGTCACTTCACGCTCCTTGCTGTGCATAAGCTCCTCAGAAAATACAATTAGAATCGAATCCGACCAATCAGACGAGAGTGCCAACTTCCCAGCAGTCGGCGGTATATTTTTCCGCTCGATCTTTGCAACGCGCGGAGACAAGGACTCGCTCGAGCGACTATGATCACAGGAATGCGCCGAGTCCTCGCCGTCGCTCCTTTTTCAGGAGGATCGGTCCTTCGCGTATCGATCCCCACCCCCGCTAGCTTTCCCGGCCCCCGACATGTTATTTATTGCCTGGGACTCTCTCGATTCCGAGTTAGATTCGCAGCGTTTCGTGCATTCCCTTTATTCCTCTCTCGCGATTGTAATCGAAGCTTCGATGATCGGAGGATCGTTACGATGATCGTGAATCAGACTCGTTCGTTGTTGCGCTTTTGTCAGGCGATAAGAGTGAGGAGATCTCGGTATACGACGATCAATGTTCGAACTCCTCGATCGGTATCGAAAGTTTGCTGATCGTATCCCGTGCCTTCCATTTTAGGGATTATGGTAGTTAGATTGCGTTTGAGCGTTTAAACATAATTTATGTTATAGACGTTTATTTATATTTTTCCGTTGTCAACACAAACTTCGTTTTTTTCAATATCTCTTTCTTTTTCTTCGCGTTTATCCAAAACAACGCATACACGCATTACACCGATACATATGCACGCATCCATGAAGTTTACATCAATATTAACCTACACGTCTACAATGTTTAATTCAGGTTTTTACCGAATCAAACTTTCCATGCATGTTTTTGTTGAATCTGCTAGGAAAAATTAATGCAGGCTTTTATCCAGTCTACCGATAAGACTTTTAACGCATGTTTTTATTAGATCTACGAAATCTAATTAATGTCCGCCGTGAATGATTACTTTCGCATTCTAAACGGGCCGCGAACAAGATTTCCGACGTTCCGGCTGTTGTCCGCGGCGAATGACGTGTCCCAATCACGCGCGAGGCGCGACATTGTTCCCGATTCGCGCTGAGCGGCCATAAATCTCTGTCCTTTCCTCGTATCGAGCGCGTTATCGCATTCCGCGCGGCTCTAATTCGAATCGGTGACGGTCACCGGGGAAAAATTCGCGTTACGATCTCGTTACGGCGTTTCAGAGAGCATTACGTGGCGCGAACGCGACTCGCGGGGCCGGGGAACGAGCGAGTTCCCGGCCGGCCGGCCCCGTTAAACCCGTTCGAAGATCTCGCGGCAACATCCGATCCCTCTCGATCGGAAGCGATCCATCAATCGGGATTCTACGACGTCCGGGAACGTTTATTTTCTAATCCTTATCTCGACGGCGGGAACATTAAGGTTGCTCTAGCGTGAGATAGCTCGCGTTGCAAAGGCGTCCGCGTAATGTCGAAAATAAATCGCGGCTGAAAATGAAATCCCGTAACGTATTACCCGAGCTACCTTTCTAACGAAATTCGACGGACTATTCAGAGAAGCGAAGATCGATGAGAGTAGAAATTGAATCATCTCAACTCTGAAAAGGTGACGTTAGTGCAAAAATGGTTGCATCTGAAACCTCGATGAATGTTAGATTTATGGAACCCATCAATTTGGAAATTGAATATTTTCAATGTTGCTTCGAATTATGAATTCACAGTATAATTCTCTGTTGCTAATTTCCGAGATTTATGTGAACAAATGTAGCCTTCTAGGAACGATAGAATCAAGTGTAAATTTACCCTTTGGCTCTCAGTCATCACTTGATTTCCTACAGTAAAGCTATAAAGTTTGATATTTAATATTATACTTCGCAAAGGGTTAAAACATTGTAACTATAAATGACAATATCCGCAGCATTAGTTCTCCTATTATTTAAGCAATCGATACATCATTTAGCTTCGTCTGAAGATTTCGTGCTTCAAAGAATCTTCGTCCAAAGGGTTAAAGTTTCTCGCCACCGGAAGCTAAAGAAAACTGACCTTTCCGCCAAGAATACTCGATCGCCGAGGGAACAAAGATAACCGCGAGAACTTCCCAATCTTATTTTCCCGGCTAGGAAGAGGAATCCTGACCGGGTCATCGCGAAATTCGCAGCGTCTTACCCCACTTACCCAGATTCCCTTCGCGACCGGAGCCTCCGGAGACCCCGATCCCGTGGGATCGAGCGTTGTCCTCGAGAAATACCGCGAAGCGTCGTCTATTCTTCCATCGGAACCAACCCCCGACTCGGTCGTGTCGGGACACCGCGACTCGACCCGATCCACTGTTCCCGTTTCACGGTGGAAGCGTTCGGGGCGGTCCGATAACGTCGCACGGTGACCCAGTGTTCCACTCTATCATCACCTTTCTATCTGGTGTTCCTCGGAGAACGAACGGCCGCCACGGCGACGACCCACTTGCCGGAATCGTGTTCCCCGGCGCAGATTTCTGTCGGCTGCAGGGGTTGAAAACAGTTGATATCGGCCCCGCTCCTTGAAACTGTCCCGGCGAACCGTGATATGTGCAGTCGTAACTGTTATCGGTGGACTGTGGATTTTTATGCGTTCATGGGAATTTGGAAGTGCAATACATAGAATGCGTATGGTACAGAGGAATATATAAGATATCTAGAGTTTGGTTTTCATGACATTTGTTAGGAGAAACCATTGTAATTCTGCTATATGTCTATAATTTCTAAGGTCTGATCCAAGGAACATCAGTTTTTCTAAGTACAATCCATAAACCTGCCAAGTCCGTTTATTTAACACCAGGTTCAACTCGTCAACGCCACACATAATAAATTCTACCACCGTTACTTGATTAATATTCACGTCAATTCTGATTGATGCATTTCCACAGATACGTATCCTCGCTTTACTCTCCAAGATCTAACTCAAAAAACATCAATTTTTCCAAGTACAATCCATAAACCTGCCAAGTACGTTTATTTAACACCGAGTTCAACTCGTCAACACCACACACAATGAATTTTACCACCGTTACTTGATTAATATTCACGTCAATTTTGATTGATGCATTTCCACAGATACGTACCCTAGTGTTACTCTCCAAGATCTAACCCAAAGAACATCAATTTTTCCAAGTACATTCTATAAACCTAGTGCTAAGATTTATTTAACACCGAGTTCAACTCGTCAACGCCACATAATGAATTCTACCACCGTCATTTGATTAACATTCCCGTCAATTCTGATTGATGCAATTGCACAGATACCTATCCTAGTGTTACTCTCCAAGATCTAACCCAAAGAACATCAATTTTTCCAAGTACAACCGCAAACCTACTACCAAGTCCGTTTCCCCGGTGATCCAACACTTGCGCCCCGTGAATACCCGTGTTTCCCACGGGTCGTACTCCCAGCCCGAACGAAAGGAGGACCAAGGAGATCCCGAGCTGCGTGGCGACGCGACGAGATCCTTTCTTCCGCGATATACAGGGTACGCCCGACAATGGTTCACGGTCCCGGGTCCCGAGCGCAATTGAACGCGTTCGCTCGCTCGCTCGCTCGCGGCCAGACAACTCACCGTCTCGTTCCGCTTTGATGTTGTGACCGTGCCGCATTCCGCTTTCCTCTCTCTCCTCGCTCCTCTCGATCGCTCATTCTCCGTTCTTCTTCGATCGAGGCTGGCGTGTCCGTTTACACGCTTTCTTGCTCGAGCACAGCCTCCCGACTCATCCCCGGCGCACACTTGCGCTCCTCCGATCCCGCGGACTCCCATAAGATCGTTGGTGACCGCTTCAACCCATTCGAGACAAATTACACGCCAGGTGTGTAACGGACCGCCTAAAAAGACCAATCGCGCGGCCGCGTAATGATAATGGATCTCTGTCATCGGTCGCTAGCGAGAAATTAGCGTACTTTGTTCGGTTAGCCGAAGTTGACCCTTTGCACTCCGAAGTTTCTCAGTAGAAATATTTGAACGTTGATGAGATACAGACGACATTGGTTGAAACTGATTTAACGATAATTCATAGATAAATTAAGCAACGGAGGTGTTTTATTTAAATATTTCACATTGCAATGCAAAGTTTAGTTTAAAATAGTGAATATTCAACTTGTTTTGCTGTATCAAATCAACCCTTTGCGGTTAACAGGTGACTCGGTCGCCAATAGGTTCGAAATTATAGTCTCGTATCGAGAGAATGAATGCAGTGTAGACTGTCTAAGGAAATATCTACGTATTAATCGACTTGATTGCTCGTTAACCTTTAAGTATGCACGAGAATTCGACCTTTAAGCGTAGAACTCTGAAAACCACCGATTAATCCTATACATTCTCGTGGCAACTGATAAACCAATTCATTGGATTCATTCATTTTCCATTATCGATACTATCAACAACGAAGATTTCACTGGTTTCAAAATTTGAGATATTTTATATAGAGGTCTATAACACTACACTCCATACTTAACCCTTTGCACTAGTTTTTCACTAGAAATATTTTAACATTTCCTGATGAATGCACTCTTGAAGTTTCTACAGAGGAATTTCAAAAAGTGAATTTAACTGCTCGGTAGGTTTAGTATTAAAGAAATCTCGAATGAATTCAACGATACGTTTCAACCAGTTGCGTTGACGGTCGAACGAAAAGACGAGACGTCGCTCGACGAACGCGGAGTCCCTGTAAGAGCACGTTCCCACGAAATCGTGCCTGCGATTCGAGAATTCGACCTTAATTCGCGATAGACGCTTTTTCCAGCAGCCGGCGAATCGATCGCGCGCGAATCGCTAGGAACCGTCCCGTCCTCCTCCTCCGGGAGGGGGGGCTGGGATCCGATAATTAAATTTGCACGCTGTTTCCCAGGAACTCGTATCGACATCTACGAATGCGAAACGAGCATTCGGGTCGCGAATTAATTCTCGTCGAGTACCGAGAGTCCCGTTGAACGCTCGCGACTCGTTGCCGGCCATGTTTTCGGGCCAGCCGTGCTCTCGAGCTCGCTCGCTCGCTCGCCCGGCCATCGAGGGTTTTTAGCCGACTTTCCTTGGACAATGGCGGAGAAAAACTCGACGGTGTGTTTACCAATACGAGTGCGCGGCTCCGGAAAAATTTCGACAAGTCAATTTTACTGCTCGTTGGTTACGGTGTGCAGTAATGGTCGCACGATGTTTTATGTTATTCAATTATGCACGATTTCTTCCTATTTGTTACCTTCTTTCTTAACCAGTTAACACTAGGTTTACGGAACTCGTCAATTCGACGCAGATTTAATCGACTGGTTACGGTAGGTAGAATTGTTGAAACTCTGGAACTGTTTTAATGGAAAACCGCACTGCGACTGTTAAATGTTGGAACAGTAGAAAACCGTACCAAAGTCTCGTCGTTTGAACAATTATTGATCGAGAGCTTTCAATTTAGATATTAAAACTTGAGCTCGCCACAACAGCGCGGCCGTCTGTGGACAAAACCCCAATATTCGACTACTTACATAACAAACATTGAAGACTACCAACGCGTTGCTAAGTAGCCTGCTTACAAAACGATTTTCATTTCAAAAATCACAAGTTTTCACAGATCAATCCCCTTTTTCTATATCGGAATCGAAGCGCAAATCCATTGTCATCGAAAACTTCACAATACCCCGTAATACAAAAATACAACCATATGTTCGGCTCTATACCTCGTAACTTTCATCTGAAACATTTGTTCGTACCACTCGTACTTTTTAAGTTATTCAGTTTTCCCCTGAAAACTGCGCTGCACCGTGCACCGGTGGCATTCCGCCGCAAAGAATTAATTTTCCATCCGGTTTGCCGATCGGGAATGCGAAAGAGCGTATCGCAATGGATCTATTTATTCGGCTGCCTGGTCGGAGCGTTCGTCGATTTTATCGAGGTTTTTGCTCGTTTAACGCTCTTATCTTCGTCTATGGGTTTAGCTCCTGTCGCGCGGCGTAACGAACTTTATTCGCCGTCCGCGACGAATGCAGGAGAAACCGGCGATCGTGCTCGGGAGCGACAAGAACGCGCCGCGCTGGAAAAGATATGCGCATAAGCGTGAGCAGAATGAATGTGCCCGCGGAGAAAGCGAACGGAATGGACGAACGAGTGTAACAGACGGCGAGCCGGGAACACGGGCTCGCGGGAAAATTCGTCGGCGACGGCGTATAGAATGAAATTGTACTTTTATTCTCGACGCGACGCGCCGCTCTTCGAGTTCCGTTATCGGTTACCGTTCCGGCGCGTTCTTGCCGGCTGATACCGATCCGGAGACCGTTTAATCCCTTTTGTCGCGACAGTTAGATCGCGTATCATGATTCTCTACCGAATTTGGTTGTCGTTATTCGTTGACTTTCTGTTTCTATGGGGTTTCGGTTTTTTGTTTGGTGGTGAGCGGTTGGGTATAAGATTTTGAGTTTAGAGGACTTGGGGTTTGCAGGGGGACGCGTGGAAGATTGAAATGGGGATGGGGAAGTTGAATGTGGGAAGTGGGAAAGTTGGGAATTGATGGATTGAGAATGGGAAGGTTGAATATTGGAGAATTGAGAATGGGACGATTGAAAATGGAAGATTGGAGATTGGAGAACTGAAAATAGGAAGATTGAAGATTAGAGAACTGAAAATGGGAAGATTGAAAATTGGAGAATTGACAATGGGATGGTTGAAAATGGGAAAATTGAACAGTGGAGAATTGAAAATAGGAAGATTTAAAATTGGAGAACTGAAAATGGGAAGATTGAAACTTGGAGAACTAAAGAAGGGAAGATTGAAACTTAGATAATTGAAAATAAGAAGGTCGAAGATTAGAGAATTGAACATGACAACACTGAAAATTGTACAACTAAAAATGAAAAGATTGAAAATTGGGAAACTAAAGATTGAAAACAGAAGCCCAAGTTCGACGTCTGAAATTTGAAATCTAAAACTTGTGACATACTTGAAACTAATCCAAGCAATTAAAATCGAACCATTACCAAGAGGTTCTGCATACCGTACTCCCCTCGAATCTAATACTCTCTCCTCGTCGATGAACATCCCCTGGCAACACTGGCCTGCACGATCTTCCTTTTTCCCTCGGTTAATCCGGTAAAAATACCGGCGCGGCGGGAACGATCTCGGCTCCGATAAGGGCCGTCGATTTTTTCGCGACTTGTTGGCCAGGAATCACGGATTTCCGGGGGATTCAAAGGATCCCGGATTGAAACCGTTCCAAGATAGTGCCGATGTAGATGGGAGTTAAACCGCACGGTCGGAGATACCATAAGCCATATTGGTTCAGCTCGGATCGAGTCCGAGTGCCGGCGAGCGACAGACTTCGCCGTGCGGATAAACGAAAATTGAAATAGAGTCACGGTTCCTAAATACCGCGGTTAGTTTCCCGCCAGAACGCGGGATGATCGATCGATCTCCATTCTCGGTGAACGGCTCTGGATTTCTAGAAAATTTTCGCGAGTCAGCTGCCAACCGAAAGTAGTCGGGCGAAACTTTTGTACGAAGTTTTCACGTGGAAACGGATGAGCTTCCTGTTTCTGCTTCCGGTTTACGAAACGATCCGAAAGTCTAGTACACAATAACAGTTCGGGAGGGTTGGAACACATTTGTCAATATTCCAACGGACGGTGTTTTCGAATTTTTGTGAAGAATGTCATGGAGTTTATTAGTTTGAAACTTGGTGATTCACTGTGTGTCTACAGAAGATGTTCGTTTTCAAGTGAAAACACTTAGTTTCTCGGTTTCTATGTTTCTTCTTCTAAGGTTCCAAAATTTCAAATTTCCAAAGTTTAAATATTCTAGAGTTTAAACATTCCGAAGTTCAAAAATTTCAAAGCACCAAAGTTCAAAAATTTTAAAGTTACAAAGTTCCAAAGTACCAAAGCTCTAAAGCACCAAAGTTCAAAAACTCCAAAGTTCTAAAGTTCCAAAGCTCCAAAGTTCAAACATTCTAAGATTTCAAGGTTCTGAACTTCCAAAGTTCCAAAGTTCCAAATTTCAAACATTCTAAGATTTCAAGGTTCTAAACTTCCAAACTTCAAAACCTCCAAACTTCCAAAATCCCAAAATTCCAAAGCTCCAAGAACTCTAAGCCCACAGGCTTTCCGAACATGCACACCATCGCAATTCTGTACGAAAAAGTATAAACTAAATTCGATCATTTTAAACCGTCATGGCCAGTGGAGAACCGGAAGGAAGGGATGACGAGTTCCAGTGAAAAAGAAGTCGGTGCACGGAACGAGCCGCCACGGCCGATTGACTTCCCTCTGGATCTTCCGTCGGACGTGGCCGTGCTCCTTCGTAATCCTTCTTCCGCGTCGAGTGATTTTTTCCGAGCACCGTCTTTCCGAGTCCCTGCAATATCCCGTCGACCTCAGAAACTCAGGAACTTCTTCGGCAACAGGCTGCACGCTCGAGTTGCCAGCCACGTGGTCCCATTTACCGCAGGAGCGAGTAAAACGTTCGAAATTGGAGAGGCTCGCGATCCTCGAACATGTTCGTTGGAAAAAGGTGCAGGTTAACCCTTTGAACTCTGTAGGCTCCAATACTGCACCAGTTGTAATATTAAATATTGCAATGAATCTTAAAGAAACTACCCTAAAATTATTCGATCTTCCATCAAAATTTTGTGCTAACAAGGAAAACAAAGATCGGAGAAATGTTGCATTTCTAATTCTCGCTAGGAATACTATAAAAATTGCAGTTGCTGATAGATTAACAACTGGAGTGCTAAGGGTTGAAATCTGACAAGCGACCGACAGTAACTATGTACCACTAATATCAATTTGGAAATGAATTATCTCAATCACATACCTAATGGAGCAAATAATTCGATCTACGAGACACAAGACAGTTAAGGGAGCAATCTTTGCGAATCTTGACCTTTGTACCTCCATTTCATTAGCAAATTGAATGCTGCGTCATTGCAACCCCTAACCAAAGGAAACTATCCTCCACTCGATCACACAATGATTTATTTGGAAACATTGTTGCATTATTTATAATATGGAAAACTATTTTCACTTAATCTATATCATAAATACTGCAGTAACAATAACGTCATTCAATCGAACTCCACACTCCATTCGTCTCATACTCCGCACTTTGCTCCACGAAATCGTGCAGCATTCGAGTGAAGAAAATAGTTTCGACTGTCACGTAGTCGTGACGAGCACCGATCCATCGCGCGTTAAAAAACTTCTCGTTAAGGAACGCTGGAATGAATGAAGCGCCTCCAGCGATGATCGGCCTCATCAAAGGGGGAAAATGATGCAAGCGGCCTGCTAGAGGGGGTGGCGATGACTCATCGGTGAGTCAAGTCGCGAGAGAACCGAAAGAAAATCGAGGCAACGATTCGACTAATAGTCGCGTCGATGTTTGTGCATTCGATAAGCGGCGTTTGAAAAAGGCAACGATCTCGTAACTCAGTCCGAGAGGCAATATGGAAGATCTACGGAGGCGCAGCGACAGCGGCACGCTTTCGTATTTCATGCGGAACAGGTGGATATTGCTCTCCATGTATCACCGGCGCGGCGTTCCCGGTTTACCTTCAATCGCTCGCTCGCTATTTATTTCATCGACGCTTTTCGTTCCTTTTTCGCTATATTTGTGGCTCGTACGTCGCTCTTCCAGTAAGGGAATTTGACGTCTTTGAATACACGTTTCGCTGTGTTTACGAGCATGACACCATCTTTCTCAACTCCGATGCGGCTGCTTTGTCATCACGTCCCGTGCCGGATCACTTTAAGACTTTCCCTTCAGGCCGTATGGAGCATACGACCCACATTTTTACAATCGACTGAAATTAACCCCTTAACAGTTTTTTTTAAAAGAACCGGCGAAAGAAATCAATTTTGATATACTGCGCTTTTGTTCCATGGAAAATCTATATTTTATTCTTGAATAAGTAAGTGTTACAGCTTACAATCCCATACCGGCTAATTTTCGGAGAACTGAGAAAAACTCAGATATCATATTGTTATGTAATATATTTTAAATAGACAATCAATTCGAATCAAATGTTATATTTTTTTCAATGCTGTAGTAATTAGCGAAGTTGCACAGCTAAGTGTCTTTATATAAAAACGAGATTTCTCGTTACCGGTACGCAATGTGTTAAGAATGTGCGTATTATGTGTGTGTGTCTGTGTGTGTGTGTTGTGTATTCGAGGACTGCTCTGCGATGCCGCGACGTTTTCGACCGAACGAGGCAAAAAGAGAGAGGCAGGTCGAAAGTCAGTCGGTGACGAGTGCCTGTGCGGAGACGAAGTTTTTGACGACGACGAAATAAATCCTGATACTCGTGGCCGCAGCGTCTCGTTGGAAGAAGGAGCTATCGGCGGCCAACGGAGCGTAGCGTTGTCGGTGCCATTACCGTTTCGGATCCCCGGGCAACCGTGCCTTCCGAACAATTGCGCGGGGAGATAAGATGCGAGAAGAAATTGAGCGGCTTCGCTAAAAAATGCGTCCACCGTTGGGAAGAGTGGATTACCGGAACGGGGGAGGATAAAACATAGGGCAAAGACGGTCGGCTGTAAGTTGCGGTGAAGGGAAGACCTCTTCGCGGTTGTAATACGGCTTCCGATAGGGTTCGACTCCTCGTTCGGCGTTCCTTCTTTCGCGGCTCGCTTTTTCCCTGCCTTCTTTTCAACACCGATCGCCGCCCGTGCGATTTAACTGCGCGAGAATGTCCCGGAACTGTTAACACCTCCAACAATGTTTCAACCTCGCGATGAAGATTTTAAATGGAATTCGACAAGGGTGAAAATGATTTAATTAACGAGAAGCATTTTTGCAAGGTAATGTTTCCTCTAATTTTTAAGGGAAGCGAATACACCACGTAAACCGGGCAATTCTCACGATACGTTGCACTTAGCGAAATGCTGGGACTACGAAGACCGCCAGCGAGTCGCAAGTTGGTAGCAAGCGTGCTTTGAACGTCCTTGCGAAAGCTCTCGTCAGGTACGGGCCAGCTGTAAGCATGAAAATGAGACCAGCTTTTTCTGCTGCCTCTCGTCTCCTTTTCTTTTTCATCGTTTTCTTCGCCTGCTTATGCCGCGGCCGTGTACGTCGTCGACGGCGCGGACCGGGCGTACGTGACCCGCGAAACTGGCAGTATTTTCCTAGGACAATGCTTTCCCAATTTCGAGGGCTCGCCCGTGCAACGAACGCGCGCCAGTCAATAATTCAGGCTCCTCGGACAATGTCCGTCGCGGCGACGACCACGTCCGACGATAAGAAGCGATCTTGCCATTTTCGTTCCGACGAAACGCGGAAGTACGTGATCCTGCATTTTTCAGGCTCGTTGGAAATTCTTGCACACGGCGGGGCGATTTTCGCGCGCGAGATGGACTTTACTGCTGCGCCGGGCAGCCGCCATCTTGTCGCTCGGTAGAGTCGAGGAGCTAATAGTACTCCGCGACTGCCCGAACGAAATTTTCGGAACTGTTTAACTCCTTGTGATCGGAACTCTTCTTGTCTTTCAGTTTGGAACTTGGGACAGCTTTGTTTTATGCAGTAATACTTTGATATTGCAATTTAACAGTATTGTGTAACATATTGTGTATTTATATCGTGAATAGTTGCAACAGGAATTGGTAGAATACTTAATTATTGGAATAGAATTGAGTATCGAGTGTCTTGACATAGGTTCACATGTTTTCGTGCTAATTTTATGAGACGAATCGTGTAAAGTTCGTTAAATTACAGGTTTTTGCTTTATTTCTTTCGTTCAGTTCGTGCAAGTACGGATCCAGCGCAGCTGCCGCGTAAGGTTCCGCTTTTATTCTTCGTTGCCCCCTAATCTGAGACGCAAGCGTTGTCCCATCTTCCGGACAGTAGTGTCCAGGAAGCCGCGGTATTATTTCACGCGCGGCCGCCCGGCATTTTTCACCGCTTTATCTGAAATCGTGATTCACTGTATTCCACGGGACACACGCGGAGATACGGAGCATTTCCTGCGGAACGAAGGAGCCCTCCATTTTCTCGTGACGTCGCATCAGAGGCTAGTCTTTATCCGCGCGGACGCGGAGACTAAAAACGCCATCCGGATCGGCGGAGCGTGAGATCGCGGATCGGGTCGCGCGTTCTGGTAAACACATGCGTGTTCGGCCGCGAACGCGTTGAGTAGAAGGCTCTTGCCTCGATCTCTTTGAGAGTCGTTGATTAAGATGCTTAGATTCTCAGATTCTTAGATTCTTAGATTCTTAGATTCTTAGATTCTTAGGTTCTTAGATTTTTCAGATTTTTTAGACTCTTAAATTCTTAGATTCTTAGATTTTTTAGATTCTTAGATTCTTAGATTCTTAGATTCTTAGATTCTTAGATTCTTAGATTCTTAGATTCTCAGATTTTTTAGATTTTTTAGATTTTTTAGATTTTTTAGATTTTTTAGATTTTTTAGATTTTTTAGATTTTTTAGACTCTTAGACTCTTAGACTCTTAGATTCTTAGATTCTTAGATTCTCAGATTTTTTTGACTCTTAGAGTCCTAGATTCTAGATTCCCAGATTTCTAGATCACTTCGCGAAACGAATACTGCAACAATTTCGCGCTGCAGATCAACTACTCGATTTCTCAGTCACCACCCCCTCTTCCACAGAGAATATATTAGTCGTCCAAAGTGTAAGGATCATTAACACCGAGTTCGTTACACGCGAATAACGATGCAAGGGTAATTTTGGACCTGATTTCACTGCGCTCCTTCAGCGTGGCCCTCGAAAATCCCGCGAAGGAATCCGTCGATGGGCGTTCCGATGACGCGAAAACTAATTTTAACGCGGTTCTTCGATCCGTCGGTGGCCGCGATTGATGCACCGTTTCTCTTTTTTACACGATTAACGATGGATTTTTAAACAGTGACCGCGGCGGGCGCCGTTCCGATACCCGCGGCGATTTTATTTGCCCGAGGTTCGAGGACGCGTACTCGCGGAATTGCATCGCGGAAAATTGATAGCGAACACGCCGGCTGCGAGCGGCAATGATATTTCGGTCGCGCGTCAAGGGCCGCACAAAGGGATCGCCGGTGTGGAAATGAAAAATCCCGGCTAAACGTGCACGATTCCCGAAACAAAGGGATTGGCCCGGAAAATCCATGGGAATTCGGCTCGCGAATCGATCGTCCGTGCGGATCGTCATCGTGCATACGTGAAATCGCAAGGGCATGTGTCCGGCTGAGGGTAAAACTATCGCGAGTTTCCATTGGGAATGATTTTCACTAGTGGACAGTGCGTTGGGGACGACCAGTTGATAGTATTATACAATTTATCATCATTATATAGCAGCGTCCACTTCCGACAAATGAGAAATATCACTCCAGTGACGAATCACGAGTATCCAACAATATTGTCAAACTCATCGTCATTGCAACAGTATCCACTTGATGAAAGGAATTATCTAAACAACTAATCACAGTGATAATATCATTATCAAATTTATCGTGATTTCTATAGTACGCACTAGCGAGAAAGCAAAGAAATTGTTCAAACTATCCAAATGACTATCCAGTATTTCCAAGTTCATTACCATTCTCAAGGCAGTGCTCGTGGAAAACGAGAGAAACTCCCGACTAATTGATCAGAGCGGCTATGCAGCAGCATTTTCAAGTTCATTACCATTCTGAAAGCGGCGCCCACTCGCGAAAAACGAGAGAAACTCTCGGCTAATTGATCAGACGGCGTTTGAGCGCAGTATCCGCTCGCGGAAAGTGCTGTCCGAAGCGACTCCGGATAGTTTTCCTCTGAAACGAACGGGTTCTTTAACGCGAACGCGGCGAATCCCGACGACCGGCGAGCCGAGCGCAGAAAAGGTACCATCCGCGCTGAGTTATGACAAGCCTGGGCTACGCCATTGGCGGAACATATGCGGATCGTATCCGTACAAGAACGTTCATCAGCGGCGCGCACACTGGCGGACCGCTCGTTCCCTCGACACACGCGCTTCTGTGTTCTCTGCCGGCCAGCCGGATCAACAACCGGACGCGTTCCTCGGCCAGCTCCAGCTTCTTTCGCGTTCCAGCGATTTCGTGCTGGTGCGTCGCCGAGACCTTCGAGCGAATGTATTTAAAACAGCGTTGGCCTAGCTCTAACCCTCTCAGCGGGGAATACTCTCGGCCGAAACGTTCCTCGTGGGCGGAATATTTTTGTTTGCTCGTCCGAACATCGGTGAATTATATTAATTCGTACGATTGAGTAAGTTGTAATTAAAGTTAATTATAATTCCTCAGTTTTATTAAATTGAATAACGCTGGGAAACGTGTATATTAATTTTGTACAATTATAATTGAGCTCAGAAGCCATTGCGGTGAGTCTAGGTAACAATTGAGGAAATTCATGTTTTGGCTTCTGAAATTATTATGCAACATATTCAAAAGTTATATAATATAGAAAAATATACAATATAGCTATACAAAGTTATTGAAAGCTACACAAATCCTTGAATAATTACAAAGTACATTATTTACTCCATTAAAATCGAACATCAGGAAATATCCAAAAATCCACTTAACTCGATTAACACTAGAACTAGTACCAGTCAAAATGACTGGTTTCGATTCGTTTGTTTCGCAGTTACTAATACCTTAAAAGCATCTCTTGCTCTAAAAATATCTCTTCAAGTTAGTTTCACAAAGTATCGTCTTCGTCTCATCAGAAAATGTTAAAATATTTCTAACGAAAAACTTCCGAGTGCAAAGGGTTAACGTTATTCCAAGGTTGTATAATTTACAAACAAGCCGAAACTCCAAGAAAATAGAACGTCCTCCCTACTTCCATCGAACCTTTCCTCGAGTTACCTAGATCGCTGCCGGCGACACGGCAGTCACTCGCGTTAACTGCCAGCAGCGGTCACGCGATTTTCCGTGTTTCCCGAGCATCCGAGCAGCCAGCTACTCGCGGTAGCAGCGGCGGCCGCTTCGAATTCGACGACTAAATTAAGCAGAAGTCGCGAACACGTTGCTCGCATAAAATTCAGCGCGAGTCGCGGGCGAGCATCCCCGGGACACACGCGCGCGAACATGTGGCGGCGGCCTCCTCCTTTTCTCTCGTTTTCCTCTGTTGCTGCGTGTCCGCCTCCTCGCGTCCTCTCCTCTCCCATTTCTTCGGCGACTGGTTCATTCCGAGCGAAGTCCTGCGTCGGGTTAGTACCGTTTCAAACAGCCGGCGTGAAAGAACTCGATGACCCGCGAACACGCGCGCGCGCGCGCGGCCTCTAATCGCGATTCGTTCCGGGAGAGTCGCGCAGGCTCGTCGCTCGGGAAATTTCCCATTTCCGGAGCGAGGCGACGCGAAAATTTCCGCACGATCACGGGCGAGCCTCGCTCGATCGACCGTTCGTATTGCTCCGGCGGCTCGAATTTCGATCGCTGAGTTTAGATTCTGCGAAAATCGGCAACTTTCGAAGTGGAGCTCGGATCTTCATCAAAATCTGCTGATTTTATTGACTCTGTCTTCTCTGTGGTTCCTCGACGCGAGACACGTTGCGGAAATGTGGTTGACGTAGACGTTCGGAAGTTCGCACAACGGCTTTTATATCGTTTCCTCTCGTCGAAGAAGTTGTTTCGAGGAGGTTGCGATCGAGAGAGAAGGAAGACCGATGAGGGATCGGCGAGGATCGTCGGAGATCGAACGAGCGAGGAGGAGAGTCGTTCCGCGAAGCGCCAGGGAGCATTTTACCCGGAAAGATATGGCGGCCCGTTAGGATCACGTGCGCGACGCGTAATAGAATCAACGGACGGGCGTCCCTCGAATATTAAGAATCGTCGGACAATTATCGAAGAAGGGGGCGGGGGCCGGGAGGAATAATAAAGCTTGTTGCTCGAGCGACGGTGTCCGCGTACACGGCGTACGTGCCTGAAATGCGGGACGAGCGGCCCGCCGGCAACATTGTTCCGCGTCCATTCGTGCGAACGACGCCGGAGCTTCTCCCGTGCCTCTCCGAATTTCGATCGTGGCTGAAATCGCGCGCGATTTGCCGCGGCGATCGGACTTACCTGGCTCGGGACGAGGAACGCGAAACGTGTCGGCGCGCGTCGCTGATAGTCGCGGGACTTTGGAGCTTCGAATATTACTTCGGGGGAGGAATGCGACGCTAATTAGAATGCGGTGCCGATTGTTGTGGGGTTTTGATGGTTCGAATGTTTCTCGGGGGCGGGATCATCGGGATGAACTGGAACGCGGGATTTTGGGGCTTGGACTGTTTGTTGGGAGAAGACGATACGAATTGCGAGTTGGGAGAATTGAAACGCGTTGAAGTCGCGTCACTTTGAATTTTTGAACATCAAGCGAGAACATTGTGGAACGAATCGAAAGGAGAACAGTCGCGTGATCTTGAGTTTTTGAATGTCAATCGATAGGAAAAGTAATACGAAGTTGGAACGCGTCGCGAATAGTCGCGTCACTTTGAATTTTTGAACATCAAGCGAGAACATTGTGGAACGAATCGAAAGGAGAACAGTCGCGTGATCTTGAGTTTCCGAATATCAATCGAAAGGAAAAATAACACGAGACAAATTGGAACGCGTCGCGAATAGTGAGATATCGATGCTATGAATATTACTCGAGAGCAACATCGCGAAACGAATTGGAACGCGTCGAGAAAATTGAAACTCAATATGAACGTTCGTATGATTTCGAGTTTCCTAATATCAATCGAAAGACAGAAGCACCGTAGATACTTGCTTGATTTCTTACGAATATCACTTTGAAGCAGAAGTAGCGCCAGAATAATCAGGTTATCAATACCCGCGAGGCTTCTATTCGTGCAATATCACCGAAGAAGAGAGGCAAAGCGAAAGGAATCGACTCCGAACGGCTCGAACCTCGGAATACCACTCGAGACGCGCGCAATCGAGTCGAGTCGCATTTCGCCGAAGACAAAACGCGCCTCGGAGCTGAAAGATCTCACGAAAAGAACCGTTCCTCGGGATTCCGGAGGACGCCTCCGCGAATCCGGTCCTGGCGGACGTAGACGGCTCGCAGCGAAACGGACGTCGAGGACGCGCGGGAAGGGAAATAAAAGGGGAACGCCACGGATGATAACGGGAAGTTTAAAGGACGCGCAGAATTCCGGGCTGGAGGGTGGCGAGAGCGGAGCACGGAATGAAAACTGGGATTTGATATCGCGCCGCGAGACGAGAATTCCTTCGGAGAATTCCTTTCGACCGAAATCGCGCGTGTTCCGAGGGTTGCCGCGACGCGCTCGGGGGACGCGTGGGATTTCGAGCTGTTCGCTTTGGCGGAAGGATTTCTGGAGGAGCGTCGAATCTACTACGTTAAGCGAAAACAACGGAAGCCGTACGGAACCGTCGTGATTTGCGCTTCAGTTTTACTAAATTGAATAACGCTGGGAAACGTGTATATTAATCTCGTAGACTTGTAATTGAGTCGCTCAGAAGCCACTGCGGTGAGTCCAGATAATAACAATTGAGAAAACTCATGTTTTGGCTTCTGTGATTATTACACAACACATTCGAAAGCTATGCAATATAGAAAAATATACAATATGGATATACAAAGTTATTGAAAGCTATACAAATCCTTGAATAATAACAAAGCACATTATTTACTGGTTTCGATCAAATGACTGAATCTTGAAGAAACTATTATTAACCTTCTATTATTAATTATTAGATCTTTATTAGATCGAAGGTATGTTATAGTATTTTTCATTTTCACTAGAGATACCATAAAAATTAGTCGCAGTTGCTGATTACAAAACCATCTGCAGTTCTAAGTGTTAAAATATTGTTGCGTAACGAATCATTAAAACAAAGGATTGATGAAACTAGTACTATTACCAACGGTGCCAACGAAGAATATAATAAAATAATCAAATAAACGAGGGACAATTAAACGGTTCCAGACAAAAGTGCAGTGAAATGATACGACGACGCGTCGCGATAAGTTGACAGTCCTGCCGCGTAGCGTAGAAAATCGGTAGACGCAGCGATGTCGAACTGCTGCGGCTGCATCCGCGGTCGCGCCGCGGACACCTATCAGCCGCTGAACTCGCGGATCTCCCGCGGAAGTGTCAAGCTCCCGAAGGACACCCGGGAGGGTCTCAGGAGTCCGAGGAATCAGCGGAGGAAGCCCAGCGTGCGCTACGACGCCGTCAGGCCAGCTGGAGCAGCGAGGTTAGGCTACGAGTCCTATCGTTGATACGTTAATCGTGTCACTCACTGATGACTTACGCTTCCGAATCACTTGAAATAATTTTAACATGCTAGATAATTGATGTCGAATCAAAACGTTTAGCCCTTTGGCCCTTTTATCAGTATCAATTACAATTTTCTTACGATACTCTTCAAGAAATAAATCGAAGTAAATTTCTTTGAATAAATGTTACTTTCTGATATTTTTTGTAATAACATAGTATTCGTGATCTCATTAGATAAGTACTCTTATTAATTTTCTTGCATACACACCCAATCACTTCCGCAATTTTGGTAAATATCCACAGTTGTTTAGCATCCAAACTGTTGACAATGTAACTGAGTTGATAATGTACTGTAAAGATTGTAACACCGAATAGTGAATAATTGTTGCTAAGAAGGATAATTACATAGAAAAATAGTCTAGATTGTCGTGTTAAACGAATCTAACAACGAATCGGTTACCAATGCGTTGCTGAGTGGTCTCTATACAAAACGCTTTCCATCTGAAAAATAACAATTTTAAGGGAATACATTTAGTTTTCCTATTTATATGACGTTGAAATTGAAACGCGGGATATCTCTTGTTATCAGAAAAACTTTATAGTATCCCCACACTGTAAATAGAACGTAACCATATGTTTAGCTGTACACAACTTTTGTTCGAAGCACGTTTGTACCACTCGTACTGTCGAAGTTACCCAGTTCCGCCGAGAAAATGGACGTTCGGCCGCACTGCGCGGGATGCTCGCACTCGGCGCGGTTCCAGATAACCGGGAAGCGCTCGCGCCCGCTCGTGAAATCGATCTTGGAACTATCCCTTGGCTTCTAGTCAGCGGAATCTGTAAAGGGGCTCTTGGGGCGTTGATGATCAACGTCGCCTTCGCGAGGGAATCTTCTGGGAAATAGTCTGGAACCCGGAGAGCCAGATTAGAGCTATCAAAGATTTAACACTGGAACTTAATACTACGACAATCTTCACTACATATAACCATTCCCTCCCACAATCTTTCCAAACTGTCACCGATTAATACAACCCACCTAAATCCGTAAGAATTCATCACGCAACATCCCTTATATTATAAGCCCATTTTTCTACACATGAAAATAAACTACCGAGCACCTGAAACGGTTAACACTAGAACTACCAGTCAAAATGACTGGTTTCGATTGTTTCGTTTAGCAATTATCGATATCTTCGAAGCACTGAATATTCGAAATGATTTTGAGAATAAGTTTCATTTCAGTACTATACTGAATTTCTGAAGAAACTGAAAATAATCTATTGTTACAATTTTTATAGGAACTGCATATTAATCGTATTAAATGCTCGGTTCTAGTGTTAACTTTTGGGGTTAGGTGGGTTAAGAACTGTCCTACCCTTTGATTAACTTTTCCTACATAGTGGGATATATTTTGGAAATTACTTATTTCGAGGACCACTTGAGATACTTAGTACTTCTAGGATACCAATGGCTACGAGATAAGAAGACTGAAATCGGACATCGTGACTGGTAGCTCTGGTTAACCCCTCGCGCGTTTATCCGGGCAAAATCCGAGCCACAATTATAGCAACGCTAACCGGGCAAAATGATAAGGAAAATGTAGAGAAATGGCAGGAAAGATGCTCGTAGACCATGAGACTCACTCCGGACATTATTTTATCCTGGAATTGTGTTCGCTACGAAATCTTGGCCACGAGTGAGACTTAACCCTTTGAACTCTGTAGGCTCCACCATTGCACCAGGAATACTATTAGATATTTTAATGAATCTCAAAGAAACTACCCCATAATTATTCGATTTTCCACACATCCAAATTTTGCACGAAGAAGACTTCTAACGGTTAATTACCAAACAGCAAGAGATCATTTCTTAGTTCCCCGTTTCCCCAATCAAGCAACCGATATACAATCAAACTTCATCTACAAAACCTTCCGTACATTCCACACAACCTCCGTCCGCAAGGGATGAATCTGAAACTTACCCTCCCAACTTCTCATTGCGCTCGGTTTTCACAATGCAGCTTCAACCCCCAAACTTCACCCTCTACACCTAACTCTTCCTTTTCTGTTTCAGGTAAGTCCGACTACTGAAGTCGCAACCGTCGACGAAACAGCTCGCAGCCGCTCGGCGCGATTCGTCGCGCGTTCGACGGCTCCGCGGAGAAGGGAATCCGCGTCGAGTCCTCTCGCCGGCCGTCGTATTTCACCGATCCGCGACATTTTCGAGAGCGCAACCCCTGCGGTTTCCGATCATTCACCGGCGGCGCGCCGCGCCGGCTCGAGTACTACGCCGGCCACCCCCGGCCGGCGCTCGCGAGGGGGTGCGAGGGTCGCCGGTCACGTGACCGGCGCGCCGGGAGCTCCGTGGTGGGGCCGCGCTCGTGATTTTTCCGTGATCGTGCGGAAGTGCCGGCCAGTTCCGCAGGAACTCTCGCGCGGTTCGGACGTCCGCGAGTTTCTCCTCTCGATTTCAGACCGTGTGCGGGATTGCCCGGCGTGCGTGCGTGGGTGGATGCGTGTTCGCCGGCGTTCGCTGGCCGGTATCGTTTGTTCGTAACGTTATCGACTCCGGAACTGCCCCAGGACGCTCCCGTTCCCAGGCCTCTTCGCACGCGTTCCCCGGAAACGATTTGCCGATCGAAAGATTCCGTAACGCGCGGATCGCGTGGAATATGTATCTGGGCCGAATGACGATGGTTTATTGTGGGATTGTCTCTGTTGTTGGAATGCGACTGTTTTTGAGACACTTTTAGATTGAGGATAGTTTGTCTTTATTCTTGTATGTTGATCGTTTGTATTCCAGGAGATTTTCATTGGAAATATTCTTATTAATCGGATATCTGCGTGGGTAGGATGGTATTAACTTTGAGTAGATTGCTGCAGATTGGATATTGCAATTTCTCTCGTATTATATTAATACTCACCTTATGTTAATATGATTTCTCTATTAACCCTTCGCACTCCGGAAGTTTTTCGTTAGAAATATTCAACATTTCTTAATCAAATACCAACGTCTTTCAAACTGACTTAACGAAACTGACTTAAAGAAATCGCACATAAATTAAAGAAAGAGGCTATTTTTTTTTAATATTTTACATGTCGATGCATTCTACAATGTTTAATATTCAGTGTCAAACTCTATAATTTTGCTGTGTCAAATCAATTGGCGACTGAGGCGCCTATGGAGTGCAAAGGGTTAATCGTTTCGTCGTGAATCGTGTATAGAACTCTAATGTGAATGAAGATCGAGAGATTAGTATCAACGTGAGGTTTTCCGTGAGAATCTATGTAGAGGATCTTAATCTTTATTCTTGGAATATCGTAGAACGATCAGTCGCTCCAAATAAGATTGCTGATAAAGGAAATTCGATGATTAGTGCCGAATAAGTAAAGATAATATCAAAAAACAGGCTGAGGATGCAAGTTACCAGTATTAGAACAGGGAATTTCATCTGAAGTTGTAAACATGAATCCTTGTGAATATTCTACTCGTTACAAGGGATTCTACTATATGTGACGTTGGAATTTGGTAATTTCCGGTTGGAAGGTTTCGGAGCTAGAATCCAAGTCCGTTCCGCCGTCGAAGGGACCTCTCCCGTAGAATGGCGATTTCCGAAACTGTGTCAGACTTTACGGGTGTCTTCATGGTCCTGGCCGCGATGAGCGCATCGAATCCGCTGTCTCCGGGCGACGGAGACATTACTCTCGCTATTTGCTCGTCGTTCGAACCGTTCGCCGCTCCGGAAACGTGTTTGCGCCGCTGATATATCCGAACTCCGGAATATTCGGGAGCTACCGAATGCAGGTCGCTTTCCCCGATGCAAATATTATTCGGATCCGTCGCGGGGGCGGTGTTTGGCTTGACCAATGGCCGGCCGTTTCATCGGGGATCGGTGAATCGTTAAACGATGTGTTCCGGCTGCAAAGGTTTACGACGCCGGCCGTGAAATCACGCGCTGTTGCCCCTTAAATCTTTATTCTCCCGATCGCGCCGTGCCTGACGGTCAGGTTGCCGTAAAAACTGCAGATTCACGTGCCTGCCGGGAGCAAAAAAATAGTGGCTAAAAGGATACCCCTGTTACGTACTAAAATTGTCTTCTCCAGTGTCCACCCTTTCACGGTTGCCGCTCGTTTGTCTCGCTGAATCTCGCTACGAGTTATTTATAATATAGGGAACCTTTCGAATAGCCAACGTTTCGCTGACAGTAATTTTCTAGCTAAGTAGTCCCTGACATAGAAAATGATTATCAGTTTAACCCTTTGAACTCTGTAGGCTCCAATACTGCACCGGTTGTAATATTAAATATTTTAATGAATCTTAAAGAAACTACCCTAAAATTATTCGATTTTCTACACATCCAAATTTTGCACTGAGAAGGAAAATAAAAGATCGAATGTTATAGCATTTCTCATTTCCGCTAGGAATTCTATAAGGGTTATACTTATATTATACCCTTAGGTTAGCCCTTTGCACTCGAAAGTTTTTCACTAGAAATATGCAACACTTTCTGATGGGATACAGGTTATTTTCTCGAGTGCAGAGGGTTAAACATAACGATTCTAAACGAATTATTTCCGTTGCATCTAACATTGGAATCAAAATATCCATTGTCATTGGAAAACTGCATTCCACCCCCATAATATAAACAATACCTCCGTATATTTATCTCTACACTATCCGAAGCATGCTCGTATCACCGATACTCTTCGAGTTCTTGAGTTTTGTCCAGAAAACGGCCGTTCGGTCGCACAGTGCGTCGAGCGGATAACGCGTCGGGGCGCCGGAATAAATGAAATTGCTGTCGCGCGTGCGGACCGCCCTCCTCCGCCGGCAGCGTAGCTCGAAACCACTCTGATTAATGCCGGAGCATTGTGGAACTATCTCCGGGCCGGCCGGTCGGGTTCGGCTCGGGGTCCACGACCCAGCCGGCTAAGCGATTTTGATTACGGTTTACTCTCCGATCCTCTCGGGGCTGCGTCCAGCCCGTTTCTGCCGCGCGATCCCGCTGGAATTCACCGGAAACACCCCGCAATCATTGCCAAGAATGGAATACGCCGGATAGATGCGAATTCCGTCGAATATTTCGAGGAACGGGGAAAACGTTGCCGAAGTAGACTCGAATTTCACCGGGATGGATTTGACCTCGAACTCCAATGGTCGGATATGTAAACGTTGGCTTAGAGATGGCCCACTTTTCTTGAAAATACTGTATCGCGAAGGTTTATGTAGGATGTGACTGTTCGGGGAACTGTAACGACCGTGTGTTTGAAGAAATAGAGAAAGTGGTTTATTAGACTGCTTTCTATTAGTGATTATTGTTATTAAATGGTCAATGAAGTGATACGATTTCCAATTTCAAAGGGAATACTAGTTACTGATCGCAGGAGTCTTGGGAATTAGTTCTCGAGTATTATAAATTGAAGATCTGACTTGGTTGAATCTATTAGATTACTTGTTACGCTTAACGTCTTGATCTACTTTGATTTAGCATCACTCTAATTTTCATCCCCTTTCAAAAAGAACCACTCAACAACCAAAAAATCAATTACTCTTTACCAAAGTCTAAATCATTTGTCACCCCTAAATCAATCTTTCAAATTTCAATATGCAAACGATTCTGATGATCTCCTACATCACTTACTACTCTTAACATCCCAGTCCTCTTCAATTTACCATCACTCTAATTTTCACCCCCTCTCGAAACGAACCACTCAACAACCAAAAAATCAATCATTCTTTACCAGAGTCTACAGCATTTTCCACCCCTAAATTAATCTTTCAAATTTCAATATGCAAACGATTCTGATGATCTCCTAGATCACTTACTACTCTTAACATCCCAATCCTTTCAAAACGAATCATTCAACAACCAGAAAATCAATCATTCTTTACCAGAGTCTAAATCATTTGCCACCCCTTCTCCATTCGCCGGACAGCAACTCGATTCGGTAAACTAACAAACGGACAGGCCACAGATGTTTCGTTATGCAAACGATTCGTATGATCGAACCGCGGCGAAATTATTCCGCGACGATCGCGTTTGTTTACGCGAGGCGGCGAGTTTATAAATATTCAGCGACCCCGTCGCTCCTCGTTCACCCCGTTCCCGACGGAACTTCCGTCGTTAGGGAATTTCCCGAAGACGTTCCGGCTCGCTCGCGCTAACGAGGCTCGCTGTTTCCAGTCGACGTCGTTCGCCAGTGCCCGGGAGGAAAGTTCGGTGAAAGTGAGTTCGCGGTGTGCCCCGTGGACGCGTTTACACGCGATACTCGCGCGTCTATCGCCCGGCAGAATCCGGGGACTGATCGAGAGTAGCCGATCCACCTTCCACTCTGTACGCTGGATACCACACTGAGGTGAGACCAGTTTTCTCTCTTCGATTCGTCGCGTTTTTGTTTCGCGCTGGAACTATCGTGCGTTTAACCCTTTGCACTCGAGTGGTGACTCTCAGTCAATATTTAGTATTTTAAATGAAACTTTGTATTGCTATGTGAAATATTTAAATAAAACAGTGCAAAAGGTTAATATGATAAAATTTTTGAACATGATTAAACTTTTTATACCTTGGCTAAGTATGTTATATTATAATATTTCTAAAACTTGTCATTTTTAGAAAAAAATTCGCGAACACAGTAATTTTAATACAAGATTTGTTTGTATATTGATTGTAGCATTGAAACTGTTTACTTTTCAAATCATTTAGGATATTTAACAGCTTTTTATCGATAATTCCGAAATGAGGAAACTGGGAGCCGTCATTTTGAGGGGCGTCGTACTTCCAGTGTTAATGACGGGAAAAACGGTACTGCCTTTCGCCTGAAATTGGTGGCGCGTCGCGTTCTTTGGAAGGATGCAATCGAAGCAAGAAACAGTTACTTTAAGTTACTGTAAGAAATATCGCTTATTTCAGGGAAACAATTGATCTGATTAATGTCTCTAAATCTAATTAATGATTGTGGGGGAATCAGCTGATTCTATATAATTATTTACTTTCATCAACGGAGCTCGGTTCAATTATGAAGATAATAAATATAGTGGGCAGACGAATATTAACCTGTTAACTGTGGAGTTTAGTTAATTAAAAATAAAGAAATTAAGTGTGTACTCATCGAACGCAGTTAACTGGTTAAGGGATGACGTACGTATAAGACTGAATATATACACGGACGTGATACAGTAAATTTCATTCGGGGTAAAGAATATTAGACAACCTCTTCCTGAAAGAGGACACATGAAAGAAAACAACTTTGAACTAGCTCTCGACGCTCGCCGGCTCCAGGTCTAGTGTTTACGGTGTACGAGATATCGAGTCAAAGGCTTGCGAAAAAGCGAGCTTTTCTCTCCTCGTTCCTTGCTTTCTTTTTCCTTGGGGAGCGATACTTCCAAATGTACCGCCTTTATTTGTTCCATAATCTTTCCAGGTTCTTGCTGATGTTCACTACATTGCGAGAGTGAAACTGTTAATTTCTGGTATTCGATGCTTTCGTGACATGAAAAGTAATTAAATTAGAAAATTAGTCAGTTTGATGTTCATGGAATTTTACTTTTAATATTGAAGGCTGAGTCTTGAAAACTTAGAACTGTACAAAGCTCGAATCTTCTAAGCTATTGAACCTCCAAAGCTCAGTGTTGTAGGCTGAGTCTTGAAAACCTAGAACTGTAGAAAGCTCAAATCTTCTAAGCTACTGAGCTTCTAAAGCTCAACGTTAAAGGCTGACTTTCCTAAACTTCTGAGCTCAACCTTAAAGACTAAGTCTTGTAGCTTCTAGGCTCAATCTTAAAAGCTAACTCCTCTAAGCTTCCAGGTTCAGGCTTAAAGTCAAACCCTTCTAAGATTCTGAGCTCAACCTGAAGTCCTTCAAACTTGACTGACTCTCCAAGCTTCTGAACTTAACCTTAAAGAAAAAGTCTTCAAAATTTTTCAACTTGAAAGCCTAACTCTTCAAAATATCAAAATTCAATCTTAAACGCTCTATACCCAAAGACTCAAACCATGTATACTAACAACACTAACAATATAAACAACTCATGCAACAAAACCTACTCTTCACCTATACAGACTCAATCACTAAAGACCTCAGTCTTCGCATCTAAAAGCTCGTACCCCAACAGCTTCTCGATTCTCAGCTGCAGCCTCCGAGCTCCAAACTCGGTACTCATTTTTCCAGTTCTCGGTGACCTAATACGAGGAGTTACGTCTCGGTTCCCAGAAACTTTCGAAGAGGACACGAGTGTGTCGCGTCTCCCCGTAATCCGTCTTGACCCGGTCGACCCTCGCCGCGATATCGGAATATTCCGCGGACCGACGCAGCAACTGGCGTCGACTCAGCCGAGTCGTGAATTTCGAGTTAGCGGTTCTTCCCGGATTATCGTCCGCCCCGGTGTCCCCGGCTGCGCCAACCGGTTGCCAGCGGAACGATCCTCGAGCGTGTCCCTCTCGAGCGAGGCAAGTGTCGCGGCGCAATTATTCGGACAGCCGGTTGCGCGGTGATCACCGAGGCGGCTGATAGGAAAGTGCAAGGGCGATACGATCAACGGACCGCGTGATTTAACCTTTAGAGGGTTGGCCGTCATTGTTGCCAGGAACGGAATCGAGGACCGCGCGCAGCGAGGTTATGTGAGTCAATGCGGTTCAGTCGGTTCTTTGATGTTTTCTGGTTTTTCTAGATTTCAATGGGGTAAATAATATTTTTGCTAGCTGTATGGTTCTCTTTGAAAACATCCCTTCTTACGCACCCTGTTCTTTGCATATCTGTAGCTAGGATTCTAGTAATTACGTATATACCTTGGAAATCAGGTGATTCTCATGGTTGGGTTGTTAACATTCAGTAAATTATGGGATAAATAACCTCTTTGCAGACATTCCTTCTCGCGCACCCTGTCCCTTGCATCTGTAGCTAGGATTCCAGCAGTTGCACCTTGGAAATCACGTGATTCTCATGGTTGGGTCGTTAACATCCAGTAAATTATACGATAAATAATATTCTTTCCAATTGTACGCTTCACTTCGAAAACATCCCTTCTTACGCAGCCCGTCCCTTGCGTTTGTAGCTAGGATTCTCGCAGTTACCTGACTCATCGCAAAGGGTTAATTCTACTTCCAAGGGAAAAGACTCTCTCCGGTCTCTCCGTCGCAAGCAGATTTTATTGGAAACGGAATACAGAAGAGCAGCGTATCCCGGGGAATACTGCCCGGACAATGGCGACGTGAATATCTAACAAGTCTCGAAAACCGCGGGAACTTATTTAGTTACTCGGCGCGAGCTTCCGCCGGCGGTTCGGTGTATTTAGACCGAACCGGGTCGCGGAATCAAAGGAAGCTCGCGAGGCAGGACGAGCCATCCGGCAAAGGGAAAATTAATAGGTCCGAGACCTCCTGACATTTCCGCGCGCCGCGGTTTTTTTCTTCTTTTTTTTTTATTTCTTTAAACGTCCCGTGCCCCCGGAGCGAGCGGTCTCGCGGAAATTGGGGTTGAAAACAGGAAAGAACGCCGCGGCGGAAGGAGCCGCGGAGATAAAGCCGGGCGGATGAATGCGCCGCGTGTTCCTTTCACGAGGGGAAGCTCAGGGTCGCGGTTATTTCAAAAGCCGAAACTTCGAGCCAAAGGAAACTGGCACGATTCCGCGGCCTTCCCTTTTTTCCCCGTCGAGCCGCCCCGCGAGGGCGCGCGCGGAGCGTCCTCCGGCTTTCTCCGGCGTCGCGCGACTCGTTAATTTCATCCCTTTGCTCCTCTTTCGCGCGTCGGAGTTATTTCCCCTGGGAGATGGCTGAACTTTTACGGTGAATATTACTGCGATTGATATAGAATTGATGTTAATAGAGCGTTCACCCTAATCGCACGTGTTTTTGTAACGAATACCACGATTCTCTATCATTCTCTCTGGAATTGATCTCGTTTGGATCTCGGGAATTAGAGGTTAACCCCACATTCGTGACACCTGGGCTTCAGTAAATTTTATGTGAATACACGTTGCGACGCTTTATCTTCGAAGATATAGTTTTTGTGATCTATGTAATCTAGTTATATAGCTTCCTGTATAGTTTTCTATGTAGTTTTCTATGTAGTTTTCTATGTAGTTTCGTATACAGTTTCCTATATAGTCTGTATAGTATCCTATATAGTTTCGTATATAGTTTCCTATGCAGTTTCCTGTATAGTTTCGTATATAGTTTCCTATGCAGTTTACTATATAGTTTCGTATATAGTTTCCTATGCAGTTTCCTATATAGTTTCGTGTATAGTTTCGTATATAATTTCCTATATAATTTGCTATATAGTTTCCTATATAGTTTCCTATACAGTTTCCTATATAGTTTCCTATACAGTTTCCTATATAGTTTCTTATATAGTTTTCTATATAGTATTGTATATAGTTTCCTATGCAGTTTCCTATATAGTTTCGTATATAGTTTCGTATATAGTTTCTTATATAATTTACTATGCAGTTTCCTATATAGTTTCCTATATACTCTATAATTTCCAGAACCAATAAAATCAATCCTAGAATAAACGTCCAAAACCTATGAAGAACTGTTCCAATGTCCACAGCCTCCAATCGTCGCACCGATGCGTTGCACCTGACCGTTGAACTCTCGAACCGACATTGTGTGCCGCGGGATTACTTCCGGCCAGCGAAATTGTTGCGCTCGGGGGACACGGCGGTTTAACCGGTCGCGGCGGCGGGCCGTTTCTTTTCCGGGGAATTAGGCGCCGGTGGCCACGGGGCTTCGGCTAATTCCGTCGTCTTCCTTCCGCGCCGGTAGCTAACGCGGAAACTTTCCCGTCCCGAAACCTCGTTCGTCGCAGCTGTTCCGTTCTTCCATGCATTTCCGCGGGACCGTTGCGTCGCGGTCACCGGCGCGGTGCAACGACGGTCAGCTAAATGGAACTTTTAATGGCCGCGCCGGTAACGCAATTTGTCGGAAGCGACGCTGCCCGCGCCGGCGACGATAGATTTCACGAGGAGCTTTTTTTCCAGCGCGGCCAACCGGTCTGCCGGCGATCGATTTCACGGCTGGCCACGCGAGAATTAATTTATCATCGATCGTTTCCTGGCTGGCGTATCACACGCGATATCCTTTCGAATGGGATCTAGGCGATTCGGATTTGCTCTTGCCTCCTTACCGCCTGAATCGCCGAGGGAATCGTCTGGTTTAGAATTCACTGCCAAGCGATAAAACCGATAGTTTTCGTAGTTCTAAGGAAGTTCGTTGAAACCGTGGATTGAGCCGAATGAAACTGATCTAAAGTAATCAGGTTTATATAATATACGACTGATGGAAGATGTTGAATTAAAGTTCACTCGCGTCAGATCTGAATCAACGCCGCGATTACTGTCAATAAGATTTTACTGTTAACAGTACATCGAAATCGAATGTTTGAACAGCCTTCGAGCCAACAGTAGGAAATACGAAATGACGTGAAAGTTTGATTTATTAATCGTTCAATTTTGCAAGAGAAACCTCTCGACGTACGTGGTGCTTACGTCTTTCCGTCATGAAAGGATTGAATCGGATGATGATCAGCTAATGCCACTTCATTCGAACGATATTTTGGAAACTTATACTCATAGCAAGAGATCGCCAGTTCGGTTCAATTTTGATTGTATTTGAAATGTATCGTGTTATAACGTGTTAATTCGCTTCTCAGTACAAATTTTCTATATTTGGAAGATCTAATAATCTCAACGTGATTTTCTTAAAATTCATTAAAACATTTAATATTAGAACTGGCGCAACATTGGAGCCTACAGAGTTCAAAGGGTTGAATCATTGCATCTCGGTATTCGAAATATAAAAGTTTGATCTATGCAAAACGTCGACATTCGACCGCAAAGGGTTAATCGGGTGTAGAAGTTCAACGAGTAACAAGCGTGTTTTTAACGAGATCTCGACGCTCGGATGACGATTCATAAGTTCGGAATTGTCATCGGCGTAATCGACACCGTTGCCCGGCGGAATCGCCGATCCAGCGGAATTGCCCGCGATAAAATCGAGTCGCGCGGCCGAGTAATTGAATTAATCTGCAATTCCGCCGCGGGGTTAATCGCGATGCCCGCGACAAAATTGGCTCCGGTTAAACGAAATTAGCCGATCTCCGCGCGGCGGTTTTGCGCTTTTCAGGGCAAGTTATTCGGTAAAAAGGGAAGCGGCGGAAACGGCCGGAGGAACTGATAGAGATCTAAAAGGAAATTATATATGGAAAAGTGAATTAAGTCGGTCCTCGTGGGAACGCGGCGGGGCTAGAGAGAACGCGGAGCGCTTCTGGGAAAAATACTCGGCTGAAAAAATTAGGAACGTGTCTTTGATCTTTTCCAATTCTGGTTATCTCGAGCTCTTCCGCTCGCGCTTCCGTTTCCCTGGGAAAGCGCAGTGATTCGTTTACTTTAACGCGTCGAGCATGGAGATCTCGATTTACTTCACGCTCGCTGTAAATGACGGTAAATGACAGTCAAAGAGCTAACAAAGTAAGAACACAGCACATTAACAATTTCCCTTGCGCGATTCCCAAATTTAGGGAATCTTAATTTACTAGTTTTAGGGAAATTTAGTTTACGAACGCTCGAAAGATAAAGCAAGAGACACGAGACCATCGAATAAACGAAACTTCACGATTCCTCCGCGGGGAAGCCCGAGCGCGAGACGAGCCGCTCGTGAATCCGCCATTGTTACGGCGCCCGCGACCGAGGGCAGTTCGATTTCATGGGATTCCAATTTTCCAGCGTCTCCCCGAGTTCCTTCGAGCTACCCTTTCGCGGATGCGTTACTCGAATCTATGGGTCCTTCGGTTGTAAACCTAACGAGCCGATTCCCCGGGGGAATCGTAACTGCCACCGCGATTATTGATATCGCGCTCGTTCCGTTCGAAGAACGGCGAGGTGCGTCCTCGCGTTCGCGACCAGATTTGAGGAAGCTGGAACATTGCGACGAGAAGTAGCGATCGTTCAATCGTTTAAGCGGAGCTTTAATATCGAATTCCGGGATACACGTCGGCGAGCAGGCAAATCGGATTACCGGTTATCGTTAAGGCTCCATCTTCGAAAACATCGAGGAGAACCGAATAGGAAGGGAACTCGACTGAGTTCTCGTATTTGATCGAATTATCGTTGACGGAATGCAACTAAGTGTGTCGAATCTGTTCGTTCTCTCTAAGTATTTTATCATTTTCACCATAATTTAAAGATCGAAGCTAATGAAATCGATATTTCCTTCATCCCACATTCACATTTGACTCAATGCTCAAAGTATTTTATCATTTTCACCATAATTTAAATATCAAAACTAATGAAATCGACATTTCCTTCATCCCATGCTCACATTTGACTCAATGCTCGAAGTATTTCATCATTTTCACCATAATTTAAATATCAAAACTAATGACATCGATATTTCCTTCATCCCACGTTCACATTTGACTCAATGCTAAAACTAAGTCTTACTTCGCCGCTGCCTTCAGTTCGTCGAAGTGAAAAGACATTCTCTATAGCATACGATCAGTTTCATTCAGGAATCTCAAAAACTGAGTCTACGATGGACTGACCTTGAGCGACCTTGGGCAGATCATTTCTACGAGGCGGCCGATCAACGGTGTAAAGCGTTCCTTAAACGAGCGAGCGAGTTCCGCTCGGAACATTTTTCACGCAATGAACAGCGCGAGAGATAATTGTGCTCGGGATAAATCCGGTACCGTTAAATTCCATTCCATTCCCTGAAACGCCAGACATGATGCAACGGCGTCGCCTAAACGCCTGTAACCCGCGTAGCAGGAACTCGGCGTCCCGGAAGCAGATTTATTCGTTCGCCGGTTCGCAGCGGGAAATTTTCTGGGAGCCGCGCGAATCAAAGGCGAGCGAACGGACGGGAAAAAGAGACGACGACGAAACGGAATTCCGTCGGAATTAGGACGACGGATTCGAGCGAAACGAGGAACACTGTTTCGAGGCGAGAAGGAAAACGCGTGGACGTTGCCGCGAATGTTATTGTTCGATTCGGGGCACCACGGTCCGGTTTTGTTCGCTAGTTTACGCGGTAATTAAATGCGCGGAGGAGGAATAAAAACCGAGTAATCACGTTGCGATTGTGCCGGCGCGTGCGCAACTTGGAACGTTAACCGTTTGGCTTGTAACAACGTGTCCAGCTTTGGGCGAAGATTTTCACCTGAATTCTCGACAATTACATCTGATTATTTTACGTTCGTCTAATTTAGTTCAGTTTCCATGGTTTCTACTTTCTTAGGATACGTTAACAAAATTCTATCGTATCTAGAGAGTTAGCTATCGTTAACACTAAAACTACCGAGCACTTCAACTGACTTTTGAAAATTTCGCTATAAAAACTCCAAGAGTGTTTTGACTTTAATTGATTTACAGTTCAATTTACGTAGTGCTAAATGAATTTAATAATTTCTCTGTGAAACATTTGATACCTTAATAATTGCAAAAAGACATCAGGCATCATTTGACTCCTCTGGTAGTTTTAGTGCAACGCGATTCGATTATTCTTCGAGTTGTGTTCTTCTGTTATCAATAATATTCAGAGGAATGAAAATTCTTTTTAAATTATTACCGACAAAGTGGATGAGAATTAGATTAGTTGCGTTCTTGTTATCAATTATATTCAGAAGAATGAAAATTCTTTTTAAATTGTTAACGACAAAGTGGATGAGAATTAGATTAGCTGCGTTCTTGTTATCAATTATATTCAGAATGAAAATTCTTTCTAAATTATTAACGACAAAATTGATGAGAATTAGATCACAGGCTTAGTTATTAGAATCGATTGGTCGATTACCATATTAGTTACTAATGAACCACGGATTTGAACTGCTTCAGGATTATAATACATAACATAATTATTATTCTATCGAATGAAAATATTTAACGTCGATAGCAGCGTAACGCAAGGATCGTCGTCGCGAATACTTAATTGCTGCCACTTGTCTCCGGCACGGGAGGATAATTCCTCCGCGGAACATTGGGGGTTTTCATAGCCGTAAACGCGTTAACGAGCCGCGCGTTCGCTGCTCGAAACCGCGGAGTGCCTCGAGGACGCTCGAGCCGTCGGCTCGTTCGGGGTCGTTAAAAACGCATCATTCTCCGGCGAGGCGCGGAAGACGCGTCCGGCCGGGCTCGAAAATCGCGGGAACGTTCGCGCGCGTTTTTCTCCGCGAGCGGGGGAAAGACGAGGAGCGAAAAGGGGCAGAAGAAACGCCGATTTCGTCAAGGTAAACGGGAAAACGGCGCAGGAACGGCCGCCGACGCGCTCCGCGAAAGGAAGACCGGCGAGCCGCGCAATTACGGCCGTGTACGGCGGCCGGCGGATTAAAATATGCGAGTTGTTGCAACGAACGCGGCGCGCGGAGCGTATTAAGCCCGTATATTTCGCGTCGGCCCGATATAGCTTCGGGTTTTCGAGCCAAGGTCGGCCGATAACTCTCGTTTAACGACCGTTCGCCGTTCGTCCGTTGTCGCGGTCGCCTCGGGAGGCTCAGCGCCGCTTCCGATGTTTTCGTTTCATTCCGGCGGAAACTTCTGCGTCGGGAAAAACCGTCGGTGTGTGACGGTAGCCGGGACGGAGGCAAAAGGAAGAGATTATCGAAGCGACGCGCCATCGATCCCGACGGACGATTAATCGCTTCGGGGGACGAAGAGAGTAGGAAGTGTTAGGTCTGGTTCACACCGAGGAGGATCGTCGCGAGTCGCTTGCCGAGGGACAGAGTTTATATTGGAGTTTGCGAATGGCACGGCAGTTGATCGCGAGCGATTGATTGTTTGTTCGATAGTCAATGTCATAGACACGTTCGGATGGGATTGAAACTTTGGGAGAGATCGGTTGGTATAGCACCTTTCGAGGGAAAGCTGTTTATTGTGAATTGTTTGCTGGTGGATCCTTGTGTATTAGTTGCTTGCCGTTCGTTGATGAATTCTTCTGGGGTCGTTGAATGTTCATTGGTCGGTGATGATTCCTACTTGCTGTTCGCTGATGAGTTCTTTTCTCATCGGTGTTCTCTAATGAGTCCTGTACTCACTGTTCATTGTTCATTGATGAGTCCTCTACTCACTATTCAGTGTTCATTGATGAGTCTTTTACTCACTGTTCACTGTTCACTGGTGAGTTCTCTACCCACTGTCCACAGTTCACTGATGAGTTCTCTACTCACTGTTCACAGTCCTCTGATGAGTCCTCTACTCACTGTTCACTGTTCATTTATGACCCCTCTACTTATTGTCTATAGTTCACTGATGAGTGTTCTACTTACTGTTCACTGTTCACCATCGCTATTCACTCATGAGCCCTCCACTGTTCATTGTTTACCAATAAGTCCTCTACTCATTCGCTGTCGATTCCTCCGCTCTCCGTCTGCAAAACAACACACTACCACTATTGCACCAGGATCAACCGGATGCGCATCGATCGAGACGCTGCGTTGGCCCAGCCGTCTCTTGTTTGCTTCCTTTATCGATCCGGCCGTGCTTTTCCCAACTTTCCCAGCCGAAGGAAACGATGGATGGAGGATTTTAACGAGACGGGGATAAATGGGAGGCAAATTAAGGACGCGGAGAGTGTTTCGCTGCTCGCCTCGCTCGCGCGTCGCTCGGCTTCTTGCCGGCCGGGCCGAGCGAGCGTCGATCAATTTCCTGTAATTCGTCATCCCGCTTCCTCGAATTTCCGGCTTCCCCGTGCCAACGTGAAGCGACCGGCGAGCCTTTTTAGGGATGCGACTGCGATCGAGCCTCGAACTCTTGATAAACACGCTACCTTGATAAATTAACTCGTCGCCGGGGAAGTACCATCGCACTCGACGCTCCGTCCTGCTCGTATTCACCTTCTTCGTTGAAAATAACCAGAAAATCATCGATTAACCAATAATTAATAGATCCTCTGATGTTTCCTCTAGAAACATTCAACATTCTCCAGTAAGATACAGCATTGAAACTAACGAGAAAACATAGAGAAACTCAGAGACGAAGCTATTTCATTTGAACATCACATATCAATGCACTATACATAATTGCAAATATATATAATTATTCATCGATGCACCTCTAGATGCACGAGCGTCAAAATGTCATCGTGGCTATAGAAATATAATAATATGCAATATGAAAAAATAAAAATAAATAAAAAGGAAAACAAGCGTTTAACGCGTTAATGTATCAGTGATTGCGTCACTTCGACTGGTAATTCCAGCGTCAACTCCGAGACTCAGCCCTTAGCAGTCGTTTAATTCAATTGTTACCGGATCGAAAATTGATTTGTAAACACAGAGGAAACGCGTCCGTTTAGCCGAACGACGAACGCAAGGAACCGGGACCGCTATTCATTCCGAACACGCGTGTTCGGAAAAAGAAGCTTCGAAAACCGCGGTCCGAGGCAGAGCGACCGACGGAGACGGAGCGAACGCGAGATAATCCAGCGATCGCGATAAGCGCGGTTACAAGTTGGTTCTCGTCAAAGAGTAGCCGCTGCACGGAATAGGCGAGCACCGCCGGGGAAATTGAGCGGCCCCGGAGAATCGGGAACGAGATCGGATCGTGCTTCTATTTAAGTAAGCTCCGAGAGGATGAACCGGTCCGCGGACACCGATAAACGATCGCGACCCGATCGGTGTTCCCGCCGCCTTCGGGCTGAATCGATTTATCTCGATTCGATTCGACGCCGCGCCGAAAGAAAAAGCCCGCTAATCTACTATCCTCTTCCCGACGCTCTCTTCCGGCCGACCAGAACATTCGTTTCGACCGGTGCGCTTCCTACTCGCGCTGAAAAAATCGTTCGATCGACTCAGCGCCGAGCGAAGCTAGAGAAAGAGGAGACCGGATTGTTTCATTAACCCCTTGCCGTACGACGAGTGAGACTCGTGATGGAGGTTTATAGACTAATTTGACGACAATCGATGTTATTTACCCACGGATCGAAGCAAATTATTTTGCTGTTATTGTATTATCTTCAAATGAAATTTCCATCTGAAGTAGAATGGAAAATTTTGTTATATTTCTAACAAATTGTCAATATTCCACACATTGATGCATTATAGAAAGATTAGTGTCAAATATCAAACTTTACAATTCTGTGTTGAAGCAAGTGGTGACTGTGGTTCACCTCTTGAGTGCAAAGCGTTAATTGCAATATTAGCATAAGGAAAGGTTCCAGATGGTTTTGTAATTTATCAGCGACTGCAACTAATTTTTATGGTACCTCTAGTGAAAATGAGAAATGCTATATTCCTTCGATCTTCTATTTTGTGTTAATGTGTTAACTATAAAGTTAATTATAAAGACACTTAGCTATGCAACTTCGCCAATTACCACAGCATCGAAGAAAACATAAAATTCAATTCGAATTGATTATCTCTTAAAATATACATAAATATATTATAAAATATATTACATAACAATACATCTAAGTTTTTCTACGTACACCGATACAAGTCGACCCCAGCGAAAACTGCCATCCGCAGAATTCAGTTTTCAGAAAATTATCCGGTACGCAACGTGTTAATATCGCGAGGCGTGTTTTTTCCTCGGCGAGCGTCGCGCTGGGACGCCGTGCCGCCGAGGCGCGCGGAAATCTCGTCTTGCCCCGTGGCTGCAGGAAATCGTAGTTTAAATTACACACGCCGGTTCTGGCCGGTCGGTCGCGCGCAAAAGTCCCGTCGTTCCCGGCGCGGCTCGCCGGGACGCGTTCGCGCGACAAAACTTCCCCGGCAGCTCGGCAGAGAGAGAAATATTAGCCGGGGTACGCGGTAATCGGGAGCACTCGCTCGGCCCGATGCTCGCGTTCCCGCCCGGAATTACTAGCCGTTGGTCACGGGACTCTCGATCGTTAACTTATTTCTTTATTAAGCCCCCTGCACAGGTCCGAGCATGTTGCGGTGCATGCGCCGGCTCTCTTGGGGTCTCGCGGAACCTCTGTCGGCCCCCGAGCAGCAGATTTTTCTTGCTGTCGCGCGACGTCCGTTGCATTTGATGCATTCGTCGCAAAAAACCCCGACTGCAGTTTGGAATTGCGTCGTTACTGAAAGCGCGATTGTAGCTCGGCACTGCGTCCTTCGGAGTGCAATTTCGCTTTGCGGCTGTATTATTTGAAAGCGCAATTACAGATCGCGACTGCGCCATTAGAAACAAAACTGCAACTTCGAGACTGCGTTATTAGAAACGATACTGCAACTTCGCGACTGCGACTTTTAGGAAGTGCAGTAGTTTGCAACTGCTTCGTTATAAATGAATGCAATTTCTATTTGCTACTGTGTCATTTGGAAATGCGAGTATGGCTTGCGACCGCATTTTTTAGAACAAAGCGTAATTTAGCTTTGCGACTGCTTCATTCGGAATATACAATCACAGTTTGCAGCTGCTTCGTTATAAATATGAATGCAATTTTTATTTGCTACTGTGTCATTTGAAAAACGCAGTTATAACTTGCGACTGCATTTTTTAGAATAAACGCGTAATTTAGCTTTGCTACTGCATTTTTTAGAATAAACGCGTAATTTAGCTTTGCTACTGCATTTTTTAGAACAAACGCGTAATTTAGCTTTGCGACGGTATCATTCGGAATATACAGTTCTAGTTTGCAACTGCTTCATTATAAATGTGAATGCAATTTTTATTTGCAACTGTGTCATTTGAAAAATGTGAGTATGGCTTGCGACCGCATTTTTTTAGAATAAACGCGTAATTTAGCTTTGCTACTGCATTTTTTAGAACAAAAGCGTAATTCAGTTTTGCGACTGCACCATTCGGAATATACAATCATAGTTTGCAACTGCTTCATTATAAACATGAATGCAATTTTTATTTGCAACTGTGTCATTTGAAAAACGCAGTTATAACTCGCGACTGAATTTTTTAGAATAAACGCGTAATTCAGCTTCGCCACGGCATCATTCGGAATACACAATTATAGTTCGCAACTGCGTCATTAAAGAAAGTGCAATTATAGTTGGCGACTGCGTCATTCGGAAAATGCAATTACAGTTCGCAACTGGTTCGTTCAAAATAAAAGCGCGATAGCCCTATGCGACTGCGTCGTAAAAAAGCATTGTGCTCCGCTGTTGCATTTGTGGAACAGCTTCCGCCGGGGGAACTGGGTTAACTATAAATATAATATATTCGCGGATAACAATAATTCCCGGGAATTTTTCCGAAATCCCCGCGTGTATCGGGTATCATAAAACCTGCGGCGGTCGCTTCTATTCAATATACCAGACTGTTGTTTCGATACCGCGGCTAGACGGCTCGCCGCGCGGTATCTTGAAAGCGCCTCAGATAATACGGAACTCGATTAAACGTGACTCGATTAAGCCAGACTGCGCTGTGATAACGTGGATGCAGATTATTATGGACGTTCCCCGGCGCGGTGTTTGACAAAATCCACTTGGCCTGAATGTGACTCTAAGTCGCTTGACTCGTTAATCGAAACGCTCCGATGCAGATTCGGTGACACCGGTTACTCGAGAAGATATTAGATCTATGCAACACTTTGTTATAATACAGACACTCATATTTCAACTCCTCGATGAAGGTTTTAACCCCTTGCACTCGAGAGGTGACTCTCAGTCACGTGATTTGGTACAGCAAAACTATGAAGTTGAATATTTAGTATTTTAAATGAAACTTTGTGCTGCTATAGGAAATGTTTAAATAAAATTACTTTGTTGCTTAGTTTATCTATGAATTATCGTTAAATTAGTTTCAAAAAATATCACCTATATCTCGTCAGGAAATGTTGAATATTTCCATTGAGAAACTTTCGAGTGCCAAGGGGTAAAAAGGTTGTTATCCTAGTAGTCGACTAGTTGAGCGTCCCTATGGAACGAGCTCTGACTAAAGCGTTGTTTACAGTCAACAGAAACGTATAATTCGTTATTATAGTTACCCTTTGTTATTATAATTCATAGAATAATGCAATATACTCTCATACGTTACTCAAACGAAAAATATTATTTGGTAACGAACGAATTAAATTCCATTATTCACTCAGACAAGGCTATCATGTCTATTCTAGACATTCATTTCTGTTCAAAAATTGAAGAATGAAGGATATACTCCTAAAGTGTTGTTAAATTAAAAAGGTTGTTACTCGAATAGTCTACCAATCAAGTGACCTCATGGAACGAACTCCGAGGAAAGGGTTAAACGATCACGAAGCGTCGAAAGATAGACGACCGACTCGCGTTGAGGCCTCGGTGGCGCGACTCCAAGTGGCGAGCCACCGAAGGTACCGGCCTGCGAGCCACAGCGTGTCCGGCGAGTGGCTCGTGTGTCTCGCGATGGATCACCTCGCTCTCCATGCTCCGCGGGTGGCCGAGACACCGAGGACACAGTGTCGGCCGGAAATGGACAGCTTCGACACGGAGACGTTCGTGAAATTGGTCCGCGACAGGCCGGCCCTCTGGGACGTCCGCAGCGAGGATTACGCGGACAAGACGAGGAAGAAGGAGTCCTGGATGGAGATATTCCGCGAGATGCTCGAGAACTTCGACGCTCTCTCGGGGGAGGCGAAAGAGAGGACCAGTGAGTACTTTGCCACGTCGCGGCGTCGCTCGTTATCGGTTACGCTGCGCGACGACGACGATAAGGACGCCCGCGAAGTTTCTCGGTGGACGATTAGGTGTCTGCGCAGCAATTTTCACCCTTTGAGGTGCACGTCGACGTTATTCGATTACAGCTTAATGCGACGCTCTGTTTGTTTATTCGAGAATATCTGGGAGTCGTTGAAATGCTACCTTTAACCAGTTAACTGTGTTTGACTGTGTTTAATTTTCAGTAGGATTATTGAAATTGGTAGTTGCTGACGTATCACGAAACTGTGTGGAGTGCTAAGGGTTAACGAAGCATGCGTAAATTAACCCTTTGACTTACGAGGGAGATTTATTGAGGCAATGGGGAAATAGAATACAATATGGGAAATACGATGAGTTAAAGAATTATGATAATAGAATTGATTAGAATAAATGATTGTAATGGCTTGTGGAATATTTATACGCTTAGATTTTACAGATTTTTAAAGCTAATAACAATACAAGTTAAGGCGAAGTATGAGAAGTTCGTACTGCCGGCCATCTTGGCGGGACGCCATATTGTCGGCGCGAGGTTAGCGCCCGCCTTTGTTTGGAAGTAGGCGTAAATTCTGTTTTATTGCTTTTGTTGGTTGGGATATAAAGATTAAATTTGTAGTTTTCCAATTCAGAGTTTTGTTATTAACTTTTTGCAATCGAAAGGTTTTCACTATGGTAATAGCTTCTTTCGGAAGTAACTTAACTAGGAATCAGATATGAATTACCGGAGCTACTTTATATCAATATTTTATATATTGATGTTAATATTAACGGAGGTTGATATTAATTATTAAATAAAGAGTAGGATAGAAGAACGGTGAAGCAGAAACGTCGATGAGAACGGAATCCCGAGATACAGCTTCACCCGTTCTTTCAGGCGCTAAGATCCAGCGGAAGTGGAAGAGCTTGCGCAATTGTTTCACCAGAGAGTTGACGAAACAGAAATCCGAGAAATCCGGCGCTGGATCCTCGAACCGAAAGAAGTATATGTATTTCGACATCCTGACGTTCTTGATACCGGCGCTGACGGACAAAAGGTATCGTCTATCGCGCCGTCACCTTTAACCCTTTGGCTTCCACAGGTCAGACATAAGTGATGCATTGGTTTCTTTTAAGAAATCGTTCATTTACCAAATTAACTACGGTTAACGAAGATTGTGGAACATTGACGAGATTTCATGAACAAAAAGGGAATCGATGGTTTTAACACTAAAGCTATTTAGCACTACGCAAATTGAATTGTAAATCAATTAAAGTCTGAACAGACGCACTCTTGGAGTTTCTATAGCGAAATCTTAAAAAGTCAATTGAACTGCTCGGTAGTTTTAGTGTTAACTGGTCAACTATTGGTCTCGCCTTGCACGAAATGAAAATGCTGAGACTTAGAACTCGATGCTTGACAATCCCGTGAGTAGCGTCAGCGAAGGGGTTAAACTTGCCATATTCTTCCGCGTTAGAGCTTACCTTTTCAACGAGACGGACGAGGAGAGGGACGGAGAGATGGTGGACAGGGAGAAGGACAAGGAGAAGCCTACAGCGTTGCCAGCGGTGTCATCGAAACGGGAGAGGAGCGAAACCGAGGAGATCCCGCAGGATCCGAGCGACGCGGCGGCGGTGAGGCGGCCGTCGAAGCGCAAAGCGCAGGCGGAGAGTCCGGCCGAGGACGAGGACAGATTGTTCTTGATGTCGCTGCTCAAAGATTTAAAGTCCATACCGACCGAGAGGAAATTAATGGCGAAGGCGGAGCTGATTCAAGTTCTGAACAGGTACAACAACTTCCAGACGTTCTTCCTCTCGGTCCATCCCGCGCAGAACCTCTACCCGTCGCAGCTCTGCGAACCTCAGCTGCCGCCGCCGAAATCGCAGACGAAACAGGCTCGCGCCGCTTCCTCGATGGAATCCTCGGACTCCGAGGGATCCATTCTGAGCATACTCAACGATAACTCGGACGGTTACAGGTTCTAACGATTGTCGGGTCGTGTAGTGTGCTTGAAGCGTGATACTTCTTGCGGAGATTTATGGTTGAGTTGGTCTTCGGGTGTTGAGCTTCTCTGCTGCGAGATGGGGAGATGAGAGTTGATGGTATTGATGCTTTGGTACTTGATGGTACTACGTTGGTGATATATTGCTGATACTTGGCGATATCGCTGATACTTGGTACTACGTTGAGGATATATTGTTGATACTTTGCTGATACTTGACGATACAAAGTTGGTGATACATTGCTAATACTTGATGATATCACTGATACTTGGTGGTATTATGTTGAGTATACATTGCTGATATATTCCTGATACTTGGTGATACTGCATTGATGATAAATTGTTGATACTTGATGATACATCGCTGATACTTGGCGATACTACATTGAAGATACATTGTTGATATATTCCTGATACTTAACGATACTACATTGGCGATACATTGCTGATATTTGACGATACTACATTGGCGATACATTGCTGATACTTGATGACACATCGCTGATACTTTCCGACGCTACATTGACGATACATCGCTGATACTTTCCGATGCTACATGGATAATACATTGCTGTAACATTTCTGATACTTGATGGCACTATATTGATGACACATCGCTGATACTTGATACATCGCTGATACATTAACCATACATTGATACTACACTGTGACAGAGTAACTCTCCAATCGAATCAGCCAGCAGGAAGGTCAACTCCAAGTTTCCCAGCGCCAAGTGTTCCACTGCCACAACTTGCTACGTTTCATACGCTAATCCCACCATAAAAAACCTAACTAAAAACAATTATTAACTCCTTCAATATCGCAGCCGCTATCAAGCAATTCGGAACCGGCGATCGTTAACCGCAATACCAGCGAACGCATTAAATCCCGTCGCAGAAGTGCGACTTTTTGTCAGCGTTGCTTCCCATTGTACGCTATAGTTGTGTCACGCCGCAAACGCTGCGTCAGCGACCGCGAAAGGAAACGATAGCAGTAACGACGAAAAGCGGCGACGCAAAAAAATCGGGTTTCTTAAAATTTCGAAACGGAAAACGCGTACTGCGACCGCCTCTCGTTTCTCGAGCAGTTCCTCGAATCATTATCCCCGTTCCGAATGACATCGGAAGAACAACCGGGCGATTTCGAGTGATCTGGCAGTCGCAGCGTTGATCCCGCGCGACGCCCCGCCGTCTCGGAAATGAAACGGCGAGCTCCGTTCCTCGTAATATTCGCCGGGCAACGTAGCCCCGTTAAAGTTTATCGTTCCGCGATTTCGCTGCGTTTACGGGCGTCCGCGTTTATGGCCCCGATCCGTCACGTCCCGCACGAGCCGCGATAAAAGGCCAGCTTATAAAAGCCCGACCGAAAGCTGCCGGCGCCGTTTCCCTCCGGTTAAGCATGCGCCGGGCCACGTTTCTGCTGAGCTTGGTCGCGATCGGTGCCGTTCTGTGTCTCCTCGCCGAGCAGGGGCTCGCGGACGCCGCCGCGGACCCGAGCCATGTCATCTACATCATCGACCATCGGCCGAAGAAGCGGCACGACGTGATCATCGTGATACACCGGCGGCCCAAGCGGAAACACCGGATCGTGTACGTCGAGCCGTGAAAATTCTGGACGACTCTCAACGCTTGGACGACCGTCGACATTTCGAGAGATGAAATTTTCATGTTTGGAAGACTAAGTCGCAGATGATTTAGTTGCTCGAACAACCAGAGATCGCGTAGTTTCGTATTAACACGTTAAGCGCCATGTCAGCCACTGGTGGCTTCTGAATGGCTAAGAAGCAATCGTAACGTACAAGATAGCCCATGTGAAATGAAAATGTTTAATGCAACTAAGTTGATAATAGTGAAACTGCTTTTTCCTATAAATACGCCGACTTTTTTCCCTTGAGCATCAGTTAACAATCACCCAGTCTCAACAACTGTAGAAACAAGCATCCAAAATCAACCTCTGTGTCGATGAAATTATCAGAATCGCTGTTTGACTTCAACATTGTACTTTAAAGCGTGAAATTATATTTTCCTTTTGTGAAACGAGCAGACCAGTTCAACAGCCTTACTAACCCTATCTCTGCAAAAGAGAAATAACGACTACTCGTCGCGGACGCGTTCGCGAACACCTGTTTCACCGGAAGAATGGAATGTTGTTGACAACAGGTTGTACAATTAGCTGTATCTGCTTTATGGAGGAAGTTGTATGGATGATTTTGTTAATTAAGCTTTACACGTGTGCCGCGGTTTGCCGACTCCTGCTCTAGAGGATCTGCGAGGACAGGCTCTAGAACTGCAATGGTTTCAGAATCATTCGAGAGCGACGTCGACTGATCGATTTGGAATCTGTCGATGGATCGTGAATTGAGAGATTGTCTCGATTGGAGTTGCTGTTGAGAAGGGTTGTTCAAGTGATAATTTTCTAATAAAATGTTTGTCGTCTGCGGTAGTTGAATTTATTCGTGATCCAGCGTTTAACTTAACCGTTTTCCTTGTGGCGCTCGACGCGTTAAGGTTATGAGAATCTTTGATCTATTGGAAAGCGAATATGCAGGAGGCGTTGGAAAACGCAGTGGAGTGCGAACGCGCGCGCCGCGTGCGCACAGAGGCAACGTCTTACCTTGACCGAGCGCTTCCGCGCTCTCTCGCGCGCGCGGCCGCCGCTTTCGCGTGAATCTCTTTCGACGCGATGCGCTTCGCCGTTGCCGACTTCGGCCTGCTCGCCGACCGTTGCTTTCGTTGATCTTCCGAGCGAATTCGACGCGAAACGAAAGAGAAATCTGTGAGTTCAGGAAATGAACGAGAAATTAATGACATTGGTACTTTATTTCATGTTTGTGTTTGACAGAATGCTCGTACTGTCTGTCTCGTATCGTCTCATTCTACTAACCCTTCGCACTCGAGAGATGACAGTCACCATTTGATTCGATGCAGCAAAATTACAAAATCTTATATATAATATTAAGCTTTGTATAATGCATCAATGCGTGGAATATCGAAACAAAATATCTCTTCTTAATTCATATATGTTTTCTCATTAATTAGTTTCAAAGAAGATTGTATCCTATCAGAAAGTGTTGCATATTTCTAGTGAAAAACTTTCCTTCAATTCCTATAAAAATTGTAACAATAGATAATTTTCAGTTTCTTCAGACACTCATTATAATACTGAAACTATTTATTTTCAAAATAATTTCGAATATTCAATCCTTCGAAGACATCAATAATTGCTAACCAAAAAAATCGAAACCAGTGATTCTGACTGGTACGGTAGTTCTAGCGTTAACGGAGGCACCAGGGAGCAATGATCGAGCCACTCGAACAGCCGATATCGATTCCCAATTACCGCCCATTCCTAACCAAGACCCTCCTCGAAAGTTGTTCCAAACGAACGGTTGCACAAGCTGTTCCGCTCCGGAAATCCCCGCGAACGGGAAACAGACCGGTGCCGAAATATGTTCGGCGATGTTCGCGAGCGTCCTTATTTACGAGCCAATTAAGCGAGACCTCTGCGTCGATACGTACCATTGGATGTCGTAGAATTAGCGCGACCGAGATCCTCGAAACGGATGCCTGCCTAGAATATCCGGCCGGATATTTATTAATTTCCGTTTCGCGCCGCGATACGGTCTCGGCGATCAACGCGTCCAGTGCCACGTGTACCATACATGGCGAGCGAATTTCTGTAAGAAATTATCTTCGATCTTCGAGTGCAAAGGGTTAAGACTATTGAAAAGTAAAAGTGGGATTCCTCGTAAGAAAGTGACACAAGAGAGAGAAGTTGCACAGTTCGAGAGAAAGGAATCTTCCCAGAACTTTTGTCCGAAGCACGTCACTTATTCTTCGCAAGTTATCGAGCTTCGTCCAGAAAACGACCGTTTAACTGCGCCAAACGACTGCGCGCTCTCGATAGACACGAGGAAACCGTCACCGACGGAATCGCCGGCGGCCACGAATTAATTTCGCTGAATTTCGCGGCGCGACGAGTGTTCGGGGGCCGGTTTATCGGCGAATTCCGTCCTCGGGACGCGAACTTTTGTCGAGCGAAGGGAGAAAAGCGCTGTTAACGCGCCCTTTTTGTCACGGGCCAGCCACGCGAAAAGCTCGGCTTTATATTTCAGGCGTTCCGCGCGGAACAGCATTTCGTCGCGTCCAGCGAGCGAGTGGTTCGCGCGTTTGCACGGCAATTAAACGCGACCAGTTGAAAAGGCGCGTGTTGAAGTCGCGGAGCAAGACAATGCCGCTTTGCAAGATATTCGAATGGGATAAAGAACTATTAGGAAAATATAGAGGAGCGTAGGGAGTTCGAGCGACAGTTTTTAGCGGAACTTATGGCTTCAATGGACTTTCCTCGGTTCTTTGGGATTTCCTTCTGGGTCATCGATTGCTTCGGGTTTTGTGGACCTTTGTTGACTCTTTGTACTGGGGAGTATTGGAGGTATTTGAGTAAGATGTTAATGGGATATTGTATAGACAATTAAGGGACCGTTTATTCTAATATTCAGAATATTTCCTTTTGGATCATTGATTGCTTTGGATTTTGTGGACCTGTGTTGACTCTTTGTACTGGGGAATATTGGAGGTAATTGAGTAAAATATTAATAGGATATTGTATAGACTATTAAGGGACGGTTTATTCTAATATTTAGAATATTTGTAGGAGAAAGAGAATTTTATTAGAAACAGTATAATTATTTCTTGACAACTCACAATAGAACACTAACGAAATCAAACAACGCACACACTATTTGTTAACATATAGAGAAAATTAATATAATCTAGAATATTCTAAATTAATATAATCTTAAAATTCTTAAAATTTCATCTTCTTAATTCTTACTCTTAAAATTAACATAATCTGGAATATTGCACACACATTCATCACTCATCAATATATCTATCCGCACACTAAAATACACCCATTCCCACACATTTCATATCTCAATTCCATAACTTTCACTAGAAAAATCAGGCGAGAGTCTCAAATGTAAAGGTTAATTCTTTCAATTGTCGCGAGAATCTGACTACTTTTGTCTTCTATACTAGAAAATCCATTGTAATATTCCACTTAGAATCGATAGTTAAAGGATTTTACAAAACTACCTAAAATTTCCTTTCCTCCCATCGCTCGATTTCTGCCTCGAAAATGCCAGCGTCCGTGCAAAAACGCAATATCCGAGGGGAAACATTCGACTCGACGCAAGGATCGAAAACAGACGCGTCTACTCGTAAGCGTCGTTTCAACCGTCGAATTCTCATTTCGATCGAGGAAACTCATTTCCCAACTTTCGGCTCGCGGAATCTCTTCTGTTCGCCCGAACCGTTCGTTCGTTGTTAATCGTGAAACATTCGCGGGTTGCTCCTCGGTCGGTCCTCCGGACGCCGTCAAAGGATTTCTAAGTTCGGGAAACAATAGCGAGACGTCGAACGCCATTTCACGCGCGATTCGGATTGCTCGCGACTCCCTTTGGAAATCTGGCCGAACTTCCGGCGGGAAGCGGTCTCCGTTGGTTTCCCCGCGAGCGACGAACTTCGAGACGCGAGTCGGCGTTCGCCAAGAAATCGGAAAGTTTCCCTTGAAAGGGATTAATGCGTTGACCGGCGTGTCGCTCGTTTGATCGAAGTTGAACAATGGCTTCTGTGGGGACCGTTTGAGAGGACCAAGTTCGATTCGCAGGGAACGCGCCGGAACGGATTTATATACGGAGCGTAAGAAAGTTGCCGTATGAATTACTCCCAGAGCGTTCTTGCCGAACGTTTCGAATGTAAATTTAGATTTGAATCTGAGGAACGGAGTGAAGCGAAACTGGGATTAGATAAAGTTCAATGGAACCGAGGAAAACAGTGATTTATTAGGAAATTAGGAAAACAGGATGATTTGGTTTCTGCAAATTTAGGGCAAGGAACTCTACAAGGATAATTAGTTGTTACTATTATCTTTGTATAGCTTTTATATTCGACTGGTTCGAAAACGTTCGAAAAAGTAACTTAGTTTCCGCAAATTTAGGGCAAGGAACTCTACAAGGATAATTAGTTGTTAGATTCAATGAAAGCAACATAAAGTAAATTATATGTAAAGCTATACGAAGATAATAGTAACAACTAATTATCCTTGTAGAGTTCCTTGCCCTAAATTTGCAGAAACTAAGTTACCATTTTCGAACGTTTTCGAACTGGTCGAATTCTCGGAAGAAACTCGTGTCACGTGAAAATTAAGAACAATAGGCAGTTGATGTTTGTAGTGAAGATAGAGGAGAGTTGACTGAATCTGTAACTAAGTATGAAAATCGATTACAATATCAATATCCGTTGAAAGATTCGAGATCTAACGTATCTCCCGCAGTGTTCGGTAGCCCGCGGGATCGAGCCGGCGCGCTCGCGCGCAATCCGGCGGATTCTATTAAACGATAAATTACGAGCGTCCCGCGAACCATCGTTTAAGTAGGTTAACGAGTGCTTGCCGGTAGTGCCAACTTAATGGTTCATTCGCGGAGGAGAGGCAACCCTTGCGGGACAGATACGTACGAGAACTCTCGTTAATTTTTCACGGTACCGTAAACCTCTTAACTGAGGCATTATCATTAGACTTCGGAGTTTCGTCCGTTTATGGCGCATAAAAAAATCAGCGAACAACGCCGGAAGAGAGGAAGAAAGGGAACAAAGTTCGATGGTATCTAACGCAGCCTCGTTTCCTCTGGATAACGCTCAGTGAACCTGGGGGTGTCTTTTAGAATCTTTAATAATTGAGTCGCTTAGACAATGCGGTTTAATCGGTTTCTCGATGTTTCCTGATGTTTGTCAGTTTCAGTGGAATAAGTAACATTTTTAAATCATTTCAAATATTAAGTGCTTTTAACCCTTTAAACTATAAAAGAGCTTTGTTTCTCAATTTACTTGTGATTTCTCTTTGAGTTCATTTTAAAAAATATTACCTTCGTCTCGTTAACCCTTTGAACTCTGTAGGCTCCAATATTGCACCAGGAATAATATTAGATATTTGAATGAATCTTAAAGAAACTATCAATTTTTCACTAAGAAGGAAATAAATGTTATAGCATGTTTCATTTTCGCTAGGAATACTAGAAAAATTAGTTGCAGTTGCTGATAGATTACAAAACCATCTGGAGTGCTAAGGGTTAAGATATTAATAACTGCGAAACAATCAAATCGAAACCAGTCATTTTGTACGTTCTAGTGTTAAGAATGTTTCTATATCCACGAGATCTATATTCTAACCCTTCGCACTCAGTAGTCTCTCAGAAATATCTTAACATTTTCCCACGAGACAAAGATATTTGAAACTTTGAAATACGTACATTCAGGAACGATGCTATTTCCTCTCAATATTTTACAGATCGATAAAGTTCAACACTAAATATCAAATTCTATAGTTTCGCTGTACGAAGTCAAGCAGCGAGAGTCTGCAAAGAATCAACGCGAACTATTTCCGTTCACCGCGAAACGGGCGAATCGCGCAGAAACAAAGTACGCTCGCCATAAAGCGTGCATTCGAAAATGTTTAATCTCCGGGTAATAAACGTTGACATCAGCGCTCGGAGCGACGCAGGAACGCGGATGCATGAATTTATACGAGTATGGAATACGCGTATTACGTTGAACGCATAAAAATCTCGCGAATTCGCGAGTTTTACGCGTGGCCCGGGCGCTCCGCCATTGGTGCGGGCCCGCCATTGTTCCGCCGGCCGCCGCGCGGCTTCGTCGCAATTTATCCATCCGCTCGAGGCTCGCGGGAGCGTGTCCCGGCGCGGCGCGAGTAAATTCTCCAGGTGTGTAATCGCGGCGCCGGGCGTTTTTCCATTTCCAGCGCCGCGGCGCCGTAACTTTACCCGTAAATACGAAATCTCCAGGGAAGTTTACCGGCTCGGAAGAAACGGGCCGCGCGTGCGTCGACTTCGGCATCCGGGAACGTCACCGTGTCCCACTGTTGGATGAAAGTTACGCGGGGTAACGAGTAAACTCGATCCGACGCGACAAATAATTAATGCGTTCGCTGTTCACGGGCAGCAGAGGAATTCAGTTTATTCGTTGTTACTGTATTCTTTGGTTCGAATTACTTTTGCCAACGGGGGATTTGGGAATTTGAATGACAAACGAGTCTTAACGCGTTGACGCTCTTTGAAATTCCTGGTCGACAGAAGCAGTTTTCCTTGGTAATTAGTTGATTGGGCAGTTCAAGATTCCATACTTTCGAAATGAAATTATTATATTGTTTCCTTTGTAACACTAAGAACACTTTCACTGGTTAACCCCTTTATCTATGATTTATTACTTACATATGATCAATACAATTACATTATTGTTAATAATTGATTACGAAATAAATATTCTTCATGCTTATTCCATCTACGTCCACTACAAAGCTTAACTATTGACGATAGAAGATTAATATGTGATCTAAAACAAATAACACTTAGATTCACAAATTCGGTTTAAATCTTGTTTCACGAGTTTAATACGAAATCATTCTATCACATTCGTCATTGTTATTAGATGTATTCACCTTTTACACGTTAACCCTTAATTGCCACAGCTTCCTAGTCTCTTAGTTTATGGTCGAAAAAGTTCCAAATTTCTTAGTGTTATTTATGTACTTATAATGAACAATAGGAAGAAAAATTCTTTTCTCACGGAAAATAATTCAGGGCTGAAAGGGTTAAACGCAACATCGGTGCCTCGTAATTTATTTACCCGTCATCCGTGCGTTCTACGGAAAGCGGTAAACTTCAAATTCTTCCGGACGGTTCAGAGTGAACCGCGTGTATACTCGTTATTGCTATTCAAACAGAGTTTCAATCTTTTCTTATATCCCTTTGTCGTTATGCAGCTCGATCTCCTTTCCCGGTAACAAGTGCGTCTTTCCGCGCGGCTCTTCGCAATTTCGCCGGAGTCCGCCGGCGAATCGTCCAGGACCGAGCGCCGCTGGAACTCCGGGAAGGTTCCTTAATTAAATTTCCTCCCTCCGAGGGCGGAATTTTTGCGAGCGCAATTGCCGCCGCGCCGTGGAACAAACGAGACGGGATCGGTTCGCCTTCCGGGGATAGTTTCCGCGCGATCGTTCCGAGCCTGCTTCGCTCCCACCGCCTCCAACGATGCCAATTTCCGCCGCGAGTCCTGCGGGACCCTGTTCCTGCGTCGCCTTCGCGATCAGAATGAATACTCAGCTCGCGGATTCCTCGCGTTAGGCTGCGCTTACGTCGCAGCTGCTGCGAAACGCTGGAGTCCTCGACTGAAGACTTAAGGACTGAGTCTTTAATGCTCAGGGTTCTATGTGGCTGGAGTCTTTCGAGTTTTTGGGATCAAACTTGGAGGCTGAGACTTTAAAGGTTAGAGTCTTATGAAGTTGGAGTGTTTCGAGTTTTAGGGTAGAACCTTGAAGGTTGGATTCTGAAAGTTTAGAGCTCTGTAAGCTTGAGTCTTTGAAGTCTTAGGCTTTAACCTTGAAAACTGAGTCACATAAAGTTGGAGTCTTTAAAGTTTTATGGTAGAACCTTGAAGGATGGATCTCGGAAGTTTAGTTCTATAAGCTTGAGTCTTTAAAGTTTTAGGGTTCAAACTTAAAAACTGAAACTTTAATGCTTAGAATCTTATAAACTTGGAGTCTTTGGAGTTTTAGGGTAGAGCCTTGAAGGTTGGATTCTGGAAATTTAGAGCTCTGTAAGCTTGAGTCTCTAAAGTTCTACTGTTCAACCTCGAAGACTAAGTCCTGGAAGCTTAGTCCCAACTTATAGTATTTCTCGTTTTAGACTAGAACCTTCCAAGCTACAACCTTTACTAGTCTCCTTAGCCTCCCATAATCTTGAATCTTCAAACTCTTACCCTCCCCTCTTGAAGACCAAGTCTCCAAAACTCACAATTCTATAAAACTCCGATCTCAAAGTCTCCAAGGCTTCTTAACATCTACAGCCTTTCACGATGCTATTTACGTGGAAGCAGGTAAACCGACGATCGTGGCTCCAGGCCTCAATGTGTCTAGGTTAATTCCCTTCGCAGCGCTCGCCTTCATAACGAATTACCGAGGTGTTCATTAAAGCTACCGGTACAGACTAAACGCCTGAAACCGCGCGGTTATCGCGGCCCCGCCGAAGAAAGCTAATTTGAATAGTTTCTAACGACGCTATGATCGGTGCTCTCTCAGCTGGTATCGCGGCGGCCGCGCTGTAAACGCAGCCTTAGCTTTCCGCGCTCTGTGCAAACGCGATGCACCCCTCCGCGCGATAATATTGACTTTCCCGGGGTAAAACTACGCTCGCCGGGTTACGTTACGCGAGTCGGGCCACGTGGAGCCCCTAATGCAGCTACCGGGACGCTTCTTAGCCTCCGTCGGGCTCGCCTGAGAGTCTCGTCGTTTTCCTTTTCGTATACCGTCGTAACCGTGACGCTGCAACGTCGCGAGCAACCGTTATGGACGAGCAAAGTGCGCCATGGAACGCTTCAATTTCCATGGGGGACTTCGAAGGCATCGAAAACGAAATCCACTGCCGGTGTGTACGAGAAATTTGAATATTTATTACAGATAAATTTAACGATAACACCGCTACTGCGTGTAGTACCTTAGGGAAGTACAGAGGAAGCAAGTCAAACTGAATTTCTAAATCTTGAGCAGAGGGGTTGAATATTTCAGTTTGCTGGACTGTGTCGATGTGTCTTTGCTCTGTGTTGGCTCTGTTGTGGAGATAATTTGTGTCGTGCCATGTGGTTGGGTTTAACCGTTTGAGTACTGAGAAGCGCTGTAGCGTTTTTTTTTTGTGGTGTCACTATGGGAGATTAGAATTGAAGCTAGAGATGGTTGACGAGATTCGTTCGTAATTTCTTTGTAATTATTGAGAGGAGACGAATTGTTTGGGAATTATTGAAATTGATTAGGCGATGCGAAGCGACATATCAATTGAAGAATTAAATGGAGAAAGAAAGGTTAATCGATATTTGAGTCACTCGTAAGTGAATTTGATGTTTCCCGATTTTTGTGAATTTTCATGGAATAAACAATATTCCTCTTAGTTATTCAAGGATTTACTCATGAAAATGGTACCGAAGGTCGATTGTTTCGGAGAACGTTTCTAGTGCGAAGGGTTAACGATCTAACCGACGATTAGTCATTCCGTGTTCCTCGGCTGTAACTTCAGGCGTGACATTTCTCTCGCGAAGGTGCAACGTACAACGAACTGCAACGCAAATGTCAAGCGGCGCGACGGAGAAGCGAGCGAGTAATTCGATTGTTCAAACAATAGGAAGTCAGTATTCAAGTTTCTTCTCTTTTCGCGTGTGTGAATTCACGTCGTAATTATTTTCTTGTAATTTCAAAGCTTCGGTCATCGGTGACCGTGGCAGTCAAAGTGTTAAAAAAAGGAGGCGTGGAAAACAAAATTTGTTTAGGATTAATAATTGCAAAAAGGAATTAAGAATGGGTTAATTTGACCCATTCGGTAGGTTTAACCCCTTGCCCTACAACGAGTGAGACTCGTGGTGAAGATTTTCAACATGATTCAACAAATATAAAATAAAAGGAAATATAGGCGTAACGTATGCTTAGAATTTTTCTCTTTTTCCAATAAATTGTTAATGACAAAGTACCCATACGAACAGAGTTAAGAAAGAAGTCATATTCCAAGAGGTTAACGTTGAAGTCTTTCGAGTACAAAGGGTTCAAGAGAAACAGTGCGTTCGAAAGTTTCCGGTTTCGACAGAACTTGTCGCGGTTGGTCGATACGAGCTGCCCAAATTGCGGTGAGACTCGAGTCCCAACACAGACGTCGGCAATTCTATCGATTCCGACTTTATTAACCGTCGTTCTGCTCGAGAACGTTGTTTCGCTTGTTCCTAACCCGTTGATCGATGGGACGGATCGAAGCTCGTCGTAAAGGGTCCCTGAAATTCTTCAGAGTTCGCAGACACGACGTTCGATCTTTTTCATAAAAGAATACGACGCATCGGGCGTAACCTTTCGTTCTCGCGTGTTACGATCGTCTTCGGGTCTTAAAGAATTCGGAAGTTCCATTGGTTAGCGACGCAGGCTTCTACGTTTTATTCTACGCTTTTTATTTGGACGTATAATACTGTATTATATGGTCTTGTGACCTGTTCACCGGGTCTTTTCCTTGCACGTGACTTCGTTGTTACTTTATCTTCAATTATTCATTGAGGAGATGTATTGAGCATCATTTTGTAATATTTGTTCACGTTATAATTCTCTGCTAATATAAATCTATATAAACAAACATCTAATCTCTAAAAATTCTTTGCATAAAGAAGTCAATTGATCATAGATATGTTAATTATTAGCGAAAAACGTATGAGTCGCACTTCAGTCACACTTCAAAGGCTTGAGAAAGAAAATTCCCAAGAAACAATAAACTAAACTGTAAAATAAACATCCCCAAATCTACTCTCAACAATTTCACACACTCTTGTACAAACAACAGCACCATAATCATCAATTGCAATCTAAAATTCAAAGCCTTCGACCCTAACTCGACATCCTATTTCAAAGAATCACAAGAATCAAATACAAAGTTATATTTAACCGATTAACCGTGTTCGATGAGCATGACAGTGATCTTAAAACCTAACATTGATTTCCTTCAATAATAGATTACAAACCATCTGGAGTGCGAAGGGTTAAAATATATTACATAACAATCTGATATCCGAGTTTTTCTATGCATACTGATACAAGTTAACCTCAGTGAAAATTCTCATCCGCAAAATTCAGTTTCCTATCCATAGTTCCATCCATAGAAATCCGTTCGTCGTCGCGAACGAAGGCTAGAATCAATGGCGAATCGCGCGGCGCCGTCTCGAACGGTGAACCCTTTCCCCGGAGGATCTCGCACTTACACGTTCGGGGGTTGGAAAGTTGCTCGACGGCGACGGAAGTTCCCGGAGCCGAGTTTTCTGGCGGGCGTGAAAGGAGCCCCGTTCCACGTGTCGCGCATATGCGCGCCGCATTTCCATGAGAACCGTTCCGCGATCGGAACGGAAAAGTTTCGCGCCACGTGACGCCCGGGGGACCGTGAGAATGGCCGAGCGACGACGCGGACGGGCCGGGAGAGGCCGTCGCGAATAAAAGGTCGGCAAATACGAAACCTGGCCGTGTCCCGAGGCCATTGTCTCCCGAGCGGGCCAGACTCGGCCCGAAAGAAACCAGTTCGATGGCTCGCAGCCGAAGTTCCGTGGAACGGTGTCCAGATGCCGGACACGCGGACCGAACGATGAGACCCCTTCACGTGGCAAAAACTGCGAGACGGAAGGGTGGAAATGGGGAAGAATGCTCCACGTCTGCGCGACGTGCAGTTTGTCTACCGCTTCTTGGCGGCTCGCTTCGGGAATGCGTTCTAAGTGGACAGTTGTTGTCCTCTTTTGGATTGCGTCGGTTTTGCTTATTTGGCGATTGCGTTGAACTTGGGTAATGGGGATTGTTGATGAGAGATTGTGTTGTTGGGTGGTTATTAGATGATTAGATTGATAAATCAGGATCTAAGTGGACAGTTGTCGTCCTCTTTTGGATTATGTCGGTTTTGCTTATTTGGCGATTGCGTTGAACTTGAATAATGGGGATTGTTGGGTGATTATTTGATGATTAGATTGAGGAATGCGAGTTTAAGTGGTTAGTTATGATTTTTTGGTATCTTAATTTTGGTACTGCTTCGGTATTTGCTGATTGCGTTGAACTTGAACGATGGGAATTGTTAATGAGGGATTGTAGAGTGTTGTTGGATCATTATCTGCTGATTAGCTTGAGAAATGGGGATCTAAGTGGTCAGTTGTTACGTTTCGGTATCTTAGTTTTGGTACTGTTTTGACGATGGAGTTGAATTTCGACAATGAGGATTGTTAACGAGAAATTGTAGTGTATTGTTGGGTGATTATATGCTGATTAGATTGATAAATCAGGATCTAAGTACTCAACACTAATATTTACCAATACGGAAACGAAAGAATCAACCAGGTTCTCCAAAAACCGCGTCACTAAAACCAATTAAAATCATCATCCATTCCCCTCTCACTTCCCCAATCCTCTGCTCCATTCCACATTGTTTCAATTGAAAATCCCCGCGTCGGTTCATCTAAAATTGCGTTTGAAATATTACGGAAAGGGATGAAGGCGTAGCAGCGGCGCATAATTCACGCGAATTGTCGATAGCGTAATAAATCCGGCGTAGTCGCGAAGAAAATTGCACGGCGAGGGGTTAACCGCGCCACGAAGGGTCCCGTTCCCTCCGGTTCGGTTCGGCTCGGCGGCTCGCGCGCGGAGGCACGCTAGGTAAACGTACACCGCTCGCCCGGAGGAAGTTCGACTCGCTGGTATTGTCGAGCCGCCATCCCGCAGGTCCGTAAGAGGCTTAAAACAAGGGGAAAGAGGGCCGGTCCCGCTCTTATTAACGAGACGCGTCTGGAGACAGGCACTTCGGAGCCGCGCGAGGCAACAAGCTGCGCTCCTCGCGTTTTCCGTCACTCGATACAACTGTCGTCGCGGATTTCCGGGCATTTGCGGGGAACTTGTGAACGGGAGAAATGAAAGATGAATATTTGTATGGAATGTCGGAAGTCTGGGGCTACGAAGGATTAGTATGATCGAACGTTTTCCGGTGGAATTCTGTGCTTCTGATTGTGCTCTTGACACTTTGCACTCTGTAGGCCCTAATGTGGCAGCATTTATGCTATTAAATTTTTTAATGAATCAATTTAGAATTATCCTAAGATTACTGGATCTTCTATAGATCGAAATTTTGTGTTAAGGAAAATAAAGAAACCTAAGTCAACTGCTAAGGGTCAACCCTTTGCACTCTGTAGGCTCCAATATGGCAGCATTTATGCTATTAAATATTTTAATGAGTAAATTTGGAATTATCCTAAGATCCTAAGATTATCCTAAGATTGAATCTCTGAAGAAAGTCGATCGTTGACCTTTGAAAGATAATCACTGAATTTTTGAGTATTTATATTCTATTGCTAAATGCTATGCAATTTCAAATGTGCTACTCGTTTGTTTTAGTTACTGCTTTTTTATAACATTTACTTGAAACTTTCCAGCGTTCATTGGCTAAAGCAAAAGATTATGCATAATTGTTCATTTCGCAAGTCTCAGTCAATTGTCACTATTAGTTTCTGAGAAAGTCTCTATTGAAAGATCACACAACAATCGCTGATAAATAATCAAAATGTTGAATTCACATGAAAAATCTATATAACAGACTACAGTAGAATTATATCACCATAGATAGTACAACAAGAATGCTTTACTTCGAACGAACGGACGAAGAGTATCCCACGAAATCGATTTGAAACGCAAATGCCAAGGTGTCCGACAGGAGTTAGCCATTTCCGCTGAAAGCAACGAGCGCTGTCCGCTCGGAAAAAGTTGTTCACGGTCGAAAAGGTAAGACCGCGGCGCGAGGATACTTTTTTCACCCCTGCCACGCTCGCGGAGCCCGGGTTTCGCCGCTTTACGGCTTCGCCTCGCCTCTTTGTCGCGTCGACGCCGGATAACGAAGGGTTCGGAAAAGTTGTCCGGGACATCGATCGCGCGTTTTCGGTGTGTCGCGCTCGCCGGGCCGTGAAATTTCAATTTTTTTACTCGCTCCGGGGAAACTTCGTCGGCGACAGTTCCGCGCGTCGCTCCGAGCGTTCAACTCTTTGCGGTCGATGAAAATGTTCAGATTTCGGAGACTAAGTCTTGGACGAATGATCTAATTAGTCGTTAATTAAGGTAACTGTATTCAATTGAACATGCTATATACTTTTAATTGGAATTCAATAGTACTCTTCTATGATCAATCGTTAATTACCCAAATATAATTTGCCTTATAACGTTTGCGATAATAATCTCGAATAGAAGTTTAATCTGAATGTTATATACTATTAATTGGAATTCAATGGTACTCTATTATCAATCGTTAATTACCCAAGTACATGTAGAGCAATTCTTTTCTATATAATTATTAACAATGAAACTGTTACAAAGTTTCCAAGAGAAATCCTGAACAGTTAATTAACGTAACTGTATTCAATTGAACAGTATTAAATATCTTCCTATCATCCACTGTCACCATAGAAAACATAAACACAGAAGGAGCGTAGAGTTCTCCTGTCTAGTAAATTATTAGCAACGAAACATTCTGGCAATCACAGTTTCGAAGGAAATCATAGCACGGGGGATTAAGGGAAGCAACAAACGGCGCAGAGCGCGCATCGCGAAGTTCGCGGGATTACCGAAGACAGCCGCGGAACGCAAACTGGGCTACGAGTTAAGCCGTTACACCCTTATTTGCCGAGCCGCGATCGTTCCGAATGTGGGACGTAACGCGGCCGTAAATAACGTTCGCCGGGGTTTCTCCCGATTCTTTTGACCGCTCTCGCGCTTCGACGTCACGTCTGACGTCACGCTAATATATTACGAAACGGGAACGAACAGGATCGAACTTCTGCAGGATCTAACCGGAACACGTAATTATGGCTCGCGTTGTTTTATTCTCGCCGTTATTATTACTTATCGGAGCACTTTATTGTTTGTTAGATTAATCAGAAGTTATTCTATTAATCTGATTCTAAAATAATAGTTAGGATTAATGAAGGGCGTCAGACTTTCGAGGAATTCGGGAATCAAGGTTGCAAAGGGTTAATCACCGATTAATCTATCAATCTAATTCTAAAATTCTAGTCAGTCCTCCAACGGTCATGAAAATTTCTAAAATTCCAAGAATCTAGGTCTCAAAGGGTTAATCGTCGATCATTCTAAGAATCCATCTAAAATCCTAGTCAGTGCTCCAGCGAAGGGCACGAAAATTTCAAAAATTCCAAGAATCTAGGTCGCAAAGGGCGGAAAGACTCGGTAATTGCGCGAGGATGGTGCGGTTACGATGAAAGCGTCCTCGGAAAAAGCGGTTTTCCAACGCGGTTCGTCCCGTGCTCGCTTCGATCCGCTTCCTCCCAGGTCCCGTCGTGTCGCGTCGCGTCATTCGCCGTTCCGGCTATCCGTTCACCCTTTATCGTCGCGCCCGTGAGATAAAACGCGCCGGCTGCTCGGGACACGGCGATCGTTTCTTATTGCACGTCAGGATTTTTCAATGGGGCCAACGTGGTTTGCGACCGAATCCCCCGGAAACGCTCCGAACCGAGGTACATCCGATGTTGCTTTGATCGTCGCAGCTACCCTCATTCTCTCCCTCTCTGCCTCTTTGGCCTCTTCCCTCTTATCTCTTTATTTTCTCTCCCTTTCTCTTCTCTCTGCTGCACTCTGACCTTTCCTTTTTCTCATATACTACAACCTTCCCTCCGTCTTATATACTGTGCCCTTTATCTTCTACTTTTCCTCCCTCTGTCTCTCATGTTCTCATTTCTTTTCCATATTTTTCCCTACTTTTACTTTTCCTACCTCTTTCTGCCAAGTTCTTTTCATTTCTTATTTTTCTATACTTTTACATACTCTTAGCCTTTCTCTGTCTCTAAAATTCTCTATTCATTTTCTTCATTTCCCTCTTTCTCTCTAGTTCTTTTTCCATTTCCTACTTCCCCATACTTTTACATACTACCACCCTTCCCCTCTCCATCCCTCGAATTCTCTACTCATTTGCCTCTAGCTCTCTCATCTCTCTCAACTTTTTTCTCATTTTCCTCCCTCTCATCTATTCATTCCCAACTTCACCATACTCTCACACACATTCACCCTCTCCCTCTATATCTCTCAAACTCTCTATTCGCTACCCTCTTCCTCTCTCATCTCTCAACTTCTTCATTCCCCTCTCGCTCTCTCTCTTTCTCTCTCATATTCCTAATTCGTACTCTCTTCTCTCAAACTCTCTATTCGCTAGCCTCTTCTTTTCTCTCTCTCATATTCCTAATTCGTACTCTCTTCTCTCAAACTTCTATTCGCTACCCTCTCCCTCTCCCATATGCTCCATCAATATTCCCCTCTACCTCTCTCATCACTCAACTTCTTCATTCCCCTCTCTCTCATCTCTCAACTTCTTCATTCCCTTCTCTCTCATCACTCAACTTCTTCATCCCCTCTCTCTCCCTCACATTCCTAATTCTCTCTTCTCTCACCTCTCGAGTCCTTTCCAAACTGCCCTCGTTCGCGAGACTTCCCGTCTCAGTCCCAAACGGAAGCCTTTCGCGCTCGAGCCGCGCTCGAATTTGCCGGGCGTCGCCGAGCGTATGCTGTTCTCCGCGTAGCCTCTTTCCGGCGAATCTCGGCCGCGCTTCCGGAAACGCAGCGGATTTCGCCGAGCGCGGTAAGCTGCTTTCGTACGGATTGATTCGCGTAAAGCGGCGGGACCATCTTTGATATCGGCGGATGCACCGGGGAGCTGAAGTTTAAGGGGCGCAGCGAGGCTCGAGGAAACACGTTCGAAATGGATCCAGCTCGGCTGGCAAAGCTCGAGTAGTTGAGATCGAACGAACGGCTGTTCTCGGATTCGCCGGTTCTCCGAATTTACTTTAGTTAAGCGAAGTACCTTGCGGTTGCAGTTATGTCTGGCTGCACGAGCTTCGATCGCTGCGCTTCGCTATCTTCCCTTCGCGCGCATCGTTTCCCTTGTCTTCGGCTCCATCGCGGTTTACCGTGTTACGTAACCCCTTGCCCTGCGATTTGAACTATGATCGACGCAACTGCTTTGTTATTAACGCTTTGTCGAGGGAAAGGTGAAACTAGCGTCTTTACTTCGAAGTGTTGATGGAATAATGTTTAGTTTGCAGTCGGAGGATCGAGTGATATTCACGCTGATTCGATTCTCTTTGAAATCTTTACGGATACTATTACTTTGTCATTAATGGTTTATTGAGAGAAAGATGAAACGAGGATCTTTACTTCGAAGTGTTGATAGAATAATGTTTAGTTTGCATTCGAAGGATCGAGTGATATTCACGTTGATTCGATTATATTTGAAATCTTTACGAATACAACTATTACTCTGTCATTAATGGTTTGTTCAGAGAAAGATGAAACTAGGCTCTTTATTTCAAAGTATAGTAATTGATAATAAAATAATATTTAGTTTGCATTCGAAGGATCGAGTAATATTTGCTGACTCGATTCTCTTTGAAATCCGTACGAGTTCGACAAGCTATCCTAAGATTGAATTAATCCAATTAACGAAATAACAATTATCCAAAGAATGTCCTTCGGTTTGTACAACGGTTCTATTAGTAATACAAAAGATCGATTCGACATATAATTCAATCCTCCACCGAAGCTTCCGAATACCCTAAAGTTCAACTCTCCCAGTGGAAGTAGGAACGCGTGCAGCGTCATCTTCCCCAAAGCAGCCATCAAACAATCCTATCGTGGGGCCACGGTAACAGAAATTCCCATCGTTGACCGAGTTTCCCGGGAACCGCGCCGAAAAAGATGCTTATTCCTCGGGTCGCAATTTCTCACGTGAGATTCCGCCGCGAATAAATCTCGCCTCCTCCCGGCCGGTCGGCGACTCCGCTCGCGGGAGGAAAAGTTGCGCCTGTGAATCTTGTCCGAGGAGATTCCGAACGGCGGCGGTCTCCCTTCTCCGTCCGTGTTCGGAAAGTTTTCGAGGATCCTCGCGAGGAACGCGGGACCAAAGGATGCTGCCGTGGCTCGTCCCTTTCCGTTCCGGGGAACCGTGCAATTCCAGGACGCATTTCCTTCCCTGCTTTCCGCTCGACTTTTCCGACGGACACGGGAGCATCTCTTCTTTCCGGCGGCGCGGCAGTAATATTAATCAACTGCTCGTGTATACTTCGGAACCATCGATTCTTCGAGAATGGAAACGCGATCGAGGGAGATCCGTGAATCACTGAAACATGCATAATCTTATCAAATCTAACGTTTGTTACACTTAACCCTAACTGGACCACGATGTGACCACATTTGAACTTTTTACTTAAATTTTTTGATCATTTCATATCGCATTTCCAAGTTCTTTTAGGTTATTAACACTAGAACTAGCATTTCAACTGACTTTTATAAATTTCTTTCTGAAACATCTTAACGATTTCTCACAGAGGCATCTGCACTTTTTCAATAATTGTAACAGAAGAACAGGAATGGGTGATTTTGACCCATTTGGTAGTTCTAGTGCTAACATTTGGGCTCTATAAACAATAACATTCTAACCATTTCTTTTATTCTCATAAGTGACTGATAGTCACATGGTATGATTCGTTAGAGAATCACGTGGTACGATTAGGGTTCATACTTGTAGACATTTATTTGTTCCAAGGATAGGAAGATATGTCTAATTTCATTCGAACGAAACGAAATGATCGTACAGTAGAGATGTATCTGTATATACGTTGAAACAGTTACTCTAGAAACGGTTTCAATTTTTGCCGGTGGCTGAGCCGGCTCAAAGCAACTCGCGCCCGTTGGAAAACGGAATCTCCCCGGGATCGTGAAAGTTCCTTCTGAGATATCGGGATCCGGGGACGATTCGTTTCCGGCGAACAGAAACGAAAAATCTTGGGAACGCGGTTCGACGCCCACCGTTTCTCCCTGAGCCGGCTGAAAATGATCCAGGATTTTGTTAACAAGTTCTCCGGTAATGTGACATGTTTCTGTTTATCATCATTTTGTACTTCACGCGCAGATTTCAACCCTTTGCGGACGAAGGTTTTTAGAAATGTGTAAAACCTTCAATAGAAGCTAAATTGTCTATCAATCGCTTAATCAATAAAAAAAGGAAACTATTAATTAATACTATTTACTAATAATTTTAGAGTAGTTTAATTAAAACTATTAACTAATAATTTTAGGGTAGTTTCTTAAGATTCATTAAGATATTCAACCCTTTGCACTCGGAAGTTTCTCACTAGAAATATTCAACATTTTCTGATAAGATAAAGATGGCATTCCTTGAAACTAACTCAAAAGGAAATCACAAGTACACTGAGGAACAAAGCTATTTTTTCCAATATTTCAAAATATTGGGAATTGAAAAAAATATTGAAAAACTTGAAATTGAAAAAAATTGAATATTTTAAATACCAGATTTTATAGCTTTACTGCGTCAAATCAAGTGGTGACAGAGTCACCTCCCGAGTGCAAAGGGTTAATATTATAGCTGGTGCAATATTGGAGCCTGCAGAGTTCAAAGAGCTCAAACATTTAATCAATACAAATACAAAATGGATAACACTTTGCTATACTATGATTTAATGTAATTAACCCTCTGTGAGCCGAACTTTATTTCGTGATTATAACAAAATTGATGCAGTATAACATTAATGAATATCAACATATGAACAGAAATTATCAGTGTATTCAATAGTTTTAATGATTTTATTCATTGAATGACGTTGAACGTAAACTCCTGTTTATACGAAAGTTTAAGTTGATCAATTATTTAATGGCATTCGTCAGTTTTCAATAAAAAATTAAATAAATCAATTTAACCCACTATATTTCTATCAAATATAGAACTGGAGTTCATAGTCGCACTTGCAAATTTTCATTTGTTTCACATTTGTTGTATACAACAAGAAACAAAAGTTTCAGTAGAAATACAAAATTAACGTGTTGGCCAGAGTAGAATACACAGACGTTTCGAAGACATTCGTTCTTATTCACAAGTCGCGTTACATTTCCCTGTCGCCAACATTTTTGAAAATCGATGGCTCCCCGCGGATCCGCCGCGTCCAATTTTTCCGGTACACCCTTTCCCGACGTTTCCGGCTTCCGTCGCGATAACGGATCGCGCGACGTCCCCCGCCGCCGGCTGTCCTTGACGTTTTCATTAATTGAATCGCGAAGTAACGAATCGCTCGACGCGTGCCGCGCGTCTCGCAACAATTATCGACCGAGATTCGAGATTTATATCGTCTCTTCGTGACTCTTTTTTAAGCGAACTGCAACGAGACGCATCAATCTTCTCATCGCATCCAATGTAATTTAGTAATAATGTAAATTTACAGTTAGAGGTTCTACAAAGAAATTTAGAAAAGTCATTCTAAATGCTCGGTAGTTCTACTGTCAAAGAAACACAAAAACTGAACTAACGAAACAAGGAAACAGAAATTCACTCTGTTATCCAATAATTTTCGGTTTCCCGCGCGTCGCCAGTCGAGTCCGTCGAACGGGGAACCGTCCTCCATCCGTCGAGCGATTATTTTTTATTTTTCGAGTCGGTCGAAAGATCCTCGAGAGTTGTGATTGCGTCTAGTTCCAATTCCGAGCTCCTCGAGCGTCAGCCCGAAACACGGGCAGCCTCTAGTTACCGTGCAATCCCTGTCGTCCCGCGGTTTCAATTTTAACCCGGCGTTTCGATATCGTTGCGGTCGCGGCCAACAAATTGGCAATGCTCGCTCTAATTTCTGTCGTTCCACCGCCGCGTGCACGCGGCGCTTGATCGCGTCGCGATATTCCATCCGGAACGACCGTGAACTACGAATTCATCGAGGAATTTGCCTCGTCTTTCTCTTAGATTTTTATATTCGAAGGAACTCGGAGAAGCATTTCTGCGTTTCCTTCTCGCGTTTCGTTGTTTGAGTCATTTAGGAGCCATTGACGTAACTGCGGAAGAGAACCATTGAGATCGGCGGCCGCGCGAAATATTTCGTCGGTTCGATTTCATTTGACGGCACTGTAACAAATTTCCCCTGGTTCGCGCAGGTAGCCCGGCGAAACTACTGCAATTTCTGTCCCAGGGAAGTTGTCGGAGCGCCGGTAATTCGAGTTCAACGAGATCCTAAGTTAATTTTCGGTTTACCGAGGCGGACGGGTCAAAGGGCGCGCTCCGCGGGAAGAAAGGCACGACGTTGTCGCGATTCGGCCGCTGTAATAAGCCCTCGCGGCCGACAATTTCAGGGGTTAGTCTGCCATTGCCTCGACAACGAGGGATTATTTCGACCCATTGAATGTCGGATGATCTTTGCATGCAACAAAATATGCATGATGACATCATACGAAATTATCGAATACTATTCCATTGAATTGCTTTCCTTCGTACGTTCTTTTCAATCGAATATTTAAGATATTTAAGTCTCTTAAACATTTCGATAAAATGTTTAAGAAATATTCTAATGATATAACAATATAGTAATTGTAAAAACTTTCTAAGTATAATAATACAATAATTTTAACCCTTTGGACTCGAAAGTTTTTTACTAGAAATATTCAATATTCTCCGATGAGATACAGAAAGTTATTTCATTTCAATATTCCATATATCGATGCATTCTACAGAACTGAATATAGTATAATAACACTTTGTAATTTGATTTGATACAACAAAACTACAAAGTGTTATATACTATATTAACTTTTCTAGAATGCATCAATATTGGAAACCTAAAAAACTCATGAAGGGAAACCTATAAATATTGATATTAAATATTGACTGATTGATTAAATATTGAAATAAAAAACCTATCGAGTTTCTTTTTCAAACCCATGAAGTTGAATATTAAATATTTTAAATCAAACTACGCACTGCTAACTGAAATATTTAAATAAAATATCTTTGTAGCTCAATTCATCTAATTATCGTTAAATTAGCATCAAACGATCGTCCATATCTCCTCAGTAACTATTAAAAATTTCCAGTGAAAAGTCTCCAAGTGCAAAGGGTCAGAAAAATAAAACAGCGTTCAAAAGTAACGTTCACACTCCAGACACACGTGAGAACCGCGCCTAATTGAGACCCTAGTAGCGAAACTCGGTGGATTATTTAGACGAATGCTTGGTTATCCACGATTAACAAGAATTACGGTAACTCGATTCGACGGCCGCGCCGTTGAACGGCTCGAAATTCCTATAGCCTTGTTAACAATGCGCCCTCCCCCTCCCCCGCTGGTTGCACCCGTGAAAAGCGCATCGCCGCGTTCCTAATTCCCCGAGAAGCCAGCGCGCTCTTAATTGCAAATGTCGGTTGTTCCACTTGCCCGAAGAATGCGTCCTTATTGCGCGACGGCTGAAAGAAAAGTGTTTATTCCCCTTTGACCGGTCACCCCCTCCCTCCCCTCTTGGGTCCCCCGGTGGCTTTTCACCGAAATAAATTAACGAGCGCGTGCATACCTGCTCCCATTCATTCCCCCGGCCCCGGTGAATAACTGAATATGCATTTCGACCGATTCTACGCGTCGCGTCCCGTAACAATGCCCGGCCGAAGAAAAGGCTCCTTTTACCTGAGGTGTTCACCTGTGTCCTCGAACGCGCCTCGTCAGGTGCATTCAGCGGTCCCGCGCGTCGCGCTTTTAACCTTCGAACGACGCCTCGGGTTCCTTCGGTTTCGGCCACTCTCGATTTAACCGGCTAACCTTTTGCACTTGAAAAATTGTGCAATAGGAATATTCGAAATTTTCCTATTTTTTGAGTTTTCCTACATTCTTTGAGTTTGACTAATGAGGGAACAGGTGAATTAATCCTTTGCAGAGGGTCAATCGTCCTTTCGCAAGATAAATTCATTTTTTACTAAAATATTAATATTTCTTCACAATTAAGACAAGTGTACATAGTACACTAGACATAAAATCATCCTTTGTAGAAATTTCAGAAATTATTATACAAAAATAGAAGGAAGGTTTTTACCGAGGTCAACTTATATCTCTACACATAGAAAACCTCAGATATCATATTATTGTGTGATATATTTCAAATAAATCCATTCGAATAAAATTTCATATGTTTTCAATACTGTGGTAATTAGCGAAGTTGCATAGATAAGTGTCTTTATATAAAAACGCGATTTCTCGTTATAGGTCCGCAATGTGTTAACTTCGATTTGACTTCCTAAAACGTAGTGGATTATTGAGATTGAAACGAGTCCAAACATGATGGGAATCGGAGTTTGATCGATTCAATGTAATTAACGAGGTTAAAGGTGCATTTGATTAAAGCAGATCTAGGTTTGATTTTTCATTAGTAACCGTATCGACGGACAGTTAATTAACGATGGAAGATATTAGGAACTGGAAATAGAAGTAATAGAAAATCGGTGGAGAAAAAGTGAAAATTCCTTAGCTTAGTTATCTAGTGAGTTTCCAGCGGTAATTTGTCGGGAGTTCTTCTCCCTGCGTTGACACGGTGCAGTTATAGGGCGGGTCGTAAATTAGGGGCTGAGTGGAGGGTACCGTTGGAGGTCTTAATGAAAATTTTCGGACGAGCCCTTGTTTAGGGTTTAGGTTAGGGTCGAGGAAAAGCGACGGTGACGTTGATTGTAAGTTAATCTGTTGTGTCGTGATTACAGACACTGGCGAGAGACAAGGTAGAATATTTCGAAAAATATTCTAATGATGTAGTAATATAGTAATTGTAAAACTTTCTAAGAATATATTAATATAATTCGAAAAATATTCTAATGATATAATATAGTAATTTGAACCTTTGCACTCGAAAGTTTTTCACTAGAAATATTCAATATTCTCCTATGAGTTCCTTAAAGAGCCAACTAATTAGAATACATATTTAACCCTTTGCACTCGTGGGGCGCCTTTCAGTCGCCATTTGCTTTGACCTAATAAAATGGTAAAATTAAAAATTCAATATTAAATTTTATTTAATATACAACATATGGAACGTCGAAATAAAATAGTTGTTACTTAATTTATGCAGAGTATTTCTGTATATTAGTTGTGAAAAATATAATGAATATTGAGAAAGATATTCTCGAGTGCAAAGGGTTAAAAGGGTCAAAAATATAACAACCATTATTTATTCGCGACAGTACACTATCTCCGAAATTTCTTTTGTTGATTTCGATTCTTCGTTCGAAGTTTCCAGTTCTTGAAAATGAAAGGCTCGGGACACGATCGATTTGATCCCGATTCTCCTTGTTTTTCTTTCGATGACGACACCTGCGTTTATTTCTTGCTTTGTTTCTTTATCCGTTTGACGGTAATCGACGAGCTACTGGCCCACATTTGAAAAGAATGCGATCGCCGGTTAATCGGATCGTCTACAATATTCACTCGATCCCCGGTCGCACAGGTGCGAAGAGCACTCGATCGGATCGCCGGTTCGCACGCGGTCGAGGTCTCTTTCCTTCGTTTCTTTTTTCGCACGGCGGTATTAATCTCGATCGTGAGATATCAGCGAATAATGGGGAATAAACGAGCCAACGGTGGATTCTTTCGGAACAAAGTGGGGCATGCGTGATCGCGCTCGAATAAATGAACCAAATGAAGACGCGAGGGAAGCTTTTAACGAACCTACTTTCTTGCTTCCGTTTGCGGTACGCGGACGCGAGAGAATCGCCGCGTTATCTGCGGACGGGAGGTGATGATTAGTCACCGGTTGATTTCATACGGTACTGTTGCGAGGTTTAATATTTCATCGGAGACGCTCTGGGAATTCTAGAAATTCCAGGGATCATAGAAACTGTAGAAATTATGGAAATTAAGAAAATTATGGAAATTACAGAAATTGTAGAAATTATAGAGATTGTAGAAATTGTAGGAATTATTATAAAAATTGAAGAAAGAAACTAGTGCAAAGGGTCAACTCTTTCCTCGCAGGATAAATTAATTTTCTACTGAAATATTAACCCTTCGCGAAATGTCGATATTTCGATGGGATGGAATTCTTATGTTTCGAGGAATAAGTCGCGAAGAAACGATTTAATTACTATAACAGCAAGATGTCGATACGTAATTTCTGTTTTTTCTATTATTTAAGCGATCGATAGATAGTTTGGATAAGTTTCTGTTGCTTAATTTATCTATGAATTATCGTTAAATCAATTTCAAACAGTATCACCTATGTGTCGTCGGAAAATGTTGAATATTTCCATTGAGAAACTTTCGAGTGCAAAGGGTTGAGACTCAGGTGTCACGTGTAGCGTGTCGTTGGCGACCAGCCTGTAGGTTCGAACAAAAGGGCCGCGGTTTGGCTCGACGAAACGACGCGCGACGTTTTTATAGATTTTGCGTCGGCGGCTTCGAGGCCGTCCGAAACGTTAGTGCTTAGGGGCCGAAGGAATTTCTACGTGGAGATCGACGTGACGGGAACGTACAATCGGCATCTGCGGACCTTCGTTCTTCTGCACACGATTTCAACCGGTTGAGTACGGAATAGTGTTCCACGAGTGCCAAAAATGCTAAACGTATAATCTAAATGTATATAAATAGTCGTTATACGTGTTATTTATTTTAATTGTAGCGCTACAGTTGTAAACAGTTCTTGTTTCTCAGTGCAAGAATTCTACAAAGGGTTAAATCATGCGTTTTATAATGCCAACTGAATGTTTTGAAGAATGTCGCCATTTGTCTACTACCTATTACCAATTGACTTTTCAAAATTTCACTAATAGTAGTACTAATTTAGTGACACTAGCTTGAGAACGTGTCTACCTGTCGTTTTATTAAATTAGCATAATTGTTAATATGATTTTGGAAGGTTTATTCCATTTCTACATTTCTTCTAATTCTTCAAAAATGGCAGACCTGCAGAACTGAAGGAAGACTCAAAATTCTATTAATAATACAACTAATTTAGAACAAGTTTGAGAATGTCTACGTATTATTTCATTAAATTATCGTTATTGTCAATAGAATTGTGGAAGGCTTATTCCATTTCTACGTTCCTAACTCTCCAAAAATGGAGGACCTACAAAACCGAAGAAATACAGACACAAAGCCATCCTTCTACTAAACATTAATTTAAGGATACATTTTTTAAAGGAAGCATATAAACGCAATCCCTCGGTTTCCCAGCGCCAAGAGCCCGCGAGATTTGCAGATCGCGCGACACACGCGCGAACCAAGCAGTTTTGCATTCGAAAGAGGATCGTTTCGCGCGGATCGGAAAGGCCAGGGGTTCCACTTTGATTCAGCGGAATCTTCAATCTCCTGCGAGGGAGGTATCGAGCTCCGGCGAGGATTCTTAGCGCAACTGCCGCGATCGTTCCGCTATATATCGTCGCCGTTGAACCCTTTCATTCGCGAAACGGGCCACCTACTGCCTCAAATAGAATCTCCGTCTACCGAACTCCGGAGGGCACTGAAAATCTATTATTAGCGTTCGCGAGAAATTTCCAGCCCGGCGAAGGGTGTCTGCGAGGGGGACACGGGCAAAGGTCGACGAATCGCGAATCACCTTTGATAGTTATTCTCGCGCGTCTCGCCGCGAGTGATTCTCGTTCGGCTCGGTGCCGGGGGAATCGGAGACGCCCGATGCAAATTGGAAACATGCTAATAGACAAGCTCGACGGGATTTTGCGCGATTAATCGGGGGAATATGTGAATCGAAGAATGAATTATGATTAATTGCTAATCCTACGTTCGTGTAATATTATAGATATGCATGACAGAGATCCAAAGTAAAATTCACAACATCGAATTCCTTATTCTTTCAAGGTAGAAACTTCGGTTCGATTGATGTTTGTATCCGATGATCGGCGATCGGTCGTCATTGTCATGTCATGTGAAATATTCCCAGCGAAAAACTCGACTGCAAAGGGTTGACTTCCAAACGATTTTCATATTTCCGAAACTTCTCTTATGTTCCAAACATCAAAGTAGCAAAACAGAACGATAAGCCAATAATTCTCAAATTAAATGACTGCACTATACTCCGAGTATCTTTAAAACCCCGATCCACAAACCAGTCCTCTCGAAAAACAAAGAAACAAAAAACTCTCAAGTTCAAAGGGTTAACTTCCAAACGATTTTCACATTTCCGAAACTCTTATATTCAAAGCATCAAAGTAGCTAAACAGAACGCCCTATTAATAAGCCAATAATTCTCAAATTAAATGACTGCACTATACTCCGAGTATCTTTAAAACCCCAATGCACAAACCAGTCCTCTCGAAAAAACAAAGAAACAAAAAACGGGGTGGTCGAGAGGCGAACGTGACCCTCGACAACTCCGTGTCCAGGCATCCGATCGTCGATCGGTCGTCATCGGAGAGGACGAGCCTGGAATAACAACGGAAAAGGGACGTCAGCTGGCCCTGTCTTCTCGCCGTTCCTCGTCTCGCCGTCCCTCGTCCCTAGAACGGTGCAATTAGATCCTCCAGGACGGCCGTGTCCGCTGGAAGGGGGAGCGCACACTGCGAGTCAGGTCCGCCGGAGGCCGGGTGGGGGCAGATCGGCCGCCAAGCGTGGCTCCTCTCCAGTCAGTCCGGAAACGCGGCCCCGAGCGGACATATTTTCCGTTGCGAGACGTCCCTGTGTTTTCGGTGCACGTGCGACGACGATGAGAATTTGTGCGCGCCGCTGTGCTCTTCCCGTTTACTCCCGATCGTCGCTTGTGTGCTGTTCGGTGTGACCGGTGGTGTCCTCGAGGAGCAAGGTCAGAGGTTAACAGTGCGGAAAGGTGTACGGTTGTTATGAAGGAGGCAATGGTCAGCTTCAAGAACAACAACGTGGACAGGTGTGTTCGAGATTTAAACCTTTGTGGACGAAGCTGAATTACTTATCAGTTGCTTAATTAGCCCCTTAACAGTTTTTTTTTTTAAACCGGCCAAAAAAAGTGGTTTAATGTTAAACCAAACGTTTAATATTTCTAGCTGAAAATCTTTTGATATACTTTTGTTCCGTGGAAAAAGGCTATATTTTATTATTGAATAAATGTTATAGCTTACAATCCCATGTAAATGATGAATATCAGTAAAACGGTTTTTTTTCTTTGCTTTCACATTATTTTCACAGTTTGGCTTGTTTAGCGCGCTCGAATTAACTCGAGCGTGCAAGTTAAGGGGTTAATATAAAAAAGGAGACTACGTATTGATATCTTGCTGTTCAAGTATTCAAATTCGTCCACGACTTAGTTTTTTAAATACGAAACTTTCGTCTCGCCGAAATGTAGACGTTCGTCAGCAAAGGGTAACCTGTCGACCCTTTAATCCGAAGATTTTCGTTAGAAATGTTTCATTTTCTGATGAGATAAGGATGTTTTGTGAAACTCGCAGAGAAATTTCGAGGAAGTTATCTTTGAATATTTCTGGAATTGATGCGATGTACAAGGTATAATATTAACCCTTTGCACTCGAGAGTTGACCCTCAGTCACCACGTGATTCGATACAACAAAACTACGAAATTGAATATTTAATATTTCAAATTAAAGTCGAGACTTTGGCGCGTTGATTGTCACGTGAATTTTCGGGTGTTTTATGTAAGAATACTTAGCAGTCATCAGAAAGTAAATTTAACTTTTAACTGTTGGTATTAGTTGATTCAAGTTGGTCCTCGACAAACCTTCCACGAGATAACCTATCATCGATCCTCTAACCCTACGGTTTCCAACCTGTAAGGTGCGGCTCTCAAGGGAGGCGCCAAACACTTAACGTTAAATACAAAATTTCACAAGTTCGATGCACCAATCAAGTGATAACTAAAAGTCACCTTTCAACTGCAAAGGTTGAATATCAAACTTTACAATTTTCCTGTCGAATCAATTAACTGAGAGGCGCCTCCGAACTACAAAGAGCTCCACGTCCATCTAATGAAAACCTTCAGGAGTTCAAAGGGTCAACTTCAACGATTTCGATAAATATATTGCGATCGACTTTCATCGAATTTCCAAGCGAACAAACGCTAAAATGCGGGTTGCCGGTCGATGTCGCGTGTCGGTGCAACGAGTGCCGGCCGGATATGCGTTATTGCCGTGCGGTGTGTCGCGACCGCAGATTCGATGCTCGGGTGTAATCGGTTAGGTCAGAAAGGAGTGAAATCGTCCCGCCAACGGAAGAGCGTTTCGAATAACGAGGAAACGGTGAAAACACGACGCGGTCGTGTTTGTCTTTCGCGTCGAGCGTGGACGCCGCGCAACCGTGGGCCCCGTGGTGGGGACCGAGCAAGTGTGTACGACGTTTCCGGTCCCCGGCGCGCGGACCCCTTCGGAAAGTAACAGTTCATACCGTGGCGTGCACAGTTTCGACGTGTAGATAAATACTCGACCCAACGTGCGTGCCGCATCTTCGCTGTCTCGTTTTTGGAGCAGTCGGCCGGCAAATTATGCCTTCCGCGCATTGATAATCTTGCTGCATTACGCCTGTTAGATTGTTTCGAAATGTATCGCTCTATACGGAATGATTAACAAAATTGGTGTACGTGTCAGCGTATACTAGGTGAAAAAATTCATCGCGCGAGACATTGCGCGAACCGAAGCGTCAGCGAAGATAAATAAAACGAATCTTTAGACTTCGCAATACGCAAACTTAATTGTAAATCAATTGAAGTCTCCATAGATGCATCCTTGAAGTTTTCCTAATGAGTTGATTGAATTTCAAAGAACTTTGTTCCTTTGTTCCCGAAAGTACCATTCTCGTATCATTTACCCCATGCGCATTCGAAACAACCGATCGCTAGATTTGAACCGAAGCGACAGCGAAGATAAATAAAACGAATCTTTAGACTTCGCAATACGCAAACTTAATTGTAAATCAATTGAAGTCTCTATAGATGCATCCTTGAAGTTTTTAATCAGTTCATTGAATTTCCACCTGCGATTCACAGGCGTAGGGTTCTTTGTTCCCGAAAAGAGAGGAATTATTATTATTCACGTACCATTTACCCCATGCGCATTCGAAACAACCGATCGCCTGATTTGCACCAAATCAACGACCAGGTTAGATAAAACGAATCTTTAGAATTCGAACGGAAAGGTGCATCCGCGATGATTTTTCCATCTACCAGGCTGCAATTACAGGGAAAAGCAATAATGCACGCTCGCTCGTATTCCGTGTTTATTTTCCGTGGCTCGAGCGCGGCAGGTATTCCTCGGGAGGCGCAGCGACGATGCTCATTCGATAAAAACGGCGGTATTGTTTACGACAACGGCAACGATAATAATGTGTTTGCGTCCCGCGTCTTTTTTACCCGATGAAAACGGCTTTTGTGCTCGTCCGGCGTCGGACGTGTCCGCTATCGTTATCGAACGATATCGCGGATGCTTTCTTCTCCCGTTCCTCTTATCTCTCCACCCTCTCCGGAATCAATTGCAGAAGGATAATTAATGTAACGAGTCAATTAAGAGACGCGGGTATAATTACGTTAATTGGAAACAAATGGCCGATGAAACGGCAGCTGCTACGTATCGGCGCGTAATGAATTATCACAGTCGGTCGTTAATGAGATCGCGGGCCCGTTAAGTTTTCATGGAAGCTCGAGAAACTCTGGGAAAACGACCCGAGCCGTTCGTCGCGATCGGGATACGCTTGCCCCAGTTCCTTTTTTTTTCCTCTCTTTTCTTACCTTCGATGTTTGCGCGGCGAACGCGCCGGTTACATCGGAACGCGCTGCGTATTCGAGCGACGAACAGCGCGATCGGACGTTGCAATGAACCGAGCTGCGCTGCTGCATAATCGCATCGGTTTTTTCAGTTTCTTTGATTTTCGAGTATCTCGCGGAATCTGTAAAGGGGCTCTTGGGGCGTTGATGATCAACGTCTTCGCGAGAGAATTTTCTGGGGAATAGTCTGGGATCCGGAGAGCCAGATTAGCTGGATTCATCACTTGATTTGATTGCTTCGATCAAATTCAACATTGAACAGTGTATAATGCGTCGTTACTCAGAAACAAAACTTTGTTTCTCAATTCATTTGTGATTCCTCTTTGAGTTAATTTAACACTAGAACCACCGTACCAGTCAAAATGACTGCTTTCGATCCTTTTGTTCAGCAATTAATGATATCTTCGAAGCATTGAATATTCGAAATGATTTTGAAAAGAAATAGTTTCATTTTAGTACTATAACGAATGTGTGAAGAAACTGAAAATAATCTATTTTTACAATTTTTATAGGAATTGCATATTAATCGTATTAAATGCTCGGTAGTTCTAGCGCCAATTGGTCTCTGAGCGACTCAATTGTAGCTCTGAAGGTTCAAATCACAGGAAGTCTATGAAATTGATTTTACTAAATCAAGAATCTTTCGTAAATACTCGATATAGCTTAAACAATTTTGACTCTTTAGAATTCTCCCTCAAACCTTCTACTCTACAGTTCCTCCACTTTGAAACACTCAAAAAATCAGAGCACAGTGAAACAATTCTCAAATTGAAAACTACCCCAGAAAAACGAACACGCGATCAACAAAGCAAACAAACAATGGCGTTAAGAAAATGAAAATTCGATTAGATAGAAGAAGCCTGCCATTAGTTACGTTAACGAAGGCTCGAATTAAGACTATCAGCGTTCGTTTTTTCCGTTCGCTGATTTGGCGCGACTGGAAACGCCTCAGACTGCTTCGCCTTTTCCAAATAGAGGCTTTCCCTAATAAAACGAGACCTTCGTCGAACTGATTTCGCTTTTCCGACGGAAACCGCGGTTTCCACGGAATGAACGCCACCTGCGACATACAGGGTGATTCGGATGTTGCGAAACGATTTTCGTGGAGCGAGATTCCAATCGTTCGGCGCGCCCGACGTCTCCGGCTCGACGAGTCGCCTGGCCGTAGCGCGAACAAGATGAAATTCCTGCGAGTTTCTCTAAGGAATTTCGCGACCGCGTAGCGGTACCGAATCGACCGCGTCACGGTCGTTCAAGCCGGTGCCTCCCGTCGACGGCGTTCACCGTCGAGCACCGCCGGGAAGAGCGTCTCGCCAGGTGCCGTTCGCGAATTTACTCGAGTGGAACCGACGCGTTGTTCGATCGGATTTCTAAATAATCTGACTCGTCGCGTTACACTGTGTACTGCAATGAGTTACAGCTGAACGAACGATTAATATTATTGATCGCCGGACTAGACGACGTGACCCGTTTCCCGTTTTCTGTTTCACGATTGCTGAAATCGTGGAAACACGTCGCCGAATAGGTAATGACACGAATCGTTGGATTTTGGGATAAACGATTTAACCCTTTGCACTCGAAAGATTTTGATTGGAAATATTCAATATTTTATGATGAGATGTAGTCGATATTGTTTGGAACTGATTTTGATAGTAATTCACAGATAAACTAAGCAATAAAGTTATTTTATTTAACCCTTTGCACTCTGTAGGCTCTAATATTGCACCAGTTATGAAAGAAACTACCCTAATATTATTGGACTTTCTATTATCAATTATTAGATTTTTATTAAAATATCGAAGGTACGTCACTAGAGATACCATGAAAATTAGTTGCAGTTGCTGACAGATTACAAAACCATCTGGAGTGCCAAGGGTTAAATGTTTCACATAGCAATAAAATTTAATTTAAAATACTAAATATTCAACTTCCTGGTTTTCCTGAATTAAATAAATAAATGAATTAAATAAATTCTCGAAAGATTATTACCTCGAGAAACTTCATTTTTCACGTTTCCCCAGGAATCAGCTGCTACCAGGTGAATTACTGGTGTCTTTACTAATTAAGTTTTACTTCGGTAATGAGGAACGCTAGATCTTAAACGGTGTACTGTTATTTCTATAGAAAGTTGTAGCAATGAATATTAAGATTTTTAGCGATAGATATTGAGGTACTTCTAATGCTGGGTATTAGTGTGATCAGTCGTGAATATTAAGGTACTCGCAGCGATAAATATTAATATTAACAATAAACATTAGCGTCATTACCGATGGAATATTAAGGTACTTCCTGTGATAAATATTAATATCGGTAATAATAAACATCAATGCAGTAATAAACATAACCATCATCACCGACAAACATTAAACCACTCAGATCGCAGAAGATTCGCGACGCGACCATTTCTGCCCATTCATCGGCCATTACGTCGCTGCACCGGGCAACGCGTTATTAAAATCGCGTGCGTCGATTTCCTCGTCAGCGGAGGCCGCGGTCCGCGCGATCCTGATTGGATCTTCAGGATTACGGGCACGAGATTGCGATACCTCGATACGGTCCTCGTCAGATTACCAAACGATATTGATGCCGGATTAATCTCCGCTAACGCTCGCCGCGGAACGAGCGAGCGCCATTTTAAGCGCGCCGGCGATGGGTGGGAGCGTACCGTTCGACGCGTCCTCCTTCGTGGCTCGGGGATCGCCCCTGAAATTCCCATTGTTTCGGGCTTAATGGAAATTTCAGTTGCTTACATTATGACGTATCGTTCGGGGATTTCAATTACTCGACCGATCCTCCGGCTGTCTTGCCGCAACGGAGGCGTCCCGCGGACGCTTCGGGGTCGCTGCACGCTAACCCTTTGAGAACGAATGACGTTCGTGACTGGAATCCGAAGACCCGAACGGATCATTTGATTATTTGAACGATGAGAGGCGAGCACGGGGCTCCCTTTTTGTCTGTAGCATCTCGGAGAATAGCGCATTGTTCGGGTTTCCGTTGAGAAGCTGTGTAATACGCCGCAAACTCCTTTATACAAAGGGTTAATAACTAAGGCGGCTGAGTTTTGAGTTATTTATTGTTATCCGTAGCCTCGAGATTGTTATGTGTAAATGACTTCGGATTAGGAACGATGTATATTGAAATATTCGAGATACAAACGATTCCTAAATATAAAACTAATCTTCTATGCGACGACTCGCTTCTAGGATTAACGAAAGTCGGTATTTCGGGGCATCCAGCTTTCATATTAGATTCGAAGTTACAATTCTATTATAACAACAGATCGATAGTTCTCTTCTCATAGAATTCCAATGCATAATTCTGTTCTCTGTTCCATATTTTTTTCAAAATATCTTCGCTCGCTGAGTTAACACTAGAACTACCGTAACAGTAAAATGACTGGTTTCGATTTATTTGTTTAGCAGTTATTAATAACTTCAAAGCATTGAATATTTGAAATGATTTTGGAAGTGAATAAATTACAATTTTTATAGAGATTACGTATCAATCGTATTGAATGCTCGGCAGTTCTAGTGTTAACCCTTTAAACTCCGTAGGTTCCAATATTGCAGCATAATATTAAATATTTCAACCTTAAAGAAACCAGCCTGAAATCACTAGATTTTCCACGCATCCGAATTTTGTACTAAGAAAAATGACCGAAGAAATGTATTTAATAACTTCTCCTTCGAAACCGTAGCTCCAAGTTCCCGTGTTTACGCGTCGTCGGAAGGGTATTCTCTTACACGGGGATAACGAAGCTGATTGGTGGGTTACCGGTGGCGTAATAAATCGCGTTCGCCTCCGGCGACCGCGGAAACTTTCGGTAAGCTGTCCTTTGAAGTTTGATTAAAGGGACTCAGCCGTGCTGCGCGGCTCCCGGTGTACACGCGAATCCCGAAAAGAGCCGTCCCGTCCGCGGCATTCGATCTCCTGAAGGACGATATTATTGGACACGTTGTTCGCGAAGTTGTCTGGTATCGGGTGAAACGAAGCCGGGGGTGGGCGAGCGCGCGCGACGGGGGACCACCGCAAAGTTTGCGCCATTGGACGGACGCCATTAAGGTCAAGTATAGCGTGTCCCTTGTCTAAACTTGGCTGCGGCTTCGACGAATTTTCGGCAACCCCCGCGCTGACAGACGGCGGAAAAACTGCGCGGGTTTATTGCTGGCCCAGAAGCGGAGTCTCGTCGCTGGAAATAGAACGACGGAGGGACTACGTTCCATCGGAACGATGTTAACCCCCTGTGCTATGATTTATTTCTTAACTGTGATCGATACAATTGTTTTATCGTTGATAATTTATTATGGAATGAAAGAATTTGATGCTTATTCTATGTCTGTATTTGCTACAAAGGTTAACGGTTAATTATAGGAAAGTAATATTTAATTTATATTTAAAGGAAACTAGTGATAATTAGATTTCTCAAATTCAGTTTAAAATTTTCATCGCGAGTTTGACGGTATTGTAGGTCAAGGGGTTAACCGTTTAACCCTTTGCGCTCCAGAGGCTCTAAGTCACCAAATTGACACAACGAAACTGTAAACTTTGATATTTAATGTTAAACTTTGTATAATGCATCAACGTTCGAAATATTGAAAATAGTTCTCTTTCTCGATGCACGTGAGATTTCTTAATTCGATCTGAGATGTCGTCTGTATCTCATTAGAAAATATTGAATGATTTCGGTGGAAAATTTCTAGAGTGCAAAGGGTTAATAGTTTGTGTAAATTTGGAGTTTTTAGAATAGTAGTTAGAAAATGGTATCTATATTTGATCTGTGTTCGTTGAATTGTATAATGAAATATCGATGACGGAATTTAGTTCGAAAGAAATATAGAAATATGGAAATTCTTCTGAAAGTGAAATATTGATGAGAATATAAATGGCAGCTTGTTCGTTTTATACTCGGAATATTCGGAATGAGACTAACGCGATATCGCAGAGCCATTCTTCGAAAATGTCTGCCAGAAAGGCCTTTCGTGTTTGCTGATGCGCGCATTAAAAATCAAACGGTAAGAACCCCGCTGCGTATCTAGGAAATCTCTGCAATGCCCGTTTTCTTCGTGGAAAATTCGCTGAGTCCTATTTCAATTAAAATGAGATCTTACTAGTCGAAGAATCTAAGGAATCTCTGGAGTGTCTTCCAGCGGAATCCCGAAAGAAAGTGCTTTCATTCGAGTTGCAATGAAAATCAAATTGCCATTTACACGAAACGATAGAACTGTATCACTTGATGTTTCTATATTAAATATCAAAGTGTAGAGTTTTGCTGTGTCAAATCATTTGGCGACTTAGAGGCACCTTATTAGACGAAACGTTTAATAAATATTATTTCAATATCACATAAACTGATTTTCAATGGAAAAATCGGAACAAAAGTATTAGGAACCAATGAAAATTCAATTTGAAACTTTCTCGAGAACTGCATAGGAAGAACTTTCCAAATGGCGTCTCTAGAACTCGCAACGCCGACTTGGAGTTTTCATATTTGAAAGCGAGAGCTGCAAGCAAATCATCGCTCCTCGTTTCGTGATTCAGCTAACGAGAAACCGACGCGTTCCCTTTTCCCCAGTATTCGAGACCCAGATACGCTTTCGGCGTTCGTTCGCGACAGTTTCGAAAAGCTGAAAAAATGCCGATCCGCGAAGGGTGAACACGGGCGAGGCAAATTTATTCAATTAAACGGCAGCGAGACGGAATCCTTACGTCGCTCCTCGAAATGCTTTTCCCGTTCGCGGCCGAAGCAGGTTTACGGATTACGTTAAGATTTCGCGTTTCGGATTCCAGCGCGAGCGCGGCCACCGTTTTCGCGGTTCGCTCGCTCCCCGGTTGCGAAACGCCTCGAGTTCGCTTAAAGGCGCGAAGAAGGGGGTCGCCGCGGACTTCTTTTTTTGCCCGTTCGTCTCTTTCGAGCAATCGTTTCGCCGGCGCGGAACGGAACGCGCCGTGCAACGTCTTAACAAACTGTGTAACCATTTTCTCGATGGCCGCTGGAAAATGAAACGAGCATCGCGAGCAGCCCGCGGCGCTGGGAAATTGCACGGGACTTTCGAAAAGCAACCATGGAGATTAAAATTGGAGGTAGAGATGGCTCGGCGAGATTCGTTCGTAATTTCTTTGTAATTATTGAGGGGAGACGAATTATTTGGGAAATTATTGAAATTGATTAGGTGATGCAAAGCGACATATCAATTGAAGTATTAAATGGAGAAAGAAAGTTTAATCAATATTTGAGTCGCTCGGAAGTAAATTTGTTTCCCGATTTTTGTGAATTTTCATGGAATAAATAATATTCCTTTTAGTTATTCAAGGATTTACTCGTTTCTTTGTATTTTCTAGATCAGGAAGCTCTTCTTAGATCTTCCTAATATGTTGTATAATCGTTTCAGAATCCGAAACATGAATTTTCTCAATTTCTTTCCTCAACTTCTGAGCGATATTTATATTCCAGCTGTTCAATCAATACATTTCACTACAACAAAACACTACAATGTTCACTGCGAGTAGCAAAAATTGGATATCTCTCTGAAAACTGCAACATTTATCATTTAATAATAATTTCGGTTTCCGTCGAGTCTTTCCCTTTCGGTGGCTGTTTTCCCCATTTTTCCGGCGCTCCGCCATTACCGCGGCGAGAACAAACGGGAGGGCTTCCATTCCAGTCGAGGAGTCGAACCATTAGCCGATATTTCAGCGAGTCTTTGAACATTTTTGACTTGTGTTCCGGCGGTCTCGAGGCAAACAGCGTCGAATTCCTCGAGAGACGTTCTTCTCTCCCGCGCATCGCGCCGCCATTCAATGCACCCCGTTCCGAAACGGGCGCTTTGATCATCTTCGCGGTTTTCAAAGGGAATGCGTGAAGTCGCGGACGTGTTAACGCGGGAACGTCGATTTAATTAGCGATCGTTGATAAGGCACGGCCAAGGGAAAAAAGAGCGTGCGCGTTGTTAACACATTGGCACGTAATTTTCCAACGTTTGTAGTTGACTGCTTGAAGAATATGGTTCTCAAAGGTGTACGAATGTGAAGGTTACGTGGTAGAACCGCGTTGTCAATAGTTAACTCCTAATTCCAAAAAGATTCAAAGTAAGTAAGTTCCCAGTTTCCAATCAAAAAGATTCAAAGCACCTAACTTCCCAGTACCCAATCAAAAATATTCAAAGTAACTAAGTTCCCAGTTTCCAATCAAAAAGATTCAAAGTAACTAACTTCCCATTTCCCAATCAAAAATATTCAAAGCAACTAAGTTCCCAGTTTCCAATCAAAAATATTCAAAGTAAGTCCCCAGTTCCCAATCAAAAAAATTCAGAGTAACTAACTTCCCAGTATCCAATCAAAAATATTCAAAGCAACTAAGTCCCCAGTTCCCAATGAAAAAGATTCAAAGCAACTAACTTCTCAATACCCTATCAAAAAGATGCCACGTAACTAAGTTCCCAGCTCCCAATCAAAAATATTCAAAGCACCTAACTTCCCAGTACCCAATCAAAAAGGTTCAAAGCAACGCACAACTACGTCACAATATCCAGATAAAAGGATCACGAACGACATAGACCTACGGCACCGCTCTCAAACGTATCAGCAGCAAATTCTGACGAACGCTCGCTTGTTTTCGAGCGGAACGCTGCAAAGTGTTCCGGGAATCCCGTGAGCTCGAGTTAATTAGCGTCCGGCGTCTGCCAAACTCGCGCGGATCGTCGAGAGACACGGTAAACTCGTTTTTCGTCGTCGCTTTGCCACGCTCGCGCTTAGAATTTTCCGGGGGCGGCTCGGAATCGCACGCGAAACTCCTTCCGCGCGCCGACGGGGGTTGCGAGTTCACCTCTTTAGCCGTCGCTGCAGAAAATTCGACGCGCCGCGACACCCTAATGATATTCTACGAGCGAAGTCGTATTACAAAGTCCCATTTTTTCCCCTGCTCGGCCTTCGTCGTCGTTATCATCATCATCATCTTGCTCCTCCTCCTACTCCTCCTCCTCCTCCGACTGCTTGTTTTCTTTCTCCCCTTTTTCTTTCTTTCCCTTCTTCCCTCGTTAGGCGAGATCGTGCGACCGGAAGGTAGGGCTTTCACGGAGTATTTCGCGCGCGGTGACACGGCGCGCGTGTACCCTCGTTTGCGTAATTAACGCCGCTACGTGTCGTTACGCGGCCCCCGATTATCGATGGAAACCGCGGCGTTTAATTGAACCTGCGTCGAGAATCACCGCTTTCGTTGGCATAATCGTTTTTTTAGGGGACGTATTGCTTTTCGTGCACCGGCTGCTCGGGACTTGCGACTTTCGTCTAACCTCGTGAACCTTAACCCGCCGCACTCGAGAGTCTTATAGTCTTATATATAATATTATGCTTTGCATGATGCATCAATATGTGAAATAAAATATCTTTCCTTCTTCATTTATATATTTTTCCTCGTTAATTAGTTTCAAAGGACATCGTCTGTATCTCATCAGAGAATATTGAATATATCTAGTGAAAAACTTTCGAGTGCAAAGGGTTAAGCGATATATTATCGGAACTATCAGAGTTATTATACAATAACTGATTTCTAATTTCTTCTGTTACTATTATCGCAAAGATACAGATTCTTTAAACTGCTCGGTAGTTTCACTGTTAACACGTTCACTGCCATAAGAATTTTAGGCATTCTACACTATATTCCTTATTTTATAACAATGACAAATCTAACCCATTCACCGTTAGCATAAAATGTGCGATTGCATTTCTACTTTCAATTTATTTACTTTATATTACGATACATTTCAAATGCAACCGAGATTGTACCAAACTGGCAATCTCTCGCTACGAGTATATTCGTGACTGGCAGCGAACGGGTTAAAGTTCTCTTCCTTGTGTTCATGAAATGTTCACATGCGACCGATAATCCGTTTCCATTTCCCCCGCGGAACCGACGTAATAGATCTACCAGCGCGTTGCTCGATAACGATTCAGCATTTGATAGATAAGACGGTCAAACAGTAGCTTTATCGCCGGAAACCGACGATAAACGTACACCTTCGGTTGACACACGGATTAACACTAGATTTACGGACGTTCATTCCACACTTTATTCTATTGTTCCCGGAGAACAACGTTCGTCCGTATAAATCGCGAAAACTGTAGCTTCGAAGTGCTGCGATGCGTATTCGTAAAATTGCGCGAATCGGAATCGACTTAAATTGTCACCGAATACTGTCTAACTCTTTACGGACGAATGTCGACGTTTCGACGAGATGAAATTTTCATATTTGGAAGTCTAAGTCGTAGACAAATGATTCAATTAACGGAATCGCAAGACTAGCACGTAGTTTCCTATTTTTCTATTAATTAAGCAATCGATATATAATTTAGTTTCATCTGTCGAAGGTTTTCTATATTCCAAAGAATATTCCGCGAGGGTTAAAGAGTTCAACACCCGACAAATTGACGAATTCCTAGAATCTAGTGTTAATCTCGACACAATGAACAGGTCGGCGACGTTGAAAACCGAATGCTGAATAGGGCCCGAAGGATGTCCGTTGTTCGCGAGTGATCCGGTTCCCAGAGTCTTCTTTCTAAACAGGAAACATAGTCGAAACGCGATACTTCACCGTGACGCGTTTCGCGCGCATATTTTCTTGTTAATTGAAACGGCGAGCCCTTTCCAGCGTCTCCCGCAGGATCCGGAGGTTAAGCTCGCGTAATTTATTTGACGGGCATCTAGTTTCCGTGGCCGCGGGCTGGGATCGACTTCGGTAATTACGTCGACTTAAGTGAAACCATTTGGACGCCGCTTTGCGCCTGGGAGACCGAAAATCTTGCGTAGCTGATACTTCAACCTGTTCGCGTACCATCCGTTTAACTCTCTAGATTTCAAATGAGAACTGAAAAAAATACGCGTTAACTAATTCATCGACTTTAACCCTTTGCGGTCCGAAGTGCTCTTGGTTTCTCACTTTGAGGTTCACGTCGACGTTAGTTCATTCGATTACAGCTTAATGTGGCGCATTTATTTATTCAAGAATATTTGGGAGTCATTGCAATGTTACCTTTGCAATGTTACCTTTACCAACAAATATATATATATTACTCAGTTAATTCGAATTCAAAGTAAATATTATTCCTCTGTAATCAACTATTATACTTGAAAGGAAATATAGGCGTAACATATGCTTCGAATTTTTCTCTTTTTCCAATAAATTATTAATGACAAAGTAGCCGTATCGATCAGAGTTGAGAAAGAAATGATAGGTCAAGGGGTTTCACGTACAATTGTGATACTACAAATATAGAAAAAATTGTTAAAACAGGTAGAGCTTGCAATAGAATAGAATGTCGAGTCTGACTCGACATAGGACTGTTTGCGGACGAAGGTTTTTAGTCTGTAAAACCTTCAATAGACGAAGCTAAATTATCAATCGCTTAATCTATAAAAAAAAGGAACAAAGGAAACTACGTAAAGTACTAGCTCAGCAACGAAAGTAAATAGTACGCCAATGAACTCCAATGTCGTACCGACACGACCGGCCTTTCTCCGTGCTCTAACTTCCGAACCGAATCTTCCCATGACCGATGGCGCAAACAGAACGCTCCGAGCATTACGTATCCGAGCGTTTAGCAAGCGAGGACGACGCACGCTTACGCGTAATTACATTTGCGTCGATTCGCGGCGCGAACCTGTTAGACGAGTTTATCCCCCCGCGCCGAGTAAAAATCACTCGAAATTATTTTACGAGCCGCTCGTCCCGCGGCGCGAGGAGAAAACGGGCTGCGGTTTATTTAGCGGCGGACTCGCAGGTTTCTTCGCCGCTTTCACGGCGCACAGAAGCGTTGTTGTCCGGCCGAGCGGACGCGACAGGGGCCGAGGCCTCTTCGCCGGGCCCCACGTGAAGCCTGTCGTCCCTTTTTTTTTATCTGCCTTAGGCGAGATACCGTCCGGGGCTCGAGCGTTCGGTTATTAGATAAGAATGCACAGCCGCCGCGGAGGCGGCTTTAAGCCGGCCCTTTCGTCACTTCCGGTCTCACACTGGTTTTCACGTGCTAGGTAGATAAAATCGCTCGCTCGCTCGAATTGAAACACCGCGCGAGCCTCGCTCGCTCTGCCGCCTTCTCTCCTTTTTTCCCCGTCGGATAATATTTGCCTCGTTTAACCCTTTGTCCCGTGATTTGTTTCGCCGGCCTGTTTTGCCCCTTTGCCGCCGAGCGCCGCCATTATGGAGACACCGAGGTTTGATATTTAAATTAGGTGAATAATTCTGTTGCTCGGATAGAGAGACGCGTTGTTCGCTTTGTAGCGTGATTTTCATGCATAATTCAGGTTTTTTAAGGTTTTCAATGGTTTGACTAGTTTCTGAGTGTAATGGAGCCGATGGTTTAATCAATTTTTGACTGTAATAGAGTCGATGATTCACTAGGGAAAGGAATTCCATGGTTGTTCTATGTTTATGGTTACTTTAATGGATAATAATCTATCAGCAACTGCAACTAATTTTTATGGTATCTCTAAAATCTAATTAATAATAGGAAATCTAACAATTCTAGGGTAGTTTCTTCGATTCATTAAAATATTTAATATCATAACTGCTGCAATATTCGAGCCTACAGAGTTCAAAGGGTTAATTTGGGTTCTGTGGAATGTGGTAACTATGTCTCATAACCTCATATTTTCGTCGCTAGTCACGTGATGTAAGACAATGAGTTAACCCTTGGAACTCAGAAGTTTTTCATTAGAAATATTTTAATGTCTCCTGCCAACACACGACTCTCTATCACGCACAAAAATGTTCTCCGCTGTCTCTCACCAAAATGTCCTCACGCGCGCATTCCCACTCGCTTTTAACGCACACCCCCGTTCGCTCCGTCTTTCTCACCCTTGCACCCTTCTCGCTCGCATCTTTCGTCCACAGTCAAAATTCACGCAGTCGCGTACACGCTTTTCTCACGGTCCAGTCGCTCGGTTCCAGACACTCTTCCTCGTATTCTTTCAGCCACTCGAGATTTTCCAAACGCAGTCGCACTATTTTCCAATCATCCCGGCGCCGGTCCGTCGCAATACGACCCGGTCGCCCTTACGCACGCACAACGAACCGTTCATCCTACAATACTTTAACCTACGCTAAATAATTCTACACTAGTGTTAAAGATGTCCACCGATCGCGCTGCTTCCTACAGAGCCCCCGGAGAGTAGCAATTTCCAGCGTTCGATCGCGGAGCGCATCGCGCCGGCGAGTTTTAATTACGCGCGCAACAATAGCCGCGAAATCGAGATCCGCGGAACACGTAACGCGTACTTGAAATTGGTCGGACGTCACGGTGCTGGACGTACTCGAGCCACGGGACCGTGAAGCGGCCGGAGAGGATAGAAATCGCGTGTTGGCAGCGTACGCTCGGAGAACATAGGAAAAATATTAGCTGGCAACGTAAATAAGCTCGGTCGAATTCCGATTTGTTACTAATTCACGTATAGAAAAACTACTCAGTAAAACGCGATTTGACCAGTTAAGCGTGGAACTTAGTTTGAAAAATATATTATCGGCGTAATTGAATCATTCATGCTTCAAACTGATTAAGCCCGCGTAACGAAGGATCGAGAAGTTCCTACAGATTGTATTATAATACTGAATATTTATATATAATTTATTATAAATATTTATATATAATTCTAGAAACCAAATATTTTTAGTCGACAGCAGTTACCTTGCATATTATAATTTTTCTCGAGGAATTCAGAAGTGAATTGAAGTCCACGTTAATTAAAACTCATCGCTATCTCACTGCTTCTCGAAACTCAATTTTCCGTCTTCGTCGTAGTTCTCTTTTATGTTTTGATTGTATTCGAGCGCGTAGCTGCGGAAAATGTAAATAAATAGTAGGAAACGCGTTGAATGTATCGACATATTTATGTTCGGGTGCCATTTTTTTGTCGTTTCGAACGGGAAAGGGGACTCCGTGGAAATATACATCGCGTCGGAGTTCGTGCTGCGTTATTTTTATCGAAATCCAGAGTTCCGTTCAGGTGTGTCGACGCGTTACCCGAACACACACGGGTACGTGGGAATTCGAGCGTCCCGTGGAACCGTCCAGGTGGGTTACCCTGCCGTCACCGGATGTAACGAGAGAGTTCGTTTCGTGCGCAATTATTTAACAGGTGTGAGGATCGGACGGACAATACCCGGCGGATCGGCGATCGGTGGCTTCGGGGACGTTTCGAAAAATCGTTTAACCCTTGTACTATCGACCCCTTGGCTTGTAATAACGTGACAAGGTGGAGGAGTTAAACAGAATTTAACGAAATGTAAATATTACTCGATTGTGAATATAGATGAAATGTTCTTCTGTTATAAATTATTATAATTCAAAGCAAACATAGAGAATATACTTCTAATACTTCTATACTTTAACTTTGTCTCTTTCAATAAATCATTAATGTCAAAGTAGCTGCTTTGTAATAACGTGAGAAGGTGAAGGATTTAAATAGAATTTAATATAATGTAAATATTACTCAATTATGAATACAGATGAAATGTCCTGTTATCAATTATAATAATTCAAAGCAAACACAGGCATAGAATATACCTAAAATTTGTCTCTCGTTTGAATAAATTATTCATGGCAAAGTAATTGCCTGTACTATTAACCTGTTGCCTTGTAATACCGTGAGACTCGTGGTGAAAGATTTAAACAGAATTTAACAAAATGTAAATATTACTCAATTGTGAATACAAATGAAATGTCTTATCAATTATTATAATTTAAAGTAAGCAGAGGCATAGAATATACCTAAAATCTGTCTCTCGTTTGAATAAATCATCAATATCAAAGTAGTTGCGTCGATCCTATTAGAAAAATAAATCCCAGGTCAAAGGGTTAACACAGAATTCAACGTTACAATTCGTGCGATATGGATTCTATTATAGATCTCTACATAGATCGCTCTGCTATTCACGCGAGCTGAAATGTAGATCAAAATGGCCGTTCGTCATGCGAAGTTAAATGTTTGAAATCGCTTTCGGGATTTACCCACGGCAAACCCAGCGATGTTTGACCATTTCTAAAATGTCGTTAACCGACGCTTCATCTATAATGAAATTATCAATTCAAATGAATCGTTATCGCAGAGGAAACCGCGTTATCTCCGATAAGATTTATGACCGCGATATTCCAAAGTTGAATCTATTTTTAGCCGTAATCCACGTGGATTTCGGATATCTGGAGCGTCTTAAACGCGCAATTGTTTTGTTATCGAAAAGCGTTCCAGATAATTCGAAAAATTCGCAATGTCACTGATAAGTTCGGTACCTTTTCAAGGTAACCGGTCGCTCTGCAGCTTCCTTCCTTACCTCCGAGTGGTAAGGCAGCAAACGCCGGTCTCCTGTCCAATGGTCGGCAAACGTCGAACTTTAAGGGTACCGTTTCATCAACCCCCAATAACGCAGATTTTCGAATTCTCTGTTGGAAAATTTCCTAAACGATCTATGGTAAAAGTCCTTTGCTTTTTCGTCATCGCGATTAACCCTTTGCACTTGGAAATATTTTGCCAGATATATTTAACCCTTAGCACAGATGGTTTTGTAATTTATTAGCAACTGCAACTAATTTTTATGGTATCTCTAGTGAAAATGAAAAATGCTGTAACATTTCTGAGATCTTTTATTTTCCTTCTTAGTATGAAAATTTGGGTGTGTGGAAATCTAATGATTTTGGGGTAGTTTCTTTGATTCGTTAAAATATTTGATATAACTGGTGCAATATTGGAGCCTACGGAGTTCAAAGGGTTGACATTTTGTAATTAGACACAGGCGATGTTTTTTTAATACTGGAACTACCGAGTATTTAATACGATTTATGTGCAATTCCTATAAAAATTGTAACAATAGATTATTTTCAGTGTCTTCAGACATTCATTATAGTACTCGAATGAAGCTAGTTATTTTCAAAATCATTTGGAATATTCAATGCTTCGAAGATGTCAATAATTGCTAAACAACAAAGTCGAAACCAGTCGTTTTGATTAGTACGGTACTTCTAGTGTTAAATTAACTCGAAGAGAAATCACAAATGAATTGAGAAACAAAGTTTTGTTTCTGAGAAACGACGCATTATACACTGTTCAATGTTGAATTTGATCGAAGCAATCAAATCAAGTGATGAAATTTCGGTTATATCTTGATTATAAAGCGCACTGATTTTTTAACTGATGGATTAACACATTTCCGGCCCCTCGATAATACGGGATTTTTAGTTTATCGTTGAATTGCTTAGATTAATGTAGCATTGTAGATATGTTTAACACAAGTCCAAAGTAAAATTATAAAATCGAATTCCTTATTGTTTTTCATTAGAGATTTCGGTTTGATTGATGTTCAAAAATATATCAATCGACGCTGGCGTTTCTAATAGTTGAAATTTAATAGAACTTTTTCACATTATAATAACTGTGACATTAATACGGTAATGTCGATAGCCCCGCGTGTCTTTGAATATCAGAGAAGCTTAATAAAGGTCAACGTATGTTAGTAAATAGTAATTATAGTATCCTGGCCTATGATAATTATCTCGCTGCGTTCAAGGTAATACTGAAACCAAATATCAGGAAATATAACTAAAGAAAATATTTAGTTATATTTTAAATAAAATATATAACTTAATATTTATAATATACGAAATTAAAAAGAAACTCGAATATAACTTAATATTTTATTTAAAAAGTCTATACAGTTCATAAGCAAACTAGGAACGAAATTTCCGTGTAAAATCAAGTCCTAAAAACTGCCGAACAATGTTTCTTTTTAATTTCATATATTTTGACATCTCGATGTTTTCGGTGCTTTGCACACAGCTATTCTCCACCATATGTCCCTTGAAAATATTACAAAAAATCACGTGTACCACATGTACTGAACATATTAATCACGAATCACAATTACTCGCACAATTGCACTGGAAATCAACTCTCTCCACTAACACTTGAAGTTATCCGCGAAATCGACGGGTGATCGTTAGTTCCATCCCTTAAAGGGCGCGCCGAAGAAATTGCATACGCGATTATCCGCGGCGCAAGGTCGCCGCCAGGCAGAAAGCGAGGGACGACACGAGGAAAATTGAATTTCGGTGGTTTCAGCGACCAGTCGACGCCGCACCGCCAGCTGCCCGGGAGTCTGCAGGGTTCCCTGAGCTATTCCCACAGCCACCGGCACAACCATCTCCACAGACATGATCCACCGCCGCCACCGGCTTATTGCGCCCCGCCTCCGCCTCCACCGGTGTCCTCTAGTTACCCCACAGTGCAGCGTGGCTGCGCCCTGCATCCGAGGTAAGTCGCACGCCCCTCATCCGTCCGCGGAACGCTGAGCGCATCAGCGTTCGTTTCACCGGCGGTCTTTGTACTCGGCTACGATAGCACGCCGGGAACTTCACTTATTTATGCGGCTGCTACGCTTGTCGTCCTAGCGGAAGACGAACGACGTTTAAGGGAATGCTGTCTCGTGCGGTTTGGAATCGTTGGATAGGTTGAACAGGTGATTCCTGGCTTTTTCGTGCGTAGTTGCGAAAAGTGATTATTTGAGGAATTACTGATGATGCTGAATTAGTGATGCTTGAGTTGGAGCGTAAATCAATTGAAATTTTAGTAATCGCAGGCTCGTAGATTTTGTGAACTCTTGAACTTTTAGTTAGAACTGTTAGTTTGAGGTCTCGGTAGTTGTAGCGTTCAGCTATTACTGATTTCTTCGTACGTAGTTGCTGGAAAGGTGATTATTTGAGGAGTTAGTGGTGCTTGAGTTGGAGTAAATCAATTGAGATTTTAGTAATCGCAGGTTTGTCTTATGAACCCTTGAACTTTTAGTTAGAACTGTTAGTTTGAGGTCTCGTTAGTTGTTGCGTTGAGCTATTACTGATTTCTTTGTACGTAGTTGCTGGAAAGGTGATTATTTGAGGAGTTAATGATGCTTGAGTTGGAGTAAATCAATTGAGATTTTAGTAATCGCAGGTTTGTAGATTTTGTGAACTCTTGAACAGTTAGTTTGAGGTCTCGGTAGTTGTAGCGTTCAGCTATTACTGATTTCTTCGTACGTAGTTGCGAAAAGTGATTATTTGAGGAGTTAATGATGCTTGAGTTGGAGCGTAAATCAATTGAGATTTTAGTAATCGCAGGTTTGTCTTATGAACTCTTGAACTTTTAGTTAGAACAGTTAGTTTGAGGTCTCGTTAGTTGTAGCGTTGAGCTGTTACTGATTTCTCGACATAGGACTGCTAAGGGTTAAAGTTCAGTCTTCGTCATTTCAAACTTGCCAGGCCTCAGCTCCGCGTTATTAATCAATCAGCAAACTAGTCCAGTCCTCGAAGACCCTAAAAACATCGAAGACCACAGCCTCCGCTTTCCAATAATAGCAAATATTTCCCGATAGCGCGTTCAGAATCGAACGACCAAGGATTCCTCCGAGCAGACGTGAAGCGTCTTAATTCCGTCAAACGGTTTTAAGGCCGCCGCAGCTCGGGCTCGTTAACGGCAGGCGTTACAGTGGCTGTTCTTGCAAAGCAAGCAACGAGCACGGAAGCAGCCTCTTCGCAGCCACTAGACTCTTTCCGACGAGAGCTTTGAACGCGGCTCCGCTCCGCTCCGTTCCGTTTCATTCCGCTCGAAACCCGACTGCGCCACTCGTTATTCCAGCGTCCACTCGTCTTCTCCTTAGCCTCCTTTCCCACGTTCGATTATCGGCGCGTCCCGACGTCACGCGACGCTCCTCGCGATGCAACCTTCGATACCGCTCCGCGCGTTCGATAACACTGTGGAACAAATTTTAACCTATCTTGCTTTTTGCAATAACCACTAGGTGATTCTAGTTCCTTACCCTGAATACGAATCCGAAAACCAAATTCCTGCGTCACGTCCAGTTTTCGGAAAAACTGGGCTTCGGGTAACACTTGGTTCTCTGGAAAATTCGACCGTTTTTACAAAAGCCCAGTTTCTCATATTCTGTATGTTGACCGTTATGTTCTTACTACTTATAATTTACGTAGCATGACTTGATGTTTTAAGAAACAAGTTCATTGTTTAAAATCTCATGTTATCTCTCATCTCAATAATATCAATTCAGCGATTGGAATCGAGATAACAATCGAGCAGTCGCTATTAGGGGTTGTTGCGTGCTCGGCACTTTTCGTAATTCAGTGGTTCGTTCGTTTCGTTTAACGCTGGCGATGTGGATTAAAGATTGAAAGTCTCGTTGCTTGATCGTTTCATTCAGCTTCTATCGCGGAATGGAACGACAATTTGGCTAGCGTTGTATATCAACCCCTTGGCTAGTGATATCCTGTCAGACTCGTGGTGGATGTTTCAAATAGAACGTAAGACAAATATTATTCTTCTGTTATAATTTCGATTATAATTTTCTCACTATGTTTTTCAAGAAATAAATTAAAGTAACTTTATTTGAATAAATGCTATTTTTTGATATTTTTTGTAATAACACAATATTTATCATTTTCATTAGATAAGTACTCTTAATGTTTTCGCATACACAATCACTTCCGCATTCTTGGTAAATATCCACAAAAGTTGTTTAGCATCCAAACGGTTAATTATACTTCAGATTAAACGTAGAATATACTTATCGTTTTCTTTACCAATAAATTATTAACGACGTAATAGGTGCATCGATCATAAGTAAATTCTAAAGCAAACCATAAAGTTAGAGACCATAGTATCTCGTATTTTCAAATGTTTGAACTCGTAATAACAAAAAGTCAAGCTTGCCTCTAATAGGTTCGTATCGTTAACCACGGGAAGATTCGGGACGTCCGACTATGTTTAATTGTTCAGCGAACTATAATAGAACGTTTGTTCCTCTGTTGTGTTCCGCAGTAGATATTGGACGGCCATGGTCAGACGAAGCGGCGATCATTGTTGAAGCTCGCCGTTGTGTGCCGTGATCTTCGTTTATAATTAGGAATCGCACGGGTTGTTGTTGGCGATAGTTGCGCTAGGAATTTCCGAGTGAAAATCGCCCGCTTATTATGCGCCGGCAGTTTGACCGGCAGCTTGCTGCACTCGGCGAGTATCCTCTCGTTGCGGTATCGAATCGGTTTAACGCCGACCGTTCTATCAGGTGGTTAAATTCGGTGTCTACGGCCGTAGTTTATTAGTCGATCAGTAACGGATCGGTTTCACCGAAATTTCGGTGTCTGCGATTCTACTTTATTAGTCGATCACCGGTGAATCGAGTGAACTTGATCCGCTGCTGTCCGCGTTGCATCCAATATTTCGTTCAGTCATTCGCTTCGGCATTGATTGAATTATACTTTGAATTCACTTTGGTCGACTATTGTACTTAGAATGTATTGGGACTAGGATTTTCTGTGGTGGGATTGTGGTGTGAATGAAGGTGGGACAGATTGAAGTATGGAAATGTTGAGATGTTTAGGTGGAGAGATGTAGAGGTATAGAGGTATAGAGGTAAAAAGGTATAAAGGTATAGAGGTATAGAGGTATAGAGGTATAGAGGTATAAAAATATAGAGATATAGTGATATAGTGATATAGAGATATAGTATTATAAAAATACAGAGACATAGTGATATAGAGATACAGTGTTATAGAAATATAGAGATATAGAAATATTCAGATATATTGTAGATATACAGAGATATAGAGATATAGAGATACAGAGAAATAAAAATATAGAGATATAGTGATATAGAGATATAGTGTTATAGAAATATAGAGATATACTGTAGATATATAGAAATATAGAAATATAGGAATATAGAGATATAGAGATATATTGTAGATATATAGAAATATAGAGATATATTCTAGGTATATAGAAATATAGAGATATACTGTAAATATACAGAGACATAGAGACATAGAGATATAGAGATATATTGTTATAGAAATATATAAATATATCGATATATTGTAGATATACAGAGATCCTCGATAATTCTGTCCAAGATAAGAAGACGCTGTCCAAGTATTTTTACCGAGCGATATCTATTCTTTCGAGCACACTTTTTCTCTTCTTTCTTTCCTTGTTTCTTTGTCCCCTGTTTCTCCTTCTTCCGTTCAGCCTCGAAACGCGACGTCGGTTCACCCCGGGCCGCCACCTTCGCTGAAAACGCGTCGGCCAAGTTTCTACTTCGCGCAGTACCCACGTCAGTCTGCCGTGCTTTTTAGGTTTTATTCGAACGACCCGCTGTCACGCGGCACGCTCCATAATTTCGTGACACGGGTCGCGTTACCGGGATGTCAGCCGGTGGTTCTCGGATAACCATGCATTATCCACCGAGTCGCGAGCCTTTTATAACGAGCCCCGCGTCTCTGTTGCCATTAATTTCCCGCCGCCCGTTTACTCGTTGCCTTGTAAACAGCGGCCGCGTAATGCGCCGGCTAATCTCGCTGGTTAGATCGATGCGACAAGGAAGAACGAAGTCATTTTCGTTGCACTTTGTCTTCGTTTCGATTCATCGAGAAGCGAAACATAAGATTTTCGTTCTTTATATTGAGAAGCAGAGAGAAAAAAGTTTTTTCTTTTATAGTTTCGATTGAAAAGCGAAGAAGATCATTTTCGTTGCACTTTTGTCTTCGTTTCGATTCAATGAGAAGCGAAGGATTTTGGTTCGTTATAGTTTAGTTCTTTCGATTGAGAAGTATAGAACGAAATCAGTTTGGTTTGTTATAGTTTCGTTGTTCTTTCGATTGAAAAGCGAAGAAGATCATTTTCATGATACTTTCATCATTCTTTCGGTTGATTGAAAAGCGAAGAACAAGATCGTTTTGGTTCATTATACTTTCGCCATTCTTTCGATTGAAAAGCAAAGTGCAAACCATCTTAATCTATTACTTCGCCACTCTTATTTTCGAGAATTCTTCCCAAAAACTTCATTCCCACCATCACGTTACGTTTCACGTAACTTCCGTCAAAATTCTGATTTTCCAATCACTCGCGAAAGTCTTTTCGATTTCGAAAGAAATCATATATTCAAGCTAGAAGCGAGCTTGTTATAAAGCTCGAACGTTTCTTCTCGGAACCAGTGAAAGAACGATCTTTCGATCGACGCGAACCAATCTTTCTTCGATCAACACGGACCAAGTTTTCCTCGATCAACGTGAACCAACTTTTCACTCGATCTAGTTTAATTACAAAGGAATTCGATCACGGGACCAATTATCTCGTGTAATCAGCGTTAATGTTCCGTGTCAAAAAAAATTGATTACAATCGTTGACGAGGAATCAGCGCGGTTTAATGGAACAGCACCACGGACGCGTGTCCCGTTTCGCGTGTTCGTCGATGCCGGTCGCTTTTCATTGGCGGAACGCAAACGAAGGGACCATTTCGCGTGCTCATTGCGCGGGCTATAAAGGACTCCGCACATTTTCGCCGTAAAAACTGGGGCGCCGGAATTTTCGTTCGCCATTCATCATTCGTTCACGAAATTTTCGAATAGTTTCGTTCAGTTTTTCTCGCTCGTCGGCGCTGAAAACTATCGCGTTGAGTGAATTCTTGAAGAACTGTCGGGGAACAAGACAATTTTTTAATTTCCGATTAACGTTAATACTGACACGAATATTAGTAATTCGACCCTTTGCACTCGGAAGTGTTTAATTGATATTCAGCGTATTTATGAGATAAAGATGACAGACGAAACTATTATATTTCACTTTATTATCATAAACTTAGAATTTTATAAATTTTCCATATTAATATTATAATAAAGTTTGATGTTTAATTTTTGATTTGATTTTTAACTACTTTATCGTAATATTAGTATTGAAAATTTATAAAATTCTAAGTTTATAATAATAAAGATCTATAATACCCTAAATTTGACGTTTATATTGTAAATTTAGGGTATTATAGATCTTTATTACCACAAACTCAGAATTTTCTAAATCTTCAGTATTAATATTACAATAAACTTTGACGTTTATATCGTAAACTTGCCAATTTCGTTTCAGAGATTCCCCGAAACACTTAACACTCCTCGTTTCACCGAAATTTCAACCACGAGCGAATTCGCTCATTCACTTATCTATCGTTAACTTCCGAGTTCCCCATTAACGATTCCCGGGGGAAGTATTTTCAGCTCCGCGTCGCGTTATTTTTCCCAGGGCGACGTACGAAGCATAACGAGACGCCGGGAGCGTTTCGCGACGCTCAGACGCGTCTATTAAATTGCTTTTCGACGGAGCGCGCCGGCCGAAACGCGGGAGCCGAGCGGATCGATTAAGGAAATTCGGTTCTTAAGCGAGGGAAATCGAGTTTTCCTCCTGGGGAAATTCAATTTCGAACGAGCAGTTCTTTTCTCGAACCACTAGCCCCGTCTTCGAAAAAAGTGTACAGTTCTCCGATCGCCGTTGGCGGAATTATTCATTAGCGACGAGATAAATCCGGCGGAGGACTTCTTTTCGCGCGACACCGGCGAAACCAGCGTCTTTCGAAATATTTCTCGCGAGATCCATTCGCTTTGGTTCTTTTCCGATGAAACGATCCTCCGACGCTGCGATTTACATGGTTTGGTATCGGACTGATTAAGTATCGGGACTGATTTTCTCCATCCAGCGGCAATTAACACATTGAGCGCCGGCCCCGCGATAATGCGGGGTTTTTAGTCCATTTCCTACGTTCATGTAACATTTTGGAAATGTGTAACGCAAATCCAAAGTAAAATTTACAAAATCGAATTCCTTATTCTCTTCCGTAAGTTAGAAATTTTCGTTTAATCGATGCTTAAAAATGTATCAATGTAATAACCGACGCTATAGGTACATAGAAAGGTTGTGGAATGTTTTCTTTTACTAGTGTATTATTAATTATAAATAATTCGGAGAGATGCACCTACGAAATGAAGTCGTAAGACAAGGGGTTAATTTAATAGAGTGGAACTTCGAGTATCCGATTTAATTAGACGGCTAATAGTCCGGCCAGTCTCGGGAAGGAATTCTCGTTCGTCTTTCCAATTTCCTCTCTGTACACTTTGCGATCGCGGGTAATTTCGTTCTCAATTTTCCAGAATATTGCTTGGAAATTTCGCTGCTGTTCGGGGAAAGTATCGCTGTAGTTCAACAATCCTAACACTTGTTCATTTGCAAGCTATTCTTCTTTGAAATTGGTTAATTAGTTAGAATAGATGAATCTTCCAGAATGTTGCTTGGGAATTTCGCCTCTGTTCGGGGAAGGTATCGCTATAGTTCAGCAATCGTAACACTTGTTTATTTGCAAGCTATTCTTCTCTGAAATAGGTTAATGAGTTAAAGAAATAGATGAATCTTTTAAAATGTTGCTTGGAAATTTTGCTACTGTTCAGGGAAAGTGTCGTTATAGTTCAGCAATTCTAACACTTGTTCATTTCAAGCTATTCTTCTTTGAAATCGGTTAATTAGTCAAAGGAATAGATGAATCCAATTTCTGAGTCCAGTCTAGTGTCATCATTTACTCAACAAGTAGAACAATCCCTCGCATTCTATTGCTATCTCCAGTGACACGAGATAAAACCAGTTACACCTAACTCCGTATAGTAACTCCAGATACAAATCTCCCTAAAAATTCATTTTTCCATATCCATCCATACATCCATCGCGTCTATTATTCACGGTTGATAACTTGGTACATACCCCGGGCATTGAAATTGGCCGATTAATATTCGATTGATCGTTGGTATGAATAATTAAACACATCCCCAGAGTCTCTTCCTGCTCACCGGCAATTCCGCTCGAATTCATCCTGATACTTCCTATAAACAATCCCCGAATAAAAAGTCGTCTAAAGGGAGCCCAGCAGTTTTCGTTCGAATCTCCCGCATAATGGCCGACGGCCTGCTCCCAATTCCGTCGATCAGTTTTTAATGGGTCGGTAAACGGGAGCAAATCGAGGAAAAACCTGGGAAGAAGAAGAATATCGCGGGAAGTTAGTTTCGTTTCGTTTTCAGCGGATCCGCGCCGCGAAACCGGCGTTCCGGTTCAACGGGTTCGAAGTTCCCGACCGGCGGCCGGCCATTAAAAGTCCTCGTCGCTCTTCTAATTAACTTTCCGCGCGCGCCGATCGAAAGGGCGCGTCGTCTCTCAGGAAATCCGGAACAGTGCTCGTGTTTTTTCGGGCCGAGCGGACGAGCAACTTGGCCAGCGGTGTAATCGCACTTTTTCACGGACCACACGCGTCTCTCTCGACCGGAAATCGATGGGAATTAGACGCTCGACGGAGTCTCGCTTAAATCGCGCTTTCACTTTTGTTCGCGGAGATTTATTCTGCTTCGTTGTTGCTAGAAAGGTGCTCGTTCGTTTCGATGTTAGAAGGTTAACCTTTAGTTGCGGCGCGCTTGGCCGCGGATGGCACACAGAAACCGTTCATGACGATTTCCACTACGACATTACTTGAGAATAGAGTTCCGAATGAATGAATTATAATTTCCTTACATATTTTCCGAATTGGTGCGACTCACTATAAGTAGGACAAGAATTTGGGATATTAATGATGTCTTTTGTTTGTCTTCGAGGACGATGTACGTGGAATCTCGATTTTAATCATATAAAGCAGGTACTAAGCTATTGATGATTGTATAGTTATAGATTTCTATCTTTAGGTTAACCCTCTATGGGCTGAATTTTTGTTCATGATTATAACAAAATCTATGCAAAATTAATAAATATCCACATATGAATCCGAATTAACAACGTATTCAATAGTTTCAAATTTTCATCAAACAAATATATTTTGTAACTTTCAAGTTACAACGACGTTAAACATTCACGCCTGGGCATATCAAAGTTTAAGTGAACTGATTAATTTTATTCGCAACTTTCAGTGCAAAATGAAATAAATCAGCAAGATGCCAATATACTGATATGTGACTTCAAAGTTACGTGGGCCTACAGAGGGTTAAGTTACAGAGTCACAAGTGATTCAGATCGCGGGTGAAAGGTTAAAATTCGATGGAAATTTTCGTCACGGAAGAGTAAATTCATGCTTTCGTTTTCGATCGCGCACACTTCTCAGCTTCGGATTCTTCTCGCGTCCGTTCATTCGAGGATGATTACCTGTGTGAATCTCTTCCACTCGGTTCTCCAATTTCAACGACGCACGGGACTCGAAATGAGAGCTCGTGATCCTAATTACCGGTGCTACGGAGCACGAGCGAGAGCGCCGTCTAATGAATAAGCGTTGCGCATCAATGGCGCCTCGGCCGTTTCGCGTCTCATCGGGTATGGAAACGGTTCGCCGTCTCGATGGAAACTGGGTCTCTAAATCGGTGGACTGACTTGTCACATTGCATTAGAAAACTATTCTCGACCTTTCACTTTTATATCGTTCAATTCGTGAACTCTGTCTTTGCGTCACTCACGTTTCTTGGACGTTGAAGCGAATTTAATTAGTAAAACATCGATTGAATATAGTGACACTGAAATTTGGAACAGTATTTCTGTTTGAGTGCTGTCGGCGTTGGGAAGAATTTACTTTCAGTTATTTTTGTTAATCGATGAAATCAATATTAAATTGTAACCATATTGAAGTTGACAGTATTGGGTTTCGAAGCATTGCGGTTGTCAATATTGAAATTACCAATATTGAAGGTAATATTGAATTTCACAGTATAGAAGTTAACGATGTTGAATTTCACAGCATCCAAGTTAACGATGTTGAATTCCACAATATTGAAGTTAACAGTATTACACGTCACAACATTGAAATGAACAATATCAAACCTAACAGTATCAAACTAACCAATATTGGAAGTTAACAGTACTAAGGTTAATATTGAATTTCACAATATTGAAGTTAACGATGTTGAATTTCGCAATATTGAAATTAACAATATCAAACGTCACAATATTGAAGTTAACAATATCAAACTCATCAATATTAACCCTCCTCACGCCCAATCTACTAATTTCTTCACAACCCATGCATCCCTCGATCCCTCAGTCACCGCAATGAAACTCAATAAAAATAACAACAGAACAGTAGAGCCCAAGATAGCCATATTTCCCTCAACAACTACTTATCCCCGTTACTCCCGCATCATCCGCCAATCGTTAACATCCATACCGAGTATTCGTATCGTTAACCCTTTGCGGTCCGAAGTGCTAATATTGTTTCCTATAATGCATCAGTTTGAGAAATATTGAAATAAAATACCTTTGCTCCTCAATGTACATATTTTCTCGTCGACTGAGTTTCACTTCAGTGTTTCACTTCACTCTGAGTGTTAACCAAAAGCAACCATATTCCTCGAGAATGTCAATTCAATCTAGTCAATTTAAAACGAAGCCACGAATTACGCGAAGCGTCGAATCGGCCCCGATCGAGTCCAGTTGACCTACTCCGTCGCCGGAAAACAAAGCGGACTGTTCCGAGGACTCGGATAACGAAAGTATCCCCGTGATGCGGTCAAACATCCCCGAAACTCCGGGAGAAACGGGGAAGTCCGAGACGGAAAAAGGATCCGTGCGGTCGGAGGAGGATCTAGGTGGCCGAGAACGCGATCTACGAGCTGGCTTCGGTTATCTACAGCCAGTGTACACCGCGCGAGTTTTACTCGCGATTCCGCGCCGGTCGCCAAGGAAACGGAGACGGTGCACCGAGTCGAGTGCAGTCTTTCACCGTTACCGGTCTCCTTTGTCGGCTTGTTATCCTTCGCACGCGGACCTCGCGGATCTATACGGCGACGGTATTTTTATTAAACTTCGGGCATCCGTTTGCGAACTTCGACCTCTCGAGCCGATTCAACTCTCTCGCGACGCGTTCGAGGTGGAAGGGAAATTGAAGAAATTCTATTTTAATTTTTCATTCACTTTAGTCTCTGATTCGGTTTCAATGTTAGTTCTTTAATTCTGAACGAAATCGATTTGAATGAAATTGAATATTTATCTAATGCCATGGTAGCGAAGTTACAGAGCTAAGTGTCTGTAGAAAAACGAGATTTCTCGTTGCCAGTACGCAATGTGTTAACCCTTTGCACTCGAAAGGTTTTCAATGGAAATATTCAACATTTTCTGACGATATATAGGTCATATTGTTTGAAACTAATTTGACGATAATTCATAGATAAATTAAGCGACAGAGGTGTTTTATTGAAATATTTCGCGTAGCAGTGCAAACTTTGATTTCAAATATTAAATATTCAACTTCATAGTTTTGTTGTATCGCATCGAGTGGTGACTGAGTCACCTCTCGAGTGCAAAGGGTTAATATTATACCTTGTATATCGCGTCAATTCCAGAAATATTCAAAGATAGCTTCCTCGAAATTTCTCTGTCAAGTGTTAACACTGGTAAAACACGTAGGAAACGTGACGTCACTGTTACACTTTCCCAGCGAACGGCGAAGCAGCAACGGTCGCGAAAGTGTGTTATCGAGTCGCGAGCGAGTGAGAGGGACGAAGCGGGGGATGGGGTGTCGGAGGGACGCGTGAATTGCAGCGAGTGTTTGCTCTCCGGGAAATCCGAGGGTGTATCGAAGCCAATTACACGGCGAGCTTTCGGAACGTACCGGCGATAATTCCTCGGTGAATCGCGGCCGCCGGAGTTGTCGGAAGCGTGCGCCGGCCCGCGGTCGATGAAAGTAAACTTCTCTCCGCCGGGCGGAAACGGTCGGCGCGAACTTCCAGGGCCCCGGACCTCTCTCCGTCATTAATGCCGGGCAGCTTTATCGCGGACATCGCGCTCGGATCGCGCTACTTTATTCGCGGCTTTGCGTCCTTTGATCGCCGCCTCGAATCGCGAGGGTTAATCCTTATCACTGTTCTAACACTTCGACTGACATTTGCGTCGCATTATTTTTTAACCAGTTAACTGTGGAATTTAGTTGGGAAAACCTCTTTAGTTGGGAAAATATAAAGAATTCATCGCTGAAAGAATTAGTATCTATTCTAGGTTAATGTCCAATAGTATTCGCTCTATTTCTAAACCAACTTCGTTAATTACTCAGAGAACCGTGGTATCTTCTCACTAATCGCAAGAAATCGAGAATGAGTCATTTTAACCTGTCCGGTAGCTGTAGTAACGAAAGTTTCCATAATCATCAAGGTTCTATTGTTTCGTGAAATGTTCGTTGCATTTCCCATCGTGTCTCTTCGTTGCAGTCGAACGGTCTCGCTTTTGTTATAGACGTCTCTTCGGAAGACGTTAATTTTCTTTCGAACTCGGGAAAGAAATTCAGCGTCGCTGGAGAGGATAGAGAGAGAGAGAGAGAGATTCCCGCGACGTGTTCCCGAATCGTTCGGAACCGGCGGAAATATTTGGAATTCGTAACGCGGAAGACCCGCCCCTAGACCGGGCCGCCGTATTTTCCAGCGAGGCTCGCCGGAATAAAGCACGGAGGGAAATACGTGGGAGCGCGCCGATAGCGCGGCGGCGGCGGCTCGATGGAAAATTCATACCGGTCCGCTTTCTGTTTAATGATTCCATCTCGGCCGATGCGATAGGTCGACTCGCTTATTCATAAGTTGCGGTCCTACTGGTACGGCTGTTTCCTATATCTCTCGTAGGCTGGGAACAGCTGCAACCTGCTCGTGTCTTTGGGTGCATAGGCGTTTCAGATACTCGATGGGATCTTATTGATACGTTTGCGTATTTGTTAGGGTAGTGTTGTTATGTGTGGGTGGTATCTTTAATTGATATTAATTTTATTTTGGAAGTATGAGTAAATTGAATGGTGAATGGATTTTTATGTAGATGAGGAGCAGTTGATTTCAGTTGGTAGTTTTGGATTGAGTAGTTGGAGTATTGAATGGTGGGAGTAGAATAGTTCTACTATGAAATAGTTCTAGTGTCAACTGGTTTCAGTATTAGACAGTTCTACTTTCAATTACTTCTAGTATCAAATAGTTGTAGTATCAACTAGCTCTAGTATCAAATAGTTCTACTGTAAAAAACTTCTAGTATCAAATAGTTGTAGTATCAAATAGTTTAAGTATTGAGTACTTCTAGTGTCAACTAGTTGTAGTATCAACTAGTTCTAGTATCAAATAGTTCTACTATCAAATAGATCTACTGTTAAATACTTCTAGTATCAAGTAGTTGTAGTATCGAATAGTTCTACTATGAAATAGTTCCAGTATCAAATAGTTCTAGTGTCAACTAGTTTCAGTATCAAATAGTTCCAGTATCAAATAGTTCCAGTATCATATAGTTCCAGGAACATATAGTTCCAGTATCATATAGTTCCAGTATCATATAGTTCCAGTATCATATAGTTCCAGTATCAAATAGTTCTACTATCAAATACTTTTACTATCAAATACTTTTACTATCAAATACTTCTACTATCAAATACTTCCACTATCAAATACTTCCACTATCAAATACTTCTAGTATCAAACAATCCCAGTACCAAATACTTCTAGTACCAATCACTTCTATCGTCTACTTCAGGCATCAACCAGTTCCACTATCAGTTTCCTCGTCAACTACTTCAAGTATCAACCACTTCCAGTACCAAATACAATCATTAAATAATCCCAACACAAAATACTTCTAATATAAAATATCCGCAATATTTAACCCCGAAGCGATCGCGCGTGCGCCCGGTTAAGTGCACTCGCTGTTTGCATAATGCACGTCGGCCGGAAGCCGCGTTTCTCAGCGCGACGTCACGTGCCGCGCGCGAAAGCAACTGCAGCTGCGGCCACGTGCACCGCGTGTACGCGCCCCGCGATGCACTTTACGTCCCCCCGATGGAAACGTTCCCGTAAATACCGTTCCTCTTTCAACCGGTCCCGTTCCTACGCGGAAAAATAACGGCGATTCTCTATCGTCCCGACATTATTGAAACCTCGCCTCAATGCGAGCTCTTCTCGGAGAGCTCGAAGATCGATCGACGCGCGATCCTTCGCTGCGAAAGGATCTCTCCTTATCGCTCTCTCTCTTCACTTGTTCTCGACATTATACGCGGACTGTTTCAAAGACACAATAGTTTTCTTACCCTTTGATGCTTTTTGTGCTGAGGATCTAAACGGACCAAAGGATCGGTAGGCGATCGTTTCAGTACTGTCGATGATACAGTACAGATGAGACAATGACTTGATGTCTAATTGAATGACAATGTTTCTCTATTAATTTTATTCGTAGTTTTTCATGATTATGTGTAGTTGCATTGGCGAATAGCAAATTGACGTCGAAATGAACAGACTAATTAGATCCACATTTCTTAGCTTAAATGAATGATCAACCGACAATACTTTAGAGAGATGATTTGGTACCTAATCACCTTTAGTAAGGCGAGACAAGAAGCCTCTCTGGATATCTGTCTTATTTATTCATCAGTCATTAACACTTGAACTACCGTAACAGTCAAAATGACTGGTTTCGATTCGTTTGTTTCGCAGTTATTAATACCTTAGAAGCATTGAATATTTGAAATGATTTTGGAAATAAATAGTTGCACTTGAGTACTATGATGAGTATCCAACTGAAAATAATCTATTACAATTTTCATAGAGACTACACATCAATCGTAGTAAATGCTCGGTAGTTCTGTTAACCGGAAGTTGCAGTTCCAACTTCTAATTCCTCCAAAATCAGTCTACCACTCGCCGCTAATTGATAATTCTGCGTTATCCTGGCCACTGATCGGTCGCTCCGAAACAGTTAAAAATGAAACCGGCGAAGTTAGAGGCTAAAGGTTACCGGGTTAATTAGCGAACGCCGGCGCGAGCGCGGGGTAGAAATTATTGGAGATGTCCGATAAGAATAAAATCGTACGTCCCCCGAGTGTGCATTAATAATGTTTCTCTCATTCGTTGCTCGCCGTTTTATAAATACACCCGCTCGCTATTGATTTTTCCCTCGAGAGAGTTCGCACACACCCGCACATTCGCTCCGTTGTTCTTTCCCTTCTTCTTTTCCGCTGTCGCGAACCGTTCGTCGCGATCCGGGGGGAAACGTCGTTTCGACGTCGTTGACTGACGCTCTTTTTTCCCTTGCGGTCAACGTTGTCGAATTTTATAACGGATTGATGCATTGCCTGCCACCGGGACTTTGAGCGTTTTGTTTAGAGGCAAGTAGATTGGGAACAATGGCGAGTTGTAGTGGAAATAGTTATGAATAGTTTAGTGTCGGTTGTTAGGTTGTCTAGTTGTTTATGTTATTATTTTCTTGTGTATTCTGCTTCTGTTGTTATTATTCTCTACTGCATTATATTTCTGTTATTATTATTCTCTTCTGTATTCTATTTCTATTATTATTATTTTCTTCTGTTTTCTATTTCTATTATTACTACCCTCTTCTGTTTTCTGTTTCTATTATTATTATTCTCTCCTGTTTTCTGTTTCCATTATTATTATTCTCTGTATCATATTTCTATTACTATTATTCTCTACTGCATTATATTTCTATTATTATTATTCTCTTCTATTTTCTATTTCCATTATTAATATTTTCTATATTACACTTCTGTTACTATTATTCTCTTCTTTATTCTATTTCTATTATTAACATTCTCTTCTGTATTCTCTTTCTATTATTATTCTCTTCTGTATTCTACTTTTAATATCATCATCTTCCTCTGTTTTCTGTTTCTATCATTATTCTTCTCTGTCATATATTTCTATTATTATCATTCTCTTGTGCATTCTATTTTTATTATTATTATTTTCTTCTGCATTCTACTTCTAATATTATCATCCTCTTTTGTCTTCTGTCTCTATTATTACTCTTCTCTGTAATATATTTCTATTATTACCATTCTCTCCTGTATTCCGTTTCCATTATTATTTTCTCCTGCATTCTGCATCTAACATTATGACCTTCCCCTGTTTCCCGTTTCTATTATTCTCCTCTATAATACATTTCTATTATTATCACTCTTCCATACTCCGTTCCCACTGTTACTCCCCATCCACGTCCGCCGCCGAAATTTTCAACACTAATCCCCTTATCGCGACGGTCCCAAGCGATCCGTCAGCGGCGGTCACCGATAACCACCGAACTCAAGCAACTTCCGCGCGCAGAACTACGCGCGGCTCGTTTCAATCCGCGCCGCGGTGCAACAATTTTGTGTCCTTTTGAAAGCGTTTTGAAAACCTCCCCCGGCGCGACACACGTTCCGCCGGTCGCGGGGAAATAAAAGGAGCCGAAAGAAAATGAAGGAAAATAAAAGCCGAGCGAGCGAGCCGCGGCCCTTTGTTCGGCCCTTTTATCCCCGTAGTTTTCTAATTAAAAGAGGAGCGCGACGAACCGCGGTTTGCGGAAGTTTGACGAGCCGAGGGCCGCCGCGCTGCGCGAACTTCAAATTGCTTTCGCTTGAAATGTTCATTGAAAACGCGTTCCTCTTTGGCGACGGGGCCGGTAATACGCGCGAAACGAGCCGACCCTTTCTTCCCCCCCTCATCCAGCTTTCCCTCGCGAGGAGAACGCGACGCGAGGAGCTTCGAGGCGATCTCTCGCTCGCAGGAACCGGAGACGCGCGACGCTTGTCCTTGTGAATTTCCTGCTCCGACGTTCGAATCGCTCCTTGTTTTACGTCCGAGTTCCTTGTGGCTGATAGTAGAGCTGTAAATTACGCAATTTTACGTAGAGGAGTCTGGCTAGAGTTCGTTTGATGACCTGCTGAGGATATGAATGGTGGAAAAGATACTCTGAGCAAGGAATATCTGTGGATTGATGAATCGGTGCGATGAATCGTTGAATTTATTAACCCTTTGCACTTGAGAATATTATTTTTGACAAATATTCATTATTTTCTGGTTGGATATCAATGATATGTTTTGCAACTGACATAAAGGTGCACCTTGTAGAAATTAAGTGACAGAACTAGTTTATTTCGATGTTCCATGTGTCGATACGTTATATAAAATTTGATATTGAATTCTAAATTTGATTATTTTGTTCGGTTGAGTCAAATGGCGATTGAAAGGCGCCTCTCGGGTGCAAAGGGTTAAATATGATCATTTGTTGAATAGAGTTATGTAATAGCGTTTATTTCGAACAATCTTGTATTCTTTTCCTAGCTAGCTGCTAATTAATAAGTTAATTTGAGGAGATAATAGAAATTCGTTATGATGATCGAGTTTGATAGATAGTTAAGTCGTGTACAATTGTTATTTAGCTCGATAACTATTGTTGAAGGGCAAAGAAATCTCGCGTGAAATTTTTCGTGCTACTTGATTCGAGGACAATCTCGGCGGAAAAATGAATTTGTCTATCTCAGCAGCGCTGGAAGTTGGCCGGCGGTAAATTCATCTCGCGCAAAGTTTTCTCGACACCTGATTCGATAATAATCTCGACGGAAAGTGGATTTATCTATTCGAGGAGCTTTGGAAGTTGGAGGACAACGAATCTGTCTTGCGTAAAATTGTTGTCACTCGAAGGATTCGTGTGCTTGAGACGCGATGAAAGTTACGGAACGGCGGACCTATCGTGCGCAGTTTCTTCTGCTACTCTTAGCTTGACAATTGTTGGTTTCTCTTTGTAATGGAATAACGAAGTACTTTTGATTCAGCTGAGACATTCAGTGAACAAGTCTGTTCGGTACAATAACTTGTTTCATTTTAATTGTGTTCTCTCATTGATTAGAATTTTATAATAGTCGATTTCATAGACGCCGTCGTTGTTAATTCTATGTCTGATAATAATCGCGTTGAAATGTAGATCTGTCTATTTGAGTAGCGTTGAAACTCGAGACAGCGAATTTATCTTGTAGAACTTTTTTCTGCCACTTTATTCGACGATGATGTTGGAAAAGTACATTCGTCTACTTGCAAAGCGTAGAAATGTAAGAAATAAGGAATCTAACTTGCACCAAATTTGTTACCAAGACAGTTCCGCGGTTTTCCCATTCCGAATCAACACAGGCGCGTCATTGAAGCGGCTAAAAATTTGAACGCGCCTTGCTCCTTTCGTTTCGCCGTTACATCCGTCCGAGTATTTATTTCCTTAACGAGTTCGCTCATTCACCGTCTGTTTCCTTTTTCTGTTGCAGGTGAGTCTCATCCGTTTTCTTAAATATTTGCCGACGCTGCTCGCGCCGCGGCTAATGCAAGGTAAGAGTACCGGACGACTCGAAGTGTCTTCGGAAATACGATATTATCAACGAATCATCGAAATTTCTTTTGTACCCGTATTTTCTATAATTTCGTATCACCTAAACTATATCGTATCTATAGATTTTTATCTCGCCGTAATTTATATAATATATAAATATATGAATTAGAATAAATATAGTGATACTATACATAGTGATACTATATGTAGTATCACTATATATATAGTATCACTATATATATAGTATAACTATATATAGTATCACTATATATAAAAGTGTAAAAATTATATTATATATTATATATTAATTATATTTATATAATGTAATTTTTACTTCAAGCTTCAGATATGATTTTAGATAAATTTCGGAAAATTCTGATCACTAAATTAAATAGATTAACAGATCACTATCAATTTAGATACATTCGAAAGCAGACGAATAATTTGATTATTCAAATAATGAGAGACCGACATCCAGCTTCCGTTTTTCTAGTATTAGAGTACGATTCCAACGCATAATTCAGCTGCTTTATGAAAGCGGTTTTCAACGGTTCAACAAATTCCCGCACGCAAGAAGGATATTAATACATCTCCGGCATACAATATGCTAATACGACCCCGGCGATTCGAGTCCGCGGAATTCCACACTTTTACCGCGTCCCATAATCCACTTACTTTACAACCCTCATACTTCCGAGCTAACGCGAGCGCCGCAAAAATTCGCGTTCCGAGCGTTCCGGCCGAGAATTTTAAATCTCCGAAGCGATACTATAAATCGCCGGGACCCGCTCAGTAGGCCAGGACGCCTCGGATTCGCCGGCGAGCGGGCTTGGAAGCTGACCAAATGTAAAAGCTCCTTAATCCTCGCCGCGCTGACCCGTTTCGCCGGTGCGTCCGCGAAGGCCGCGCGCTCGCGGGTCGTCCCCGCGATTCCTCCGTGACCTTGCGACCCCCGGCGAGCGTCGGACTCGTCGTTCGGGCGTTTCGGAGACGTCCGGTGTCGTCGGTTGCGTGAGCGCACTCGAATCCGCCTCGAAACCGGGCCACGGAGCCGGAGAGTGGGTTAACCGGCGCGGCGACCGCCGTCCCGAATTGCGTCTGGCTCACCCAGATTTCCGTCGCCGCGACGCCGCAAACATTGCTGGAGTCAAGGTTAATTCGCGATTCGCCCGGGTTAATCTCTGGGAAATTGGCGGGGCAACGGATGAAAGCGGATCGCGCGGGTTTAGGGAAATAAATGTACATCTTGTGTGACACGGATTACTCTGTTAACCCCTTGGCTTACGATTTATTTCTCGACTGCGATCAATGCAGTAATTTTGTCATTGATAATGTATTGGAAAAAGAAAAATTGTGTGCACATTCTGTGTCCATCTTTGCTCTGAAATATCATAATTAAATTTAGATTAATAATTATTAATTATTAATTATTAATCGTGCGATATTGTAAGCCAAGGGGTTAGGTGAAGTAACGTTTGGATCAATGAAGTTTCCGATCGATTTCAGGATTGTTCTCGATCATTCGGGGTATTCCTGGATTATTTAAATTGAGCTGGTTTCTTTGTAAGAATTATGCATTCATTTTGAACGGAATTCGATATGAAAGACTTGAACCGTTGGGCAAGTCGTTAGCTTCTGGACGTGTTCGATGATTCCGTAGGGCCAGCGAGGAAAGAAATGAAACTGCCACGAACAAAAGCTAAGTGGATCGCTAACTTCTCGGAAATAGCCGCCCCAATCCGACGCGAGAGATACTGAATAATCGAACAGTTGCATCGGTACTTCGACGCGAGTTTTGATGAATCTCTAAGATCCGGACAGCGCAGGAACTGTAAGAAGAATGGGATGAAAGTTTAAGTGGTTAAAAGTGGAACGAGACGGATTCCTGAAGACACCTGTCCTAGCGTGGAGCGGATAGGTTGTTCCTCCTATCTTTATTATAAACTCCTCTGTTTATAATAAGGTGTCACTTTGAAGAGTGTCGGAAGTTCGGGGAACGGACGGGAAATGAAATATCCGAACTGTTGGATCATGTTGGAGTATCTCGCTTAGAATATACATAGAATTCGCTGTGCCATCGTTGTATTCGATGTTCCGAAGCGAAACTCAGAAAACTAAGGTGTCAATCTTCGGTTGCCACTGTTGACAGGAAGCAGTTAAACGATATTTTTTTATAGAAAGAAGCGAGGTACGGAGACTATTAACTCGGAGACAAACAAAATTGACGAGGATATGTCGAATAGCTCCTTTGAAATAGATTCCTTCGTGAATTGAGTTCGTCGCTGGATCTACAATCGCGAGAACGCGGAAAAAGAACTGATAATGAGTGCTTCTCGACTCGTCTGTCGTTTATTAGCTTGACGCGACAAGATGGCCGCTCCGACGATCGGGAGCTCTACGCGACAAGATGGCCGCACCGACAATCGTGAGCTCTACGGGATAAGATGGCCGCTCCGACAATCGTGAGTTCTACGTAACAAGATGGCCGCTCCGGCAATCGTGAGTTCTACGTAACAAGATGGCCGCTCCAATAATCGTGAGTTCTACGCGACAAGATGGCCGCTCTAACAATCGTGAGTTCTACGCGACAAGATGGCCGCTCCGATAATCGTGAGTTCTCCGCGACAAGATGGCCGCACCGACAATCGTGAGCTCTACGGAATAAGATGGCCGCTCCGACAATTGGGAGCTTTACGTAACATGATGATTGCTTCGATAATCGGGAGCTCTACACGACAAGATGGCCGCTTCGACAATTGGGAGCTCTCCGCGATAAGACGGCTGCTCCACAATCAGTAGTTCCACGCGAATTTTGATAATCGTTTAATTAAAGCGATTTCCCGGCAGCTCGGCTTCAGAAGGCCGATTTCCCTTGCTAAGATTATCTTAGAATTCCCTAAAAGCCGAAAAGAAATCGATGTCAGTAGGTTTCCAGGATCTCTCGACGCAGGAGAATGTAAATACAGCAACCCGCGTCGCGCTGTCTACTTTCGCGCGGCGTTCGCAAGAATTTCATTTTCACGCTGGGTCCGTACGCCGGCTGGCAACTTAGTATTTGCATTCAAGTCCAAATTCGGTGGTTTCCCTCTTCCTCTCTGTTCCTCTCGGCACGGTCGGGCGATCCGAGTTAATCACGGCTCTCGGAAAAAGAGCGTGCAATTCGCTCGGACGTTTCACGGTTTCCCGGCGCTGCCCGTGGCTCGTTCCTCTAATCGCGGGACTCCCAATTAGCGTCCCTGCGATTATCCCCGTTGAACGAACGCCGGCGACTTCTTCGTTACCGTTGTCCCGCGGTCGGAGCTGCGCGTGGCCGGACTCTTATTTTGATCCGTGACTATTCGCTTTGTTAGCATTGTTACGTTTGCTACTGGAGTTCTTGCGGTTTAACCCCGGACAATTAAACCGTTGCTTCGACTGTTGAATTGTGCCGCTAAATCTGTTGCCGAGATTGTTTAGGAAGTAAGGGGATGATGGGGTTTAAAGGTTGTTCGTTGGGAGTTTTGAGAGAATCGAGTTAAGCTTGGATTTCAGTAACGATGACGGGTTTTTGCACGTTTCAATGCACATTCAACCGAAAATAATCGACGATTTAAATTGTCTTTATCGAGCAAATTCATCTGACCAAGTTACAGATTTAGTTCGCATTAATTGGAATTGATTACCGATGGTTTCGTGTCGCAGTTGTTACACTGTTATCCAATTGCTCGCGTTATTCAATAGTTTAATTCGACATCGGTTGCCTCGACGTGACCCGGTATCGGCGAGCAGAAGCTTAAAGAAGACCTATCGAGGGACAGAGCTTCTTCCCTCCGCTTCGGTTCGTCGATCCCCGTTTATCTGATCAAGCCTGGCGCAGGGGTGAACGCGCTGCCCATGAATGAAACGCTCGCGGAACGATTTACGAGCACGCACCCTCGTACACGCATCCGGTGCGTTCGCAGTCTCGCGAACTGGGTCGAGAAGGGCGCGTTTTCAGATGTGAATGGCGAGTATACTCGTCGCGAAGAAACGGCGATTTTTTTAGAAATATTGACGAGTAAACTCGTCAGGAAGGAATGACGAGTATATTATTCATTTTTGTCCTTTCCCGATTTTTCAAGAGAAAATCAATGCTTCTTCATAATTTCATTGAATTCTGCAGCATACTGTCTTCGACGAGTATACTCGTCATCGTGTCATTTGTGGCGTTACAGCTAATTAAAGTGACAGTTATTATAACGTTTCTTCACGTTACAGTAACCGAAGTGATAATTACAGTTGTTCTAGTTTCAACATTACTGTTAATGTTAATTGCCCCGAGACCGAAGTTATATCTTACGAAATTTTCCTCTCCAGCAACGGTGTTTCGTCGTAAACAAGAAATTTTCCACGCGGAACGCAGCGGCGGATGCTAATTTTTAATTACTCGATTGTTTAGTTGGACAACACTTTACGCGACGCACCGTTTATCGCGCTGTTAGCCGATTAACGCCGCAGCCGTTCGCGCGAAATTAGCGGCCGCGAACAATTCCTGAATTCGCGGTCCCCCGACTTCCCTGCAATTAGAACTCTTAATCTCGCGATTCCTTTTTTTTTCTTCTTTGATCGCGAGCGGGACGGAAAACTCCGGGGGTAATAAAGATCGAGCGATTGGGAATTTCGCTGCGAACGAAACTTCCACAGTTCGTTGCTGGTTAATTACGACGCGCCCTGGAAAAATAGGGACTTCCGGTTACATTCGGCGACCGGCTCCTCGTTATCGCGTAAGAGCTGGGTGCGAAAGGTCGTCTTTAGAGAGCGCTTTGAGAACTTAACCCTTTGAACTCTGTAGGCTCCAATATTGCAGCAGTCTTTCCTATTTCACTTAAATTTTCCTTTCTCAATAGACATCATACTAATTAGTCCTGCATTCGACGCGTATTCTCGTCAATTCCACTACACAATCCACGACTTTTAATACTAATCTTAATTAAATATTGATCTTAATTAAACATTGTTCAACCGAGAGTTAACTAAAAGACATCTTCCCGTCATCGCTCGAAAAGCGAAGATCAGTTTCCACCGATCAACCGTCTCATATCGCCGGTGTCATCACGCGCGTTCATTCGAAATGAAAATCATAAATAAAGGCGACAAATAATTGTTCCGACGTGAAGCGTCCGCCAAATATTTGACCATCCCAATGCGCACGATTCAAATTCGACAGGCCGCGGTGAAAGTGAGCATTGTCGGCGATAAACGTTCGCGATTGATCCGAATTTACCTTGCAAACACGTCGTTGCCCGAGTTGCACTCGCTAAATAGTATCGAGACGAGGATCGTCGTCAACGGCCGTCCGAACTGTGCAACCGTGAACGTGGCGTGAAGACGGCAAGAATGAATAGAGCGAAGATGACTGATGACGACGTGCCGCATTGAGAGCGGCAAGTTCAAAGATCTTTGTTGAGACTTTTTAATATGAATGAAATCTTAGATCGAATAGCAAGGGATCAGCACGTAGTTTCATATTTTCCTATCGTTCAAGCAATTGATATATAATTTAGCTTCACCTTGAGGGTTTTGTATATTTCAGAGAATCTTCGTCCGCAACGGGTTAATACTTGAATATTGAATAGCGTTTAATTTTGAAAAGAAAAATAACAAACACTAAAAGGACCGAATTTTGAGAGTATACATTTTATTTCAACGGTTCAGAATGCAGCTGTGGCATCAGTCAATTATGCAATGCCGAATGTCGCTTGAGATGAAAACCTTTACAAAACGGAAGCTTCATCTCGACAGTGTGCCGAGACTCGCACCGTGTTGAATTCCGTAAAAGCGACTCCAAAGATTGCAGAGCCCGAAGACAAGACTTAAACAAAGAATAATCGTTGCTCGAGCAAAAGTCATTACGGCAAAGACGGAACGCCGGCGAGTTCCGCTGCGAATGTTTCCCCAGCCTCGGAGCGCGTATTGAACTTGACTCCGCGGTAGCGAGAAGAAGCACTTCCGGTGTCGTTCGTTGGAAAGAGGCGACCTTCGAGATGGCAACAATTAACTCGTTTATTAGCAGAAGAAACGTTAGCATTCATTCTTATTGTAGTATTATAATATTTCTGTGCTAACGCATTGCGTACCAGTTAAATTTTAGAACACTGAATTAGGATGATTTTAAATGAGATCAACGTTAAGTTTATTAGCAGAGAAAACATTACTGTTCATTCTTATTTTAGTATTATAATATTTCTGTGCTAACGCATTGCGTACCAGTTAAATTTTAGAACACTGAATTAGGATGATTTTAAATGAGATCAACGTTGATTAAATTTATTAGCAGAGAAAACATTAGCGTTCATTCTTATTGCAGACACTGAATTAGTATGACGATTTTAAATGAGATCAAGTTATATCAGTAAATACAGAAAAGCGAAGGTATCATACGTTAATGTTACGTAATATACTTAAAATAGAGAATCAGTTCTAATGAAGTCCAAGATTCCTGTAAATGCTGGTAATTAGAAAATGTAAGTAGCTAAGCATCTTTGCATAAAGTAGCTTAATACAGCTTTCTATTGTGAGCAGCATGGTCACTAGCATTTCTGTGTCTCTTGGAAGCGTATTTGCTGCGGTAATTAGCTTGTTCACAGCGTTCACGCAGAGGCCGAAAGAGAAGAAGGTACTGTTAGGGTTTAATTGGTGAAAATGGATAGAGCGGCTCCCTTATCACGCACGCTTTCATTTCTAAAGTCTTACTCGCCGAAACGGTGATCTAATAAAAGGCACAGTAGAAAATCCCGTTCGCCTCTTGTCTCCTTAATTCTTTATGGAGCAAAGCTGCGGTGGATGCATATTCATACGAACTAGCCGAAGAATAATTAATCGAACATCCGTATGCATACTAAGAACATTCATCTCCATTACCACTAGATTTACGGACATTTATTCTACACTCTGTACGACTGGTTCTAGAAAACTACGTTTAATTACGTCTCGAATATCGTAGCTTTAATAATTAAAGTTTTAACCCTTTGACGACTGTCGACATTTCGGCGAGATGAAACTGTATTTCGAAGACTAAGTTGCAGACAAATGATTCGGTTACTCGAACAGCAAGAGACCTCTCGAGATGATCATCGCGTAATTTCTTTTTTTATATTAATTAAGCATTTGACATATAATTTAAGCTTCAGCTGCCGAAGGTCTTTATATTCCAAAGAATCTTTGTCAAAGAATTAAACTCAAGACAAGACTCAAAATCGTCTTACTAAACAACGTCTAAACCACCCACTGTCAAATTCACAGTTCCCAACTCTGTTCTTCGAGACAAGTGAACGTACATTCCAAAGACAAAGGTGCTCCCCGAAACACCTTATTCGCATCTACATATTAATTAAGCATTTGACATATAATTCAGCATAACTGCCGAAGATCTTACATATTCCAAAGAATCTGTCAAAGGATTAAACTCAAGACAAGACTCAAAATCGTCTAAACCACCCACTGTCAAATTCAGAGCTCCCGACTCCGTTCTTCGAGGCAAGTCAGCGAGCGTGCATTCCAAAGACAAACGTCCTCCCCGAAACACCTTACAACGTGCAGCGTGAAACATCAAACATCCGCCATGCAGATCCTCCCTGGCAACTAATCAAAGACCAGACTCGTCCGTCTGTTTCCCTTTGAGATCGCGAGGAACAGCGGGCCCACGCGAAGCGGCAGCGTCGTTGCAGCGGGCGGCAGGACAATGCGCCGCCGACGATTGAGCTGTGGCCGTTGGAGGGGGCAGATGGGGTTGCCGATGCGCCGCGCCGCGCCGGCGGGAGGCCGAGACAGGGCCAGGCTGTCCGAGGCGCGCGTCGGAGGGAGCGACGAGGGTGCGTTCCGCTTTGGCGCGACAGAGACGCGGGAAAACGGCGGTCGGGGTGGCGGCGGCGGCGGCGGCGTCGGTGGGGGCTTGAAATCCGACAGGGTGAAAGGAGGGTGGAAAAGGCGCATGCCAGTTGTGCCGTCGCCGCGTTACGAGTCGGCCAGCCGACACCGGTCCCTGCCTTTCCGCCGCGACGCGACGCGACGCGAGGCGAAGCGGCGTCTCGCGATCCACCCGGTCGACAGTGTCCGGTCCTCGCAATCCTCGCGTTTGTCCCTCGTGCGACGAGGGGCAGCGTGTTTCGTCGCGGGGTGCGTTTCCACGGAAGTCGCCTAGGACTTAGCTGCGACGAAGACAGCCCAGGCGAGCTGCGAGGCCGACCGACTGCTCCGGAGCTGGTGCTTCGACGTGAGCCCGCATTTTCGCGGACCGATCGATCTCTCTCCTTTTCGACGATTAACCGCGCGCCGCGGCTTCTCGAAGGGCAACGACCCTGCGTGTGTCTTCCTTGTTCCCGGCCGATCTCGACTCGCCTAGGAGCAGCCTCGCGTTCCCGGCCTACGCTCGTCATTCACGTGCGCGTCCCCTGCGCTTGAAACCTTGCCCTCCTTGGTTTCATGGGGACTTGCGGCGTCGTATTTTCTGGGTAATGAGGTTTGGGGGAAGTGGCTGTAGGAGTGAGGCTGATTGGTTTGAGTCTCGGTTTTTGAGTGCAATATCGTGGGGTGAGAGTAAGTTAGCTTGTAGCTGTGTTGCGTCGTCTTTTTTGGGTAATGAGGTTTGTGGCAAGTGGCTGTAGGATTGAGGCTGGTTGGTTTAAGTCTCGGTTTTTGAGTGCTACATCGTGGGGTGAGAGTAAGTTAGCTTGTAGCTATGTTGCGTCTGTTATGGACAGGTTAGGTTTGTTGTGGGAAGTGTCTATCAGAAGGCTGATGGACGATTGGTTAGAGTCTTTCGGTTTTTGAGTGCATGTGTCGTGGAAGGTGAGACTGATTGCCTGTAGCTATGTTGCGTCTCTTCTGGACAACCTGGTGAGGTTTGTGGGAAGTGTCTAGGATCAGAAGGCTAAGCGATTGGTTTGAATCTCAGTTTTCGTTTGAGTGGAAGCTTAAACTGCTCAAACCCATCGCTAGCTGCATCGCAAATTCGAAACGTGTACAGGGGTTTATAGGGAAGATGAAACCTCTAGGATCAGAAGGCTGGAAGGCTAAGCGATTGGTTTGAATCTCAGATTTCGTTTGAGTGTAACACGCACCATGGAAGCTTGAACTACTCGAACCCATCGCTAGCTGCATCGCAAGTTCCAAACGTGTACAGGGGTTTTTGGGGAAGAGGAAACCTTGAGGGCGCGAGGCGTGTTTAGGGGCGGAGAAGGGGACAGAGTTCGTGTAATGAGGGAAGGAACAGGACACCTGTGAGTTCCATGCTGACACTGGCTGGGTTGGTTCAGTTGGTTCAAGGTACACGACTGGGAATTGTCTTTAGAGTATACATCGGTGTGAACTTCATAGTGTAATTTTCTTCTCTTTGAAACAGTCTTTTCGATTATTATTTATTCCATTATTATCTGAGAAGTTCATAGTCTCCTTTTCTTGTCTTTGAAACAATCTTCTCGATTATTATTTATTCTATTATTATATACTGCAGCCAGAGTATACGACATCCATGTGAACTTCATAGTATCCTTTTCTTCTCTTTGAAACAGTCTTCACCATTATTTTGTTTCTATTATTACATACAACAGTCATTCGATTATTCCTCGCAATTTTCTCCGTCGCGCACTACAGTGTTACTTCCGAGCGTGTTAGGAAAAATTGTCTTTAGACTGTAGGACATCGGTGTGAACTTCACAGTGTCCTTTTCTTCTCTTTGAAACAGTCTTCTCCATTATTACTTATTCTATTATTACATACAACAGTCATTCGATTATTCCTCGCAATTTTCTCCGTCGCGTACTACAGTATTACTTCCGAGCGTGTTAGGAAAAATTGTCTTTAGAGTGTAAGACATCGGTGTGAACTTCATAGTGTCCTTTTCTTCTCTTTGAAACAGTCTCCTCCATTATTACTTATTCTATTATTACATACAACAGTCATTCGATTATTCCTCGGGATTTTCTATCCCTACTACTGTGTTGCTTCGTATTAGGAAAGTTTCACTCGCGCCTTAACGCCCGAACTTCGAACGTAAACAGGATCGCTGGTTATGTTTCCGAAGCGCGTCTTTCTATCGGCGATCGATGAACTCCGCCCAGAGGTGCACGTTCACCGTGGAATCGATCAGTGTCGTCATTGTTACTGCCAGTCGGACCTCTGAATATAATAATTGTCACGGGATTAATGGAACGGAAACGCGTTTGATCTCGTCGTTGGCGTTCCGTAGTTCCATTACCCGATTGGACGGAATTTGTCACGTTACAACGGACTGTTACAAAATTTCAGACCGCCGCCTGCGTTCTGGAGAGCGGACAGGGTCGGGGTGTAATTAGGGAACACGACCGTTGTCGATTCGATCGAGCGAGGGACGATATCTCGCAGCGAGGCCACGGATCCCTCGCGAAATCTTGTTACGCGTTTAATTATGTTCTATTATCGGCTTCACGAACTCACGGCGCACAGGTACAATGGCCCGCCGCTCGGAGTAGGCCCTTATCAGGAACCATTGTCGCGATGGGAAAATTGCCCGTCTTCTCTTGCTCCCGTTTCGAAAACGGGGAACGAATGTGGAGAACTTCGTAGGATTCTGTTTGATAGAGTGTGTGAGGTACCGCGCGTCGTCTTGATTTTCCTCTTAATTATTGGTGCTCGTTTCTCGTCGTTAACTTCCTTTTTAATCTTTCTTTCAGTTGTCACATTGATTCTTCTATTAATTATCGTTTTAATCGCAATCTCTTTGTTGATCTCAGTCTCCATTTCGGCTTTCACCCTTAATTTTCTTCGTAATCTTCGTTTCGATCCTCACTATTATCTTCCTTTTTCATCTTTCCTTCAATTATGACATTGATTTTCTTAATTATCTACTTGTTTTAACCGCAATCGATTTCTTTGTTAATCTCCTTAATTTTCTCCTTGATCTTGTTGATCCTCGCTATTACCTTTTTCATCTTTCCTTCAGTTGTCACATTGATTTTCTTAATTATCTACTTGTTTTAATCACCACAATCAATTTCTCTATCAATCTTCCTCTCTACTCTCTCCATTTCCCTCTGAATCTTTGCCTCGATCTCCATTCCGACTTTCACCCTGAATTTTCTTCATAATCTTCGTTTCGATTCTCACTGTTATCTTCCTTCTTCATCTTTCTTTCAATTATGACATTGATTTTCTTAATTATCTACTTGTTTTAACCGCAATCGATTTCCTTGTTAATCTCCTTAATTTTCTTAATATTCTCCTTGATCTTGTTGATCCTCACTATTACCTTCATCTTTCCTTCAATTATCACATTGGTTTTCTTAATTACTTGTCTTAATCACCTCATATTTCCACAATCTTTCCTTTACTGTCTCCATTTCCCTTTGAATCCTCGCCTCGATCTCCATTCCGACTTTCACCCTGAATCTTCTCCTTGATCCTTGTTCCGACTTCCAGCCCCAAACGTCTACAGGGGAAGCGAGCACCCCCGACGGCGTTAAAGCGGACAGAGCAATTAGAACGAGAGGCGACCTTGACTTTTTTCCCACGCATCCCCTCCTCGAACGGAGAACAAAGAGGCTCACCCCTTTTATCCGGCGATTCCTCTTTCATCGGTGTTCTCGGCCGCGGACAGGGACACTTCAGTGTCCTCGGGTTTCCGTCGACGACGGAACTCCAGGATCCGGTGTGTCACCGTCGGCAGATGGCTCGGTGTCCAACGAAACGACGCGAAGACAAGAGGAGTCTTCAACGGAATGGCGAATAGCAATTGTTCAATTCCTCAGTCTAGCTGTCAAGTAGTCTCTTAACCGGCTAATTATCAGAAAATTAAATTCCGCGCACTTTCAGTGGGATCCATTTATATCACTGTCTATAAAAAAACAAAGGTATCATACTGTTATGTAAGATATTTTAAAAGGACAATTAGTAATGAAATTTAATATTTCTTTAAACGCTGTGGTAATTAGCAAAGTTACGTAGCTAAGAGTCTTCGTATAAAAACGAGATTTCTCGTTACCAGTATGTGTTAACATCGGTCGACGAAAGCAACTTTGTTTCGTTAATTAGATGATTCTTGGGATTAATATTCCAAACTATCAGAATAAAATTATATTATTTTATTTATGATACTAAGAATATCGTGTTAACTTTAAATTTCTCTGCAAGAAAGATCGCAAAATCGACGAAGGTTCACCGATTCTTCGCGGATTCGGTTCGGCTCGATGGGAACTCGCGAGGTTAACGGGTTAATCAAACAGACGTTTCATTCGCGAAATTGAAAAAGATGTTCAGTAGGTAGGTACTTGAGTGACATATCGCATTCAGCAATAACGATGCAAACATTGTCGTCGCCGTGGCGGCTAACAACTAAAAATAGCTCTGCCAGTCAACCTGTTACCCGTTCCTGGGACACCGACGTGTTTACACGTCTAATAATCTGCCGCATTCGCGCGCCGCGAGCGTGTGTACACTTTCGCTAAATTGGCCACTGCCGCCGCCACGGGTGTGTAGAAACGTTGGGCGTATTTATCCTCGTCGCGAGCCACGGGAACAGTCTCCTTCGATTTTTCAGAATTAGACCTCGCCTTACCGACGCGCGCGACGCGATTTCAGGAGAAATTCAATTCTGAAACGTTAACACATTGCGCATTGAGCTTTGTTCCTCAATTTACTTGTGACTTCTCTTCGAATCAGTCTCAAGGAACATCGTCTTCGTAAAGGAATGTTAAATATTTCTAGTAAGAATCATCCAAAGGGTTAAGATCACATAGTTAGAAAAGCAATTATTCAGCTCTAGGCTGTCAATGGTACTTGGCACGTGTCCAACAGATTGATCAAAAGTACAAGTATATTAATTATCTTCACAACCAAGGAAACATCCATTCGTAATAATTGCAGTATTATCGTCCAAATTACTCAGAATTACATCCAATAAATCAAGATCCAAAGGAAATCTCCATAAACCTAACAAACCCTCTAAAGTAAAATCGACAGAAAGCATCATTCGAGTGTCCCGTCGCAAGGGTTGAATTGCGGGTAATCAGCGGAACGCGTGGCGCCGTTGAAACGGGCCGGATTACCGAGAATTAAACCTCGAAGACGCGGTCCGAAGAAAACTTTCCCGTGATTACCGGCGTTCGTTTGAGTGCTCGTTGATCAAGCGTTGGAAAATCTCGGGGGCGAAGTTTCCGACTGCGACTAAGTCGATCGCAGGATTTTTTAAGGGACGAGGCGACGGCGCGCGAGATGAATCGACGTTCGGGAAGTTTCGGGAGGAGCTCTAATCTCTGGGTAATTGCGGCCATTCCGGGGCCGCCCGCGAGGGTGCTCGGGAAAATTGGAACCGTCCACGCGACCGGTTTGAGGATTATCCTCCGCGGAGCTCCTCGGACGTGTCCGAAGACGGGAAACAGGCTCGCGTCTCCGGAGGGCGTGGGAAGTTGTCTAATCGGTGAACTCTTGAGGGGTCGCCGGGGGATCAAAGGGAGCGGAGTTCAGGGGAATTATCTTTGATCTCTCGAGCTACCCTTTTGATCGGTTTTAGCGGAACTATGATATTGGAACGTGTCGATATTAACCCTTTGCACTCGAGAATATTTTTCGTGAGAAATGTTCGTTACTTTGTGACTGAATGTTAATGATATTTTCGCGACTGACACGGTTGATTGTCTTCTATAAATTAAGAGAACTATTTTACTTCGGTGTTTTGTGTGTTGATGCATTGTACAAGGTTTAATATTGAAGTGAAAATTTTATTTTAAAAAAATTTTAAGTTTGCTGTGACTCGGGATGAAGATTTCTAGACGAATTTAACAATGGTCAATGTTGTTCGTTACTTACGGATCAAAACTAAGGACTATTTTGCTATTATCAATTTTCGAATGAAATTTCCACTTTATGTAGGACGGAAAATTTTGGCGCGTTTCTTCCAAATTGTTGATAATAAAATGTAGATTTTTGGTTATAGCTGCTTTCTACCGGAGACTTGCTTCGTTTCTGTTTGTTACTGATGAAGGACACGTTGATTAAATAATTGAGTAACGTAAGGGTTGCAGGGACACTACTGATTAGTTTAGATTGGATTTGGAGAGGGTCGAAAGGAGTGTTCGTGGATAAAGGGAATCCAGAGATCGCGTTATCGGCGAGGAATTTGTCAATTAAATAATTGAGTAATATTAGGGGTGTAGAAATAATAGTCGTTACTCTAGATTGGATTTATAGAGGACTGAAAGGGATATTCACTGACAAAGAGAATTCATTATGTAATTACTGTGCAATCACATCGATAATAATAACACAGAGAAAAATGTTACAAAAAACAGAAAATATCTTTGTATTACAGTAATTACTATATTATAGATAATGAAAAGGTGGATCTTCAGTAATCGGGAACTAGGAATAAATACATGTATTTAACGAAATATGGAAACAACACGGACACGTAAAAATACAATTCAATGCCACTCACACTCTCTTACATTCACTCTTCCTAAAAATACCTTAACCTACGCTAAAAATTCTAGATACTACAGTACGAAATCTAAACAAACATTCATTCCTAGCGAGATCTACCGAGAAATTTTCGTTTCCTTTCTCGTCCCATGATATTATCGGTGTTATTCACGTTACAGAATATAAATAGTGCGGTCACTATCATTGATAACGGCGTTCGCCGGCGAGCGGTGTATTTTCAACGCTCCGCCGATATCTCTCACCTGATAGCCGACAGCTCTTCTTTATTTTCCATCGCGCGGAGAATAAACACGTCTCGGCTAAGCGCTCGAGAACGATAATGGTTCATTGGAAAAGTTGCGCGTTCACGTGTTCCGCGTTCCCTGGACGCGCGCGCGACTCGATTCTTTCGTCCCGTCGCGAAAGTCGATGGCCCTTCGAAGTTCCCTCCGCTTCCGCAATCTCCGCGGCTTCCACTTCCTCCTTCTCGCGGAGACTGACGAGTAAACCTCCGCGTTCGAGTTTCGAACGGTCGTAAAGTAGCCTGGTTTACCCTTTGTCGCCCGATTTTCCCGGCTGCGCTCGTCCGACCTATTCCACTGGCAGCCCTTTGGACTCCGCGGACACCGCGATGGCGTCGTTTATTGTGTTAACAATAGATGGACGTTTGTTCTAAATTTTATTCTATCGTTTCTAGGAAACTACGTGTTCGTCTATGTAAATCGCGAAGATTCGACGTCTTTTAAAATTCAATCGCGAACTTCGAGACTGTTGCATTGTATTCGCGTGATTTGAATCAAAATCGACTTAAACTGATGCTAAATAAATAAACAATGCAATATCCGTCAGATTGACGGGTTCTGTAAATCTAGTGTTATATTATTTATTTTCGATTATTACTGTGCTAAGTATTCTATTTTATATCATTGCATTCGTTATGTCAGACTTTGTCCTAATCGCTGTGATACAATATTTTCTAATTTTGGCTAGGATTATTAGAACTAACTTAGAGTTGACGGTAGATTACAAATTCTGAATGATTGTTTCAGTTTTCGAGTAGTCATTGTGTATTTCAGCCAATTACATTCTTTCAACACTAATTTATCAGTTCAACCTTTCCTAATATACTCACATTCTCCTTTAATTAATTGTGCTAAATTCGAGAACACAAGGAAATAGCAACCATACTATGCACTAATACTTTTTCAATAATTTTATAATAATAATAATAATTTTGTCAAGCCAAGGAGGACCAGAAGTTCCACCGGAAAATGCGATACTATTTTTCCATCGGTTTTCATTACGATTTCGCACGAGATCGGACTCGTCCGTCGATAATTAAATGTCCCGCGCATCCTTTCGAAGTAATCGGGGAAGCTACTGTCGGTTTGCGGCTTCCGGAAAATGAAATTCACCCGTCCCGAGCGTCTTTCCACCGGAAGAGTCCCGTATTCCCCAATAATTCGGCGGCCAGAATGTTACCTCGCAATCGGGGATTTCCTTATCGAGCGTTCGGCCGAGCGCGACGCGTGTCGGCGACGTCGCGCGTCGCTTTGACGCGGTATCAGTCGACGGAAAGGGAAATTTTCATTTGATCGAAGGTGATTAGCGAAAAACCATTCGCGTTCCCTTCGATAGCAGTGTTTAAATATTTGATACTGAGTTTCAACCCCTTGTTTTATGTCATCAAGCATGTTATTAGATAGTATATCGCGTTTCCTTCGAGTCCTTTATCAGCTGAATTAACATCCTTAATTACATCTTCATGTATAGTATCAGCAAGTTTCCGGTAGTTCTTGAATGTCTTCAAATTCCGTTGTTAACAGCCCTTAATTGCTACTTCACGTGTATAGTTTCATCGAATTTCTGATAGTTCCCGAACGTTGAAATTTGTAAGGTTAACAACCCTTAATTGCTTCTTCACGTATATAATTTCATCAAATCGCTGATACTTCTCCGACGCTTCTGAACTTTGTCGTTAACTACCCTTAACTTTTTCCTTCGCGCAGGCATGCGATCTCGTCGGATTTCTGATGCTTCTCGGATGTTTTCGAATTTCATCGCTAACGAGTCTTAACTGGTTCCTCTGCACGTATAATGTCGAGTATACGTAGTCCTCCGTTTCTAAACTTCGTCAACAACCCTTAATTTTATCTTCGCGTACCAACGCGATTCCATCAAATTTCTAGTACTTCTCTAACACCTTGAAACGTCTTCGTCAGCAACCCTTAATTTTTTTTCACGTACCAATGCAATTCCATCAAATTTCTAATGCTTCTCTAACACTTCGAAATTTCATCGGCAACAACCCTTAACCCTTTGCACTCCGTTACCGTTACGGCGACATTGTAAGATAAGTTTATAATTTCGTTCTCAGTCAAACATAACTTTAAAATGTACACGCGCCTTTTCACTGACAAAGCAGGATCTTAAATCTTTTTCATATTAAAACCGTTTCGGAGTTGCTGAGAGGTTATATTAAAAATTGTTCGGAGTGCAATGGGTTAATTTTATTTTCACGTACCAATGCAATTCCATCAAATTTCTGGTACTTCCCTAACATCTCTAACGCTTCTCCACCCCAACAACTATTCTCCACCCGTAGAATCCCCCCGAAAACACCGCGAATATTTCAAAATATCCGCCCCTCAGCGATCCTCGTCGCAGCGTTATCAGGCTTTTCCATTCGTCTCGCATAGTTAATCACTTCGGCGCAGCTCGTTTGTATCTCGACTGACGTTTCCACTCGCGACGTTTTATCATCAGCTGTCTCCGCCGACGTCGCGATGCACCGTGGACGATAAATCGCGACGCGTGCGCGCCCCTTCACGGCGCCGCGACGTTTTCTTATCAGCCGCGCGGCTGTCGCCGCATACGCGATGCCCGGGCGCCGGCATTGTCCCGGAGAAAAATGGGCTCCGCGACGGAGGAGTTTAGACGGCGCGTCTGTCCGCATGTAAATTACTTTATTTATTTAAGGGGTAATTAAGAGGGACGCGAGCCGCGTAGCCGCTCTGAAAAACTTTCCGCGTTTAATCGTCGGGATTAATGGAGCGCGATACGCGCCAGGAAATTTCGCGGACGACCGTTAATCCTCGTTATTTCTTTCCTTCGCTGGGAGCGGAGGCTCGGTCCACCTTTGATACTGCGAACGGCGGATATATACGCTCTTGCCGGTGTATTAACACGCTGAACGCCGCGCGGTTTCGTACCGTGAAATCGTGATACACGGTAAATCTCGCCAATGTTAAAGACTTTCGAAATTGCTCCAATAGATAGTTAATACATCGACACGATAAAAATACGATTGTTAGCATGTTAAGAAGAATTAACCCTGAGCATCATGTTTTGCATAACACGAGCGAAACAATGCAGCAGGATGAGTAAAGTCTGCAGATTTCTCAATTTTCCGCCATTTTTCCTATTTCCTTCGCTCGCTTTCCTTGAAATCTCGTGTCTCCCTACAGAATAGAGTCTAAAGCATACGACGATTTCCGCGATTACGTGTCGACAGGTTGCTAAATACGTTCTTATGGATCGAGCGCGCTCTAGAGCTATACAATCGCCTCCATTTCTTATTAATGGCCGCCATCGTTCGCTACGTCGGTCCGTTTTAGCTCGCGCCGGTTGACGTAAATTTCAATCCGTCTTTCTCCCTAGCGTGATGAAAGTTTCACGTGTTTTCCCGCTGAATATTCTAATATTATGACTGAACGACAGACCCGGGACGTGTCAGAATTTCCAGATCGATGGTCGACTCTAAAATTACCGCGCCGATGAATGTAATTGGTTCTAACGTCTTTATTTCGCTGATCACGAGCTTCCTACTGAAGTCACGGAACCGTTCAGCATTCGAAACCATTGGAAATATTATCTAATACCGTAAACAATCGCGATTGTTCGTCGAAGATCGACATTTCTGTTTTACTTTAGGAAGCAGCAGTTACAACCTTTGACAGAATTTTACGTTAACAAGGATTCCTAAGAAAGTCTATAGAAACTATGAAGAACTGAACTACATTAGACGAATGTAAAATAATCAGATTTATACGATATACGACTAGCAGAAGATGTATTGTCGAATTAGAGTTGTTTCGTTTCAGGCAGCAGTAGTACCTTTGACGACAATTTTACGTTCAAAATTAACTCAAAGAGAAATCACAAGTAAATTGAGAAACAAAGCTTTTTATCCCAATATTTCGCACGTGAATGCATTATACACGGTTCAATATTAAATATCAAATTTTATAATTTTCATCAAATCAGGTGGTGACAGGGTCACCTCTCGAGTGCAAAGGGTTAATAGACGTACACTGTGTCGTTTGTTTCGAAACATATCGAATATTTCTAGCGAAGTGCTTTTCGAGTGCAGAGGGTTAACACCGTCTACTTCAGTTTCGATCAGAATTTCGAAATTCCCTTTTGGGCCTCTGTCTCCGGCTATTTTTTCGAAAATTCCGCGGATCAATTAAGTCTAGAGCAAACGATCTTGCAAAGCCGGGGATTGCGCCGCGCGCACAGGGGAAAAAAAGGGGTCGCCGCGTTTCACGGGTGATGCGGTCCGAAACGGATTTCGCGGGAAAAGGGGGGGTTGAAAAGCGCATCGCCGCAGGAGGAGTTTAACGGTGCGCCGAGCGTTGCCATACGGGGCGAACGCAAACACAAACCCTTTCCCCGTTGCTTGCCGGGGAATTATTCTCCGGCGTTCTTTCCCGCTGACGCGTTTTTCCCTTTTCTGCGGTCGCGCTCCTACCCTTTACCTCTTTGCCGTTCGATTACTGCGGGACCTCGATTAATGGAGTCCCCGTTCCTCGCGGGCTGCGTTGTTTTGCGTTGATTACACTCGGACTCGATAATTTGGATTTTCAGATTGTATCTTGACCAGTTCACTGTGGAACTTTGTTGGAAAAACCACTCGTTCTCGCAATAAAATCGAAAAATGGAGCGTGTACTCGTCGAACGCAGAATAAAGACGAATTACATGTTCATCTGGAGAAATAAGGAATTCGTCGTTGAAAGAATTAGTAGCATTTCATGCTTTAAGAGACTCGATGATTTGGATTTTTGGATTGTATCTTGAGATAGAGTAGACCTATGATCGTCTTATTTTTGGCAACGGAGTATTGGGAATGAATAGAAATATTGAAACTGCGAAAAATGCGGAATATCTAAATCTTTGCGAATGACAACAGAACGATCATTTGCGTGAATAATGAAATTGATTCTTTTGAATTCAAATTATACGTTACTATTCTATTAACCGTTGCCGTTAATGATTAAGATAAAGAATGATATACAAGATACATATAACAAATGTAGACTGAATTCTGATTCTTATATTTCGAAGAATTTCTATTTATCTCCAGTTATTCGAACTGATAGGTTAAACATCGATCAGATATCGATTCGATTCCATAAACTCGAGGAATCCTAGAGTTATCCGATCTCTAAGAGCAACCACTGCCAAGAAAATAGAAACAGAAACGAAAGGAAGGAGGGCGATTCAATCCATTTCCGGGCACACAGCGGAGAAATTATTGTCGCGCGGGCCAATTAAAATTGGCAAACATCGAAAATAAAACGCGACCTCGGCGAGCTATTGTTCGCGCACCGGTACTTCAACTTGGCTTCGCAAATATTGAATCGGTTCCCATCGCAGCGGCCCGTCCGGCTTTTCTCTTCCAGCCGGCGGCCCTCCCCTTTCTCTCGTCCTCTTCTTCCCTTGGTTCTCCGATAACATTGTCGAATAGGAGACAGAAATGAAATCCGTGATCGTATTATTCTCTTCCTTATTTATTTGTACTTCGAGCACTCTGCTCACTGAACGCGCTCGCAGGACCTGCGCGTTTCTTAGCGTTTCAAAGACGTAATACAACTTATATATCAACTTTCTTCATTCAAATCTCTGAAATACTTCTAAACAATATTGCAGATTTATTTCTTGTAGATTCCGTTAATTAAACGATCGATATGTAATTTCACAGAAGGTTTCGTGCACTCAAAGAACCTTCGTCCGCAAAGGGTTAACAACCCGGAGTGCCAAGGGTTAAAATTATATCGCTATTACGCGCATATGAAAAAGCAAACGAAGTATCTCCCAACACATTCGTTTATCATCAACTTTTCACTTAACACGTTAACCGCCATGATGTGAAATAAAAATGTTTAATAAGGCAACTAAGTTGATAGTGTAACGCAAACGTTGCAACGCCAAACAATTCATAAGTATTCCTACTTTTCTTTGCTACAGAAGAAACTCTATGGGAAAACGCTTAAGATTTTCGTGCCGCTTAACGTGTTAACCACGAAGTTCTCGAGTCGGCGAATCGGAAACAGGACGCGTCGCCGAGGCGTTCCGCGTTTTCGCGTTACGCCACTGACCTTGCCTCTTCTCCGTCGCACGCGCCATTGTTGCGCTGCATTGTACCGGCGGCGTATTGTCGCGCGGCCATTGTCGGCCACCCCGAGCGTGTCGGCCGCGTTGAACGCCGCCAGATTTCCGCGCACGGTTTTTAAACAGACGGTGAGACCCAACAGCTGTTCCGAACCGTGTTTGCGCGCGGGGCTTCCGAGTGGCCAGGACAACGCGCGTCCCGCCGCGTCGATTCGTTTCGAATAATCTCCGACGCGAGCTTCATTGTTCCCCGTCGGTCGCTCGTGCGACCTCTCCTCGTTGAAATCGGGCATCGAAGGTTTTCCTTTTCGATTAGATTTTGAAACAACGTTTCCCTTTGTGGTCTTTATTTTTCGGCTGAGAGTGTGGCGCTTTATTTATTTGTAATGGGTCATAGGTGCTTTTGTTATATCGTGTTATTACATTGTGCGCAGATGTGTTGAATTTTTTTAGTTTTCTGGGAGCCTGATGTAGTTGAGTGTTAGGGAATCTGCTCGGCTTAATTTCACTGCAGCATCTCTTCGTGTTGAGCTTGGAAATGCAATGGGGGAATTATTTGTTGAAGTTGATGAAGCTTCGATTGCAATCATTTTAGTCTTGAATCTTCAATGGTAGTACTGGTGGTACTTAGGGGACAACACTAATTTTTGTTTCAATCATTTCTTTGATCCATTCATTACAGTATTTAAGAGAAACTGTCAAACTATCAAATCACAAGGTATCAAATCAAATTGCAATCATTTTAATGTAACCTCGTCAATCGTGATATCGATGGAACTTACGTGACAACACTAACTTTTATTTCAATCATTTCTTTGATCCATTCATTGCGGTATTTAAAAGAAACTATTAAACAATCAAATCGAGCGTCCACTGTAACTCGCCTCTCGACTGCAAAGGATTAAACTGAATAGGAAGCGGAGCGTTCCGCGGCGTGCCGTCCGTCGCGTTCTCGAAGAACGATGAATACGCGGAAAAGCCGCGTTTCCCCGTTTTCCACGGGGAACAAGAGCATCTGGAGCGCCCTCGGCCGCGCCGAGTGTCGTTAACGCTTCGAGCATCGGCGTAATTGGGCAATTGAAAGACCGGGCAAAAGGAAAACGCGGGGAATAATCTTCGTTTCGGTACGCTTTATTCCTCGGACGGGCTATTTCGCCCGTCGAGAGCACGAAGATCCGAAGCGCCGTGTTTCACCGGCGTTTCCTCGCAGTCGCGTTGAAACGCGTCAACGGAAATCGTCTAATTCCGACTCTTCTAGCACTTCGCGGACGAAGATCCTTCGAATCGTAGAAAACCTTTTCCCCGTTTGGCGACTGAATTCTCAAAATTGATAAAAATATTGAAATGGTCAATAAGTCAATCAATTCTCATCTATACGACAACGTTTTCCAATTACCAAACCACTTGACGAGCCACATATTTGATGCTACACACCGCCTAATGAGCCAACACTGTCTAATGTGATATCTTACTGTGAGCCAGTGGTGGTACACGCCGGCTGAACGTATTAAACAATGAAACTCTGTACTGATTTCTTGCTGTTTCAATGATTACATCATTTGTCTGCGACTCAGTCTTCGAAACACGAAAATTTCATCCAGCAGAAATGACATTCGTCCGCAAAGGGTTAACATTAAACCTACCAGACGGGTCAAAATGACTTCCTGATTTCTTCGTTCTGCAATTACCAGAAAGACAGATGTTTCTCTGAGGAATTATTATAAATCGAACTGAATTATAAACCATTTGTTCGCAATTTGCTATTCCAAACCTGAACATTTCATCTCACCGAAATGCCGACATTCGCCCACAAAAGGTTAATTTACGTATGTTCTCTCATCAGTTCGTTTCAAATGTCGTCTATGTCATTGGAAAGTGTCGAATATTTCCAGTATCAATCTTCCAAGTTCAAAGGGTTAATAAAGGACCGCAGTCGACGCATTCCCAATTTTCCTCCACATGTTTACGTTCGCACATTACGCGTTCCTCGTCGCGCGGCGTAAAAACCCGCCCGCGGTTAATTTGCAATTCCGAATTAGCCGGCGAATCGCCCGGGGCTCGCAGTCAGCTTGCCTGCGCCCAGGGAGAGCCGTTCCCGATGTTCCTCCGCGTAAATAAATACACGCCGCGCCGCGGCGCTCGAAGACGCCCCCGAAACTCCGCGGATCCTGCCGCTGATTTATTTATTTGTCTTGTTCTTGTTGGCGCACTTAATTTGCGGGTAAACGCCGCTCGCTATGAAGTGGCCAAAAGTTACACAGACGAATACGGCGATGCCTGGATTAACCGGCGAGGTGTGTTCTTAGGGGATTCACGGAAGCGCTCCGAAGCAACGTTTCTACGTAGATCTTGCACTTCGCGTGCTTCGGATCAAATTGCAAGCGCATCCTTGGAGTAACGTTTAACCCTTTGACTGCTGTTGGCGTCTGGAAGCTTGAAAAATTTGCTTTCGATGTACTCTCGGCGAATTTTCCGTTCAGAAAATGAATTCTCATTGAAAAACGAAGAACTTTTTAAGATTTATTGTAGACGAAGATAGGTATTTTAATACTATGTATACTGCGGTTGTTTAATTTTAATGGATTGTAGAAATGTGGGTCGTACACGCCCCGTACGGCCTGAAGGGAAAGACTTTAAAAAATGGCACGGAACGTGTTAGGAATAATTGTAGCGAAGAGCGATTAGATCTGACGTAAGTGAACTCTAATTCAACGATTACATCTTCTGTTGGTCGTGCATTATATAAATCTGATTATTTCAGGTTGGTTTCATGTAGTACAGTTTTTCTTCATAGTTTCTATAGATTTTCTTAGGAATGCGTGCTAACGTAAAATTCTGTCGCAGCCAAAGGTTATAACTGCAGCTTCCTAAAGCAAAAGAAACGTCGATCTTCGATGAACAGTCGTGATTGTTTACGGTATTAGATAATTTTTCCAATGGTTTCGAATGCTGAACGGCTTCGTGACTTCAGTAGGAAGCTCGTGAGCGAAATATAAATCTGATTACTTCCGGTTGGTTTCGTTCAGTTGAATTCAGTGTTTTCATGGTTTCAATACACTTTCGAAACGCGTCGGAAAATTCAGCCGCGGCGAAAGGGAGAATGGATCGAAACCCGTCGTGTTGACGGATGAGGCAGTTCCAACGTTAAGATCCAGCGTTGAGCGACGTCGATCGCCCGCACTCGCGAACGAAATCGGGGAAGAGGTCGAATGCGAGCTATAGTTATCATTTATTATTCCACTTTCCGCGATCCTTCTCGTCGGAATTCCAGTCATCCATTCGCTCGGCTCCTTCGTCTGCAACGTTTTTAACGACCGTCCCGATTCGAATGAATATCCATTTCCGCGAAGAAAGGAACATCCTAACCAAGCGGTTTGCGTCTTTTGTTGCGCGAACCCCATTGTACGCAGGTTTTCCGGGGGCAACCGCGATTCTTCGGTCGACAGCGACTCCGTTCCATTGGGCCCTGGAGCAAATACGTCGAGATGTATCGAAAATCTGGCTGTTATTAGTTTACTTCTGTTATTAGTTTCGTGCCGCGAGATAACGACGTCGAGTTTGTCCTGACTAACAGTGGCTTCTTGTTCGTCCCAGTTTTGCCTAGTTTCGATGCGCCGCGATCGGATCGTTAGAATCGGAACATGCTCGTGCTTTCTACGAGTCTACTGAGAATAATGTACGAGAAGATAGATACAAGAATAACAAACTTTGCCACGTTACTAATACAACATTATTAGTAATACAATAATAATAATAATAATAATATACAAAAATAACAAACTTTGCCACGTTACTAATACTGTTGATCGTCAAACGAATTTGATCGTCAAACTTTGCAAAATCCCGAGAAGTGCCAAACTCAGCTCAGAAACTGAACGCCCATTTTCACATAAGAAAGTTCTAAATACCGCGATCGTTCCCTTCATGCAATTTACAAGCAAGCAATAACAAAAGTAAAGATCAATAATTAGGGAAAGAAGTAAACTTCATTTGATTCTACGAACTGATGCGTTTAGACGATGTAACGGACGCTTGCCACTCGAGCGGTTATAATAATCCAATTACTCTGTGTACGTAATCAAAAACGACTGTAATTACTACTATAATCATTATGTAACAATATTTATTATCTAATGATTCCCATTCACATCGACGGTTTCGCGCAGCAAGAATCTGTCCTAATCGCCAGCTCCAAAAGTGATCGGTCTCGCTCGTCGTCCCAGCGTTCTCGTTTCACGCGTCGAATTTCCAGGACACCCGGTACGTTGGAACGACCCTCGATCGTTATCCCAGGACTTTGCCCGAAAAGACGGCTCGGAAGGTTTGACGGGTGAAAATGCGACGCCGGTGTGCACGCTCGCCGAGAAGATCGCGCGTCCTGCGTGAATCCTCGCGGGAAACGAGATTGTGCCGCGCGCGTCTCTTAAAGCGAGAATGTAAGTGAACGAGGACAACGGGAGAAGAAACGTTGCCGCGAGTGAATCCGCGTGTGATTATCCGTGTGCTTGTGCTCCGAGGCTCAGTGACAACATGTTCGCGTGCCTGTGGAACTTCTTCGACTGGTAAGAATTATGTGGTGTACTATATACTTCTTCTCGTGAATCAACCGAATCGACGGTGCATGACGGAAAGTTGTGTGGAAAGATTTATAATTGAATTATTTATATGTTTTTCTAAATTGTTATTAGTTGTTTATTTATTGTTAGTTTTATTTGGTAATCTTTGCGGTGGGAAGGTGGTGATTTTTTCCGGGGATTTTGGATGTTTGAATGTTGGGATGATTGGATGATTGGATATTTGGATGTTTGGATATTTGGATATTTGGATATTTGGATACTTAGATATTTAGATATTTAGATATTTGGATATTTGGATATTTGGGTATTTAGATATTTAGATATTTAGATATTTAGATATTTAGATATTTAGATATTTAGATATTTAGATATTTAGATATTTAGATATTTAGATATTTAGATATTTAGATATTAACTACATTATAAAACCATCCATTTTGCAAATAACTTCTGACATTCAAATAAATCTCTTCCAATTTTTCCTCTCAACGCACAGTTACCATGTAGCACAGTGATTCCAATTCCAATAATTAAATATCTCTGATTCAATTTTAACATCATAGCAGCCGCATCAAACTGACGAGTTTGAATTATTTCATTGAGCTCTTTATCCGTTGCTTACTAAACAGAATACAGCGATTGCAAAGGTTCATCGATTGTTCCGATTAATTCTTCCGCGATCATCGAAATTAGCGAGACAATCGATCCTACGGTTCTTCCGCTAAAGAAAAAACTTTTTCGTTTCATTATTCTCCGGCTCTGGGATAACCGTGAGGTTCAGGTAGCGGCCTCGCTCCGCCAATGCAATTTTTCGACGCGGAAATTCAATTCCCCGAAGCCGTGTAACGAATCATCGCCGCTGTCCAGCCGGCTGGCAATCAGTCTGGATTATTTCCACGTGCGCCCGAGCGCTCGCATCGAGCTACAAAAATACTTTGATCGGTTTCGAAATCAGCGATCAATTAACTAACGAATGGGATTTCTCGCGATAATAATTGCCCGGCGAACTCTTCTTTTCCGTCGTTCCCCGTCGTTCGTTATTTTTTCAAACAGTAAGTTCGCTAAGTAAATCTTGCTCCCTGAAATAATCCAATTTGTTAGCAATATTACCAATCATATACTAAACTTAACATTTACAATATTTCCTTAGTTACAATTCAATTGGTCAAAGTTTCAATTACTAAAACTGAAAAATAAACAAGTGTAACATTACATTAATATCCCCTCATTCATGTTTCTTCCGATCGAAAGATCAAGTCTTTCCCATTCGCGTTGTCCTCCACAGACAAACAGACACTCGAATCTCATCTCGACTTCGAATCAGCACCATTGTTCGATTAGTACCCAGTCGCAGTTTCGATTTTCGCGTATTAATCACGAGAATACTGCGTCTCGAAGCGTCTCCGTCGCGAAGGGTCGAGCCGCGCTCGCCCGAGCGCCGACAAGATGGCCGCTCCACTCGGAGACCGCCGAGTCGCGCAGCGCTCGAGAAAAGCGTGCGAACGCTGAATTCCCGCATATTGCTCCCGTATTTTAGCGGCTCGCGGCAGGGGGAACATCGGGCGCGGAAGTTTATTGCGGCAACACGGCACTACCGTTAACATAACTCGGCCGTGTGACGGAATTGCGCGCGGCCGGGAAACGAAAATAACGAAAACGCTCGCCGGGAAACGAACATTCTTCTCGGTTCGGCTCGAGGAAACTCGGAGCCATACTCTTCGATCTCCGCTCGGCTCGGGGAACGTCGTCGCGCGTGAAATTACTTCGCAGGACTTTTATTAAATCGAGAACCACGGGAGAAACGAATTCTTTTTATTCTTCCTCTCGCGGGCTCCGCATCGCGCGTTCCTCGAGGTAATTAGCGATTGGAGTCGTTCGGCTGGTATCGATCGCTTAGAGTTTCTCTTGTTCGCTGCTTTCTTCGAGAGATTGCAAAGTGTTTTGTATATTGAGAGTAATAGTCTATAGAAAATTACTATAGAAAACTATAGAAAATCAGTAAGAATAATTCACGAATGAAACCAACAATGTGTCTCGGAACGATCATTCAAAAATCAAAGAAAATAGCTTCGTTTTAGGAATCGAACGAACGAGAAATTCCTTTCATCTGGAAAGATGATCTGCGAAATTCCCGGATCATCCGGCGGCTCGGTCTCGTTACTTTCGCTCGTGGCGATTTATTTGTTTCACGGCCGCGGTCTCGTTTCCGCGCGACTTTTTCTTTCGTTTCCCATCGAGCGATAAATCGACGCGTCGCCGGCGCGTCGTCTCCTCTCCGGGCCGATTGAAAAACGCGGAGCCACCCCCGCTGCGATCGATACCGATGGACAATTCGAATTCCAGTCCGACGCCGGCCTCTTCTCTTCTCCTCCGGCCACTTCCCTTTCATCGTCCATCGTTTCCGGCGCTGGAACTTTCACGCTATAATCCTCTGCAGACGAGCACTTCTTCAGGCGTCGGAGACCTTTCTCGTTCGGGGTGAATTATGGATTGAACCCTTTAATATTTAGGAATGGAGAGGACTGTTCATTGATCTCTCCTCTTGCGGACAATTAAAGTTAGTGACTGATATGATGTTGTAATTGTTTAATTCGATTTTATGATTGATGTTGGATTTTTGTGATTATTAATTTTGTGATTTATGTGTTTTATGGAAATTGTTTCGAGTGTCTATGTATTTCTCAGCGTTATTAGAATGATGAAGGTTCTATAGGAAATATTTAAACAGTATTATATATTATAATATTATGTATATTATCTATATAATATAGTATATATTATATATATTATATTATATAATTGTTAAGGATTGACACATTCGCTACTGATTCATATATGATCGACATGGATCTACATAATATATATTATATATTCAATATTCGATCATACATGAATCATTGGCAAATGTGTCAATCCTTAACAATTTTCTCATACATTCGCTTCAAATCGAAAACAAATCAATTCCTTGTATATCCACTACAGCACACTGTCTATTAACAACATTACCATCACTCGACCTCGATTAATGACAAGGTGGAATAAAAGCGTGACGTCACCTTCGATATTCGTCTCCAGAGGGTTAAAAGGAATCTCGCGACCTATCGTCGAATGGAATTCACTTTGCTCCGTGCGCCAGTGTCGTCGCATAGAGACTTCAAACGTATCGTCGGTCACTTTTCTCTCGGAATTTCATATTTCCGATGCTCTTCCCCCGAGCTACGCGTCGCCCGGAAGACACCAGTCGCTTCGCATCTCGTTTGAATCTTCGGGGACACGGAAGAGCCGTTCACCTGTCCGGGTAGCAATTTTTCAGCGTCGATCAGCGATCGAATCAACGTCGCGGAAGAGACAGGAAAATGAATTCCTGAAGATAGAATTTTCTTCGTCCACGCAGTAGTCGGATCCACGCGTGCAACGCTGATCCAGTTTTAATCCTTTCGCGTGGCACTGAACCAGGCTTCCGTTTTCTTTCCATTGCTCTGTTCGTTTTATTGGTAGTTCTGTCGGGTCTCGGTTTATCTAGGAATCTTCTCAATTTCGGAATAGTATATAAGAAGCTAGACAGATATACTGTTTGACTTTATGACTTTCGATGACGTTTAGCAATGCGAATATTCGAAGTATACAGTGTTTTTCTTACAAATCGTTAGTTCTCACTTGGGAAACTTCATTAACGATTGCAACGTTTCTTTTCTAGAACATTTGAACATTGGTAGACGAAGTGTTCGAAATAAACTAGCAGGATCATTCAATTAGGACCGCTAATGAATCTCTTTGCAACTGCTCCGTTGTCTCAACCGCAGAAACGCAATCCCTGCTTCGCCATAAGCATTCTCCAGTGTAATTACGTTAGATTAATCCTTTGAGGACGAATGTCGCCATTCGACACCAAGCTTTATTCAGAATAAGTCGTAAACAATTGATTCGTTCAAACAGGAGATCAGTGATTTTCTCCGGAATTTATAAATTTGTTTTCGGTCTTCAAAAAATCCTCGCCAAAGGGCGTTCAAAAAGATTCACACGAAAGTCATTACAGTAGCGTACAGTAGGTAAAAGGTTGGCATTCAGAGTGAACGGCCGCGCAAATTAGAGCGCCGCTGCGGAGTCCAGATAAGAATTGTTCCCCGAGTTCAGCGTTAATCGCATCGAGGGCTGCTCGCCGCGAATAATCGAGTCGGAGGGCTGCAACGTTGAGCGGAGGAGGTTCTCTCGGAGACGAAGGTTCAGCGGCGAGGAAGTGGAATAAGGTTGACCTAACCCGAGCCCGGCGAAACGGTCGCGGGAAAAAGTCGCGGTCGTTGCACTTGCCACTGGAGAACCATCATACCGGAGTTCTCGGAGTTCTCGTAAATTGTCGTCCAGGTATCGATTCCTGCGCGTATATATATAGAGGGAGATCCATTGTCCTATCAGGTAGAACCTTATTCCATTTTTCCCGTCGAGATTTCGTTCAACCCGAACTCGTGCGATCGAGGGCGGGTTAAAAATAGCTCGATCGCTTTTTTCACGGGAAGCACACGTTCCCAGCGACGCGAAAGAAAGACGATAAAAGTCGGGGAGTTGAAAGCCCTTAGGTGAACGGGAAAATTATAGGAATCGAGTTAACAATGGAAATATAATAACGAAACTCTATTTGTTATTTTATCGACATCCTTCGTGTTAACACATTGCGTACCGGCTAATTTTCAGAAAATTGAATCAAGTTATATCACTGTTTAAAATTCGACCGCCTTTTATGGGAAGAACGTGTCGATTCGTAATGTGATTGATGTTTTCATTTGCGTCGGAAGGACGTTTTTATTTCGAAACGTTCGGTGAGAAATTCTGTTAATATTCAGTCGGTTTTTATTCGGAACGCGTTAATTTGTAACGCGATCCACGTTTCCCTGTGATGTAAGAAGGAACTTTCGTTGATTAAATTTTACATTCGCAGTCTACACTCGTTTTAATGAGTAGGTTGGAAATGTCACTAAAATTCACTCGCTTTTTGCGTAAAGGACCGCGAAGGACCTTCAAATTTCTATTCGACAGAAGAGGAAAATCACGTGCAATTCATTAAATTTGTTCGTTAACGTTAAAAATCCCTCGATCGGTTTTCATCCGACAAACACGTTGACTCGCAACAAGGTTCACGTTTCACACGGAAGCTGAAAATTTCATACCAATTAGCATTCGCTATTCGCAATCGGTCTAGTTTCAGTGAACGCAGTTAAGACCGATTCGGAAATATGCTCTAATTTAACAAAATCTCCGAAAAGTTTCGTACACTTTAGAGAATCATCCAATATCATAACCGCGGTTACCGAAAGAAACGCCGACAGCGAGTCGGCTAATCAATGACAGCACCTCAATTCCATCGAGCGCAACAATTCGGATCGCGATCGTCGATGACGAGGCGTTTGCCCGAATTTCGACGGTTTCGGTCCGCGACGCGACGGAACGTCCACTTTCGCGCTGGACGAGGGAAAAATACGCGACAAATTGGACGGCGCGGCCGTATCATCCTTCGGAATCGATTTTCCGGCGAAATTCCCTCGTCGCCGTGACGTCTATCGGCTGCATTAACATCGCGCTGAAATTTACATATCGCGTGAACGCGCCGCACGCCCCGGCCCGGAACGCAATCCACGGGAATTCATGCGGCAGAGTGCATACGTCGAACCGAACCGGAATTCCCCGTCCGAGCGACGAGTTCGCTTGTTGCGTCGGAAACAAATTTCCAGCGTGCGTCGCGGCTTGCAGCGGCGCGACAATGCAACGTCGGGGACCGTTGTAGGAGGAAAATATGATCGATGACTCGAGGGTGAAGAATATCTGACGATCGCGAGTTACACAAAGTTAGCTCAAAGCGTTTCATCGGTGAATAACTACGATCGGCACGAGAATCGAGAGATCGGCGAGAGAAATCGATAATGATTCATCGATACTGTCGACTAGTGAACGTAATATTGTCTTGTAAACGAGTTCATCGTTTGTCGTTGATCAGGCCGTGCAAAGAAGATTTCGAAACGAGACGTCTTCCTCGAGACTCGAGCTCTCAAACTCGAAGGATCCCCAGGATCCAGGGATTTCGCGGCTCCTGAAGGATTTAGGAAGGATTCCAGGTCTGACCAGTCCTGGGAGAACCACCCGAAGGATTTTGGGCGAGGACTATACCTCCGAAAACTGCCGAAGATCTGGAAAGCTCCCGCGAAACCAGCTCGTAAACTATTTCCGGGGAAAATGGGGTTTTCCGGTGTACCGCGGGAAACTACCCGTGTTTCCTCTTTCCGTTTTGAGCCACCGGTGACTCCCGTGCTGTTCGACGCGTTAAGGAATCTCTGTTTCGTAATGATCGCGTCTCGGTGTTCTCGCAGCCGAGGAGCAAGAATCCCTTGGCAATAATAGGCGAGCGCCGCGCACACGTGCACACGCGCGTAATAAGGAGTTTGCACACGGGAGTTGCCGAGTCGAGGAAATTGACGTACTCGAATGCACAAGACGCGGTAATTAAGTAGAACCCAGCCCTCGTATCTAGACGAGGGAACGTCGTTAGGAGGCAGCTACAGCCACGAGGCTCCGCTTCTCGCGTGCGAGGGGATAACGAACTTCGCAGCTTCGCTACTCGCGTTCGGCGAAGCGGACTCGTGGGCTTGCGAATGGGAACGGGGCTCGGGAAACGATCTGGATGGTCAGTGGAGGATTTATGAAGTCAGTGGTAATTTATTTTGTTTACAGCACGAAGTTCTCGGTACAACAGCTCATCACTGTGTCGCGCACGCATTCCCACTCGTTTTTAATGCACCCCCATCGCTCTTTCTTATCGTTGCACCCTTCTCACTCGTATGTTTCGTCTATAGTCAAAATTCAATAAAACTTTGAAATTTTGAAATTTTGAAATTTTGAAGCTTTGAAACTTTGGAATATTCAAATTTTCTAATTTTCGAACCTTCAAATTTTCAAACTTTAAAACTTTGAAACATTGAAACTTTGAAATATTCGAATATTCAAATTTTCAAACTTTGAAACCTTCAAATTTCCTAATTTTCGAACCTTCAAATTTTCAAACTTTAAATCTTTAAAACATTGAAACTTTGAAATATTCAAATATTCTAACTTTGAAACCTTCAAATTTCCTAATTTTCAAACTTTCAAGCTTTGAAACTTTGAAACTTTGTAACTTTGAAATATTCAAATATTAAAACTAGAACTACCTTACCAATCAAAATGATTGCTTTCGATTGCTTTGTTTCGCAATTATCGATATCTTCGAAGCATTGAATATCTGAAATGATCTTGAAAATAAATAGCTTCACTTGAATACTATAATGAATGCTTGAAGAAACCGAAAAGAACTTATTGCTCTCATCAACATTTCATCTCGAAACGTCGACATTAGTCCTCAAAGGGTTGAACCAGAACTCCCGAACTACCCCAAAACCGCAAACAAAACTCCGTTAAATTCATCGCTAAAATTCCCGGCACATCAGCGCCAAAGCTCCTCGCCCGAAACCTCGTTCGCGAGGAGGTGCGCGATGAAAGAAGGGTTGAGCTATTCAAATAAGCGCGAGAGCTTCCGAAACTCGTTCTTCCAGCTCGCAGTTCCGTCGGTAAACAACGGGCGATTCGGAGCCGCGGAGAAGATGTTAGCGGAAGATAACCGCGAGGCGGAAGCGGAAAACGCGAGAGCGTTCCGGTCGGAAGCTCGCAGTTAGCCGGGCGGCGAAACAAGGGTGCGAGCGTCGATCCTCGCGCGGAGGGATCCTCTTTCGCGGGGAATCCTCGGGAACGCGGCCGGCCGATCGATCGAAAACCGCCAGGTGTAAATCCAGAAACCCCGGAGCCGCGGGCCAGCTGGAAAATTGCCCAAACACACTCTCGAAATCCTCGAGCGCGCCGAGGGAGAGAAGTTCCTCGCGACGAGCAGCGGCCGGCCCGCGCGCCGAATACTTTATTCTCCGAAGGAATTTCCACCGTCCGACGACTTCCGGTCCCTGGGACCGTTGCGCGCTTCCCTTTCGTCGCGCGCTCTGTACCTCTTCGACGGCTTCCTTCTTTTGCCGTCTTGTCCTATTTTCCTCTTATGCAGATTCCCTTTCAGCTCTCGCTTCCTTCCTCTTTCCTAACGGCGGGTTCGCATACTCGAGGAACTCGGCTTTCTATGGACTGAGTCCGCACGGTTTTTCGTTGCAGGATTCTGGGTTTCTTGGTTTCCTTGTTGCTTCGGCGTTTTCTTTGTTTTCGTTGTTCTCCTTTTGTGGGGTCTTTCCGAGCTGTTTGATTTTTTGCCTTTTGCATTTCTTCCCTTTTCCCTCTTCTGTTTCTAGTTTTTGTGAACTCGGTCATGTTGAAGGGATAATTGTAATCTTGAACTCGAATATCATATTCCAATATCGTTTTCAATCCATTATTCAAGATATTTCTATTAATATTATTGTATAATAACTTCTAAGTAAATCAATAATACTTCCACTGATTCTAAACAATAAACCCCAAACTACCGGTGACTCCTTTAAAACAACGTCAACCCTGTACTTTCAAAGGTTTATACCTTCCCAGCTTTCAAAAGCAAATTCAATAGAAAAATCAAACCTCTCATTCGCAAAACGAGATAATCCAATAAAATATGGCACATAAAGCATGGTTTAAAGTACAAAATAATACAATATCTATTCCACGCGATGGATCGGCTGTGACTGAGTGCAGCCAGCGATGGGACACTTAGTTTACGGTCCACCATCCACCAGAAAACAGTCCACTGTCGCGGCAGGCGCTAGAACCGAATCTCCTATTACTATTCCTATAAATTTGGAGAGATCGCCACCTAGCACAAGGTTGAAAGGGGAAATCGGTACATTATATGTAAATTATTGGTAATTTATTCGACGAGTTACTCCACCTTCGCGCGTCGCCTATCAACGAGAACGTCTCGAAATACTTTTGCACGACATTGTACACGGCAGCGCACGGTGCACAGGTACGTTCCCGCGATCACCATCTCTCCTATCCGTTTTCTTTTCGCCGAGAGAGGTTCCCGGGGATGATGCATAAGCGACGGGAATCATCCTTGGCTAACGGCAAGCTTCGTCCCGACTGAATTATTACTGGAACGTATCCGGGGTTTCCAGTTCGCCTGCAACCGCGAAAAATAGAGACGAGCCAAGCGAACCGGACGAGTAATATCGAACGAGCTCATTCGAATACTTCGAAATTCACTCCCCGAGGATGAAATATTTATTTTCGAGAGTCTCCGTTCCCCGCGAGCTTCAATGATTCATTCTTCTATTTACATACCGGCGAACCGTGTTTCATCTTTCAATGATCGTCTCCTCGTGCTCTCCGGTCCTGCGAATTTATCCGACGGATTTCAGTGCTTTTAATTACGTTCTCTAATTTTGGAATTAACGTGTGGCGGTTATTAATGTTTTCGAAGTTGGGGGAAGAAGGTTTGTGGAACGGTAAGGTTTAAGTTATTGTTTTTATTAAAACAGAAGGTTAAAAGTTTGGAAAGTTGAAAGTTTGAAAATTAGAAAAATTGAAGGTTTCAAAGTTTGAATATTTGGATATTTCAAAATTTCAAAGCTTCAAAGTTTTAAAGTTTGAAGATTTGGATATTTCAAAGTTTCAAAGTTTGAAGATTTGGAAATTTGGAAGTTTGAAGGTTTGAAAATTTGAAAGTTTGAAAATTTGAAAGTTTGAAAATTAGAAAATTTGAAGGTTTCAAAGTTTGAATATTTGAATATTTCAAATTTTTTAATTTTCAAACTTTCAAAGTTTCAAAGTTTCAAAGTTTCAAAGTTTCAAAGCTTCAAATCTTCAAAGTTTTAAAGTTTGAAGATTTGGAAATTTGAAAGTTTGAAGGTTTGAAGGTTTGAAAATTTGAAAATTAGAAAATTTGAAGGTTTCAAAGTTCGAATATTTGAATATTTCAAGCTTTCAAAGTTTTAATGTTTGAAGATTCGAAAATTTCAGAGTTTTAAGATTTGGAAGTTTCAGGTTTGAATATTTGAAGGTTGGAAAGCTTGAAGTGTTCAAAGTTTAAATACTCGAATATTTGGAAATTTGAGATGTTCGATATTGGAAACATTGAGATACACCCGTGAGAAATAGAATTTTACCGACGATGTTTCTACTAAATTTATGTTTCCGCGACTTGCGAAATGCTTGTAACAAGCGCGCGGAACACCGCTATCAACCGATTAAGAACCACTGTTCTTACACGTCGAAGGGACTGGCTGTTCCGTTGAATAAATAAATGAAATCTCTCTGAGGGAACCGGGAAAGCCGCTTTCCGGAAGCTCGTGTAACAAGATCCGAGACCCGTGCATCTCGCCCCGGCGCGATTAAAATGGAACACCGTGTATACATGCGCTATGAAAATCGGGGTCGGCGCACCGTGTGCATCTCTAGGGTTGCATATCGCGAAGGAACGAAGGGAACGAGGTAACAGTAGGCAGACACTGTTCGCGATAGGGAAAATGATAATATCGAGACGCGGGAGATGAAAATGATACGCTGAGTGCAGGTACATCAAACGCTATTAACCTTCCCATCGCTGTTTGCGCTCGTAGACGCTTCTCAAAGTTCGCTCGGAATATACCGCTGATTTTGAACGTTCAAATTTGCGAAACTTCTATTATTCGAGTATTAGGATTTCTAAATATTATATTTTCAGATTTGCGAACCTTCGAGCTTTGAAATTTCCAAACCTCCGGACTTTGAAGTTTATAAATATTGAAGCTATGAAATTTCCAAGCCTTCAACCTTTGAAATTTCCAAACCTTCAGACTGTAAAACATTGAAACTTTGAAATATTCAAATATTCAAATATTCAAATATTCAAATATTCAAATATTCAAACTTTGAAACCTTCAAATTTCCTAATTTTCAAACCTTCAAATGTTCAAACTTTCAAATTTTCAAACTTTGAAGCTTTGAAATTTCCAAATCTTCAAACTTTGAAGCTTTGAAACTTTGAAACTTTGAAATATTCAAATATTAAAACTTTAATACCTTCAAATTTTCTAATTTTCTAATTTTCAAACTTCTAAATTTTCAAATTATCATATATTTAAATACTCAATCCTTGAAACTCGGAAACTTGGAAACTTCGACGCCTTGAAACCTTCAAATTTTCAAACTTCCAAGCTTCGAAATATAATTACGATAGTAATTTTATAAAGATACAAGAAATGAAAACTTAATGAACCGTCGGTGGATTGCACGATTAACAGTTACCAAAGTACAATAATATAGTTGAACGCGAAGCACAGCTCGCGGGAAAGCAAACGAAACACGCGCGATCCGATACGTTGAACAATATTGTAATCGCAAACTTGAATAATATTGTGCATCGACAATTGCTCGTTGCACGGGCAAACGGTGAAATGCACTCGTGATCAGTCAACGGTGCGTTAATTTTTCAGTTTCCGTTTCATTAAGTGAATTACTTCGGTTGTGCACGATTATAATGGGTATTTATTCACCGGTCGTCGCGTTCAAGAGTTTAAACATGGAAATAAAACGAATGCACGTTGAATTAAATGTTAACAATTATTAATTCGAAGTACTCTGCACATCAACAATAACAAAGACAGTTCCAATTCGAAAGAAATGTCAGATTTCAACCAATCACAGTCGAATTGATATCTCAAATCGAAAGCTGTGAACCAATGATTCAATCATTCGATTTAATCAATCGAATAATTCGATAACTGACGCAATCAGAATACCTATACACGATTTTTATTATATATAATAATCTCCTACAATTTGCTATACATAAGAATTTCCTCCTACAATTATTATTACATACAATAATTCTCTACAACCATCTGCACAAAATACCATTGTTCCCCTTATTTTATCAATACATCCCTCGTTAAGTTTAAAAGAATTTCATCTCATAAAAATAAATTGAATGTTTCTAGTGACAAATCGTTGGAGTGCAAAGGGTTATTCTAAAACAACAAACCGATCTCTATGGTTCCAAGGCTTGCTACCTAAAATACCATTGTTCCCCTTATTTCATGAATAGATACACCATTAACATAGTTTAAAAAAATGACATCTATCTCAAAAATAAATTGAATGTTTCCAGTGACAAATCGTTGTAGTGCAAAGGGTTATTCTAAAACAACAAACCGATCTCTATGGTTCCAAGGCTCGCTACCGAGAACAAGTGTTAAAATTCAATTCCATCGCATTTGCAATACTCTATCGTATTCGCGTACACAGAAACGTCTCCAATGAAACAAATTATCCAACGCAAACAAAAAGACAACTGTACAATCGAAGAGCATCCAAGGTAAGCGCGCGTCAGTTGGAATACCTCGCGAACGCTTTGTTCGTGCCTATTACCGTTTCCCAGGGCGAACGGGGAACGCGGGTTCGTTGCGAGGGAGCATTAAGGGGTGGTTAATTTCGCCGTTGATCGTTTGAAGCAACGAGGAGAGGGATCCGATAAAATCCCGCGGTTTTTAAGATCCTCGAATGGCTCGATGGCACTCGAGTTCAGTGAAAGGCACCGAAAGGTAAAACCGTTTCCCTAATTAATCGGCGACCCTCGATCTCAAAGCTGTCGTCTGAAAGACGGCCCCGCTGGAAAGCTGCTCCCCCGCCGCGGAATCGAGAAATACAATTATCGGACACTCCAGTTCTCGCGACGTCCTCCCTGTTCGTCGGCGCAACTTTTGCTCGTCGCGACGCAACGGGGGAGGAAAGTTCGAGGACGGTTTTGCGCGTTCTCCGACAAACTTTGAACGACGAAGAAACGAGTAACAGTCGTTGGGTTATTTGTTATTCGAGTTACTCGCGGCTTTGTCGCTTGTTATTTACATTCCTTGCGCTTTCTGCGAGCGACCTTTGTTACTCGGAACCTTCGCTTTTCGCGAGGAAAGTTCGTTTGCAACGTTTCTCGGTGGTTCCTGATTTTCGCGAATTTCGGGGGAATTTTAGTGGAGCAATGGTTTCTGCTGTTTGTTGTTGAAGTTGTGTTCTATGTTACTCGCGCGAGAATAACCTTTGTTGTGTGAGAAATCATTCATCATTTGCAGTTCAACGTTATCACTGGAACTACGTACCAGTCAAAACGACTGGTTTCGATTTGTTTGTTCGGCGATTATTGATATCTTCGAAGCATTGAATATTCGAAATGATTTTGAAAATAGTTTCATTTCAGTACTATAACGAATGTTTGAAGGGTTAAATGCTCGGTACTTCTAGTGTTATAAAAATTTCATAGTTTTACCGCGTCGAGTGAAGTGATCAAGGGTCGCCTTCCTAGTGCTAAGGGTCGAGAAATCGAGGATTCATGCGAGATTCGTGCAGTTTAAAATTTTGTACAAGTTTTGCGTAATTGATGGGTGTTTCTAAGCTGTAGAAGCAAGGGTGATTAACTCGTGGAACGAGCATGGAAAACCGTAAGCATTCCGGAGCTTTCAGGGCTGTAATCAGGAGTTAGCTCGAAACGAACCGTGTTATTTCGATTTAATCGACGATGCTCCGACTTCGAGTCTCTCGACTATCTATTTCGAAGGTTGACGGACCCCCGAACTGCCACCCCGAAACTTCCTCGACTACGAACTGCTCCTGCCGGAAGTCCAAAAGCTACCTGGATTTCCAAGGGATCCGTAAATGACGACTAACTAACTGTCGGGAGGCTGATTGCTGGCCAAAGTCTCTGGCCGACTGTCGTTGAATAACCGACTTCGATTCGTCCTGATGCTCCACGACGCGCGGTGCAACAGTTTCATGAAAGGCTGAACCAACATTCAATTTCTCAAGTGTAATTTGTAGTAGCCTTTACTGGTGTCGGCGGTTTGTTGTATGGATAGGGTGTGGTATTTAATAGAGGACATCTGGTAAGGTTTAGATGAAGGTTTTGAAGGTTCGAGGTCTTGAAGCTTTGGAGATTTTGGTTTTAAGGTTGATCCCTGAAGCTTTGAGGATTTAGGCTTTAAGGTTGAACCTTGAAGCTTTGAGGACTTAGGCTTTAAGGTTGAACTTTGAAGCTTTGAAGACTTAGGCTTTAAGGTTGAACTTTGAAGCTTTGAGGACTTAGCTTTTTAGGTTGAACTTCGAAGCTTTGAGGACTTAGCCTTTAGGTTGAACTTTGAAGCTTTGAGGACTTAGGTTTGTAGGTTAAACTTTGAAGCTTTGGAGACTTTAAAGTTGATCTTTGAAGCTTTGAGGACTTAGCTTTTTAGGTCGAACTTCGAAGCTTCGAGGACTTATCTTTCTAAATGAAACTTTGAAGCTTCGAAACCTCAACACTAAAAGTGAAACCTTAAATCCTCGAAGACTCCTCACAACTGAACCCAAAGCTTCAAAGACTCGAGCTTCAAAAGCCCGAAGTCCTGAAAACTCCCAAGAATCTCCGCAGACTCGAACCTTATCTCTACACCTCCCGGACTCGTCCCTCCCAGATTGAGCCTTAAAACCCTCGAATACCCGAGCGTTTTATAACATCGAGTCAACGGTCGAGATCAAGCCGGAATAATCGAGGACCAAATGAACGCAGCGTCCGGGAATGATCCGATCCGGGGAAACGAGAATCCGTGTTCGAAGCTTTGGTTACCGAGCCGCATTTCTCATCGGCCCCGAAAGAACGAATGAAATCCAAGCGAAATGGATCTCCCTCTAACGGATAAGGGGAACCACCTTTCCTTCGGCCGACTTCTCTTTCTCCTCTCTCATCCTGCATCATCGTCATTCTTCCCTCGGCTCCTCTTTACAGCTGTTCGAGGAAACTCGTTCCACTCCGCGCAGAGTTAGGTCTTATTTCTTCAAAGATATCCACTCTCTTCTTCCCCGCCTCTCCCCTCTCCTCCTCCTCCTCCTCTTGCGCGTTCCCCTTTGGCTCGCTTCTAGCGCGCGTCCCTCTTCCCTGAAATTTCAAACCAATTTCGCGCACCGTCTTCGAAATCGGTAGCGAACCAATCGCTCTCGCTCGGAAACAATACCGGATTCCTTTTCGCCGACTGCGGATAAGAGGCCGCCCGTGGAAACCGTGCTTTATTCGTTACTCTCGCGGAAATCGATCTTGCTCGTCGTTAACCGTTTCAGCTGCTCGGTGGTTTCTTCTAAGAAAAATAGAAAAGTGGGATTGTAATATGAAAGAACGTTGTGTGATGAATTGGTACCGATTTAGGTGGCTTTTATTAAGTGCTAGTTTAGAAAGATTGTGGGAACGAATGATTATAGTGCAGATTGTTGTAGAGAATTATTGTATGTAGTAATAATAGTAGGAGGAGATTATTATATATAATAAAAACCGTGTATAGGTATTCTAACTCCGTCAGTTTTCTAATTATTCGATTGATCAAATGACCATTCAGCGTTGATCTCGCTGAAAATTCCCACCCGAGCAATTCAGTTTGCTGAAAAGTAGCCGATCCGCGATGCGTTAATTACAGTAATCGATTCGCGAGTGTATCGTTAAATTATCGAGTGTTTCGCGTTGCGTTCAAAGCGAAAAATCCGTCCTCGAAAGCACTATGCCGCTGAGCGTCCGTCGGAAAGCCTTTCTCCGGATCGATCCCTCTTCTTCCGCGTATTTCCTCCCATTCCCTGTCTCCGCGTCGCGTTTACGAGCAACTTCCATGAAAATTTCCGTGTGAGAGCCGTGTCGCGAGGTTCGACACCTACCAGACACTTTTCCGACCACTCCGCGTTCATTCTTTCGCGAGCCGTGCACGCGACAGCGCGTTCGAACTCCTCGGCTCCCGGAGATTGATCGAACGGCGCATCGCGAGCGTCGAGGACTCGCCGAGGAGCGATATTGCTTCCCCGACAAATAGAAAATTCCGCTTGTGCTCCCGGCGCGTTCCGTTCGCGTGAATTTCCCGGGCGTATCTTCGTCGGGCGAATTCGACGCGCGGGGAGATTGTCTTCTTCGATCGGCGTCGGAGTCTGTTTTCTGGTGGAAACGACTGATTAACCCTTTGAACTCTGTAGGCTGCAATATTAACCCTTTGCACTCGAGAGACGACTTCCAGGCGCCGGATGATTTGATACAGAATAATTATAAACTTTCGTATTTACCATTAGCCTTTGTATACTACTGCAATATTTTAAATTCATTATTAAATTCATTTTAAGGGATCTTGTCTACATCTTATTAGAAAGTGTAGAATATTTCAAGTGAAAACTGTCGAGTGCAACAGGTTGAATATTTTAATGAATCTTAAGGAAACTACCCTAAAATTATTAAATTTTCCATATATCCGAGTTTTGTACTAAGAAGGAAAAAAAAGATCTTGTAGTTGCTGATAGATTACAAAACAACCTGGAGTGCTAAGGGTGCAAATAAAATAATAGTTTTAAAAATCTTAGTTCGAACATTGCAGAATCTTCAAGATATTTCGATTAATACTATTGTACAATAATTTCTAAATAAATCAATAATTCCACTGATTCTAAACAAGAAATCCTAACGTTAACCCCTTACTTCCAAAGGTTTAAACCTTCCCAGCTACCAAAAGCAAATTCAATAGAAAAATCACATCTCTCATTTGCAAAACAAGATGATCTACAGCTAAAGTAATCACTATTCCTCGTTAGGAAGATCTTGGAAAAATTAAGAATTTCAATACACTGCAATAACAACGTCTTCCTGTTCCAAGCAAAATTTTAACGTCCAATTTCGGACTCTAAAGACCTTACCCCAGTTAGAAGTGGACGAAATTAAATCAATTTCCATTCCCTGTCCCTCCAGAAACCCCCGGGATCCTCTAATTCCCGAGTGACCCGCGGCGAGAAGGGGTTTCGATGATTCTTTGCGAGAAGACGCAGCGGATCTGCAGCGCCGGCAAAAATTCTGGGCGAGCATTATCTCCGGGCGAGCCGGAGGAATTGAATAATGAAACGAGTGGAAATTAGTCTGATTAAGCCGGCCGAAAGAACGGTGGATCGGGGCGCGAATGGATTTCCACTCGGCCTCGGTCTTCAACAGGTTGATCCCCTTTAAACCGTATGCCGTGCTGTCTTCCGGAACGCGGACCGACATCGCGGCGCAGCCGAATTCGCCTCCGGTTTCGATCGTATCGATTCGATCGAGGTATTCCGAGAATTCTGCTTCTCTAGCTTTGAATCTACAGTTCTCGCGAACCGTAGGATAAAGCGTAGAATGAAGGTTAACACGATGAAAAAGTACAATATTAAATCATTTGACTGAATTGGATTATTATCATTGCGCGTTCATCGAACTGAATGTTACCGCAATGGGTAGTATTATTTATAATATAGAAACCTTTGCGAATAATGATCGTCTAACTGAGTGAATTATAGTAATTCGATTTGCTTGGGGTCATCGGTGACGCCCGTGGCATTCAACGCGTCAAAATTCTTTGGAATTTTCAACACGTTCGACAAACCTACCAGACGGTGAAATTGGCTGATTCTAGGAATCTAGAATTCTAGATTTTAGTTTGCAAGTATTTAGATGATGCTTTTGCGAGATATTGTAAAATAATGCATTTGTATAAACAAGGGACTCGTCAAATCTCGAGGAATATACTGCTGAAACTTTTGTAAAATCTTATAGATAAGTCGCTCCAATTGATCGGTAGTTTTAGCGCGATATCACTGGGAAATGAGAAGCTTGGAACTAGTTTCGACCGGGTGTATAAGTACTCTAGTTATAATGTTAACGCGGTGCGCCTTAATTCTCCCGTGGGGCAACGCGCGAAGCATCAAGTTTCCGAACTCGGAGTCCCATCGAGACGATGCGCGACGCGACACGCGACGCTCGGGGAGGGAACAGGCGAGCGCGGAAACCGGAGAAGAAAGACAGGATCGATTCTCTCATCTTACATAATCGAGATCGGTACACGGTGTGTGTCTTAACTCGCGCGGGAAATTAGGTCGGCGCTATGCGCCACGATGCGCCACCGTCTCGCTGTTTAACGCGGTTCGTCACACACGCGCGGCCGCTTAACACGTTCGGCGGCGCGTGTTAAGTGCCACCGATCGTGGCGCACACGAAATTTCTTAATAAAAGGGATGTTATACTAGTTGTACTATATATTGATATTATATCAGTTCTCTTATTAACGCTGGATAATGAAATATTCGTCTAGATAGTCTATTGAACTTTGACATTGGACTTGAATGTCATCGATCGTGGGTACACACTAATTTTCTCAATAAAAGGGATATTACAATAGTTGTAAAGGTAGACGTCTACCTTTTGTTAGGAAAATTGATTAAAAATTACAATAATTTTAATCTGTAAGTATGATATCTTGATCGAACTCCCCAAGAACCAACTAATTGCCAAAAAAAAATGAACTATTTCTGGAATCACTCGTCGATTTCGAAATGAGCGTCAACGCGTTAAACAGTCGAAAAGAATCGAAATCAGCGAACGAAGCACGCGGCGCGAAATTGAAAATTCCGGATAACATTCCAGCCGAAATATGCAGGATTTATAGGCTACGAATGTTTGCCCGGATGATGGATATTGCGTGCGTCCGTCGAGGTGGCAACGGTATCGGCTCGAACGTGGAAACGACGGGACGAGCCGCTTTCCATTCGGTACGCGAATAGCCCGCTTGACCTCGAACTTTAAATCAAAAGTATAGACGAAACGAGCGGCGGACGGGGGTGGCCGAGGAGGGAGGGGGGAAAAAAATGGGATCGATAGCTCGATTGAAATGCATAGATGGAAACGAGGCGTCGGGTAATTGAATGCGACCGACCCTCGAGGGGACCGGTGACGAAATGCACTCGTGGATGCGCACGCCTCGCCGAGGATCGCTCTCGTTTCCTAACGGGGATTTAGAGGGTGATAATTACATGGTAGAAGCTTGATTATTTCAACTCATTCGGGCGGAAACCACTTGCGCTGGAAATGAATTCCGAGATTCGAAGTCTCGACCGATGAGTTCATTATTGGGAGCTTCATCGAGGTTTTGTACGTAGAATAAGATTGTTACATTTTTATTTATAGTAGTAAGAATATGCCATGGATGGTGTTTAACTCGGAAATCCAAGAATCAATTTAGTGCACTCGAAATCTTCGATCAACCGAATAAATCGGTTACTCCTAATAAAGAGACGTGTTTTTCAAAGCCGTTGTAATAAGGTCACACTGTAAGATATATACTGTTTCATTGTTTAACCCTTGGCACTCCAGGTTGTTAATCTATCAGCAACTGCAACTAATTTTTATAGTGTTCCTAGCGAAAATTAGGAATTCTATAACGTTTCTTCGATCTTTTGTCTTCCTTCTCAGTGGAAATTTGGATGTGCGGAGAATCGAATAATTTTAGGGTAGTTTCTTTGGTTCGTTAAAATATTTGATATTATTTAATAAAGGATTAATGGTAAATATAATAAATTTCTTAAAAACAGTAAATGGATGTAATACAAAATATTAAGATTAAATCGTAGATAATAATATAATTTAGATAGCTACCAAAAATCCTCGATTATTCTGAAGAGTTCAAAGGGTAAATATTACAAATGACCCGCTACCGGTGGTAACACTGCAACCGCATCGAAATCCCCGTAACTGGGGATTCCCACGCGACGATCTTCCCCGTCAAACGGGGATACAAACTTTCGGAACATATTTTCCCGCGGAGGGTTAGCGCCTTATTGGGTCAACGGCTGTTCAGCCGAACGGAAGGAAGAAACACGTCGGCCACCGTGTAGCGTCTTGCGGTGGTACACCGGAAGTAGGGTACTTACTTCCGTTTACGAGCGGCGCGTTTCGAAGGAATTTGCCGAGCGATAACCTTTTATACGGCCGCGTTATTTGAGAAATGATAAGTGAAATTTTAGCGGATCGCCGTATCACGGTTCACCTTTGACCGTTGCTGTGGCGAGCTTTCGAAGTTTCGCAGGAGATTCCGCATTTTGTTCTTTTAACTCCAGGTAACTGAAGTCACCCGTTATATTCCATTTATACTGGTTCAGTTTGTTTCTCTGCTTGTATCACTTTTTTATGAGGAATCTCATTTGTATAGTGATTTTCGATGATTAACGCATCGCGTACCGGATAATTATCAGAAAATTAAATTGTGTGGATTTTCAGTGAGATCTTATATCACTCTCTATAAAAGAAACTCAGGTATCATATTGTTATGTAATATATTTTAAATGGACAATTAGTAATCAACTATTTCCTTATATGCTGTGGTAATTAGCTAAGAGTCTTTATATAAAAACGAGATTTCTCGTTACCAGTACACAATGTGTTAATTGCGAAGAAAAGGCACTAATTGACACGTTAAATGCTAGGAGAATCTTGAATGTGAGGGATATTTTCTTAAATAAGAATTATTAATTATTTATCAGAATTCTTACATTAAACTAATGTTAACTTATGCGTGTTATTAAATATTCAGCAGTCACGTTGCATACTGTAATCTTTGTCAAGCAGTTCGGAAGCGTCGATTCCCAAAACAGTAAGTTCCAACTGGTAAATGACTAATAATTAACAGCTCGTCGAGTGAACTGCACCTTGTGCTCTTACCGCATGCATAAGGGAAGATAAGATCCGCGTTCAGTGAATTTCATTTGAGATCCCTTGACTCGGTATTATAAAACAAGGGGCCGGCCTATCGCGGGATCTCTAAATGCAATTAGTCACCAACGTTCCCCGTGAGTAATTGCCTGGAATTGTTCCTGAATCACGCGACAAACTTTCATTGATGAACCGCAGATATTCATGCAAATTCAGTACTTAAGAAATGTAACTATGAAAGCATTAATTCAAAGAAATCTGAATAGAAATATAAACATTCTACATCTCGTGATACTGATAATAAAATGAATCATTCCATTCCTACAAACTAACAATTTGCGTTAGAGGTGAACAGTACAAAACCTAGAGTTCACATTCGCGTCGCGAAACTTTGATTACGCTGTATATTTATATGTTTTGTATTTTATTTATATGTTTAACCATATAAGTGCCGAGCGGCGCAATGGCGGTTCTCCATTACACTGCCCAAAAATGCCAGAAGCTTACTTATTTCCCTTCTAATTATTCCGTTTTATTTATTATTACCTTAAAACTGTATAAATCTAACAACCATACAGTTCACATTCGCGTCACGAAACTTTGCTCATACCGTATATTTATGTTTCGTTTCATATTTATATATTTAACCATTTGAATACCGAGCGGCGCAATGGCGGTTCTCCATTCAACTACCTAAAACTGCCAGAAGCTTATTTCTTTCCCTTCTAATTCCTTTTTATTTATTATTGCTCGCTTACAACTATATAAATCTAACAACCATACAGTTCACATTCGCGTCACGAAACTTTGCTCACACCGTATATTTACATGTTTAACGATTTAAGTGCCAAGCGGCGCAATGGCGGTTCTCCATTCAACTACCTAAAACTGCCAGAATCTTACTTATTCCTCTCCCTTCTAATTCCTTTTTATTTATAATTACCTTAAAACTGTATAAATCCAACAACCACTTCACATTCGCATCACGAAACTTTCACATAAAATTTCCCAAGATCACACCCATAACAATCCCCTATCTTTCAAGTTACACCGATCAAACTCCGCCTGATATAAAAAGCTCCACTCACACACTCGTCGATCCACACATACTCGCACCTCTCCTCAGTGATCACTTCCCACCCCACACTTATGAAAGAGATTTTTTTGCCACGTTCGGGAGGCGAACGCGCCATAACGCGCGGCTGCGACGAGGGTCGCGTCCCGCGGCTCTCAGCCGGAAAATCGCGCGCGTCGGCCGATCGATTTCCCCTCGAAACCGGACTGACCTTCCCCGCGACCCTGCTCGTTTGTTCGGTCACCGTTGCAGCCTTGCACCCGGAGACGGGTCGCGCATAAAGCGTGACGAGCCGACGCGGAACTCCGCGGGCAGCTGGGAATCGAGGAGCGGCGGAATTAATTGGACGGCTTCCCTCGGTTTCGATCCTATCGATTATTACTCGTCGCCGGCGCCTCTTTCTCCTTTCTTTTCGGCTCGTTAACGTTCCACTGTGCGCGTGTACTCTCGCTGTTCGGACTATTTTTACGGTGGCCGACGACCCCGACGGGATCGCTCGATTTTCCGCTGCAATTAACGTATCGATTGCCATTGAATCTTCAGCGTTTCATGCGATCCCGCCTGCTCTGTTTGCGACAACGGTAAACGGCTGACGTGATTATTGTCTGGTTATTGACGGCGAATAGTTTTATTCGCCGGCGCTTTTGTTGATTAGGAATTGGTTTCGATTTGGAAGCTCGTTGATGAGTGCGGTTGTCGTGTTGACGTTCGTGGCTTGGACGGTTAAGTTGGGAGAAATGTAGAGTGATATTGATGTTATCGGTACGATTAATATGTGATACGATTAATATGCAATCCGTATAAACATTGTAACAATACATGAACCCTGTTTCTTCAGTCGTCCATTATAGTAGCCGATTGAAACTACTTTTCGAGATTATTTTAATTATTCAATACTTCCAAGATACCATTTTCCCAGAATGAAAGGCAGTACGTTGCGGAGTGAAAAATTGTAGATCTCCCCATTCGGTTATCTAAGTGTCAATAAGCGATTGAAACGTAGACTCCACTGACAATAAGATTAATTATATAATACAAAGTTATTAGTAGCTCGATTATCCCAAGAGATCCAAGCATTCTCTATCACAGAGATCCATCAAAGACTTAGCTCCCTCTGCTAAACGCTTCGGTACTTAACCCCTGCATTATTAGTTAGCCGAAATCGGGCGATAATCGTAATTGATATCTCTAAGGATATAATTGATACCACTTCTAAGGATTTAATCAATCTAGATTTCTCCTAAGAATTTAACCAATCTAGATTTCTCCTAAGAATTTAATCAATCTAGATTTCTTCTAAGGATTTAGTCTCACCTAAATTCCCCGCGCAACCGCGAAATTCTAGCTCTCTGCTTGTCCCGAAGCATTATTGCGTTCTAGTAGATGACAAAGCTGTAGAACGCTGTTCTGCAAGATGCAGACACCATCGTTGTTCCGGTTCTACCTCCTTAATGACGTTTCCAGAGGTTTCCAGCGGCGGGACGTGTCTTCAACACTCAACCCCTGCGTTATTAGTTAGCCGAAATCGGGCGTTAATAGTAATTGATACTTCTAAGGATATAATTGATCGATAAGGTTGACAAGTTAAATAAATTCCGCCAAGAACCGCCTCCATAAAGCATTCATCACCGGCTGCCCTAGTATTAAGAATAAATTCGCCAAAGTAGAACACTCGAAGGAGTGAAAACCGCAGGTCGAAGGTTGAAAGGAGATCGGAATCGTCTTGCCTGGATTCCCTGCGCAACTGCTAAATTCTAGATCTCTAGATAACAAAGCAGTAGAACGCTGTTCTGCAAGATGCAGACACCATCGTTGTTCCGGTTCTACCTCCTTAATGACGTTTCCAGGGGTTTCCAGTGGCGGGACGTGTCCTTTTCGCGTTCCTCCGACAGCGCGTCGCTGCTATTGTCTGTCGCGCAGGTTTCGCCGATAAAACTGGCGCACGACGCCCTGCCGCGCAAAGATCCTTCCAAAGGGACACCGTTTACACCCGGAAACCGTCCGGGCTATTAACCGCAATTAGAGCGGCGCTTATTCCGCGGCCAGCCGCCGCGCCGGGACCCGTTCGGCAAACTCGTTAAGTTCCCGACAACGCTCGCGTAAACCACCCGAGGCGGCCGCCTCCCTTGTCGCAGCTAGATCCGTGGATCTTCCCCCGGGTATCAAAGTCTTTGTTGGATCTTGAACCATCTCGCGTTCGCTCGCTACGTTTGTTTCCGCGACGGTCTTCTCGGTTCCATAGTTCTGTGGAATTTGATGAACCTTTTGAGCGAGTTTTGGGAAGTGGAAGTGGAAAGGTTATGGGGTTGTGGAGTGTAATGTGGATTTTTGGAACTAGATTTATGAACTGGAAGTATTTTAGGTTTACTGATTGCTAAAAAGTACTGTAATGACAAGCGGAAAGAAATGTTGACTTCTCGATTGTGTTCTTTGGAATTTGATGAATCTTTCGAGGGTTTTTGGGAAATGAAAGTGAAAAGGTTATTGAAACTGGTATTTTAAGTTTATTGACTGCCAAGAAACACTATAAATTGTTCCTAGAATTGTTTATATTATTTATTTAATATTATTTTCATAATAGCAGGAATCAGAATCAACTAAACTGCCGAAAAATTGAGAAACTGTTAGTAAATATTTAAAAGCTTCAATATCCGTCAGATTGAGTTCCATAAGTCTAATGTTAAACGATGTTCATCATATTGCTTCAATTTTCCTTCTGCAATACGTGAGATCTTAATTTAAATATTCTATTATCTTGTTACTCGATTCGTTACCACTTACCGTAGTAGCGCGTGAACGGTTCCCCGTAATTTGATCGTGATTTCTTATTGAACAGGCCGAGCGATCGCAAAGTATGTTACACAGTCGAGTAAAGGGGAATCTTTCCGGACATTAATTCGGGTAATTGCGTTCGTTTCGCCTCCGATGGCGCTTCAAAGGCGCGTTCGGTACGTAATGCAGCCTATATTTCATCGCAGCCGCTATCAATAACGCGAAGTTCCTCCGGGGCCACTATAGATTGTTCATAGCCCTAGAGGTATCGCTTTCCGACCACCTGAGTACACCTTAAGTACCCGGCCGTATTCCGCGTAAAGTGGATGGCGAAAGTACGATCGCGTAGACGCTTCTTATGGGAAGAAATAATCACTTCCAGTTCCTTGTCGAAGCACCTTCTCATATAAAACAATAAATGAATCATAAAGTAATTACTAAAAACGATGAAAGTGTAGTACTAGGAAGTGAAGATAGTATTATGTCGAATTATACGTCAAACTTTTAAATACTACAAAAGAAGAAAACCGTAGATTTATATATATTTATTATATATTAAATATATTAAATTATTATTAAATATATATTATTATTATTATTATTCTATATATATAGTTTAATAATTAATTTTTATATTTCTATATTTCTATATTTCTATATTTCTATATCTCTATATCTCTATATCTCTATATTTCTATATCTCTATATTTCTATATTTCTATATTTCTATATTTCTATATTTCTATATTTTTATATTTCTATATTTCTATATATATATATGATGTCTTAAACCTACGATACTACAATACTTCTATAAATTCAAGCTGAACGTCCGCATCGGTTAAAACAAATTAGCAGAAGATTCCAAACTGAACGAATAAATTGTCCCGCAATTAAACGACTCCCTCGTAACTCGCCGTTAAGTGAATGCTCGCAGTCAAAGGGTGAAAGGGGCGAAAATTGGATCGAGTGAGGTTTCCATGGGGGTGAAAAACTAGGAGGTATTTATGCAGAACCCGTGCGTCGAGCTAATAAACCTCGATAGCTCGATAGAACGGGCAACGCGAGACCCGGCCGCGACGCAACGGGGGTAAGTTAATCTACCGGAGAACGGCTTCCGCGCCGAATACGAGAATCCTGGGACATTACAGGAAATTCAAGCGTCCGAAGGGAAGTTATTCGCGACGCAGGCACCGGATACGGCGCGCGGAATTTTTATGCTAAAAGCCGACATAAAAATACACGGGTCGCCGACAAGAAGGGGAATTATTCGAAACGACCATTATCCCGCCGTTTCGTCCCCTCGAAGGCAACTACCCCTTTAAACGCGGCTTGAATCTTTCATGGAACCCGGAAATGATGATCGCTGGGATCGTTATTTTTTCTCCGCGATTTTAATCCGTTGTTTCTTTTTTATTTTCTTTGGGAGTGTGATTGGTGGAGTTTGATAGTTTGGGATCTGGAAGTGATGGTTGTGAGATCGTTATTGTTTCTTGGCGATTTTTATCTATTGCTCTTTGATTTTCTTTGTGACTATGATTGGTGGATGTATTTTGCTATTATAGAATCTGAAAATGATGATTGATAAGATCGTTGTTTTTTCTTCTTCACGGTTTTAATCCATTGCCATACGATTTTCGTTATAAAAGTGATCACTACTATCGTTCTCTTATTTGTCAGTTTTAACCCATTGATATATAATTTTCTTTATAACTATGATTAATAAATATATTCTACTATTAATAATTCTTGCTAACGACAAGAAACTTCGCATTATTCGTTCACTATATTAATTACTTCAAAAATAAAACATTGATAATACTAATCGATCACTCAGACCAACACGTCGTGGAATACTATTATCGAACTGATTGCGAGTTAAAACGTAGAATCCACGCGGACGTGTTAACAAACAACTAAAAGCTAATAGATTAGAATAAGTTCGCAGCTGCCCAATCGAACACACAAGCCCCGATTCGTGGAGGAGCCAGTCTAAACCAATTTCACGTGGCAACGAGCCTCTATCGGTCGATACAGTGAACTCTAACGCAAGTTTCGAGGGATTATTCCACCGCGCCGAACACTCCACCGAATTGGTCAAACTCCGCGCATAATAAACAGAAGCTTTTCTTCCCGTAACTCCTGGACCAACTATGATTAACAACCTGGCCGCTACGCGCATCGGCATAATTGAATCATTCATCCTTCAAACTGATTAAGCCCGCGTAACGAAGGATCGAGAAGTTCCTATAGATTGTATTATATTATTAATTCATCATTCGTAGAGAGTAATACTGTACAATTGTGTAACAATCATTTATAAGAACATAAAATCTCGAATAAGGAAGACTAACTAATCACCTTAAGCATTGAAAGCCACAGTTATTAAGAACATTTCTCTTGAAGTTTCCAATCGAACAAAGATCATTATCCCAAATTACAAAACTCGACATGGTAATTTTAATTTCCACGGTAAATTCAATTTTAATTTTTATTTGCACTCGAGTTTCTATTTTCTATGCGCTTCAAATAAAATGTAATACGGTTCGTTCAATTTTTCGTTCATTTTACATATTTGCTTGAATCTTTCGATTATGAAATGGTGTGCTTTGCAAATCTATTTTTCAAATAGATTATATTCTTATGTTATCAATATTATTACTAAGAATCGTTCACACTGGTTTTTACAAACTATCTATTTTCCATGCGCTTCAAATAAAACGTAACGCGGAGTTATCGAAAAACGCAATGGAAATTCGGAGTTCAAAGGGTCAATGAAAGAGGGGATTCGAATGTTATTCTTTCAATCAGATTTTCTATGGTGAACAAAATCTGCTCGCCGAGAGTGGAATAGAAGAGAAGCTTTTTTAACGAATGTTTCGCGCGAGCGATTCCCGCGCGTTCATCGAATTCGAGGTTCGCGATTGGATTGTTGTTCTTTCTTCCAACGGTCAGTGAATTTACGCGGGACGACCTGGTTCCCGGACAATGGCGGCGGCGTTTTTACGCTGATGTCGTTGGAAACTTATCGAGCGGCCGCTGGCGAGCGCCATTCTCGCGGAACCTGTGAAAGGGCTCTTCGCAGCCCTTCGCTCATTGACGTTCGCCGCGCAGTGGGAAAATATCGATGCTCCCACGAGCGAAAATTAATCCCCCGGCGTTCTCCAGCATTGCAACGGGCTGAAAGGAGAACATTTCAGATTATTCGGTTATAATTGACGGTAATGGGAATTCCTGTGAATCTTAACGCGTCGTTGAACGGTGAACGTGTCTCCGTTCGACTAGTCAAATTTTATTGGAATTATTCAGCTGTAATTGGAAGTAATGGGGAAGATCTCGGTTCAAAGGAGAACATTTCAGATTAGTTATAATTGAAAGTAATGGGAAATTTTGTGATGGGAACTCTTGTGAAACTTAACGCATCGTTGAACGGTTTCGAACATTTCAACGACTTTGTCAATGTTTCTTTCGTGGGAAATTTAAACGCGCGTTCGTCGAGATTTTAATTGGCTCACATTGCAGTTCGGTAATTACTGCGTGAACTGTTTTAACCCTTTCTTGAGATTCTTCGAAACATACAAAACCTTCAACATACGAAGTTAAATTCAATATCAATTGCTTAATTAATAGAAAGAAAGAAAACTACGTGCTGATCTTTTACTGTTCGACTAAATAGATCATTTTTCCACGAGTCTTCCAAATCTAAACAAAAAGTCAATTGAACTGCTCGGTAGGTTTAGCGCTTAGTTAATATTCTGGTGACTATGTTAATTAAGCAACTGCAAGAAAGAATTATTATTGTTATATGTCAATTCATTGAAACGTTAGAAACTGTCGACGGAAGCTTCGATTGCGTCTATTGTGCAACGAACGTCGTTCGTTCAGCGTCGAAATGATTCTCGAACGAAGAATAATCCGATCTCGGTGGCTTTCGAAGAAGTTTCAGTTCGAATAATTTGAAGCCGGGTCTTGTAACGAGCGATCGGGCCCCGGTGAACGACGACTTTTAAGAAAATTCGTTAGCCAGCAGCTCCTCAAAGGCGGCCAAGGATATTACCATTTCTCCGGGTGAAACTCGCTCGTACCGCCTTAACGAACGCTTAATTAAAATTTCATTAAGATCGCCCCGATGTAACGTCCCTTCCACGGCACTCCTCTCTGCCCGGATCAAAAGAATCGTCTACCGTTTTTATTCCTTGCCTGATAACAAACTTCGAAACTTACGCTGCGTTCGCATCGCGGCTGCGGTAGTCGGCGAAGAAACGTTTTTAATACTAAATTTATAAGGTTATTGTTCTACACTTTATTCTGTTGCTTCTAGAAAACTGTTCGCTTATAAATCGCGAGAATTGCAGCTTCGAAGATGAAACTGTAGTTATCTATGGATAATCTTCGAAGTTGTAATTACTTTCTTGGAATTTCGAAGCTCCGGACACCGGTGACCGGCAGTCAAGGATCGAAAGAGGGAATATCTTTAACACTAGATCTACGTTTATCGTTCTACGCTTTATTCCATTGCTTCTAGAAAACTGTTCGCTTATATAAATCGCGAGAATTGCAGCTTCTTTACTGAACGCGTCAAATTGACGTACTCGATTTTATAAAGATTATTTGGTGAATGATCGAGTCGATTTCTAACATTGACTCTCTTTAATCTAATTGTCTCTTTAAACCTTCGATTTCTAAGATCTAAATAGATGAACATCAATTTTCTAGGAACATGAGAACAAGTTGCACAATAGACGTCTTGAAATTCCGTAAACTTAGTGTTAACGAGCAGAATTCCGTGGAAGGATCGAAAGAGGATCGCGGCGAGTCGCGATCGGTCCTGTCCGGCCGTTTCCCGCGTCCGATTTACAATTATGGTAATTTACGGTACAACGTCCGTTAAATGGAGTTTCGATGTTCCGCTGGCGGGAAAATCGCGCGACGATTTATGGCATCGCGACCCGTCCCCGTGGAATATGAGAGCGACATTTGCATGCTCCGAGATTCGGCCGTTGAATATACGATCGGCTCGACTTCTCGACTTGCGATCTCGATAGCCGTTTCGTCGGTAGATAAATATTCTCCGATCACGAGAATCGTCTACCAACACTAAAGTAAAGTATAGAAATTACTGTAGAATTCAGAAGTGATGTACAATGAACAATGAATCCAAATTTAATATTAAATATTAAATATTTTAATGAATCTTAAATTAACTACCCTAAAATTATTCAATTTTCCACACATCAAGATCGAAGAAATGTTGCATTTATAATTTTCTGAATTTCTAATTCAAGAGTGATGTGCAATGAACAATGAATCCAAATTTATTCGAAATGTTTCACTTAACCCTTTGAACTCTGTAGGCTCCAATATTGCACCAGTTAGAATATTAAATATTTTAATGAATCAAAGAAACTACCCCAAAATTATTAAATTTTCCACACATCCGAATTTTGTACTAAGGAAAATAAAAGATCGAAGAAATGTTGCATTTATAATTTTCGCTAGGAATACTATAAAAATTGCAGTTTCTATCTTCGAACTACACTTTGAGAGCTTGAAAACGAAATTTCACGAAATTCCGTAGAATCTAACGAATCTACGGAATTCTATGAAATTTTTCACTACAATCCAACGAACTATACAACGAGAACACGTATGAACGAACGCCGATTGCGATTCCAGAAACAAAATATCCTCGAAATATGAAGGGGACGAACTGCGCACGATGCGATTCAACGTCCCATTTAATTCGTGCAATTAAATGAAACGTCCGTTCCAAGGGAATTTAATATCGAATTAATGAACTCGATTCCGGAGGTCTGGCCGCGTGAATCCGAAACGAGGCACCGCGGCGCGTGTTCCGCCCAATTGCGAGCTACTGTCAAGGAATTCCCGGCGATCCGGTATTTACGGAGCATATTTGCGTATCTTAGTTATTTGTCTGGTAACACGGGCCGGATGGTTTCATGGAGGGAGCCGTAGGACAAAGCGGAAACCGTGTTCCCTCTGTTGACTGTTCGGAGTTCCGCTCGGCGCCGCTACCTCAAAACCAACCGTCCCATTTCGCGAAATAATCTATATTTCAACCGGGATCGATCGGCCGCTAGACAAATGCCTCGGAATAACGTAATGTTCGCGGAGCAATTAAGCCTGGTAATTACATTCGGCGGTTTTTCACGGTAAATACACCGCGCCCGACGATTCGTTTCGGATCTCGCACTTTTCCGATTCGCCCGGGACACCGTTCACGTGGTCCCGCCGTTGAACGATTAAATAAATCCGTTTGAAATTTCGACGTTTCGGAGGGTCGTTGATCAATTAATTTATTTCATTATCTAACCGTTTCGCCGACCGAGCCATTCAACGTTTGGTTATCTAACCGTTCCACTCTCCGATCATTCAATTATCTGACGCGTTAGCGATGTAATCGATTAACTGTACAGCTATGGCGTTTATTATCGCTCGACCGTGTAACCAGTGGCTCTAATCCTTTTTCTATTTATCAGGCTATGCAATTTTAGTAGTCGAGTGTGATTTCTTGTGCAACTTTGAACTTCGAACCTTTGAATTTAATACGTCGGATGTTTGAGGGATTTTTTTGTCCGAAACACTGCGATTCGTGCCTGAAAAAATGCTGTCTCTCGAACATTCGATGTATCAGATTCGAGGGTTCAGAGTTCAGAAACTCAATGTTTCTTTGCAGAATAATATAGAATTAAAGAACTTAAGTAACTCAAGTTTCAGCAATGGAACATCAAGATACGTAGATTTGAATTCTCACGAAATTCCATCATTCTTTTAATTCTATATCATTCTGCAAAGAATTGAGTTACTCAAGTTCAGTAAATTCTTCTTTTCAGAATAATATAGAATTGAAAGGACGATAGAATTTCGTAAGAATTCAAATCCACGTATCTTGACGTTCCGTCGAAACAATCAAATGTCACAGGATAACAGACGAGAAAAATCGAACGAGGATTGTCTCCGCGTAGCTTCCTGTCCGCGGGATCTTCCTCGCCGCGGCGTTCGATCCGCGTTCGGCCCGCCTCTCGTTTACAACGTGAGGCACGTTTTTAATCGGCGACCCATTGTTGAATTCTGGCGCGTTCCACGGGCTCCTTTGTTCCAGCGGGCGACCCGGTCGTCCCAGTTTTCGGTGAGCGAACGTCGAAAGGAATCAGCTCCCCCGATTATATTCGCCGGGGCCGGACGAATCGGAAATGAATCGCGCGAAATCGAACAAAGCCGAGAGATAACCCGTTTACCCGACGCTCGCCGACGAGCAACGGGAAAAAACGTGTACACACGCGGCCATGGGGAACGTTGATCGACGACTCCTGCGTTTCCCCTTTGAATTATTCCGCGCGCGTCCCCTCGGAACACGGGATACACAGGCACACGGAGTGGAATCGATGTTTCCCGGATTGATTCGGAACTATAATAGAATCTTTCCTGCGTTGGGAAGCTAATTTTCCTCGGGAACGGCGAACGTTTAGTGGGAACGGTGTTTATTGGATTTTCCAGGGGCTGCCTGAAATTCCTAACACTTAGCGTTTGCTGAAGAGTATACTCGCTGGATTTAGCGAATACGAATTTGGATTAATTGTTGGTGTTTACTGGAAATATCAAGTTATTGTAATTTAGATATTTGTAAGGTTTCCGAGGGTTTAATGTTTATTGTATTTATATTTAACCGTTGGAAGCGATCGCGCTTTCATTTTTATTTTCCCATTTCTAAACAGGCAATGAGAAGATAAAAATAAGTCGTTAGAAGAAAGGTGAATAGATAAACTTCATTTGGTTCTACGAATCGATAGCTGCCATTTTTAGTGTGACGGAGAACCGCCATTGCGCCGCTTGCCATTCGAATGGTTAACACGTAGCCATGGCGGTCACCGATGACCGGAGCTTCCAAATTACAAGATAATAATCATAGCTCGTGAGATAACTAATATCGAATCAAAATACTCAGTAGCGTAAGTAACTAGATAATGGTGTAACGTAAGAATTGAGATAGGAAATAATTAATAATTTTACAGAGAGAATAAGTAAGAGAGAGAGAGAGAGAGAGAGAGAGAGTATAAGAACTCTAGAATTTGCTTTCACTAATACTTTATACTTACAGAAATTCATTTCTTTTACACATACAATATACTACCTAACATACTACTAAAATATTATCCATAAGAATTCTAGACTTTGCTTTCACTAATAATTTATACTTAAAAAAATTCATTTCTTTTACATATACAATATACTACCTAATATACTACTAAAATATTATCCACAAGAATTCTATTTGCTTGTACTAACATTTAATACATACCGACACACACCGTAGCATTCACTTTTCTTATGCATACGACCCATTTCGTTTCTCTAATTACAGGTATCCTTAAATATATGAATTTGCATAATGGCCCGCAGTCTAGTAATGACCCGAGCAATTTTCCGATGCGATCGTCACCGTTCGCGATTCATTCCGGCCGTGGTTCTCCTGCGGGGCGGATAAGTCGTATCGACTCGCGCGCGGAAACACGTAATCGTTTCGGGCCGTTACAAAACTGCGCCCGGCACGAGACCCGTTCGCGACTGTTTTACGGACACGCTAACAACTCTATGAAGGCCGGACCGCTCGCCATAAACGAGCCGTTCATTTGCCCAGCCGATTAATCACGCGAGATGGACGCCAGATGATTTCACCGAAATCACATGCCTACACGAAGAATTAATTAAGCGTTTCAACGCTGCCATTTTGAAATATTCGAAGGGCGGAGGTAATCGGTCTGACCTGTGAACCGGTCGAACGGGAACGAGTAATTAGGCTGACGGGAGTATATAGGGAAAAAACGTTGAAGGGTGATTTCGTGTAAACCTGGAAAGGCGAAGGGAATGAAATTAGCTTTTGTATTATACTCGAGAATAATTATGGCCTGTGCATGGTTCGGAATCGTTGAGAATATTCTCGTCGAGTTTGAAACAAAGTGCTCGATATTCAATTTTGTTTAATCAATCTTCGTTTGAGTTTGCTTCTACGTCGGTTTCTTCTGTTCTCTTAATTGCTCTACTCAATTTCGCTTCGAATCTTGCAATTACCACAAAGTATTGTAATACTTATCAAAATTTGCAATATTATTGTAACAGAAAATTGGAATATTATAGTTCTAGTGTTAAAATATATTACATAACAATATGATATCTGAGTTTTTCTATGTATTTTATATATTTTCTCTATATAATTTCTATATATTTTCAGTTTTCTGAAACTTAGCCGGCACGCAATGTGTTATAACGCCTCGTGATTTCGAATTTTCATTTTGACTGTTACGGTAGTTTTAGTGCTTTAAGAAAACTCATGCCCGGTAATAGTGGAACGTCGCAAAAGCGCGGAACCGAACAGTTTCCCCGTTCGTTCTAATTGACGGTCTGCGTCGCGCAAAGTGCCGCTCAAAGGGGTGCGCCGTCGATTCCGTATGCAAGCTCCGGCGAAGGGGTTCGACTTGTTAACGCGCCGAGACCTGGAACGGAAACAGAAAAAGGAAAGAACTCGGGGACAAAGGAGTCGACGGAGTTAGGGTGCAGGTCTCGGCGAGAGGCCCTTTGCGATGGGAACTCCCGTGAATCGTAACGCGTCGTTGAACGGTGAACGTGTCTCCGTTCGACTAGTCAAATTTCATCGGAATTATTGAGCTGTAATTGGAAGTAATAAGGAAGGTTTAGGTTGAAAGGAGAACATTTCAGATTATTCAGTTATGATTGGAAGTAATGGGAACTCCTGTGAATCTTAACGCATCGTTGAACGGTGAACGTGTCTCCGTTCGACTAGTCAAATTTCATCGGAATTATTGAGCTGTAATTGGAAGTAATAAGGAAGGTTTAGGTTGAAAAGAGAAAATTTCAGATTATTGAATTATAATTGACAGTAATGCGAAATAATGAGTCAGTTTGGACTAAAGATTGAGTGAAGTTTGGACGTTAATTCGGAAATACTCCGCGTTTCAGTTGAACTATTCAAGTTTGACTAAAGTTTGAATGATTGAATGTAAACGAAATTAAGGTTAATATAATCCGTGTCTCGCCGAGCTATTCAAGTTTGACTGAAGTTTGAATGATTGAATTCCAATGGAAGCGAAGGAGAAAATGTGTGTATCTGGTGCACTATGAAAATTTCATAGAAATTTAAATTACATTTGTCTATAATTCAAAGCATTAGAACGGCTACTTCACGAACCTCTCTTTATGTTCCAGGCTCGACCAGCCGGTGACCAGCTCGACGTCCGGAATGGACAGCAAAAAGGTAAAAACACTAAGATTCCTATTAAAATTAATTATTCTCTCCTATCCACTCTAATTCCATCAGAACTCACTCGCTTATCTCCTCTTTCCCTTCTTCAACTCCAGTTCCTGAAATATAGATCTCGCTGAACTCTCACAAGTTTCTTTTCCAACGTCGCTACGACTAATTTTCCAAAAGTTTGATTATTATTACACTAAACTCCATTCAATGGAATCAGCGTCTATCCCACCATTCGTGAATCAATCATTCTACATACCATAATACGTTGACCGTCTAATCCTGGAATCGGTTCATTATTCGGATTCCTGTTAAATTAATTTAGAAATCTTCATCACTAGTGTCACTCGTCATTGTACGACAAGGGGTTAATAATGCCTGAACCTACGCTAAAAATTCTAGATACTATAATACGTTGACCGTCCAATCCTGGAATCGGTTCATTATTCAGAAGGAACACGGATCGTCGAGGATCGTGTCAGGCGATGATCCACGTGGCTATCTATACCGCAGCTCGTCTCACGAACGGAATCGCTCTCAGCTCTCCGTGGAAGTTGCCGCAATCGATACGCGTGATACGGGTTTATAGCGGTTGTAAAGGTTCCCGGCCGGTCTGATACGGGGCCTCCGACTCGGGGTTAACGATGTCGTTCGAAGTTAACGCGATTAAATCGACACGATAAGGGAGCGGAGTTAATGCGGCTATCCGAGTGAATTCGCCGATAACTCGGAACGTTTTCGGTGCCATCGCGCCCCGGTTAATTGCTTGTTCGCGGCCGTCCCCGAGGCCTGGATCGCTTTAACCGTACAAATGCCACCACGGGTACCCGCGGAAATCCGCTCGAAATGTTTGCGAGTCGCTTCGAAAAATCACGTGTCGAAGCTTCTTTGATTTCCGGTCACTGCGACTGCAGTTCGGAGATTCTATTTTAATGTACGAGCGGTTTCGAGTAATGAGAACCGTGGAAATGCATTCAAAATGGCGACTGGTCGTCGAGTGGCTAAATTTGTATCTGCGGGAACAGACGGGTTTTCTAATCCATTAAATGATTGAGTGAAGATTCTACTATTTTCGGTTGATGAAATGAATGTTGAAAGTCTACAATTTGGTATACAAGTGGTTTGGATTGACAAGAATCACGAAACCGATTGAAAACAGCGATCGATCTTCGAAAGTAGCTAAAATTGTATCTCTGGGAACAGACGATTTTTCTAATGCATTAAATGATTGAGTGAAGATTCTACTATTTATGGTAGACGAAATGAAAGCTTGCAGTCTACAGTTTAATGTACAAGTGATTTTAATTATCAATAATTCAGAAAACCGATTGAAAACAGCGATCGATCTCCGAAAGTAGCTAAAATTGTATCTCTGGGAACAGACGAGTTTCCTAATTTATTGAATGATTGAATGAAGATTCTACTATTTTCGGTAGATGAAACGAATGTTTACAATCTACAATTTAATATACAAGTGGTTCGGATTATCAATAATCACGAAACCGATTGAAAACAGCGACGGACCGTCAAGAACGGCGCAGGCTAGAATTGAATCATCGTGAACGGACAAGTTTTCAAATTAATCATCTCGAAGCTTCCCCAGCTTCCGATACACGAAATTGAAGCTTGAAGTCCGCGCTTCGATATGCAGGTAGTCCGGGTCAAAACGAGTCACGATGATAAATTGGGAACAGCGATCGAGCACCTAGCGTGACCGAGGCCAAAATTGGAGCTCCGGGCCATTCGCGGTCATATCGAGGTCCGACTTGATACTCCAGCGACAGCTACTCCTCGTTGTTTCTATTATTTCCTTCGGATACCTGTCGATGTCCCGTCGAACAGAAAGCTTAACAATCTTTCACAGAACAGAATAAACTGAATGATTCCCGAAGCAGTTACGTTCGCTAAATTCACCGAATAAAACACGATAGAACCTGTGAAATGGAAGTTCTAATAAAATCTATTCTCTATTTCTAATGAAATCTTTCTCCTACATATGTAATATATAATAATGATATTATATTTTTTCATTTTGTGCATTTTGCTCAATGAAATCGGCATTCAACGTTAAATATCTCGAACGTACGAAGTTACCGTACTTCGAGCACTGATGCAAATTGGATAAACGAAGACCGGTCCGCGGACAGCCGCGAGACACGTACCATGAATTTCCCATGGAAAACGCGTCGAGAGGTTAGGTGAATCCCGTTCGCGTCGCGAGGCGGAAAAGATGAATCCACGAAGTTTCCTCTGGCCACGAAACGAAGTTTCCCAGCGCGAGCGTCGTCGTCGTCGTGGTCGTGGTCGTCGTCGTCTTCGTTCAAAGTTTCGAACTCGGTCGTTGCCCCAGAATCGCGCGACCGGCTGACTTCTAATTGATCGAATTACCACGGCGAATTTGTCTGTCCCTTCGTTCCAGGCGAGCGGGAACTTTTCGCTCGTCCGGATTTCACGGACTTTCTCGCGACTACCGGACGCCCGAGGCTGTGTTTACATCGCTGTTCCGATTGCAGCGAAAAGGGAGACGTCGATTCGCGACGATTGCATTGTTCGTCGATTAACTGTTGTGTTAGTCATTAGCCTGGTACCTAGTTTTGCAGTTTCTTCTACTGGATTGGTTAGATTCTTGAGAAAATGCGATAGGATTGCTTCGAGTCGTGATTTTTTTGATACTTTCGTCGATTTGTGCGTTGAGCATTGATTTTTTAATTTTTTTCTACACAATTTGTGTTAGATTTCAATTGTTTGGACACTCTTTCGTCAACTTGTGCGTTGAACATTGATTTTTCAATTATTTTATACGCAAGTCAAGTTAGATTTCAATTATTTGTACACTCTCTCATCGATTTGTGCGTTGAACATTGATTTTTCAATTATTTTGTACGCAAGTCAAGTTAGATGTCAATTATTTGGACACTTTTGCGTTGATCAATGCGTTGAATATTGATTTTTCAATTCTGTTCCACAGAATTCGCGTCAGATTTCAATTATTTAGACATTCCCTCGTCGATTAATGCATTGAACATTGATTTTTTAATTCTTTTATACGCAATTCATAGTAAATTTCAATTACTTGGACACTCTCGCATGACGTGCTTCGCAAATACAAAATTCATATAAATTTCAGTATTGCAATATTGATAAACTTCAATATTGCAATACCGAATCAAAACGAAGTGCCTAAATAATATAGGATAAGGAAACTACGTGCTAATTTCCTCCTGTTTGAATAGTTAAATCATTTGCACGCAACTTAGTATTCCAAACATGGAAGTTTCATCTCCGCCAAGTGTCGGCAATCGTCTGCAAAGGGTCGTCTGCAAATTTAATCATCGTCTGCATTTCACCAATTAACTGTGGAATTTAATTGGAAAAACCTCTCGTTCTCCCCGCAATAAAATAAAAAAATGGAGCGTGTACTCGTCGAGTATATTTCAATGAAATATCAAAGCGAAACAAAGAAGAATTACATGTTTATGTGAGAAAATCCAGAATTCATGAAAAAATTATTATTGTGTCAAGCTTGACGATGACGTGTATACTCGTCAAACACAGTTAACCCTTTGCGGACGAACGTCGACGTTTCGGCGAGATGAAATGTTCATATTAAGAAGAGGAAATCACAATCGAATGATTGAATTACTCAAACAAGAGGCCAGCGCGAAGTTTCCATTTTTTTCTATTAATTAAGCAATTGATGTACAATTTATCTATCTCTTGAAGGTTTTGTACATTTCGAAGAATACTCGTCCGCAAAGGGTTAACCGGTTAGACTATACGAAGCAGCTCCGCCACCAGCGAATCAAAAACGAAAGTTCCCTTCCACCCGTTCTTCCTCTTGCTTCCTGTCCGTTCCCTTTCTCCTTATTATAATTCCAACATCCAAAAGCCGGAAGATCGTGCCTGCGGACCGCTGGCTCCACCGGCGCACTATTAATTTCCGTCGATATTTGTCGGTAGCCGCATTCTCCGGATCGGTATGCGGAATTCGGATGACTTTGACTCGCTCGCTCAGCGCCGAACGTTTATCAAAAGCCGATGCAGTCGCGCCGGGTGCGGCAGACATTATTAAACAAACTTTATTAAGGTTCATCGAGTCGGGGAAGTCCCGGGGCTGACGGTGTCTCGGTGTAGCCTCTCTCGGAAGAGAGTTCCTTGTGAAGCGGACGGTTTCGTTCGATTGAAATTAACCCTTTCCTTTGCGACAGGGCTCGCTGAAGTGGTCGATGCAGTAGTATTGGCGAAAGAAGAATTGATTAGGAAATGATTATTGGAAATTGTGTAATTTATATGAATTACTGAGAAGAAATTTTGTGGTTGATGGAAGGATTGATTAGAAAATCAGTAAAATTGTTATTGTTTATTGATAAATCTGAAATCTACAATTACGAAATTAAGGTTTGGAAATAGTAAAAGCTACTTTCGTTCGTAATAAAGAAATTTTGTGAGATAGATAGAAATAGATTTCGAAGATTAGTAGGTCGATGGGAGAGTCGATTAGAAAATGATTAGAAAATCGTTAATATGTATATCAATAACTCTAAAATTGACAATTTCAAGACGAACGCATGAAAATAGTAAAAGCTATTTTCCGTCCAGTAGCTTCAACGTTAGAAGAATATCGAGTCGATGGGTTAAAAGGGTTGAAAACTTCTCTTTGGAAGAGGACGCGAGCGTTTCCTCGGGGAAAATCAGCGGAGACACGATTTTCTCCGGCGGAGAATCGATGGAAAAGCGAAACTCGCTGATGCCGACTGGCCACTAGCTCGTTCGCTGACCTCTGCACTCTCCTTGTCCCGGCAATCAGTCGCTTTAAGCGGATTCTGCCGGAGAAGCCGGTGCAGAATTATTTACTGCAATTTCGGCGACTCGGTTTCGTGCTCGTTTTCAGCGGGGGTGGGGGGAGGCTTGCCAACTTCCGTGATCGAGGACGTACTTTGCCCTCGAAGCTTGAAAAACTACTAATTGGACCCGCGGATCTTTACGCGAGTCGCGGCGATTCGCGTAAATCGGCGGGATTAAAGGGAAATTCTCGTTTCAACCGTTTCGGCTTCAAAGTGAACGCGACCGCTTTTTATAATTTAATCTTGATATACCTCGATAGAGAGGACTCGATTATTTTTGATTTTACAGTTGACTCAACGCTGGAACTACCAGACCAAAATGACCCACCTCCGATTTCTTTCGCAATTATTTAAAAGAGATGTCCTGAGAATATATTAGAGAAACTAATTTACACCAAACTTACTTGAAAATCAATTAACTGTGTTTGACGAGTATACACGTCATCGTAAAGCTTGACGCGATGAATTCTTGATTTTTTCACATAAACATTCTTCTTTGTTTCGCTTTGATCTTTCATTAAAATGTACTCTGCATTCGTCCTTCAACGAGTACACGTTCCATTTTTTTCTTCTATTGCGCGCGGAACAAAAGGTTTTTCCAACTAAATTCCACAGTTAATTTAAATGCACTCTTGAAGATTTTATAGAACTTCAAAAGGTCATTTGAACTTGGTAATTTTAAGAGTTGTAAGAGTATCGATTACAGACCATGTGTAATATAAAACATTACAAACTTTACTAATTACTCCGATGAAACCAAATTGCCAGTGTTATGAAAAAGAGAGCAGCTAAAAGAACAATAAACTCTGTACACTTTGCATGTTAAAAGTTCGAAATTTAATTTGAAAAGTTAAAAATTTGCTATTATATCAACTAATAAATTTTGCTAACGTTTCTCCGCGACACTGTCTAGTTCACTCGAATTCGCATTCGATTTTAATTCACCGAATCAATTCGCATTCGTTTTTATTCTCGACGCCTCTGTCACCCGTGCTCGAAATCGGTTGGTAAGAGTAAATACACGGTGTCTCGTCTTTTCTTTCGTTATCTCGAGGCGCGCGAGTCTGCGGGCAGCGGATAAGTTTCCAGTCGGATGCCTGGAATTTCTGCGGTGTCTCGGCCGAGACCGTCGGAGGAAAATGGATCTCGATGAACCGTGGAGAGAAGCCTGTCGCTCGGACGGCAACATGACACTGCACTCCGCAAGGCCGGCCGTATCTTCGCGACGAACTCGAGAGCGAACCGATCGAACGCTCGGAAAGTGTGTCGGTCGATCGGTTCTCCTCGCTCGCCCAGCGCTCTCGTCATTTTTCGACTCGGTTAGAAGACGATCGGTGGTTTCCTTGAAACGCGATTCCTCGAGAGGAACGCGAGGATACGTCGAGAGCGCACACGCTGAAACGCGCGGTGCGGGTGACAAGCGATCGGTTCGAGGGGTTTTCAATTGTTACTGTGTATCGCGAAACTTTGTCGGTTATGACGATCTTTGCTTTGGACGTCGATTCTTCGGTTGGGTTTTTGCGTATCCTTTATTTAACCCTTTGAACTCTAGGCTCTAATATTGCAGCAGTTAATATTAAATACACGCTGAAACGCGCGATGCAGGTGACAAGCGATCGGTTCGCGGGGTTTTCAATTGTTACTGTGTATCGTGAAACTTTGTCGGTTATGACGATCTTTGCTTTCTCGATGTCGATTCTTCGGTTGGATCTTTGTGTATCCTTTATTTAACCCTTTGAACTCTAGGCTCTAATATTGCAGCAGTTGTGACATTAAATACACACTGAAACGCGCGATGCGAATAATAATAGTAATAAAGGGTTGACAGATTAAAACAAATGATTGCAGGTTGTCCAGGCGGCGCCACTTCCCGTACCTGTCCAGGTGCGCAGCAAGAACGATGGCTCGGGGGTGGCAGCGTCGGTGTCCGGAGTCCGCAGACGGAGCGGCTCGCAGGGCTTGCGATCGCCGGCCGCGAAAAGGCCGCTGTCTGCCCCGGTCGCCCTTCAGGGCTGGCTGCACAAACAGGGCTCGGAGGGTCTCATGCTCTGGAAGAAACGGTGGTTCGTCCTATCCGAGTACTGCCTTTTCTACTACAAAGGTCAGACTTCTTTCTCTTTCCGTTTACTCTGAAGTAATATTTCTATGTACACTGTCTACTTTATGAATGGTACAAATTGTGTGAATACTAATGATGTTAATGGCTTTAATAGTAACAATAGTATTTCTAGTATCTGTAGCATTGAGGATACAAATATTCATCGTATCGTTAGTATCTATAGTATTAAGAATATAAATATCATATCCCTAGTGTCTATAGTATCAAGAATAAATATCCATCATATTCTTAGTATCTACAGTATCAAGAGAATCAATAGCATCAATATTATCTCTAGTAAATTCATCTACCCTATTAGTAGTATCAGTAGTATCGGTAGTATCTATAGTATGAAGAATATAAATATCCATCATATTCTTAGTATCTACAGTATCAAAAGAATCAATAGCACCAGTAATATCTCTAGTATTCACATCATCTACCCTATCAGTAGTATCAGTAGTATCTATAGTATCTATACCATAAAGAAAATCTTTCTCTTTCCCTTTATTTCCACGGAATTACGTCTCGCTCGGTTGCAAAATCAGGGAAACCAGAGAAACGAGCACGCTGCCCGCACTTTTTCTCGTTCACCTTTTTACCTTGTGTGCTGTTCCGAACAGACTTGCTCGCGACACGTAATTCCAACAGTCTTTTTCCTGCCCCCGGCGAAACAGTCATTGTTTACTCGATTAACACTGTAACTGGCGAACCAGTGCTTCGTTGAACCACAGCGTCTACCTTATCAATACTGTCAATAGCATCTGTAGTATCTATAGCATTAAGAATACAAATATCCATCGTATCTTTAGTATCTACAGTATCAAAAGAGTCAATAGCACTAGTAATATCTCTAGTATCTACATCATCTATCCTATCAATAGTATCAATAGCACCAATAATATCTCTAGTATCCACATCATCTATCCTATCAATAGTATCTGTAGTATCTATAGCATCAAGAATACAAATATCCATCACATCCTTAGTATCTACAGTATCAAGAGAATCAATAGTACCAGTAATATCTCTAGTATTCACATCATCTATCCTATCAATAGTATCATAACATCAGTAGTATCAATAGTATCAATAGTATCATAACATCAGTAGTCTCAATAGTATCAATAGTGTCAATAGTGTCAATAGTGTCAATAGCATCAATAGTATCAATGGCATCAATGGCATCAATAGTATCAATAGTATCAACAGTATCAACAGTATCTATAGCATCAAGAATACAAATATCCATCACATCCTTAGTATCTAAAGAAAAAGAAAAAGAAAATATAAACCCTTGGTCCCGCGATTTATGGGAGACTTCCGGTGGCGTTCGAAAAGGCCATCGAAGCAGACCGTTGACCGTGACACGACCGGTTGTGCTCGACTCGCGACCGCTCGTAAACGTCCGTCGTGGAACTGATTCTTTCGTGTCGCTTTTTCGCGGGACAATTTGTCATCGTTCCAGCGAAACGACTGGCGCGAGTAGTATCGGACAGTAATTGGACGGACGGTGGCGGGCAATTAACGACGCGCCACTGCCGCCACGTTTGTTCCCTTTCATCGGGATATTACCGAATCACCGTGAGACAATGGGGACATTAATATGCGAGTGGCATAATGGAAACGAAATCCGGAGAGTGTCTCATTGGAAACGAATCTATTCGTTCTTTAAAAATGGAAAGGTACGTTTTCAATTAAGGATACGGTGATTAAGGGATGCCATTCGATTCGATGCATTTATTCGGTGGATTATGCAGCATATTTCATTGGCATTTCGCGTGAAGTTGTTTCGAGGTTTAATCGATCGAGGATTTGATTCTGTGGATTATAGATCAGATTTTGTCATTTTGAGACAATGTTGCGTGATTATTCGAAATCTTAGTGATTGATTTATGGATTTCTATAGATTCTATAGCATGTATTTCGAACCTTCAAATTATATGATAATTGTCCCAAGTTTGATTGATTAACAATTCGATGAAACACAGATGAAATTTTGAATATTAAAATCTCACAAATTTCATGAAAATTATGATAGATCTTCATGCTGTCTAATTAACAATTCAATTCGACGAATTCCTCTCGTGAATCATAAATCCGAATCTTCTAACTACACAAATACTGTCCCAAGTTTCCACGATTATTTAACAATTCAATCCAATATTCAATCGAACCGATCAAATTCTAAATATTAAAGCCTCTCAGATTCCGTAGAAGTTCTACAAAACCTCGATGATGCCTTATTAACAATTCAATTCGACGAATTTCTCTCGTGAATCATAAATCCGAATCTTCTAACTACACAGACACTGTCCCGAGTTTCAACGATTATTTAACAATTCAATCCAATATTCGATCAAACCGATCAAATTCTAAATATTCAAGCCTCTCAGATCCCACACACGTTCTACAAAACCTCGATGCTCACTAATTAACAATTCAATTCAACGATTTTCTCTCGTGAATCATAAATCCGAATCTTCTAACTACACAAGTACTGTCCTAAGTTTCTACGATTATTTAACAACTCAATCCAATATTCAATCAAACCGATCAAATTCTAAATATTAAAA